>NC_139475.1:50520833-53144166 GCF_057233095.1 Heloderma suspectum
AGTCCAACCCCCTGCTCAACGCAGGACTCCAAGTCAGAGCATCCCTATAGAATCATCTGAAAGTGGGGTTGGAAGTGGCCTGCAAGACCATCTAATCCAGCCCCCTGCTCAACGTAGGACTCCAAGTCAGAGCATCCCTATAGAAAGATCGAAAATAGAGTTGGAAGGCTCCTGCAAGGCCATCTAGTCCAGCCCCCTGCTCAACGCAGGACTCCAAGTCAGAGCATCCCTATAGAATGATTGAAAATAGGGTTGGAAGGCGCCTGCAAGACCATGTATTCCAACCCCGTCCTCAACGCAGGACTCCAAGTCAGAGCAGCCCTATAGAATCATTGGAAAGTAGGGTTGGAGGGGGGCTGCAAGGCCATCTAGTCCAGCCCCCTGCTCCAGGCAGGACTCCAGGTCAGAGCATCCCTATAGAATGATCGAAAATAGGGTTGGAAGTGGCCTGCAAGACCATCTAGTCCAGCCCCCTGCTCAACGCAGGACTCCAAGTCAGAGCATCCCTATAGAATTATCAAAAGTTAGGGTTGGAAGGCGCCTGCAGGACCATCTTCCAGCCCCCTGCTCAACGCAGGACTCCAAGTCAGAGCATCCCTATAGAATCATGGAAAATAGGGTTGGAAGGCGCCTGCAAGACGATGTATTCCAACCCCCTGCTCAACGCAGGACTCCAAGTCAGAGCATGCCTATAGAATTATCAAAAGTTAGGGTTGGAAGTGGCCTGCAGGACCATCTTCCAGCCCCCTGCTCAACGCAGTACTCCAAGTCAGAGCATCCCTATAGAATGATTGAAAATAGGGTTGGAAGGGGCCTGCAAGACCATGTATTCCAACCCCGTGCTCAACGCAGGACTCCAAGTCAGAGCAGCCCTATAGAATCATTGGAAAGTAGGGTTGGGGGGAGCCTGCAAGGCCATCTAGTCCAAGTCCCTGCTCCAGGCAGGACTCCAGGTCAGAGCATCCCTATAGAATGATCGAAAATAGGGTTGGAAGGCGCCTGCAAGACCATGTATTCCAACCCCGTGCTCAACGCAGGACTCCAAGTCAGAGCATCCTTATCGAAACATCTGAAAGTAGGGCTGGAAGTGGCCTGCAAGGCCATCTAGTCCAACCCCCTGCTTCACGCAGGACTCCAAGTCAGAGCATCCCTATAGAATCATCTGAAAGTAGGGTTGGAAGTGGTCTGCAAGACTATGTAATCCAGCCCCCTGCTCAACGCAGGACTCCAAGTCAGAGCATCCCTATAGAATCATCAAAAGGTAGGGTTGGAAGGCGGCTGCAAGACCATCTAGTCCAGCCCCCTGCTCAGCGCAGGACTCCAAGTCAGAGCATCCCTATAGAACCACCGAAAATAGAGTTGGAAGGGACCTGCAAGACCATCTAGTCCAACCCCTTGCTCAACGCAGGACTCCAAGCCAGAGCATCCCTATAGAATGATCTAAAATAGGGGTGGAAGGGGCCTGCAAGACCATCTAGTCTAACCCCCTGCTCAATGCAGGACTCTAAGAGCATCCGTATAGAATCATCTGAAAGTACGGTTGGAAGGGGCCTGCAAGACCATCTAGTCCAACCCCTTGCTCAACGCAGGACTCCGAGTCAGAGCATCCCTATACAATGAACCAAAATAGGGTTGGAAGGGGCCGGCAAGACCATCTAGTCCAGCCCTCTGCTCAACGCAGGACTCCAAGTCATAGTTTCCCTATAGAATGATCGAAAATAGGGTTGGAAGGGGCCTGCAAGACCATCTAGTCCAACCCCCTGCTCAACGCAGGACTCCAAGTCAGAGTTTCCCTATAGAATGATCGAAAATAGGGTTGGAAGGGGCCTGCAAGACCATCTAGTCCAACCCCCTGCTCAACGCAGGACTCCAAGTCAGAGCATCCCTATAGAATGATGGAAAATAGGGTTGGAAGGGTCCTCCAAGACCATCCAGGGCACCCCCTGCTCAACGCAGGACTCCAAGTCAGAGTATCCCTCTAGAATCATCGAAAATAGAGTTGGAAGGGGCCTGCAAGACCATCTAGTCCAACCCCCTGCTCAATGCAGGACTCCAAGACAGAGCATCCCTATAGAATCATCAAAAGGTAGGGTTGGAAGGCGGCTGCAAGACCATCTAGTCCAGCCCCTTGCTCAACGTAGGACACCAAGTCAGAGCATCCCTATAGAATCATCGAAAATAGAGTTGGAAGGGACCTGCAAGACCATCTAGTCCAACCCTCTGCTCAACGCAGGACTCCAAGTCAGAGCATCCCTATAGAATCATCTGAAAGTAGGGTTGGAAGTGGCCTGCAAGACTATCTAATCCAGCCCCCTGCTCAACGTAGGACTCCAAGTCAGAGCATCCCTAAAGAAAGATCGAAAATAGAGTTGGAAGGCGCCTGCAAGGCCATCTAGTCCAGCCCCCTGCTCAACGCAGGACTCCGAGTCAGAGCATCCCTATAGAATGATCGAAAATAGGGTTGGAAGGCGCCTGCAAGACCATGTATTCCAACCCCGTGCTCAACGCAGGACTCCAAGTCAGAGCATCCTTATCGAATCATCTGAAAGTAGGGTTGGAAGTGGCCTGCAAGACCATCTAGTCCAGCCCCCTGCTCAACGCAGGACTCCAAGTCAGAGCATCCCTATAGAATTATCAAAAGTTAGGGTTGGAAGGCGCCTGCAGGACCATCTTCCAGCCCCCTGCTCAACGCAGGACTCCAAGTCAGAGCATCCCTATAGAATCATGGAAAATAGGGTTGGAAGGCGCCTGCAAGACGATGTATTCCAACCCCCTGCTCAACGCAGGACTCCAAGTCAGAGCATGCCTATAGAATTATCAAAAGTTAGGGTTGGAAGTGGCCTGCAGGACCATCTTCCAGCCCCCTGCTCAACGCAGGACTCCAAGTCAGAGCATCCCTATAGAATCATCTAAAATAGAGTTGGAAGGGACCTGCAAGACCATCTAGTCCAACCCCCTGCTCAACGCAGGACTCCAAGTCAGAGCATCCCTATAGAATCATCTGAAAGTAGGGTTGGAAGTGGCCTGCAAGACCATCTAATCCAGCCCCCTGCTCAACGTAGGACTCCAAGTCAGAGCATCCCTATAGAAAGATCGAAAATAGAGTTGGAAGGCGCCTGCAAGGCCATCTAGTCCAGCCCCCTGCTCAACGCAGGACTCCAAGTCAGAGCATCCCTATAGAATGATTGAAAATAGGGTTGGAAGG
Source organism: Heloderma suspectum (assembly GCF_057233095.1). Classification (NCBI taxonomy): domain Eukaryota; kingdom Metazoa; phylum Chordata; class Lepidosauria; order Squamata; family Helodermatidae; genus Heloderma; species Heloderma suspectum. The sequence goes on from NC_139475.1 coordinate 50,524,039, forward strand.
CGCCTGCAAGACCATGTATTCCAACCCCGTCCTCAATGCAGGACTCCAAGTCAGAGCATCCCTATAGAATCATTGGAAAGTAGGGTTGGAGGGGGCCTGCAAGGCCATCTAGTCCAGCCCCCTGCTCCAGGCAGGACTCCAGGTCAGAGCATCCCTATAGAATGATCGAAAATAGGGTTGGAAGTGGCCTGCAAGACCATCTAGTCCAGCCCCCTGCTCAACGCAGGACTCCAAGTCAGAGCATGCCTATAGAATTATCAAAAGTTAGGGTTGGAAGTGGCCTGCAGGACCATCTTCCAGCCCCCTGCTCAACGCAGTACTCCAAGTCAGAGCATCCCTATAGAATGATTGAAAATAGGGTTGGAAGGGGCCTGCAAGACCATGTATTCCAACCCCGTGCTCAACGCAGGACTCCAAGTCAGAGCAGCCCTATAGAATCATTGGAAAGTAGGGTTGGGGGGAGCCTGCAAGGCCATCTAGTCCAAGCCCCTGCTCCAGGCAGGACTCCAGGTCAGAGCATCCCTATAGAATGATCGAAAATAGGGTTGGAAGGCGCCTGCAAGACCATGTATTCCAACCCCGTGCTCAACGCAGGACTCCAAGTCAGAGCATCCTTATCGAAACATCTGAAAGTAGGGCTGGAAGTGGCCTGCAAGGCCATCTAGTCCAACCCCCTGCTTCACGCAGGACTCCAAGTCAGAGCATCCCTATAGAATCATCTGAAAGTAGGGTTGGAAGTGGTCTGCAAGACTATGTAATCCAGCCCCCTGCTCAACGCAGGACTCCAAGTCAGAGCATCCCTATAGAATCATCAAAAGGTAGGGTTGGAAGGCGGCTGCAAGACCATCTAGTCCAGCCCCCTGCTCAGCGCAGGACTCCAAGTCAGAGCATCCCTATAGAACCATCGAAAATAGAGTTGGAAGGGACCTGCAAGACCATCTAGTCCAACCCCTTGCTCAACGCAGGACTCCAAGCCAGAGCATCCCTATAGAATGATCTAAAATAGGGGTGGAAGGGGCCTGCAAGACCATCTAGTCTAACCCCCTGCTCAATGCAGGACTCTAAGAGCATCCGTATAGAATCATCTGAAAGTACGGTTGGAAGGGGCCTGCAAGACCATCTAGTCCAACCCCTTGCTCAACGCAGGACTCCGAGTCAGAGCATCCCTATACAATGAACCAAAATAGGGTTGGAAGGGGCCGGCAAGACCATCTAGTCCAGCCCTCTGCTCAACGCAGGACTCCAAGTCATAGTTTCCCTATAGAATGATCGAAAATAGGGTTGGAAGGGGCCTGCAAGACCATCTAGTCCAACCCCCTGCTCAACGCAGGACTCCAAGTCAGAGTTTCCCTATAGAATGATCGAAAATAGGGTTGGAAGGGGCCTGCAAGACCATCTAGTCCAACCCCCTGCTCAACGCAGGACTCCAAGTCAGAGCATCCCTATAGAATGATGGAAAATAGGGTTGGAAGGGTCCTCCAAGACCATCCAGGGCACCCCCTGCTCAACGCAGGACTCCAAGTCAGAGTATCCCTCTAGAATCATCGAAAATAGAGTTGGAAGGGGCCTGCAAGACCATCTAGTCCAACCCCCTGCTCAATGCAGGACTCCAAGACAGAGCATCCCTATAGAATCATCAAAAGGTAGGGTTGGAAGGCGGCTGCAAGACCATCTAGTCCAGCCCCTTGCTCAACGTAGGACACCAAGTCAGAGCATCCCTATAGAATCATCGAAAATAGAGTTGGAAGGGACCTGCAAGACCATCTAGTCCAACCCTCGGCTCAACGCAGGACTCCAAGTCAGAGCATCCCTATAGAATCATCTGAAAGTAGGGTTGGAAGTGGCCTGCAAGACTATCTAATCCAGCCCCCTGCTCAACGTAGGACTCCAAGTCAGAGCATCCCTATAGAAAGATCGAAAATAGAGTTGGAAGGCGCCTGCAAGGCCATCTAGTCCAGCCCCCTGCTCAACGCAGGACTCCAAGTCAGAGCATCCCTATAGAATGATTGAAAATAGGGTTGGAAGGGGCCTGCAAGACCATGTATTCCAACCCCGTCCTCAACGCAGGACTCCAAGTCAGAGCAGCCCTATAGAATCATTGGAAAGTAGGGTTGGAGGGGGCCTGCAAGGCCATCTAGTCCAGCCCCATGCTCCAGGCAGGACTCCAGGTCAGAGCATCCCTATAGAATGATCGAAAATAGGGTTGGAAGTGGCCTGCAAGACCATCTAGTCCAACCCCCTGCTCAACGCAGGACTCCAAGTCAGAGCATCCCTATAGAATTATCAAAAGTTAGGGTTGGAAGGCGTCTGCAGGACCATCTTCCAGCCCCCTGCTCAACGCAGGACTCCAAGTCAGAGCATCCCTATAGAATGATTGAAAATAGGGTTGGAAGGGCCCTGCAAGACCATCCAGTGCACCCCCTGCTCAACGCAGGACTCCAAGTCAGAGTATCCCTCTAGAATCATCGAAAATAGAGTTGGAAGGTGGCTGCAAGACCATCTAGGCCAGCCCCCTGCTCAATGAAGGACTCCAGGTCAGAGCATCCCTATAGAATGATGGAAAATAGGGTTGGAAGGCGCCTGCAAGACCATGTATTCCAACCCCCTGCGCAACGCAGGACTCCAAGTCAGAGCATCCCTATAGAATTATCAAAAGTTAGTGTTGGAAGTGGCCTGCAGGACCATCTTCCAGCCCCCTGCTCAACGCAGTACTCCAAGTCAGAGCATCCCTATAGAATGAATGAAAATAGGGTTGGAAGGGCCTGCAAGACCATGTATTCCAACCCCGCGCTCAACGCAGGACTCCAAGTCAGAGCAGCCCTATATAATCATTGGAAAGTAGGGTTGGGGGGGCCTGCAAGGCTATCTAGTCTAAGCCCCTGCTCCAGGCAGGACTCCAGGTCAGAGCATCCCTATAGAATCATCGAAAATAGGGTTGGAAGGCACCTGCAAGACCATGTATTCCAACCCCGTGCTCAACGCAGGACTCCAAGTCAGAGCATCCTTATCGAATCATCTGAAAGTAGGGCTGGAAGTGGCCTGCAAGGCCATCTAGTCCAACCCCCTGCTCAACGCAGGACTCAAAGTCAGAGCATCCCTATAGAATCATTTGAAAGTAGGGTTGGAAGTGGCCTGCAAAACTATCTAATCCAGCCCCCTGCTCAACGCAGGACTCCAAGTCAGAGCATCCCTATAGAATAATCAAAAAGTAGGGTTGGAAGGGGCATGCAAGACCATCTAGTCCAACCCCCTGCTCAACGCAGGACTCCAAGTCAGAGCATCCCTAAGGAATCATCTGAAAGTAGGGTTGGAAGTGGCCTGCAAGACTATCTAATCCAGCCCCCTCCTCAACGTAGGACTCCAAGTCAGAGCATCCCTTTAGAATCATCAAAAATAGAGTTGGAAGGAACCTGCAAGACCATCTAGTCCAACCCCTTGCTCAACGCAGGACTCCAAATCAGAGCATCCCTATAGAACGATCGAAAATAGGGTTGGAAGGCGCCTGCAAGACCATGTATTCCAACCCCGTGCTCAACGCAGGACTCCAAGTCAGAGCATCCTTATCGAATCATCTGAAAGTAGGGTTGGAAGAAGCCTGCAAGACCATCTAGTCCAGCCCCCTGCTCAACGCAGGACTCCAAGTCAGAGCATCCCTATAGAATTATCAAAAGTTAGGGTTGGAAGGCGCCTGCAGGACCATCCAGGGCACCCCCTGCTCAACGCAGGACTCCAAGTCAGAGCATCCCTATAGAATGATTGAAAATAGGGTTGGAAGGGTCCTCCAAGACCATCCAGGGCACCCCCTGCTCAACGCAGGACTCCAAGTCAGAGTATCCCTCTAGAATCATCGAAAATAGAGTTGGAAGGGGCCTGCAAGACCATCTAGTCCAGCCCCCTGCTCAATGCAGGACTCCAAGACAGAGCATCCCTATAGAATCATCAAAAGGTAGGGTTGGAAGGCGGCTGCAAGACCATCTAGTCCAGCCCCCTGCTCAACGCAGGACTCCAAGTCAGAGCATCCCTATAGAATCATCGAAAATAGAGTTGGAAGGGACCTGCAAGACCATCTAGTCCAACCCCCTGCTCAACGCAGGACTCCAAGTCAGAGCATCCCTATAGAATCATCTGAAAGTAGGGTTGGAAGTGGCCTGCAAGACTATCTAATGCAGCCCCCTGCTCAACGTAGGACTCCAAGTCAGAGCATCCCTATAGAAAGATCGAAAATAGAGTTGGAAGGTGCCTGCAAGGCCATCTAGTCCAGCCCCCTGCTCAACGCAGGACTCCAAGTCAGAGCATCCCTATAGAATGATCGAAAATAGGGTTGGAAGGCGCCTGAAGACCATGTATTCCAACCCCGTGCTCAACGCAGGACTCCAAGTCAGAGCATCCTTATCGAATCATCTGAAAGTAGGGTTGGAAGTGGCCTGCAAGACTATCTAATCCAGCCCCCTGCTCAACGTAGGACTCCAAGTCAGAGCATCCCTATAGAAAGATCGAAAATAGAGTTGGAAGGCGCCTGCAAGGCCATCTAGTCCAGCCCCCTGCTCAACGCAGGACTACAAGTCAGAGCATCCCTATAGAATGATTGAAAATAGGGTTGGAAGGTGCCTGCAAGACCATGTATTCCAACCCCGTCCTCAACGCAGGACTCCAAGTCAGAGCAGCCCTATAGTATCATTGGAAAGTAGGGTTGGAGGGGGCCTGCAAGGCCATCTAGTCCAGCCCCCTGCTCCAGGCAGGACTCCAGGTCAGAGTATACCTCTAGAATCATCGAAAATAGAGTTGGAAGGGGCCTGCAAGACCATCTAGTCCAGCCCCCACCTCAATGCAGGACTCCAAGACAGAGCATCCCTATAGAATCATCAAAAGGTAGGGTTGGAAGGCGGCTGCAAGACCATCTAGTCCAACCCCCTGCTCAACGCAGGACTCCAAGTCAGAGCATCCCTATAGAATCATCGAAAATACAGATGGAAGGGATCTGCAAGACCATCTAGTCCAACCCCTTGCTCAACGCAGGACTCCAAGCCAGAGCATCCCTATAGAATGATCTAAAATAGGGGTGGAAGGGGCCTGCAAGACCATCTAGTCTAACCCCCTGCTCAACGCAGGACTCCAAGTCAGAGTATCCCTCTAGAATCATCGAAAATAGAGTTGGAAGGGGCCTGCAAGACCATCTAGTCCAACCCCCTGCTCAACGCAGGACTCCAAGTCAGAGCATCCTTATCGAATCATCTGAAAGTAGGGCTGGAAGTGGCCTGCAAGGCCATCTAGTCCAACCCCCTGCTCAACGCAGGACTCCAAGTCAGAGCATCCCTATAGAATCATCTGAAAGTAGGGTTGGAAGTGGCCTGCAAGACTATCTAATCCAGCCCCCTGCTCAACGCAGGACTCCAAGTCAGAGCATCCCTATAGAATAATCAAAAAGTAGGGTTGGAAGGGGCCTGCAAGACCATCTAGTCCAACCCCCTGCTCAACGCAGGACTCCAAGTCAGAGTTTCCCTATAGAATGATCGAAAATAGGGTTGGAAGGGGCCTGCAAGAGCATCTAGTCCAACCCCCTCCTCAACGCAGGACTCCAAGTCAGAGCATCCCTAAGGAATCATCTGAAAGTAGGGTTGGAAGTGGCCTGCAAGACCATCTAGTCCAACCCCCTGCTCAATGCAGGACTCCAAGTCAGAGCATCCCTATAGAATTATCAAAAGTTAGGGTTGGAAGGCGCCTGCAGGACCATCTTCCAGCCCCCTGCTCAACGCAGGACTCCAAGTCAGAGCATCCCTATAAAATCATCGAAAATAGAGTTGGAAGGGACCTGCAAGACCATCTAATCCAGCCCCCTGCTCAACGTAGGACTCCAAGTCAGAGCATCCCTATAGAAAGATCGAAAATAGAGTTGGAAGGCGCCTGCAAGGCCATCTAGTCCAGCCCCCTGCTCAACGCAGGACTCCAAGTCAGAGCATCCCTATAGAATTGTCAAAAGTGAGGGTTGGAAGTGGCCTGCAGGACCATCTTCCAGCCCCCTGCTCAACGCAGTACTCCAAGTCAGAGCATCCCTATAGAGTGATTGAAAATAGGGTTGGAAGGGGCCTGCAAGACCATGTATTCCAACCCCGTGATCAACGCAGGACTCCAAGTCAGAGCAGCCCTATAGAATCATTGGAAAGTAGGGTTGGGGGGAGCCTGCAAGGCCATCTAGTCCAAGCCCCTGCTCCAGGCAGGACTCCAGGTCAGAGCATCCCTATAGAATGATCGAAAATAGGGTTGGAAGGCGCCTGCAAGATCATGTATTCCAACCCCGTGCTCAACGCAGGACTCCAAGTCAGAGCATCCTTATCGAAACATCTGAAAGTAGGGCTGGAAGTGGCCTGCAAGGCCATCTAGTCCAACCCCCTGCTTCACGCAGGACTCCAAGTCAGAGCATCCCTATAGAATCATCTGAAAGTAGGGTTGGAAGTGGTCTGCAAGACTATGTAATCCAGCCCCCTGCTCAACGCAGGACTCCAAGTCAGAGCATCCCTATAGAATCATCAAAAGGTAGGGTTGGAAGGCGGCTGCAAGACCATCTAGTCCAGCCCCCTGCTCAGCGCAGGACTCCAAGTCAGAGCATCCCTATAGAACCATCGAAAATAGAGTTGGAAGGGACCTGCAAGACCATCTAGTCCAACCCCTTGCTCAACGCAGGACTCCAAGCCAGAGCATCCCTATAGAATGATCTAAAATAGGGGTGGAAGGGGCCTGCAAGACCATCTAGTCTAACCCCCTGCTCAATGCAGGACTCTAAGAGCATCCGTATAGAATCATCTGAAAGTACGGTTGGAAGGGGCCTGCAAGACCATCTAGTCCAACCCCTTGCTCAACGCAGGACTCCGAGTCAGAGCATCCCTATACAATGAACCAAAATAGGGTTGGAAGGGGCCGGCAAGACCATCTAGTCCAGCCCTCTGCTCAACGCAGGACTCCAAGTCATAGTTTCCCTATAGAATGATCGAAAATAGGGTTGGAAGGGGCCTGCAAGACCATCTAGTCCAACCCCCTGCTCAACGCAGGACTCCAAGTCAGAGTTTCCCTATAGAATGATCGAAAATAGGGTTGGAAGGCGGCTGCAAGACCATCTAGTCCAACCCCCTGCTCAACGCAGGACTCCAACTCAGAGCATCCCTATAGAATCATCGAAAATAGAGTTGGAAGGGACCTGCAAGACCATCTAGTCCAACCCCCTGCTCAACGCAGGACTCCAAGTCAGAGCATCCCTATAGAATCATCTGAAAGTAGGGTTGGAAGTGGCCTGCAAGACTATCTAATCCAGCCCCCTGCTCAACGTAGGACTCCAAGTCAGAGCATCCCTATAGAAAGATCGAAAATAGAGTTGGAAGGCGCCTGCAAGGCCATCTAGTCCAGCCCCCTGCTCAACGCAGGACTCCAAGTCAGAGCATCCCTATAGAATGATCGAAAATAGAGTTGGAAGGCGCCTGAAGACCATGTATTCCAACCCCGTTCTCAACGCAGGACTCCAAGTCAGAGCATCCTTATCGAATCATCTGAAAGTAGGGTTGGAAGTGGCCTGCAAGACTATCTAATCCAGCCCCCTGCTCAACGTAGGACTCCAAGTCAGAGCATCCCTATAGAAAGATCGAAAATAGAGTTGGAAGGCGCCTGCAAGGCCATCTAGTCCAGCCCCCTGCTCAACGCAGGACTACAAGTCAGAGCATCCCTATAGAATGATTGAAAATAGGGTTGGAAGGTGCCTGCAAGACCATGTATTCCAACCCCGTCCTCAATGCAGGACTCCAAGTCAGAGCAGCCCTATAGTATCATTGGAAAGTAGGGTTGGAGGGGGCCTGCAAGGCCATCTAGTCCAGCCCCCTGCTCCAGGCAGGACTCCAGGTCAGAGTATACCTCTAGAATCATCGAAAATAGAGTTGGAAGGGGCCTGCAAGACCATCTAGTCCAGCCCCCACCTCAATGCAGGACTCCAAGACAGAGCATCCCTATAGAATCATCAAAAGGTAGGGTTGGAAGGCGGCTGCAAGACCATATCGTCCAGCCCCCTGCTCAACGCAGGACTCCAAGTCAGAGCATCCCTATAGAATCATCGAAAATACAGATGGAAGGGATCTGCAAGACCATCTAGTCCAACCCCTTGCTCAACGCAGGACTCCAAGCCAGAGCATCCCTATAGAATGATCTAAAATAGGGGTGGAAGGGGCCTGCAAGACCATCTAGTCTAACCCCCTGCTCAACGCAGGACTCCAAGTCAGAGCATCCCTATAGAATGATTGAAAATAGGGTTGGAAGGGTCCTGCAAGACCATCCAGTGCACCCCCTGCTCAACGCAGGACTCCAAGTCAGAGTATCCCTCTAGAATCATCGAAAATAGAGTTGGAAGGTGGCTGCAAGACCATCTAGGCCAGCCCCCTGCTCAATGAAGGACTCCAGGTCAGAGCATCCCTATAGAATGATGGAAAATAGGGTTGGAAGGCGCCTGCAAGACCATGTATTCCAACCCCCTGCGCAACGCAGGACTCCAAGTCAGAGCATCCCTATAGAATTATCAAAAGTTAGTGTTGGAAGTGGCCTGCAGGACCATCTTCCAGCCCCCTGCTCAACGCAGTACTCCAAGTCAGAGCATCCCTATAGAATGATTGAAAATAGGGTTGGAAGGGCCTGCAAGACCATGTATTCCAACCCCGCGCTCAACGCAGGACTCCAAGTCAGAGCAGCCCTATAGAATCATTGGAAAGTAGGGTTGGGGGGGCCTGCAAGGCTATCTAGTCTAAGCCCCTGCTCCAGGCAGGACTCCAGGTCAGAGCATCCCTATAGAATCATCGAAAATAGGGTTGGAAGGCACCTGCAAGACCATGTATTCCAACCCCGTGCTCAACGCAGGACTCCAAGTCAGAGCATCCTTATCGAATCATCTGAAAGTAGGGCTGGAAGTGGCCTGCAAGGCCATCTAGTCCAACCCCCTGCTCAACGCAGGACTCAAAGTCAGAGCATCCCTATAGAATCATTTGAAAGTAGGGTTGGAAGTGGCCTGCAAGACTATCTAATCCAGCCCCCTGCTCAACGCAGGACTCCAAGTCAGAGCATCCCTATAGAATAATCAAAAAGTAGGGTTGGAAGGGGCATGCAAGACCATCTAGTCCAACCCCCTGCTCAACGCAGGACTCCAAGTCAGAGCATCCCTAAGGAATCATCTGAAAGTAGGGTTGGAAGTGGCCTGCAAGACTATCTAATCCAGCCCCCTCCTCAACGTAGGACTCCAAGTCAGAGCATCCCTTTAGAATCATCAAAAATAGAGTTGGAAGGAACCTTCAAGACCATCTAGTCCAACCCCTTGCTCAACACAGGACTCCAAATCAGAGCATCCCTATAGAATGATCGAAAATAGGGTTGGAAGGCGCCTCCAAGACCATGTATTCCAACCCCGTGCTCAACGCAGGACTCCAAGTCAGAGCATCCTTATCGAATCATCTGAAAGTAGGGTTGGAAGAAGCCTGCAAGACCATCTAGTCCAGCCCCCTGCTCAACGCAGGACTCCAAGTCAGAGCATCCCTATAGAATTATCAAAAGTTAGGGTTGGAAGTGGCCTGCAGGACCATCCAGGGCACCCCCTGCTCAACGCAGGACTCCAAGTCAGAGCATCCCTATAGAATGATTGAAAATAGGGTTGGAAGGGTCCTCCAAGACCATCCAGGGCAGCCCCTGCTCAACGCAGGACTCCAAGTCAGAGTATCCCTCTAGAATCATCGAAAATAGAGTTGGAAGGGGCCTGCAAGACCATCTAGTCCAGCCCCCTGCTCAATGCAGGACTCCAAGACAGAGCATCCCTATAGAATCATCAAAAGGTAGGGTTGGAAGGCGGCTGCAAGACCATCTAGTCCAGCCCCCTGCTCAACGCAGGACTCCAAGTCAGAGCATCCCTATAAAATCATCGAAAATAGAGTTGGAAGGGACCTGCAAGACCATCTAGTCCAACCCCCTGCTCAACGCAGGACTCCAAGTCAGAGCATCCCTATAGAATCATCTGAAAGTAGGGTTGGAAGTGGCCTGCAAGACTATCTAATCCAGCCCCCTGCTCAACGTAGGACTCCAAGTCAGAGCATCCCTATAGAAAGATCGAAAATAGAGTTGGAAGGCGCCTGCAAGGCCATCTAGTCCAGCCCCCTGCTCAACGCAGGACTCCAAGTCAGAGCATCCCTATAGAATGATCGAAAATAGGGTTGGAAGGCGCCTGAAGACCATGTATTCCAACCCCGTGCTCAACGCAGGACTCCAAGTCAGAGCATCCTTATCGAATCATCTGAAAGTAGGGTTGGAAGTGGCCTGCAAGACTATCTAATCCAGCCCCCTGCTCAACGTAGGACTCCAAGTCAGAGCATCCCTATAGAAAGATCGAAAATAGAGTTGGAAGGCGCCTGCAAGGCCATCTAGTCCAGCCCCCTGCTCAACGCAGGACTACAAGTCAGAGCATCCCTATAGAATGATTGAAAATAGGGTTGGAAGGTGCCTGCAAGACCATGTATTCCAACCCCGTCCTCAACGCAGGACTCCAAGTCAGAGCAGCCCTATAGTATCATTGGAAAGTAGGGTTGGAGGGGGCCTGCAAGGCCATCTAGTCCAGCCCCCTGCTCCAGGCAGGACTCCAGGTCAGAGTATACCTCTAGAATCATCGAAAATAGAGTTGGAAGGGGCCTGCAAGACCATCTAGTCCAGCCCCCACCTCAATGCAGGACTCCAAGACAGAGCATCCCTATAGAATCATCAAAAGGTAGGGTTGGAAGGCGGCTGCAAGACCATATCGTCCAGCCCCCTGCTCAACGCAGGACTCCAAGTCAGAGCATCCCTATAGAATCATCGAAAATACAGATGGAAGGGATCTGCAAGACCATCTAGTCCAACCCCTTGCTCAACGCAGGACTCCAAGCCAGAGCATCCCTATAGAATGATCTAAAATAGGGGTGGAAGGGGCCTGCAAGACCATCTAGTCTAACCCCCTGCTCAACGCAGGACTCCAAGTCAGAGCATCCCTATAGAATGATTGAAAATAGGGTTGGAAGGGTCCTGCAAGACCATCCAGTGCACCCCCTGCTCAACGCAGGACTCCAAGTCAGAGTATCCCTCTAGAATCATCGAAAATAGAGTTGGAAGGTGGCTGCAAGACCATCTAGGCCAGCCCCCTGCTCAATGAAGGACTCCAGGTCAGAGCATCCCTATAGAATGATGGAAAATAGGGTTGGAAGGCGCCTGCAAGACCATGTATTCCAACCCCCTGCGCAACGCAGGACTCCAAGTCAGAGCATCCCTATAGAATTATCAAAAGTTAGTGTTGGAAGTGGCCTGCAGGACCATCTTCCAGCCCCCTGCTCAACGCAGTACTCCAAGTCAGAGCATCCCTATAGAATGATTGAAAATAGGGTTGGAAGGGCCTGCAAGACCATGTATTCCAACCCCGCGCTCAACGCAGGACTCCAAGTCAGAGCAGCCCTATATAATCATTGGAAAGTAGGGTTGGGGGGGCCTGCAAGGCTATCTAGTCTAAGCCCCTGCTCCAGGCAGGACTCCAGGTCAGAGCATCCCTATAGAATCATCGAAAATAGGGTTGGAAGGCACCTGCAAGACCATGTATTCCAACCCCGTGCTCAACGCAGGACTCCAAGTCAGAGCATCCTTATCGAATCATCTGAAAGTAGGGCTGGAAGTGGCCTGCAAGGCCATCTAGTCCAACCCCCTGCTCAACGCAGGACTCAAAGTCAGAGCATCCCTATAGAATCATTTGAAAGTAGGGTTGGAAGTGGCCTGCAAGACTATCTAATCCAGCCCCCTGCTCAACGCAGGACTCCAAGTCAGAGCATCCCTATAGAATAATCAAAAAGTAGGGTTGGAAGGGGCATGCAAGACCATCTAGTCCAACCCCCTGCTCAACGCAGGACTCCAAGTCAGAGCATCCCTAAGGAATCATCTGAAAGTAGGGTTGGAAGTGGCCTGCAAGACTATCTAATCCAGCCCCCTCCTCAACGTAGGACTCCAAGTCAGAGCATCCCTTTAGAATCATCAAAAATAGAGTTGGAAGGAACCTTCAAGACCATCTAGTCCAACCCCTTGCTCAACGCAGGACTCCAAATCAGAGCATCCCTATAGAATGATCGAAAATAGGGTTGGAAGGCGCCTGCAAGACCATGTATTCCAACCCCGTGCTCAACGCAGGACTCCAAGTCAGAGCATCCTTATCGAATCATCTGAAAGTAGGGTTGGAAGAAGCCTGCAAGACCATCTAGTCCAGCCCCCTGCTCAACGCAGGACTCCAAGTCAGAGCATCCCTATAGAATTATCAAAAGTTAGGGTTGGAAGTGGCCTGCAGGACCATCCAGGGCACCCCCTGCTCAACGCAGGACTCCAAGTCAGAGCATCCCTATAGAATGATTGAAAATAGGGTTGGAAGGGGCCTGCAAGACCATCTAGTCCAGCCCCCTGCTCAATGCAGGACTCCAAGACAGAGCATCCCTATAGAATCATCAAAAGGTAGGGTTGGAAGGCGGCTGCAAGACCATCTAGTCCAGCCCCCTGCTCAACGCAGGACTCCAAGTCAGAGCATCCCTATAGAATCATCGAAAATAGAGTTGGAAGGGACCTGCAAGACCATCTAGTCCAACCCCCTGCTCAACGCAGGACTCCAAGTCAGAGCATCCCTATAGAATCATCTGAAAGTAGGGTTGGAAGTGGCCTGCAAGACTATCTAATCCAGCCCCCTGCTCAACGTAGGACTCCAAGTCAGAGCATCCCTATAGAAAGATCGAAAATAGAGTTGGAAGGCGCCTGCAAGGCCATCTAGTCCAGCCCCCTGCTCAACGCAGGACTCCAAGTCAGAGCATCCCTATAGAATGATCGAAAATAGGGTTGGAAGGCGCCTGAAGACCATGTATTCCAACCCCGTGCTCAACGCAGGACTCCAAGTCAGAGCATCCTTATCGAATCATCTGAAAGTAGGGTTGGAAGTGGCCTGCAAGACTATCTAATCCAGCCCCCTGCTCAACGTAGGACTCCAAGTCAGAGCATCCCTATAGAAAGATCGAAAATAGAGTTGGAAGGCGCCTGCAAGGCCATCTAGTCCAGCCCCCTGCTCAACGCAGGACTACAAGTCAGAGCATCCCTATAGAATGATTGAAAATAGGGTTGGAAGGTGCCTGCAAGACCATGTATTCCAACCCCGTCCTCAACGCAGGACTCCAAGTCAGAGCAGCCCTATAGTATCATTGGAAAGTAGGGTTGGAGGGGGCCTGCAAGGCCATCTAGTCCAGCCCCCTGCTCCAGGCAGGACTCCAGGTCAGAGTATACCTCTAGAATCATCGAAAATAGAGTTGGAAGGGGCCTGCAAGACCATCTAGTCCAGCCCCCACCTCAATGCAGGACTCCAAGACAGAGCATCCCTATAGAATCATAAAAAGGTAGGGTTGGAAGGCGGCTGCAAGACCATATCGTCCAGCCCCCTGCTCAACGCAGGACTCCAAGTCAGAGCATCCCTATAGAATCATCGAAAATACAGATGGAAGGGATCTGCAAGACCATCTAGTCCAACCCCTTGCTCAACGCAGGACTCCAAGCCAGAGCATCCCTATAGAATGATCTAAAATAGGGGTGGAAGGGGCCTGCAAGACCATCTAGTCTAACCCCCTGCTCAACGCAGGACTCCAAGTCAGAGTATCCCTCTAGAATCATCGAAAATAGAGTTGGAAGGGGCCTGCAAGACCATCTAGTCCAACCCCCTGCTCAACGCAGGACTCCAAGTCAGAGCATCCTTATCGAATCATCTGAAAGTAGGGCTGGAAGTGGCCTGCAAGGCCATCTAGTCCAACCCCCTGCTCAACGCAGGACTCCAAGTCAGAGCATCCCTATAGAATCATCTGAAAGTAGGGTTGGAAGTGGCCTGCAAGACTATCTAATCCAGCCCCCTGCTCAACGCAGGACTCCAAGTCAGAGCATCCCTATAGAATAATCAAAAAGTAGGGTTGGAAGGGGCCTGCAAGACCATCTAGTCCAACCCCCTGCTCAACGCAGGACTCCAAGTCAGAGCATCCCTAAGGAATCTTCTGAAAGTAGGGTTGGAAGTGGCCTGCAAGACCATCTAGTCCAACCCCCTGCTCAACGCAGGACTCCAAGTCAGAGCATCCCTATAGAATTATCAAAAGTTAGGGTTGGAAGGCGCCTGCAGGACCATCTTCCAGCCCCCTGCTCAACGCAGGACTCCAAGTCAGAGCATCCCTATAGAATCATCGAAAATAGAGTTGGAAGGGACCTGCAAGACCATCTAATCCAGCCCCCTGCTCAACGTAGGACTCCAAGTCAGAGCATCCCTATAGAAAGATCGAAAATAGAGTTGGAAGGCGCCTGCAAGGCCATCTAGTCCAGCCCCCTGCTCAACGCAGGACTCCAAGTCAGAGCATCCCTATAGAATGATTGAAAATAGGGTTGGAAGGCGCCTGCAAGACCATGTATTCCAACCCCGTCCTCAACGCAGGACTCCAAGTCAGAGCAGCCCTATAGAATCATTGGAAAGTAGGGTTGGAGGGGGCCTGCAAGGCCATCTAGTCCAGCCCCCTGCTCAACGCAGGACTCCAGGTCAGAGCATCCCTATAGAATGATCGAAAATAGGGTTGGAAGTGGCCTGCAAGACCATCTAGTCCAGCCCCCTGCTCAACGCAGGACTCCAAGTCAGAGCATCCCTATAGAATTATCAAAAGTTAGGGTTGGAAGGCGCCTGCAGGACCATCTTCCAGTCCCCTGCTCAACGCAGGACTCCAAGTCAGAGCATCCCTACAGAATGATTGAAAATAGGGTTGGAAGGGTCCTGGAAGACCATCCAGTGCACCCCCTGCTCAACGCAGGACTCCAAGACAGAGTATCCCTCTAGAATCATCGAAAATAGAGTTGGAAGGCGGCTGCAAGACCATCTAGTCCAGCCAACTGCTCAACGCAGGACTCCAAGTCAGAGCATCCCTATAGAATGATCTAAAATAGGGGTGGAAGGGGCCTGCAAGACCATCTAGTCTAACCCCCTGCTCAATGCAGGACTCTAAGAGCATCCGTATAGAATCATCTGAAAGTACGGTTGGAAGGGGCCTACAAGACCATCTAGTCCAACCCCTTGCTCAACACAGGACTCCGAGTCAGAGCATCCCTATAGAATGATCGAAAATAGGGTTGGAAGGCGCCTGCAAGACCATGTATTCCAACCCCGTGCTCAACGCAGGACTCCAAGTCAGAGCATCCTTATCGAATCATCTGAAAGTAGGGTTGGAAGTGGCCTGCAAGACCATCTAGTCCAGCCCCCTGCTCAACGCAGGACTCCAAGTCAGAGCATCCCTATAGAATTATCAAAAGTTAGGGTTGGAAGGCGCCTGCAGGACCATCTTCCAGCCCCCTGCTCAACGCAGGACTCCAAGTCAGAGCATCCCTATAGAATCATGGAAAATAGGGTTGGAAGGCGCCTCCAAGACGATGTATTCCAACCCCCTGCTCAACGCAGGACTCCAAGTCAGAGCATGCCTATAGAATTATGAAAAGTTAGGGTTGGAAGTGGCCTGCAGGACCATCTTCCAGCCCCCTGCTCAACGCAGGACTCCAAGTCAGAGCATCCCTATAGAATCATCGAAAATAGAATTGGAAGGGACCTGCAAGACCATCTAGTCCAACCCCCTGCTCAACGCAGGACTCCAAGTCAGAGCATCCCTATAGAATCATCTGAAAGTAGGGTTGGAAGTGGCCTGCAAGACCATCTAATCCAGCCCCCTGCTCAACGTAGGACTCCAAGTCAGAGCATCCCTATAGAAAGATCGAAAATAGAGTTGGAAGGCGCCTGCAAGGCCATCTAGTCCAGCCCCCTGCTCAACGCAGGACTCCAAGTCAGAGCATCCCTATAGAATGATTGAAAATAGGGTTGGAAGGCGCCTGCAAGACCATGTATTCCAACCCCGTCCTCAACGCAGGACTCCAAGTCAGAGCAGCCCTATAGAATCATTGGAAAGTAGGGTTGGAGGGGGGCTGCAAGGCCATCTAGTCCAGCCCCCTGCTCCAGGCAGGACTCCAGGTCAGAGCATCCCTATAGAATGATCGAAAATAGGGTTGGAAGTGGCCTGCAAGACCATCTAGTCCAGCCCCCTGCTCAACGCAGGACTCCAAGTCAGAGCATCCCTATAGAATTATCAAAAGTTAGGGTTGGAAGTGGCCTGCAGGACCATCTTCCAGCCCCCTGCTCAACGCAGGACTCCAAGTCAGAGCATCCCTATAGAATCATGGAAAATAGGGTTGGAAGGCGCCTGCAAGACGATGTATTCCAACCCCCTGCTCAACGCAGGACTCCAAGTCAGAGCATGCCTATAGAATTATCAAAAGTTAGGGTTGGAAGTGGCCTGCAGGACCATCTTCCAGCCCCCTGCTCAACGCAGTACTCCAAGTCAGAGCATCCCTATAGAATGATTGAAAATAGGGTTGGAAGGGGCCTGCAAGACCATGTATTCCAACCCCGTGCTCAACGCAGGACTCCAAGTCAGAGCAGCCCTATAGAATCATTGGAAAGTAGGGTTGGGGGGAGCCTGCAAGGCCATCTAGTCCAAGCCCCTGCTCCAGGCAGGACTCCAGGTCAGAGCATCCCTATAGAATGATCGAAAATAGGGTTGGAAGGCGCCTGCAAGACCATGTATTCCAACCCCGTGCTCAACGCAGGACTCCAAGTCAGAGCATCCTTATCGAAACATCTGAAAGTAGGGCTGGAAGTGGCCTGCAAGGCCATCTAGTCCAACCCCCTGCTTCACGCAGGACTCCAAGTCAGAGCATCCCTATAGAATCATCTGAAAGTAGGGTTGGAAGTGGTCTGCAAGACTATGTAATCCAGCCCCCTGCTCAACGCAGGACTCCAAGTCAGAGCATCCCTATAGAATCATCAAAAGGTAGGGTTGGAAGGCGGCTGCAAGACCATCTAGTCCAGCCCCCTGCTCAGCGCAGGACTCCAAGTCAGAGCATCCCTATAGAACCATCGAAAATAGAGTTGGAAGGGACCTGCAAGACCATCTAGTCCAACCCCTTGCTCAACGCAGGACTCCAAGCCAGAGCATCCCTATAGAATGATCTAAAATAGGGGTGGAAGGGGCCTGCAAGACCATCTAGTCTAACCCCCTGCTCAATGCAGGACTCTAAGAGCATCCGTATAGAATCATCTGAAAGTATGGTTGGAAGGGGCCTGCAAGACCATCTAGTCCAACCCCTTGCTCAACGCAGGACTCCGAGTCAGAGCATCCCTATACAATGAACCAAAATAGGGTTGGAAGGGGCCGGCAAGACCATCTAGTCCAGCCCTCTGCTCAACGCAGGACTCCAAGTCATAGTTTCCCTATAGAATGATCGAAAATAGGGTTGGAAGGGGCCTGCAAGACCATCTAGTCCAACCCCCTGCTCAACGCAGGACTCCAAGTCAGAGTTTCCCTATAGAATGATCGAAAATAGGGTTGGAAGGGGCCTGCAAGACCATCTAGTCCAACCCCCTGCTCAACGCAGGACTCCAAGTCAGAGCATCCCTATAGAATGATGGAAAATAGGGTTGGAAGGGTCCTCCAAGACCATCCAGGGCACCCCCTGCTCAACGCAGGACTCCAAGTCAGAGCATCCCTATAGAATCATCTGAAAGTAGGGTTGGAAGTGGCCTGCAAGACTATCTAATCCAGCCCCCTGCTCAACGCAGGACTCCAAGTCAGAGCATCCCTATAGAATAATCAAAAAGTAGGGTTGGAAGGGGCCTGCAAGACCATCTAGTCCAACCCCCTGCTCAACGCAGGACTCCAAGTCAGAGTTTCCCTATAGAATGATCGAAAATAGGGTTGGAAGGGGCCTGCAAGAGCATCTAGTCCAACCCCCTGCTCAACGCAGGACTCCAAGTCAGAGCATCCCTAAGGAATCATCTGAAAGTAGGGTTGGAAGTGGCCTGCAAGACCATCTAGTCCAACCCCCTGCTCAACGCAGGACTCCAAGTCAGAGCATCCCTATAGAATTATCAAAAGTTAGGGTTGGAAGGCGCCTGCAGGACTATCTTCCAGCCCCCTGCTCAACGCAGGACTCCAAGTCAGAGCATCCCTATAGAATCATCGAAAATAGAGTTGGAAGGGACCTGCAAGACCATCTAATCCAGCCCCCTGCTCAACGTAGGACTCCAAGTCAGAGCATCCCTATAGAAAGATCGAAAATAGAGTTGGAAGGCGCCTGCAAGGCCATCTAGTCCAGCCCCCTGCTCAACGCAGGACTCCAAGTCAGAGCATCCCTATAGAATGATTGAAAATAGGGTTGGAAGGCGCCTGCAAGACCATGTATTCCAACCCCGTCCTCAACGCAGGACTCCAAGTCAGAGCAGCCCTATAGAATCATTGGAAAGTAGGGTTGGATGGGGCCTGCAAGGCCATCTAGTCCAGCCCCCTGCTCCAGGCAGGACTCCAGGTCAGAGCATCCCTATAGAATGATTGAAAATAGGGTTGGAAGTGGCCTGCAAGACCATCTAGTCCAGCCCCCTGCTCAACGCAGGACTCCAAGTCAGAGCATCCCTATAAAATTATCAAAAGTTAGGGTTGGAAGGCGCCTGCAGGACCATCTTCCAGTCCCCTGCTCAACGCAGGACTCCAAGTCAGAGCATCCCTACAGAATGATTGAAAATAGGGTTGGAAGGGTCCTGGAAGACCATCCAGTGCACCCCCTGCTCAACGCAGGACTCCAAGACAGAGTATCCCTCTAGAATCATCGAAAATAGAGTTGGAAGGCGGCTGCAAGACCATCTAGTCCAGCCAACTGCTCAACGCAGGACACCAAGTCAGAGCATCCCTATAGAATGATCTAAAATAGGGGTGGAAGGGGCCTGCAAGACCATCTAGTCTAACCCCCTGCTCAATGCAGGACTCTAAGAGCATCCGTATAGAATCATCTGAAAGTACGGTTGGAAGGGGCCTACAAGACCATCTAGTCCAACCCCTTGCTCAACACAGGACTCCGAGTCAGAGCATCCCTATAGAATGATCGAAAATAGGGTTGGAAGGCGCCTGCAAGACCATGTATTCCAACCCCGTGCTCAACGCAGGACTCCAAGTCAGAGCATCCTTATCGAATCATCTGAAAGTAGGGTTGGAAGTGGCTTGCAAGACCATCTAGTCCAGCCCCCTGCTCAACGCAGGACTCCAAGTCAGAGCATCCCTATAGAATTATCAAAAGTTAGGGTTGGAAGGCGCCTGCAGGACCATCTTCCAGCCCCCTGCTCAACGCAGGACTCCAAGTCAGAGCATCCCTATAGAATCATGGAAAATAGGGTTGGAAGGCGCCTGCAAGACGATGTATTCCAACCCCCTGCTCAACGCAGGACTCCAAGTCAGAGCATGCCTATAGAATTATGAAAAGTTAGGGTTGGAAGTGGCCTGCAGGACCATCTTCCAGCCCCCTGCTCAACGCAGGACTCCAAGTCAGAGCATCCCTATAGAATCATCGAAAATAGAATTGGAAGGGACCTGCAAGACCATCTAATCCAGCCCCCTGCTCAACGTAGGACTCCAAGTCAGAGCATCCCTATAGAAAGATCGAAAATAGAGTTGGAAGGCTCCTGCAAGGCCATCTAGTCCAGCCCCCTGCTCAACGCAGGACTCCAAGTCAGAGCATCCCTATAGAATGATTGAAAATAGGGTTGGAAGGCGCCTGCAAGACCATGTATTCCAACCCCGTCCTCAACGCAGGACTCCAAGTCAGAGCAGCCCTATAGAATCATTGGAAAGTAGGGTTGGAGGGGGGCTGCAAGGCCATCTAGTCCAGCCCCCTGCTCCAGGCAGGACTCCAGGTCAGAGCATCCCTATAGAATGATCGAAAATAGGGTTGGAAGTGGCCTGCAAGACCATCTAGTCCAGCCCCCTGCTCAACGCAGGACTCCAAGTCAGAGCATCCCTATAGAATTATCAAAAGTTAGGGTGGAAGGCGCCTGCAGGACCATCTTCCAGCCCCCTGCTCAACGCAGGACTCCAAGTCAGAGCATCCCTATAGAATCATGGAAAATAGGGTTGGAAGGCGCCTGCAAGACGATGTATTCCAACCCCCTGCTCAACGCAGGACTCCAAGTCAGAGCATGCCTATAGAATTATCAAAAGTTAGGGTTGGAAGTGGCCTGCAGGACCATCTTCCAGCCCCCTGCTCAACGCAGTACTCCAAGTCAGAGCATCCCTATAGAATGATTGAAAATAGGGTTGGAAGGGGCCTGCAAGACCATGTATTCCAACCCCGTGCTCAACGCAGGACTCCAAGTCAGAGCAGCCCTATAGAATCATTGGAAAGTAGGGTTGGGGGGAGCCTGCAAGGCCATCTAGTCCAAGCCCCTGCTCCAGGCAGGACTCCAGGTCAGAGCATCCCTATAGAATGATCGAAAATAGGGTTGGAAGGCGCCTGCAAGACCATGTATTCCAACCCCGTGCTCAACGCAGGACTCCAAGTCAGAGCATCCTTATCGAAACATCTAAAAGTAGGGCTGGAAGTGGCCTGCAAGGCCATCCAGTCCAACCCCCTGCTTCACGCAGGACTCCAAGTCAGAGCATCCCTATAGAACCATCGAAAATAGAGTTGGAAGGGACCTGCAAGACCATCTAGTCCAACCCCTTGCTCAACGCAGGACTCCAAGCCAGAGCATCCCTATAGAATGATCTAAAATAGGGGTGGAAGGGGCCTGCAAGACCATCTAGTCTAACCCCCTGCTCAATGCAGGACTCTAAGAGCATCCGTATAGAATCATCTGAAAGTACGGTTGGAAGGGGCCTGCAAGACCATCTAGTCCAACCCCTTGCTCAACGCAGGACTCCGAGTCAGAGCATCCCTATACAATGAACCAAAATAGGGTTGGAAGGGGCCGGCAAGACCATCTAGTCCAGCCCTCTGCTCAACGCAGGACTCCAAGTCATAGTTTCCCTATAGAATGATCGAAAATAGGGTTGGAAGGGGCCTGCAAGACCATCTAGTCCAACCCCCTGCTCAACGCAGGACTCCAAGTCAGAGTTTCCCTATAGAATGATCGAAAATAGGGTTGGAAGGGGCCTGCAAGACCATCTAGTCCAACCCCCTGCTCAACGCAGGACTCCAAGTCAGAGCATCCCTATAGAATGATGGAAAATAGGGTTGGAAGGGTCCTCCAAGACCATCCAGGGCACCCCCTGCTCAACGCAGGACTCCAAGTCAGAGTATCCCTCTAGAATCATCGAAAATAGAGTTGGAAGGGGCCTGCAAGACCATCTAGTCCAACCCCCTGCTCAATGCAGGACTCCAAGACAGAGCATCCCTATAGAATCATCAAAAGGTAGGGTTGGAAGGCGGCTGCAAGACCATCTAGTCCAGCCCCTTGCTCAACGTAGGACACCAAGTCAGAGCATCCCTATAGAATCATCGAAAATAGAGTTGGAAGGGACCTGCAAGACCATCTAGTCCAACCCTCTGCTCAACGCAGGACTCCAAGTCAGAGCATCCCTATAGAATCATCTGAAAGTAGGGTTGGAAGTGGCCTGCAAGACTATCTAATCCAGCCCCCTGCTCAACGTAGGACTCCAAGTCAGAGCATCCCTATAGAAAGATCGAAAATAGAGTTGGAAGGCGCCTGCAAGGCCATCTAGTCCAGCCCCCTGCTCAACGCAGGACTCCGAGTCAGAGCATCCCTATAGAATGATCGAAAATAGGGTTGGAAGGCGCCTGCAAGACCATGTATTCCAACCCCGTGCTCAACGCAGGACTCCAAGTCAGAGCATCCTTATCGAATCATCTGAAAGTAGGGTTGGAAGTGGCCTGCAAGACCATCTAGTCCAGCCCCCTGCTCAACGCAGGACTCCAAGTCAGAGCATCCCTATAGAATTATCAAAAGTTAGGGTTGGAAGGCGCCTGCAGGACCATCTTCCAGCCCCCTGCTCAACGCAGGACTCCAAGTCAGAGCATCCCTATAGAATCATGGAAAATAGGGTTGGAAGGCGCCTGCAAGACGATGTATTCCAACCCCCTGCTCAACGCAGGACTCCAAGTCAGAGCATGCCTATAGAATTATCAAAAGTTAGGGTTGGAAGTGGCCTGCAGGACCATCTTCCAGCCCCCTGCTCAACGCAGGACTCCAAGTCAGAGCATCCCTATAGAATCATCGAAAATAGAGTTGGAAGGGACCTGCAAGACCATCTAGTCCAACCCCCTGCTCAACGCAGGACTCCAAGTCAGAGCATCCCTATAGAATCATCTGAAAGTAGGGTTGGAAGTGGCCTGCAAGACCATCTAATCCAGCCCCCTGCTCAACGTAGGACTCCAAGTCAGAGCATCCCTATAGAAAGATCGAAAATAGAGTTGGAAGGCGCCTGCAAGGCCATCTAGTCCAGCCCCCTGCTCAACGCAGGACTCCAAGTCAGAGCATCCCTATAGAATGATTGAAAATAGGGTTGGAAGGCGCCTGCAAGACCATGTATTCCAACCCTGTCCTCAATGCAGGACTCCAAGTCAGAGCAGCCCTATAGAATCATTGGAAAGTAGGGTTGGAGGGGGCCTGCAAGGCCATCTAGTCCAGCCCCCTGCTCCAGGCAGGACTCCAGGTCAGAGCATCCCTATAGAATGATCGAAAATAGGGTTGGAAGTGGCCTGCAAGACCATCTAGTCCAGCCCCCTGCTCAACGCAGGACTCCAAGTCAGAGCATGCCTATAGAATTATCAAAAGTTAGGGTTGGAAGTGGCCTGCAGGACCATCTTCCAGCCCCCTGCTCAACACAGTACTCCAAGTCAGAGCATCCCTATAGAATGATTGAAGATAGGGTTGGAAGGGGCCTGCAAGACCATGTATTCCAACACCGTGCTCAACGCAGGACTCCAAGTCAGAGCAGCCCTATAGAATCATTGGAAAGTAGGGTTGGGGGGAGCCTGCAAGGCCATCTAGTCCAAGCCCCTGCTCCAGGCAGGACTCCAGGTCAGAGCATCCCTATAGAATGATCGAAAATAGGGTTGGAAGGCGCCTGCAAGACCATGTATTCCAACCCCGTGCTCAACGCAGGACTCCAAGTCAGAGCATCCTTATCGAAACATCTGAAAGTAGGGCTGGAAGTGGCCTGCAAGGCCATCTAGTCCAACCCCCTGCTTCACGCAGGACTCCAAGTCAGAGCATCCCTATAGAATCATCTGAAAGTAGGGTTGGAAGTGGTCTGCAAGACTATGTAATCCAGCCCCCTGCTCAACGCAGGACTCCAAGTCAGAGCATCCCTATAGAATCATCAAAAGGTAGGGTTGGAAGGCGGCTGCAAGACCATCTAGTCCAGCCCCCTGCTCAGCGCAGGACTCCAAGTCAGAGCATCCCTATAGAACCATCGAAAATAGAGTTGGAAGGGACCTGCAAGACCATCTAGTCCAACCCCTTGCTCAACGCAGGACTCCAAGCCAGAGCATCCCTATAGAATGATCTAAAATAGGGGTGGAAGGGGCCTGCAAGACCATCTAGTCTAACCCCCTGCTCAATGCAGGACTCTAAGAGCATCCGTATAGAATCATCTGAAAGTACGGTTGGAAGGGGCCTGCAAGACCATCTAGTCCAACCCCTTGCTCAACGCAGGACTCCGAGTCAGAGCATCCCTATACAATGAACCAAAATAGGGTTGGAAGGGGCCGGCAAGACCATCTAGTCCAGCCCTCTGCTCAACGCAGGACTCCAAGTCATAGTTTCCCTATAGAATGATCGAAAATAGGGTTGGAAGGGGCCTGCAAGACCATCTAGTCCAACCCCCTGCTCAACGCAGGACTCCAAGTCAGAGTTTCCCTATAGAATGATCGAAAATAGGGTTGGAAGGGGCCTGCAAGACCATCTAGTCCAACCCCCTGCTCAACGCAGGACTCCAAGTCAGAGCATCCCTATAGAATGATGGAAAATAGGGTTGGAAGGGTCCTCCAAGACCATCCAGGGCACCCCCTGCTCAACGCAGGACTCCAAGTCAGAGCATCCCTATAGAATCATCTGAAAGTAGGGTTGGAAGTGGCCTGCAAGACTATCTAATCCAGCCCCCTGCTCAACGCAGGACTCCAAGTCAGAGCATCCCTATAGAATAATCAAAAAGTAGGGTTGGAAGGGGCCTGCAAGACCATCTAGTCCAACCCCCTGCTCAACGCAGGACTCCAAGTCAGAGTTTCCCTATAGAATGATCGAAAATAGGGTTGGAAGGGGCCTGCAAGAGCATCTAGTCCAACCCCCTGCTCAACGCAGGACTCCAAGTCAGAGCATCCCTAAGGAATCATCTGAAAGTAGGGTTGGAAGTGGCCTGCAAGACCATCTAGTCCAACCCCCTGCTCAACGCAGGACTCCAAGTCAGAGCATCCCTATAGAATTATCAAAAGTTAGGGTTGGAAGGCGCCTGCAGGACTATCTTCCAGCCCCCTGCTCAACGCAGGACTCCAAGTCAGAGCATCCCTATAGAATCATCGAAAATAGAGTTGGAAGGGACCTGCAAGACCATCTAATCCAGCCCCCTGCTCAACGTAGGACTCCAAGTCAGAGCATCCCTATAGAAAGATCGAAAATAGAGTTGGAAGGCGCCTGCAAGGCCATCTAGTCCAGCCCCCTGCTCAACGCAGGACTCCAAGTCAGAGCATCCCTATAGAATGATTGAAAATAGGGTTGGAAGGCGCCTGCAAGACCATGTATTCCAACCCCGTCCTCAACGCAGGACTCCAAGTCAGAGCAGCCCTATAGAATCATTGGAAAGTAGGGTTGGAGGGGGCCTGCAAGGCCATCTAGTCCAGCCCCCTGCTCCAGGCAGGACTCCAGGTCAGAGCATCCCTATAGAATGATTGAAAATAGGGTTGGAAGTGGCCTGCAAGACCATCTAGTCCAGCCCCCTGCTCAACGCAGGACTCCAAGTCAGAGCATCCCTATAGAATTATCAAAAGTTAGGGTTGGAAGGCGCCTGCAGGACCATCTTCCAGTCCCCTGCTCAACGCAGGACTCCAAGTCAGAGCATCCCTACAGAATGATTGAAAATAGGGTTGGAAGGGTCCTGGAAGACCATCCAGTGCACCCCCTGCTCAACGCAGGACTCCAAGACAGAGTATCCCTCTAGAATCATCGAAAATAGAGTTGGAAGGCGGCTGCAAGACCATCTAGTCCAGCCAACTGCTCAACGCAGGACTCCAAGTCAGAGCATCCCTATAGAATGATCTAAAATAGGGGTGGAAGGGGCCTGCAAGACCATCTAGTCTAACCCCCTGCTCAATGCAGGACTCTAAGGGCATCCGTATAGAATCATCTGAAAGTACGGTTGGAAGGGGCCTACAAGACCATCTAGTCCAACCCCTTGCTCAACACAGGACTCCGAGTCAGAGCATCCCTATAGAATGATCGAAAATAGGGTTGGAAGGCGCCTGCAAGACCATGTATTCCAACCCCGTGCTCAACGCAGGACTCCAAGTCAGAGCATCCTTATCGAATCATCTGAAAGTAGGGTTGGAAGTGGCCTGCAAGACCATCTAGTCCAGCCCCCTGCTCAACGCAGGACTCCAAGTCAGAGCATCCCTATAGAATTATCAAAAGTTAGGGTTGGAAGGCGCCTGCAGGACCATCTTCCAGCCCCCTGCTCAACGCAGGACTCCAAGTCAGAGAATCCCTATAGAATCATGGAAAATAGGGTTGGAAGGCGCCTGCAAGACGATGTATTCCAACCCCCTGCTCAACGCAGGACTCCAAGTCAGAGCATGCCTATAGAATTATCAAAAGTTAGGGTTGGAAGTGGCCTGCAGGACCATCTTCCAGCCCCCTGCTCAACGCAGGACTCCAAGTCAGAGCATCCCTATAGAATCATCGAAAATAGAATTGGAAGGGACCTGCAAGACCATCTAGTCCAACCCCCTGCTCAACGCAGGACTCCAAGTCAGAGCATCCCTATAGAATCATCTGAAAGTAGGGTTGGAAGTGGCCTGCAAGACCATCTAATCCAGCCCCCTGCTCAACGTAGGACTCCAAGTCAGAGCATCCCTATAGAAAGATCGAAAATAGAGTTGGAAGGCTCCTGCAAGGCCATCTAGTCCAGCCCCCTGCTCAACGCAGGACTCCAAGTCAGAGCATCCCTATAGAATGATTGAAAATAGGGTTGGAAGGCGCCTGCAAGACCATGTATTCCAACCCCGTCCTCAACGCAGGACTCCAAGTCAGAGCAGCCCTATAGAATCATTGGAAAGTAGGGTTGGAGGGGGGCTGCAAGGCCATCTAGTCCAGCCCCCTGCTCCAGGCAGGACTCCAGGTCAGAGCATCCCTATAGAATGATCGAAAATAGGGTTGGAAGTGGCCTGCAAGACCATCTAGTCCAGCCCCCTGCTCAACGCAGGACTCCAAGACAGAGCATCCCTATAGAATTATCAAAAGTTAGGGTTGGAAGGCGCCTGCAGGACCATCTTCCAGCCCCCTGCTCAACGCAGGACTCCAAGTCAGAGCATCCCTATAGAATCATGGAAAATAGGGTTGGAAGGCGCCTGCAAGACGATGTATTCCAACCCCCTGCTCAACGCAGGACTCCAAGTCAGAGCATGCCTATAGAATTATCAAAAGTTAGGGTTGGAAGTGGCCTGCAGGACCATCTTCCAGCCCCCTGCTCAACGCAGTACTCCAAGTCAGAGCATCCCTATAGAATGATTGAAAATAGGGTTGGAAGGGGCCTGCAAGACCATGTATTCCAACCCCGTGCTCAACGCAGGACTCCAAGTCAGAGCAGCCCTATAGAATCATTGGAAAGTAGGGTTGGGGGGAGCCTGCAAGGCCATCTAGTCCAAGCCCCTGCTCCAGGCAGGACTCCAGGTCAGAGCATCCCTATAGAATGATCGAAAATAGGGTTGGAAGGCGCCTGCAAGACCATGTATTCCAACCCCGTGCTCAACGCAGGACTCCAAGTCAGAGCATCCTTATCGAAACATCTAAAAGTAGGGCTGGAAGTGGCCTGCAAGGCCATCCAGTCCAACCCCCTGCTTCACGCAGGACTCCAAGTCAGAGCATCCCTATAGAATCATCTGAAAGTAGGGTTGGAAGTGGTCTGCAAGACTATGTAATCCAGCCCCCTGCTCAACGCAGGACTCCAAGTCAGAGCATCCCTATAGAATCATCAAAAGGTAGGGTTGGAAGGCGGCTGCAAGACCATCTAGTCCAGCCCCCTGCTCAGCGCAGGACTCCAAGTCAGAGCATCCCTATAGAACCATCGAAAATAGAGTTGGAAGGGACCTGCAAGACCATCTAGTCCAACCCCTTGCTCAACGCAGGACTCCAAGCCAGAGCATCCCTATAGAATGATCTAAAATAGGGGTGGAAGGGGCCGGCAAGACCATCTAGTCCAGCCCTCTGCTCAACGCAGGACTCTAAGAGCATCCGTATAGAATCATCTGAAAGTACGGTTGGAAGGGGCCTGCAAGACCATCTAGTCCAACCCCCTGCTCAACGCAGGACTCCAAGTCAGAGTTTCCCTATAGAATGATCGAAAATAGGGTTGGAAGGGGCCTGCAAGACCATCTAGTCCAACCCCCTGCTCAACGCAGGACTCCAAGTCAGAGCATCCCTATAGAATGATGGAAAATAGGGTTGGAAGGGTCCTCCAAGACCATCCAGGGCACCCCCTGCTCAACGCAGGACTCCAAGTCAGAGTATCCCTCTAGAATCATCGAAAATAGAGTTGGAAGGGGCCTGCAAGACCATCTAGTCCAACCCCCTGCTCAATGCAGGACTCCAAGACAGAGCATCCCTATAGAATCATCAAAAGGTAGGGTTGGAAGGCGGCTGCAAGACCATCTAGTCCAGCCCCTTGCTCAACGTAGGACACCAAGTCAGAGCATCCCTATAGAATCATCGAAAATAGAGTTGGAAGGGACCTGCAAGACCATCTAGTCCAACCCTCTGCTCAACGCAGGACTCCAAGTCAGAGCATCCCTATAGAATCATCTGAAAGTAGGGTTGGAAGTGGCCTGCAAGACTATCTAATCCAGCCCCCTGCTCAACGTAGGACTCCAAGTCAGAGCATCCCTATAGAAAGATGGAAAATAGAGTTGGAAGGCGCCTGCAAGGCCATCTAGTCCAGCCCCCTGCTCAACGCAGGACTCCGAGTCAGAGCATCCCTATAGAATGATTGAAAATAGGGTTGGAAGGTGCCTGCAAGACCATGTATTCCAACCCCGTGCTCAACGCAGGACTCCAAGTCAGAGCATCCTTATCGAATCATCTGAAAGTAGGGTTGGAAGTGGCCTGCAAGACCATCTAGTCCAGCCCCCTGCTCAACGCAGGACTCCAAGTCAGAGCATCCCTATAGAATTATCAAAAGTTAGGGTTGGAAGGCGCCTGCAGGACCATCTTCCAGCCCCCTGCTCAACGCAGGACTCCAAGTCAGAGCATCCCTATAGAATCATGGAAAATAGGGTTGGAAGGCGCCTGCAAGACGATGTATTCCAACCCCCTGCTCAACGCAGGACTCCAAGTCAGAGCATGCCTATAGAATTATCAAAAGTTAGGGTTGGAAGTGGCCTGCAGGACCATCTTCCAGCCCCCTGCTCAACGCAGGACTCCAAGTCAGAGCATCCCTATAGAATCATCGAAAATAGAGTTGGAAGGGACCTGCAAGACCATCTAGTCCAACCTCCTGCTCAACGCAGGACTCCAAGTCAGAGCATCCCTATAGAATCATCTGAAAGTAGGGTTGGAAGTGGCCTGCAAGACCATCTAATCCAGCCCCCTGCTCAACGTAGGACTCCAAGTCAGAGCATCCCTATAGAAAGATCGAAAATAGAGTTGGAAGGCGCCTGCAAGGCCATCTAGTCCAGCCCCCTGCTCAACGCAGGACTCCAAGTCAGAGCATCCCTATAGAATGATTGAAAATAGGGTTGGAAGGCGCCTGCAAGACCATGTATTCCAACCCCGTCCTCAATGCAGGACTCCAAGTCAGAGCAGCCCTATAGAATCATTGGAAAGTAGGGTTGGAGGGGGCCTGCAAGGCCATCTAGTCCAGCCCCCTGCTCCAGGCAGGACTCCAGGTCAGAGCATCCCTATAGAATGATCGAAAATAGGGTTGGAAGTGGCCTGCAAGACCATCTAGTCCAGCCCCCTGCTCAACGCAGGACTCCAAGTCAGAGCATGCCTATAGAATTATCAAAAGTTAGGGTTGGAAGTGGCCTGCAGGACCATCTTCCAGCCCCCTGCTCAACACAGTACTCCAAGTCAGAGCATCCCTATAGAATGATTGAAGATAGGGTTGGAAGGGGCCTGCAAGACCATGTATTCCAACACCGTGCTCAACGCAGGACTCCAAGTCAGAGCAGCCCTATAGAATCATTGGAAAGTAGGGTTGGGGGGAGCCTGCAAGGCCATCTAGTCCAAGCCCCTGCTCCAGGCAGGACTCCAGGTCAGAGCATCCCTATAGAATGATCGAAATTAGGGTTGGAAGGCGCCTGCAAGACCATGTATTCCAACCCCGTGCTCAACGCAGGACTCCAAGTCAGAGCATCCTTATCGAAACATCTGAAAGTAGGGCTGGAAGTGGCCTGCAAGGCCATCTAGTCCAACCCCCTGCTTCACGCAGGACTCCAAGTCAGAGCATCCCTATAGAATCATCTGAAAGTAGGGTTGGAAGTGGTCTGCAAGACTATGTAATCCAGCCCCCTGCTCAACGCAGGACTCCAAGTCAGAGCATCCCTATAGAATCATCAAAAGGTAGGGTTGGAAGGCGGCTGCAAGACCATCTAGTCCAGCCCCCTGCTCAGCGCAGGACTCCAAGTCAGAGCATCCCTATAGAACCATCGAAAATAGAGTTGGAAGGGACCTGCAAGACCATCTAGTCCAACCCCTTGCTCAACGCAGGACTCCAAGCCAGAGCATCCCTATAGAATGATCTAAAATAGGGGTGGAAGGGGCCTGCAAGACCATCTAGTCTAACCCCCTGCTCAATGCAGGACTCTAAGAGCATCCGTATAGAATCATCTGAAAGTACGGTTGGAAGGGGCCTGCAAGACCATCTAGTCCAACCCCTTGCTCAACGCAGGACTCCGAGTCAGAGCATCCCTATACAATGAACCAAAATAGGGTTGGAAGGGGCCGGCAAGACCATCTAGTCCAGCCCTCTGCTCAACGCAGGACTCCAAGTCATAGTTTCCCTATAGAATGATCGAAAATAGGGTTGGAAGGGGCCTGCAAGACCATCTAGTCCAACCCCCTGCTCAACGCAGGACTCCAAGTCAGAGTTTCCCTATAGAATGATCGAAAATAGGGTTGGAAGGGGCCTGCAAGACCATCTAGTCCAACCCCCTGCTCAACGCAGGACTCCAAGTCAGAGCATCCCTATAGAATGATGGAAAATAGGGTTGGAAGGGTCCTCCAAGACCATCCAGGGCACCCCCTGCTCAACGCAGGACTACAAGTCAGAGTATCCCTCTAGAATCATCGAAAATAGAGTTGGAAGGGGCCTGCAAGACCATCTAGTCCAACCCCCTGCTCAATGCAGGACTCCAAGACAGAGCATCCCTATAGAATCATCAAAAGGTAGGGTTGGAAGGCGGCTGCAAGACCATCTAGTCCAGCCCCTTGCTCAACGTAGGACACCAAGTCAGAGCATCCCTATAGAATCATCGAAAATAGAGTTGGAAGGGACCTGCAAGACCATCTAGTCCAACCCTCGGCTCAACGCAGGACTCCAAGTCAGAGCATCCCTATAGAATCATCTGAAAGTAGGGTTGGAAGTGGCCTGCAAGACTATCTAATCCAGCCCCCTGCTCAACGTAGGACTCCAAGTCAGAGCATCCCTATAGAAAGATCGAAAATAGAGTTGGAAGGCGCCTGCAAGGCCATCTAGTCCAGCCCCCTGCTCAACGCAGGACTCCAAGTCAGAGCATCCCTATAGAATGATTGAAAATAGGGTTGGAAGGGGCCTGCAAGACCATGTATTCCAACCCCGTCCTCAACGCAGGACTCCAAGTCAGAGCAGCCCTATAGAATCATTGGAAAGTAGGGTTGGAGGGGGCCTGCAAGGCCATCTAGTCCAGCCCCATGCTCCAGGCAGGACTCCAGGTCAGAGCATCCCTATAGAATGATCGAAAATAGGGTTGGAAGTGGCCTGCAAGACCATCTAGTCCAACCCCCTGCTCAACGCAGGACTCCAAGTCAGAGCATCCCTATAGAATTATCAAAAGTTAGGGTTGGAAGGCGCCTGCAGGACCATCTTCCAGCCCCCTGCTCAACGCAGGACTCCAAGTCAGAGCATCCCTATAGAATGATTGAAAATAGGGTTGGAAGGGCCCTGCAAGACCATCCAGTGCACCCCCTGCTCAACGCCGGACTCCAAGTCAGAGTATCCCTCTAGAATCATCGAAAATAGAGTTGGAAGGTGGCTGCAAGACCATCTAGGCCAGCCCCCTGCTCAATGAAGGACTCCAGGTCAGAGCATCCCTATAGAATGATGGAAAATAGGGTTGGAAGGCGCCTGCAAGACCATGTATTCCAACCCCCTGCGCAACGCAGGACTCCAAGTCAGAGCATCCCTATAGAATTATCAAAAGTTAGTGTTGGAAGTGGCCTGCAGGACCATCTTCCAGCCCCCTGCTCAACGCAGTACTCCAAGTCAGAGCATCCCTATAGAATGATTGAAAATAGGGTTGGAAGGGCCTGCAAGACCATGTATTCCAACCCCGCGCTCAACGCAGGACTCCAAGTCAGAGCAGCCCTATATAATCATTGGAAAGTAGGGTTGGGGGGGCCTGCAAGGCTATCTAGTCTAAGCCCCTGCTCCAGGCAGGACTCCAGGTCAGAGCATCCCTATAGAATCATCGAAAATAGGGTTGGAAGGCACCTGCAAGACCATGTATTCCAACCCCGTGCTCAACGCAGGACTCCAAGTCAGAGCATCCTTATCGAATCATCTGAAAGTAGGGCTGGAAGTGGCCTGCAAGGCCATCTAGTCCAACCCCCTGCTCAACGCAGGACTCAAAGTCAGAGCATCCCTATAGAATCATTTGAAAGTAGGGTTGGAAGTGGC
This sequence comes from Heloderma suspectum, assembly GCF_057233095.1. NCBI lineage: Eukaryota > Metazoa > Chordata > Lepidosauria > Squamata > Helodermatidae > Heloderma > Heloderma suspectum. The sequence continues at coordinate 50,556,075 of NC_139475.1, forward strand.
CTGCAAAACTATCTAATCCAGCCCCCTGCTCAACGCAGGACTCCAAGTCAGAGCATCCCTATAGAATAATCAAAAAGTAGGGTTGGAAGGGGCATGCAAGACCATCTAGTCCAACCCCCTGCTCAACGCAGGACTCCAAGTCAGAGCATCCCTAAGGAATCATCTGAAAGTAGGGTTGGAAGTGGCCTGCAAGACTATCTAATCCAGCCCCCTCCTCAACGTAGGACTCCAAGTCAGAGCATCCCTTTAGAATCATCAAAAATAGAGTTGGAAGGAACCTGCAAGACCATCTAGTCCAACCCCTTGCTCAACGCAGGACTCCAAATCAGAGCATCCCTATAGAACGATCGAAAATAGGGTTGGAAGGCGCCTGCAAGGCCATGTATTCCAACCCCGTGCTCAACGCAGGACTCCAAGTCAGAGCATCCTTATCGAATCATCTGAAAGTAGGGTTGGAAGAAGCCTGCAAGACCATCTAGTCCAGCCCCCTGCTCAACGCAGGACTCCAAGTCAGAGCATCCCTATAGAATTATCAAAAGTTAGGGTTGGAAGGCGCCTGCAGGACCATCCAGGGCACCCCCTGCTCAACGCAGGACTCCAAGTCAGAGCATCCCTATAGAATGATTGAAAATAGGGTTGGAAGGGTCCTCCAAGACCATCCAGGGCACCCCCTGCTCAACGCAGGACTCCAAGTCAGAGTATCCCTCTAGAATCATCGAAAATAGAGTTGGAAGGGGCCTGCAAGACCATCTAGTCCAGCCCCCTGCTCAATGCAGGACTCCAAGACAGAGCATCCCTATAGAATCATCAAAAGGTAGGGTTGGAAGGCGGCTGCAAGACCATCTAGTCCAGACCCCTGCTCAACGCAGGACTCCAAGTCAGAGCATCCCTATAGAATCATCGAAAATAGAGTTGGAAGGGACCTGCAAGACCATCTAGTCCAACCCCCTGCTCAACGCAGGACTCCAAGTCAGAGCATCCCTATAGAATCATCTGAAAGTAGGGTTGGAAGTGGCCTGCAAGACTATCTAATCCAGCCCCCTGCTCAACGTAGGACTCCAAGTCAGAGCATCCCTATAGAAAGATCGAAAATAGAGTTGGAAGGCGCCTGCAAGGCCATCTAGTCCAGCCCCCTGCTCAACGCAGGACTCCAAGTCAGAGCATCCCTATAGAATGATCGAAAATAGGGTTGGAAGGCGCCTGAAGACCATGTATTCCAACCCCGTGCTCAACGCAGGACTCCAAGTCAGAGCATCCTTATCGAATCATCTGAAAGTAGGGTTGGAAGTGGCCTGCAAGACTATCTAATCCAGCCCCCTGCTCAACGTAGGACTCCAAGTCAGAGCATCCCTATAGAAAGATCGAAAATAGAGTTGGAAGGCGCCTGCAAGGCCATCTAGTCCAGCCCCCTGCTCAACGCAGGACTACAAGTCAGAGCATCCCTATAGAATGATTGAAAATAGGGTTGGAAGGTGCCTGCAAGACCATGTATTCCAACCCCGTCCTCAACGCAGGACTCCAAGTCAGAGCAGCCCTATAGTATCATTGGAAAGTAGGGTTGGAGGGGGCCTGCAAGGCCATCTAGTCCAGCCCCCTGCTCCAGGCAGGACTCCAGGTCAGAGTATACCTCTAGAATCATCGAAAATAGAGTTGGAAGGGGCCTGCAAGACCATCTAGTCCAGCCCCCACCTCAATGCAGGACTCCAAGACAGAGCATCCCTATAGAATCATCAAAAGGTAGGGTTGGAAGGCGGCTGCAAGACCATCTAGTCCAACCCCCTGCTCAACGCAGGACTCCAAGTCAGAGCATCCCTATAGAATCATCGAAAATACAGATGGAAGGGATCTGCAAGACCATCTAGTCCAACCCCTTGCTCAACGCAGGACTCCAAGCCAGAGCATCCCTATAGAATGATCTAAAATAGGGGTGGAAGGGGCGTGCAAGACCATCTAGTCTAACCCCCTGCTCAACGCAGGACTCCAAGTCAGAGTATCCCTCTAGAATCATCGAAAATAGAGTTGGAAGGGGCCTGCAAGACCATCTAGTCCAACCCCCTTCTCAACGCAGGACTCCAAGTCAGAGCATCCTTATCGAATCATCTGAAAGTAGGGCTGGAAGTGGCCTGCAAGGCCATCTAGTCCAACCCCCTGCTCAACGCAGGACTCCAAGTCAGAGCATCCCTATAGAATCATCTGAAAGTAGGGTTGGGAGTGGCCTGCAAGACTATCTAATCCAGCCCCCTGCTCAACGCAGGACTCCAAGTCAGAGCATCCCTATAGAATAATCAAAAAGTAGGGTTGGAAGGGGCCTGCAAGACCATCTAGTCCAACCCCCTGCTCAACGCAGGACTCCAAGTCAGAGTTTCCCTATAGAATGATCGAAAATAGGGTTGGAAGGGGCCTGCAAGAGCATCTAGTCCAACCCCCTGCTCAACGCAGGACTCCAAGTCAGAGCATCCCTAAGGAATCATCTGAAAGTAGGGTTGGAAGTGGCCTGCAAGACCATCTAGTCCAACCCCCTGCTCAACGCAGGACTCCAAGTCATAGCATCCCTATAGAATTATCAAAAGTTAGGGTTGGAAGACGCCTGCAGGACCATCTTCCAGCCCCCTGCTCAACGCAGGACTCCAAGTCAGAGCATCCCTATAGAATCATCGAAAATAGAGTTGGAAGGGACCTGCAAGACCATCTAATCCAGCCCCCTGCTCAACGTAGGACTCCAAGTCAGAGCATCCCTATAGAAAGATCGAAAATAGAGTTGGAAGGCGCCTGCAAGGCCATCTAGTCCAGCCCCCTGCTCAACGCAGGACTCCAAGTCAGAGCATCCCTATAGAATTGTCAAAAGTGAGGGTTGGAAGTGGCCTGCAGGACCATCTTCCAGCCCCCTGCTCAACGCAGTACTCCAAGTCAGAGCATCCCTATAGAATGATTGAAAATAGGGTTGGAAGGGGCCTGCAAGACCATGTATTCCAACCCCGTGATCAACGCAGGACTCCAAGTCAGAGCAGCCCTATAGAATCATTGGAAAGTAGGGTTGGGGGGAGCCTGCAAGGCCATCTAGTCCAAGCCCCTGCTCCAGGCAGGACTCCAGGTCAGAGCATCCCTATAGAATGATCGAAAATAGGGTTGGAAGGCGCCTGCAAGATCATGTATTCCAACCCCGTGCTCAACGCAGGACTCCAAGTCAGAGCATCCTTATCGAAACATCTGAAAGTAGGGCTGGAAGTGGCCTGCAAGGCCATCTAGTCCAACCCCCTGCTTCACGCAGGACTCCAAGTCAGAGCATCCCTATAGAATCATCTGAAAGTAGGGTTGGAAGTGGTCTGCAAGACTATGTAATCCAGCCCCCTGCTCAACGCAGGACTCCAAGTCAGAGCATCCCTATAGAATCATCAAAAGGTAGGGTTGGAAGGCGGCTGCAAGACCATCTAGTCCAGCCCCCTGCTCAGCGCAGGACTCCAAGTCAGAGCATCCCTATAGAACCATCGAAAATAGAGTTGGAAGGGACCTGCAAGACCATCTAGTCCAACCCCTTGCTCAACGCAGGACTCCAAGCCAGAGCATCCCTATAGAATGATCTAAAATAGGGGTGGAAGGGGCCTGCAAGACCATCTAGTCTAACCCCCTGCTCAATGCAGGACTCTAAGAGCATCCGTATAGAATCATCTGAAAGTACGGTTGGAAGGGGCCTGCAAGACCATCTAGTCCAACCCCTTGCTCAACGCAGGACTCCGAGTCAGAGCATCCCTATACAATGAACCAAAATAGGGTTGGAAGGGGCCGGCAAGACCATCTAGTCCAGCCCTCTGCTCAACGCAGGACTCCAAGTCATAGTTTCCCTATAGAATGATCGAAAATAGGGTTGGAAGGGGCCTGCAAGACCATCTAGTCCAACCCCCTGCTCAACGCAGGACTCCAAGTCAGAGTTTCCCTATAGAATGATCGAAAATAGGGTTGGAAGGCGGCTGCAAGACCATCTAGTCCAACCCCCTGCTCAACGCAGGACTCCAAGTCAGAGCATCCCTATAGAATCATCGAAAATAGAGTTGGAAGGGACCTGCAAGACCATCTAGTCCAACCCCCTGCTCAACGCAGGACTCCAAGTCAGAGCATCCCTATAGAATCATCTGAAAGTAGGGTTGGAAGTGGCCTGCAAGACTATCTAATCCAGCCCCCTGCTCAACGTAGGACTCCAAGTCAGAGCATCCCTATAGAAAGATCGAAAATAGAGTTGGAAGGCGCCTGCAAGGCCATCTAGTCCAGCCCCCTGCTCAACGCAGGACTCCAAGTCAGAGCATCCCTATAGAATGATTGAAAATAGGGTTGGAAGGGGCCTGCAAGACCATGTATTCCAACCCCGTCCTCAACGCAGGACTCCAAGTCAGAGCAGCCCTATAGAATCATTGGAAAGTAGGGTTGGAGGGGGCCTGCAAGGCCATCTAGTCCAGCCCCATGCTCCAGGCAGGACTCCAGGTCAGAGCATCCCTATAGAATGATCGAAAATAGGGTTGGAAGTGGCCTGCAAGACCATCTAGTCCAACCCCCTGCTCAACGCAGGACTCCAAGTCAGAGCATCCCTATAGAATTATCAAAAGTTAGGGTTGGAAGGCGCCTGCAGGACCATCTTCCAGCCCCCTGCTCAACGCAGGACTCCAAGTCAGAGCATCCCTATAGAATGATTGAAAATAGGGTTGGAAGGGCCCTGCAAGACCATCCAGTGCACCCCCTGCTCAACGCAGGACTCCAAGTCAGAGTATCCCTCTAGAATCATCGAAAATAGAGTTGGAAGGTGGCTGCAAGACCATCTAGGCCAGCCCCCTGCTCAATGAAGGACTCCAGGTCAGAGCATCCCTATAGAATGATGGAAAATAGGGTTGGAAGGCGCCTGCAAGACCATGTATTCCAACCCCCTGCGCAACGCAGGACTCCAAGTCAGAGCATCCCTATAGAATTATCAAAAGTTAGTGTTGGAAGTGGCCTGCAGGACCATCTTCCAGCCCCCTGCTCAACGCAGTACTCCAAGTCAGAGCATCCCTATAGAATGATTGAAAATAGGGTTGGAAGGGCCTGCAAGACCATGTATTCCAACCCCGCGCTCAACGCAGGACTCCAAGTCAGAGCAGCCCTATATAATCATTGGAAAGTAGGGTTGGGGGGGCCTGCAAGGCTATCTAGTCTAAGCCCCTGCTCCAGGCAGGACTCCAGGTCAGAGCATCCCTATAGAATCATCGAAAATAGGGTTGGAAGGCACCTGCAAGACCATGTATTCCAACCCCGTGCTCAACGCAGGACTCCAAGTCAGAGCATCCTTATCGAATCATCTGAAAGTAGGGCTGGAAGTGGCCTGCAAGGCCATCTAGTCCAACCCCCTGCTCAACGCAGGACTCAAAGTCAGAGCATCCCTATAGAATCATTTGAAAGTAGGGTTGGAAGTGGCCTGCAAAACTATCTAATCCAGCCCCCTGCTCAACGCAGGACTCCAAGTCAGAGCATCCCTATAGAATAATCAAAAAGTAGGGTTGGAAGGGGCATGCAAGACCATCTAGTCCAACCCCCTGCTCAACGCAGGACTCCAAGTCAGAGCATCCCTAAGGAATCATCTGAAAGTAGGGTTGGAAGTGGCCTGCAAGACTATCTAATCCAGCCCCCTCCTCAACGTAGGACTCCAAGTCAGAGCATCCCTTTAGAATCATCAAAAATAGAGTTGGAAGGAACCTGCAAGACCATCTAGTCCAACCCCTTGCTCAACGCAGGACTCCAAATCAGAGCATCCCTATAGAACGATCGAAAATAGGGTTGGAAGGCGCCTGCAAGGCCATGTATTCCAACCCCGTGCTCAACGCAGGACTCCAAGTCAGAGCATCCTTATCGAATCATCTGAAAGTAGGGTTGGAAGAAGCCTGCAAGACCATCTAGTCCAGCCCCCTGCTCAACGCAGGACTCCAAGTCAGAGCATCCCTATAGAATTATCAAAAGTTAGGGTTGGAAGGCGCCTGCAGGACCATCCAGGGCACCCCCTGCTCAACGCAGGACTCCAAGTCAGAGCATCCCTATAGAATGATTGAAAATAGGGTTGGAAGGGTCCTCCAAGACCATCCAGGGCACCCCCTGCTCAACGCAGGACTCCAAGTCAGAGTATCCCTCTAGAATCATCGAAAATAGAGTTGGAAGGGGCCTGCAAGACCATCTAGTCCAGCCCCCTGCTCAATGCAGGACTCCAAGACAGAGCATCCCTATAGAATCATCAAAAGGTAGGGTTGGAAGGCGGCTGCAAGACCATCTAGTCCAGCCCCCTGCTCAACGCAGGACTCCAAGTCAGAGCATCCCTATAGAATCATCGAAAATAGAGTTGGAAGGGACCTGCAAGACCATCTAGTCCAACCCCCTGCTCAACGCAGGACTCCAAGTCAGAGCATCCCTATAGAATCATCTGAAAGTAGGGTTGGAAGTGGCCTGCAAGACTATCTAATCCAGCCCCCTGCTCAACGTAGGACTCCAAGTCAGAGCATCCCTATAGAAAGATCGAAAATAGAGTTGGAAGGCGCCTGCAAGGCCATCTAGTCCAGCCCCCTGCTCAACGCAGGACTCCAAGTCAGAGCATCCCTATAGAATGATCGAAAATAGGGTTGGAAGGCGCCTGAAGACCATGTATTCCAACCCCGTGCTCAACGCAGGACTCCAAGTCAGAGCATCCTTATAGAATCATATGAAAGTAGGGTTGGAAGTGGCCTGCAAGACTATCTAATCCAGCCCCCTGCTCAACGTAGGACTCCAAGTCAGAGCATCCCTATAGAAAGATCGAAAATAGAGTTGGAAGGCGCCTGCAAGGCCATCTAGTCCAGCCCCCTGCTCAACGCAGGACTACAAGTCAGAGCATCCCTATAGAATGATTGAAAATAGGGTTGGAAGGTGCCTGCAAGACCATGTATTCCAACCCCGTCCTCAACGCAGGACTCCAAGTCAGAGCAGCCCTATAGTATCATTGGAAAGTAGGGTTGGAGGGGGCCTGCAAGGCCATCTAGTCCAGCCCCCTGCTCCAGGCAGGACTCCAGGTCAGAGTATACCTCTAGAATCATCGAAAATAGAGTTGGAAGGGGCCTGCAAGACCATCTAGTCCAACCCCCTGCTCAACGCAGGACTCCAAGTCAGAGCATCCCTATAGAATCATCGAAAATACAGATGGAAGGGATCTGCAAGACCATCTAGTCCAACCCCTTGCTCAACGCAGGACTCCAAGCCAGAGCATCCCTATAGAATGATCTAAAATAGGGGTGGAAGGGGCGTGCAAGACCATCTAGTCTAACCCCCTGCTCAACGCAGGACTCCAAGTCAGAGTATCCCTCTAGAATCATCGAAAATAGAGTTGGAAGGGGCCTGCAAGACCATCTAGTCCAACCCCCTTCTCAACGCAGGACTCCAAGTCAGAGCATCCTTATCGAATCATCTGAAAGTAGGGCTGGAAGTGGCCTGCAAGGCCATCTAGTCCAACCCCCTGCTCAACGCAGGACTCCAAGTCAGAGCATCCCTATAGAATCATCTGAAAGTAGGGTTGGGAGTGGCCTGCAAGACTATCTAATCCAGCCCACTGCTCAACGCAGGACTCCAAGTCAGAGCATCCCTATAGAATAATCAAAAAGTAGGGTTGGAAGGGGCCTGCAAGACCATCTAGTCCAACCCCCTGCTCAACGCAGGACTCCAAGTCATAGCATCCCTATAGAATTATCAAAAGTTAGGGTTGGAAGGCGCCTGCAGGACCATCTTCCAGCCCCCTGCTCAACGCAGGACTCCAAGTCAGAGCATCCCTATAGAATCATCGAAAATAGAGTTGGAAGGGACCTGCAAGACCATCTAATCCAGCCCCCTGCTCAACGTAGGACTCCAAGTCAGAGCATCCCTATAGAAAGATCGAAAATAGAGTTGGAAGGCGCCTGCAAGGCCATCTAGTCCAGCCCCCTGCTCAACGCAGGACTCCAAGTCAGAGCATCCCTATAGAATTGTCAAAAGTGAGGGTTGGAAGTGGCCTGCAGGACCATCTTCCAGCCCCCTGCTCAACGCAGTACTCCAAGTCAGAGCATCCCTATAGAATGATTGAAAATAGGGTTGGAAGGGGCCTGCAAGACCATGTATTCCAACCCCGTGATCAACGCAGGACTCCAAGTCAGAGCAGCCCTATAGAATCATTGGAAAGTAGGGTTGGGGGGAGCCTGCAAGGCCATCTAGTCCAAGCCCCTGCTCCAGGCAGGACTCCAGGTCAGAGCATCCCTATAGAATGATCGAAAATAGGGTTGGAAGGCGCCTGCAAGATCATGTATTCCAACCCCGTGCTCAACGCAGGACTCCAAGTCAGAGCATCCTTATCGAAACATCTGAAAGTAGGGCTGGAAGTGGCCTGCAAGGCCATCTAGTCCAACCCCCTGCTTCACGCAGGACTCCAAGTCAGAGCATCCCTATAGAATCATCTGAAAGTAGGGTTGGAAGTGGTCTGCAAGACTATGTAATCCAGCCCCCTGCTCAACGCAGGACTCCAAGTCAGAGCATCCCTATAGAATCATCAAAAGGTAGGGTTGGAAGGCGGCTGCAAGACCATCTAGTCCAGCCCCCTGCTCAGCGCAGGACTCCAAGTCAGAGCATCCGTATAGAACCATCGAAAATAGAGTTGGAAGGGACCTGCAAGACCATCTAGTCCAACCCCTTGCTCAACGCAGGACTCCAAGCCAGAGCATCCCTATAGAATGATCTAAAATAGGGGTGGAAGGGGCCTGCAAGACCATCTAGTCTAACCCCCTGCTCAATGCAGGACTCTAAGAGCATCCGTATAGAATCATCTGAAAGTACGGTTGGAAGGGGCCTGCAAGACCATCTAGTCCAACCCCTTGCTCAACGCAGGACTCCGAGTCAGAGCATCCCTATACAATGAACCAAAATAGGGTTGGAAGGGGCCGGCAAGACCATCTAGTCCAGCCCTCTGCTCAACGCAGGACTCCAAGTCATAGTTTCCCTATAGAATGATCGAAAATAGGGTTGGAAGGGGCCTGCAAGACCATCTAGTCCAACCCCCTGCTCAACGCAGGACTCCAAGTCAGAGTTTCCCTATAGAATGATCGAAAATAGGGTTGGAAGGCGGCTGCAAGACCATCTAGTCCAACCCCCTGCTCAACGCAGGACTCCAAGTCAGAGCATCCCTATAGAATCATCGAAAATAGAGTTGGAAGGGACCTGCAAGACCATCTAGTCCAACCCCCTGCTCAACGCAGGACTCCAAGTCAGAGCATCCCTATAGAATCATCTGAAAGTAGGGTTGGAAGTGGCCTGCAAGACTATCTAATCCAGCCCCCTGCTCAACGTAGGACTCCAAGTCAGAGCATCCCTATAGAAAGATCGAAAATAGAGTTGGAAGGCGCCTGCAAGGCCATCTAGTCCAGCCCCCTGCTCAACGCAGGACTCCAAGTCAGAGCATCCCTATAGAATGATCGAAAATAGGGTTGGAAGGCGCCTGAAGACCATGTATTCCAACCCCGTTCTCAACGCAGGACTCCAAGTCAGAGCATCCTTATCGAATCATCTGAAAGTAGGGTTGGAAGTGGCCTGCAAGACTATCTAATCCAGCCCCCTGCTCAACGTAGGACTCCAAGTCAGAGCATCCCTATAGAAAGATCGAAAATAGAGTTGGAAGGCGCCTGCAAGGCCATCTAGTCCAGCCCCCTGCTCAACGCAGGACTACAAGTCAGAGCATCCCTATAGAATGATTGAAAATAGGGTTGGAAGGTGCCTGCAAGACCATGTATTCCAACCCCGTCCTCAACGCAGGACTCCAAGTCAGAGCAGCCCTATAGTATCATTGGAAAGTAGGGTTGGAGGGGGCCTGCAAGGCCATCTAGTCCAGCCCCCTGCTCCAGGCAGGACTCCAGGTCAGAGTATACCTCTAGAATCATCGAAAATAGAGTTGGAAGGGGCCTGCAAGACCATCTAGTCCAGCCCCCACCTCAATGCAGGACTCCAAGACAGAGCATCCCTATAGAATCATCAAAAGGTAGGGTTGGAAGGCGGCTGCAAGACCATATCGTCCAGCCCCCTGCTCAACGCAGGACTCCAAGTCAGAGCATCCCTATAGAATCATCGAAAATACAGATGGAAGGGATCTGCAAGACCATCTAGTCCAACCCCTTGCTCAACGCAGGACTCCAAGCCAGAGCATCCCTATAGAATGATCTAAAATAGGGGTGGAAGGGGCCTGCAAGACCATCTAGTCTAACCCCCTGCTCAACGCAGGACTCCAAGTCAGAGTATCCCTCTAGAATCATCGAAAATAGAGTTGGAAGGGGCCTGCAAGACCATCTAGTCCAACCCCCTGCTCAACGCAGGACTCCAAGTCAGAGCATCCCTATAGAATCATCTGAAAGTAGGGCTGGAAGTGGCCTGCAAGGCCATCTAGTCCAACCCCCTGCTCAACGCAGGACTCCAAGTCAGAGCATCCCTATAGAATAATCAAAAAGTAGGGTTGGAAGGGGCCTGCAAGACCATCTAGTCCAACCCCCTGCTCAACGCAGGACTCCAAGTCAGAGTTTCCCTATAGAATGATCGAAAATAGGGTTGGAAGGGGCCTGCAAGAGCATCTAGTCCAACCCCCTGCTCAACGCAGGACTCCAAGTCAGAGCATCCCTAAGGAATCATCTGAAAGTAGGGTTGGAAGTGGCCTGCAAGACCATCTAGTCCAACCCCCTGCTCAACGCAGGACTCCAAGTCAGAGCATCCCTATAGAATTATCAAAAGTTAGGGTTGGAAGGCGCCTGCAGGACCATCTTCCAGCCCCCTGCTCAACGCAGGACTCCAAGTCAGAGCATCCCTATAGAATCATCGAAAATAGAGTTGGAAGGGACCTGCAAGACCATCTAATCCAGCCCCCTGCTCAACGTAGGACTCCAAGTCAGAGCATCCCTATAGAATGATCGAAAATAGAGTTGGAAGGCGCCTGCAAGGCCATCTAGTCCAGCCCCCTGCTCAACGCAGGACTCCAAGTCAGAGCATCCCTATAGAATTGTCAAAAGTGAGGGTTGGAAGTGGCCTGCAGGACCATCTTCCAGCCCCCTGCTCAACGCAGTACTCCAAGTCAGAGCATCCCTATAGAATGATTGAAAATAGGGTTGGAAGGGGCCTGCAAGACCATGTATTCCAACCCCGTGCTCAACGCAGGACTCCAAGTCAGAGCAGCCCTATAGAATCATTGGAAAGTAGGGTTGGGGGGAGCCTGCAAGGCCATCTAGTCCAAGCCCCTGCTCCAGGCAGGACTCCAGGTCAGAGCATCCCTATAGAATGATCGAAAATAGGGTTGGAAGGCGCCTGCAAGATCATGTATTCCAACCCCGTGCTCAACGCAGGACTCCAAGTCAGAGCATCCTTATCGAAACATCTGAAAGTAGGGCTGGAAGTGGCCTGCAAGGCCATCTAGTCCAACCCCCTGCTTCACGCAGGACTCCAAGTCAGAGCATCCCTATAGAATCATCTGAAAGTAGGGTTGGAAGTGGTCTGCAAGACTATGTAATCCAGCCCCCTGCTCAACGCAGGACTCCAAGTCAGAGCATCCCTATAGAATCATGAAAAGGTAGGGTTGGAAGGCGGCTGCAAGACCATCTAGTCCAGCCCCCTGCTCAGCGCAGGACTCCAAGTCAGAGCATCCCTATAGAACCATCGAAAATAGAGTTGGAAGGGACCTGCAAGACCATCTAGTCCAACCCCTTGCTCAACGCAGGACTCCAAGCCAGAGCATCCCTATAGAATGATCTAAAATAGGGGTGGAAGGGGCCTGCAAGACCATCTATTCTAACCCCCTGCTCAATGCAGGACTCTAAGAGCATCCGTATAGAATCATCTGAAAGTACGGTTGGAAGGGGCCTGCAAGACCATCTAGTCCAACCCCTTGCTCAACGCAGGACTCCGAGTCAGAGCATCCCTATACAATGAACCAAAATAGGGTTGGAAGGGGCCGGCAAGACCATCTAGTCCAGCCCTCTGCTCAACGCAGGACTCCAAGTCATAGTTTCCCTATAGAATGATCGAAAATAGGGTTGGAAGGGGCCTGCAAGACCATCTAGTCCAACCCCCTGCTCAACGCAGGACTCCAAGTCAGAGTTTCCCTATAGAATGATCGAAAATAGGGTTGGAAGGGGCCTGCAAGACCATCTAGTCCAACCCCCTGCTCAACGCAGGACTCCAAGTCAGAGCATCCCTATAGAATGATGGAAAATAGGGTTGGAAGGGTCCTCCAAGACCATCCAGGGCACCCCCTGCTCAACGCAGGACTCCAAGTCAGAGTATCCCTCTAGAATCATCGAAAATAGAGTTGGAAGGGCCCTGCAAGACCATCTAGTCCAACCCCCTGTTCAATGCAGGACTCCAAGACAGAGCATCCCTATAGAATCATCAAAAGGTAGGGTTGGAAGGCGGCTGCAAGACCATCTAGTCCAGCCCCTTGCTCAACGTAGGACACCAAGTCAGAGCATCCCTATAGAATCATCGAAAATAGAGTTGGAAGGGACCTGCAAGACCATCTAGTCCAACCCTCTGCTCAACGCAGGACTCCAAGTCAGAGCATCCCTATAGAATCATCTGAAAGTAGGGTTGGAAGTGGCCTGCAAGACTATCTAATCCAGCCCCCTGCTCAACGCAGGACTCCAAGTCAGAGCATCCCTATAGAAAGATCGAAAATAGAGTTGGAAGGCGCCTGCAAGGCCATCTAGTCCAGCCCCCTGCTCAACGCAGGACTCCAAGTCAGAGCATCCCTATAGAATGATTGAAAATAGGGTTGGAAGGGGCCTGCAAGACCATGTATTCCAACCCCGTCCTCAACGCAGGACTCCAAGTCAGAGCAGCCCTATAGAATCATTGGAAAGTAGGGTTGGAGGGGGCCTGCAAGGCCATCTAGTCCAGCCCCATGCTCCAGGCAGGACTCCAGGTCAGAGCATCCCTATAGAATGATCGAAAATAGGTTTGGAAGTGGCCTGCAAGACCATCTAGTCCAGCCCCCTGCTCAACGCAGGACTCCAAGTCAGAGCATCCCTATAGAATTATCAAAAGTTAGGGTTGGAAGGCGCCTGCAGGACCATCTTCCAGCCCCCTGCTCAACGCAGGACTCCAAGTCAGAGCATCCCTATAGAATGATTGAAAATAGGGTTGGAAGGGTCCTGCAAGACCATCCAGTGCACCCCCTGCTCAACGCAGGACTCCAAGTCAGAGTATCCCTCTAGAATCATCGAAAATAGAGTTGGAAGGTGGCTGCAAGACCATCTAGGCCAGCCCCCTGCTCAATGAAGGACTCCAGGTCAGAGCATCCCTATAGAATGATCGAAAATAGGGTTGGAAGGCGCCTGCAAGACCATGTATTCCAACCCCCTGCGCAACGCAGGACTCCAAGTCAGAGCATCCCTATAGAATTATCAAAAGTTAGTGTTGGAAGTGGCCTGCAGGACCATCTTCCAGCCCCCTGCTCAACGCAGTACTCCAAGTCAGAGCATCCCTATAGAATGATTGAAAATAGGGTTGGAAGGGCCTGCAAGACCATGTATTCCAACCCCGCGCTCAACGCAGGACTCCAAGTCAGAGCAGCCCTATATAATCATTGGAAAGTAGGGTTGGGGGGGCCTGCAAGGCTATCTAGTCTAAGCCCCTGCTCCAGGCAGGACTCCAGGTCAGAGCATCCCTATAGAATCATCGAAAATAGGGTTGGAAGGCACCTGCAAGACCATGTATTCCAACCCCGTGCTCAACGCAGGACTCCAAGTCAGAGCATCCTTATCGAATCATCTGAAAGTAGGGCTGGAAGTGGCCTGCAAGGCCATCTAGTCCAACCCCCTGCTCAACGCAGGACTCAAAGTCAGAGCATCCCTATAGAATCATTTGAAAGTAGGGTTGGAAGTGGCCTGCAAGACTATCTAATCCAGCCCCCTGCTCAACGCAGGACTCCAAGTCAGAGCATCCCTATAGAATAATCAAAAAGTAGGGTTGGAAGGGGCATGCAAGACCATCTAGTCCAACCCCCTGCTCAACGCAGGACTCCAAATCAGAGCATCCCTATAGAATGATCGAAAATAGGGTTGGAAGGCGCCTGCAAGACCATGTATTCCAACCCCGTGCTCAACGCAGGACTCCAAGTCAGAGCATCCTTATCGAATCATCTGAAAGTAGGGTTGGAAGAAGCCTGCAAGACCATCTAGTCCAGCCCCCTGCTCAACGCAGGACTCCAAGTCAGAGCATCCCTATAGAATTATCAAAAGTTAGGGTTGGAAGGCGCCTGCAGGACCATCCAGGGCACCCCCTGCTCAACGCAGGACTCCAAGTCAGAGCATCCCTATAGAATGATTGAAAATAGGGTTGGAAGGGTCCTCCAAGACCATCCAGGGCACCCCCTGCTCAACGCAGGACTCCAAGTCAGAGTATCCCTCTAGAATCATCGAAAATAGAGTTGGAAGGGGCCTGCAAGACCATCTAGTCCAGCCCCCTGCTCAATGCAGGACTCCAAGACAGAGCATCCCTATAGAATCATCAAAAGGTAGGGTTGGAAGGCGGCTGCAAGACCATCTAGTCCAGCCCCCTGCTCAACGCAGGACTCCAAGTCAGAGCATCCCTATAGAATCATCGAAAATAGAGTTGGAAGGGACCTGCAAGACCATCTAGTCCAACCCCCTGCTCAACGCAGGACTCCAAGTCAGAGCATCCCTATAGAATCATCTGAAAGTAGGGTTGGAAGTGGCCTGCAAGACTATCTAATCCAGCCCCCTGCTCAACGTAGGACTCCAAGTCAGAGCATCCCTATAGAAAGATCGAAAATAGAGTTGGAAGGCGCCTGCAAGGCCATCTAGTCCAGCCCCCTGCTCAACGCAGGACTCCAAGTCAGAGCATCCCTATAGAATGATCGAAAATAGGGTTGGAAGGCGCCTGAAGACCATGTATTCCAACCCCGTGCTCAACGCAGGACTCCAAGTCAGAGCATCCTTATCGAATCATCTGAAAGTAGGGTTGGAAGTGGCCTGCAAGACTATCTAATCCAGCCCCCTGCTCAACGTAGGACTCCAAGTCAGAGCATCCCTATAGAAAGATCGAAAATAGAGTTGGAAGGCGCCTGCAAGGCCATCTAGTCCAGCCCCCTGCTCAACGCAGGACTACAAGTCAGAGCATCCCTATAGAATGATTGAAAATAGGGTTGGAAGGTGCCTGCAAGACCATGTATTCCAACCCCGTCCTCAACGCAGGACTCCAAGTCAGAGCAGCCCTATAGTATCATTGGAAAGTAGGGTTGGAGGGGGCCTGCAAGGCCATCTAGTCCAGCCCCCTGCTCCAGGCAGGACTCCAGGTCAGAGTATACCTCTAGAATCATCGAAAATAGAGTTGGAAGGGGCCTGCAAGACCATCTAGTCCAGCCCCCACCTCAATGCAGGACTCCAAGACAGAGCATCCCTATAGAATCATCAAAAGGTAGGGTTGGAAGGCGGCTGCAAGACCATATCGTCCAGCCCCCTGCTCAACGCAGGACTCCAAGTCAGAGCATCCCTATAGAATCATCGAAAATACAGATGGAAGGGATCTGCAAGACCATCTAGTCCAACCCCTTGCTCAACGCAGGACTCCAAGCCAGAGCATCCCTATAGAATGATCTAAAATAGGGGTGGAAGGGGCCTGCAAGACCATCTAGTCTAACCCCCTGCTCAACGCAGGACTCCAAGTCAGAGTATCCCTCTAGAATCATCGAAAATAGAGTTGGAAGGGGCCTGCAAGACCATCTAGTCCAACCCCCTGCTCAACGCAGGACTCCAAGTCAGAGCATCCTTATCGAATCATCTGAAAGTAGGGCTGGAAGTGGCCTGCAAGGCCATCTAGTCCAACCCCCTGCTCAACGCAGGACTCCAAGTCAGAGCATCCCTATAGAATCATCTGAAAGTAGGGTTGGAAGTGGCCTGCAAGACTATCTAATCCAGCCCCCTGCTCAACGCAGGACTCCAAGTCAGAGCATCCCTATAGAATAATCAAAAAGTAGGGTTGGAAGGGGCCTGCAAGACCATCTAGTCCAACCCCCTGCTCAACGCAGGACTCCAAGTCAGAGTTTCCCTATAGAATGATCGAAAATAGGGTTGGAAGGGGCCTGCAAGAGCATCTAATCCAGCCCCCTGCTCAACGCAGGACTCCAAGTCAGAGCATCCCTATAGAATCATCGAAAATAGAGTTGGAAGGGACCTGCAAGACCATCTAATCCAGCCCCCTGCTCAACGTAGGACTCCAAGTCAGAGCATCCCTATAGAATGATCGAAAATAGAGTTGGAAGGCGCCTGCAAGGCCATCTAGTCCAGCCCCCTGCTCAACGCAGGACTCCAAGTCAGAGCATCCCTATAGAATTGTCAAAAGTGAGGGTTGGAAGTGGCCTGCAGGACCATCTTCCAGCCCCCTGCTCAACGCAGTACTCCAAGTCAGAGCATCCCTATAGAATGATTGAAAATAGGGTTGGAAGGGGCCTGCAAGACCATGTATTCCAACCCCGTGCTCAACGCAGGACTCCAAGTCAGAGCAGCCCTATAGAATCATTGGAAAGTAGGGTTGGGGGGAGCCTGCAAGGCCATCTAGTCCAAGCCCCTGCTCCAGGCAGGACTCCAGGTCAGAGCATCCCTATAGAATGATCGAAAATAGGGTTGGAAGGCGCCTGCAAGATCATGTATTCCAACCCCGTGCCCAACGCAGGACTCCAAGTCAGAGCATCCTTATCGAAACATCTGAAAGTAGGGCTGGAAGTGGCCTGCAAGGCCATCTAGTCCAACCCCCTGCTTCACGCAGGACTCCAAGTCAGAGCATCCCTATAGAATCATCTGAAAGTAGGGTTGGAAGTGGTCTGCAAGACTATGTAATCCAGCCCCCTGCTCAACGCAGGACTCCAAGTCAGAGCATCCCTATAGAATCATCAAAAGGTAGGGTTGGAAGGCGGCTGCAAGACCATCTAGTCCAGCCCCCTGCTCAGCGCAGGACTCCAAGTCAGAGCATCCCTATAGAACCATCGAAAATAGAGTTGGAAGGGACCTGCAAGACCATCTAGTCCAACCCCTTGCTCAACGCAGGACTCCAAGCCAGAGCATCCCTATAGAATGATCTAAAATAGGGGTGGAAGGGGCCTGCAAGACCATCTATTCTAACCCCCTGCTCAATGCAGGACTCTAAGAGCATCCGTATAGAATCATCTGAAAGTACGGTTGGAAGGGGCCTGCAAGACCATCTAGTCCAACCCCTTGCTCAACGCAGGACTCCGAGTCAGAGCATCCCTATACAATGAACCAAAATAGGGTTGGAAGGGGCCGGCAA
Organism: Heloderma suspectum; assembly: GCF_057233095.1. NCBI lineage: Eukaryota > Metazoa > Chordata > Lepidosauria > Squamata > Helodermatidae > Heloderma > Heloderma suspectum. The sequence goes on from NC_139475.1 coordinate 50,573,406, forward strand.
GACCATCTAGTCCAGCCCTCTGCTCAACGCAGGACTCCAAGTCATAGTTTCCCTATAGAATGATCGAAAATAGGGTTGGAAGGGGCCTGCAAGACCATCTAGTCCAACCCCCTGCTCAACGCAGGACTCCAAGTCAGAGTTTCCCTATAGAATGATCGAAAATAGGGTTGGAAGGGGCCTGCAAGACCATCTAGTCCAACCCCCTGCTCAACGCAGGACTCCAAGTCAGAGCATCCCTATAGAATGATGGAAAATAGGGTTGGAAGGGTCCTCCAAGACCATCCAGGGCACCCCCTGCTCAACGCAGGACTCCAAGTCAGAGTATCCCTCTAGAATCATCGAAAATAGAGTTGGAAGGGCCCTGCAAGACCATCTAGTCCAACCCCCTGTTCAATGCAGGACTCCAAGACAGAGCATCCCTATAGAATCATCAAAAGGTAGGGTTGGAAGGCGGCTGCAAGACCATCTAGTCCAGCCCCTTGCTCAACGTAGGACACCAAGTCAGAGCATCCCTATAGAATCATCGAAAATAGAGTTGGAAGGGACCTGCAAGACCATCTAGTCCAACCCTCTGCTCAACGCAGGACTCCAAGTCAGAGCATCCCTATAGAATCATCTGAAAGTAGGGTTGGAAGTGGCCTGCAAGACTATCTAATCCAGCCCCCTGCTCAACGCAGGACTCCAAGTCAGAGCATCCCTATAGAAAGATCGAAAATAGAGTTGGAAGGCGCCTGCAAGGCCATCTAGTCCAGCCCCCTGCTCAACGCAGGACTCCAAGTCAGAGCATCCCTATAGAATGATTGAAAATAGGGTTGGAAGGGGCCTGCAAGACCATGTATTCCAACCCCGTCCTCAACGCAGGACTCCAAGTCAGAGCAGCCCTATAGAATCATTGGAAAGTAGGGTTGGAGGGGGCCTGCAAGGCCATCTAGTCCAGCCCCATGCTCCAGGCAGGACTCCAGGTCAGAGCATCCCTATAGAATGATCGAAAATAGGTTTGGAAGTGGCCTGCAAGACCATCTAGTCCAGCCCCCTGCTCAACGCAGGACTCCAAGTCAGAGCATCCCTATAGAATTATCAAAAGTTAGGGTTGGAAGGCGCCTGCAGGACCATCTTCCAGCCCCCTGCTCAACGCAGGACTCCAAGTCAGAGCATCCCTATAGAATGATTGAAAATAGGGTTGGAAGGGTCCTGCAAGACCATCCAGTGCACCCCCTGCTCAACGCAGGACTCCAAGTCAGAGTATCCCTCTAGAATCATCGAAAATAGAGTTGGAAGGTGGCTGCAAGACCATCTAGGCCAGCCCCCTGCTCAATGAAGGACTCCAGGTCAGAGCATCCCTATAGAATGATCGAAAATAGGGTTGGAAGGCGCCTGCAAGACCATGTATTCCAACCCCCTGCGCAACGCAGGACTCCAAGTCAGAGCATCCCTATAGAATTATCAAAAGTTAGTGTTGGAAGTGGCCTGCAGGACCATCTTCCAGCCCCCTGCTCAACGCAGTACTCCAAGTCAGAGCATCCCTATAGAATGATTGAAAATAGGGTTGGAAGGGCCTGCAAGACCATGTATTCCAACCCCGCGCTCAACGCAGGACTCCAAGTCAGAGCAGCCCTATATAATCATTGGAAAGTAGGGTTGGGGGGGCCTGCAAGGCTATCTAGTCTAAGCCCCTGCTCCAGGCAGGACTCCAGGTCAGAGCATCCCTATAGAATCATCGAAAATAGGGTTGGAAGGCACCTGCAAGACCATGTATTCCAACCCCGTGCTCAACGCAGGACTCCAAGTCAGAGCATCCTTATCGAATCATCTGAAAGTAGGGCTGGAAGTGGCCTGCAAGGCCATCTAGTCCAACCCCCTGCTCAACGCAGGACTCAAAGTCAGAGCATCCCTATAGAATCATTTGAAAGTAGGGTTGGAAGTGGCCTGCAAGACTATCTAATCCAGCCCCCTGCTCAACGCAGGACTCCAAGTCAGAGCATCCCTATAGAATAATCAAAAAGTAGGGTTGGAAGGGGCATGCAAGACCATCTAGTCCAACCCCCTGCTCAACGCAGGACTCCAAGTCAGAGCATCCCTAAGGAATCATCTGAAAGTAGGGTTGGAAGTGGCCTGCAAGACTATCTAATCCAGCCCCCTCCACAACGTAGGACTCCAAGTCAGAGCATCCCTTTAGAATCATCAAAAATAGAGTTGGAAGGAACCTGCAAGACCATCTAGTCCAACCCGTTGCTCAACGCAGGACTCCAAATCAGAGCATCCCTATAGAATGATCGAAAATAGGGTTGGAAGGCGCCTGCAAGACCATGTATTCCAACCCCGTGCTCAACGCAGGACTCCAAGTCAGAGCATCCTTATCGAATCATCTGAAAGTAGGGTTGGAAGAAGCCTGCAAGACCATCTAGTCCAGCCCCCTGCTCAACGCAGGACTCCAAGTCAGAGCATCCCTATAGAATTATCAAAAGTTAGGGTTGGAAGGCGCCTGCAGGACCATCCAGGGCACCCCCTGCTCAACGCAGGACTCCAAGTCAGAGCATCCCTATAGAATGATTGAAAATAGGGTTGGAAGGGTCCTCCAAGACCATCCAGGGCACCCCCTGCTCAACGCAGGACTCCAAGTCAGAGTATCCCTCTAGAATCATCGAAAATAGAGTTGGAAGGGGCCTGCAAGACCATCTAGTCCAGCCCCCTGCTCAATGCAGGACTCCAAGACAGAGCATCCCTATAGAATCATCAAAAGGTAGGGTTGGAAGGCGGCTGCAAGACCATCTAGTCCAGCCCCCTGCTCAACGCAGGACTCCAAGTCAGAGCATCCCTATAGAATCATCGAAAATAGAGTTGGAAGGGACCTGCAAGACCATCTAGTCCAACCCCCTGCTCAACGCAGGACTCCAAGTCAGAGCATCCCTATAGAATCATCTGAAAGTAGGGTTGGAAGTGGCCTGCAAGACTATCTAATCCAGCCCCCTGCTCAACGTAGGACTCCAAGTCAGAGCATCCCTATAGAAAGATCGAAAATAGAGTTGGAAGGCGCCTGCAAGGCCATCTAGTCCAGCCCCCTGCTCAACGCAGGACTCCAAGTCAGAGCATCCCTATAGAATGATCGAAAATAGGGTTGGAAGGCGCCTGAAGACCATGTATTCCAACCCCGTGCTCAACGCAGGACTCCAAGTCAGAGCATCCTTATCGAATCATCTGAAAGTAGGGTTGGAAGTGGCCTGCAAGACTATCTAATCCAGCCCCCTGCTCAACGTAGGACTCCAAGTCAGAGCATCCCTATAGAAAGATCGAAAATAGAGTTGGAAGGCGCCTGCAAGGCCATCTAGTCCAGCCCCCTGCTCAACGCAGGACTACAAGTCAGAGCATCCCTATAGAATGATTGAAAATAGGGTTGGAAGGTGCCTGCAAGACCATGTATTCCAACCCCGTCCTCAACGCAGGACTCCAAGTCAGAGCAGCCCTATAGTATCATTGGAAAGTAGGGTTGGAGGGGGCCTGCAAGGCCATCTAGTCCAGCCCCCTGCTCCAGGCAGGACTCCAGGTCAGAGTATACCTCTAGAATCATCGAAAATAGAGTTGGAAGGGGCCTGCAAGACCATCTAGTCCAGCCCCCACCTCAATGCAGGACTCCAAGACAGAGCATCCCTATAGAATCATCAAAAGGTAGGGTTGGAAGGCGGCTGCAAGACCATATCGTCCAGCCCCCTGCTCAACGCAGGACTCCAAGTCAGAGCATCCCTATAGAATCATCGAAAATACAGATGGAAGGGATCTGCAAGACCATCTAGTCCAACCCCTTGCTCAACGCAGGACTCCAAGCCAGAGCATCCCTATAGAATGATCTAAAATAGGGGTGGAAGGGGCCTGCAAGACCATCTAGTCTAACCCCCTGCTCAACGCAGGACTCCAAGTCAGAGTATCCCTCTAGAATCATCGAAAATAGAGTTGGAAGGGGCCTGCAAGACCATCTAGTCCAACCCCCTGCTCAACGCAGGACTCCAAGTCAGAGCATCCTTATCGAATCATCTGAAAGTAGGGCTGGAAGTGGCCTGCAAGGCCATCTAGTCCAACCCCCTGCTCAACGCAGGACTCCAAGTCAGAGCATCCCTATAGAATCATCTGAAAGTAGGGTTGGAAGTGGCCTGCAAGACTATCTAATCCAGCCCCCTGCTCAACGCAGGACTCCAAGTCAGAGCATCCCTATAGAATAATCAAAAAGTAGGGTTGGAAGGGGCCTGCAAGACCATCTAGTCCAACCCCCTGCTCAACGCAGGACTCCAAGTCAGAGTTTCCCTATAGAATGATCGAAAATAGGGTTGGAAGGGGCCTGCAAGAGCATCTAGTCCAACCCCCTGCTCAACGCAGGACTCCAAGTCAGAGCATCCCTAAGGAATCATCTGAAAGTAGGGTTGGAAGTGGCCTGCAAGACCATCTAGTCCAACCCCCTGCTCAACGCAGGACTCCAAGTCAGAGCATCCCTATAGAATTATCAAAAGTTAGGGTTGGAAGGCGCCTGCAGGACCATCTTCCAGCCCCCTGCTCAACGCAGGACTCCAAGTCAGAGCATCCCTATAGAATCATCGAAAATAGAGTTGGAAGGGACCTGCAAAACCATCTAGTCCAGCCCCCTGCTCAACGCAGGACTCCAAGTCAGAGCATCCCTATAGAATGATTGAAAATAGGGTTGGAAGGGGCCTGCAAGACCATGTATTCCAACCCCGTCCTCAACACAGGACTCCAAGTCAGAGCAGCCCTATAGAATCATTGGAAAATAGGGTTGGAAGTGGCCTGCAAGACCATCTAGTCCAGCCCCCTGCTCAACACAGGACTCCAAGTCAGAGCATCCCTATAGAATTATCAAAAGTTAGGGTTGGAAGGCGCCTGCAGGACCATCTTCCAGTCCCCTGCTCAACGCAGGACTCCAAGTCAGAGCATCCCTACAGAATGCTTGAAGATAGGGTTGGAAGGGTCCTGGAAGACCATCCAGTGCACCCCCTGCTCAACGCAGGACTCCAAGACAGAGTATCCCTCTAGAATCATCGAAAATAGAGTTGGAAGGCGGCTGCAAGACCATCTAGTCCAGCCAACTTCTCAACGCAGGACTCCAAGTCAGAGCATCCCTATAGAATGATCTAAAATAGGGGTGGAAGGGGCCTGCAAGACCATCTAGTCTAACCCCCTGCTCAATGCAGGACTCTAAGAGCATCCGTATAGAATCATCTGAAAGTACGGTTGGAAGGGGCCTACAAGACCATCTAGTCCAACCCCTTGCTAAACACAGGACTCCGAGTCAGAGCATCCCTATAGAATGATCGAAAATAGGGTTGGAAGGCGCCTGCAAGACCATGTATTCCAACCCCGTGCTCAACGCAGGACTCCAAGTCAGAGCATCCTTATCGAATCATCTGAAAGTAGGGTTGGAAGTGGCCTGCAAGACCATCTAGTCCAGCCCCCTGCTCAACGCAGGACTCCAAGTGAGAGCATGCCTATAGAATTATCAAAAGTTAGGGTTGGAAGGCGCCTGCAGTACCATCTTCCAGCCCCCTGCTCAACGCAGGACTCCAAGTCAGAGCATCCCTATAGAATCATCGAAAATAGAATTGGAAGGGACCTGCAAGACCATCTAGTCCAACCCCCTGCTCAACGCAGGACTCCAAGTCAGAGCATCCCTATAGAATCATCTGAAAGTAGGGTTGGAAGTGGCCTGCAAGACCATCTAATCCAGCCCCCTGCTCAACGTAGGACTCCAAGTCAGAGCATCCCTATAGAAAGATCGAAAATAGAGTTGGAAGGCGCCTGCAAGGCCATCTAGTCCAGCCCCCTGCTCAACGCAGGACTCCAAGTCAGAGCATCCCTATAGAATGATTGAAAATAGGGTTGGAAGGCGCCTGCAAGACCATGTATTCCAACCCCGTCCTCAACGCAGGACTCCAAGTAAGAGCAGCCCTATAGAATCATTGGAAAGTAGGGTTGGAGGGGGCCTGCAAGGCCATCTAGTCCAGCCCCCTGCTCCAGGCAGGACTCCAGGTCAGAGCATCCCTATAGAATGATCGAAAATAGGGTTGGAAGTGGCCTGCAAGACCATCTAGTCCAGCCCCCTTCTCAACGCAGGACTCCAAGTCAGAGCATCCCTATAGAATTATCAAAAGTTAGGGTTGGAAGGCGCCTGCAGGACCATCTTCCAGCCCCCTGCTCAACGCAGGACTCCAAGTCAGAGCATCCCTATAGAATCATGGATAATAGGGTTGGAAGGCGCCTGCAAGACGATGTATTCCAACCCCCTGCTCAACGCAGGACTCCAAGTCAGAGCATGCCTATAGAATTATCAAAAGTTAGGGTTGGGAGGGGCCTGCAGGACCATCTTCCAGCCCCCTGCTCAACGCAGTATTCCAAGTCAGAGCATCCCTATAGAATGATTGAAAATAGGGTTGGAAGGGGCCTGCAAGACCATGTATTCCAACCCCGTGCTCAACGCAGGACTCCAAGTCAGAGCAGCCCTATAGAATCATTGGAAAGTAGGGTTGGGGGGAGCCTGCAAGGCCATCTAGTCCAAGCCCCTGCTCCAGGCAGGACTCCAGGTCAGAGCATCCCTATAGAATGATCGAAAATAGGGTTGGAAGGCGCCTGCAAGACCATGTATTCCAACCCCGTGCTCAACGCAGGACTCCAAGTCAGAGCATCCTTATCGAAACATCTGAAAGTAGGGCTGGAAGTGGCCTGCAAGGCCATCTAGTCCAACCCCCTGCTTCACGCAGGACTCCAAGTCAGAGCATCCCTATAGAATCATCTGAAAGTAGGGTTGGAAGTGGTCTGCAAGACTATGTAATCCAGCCCCCTGCTCAACGCAGGACTCCAAGTCAGAGCATCCATATAGAATCATCAAAAGGTAGGGTTGGAAGGCGGCTGCAAGACCATCTAGTCCAGCCCCCTGCTCAGCGCAGGACTCCAAGTCAGAGCATCCCTATAGAACCATCGAAAATAGAGTTGGAAGGGACCTGCAAGACCATCTAGTCCAACCCCTTGCTCAACGCAGGACTCCAAGCCAGAGCATCCCTATAGAATGATCTAAAATAGGGGTGGAAGGGGCCTGCAAGACCATCTAGTCTAACCCCCTGCTCAATGCAGGACTCTAAGAGCATCCGTATAGAATCATCTGAAAGTACGGTTGGAAGGGGCCTGCAAGACCATCTAGTCCAACCCCTTGCTCAACGCAGGACTCCGAGTCAGAGCATCCCTATACAATGAACCAAAATAGGGTTGGAAGGGGCCGGCAAGACCATCTAGTCCAGCCCTCTGCTCAACGCAGGACTCCAAGTCATAGTTTCCCTATAGAATGATCGAAAATAGGGTTGGAAGGGGCCTGCAAGACCATCTAGTCCAACCCCCTGCTCAACGCAGGACTCCAAGTCAGAGTTTCCCTATAGAATGATCGAAAATAGGGTTGGAAGGGGCCTGCAAGACCATCTAGTCCAACCCCCTGCTCAACGCAGGACTCCAAGTCAGAGCATCCCTATAGAATGATGGAAAATAGGGTTGGAAGGGTCCTCCAAGACCATCCAGGGCACCCCCTGCTCAACGCAGGACTCCAAGTCAGAGTATCCCTCTAGAATCATCGAAAATAGAGTTGGAAGGGGCCTGCAAGACCATCTAGTCCAACCCCCTGCTCAATGCAGGACTCCAAGACAGAGCATCCCTATAGAATCATCAAAAGGTAGAGTTGGAAGGCGGCTGCAAGACCATCTAGTCCAGCCCCTAGCTCAACGTAGGACTCCAAGTCAGAGCATCCCTATAGAATCATCGAAAATAAAGTTGGAAGGGACCTGCAAGACCATCTAGTCCAACCCTCTGCTCAACGCAGGACTCCAAGTCAGAGCATCCCTATAGAAAGATCGAAAATAGAGTTGGAAGGTGCCTGCAAGGCCATCTAGTCCAGCCCCCTGCTCAACGCAGGACTCCAAGTCAGAGCATCCCTATAGAATGATTGAAAATAGGGTTGGAAGGCGCCTGCAAGACCATGTATTCCAACCCCGTCCTCAACGCAGGACTCCAAGTCAGAGCAGCCCTATAGAATCATTGGAAAGTAGGGTTGGAGGGGGCCTGCAAGGCCATCTAGTCCAGCCCCATGCTCCAGGCAGGACTCCAGGTCAGAGCATCCCTATAGAATGATCGAAAATAGGGTTGGAAGTGGCCTGCAAGACCATCTAGTCCAGCCCCCTGCTCAACGCAGGACTCCAAGTCAGAGCATCCCTATAGAATTATCAAAAGTTAGGGTTGGAAGGCGCCTGCAGGACCATCTTCCAGCCCCCTGCTCAACGCAGGACTCCAAGTCAGAGCATCCCTATAGAATGATTGAAAATAAGGTTGGAAGGGTCCTGCAAGACCATCCAGTGCACCCCCTGCTCAACGCAGGACTCCAAGTCAGAGTATGCCTCTAGAATCATCGAAAATAGAGTTGGAAGGCGGCTGCAAGACCATCTAGGCCAGCCCCCTGCTCAATGAAGGACTCCAGGTCAGAGCATCCCTATAGAATGATGGAAAATAGGGTTGGAAGGCGCCTGCAAGACCATGTATTCCAACCCCCTGCGCAACGCAGGACTCCAAGTCAGAGCATCCCTATAGAATTATCAAAAGTTAGGGTTGGAAGTGGCCTGCAGGACCATCTTCCAGCCCCCTGCTCAACGCAGTACTCCAAGTCAGAGCATCCCTATAGAATGATTGAAAATAGGGTTGGAAGGGCCTGCAAGACCATGTATTCCAACCCCGCGCTCAACGCAGGACTCCAAGTCAGAGCAGCCCTATATAATCATTGGAAAGTAGGGTTGGGGGGGCCTGCAAGGCTATCTAGTCTAAGCCCCTGCTCCAGGCAGGACTCCAGGTCAGAGCATCCCTATAGAATCATCGAAAATAGGGTTGGAAGGCACCTGCAAGACCATGTATTCCAACCCCGTGCTCAACGCAGGACTCCAAGTCAGAGCATCCTTATCGAATCATCTGAAAGTAGGGCTGGAAGTGGCCTGCAAGGCCATCTAGTCCAACCCCCTGCTCAACGCAGGACTCCAAGTCAGAGCATCCCTATAGAATCATTTGAAAGTAGGGTTGGAAGTGGCCTGCAAGACTATCTAATCCAGCCCCCTGCTCAACGCAGGACTCCAAGTCAGAGCATCCCTATAGAATAATCAAAAAGTAGGGTTGGAAGGGGCATGCAAGACCATCTAGTCCAACCCCCTGCTCAACGCAGGACTCCAAGTCAGAGCATCCCTAAGGAATCATCTGAAAGTAGGGTTGGAAGTGGCCTGCAAGACTATCTAATCCAGCCCCCTCCTCAACGTAGGACTCCAAGTCAGAGCATCCCTATAGAATCATCAAAAATAGAGTTGGAAGGAACCTGCAAGACCATCTAGTCCAACCCCTTGCTCAACGCAGGACTCCAAATCAGAGCATCCCTATAGAATGATCGAAAATAGGGTTGGAAGGCACCTGCAAGACCATGTATTCCAACCCCGTACTCAACGCAGGACTCCAAGTCAGAGCATCTTTATTGAATCATCTGAAAGTAGGGTTGGAAGAAGCCTGCAAGACCATCTAGTCCAGCCCCCTGCTCAACGCAGGACTCCAAGTCAGAGCATCCCTATAGAATTATCAAAAATTAGGGTTGGAAGGCGCCTGCAGGACCATCTTCCAGCCCCCTGCTCAACGCAGGACTCCAAGTCAGAGCATCCCTATAGAATGATTGAAAATAGGGTTGGAAGGGTCCTCCAAGACCATCCAGGGCACCCCCTGCTCAACGCAGGACTCCAAGTCAGAGCATCCCTATAGAATGATTGAAAATAGGGTTGGAAGGGTCCTCCAAGACCATCCAGGGCACCCCCTGCTCAACGCAGGACTCCAAGTCAGAGTATCCCTCTAGAATCATCGAAAATAGAGTTGGAAGGGGCCTGCAAGACCATCTAGTCCAGCCCCCTGCTCAATGCAGGACTCCAAGACAGAGCATCCCTATAGAATCATCAAAAGGTAGGGTTGGAAGGCGGCTGCAAGACCATCTAGTCCAGCCCCCTGCTCAACGCAGGACTCCAAGTCAGAGCATCCCTATAGAATCATCGAAAATAGGGTTGGAAGGCGCCTGCAAGACCATGTATTCCAACCCCGTGCTCAACGCAGGACTCCAAGTCAGAGCATCCTTATCGAAACATCTGAAAGTAGGGCTGGAAGTGGCCTGCAAGGCCATCTAGTCCATCCCCCTGCTTCACGCAGGACTCCAAGTCAGAGCATCCCTATAGAATCATCTGAAAGTAGGGTTGGAAGTGGTCTGCAAGACTATGTAATCCAGCCCCCTGCTCAACGCAGGACTCCAAGTCAGAGCATCCCTATAGAATCATCAAAAGGTAGGGTTGGAAGGCGGCTGCAAGACCATTTAGTCCAGCCCCCTGCTCAGCGCAGGACTCCAAGTCAGAGCATCCCTATAGAATGATCTAAAATAGGGGTGGAAGGGGCCTGCAAGACCATCTAGTCTAACCCCCTGCTCAATGCAGGACTCTAAGAGCATCCGTATAGAATCATCTGAAAGTACGGTTGGAAGGGGCCTGCAAGACCATCTAGTCCAACCCCTTGCTCAACGCAGGACTCCGAGTCAGAGCATCCCTATACAATGAACCAAAATAGGGTTGGAAGGGGCCGGCAAGACCATCTAGTCCAGCCCTCTGCTCAACGCAGGACTCCAAGTCATAGTTTCCCTATAGAATGATCGAAAATAGGGTTGGAAGGGGCCTGCAAGACCATCTAGTCCAACCCCCTGCTCAACGCAGGACTCCAAGTCAGAGTTTCCCTATAGAATGATCGAAAATAGGGTTGGAAGGGGCCTGCAAGACCATCTAGTCCAACCCCCTGCTCAACGCAGGACTCCAAGTCAGAGCATCCCTATAGAATGATGGAAAATAGGGTTGGAAGGGTCCTCCAAGACCATCCAGGGCACCCCCTGCTCAACGCAGGACTCCAAGTCAGAGTATCCCTCTAGAATCATCGAAAATAGAGTTGGAAGGGGCCTGCAAGACCATCTAGTCCAACCCCCTGCTCAATGCAGGACTCCAAGACAGAGCATCCCTATAGAATCATCAAAAGGTAGAGTTGGAAGGCGGCTGCAAGACCATCTAGTCCAGCCCCTTGCTCAACGTAGGACTCCAAGTCAGAGCATCCCTATAGAATCATCGAAAATAGAGTTGGAAGGGACCTGCAAGACCATCTAGTCCAACCCTCTGCTCAACGCAGGACTCCAAGTCAGAGCATCCCTATAGAATCATCTGAAAGTAGGGTTGGAAGTGGCCTGCAAGACCATCTAATCCAGCCCCCTGCTCAACGTAGGACTCCAAGTCAGAGCATCCCTATAGAAAGATCGAAAATAGAGTTGGAAGGTGCCTGCAAGGCCATCTAGTCCAGCCCCCTGCTCAACGCAGGAGTCCAAGTCAGAGCATCCCTATAGAATGATTGAAAATAGGGTTGGAAGGCGCCTGCAAGACCATGTATTCCAACCCCGTCCTCAACGCAGGACTCCAAGTCAGAGCAGCCCTATAGAATCATTGGAAAGTAGGGTTGAAGGGGGCCTGCAAGGCCATCTAGTCCAGCCCCATGCTCCAGGCAGGACTCCAGGTCAGAGCATCCCTATAGAATGATCGAAAATAGGGTTGGAAGTGGCCTGCAAGACCATCTAGTCCAGCCCCCTGCTCAACGCAGGACTCCAAGTCAGAGCATCACTATAGAATGATTGAAAATAAGGTTGGAAGGGTCCTGCAAGACCATCCAGTGCACCCCCTGCTCAACGCAGGACTCCAAGTCAGAGTATCCCTCTAGAATCATCGAAAATAGAGTTGGAAGGCGGCTGCAAGACCATCTAGGCCAGCCCCCTGCTCAATGAAGGACTCCAGGTCAGAGCATCCCTATAGAATGATGGAAAATAGGGTTGGAAGGCGCCTGCAAGACCATGTATTCCAACCCCCTGCGCAACGCAGGACTCCAAGTCAGAGCATCCCTATAGAATTATCAAAAGTTAGGGTTGGAAGTGGCCTGCAGGACCATCTTCCAGCCCCCTGCTCAACGCAGTACTCCAAGTCAGAGCATCCCTATAGAATGATTGAAAATAGGGTTGGAAGGGCCTGCAAGACCATGTATTCCAACCCCGCGCTCAACGCAGGACTCCAAGTCAGAGCAGCCCTATATAATCATTGGAAAGTAGGGTTGGGGGGGCCTGCAAGGCTATCTAGTCTAAGCCCCTGCTCCAGGCAGGACTCCAGGTCAGAGCATCCCTATAGAATGATCGAAAATAGGGTTGGAAGGCACCTGCAAGACCATGTATTCCAACCCCGTGCTCAACGCAGGACTCCAAGTCAGAGCATCCTTATCGAATCATCTGAAAGTAGGGCTGGAAGTGGCCTGCAAGGCCATCTAGTCCAACCCCCTGCTCAACGCAGGACTCCAAGTCAGAGCATCCCTATAGAATCATTTGAAAGTAGGGTTGGAAGTGGCCTGCAAGACTATCTAATCCAGCCCCCTGCTCAACGCAGGACTCCAAGTCAGAGCATCCCTATAGAATAATCAAAAAGTAGGGTTGGAAGTGGCCTGCAAGACTATCTAATCCAGCCCCCTCCTCAACGTAGGACTCCAAGTCAGAGCATCCCTATAGAATCATCAAAAATAGAGTTGGAAGGAACCTGCAAGACCATCTAGTCCAACCCCTTGCTCAACGCAGGACTCCAAATCAGAGCATCCCTATAGAATGATCGAAAATAGGGTTTGAAGGCGCCTGCAAGACCATGTATTCCAACCCCGTGCTCAACGCAGGACTCCAAGTCAGAGCATCCTTATCGAATCATCTGAAAGTAGGGTTGGAAGAAGCCTGCAAGACCATCTAGTCCAGCCCCCTGCTCAACGCAGGACTCCAAGTCAGAGCATCCCTATAGAATTATCAAAAATTAGGGTTGGAAGGCGCCTGCAGGACCATCTTCCAGCCCCCTGCTCAACGCAGGACTCCAAGTCAGAGCATCCCTATAGAATGATTGAAAATAGGGTTGGAAGGGTCCTCCAAGACCATCCAGGGCACCCCCTGCTCAACGCAGGACTCCAAGTCAGAGCATCCCTATAGAATGATTGAAAATAGGGTTGGAAGGGTCCTCCAAGACCATCCAGGGCACCCCCTGCTCAACGCAGGACTCCAAGTCAGAGTATCCCTCTAGAATCATCGAAAATAGAGTTGGAAGGGGCCTGCAAGACCATCTAGTCCAGCCCCCTGCTCAATGCAGGACTCCAAGACAGAGCATCCCTATAGAATCATCAAAAGGTAGGGTTGGAAGGCGGCTGCAAGACCATCTAGTCCAGCCCCCTGCTCAATGCAGGACTCCAAGACAGAGCATCCCTATAGAATCATCAAAAGGTAGGGTTGGAAGGCGGCTGCAAGACCATCTAGTCCAGCCCCCTGCTCAACGCAGGACTCCAAGTCAGAGCATCCCTATAGAATCATCGAAAATAGAGTTGGAAGGGACCTGCAAGACCATCTAGTCCAACCCCCTGCTCAACGCAGGACTCCAAGTCAGAGCATCCCTATAGAATCATCTGAAAGTAGGGTTGGAAGTGGCCTGCAAGACTATCTAATCCAGCCCCCTGCTCAACGTAGGACTCCAAGTCAGAGCATCCCTATAGAAAGATCGAAAATAGAGTTGGAAGGCGCCTGCAAGGCCATCTAGTCCAGCCCCCTGCTCAACGCAGGACTCCAAGTCAGAGCATCCCTATAGAATGATCGAAAATAGGGTTGGAAGGCGCCTGCAAGACCATGTATTCCAACCCCGTGCTCAACGCAGGACTCCAAGTCAGAGCATCCTTATCGAAACATCTGAAAGTAGGGTTGGAAGTGGTCTGCAAGACCATCTAGTCCAGCCCCCTGCTCAACGCAGGACTCCAAGTCAGAGCATCCCTATAGAATCATCAAAAGGTAGGGTTGGAAGGCGGCTGCAAGACCATCTAGTCCAGCCCCCTGCTCAGCGCAGGACTCCAAGTCAGAGCATCCCTATAGAATGATTGAAAATAGGGTTGGAAGGGGCCTGCAAGACCATGTATTCCAACCCCGTCCTCAACGCAGGACTCCAAGTCAGAGCAGCCCTATAGAATCATTGGAAAGTAGGGTTGGAGGGGGCCTGCAAGGCCATCTAGTCCAGCCCCATGCTCCAGGCAGGACTCCAGGTCAGAGCATCCCTATAGAATGATCGAAAATAGGGTTGGAAGTGGCCTGCAAGACCATCTAGTCCAGCCCCCTGCTCAACGCAGGACTCCAAGTCAGAGCATCCCTATAGAATTATCAAAAGTTAGGGTTGGAAGGCGCCTGCAGGACCATCTTCCAGCCCCCTGCTCAACGCAGGACTCCAAGTCAGAGCATCCCTATAGAATGATTGAAAATAGGGTTGGAAGGGTCCTGCAAGACCATCCAGTGCACCCCCTGCTCAACGCAGGACTCCAAGTCAGAGTATCCCTCTAGAATCATCGAAAATAGAGTTGGAAGGTGGCTGCAAGACCATCTAGGCCAGCCCCCTGCTCAATGAAGGACTCCAGGTCAGAGCATCCCTATAGAATGATGGAAAATAGGGTTGGAAGGCGCCTGCAAGACCATGTATTCCAACCCCCTGCGCAACGCAGGACTCCAAGTCAGAGCATCCCTATAGAATTATCAAAAGTTAGTGTTGGACGTGGCCTGCAGGACCATCTTCCAGCCCCCTGCTCAACGCAGTACTCCAAGTCAGAGCATCCCTATAGAATGATTGAAAATAGGGTTGGAAGGGCCTGCAAGACCATGTATTCCAACCCCGCGCTCAACGCAGGACTCCAAGTCAGAGCAGCCCTATATAATCATTGGAAAGTAGGGTTGGGGGGGCCTGCAAGGCTATCTAGTCTAAGCCCCTGCTCCAGGCAGGACTCCAGGTCAGAGCATCCCTATAGAATCATCGAAAATAGGGTTGGAAGGCACCTGCAAGACCATGTATTCCAACCCCGTGCTCAACGCAGGACTCCAAGTCAGAGCATCCTTATCGAATCATCTGAAAGTAGGGCTGGAAGTGGCCTGCAAGGCCATCTAGTCCAACCCCCTGCTCAACGCAGGACTCCAAGTCAGAGCATCCCTATAGAATCATTTGAAAGTAGGGTTGGAAGTGGCCTGCAAGACTATCTAATCCAGCCCCCTGCTCAACGCAGGACTCCAAGTCAGAGCATCCCTATAGAATAATCAAAAAGTAGGGTTGGAAGGGGCATGCAAGACCATCTAGTCCAACCCCCTGCTCAACGCAGGACTCCAAGTCAGAGCATCCCTAAGGAATCATCTGAAAGTAGGGTTGGAAGTGGCCTGCAAGACTATCTAATCCAGCCCCCTCCACAACGTAGGACTCCAAGTCAGAGCATCCCTTTAGAATCATCAAAAATAGAGTTGGAAGGAACCTGCAAGACCATCTAGTCCAACCCCTTGCTCAACGCAGGACTCCAAATCAGAGCATCCCTATAGAATGATCGAAAATAGGGTTGGAAGGCGCCTGCAAGACCATGTATTCCAACCCCGTGCTCAACGCAGGACTCCAAGTCAGAGCATCCTTATCGAATCATCTGAAAGTAGGGTTGGAAGAAGCCTGCAAGACCATCTAGTCCAGCCCCCTGCTCAACGCAGGACTCCAAGTCAGAGCATCCCTATAGAATTATCAAAAGTTAGGGTTGGAAGGCGCCTGCAGGACCATCCAGGGCACCCCCTGCTCAACGCAGGACTCCAAGTCAGAGCATCCCTATAGAATGATTGAAAATAGGGTTGGAAGGGTCCTCCAAGACCATCCAGGGCACCCCCTGCTCAACGCAGGACTCCAAGTCAGAGTATCCCTCTAGAATCATCGAAAATAGAGTTGGAAGGGGCCTGCAAGACCATCTAGTCCAGCCCCCTGCTCAATGCAGGACTCCAAGACAGAGCATCCCTATAGAATCATCAAAAGGTAGGGTTGGAAGGCGGCTGCAAGACCATCTAGTCCAGCCCCCTGCTCAACGCAGGACTCCAAGTCAGAGCATCCCTATAGAATCATCGAAAATAGAGTTGGAAGGGACCTGCAAGACCATCTAGTCCAACCCCCTGCTCAACGCAGGACTCCAAGTCAGAGCATCCCTATAGAATCATCTGAAAGTAGGGTTGGAAGTGGCCTGCAAGACTATCTAATCCAGCCCCCTGCTCAACGTAGGACTCCAAGTCAGAGCATCCCTATAGAAAGATCGAAAATAGAGTTGGAAGGCGCCTGCAAGGCCATCTAGTCCAGCCCCCTGCTCAACGCAGGACTCCAAGTCAGAGCATCCCTATAGAATGATCGAAAATAGGGTTGGAAGGCGCCTGAAGACCATGTATTCCAACCCCGTGCTCAACGCAGGACTCCAAGTCAGAGCATCCTTATCGAATCATCTGAAAGTAGGGTTGGAAGTGGCCTGCAAGACTATCTAATCCAGCCCCCTGCTCAACGTAGGACTCCAAGTCAGAGCATCCCTATAGAAAGATCGAAAATAGAGTTGGAAGGCGCCTGCAAGGCCATCTAGTCCAGCCCCCTGCTCAACGCAGGACTACAAGTCAGAGCATCCCTATAGAATGATTGAAAATAGGGTTGGAAGGTGCCTGCAAGACCATGTATTCCAACCCCGTCGTCAACGCAGGACTCCAAGTCAGAGCAGCCCTATAGTATCATTGGAAAGTAGGGTTGGAGGGGGCCTGCAAGGCCATCTAGTCCAGCCCCCTGCTCCAGGCAGGACTCCAGGTCAGAGTATACCTCTAGAATCATCGAAAATAGAGTTGGAAGGGGCCTGCAAGACCATCTAGTCCAGCCCCCACCTCAATGCAGGACTCCAAGACAGAGCATCCCTATAGAATCATCAAAAGGTAGGGTTGGAAGGCGGCTGCAAGACCATATCGTCCAGCCCCCTGCTCAACGCAGGACTCCAAGTCAGAGCATCCCTATAGAATCATCGAAAATACAGATGGAAGGGATCTGCAAGACCATCTAGTCCAACCCCTTGCTCAACGCAGGACTCCAAGCCAGAGCATCCCTATAGAATGATCTAAAATAGGGGTGGAAGGGGCCTGCAAGACCATCTAGTCTAACCCCCTGCTCAACGCAGGACTCCAAGTCAGAGTATCCCTCTAGAATCATCGAAAATAGAGTTGGAAGGGGCCTGCAAGACCATCTAGTCCAACCCCCTGCTCAACGCAGGACTCCAAGTCAGAGCATCCTTATCGAATCATCTGAAAGTAGGGCTGGAAGTGGCCTGCAAGGCCATCTAGTCCAACCCCCTGCTCAACGCAGGACTCCAAGTCAGAGCATCCCTATAGAATCATCTGAAAGTAGGGTTGGAAGTGGCCTGCAAGACTATCTAATCCAGCCCCCTGCTCAACGCAGGACTCCAAGTCAGAGCATCCCTATAGAATAATCAAAAAGTAGGGTTGGAAGGGGCCTGCAAGACCATCTAGTCCAACCCCCTGCTCAACGCAGGACTCCAAGTCAGAGTTTCCCTATAGAATGATCGAAAATAGGGTTGGAAGGGGCATGCAAGACCATCTACTCCAACCCCCTGCTCAACGCAGGACTCCAAGTCAGAGCATCCCTAAGGAATCATCTGAAAGTAGGGTTGGAAGTGGCCTGCAAGACTATCTAATCCAGCCCCCTCCACAACGTAGGACTCCAAGTCAGAGCATCCCTTTAGAATCATCAAAAATAGAGTTGGAAGGAACCTGCAAGACCATCTAGTCCAACCCCTTGCTCAACGCAGGACTCCAAATCAGAGCATCCCTATAGAATGATCGAAAATAGGGTTGGAAGGCGCCTGCAAGACCATGTATTCCAACCCCGTGCTCAACGCAGGACTCCAAGTCAGAGCATCCTTATCGAATCATCTGAAAGTAGGGTTGGAAGAAGCCTGCAAGACCATCTAGTCCAGCCCCCTGCTCAACGCAGGACTCCAAGTCAGAGCATCCCTATAGAATTATCAAAAGTTAGGGTTGGAAGGCGCCTGCAGGACCATCCAGGGCACCCCCTGCTCAACGCAGGACTCCAAGTCAGAGCATCCCTATAGAATGATTGAAAATAGGGTTGGAAGGGTCCTCCAAGACCATCCAGGGCACCCCCTGCTCAACGCAGGACTCCAAGTCAGAGTATCCCTCTAGAATCATCGAAAATAGAGTTGGAAGGGGCCTGCAAGACCATCTAGTCCAGCCCCCTGCTCAATGCAGGACTCCAAGACAGAGCATCCCTATAGAATCATCAAAAGGTAGGGTTGGAAGGCGGCTGCAAGACCATCTAGTCCAGCCCCCTGCTCAACGCAGGACTCCAAGTCAGAGCATCCCTATAGAATCATCGAAAATAGAGTTGGAAGGGACCTGCAAGACCATCTAGTCCAACCCCCTGCTCAACGCAGGACTCCAAGTCAGAGCATCCCTATAGAATCATCTGAAAGTAGGGTTGGAAGTGGCCTGCAAGACTATCTAATGCAGCCCCCTGCTCAACGTAGGACTCCAAGTCAGAGCATCCCTATAGAAAGATCGAAAATAGAGTTGGAAGGCGCCTGCAAGGCCATCTAGTCCAGCCCCCTGCTCAACGCAGGACTCCAAGTCAGAGCATCCCTATAGAATGATCGAAAATAGGGTTGGAAGGCGCCTGAAGACCATGTATTCCAACCCCGTGCTCAACGCAGGACTCCAAGTCAGAGCATCCTTATCGAATCATCTGAAAGTAGGGTTGGAAGTGGCCTGCAAGACTATCTAATCCAGCCCCCTGCTCAACGTAGGACTCCAAGTCAGAGCATCCCTATAGAAAGATCGAAAATAGAGTTGGAAGGCGCCTGCAAGGCCATCTAGTCCAGCCCCCTGCTCAACGCAGGACTACAAGTCAGAGCATCCCTATAGAATGATTGAAAATAGGGTTGGAAGGTGCCTGCAAGACCATGTATTCCAACCCCGTCCTCAACGCAGGACTCCAAGTCAGAGCAGCCCTATAGTATCATTGGAAAGTAGGGTTGGAGGGGGCCTGCAAGGCCATCTAGTCCAGCCCCCTGCTCCAGGCAGGACTCCAGGTCAGAGTATACCTCTAGAATCATCGAAAATAGAGTTGGAAGGGGCCTGCAAGACCATCTAGTCCAGCCCCCACCTCAATGCAGGACTCCAAGACAGAGCATCCCTATAGAATCATCAAAAGG
Organism: Heloderma suspectum; assembly: GCF_057233095.1. Lineage (NCBI taxonomy): Eukaryota > Metazoa > Chordata > Lepidosauria > Squamata > Helodermatidae > Heloderma > Heloderma suspectum. Next base: position 50,592,636 of record NC_139475.1, read on the forward strand.
TAGGGTTGGAAGGCGGCTGCAAGACCATATCGTCCAGCCCCCTGCTCAACGCAGGACTCCAAGTCAGAGCATCCGTATAGAATCATCGAAAATACAGATGGAAGGGATCTGCAAGACCATCTAGTCCAACCCCTTGCTCAACGCAGGACTCCAAGCCAGAGCATCCCTATAGAATGATCTAAAATAGGGGTGGAAGGGGCCTGCAAGACCATCTAGTCTAACCCCCTGCTCAACGCAGGACTCCAAGTCAGAGTATCCCTCTAGAATCATCGAAAATAGAGTTGGAAGGGGCCTGCAAGACCATCTAGTCCAACCCCCTGCTCAACGCAGGACTCCAAGTCAGAGCATCCTTATCGAATCATCTGAAAGTAGGGCTGGAAGTGGCCTGCAAGGCCATCTAGTCCAACCCCCTGCTTAACGCAGGACTCCAAGTCAGAGCATCCCTATAGAATCATCTGAAAGTAGGGTTGGAAGTGGCCTGCAAGACTATCTAATCCAGCCCCCTGCTCAACGCAGGACTCCAAGTCAGAGCATCCCTATAGAATAATCAAAAAGTAGGGTTGGAAGGGGCCTGCAAGACCATCTAGTCCAACCCCCTGCTCAACGCAGGACTCCAAGTCAGAGTTTCCCTATAGAATGATCGAAAATAGGGTTGGAAGGGGCCTGCAAGAGCATCTAGTCCAACCCCCTGCTCAACGCAGGACTCCAAGTCAGAGCATCCCTAAGGAATCATCTGAAAGTAGGGTTGGAAGTGGCCTGCAAGACCATCTAGTCCAACCCCCTGCTCAACGCAGGACTCCAAGTCAGAGCATCCCTATAGAATTATCAAAAGTTAGGGTTGGAAGGCGCCTGCAGGACCATCTTCCAGCCCCCTGCTCAACGCAGGACTCCAAGTCAGAGCATCCCTATAGAATCATCGAAAATAGAGTTGGAAGGGACCTGCAAGACCATCTAGTCCAGCCCCCTGCTCAACGCAGGACTCCAAGTCAGAGCATCCCTATAGAATGATTGAAAATAGGGTTGGAAGGGGCCTGCAAGACCATGTATTCCAACCCCGTCCTCAACGCAGGACTCCAAGTCAGAGCAGCCCTATAGAATCATTGGAAAGTAGGGTTGGAGGGGGCCTGCAAGGCCATCTAGTCCAGCCCCCTGCTCCAGGCAGGACTCCAGGTCAGAGCATCCCTATAGAATGATCGAAAATAGGGTTGGAAGTGGCCTGCAAGACCATCTAGTCCAGCCCCCTGCTCAACGCAGGACTCCAAGTCAGAGCATCCCTATAGAATTATCAAAAGTTAGGGTTGGAAGGCGCCTGCAGGACCATCTTCCAGTCCCCTGCTCAACGCAGGACTCCAAGTCAGAGCATCCCTACAGAATGATTGAAAATAGGGTTGGAAGGGTCCTGGAAGACCATCCAGTGCACCCCCTGCTCAACGCAGGACTCCAAGACAGAGTATCCCTCTAGAATCATCGAAAATAGAGTTGGAAGGCGGCTGCAAGACCATCTAGTCCAGCCAACTGCTCAACGCAGGACTCCAAGTCAGAGCATCCCTATAGAATGATCTAAAATAGGGGTGGAAGGGGCCTGCAAGACCATCTAGTCTAACCCCCTGCTCAATGCAGGACTCTAAGAGCATCCGTATAGAATCATCTGAAAGTACGGTTGGAAGGGGCCTACAAGACCATCTAGTCCAACCCCTTGCTCAACACAGGACTCCGAGTCAGAGCATCCCTATAGAATGATCGAAAATAGGGTTGGAAGGCGCCTGCAAGACCATGTATTCCAACCCCGTGCTCAACGCAGGACTCCAAGTCAGAGCATCCTTATCGAATCATCTGAAAGTAGGGTTGGAAGTGGCCTGCAAGACCATCTAGTCCAGCCCCCTGCTCAACGCAGGACTCCAAGTGAGAGCATCCCTATAGAATTATCAAAAGTTAGGGTTGGAAGGCGCCTGCAGGACCATCTTCCAGCCCCCTGCTCAACGCAGGACTCCAAGTCAGAGCATCCCTATAGAATCATGGAAAATAGGGTTGGAAGGCGCCTGCAAGACGATGTATTCCAACCCCCTGCTCAACGCAGGACTCCAAGTCAGAGCATGCCTATAGAATTATCAAAAGTTAGGGTTGGAAGTGGCCTGCAGGACCATCTTCCAGCCCCCTGCTCAACGCAGGACTCCAAGTCAGAGCATCCCTATAGAATCATCGAAAATAGAATTGGAAGGGACCTGCAAGACCATCTAGTCCAACCCCCTGCTCAACGCAGGACTCCAAGTCAGAGCATCCCTATAGAATCATCTGAAAGTAGGGTTGGAAGTGGCCTGCAAGACCATCTAATCCAGCCCCCTGCTCAACGTAGGACTCCAAGTCAGAGCATCCCTATAGAAAGATCGAAAATAGAGTTGGAAGGCGCCTGCAAGGCCATCTAGTCCAGCCCCCTGCTCAACGCAGGACTCCAGGTCAGAGCATCCCTATAGAATGATCGAAAATAGGGTTGGAAGTGGCCTGCAAGACCATCTAGTCCAGCCCCCTTCTCAACGCAGGACTCCAAGTCAGAGCATCCCTATAGAATTATCAAAAGTTAGGGTTGGAAGGCGCCTGCAGGACCATCTTCCAGCCCCCTGCTCAACGCAGGACTCCAAGTCAGAGCATCCCTATAGAATCATGGATAATAGGGTTGGAAGGCGCCTGCAAGACGATGTATTCCAACCCCCTGCTCAACGCAGGACTCCAAGTCAGAGCATGCCTATAGAATTATCAAAAGTTAGGGTTGGGAGGGGCCTGCAGGACCATCTTCCAGCCCCCTGCTCAACGCAGTACTCCAAGTCAGAGCATCCCTATAGAATGATTGAAAATAGGGTTGGAAGGGGCCTGCAAGACCATGTATTCCAACCCCGTGCTCAACGCAGGACTCCAAGTCAGAGCAGCCCTATAGAATCATTGGAAAGTAGGGTTGGGGGGAGCCTGCAAGGCCATCTAGTCCAGCCCCCTGCTCCAGGCAGGACTCCAGGTCAGAGTATACCTCTAGAATCATCGAAAATAGAGTTGGAAGGGGCCTGCAAGACCATCTAGTCCAGCCCCCACCTCAATGCAGGACTCCAAGACAGAGCATCCCTATAGAATCATCAAAAGGTAGGGTTGGAAGGCGGCTGCAAGACCATATCGTCCAGCCCCCTGCTCAACGCAGGACTCCAAGTCAGAGCATCCGTATAGAATCATCGAAAATACAGATGGAAGGGATCTGCAAGACCATCTAGTCCAACCCCTTGCTCAACGCAGGACTCCAAGCCAGAGCATCCCTATAGAATGATCTAAAATAGGGGTGGAAGGGGCCTGCAAGACCATCTAGTCTAACCCCCTGCTCAACGCAGGACTCCAAGTCAGAGTATCCCTCTAGAATCATCGAAAATAGAGTTGGAAGGGGCCTGCAAGACCATCTAGTCCAACCCCCTGCTCAACGCAGGACTCCAAGTCAGAGCATCCTTATCGAATCATCTGAAAGTAGGGCTGGAAGTGGCCTGCAAGGCCATCTAGTCCAACCCCCTGCTCAACGCAGGACTCCAAGTCAGAGCATCCCTATAGAATCATCTGAAAGTAGGGTTGGAAGTGGCCTGCAAGACTATCTAATCCAGCCCCCTGCTCAACGCAGGACTCCAAGTCAGAGCATCCCTATAGAATAATCAAAAAGTAGGGTTGGAAGGGGCCTGCAAGACCATCTAGTCCAACCCCCTGCTCAACGCAGGACTCCAAGTCAGAGTTTCCCTATAGAATGATCGAAAATAGGGTTGGAAGGGGCCTGCAAGAGCATCTAGTCCAACCCCCTGCTCAACGCAGGACTCCAAGTCAGAGCATCCCTAAGGAATCATCTGAAAGTAGGGTTGGAAGTGGCCTGCAAGACCATCTAGTCCAACCCCCTGCTCAACGCAGGACTCCAAGTCAGAGCATCCCTATAGAATTATCAAAAGTTAGGGTTGGAAGGCGCCTGCAGGACCATCTTCCAGCCCCCTGCTCAACGCAGGACTCCAAGTCAGAGCATCCCTATAGAATCATCGAAAATAGAGTTGGAAGGGACCTGCAAGACCATCTAGTCCAGCCCCCTGCTCAACGCAGGACTCCAAGTCAGAGCATCCCTATAGAATGATTGAAAATAGGGTTGGAAGGGGCCTGCAAGACCATGTATTCCAACCCCGTCCTCAACGCAGGACTCCAAGTCAGAGCAGCCCTATAGAATCATTGGAAAGTAGGGTTGGAGGGGGCCTGCAAGGCCATCTAGTCCAGCCCCCTGCTCCAGGCAGGACTCCAGGTCAGAGCATCCCTATAGAATGATCTAAAATAGGGGTGGAAGGGGCCTGCAAGACCATCTAGTCTAACCCCCTGCTCAATGCAGGACTCTAAGAGCATCCGTATAGAATCATCTGAAAGTACGGTTGGAAGGGGCCTGCAAGACCATCTAGTCCAACCCCTTGCTCAACGCAGGACTCCGAGTCAGAGCATCCCTATACAATGAACCAAAATAGGGTTGGAAGGGGCCGGCAAGACCATCTAGTCCAGCCCTCTGCTCAACGCAGGACTCCAAGTCATAGTTTCCCTATAGAATGATCGAAAATAGGGTTGGAAGGGGCCTGCAAGACCATCTAGTCCAACCCCCTGCTCAACGCAGGACTCCAAGTCAGAGTTTCCCTATAGAATGATCGAAAATAGGGTTGGAAGGGGCCTGCAAGACCATCTAGTCCAACCCCCTGCTCAACGCAGGACTCCAAGTCAGAGCATCCCTATAGAATGATGGAAAATAGGGTTGGAAGGGTCCTCCAAGACCATCCAGGGCACCCCCTGCTCAACGCAGGACTCCAAGTCAGAGTATCCCTCTAGAATCATCGAAAATAGAGTTGGAAGGGGCCTGCAAGACCATCTAGTCCAACCCCCTGCTCAATGCAGGACTCCAAGACAGAGCATCCCTATAGAATCATCAAAAGGTAGAGTTGGAAGGCGGCTGCAAGACCATCTAGTCCAGCCCCTTGCTCAACGTAGGACTCCAAGTCAGAGCATCCCTATAGAATCATCGAAAATAGAGTTGGAAGGGACCTGCAAGACCATCTAGTCCAACCCTCTGCTCAACGCAGGACTCCAAGTCAGAGCATCCCTATAGAATCATCTGAAAGTAGGGTTGGAAGTGGCCTGCAAGACCATCTAATCCAGCCCCCTGCTCAACGTAGGACTCCAAGTCAGAGCATCCCTATAGAAAGATCGAAAATAGAGTTGGAAGGTGCCTGCAAGGCCATCTAGTCCAGCCCCCTGCTCAACGCAGGAGTCCAAGTCAGAGCATCCCTATAGAATGATTGAAAATAGGGTTGGAAGGCGCCTGCAAGACCATGTATTCCAACCCCGTCCTCAACGCAGGACTCCAAGTCAGAGCAGCCCTATAGAATCATTGGAAAGTAGGGTTGAAGGGGGCCTGCAAGGCCATCTAGTCCAGCCCCATGCTCCAGGCAGGACTCCAGGTCAGAGCATCCCTATAGAATGATCGAAAATAGGGTTGGAAGTGGCCTGCAAGACCATCTAGTCCAGCCCCCTGCTCAACGCAGGACTCCAAGTCAGAGCATCACTATAGAATGATTGAAAATAAGGTTGGAAGGGTCCTGCAAGACCATCCAGTGCACCCCCTGCTCAACGCAGGACTCCAAGTCAGAGTATCCCTCTAGAATCATCGAAAATAGAGTTGGAAGGCGGCTGCAAGACCATCTAGGCCAGCCCCCTGCTCAATGAAGGACTCCAGGTCAGAGCATCCCTATAGAATGATGGAAAATAGGGTTGGAAGGCGCCTGCAAGACCATGTATTCCAACCCCCTGCGCAACGCAGGACTCCAAGTCAGAGCATCCCTATAGAATTATCAAAAGTTAGGGTTGGAAGTGGCCTGCAGGACCATCTTCCAGCCCCCTGCTCAACGCAGTACTCCAAGTCAGAGCATCCCTATAGAATGATTGAAAATAGGGTTGGAAGGGCCTGCAAGACCATGTATTCCAACCCCGCGCTCAACGCAGGACTCCAAGTCAGAGCAGCCCTATATAATCATTGGAAAGTAGGGTTGGGGGGGCCTGCAAGGCTATCTAGTCTAAGCCCCTGCTCCAGGCAGGACTCCAGGTCAGAGCATCCCTATAGAATGATCGAAAATAGGGTTGGAAGGCACCTGCAAGACCATGTATTCCAACCCCGTGCTCAACGCAGGACTCCAAGTCAGAGCATCCTTATCGAATCATCTGAAAGTAGGGCTGGAAGTGGCCTGCAAGGCCATCTAGTCCAACCCCCTGCTCAACGCAGGACTCCAAGTCAGAGCATCCCTATAGAATCATTTGAAAGTAGGGTTGGAAGTGGCCTGCAAGACTATCTAATCCAGCCCCCTGCTCAACGCAGGACTCCAAGTCAGAGCATCCCTATAGAATAATCAAAAAGTAGGGTTGGAAGTGGCCTGCAAGACTATCTAATCCAGCCCCCTCCTCAACGTAGGACTCCAAGTCAGAGCATCCCTATAGAATCATCAAAAATAGAGTTGGAAGGAACCTGCAAGACCATCTAGTCCAACCCCTTGCTCAACGCAGGACTCCAAATCAGAGCATCCCTATAGAATGATCGAAAATAGGGTTTGAAGGCGCCTGCAAGACCATGTATTCCAACCCCGTGCTCAACGCAGGACTCCAAGTCAGAGCATCCTTATCGAATCATCTGAAAGTAGGGTTGGAAGAAGCCTGCAAGACCATCTAGTCCAGCCCCCTGCTCAACGCAGGACTCCAAGTCAGAGCATCCCTATAGAATTATCAAAAATTAGGGTTGGAAGGCGCCTGCAGGACCATCTTCCAGCCCCCTGCTCAACGCAGGACTCCAAGTCAGAGCATCCCTATAGAATGATTGAAAATAGGGTTGGAAGGGTCCTCCAAGACCATCCAGGGCACCCCCTGCTCAACGCAGGACTCCAAGTCAGAGCATCCCTATAGAATGATTGAAAATAGGGTTGGAAGGGTCCTCCAAGACCATCCAGGGCACCCCCTGCTCAACGCAGGACTCCAAGTCAGAGTATCCCTCTAGAATCATCGAAAATAGAGTTGGAAGGGGCCTGCAAGACCATCTAGTCCAGCCCCCTGCTCAATGCAGGACTCCAAGACAGAGCATCCCTATAGAATCATCAAAAGGTAGGGTTGGAAGGCGGCTGCAAGACCATCTAGTCCAGCCCCCTGCTCAATGCAGGACTCCAAGACAGAGCATCCCTATAGAATCATCAAAAGGTAGGGTTGGAAGGCGGCTGCAAGACCATCTAGTCCAGCCCCCTGCTCAACGCAGGACTCCAAGTCAGAGCATCCCTATAGAATCATCGAAAATAGAGTTGGAAGGGACCTGCAAGACCATCTAGTCCAACCCCCTGCTCAACGCAGGACTCCAAGTCAGAGCATCCCTATAGAATCATCTGAAAGTAGGGTTGGAAGTGGCCTGCAAGACTATCTAATCCAGCCCCCTGCTCAACGTAGGACTCCAAGTCAGAGCATCCCTATAGAAAGATCGAAAATAGAGTTGGAAGGCGCCTGCAAGGCCATCTAGTCCAGCCCCCTGCTCAACGCAGGACTCCAAGTCAGAGCATCCCTATAGAATGATCGAAAATAGGGTTGGAAGGCGCCTGCAAGACCATGTATTCCAACCCCGTGCTCAACGCAGGACTCCAAGTCAGAGCATCCTTATCGAAACATCTGAAAGTAGGGTTGGAAGTGGTCTGCAAGACCATCTAGTCCAGCCCCCTGCTCAACGCAGGACTCCAAGTCAGAGCATCCCTATAGAATCATCAAAAGGTAGGGTTGGAAGGCGGCTGCAAGACCATCTAGTCCAGCCCCCTGCTCAGCGCAGGACTCCAAGTCAGAGCATCCCTATAGAATGATTGAAAATAGGGTTGGAAGGGGCCTGCAAGACCATGTATTCCAACCCCGTCCTCAACGCAGGACTCCAAGTCAGAGCAGCCCTATAGAATCATTGGAAAGTAGGGTTGGAGGGGGCCTGCAAGGCCATCTAGTCCAGCCCCATGCTCCAGGCAGGACTCCAGGTCAGAGCATCCCTATAGAATGATCGAAAATAGGGTTGGAAGTGGCCTGCAAGACCATCTAGTCCAGCCCCCTGCTCAACGCAGGACTCCAAGTCAGAGCATCCCTATAGAATTATCAAAAGTTAGGGTTGGAAGGCGCCTGCAGGACCATCTTCCAGCCCCCTGCTCAACGCAGGACTCCAAGTCAGAGCATCCCTATAGAATGATTGAAAATAGGGTTGGAAGGGTCCTGCAAGACCATCCAGTGCACCCCCTGCTCAACGCAGGACTCCAAGTCAGAGTATCCCTCTAGAATCATCGAAAATAGAGTTGGAAGGTGGCTGCAAGACCATCTAGGCCAGCCCCCTGCTCAATGAAGGACTCCAGGTCAGAGCATCCCTATAGAATGATGGAAAATAGGGTTGGAAGGCGCCTGCAAGACCATGTATTCCAACCCCCTGCGCAACGCAGGACTCCAAGTCAGAGCATCCCTATAGAATTATCAAAAGTTAGTGTTGGACGTGGCCTGCAGGACCATCTTCCAGCCCCCTGCTCAACGCAGTACTCCAAGTCAGAGCATCCCTATAGAATGATTGAAAATAGGGTTGGAAGGGCCTGCAAGACCATGTATTCCAACCCCGCGCTCAACGCAGGACTCCAAGTCAGAGCAGCCCTATATAATCATTGGAAAGTAGGGTTGGGGGGGCCTGCAAGGCTATCTAGTCTAAGCCCCTGCTCCAGGCAGGACTCCAGGTCAGAGCATCCCTATAGAATCATCGAAAATAGGGTTGGAAGGCACCTGCAAGACCATGTATTCCAACCCCGTGCTCAACGCAGGACTCCAAGTCAGAGCATCCTTATCGAATCATCTGAAAGTAGGGCTGGAAGTGGCCTGCAAGGCCATCTAGTCCAACCCCCTGCTCAACGCAGGACTCCAAGTCAGAGCATCCCTATAGAATCATTTGAAAGTAGGGTTGGAAGTGGCCTGCAAGACTATCTAATCCAGCCCCCTGCTCAACGCAGGACTCCAAGTCAGAGCATCCCTATAGAATAATCAAAAAGTAGGGTTGGAAGGGGCATGCAAGACCATCTAGTCCAACCCCCTGCTCAACGCAGGACTCCAAGTCAGAGCATCCCTAAGGAATCATCTGAAAGTAGGGTTGGAAGTGGCCTGCAAGACTATCTAATCCAGCCCCCTCCACAACGTAGGACTCCAAGTCAGAGCATCCCTTTAGAATCATCAAAAATAGAGTTGGAAGGAACCTGCAAGACCATCTAGTCCAACCCCTTGCTCAACGCAGGACTCCAAATCAGAGCATCCCTATAGAATGATCGAAAATAGGGTTGGAAGGCGCCTGCAAGACCATGTATTCCAACCCCGTGCTCAACGCAGGACTCCAAGTCAGAGCATCCTTATCGAATCATCTGAAAGTAGGGTTGGAAGAAGCCTGCAAGACCATCTAGTCCAGCCCCCTGCTCAACGCAGGACTCCAAGTCAGAGCATCCCTATAGAATTATCAAAAGTTAGGGTTGGAAGGCGCCTGCAGGACCATCCAGGGCACCCCCTGCTCAACGCAGGACTCCAAGTCAGAGCATCCCTATAGAATGATTGAAAATAGGGTTGGAAGGGTCCTCCAAGACCATCCAGGGCACCCCCTGCTCAACGCAGGACTCCAAGTCAGAGTATCCCTCTAGAATCATCGAAAATAGAGTTGGAAGGGGCCTGCAAGACCATCTAGTCCAGCCCCCTGCTCAATGCAGGACTCCAAGACAGAGCATCCCTATAGAATCATCAAAAGGTAGGGTTGGAAGGCGGCTGCAAGACCATCTAGTCCAGCCCCCTGCTCAACGCAGGACTCCAAGTCAGAGCATCCCTATAGAATCATCGAAAATAGAGTTGGAAGGGACCTGCAAGACCATCTAGTCCAACCCCCTGCTCAACGCAGGACTCCAAGTCAGAGCATCCCTATAGAATCATCTGAAAGTAGGGTTGGAAGTGGCCTGCAAGACTATCTAATCCAGCCCCCTGCTCAACGTAGGACTCCAAGTCAGAGCATCCCTATAGAAAGATCGAAAATAGAGTTGGAAGGCGCCTGCAAGGCCATCTAGTCCAGCCCCCTGCTCAACGCAGGACTCCAAGTCAGAGCATCCCTATAGAATGATCGAAAATAGGGTTGGAAGGCGCCTGAAGACCATGTATTCCAACCCCGTGCTCAACGCAGGACTCCAAGTCAGAGCATCCTTATCGAATCATCTGAAAGTAGGGTTGGAAGTGGCCTGCAAGACTATCTAATCCAGCCCCCTGCTCAACGTAGGACTCCAAGTCAGAGCATCCCTATAGAAAGATCGAAAATAGAGTTGGAAGGCGCCTGCAAGGCCATCTAGTCCAGCCCCCTGCTCAACGCAGGACTACAAGTCAGAGCATCCCTATAGAATGATTGAAAATAGGGTTGGAAGGTGCCTGCAAGACCATGTATTCCAACCCCGTCGTCAACGCAGGACTCCAAGTCAGAGCAGCCCTATAGTATCATTGGAAAGTAGGGTTGGAGGGGGCCTGCAAGGCCATCTAGTCCAGCCCCCTGCTCCAGGCAGGACTCCAGGTCAGAGTATACCTCTAGAATCATCGAAAATAGAGTTGGAAGGGGCCTGCAAGACCATCTAGTCCAGCCCCCACCTCAATGCAGGACTCCAAGACAGAGCATCCCTATAGAATCATCAAAAGGTAGGGTTGGAAGGCGGCTGCAAGACCATATCGTCCAGCCCCCTGCTCAACGCAGGACTCCAAGTCAGAGCATCCCTATAGAATCATCGAAAATACAGATGGAAGGGATCTGCAAGACCATCTAGTCCAACCCCTTGCTCAACGCAGGACTCCAAGCCAGAGCATCCCTATAGAATGATCTAAAATAGGGGTGGAAGGGGCCTGCAAGACCATCTAGTCTAACCCCCTGCTCAACGCAGGACTCCAAGTCAGAGTATCCCTCTAGAATCATCGAAAATAGAGTTGGAAGGGGCCTGCAAGACCATCTAGTCCAACCCCCTGCTCAACGCAGGACTCCAAGTCAGAGCATCCTTATCGAATCATCTGAAAGTAGGGCTGGAAGTGGCCTGCAAGGCCATCTAGTCCAACCCCCTGCTCAACGCAGGACTCCAAGTCAGAGCATCCCTATAGAATCATCTGAAAGTAGGGTTGGAAGTGGCCTGCAAGACTATCTAATCCAGCCCCCTGCTCAACGCAGGACTCCAAGTCAGAGCATCCCTATAGAATAATCAAAAAGTAGGGTTGGAAGGGGCCTGCAAGACCATCTAGTCCAACCCCCTGCTCAACGCAGGACTCCAAGTCAGAGTTTCCCTATAGAATGATCGAAAATAGGGTTGGAAGGGGCATGCAAGACCATCTACTCCAACCCCCTGCTCAACGCAGGACTCCAAGTCAGAGCATCCCTAAGGAATCATCTGAAAGTAGGGTTGGAAGTGGCCTGCAAGACTATCTAATCCAGCCCCCTCCACAACGTAGGACTCCAAGTCAGAGCATCCCTTTAGAATCATCAAAAATAGAGTTGGAAGGAACCTGCAAGACCATCTAGTCCAACCCCTTGCTCAACGCAGGACTCCAAATCAGAGCATCCCTATAGAATGATCGAAAATAGGGTTGGAAGGCGCCTGCAAGACCATGTATTCCAACCCCGTGCTCAACGCAGGACTCCAAGTCAGAGCATCCTTATCGAATCATCTGAAAGTAGGGTTGGAAGAAGCCTGCAAGACCATCTAGTCCAGCCCCCTGCTCAACGCAGGACTCCAAGTCAGAGCATCCCTATAGAATTATCAAAAGTTAGGGTTGGAAGGCGCCTGCAGGACCATCCAGGGCACCCCCTGCTCAACGCAGGACTCCAAGTCAGAGCATCCCTATAGAATGATTGAAAATAGGGTTGGAAGGGTCCTCCAAGACCATCCAGGGCACCCCCTGCTCAACGCAGGACTCCAAGTCAGAGTATCCCTCTAGAATCATCGAAAATAGAGTTGGAAGGGGCCTGCAAGACCATCTAGTCCAGCCCCCTGCTCAATGCAGGACTCCAAGACAGAGCATCCCTATAGAATCATCAAAAGGTAGGGTTGGAAGGCGGCTGCAAGACCATCTAGTCCAGCCCCCTGCTCAACGCAGGACTCCAAGTCAGAGCATCCCTATAGAATCATCGAAAATAGAGTTGGAAGGGACCTGCAAGACCATCTAGTCCAACCCCCTGCTCAACGCAGGACTCCAAGTCAGAGCATCCCTATAGAATCATCTGAAAGTAGGGTTGGAAGTGGCCTGCAAGACTATCTAATGCAGCCCCCTGCTCAACGTAGGACTCCAAGTCAGAGCATCCCTATAGAAAGATCGAAAATAGAGTTGGAAGGCGCCTGCAAGGCCATCTAGTCCAGCCCCCTGCTCAACGCAGGACTCCAAGTCAGAGCATCCCTATAGAATGATCGAAAATAGGGTTGGAAGGCGCCTGAAGACCATGTATTCCAACCCCGTGCTCAACGCAGGACTCCAAGTCAGAGCATCCTTATCGAATCATCTGAAAGTAGGGTTGGAAGTGGCCTGCAAGACTATCTAATCCAGCCCCCTGCTCAACGTAGGACTCCAAGTCAGAGCATCCCTATAGAAAGATCGAAAATAGAGTTGGAAGGCGCCTGCAAGGCCATCTAGTCCAGCCCCCTGCTCAACGCAGGACTACAAGTCAGAGCATCCCTATAGAATGATTGAAAATAGGGTTGGAAGGTGCCTGCAAGACCATGTATTCCAACCCCGTCCTCAACGCAGGACTCCAAGTCAGAGCAGCCCTATAGTATCATTGGAAAGTAGGGTTGGAGGGGGCCTGCAAGGCCATCTAGTCCAGCCCCCTGCTCCAGGCAGGACTCCAGGTCAGAGTATACCTCTAGAATCATCGAAAATAGAGTTGGAAGGGGCCTGCAAGACCATCTAGTCCAGCCCCCACCTCAATGCAGGACTCCAAGACAGAGCATCCCTATAGAATCATCAAAAGGTAGGGTTGGAAGGCGGCTGCAAGACCATATCGTCCAGCCCCCTGCTCAACGCAGGACTCCAAGTCAGAGCATCCGTATAGAATCATCGAAAATACAGATGGAAGGGATCTGCAAGACCATCTAGTCCAACCCCTTGCTCAACGCAGGACTCCAAGCCAGAGCATCCCTATAGAATGATCTAAAATAGGGGTGGAAGGGGCCTGCAAGACCATCTAGTCTAACCCCCTGCTCAACGCAGGACTCCAAGTCAGAGTATCCCTCTAGAATCATCGAAAATAGAGTTGGAAGGGGCCTGCAAGACCATCTAGTCCAACCCCCTGCTCAACGCAGGACTCCAAGTCAGAGCATCCTTATCGAATCATCTGAAAGTAGGGCTGGAAGTGGCCTGCAAGGCCATCTAGTCCAACCCCCTGCTTAACGCAGGACTCCAAGTCAGAGCATCCCTATAGAATCATCTGAAAGTAGGGTTGGAAGTGGCCTGCAAGACTATCTAATCCAGCCCCCTGCTCAACGCAGGACTCCAAGTCAGAGCATCCCTATAGAATAATCAAAAAGTAGGGTTGGAAGGGGCCTGCAAGACCATCTAGTCCAACCCCCTGCTCAACGCAGGACTCCAAGTCAGAGTTTCCCTATAGAATGATCGAAAATAGGGTTGGAAGGGGCCTGCAAGAGCATCTAGTCCAACCCCCTGCTCAACGCAGGACTCCAAGTCAGAGCATCCCTAAGGAATCATCTGAAAGTAGGGTTGGAAGTGGCCTGCAAGACCATCTAGTCCAACCCCCTGCTCAACGCAGGACTCCAAGTCAGAGCATCCCTATAGAATTATCAAAAGTTAGGGTTGGAAGGCGCCTGCAGGACCATCTTCCAGCCCCCTGCTCAACGCAGGACTCCAAGTCAGAGCATCCCTATAGAATCATCGAAAATAGAGTTGGAAGGGACCTGCAAGACCATCTAGTCCAGCCCCCTGCTCAACGCAGGACTCCAAGTCAGAGCATCCCTATAGAATGATTGAAAATAGGGTTGGAAGGGGCCTGCAAGACCATGTATTCCAACCCCGTCCTCAACGCAGGACTCCAAGTCAGAGCAGCCCTATAGAATCATTGGAAAGTAGGGTTGGAGGGGGCCTGCAAGGCCATCTAGTCCAGCCCCCTGCTCCAGGCAGGACTCCAGGTCAGAGCATCCCTATAGAATGATCGAAAATAGGGTTGGAAGTGGCCTGCAAGACCATCTAGTCCAGCCCCCTGCTCAACGCAGGACTCCAAGTCAGAGCATCCCTATAGAATTATCAAAAGTTAGGGTTGGAAGGCGCCTGCAGGACCATCTTCCAGTCCCCTGCTCAACGCAGGACTCCAAGTCAGAGCATCCCTACAGAATGATTGAAAATAGGGTTGGAAGGGTCCTGGAAGACCATCCAGTGCACCCCCTGCTCAACGCAGGACTCCAAGACAGAGTATCCCTCTAGAATCATCGAAAATAGAGTTGGAAGGCGGCTGCAAGACCATCTAGTCCAGCCAACTGCTCAACGCAGGACTCCAAGTCAGAGCATCCCTATAGAATGATCTAAAATAGGGGTGGAAGGGGCCTGCAAGACCATCTAGTCTAACCCCCTGCTCAATGCAGGACTCTAAGAGCATCCGTATAGAATCATCTGAAAGTACGGTTGGAAGGGGCCTACAAGACCATCTAGTCCAACCCCTTGCTCAACACAGGACTCCGAGTCAGAGCATCCCTATAGAATGATCGAAAATAGGGTTGGAAGGCGCCTGCAAGACCATGTATTCCAACCCCGTGCTCAACGCAGGACTCCAAGTCAGAGCATCCTTATCGAATCATCTGAAAGTAGGGTTGGAAGTGGCCTGCAAGACCATCTAGTCCAGCCCCCTGCTCAACGCAGGACTCCAAGTGAGAGCATCCCTATAGAATTATCAAAAGTTAGGGTTGGAAGGCGCCTGCAGGACCATCTTCCAGCCCCCTGCTCAACGCAGGACTCCAAGTCAGAGCATCCCTATAGAATCATGGAAAATAGGGTTGGAAGGCGCCTGCAAGACGATGTATTCCAACCCCCTGCTCAACGCAGGACTCCAAGTCAGAGCATGCCTATAGAATTATCAAAAGTTAGGGTTGGAAGTGGCCTGCAGGACCATCTTCCAGCCCCCTGCTCAACGCAGGACTCCAAGTCAGAGCATCCCTATAGAATCATCGAAAATAGAATTGGAAGGGACCTGCAAGACCATCTAGTCCAACCCCCTGCTCAACGCAGGACTCCAAGTCAGAGCATCCCTATAGAATCATCTGAAAGTAGGGTTGGAAGTGGCCTGCAAGACCATCTAATCCAGCCCCCTGCTCAACGTAGGACTCCAAGTCAGAGCATCCCTATAGAAAGATCGAAAATAGAGTTGGAAGGCGCCTGCAAGGCCATCTAGTCCAGCCCCCTGCTCAACGCAGGACTCCAGGTCAGAGCATCCCTATAGAATGATCGAAAATAGGGTTGGAAGTGGCCTGCAAGACCATCTAGTCCAGCCCCCTTCTCAACGCAGGACTCCAAGTCAGAGCATCCCTATAGAATTATCAAAAGTTAGGGTTGGAAGGCGCCTGCAGGACCATCTTCCAGCCCCCTGCTCAACGCAGGACTCCAAGTCAGAGCATCCCTATAGAATCATGGATAATAGGGTTGGAAGGCGCCTGCAAGACGATGTATTCCAACCCCCTGCTCAACGCAGGACTCCAAGTCAGAGCATGCCTATAGAATTATCAAAAGTTAGGGTTGGGAGGGGCCTGCAGGACCATCTTCCAGCCCCCTGCTCAACGCAGTACTCCAAGTCAGAGCATCCCTATAGAATGATTGAAAATAGGGTTGGAAGGGGCCTGCAAGACCATGTATTCCAACCCCGTGCTCAACGCAGGACTCCAAGTCAGAGCAGCCCTATAGAATCATTGGAAAGTAGGGTTGGGGGGAGCCTGCAAGGCCATCTAGTCCAGCCCCCTGCTCCAGGCAGGACTCCAGGTCAGAGTATACCTCTAGAATCATCGAAAATAGAGTTGGAAGGGGCCTGCAAGACCATCTAGTCCAGCCCCCACCTCAATGCAGGACTCCAAGACAGAGCATCCCTATAGAATCATCAAAAGGTAGGGTTGGAAGGCGGCTGCAAGACCATATCGTCCAGCCCCCTGCTCAACGCAGGACTCCAAGTCAGAGCATCCGTATAGAATCATCGAAAATACAGATGGAAGGGATCTGCAAGACCATCTAGTCCAACCCCTTGCTCAACGCAGGACTCCAAGCCAGAGCATCCCTATAGAATGATCTAAAATAGGGGTGGAAGGGGCCTGCAAGACCATCTAGTCTAACCCCCTGCTCAACGCAGGACTCCAAGTCAGAGTATCCCTCTAGAATCATCGAAAATAGAGTTGGAAGGGGCCTGCAAGACCATCTAGTCCAACCCCCTGCTCAACGCAGGACTCCAAGTCAGAGCATCCTTATCGAATCATCTGAAAGTAGGGCTGGAAGTGGCCTGCAAGGCCATCTAGTCCAACCCCCTGCTCAACGCAGGACTCCAAGTCAGAGCATCCCTATAGAATCATCTGAAAGTAGGGTTGGAAGTGGCCTGCAAGACTATCTAATCCAGCCCCCTGCTCAACGCAGGACTCCAAGTCAGAGCATCCCTATAGAATAATCAAAAAGTAGGGTTGGAAGGGGCCTGCAAGACCATCTAGTCCAACCCCCTGCTCAACGCAGGACTCCAAGTCAGAGTTTCCCTATAGAATGATCGAAAATAGGGTTGGAAGGGGCCTGCAAGAGCATCTAGTCCAACCCCCTGCTCAACGCAGGACTCCAAGTCAGAGCATCCCTAAGGAATCATCTGAAAGTAGGGTTGGAAGTGGCCTGCAAGACCATCTAGTCCAACCCCCTGCTCAACGCAGGACTCCAAGTCAGAGCATCCCTATAGAATTATCAAAAGTTAGGGTTGGAAGGCGCCTGCAGGACCATCTTCCAGCCCCCTGCTCAACGCAGGACTCCAAGTCAGAGCATCCCTATAGAATCATCGAAAATAGAGTTGGAAGGGACCTGCAAGACCATCTAGTCCAGCCCCCTGCTCAACGCAGGACTCCAAGTCAGAGCATCCCTATAGAATGATTGAAAATAGGGTTGGAAGGGGCCTGCAAGACCATGTATTCCAACCCCGTCCTCAACGCAGGACTCCAAGTCAGAGCAGCCCTATAGAATCATTGGAAAGTAGGGTTGGAGGGGGCCTGCAAGGCCATCTAGTCCAGCCCCCTGCTCCAGGCAGGACTCCAGGTCAGAGCATCCCTATAGAATGATCGAAAATAGGGTTGGAAGTGGCCTGCAAGACCATCTAGTCCAGCCCCCTGCTCAACGCAGGACTCCAAGTCAGAGCATCCCTATAGAATTATCAAAAGTTAGGGTTGGAAGGCGCCTGCAGGACCATCTTCCAGTCCCCTGCTCAACGCAGGACTCCAAGTCAGAGCATCCCTACAGAATGATTGAAAATAGGGTTGGAAGGGTCCTGGAAGACCATCCAGTGCACCCCCTGCTCAACGCAGGACTCCAAGACAGAGTATCCCTCTAGAATCATCGAAAATAGAGTTGGAAGGCGGCTGCAAGACCATCTAGTCCAGCCAACTGCTCAACGCAGGACTCCAAGTCAGAGCATCCCTATAGAATGATCTAAAATAGGGGTGGAAGGGGCCTGCAAGACCATCTAGTCTAACCCCCTGCTCAATGCAGGACTCTAAGAGCATCCGTATAGAATCATCTGAAAGTACGGTTGGAAGGGGCCTACAAGACCATCTAGTCCAACCCCTTGCTCAACACAGGACTCCGAGTCAGAGCATCCCTATAGAATGATCGAAAATAGGGTTGGAAGGCGCCTGCAAGACCATGTATTCCAACCCCGTGCTCAACGCAGGACTCCAAGTCAGAGCATCCTTATCGAATCATCTGAAAGTAGGGTTGGAAGTGGCCTGCAAGACCATCTAGTCCAGCCCCCTGCTCAACGCAGGACTCCAAGTGAGAGCATCCCTATAGAATTATCAAAAGTTAGGGTTGGAAGGCGCCTGCAGGACCATCTTCCAGCCCCCTGCTCAACGCAGGACTCCAAGTCAGAGCATCCCTATAGAATCATGGAAAATAGGGTTGGAAGGCGCCTGCAAGACGATGTATTCCAACCCCCTGCTCAACGCAGGACTCCAAGTCAGAGCATGCCTATAGAATTATCAAAAGTTAGGGTTGGAAGTGGCCTGCAGGACCATCTTCCAGCCCCCTGCTCAACGCAGGACTCCAAGTCAGAGCATCCCTATAGAATCATCGAAAATAGAATTGGAAGGGACCTGCAAGACCATCTAGTCCAACCCCCTGCTCAACGCAGGACTCCAAGTCAGAGCATCCCTATAGAATCATCTGAAAGTAGGGTTGGAAGTGGCCTGCAAGACCATCTAATCCAGCCCCCTGCTCAACGTAGGACTCCAAGTCAGAGCATCCCTATAGAAAGATCGAAAATAGAGTTGGAAGGCGCCTGCAAGGCCATCTAGTCCAGCCCCCTGCTCAACGCAGGACTCCAGGTCAGAGCATCCCTATAGAATGATCGAAAATAGGGTTGGAAGTGGCCTGCAAGACCATCTAGTCCAGCCCCCTTCTCAACGCAGGACTCCAAGTCAGAGCATCCCTATAGAATTATCAAAAGTTAGGGTTGGAAGGCGCCTGCAGGACCATCTTCCAGCCCCCTGCTCAACGCAGGACTCCAAGTCAGAGCATCCCTATAGAATCATGGATAATAGGGTTGGAAGGCGCCTGCAAGACGATGTATTCCAACCCCCTGCTCAACGCAGGACTCCAAGTCAGAGCATGCCTATAGAATTATCAAAAGTTAGGGTTGGGAGGGGCCTGCAGGACCATCTTCCAGCCCCCTGCTCAACGCAGTACTCCAAGTCAGAGCATCCCTATAGAATGATTGAAAATAGGGTTGGAAGGGGCCTGCAAGACCATGTATTCCAACCCCGTGCTCAACGCAGGACTCCAAGTCAGAGCAGCCCTATAGAATCATTGGAAAGTAGGGTTGGGGGGAGCCTGCAAGGCCATCTAGTCCAAGCCCCTGCTCCAGGCAGGACTCCAGGTCAGAGCATCCCTATAGAATGATCGAAAATAGGGTTGGAAGGCGCCTGCAAGACCATGTATTCCAACCCCGTGCTCAACGCAGGACTCCAAGTCAGAGCATCCTTATCGAAACATCTGAAAGTAGGGCTGGAAGTGGCCTGCAAGGCCATCTAGTCCAACCCCCTGCTTCACGCAGGACTCCAAGTCAGAGCATCCCTATAGAATCATCTGAAAGTAGGGTTGGAAGTGGTCTGCAAGACTATGTAATCCAGCCCCCTGCTCAACGCAGGACTCCAAGTCAGAGCATCCCTATAGAATCATCAAAAGGTAGGGTTGGAAGGCGGCTGCAAGACCATCTAGTCCAGCCCCCTGCTCAGCGCAGGACTCCAAGTCAGAGCATCCCTATAGAACCATCGAAAATAGAGTTGGAAGGGACCTGCAAGACCATCTAGTCCAACCCCTTGCTCAACGCAGGACTCCAAGCCAGAGCATCCCTATAGAATGATCTAAAATAGGGGTGGAAGGGGCCTGCAAGACCATCTAGTCTAACCCCCTGCTCAATGCAGGACTCTAAGAGCATCCGTATAGAATCATCTGAAAGTACGGTTGGAAGGGGCCTGCAAGACCATCTAGTCCAACCCCTTGCTCAACGCAGGACTCCGAGTCAGAGCATCCCTATACAATGAACCAAAATAGGGTTGGAAGGGGCCGGCAAGACCATCTAGTCCAGCCCTCTGCTCAACGCAGGACTCCAAGTCATAGTTTCCCTATAGAATGATCGAAAATAGGGTTGGAAGGGGCCTGCAAGACCATCTAGTCCAACCCCCTGCTCAACGCAGGACTCCAAGTCAGAGTTTCCCTATAGAATGATCGAAAATAGGGTTGGAAGGGGCCTGCAAGACCATCTAGTCCAACCCCCTGCTCAACGCAGGACTCCAAGTCAGAGCATCCCTATAGAATGATGGAAAATAGGGTTGGAAGGGTCCTCCAAGACCATCCAGGGCACCCCCTGCTCAACGCAGGACTCCAAGTCAGAGTATCCCTCTAGAATCATCGAAAATAGAGTTGGAAGGGGCCTGCAAGACCATCTAGTCCAACCCCCTGCTCAATGCAGGACTCCAAGACAGAGCATCCCTATAGAATCATCAAAAGGTAGAGTTGGAAGGCGGCTGCAAGACCATCTAGTCCAGCCCCTTGCTCAACGTAGGACTCCAAGTCAGAGCATCCCTATAGAATCATCGAAAATAAAGTTGGAAGGGACCTGCAAGACCATCTAGTCCAACCCTCTGCTCAACGTAGGACTCCAAGTCAGAGCATCCCTATAGAATCATCTGAAAGTAGGGTTGGAAGTGGCCTGCAAGACTATCTAATCCAGCCCCCTGCTCAACGTAGGACTCCAAGTCAGAGCATCCCTATAGAAAGATCGAAAATAGAGTTGGAAGGTGCCTGCAAGGCCATCTAGTCCAGCCCCCTGCTCAACGCAGGACTCCAAGTCAGAGCATCCCTATAGAATGATTGAAAATAGGGTTGGAAGGCGCCTGCAAGACCATGTATTCCAACCCTGTCCTCAACGCAGGACTCCAAGTCAGAGCAGCCCTATAGAATCATTGGAAAGTAGGGTTGGAGGGGGCCTGCAAGGCCATCTAGTCCAGCCCCATGCTCCAGGCAGGACTCCAGGTCAGAGCATCCCTATAGAATGATCGAAAATAGGGTTGGAAGTGGCCTGCAAGACCATCTAGTCCAACCCCCTGCTCAACGCAGGACTCCAAGTCAGAGCAGCCCTATAGAATTATCAAAAGTTAGGGTTGGAAGGCGCCTGCAGGACCATCTTCCAGCCCCCTGCTCAACGCAGGACTCCAAGTCAGAGCATCCCTATAGAATGATTGAAAATAAGGTTGGAAGGGTCCTGCAAGACCATCCAGTGCACCCCCTGCTCAACGCAGGACTCCAAGTCAGAGTATGCCTCTAGAATCATCGAAAATAGAGTTGGAAGGCGGCTGCAAGACCATCTAGGCCAGCCCCCTGCTCAATGAAGGACTCCAGGTCAGAGCATCCCTATAGAATGATGGAAAATAGGGTTGGAAGGCGCCTGCAAGACCATGTATTCCAACCCCCTGCGCAACGCAGGACTCCAAGTCAGAGCATCCCTATAGAATTATCAAAAGTTAGGGTTGGAAGTGGCCTGCAGGACCATCTTCCAGCCCCCTGCTCAACGCAGTACTCCAAGTCAGAGCATCCCTATAGAATGATTGAAAATAGGGTTGGAAGGGCCTGCAAGACCATGTATTCCAACCCCGCGCTCAACGCAGGACTCCAAGTCAGAGCAGCCCTATATAATCATTGGAAAGTAGGGTTGGGGGGGCCTGCAAGGCTATCTAGTCTAAGCCCCTGCTCCAGGCAGGACTCCAGGTCAGAGCATCCCTATAGAATCATCGAAAATAGGGTTGGAAGGCACCTGCAAGACCATGTATTCCAACCCCGTGCTCAACGCAGGACTCCAAGTCAGAGCATCCTTATCGAATCATCTGAAAGTAGGGCTGGAAGTGGCCTGCAAGGCCATCTAGTCCAACCCCCTGCTCAACGCAGGACTCCAAGTCAGAGCATCCCTATAGAATCATTTGAAAGTAGGGTTGGAAGTGGCCTGCAAGACTATCTAATCCAGCCCCCTGCTCAACGCAGGACTCCAAGTCAGAGCATCCCTATAGAATAATCAAAAAGTAGGGTTGGAAGGGGCATGCAAGACCATCTAGTCCAACCCCCTGCTCAACGCAGGACTCCAAGTCAGAGCATCCCTAAGGAATCATCTGAAAGTAGGGTTGGAAGTGGCCTGCAAGACTATCTAATCCAGCCCCCTCCTCAACGTAGGACTCCAAGTCAGAGCATCCCTATAGAATCATCAAAAATAGAGTTGGAAGGAACCTGCAAGACCATCTAGTCCAACCCCTTGCTCAACGCAGGACTCCAAATCAGAGCATCCCTATAGAATGATCGAAAATAGGGTTGGAAGGCACCTGCAAGACCATGTATTCCAACCCCGTACTCAACGCAGGACTCCAAGTCAGAGCATCTTTATCGAATCATCTGAAAGTAGGGTTGGAAGAAGCCTGCAAGACCATCTAGTCCAGCCCCCTGCTCAACGCAGGACTCCAAGTCAGAGCATCCCTATAGAATTATCAAAAATTAGGGTTGGAAGGCGCCTGCAGGACCATCTTCCAGCCCCCTGCTCAACGCAGGACTCCAAGTCAGAGCATCCCTATAGAATGATTGAAAATAGGGTTGGAAGGGTCCTCCAAGACCATCCAGGGCACCCCCTGCTCAACGCAGGACTCCAAGTCAGAGCATCCCTATAGAATGATTGAAAATAGGGTTGGAAGGGTCCTCCAAGACCATCCAGGGCACCCCCTGCTCAACGCAGGACTCCAAGTCAGAGTATCCCTCTAGAATCATCGAAAATAGAGTTGGAAGGGGCCTGCAAGACCATCTAGTCCAGCCCCCTGCTCAATGCAGGACTCCAAGACAGAGCATCCCTATAGAATCATCAAAAGGTAGGGTTGGAAGGCGGCTGCAAGACCATTTAGTCCAGCCCCCTGCTCAACGCAGGACTCCAAGTCAGAGCATCCCTATAGAATCATCGAAAATAGAGTTGGAAGGGACCTGCAAGACCATCTAGTCCAACCCCCTGCTCAACGCAGGACTCCAAGTCAGAGCATCCCTATAGAATCATCTGAAAGTAGGGTTGGAAGTGGCCTGCAAGACTATCTAATCCAGCCCCCTGCTCAACGTAGGACTCCAAGTCAGAGCATCCCTATAGAAAGATCGAAAATAGAGTTGGAAGGCGCCTGCAAGGCCATCTAGTCCAGCCCCCTGCTCAACGCAGGACTCCAAGTCAGAGCAGCCCTATAGAATCATTGGAAAGTAGGGTTGAAGGGGGCCTGCAAGGCCATCTAGTCCAGCCCCATGCTCCAGGCAGGACTCCAGGTCAGAGCATCCCTATAGAATGATCGAAAATAGGGTTGGAAGTGGCCTGCAAGACCATCTAGTCCAGCCCCCTGCTCAACGCAGGACTCCAAGTCAGAGCATCACTATAGAATGATTGAAAATAAGGTTGGAAGGGTCCTGCAAGACCATCCAGTGCACCCCCTGCTCAACGCAGGACTCCAAGTCAGAGTATCCCTCTAGAATCATCGAAAATAGAGTTGGAAGGCGGCTGCAAGACCATCTAGGCCAGCCCCCTGCTCAATGAAGGACTCCAGGTCAGAGCATCCCTATAGAATGATGGAAAATAGGGTTGGAAGGCGCCTGCAAGACCATGTATTCCAACCCCCTGCGCAACGCAGGACTCCAAGTCAGAGCATCCCTATAGAATTATCAAAAGTTAGGGTTGGAAGTGGCCTGCAGGACCATCTTCCAGCCCCCTGCTCAACGCAGTACTCCAAGTCAGAGCATCCCTATAGAATGATTGAAAATAGGGTTGGAAGGGCCTGCAAGACCATGTATTCCAACCCCGCGCTCAACGCAGGACTCCAAGTCAGAGCAGCCCTATATAATCATTGGAAAGTAGGGTTGGGGGGGCCTGCAAGGCTATCTAGTCTAAGCCCCTGCTCCAGGCAGGACTCCAGGTCAGAGCATCCCTATAGAATGATCGAAAATAGGGTTGGAAGGCACCTGCAAGACCATGTATTCCAACCCCGTGCTCAACGCAGGACTCCAAGTCAGAGCATCCTTATCGAATCATCTGAAAGTAGGGCTGGAAGTGGCCTGCAAGGCCATCTAGTCCAACCCCCTGCTCAACGCAGGACTCCAAGTCAGAGCATCCCTATAGAATCATTTGAAAGTAGGGTTGGAAGTGGCCTGCAAGACTATCTAATCCAGCCCCCTGCTCAACGCAGGACTCCAAGTCAGAGCATCCCTATAGAATAATCAAAAAGTAGGGTTGGAAGTGGCCTGCAAGACTATCTAATCCAGCCCCCTCCTCAACGTAGGACTCCAAGTCAGAGCATCCCTATAGAATCATCAAAAATAGAGTTGGAAGGAACCTGCAAGACCATCTAGTCCAACCCCTTGCTCAACGCAGGACTCCAAATCAGAGCATCCCTATAGAATGATCGAAAATAGGGTTGGAAGGCGCCTGCAAGACCATGTATTCCAACCCCGTGCTCAACGCAGGACTCCAAGTCAGAGCATCCTTATCGAATCATCTGAAAGTAGGGTTGGAAGAAGCCTGCAAGACCATCTAGTCCAGCCCCCTGCTCAACGCAGGACTCCAAGTCAGAGCATCCCTATAGAATTATCAAAAATTAGGGTTGGAAGGCGCCTGCAGGACCATCTTCCAGCCCCCTGCTCAACGCAGGACTCCAAGTCAGAGCATCCCTATAGAATGATTGAAAATAGGGTTGGAAGGGTCCTCCAAGACCATCCAGGGCACCCCCTGCTCAACGCAGGACTCCAAGTCAGAGCATCCCTATAGAATGATTGAAAATAGGGTTGGAAGGGTCCTCCAAGACCATCCAGGGCACCCCCTGCTCAACGCAGGACTCCAAGTCAGAGTATCCCTCTAGAATCATCGAAAATAGAGTTGGAAGGGGCCTGCAAGACCATCTAGTCCAGCCCCCTGCTCAATGCAGGACTCCAAGACAGAGCATCCCTATAGAATCATCAAAAGGTAGGGTTGGAAGGCGGCTGCAAGACCATCTAGTCCAGCCCCCTGCTCAATGCAGGACTCCAAGACAGAGCATCCCTATAGAATCATCAAAAGGTAGGGTTGGAAGGCGGCTGCAAGACCATCTAGTCCAGCCCCCTGCTCAACGCAGGACTCCAAGTCAGAGCATCCCTATAGAATCATCGAAAATAGAGTTGGAAGGGACCTGCAAGACCATCTAGTCCAACCCCCTGCTCAACGCAGGACTCCAAGTCAGAGCATCCCTATAGAATCATCTGAAAGTAGGGTTGGAAGTGGCCTGCAAGACTATCTAATCCAGCCCCCTGCTCAACGTAGGACTCCAAGTCAGAGCATCCCTATAGAAAGATCGAAAATAGAGTTGGAAGGCGCCTGCAAGGCCATCTAGTCCAGCCCCCTGCTCAACGCAGGACTCCAAGTCAGAGCATCCCTATAGAATGATCGAAAATAGGGTTGGAAGGCGCCTGCAAGACCATGTATTCCAACCCCGTGCTCAACGCAGGACTCCAAGTCAGAGCATCCTTATCGAAACATCTGAAAGTAGGGTTGGAAGTGGTCTGCAAGACCATCTAGTCCAGCCCCCTGCTCAACGCAGGACTCCAAGTCAGAGCATCCCTATAGAATCATCAAAAGGTAGGGTTGGAAGGCGGCTGCAAGACCATCTAGTCCAGCCCCCTGCTCAGCGCAGGACTCCAAGTCAGAGCATCCCTATAGAATGATTGAAAATAGGGTTGGAAGGGGCCTGCAAGACCATGTATTCCAACCCCGTCCTCAACGCAGGACTCCAAGTCAGAGCAGCCCTATAGAATCATTGGAAAGTAGGGTTGGAGGGGGCCTGCAAGGCCATCTAGTCCAGCCCCATGCTCCAGGCAGGACTCCAGGTCAGAGCATCCCTATAGAATGATCGAAAATAGGGTTGGAAGTGGCCTGCAAGACCATCTAGTCCAGCCCCCTGCTCAACGCAGGACTCCAAGTCAGAGCATCCCTATAGAATTATCAAAAGTTAGGGTTGGAAGGCGCCTGCAGGACCATCTTCCAGCCCCCTGCTCAACGCAGGACTCCAAGTCAGAGCATCCCTATAGAATGATTGAAAATAGGGTTGGAAGGGTCCTGCAAGACCATCCAGTGCACCCCCTGCTCAACGCAGGACTCCAAGTCAGAGTATCCCTCTAGAATCATCGAAAATAGAGTTGGAAGGTGGCTGCAAGACCATCTAGGCCAGCCCCCTGCTCAATGAAGGACTCCAGGTCAGAGCATCCCTATAGAATGATGGAAAATAGGGTTGGAAGGCGCCTGCAAGACCATGTATTCCAACCCCCTGCGCAACGCAGGACTCCAAGTCAGAGCAGCCCTATATAATCATTGGAAAGTAGGGTTGGGGGGGCCTGCAAGGCTATCTAGTCTAAGCCCCTGCTCCAGGCAGGACTCCAGGTCAGAGCATCCCTATAGAATCATCGAAAATAGGGTTGGAAGGCACCTGCAAGACCATGTATTCCAACCCCGTGCTCAACGCAGGACTCCAAGTCAGAGCATCCTTATCGAATCATCTGAAAGTAGGGCTGGAAGTGGCCTGCAAGGCCATCTAGTCCAACCCCCTGCTCAACGCAGGACTCCAAGTCAGAGCATCCCTATAGAATCATTTGAAAGTAGGGTTGGAAGTGGCCTGCAAGACTATCTAATCCAGCCCCCTGCTCAACGCAGGACTCCAAGTCAGAGCATCCCTATAGAATAATCAAAAAGTAGGGTTGGAAGGGGCATGCAAGACCATCTAGTCCAACCCCCTGCTCAACGCAGGACTCCAAGTCAGAGCATCCCTAAGGAATCATCTGAAAGTAGGGTTGGAAGTGGCCTGCAAGACTATCTAATCCAGCCCCCTCCACAACGTAGGACTCCAAGTCAGAGCATCCCTTTAGAATCATCAAAAATAGAGTTGGAAGGAACCTGCAAGACCATCTAGTCCAACCCCTTGCTCAACGCAGGACTCCAAATCAGAGCATCCCTATAGAATGATCGAAAATAGGGTTGGAAGGCGCCTGCAAGACCATGTATTCCAACCCCGTGCTCAACGCAGGACTCCAAGTCAGAGCATCCTTATCGAATCATCTGAAAGTAGGGTTGGAAGAAGCCTGCAAGACCATCTAGTCCAGCCCCCTGCTCAACGCAGGACTCCAAGTCAGAGCATCCCTATAGAATTATCAAAAGTTAGGGTTGGAAGGCGCCTGCAGGACCATCCAGGGCACCCCCTGCTCAACGCAGGACTCCAAGTCAGAGCATCCCTATAGAATGATTGAAAATAGGGTTGGAAGGGTCCTCCAAGACCATCCAGGGCACCCCCTGCTCAACGCAGGACTCCAAGTCAGAGTATCCCTCTAGAATCATCGAAAATAGAGTTGGAAGGGGCCTGCAAGACCATCTAGTCCAGCCCCCTGCTCAATGCAGGACTCCAAGACAGAGCATCCCTATAGAATCATCAAAAGGTAGGGTTGGAAGGCGGCTGCAAGACCATCTAGTCCAGCCCCCTGCTCAACGCAGGACTCCAAGTCAGAGCATCCCTATAGAATCATCGAAAATAGAGTTGGAAGGGACCTGCAAGACCATCTAGTCCAACCCCCTGCTCAACGCAGGACTCCAAGTCAGAGCATCCCTATAGAATCATCTGAAAGTAGGGTTGGAAGTGGCCTGCAAGACTATCTAATCCAGCCCCCTGCTCAACGTAGGACTCCAAGTCAGAGCATCCCTATAGAAAGATCGAAAATAGAGTTGGAAGGCGCCTGCAAGGCCATCTAGTCCAGCCCCCTGCTCAACGCAGGACTCCAAGTCAGAGCATCCCTATAGAATGATCGAAAATAGGGTTGGAAGGCGCCTGAAGACCATGTATTCCAACCCCGTGCTCAACGCAGGACTCCAAGTCAGAGCATCCTTATCGAATCATCTGAAAGTAGGGTTGGAAGTGGCCTGCAAGACTATCTAATCCAGCCCCCTGCTCAACGTAGGACTCCAAGTCAGAGCATCCCTATAGAAAGATCGAAAATAGAGTTGGAAGGCGCCTGCAAGGCCATCTAGTCCAGCCCCCTGCTCAACGCAGGACTACAAGTCAGAGCATCCCTATAGAATGATTGAAAATAGGGTTGGAAGGTGCCTGCAAGACCATGTATTCCAACCCCGTCGTCAACGCAGGACTCCAAGTCAGAGCAGCCCTATAGTATCATTGGAAAGTAGGGTTGGAGGGGGCCTGCAAGGCCATCTAGTCCAGCCCCCTGCTCCAGGCAGGACTCCAGGTCAGAGTATACCTCTAGAATCATCGAAAATAGAGTTGGAAGGGGCCTGCAAGACCATCTAGTCCAGCCCCCACCTCAATGCAGGACTCCAAGACAGAGCATCCCTATAGAATCATCAAAAGGTAGGGTTGGAAGGCGGCTGCAAGACCATATCGTCCAGCCCCCTGCTCAACGCAGGACTCCAAGTCAGAGCATCCCTATAGAATCATCGAAAATACAGATGGAAGGGATCTGCAAGACCATCTAGTCCAACCCCTTGCTCAACGCAGGACTCCAAGCCAGAGCATCCCTATAGAATGATCTAAAATAGGGGTGGAAGGGGCCTGCAAGACCATCTAGTCTAACCCCCTGCTCAACGCAGGACTCCAAGTCAGAGCATCCTTATCGAATCATCTGAAAGTAGGGCTGGAAGTGGCCTGCAAGGCCATCTAGTCCAACCCCCTGCTCAACGCAGGACTCCAAGTCAGAGCATCCCTATAGAATCATCTGAAAGTAGGGTTGGAAGTGGCCTGCAAGACTATCTAATCCAGCCCCCTGCTCAACGCAGGACTCCAAGTCAGAGCATCCCTATAGAATAATCAAAAAGTAGGGTTGGAAGGGGCCTGCAAGACCATCTAGTCCAACCCCCTGCTCAACGCAGGACTCCAAGT
The DNA here is from genome assembly GCF_057233095.1 of Heloderma suspectum. Taxonomy (NCBI): domain Eukaryota; kingdom Metazoa; phylum Chordata; class Lepidosauria; order Squamata; family Helodermatidae; genus Heloderma; species Heloderma suspectum. The sequence goes on from NC_139475.1 coordinate 50,621,435, forward strand.
CAGAGTTTCCCTATAGAATGATCGAAAATAGGGTTGGAAGGGGCATGCAAGACCATCTACTCCAACCCCCTGCTCAACGCAGGACTCCAAGTCAGAGCATCCCTAAGGAATCATCTGAAAGTAGGGTTGGAAGTGGCCTGCAAGACTATCTAATCCAGCCCCCTCCACAACGTAGGACTCCAAGTCAGAGCATCCCTTTAGAATCATCAAAAATAGAGTTGGAAGGAACCTGCAAGACCATCTAGTCCAACCCCTTGCTCAACGCAGGACTCCAAATCAGAGCATCCCTATAGAATGATCGAAAATAGGGTTGGAAGGCGCCTGCAAGACCATGTATTCCAACCCCGTGCTCAACGCAGGACTCCAAGTCAGAGCATCCTTATCGAATCATCTGAAAGTAGGGTTGGAAGAAGCCTGCAAGACCATCTAGTCCAGCCCCCTGCTCAACGCAGGACTCCAAGTCAGAGCATCCCTATAGAATTATCAAAAGTTAGGGTTGGAAGGCGCCTGCAGGACCATCCAGGGCACCCCCTGCTCAACGCAGGACTCCAAGTCAGAGCGTCCCTATAGAATGATTGAAAATAGGGTTGGAAGGGTCCTCCAAGACCATCCAGGGCACCCCCTGCTCAACGCAGGACTCCAAGTCAGAGTATCCCTCTAGAATCATCGAAAATAGAGTTGGAAGGGGCCTGCAAGACCATCTAGTCCAGCCCCCTGCTCAATGCAGGACTCCAAGACAGAGCATCCCTATAGAATCATCAAAAGGTAGGGTTGGAAGGCGGCTGCAAGACCATCTAGTCCAGCCCCCTGCTCAACGCAGGACTCCAAGTCAGAGCATCCCTATAGAATCATCGAAAATAGAGTTGGAAGGGACCTGCAAGACCATCTAGTCCAACCCCCTGCTCAACGCAGGACTCCAAGTCAGAGCATCCCTATAGAATCATCTGAAAGTAGGGTTGGAAGTGGCCTGCAAGACTATCTAATGCAGCCCCCTGCTCAACGTAGGACTCCAAGTCAGAGCATCCCTATAGAAAGATCGAAAATAGAGTTGGAAGGCGCCTGCAAGGCCATCTAGTCCAGCCCCCTGCTCAACGCAGGACTCCAAGTCAGAGCATCCCTATAGAATGATCGAAAATAGGGTTGGAAGGCGCCTGAAGACCATGTATTCCAACCCCGTGCTCAACGCAGGACTCCAAGTCAGAGCATCCTTATCGAATCATCTGAAAGTAGGGTTGGAAGTGGCCTGCAAGACTATCTAATCCAGCCCCCTGCTCAACGTAGGACTCCAAGTCAGAGCATCCCTATAGAAAGATCGAAAATAGAGTTGGAAGGCGCCTGCAAGGCCATCTAGTCCAGCCCCCTGCTCAACGCAGGACTACAAGTCAGAGCATCCCTATAGAATGATTGAAAATAGGGTTGGAAGGTGCCTGCAAGACCATGTATTCCAACCCCGTCCTCAACGCAGGACTCCAAGTCAGAGCAGCCCTATAGTATCATTGGAAAGTAGGGTTGGAGGGGGCCTGCAAGGCCATCTAGTCCAGCCCCCTGCTCCAGGCAGGACTCCAGGTCAGAGTATACCTCTAGAATCATCGAAAATAGAGTTGGAAGGGGCCTGCAAGACCATCTAGTCCAGCCCCCACCTCAATGCAGGACTCCAAGACAGAGCATCCCTATAGAATCATCAAAAGGTAGGGTTGGAAGGCGGCTGCAAGACCATATCGTCCAGCCCCCTGCTCAACGCAGGACTCCAAGTCAGAGCATCCGTATAGAATCATCGAAAATACAGATGGAAGGGATCTGCAAGACCATCTAGTCCAACCCCTTGCTCAACGCAGGACTCCAAGCCAGAGCATCCCTATAGAATGATCTAAAATAGGGGTGGAAGGGGCCTGCAAGACCATCTAGTCTAACCCCCTGCTCAACGCAGGACTCCAAGTCAGAGTATCCCTCTAGAATCATCGAAAATAGAGTTGGAAGGGGCCTGCAAGACCATCTAGTCCAACCCCCTGCTCAACGCAGGACTCCAAGTCAGAGCATCCTTATCGAATCATCTGAAAGTAGGGCTGGAAGTGGCCTGCAAGGCCATCTAGTCCAACCCCCTGCTCAACGCAGGACTCCAAGTCAGAGCATCCCTATAGAATCATCTGAAAGTAGGGTTGGAAGTGGCCTGCAAGACTATCTAATCCAGCCCCCTGCTCAACGCAGGACTCCAAGTCAGAGCATCCCTATAGAATAATCAAAAAGTAGGGTTGGAAGGGGCCTGCAAGACCATCTAGTCCAACCCCCTGCTCAACGCAGGACTCCAAGTCAGAGTTTCCCTATAGAATGATCGAAAATAGGGTTGGAAGGGGCCTGCAAGAGCATCTAGTCCAACCCCCTGCTCAACGCAGGACTCCAAGTCAGAGCATCCCTAAGGAATCATCTGAAAGTAGGGTTGGAAGTGGCCTGCAAGACCATCTAGTCCAACCCCCTGCTCAACGCAGGACTCCAAGTCAGAGCATCCCTATAGAATTATCAAAAGTTAGGGTTGGAAGGCGCCTGCAGGACCATCTTCCAGCCCCCTGCTCAACGCAGGACTCCAAGTCAGAGCATCCCTATAGAATCATCGAAAATAGAGTTGGAAGGGACCTGCAAGACCATCTAGTCCAGCCCCCTGCTCAACGCAGGACTCCAAGTCAGAGCATCCCTATAGAATGATTGAAAATAGGGTTGGAAGGGGCCTGCAAGACCATGTATTCCAACCCCGTCCTCAACGCAGGACTCCAAGTCAGAGCAGCCCTATAGAATCATTGGAAAGTAGGGTTGGAGGGGGCCTGCAAGGCCATCTAGTCCAGCCCCCTGCTCCAGGCAGGACTCCAGGTCAGAGCATCCCTATAGAATGATCGAAAATAGGGTTGGAAGTGGCCTGCAAGACCATCTAGTCCAGCCCCCTGCTCAACGCAGGACTCCAAGTCAGAGCATCCGTATAGAATTATCAAAAGTTAGGGTTGGAAGGCGCCTGCAGGACCATCTTCCAGTCCCCTGCTCAACGCAGGACTCCAAGTCAGAGCATCCCTACAGAATGATTGAAAATAGGGTTGGAAGGGTCCTGGAAGACCATCCAGTGCACCCCCTGCTCAACGCAGGACTCCAAGACAGAGTATCCCTCTAGAATCATCGAAAATAGAGTTGGGAGGCGGCTGCAAGACCATCTAGTCCAGCCAACTGCTCAACGCAGGACTCCAAGTCAGAGCATCCCTATAGAATGATCTAAAATAGGGGTGGAAGGGGCCTGCAAGACCATCTAGTCTAACCCCCTGCTCAATGCAGGACTCTAAGAGCATCCGTATAGAATCATCTGAAAGTACGGTTGGAAGGGGCCTACAAGACCATCTAGTCCAACCCCTTGCTCAACACAGGACTCCGAGTCAGAGCATCCCTATAGAATGATCGAAAATAGGGTTGGAAGGCGCCTGCAAGACCATGTATTCCAACCCCGTGCTCAACGCAGGACTCCAAGTCAGAGCATCCTTATCGAATCATCTGAAAGTAGGGTTGGAAGTGGCCTGCAAGACCATCTAGTCCAGCCCCCTGCTCAACGCAGGACTCCAAGTGAGAGCATCCCTATAGAATTATCAAAAGTTAGGGTTGGAAGGCGCCTGCAGGACCATCTTCCAGCCCCCTGCTCAACGCAGGACTCCAAGTCAGAGCATCCCTATAGAATCATGGAAAATAGGGTTGGAAGGCGCCTGCAAGACGATGTATTCCAACCCCCTGCTCAACGCAGGACTCCAAGTCAGAGCATGCCTATAGAATTATCAAAAGTTAGGGTTGGAAGTGGCCTGCAGGACCATCTTCCAGCCCCCTGCTCAACGCAGGACTCCAAGTCAGAGCATCCCTATAGAATCATCGAAAATAGAATTGGAAGGGACCTGCAAGACCATCTAGTCCAACCCCCTGCTCAACGCAGGACTCCAAGTCAGAGCATCCCTATAGAATCATCTGAAAGTAGGGTTGGAAGTGGCCTGCAAGACCATCTAATCCAGCCCCCTGCTCAACGTAGGACTCCAAGTCAGAGCATCCCTATAGAAAGTTCGAAAATAGAGTTGGAAGGCGCCTGCAAGGCCATCTAGTCCAGCCCCCTGCTCAATGCAGGACTCCAGGTCAGAGCATCCCTATAGAATGATCGAAAATAGGGTTGGAAGTGGCCTGCAAGACCATCTAGTCCAGCCCCCTTCTCAACGCAGGACTCCAAGTCAGAGCATCCCTATAGAATTATCAAAAGTTAGGGTTGGAAGGCGCCTGCAGGACCATCTTCCAGCCCCCTGCTCAACGCAGGACTCCAAGTCAGAGCATCCCTATAGAATCATGGATAATAGGGTTGGAAGGCGCCTGCAAGACGATGTATTCCAACCCCCTGCTCAACGCAGGACTCCAAGTCAGAGCATGCCTATAGAATTATCAAAAGTTAGGGTTGGGAGGGGCCTGCAGGACCATCTTCCAGCCCCCTGCTCAACGCAGTACTCCAAGTCAGAGCATCCCTATAGAATGATTGAAAATAGGGTTGGAAGGGGCCTGCAAGACCATGTATTCCAACCCCGTGCTCAACGCAGGACTCCAAGTCAGAGCAGCCCTATAGAATCATTGGAAAGTAGGGTTGGGGGGAGCCTGCAAGGCCATCTAGTCCAAGCCCCTGCTCCAGGCAGGACTCCAGGTCAGAGCATCCCTATAGAATGATCGAAAATAGGGTTGGAAGGCGCCTGCAAGACCATGTATTCCAACCCCGTGCTCAATGCAGGACTCCAAGTCAGAGCATCCTTATCGAAACATCTGAAAGTAGGGCTGGAAGTGGCCTGCAAGGCCATCTAGTCCAACCCCCTGCTTCACGCAGGACTCCAAGTCAGAGCATCCCTATAGAATCATCTGAAAGTAGGGTTGGAAGTGGTCTGCAAGACTATGTAATCCAGCCCCCTGCTCAACGCAGGACTCCAAGTCAGAGCATCCCTATAGAATCATCAAAAGGTAGGGTTGGAAGGCGGCTGCAAGACCATCTAGTCCAGCCCCCTGCTCAGCGCAGGACTCCAAGTCAGAGCATCCCTATAGAACCATCGAAAATAGAGTTGGAAGGGACCTGCAAGACCATCTAGTCCAACCCCTTGCTCAACGCAGGACTCCAAGCCAGAGCATCCCTATAGAATGATCTAAAATAGGGGTGGAAGGGGCCTGCAAGACCATCTAGTCTAACCCCCTGCTCAATGCAGGACTCTAAGAGCATCCGTATAGAATCATCTGAAAGTACGGTTGGAAGGGGCCTGCAAGACCATCTAGTCCAACCCCTTGCTCAACGCAGGACTCCGAGTCAGAGCATCCCTATACAATGAACCAAAATAGGGTTGGAAGGGGCCGGCAAGACCATCTAGTCCAGCCCTCTGCTCAACGCAGGACTCCAAGTCATAGTTTCCCTATAGAATGATCGAAAATAGGGTTGGAAGGGGCCTGCAAGACCATCTAGTCCAACCCCCTGCTCAACGCAGGACTCCAAGTCAGAGTTTCCCTATAGAATGATCGAAAATAGGGTTGGAAGGGGCCTGCAAGACCATCTAGTCCAACCCCCTGCTCAACGCAGGACTCCAAGTCAGAGCATCCCTATAGAATGATGGAAAATAGGGTTGGAAGGGTCCTCCAAGACCATCCAGGGCACCCCCTGCTCAACGCAGGACTCCAAGTCAGAGTATCCCTCTAGAATCATCGAAAATAGAGTTGGAAGGGGCCTGCAAGACCATCTAGTCCAACCCCCTGCTCAATGCAGGACTCCAAGACAGAGCATCCCTATAGAATCATCAAAAGGTAGAGTTGGAAGGCGGCTGCAAGACCATCTAGTCCAGCCCCTTGCTCAACGTAGGACTCCAAGTCAGAGCATCCCTATAGAATCATCGAAAATAAAGTTGGAAGGGACCTGCAAGACCATCTAGTCCAACCCTCTGCTCAACGTAGGACTCCAAGTCAGAGCATCCCTATAGAATCATCTGAAAGTAGGGTTGGAAGTGGCCTGCAAGACTATCTAATCCAGCCCCCTGCTCAACGTAGGACTCCAAGTCAGAGCATCCCTATAGAAAGATCGAAAATAGAGTAGGAAGGTGCCTGCAAGGCCATCTAGTCCAGCCCCCTGCTCAACGCAGGACTCCAAGTCAGAGCATCCCTATAGAATGATTGAAAATAGGGTTGGAAGGCGCCTGCAAGACCATGTATTCCAACCCCGTCCTCAACGCAGGACTCCAAGTCAGAGCAGCCCTATAGAATCATTGGAAAGTAGGGTTGGAGGGGGCCTGCAAGGCCATCTAGTCCAGCCCCATGCTCCAGGCAGGACTCCAGGTCAGAGCATCCCTATAGAATGATCGAAAATAGGGTTGGAAGTGGCCTGCAAGACCATCTAGTCCAGCCCCCTGCTCAACGCAGGACTCCAAGTCAGAGCAGCCCTATAGAATTATCAAAAGTTAGGGTTGGAAGGCGCCTGCAGGACCATCTTCCAGCCCCCTGCTCAACGCAGGACTCCAAGTCAGAGCATCCCTATAGAATGATTGAAAATAAGGTTGGAAGGGTCCTGCAAGACCATCCAGTGCACCCCCTGCTCAACGCAGGACTCCAAGTCAGAGTATGCCTCTAGAATCATCGAAAATAGAGTTGGAAGGCGGCTGCAAGACCATCTAGGCCAGCCCCCTGCTCAATGAAGGACTCCAGGTCAGAGCATCCCTATAGAATGATGGAAAATAGGGTTGGAAGGCGCCTGCAAGACCATGTATTCCAACCCCCTGCGCAACGCAGGACTCCAATTCAGAGCATCCCTATAGAATTATCAAAAGTTAGTGTTGGAAGTGGCCTGCAGGACCATCTTCCAGCCCCCTGCTCAACGCAGTACTCCAAGTCAGAGCATCCCTATAGAATGATTGAAAATAGGGTTGGAAGGGCCTGCAAGACCATGTATTCCAACCCCGCGCTCAACGCAGGACTCCAAGTCAGAGCAGCCCTATATAATCATTGGAAAGTAGGGTTGGGGGGGCCTGCAAGGCTATCTAGTCTAAGCCCCTGCTCCAGGCAGGACTCCAGGTCAGAGCATCCCTATAGAATCATCGAAAATAGGGTTGGAAGGCACCTGCAAGACCATGTATTCCAACCCCGTGCTCAACGCAGGACTCCAAGTCAGAGCATCCTTATCGAATCATCTGAAAGTAGGGCTGGAAGTGGCCTGCAAGGCCATCTAGTCCAACCCCCTGCTCAACGCAGGACTCCAAGTCAGAGCATCCCTATAGAATCATTTGAAAGTAGGGTTGGAAGTGGCCTGCAAGACTATCTAATCCAGCCCCCTGCTCAACGCAGGACTCCAAGTCAGAGCATCCCTATAGAATAATCAAAAAGTAGGGTTGGAAGGGGCATGCAAGACCATCTAGTCCAACCCCCTGCTCAACGCAGGACTCCAAGTCAGAGCATCCCTAAGGAATCATCTGAAAGTAGGGTTGGAAGTGGCCTGCAAGACTATCTAATCCAGCCCCCTCCTCAACGTAGGACTCCAAGTCAGAGCATCCCTATAGAATCATCAAAAATAGAGTTGGAAGGAACCTGCAAGACCATCTAGTCCAACCCCTTGCTCAACGCAGGACTCCAAATCAGAGCATCCCTATAGAATGATCGAAAATAGGGTTGGAAGGCACCTGCAAGACCATGTATTCCAACCCCGTACTCAACGCAGGACTCCAAGTCAGAGCATCTTTATCGAATCATCTGAAAGTAGGGTTGGAAGAAGCCTGCAAGACCATCTAGTCCAGCCCCCTGCTCAACGCAGGACTCCAAGTCAGAGCATCCCTATAGAATTATCAAAAATTAGGGTTGGAAGGCGCCTGCAGGACCATCTTCCAGCCCCCTGCTCAACGCAGGACTCCAAGTCAGAGCATCCCTATAGAATGATTGAAAATAGGGTTGGAAGGGTCCTCCAAGACCATCCAGGGCACCCCCTGCTCAACGCAGGACTCCAAGTCAGAGCATCCCTATAGAATGATTGAAAATAGGGTTGGAAGGGTCCTCCAAGACCATCCAGGGCACCCCCTGCTCAACGCAGGACTCCAAGTCAGAGTATCCCTCTAGAATCATCGAAAATAGAGTTGGAAGGGGCCTGCAAGACCATCTAGTCCAGCCCCCTGCTCAATGCAGGACTCCAAGACAGAGCATCCCTATAGAATCATCAAAAGGTAGGGTTGGAAGGCGGCTGCAAGACCATTTAGTCCAGCCCCCTGCTCAACGCAGGACTCCAAGTCAGAGCATCCCTATAGAATCATCGAAAATAGAGTTGGAAGGGACCTGCAAGACCATCTAGTCCAACCCCCTGCTCAACGCAGGACTCCAAGTCAGAGCATCCCTATAGAATCATCTGAAAGTAGGGTTGGAAGTGGCCTGCAAGACTATCTAATCCAGCCCCCTGCTCAACGTAGGACTCCAAGTCAGAGCATCCCTATAGAAAGATCGAAAATAGAGTTGGAAGGCGCCTGCAAGGCCATCTAGTCCAGCCCCCTGCTCAACGCAGGACTCCAAGTCAGAGCATCCCTATAGAATGATCGAAAATAGGGTTGGAAGGCGCCTGAAGACCATGTATTCCAACCCCGTGCTCAACGCAGGACTCCAAGTCAGAGCATCCTTATCGAATCATCTGAAAGTAGGGTTGGAAGTGGCCTGCAAGACTATCTAATCCAGCCCCCTGCTCAACGTAGGACTCCAAGTCAGAGCATCCCTATAGAAAGATCGAAAATAGAGTTGGAAGGCGCCTGCAAGGCCATCTAGTCCAGCCCCCTGCTCAACGCAGGACTACAAGTCAGAGCATCCCTATAGAATGATTGAAAATAGGGTTGGAAGGTGCCTGCAAGACCATGTATTCCAACCCCGTCGTCAACGCAGGACTCCAAGTCAGAGCAGCCCTATAGTATCATTGGAAAGTAGGGTTGGAGGGGGCCTGCAAGGCCATCTAGTCCAGCCCCCTGCTCCAGGCAGGACTCCAGGTCAGAGTATACCTCTAGAATCATCGAAAATAGAGTTGGAAGGGGCCTGCAAGACCATCTAGTCCAGCCCCCACCTCAATGCAGGACTCCAAGACAGAGCATCCCTATAGAATCATCAAAAGGTAGGGTTGGTAGGCGGCTGCAAGACCATATCGTCCAGCCCCCTGCTCAACGCAGGACTCCAAGTCAGAGCATCCCTATAGAATCATCGAAAATACAGATGGAAGGGATCTGCAAGACCATCTAGTCCAACCCCTTGCTCAACGCAGGACTCCAAGCCAGAGCATCCCTATAGAATGATCTAAAATAGGGGTGGAAGGGGCCTGCAAGACCATCTAGTCTAACCCCCTGCTCAACGCAGGACTCCAAGTCAGAGTATCCCTCTAGAATCATCGAAAATAGAGTTGGAAGGGGCCTGCAAGACCATCTAGTCCAACCCCCTGCTCAACGCAGGACTCCAAGTCAGAGCATCCTTATCGAATCATCTGAAAGTAGGGCTGGAAGTGGCCTGCAAGGCCATCTAGTCCAACCCCCTGCTCAACGCAGGACTCCAAGTCAGAGCATCCCTATAGAATCATCTGAAAGTAGGGTTGGAAGTGGCCTGCAAGACTATCTAATCCAGCCCCCTGCTCAACGCAGGACTCCAAGTCAGAGCATCCCTATAGAATAATCAAAAAGTAGGGTTGGAAGGGGCCTGCAAGACCATCTAGTCCAACCCCCTGCTCAACGCAGGACTCCAAGTCAGAGTTTCCCTATAGAATGATCGAAAATAGGGTTGGAAGGGGCATGCAAGACCATCTACTCCAACCCCCTGCTCAACGCAGGACTCCAAGTCAGAGCATCCCTAAGGAATCATCTGAAAGTAGGGTTGGAAGTGGCCTGCAAGACTATCTAATCCAGCCCCCTCCACAACGTAGGACTCCAAGTCAGAGCATCCCTTTAGAATCATCAAAAATAGAGTTGGAAGGAACCTGCAAGACCATCTAGTCCAACCCCTTGCTCAACGCAGGACTCCAAATCAGAGCATCCCTATAGAATGATCGAAAATAGGGTTGGAAGGCGCCTGCAAGACCATGTATTCCAACCCCGTGCTCAACGCAGGACTCCAAGTCAGAGCATCCTTATCGAATCATCTGAAAGTAGGGTTGGAAGAAGCCTGCAAGACCATCTAGTCCAGCCCCCTGCTCAACGCAGGACTCCAAGTCAGAGCATCCCTATAGAATTATCAAAAGTTAGGGTTGGAAGGCGCCTGCAGGACCATCCAGGGCACCCCCTGCTCAACGCAGGACTCCAAGTCAGAGCATCCCTATAGAATGATTGAAAATAGGGTTGGAAGGGTCCTCCAAGACCATCCAGGGCACCCCCTGCTCAACGCAGGACTCCAAGTCAGAGTATCCCTCTAGAATCATCGAAAATAGAGTTGGAAGGGGCCTGCAAGACCATCTAGTCCAGCCCCCTGCTCAATGCAGGACTCCAAGACAGAGCATCCCTATAGAATCATCAAAAGGTAGGGTTGGAAGGCGGCTGCAAGACCATCTAGTCCAGCCCCCTGCTCAACGCAGGACTCCAAGTCAGAGCATCCCTATAGAATCATCGAAAATAGAGTTGGAAGGGACCTGCAAGACCATCTAGTCCAACCCCCTGCTCAACGCAGGACTCCAAGTCAGAGCATCCCTATAGAATCATCTGAAAGTAGGGTTGGAAGTGGCCTGCAAGACTATCTAATCCAGCCCCCTGCTCAACGTAGGACTCCAAGTCAGAGCATCCCTATAGAAAGATCGAAAATAGAGTTGGAAGGCGCCTGCAAGGCCATCTAGTCCAGCCCCCTGCTCAACGCAGGACTCCAAGTCAGAGCATCCCTATAGAATGATCGAAAATAGGGTTGGAAGGCGCCTGAAGACCATGTATTCCAACCCCGTGCTCAACGCAGGACTCCAAGTCAGAGCATCCTTATCGAATCATCTGAAAGTAGGGTTGGAAGTGGCCTGCAAGACTATCTAATCCAGCCCCCTGCTCAACGTAGGACTCCAAGTCAGAGCATCCCTATAGAAAGATCGAAAATAGAGTTGGAAGGCGCCTGCAAGGCCATCTAGTCCAGCCCCCTGCTCAACGCAGGACTACAAGTCAGAGCATCCCTATAGAATGATTGAAAATAGGGTTGGAAGGTGCCTGCAAGACCATGTATTCCAACCCCGTCCTCAACGCAGGACTCCAAGTCAGAGCAGCCCTATAGTATCATTGGAAAGTAGGGTTGGAGGTGGCCTGCAAGGCCATCTAGTCCAGCCCCCTGCTCCAGGCAGGACTCCAGGTCAGAGTATACCTCTAGAATCATCGAAAATAGAGTTGGAAGGGGCCTGCAAGACCATCTAGTCCAGCCCCCACCTCAATGCAGGACTCCAAGACAGAGCATCCCTATAGAATCATCAAAAGGTAGGGTTGGAAGGCGGCTGCAAGACCATATCGTCCAGCCCCCTGCTCAACGCAGGACTCCAAGTCAGAGCATCCCTATAGAATCATCGAAAATACAGATGGAAGGGATCTGCAAGACCATCTAGTCCAACCCCTTGCTCAACGCAGGACTCCAAGCCAGAGCATCCCTATAGAATGATCTAAAATAGGGGTGGAAGGGGCCTGCAAGACCATCTAGTCTAACCCCCTGCTCAACGCAGGACTCCAAGTCAGAGTATCCCTCTAGAATCATCGAAAATAGAGTTGGAAGGGGCCTGCAAGACCATCTAGTCCAACCCCCTGCTCAACGCAGGACTCCAAGTCAGAGCATCCTTATCGAATCATCTGAAAGTAGGGCTGGAAGTGGCCTGCAAGGCCATCTAGTCCAACCCCCTGCTCAACGCAGGACTCCAAGTCAGAGCATCCCTATAGAATCATCTGAAAGTAGGGTTGGAAGTGGCCTGCAAGACTATCTAATCCAGCCCCCTGCTCAACGCAGGACTCCAAGTCAGAGCATCCCTATAGAATAATCAAAAAGTAGGGTTGGAAGGGGCCTGCAAGACCATCTAGTCCAACCCCCTGCTCAACGCAGGACTCCAAGTCAGAGTTTCCCTATAGAATGATCGAAAATAGGGTTGGAAGGGGCCTGCAAGAGCATCTAGTCCAACCCCCTGCTCAACGCAGGACTCCAAGTCAGAGCATCCCTAAGGAATCATCTGAAAGTAGGGTTGGAAGTGGCCTGCAAGACCATCTAGTCCAACCCCCTGCTCAACGCAGGACTCCAAGTCAGAGCATCCCTATAGAATTATCAAAAGTTAGGGTTGGAAGGCGCCTGCAGGACCATCTTCCAGCCCCCTGCTCAACGCAGGACTCCAAGTCAGAGCATCCCTATAGAATCATCGAAAATAGAGTTGGAAGGGACCTGCAAGACCATCTAGTCCAGCCCCCTGCTCAACGCAGGACTCCAAGTCAGAGCATCCCTATAGAATGATTGAAAATAGGGTTGGAAGGGGCCTGCAAGACCATGTATTCCAACCCCGTCCTCAACGCAGGACTCCAAGTCAGAGCAGCCCTATAGAATCATTGGAAAGTAGGGTTGGAGGGGGCCTGCAAGGCCATCTAGTCCAGCCCCCTGCTCCAGGCAGGACTCCAGGTCAGAGCATCCCTATAGAATGATCGAAAATAGGGTTGGAAGTGGCCTGCAAGACCATCTAGTCCAGCCCCCTGCTCAACGCAGGACTCCAAGTCAGAGCATCCCTATAGAATTATCAAAAGTTAGGGTTGGAAGGCGCCTGCAGGACCATCTTCCAGTCCCCTGCTCAACGCAGGACTCCAAGTCAGAGCATCCCTACAGAATGATTGAAAATAGGGTTGGAAGGGTCCTGGAAGACCATCCAGTGCACCCCCTGCTCAACGCAGGACTCCAAGACAGAGTATCCCTCTAGAATCATCGAAAATAGAGTTGGAAGGCGGCTGCAAGACCATCTAGTCCAGCCAACTGCTCAACGCAGGACTCCAAGTCAGAGCATCCCTATAGAATGATCTAAAATAGGGGTGGAAGGGGCCTGCAAGACCATCTAGTCTAACCCCCTGCTCAATGCAGGACTCTAAGAGCATCCGTATAGAATCATCTGAAAGTACGGTTGGAAGGGGCCTACAAGACCATCTAGTCCAACCCCTTGCTCAACACAGGACTCCGAGTCAGAGCATCCCTATAGAATGATCGAAAATAGGGTTGGAAGGCGCCTGCAAGACCATGTATTCCAACCCCGTGCTCAACGCAGGACTCCAAGTCAGAGCATCCTTATCGAATCATCTGAAAGTAGGGTTGGAAGTGGCCTGCAAGACCATCTAGTCCAGCCCCCTGCTCAACGCAGGACTCCAAGTGAGAGCATCCCTATAGAATTATCAAAAGTTAGGGTTGGAAGGCGCCTGCAGGACCATCTTCCAGCCCCCTGCTCAACGCAGGACTCCAAGTCAGAGCATCCCTATAGAATCATGGAAAATAGGGTTGGAAGGCGCCTGCAAGACGATGTATTCCAACCCCCTGCTCAACGCAGGACTCCAAGTCAGAGCATGCCTATAGAATTATCAAAAGTTAGGGTTGGAAGTGGCCTGCAGGACCATCTTCCAGCCCCCTGCTCAACGCAGGACTCCAAGTCAGAGCATCCCTATAGAATCATCGAAAATAGAATTGGAAGGGACCTGCAAGACCATCTAGTCCAACCCCCTGCTCAACGCAGGACTCCAAGTCAGAGCATCCCTATAGAATCATCTGAAAGTAGGGTTGGAAGTGGCCTGCAAGACCATCTAATCCAGCCCCCTGCTCAACGTAGGACTCCAAGTCAGAGCATCCCTATAGAAAGATCGAAAATAGAGTTGGAAGGCGCCTGCAAGGCCATCTAGTACAGCCCCCTGCTCAACGCAGGACTCCAGGTCAGAGCATCCCTATAGAATGATCGAAAATAGGGTTGGAAGTGGCCTGCAAGACCATCTAGTCCAGCCCCCTTCTCAACGCAGGACTCCAAGTCAGAGCATCCCTATAGAATTATCAAAAGTTAGGGTTGGAAGGCGCCTGCAGGACCATCTTCCAGCCCCCTGCTCAACGCAGGACTCCAAGTCAGAGCATCCCTATAGAATCATGGATAATAGGGTTGGAAGGCGCCTGCAAGACGATGTATTCCAACCCCCTGCTCAACGCAGGACTCCAAGTCAGAGCATGCCTATAGAATTATCAAAAGTTAGGGTTGGGAGGGGCCTGCAGGACCATCTTCCAGCCCCCTGCTCAACGCAGTACTCCAAGTCAGAGCATCCCTATAGAATGATTGAAAATAGGGTTGGAAGGGGCCTGCAAGACCATGTATTCCAACCCCGTGCTCAACGCAGGACTCCAAGTCAGAGCAGCCCTATAGAATCATTGGAAAGTAGGGTTGGGGGGAGCCTGCAAGGCCATCTAGTCCAAGCCCCTGCTCCAGGCAGGACTCCAGGTCAGAGCATCCCTATAGAATGATCGAAAATAGGGTTGGAAGGCGCCTGCAAGACCATGTATTCCAACCCCGTGCTCAACGCAGGACTCCAAGTCAGAGCATCCTTATCGAAACATCTGAAAGTAGGGCTGGAAGTGGCCTGCAAGGCCATCTAGTCCAACCCCCTGCTTCACGCAGGACTCCAAGTCAGAGCATCCCTATAGAATCATCTGAAAGTAGGGTTGGAAGTGGTCTGCAAGACTATGTAATCCAGCCCCCTGCTCAACGCAGGACTCCAAGTCAGAGCATCCCTATAGAATCATCAAAAGGTAGGGTTGGAAGGCGGCTGCAAGACCATCTAGTCCAGCCCCCTGCTCAGCGCAGGACTCCAAGTCAGAGCATCCCTATAGAACCATCGAAAATAGAGTTGGAAGGGACCTGCAAGACCATCTAGTCCAACCCCTTGCTCAACGCAGGACTCCAAGCCAGAGCATCCCTATAGAATGATCTAAAATAGGGGTGGAAGGGGCCTGCAAGACCATCTAGTCTAACCCCCTGCTCAATGCAGGACTCTAAGAGCATCCGTATAGAATCATCTGAAAGTACGGTTGGAAGGGGCCTGCAAGACCATCTAGTCCAACCCCTTGCTCAACGCAGGACTCCGAGTCAGAGCATCCCTATACAATGAACCAAAATAGGGTTGGAAGGGGCCGGCAAGACCATCTAGTCCAGCCCTCTGCTCAACGCAGGACTCCAAGTCATAGTTTCCCTATAGAATGATCGAAAATAGGGTTGGAAGGGGCCTGCAAGACCATCTAGTCCAACCCCCTGCTCAACGCAGGACTCCAAGTCAGAGTTTCCCTATAGAATGATCGAAAATAGGGTTGGAAGGGGCCTGCAAGACCATCTAGTCCAACCCCCTGCTCAACGCAGGACTCCAAGTCAGAGCATCCCTATAGAATGATGGAAAATAGGGTTGGAAGGGTCCTCCAAGACCATCCAGGGCACCCCCTGCTCAACGCAGGACTCCAAGTCAGAGCATCCCTATAGAATGATTGAAAATAGGGTTGGAAGGCGCCTGCAAGACCATGTATTCCAACCCCGTCCTCAACGCAGGACTCCAAGTCAGAGCAGCCCTATAGAATCATTGGAAAGTAGGGTTGGAGGGGGCCTGCAAGGCCATCTAGTCCAGCCCCATGCTCCAGGCAGGACTCCAGGTCAGAGCATCCCTATAGAATGATCGAAAATAGGGTTGGAAGTGGCCTGCAAGACCATCTAGTCCAGCCCCCTGCTCAACGCAGGACTCCAAGTCAGAGCAGCCCTATAGAATTATCAAAAGTTAGGGTTGGAAGGCGCCTGCAGGACCATCTTCCAGCCCCCTGCTCAACGCAGGACTCCAAGTCAGAGCATCCCTATAGAATGATTGAAAATAAGGTTGGAAGGGTCCTGCAAGACCATCCAGTGCACCCCCTGCTCAACGCAGGACTCCAAGTCAGAGTATGCCTCTAGAATCATCGAAAATAGAGTTGGAAGGCGGCTGCAAGACCATCTAGGCCAGCCCCCTGCTCAATGAAGGACTCCAGGTCAGAGCATCCCTATAGAATGATGGAAAATAGGGTTGGAAGGCGCCTGCAAGACCATGTATTCCAACCCCCTGCGCAACGCAGGACTCCAAGTCAGAGCATCCCTATAGAATTATCAAAAGTTAGGGTTGGAAGTGGCCTGCAGGACCATCTTCCAGCCCCCTGCTCAACGCAGTACTCCAAGTCAGAGCATCCCTATAGAATGATTGAAAATAGGGTTGGAAGGGCCTGCAAGACCATGTATTCCAACCCCGCGCTCAACGCAGGACTCCAAGTCAGAGCAGCCCTATATAATCATTGGAAAGTAGGGTTGGGGGGGCCTGCAAGGCTATCTAGTCTAAGCCCCTGCTCCAGGCAGGACTCCAGGTCAGAGCATCCCTATAGAATCATCGAAAATAGGGTTGGAAGGCACCTGCAAGACCATGTATTCCAACCCCGTGCTCAACGCAGGACTCCAAGTCAGAGCATCCTTATCGAATCATCTGAAAGTAGGGCTGGAAGTGGCCTGCAAGGCCATCTAGTCCAACCCCCTGCTCAACGCAGGACTCCAAGTCAGAGCATCCCTATGGAATCATTTGAAAGTAGGGTTGGAAGTGGCCTGCAAGACTATCTAATCCAGCCCCCTGCTCAACGCAGGACTCCAAGTCAGAGCATCCCTATAGAATAATCAAAAAGTAGGGTTGGAAGGGGCATGCAAGACCATCTAGTCCAACCCCCTGCTCAACGCAGGACTCCAAGTCAGAGCATCCCTAAGGAATCATCTGAAAGTAGGGTTGGAAGTGGCCTGCAAGACTATCTAATCCAGCCCCCTCCTCAACGTAGGACTCCAAGTCAGAGCATCCCTATAGAATCATCAAAAATAGAGTTGGAAGGAACCTGCAAGACCATCTAGTCCAACCCCTTGCTCAACGCAGGACTCCAAATCAGAGCATCCCTATAGAATGATCGAAAATAGGGTTGGAAGGCACCTGCAAGACCATGTATTCCAACCCCGTACTCAACGCAGGACTCCAAGTCAGAGCATCTTTATCGAATCATCTGAAAGTAGGGTTGGAAGAAGCCTGCAAGACCATCTAGTCCAGCCCCCTGCTCAACGCAGGACTCCAAGTCAGAGCATCCCTATAGAATTATCAAAAATTAGGGTTGGAAGGCGCCTGCAGGACCATCTTCCAGCCCCCTGCTCAACGCAGGACTCCAAGTCAGAGCATCCCTATAGAATGATTGAAAATAGGGTTGGAAGGGTCCTCCAAGACCATCCAGGGCACCCCCTGCTCAACGCAGGACTCCAAGTCAGAGCATCCCTATAGAATGATTGAAAATAGGGTTGGAAGGGTCCTCCAAGACCATCCAGGGCACCCCCTGCTCAACGCAGGACTCCAAGTCAGAGTATCCCTCTAGAATCATCGAAAATAGAGTTGGAAGGGGCCTGCAAGACCATCTAGTCCAGCCCCCTGCTCAATGCAGGACTCCAAGACAGAGCATCCCTATAGAATCATCAAAAGGTAGGGTTGGAAGGCGGCTGCAAGACCATCTAGTCCAGCCCCCTGCTCAACGCAGGACTCCAAGTCAGAGCATCCCTATAGAATCATCGAAAATAGAGTTGGAAGGGACCTGCAAGACCATCTAGTCCAACCCCCTGCTCAACGCAGGACTCCAAGTCAGAGCATCCCTATAGAATCATCTGAAAGTAGGGTTGGTAGTGGCCTGCAAGACTATCTAATCCAGCCCCCTGCTCAACGTAGGACTCCAAGTCAGAGCATCCCTATAGAAAGATCGAAAATAGAGTTGGAAGGCGCCTGCAAGGCCATCTAGTCCAGCCCCCTGCTCAACGCAGGACTCCAAGTCAGAGCATCCCTATAGAATGATCGAAAATAGGGTTGGAAGGCGCCTGAAGACCATGTATTCCAACCCCGTGCTCAACGCAGGACTCCAAGTCAGAGCATCCTTATCGAATCATCTGAAAGTAGGGTTGGAAGTGGCCTGCAAGACTATCTAATCCAGCCCCCTGCTCAACGTAGGACTCCAAGTCAGAGCATCCCTATAGAAAGATCGAAAATAGAGTTGGAAGGCGCCTGCAAGGCCATCTAGTCCAGCCCCCTGCTCAACGCAGGACTACAAGTCAGAGCATCCCTATAGAATGATTGAAAATAGGGTTGGAAGGTGCCTGCAAGACCATGTATTCCAACCCCGTCCTCAACGCAGGACTCCAAGTCAGAGCAGCCCTATAGTATCATTGGAAAGTAGGGTTGGAGGGGGCCTGCAAGGCCATCTAGTCCAGCCCCCTGCTCCAGGCAGGACTCCAGGTCAGAGTATACCTCTAGAATCATCGAAAATAGAGTTGGAAGGGGCCTGCAAGACCATCTAGTCCAGCCCCCACCTCAATGGAGGACTCCAAGACAGAGCATCCCTATAGAATCATCAAAAGGTAGGGTTGGAAGGCGGCTGCAAGACCATATCGTCCAGCCCCCTGCTCAACGCAGGACTCCAAGTCAGAGCATCCCTATAGAATCATCGAAAATACAGATGGAAGGGATCTGCAAGACCATCTAGTCCAACCCCTTGCTCAACGCAGGACTCCAAGCCAGAGCATCCCTATAGAATGATCTAAAATAGGGGTGGAAGGGGCCTGCAAGACCATCTAGTCTAACCCCCTGCTCAACGCAGGACTCCAAGTCAGAGTATCCCTCTAGAATCATCGAAAATAGAGTTGGAAGGGGCCTGCAAGACCATCTAGTCCAACCCCCTGCTCAACGCAGGACTCCAAGTCAGAGCATCCTTATCGAATCATCTGAAAGTAGGGCTGGAAGTGGCCTGCAAGGCCATCTAGTCCAACCCCCTGCTCAACGCAGGACTCCAAGTCAGAGCATCCCTATAGAATCATCTGAAAGTAGGGTTGGAAGTGGCCTGCAAGACTATCTAATCCAGCCCCCTGCTCAACGCAGGACTCCAAGTCAGAGCATCCCTATAGAATAATCAAAAAGTAGGGTTGGAAGGGGCCTGCAAGACCATCTAGTCCAACCCCCTGCTCAACGCAGGACTCCAAGTCAGAGTTTCCCTATAGAATGATCGAAAATAGGGTTGGAAGGGGCCTGCAAGAGCATCTAGTCCAACCCCCTGCTCAACGCAGGACTCCAAGTCAGAGCATCCCTAAGGAATCATCTGAAAGTAGGGTTGGAAGTGGCCTGCAAGACCATCTAGTCCAACCCCCTGCTCAACGCAGGACTCCAAGTCAGAGCATCCCTATAGAATTATCAAAAGTTAGGGTTGGAAGGCGCCTGCAGGACCATCTTCCAGCCCCCTGCTCAACGCAGGACTCCAAGTCAGAGCATCCCTATAGAATCATCGAAAATAGAGTTGGAAGGGACCTGCAAGACCATCTAGTCCAGCCCCCTGCTCAACGCAGGACTCCAAGTCAGAGCATCCCTATAGAATGATTGAAAATAGGGTTGGAAGGGGCCTGCAAGACCATGTATTCCAACCCCGTCCTCAACGCAGGACTCCAAGTCAGAGCAGCCCTATAGAATCATTGGAAAGTAGGGTTGGAGGGGGCCTGCAAGGCCATCTAGTCCAGCCCCCTGCTCCAGGCAGGACTCCAGGTCAGAGCATCCCTATAGAATGATCGAAAATAGGGTTGGAAGTGGCCTGCAAGACCATCTAGTCCAGCCCCCTGCTCAACGCAGGACTCCAAGTCAGAGCATCCCTATAGAATTATCAAAAGTTAGGGTTGGAAGGCGCCTGCAGGACCATCTTCCAGTCCCCTGCTCAACGCAGGACTCCAAGTCAGAGCATCCCTACAGAATGATTGAAAATAGGGTTGGAAGGGTCCTGGAAGACCATCCAGTGCACCCCCTGCTCAACGCAGGACTCCAAGACAGAGTATCCCTCTAGAATCATCGAAAATAGAGTTGGAAGGCGGCTGCAAGACCATCTAGTCCAGCCAACTGCTCAACGCAGGACTCCAAGTCAGAGCATCCCTATAGAATGATCTAAAATAGGGGTGGAAGGGGCCTGCAAGACCATCTAGTCTAACCCCCTGCTCAATGCAGGACTCTAAGAGCATCCGTATAGAATCATCTGAAAGTACGGTTGGAAGGGGCCTACAAGACCATCTAGTCCAACCCCTTGCTCAACACAGGACTCCGAGTCAGAGCATCCCTATAGAATGATCGAAAATAGGGTTGGAAGGCGCCTGCAAGACCATGTATTGCAACCCCGTGCTCAACGCAGGACTCCAAGTCAGAGCATCCTTATCGAATCATCTGAAAGTAGGGTTGGAAGTGGCCTGCAAGACCATCTAGTCCAGCCCCCTGCTCAACGCAGGACTCCAAGTGAGAGCATCCCTATAGAATTATCAAAAGTTAGGGTTGGAAGGCGCCTGCAGGACCATCTTCCAGCCCCCTGCTCAACGCAGGACTCCAAGTCAGAGCATCCCTATAGAATCATGGAAAATAGGGTTGGAAGGCGCCTGCAAGACGATGTATTCCAACCCCCTGCTCAACGCAGGACTCCAAGTCAGAGCATGCCTATAGAATTATCAAAAGTTAGGGTTGGAAGTGGCCTGCAGGACCATCTTCCAGCCCCCTGCTCAACGCAGGACTCCAAGTCAGAGCATCCCTATAGAATCATCGAAAATAGAATTGGAAGGGACCTGCAAGACCATCTAGTCCAACCCCCTGCTCAACGCAGGACTCCAAGTCAGAGCATCCCTATAGAATCATCTGAAAGTAGGGTTGGAAGTGGCCTGCAAGACCATCTAATCCAGCCCCCTGCTCAACGTAGGACTCCAAGTCAGAGCATCCCTATAGAAAGATCGAAAATAGAGTTGGAAGGCGCCTGCAAGGCCATCTAGTCCAGCCCCCTGCTCAACGCAGGACTCCAGGTCAGAGCATCCCTATAGAATGATCGAAAATAGGGTTGGAAGTGGCCTGCAAGACCATCTAGTCCAGCCCCCTTCTCAACGCAGGACTCCAAGTCAGAGCATCCCTATAGAATTATCAAAAGTTAGGGTTGGAAGGCGCCTGCAGGACCATCTTCCAGCCCCCTGCTCAACGCAGGACTCCAAGTCAGAGCATCCCTATAGAATCATGGATAATAGGGTTGGAAGGCGCCTGCAAGACGATGTATTCCAACCCCCTGCTCAACGCAGGACTCCAAGTCAGAGCATGCCTATAGAATTATCAAAAGTTAGGGTTGGGAGGGGCCTGCAGGACCATCTTCCAGCCCCCTGCTCAACGCAGTACTCCAAGTCAGAGCATCCCTATAGAATGATTGAAAATAGGGTTGGAAGGGGCCTGCAAGACCATGTATTCCAACCCCGTGCTCAACGCAGGACTCCAAGTCAGAGCAGCCCTATAGAATCATTGGAAAGTAGGGTTGGGGGGAGCCTGCAAGGCCATCTAGTCCAAGCCCCTGCTCCAGGCAGGACTCCAGGTCAGAGCATCCCTATAGAATGATCGAAAATAGGGTTGGAAGGCGCCTGCAAGACCATGTATTCCAACCCCGTGCTCAACGCAGGACTCCAAGTCAGAGCATCCTTATCGAAACATCTGAAAGTAGGGCTGGAAGTGGCCTGCAAGGCCATCTAGTCCAACCCCCTGCTTCACGCAGGACTCCAAGTCAGAGCATCCCTATAGAATCATCTGAAAGTAGGGTTGGAAGTGGTCTGCAAGACTATGTAATCCAGCCCCCTGCTCAACGCAGGACTCCAAGTCAGAGCATCCCTATAGAATCATCAAAAGGTAGGGTTGGAAGGCGGCTGCAAGACCATCTAGTCCAGCCCCCTGCTCAGCGCAGGACTCCAAGTCAGAGCATCCCTATAGAACCATCGAAAATAGAGTTGGAAGGGACCTGCAAGACCATCTAGTCCAACCCCTTGCTCAACGCAGGACTCCAAGCCAGAGCATCCCTATAGAATGATCTAAAATAGGGGTGGAAGGGGCCTGCAAGACCATCTAGTCTAACCCCCTGCTCAATGCAGGACTCTAAGAGCATCCGTATAGAATCATCTGAAAGTACGGTTGGAAGGGGCCTGCAAGACCATCTAGTCCAACCCCTTGCTCAACGCAGGACTCCGAGTCAGAGCATCCCTATACAATGAACCAAAATAGGGTTGGAAGGGGCCGGCAAGACCATCTAGTCCAGCCCTCTGCTCAACGCAGGACTCCAAGTCATAGTTTCCCTATAGAATGATCGAAAATAGGGTTGGAAGGGGCCTGCAAGACCATCTAGTCCAACCCCCTGCTCAACGCAGGACTCCAAGTCAGAGTTTCCCTATAGAATGATCGAAAATAGGGTTGGAAGGGGCCTGCAAGACCATCTAGTCCAACCCCCTGCTCAACGCAGGACTCCAAGTCAGAGCATCCCTATAGAATGATGGAAAATAGGGTTGGAAGGGTCCTCCAAGACCATCCAGGGCACCCCCTGCTCAACGCAGGACTCCAAGTCAGAGTATCCCTCTAGAATCATCGAAAATAGAGTTGGAAGGGGCCTGCAAGACCATCTAGTCCAACCCCCTGCTCAATGCAGGACTCCAAGACAGAGCATCCCTATAGAATCATCAAAAGGTAGAGTTGGAAGGCGGCTGCAAGACCATCTAGTCCAGCCCCTTGCTCAACGTAGGACTCCAAGTCAGAGCATCCCTATAGAATCATCGAAAATAAAGTTGGAAGGGACCTGCAAGACCATCTAGTCCAACCCTCTGCTCAACGTAGGACTCCAAGTCAGAGCATCCCTATAGAATCATCTGAAAGTAGGGTTGGAAGTGGCCTGAAAGACTATCTAATCCAGCCCCCTGCTCAACGTAGGACTCCAAGTCAGAGCATCCCTATAGAAAGATCGAAAATAGAGTTGGAAGGTGCCTGCAAGGCCATCTAGTCCAGCCCCCTGCTCAACGCAGGACTCCAAGTCAGAGCATCCCTATAGAATGATTGAAAATAGGGTTGGAAGGCGCCTGCAAGACCATGTATTCCAACCCCGTCCTCAACGCAGGACTCCAAGTCAGAGCAGCCCTATAGAATCATTGGAAAGTAGGGTTGGAGGGGGCCTGCAAGGCCATCTAGTCCAGCCCCATGCTCCAGGCAGGACTCCAGGTCAGAGCATCCCTATAGAATGATCGAAAATAGGGTTGGAAGTGGCCTGCAAGACCATCTAGTCCAGCCCCCTGCTCAACGCAGGACTCCAAGTCAGAGCAGCCCTATAGAATTATCAAAAGTTAGGGTTGGAAGGCGCCTGCAGGACCATCTTCCAGCCCCCTGCTCAACGCAGGACTCCAAGTCAGAGCATCCCTATAGAATGATTGAAAATAAGGTTGGAAGGGTCCTGCAAGACCATCCAGTGCACCCCCTGCTCAACGCAGGACTCCAAGTCAGAGTATGCCTCTAGAATCATCGAAAATAGAGTTGGAAGGCGGCTGCAAGACCATCTAGGCCAGCCCCCTGCTCAATGAAGGACTCCAGGTCAGAGCATCCCTATAGAATGATGGAAAATAGGGTTGGAAGGCGCCTGCAAGACCATGTATTCCAACCCCCTGCGCAACGCAGGACTCCAAGTCAGAGCATCCCTATAGAATTATCAAAAGTTAGGGTTGGAAGTGGCCTGCAGGACCATCTTCCAGCCCCCTGCTCAACGCAGTACTCCAAGTCAGAGCATCCCTATAGAATGATTGAAAATAGGGTTGGAAGGGCCTGCAAGACCATGTATTCCAACCCCGCGCTCAACGCAGGACTCCAAGTCAGAGCAGCCCTATATAATCATTGGAAAGTAGGGTTGGGGGGGCCTGCAAGGCTATCTAGTCTAAGCCCCTGCTCCAGGCAGGACTCCAGGTCAGAGCATCCCTATAGAATCATCGAAAATAGGGTTGGAAGGCACCTGCAAGACCATGTATTCCAACCCCGTGCTCAACGCAGGACTCCAAGTCAGAGCATCCTTATCGAATCATCTGAAAGTAGGGCTGGAAGTGGCCTGCAAGGCCATCTAGTCCAACCCCCTGCTCAACGCAGGACTCCAAGTCAGAGCATCCCTATGGAATCATTTGAAAGTAGGGTTGGAAGTGGCCTGCAAGACTATCTAATCCAGCCCCCTGCTCAACGCAGGACTCCAAGTCAGAGCATCCCTATAGAATAATCAAAAAGTAGGGTTGGAAGGGGCATGCAAGACCATCTAGTCCAACCCCCTGCTCAACGCAGGACTCCAAGTCAGAGCATCCCTAAGGAATCATCTGAAAGTAGGGTTGGAAGTGGCCTGCAAGACTATCTAATCCAGCCCCCTCCTCAACGTAGGACTCCAAGTCAGAGCATCCCTATAGAATCATCAAAAATAGAGTTGGAAGGAACCTGCAAGACCATCTAGTCCAACCCCTTGCTCAACGCAGGACTCCAAATCAGAGCATCCCTATAGAATGATCGAAAATAGGGTTGGAAGGCACCTGCAAGACCATGTATTCCAACCCCGTACTCAACGCAGGACTCCAAGTCAGAGCATCTTTATCGAATCATCTGAAAGTAGGGTTGGAAGAAGCCTGCAAGACCATCTAGTCCAGCCCCCTGCTCAACGCAGGACTCCAAGTCAGAGCATCCCTATAGAATTATCAAAAATTAGGGTTGGAAGGCGCCTGCAGGACCATCTTCCAGCCCCCTGCTCAACGCAGGACTCCAAGTCAGAGCATCCCTATAGAATGATTGAAAATAGGGTTGGAAGGGTCCTCCAAGACCATCCAGGGCACCCCCTGCTCAACGCAGGACTCCAAGTCAGAGCATCCCTATAGAATGATTGAAAATAGGGTTGGAAGGGTCCTCCAAGACCATCCAGGGCACCCCCTGCTCAACGCAGGACTCCAAGTCAGAGTATCCCTCTAGAATCATCGAAAATAGAGTTGGAAGGGGCCTGCAAGACCATCTAGTCCAGCCCCCTGCTCAATGCAGGACTCCAAGACAGAGCATCCCTATAGAATCATCAAAAGGTAGGGTTGGAAGGCGGCTGCAAGACCATCTAGTCCAGCCCCCTGCTCAACGCAGGACTCCAAGTCAGAGCATCCCTATAGAATCATCGAAAATAGAGTTGGAAGGGACCTGCAAGACCATCTAGTCCAACCCCCTGCTCAACGCAGGACTCCAAGTCAGAGCATCCCTATAGAATCATCTGAAAGTAGGGTTGGTAGTGGCCTGCAAGACTATCTAATCCAGCCCCCTGCTCAACGTAGGACTCCAAGTCAGAGCATCCCTATAGAAAGATCGAAAATAGAGTTGGAAGGCGCCTGCAAGGCCATCTAGTCCAGCCCCCTGCTCAACGCAGGACTCCAAGTCAGAGCATCCCTATAGAATGATCGAAAATAGGGTTGGAAGGCGCCTGAAGACCATGTATTCCAACCCCGTGCTCAACGCAGGACTCCAAGTCAGAGCATCCTTATCGAATCATCTGAAAGTAGGGTTGGAAGTGGCCTGCAAGACTATCTAATCCAGCCCCCTGCTCAACGTAGGACTCCAAGTCAGAGCATCCCTATAGAAAGATCGAAAATAGAGTTGGAAGGCGCCTGCAAGGCCATCTAGTCCAGCCCCCTGCTCAACGCAGGACTACAAGTCAGAGCATCCCTATAGAATGATTGAAAATAGGGTTGGAAGGTGCCTGCAAGACCATGTATTCCAACCCCGTCCTCAACGCAGGACTCCAAGTCAGAGCAGCCCTATAGTATCATTGGAAAGTAGGGTTGGAGGGGGCCTGCAAGGCCATCTAGTCCAGCCCCCTGCTCCAGGCAGGACTCCAGGTCAGAGTATACCTCTAGAATCATCGAAAATAGAGTTGGAAGGGGCCTGCAAGACCATCTAGTCCAGCCCCCACCTCAATGGAGGACTCCAAGACAGAGCATCCCTATAGAATCATCAAAAGGTAGGGTTGGAAGGCGGCTGCAAGACCATATCGTCCAGCCCCCTGCTCAACGCAGGACTCCAAGTCAGAGCATCCCTATAGAATCATCGAAAATACAGATGGAAGGGATCTGCAAGACCATCTAGTCCAACCCCTTGCTCAACGCAGGACTCCAAGCCAGAGCATCCCTATAGAATGATCTAAAATAGGGGTGGAAGGGGCCTGCAAGACCATCTAGTCTAACCCCCTGCTCAACGCAGGACTCCAAGTCAGAGTATCCCTCTAGAATCATCGAAAATAGAGTTGGAAGGGGCCTGCAAGACCATCTAGTCCAACCCCCTGCTCAACGCAGGACTCCAAGTCAGAGCATCCTTATCGAATCATCTGAAAGTAGGGCTGGAAGTGGCCTGCAAGGCCATCTAGTCCAACCCCCTGCTCAACGCAGGACTCCAAGTCAGAGCATCCCTATAGAATCATCTGAAAGTAGGGTTGGAAGTGGCCTGCAAGACTATCTAATCCAGCCCCCTGCTCAACGCAGGACTCCAAGTCAGAGCATCCCTATAGAATAATCAAAAAGTAGGGTTGGAAGGGGCCTGCAAGACCATCTAGTCCAACCCCCTGCTCAACGCAGGACTCCAAGTCAGAGTTTCCCTATAGAATGATCGAAAATAGGGTTGGAAGGGGCCTGCAAGAGCATCTAGTCCAACCCCCTGCTCAACGCAGGACTCCAAGTCAGAGCATCCCTAAGGAATCATCTGAAAGTAGGGTTGGAAGTGGCCTGCAAGACCATCTAGTCCAACCCCCTGCTCAACGCAGGACTCCAAGTCAGAGCATCCCTATAGAATTATCAAAAGTTAGGGTTGGAAGGCGCCTGCAGGACCATCTTCCAGCCCCCTGCTCAACGCAGGACTCCAAGTCAGAGCATCCCTATAGAATCATCGAAAATAGAGTTGGAGGGGGCCTGCAAGGCCATCTAGTCCAGCCCCCTGCTCCAGGCAGGACTCCAGGTCAGAGCATCCCTATAGAATGATCGAAAATAGGGTTGGAAGTGGCCTGCAAGACCATCTAGTCCAGCCCCCTGCTCAACGCAGGACTCCAAGTCAGAGCATCCCTATAGAATTATCAAAAGTTAGGGTTGGAAGGCGCCTGCAGGACCATCTTCCAGTCCCCTGCTCAACGCAGGACTCCAAGTCAGAGCATCCCTACAGAATGATTGAAAATAGGGTTGGAAGGGTCCTGGAAGACCATCCAGTGCACCCCCTGCTCAACGCAGGACTCCAAGACAGAGTATCCCTCTAGAATCATCGAAAATAGAGTTGGAAGGCGGCTGCAAGACCATCTAGTCCAGCCAACTGCTCAACGCAGGACTCCAAGTCAGAGCATCCCTATAGAATGATCTAAAATAGGGGTGGAAGGGGCCTGCAAGACCATCTAGTCTAACCCCCTGCTCAATGCAGGACTCTAAGAGCATCCGTATAGAATCATCTGAAAGTACGGTTGGAAGGGGCCTACAAGACCATCTAGTCCAACCCCTTGCTCAACACAGGACTCCGAGTCAGAGCATCCCTATAGAATGATCGAAAATAGGGTTGGAAGGCGCCTGCAAGACCATGTATTGCAACCCCGTGCTCAACGCAGGACTCCAAGTCAGAGCATCCTTATCGAATCATCTGAAAGTAGGGTTGGAAGTGGCCTGCAAGACCATCTAGTCCAGCCCCCTGCTCAACGCAGGACTCCAAGTGAGAGCATCCCTATAGAATTATCAAAAGTTAGGGTTGGAAGGCGCCTGCAGGACCATCTTCCAGCCCCCTGCTCAACGCAGGACTCCAAGTCAGAGCATCCCTATAGAATCATGGAAAATAGGGTTGGAAGGCGCCTGCAAGACGATGTATTCCAACCCCCTGCTCAACGCAGGACTCCAAGTCAGAGCATGCCTATAGAATTATCAAAAGTTAGGGTTGGAAGTGGCCTGCAGGACCATCTTCCAGCCCCCTGCTCAACGCAGGACTCCAAGTCAGAGCATCCCTATAGAATCATCGAAAATAGAATTGGAAGGGACCTGCAAGACCATCTAGTCCAACCCCCTGCTCAACGCAGGACTCCAAGTCAGAGCATCCCTATAGAATCATCTGAAAGTAGGGTTGGAAGTGGCCTGCAAGACCATCTAATCCAGCCCCCTGCTCAACGTAGGACTCCAAGTCAGAGCATCCCTATAGAAAGATCGAAAATAGAGTTGGAAGGCGCCTGCAAGGCCATCTAGTCCAGCCCCCTGCTCAACGCAGGACTCCAGGTCAGAGCATCCCTATAGAATGATCGAAAATAGGGTTGGAAGTGGCCTGCAAGACCATCTAGTCCAGCCCCCTTCTCAACGCAGGACTCCAAGTCAGAGCATCCCTATAGAATTATCAAAAGTTAGGGTTGGAAGGCGCCTGCAGGACCATCTTCCAGCCCCCTGCTCAACGCAGGACTCCAAGTCAGAGCATCCCTATAGAATCATGGATAATAGGGTTGGAAGGCGCCTGCAAGACGATGTATTCCAACCCCCTGCTCAACGCAGGACTCCAAGTCAGAGCATGCCTATAGAATTATCAAAAGTTAGGGTTGGGAGGGGCCTGCAGGACCATCTTCCAGCCCCCTGCTCAACGCAGTACTCCAAGTCAGAGCATCCCTATAGAATGATTGAAAATAGGGTTGGAAGGGGCCTGCAAGACCATGTATTCCAACCCCGTGCTCAACGCAGGACTCCAAGTCAGAGCAGCCCTATAGAATCATTGGAAAGTAGGGTTGGGGGGAGCCTGCAAGGCCATCTAGTCCAAGCCCCTGCTCCAGGCAGGACTCCAGGTCAGAGCATCCCTATAGAATGATCGAAAATAGGGTTGGAAGGCGCCTGCAAGACCATGTATTCCAACCCCGTGCTCAACGCAGGACTCCAAGTCAGAGCATCCTTATCGAAACATCTGAAAGTAGGGCTGGAAGTGGCCTGCAAGGCCATCTAGTCCAACCCCCTGCTTCACGCAGGACTCCAAGTCAGAGCATCCCTATAGAATCATCTGAAAGTAGGGTTGGAAGTGGTCTGCAAGACTATGTAATCCAGCCCCCTGCTCAACGCAGGACTCCAAGTCAGAGCATCCCTATAGAATCATCAAAAGGTAGGGTTGGAAGGCGGCTGCAAGACCATCTAGTCCAGCCCCCTGCTCAGCGCAGGACTCCAAGTCAGAGCATCCCTATAGAACCATCGAAAATAGAGTTGGAAGGGACCTGCAAGACCATCTAGTCCAACCCCTTGCTCAACGCAGGACTCCAAGCCAGAGCATCCCTATAGAATGATCTAAAATAGGGGTGGAAGGGGCCTGCAAGACCATCTAGTCTAACCCCCTGCTCAATGCAGGACTCTAAGAGCATCCGTATAGAATCATCTGAAAGTACGGTTGGAAGGGGCCTGCAAGACCATCTAGTCCAACCCCTTGCTCAACGCAGGACTCCGAGTCAGAGCATCCCTATACAATGAACCAAAATAGGGTTGGAAGGGGCCGGCAAGACCATCTAGTCCAGCCCTCTGCTCAACGCAGGACTCCAAGTCATAGTTTCCCTATAGAATGATCGAAAATAGGGTTGGAAGGGGCCTGCAAGACCATCTAGTCCAACCCCCTGCTCAACGCAGGACTCCAAGTCAGAGTTTCCCTATAGAATGATCGAAAATAGGGTTGGAAGGGGCCTGCAAGACCATCTAGTCCAACCCCCTGCTCAACGCAGGACTCCAAGTCAGAGCATCCCTATAGAATGATGGAAAATAGGGTTGGAAGGGTCCTCCAAGACCATCCAGGGCACCCCCTGCTCAACGCAGGACTCCAAGTCAGAGTATCCCTCTAGAATCATCGAAAATAGAGTTGGAAGGGGCCTGCAAGACCATCTAGTCCAACCCCCTGCTCAATGCAGGACTCCAAGACAGAGCATCCCTATAGAATCATCAAAAGGTAGAGTTGGAAGGCGGCTGCAAGACCATCTAGTCCAGCCCCTTGCTCAACGTAGGACTCCAAGTCAGAGCATCCCTATAGAATCATCGAAAATAAAGTTGGAAGGGACCTGCAAGACCATCTAGTCCAACCCTCTGCTCAACGTAGGACTCCAAGTCAGAGCATCCCTATAGAATCATCTGAAAGTAGGGTTGGAAGTGGCCTGAAAGACTATCTAATCCAGCCCCCTGCTCAACGTAGGACTCCAAGTCAGAGCATCCCTATAGAAAGATCGAAAATAGAGTTGGAAGGTGCCTGCAAGGCCATCTAGTCCAGCCCCCTGCTCAACGCAGGACTCCAAGTCAGAGCATCCCTATAGAATGATTGAAAATAGGGTTGGAAGGCGCCTGCAAGACCATGTATTCCAACCCCGTCCTCAACGCAGGACTCCAAGTCAGAGCAGCCCTATAGAATCATTGGAAAGTAGGGTTGGAGGGGGCCTGCAAGGCCATCTAGTCCAGCCCCATGCTCCAGGCAGGACTCCAGGTCAGAGCATCCCTATAGAATGATCGAAAATAGGGTTGGAAGTGGCCTGCAAGACCATCTAGTCCAGCCCCCTGCTCAACGCAGGACTCCAAGTCAGAGCAGCCCTATAGAATTATCAAAAGTTAGGGTTGGAAGGCGCCTGCAGGACCATCTTCCAGCCCCCTGCTCAACGCAGGACTCCAAGTCAGAGCATCCCTATAGAATGATTGAAAATAAGGTTGGAAGGGTCCTGCAAGACCATCCAGTGCACCCCCTGCTCAACGCAGGACTCCAAGTCAGAGTATGCCTCTAGAATCATCGAAAATAGAGTTGGAAGGCGGCTGCAAGACCATCTAGGCCAGCCCCCTGCTCAATGAAGGACTCCAGGTCAGAGCATCCCTATAGAATGATGGAAAATAGGGTTGGAAGGCGCCTGCAAGACCATGTATTCCAACCCCCTGCGCAACGCAGGACTCCAAGTCAGAGCATCCCTATAGAATTATCAAAAGTTAGGGTTGGAAGTGGCCTGCAGGACCATCTTCCAGCCCCCTGCTCAACGCAGTACTCCAAGTCAGAGCATCCCTATAGAATGATTGAAAATAGGGTTGGAAGGGCCTGCAAGACCATGTATTCCAACCCCGCGCTCAACGCAGGACTCCAAGTCAGAGCAGCCCTATATAATCATTGGAAAGTAGGGTTGGGGGGGCCTGCAAGGCTATCTAGTCTAAGCCCCTGCTCCAGGCAGGACTCCAGGTCAGAGCATCCCTATAGAATCATCGAAAATAGGGTTGGAAGGCACCTGCAAGACCATGTATTCCAACCCCGTGCTCAACGCAGGACTCCAAGTCAGAGCATCCTTATCGAATCATCTGAAAGTAGGGCTGGAAGTGGCCTGCAAGGCCATCTAGTCCAACCCCCTGCTCAACGCAGGACTCCAAGTCAGAGCATCCCTAAGGAATCATCTGAAAGTAGGGTTGGAAGTGGCCTGCAAGACTATCTAATCCAGCCCCCTCCTCAACGTAGGACTCCAAGTCAGAGCATCCCTATAGAATCATCAAAAATAGAGTTGGAAGGAACCTGCAAGACCATCTAGTCCAACCCCTTGCTCAACGCAGGACTCCAAATCAGAGCATCCCTATAGAATGATCGAAAATAGGGTTGGAAGGCACCTGCAAGACCATGTATTCCAACCCCGTACTCAACGCAGGACTCCAAGTCAGAGCATCTTTATCGAATCATCTGAAAGTAGGGTTGGAAGAAGCCTGCAAGACCATCTAGTCCAGCCCCCTGCTCAACGCAGGACTCCAAGTCAGAGCATCCCTATAGAATTATCAAAAATTAGGGTTGGAAGGCGCCTGCAGGACCATCTTCCAGCCCCCTGCTCAACGCAGGACTCCAAGTCAGAGCATCCCTATAGAATGATTGAAAATAGGGTTGGAAGGGTCCTCCAAGACCATCCAGGGCACCCCCTGCTCAACGCAGGACTCCAAGTCAGAGCATCCCTATAGAATGATTGAAAATAGGGTTGGAAGGGTCCTCCAAGACCATCCAGGGCACCCCCTGCTCAACGCAGGACTCCAAGTCAGAGTATCCCTCTAGAATCATCGAAAATAGAGTTGGAAGGGGCCTGCAAGACCATCTAGTCCAGCCCCCTGCTCAATGCAGGACTCCAAGACAGAGCATCCCTATAGAATCATCAAAAGGTAGGGTTGGAAGGCGGCTGCAAGACCATCTAGTCCAGCCCCCTGCTCAACGCAGGACTCCAAGTCAGAGCATCCCTATAGAATCATCGAAAATAGAGTTGGAAGGGACCTGCAAGACCATCTAGTCCAACCCCCTGCTCAACGCAGGACTCCAAGTCAGAGCATCCCTATAGAATCATCTGAAAGTAGGGTTGGAAGTGGCCTGCAAGACTATCTAATCCAGCCCCCTGCTCAACGTAGGACTCCAAGTCAGAGCATCCCTATAGAAAGATCGAAAATAGAGTTGGAAGGCGCCTGCAAGGCCATCTAGTCCAGCCCCCTGCTCAACGCAGGACTCCAAGTCAGAGCATCCCTATAGAATGATCGAAAATAGGGTTGGAAGGCGCCTGAAGACCATGTATTCCAACCCCGTGCTCAACGCAGGACTCCAAGTCAGAGCATCCTTATCGAATCATCTGAAAGTAGGGTTGGAAGTGGCCTGCAAGACTATCTAATCCAGCCCCCTGCTCAACGTAGGACTCCAAGTCAGAGCATCCCTATAGAAAGATCGAAAATAGAGTTGGAAGGCGCCTGCAAGGCCATCTAGTCCAGCCCCCTGCTCAACGCAGGACTACAAGTCAGAGCATCCCTATAGAATGATTGAAAATAGGGTTGGAAGGTGCCTGCAAGACCATGTATTCCAACCCCGTCCTCAACGCAGGACTCCAAGTCAGAGCAGCCCTATAGTATCATTGGAAAGTAGGGTTGGAGGGGGCCTGCAAGGCCATCTAGTCCAGCCCCCTGCTCCAGGCAGGACTCCAGGTCAGAGTATACCTCTAGAATCATCGAAAATAGAGTTGGAAGGGGCCTGCAAGACCATCTAGTCCAGCCCCCACCTCAATGCAGGACTCCAAGACAGAGCATCCCTATAGAATCATCAAAAGGTAGGGTTGGAAGGCGGCTGCAAGACCATATCGTCCAGCCCCCTGCTCAACGCAGGACTCCAAGTCAGAGCATCCCTATAGAATCATCGAAAATACAGATGGAAGGGATCTGCAAGACCATCTAGTCCAACCCCTTGCTCAACGCAGGACTCCAAGCCAGAGCATCCCTATAGAATGATCTAAAATAGGGGTGGAAGGGGCCTGCAAGACCATCTAGTCTAACCCCCTGCTCAACGCAGGACTCCAAGTCAGAGTATCCCTCTAGAATCATCGAAAATAGAGTTGGAAGGGGCCTGCAAGACCATCTAGTCCAACCCCCTGCTCAACGCAGGACACCAAGTCAGAGCATCCTTATCGAATCATCTGAAAGTAGGGCTGGAAGTGGCCTGCAAGGCCATCTAGTCCAACCCCCTGCTCAACGCAGGACTCCAAGTCAGAGCATCCCTATAGAATCATCTGAAAGTAGGGTTGGAAGTGGCCTGCAAGACTATCTAATCCAGCCCCCTGCTCAACGCAGGACTCCAAGTCAGAGCATCCCTATAGAATAATCAAAAAGTAGGGTTGGAAGGGGCCTGCAAGACCATCTAGTCCAACCCCCTGCTCAACGCAGGACTCCAAGTCAGAGTTTCCCTATAGAATGATCGAAAATAGGGTTGGAAGGGGCCTGCAAGAGCATCTAGTCCAACCCCCTGCTCAACGCAGGACTCCAAGTCAGAGCATCCCTAAGGAATCATCTGAAAGTAGGGTTGGAAGTGGCCTGCAAGACCATCTAGTCCAACCCCCTGCTCAACGCAGGACTCCAAGTCAGAGCATCCCTATAGAATTATCAAAAGTTAGGGTTGGAAGGCGCCTGCAGGACCATCTTCCAGCCCCCTGCTCAACGCAGGACTCCAAGTCAGAGCATCCCTATAGAATCATCGAAAATAGAGTTGGAAGGGACCTGCAAGACCATCTAGTCCAGCCCCCTGCTCAACGCAGGACTCCAAGTCAGAGCATCCCTATAGAATGATTGAAAATAGGGTTGGAAGGGGCCTGCAAGACCATGTATTCCAACCCCGTCCTCAACGCAGGACTCCAAGTCAGAGCAGCCCTATAGAATCATTGGAAAGTAGGGTTGGAGGGGGCCTGCAAGGCCATCTAGTCCAGCCCCCTGCTCCAGGCAGGACTCCAGGTCAGAGCATCCCTATAGAATGATCGAAAATAGGGTTGGAAGTGGCCTGCAAGACCATCTAGTCCAGCCCCCTGCTCAACGCAGGACTCCAAGTCAGAGCATCCCTATAGAATTATCAAAAGTTAGGGTTGGAAGGCGCCTGCAGGACCATCTTCCAGTCCCCTGCTCAACGCAGGACTCCAAGTCAGAGCATCCCTACAGAATGATTGAAAATAGGGTTGGAAGGGTCCTGGAAGACCATCCAGTGCACCCCCTGCTCAACGCAGGACTCCAAGACAGAGTATCCCTCTAGAATCATCGAAAATAGAGTTGGAAGGCGGCTGCAAGACCATCTAGTCCAGCCAACTGCTCAACGCAGGACTCCAAGTCAGAGCATCCCTATAGAATGATCTAAAATAGGGGTGGAAGGGGCCTGCAAGACCATCTAGTCTAACCCCCTGCTCAATGCAGGACTCTAAGAGCATCCGTATAGAATCATCTGAAAGTACGGTTGGAAGGGGCCTACAAGACCATCTAGTCCAACCCCTTGCTCAACACAGGACTCCGAGTCAGAGCATCCCTATAGAATGATCGAAAATAGGGTTGGAAGGCGCCTGCAAGACCATGTATTGCAACCCCGTGCTCAACGCAGGACTCCAAGTCAGAGCATCCTTATCGAATCATCTGAAAGTAGGGTTGGAAGTGGCCTGCAAGACCATCTAGTCCAGCCCCCTGCTCAACGCAGGACTCCAAGTGAGAGCATCCCTATAGAATTATCAAAAGTTAGGGTTGGAAGGCGCCTGCAGGACCATCTTCCAGCCCCCTGCTCAACGCAGGACTCCAAGTCAGAGCATCCCTATAGAATCATGGAAAATAGGGTTGGAAGGCGCCTGCAAGACGATGTATTCCAACCCCCTGCTCAACGCAGGACTCCAAGTCAGAGCATGCCTATAGAATTATCAAAAGTTAGGGTTGGAAGTGGCCTGCAGGACCATCTTCCAGCCCCCTGCTCAACGCAGGACTCCAAGTCAGAGCATCCCTATAGAATCATCGAAAATAGAATTGGAAGGGACCTGCAAGACCATCTAGTCCAACCCCCTGCTCAACGCAGGACTCCAAGTCAGAGCATCCCTATAGAATCATCTGAAAGTAGGGTTGGAAGTGGCCTGCAAGACCATCTAATCCAGCCCCCTGCTCAACGTAGGACTCCAAGTCAGAGCATCCCTATAGAAAGATCGAAAATAGAGTTGGAAGG
This sequence comes from Heloderma suspectum, assembly GCF_057233095.1. Lineage (NCBI taxonomy): Eukaryota > Metazoa > Chordata > Lepidosauria > Squamata > Helodermatidae > Heloderma > Heloderma suspectum. Next base: position 50,656,819 of record NC_139475.1, read on the forward strand.
CGCCTGCAAGGCCATCTAGTCCAGCCCCCTGCTCAACGCAGGACTCCAGGTCAGAGCATCCCTATAGAATGATCGAAAATAGGGTTGGAAGTGGCCTGCAAGACCATCTAGTCCAGCCCCCTTCTCAACGCAGGACTCCAAGTCAGAGCATCCCTATAGAATTATCAAAAGTTAGGGTTGGAAGGCGCCTGCAGGACCATCTTCCAGCCCCCTGCTCAACGCAGGACTCCAAGTCAGAGCATCCCTATAGAATCATGGATAATAGGGTTGGAAGGCGCCTGCAAGACGATGTATTCCAACCCCCTGCTCAACGCAGGACTCCAAGTCAGAGCATGCCTATAGAATTATCAAAAGTTAGGGTTGGGAGGGGCCTGCAGGACCATCTTCCAGCCCCCTGCTCAACGCAGTACTCCAAGTCAGAGCATCCCTATAGAATGATTGAAAATAGGGTTGGAAGGGGCCTGCAAGACCATGTATTCCAACCCCGTGCTCAACGCAGGACTCCAAGTCAGAGCAGCCCTATAGAATCATTGGAAAGTAGGGTTGGGGGGAGCCTGCAAGGCCATCTAGTCCAAGCCCCTGCTCCAGGCAGGACTCCAGGTCAGAGCATCCCTATAGAATGATCGAAAATAGGGTTGGAAGGCGCCTGCAAGACCATGTATTCCAACCCCGTGCTCAACGCAGGACTCCAAGTCAGAGCATCCTTATCGAAACATCTGAAAGTAGGGCTGGAAGTGGCCTGCAAGGCCATCTAGTCCAACCCCCTGCTTCACGCAGGACTCCAAGTCAGAGCATCCCTATAGAATCATCTGAAAGTAGGGTTGGAAGTGGTCTGCAAGACTATGTAATCCAGCCCCCTGCTCAACGCAGGACTCCAAGTCAGAGCATCCCTATAGAATCATCAAAAGGTAGGGTTGGAAGGCGGCTGCAAGACCATCTAGTCCAGCCCCCTGCTCAGCGCAGGACTCCAAGTCAGAGCATCCCTATAGAACCATCGAAAATAGAGTTGGAAGGGACCTGCAAGACCATCTAGTCCAACCCCTTGCTCAACGCAGGACTCCAAGCCAGAGCATCCCTATAGAATGATCTAAAATAGGGGTGGAAGGGGCCTGCAAGACCATCTAGTCTAACCCCCTGCTCAATGCAGGACTCTAAGAGCATCCGTATAGAATCATCTGAAAGTACGGTTGGAAGGGGCCTGCAAGACCATCTAGTCCAACCCCTTGCTCAACGCAGGACTCCGAGTCAGAGCATCCCTATACAATGAACCAAAATAGGGTTGGAAGGGGCCGGCAAGACCATCTAGTCCAGCCCTCTGCTCAACGCAGGACTCCAAGTCATAGTTTCCCTATAGAATGATCGAAAATAGGGTTGGAAGGGGCCTGCAAGACCATCTAGTCCAACCCCCTGCTCAACGCAGGACTCCAAGTCAGAGTTTCCCTATAGAATGATCGAAAATAGGGTTGGAAGGGGCCTGCAAGACCATCTAGTCCAACCCCCTGCTCAACGCAGGACTCCAAGTCAGAGCATCCCTATAGAATGATGGAAAATAGGGTTGGAAGGGTCCTCCAAGACCATCCAGGGCACCCCCTGCTCAACGCAGGACTCCAAGTCAGAGTATCCCTCTAGAATCATCGAAAATAGAGTTGGAAGGGGCCTGCAAGACCATCTAGTCCAACCCCCTGCTCAATGCAGGACTCCAAGACAGAGCATCCCTATAGAATCATCAAAAGGTAGAGTTGGAAGGCGGCTGCAAGACCATCTAGTCCAGCCCCTTGCTCAACGTAGGACTCCAAGTCAGAGCATCCCTATAGAATCATCGAAAATAAAGTTGGAAGGGACCTGCAAGACCATCTAGTCCAACCCTCTGCTCAACGTAGGACTCCAAGTCAGAGCATCCCTATAGAATCATCTGAAAGTAGGGTTGGAAGTGGCCTGAAAGACTATCTAATCCAGCCCCCTGCTCAACGTAGGACTCCAAGTCAGAGCATCCCTATAGAAAGATCGAAAATAGAGTTGGAAGGTGCCTGCAAGGCCATCTAGTCCAGCCCCCTGCTCAACGCAGGACTCCAAGTCAGAGCATCCCTATAGAATGATTGAAAATAGGGTTGGAAGGCGCCTGCAAGACCATGTATTCCAACCCCGTCCTCAACGCAGGACTCCAAGTCAGAGCAGCCCTATAGAATCATTGGAAAGTAGGGTTGGAGGGGGCCTGCAAGGCCATCTAGTCCAGCCCCATGCTCCAGGCAGGACTCCAGGTCAGAGCATCCCTATAGAATGATCGAAAATAGGGTTGGAAGTGGCCTGCAAGACCATCTAGTCCAGCCCCCTGCTCAACGCAGGACTCCAAGTCAGAGCAGCCCTATAGAATTATCAAAAGTTAGGGTTGGAAGGCGCCTGCAGGACCATCTTCCAGCCCCCTGCTCAACGCAGGACTCCAAGTCAGAGCATCCCTATAGAATGATTGAAAATAAGGTTGGAAGGGTCCTGCAAGACCATCCAGTGCACCCCCTGCTCAACGCAGGACTCCAAGTCAGAGTATGCCTCTAGAATCATCGAAAATAGAGTTGGAAGGCGGCTGCAAGACCATCTAGGCCAGCCCCCTGCTCAATGAAGGACTCCAGGTCAGAGCATCCCTATAGAATGATGGAAAATAGGGTTGGAAGGCGCCTGCAAGACCATGTATTCCAACCCCCTGCGCAACGCAGGACTCCAAGTCAGAGCATCCCTATAGAATTATCAAAAGTTAGGGTTGGAAGTGGCCTGCAGGACCATCTTCCAGCCCCCTGCTCAACGCAGTACTCCAAGTCAGAGCATCCCTATAGAATGATTGAAAATAGGGTTGGAAGGGCCTGCAAGACCATGTATTCCAACCCCGCGCTCAACGCAGGACTCCAAGTCAGAGCAGCCCTATATAATCATTGGAAAGTAGGGTTGGGGGGGCCTGCAAGGCTATCTAGTCTAAGCCCCTGCTCCAGGCAGGACTCCAGGTCAGAGCATCCCTATAGAATCATCGAAAATAGGGTTGGAAGGCACCTGCAAGACCATGTATTCCAACCCCGTGCTCAACGCAGGACTCCAAGTCAGAGCATCCCTAAGGAATCATCTGAAAGTAGGGTTGGAAGTGGCCTGCAAGACTATCTAATCCAGCCCCCTCCTCAACGTAGGACTCCAAGTCAGAGCATCCCTATAGAATCATCAAAAATAGAGTTGGAAGGAACCTGCAAGACCATCTAGTCCAACCCCTTGCTCAACGCAGGACTCCAAATCAGAGCATCCCTATAGAATGATCGAAAATAGGGTTGGAAGGCACCTGCAAGACCATGTATTCCAACCCCGTACTCAACGCAGGACTCCAAGTCAGAGCATCTTTATCGAATCATCTGAAAGTAGGGTTGGAAGAAGCCTGCAAGACCATCTAGTCCAGCCCCCTGCTCAACGCAGGACTCCAAGTCAGAGCATCCCTATAGAATTATCAAAAATTAGGGTTGGAAGGCGCCTGCAGGACCATCTTCCAGCCCCCTGCTCAACGCAGGACTCCAAGTCAGAGCATCCCTATAGAATGATTGAAAATAGGGTTGGAAGGGTCCTCCAAGACCATCCAGGGCACCCCCTGCTCAACGCAGGACTCCAAGTCAGAGCATCCCTATAGAATGATTGAAAATAGGGTTGGAAGGGTCCTCCAAGACCATCCAGGGCACCCCCTGCTCAACGCAGGACTCCAAGTCAGAGTATCCCTCTAGAATCATCGAAAATAGAGTTGGAAGGGGCCTGCAAGACCATCTAGTCCAGCCCCCTGCTCAATGCAGGACTCCAAGACAGAGCATCCCTATAGAATCATCAAAAGGTAGGGTTGGAAGGCGGCTGCAAGACCATCTAGTCCAGCCCCCTGCTCAACGCAGGACTCCAAGTCAGAGCATCCCTATAGAATCATCGAAAATAGAGTTGGAAGGGACCTGCAAGACCATCTAGTCCAACCCCCTGCTCAACGCAGGACTCCAAGTCAGAGCATCCCTATAGAATCATCTGAAAGTAGGGTTGGAAGTGGCCTGCAAGACTATCTAATCCAGCCCCCTGCTCAACGTAGGACTCCAAGTCAGAGCATCCCTATAGAAAGATCGAAAATAGAGTTGGAAGGCGCCTGCAAGGCCATCTAGTCCAGCCCCCTGCTCAACGCAGGACTCCAAGTCAGAGCATCCCTATAGAATGATCGAAAATAGGGTTGGAAGGGGCCTGCAAGACCATCTAATCCAGCCCCCTGCTCAACGTAGGACTCCAAGTCAGAGCATCCCTATAGAAAGATCGAAAATAGAGTTGGAAGGCGCCTGCAAGGCCATCTAGTCCAGCCCCCTGCTCAACGCAGGACTCCAGGTCAGAGCATCCCTATAGAATGATCGAAAATAGGGTTGGAAGTGGCCTGCAAGACCATCTAGTCCAGCCCCCTTCTCAACGCAGGACTCCAAGTCAGAGCATCCCTATAGAATTATCAAAAGTTAGGGTTGGAAGGCGCCTGCAGGACCATCTTCCAGCCCCCTGCTCAACGCAGGCCTCCAAGTCAGAGCATCCCTATAGAATCATGGATAATAGGGTTGGAAGGCGCCTGCAAGACGATGTATTCCAACCCCCTGCTCAACGCAGGACTCCAAGTCAGAGCATGCCTATAAAATTATCAAAAGTTAGGGTTGGGAGGGGCCTGCAGGACCATCTTCCAGCCCCCTGCTCAACGCAGTACTCCAAGTCAGAGCATCCCTATAGAATGATTGAAAATAGGGTTGGAAGGGGCCTGCAAGACCATGTATTCCAACCCCGTGCTCAACGCAGGACTCCAAGTCAGAGCAGCCCTATAGAATCATTGGAAAGTAGGGTTGGGGGGAGCCTGCAAGGCCATCTAGTCCAAGCCCCTGCTCCAGGCAGGACTCCAGGTCAGAGCATCCCTATAGAATGATCGAAAATAGGGTTGGAAGGCGCCTGCAAGACCATCTAGTCCAGCCCCTTGCTCAACGTAGGACTCCAAGTCAGAGCATCCCTATAGAATCATCGAAAATAAAGTTGGAAGGGACCTGCAAGACCATCTAGTCCAACCCTCTGCTCAACGTAGGACTCCAAGTCAGAGCATCCCTATAGAATCATCTGAAAGTAGGGTTGGAAGTGGCCTGCAAGACTATCTAATCCAGCCCCCTGCTCAACGTAGGACTCCAAGTCAGAGCATCCCTATAGAAAGATCGAAAATAGAGTTGGAAGGTGCCTACAAGGCCATCTAGTCCAGCCCCCTGCTCAACGCAGGACTCCAAGTCAGAGCATCCCTATAGAATGATTGAAAATAGGGTTGGAAGGCGCCTGCAAGACCATGTATTCCAACCCCGTCCTCAACGCAGGACTCCAAGTCAGAGCAGCCCTATAGAATCATTGGAAAGTAGGGTTGGAGGGGGCCTGCAAGGCCATCTAGTCCAGCCCCATGCTCCAGGCAGGACTCCAGGTCAGAGCATCCCTATAGAATGATCGAAAATAGGGTTGGAAGTGGCCTGCAAGACCATCTAGTCCAGCCCCCTGCTCAACGCAGGACTCCAAGTCAGAGCAGCCCTATAGAATTATCAAAAGTTAGGGTTGGAAGGCGCCTGCAGGACCATCTTCCAGCCCCCTGCTCAACGCAGGACTCCAAGTCAGAGCATCCCTATAGAATGATTGAAAATAAGGTTGGAAGGGTCCTGCAAGACCATCCAGTGCACCCCCTGCTCAACGCAGGACTCCAAGTCAGAGTATGCCTCTAGAATCATCGAAAATAGAGTTGGAAGGCGGCTGCAAGACCATCTAGGCCAGCCCCCTGCTCAATGAAGGACTCCAGGTCAGAGCATCCCTATAGAATGATGGAAAATAGGGTTGGAAGGCGCCTGCAAGACCATGTATTCCAACCCCCTGCGCAACGCAGGACTCCAAGTCAGAGCATCCCTATAGAATTATCAAAAGTTAGGGTTGGAAGTGGCCTGCAGGACCATCTTCCAGCCCCCTGCTCAACGCAGTACTCCAAGTCAGAGCATCCCTATAGAATGATTGAAAATAGGGTTGGAAGGGCCTGCAAGACCATGTATTCCAACCCCGCGCTCAACGCAGGACTCCAAGTCAGAGCAGCCCTATATAATCATTGGAAAGTAGGGTTGGGGGGGCCTGCAAGGCTATCTAGTCTAAGCCCCTGCTCCAGGCAGGACTCCAGGTCAGAGCATCCCTATAGAATCATCGAAAATAGGGTTGGAAGGCACCTGCAAGACCATGTATTCCAACCCCGTGCTCAACGCAGGACTCCAAGTCAGAGCATCCTTATCGAATCATCTGAAAGTAGGGCTGGAAGTGGCCTGCAAGGCCATCTAGTCCAACCCCCTGCTCAACGCAGGACTCCAAGTCAGAGCATCCCTATAGAATCATTTGAAAGTAGGGTTGGAAGTGGCCTGCAAGACTATCTAATCCAGCCCCCTGCTCAACGCAGGACTCCAAGTCAGAGCATCCCTATAGAATCATCAAAAAGTAGGGTTGGAAGGGGCATGCAAGACCATCTAGTCCAACCCCCTGCTCAACGCAGGACTCCAAGTCAGAGCATCCCTAAGGAATCATCTGAAAGTAGGGTTGGAAGTGGCCTGCAAGACTATCTAATCCAGCCCCCTCCTCAACGTAGGACTCCAAGTCAGAGCATCCCTATAGAATCATCAAAAATAGAGTTGGAAGGAACCTGCAAGACCATCTAGTCCAACCCCTTGCTCAACGCAGGACTCCAAATCAGAGCATCCCTATAGAATGATCGAAAATAGGGTTGGAAGGCACCTGCAAGACCATGTATTCCAACCCCGTACTCAACGCAGGACTCCAAGTCAGAGCATCTTTATCGAATCATCTGAAAGTAGGGTTGGAAGAAGCCTGCAAGACCATCTAGTCCAGCCCCCTGCTCAACGCAGGACTCCAAGTCAGAGCATCCCTATAGAATTATCAAAAATTAGGGTTGGAAGGCGCCTGCAGGACCATCCAGGGCACCCCCTGCTCAACGCAGGACTCCAAGTCAGAGCATCCCTATAGAATGATTGAAAATAGGGTTGGAAGGGTCCTCCAAGACCATCCAGGGCACCCCCTGCTCAACGCAGGACTCCAAGTCAGAGCATCCCTATAGAATGATTGAAAATAGGGTTGGAAGGGTCCTCCAAGACCATCCAGGGCACCCCCTGCTCAACGCAGGACTCCAAGTCAGAGTATCCCTCTAGAATCATCGAAAATAGAGTTGGAAGGGGCCTGCAAGACCATCTAGTCCAGCCCCCTGCTCAATGCAGGACTCCAAGACAGAGCATCCCTATAGAATCATCAAAAGGTAGGGTTGGAAGGCGGCTGCAAGACCATCTAGTCCAGCCCCCTGCTCAACGCAGGACTCCAAGTCAGAGCATCCCTATAGAATCATCGAAAATAGAGTTGGAAGGGACCTGCAAGACCATCTAGTCCAACCCCCTGCTCAACGCAGGACTCCAAGTCAGAGCATCCCTATAGAATCATCTGAAAGTAGGGTTGGAAGTGGCCTGCAAGACTATCTAATCCAGCCCCCTGCTCAACGTAGGACTCCAAGTCAGAGCATCCCTATAGAAAGATCGAAAATAGAGTTGGAAGGCGCCTGCAAGGCCATCTAGTCCAGCCCCCTGCTCAACGCAGGACTCCAAGTCAGAGCATCCCTATAGAATGATCGAAAATAGGGTTGGAAGGCGCTTGAAGACCATGTATTCCAACCCCGTGCTCAACGCAGGACTCCAAGTCAGAGCATCCTTATCGAATCATCTGAAAGTAGGGTTGGAAGTGGCCTGCAAGACTATCTAATCCAGCCCCCTGCTCAACGTAGGACTCCAAGTCAGAGCATCCCTATAGAAAGATCGAAAATAGAGTTGGAAGGCGCCTGCAAGGCCATCTAGTCCAGCCCCCTGCTCAACGCAGGACTACAAGTCAGAGCATCCCTATAGAATGATTGAAAATAGGGTTGGAAGGTGCCTGCAAGACCATGTATTCCAACCCCGTCGTCAACGCAGGACTCCAAGTCAGAGCAGCCCTATAGTATCATTGGAAAGTAGGGTTGGAGGGGGCCTGCAAGGCCATCTAGTCCAGCCCCCTGCTCCAGGCAGGACTCCAGGTCAGAGTATACCTCTAGAATCATCGAAAATAGAGTTGGAAGGGGCCTGCAAGACCATCTAGTCCAGCCCCCACCTCAATGCAGGACTCCAAGACAGAGCATCCCTATAGAATCATCAAAAGGTAGGGTTGGTAGGCGGCTGCAAGACCATATCGTCCAGCCCCCTGCTCAACGCAGGACTCCAAGTCAGAGCATCCCTATAGAATCATCGAAAATACAGATGGAAGGGATCTGCAAGACCATCTAGTCCAACCCCTTGCTCAACGCAGGACTCCAAGCCAGAGCATCCCTATAGAATGATCTAAAATAGGGGTGGAAGGGGCCTGCAAGACCATCTAGTCTAACCCCCTGCTCAACGCAGGACTCCAAGTCAGAGTATCCCTCTAGAATCATCGAAAATAGAGTTGGAAGGGGCCTGCAAGACCATCTAGTCCAACCCCCTGCTCAACGCAGGACTCCAAGTCAGAGCATCCTTATCGAATCATCTGAAAGTAGGGCTGGAAGTGGCCTGCAAGGCCATCTAGTCCAACCCCCTGCTCAACGCAGGACTCCAAGTCAGAGCATCCCTATAGAATCATCTGAAAGTAGGGTTGGAAGTGGCCTGCAAGACTATCTAATCCAGCCCCCTGCTCAACGCAGGACTCCAAGTCAGAGCATCCCTATAGAATAATCAAAAAGTAGGGTTGGAAGGGGCCTGCAAGACCATCTAGTCCAACCCCCTGCTCAACGCAGGACTCCAAGTCAGAGTTTCCCTATAGAATGATCGAAAATAGGGTTGGAAGGGGCATGCAAGACCATCTACTCCAACCCCCTGCTCAACGCAGGACTCCAAGTCAGAGCATCCCTAAGGAATCATCTGAAAGTAGGGTTGGAAGTGGCCTGCAAGACTATCTAATCCAGCCCCCTCCACAACGTAGGACTCCAAGTCAGAGCATCCCTTTAGAATCATCAAAAATAGAGTTGGAAGGAACCTGCAAGACCATCTAGTCCAACCCCTTGCTCAACGCAGGACTCCAAATCAGAGCATCCCTATAGAATGATCGAAAATAGGGTTGGAAGGCGCCTGCAAGACCATGTATTCCAACCCCGTGCTCAACGCAGGACTCCAAGTCAGAGCATCCTTATCGAATCATCTGAAAGTAGGGTTGGAAGAAGCCTGCAAGACCATCTAGTCCAGCCCCCTGCTCAACGCAGGACTCCAAGTCAGAGCATCCCTATAGAATTATCAAAAGTTAGGGTTGGAAGGCGCCTGCAGGACCATCCAGGGCACCCCCTGCTCAACGCAGGACTCCAAGTCAGAGCATCCCTATAGAATGATTGAAAATAGGGTTGGAAGGGTCCTCCAAGACCATCCAGGGCACCCCCTGCTCAACGCAGGACTCCAAGTCAGAGTATCCCTCTAGAATCATCGAAAATAGAGTTGGAAGGGGCCTGCAAGACCATCTAGTCCAGCCCCCTGCTCAATGCAGGACTCCAAGACAGAGCATCCCTATAGAATCATCAAAAGGTAGGGTTGGAAGGCGGCTGCAAGACCATCTAGTCCAGCCCCCTGCTCAACGCAGGACTCCAAGTCAGAGCATCCCTATAGAATCATCGAAAATAGAGTTGGAAGGGACCTGCAAGACCATCTAGTCCAACCCCCTGCTCAACGCAGGACTCCAAGTCAGAGCATCCCTATAGAATCATCTGAAAGTAGGGTTGGAAGTGGCCTGCAAGACTATCTAATGCAGCCCCCTGCTCAACGTAGGACTCCAAGTCAGAGCATCCCTATAGAAAGATCGAAAATAGAGTTGGAAGGCGCCTGCAAGGCCATCTAGTCCAGCCCCCTGCTCAACGCAGGACTCCAAGTCAGAGCATCCCTATAGAATGATCGAAAATAGGGTTGGAAGGCGCCTGAAGACCATGTATTCCAACCCCGTGCTCAACGCAGGACTCCAAGTCAGAGCATCCTTATCGAATCATCTGAAAGTAGGGTTGGAAGTGGCCTGCAAGACTATCTAATCCAGCCCCCTGCTCAACGTAGGACTCCAAGTCAGAGCATCCCTATAGAAAGATCGAAAATAGAGTTGGAAGGCGCCTGCAAGGCCATCTAGTCCAGCCCCCTGCTCAACGCAGGACTACAAGTCAGAGCATCCCTATAGAATGATTGAAAATAGGGTTGGAAGGTGCCTGCAAGACCATGTATTCCAACCCCGTCCTCAACGCAGGACTCCAAGTCAGAGCAGCCCTATAGTATCATTGGAAAGTAGGGTTGGAGGGGGCCTGCAAGGCCATCTAGTCCAGCCCCCTGCTCCAGGCAGGACTCCAGGTCAGAGTATACCTCTAGAATCATCGAAAATAGAGTTGGAAGGGGCCTGCAAGACCATCTAGTCCAGCCCCCACCTCAATGCAGGACTCCAAGACAGAGCATCCCTATAGAATCATCAAAAGGTAGGGTTGGAAGGCGGCTGCAAGACCATATCGTCCAGCCCCCTGCTCAACGCAGGACTCCAAGTCAGAGCATCCCTATAGAATCATCGAAAATACAGATGGAAGGGATCTGCAAGACCATCTAGTCCAACCCCTTGCTCAACGCAGGACTCCAAGCCAGAGCATCCCTATAGAATGATCTAAAATAGGGGTGGAAGGGGCCTGCAAGACCATCTAGTCTAACCCCCTGCTCAACGCAGGACTCCAAGTCAGAGTATCCCTCTAGAATCATCGAAAATAGAGTTGGAAGGGGCCTGCAAGACCATCTAGTCCAACCCCCTGCTCAACGCAGGACACCAAGTCAGAGCATCCTTATCGAATCATCTGAAAGTAGGGCTGGAAGTGGCCTGCAAGGCCATCTAGTCCAACCCCCTGCTCAACGCAGGACTCCAAGTCAGAGCATCCCTATAGAATCATCTGAAAGTAGGGTTGGAAGTGGCCTGCAAGACTATCTAATCCAGCCCCCTGCTCAACGCAGGACTCCAAGTCAGAGCATCCCTATAGAATAATCAAAAAGTAGGGTTGGAAGGGGCCTGCAAGACCATCTAGTCCAACCCCCTGCTCAACGCAGGACTCCAAGTCAGAGTTTCCCTATAGAATGATCGAAAATAGGGTTGGAAGGGGCCTGCAAGAGCATCTAGTCCAACCCCCTGCTCAACGCAGGACTCCAAGTCAGAGCATCCCTAAGGAATCATCTGAAAGTAGGGTTGGAAGTGGCCTGCAAGACCATCTAGTCCAACCCCCTGCTCAACGCAGGACTCCAAGTCAGAGCATCCCTATAGAATTATCAAAAGTTAGGGTTGGAAGGCGCCTGCAGGACCATCTTCCAGCCCCCTGCTCAACGCAGGACTCCAAGTCAGAGCATCCCTATAGAATCATCGAAAATAGAGTTGGAAGGGACCTGCAAGACCATCTAGTCCAGCCCCCTGCTCAACGCAGGACTCCAAGTCAGAGCATCCCTATAGAATGATTGAAAATAGGGTTGGAAGGGGCCTGCAAGACCATGTATTCCAACCCCGTCCTCAACGCAGGACTCCAAGTCAGAGCAGCCCTGTAGAATCATTGGAAAGTAGGGTTGGAGGGGGCCTGCAAGGCCATCTAGTCCAGCCCCCTGCTCCAGGCAGGACTCCAGGTCAGAGCATCCCTATAGAATGATCGAAAATAGGGTTGGAAGTGGCCTGCAAGACCATCTAGTCCAGCCCCCTGCTCAACGCAGGACTCCAAGTCAGAGCATCCCTATAGAATTATCAAAAGTTAGGGTTGGAAGGCGCCTGCAGGACCATCTTCCAGTCCCCTGCTCAACGCAGGACTCCAAGTCAGAGCATCCCTACAGAATGATTGAAAATAGGGTTGGAAGGGTCCTGGAAGACCATCCAGTGCACCCCCTGCTCAACGCAGGACTCCAAGACAGAGTATCCCTCTAGAATCATCGAAAATAGAGTTGGAAGGCGGCTGCAAGACCATCTAGTCCAGCCAACTGCTCAACGCAGGACTCCAAGTCAGAGCATCCCTATAGAATGATCTAAAATAGGGGTGGAAGGGGCCTGCAAGACCATCTAGTCTAACCCCCTGCTCAATGCAGGACTCTAAGAGCATCCGTATAGAATCATCTGAAAGTACGGTTGGAAGGGGCCTACAAGACCATCTAGTCCAACCCCTTGCTCAACACAGGACTCCGAGTCAGAGCATCCCTATAGAATGATCGAAAATAGGGTTGGAAGGCGCCTGCAAGACCATGTATTCCAACCCCGTGCTCAACGCAGGACTCCAAGTCAGAGCATCCTTATCGAATCATCTGAAAGTAGGGTTGGAAGTGGCCTGCAAGACCATCTAGTCCAGCCCCCTGCTCAACGCAGGACTCCAAGTGAGAGCATCCCTATAGAATTATCAAAAGTTAGGGTTGGAAGGCGCCTGCAGGACCATCTTCCAGCCCCCTGCTCAACGCAGGACTCCAAGTCAGAGCATCCCTATAGAATCATGGAAAATAGGGTTGGAAGGCGCCTGCAAGACGATGTATTCCAACCCCCTGCTCAACGCAGGACTCCAAGTCAGAGCATGCCTATAGAATTATCAAAAGTTAGGGTTGGAAGTGGCCTGCAGGACCATCTTCCAGCCCCCTGCTCAACGCAGGACTCCAAGTCAGAGCATCCCTATAGAATCATCGAAAATAGAATTGGAAGGGACCTGCAAGACCATCTAGTCCAACCCCCTGCTCAACGCAGGACTCCAAGTCAGAGCATCCCTATAGAATCATCTGAAAGTAGGGTTGGAAGTGGCCTGCAAGACCATCTAATCCAGCCCCCTGCTCAACGTAGGACTCCAAGTCAGAGCATCCCTATAGAAAGATCGAAAATAGAGTTGGAAGGCGCCTGCAAGGCCATCTAGTCCAGCCCCCTGCTCAACGCAGGACTCCAGGTCAGAGCATCCCTATAGAATGATCGAAAATAGGGTTGGAAGTGGCCTGCAAGACCATCTAGTCCAGCCCCCTTCTCAACGCAGGACTCCAAGTCAGAGCATCCCTATAGAATTATCAAAAGTTAGGGTTGGAAGGCGCCTGCAGGACCATCTTCCAGCCCCCTGCTCAACGCAGGACTCCAAGTCAGAGCATCCCTATAGAATCATGGATAATAGGGTTGGAAGGCGCCTGCAAGACGATGTATTCCAACCCCCTGCTCAACGCAGGACTCCAAGTCAGAGTTTCCCTATAGAATGATCGAAAATAGGGTTGGAAGGGGCATGCAAGACCATCTACTCCAACCCCCTGCTCAACGCAGGACTCCAAGTCAGAGCATCCCTAAGGAATCATCTGAAAGTAGGGTTGGAAGTGGCCTGCAAGACTATCTAATCCAGCCCCCTCCACAACGTAGGACTCCAAGTCAGAGCATCCCTTTAGAATCATCAAAAATAGAGTTGGAAGGAACCTGCAAGACCATCTAGTCCAACCCCTTGCTCAACGCAGGACTCCAAATCAGAGCATCCCTATAGAATGATCGAAAATAGGGTTGGAAGGCGCCTGCAAGACCATGTATTCCAACCCCGTGCTCAACGCAGGACTCCAAGTCAGAGCATCCTTATCGAATCATCTGAAAGTAGGGTTGGAAGAAGCCTGCAAGACCATCTAGTCCAGCCCCCTGCTCAACGCAGGACTCCAAGTCAGAGCATCCCTATAGAATTATCAAAAGTTAGGGTTGGAAGGCGCCTGCAGGACCATCCAGGGCACCCCCTGCTCAACGCAGGACTCCAAGTCAGAGCATCCCTATAGAATGATTGAAGATAGGGTTGGAAGGGTCCTCCAAGACCATCCAGGGCACCCCCTGCTCAACGCAGGACTCCAAGTCAGAGTATCCCTCTAGAATCATCGAAAATAGAGTTGGAAGGGGCCTGCAAGACCATCTAGTCCAGCCCCCTGCTCAATGCAGGACTCCAAGACAGAGCATCCCTATAGAATCATCAAAAGGTAGGGTTGGAAGGCGGCTGCAAGACCATCTAGTCCAGCCCCCTGCTCAACGCAGGACTCCAAGTCAGAGCATCCCTATAGAATCATCGAAAATAGAGTTGGAAGGGACCTGCAAGACCATCTAGTCCAACCCCCTGCTCAACGCAGGACTCCAAGTCAGAGCATCCCTATAGAATCATCTGAAAGTAGGGTTGGAAGTGGCCTGCAAGACTATCTAATGCAGCCCCCTGCTCAACGTAGGACTCCAAGTCAGAGCATCCCTATAGAAAGATCGAAAATAGAGTTGGAAGGCGCCTGCAAGGCCATCTAGTCCAGCCCCCTGCTCAACGCAGGACTCCAAGTCAGAGCATCCCTATAGAATGATCGAAAATAGGGTTGGAAGGCGCCTGAAGACCATGTATTCCAACCCCGTGCTCAACGCAGGACTCCAAGTCAGAGCATCCTTATCGAATCATCTGAAAGTAGGGTTGGAAGTGGCCTGCAAGACTATCTAATCCAGCCCCCTGCTCAACGTAGGACTCCAAGTCAGAGCATCCCTATAGAAAGATCGAAAATAGAGTTGGAAGGCGCCTGCAAGGCCATCTAGTCCAGCCCCCTGCTCAACGCAGGACTACAAGTCAGAGCATCCCTATAGAATGATTGAAAATAGGGTTGGAAGGTGCCTGCAAGACCATGTATTCCAACCCCGTCCTCAACGCAGGACTCCAAGTCAGAGCAGCCCTATAGTATCATTGGAAAGTAGGGTTGGAGGGGGCCTGCAAGGCCATCTAGTCCAGCCCCCTGCTCCAGGCAGGACTCCAGGTCAGAGTATACCTCTAGAATCATCGAAAATAGAGTTGGAAGGGGCCTGCAAGACCATCTAGTCCAGCCCCCACCTCAATGCAGGACTCCAAGACAGAGCATCCCTATAGAATCATCAAAAGGTAGGGTTGGAAGGCGGCTGCAAGACCATATCGTCCAGCCCCCTGCTCAACGCAGGACTCCAAGTCAGAGCATCCCTATAGAATCATCGAAAATACAGATGGAAGGGATCTGCAAGACCATCTAGTCCAACCCCTTGCTCAACGCAGGACTCCAAGCCAGAGCATCCCTATAGAATGATCTAAAATAGGGGTGGAAGGGGCCTGCAAGACCATCTAGTCTAACCCCCTGCTCAACGCAGGACTCCAAGTCAGAGTATCCCTCTAGAATCATCGAAAATAGAGTTGGAAGGGGCCTGCAAGACCATCTAGTCCAACCCCCTGCTCAACGCAGGACACCAAGTCAGAGCATCCTTATCGAATCATCTGAAAGTAGGGCTGGAAGTGGCCTGCAAGGCCATCTAGTCCAACCCCCTGCTCAACGCAGGACTCCAAGTCAGAGCATCCCTATAGAATCATCTGAAAGTAGGGTTGGAAGTGGCCTGCAAGACTATCTAATCCAGCCCCCTGCTCAACGCAGGACTCCAAGTCAGAGCATCCCTATAGAATAATCAAAAAGTAGGGTTGGAAGGGGCCTGCAAGACCATCTAGTCCAACCCCCTGCTCAACGCAGGACTCCAAGTCAGAGTTTCCCTATAGAATGATCGAAAATAGGGTTGGAAGGGGCCTGCAAGAGCATCTAGTCCAACCCCCTGCTCAACGCAGGACTCCAAGTCAGAGCATCCCTAAGGAATCATCTGAAAGTAGGGTTGGAAGTGGCCTGCAAGACCATCTAGTCCAACCCCCTGCTCAACGCAGGACTCCAAGTCAGAGCATCCCTATAGAATTATCAAAAGTTAGGGTTGGAAGGCGCCTGCAGGACCATCTTCCAGCCCCCTGCTCAACGCAGGACTCCAAGTCAGAGCATCCCTATAGAATCATCGAAAATAGAGTTGGAAGGGACCTGCAAGACCATCTAGTCCAGCCCCCTGCTCAACGCAGGACTCCAAGTCAGAGCATCCCTATAGAATGATTGAAAATAGGGTTGGAAGGGGCCTGCAAGACCATGTATTCCAACCCCGTCCTCAACGCAGGACTCCAAGTCAGAGCAGCCCTATAGAATCATTGGAAAGTAGGGTTGGAGGGGGCCTGCAAGGCCATCTAGTCCAGCCCCCTGCTCCAGGCAGGACTCCAGGTCAGAGCATCCCTATAGAATGATCGAAAATAGGGTTGGAAGTGGCCTGCAAGACCATCTAGTCCAGCCCCCTGCTCAACGCAGGACTCCAAGTCAGAGCATCCCTATAGAATTATCAAAAGTTAGGGTTGGAAGGCGCCTGCAGGACCATCTTCCAGTCCCCTGCTCAACGCAGGACTCCAAGTCAGAGCATCCCTACAGAATGATTGAAAATAGGGTTGGAAGGGTCCTGGAAGACCATCCAGTGCACCCCCTGCTCAACGCAGGACTCCAAGACAGAGTATCCCTCTAGAATCATCGAAAATAGAGTTGGAAGGCGGCTGCAAGACCATCTAGTCCAGCCAACTGCTCAACGCAGGACTCCAAGTCAGAGCATCCCTATAGAATGATCTAAAATAGGGGTGGAAGGGGCCTGCAAGACCATCTAGTCTAACCCCCTGCTCAATGCAGGACTCTAAGAGCATCCGTATAGAATCATCTGAAAGTACGGTTGGAAGGGGCCTACAAGACCATCTAGTCCAACCCCTTGCTCAACACAGGACTCCGAGTCAGAGCATCCCTATAGAATGATCGAAAATAGGGTTGGAAGGCGCCTGCAAGACCATGTATTCCAACCCCGTGCTCAACGCAGGACTCCAAGTCAGAGCATCCTTATCGAATCATCTGAAAGTAGGGTTGGAAGTGGCCTGCAAGACCATCTAGTCCAGCCCCCTGCTCAACGCAGGACTCCAAGTGAGAGCATCCCTATAGAATTATCAAAAGTTAGGGTTGGAAGGCGCCTGCAGGACCATCTTCCAGCCCCCTGCTCAACGCAGGACTCCAAGTCAGAGCATCCCTATAGAATCATGGAAAATAGGGTTGGAAGGCGCCTGCAAGACGATGTATTCCAACCCCCTGCTCAACGCAGGACTCCAAGTCAGAGCATGCCTATAGAATTATCAAAAGTTAGGGTTGGAAGTGGCCTGCAGGACCATCTTCCAGCCCCCTGCTCAACGCAGGACTCCAAGTCAGAGCATCCCTATAGAATCATCGAAAATAGAATTGGAAGGGACCTGCAAGACCATCTAGTCCAACCCCCTGCTCAACGCAGGACTCCAAGTCAGAGCATCCCTATAGAATCATCTGAAAGTAGGGTTGGAAGTGGCCTGCAAGACCATCTAATCCAGCCCCCTGCTCAACGTAGGACTCCAAGTCAGAGCATCCCTATAGAAAGATCGAAAATAGAGTTGGAAGGCGCCTGCAAGGCCATCTAGTCCAGCCCCCTGCTCAACGCAGGACTCCAGGTCAGAGCATCCCTATAGAATGATCGAAAATAGGGTTGGAAGTGGCCTGCAAGACCATCTAGTCCAGCCCCCTTCTCAACGCAGGACTCCAAGTCAGAGCATCCCTATAGAATTATCAAAAGTTAGGGTTGGAAGGCGCCTGCAGGACCATCTTCCAGCCCCCTGCTCAACGCAGGACTCCAAGTCAGAGCATCCCTATAGAATCATGGATAATAGGGTTGGAAGGCGCCTGCAAGACGATGTATTCCAACCCCCTGCTCAACGCAGGACTCCAAGTCAGAGCATGCCTATAGAATTATCAAAAGTTAGGGTTGGGAGGGGCCTGCAGGACCATCTTCCAGCCCCCTGCTCAACGCAGTACTCCAAGTCAGAGCATCCCTATAGAATGATTGAAAATAGGGTTGGAAGGGGCCTGCAAGACCATGTATTCCAACCCCGTGCTCAACGCAGGACTCCAAGTCAGAGCAGCCCTATAGAATCATTGGAAAGTAGGGTTGGGGGGAGCCTGCAAGGCCATCTAGTCCAAGCCCCTGCTCCAGGCAGGACTCCAGGTCAGAGCATCCCTATAGAATGATCGAAAATAGGGTTGGAAGGCGCCTGCAAGACCATGTATTCCAACCCCGTGCTCAACGCAGGACTCCAAGTCAGAGCATCCTTATCGAAACATCTGAAAGTAGGGCTGGAAGTGGCCTGCAAGGCCATCTAGTCCAACCCCCTGCTTCACGCCGGACTCCAAGTCAGAGCATCCCTATAGAATCATCTGAAAGTAGGGTTGGAAGTGGTCTGCAAGACTATGTAATCCAGCCCCCTGCTCAACGCAGGACTCCAAGTCAGAGCATCCCTATAGAATCATCAAAAGGTAGGGTTGGAAGGCGGCTGCAAGACCATCTAGTCCAGCCCCCTGCTCAGCGCAGGACTCCAAGTCAGAGCATCCCTATAGAACCATCGAAAATAGAGTTGGAAGGGACCTGCAAGACCATCTAGTCCAACCCCTTGCTCAACGCAGGACTCCAAGCCAGAGCATCCCTATAGAATGATCTAAAATAGGGGTGGAAGGGGCCTGCAAGACCATCTAGTCTAACCCCCTGCTCAATGCAGGACTCTAAGAGCATCCGTATAGAATCATCTGAAAGTACGGTTGGAAGGGGCCTGCAAGACCATCTAGTCCAACCCCTTGCTCAACGCAGGACTCCGAGTCAGAGCATCCCTATACAATGAACCAAAATAGGGTTGGAAGGGGCCGGCAAGACCATCTAGTCCAGCCCTCTGCTCAACGCAGGACTCCAAGTCATAGTTTCCCTATAGAATGATCGAAAATAGGGTTGGAAGGGGCCTGCAAGACCATCTAGTCCAACCCCCTGCTCAACGCAGGACTCCAAGTCAGAGTTTCCCTATAGAATGATCGAAAATAGGGTTGGAAGGGGCCTGCAAGACCATCTAGTCCAACCCCCTGCTCAACGCAGGACTCCAAGTCAGAGCATCCCTATAGAATGATGGAAAATAGAGTTGGAAGGGTCCTCCAAGACCATCCAGGGCACCCCCTGCTCAACGCAGGACTCCAAGTCAGAGTATCCCTCTAGAATCATCGAAAATAGAGTTGGAAGGGGCCTGCAAGACCATCTAGTCCAACCCCCTGCTCAATGCAGGACTCCAAGACAGAGCATCCCTATAGAATCATCAAAAGGTAGAGTTGGAAGGCGGCTGCAAGACCATCTAGTCCAGCCCCTTGCTCAACGTAGGACTCCAAGTCAGAGCATCCCTATAGAATCATCGAAAATAAAGTTGGAAGGGACCTGCAAGACCATCTAGTCCAACCCTCTGCTCAACGTAGGACTCCAAGTCAGAGCATCCCTACAGAATCATCTGAAAGTAGGGTTGGAAGTGGCCTGCAAGACTATCTAATCCAGCCCCCTGCTCAACGTAGGACTCCAAGTCAGAGCATCCCTATAGAAAGATCGAAAATAGAGTTGGAAGGTGCCTGCAAGGCCATCTAGTCCAGCCCCCTGCTCAACGCAGGACTCCAAGTCAGAGCATCCCTATAGAATGATTGAAAATAGGGTTGGAAGGCGCCTGCAAGACCATGTATTCCAACCCCGTCCTCAACGCAGGACTCCAAGTCAGAGCAGCCCTATAGAATCATTGGAAAGTAGGGTTGGAGGGGGCCTGCAAGGCCATCTAGTCCAGCCCCATGCTCCAGGCAGGACTCCAGGTCAGAGCATCCCTATAGAATGATCGAAAATAGGGTTGGAAGTGGCCTGCAAGACCATCTAGTCCAGCCCCCTGCTCAACGCAGGACTCCAAGTCAGAGCATCCCTATAGAATAATCAAAAAGTAGGTTTGGAAGGGGCCTGCAAGACCATCTAGTCCAACCCCCTGCTCAACGCAGGACTCCAAGTCAGAGTTTCCCTATAGAATGATCGAAAATAGGGTTGGAAGGGGCATGCAAGACCATCTACTCCAACCCCCTGCTCAACGCAGGACTCCAAGTCAGAGCATCCCTAAGGAATCATCTGAAAGTAGGGTTGGAAGTGGCCTGCAAGACTATCTAATCCAGCCCCCTCCACAACGTAGGACTCCAAGTCAGAGCATCCCTTTAGAATCATCAAAAATAGAGTTGGAAGGAACCTGCAAGATCATCTAGTCCAACCCCTTGCTCAACGCAGGACTCCAAATCAGAGCATCCCTATAGAATGATCGAAAATAGGGTTGGAAGGCGCCTGCAAGACCATGTATTCCAACCCCGTGCTCAACGCAGGACTCCAAGTCAGAGCATCCTTATCGAATCATCTGAAAGTAGGGTTGGAAGAAGCCTGCAAGACCATCTAGTCCAGCCCCCTGCTCAACGCAGGACTCCAAGTCAGAGCATCCCTATAGAATTATCAAAAGTTAGGGTTGGAAGGCGCCTGCAGGACCATCCAGGGCACCCCCTGCTCAACACAGGACTCCAAGTCAGAGCATCCCTATAGAATGATTGAAAATAGGGTTGGAAGGGTCCTCCAAGACCATCCAGGGCACCCCCTGCTCAACGCAGGACTCCAAGTCAGAGTATCCCTCTAGAATCATCGAAAATAGAGTTGGAAGGGGCCTGCAAGACCATCTAGTCCAGCCCCCTGCTCAATGCAGGACTCCAAGACAGAGCATCCCTATAGAATCATCAAAAGGTAGGGTTGGAAGGCGGCTGCAAGACCATCTAGTCCAGCCCCCTGCTCAACGCAGGACTCCAAGTCAGAGCATCCCTATAGAATCATCGAAAATAGAGTTGGAAGGGACCTGCAAGACCATCTAGTCCAACCCCCTGCTCAACGCAGGACTCCAAGTCAGAGCATCCCTATAGAATCATCTGAAAGTAGGGTTGGAAGTGGCCTGCAAGACTATCTAATGCAGCCCCCTGCTCAACGTAGGACTCCAAGTCAGAGCATCCCTATAGAAAGATCGAAAATAGAGTTGGAAGGCGCCTGCAAGGCCATCTAGTCCAGCCCCCTGCTCAACGCAGGACTCCAAGTCAGAGCATCCCTATAGAATGATCGAAAATAGGGTTGGAAGGCGCCTGAAGACCATGTATTCCAACCCCGTGCTCAACGCAGGACTCCAAGTCAGAGCATCCTTATCGAATCATCTGAAAGTAGGGTTGGAAGTGGCCTGCAAGACTATCTAATCCAGCCCCCTGCTCAACGTAGGACTCCAAGTCAGAGCATCCCTATAGAAAGATCGAAAATAGAGTTGGAAGGCGCCTGCAAGGCCATCTAGTCCAGCCCCCTGCTCAACGCAGGACTACAAGTCAGAGCATCCCTATAGAATGATTGAAAATAGGGTTGGAAGGTGCCTGCAAGACCATGTATTCCAACCCCGTCCTCAACGCAGGACTCCAAGTCAGAGCAGCCCTATAGTATCATTGGAAAGTAGGGTTGGAGGGGGCCTGCAAGGCCATCTAGTCCAGCCCCCTGCTCCAGGCAGGACTCCAGGTCAGAGTATACCTCTAGAATCATCGAAAATAGAGTTGGAAGGGGCCTGCAAGACCATCTAGTCCAGCCCCCACCTCAATGCAGGACTCCAAGACAGAGCATCCCTATAGAATCATCAAAAGGTAGGGTTGGAAGGCGGCTGCAAGACCATATCGTCCAGCCCCCTGCTCAACGCAGGACTCCAAGTCAGAGCATCCCTATAGAATCATCGAAAATACAGATGGAAGGGATCTGCAAGACCATCTAGTCCAACCCCTTGCTCAACGCAGGACTCCAAGCCAGAGCATCCCTATAGAATGATCTAAAATAGGGGTGGAAGGGGCCTGCAAGACCATCTAGTCTAACCCCCTGCTCAACGCAGGACTCCAAGTCAGAGTATCCCTCTAGAATCATCGAAAATAGAGTTGGAAGGGGCCTGCAAGACCATCTAGTCCAACCCCCTGCTCAACGCAGGACACCAAGTCAGAGCATCCTTATCGAATCATCTGAAAGTAGGGCTGGAAGTGGCCTGCAAGGCCATCTAGTCCAACCCCCTGCTCAACGCAGGACTCCAAGTCAGAGCATCCCTATAGAATCATCTGAAAGTAGGGTTGGAAGTGGCCTGCAAGACTATCTAATCCAGCCCCCTGCTCAACGCAGGACTCCAAGTCAGAGCATCCCTATAGAATAATCAAAAAGTAGGGTTGGAAGGGGCCTGCAAGACCATCTAGTCCAACCCCCTGCTCAACGCAGGACTCCAAGTCAGAGTTTCCCTATAGAATGATCGAAAATAGGGTTGGAAGGGGCCTGCAAGAGCATCTAGTCCAACCCCCTGCTCAACGCAGGACTCCAAGTCAGAGCATCCCTAAGGAATCATCTGAAAGTAGGGTTGGAAGTGGCCTGCAAGACCATCTAGTCCAACCCCCTGCTCAACGCAGGACTCCAAGTCAGAGCATCCCTATAGAATTATCAAAAGTTAGGGTTGGAAGGCGCCTGCAGGACCATCTTCCAGCCCCCTGCTCAACGCAGGACTCCAAGTCAGAGCATCCCTATAGAATCATCGAAAATAGAGTTGGAAGGGACCTGCAAGACCATCTAGTCCAGCCCCCTGCTCAACGCAGGACTCCAAGTCAGAGCATCCCTATAGAATGATTGAAAATAGGGTTGGAAGGGGCCTGCAAGACCATGTATTCCAACCCCGTCCTCAACGCAGGACTCCAAGTCAGAGCAGCCCTATAGAATCATTGGAAAGTAGGGTTGGAGGGGGCCTGCAAGGCCATCTAGTCCAGCCCCCTGCTCCAGGCAGGACTCCAGGTCAGAGCATCCCTATAGAATGATCGAAAATAGGGTTGGAAGTGGCCTGCAAGACCATCTAGTCCAGCCCCCTGCTCAACGCAGGACTCCAAGTCAGAGCATCCCTATAGAATTATCAAAAGTTAGGGTTGGAAGGCGCCTGCAGGACCATCTTCCAGTCCCCTGCTCAACGCAGGACTCCAAGTCAGAGCATCCCTACAGAATGATTGAAAATAGGGTTGGAAGGGTCCTGGAAGACCATCCAGTGCACCCCCTGCTCAACGCAGGACTCCAAGACAGAGTATCCCTCTAGAATCATCGAAAATAGAGTTGGAAGGCGGCTGCAAGACCATCTAGTCCAGCCAACTGCTCAACGCAGGACTCCAAGTCAGAGCATCCCTATAGAATGATCTAAAATAGGGGTGGAAGGGGCCTGCAAGACCATCTAGTCTAACCCCCTGCTCAATGCAGGACTCTAAGAGCATCCGTATAGAATCATCTGAAAGTACGGTTGGAAGGGGCCTACAAGACCATCTAGTCCAACCCCTTGCTCAACACAGGACTCCGAGTCAGAGCATCCCTATAGAATGATCGAAAATAGGGTTGGAAGGCGCCTGCAAGACCATGTATTCCAACCCCGTGCTCAACGCAGGACTCCAAGTCAGAGCATCCTTATCGAATCATCTGAAAGTAGGGTTGGAAGTGGCCTGCAAGACCATCTAGTCCAGCCCCCTGCTCAACGCAGGACTCCAAGTGAGAGCATCCCTATAGAATTATCAAAAGTTAGGGTTGGAAGGCGCCTGCAGGACCATCTTCCAGCCCCCTGCTCAACGCAGGACTCCAAGTCAGAGCATCCCTATAGAATCATGGAAAATAGGGTTGGAAGGCGCCTGCAAGACGATGTATTCCAACCCCCTGCTCAACGCAGGACTCCAAGTCAGAGCATGCCTATAGAATTATCAAAAGTTAGGGTTGGAAGTGGCCTGCAGGACCATCTTCCAGCCCCCTGCTCAACGCAGGACTCCAAGTCAGAGCATCCCTATAGAATCATCGAAAATAGAATTGGAAGGGACCTGCAAGACCATCTAGTCCAACCCCCTGCTCAACGCAGGACTCCAAGTCAGAGCATCCCTATAGAATCATCTGAAAGTAGGGTTGGAAGTGGCCTGCAAGACCATCTAATCCAGCCCCCTGCTCAACGTAGGACTCCAAGTCAGAGCATCCCTATAGAAAGATCGAAAATAGAGTTGGAAGGCGCCTGCAAGGCCATCTAGTCCAGCCCCCTGCTCAACGCAGGACTCCAGGTCAGAGCATCCCTATAGAATGATCGAAAATAGGGTTGGAAGTGGCCTGCAAGACCATCTAGTCCAGCCCCCTTCTCAACGCAGGACTCCAAGTCAGAGCATCCCTATAGAATTATCAAAAGTTAGGGTTGGAAGGCGCCTGCAGGACCATCTTCCAGCCCCCTGCTCAACGCAGGACTCCAAGTCAGAGCATCCCTATAGAATCATGGATAATAGGGTTGGAAGGCGCCTGCAAGACGATGTATTCCAACCCCCTGCTCAACGCAGGACTCCAAGTCAGAGCATGCCTATAGAATTATCAAAAGTTAGGGTTGGGAGGGGCCTGCAGGACCATCTTCCAGCCCCCTGCTCAACGCAGTACTCCAAGTCAGAGCATCCCTATAGAATGATTGAAAATAGGGTTGGAAGGGGCCTGCAAGACCATGTATTCCAACCCCGTGCTCAACGCAGGACTCCAAGTCAGAGCAGCCCTATAGAATCATTGGAAAGTAGGGTTGGGGGGAGCCTGCAAGGCCATCTAGTCCAAGCCCCTGCTCCAGGCAGGACTCCAGGTCAGAGCATCCCTATAGAATGATCGAAAATAGGGTTGGAAGGCGCCTGCAAGACCATGTATTCCAACCCCGTGCTCAACGCAGGACTCCAAGTCAGAGCATCCTTATCGAAACATCTGAAAGTAGGGCTGGAAGTGGCCTGCAAGGCCATCTAGTCCAACCCCCTGCTTCACGCCGGACTCCAAGTCAGAGCATCCCTATAGAATCATCTGAAAGTAGGGTTGGAAGTGGTCTGCAAGACTATGTAATCCAGCCCCCTGCTCAACGCAGGACTCCAAGTCAGAGCATCCCTATAGAATCATCAAAAGGTAGGGTTGGAAGGCGGCTGCAAGACCATCTAGTCCAGCCCCCTGCTCAGCGCAGGACTCCAAGTCAGAGCATCCCTATAGAACCATCGAAAATAGAGTTGGAAGGGACCTGCAAGACCATCTAGTCCAACCCCCTGCTCAACTCAGGACTCCAAGTCAGAGTTTCCCTATAGAATGATCGAAAATAGGGTTGGAAGGGGCCTGCAAGACCATCTAGTCCAACCCCCTGCTCAACGCAGGACTCCAAGTCAGAGCATCCCTATAGAATGATGGAAAATAGGGTTGGAAGGGTCCTCCAAGACCATCCAGGGCACCCCCTGCTCAACGCAGGACTCCAAGTCAGAGTATCCCTCTAGAATCATCGAAAATAGAGTTGGAAGGGGCCTGCAAGACCATCTAGTCCAACCCCCTGCTCAATGCAGGACTCCAAGACAGAGCATCCCTATAGAATCATCAAAAGGTAGAGTTGGAAGGCGGCTGCAAGACCATCTAGTCCAGCCCCTTGCTCAACGTAGGACTCCAAGTCAGAGCATCCCTATAGAATCATCGAAAATAAAGTTGGAAGGGACCTGCAAGACCATCTAGTCCAACCCTCTGCTCAACGTAGGACTCCAAGTCAGAGCATCCCTATAGAATCATCTGAAAGTAGGGTTGGAAGTGGCCTGCAAGACTATCTAATCCAGCCCCCTGCTCAACGTAGGACTCCAAGTCAGAGCATCCCTATAGAAAGATCGAAAATAGAGTTGGAAGGTGCCTGCAAGGCCATCTAGTCCAGCCCCCTGCTCAACGCAGGACTCCAAGTCAGAGCATCCCTATAGAATGATTGAAAATAGGGTTGGAAGGCGCCTGCAAGACCATGTATTCCAACCCCGTCCTCAACGCAGGACTCCAAGTCAGAGCAGCCCTATAGAATCATTGGAAAGTAGGGTTGGAGGGGGCCTGCAAGGCCATCTAGTCCAGCCCCATGCTCCAGGCAGGACTCCAGGTCAGAGCATCCCTATAGAATGATCGAAAATAGGGTTGGAAGTGGCCTGCAAGACCATCTAGTCCAGCCCCCTGCTCAACGCAGGACTCCAAGTCAGAGCAGCCCTATAGAATTATCAAAAGTTAGGGTTGGAAGGCGCCTGCAGGACCATCTTCCAGCCCCCTGCTCAACGCAGGACTCCAAGTCAGAGCATCCCTATAGAATGATTGAAAATAAGGTTGGAAGGGTCCTGCAAGACCATCCAGTGCACCCCCTGCTCAACGCAGGACTCCAAGTCAGAGTATGCCTCTAGAATCATCGAAAATAGAGTTGGAAGGCGGCTGCAAGACCATCTAGGCCAGCCCCCTGCTCAATGAAGGACTCCAGGTCAGAGCATCCCTATAGAATGATGGAAAATAGGGTTGGAAGGCGCCTGCAAGACCATGTATTCCAACCCCCTGCGCAACGCAGGACTCCAAGTCAGAGCATCCCTATAGAATTATCAAAAGTTAGGGTTGGAAGTGGCCTGCAGGACCATCTTCCAGCCCCCTGCTCAACGCAGTACTCCAAGTCAGAGCATCCCTATAGAATGATTGAAAATAGGGTTGGAAGGGCCTGCAAGACCATGTATTCCAACCCCGCGCTCAACGCAGGACTCCAAGTCAGAGCAGCCCTATATAATCATTGGAAAGTAGGGTTGGGGGGGCCTGCAAGGCTATCTAGTCTAAGCCCCTGCTCCAGGCAGGACTCCAGGTCAGAGCATCCCTATAGAATCATCGAAAATAGGGTTGGAAGGCACCTGCAAGACCATGTATTCCAACCCCGTGCTCAACGCAGGACTCCAAGTCAGAGCATCCTTATCGAATCATCTGAAAGTAGGGCTGGAAGTGGCCTGCAAGGCCATCTAGTCCAACCCCCTGCTCAACGCAGGACTCCAAGTCAGAGCATCCCTATAGAATCATTTGAAAGTAGGGTTGGAAGTGGCCTGCAAGACTATCTAATCCAGCCCCCTGCTCAACGCAGGACTCCAAGTCAGAGCATCCCTATAGAATAATCAAAAAGTAGGGTTGGAAGGGGCATGCAAGACCATCTAGTCCAACCCCCTGCTCAACGCAGGACTCCAAGTCAGAGCATCCCTAAGGAATCATCTGAAAGTAGGGTTGGAAGTGGCCTGCAAGACTATCTAATCCAGCCCCCTCCTCAACGTAGGACTCCAAGTCAGAGCATCCCTATAGAATCATCAAAAATAGAGTTGGAAGGAACCTGCAAGACCATCTAGTCCAACCCCTTGCTCAACGCAGGACTCCAAATCAGAGCATCCCTATAGAATGATCGAAAATAGGGTTGGAAGGCACCTGCAAGACCATGTATTCCAACCCCGTACTCAACGCAGGACTCCAAGTCAGAGCATCTTTATCGAATCATCTGAAAGTAGGATTGGAAGAAGCCTGCAAGACCATCTAGTCCAGCCCCCTGCTCAACGCAGGACTCCAAGTCAGAGCATCCCTATAGAATTATCAAAAATTAGGGTTGGAAGGCGCCTGCAGGACCATCTTCCAGCCCCCTGCTCAACGCAGGACTCCAAGTCAGAGCATCCCTATAGAATGATTGAAAATAGGGTTGGAAGGGTCCTCCAAGACCATCCAGGGCACCCCCTGCTCAACGCAGGACTCCAAGTCAGAGCATCCCTATAGAATGATTGAAAATAGGGTTGGAAGGGTCCTCCAAGACCATCCAGGGCACCCCCTGCTCAACGCAGGACTCCAAGTCAGAGTATCCCTCTAGAATCATCGAAAATAGAGTTGGAAGGGGCCTGCAAGACCATCTAGTCCAGCCCCCTGCTCAATGCAGGACTCCAAGACAGAGCATCCCTATAGAATCATCAAAAGGTAGGGTTGGAAGGCGGCTGCAAGACCATCTAGTCCAGCCCCCTGCTCAACGCAGGACTCCAAGTCAGAGCATCCCTATAGAATCATCGAAAATAGAGTTGGAAGGGACCTGCAAGACCATCTAGTCCAACCCCCTGCTCAACGCAGGACTCCAAGTCAGAGCATCCCTATAGAATCATCTGAAAGTAGGGTTGGAAGTGGCCTGCAAGACTATCTAATCCAGCCCCCTGCTCAACGTAGGACTCCAAGTCAGAGCATCCCTATAGAAAGATCGAAAATAGAGTTGGAAGGCGCCTGCAAGGCCATCTAGTCCAGCCCCCTGCTCAACGCAGGACTCCAAGTCAGAGCATCCCTATAGAATGATCGAAAATAGGGTTGGAAGGGGCCTGCAAGACCATGTATTCCAACCCCGTGCTCAACGCAGGACTCCAAGTCAGAGCAGGCCTATAGAATCATTGGAAAGTAGGGTTGGGGGGAGCCTGCAAGGCCATCTAGTCCAAGCCCCTGCTCCAGGCAGGACTCCAGGTCAGAGCATCCCTATAGAATGATCGAAAATAGGGTTGGAAGGCGCCTGCAAGACCATGTATTCCAACCCCGTGCTCAACGCAGGACTCCAAGTCAGAGCATCCTTATCGAAACATCTGAAAGTAGGGCTGGAAGTGGCCTGCAAGGCCATCTAGTCCAACCCCCTGCTTCACGCAGGACTCCAAGTCAGAGCATCCCTATAGAATCATCTGAAAGTAGGGTTGGAAGTGGTCTGCAAGACTATGTAATCCAGCCCCCTGCTCAACGCAGGACTCCAAGTCAGAGCATCCCTATAGAATCATCAAAAGGTAGGGTTGGAAGGCGGCTGCAAGACCATCTAGTCCAGCCCCCTGCTCAGCGCAGGACTCCAAGTCAGAGCATCCCTATAGAATGATCTAAAATAGGGGTGGAAGGGGCCTGCAAGACCATCTAGTCTAACCCCCTGCTCAATGCAGGACTCTAAGAGCATCCGTATAGAATCATCTGAAAGTACGGTTGGAAGGGGCCTGCAAGACCATCTAGTCCAACCCCTTGCTCAACGCAGGACTCCGAGTCAGAGCATCCCTATACAATGAACCAAAATAGGGTTGGAAGGGGCCGGCAAGACCATCTAGTCCAGCCCTCTGCTCAACGCAGGACTCCAAGTCATAGTTTCCCTATAGAATGATCGAAAATAGGGTTGGAAGGGGCCTGCAAGACCATCTAGTCCAACCCCCTGCTCAACGCAGGACTCCAAGTCAGAGTTTCCCTATAGAATGATCGAAAATAGGGTTGGAAGGGGCCTGCAAGACCATCTAGTCCAACCCCCTGCTCAACGCAGGACTCCAAGTCAGAGCATCCCTATAGAATGATGGAAAATAGGGTTGGAAGGGTCCTCCAAGACCATCCAGGGCACCCCCTGCTCAACGCAGGACTCCAAGTCAGAGTATCCCTCTAGAATCATCGAAAATAGAGTTGGAAGGGGCCTGCAAGACCATCTAGTCCAACCCCCTGCTCAATGCAGGACTCCAAGACAGAGCATCCCTATAGAATCATCAAAAGGTAGAGTTGGAAGGCGGCTGCAAGACCATCTAGTCCAGCCCCTTGCTCAACGTAGGACTCCAAGTCAGAGCATCCCTATAGAATCATCGAAAATAGAGTTGGAAGGGACCTGCAAGACCATCTAGTCCAACCCTCTGCTCAACGCAGGACTCCAAGTCAGAGCATCCCTATAGAATCATCTGAAAGTAGGGTTGGAAGTGGCCTGCAAGACCATCTAATCCAGCCCCCTGCTCAACGTAGGACTCCAAGTCAGAGCATCCCTATAGAAAGATCGAAAATAGAGTTGGAAGGTGCCTGCAAGGCCATCTAGTCCAGCCCCCTGCTCAACGCAGGAGTCCAAGTCAGAGCATCCCTATAGAATGATTGAAAATAGGGTTGGAAGGCGCCTGCAAGACCATGTATTCCAACCCCGTCCTCAACGCAGGACTCCAAGTCAGAGCAGCCCTATAGAATCATTGGAAAGTAGGGTTGGAGGGGGCCTGCAAGGCCATCTAGTCCAGCCCCATGCTCCAGGCAGGACTCCAGGTCAGAGCATCCCTATAGAATGATCGAAAATAGGGTTGGAAGTGGCCTGCAAGACCATCTAGTCCAGCCCCCTGCTCAACGCAGGACTCCAAGTCAGAGCATCCCTATAGAATTATCAAAAGTTAGGGTTGGAAGGCACCTGCAGGACCATCTTCCAGCCCCCTGCTCAACGCATGACTCCAAGTCAGAGCATCACTATAGAATGATTGAAAATAGGGTTGGAAGGGTCCTGCAAGACCATCCAGTGCACCCCCTGCTCAACGCAGGACTCCAAGTCAGAGTATCCCTCTAGAATCATCGAAAATAGAGTTGGAAGGCGGCTGCAAGACCATCTAGGCCAGCCCCCTGCTCAATGAAGGACTCCAGGTCAGAGCATCCCTATAGAATGATGGAAAATAGGGTTGGAAGGCGCCTGCAAGACCATGTATTCCAACCCCCTGCGCAACGCAGGACTCCAAGTCAGAGCATCCCTATAGAATTATCAAAAGTTAGGGTTGGAAGTGGCCTGCAGGACCATCTTCCAGCCCCCTGCTCAACGCAGTACTCCAAGTCAGAGCATCCCTATAGAATGATTGAAAATAGGGTTGGAAGGGCCTGCAAGACCATGTATTCCAACCCCACGCTCAACGCAGGACTCCAAGTCAGAGCAGCCCTATATAATCATTGGAAAGTAGGGTTGGGGGGGCCTGCAAGGCTATCTAGTCTAAGCCCCTGCTCCAGGCAGGACTCCAGGTCAGAGCATCCCTATAGAATGATCGAAAATAGGGTTGGAAGGCACCTGCAAGACCATGTATTCCAACCCCGTGCTCAACGCAGGACTCCAAGTCAGAGCATCCTTATCGAATCATCTGAAAGTAGGGCTGGAAGTGGCCTGCAAGGCCATCTAGTCCAACCCCCTGCTCAACGCAGGACTCCAAGTCAGAGCATCCCTATAGAATCATTTGAAAGTAGGGTTGGAAGTGGCCTGCAAGACTATCTAATCCAGCCCCCTGCTCAACGCAGGACTCCAAGTCAGAGCATCCCTATAGAATAATCAAAAAGTAGGGTTGGAAGTGGCCTGCAAGACTATCTAATCCAGCCCCCTCCTCAACGTAGGACTCCAAGTCAGAGCATCCCTATAGAATCATCAAAAATAGAGTTGGAAGGAACCTGCAAGACCATCTAGTCCAACCCCTTGCTCAACGCAGGACTCCAAATCAGAGCATCCCTATAGAATGATCGAAAATAGGGTTGGAAGGCGCCTGCAAGACCATGTATTCCAACCCCGTGCTCAACGCAGGACTCCAAGTCAGAGCATCCTTATCGAATCATCTGAAAGTAGGGTTGGAAGAAGCCTGCAAGACCATCTAGTCCAGCCCCCTGCTCAACGCAGGACTCCAAGTCAGAGCATCCCTATAGAATTATCAAAAATTAGGGTTGGAAGGCGCCTGCAGGACCATCTTCCAGCCCCCTGCTCAACGCAGGACTCCAAGTCAGAGCATCCCTATAGAATGATTGAAAATAGGGTTGGAAGGGTCCTCCAAGACCATCCAGGGCACCCCCTGCTCAACGCAGGACTCCAAGTCAGAGCATCCCTATAGAATGATTGAAAATAGGGTTGGAAGGGTCCTCCAAGACCATCCAGGGCACCCCCTGCTCAACGCAGGACTCCAAGTCAGAGTATCCCTCTAGAATCATCGAAAATAGAGTTGGAAGGGGCCTGCAAGACCATCTAGTCCAGCCCCCTGCTCAATGCAGGACTCCAAGACAGAGCATCCCTATAGAATCATCAAAAGGTAGGGTTGGAAGGCGGCTGCAAGACCATCTAGTCCAGCCCCCTGCTCAACGCAGGACTCCAAGTCAGAGCATCCCTATAGAATCATCGAAAATAGAGTTGGAAGGGACCTGCAAGACCATCTAGTCCAACCCCCTGCTCAACGCAGGACTCCAAGTCAGAGCATCCCTATAGAATCATCTGAAAGTAGGGTTGGAAGTGGCCTGCAAGACTATCTAATCCAGCCCCCTGCTCAACGTAGGACTCCAAGTCAGAGCATCCCTATAGAAAGATCGAAAATAGAGTTGGAAGGCGCCTGCAAGGCCATCTAGTCCAGCCCCCTGCTCAACGCAGGACTCCAAGTCAGAGCATCCCTATAGAATGATCGAAAATAGGGTTGGAAGGCGCCTGCAAGACCATGTATTCCAACCCCGTGCTCAACGCAGGACTCCAAGTCAGAGCATCCTTATCGAAACATCTGAAAGTAGGGTTGGAAGTGGTCTGCAAGACCATCTAGTCCAGCCCCCTGCTCAACGCAGGACTCCAAGTCAGAGCATCCCTATAGAATCATCAAAAGGTAGGGTTGGAAGGCGGCTGCAAGACCATCTAGTCCAGCCCCCTGCTCAGCGCAGGACTCCAAGTCAGAGCATCCCTATAGAACCATCGAAAATAGAGTTGGAAGGGACCTGCAAGACCATCTAGTCCAACCCCTTGCTCAACGCAGGACTCCAAGCCAGAGCATCCCTATAGAATGATCTAAAATAGGGGTGGAAGGGGCCTGCAAGACCATCTAGTCCAACCCCTTGCTCAACGCAGGACTCCGAGTCAGAGCATCCCTATACAATGAACCAAAATAGGGTTGGAAGGGGCCGGCAAGACCATCTAGTCCAGCCCTCTGCTCAACGCAGGACTCCAAGTCATAGTTTCCCTATAGAATGATCGAAAATAGGGTTGGAAGTGGCCTGCAAGACCATGTAGTCCAGCCTCCTGCTCAACGCAGGACTCCAAGTCAGAGCATCCCTATAGAATGATTGAAAATAGGGTTGGAAGGCGCCTGCAAGACCATGTATTCCAACCCCGTCCTCAACGCAGGACTCCAAGTCAGAGCAGCCCTATAGAATCATTGGAAAGTAGGGTTGGAGGGGGCCTGCAAGGCCATCTAGTCCAGCCCCCTGCTCCAGGCAGGACTCCAGGTCAGAGCATCCCTATAGAATGATCGAAAATAGGGTTGGAAGTGGCCTGCAAGACCATCTAGTCCAGCCCCCTTCTCAACGCAGGACTCCAAGTCAGAGCATCCCTATAGAATTATCAAAAGTTAGGGTTGGAAGGCGCCTGCAGGACCATCTTCCAGCCCCCTGCTCAACGCAGGACTCCAAGTCAGAGCATCCATATAGAATCATGGATAATAGGGTTGGAAGGCGCCTGCAAGACGATGTATTCCAACCCCCTGCTCAACGCAGGACTCCAAGTCAGAGCATGCCTATAGAATTATCAAAAGTTAGGGTTGGGAGGGGCCTGCAGGACCATCTTCCAGCCCCCTGCTCAACGCAGTACTCCAAGTCAGAGCATCCCTATAGAATGATTGAAAATAGGGTTGGAAGGGGCCTGCAAGACCATGTATTCCAACCCCGTGCTCAACGCAGGACTCCAAGTCAGAGCAGCCCTATAGAATCATTGGAAAGTAGGGTTGGGGGGAGCCTGCAAGGCCATCTAGTCCAAGCCCCTGCTCCAGGCAGGACTCCAGGTCAGAGCATCCCTATAGAATCATGGAAAATAGGGTTGGAAGGCGCCTGCAAGACGATGTATTCCAACCCCCTGCTCAACGCAGGACTCCAAGTCAGAGCATGCCTATAGAATTATCAAAAGTTAGGGTTGGAAGTGGCCTGCAGGACCATCTTCCAGCCCCCTGCTCAACGCAGGACTCCAAGTCAGAGCATCCCTATAGAATCATGGAAAATAGGGTTGGAAGGCGCCTGCAAGACGATGTATTCCAACCCCCTGCTCAACGCAGGACTCCAAGTCAGAGCATGCCTATAGAATTATCAAAAGTTAGGGTTGGAAGTGGCCTGCAGGACCATCTTCCAGCCCCCTGCTCAACGCAGGACTCCAAGTCAGAGCATCCCTATAGAATCATCGAAAATAGAATTGGAAGGGACCTGCAAGACCATCTAGTCCAACCCCCTGCTCAACGCAGGACTCCAAGTCAGAGCATCCCTATAGAATCATCTGAAAGTAGGGTTGGAAGTGGCCTGCAAGACCATCTAATCCAGCCCCCTGCTCAACGTAGGACTCCAAGTCAGAGCATCCCTATAGAAAGTTCGAAAATAGAGTTGGAAGGCGCCTGCAAGGCCATCTAGTCCAGCCCCCTGCTCAATGCAGGACTCCAGGTCAGAGCATCCCTATAGAATGATCGAAAATAGGGTTGGAAGTGGCCTGCAAGACCATCTAGTCCAGCCCCCTTCTCAACGCAGGACTCCAAGTCAGAGCATCCCTATAGAATTATCAAAAGTTAGGGTTGGAAGGCGCCTGCAGGACCATCTTCCAGCCCCCTGCTCAACGCAGGACTCCAAGTCAGAGCATCCCTATAGAATCATGGATAATAGGGTTGGAAGGCGCCTGCAAGACGATGTATTCCAACCCCCTGCTCAACGCAGGACTCCAAGTCAGAGCATGCCTATAGAATTATCAAAAGTTAGGGTTGGGAGGGGCCTGCAGGACCATCTTCCAGCCCCCTGCTCAACGCAGTACTCCAAGTCAGAGCATCCCTATAGAATGATTGAAAATAGGGTTGGAAGGGGCCTGCAAGACCATGTATTCCAACCCCGTGCTCAACGCAGGACTCCAAGTCAGAGCAGCCCTATAGAATCATTGGAAAGTAGGGTTGGGGGGAGCCTGCAAGGCCATCTAGTCCAAGCCCCTGCTCCAGGCAGGACTCCAGGTCAGAGCATCCCTATAGAATGATCGAAAATAGGGTTGGAAGGCGCCTGCAAGACCATGTATTCCAACCCCGTGCTCAATGCAGGACTCCAAGTCAGAGCATCCTTATCGAAACATCTGAAAGTAGGGCTGGAAGTGGCCTGCAAGGCCATCTAGTCCAACCCCCTGCTTCACGCAGGACTCCAAGTCAGAGCATCCCTATAGAATCATCTGAAAGTAGGGTTGGAAGTGGTCTGCAAGACTATGTAATCCAGCCCCCTGCTCAACGCAGGACTCCAAGTCAGAGCATCCCTATAGAATCATCAAAAGGTAGGGTTGGAAGGCGGCTGCAAGACCATCTAGTCCAGCCCCCTGCTCAGCGCAGGACTCCAAGTCAGAGCATCCCTATAGAACCATCGAAAATAGAGTTGGAAGGGACCTGCAAGACCATCTAGTCCAACCCCTTGCTCAACGCAGGACTCCAAGCCAGAGCATCCCTATAGAATGATCTAAAATAGGGGTGGAAGGGGCCTGCAAGACCATCTAGTCTAACCCCCTGCTCAATGCAGGACTCTAAGAGCATCCGTATAGAATCATCTGAAAGTACGGTTGGAAGGGGCCTGCAAGACCATCTAGTCCAACCCCTTGCTCAACGCAGGACTCCGAGTCAGAGCATCCCTATACAATGAACCAAAATAGGGTTGGAAGGGGCCGGCAAGACCATCTAGTCCAGCCCTCTGCTCAACGCAGGACTCCAAGTCATAGTTTCCCTATAGAATGATCGAAAATAGGGTTGGAAGGGGCCTGCAAGACCATCTAGTCCAACCCCCTGCTCAACGCAGGACTCCAAGTCAGAGTTTCCCTATAGAATGATCGAAAATAGGGTTGGAAGGGGCCTGCAAGACCATCTAGTCCAACCCCCTGCTCAACGCAGGACTCCAAGTCAGAGCATCCCTATAGAATGATGGAAAATAGGGTTGGAAGGGTCCTCCAAGACCATCCAGGGCACCCCCTGCTCAACGCAGGACTCCAAGTCAGAGTATCCCTCTAGAATCATCGAAAATAGAGTTGGAAGGGGCCTGCAAGACCATCTAGTCCAACCCCCTGCTCAATGCAGGACTCCAAGACAGAGCATCCCTATAGAATCATCAAAAGGTAGAGTTGGAAGGCGGCTGCAAGACCATCTAGTCCAGCCCCTTGCTCAACGTAGGACTCCAAGTCAGAGCATCCCTATAGAATCATCGAAAATAAAGTTGGAAGGGACCTGCAAGACCATCTAGTCCAACCCTCTGCTCAACGTAGGACTCCAAGTCAGAGCATCCCTATAGAATCATCTGAAAGTAGGGTTGGAAGTGGCCTGCAAGACTATCTAATCCAGCCCCCTGCTCAACGTAGGACTCCAAGTCAGAGCATCCCTATAGAAAGATCGAAAATAGAGTTGGAAGGTGCCTGCAAGGCCATCTAGTCCAGCCCCCTGCTCAACGCAGGACTCCAAGTCAGAGCATCCCTATAGAATGATTGAAAATAGGGTTGGAAGGCGCCTGCAAGACCATGTATTCCAACCCCGTCCTCAACGCAGGACTCCAAGTCAGAGCAGCCCTATAGAATCATTGGAAAGTAGGGTTGGAGGGGGCCTGCAAGGCCATCTAGTCCAGCCCCATGCTCCAGGCAGGACTCCAGGTCAGAGCATCCCTATAGAATGATCGAAAATAGGGTTGGAAGTGGCCTGCAAGACCATCTAGTCCAGCCCCCTGCTCAACGCAGGACTCCAAGTCAGAGCAGCCCTATAGAATTATCAAAAGTTAGGGTTGGAAGGCGCCTGCAGGACCATCTTCCAGCCCCCTGCTCAACGCAGGACTCCAAGTCAGAGCATCCCTATAGAATGATTGAAAATAAGGTTGGAAGGGTCCTGCAAGACCATCCAGTGCACCCCCTGCTCAACGCAGGACTCCAAGTCAGAGTATGCCTCTAGAATCATCGAAAATAGAGTTGGAAGGCGGCTGCAAGACCATCTAGGCCAGCCCCCTGCTCAATGAAGGACTCCAGGTCAGAGCATCCCTATAGAATGATGGAAAATAGGGTTGGAAGGCGCCTGCAAGACCATGTATTCCAACCCCCTGCGCAACGCAGGACTCCAAGTCAGAGCATCCCTATAGAATTATCAAAAGTTAGGGTTGGAAGTGGCCTGCAGGACCATCTTCCAGCCCCCTGCTCAACGCAGTACTCCAAGGCAGAGCATCCCTATAGAATGATTGAAAATAGGGTTGGAAGGGCCTGCAAGACCATGTATTCCAACCCCGCGCTCAACGCAGGACTCCAAGTCAGAGCAGCCCTATATAATCATTGGAAAGTAGGGTTGGGGGGGCCTGCAAGGCTATCTAGTCTAAGCCCCTGCTCCAGGCAGGACTCCAGGTCAGAGCATCCCTATAGAATCATCGAAAATAGGGTTGGAAGGCACCTGCAAGACCATGTATTCCAACCCCGTGCTCAACGCAGGACTCCAAGTCAGAGCATCCTTATCGAATCATCTGAAAGTAGGGCTGGAAGTGGCCTGCAAGGCCATCTAGTCCAACCCCCTGCTCAACGCAGGACTCCAAGTCAGAGCATCCCTATAGAATCATTTGAAAGTAGGGTTGGAAGTGGCCTGCAAGACTATCTAATCCAGCCCCCTGCTCAACGCAGGACTCCAAGTCAGAGCATCCCTATAGAATAATCAAAAAGTAGGGTTGGAAGGGGCATGCAAGACCATCTAGTCCAAC
This sequence comes from Heloderma suspectum, assembly GCF_057233095.1. Classification (NCBI taxonomy): domain Eukaryota; kingdom Metazoa; phylum Chordata; class Lepidosauria; order Squamata; family Helodermatidae; genus Heloderma; species Heloderma suspectum. The sequence goes on from NC_139475.1 coordinate 50,694,037, forward strand.
CCCCTGCTCAACGCAGGACTCCAAGTCAGAGCATCCCTAAGGAATCATCTGAAAGTAGGGTTGGAAGTGGCCTGCAAGACTATCTAATCCAGCCCCCTCCTCAACGTAGGACTCCAAGTCAGAGCATCCCTATAGAATCATCAAAAATAGAGTTGGAAGGAACCTGCAAGACCATCTAGTCCAACCCCTTGCTCAACGCAGGACTCCAAATCAGAGCATCCCTATAGAATGATCGAAAATAGGGTTGGAAGGCACCTGCAAGACCATGTATTCCAACCCCGTACTCAACGCAGGACTCCAAGTCAGAGCATCTTTATCGAATCATCTGAAAGTAGGGTTGGAAGAAGCCTGCAAGACCATCTAGTCCAGCCCCCTGCTCAACGCAGGACTCCAAGTCAGAGCATCCCTATAGAATTATCAAAAATTAGGGTTGGAAGGCGCCTGCAGGACCATCTTCCAGCCCCCTGCTCAACGCAGGACTCCAAGTCAGAGCATCCCTATAGAATGATTGAAAATAGGGTTGGAAGGGTCCTCCAAGACCATCCAGGGCACCCCCTGCTCAACGCAGGACTCCAAGTCAGAGCATCCCTATAGAATGATTGAAAATAGGGTTGGAAGGGTCCTCCAAGACCATCCAGGGCACCCCCTGCTCAACGCAGGACTCCAAGTCAGAGTATCCCTCTAGAATCATCGAAAATAGAGTTGGAAGGGGCCTGCAAGACCATCTAGTCCAGCCCCCTGCTCAATGCAGGACTCCAAGACAGAGCATCCCTATAGAATCATCAAAAGGTAGGGTTGGAAGGCGGCTGCAAGACCATCTAGTCCAGCCCCCTGCTCAACGCAGGACTCCAAGTCAGAGCATCCCTATAGAATCATCGAAAATAGAGTTGGAAGGGACCTGCAAGACCATCTAGTCCAACCCCCTGCTCAACGCAGGACTCCAAGTCAGAGCATCCCTATAGAATCATCTGAAAGTAGGGTTGGAAGTGGCCTGCAAGACTATCTAATCCAGCCCCCTGCTCAACGTAGGACTCCAAGTCAGAGCATCCCTATAGAAAGATCGAAAATAGAGTTGGAAGGCGCCTGCAAGGCCATCTAGTCCAGCCCCCTGCTCAACGCAGGACTCCAAGTCAGAGCATCCCTATAGAATGATTGAAAATAGGGTTGGAAGGGGCCTGCAAGACCATGTATTCCAACCCCGTGCTCAACGCAGGACTCCAAGTCAGAGCAGCCCTATAGAATCATTGGAAAGTAGGGTTGGGGGGAGCCTGCAAGGCCATCTAGTCCAAGCCCCTGCTCCAGGCAGGACTCCAGGTCAGAGCATCCCTATAGAATGATCGAAAATAGGGTTGGAAGGCGCCTGCAAGACCATGTATTCCAACCCCGTGCTCAACGCAGGACTCCAAGTCAGAGCATCCTTATCGAAACATCTGAAAGTAGGGCTGGAAGTGGCCTGCAAGGCCATCTAGTCCAACCCCCTGCTTCACGCAGGACTCCAAGTCAGAGCATCCCTATAGAATCATCTGAAAGTAGGGTTGGAAGTGGTCTGCAAGACTATGTAATCCAGCCCCCTGCTCAACGCAGGACTCCAAGTCAGAGCATCCCTATAGAATCATCAAAAGGTAGGGTTGGAAGGCGGCTGCAAGACCATCTAGTCCAGCCCCCTGCTCAGCGCAGGACTCCAAGTCAGAGCATCCCTATAGAACCATCGAAAATAGAGTTGGAAGGGACCTGCAAGACCATCTAGTCCAACCCCTTGCTCAACGCAGGACTCCAAGCCAGAGCATCCCTATAGAATGATCTAAAATAGGGGTGGAAGGGGCCTGCAAGACCATCTAGTCTAACCCCCTGCTCAATGCAGGACTCTAAGAGCATCCGTATAGAATCATCTGAAAGTACGGTTGGAAGGGGCCTGCAAGACCATCTAGTCCAACCCCTTGCTCAACGCAGGACTCCGAGTCAGAGCATCCCTATACAATGAACCAAAATAGGGTTGGAAGGGGCCGGCAAGACCATCTAGTCCAGCCCTCTGCTCAACGCAGGACTCCAAGTCATAGTTTCCCTATAGAATGATCGAAAATAGGGTTGGAAGGGGCCTGCAAGACCATCTAGTCCAACCCCCTGCTCAACGCAGGACTCCAAGTCAGAGTTTCCCTATAGAATGATCGAAAATAGGGTTGGAAGGGGCCTGCAAGACCATCTAGTCCAACCCCCTGCTCAACGCAGGACTCCAAGTCAGAGCATCCCTATAGAATGATGGAAAATAGGGTTGGAAGGGTCCTCCAAGACCATCCAGGGCACCCCCTGCTCAACGCAGGACTCCAAGTCAGAGTATCCCTCTAGAATCATCGAAAATAGAGTTGGAAGGGGCCTGCAAGACCATCTAGTCCAACCCCCTGCTCAATGCAGGACTCCAAGACAGAGCATCCCTATAGAATCATCAAAAGGTAGAGTTGGAAGGCGGCTGCAAGACCATCTAGTCCAGCCCCTTGCTCAACGTAGGACTCCAAGTCAGAGCATCCCTATAGAATCATCGAAAATAAAGTTGGAAGGGACCTGCAAGACCATCTAGTCCAACCCTCTGCTCAACGTAGGACTCCAAGTCAGAGCATCCCTATAGAATCATCTGAAAGTAGGGTTGGAAGTGGCCTGCAAGACTATCTAATCCAGCCCCCTGCTCAACGTAGGACTCCAAGTCAGAGCATCCCTATAGAAAGATCGAAAATAGAGTTGGAAGGTGCCTGCAAGGCCATCTAGTCCAGCCCCCTGCTCAACGCAGGACTCCAAGTCAGAGCATCCCTATAGAATGATTGAAAATAGGGTTGGAAGGCGCCTGCAAGACCATGTATTCCAACCCCGTCCTCAACGCAGGACTCCAAGTCAGAGCAGCCCTATAGAATCATTGGAAAGTAGGGTTGGAGGGGGCCTGCAAGGCCATCTAGTCCAGCCCCATGCTCCAGGCAGGACTCCAGGTCAGAGCATCCCTATAGAATGATCGAAAATAGGGTTGGAAGTGGCCTGCAAGACCATCTAGTCCAGCCCCCTGCTCAACGCAGGACTCCAAGTCAGAGCAGCCCTATAGAATTATCAAAAGTTAGGGTTGGAAGGCGCCTGCAGGACCATCTTCCAGCCCCCTGCTCAACGCAGGACTCCAAGTCAGAGCATCCCTATAGAATGATTGAAAATAAGGTTGGAAGGGTCCTGCAAGACCATCCAGTGCACCCCCTGCTCAACGCAGGACTCCAAGTCAGAGTATGCCTCTAGAATCATCGAAAATAGAGTTGGAAGGCGGCTGCAAGACCATCTAGGCCAGCCCCCTGCTCAATGAAGGACTCCAGGTCAGAGCATCCCTATAGAATGATGGAAAATAGGGTTGGAAGGCGCCTGCAAGACCATGTATTCCAACCCCCTGCGCAACGCAGGACTCCAAGTCAGAGCATCCCTATAGAATTATCAAAAGTTAGGGTTGGAAGTGGCCTGCAGGACCATCTTCCAGCCCCCTGCTCATCGCAGTACTCCAAGGCAGAGCATCCCTATAGAATGATTGAAAATAGGGTTGGAAGGGCCTGCAAGACCATGTATTCCAACCCCGCGCTCAACGCAGGACTCCAAGTCAGAGCAGCCCTATATAATCATTGGAAAGTAGGGTTGGGGGGGCCTGCAAGGCTATCTAGTCTAAGCCCCTGCTCCAGGCAGGACTCCAGGTCAGAGCATCCCTATAGAATCATCGAAAATAGGGTTGGAAGGCACCTGCAAGACCATGTATTCCAACCCCGTGCTCAACGCAGGACTCCAAGTCAGAGCATCCTTATTGAATCATCTGAAAGTAGGGCTGGAAGTGGCCTGCAAGGCCATCTAGTCCAACCCCCTGCTCAACGCAGGACTCCAAGTCAGAGCATCCCTATAGAATCATTTGAAAGTAGGGTTGGAAGTGGCCTGCAAGACTATCTAATCCAGCCCCCTGCTCAACGCAGGACTCCAAGTCAGAGCATCCCTATAGAATAATCAAAAAGTAGGGTTGGAAGGGGCATGCAAGACCATCTAGTCCAACCCCCTGCTCAACGCAGGACTCCAAGTCAGAGCATCCCTAAGGAATCATCTGAAAGTAGGGTTGGAAGTGGCCTGCAAGACTATCTAATCCAGCCCCCTCCTCAACGTAGGACTCCAAGTCAGAGCATCCCTATAGAATCATCAAAAATAGAGTTGGAAGGAACCTGCAAGACCATCTAGTCCAACCCCTTGCTCAACGCAGGACTCCAAATCAGAGCATCCCTATAGAATGATCGAAAATAGGGTTGGAAGGCACCTGCAAGACCATGTATTCCAACCCCGTACTCAACGCAGGACTCCAAGTCAGAGCATCTTTATCGAATCATCTGAAAGTAGGGTTGGAAGAAGCCTGCAAGACCATCTAGTCCAGCCCCCTGCTCAACGCAGGACTCCAAGTCAGAGCATCCCTATAGAATTATCAAAAATTAGGGTTGGAAGGCGCCTGCAGGACCATCTTCCAGCCCCCTGCTCAACGCAGGACTCCAAGTCAGAGCATCCCTATAGAATGATTGAAAATAGGGTTGGAAGGGTCCTCCAAGACCATCCAGGGCACCCCCTGCTCAACGCAGGACTCCAAGTCAGAGCATCCCTATAGAATGATTGAAAATAGGGTTGGAAGGGTCCTCCAAGACCATCCAGGGCACCCCCTGCTCAACGCAGGACTCCAAGTCAGAGTATCCCTCTAGAATCATCGAAAATAGAGTTGGAAGGGGCCTGCAAGACCATCTAGTCCAGCCCCCTGCTCAATGCAGGACTCCAAGACAGAGCATCCCTATAGAATCATCAAAAGGTAGGGTTGGAAGGCGGCTGCAAGACCATCTAGTCCAGCCCCCTGCTCAACGCAGGACTCCAAGTCAGAGCATCCCTATAGAATCATCGAAAATAGAGTTGGAAGGGACCTGCAAGACCATCTAGTCCAACCCCCTGCTCAACGCAGGACTCCAAGTCGGAGCATCCCTATAGAATCATCTGAAAGTAGGGTTGGAAGTGGCCTGCAAGACTATCTAATCCAGCCCCCTGCTCAACGTAGGACTCCAAGTCAGAGCATCCCTATAGAAAGATCGAAAATAGAGTTGGAAGGCGCCTGCAAGGCCATCTAGTCCAGCCCCCTGCTCAACGCAGGACTCCAAGTCAGAGCATCCCTATAGAATGATTGAAAATAGGGTTGGAAGGCGCCTGCAAGACCATGTATTCCAACCCCGTGCTCAACGCAGGACTCCAAGTCAGAGCAGCCCTATAGAATCATTGGAAAGTAGGGTTGGGGGGAGCCTGCAAGGCCATCTAGTCCAAGCCCCTGCTCCAGGCAGGACTCCAGGTCAGAGCATCCCTATAGAATGATCGAAAATAGGGTTGGAAGGCGCCTGCAAGACCATGTATTCCAACCCCGTGCTCAACGCAGGACTCCAAGTCAGAGCATCCTTATCGAAACATCTGAAAGTAGGGCTGGAAGTGGCCTGCAAGGCCATCTAGTCCAACCCCCTGCTTCACGCAGGACTCCAAGTCAGAGCATCCCTATAGAATCATCTGAAAGTAGGGTTGGAAGTGGTCTGCAAGACTATGTAATCCAGCCCCCTGCTCAACGCAGGACTCCAAGTCAGAGCATCCCTATAGAATCATCAAAAGGTAGGGTTGGAAGGCGGCTGCAAGACCATCTAGTCCAGCCCCCTGCTCAGCGCAGGACTCCAAGTCAGAGCATCCCTATAGAACCATCGAAAATAGAGTTGGAAGGGACCTGCAAGACCATCTAGTCCAACCCCTTGCTCAACGCAGGACTCCAAGCCAGAGCATCCCTATAGAATGATCTAAAATAGGGGTGGAAGGGGCCTGCAAGACCATCTAGTCTAACCCCCTGCTCAATGCAGGACTCTAAGAGCATCCGTATAGAATCATCTGAAAGTACGGTTGGAAGGGGCCTGCAAGACCATCTAGTCCAACCCCTTGCTCAACGCAGGACTCCGAGTCAGAGCATCCCTATACAATGAACCAAAATAGGGTTGGAAGGGGCCGGCAAGACCATCTAGTCCAGCCCTCTGCTCAACGCAGGACTCCAAGTCATAGTTTCCCTATAGAATGATCGAAAATAGGGTTGGAAGGGGCCTGCAAGACCATCTAGTCCAACCCCCTGCTCAACGCAGGACTCCAAGTCAGAGTTTCCCTATAGAATGATCGAAAATAGGGTTGGAAGGGGCCTGCAAGACCATCTAGTCCAACCCCCTGCTCAACGCAGGACTCCAAGTCAGAGCATCCCTATAGAATGATGGAAAATAGGGTTGGAAGGGTCCTCCAAGACCATCCAGGGCACCCCCTGCTCAACGCAGGACTCCAAGTCAGAGTATCCCTCTAGAATCATCGAAAATAGAGTTGGAAGGGGCCTGCAAGACCATCTAGTCCAACCCCCTGCTCAATGCAGGACTCCAAGACAGAGCATCCCTATAGAATCATCAAAAGGTAGAGTTGGAAGGCGGCTGCAAGACCATCTAGTCCAGCCCCTTGCTCAACGTAGGACTCCAAGTCAGAGCATCCCTATAGAATCATCGAAAATAAAGTTGGAAGGGACCTGCAAGACCATCTAGTCCAACCCTCTGCTCAACGTAGGACTCCAAGTCAGAGCATCCCTATAGAATCATCTGAAAGTAGGGTTGGAAGTGGCCTGCAAGACTATCTAATCCAGCCCCCTGCTCAACGTAGGACTCCAAGTCAGAGCATCCCTATAGAAAGATCGAAAATAGAGTTGGAAGGTGCCTGCAAGGCCATCTAGTCCAGCCCCCTGCTCAACGCAGGACTCCAAGTCAGAGCATCCCTATAGAATGATTGAAAATAGGGTTGGAAGGCGCCTGCAAGACCATGTATTCCAACCCCGTCCTCAACGCAGGACTCCAAGTCAGAGCAGCCCTATAGAATCATTGGAAAGTAGGGTTGGAGGGGGCCTGCAAGGCCATCTAGTCCAGCCCCATGCTCCAGGCAGGACTCCAAGTCAGAGCATCCCTATAGAATCATCAAAAATAGAGTTGAAAGGAACCTGCAAGACCATCTAGTCCAACCCCTTGCTCAACGCAGGACTCCAAGTCAGAGCATCCCTATAGAATGATTGAAAATAAGGTTGGAAGGGTCCTGCAAGACCATCCAGTGCACCCCCTGCTCAACGCAGGACTCCAAGTCAGAGTATGCCTCTAGAATCATCGAAAATAGAGTTGGAAGGCGGCTGCAAGACCATCTAGGCCAGCCCCCTGCTCAATGAAGGACTCCAGGTCAGAGCATCCCTATAGAATGATGGAAAATAGGGTTGGAAGGCGCCTGCAAGACCATGTATTCCAACCCCCTGCGCAACGCAGGACTCCAAGTCAGAGCATCCCTATAGAATTATCAAAAGTTAGGGTTGGAAGTGGCCTGCAGGACCATCTTCCAGCCCCCTGCTCAACGCAGTACTCCAAGTCAGAGCATCCCTATAGAATGATTGAAAATAGGGTTGGAAGGGCCTGCAAGACCATGTATTCCAACCCCGCGCTCAACGCAGGACTCCAAGTCAGAGCAGCCCTATATAATCATTGGAAAGTAGGGTTGGGGGGGCCTGCAAGGCTATCTAGTCTAAGCCCCTGCTCCAGGCAGGACTCCAGGTCAGAGCATCCCTATAGAATCATCGAAAATAGGGTTGGAAGGCACCTGCAAGACCATGTATTCCAACCCCGTGCTCAACGCAGGACTCCAAGTCAGAGCATCCTTATCGAATCATCTGAAAGTAGGGCTGGAAGTGGCCTGCAAGGCCATCTAGTCCAACCCCCTGCTCAACGCAGGACTCCAAGTCAGAGCATCCCTATAGAATCATTTGAAAGTAGGGTTGGAAGTGGCCTGCAAGACTATCTAATCCAGCCCCCTGCTCAACGCAGGACTCCAAGTCAGAGCATCCCTATAGAATAATCAAAAAGTAGGGTTGGAAGGGGCATGCAAGACCATCTAGTCCAACCCCCTGCTCAACGCAGGACTCCAAGTCAGAGCATCCCTAAGGAATCATCTGAAAGTAGGGTTGGAAGTGGCCTGCAAGACTATCTAATCCAGCCCCCTCCTCAACGTAGGACTCCAAGTCAGAGCATCCCTATAGAATCATCAAAAATAGAGTTGGAAGGAACCTGCAAGACCATCTAGTCCAACCCCTTGCTCAACGCAGGACTCCAAATCAGAGCATCCCTATAGAATGATCGAAAATAGGGTTGGAAGGCACCTGCAAGACCATGTATTCCAACCCCGTACTCAACGCAGGACTCCAAGTCAGAGCATCTTTATCGAATCATCTGAAAGTAGGGTTGGAAGAAGCCTGCAAGACCATCTAGTCCAGCCCCCTGCTCAACGCAGGACTCCAAGTCAGAGCATCCCTATAGAATTATCAAAAATTAGGGTTGGAAGGCGCCTGCAGGACCATCTTCCAGCCCCCTGCTCAACGCAGGACTCCAAGTCAGAGCATCCCTATAGAATGATTGAAAATAGGGTTGGAAGGGTCCTCCAAGACCATCCAGGGCACCCCCTGCTCAACGCAGGACTCCAAGTCAGAGCATCCCTATAGAATGATTGAAAATAGGGTTGGAAGGGTCCTCCAAGACCATCCAGGGCACCCCCTGCTCAACGCAGGACTCCAAGTCAGAGTATCCCTCTAGAATCATCGAAAATAGAGTTGGAAGGGGCCTGCAAGACCATCTAGTCCAGCCCCCTGCTCAATGCAGGACTCCAAGACAGAGCATCCCTATAGAATCATCAAAAGGTAGGGTTGGAAGGCGGCTGCAAGACCATCTAGTCCAGCCCCCTGCTCAACGCAGGACTCCAAGTCAGAGCATCCCTATAGAATCATCGAAAATAGAGTTGGAAGGGACCTGCAAGACCATCTAGTCCAACCCCCTGCTCAACGCAGGACTCCAAGTCAGAGCATCCCTATAGAATCATCTGAAAGTAGGGTTGGAAGTGGCCTGCAAGACTATCTAATCCAGCCCCCTGCTCAACGTAGGACTCCAAGTCAGAGCATCCCTATAGAAAGATCGAAAATAGAGTTGGAAGGCGCCTGCAAGGCCATCTAGTCCAGCCCCCTGCTCAACGCAGGACTCCAAGTCAGAGCATCCCTATAGAATGATCGAAAATAGGGTTGGAAGGGGCCTGCAAGACCATCTAATCCAGCCCCCTGCTCAACGTAGGACTCCAAGTCAGAGCATCCCTATAGAAAGATCGAAAATAGAGTTGGAAGGCGCCTGCAAGGCCATCTAGTCCAGCCCCCTGCTCAACGCAGGACTCCAGGTCAGAGCATCCCTATAGAATGATCGAAAATAGGGTTGGAAGTGGACTGCAAGACCATATAGTCCAGCCCCCTTCTCAACGCAGGACTCCAAGTCAGAGCATCCCTATAGAATTATCAAAAGTTAGGGTTGGAAGGCGCCTGCAGGACCATCTTCCAGCCCCCTGCTCAACGCAGGACTCCAAGTCAGAGCATCCCTATAGAATCATGGATAATAGGGTTGGAAGGCGCCTGCAAGACGATGTATTCCAACCCCCTGCTCAACGCAGGACTCCAAGTCAGAGCATGCCTATAGAATTATCAAAAGTTAGGGTTGGGAGGGGCCTGCAGGACCATCTTCCAGCCCCCTGCTCAACGCAGTACTCCAAGTCAGAGCATCCCTATAGAATGATTGAAAATAGGGTTGGAAGGGGCCTGCAAGACCATGTATTCCAACCCCGTGCTCAACGCAGGACTCCAAGTCAGAGCAGCCCTATAGAATCATTGGAAAGTAGGGTTGGGGGGAGCCTGCAAGGCCATCTAGTCCAAGCCCCTGCTCCAGGCAGGACTCCAGGTCAGAGCATCCCTATAGAATGATCGAAAATAGGGTTGGAAGGCGCCTGCAAGACCATGTATTCCAACCCCGTGCTCAACGCAGGACTCCAAGTCAGAGCATCCTTATCGAAACATCTGAAAGTAGGGCTGGAAGTGGCCTGCAAGGCCATCTAGTCCAACCCCCTGCTTCACGCAGGACTCCAAGTCAGAGCATCCCTATAGAATCATCTGAAAGTAGGGTTGGAAGTGGTCTGGAAGACTATGTAATCCAGCCCCCTGCTCAACGCAGGACTCCAAGTCAGAGCATCCCTATAGAATCATCAAAAGGTAGGGTTGGAAGGCGGCTGCAAGACCATCTAGTCCAGCCCCCTGCTCAGCGCAGGACTCCAAGTCAGAGCATCCCTATAGAACCATCGAAAATAGAGTTGGAAGGGACCTGCAAGACCATCTAGTCCAACCCCTTGCTCAACGCAGGACTCCAAGCCAGAGCATCCCTATAGAATGATCTAAAATAGGGGTGGAAGGGGCCTGCAAGACCATCTAGTCTAACCCCCTGCTCAATGCAGGACTCTAAGAGCATCCGTATAGAATCATCTGAAAGTACGGTTGGAAGGGGCCTGCAAGACCATCTAGTCCAACCCCTTGCTCAACGCAGGACTCCGAGTCAGAGCATCCCTATACAATGAACCAAAATAGGGTTGGAAGGGGCCGGCAAGACCATCTAGTCCAGCCCTCTGCTCAACGCAGGACTCCAAGTCATAGTTTCCCTATAGAATGATCGAAAATAGGGTTGGAAGGGGCCTGCAAGACCATCTAGTCCAACCCCCTGCTCAACGCAGGACTCCAAGTCAGAGTTTCCCTATAGAATGATCGAAAATAGGGTTGGAAGGGGCCTGCAAGACCATCTAGTCCAACCCCCTGCTCAACGCAGGACTCCAAGTCAGAGCATCCCTATAGAATGATGGAAAATAGGGTTGGAAGGGTCCTCCAAGACCATCCAGGGCACCCCCTGCTCAACGCAGGACTCCAAGTCAGAGTATCCCTCTAGAATCATCGAAAATAGAGTTGGAAGGGGCCTGCAAGACCATCTAGTCCAACCCCCTGCTCAATGCAGGACTCCAAGACAGAGCATCCCTATAGAATCATCAAAAGGTAGAGTTGGAAGGCGGCTGCAAGACCATCTAGTCCAGCCCCTTGCTCAACGTAGGACTCCAAGTCAGAGCATCCCTATAGAATCATCGAAAATAAAGTTGGAAGGGACCTGCAAGACCATCTAGTCCAACCCTCTGCTCAACGTAGGACTCCAAGTCAGAGCATCCCTATAGAATCATCTGAAAGTAGGGTTGGAAGTGGCCTGCAAGACTATCTAATCCAGCCCCCTGCTCAACGTAGGACTCCAAGTCAGAGCATCCCTATAGAATCATCGAAAATAGAGTTGGAAGGTGCCTGCAAGGCCATCTAGTCCAGCCCCCTGCTCAACGCAGGACTCCAAATCAGAGCATCCCTATAGAATGATTGAAAATAGGGTTGGAAGGCGCCTGCAAGACCATGTATTCCAACCCCGTCCTCAACGCAGGACTCCAAGTCAGAGCAGCCCTATAGAATCATTGGAAAGTAGGGTTGGAGGGGGCCTGCAAGGCCATCTAGTCCAGCCCCATGCTCCAGGCAGGACTCCAGGTCAGAGCATCCCTATAGAATGATCGAAAATAGGGTTGGAAGTGGCCTGCAAGACCATCTAGTCCAGCCCCCTGCTCAACGCAGGACTCCAAGTCAGAGCAGCCCTATAGAATTATCAAAAGTTAGGGTTGGAAGGCGCCTGCAGGACCATCTTCCAGCCCCCTGCTCAACGCAGGACTCCAAGTCAGAGCATCCCTATAGAATGATTGAAAATAAGGTTGGAAGGGTCCTGCAAGACCATCCAGTGCACCCCCTGCTCAACGCAGGACTCCAAGTCAGAGTATGCCTCTAGAATCATCGAAAATAGAGTTGGAAGGCGGCTGCAAGACCATCTAGGCCAGCCCCCTGCTCAATGAAGGACTCCAGGTCAGAGCATCCCTATAGAATGATGGAAAATAGGGTTGGAAGGCGCCTGCAAGACCATGTATTCCAACCCCCTGCGCAACGCAGGACTCCAAGTCAGAGCATCCCTATAGAATTATCAAAAGTTAGGGTTGGAAGTGGCCTGCAGGACCATCTTCCAGCCCCCTGCTCAACGCAGTACTCCAAGTCAGAGCATCCCTATAGAATGATTGAAAATAGGGTTGGAAGGGCCTGCAAGACCATGTATTCCAACCCCGCGCTCAACGCAGGACTCCAAGTCAGAGCAGCCCTATATAATCATTGGAAAGTAGGGTTGGGGGGGCCTGCAAGGCTATCTAGTCTAAGCCCCTGCTCCAGGCAGGACTCCAGGTCAGAGCATCCCTATAGAATCATCGAAAATAGGGTTGGAAGGCACCTGCAAGACCATGTATTCCAACCCCGTGCTCAACGCAGGACTCCAAGTCAGAGCATCCTTATCGAATCATCTGAAAGTAGGGCTGGAAGTGGCCTGCAAGGCCATCTAGTCCAACCCCCTGCTCAACGCAGGACTCCAAGTCAGAGCATCCCTATAGAATCATTTGAAAGTAGGGTTGGAAGTGGCCTGCAAGACTATCTAATCCAGCCCCCTGCTCAACGCAGGACTCCAAGTCAGAGCATCCCTATAGAATAATCAAAAAGTAGGGTTGGAAGGGGCATGCAAGACCATCTAGTCCAACCCCCTGCTCAACGCAGGACTCCAAGTCAGAGCATCCCTAAGGAATCATCTGAAAGTAGGGTTGGAAGTGGCCTGCAAGACTATCTAATCCAGCCCCCTCCTCAACGTAGGACTCCAAGTCAGAGCATCCCTATAGAATCATCAAAAATAGAGTTGGAAGGAACCTGCAAGACCATCTAGTCCAACCCCTTGCTCAACGCAGGACTCCAAATCAGAGCATCCCTATAGAATGATCGAAAATAGGGTTGGAAGGCACCTGCAAGACCATGTATTCCAACCCCGTACTCAACGCAGGACTCCAAGTCAGAGCATCTTTATCGAATCATCTGAAAGTAGGATTGGAAGAAGCCTGCAAGACCATCTAGTCCAGCCCCCTGCTCAACGCAGGACTCCAAGTCAGAGCATCCCTATAGAATTATCAAAAATTAGGGTTGGAAGGCGCCTGCAGGACCATCTTCCAGCCCCCTGCTCAACGCAGGACTCCAAGTCAGAGCATCCCTATAGAATGATTGAAAATAGGGTTGGAAGGGTCCTCCAAGACCATCCAGGGCACCCCCTGCTCAACGCAGGACTCCAAGTCAGAGCATCCCTATAGAATGATTGAAAATAGGGTTGGAAGGGTCCTCCAAGACCATCCAGGGCACCCCCTGCTCAACGCAGGACTCCAAGTCAGAGTATCCCTCTAGAATCATCGAAAATAGAGTTGGAAGGGGCCTGCAAGACCATCTAGTCCAGCCCCCTGCTCAATGCAGGACTCCAAGACAGAGCATCCCTATAGAATCATCAAAAGGTAGGGTTGGAAGGCGGCTGCAAGACCATCTAGTCCAGCCCCCTGCTCAACGCAGGACTCCAAGTCAGAGCATCCCTATAGAATCATCGAAAATAGAGTTGGAAGGGACCTGCAAGACCATCTAGTCCAACCCCCTGCTCAACGCAGGACTCCAAGTCAGAGCATCCCTATAGAATCATCTGAAAGTAGGGTTGGAAGTGGCCTGCAAGACTATCTAATCCAGCCCCCTGCTCAACGTAGGACTCCAAGTCAGAGCATCCCTATAGAAAGATCGAAAATAGAGTTGGAAGGCGCCTGCAAGGCCATCTAGTCCAGCCCCCTGCTCAACGCAGGACTCCAAGTCAGAGCATCCCTATAGAATGATCGAAAATAGGGTTGGAAGGGGCCTGCAAGACCATGTATTCCAACCCCGTGCTCAACGCAGGACTCCAAGTCAGAGCAGCCCTATAGAATCATTGGAAAGTAGGGTTGGGGGGAGCCTGCAAGGCCATCTAGTCCAAGCCCCTGCTCCAGGCAGGACTCCAGGTCAGAGCATCCCTATAGAATGATCGAAAATAGGGTTGGAAGGCGCCTGCAAGACCATGTATTCCAACCCCGTGCTCAACGCAGGACTCCAAGTCAGAGCATCCTTATCGAAACATCTGAAAGTAGGGCTGGAAGTGGCCTGCAAGGCCATCTAGTCCAACCCCCTGCTTCACGCAGGACTCCAAGTCAGAGCATCCCTATAGAATCATCTGAAAGTAGGGTTGGAAGTGGTCTGCAAGACTATGTAATCCAGCCCCCTGCTCAACGCAGGACTCCAAGTCAGAGCATCCCTATAGAATCATCAAAAGGTAGGGTTGGAAGGCGGCTGCAAGACCATCTAGTCCAGCCCCCTGCTCAGCGCAGGACTCCAAGTCAGAGCATCCCTATAGAATGATCTAAAATAGGGGTGGAAGGGGCCTGCAAGACCATCTAGTCTAACCCCCTGCTCAATGCAGGACTCTAAGAGCATCCGTATAGAATCATCTGAAAGTACGGTTGGAAGGGGCCTGCAAGACCATCTAGTCCAACCCCTTGCTCAACGCAGGACTCCGAGTCAGAGCATCCCTATACAATGAACCAAAATAGGGTTGGAAGGGGCCGGCAAGACCATCTAGTCCAGCCCTCTGCTCAACGCAGGACTCCAAGTCATAGTTTCCCTATAGAATGATCGAAAATAGGGTTGGAAGGGGCCTGCAAGACCATCTAGTCCAACCCCCTGCTCAACGCAGGACTCCAAGTCAGAGTTTCCCTATAGAATGATCGAAAATAGGGTTGGAAGGGGCCTGCAAGACCATCTAGTCCAACCCCCTGCTCAACGCAGGACTCCAAGTCAGAGCATCCCTATAGAATGATGGAAAATAGGGTTGGAAGGGTCCTCCAAGACCATCCAGGGCACCCCCTGCTCAACGCAGGACTCCAAGTCAGAGTATCCCTCTAGAATCATCGAAAATAGAGTTGGAAGGGGCCTGCAAGACCATCTAGTCCAACCCCCTGCTCAATGCAGGACTCCAAGACAGAGCATCCCTATAGAATCATCAAAAGGTAGAGTTGGAAGGCGGCTGCAAGACCATCTAGTCCAGCCCCTTGCTCAACGTAGGACTCCAAGTCAGAGCATCCCTATAGAATCATCGAAAATAGAGTTGGAAGGGACCTGCAAGACCATCTAGTCCAACCCTCTGCTCAACGCAGGACTCCAAGTCAGAGCATCCCTATAGAATCATCTGAAAGTAGGGTTGGAAGTGGCCTGCAAGACCATCTAATCCAGCCCCCTGCTCAACGTAGGACTCCAAGTCAGAGCATCCCTATAGAAAGATCGAAAATAGAGTTGGAAGGTGCCTGCAAGGCCATCTAGTCCAGCCCCCTGCTCAACGCAGGAGTCCAAGTCAGAGCATCCCTATAGAATGATTGAAAATAGGGTTGGAAGGCGCCTGCAAGACCATGTATTCCAACCCCGTCCTCAACGCAGGACTCCAAGTCAGAGCAGCCCTATAGAATCATTGGAAAGTAGGGTTGGAGGGGGCCTGCAAGGCCATCTAGTCCAGCCCCATGCTCCAGGCAGGACTCCAGGTCAGAGCATCCCTATAGAATGATCGAAAATAGGGTTGGAAGTGGCCTGCAAGACCATCTAGTCCAGCCCCCTGCTCAACGCAGGACTCCAAGTCAGAGCATCCCTATAGAATTATCAAAAGTTAGGGTTGGAAGGCACCTGCAGGACCATCTTCCAGCCCCCTGCTCAACGCATGACTCCAAGTCAGAGCATCACTATAGAATGATTGAAAATAGGGTTGGAAGGGTCCTGCAAGACCATCCAGTGCACCCCCTGCTCAACGCAGGACTCCAAGTCAGAGTATCCCTCTAGAATCATCGAAAATAGAGTTGGAAGGCGGCTGCAAGACCATCTAGGCCAGCCCCCTGCTCAATGAAGGACTCCAGGTCAGAGCATCCCTATAGAATGATGGAAAATAGGGTTGGAAGGCGCCTGCAAGACCATGTATTCCAACCCCCTGCGCAACGCAGGACTCCAAGTCAGAGCATCCCTATAGAATTATCAAAAGTTAGGGTTGGAAGTGGCCTGCAGGACCATCTTCCAGCCCCCTGCTCAACGCAGTACTCCAAGTCAGAGCATCCCTATAGAATGATTGAAAATAGGGTTGGAAGGGCCTGCAAGACCATGTATTCCAACCCCACGCTCAACGCAGGACTCCAAGTCAGAGCAGCCCTATATAATCATTGGAAAGTAGGGTTGGGGGGGCCTGCAAGGCTATCTAGTCTAAGCCCCTGCTCCAGGCAGGACTCCAGGTCAGAGCATCCCTATAGAATGATCGAAAATAGGGTTGGAAGGCACCTGCAAGACCATGTATTCCAACCCCGTGCTCAACGCAGGACTCCAAGTCAGAGCATCCTTATCGAATCATCTGAAAGTAGGGCTGGAAGTGGCCTGCAAGGCCATCTAGTCCAACCCCCTGCTCAACGCAGGACTCCAAGTCAGAGCATCCCTATAGAATCATTTGAAAGTAGGGTTGGAAGTGGCCTGCAAGACTATCTAATCCAGCCCCCTGCTCAACGCAGGACTCCAAGTCAGAGCATCCCTATAGAATAATCAAAAAGTAGGGTTGGAAGTGGCCTGCAAGACTATCTAATCCAGCCCCCTCCTCAACGTAGGACTCCAAGTCAGAGCATCCCTATAGAATCATCAAAAATAGAGTTGGAAGGAACCTGCAAGACCATCTAGTCCAACCCCTTGCTCAACGCAGGACTCCAAATCAGAGCATCCCTATAGAATGATCGAAAATAGGGTTGGAAGGCGCCTGCAAGACCATGTATTCCAACCCCGTGCTCAACGCAGGACTCCAAGTCAGAGCATCCTTATCGAATCATCTGAAAGTAGGGTTGGAAGAAGCCTGCAAGACCATCTAGTCCAGCCCCCTGCTCAACGCAGGACTCCAAGTCAGAGCATCCCTATAGAATTATCAAAAATTAGGGTTGGAAGGCGCCTGCAGGACCATCTTCCAGCCCCCTGCTCAACGCAGGACTCCAAGTCAGAGCATCCCTATAGAATGATTGAAAATAGGGTTGGAAGGGTCCTCCAAGACCATCCAGGGCACCCCCTGCTCAACGCAGGACTCCAAGTCAGAGCATCCCTATAGAATGATTGAAAATAGGGTTGGAAGGGTCCTCCAAGACCATCCAGGGCACCCCCTGCTCAACGCAGGACTCCAAGTCAGAGTATCCCTCTAGAATCATCGAAAATAGAGTTGGAAGGGGCCTGCAAGACCATCTAGTCCAGCCCCCTGCTCAATGCAGGACTCCAAGACAGAGCATCCCTATAGAATCATCAAAAGGGAGGGTTGGAAGGCGGCTGCAAGACCATCTAGTCCAGCCCCCTGCTCAACGCAGGACTCCAAGTCAGAGCATCCCTATAGAATCATCGAAAATAGAGTTGGAAGGGACCTGCAAGACCATCTAGTCCAACCCCCTGCTCAACGCAGGACTCCAAGTCAGAGCATCCCTATAGAATCATCTGAAAGTAGGGTTGGAAGTGGCCTGCAAGACTATCTAATCCAGCCCCCTGCTCAACGTAGGACTCCAAGTCAGAGCATCCCTATAGAAAGATCGAAAATAGAGTTGGAAGGCGCCTGCAAGGCCATCTAGTCCAGCCCCCTGCTCAACGCAGGACTCCAAGTCAGAGCATCCCTATAGAATGATCGAAAATAGGGTTGGAAGGCGCCTGCAAGACCATGTATTCCAACCCCGTGCTCAACGCAGGACTCCAAGTCAGAGCATCCTTATCGAAACATCTGAAAGTAGGGTTGGAAGTGGTCTGCAAGACCATCTAGTCCAGCCCCCTGCTCAACGCAGGACTCCAAGTCAGAGCATCCCTATAGAATCATCAAAAGGTAGGGTTGGAAGGCGGCTGCAAGACCATCTAGTCCAGCCCCCTGCTCAGCGCAGGACTCCAAGTCAGAGCATCCCTATAGAACCATCGAAAATAGAGTTGGAAGGGACCTGCAAGACCATCTAGTCCAACCCCTTGCTCAACGCAGGACTCCAAGCCAGAGCATCCCTATAGAATGATCTAAAATAGGGGTGGAAGGGGCCTGCAAGACCATCTAGTCCAACCCCTTGCTCAACGCAGGACTCCGAGTCAGAGCATCCCTATACAATGAACCAAAATAGGGTTGGAAGGGGCCGGCAAGACCATCTAGTCCAGCCCTCTGCTCAACGCAGGACTCCAAGTCATAGTTTCCCTATAGAATGATCGAAAATAGGGTTGGAAGTGGCCTGCAAGACCATGTAGTCCAGCCTCCTGCTCAACGCAGGACTCCAAGTCAGAGCATCCCTATAGAATGATTGAAAATAGGGTTGGAAGGCGCCTGCAAGACCATGTATTCCAACCCCGTCCTCAACGCAGGACTCCAAGTCAGAGCAGCCCTATAGAATCATTGGAAAGTAGGGTTGGAGGGGGCCTGCAAGGCCATCTAGTCCAGCCCCCTGCTCCAGGCAGGACTCCAGGTCAGAGCATCCCTATAGAATGATCGAAAATAGGGTTGGAAGTGGCCTGCAAGACCATCTAGTCCAGCCCCCTTCTCAACGCAGGACTCCAAGTCAGAGCATCCCTATAGAATTATCAAAAGTTAGGGTTGGAAGGCGCCTGCAGGACCATCTTCCAGCCCCCTGCTCAACGCAGGACTCCAAGTCAGAGCATCCATATAGAATCATGGATAATAGGGTTGGAAGGCGCCTGCAAGACGATGTATTCCAACCCCCTGCTCAACGCAGGACTCCAAGTCAGAGCATGCCTATAGAATTATCAAAAGTTAGGGTTGGGAGGGGCCTGCAGGACCATCTTCCAGCCCCCTGCTCAACGCAGTACTCCAAGTCAGAGCATCCCTATAGAATGATTGAAAATAGGGTTGGAAGGGGCCTGCAAGACCATGTATTCCAACCCCGTGCTCAACGCAGGACTCCAAGTCAGAGCAGCCCTATAGAATCATTGGAAAGTAGGGTTGGGGGGAGCCTGCAAGGCCATCTAGTCCAAGCCCCTGCTCCAGGCAGGACTCCAGGTCAGAGCATCCCTATAGAATGATCGAAAATAGGGTTGGAAGGCGCCTGCAAGACCATGTATTCCAACCCCGTGCTCAACGCAGGACTCCAAGTCAGAGCATCCTTATCGAAACATCTGAAAGTAGGGCTGGAAGTGGCCTGCAAGGCCATCTAGTCCAGCCCCCTGCTCAACGCAGGACTCCAAGTCAGAGCATCCCTATAGAATCATCAAAAGGTAGGGTTGGAAGGCGGCTGCAAGACCATCTAGTCCAGCCCCCTGCTCAGCGCAGGACTCCAAGTCAGAGCATCCCTATAGAACCATCGAAAATAGAGTTGGAAGGGACCTGCAAGACCATCTAGTCCAACCCCTTGCTCAACGCAGGACTCCAAGCCAGAGCATCCCTATAGAATGATCTAAAATAGGGGTGGAAGGGGCCTGCAAGACCATCTAGTCTAACCCCCTGCTCAATGCAGGACTCTAAGAGCATCCGTATAGAATCATCTGAAAGTACGGTTGGAAGGGGCCTGCAAGACCATCTAGTCCAACCCCTTGCTCAACGCAGGACTCCGAGTCAGAGCATCCCTATACAATGAACCAAAATAGGGTTGGAAGGGGCCGGCAAGACCATCTAGTCCAGCCCTCTGCTCAACGCAGGACTCCAAGTCATAGTTTCCCTATAGAATGATCGAAAATAGGGTTGGAAGGGGCCTGCAAGACCATCTAGTCCAACCCCCTGCTCAACGCAGGACTCCAAGTCAGAGTTTCCCTATAGAATGATCGAAAATAGGGTTGGAAGGGGCCTGCAAGACCATCTAGTCCAACCCCCTGCTCAACGCAGGACTCCAAGTCAGAGCATCCCTATAGAATGATGGAAAATAGGGTTGGAAGGGTCCTCCAAGACCATCCAGGGCACCCCCTGCTCAACGCAGGACTCCAAGTCAGAGTATCCCTCTAGAATCATCGAAAATAGAGTTGGAAGGGGCCTGCAAGACCATCTAGTCCAACCCCCTGCTCAATGCAGGACTCCAAGACAGAGCATCCCTATAGAATCATCAAAAGGTAGAGTTGGAAGGCGGCTGCAAGACCATCTAGTCCAGCCCCTTGCTCAACGTAGGACTCCAAGTCAGAGCATCCCTATAGAATCATCGAAAATAAAGTTGGAAGGGACCTGCAAGACCATCTAGTCCAACCCTCTGCTCAACGCAGGACTCCAAGTCAGAGCATCCCTATAGAATCATCTGAAAGTAGGGTTGGAAGTGGCCTGCAAGACTATCTAATCCAGCCCCCTGCTCAACGTAGGACTCCAAGTCAGAGCATCCCTATAGAAAGATCGAAAATAGAGTTGGAAGGTGCCTGCAAGGCCATCTAGTCCAGCCCCCTGCTCAACGCAGGACTCCAAGTCAGAGCATCCCTATAGAATGATTGAAAATAGGGTTGGAAGGCGCCTGCAAGACCATGTATTCCAACCCCGTCCTCAACGCAGGACTCCAAGTCAGAGCAGCCCTATAGAATCATTGGAAAGTAGGGTTGGAGGGGGCCTGCAAGGCCATCTAGTCCAGCCCCATGCTCCAGGCAGGACTCCAGGTCAGAGCATCCCTATAGAATGATCGAAAATAGGGTTGGAAGTGGCCTGCAAGACCATCTAGTCCAGCCCCCTGCTCAACGCAGGACTCCAAGTCAGAGCATCCCTATAGAATTATCAAAAGTTAGGGTTGGAAGGCGCCTGCAGGACCATCTTCCAGCCCCCTGCTCAACGCAGGACTCCAAGTCAGAGCATCCCTATAGAATGATTGAAAATAAGGTTGGAAGGGTCCTGCAAGACCATCCAGTGCACCCCCTGCTCAACGCAGGACTCCAAGTCAGAGTATGCCTCTAGAATCATCGAAAATAGAGTTGGAAGGCGGCTGCAAGACCATCTAGGCCAGCCCCCTGCTCAATGAAGGACTCCAGGTCAGAGCATCCCTATAGAATGATGGAAAATAGGGTTGGAAGGCGCCTGCAAGACCATGTATTCCAACCCCCTGCGCAACGCAGGACTCCAAGTCAGAGCATCCCTATAGAATTATCAAAAGTTAGGGTTGGAAGTGGCCTGCAGGACCATCTTCCATCCCCCTGCTCAACGCAGTACTCCAAGTCAGAGCATCCCTATAGAATGATTGAAAATAGGGTTGGAAGGGCCTGCAAGACCATGTATTCCAACCCCGCGCTCAACGCAGGACTCCAAGTCAGAGCAGCCCTATATAAACATTGGAAAGTAGGGTTGGGGGGGCCTGCAAGGCTATCTAGTCTAAGCCCCTGCTCCAGGCAGGACTCCAGGTCAGAGCATCCCTATAGAATCATCGAAAATAGGGTTGGAAGGCACCTGCAAGACCATGTATTCCAACCCCGTGCTCAACGCAGGACTCCACGTCAGAGCATCCTTATCGAATCATCTGAAAGTAGGGCTGGAAGTGGCCTGCAAGGCCATCTAGTCCAACCCCCTGCTCAACGCAGGACTCCAAGTCAGAGCATCCCTATAGAATCATTTGAAATTAGGGTTGGAAGTGGCCTGCAAGACTATCTAATCCAGCCCCCTCCTCAACGTAGGACTCCAAGTGAGAGCATCCCTATAGAATAATCAAAAAGTAGGGTTGGAAGGGGCATGCAAGACCATCTAGTCCAACCCCCTGCTCAACGCAGGACTCCAAGTCAGAGCATCCCTAAGGAATCATCTGAAAGTAGGGTTGGAAGTGGCCTGCAAGACTATCTAATCCAGCCCCCTCCTCAACGTAGGACTCCAAGTCAGAGCATCCCTATAGAATCATCAAAAATAGAGTTGGAAGGAACCTGCAAGACCATCTAGTCCAACCCCTTGCTCAACGCAGGACTCCAAATCAGAGCATCCCTATAGAATGATCGAAAATAGGGTTGGAAGGCACCTGCAAGACCATGTATTCCAACCCCGTACTCAACGCAGGACTCCAAGTCAGAGCATCTTTATCGAATCATCTGAAAGTAGGGTTGGAAGAAGCCTGCAAGACCATCTAGTCCAGCCCCCTGCTCAACGCAGGACTCCAAGTCAGAGCATCCCTATAGAATTATCAAAAATTAGGGTTGGAAGGCGCCTGCAGGACCATCTTCCAGCCCCCTGCTCAACGCAGGACTCCAAGTCAGAGCATCCCTATAGAATGATTGAAAATAGGGTTGGAAGGGTCCTCCAAGACCATCCAGGGCACCCCCTGCTCAACGCAGGACTCCAAGTCAGAGCATCCCTATAGAATGATTGAAAATAGGGTTGGAAGGGTCCTCCAAGACCATCCAGGGCACCCCCTGCTCAACGCAGGACTCCAAGTCAGAGTATCCCTCTAGAATCATCGAAAATAGAGTTGGAAGGGGCCTGCAAGACCATCTAGTCCAGCCCCCTGCTCAATGCAGGACTCCAAGACAGAGCATCCCTATAGAATCATCAAAAGGTAGGGTTGGAAGGCGGCTGCAAGACCATCTAGTCCAGCCCCCTGCTCAACGCAGGACTCCAAGTCAGAGCATCCCTATAGAATCATCGAAAATAGAGTTGGAAGGGACCTGCAAGACCATCTAGTCCAACCCCCTGCTCAACGCAGGACTCCAAGTCAGAGCATCCCTATAGAATCATCTGAAAGTAGGGTTGGAAGGGGCCTGCAAGACCATGTATTCCAACCCCGTGCTCAACGCAGGACTCCAAGTCAGAGCAGCCCTATAGAATCATTGGAAAGTAGGGTTGGGGGGAGCCTGCAAGGCCATCTAGTCCAAGCCCCTGCTCCAGGCAGGACTCCAGGTCAGAGCATCCCTATAGAATGATCGAAAATAGGGTTGGAAGGCGCCTGCAAGACCATGTATTCCAACCCCGTGCTCAACGCAGGACTCCAAGTCAGAGCATCCTTATCGAAACATCTGAAAGTAGGGCTGGAAGTGGCCTGCAAGGCCATCTAGTCCAACCCCCTGCTTCACGCAGGACTCCAAGTCAGAGCATCCCTATAGAATCATCTGAAAGTAGGGTTGGAAGTGGTCTGCAAGACTATGTAATCCAGCCCCCTGCTCAACGCAGGACTCCAAGTCAGAGCATCCCTATAGAATCATCAAAAGGTAGGGTTGGAAGGTGGCTGCAAGACCATCTAGTCCAGCCCCCTGCTCAGCGCAGGACTCCAAGTCAGAGCATCCCTATAGAATGATCTAAAATAGGGGTGGAAGGGGCCTGCAAGACCATCTAGTCTAACCCCCTGCTCAATGCAGGACTCTAAGAGCATCCGTATAGAATCATCTGAAAGTACGGTTGGAAGGGGCCTGCAAGACCATCTAGTCCAACCCCTTGCTCAACGCAGGACTCCGAGTCAGAGCATCCCTATACAATGAACCAAAATAGGGTTGGAAGGGGCCGGCAAGACCATCTAGTCCAGCCCTCTGCTCAACGCAGGACTCCAAGTCATAGTTTCCCTATAGAATGATCGAAAATAGGGTTGGAAGGGGCCTGCAAGACCATCTAGTCCAACCCCCTGCTCAACGCAGGACTCCAAGTCAGAGTTTCCCTATAGAATGATCGAAAATAGGGTTGGAAGGGGCCTGCAAGACCATCTAGTCCAACCCCCTGCTCAACGCAGGACTCCAAGTCAGAGCATCCCTATAGAATGATGGAAAATAGGGTTGGAAGGGTCCTCCAAGACCATCCAGGGCACCCCCTGCTCAACGCAGGACTCCAAGTCAGAGTATCCCTCTAGAATCATCGAAAATAGAGTTGGAAGGGGCCTGCAAGACCATCTAGTCCAACCCCCTGCTCAATGCAGGACTCCAAGACAGAGCATCCCTATAGAATCATCAAAAGGTAGAGTTGGAAGGCGGCTGCAAGACCATCTAGTCCAGCCCCCTGCTCAACGCAGGACTCCAAGTCAGAGCATCCCTATAGAATTATCAAAAGTTAGGGTTGGAAGGCACCTGCAGGACCATCTTCCAGCCCCCTGCTCAACGCATGACTCCAAGTCAGAGCATCACTATAGAATGATTGAAAATAGGGTTGGAAGGGTCCTGCAAGACCATCCAGTGCACCCCCTGCTCAACGCAGGACTCCAAGTCAGAGTATCCCTCTAGAATCATCGAAAATAGAGTTGGAAGGCGGCTGCAAGACCATCTAGGCCAGCCCCCTGCTCAATGAAGGACTCCAGGTCAGAGCATCCCTATAGAATGATGGAAAATAGGGTTGGAAGGCGCCTGCAAGACCATGTATTCCAACCCCCTGCGCAACGCAGGACTCCAAGTCAGAGCATCCCTATAGAATTATCAAAAGTTAGGGTTGGAAGTGGCCTGCAGGACCATCTTCCAGCCCCCTGCTCAACGCAGTACTCCAAGTCAGAGCATCCCTATAGAATGATTGAAAATAGGGTTGGAAGGGCCTGCAAGACCATGTATTCCAACCCCGCGCTCAACGCAGGACTCCAAGTCAGAGCAGCCCTATATAATCATTGGAAAGTAGGGTTGGGGGGGCCTGCAAGGCTATCTAGTCTAAGCCCCTGCTCCAGGCAGGACTCCAGGTCAGAGCATCCCTATAGAATGATCGAAAATAGGGTTGGAAGGCACCTGCAAGACCATGTATTCCAACCCCGTGCTCAACGCAGGACTCCAAGTCAGAGCATCCTTATCGAATCATCTGAAAGTAGGGCTGGAAGTGGCCTGCAAGGCCATCTAGTCCAACCCCCTGCTCAACGCAGGACTCCAAGTCAGAGCATCCCTATAGAATCATTTGAAAGTAGGGTTGGAAGTGGCCTGCAAGACTATCTAATCCAGCCCCCTGCTCAACGCAGGACTCCAAGTCAGAGCATCCCTATAGAATAATCAAAAAGTAGGGTTGGAAGTGGCCTGCAAGACTATCTAATCCAGCCCCCTCCTCAACGTAGGACTCCAAGTCAGAGCATCCCTATAGAATCATCAAAAATAGATTTGGAAGGAACCTGCAAGACCATCTAGTCCAACCCCTTGCTCAACGCAGGACTCCAAATCAGAGCATCCCTATAGAATGATCGAAAATAGGGTTGGAAGGCGCCTGCAAGACCATGTATTCCAACCCCGTGCTCAACGCAGGACTCCAAGTCAGAGCATCCTTATCGAATCATCTGAAAGTAGGGTTGGAAGAAGCCTGCAAGACCATCTAGTCCAGCCCCCTGCTCAACGCAGGACTCCAAGTCAGAGCATCCCTATAGAATTATCAAAAATTAGGGTTGGAAGGCGCCTGCAGGACCATCTTCCAGCCCCCTGCTCAACGCAGGACTCCAAGTCAGAGCATCCCTATAGAATGATTGAAAATAGGGTTGGAAGGGTCCTCCAAGACCTTCCAGGGCACCCCCTGCTCAACGCAGGACTCCAAGTCAGAGCATCCCTATAGAATGATTGAAAATAGGGTTGGAAGGGTCCTCCAAGACCATCCAGGGCACCCCCTGCTCAACGCAGGACTCCAAGTCAGAGTATCCCTCTAGAATCATCGAAAATAGAGTTGGAAGGGGCCTGCAAGACCATCTAGTCCAGCCCCCTGCTCAATGCAGGACTCCAAGACAGAGCATCCCTATAGAATCATCAAAAGGTAGGGTTGGAAGGCGGCTGCAAGACCATCTAGTCCAGCCCCCTGCTCAACGCAGGACTCCAAGTCAGAGCATCCCTATAGAATCATCGAAAATAGAGTTGGAAGGGACCTGCAAGACCATCTAGTCCAACCCCCTGCTCAACGCAGGACTCCAAGTCAGAGCATCCCTATAGAATCATCTGAAAGTAGGGTTGGAAGTGGCCTGCAAGACTATCTAATCCAGCCCCCTGCTCAACGTAGGACTCCAAGTCAGAGCATCCCTATAGAAAGATCGAAAATAGAGTTGGAAGGCGCCTGCAAGGCCATCTAGTCCAGCCCCCTGCTCAACGCAGGACTCCAAGTCAGAGCATCCCTATAGAATGATCGAAAATAGGGTTGGAAGGCGCCTGCAAGACCATGTATTCCAACCCCGTGCTCAACGCAGGACTCCAAGACAGAGCATCCTTATCGAAACATCTGAAAGTAGGGTTGGAAGTGGTCTGCAAGACCATCTAGTCCAGCCCCCTGCTCAACGCAGGACTCCAAGTCAGAGCATCCCTATAGAATCATCAAAAGGTAGGGTTGGAAGGCGGCTGCAAGACCATCTAGTCCAGCCCCCTGCTCAGCGCAGGACTCCAAGTCAGAGCATCCCTATAGAACCATCGAAAATAGAGTTGGAAGGGACCTGCAAGACCATCTAGTCCAACCCCTTGCTCAACGCAGGACTCCAAGCCAGAGCATCCCTATAGAATGATCTAAAATAGGGGTGGAAGGGGCCTGCAAGACCATCTAGTCCAACCCCTTGCTCAACGCAGGACTCCGAGTCAGAGCATCCCTATACAATGAACCAAAATAGGGTTGGAAGGGGCCGGCAAGACCATCTAGTCCAGCCCTCTGCTCAACGCAGGACTCCAAGTCATAGTTTCCCTATAGAATGATAGAAAATAGGGTTGGAAGGGGCCTGCAAGACCATCTAGTCCAACCCCCTGCTCAACGCAGGACTCCAAGTCAGAGTTTCCCTATAGAATGATCGAAAATAGGGTTGGAAGGGGCCTGCAAGACCATCTAGTCCAACCCCCTGCTCAACGCAGGACTCCAAGTCAGAGCATCCCTATAGAATGATGGAAAATAGGGTTGGAAGGGTCCTCCAAGACCATCCAGGGCACCCCCTGCTCAACGCAGGACTCCAAGTCAGAGTATCCCTCTAGAATCATCGTAAATAGAGTTGGAAGGGGCCTGCAAGACCATCTAGTCCAACCCCCTGCTCAATGCAGGACTTCAAGACAGAGCATCCCTATAGAATCATCAAAAGGTAGAGTTGGAAGGTGGCTGCAAGACCATCTAGTCCAGCCCCTTGCTTAACGTAGGACTCCAAGTCAGAGCATCCCTATAGAATCATCGAAAATAGAGTTGGAAGGGACCTGCAAGACCATCTAGTCCAACCCTCTGCTCAACGCAGGACTCCAAGTCAGAGCATCCCTATAGAATCATCTGAAAGTAGGGTTGGAAGTGGCCTGCAAGACTATCTAATCCAGCCCCCTGCTCAACGTAGGACTCCAAGTCAGAGCATCCCTATAGAAAGATCGAAAATAGAGTTGGAAGGTGCCTGCAAGGCCATCTAGTCCAGCCCCCTGCTCAACGCAGGACTCCAAGTCAGAGCATCCCTATAGAATGATTGAAAATAGGGTTGGAAGGCGCCTGCAAGACCATGTATTCCAACCCCGTCCTCAACGCAGGACCCCAAGTCAGAGCATTCCTATAGAATCATTGGAAAGTAGGGTTGGAGGGTGCCTGCAAGGCCATCTAGTCCAGCCCCATGCTCCAGGCAGGACTCCAGGTCAGAGCATCCCTATAGAATGATCGAAAATAGGGTTGGAAGTGGCCTGCAAGACCATCTAGTCCAGCCCCCTGCTCAACGCAGGACTCCAAGTCAGAGCATCCCTATAGAATTATCAAAAGTTAGGGTTGGAAGGCGCCTGCAGGACCATCTTCCAGCCCCCTGCTCAACGCAGGACTCCAAGTCAGAGCATCCCTGTAGAATGACTGAAAATAGGGTTGGAAGGGTCCTGCAAGACCATCCAGTGCACCCCCTGCTCAACGCAGGACTCCAAGTCAGAGTATGCCTCTAGAATCATCGAAAATAGAGTTGGAAGGCGGCTGCAAGACCATCTAGGCCAGCCCCCTGCTCAATGAAGGACTCCAGGTCAGAGCATCCCTATAGAATGATGGAAAATAGGGTTGGAAGGCGCCTGCAAGACCATGTATTCCAACCCCCTGCGCAACGCAGGACTCCAAGTCAGAGCATCCCTATAGAATTATCAAAAGTTAGGGTTGGAAGTGGCCTGCAGGACCATCTTCCAGCCCCCTGCTCAATGCAGTACTCCAAGTCAGAGCATCCCTATAGAATGATTGAAAATAGGGTTGGAAGGGCCTGCAAGACCATGTATTCCAACCCCGCGCTCAACGCAGGACTCCAAGTCAGAGCAGCCCTATATAATCATTGGAAAGTAGGGTTGGGGGGGCCTGCAAGGCTATCTAGTCTAAGCCCCTGCTCCAGGCAGGACTCCAGGTCAGAGCATCCCTATAGAATGATCGAAAATAGGGTTGGAAGGCACCTGCAAGACCATGTATTCCAACCCCGTGCTCAACGCAGGACTCCAAGTCAGAGCATCCTTATCGAATCATCTGAAAGTAGGGCTGGAAGTGGCCTGCAAGGCCATCTAGTCCAACCCCCTGCTCAACGCAGGACTCCAAGTCAGAGCATCCCTATAGAATCATTTGAAAGTAGGGTTGGAAGTGGCCTGCAAGACTATCTAATCCAGCCCCCTGCTCAACGCAGGACTCCAAGTCAGAGCATCCCTATAGAATAATCAAAAAGTAGGGTTGGAAGGGGCATGCAAGACCATCTAGTCCAACCCCCTGCTCAACGCAGGACTCCAAGTCAGAGCATCCCTAAGGAATCATCTGAAAGTAGGGTTGGAAGTGGCCTGCAAGACTATCTAATCCAGCCCCCTCCTCAACGTAGGACTCCAAGTCAGAGCATCCCTATAGAATCATCAAAAATAGAGTTGGAAGGAACCTGCAAGACCATCTAGTCCAACCCCTTGCTCAACGCAGGACTCCAAATCAGAGCAACCCTATAGAATGATCGAAAATAGGGTTGGAAGGCGCCTGCAAGACCATGTATTCCAACCCCGTGCTCAACGCAGGACTCCAAGTCAGAGCATCCTTATCGAATCATCTGAAAGTAGTGTTGGAAGAAGCCTGCAAGACCATCTAGTCCAGCCCCCTGCTCAACGCAGGACTCCAAGTCAGAGCATCCCTATAGAATTATCAAAAATTAGGATTGGAAGGCGCCTGCAGGACCATCTTCCAGCCCCCTGCTCAACGCAGGACTCCAAGTCAGAGCATCCCTATAGAATGATTGAAAATAGGGTTGGAAGGGTCCTCCAAGACCATCCAGGGCACCCCCTGCTCAACGCAGGACTCCAAGTCAGAGCATCCCTATAGAATGATTGAAAATAGGGTTGGAAGGGTCCTCCAAGACCATCCAGGGCACCCCCTGCTCAACGCAGGACTCCAAGTCAGAGTATCCCTCTAGAATCATCGAAAATAGAGTTGGAAGGGGCCTGCAAGACCATCTAGTCCAGCCCCCTGCTCAATGCAGGACTCCAAGACAGAGCATCCCTATAGAATCATCAAAAGGTAGGGTTGGAAGGCGGCTGCAAGACCATCTAGTCCAGCCCCCTGCTCAACGCAGGACTCCAAGTCAGAGCATCCCTATAGAATCATCGAAAATAGAGTTGGAAGGGACCTGCAAGACCATCTAGTCCAACCCCCTGCTCAACGCAGGACTCCAAGTCAGAGCATCCCTATAGAATCATCTGAAAGTAGGGTTGGAAGTGGCCTGCAAGACTATCTAATCCAGCCCCCTGCTCAACGTAGGACTCCAAGTCAGAGCATCCCTATAGAAAGATCGAAAATAGAGTTGGAAGGCGCCTGCAAGGCCATCTAGTCCAGCCCCCTGCTCAACGCAGGACTCCAAGTCAGAGCATCCCTATAGAATGATCGAAAATAGGGTTGGAAGGCGCCTGAAGACCATGTATTCCAACCCCGTGCTCAACGCAGGACTCCAAGTCAGAGCATCCTTATCGAATCATCTGAAAGTAGGGTTGGAAGTGGCCTGCAAGACTATCTAATCCAGCCCCCTGCTCAACGTAGGACTCCAAGTCAGAGCATCCCTATAGAAAGATCGAAAATAGAGTTGGAAGGCGCCTGCAAGGCCATCTAGTCCAGCCCCCTGCTCAACGCAGGACTACAAGTCAGAGCATCCCTATAGAATGATTGAAAATAGGGTTGGAAGGTGCCTGCAAGACCATGTATTCCAACCCCGTCCTCAACGCAGGACTCCAAGTCAGAGCAGCCCTATAGTATCATTGGAAAGTAGGGTTGGAGGGGGCCTGCAAGGCCATCTAGTCCAGCCCCCTGCTCCAGGCAGGACTCCAGGTCAGAGTATACCTCTAGAATCATCGAAAATAGAGTTGGAAGGGGCCTGCAAGACCATCTAGTCCAGCCCCCACCTCAATGCAGGACTCCAAGACAGAGCATCCCTATAGAATCATCAAAAGGTAGGGTTGGAAGGCGGCTGCAAGACCATATAGTCCAGCCCCCCGCTCAACGCAGGACTCCAAGTCAGAGCATCCCTATAGAATCATTGAAAATAGAGATGGAAGGGATCTGCAAGACCATCTAGTCCAACCCCTTGCTCAACGCAAGACTCCAAGCCAGAGCATCCCTATAGTATGATCTAAAATAGGGGTGGAAGGGGCCTGCAAGACCATCTAGTCTAACCCCCTGCTCAACTCAGGACTCCAAGTCAGAGTATCCCTCTAGAATCATCTGAAATAGAGTTGGAAGGGGCCTGCAAGACCATGTATTCCAACCCCGTCCTCAACGCAGGACTCCAAGTCAGAGCATCCTTATCGAATCATCTGAAAGTAGGGCTGGAAGTGGCCTGCAAGGCCATCTAGTCCAACCCCCTGCTCAACGCAGGACTCCAAGTCAGAGCATCCCTATAGAATCATCTGAAAGTAGGGTTGGAAGTGGCCTGCAAGACTATCTAATCCAGCCCCCTGCTCAACGCAGGACTCCAAGTCAGAGCATCCCTATAGAATAATCAAAAAGTAGGGTTGGAAGGGGCCTGCAAGACCATCTAGTCCAACCCCCTGCTCAACGCAGGACTCCAAGTCAGAGTTTCCCTATAGAATGATCGAAAATAGGGTAGGAAGGGGCCTGCAAGACCATCTAGTCCAACCCCCTGCTCAACGCAGGACTCCAAGTCAGAGCATCCCTAAGGAATCATCTGAAAGTAGGGTTGGAAGTGGCCTGCAAGACCATCTAGTCCAACCCCCTGCTCAACGCAGGACTCCAAGTCAGAGCATCCCTATAGAATTATCAAAAGTTAGGGTTGGAAGGCGCCTGCAGGACCATCTTCCAGCCCCCTGCTCAACGCAGGACTCCAAGTCAGAGCATCCCTATAGAATCATCGAAAATAGAGTTGGAAGGGACCTGCAAGACCATCTAGTCCAACCCCCTGCTCAACGCAGGACTCCAAGTCAGAGCATCCCTATAGAATCATCTGAAAGTAGGGTTGGAAGTGGCCTGCAAGACCATCTAATCCAGCCCCCTGCTCAACGTAGGACTCCAAGTCAGAGCATCCCTATAGAAAGATCGAAAATAGAGTTGGAAGTCGCCTGCAAGGCCATCTAGTCCAGCCCCCTGCTCAACGCAGGACTCCAAGTCAGAGCATCCCTATAGAATGATTGAAAATAGGGTTGGAAGGCGCCTGCAAGACCATGTATTCCAACCCGGTCCTCAACGTAGGACTCCAAGTCAGAGCAGCCCTATAGAATCATTGGAAAGTAGGGTTGGAGGGGGTCTGCAAGGCCATCTAGTCCAGCCCCCTGCTCCAGGCAGGACTCCAGGTCAGAGCATCCCTATAGAATGATCGAAAATAGGGTTGGAAGTGGCCTGCAAGACCATCTAGTCCAGCCCCCTGCTCAACGCAGGACTCCAAGTCAGAGCATCCCTATAGAAAAATCAAAAGTTAGGGTTGGAAGGCGCCTGCAGGACCATCTTCCAGTCCCCTGCTCAACGCAGGACTCCAAGTCAGAGCATCCCTATAGAATGATTGAAAATAGGGTTGGAAGGGTCCTGGAAGACCATCCAGTGCACCCCCTGCTCAACGCAGGACTCCAAGACAGAGTATCCCTCTAGAAACATCGAAAATAGAGTTGGAAGGCGGCTGCAAGACCATCTAGTCCTGCCCCCTGCTCAACGCAGGACTCCAAGTCAGAGCATCCCTATAGAATGATCTAAAATAGGGGTGGAAGGGGCCTGCAAGACCATCTAGTCTAACCCCCTGCTCAATGCAGGACTCCGGGTCAGAGCATCCCTATAGAATGATTGAAAATAGGGTTGGGAGGGGTCTGCAAGACAATCTAGTCCAGCCCCCTGCTCAATGAAGGACTCCAGGTCAGAGCATCCCTATAGAATGATCGAAAATAGGGTTGGAAGGCGCCTGCAAGACCATGTATTCCAACACCCTGCACAATGCAGGACTCCAAGTCAGAGCATCCCTATAGAATTATCAAAAGTTAGGGTTGGAAGTGGCCTGCAGGACCATCTTCCAGCCCCCTGCTCAACGCAGTACTCCCTGTCAGAGCATCCCTATAGAATGATTGAAAAGAGGGTTGGAAGGGTCTGCAAGACCATGTATTCCAAACCCGTGCTCAACGCAGGACTCCAAGTAAGAGTAGCCCTATAGAATCATTGGAAAGTAAAGTTGGGGGGGCCTGCAAGGCCATCTAGTCCAACCCCCTGCTCCAGGCAGGAATCCAGGTCAGAGCATCCCTATAGAATGATCGAAAATAGGGTTGGAAGGCACCTGCAAGACCATGTATTCCAACCCCGTGCTCAACGCAGGACTCCAAGTCAGAGCATCCTTATCGAATCATCTGAAAGTAGGGTTGGAAGTGGCCTGCAAGACCATCTAGTCCAACCCCCTGCTCAACGCAGGACTCCAAGTCAGAGTTTCCCTATAGAATGATCGAAAATAGGGTTGGAAGGGGCCTGCAAGACCATCTAGTCCAACCCCCTGCTCAACGCAGGACTCCAAGGCAGAGCATCCCTAAGGAATCATCTGAAAGTAGGGTTGGAAGTGGCCTGCAAGACTATCTAATCCAGCCCCCTCCTCAACGTAGGACTCCAAGTCAGAGCATCCCTATAGAATCATCGAAAATAGAGTTGGAAGGAACCTGCAGGACCATCTAGTCCAACCCCTTGCTCAACGCAGGACTCCAAATCAGAGCATCCCTATAGAATGATCGAAAATAGGGTTGGAAGGCGCCTGCAAGACCATGTATTCCAACCCCGTGCTCAACGCAGGACTCCAAGTCAGAGCATCCTTATCGAATCATCTGAATGTAGGGTTGGAAGTGGCCTGCAAGACCATCTAGTCCAGCCCCCTGCTCAACGCAGGACTCCAAGTCAGAGCATCCCTATAGAATTATCAAAAGTTAGGGTTGGAAGGCGCCTGCAGGACCATCTTCCAGCCCCCTGCTCAACGCAGGACTCCAAGTCAGAGCATCCCTATACAATGAACGAAAATAGGGTTGGAAGGCGGCTGCAAGACCATCTAGTCCAGCCCCTTGCTCAACGCAGGACTCCAAGTCAGAGCATCCCTATAGAATGATCTAAAATAGGGGTGGAAGGGGCCTGCAAGACCATCTAGTCTAACCCCCTGCTCAATGCAGGACTCCGAGTCAGAGCATCCCTATAGAATGATTGAAAATAGGGTTGGGAGGGGTCTGAAAGACAATCTACTCCAGCCTCCTGCTCAATGAAGGACTCCAGGTCAGAGCATCCCTATAGAATGATGGAAAATAGGGTTGGAAGGCGCCTGCAAGACCATGTATTCCAACCCGGTCCTCAACGTAGGACTCCAAGTCAGAGCAGCCCTATAGAATCATTGGAAAGTAGGGTTGGAGGGGGTCTGCAAGGCCATCTAGTCCAGCCCCCTGCTCCAGGCAGGACTCCAGGTCAGAGCATCCCTATAGAATGATCGAAAATAGGGTTGGAAGTGGCCTGCAAGACCATCTAGTCCAGCCCCCTGCTCAACGCAGGACTCCAAGTCAGAGCATCCCTATAGAAAAATCAAAAGTTAGGGTTGGAAGGCGCCTGCAGGACCATCTTCCAGTCCCCTGCTCAACGCAGGACTCCAAGTCAGAGCATCCCTATAGAATGATTGAAAATAGGGTTGGAAGGGTCCTGGAAGACCATCCAGTGCACCCCCTGCTCAACGCAGGACTCCAAGACAGAGTATCCCTCTAGAAACATCGAAAATAGAGTTGGAAGGCGGCTGCAAGACCATCTAGTCCTGCCCCCTGCTCAACGCAGGACTCCAAGTCAGAGCATCCCTATAGAATGATCTAAAATAGGGGTGGAAGGGGCCTGCAAGACCATCTAGTCTAACCCCCTGCTCAATGCAGGACTCCGGGTCAGAGCATCCCTATAGAATGATTGAAAATAGGGTTGGGAGGGGTCTGCAAGACAATCTAGTCCAGCCCCCTGCTCAATGAAGGACTCCAGGTCAGAGCATCCCTATAGAATGATCGAAAATAGGGTTGGAAGGCGCCTGCAAGACCATGTATTCCAACCCCCTGCTCAATGCAGGACTCCAAGTCAGAGCATCCCTATAGAATTATCAAAAGTTAGGGTTGGAAGTGGCCTGCAGGACCATCTTCCAGCCCCCTGCTCAACGCAGTACTCACTGTCAGAGCATCCCTATAGAATGATTGAAAAGAGGGTTGGAAGGGTCTGCAAGACCATGTATTCCAAACCCGTGCTCAACGCAGGACTCCAAGTAAGAGTAGCCCTATAGAATCATTGGAAAGTAAAGTTGGGGGGGCCTGCAAGGCCATCTAGTCCAACCCCCTGCTCCAGGCAGGAATCCAGGTCAGAGCATCCCTATAGAATGATCGAAAATAGGGTTGGAAGGCACCTGCAAGACCATGTATTCCAACCCCGTGCTCAACGCAGGACTCCAAGTCAGAGCATCCTTATCGAATCATCTGAAAGTAGGGTTGGAAGTGGCCTGCAAGACCATCTAGTCCAACCCCCTGCTCAACGCAGGACTCCAAGTCAGAGTTTCCCTATAGAATGATCGAAAATAGGGTTGGAAGGGGCCTGCAAGACCATCTAGTCCAACCCCCTGCTCAACGCAGGACTCCAAGGCAGAGCATCCCTAAGGAATCATCTGAAAGTAGGGTTGGAAGTGGCCTGCAAGACTATCTAATCCAGCCCCCTCCTCAACGTAGGACTCCAAGTCAGAGCATCCCTATAGAATCATCGAAAATAGAGTTGGAAGGAACCTGCAGGACCATCTAGTCCAACCCCTTGCTCAACGCAGGACTCCAAATCAGAGCATCCCTATAGAATGATCGAAAATAGGGTTGGAAGGCGCCTGCAAGACCATGTATTCCAACCCCGTGCTCAACGCAGGACTCCAAGTCAGAGCATCCTTATCGAATCATCTGAATGTAGGGTTGGAAGTGGCCTGCAAGACCATCTAGTCCAGCCCCCTGCTCAACGCAGGACTCCAAGTCAGAGCATCCCTATAGAATTATCAAAAGTTAGGGTTGGAAGGCGCCTGCAGGACCATCTTCCAGCCCCCTGCTCAACGCAGGACTCCAA
Organism: Heloderma suspectum; assembly: GCF_057233095.1. Lineage (NCBI taxonomy): Eukaryota > Metazoa > Chordata > Lepidosauria > Squamata > Helodermatidae > Heloderma > Heloderma suspectum. The sequence goes on from NC_139475.1 coordinate 50,729,319, forward strand.
GTCAGAGCATCCCTATACAATGAACGAAAATAGGGTTGGAAGGCGGCTGCAAGACCATCTAGTCCAGCCCCTTGCTCAACGCAGGACTCCAAGTCAGAGCATCCCTATAGAATGATCTAAAATAGGGGTGGAAGGGGCCTGCAAGACCATCTAGTCTAACCCCCTGCTCAATGCAGGACTCCGAGTCAGAGCATCCCTATAGAATGATTGAAAATAGGGTTGGGAGGGGTCTGAAAGACAATCTACTCCAGCCTCCTGCTCAATGAAGGACTCCAGGTCAGAGCATCCCTATAGAATGATGGAAAATAGGGTTGGAAGGCGCCTGCAAGACCATGTATTCCAACCCCCTGCTCAACGCAGGACTCCAAGTCAGAGCATCCCTATAGAATTATCAAAAGTTAGGGTTGGAAGTGGCCTGCAGGACCATCTTCCAGCCCCCTGCTCAACGCAGGACTCCAAGTCAGAGCATCCCTATAGAATGATTGAAAATAGGGTTGGAAGGGGCCTGCAAGACCATGTATTCCAACCCCGTGCTCAACGCAGGACTCCAAGTCAGAGCAGCCCTATAGAATCTTTGGAAAGTAGGGTTGGGGGGAGCCTGCAAGACCATCTAGTCCAACCCCCTGCTCAACCCAGGACTCCAAGTCAGAGTTTCCCTATAGAATGATCGAAAATAGGGTTGGAAGGTGCCTGCAAGACCATCTAGTCCAACCCCCTGCTCAACGCAGGACTCCAAGTCAGAGCATCCCTAAGGAATCATCTGAAAGTAGGGTTGGAAGTGGCCTGCAAGACTATCTAATCCAGCCCCCTCCTCAACGTAGGACTCCAAGTCAGAGCATCCCTATAGAATCATCGAAAATAGAGTTGGAAGGAACCTGCAAGACCATCTAGTCCAACCCCTTGCTCAACGCAGGACTCCAAATCAGAGCATCCCTATAGAATGATCGAAAATAGGGTTGGAAGGCGCCTGCAAGACCATGTATTCCAACCCCGTGCTCAACGCAGGACTCCAAGTCAGAGCATCCTTATCGAATCATCTGAAAGTAGGGTTGGAAGTGGCCTGCAAGACCATCTAGTCCATCCCCCTGCTCAACGCAGGACTCCAAGTCAGAGCAGCCCTATAGAATGATTGAAAATAGGGTTGGAAAGCGCCTGCAAGACCATGTATTCCAACCCCGTGCTCAACGCAGGACTCCAAGTCAGAGCATCCTTATCGAAACATCTGAAAGTAGGGCTGGAAGTGGCCTGCAAGGCCATCTAGTCCAGCCCCCTGCTCAACGCAGGACTCCAAGTCAGAGCATCCCTATAGAATCATCAAAAGGTAGGGTTGGAAGGCGGCTGCAAGACCATCTAGTCCAGCCCCCTGCTCAGCGCAGGACTCCAAGTCAGAGCATCCCTATAGAACCATCGAAAATAGAGTTGGAAGGGACCTGCAAGACCATCTAGTCCAACCCCTTGCTCAACGCAGGACTCCAAGCCAGAGCATCCCTATAGAATGATCTAAAATAGGGGTGGAAGGGGCCTGCAAGACCATCTAGTCTAACCCCCTGCTCAATGCAGGACTCTAAGAGCATCCGTATAGAATCATCTGAAAGTACGGTTGGAAGGGGCCTGCAAGACCATCTAGTCCAACCCCTTGCTCAACGCAGGACTCCGAGTCAGAGCATCCCTATACAATGAACCAAAATAGGGTTGGAAGGGGCCGGCAAGACCATCTAGTCCAGCCCTCTGCTCAACGCAGGACTCCAAGTCATAGTTTCCCTATAGAATGATCGAAAATAGGGTTGGAAGGGGCCTGCAAGACCATCTAGTCCAACCCCCTGCTCAACGCAGGACTCCAAGTCAGAGTTTCCCTATAGAATGATCGAAAATAGGGTTGGAAGGGGCCTGCAAGACCATCTAGTCCAACCCCCTGCTCAACGCAGGACTCCAAGTCAGAGCATCCCTATAGAATGATGGAAAATAGGGTTGGAAGGGTCCTCCAAGACCATCCAGGGCACCCCCTGCTCAACGCAGGACTCCAAGTCAGAGTATCCCTCTAGAATCATCGAAAATAGAGTTGGAAGGGGCCTGCAAGACCATCTAGTCCAACCCCCTGCTCAATGCAGGACTCCAAGACAGAGCATCCCTATAGAATCATCAAAAGGTAGAGTTGGAAGGCGGCTGCAAGACCATCTAGTCCAGCCCCTTGCTCAACGTAGGACTCCAAGTCAGAGCATCCCTATAGAATCATCGAAAATAAAGTTGGAAGGGACCTGCAAGACCATCTAGTCCAACCCTCTGCTCAACGCAGGACTCCAAGTCAGAGCATCCCTATAGAATCATCTGAAAGTAGGGTTGGAAGTGGCCTGCAAGACTATCTAATCCAGCCCCCTGCTCAACGTAGGACTCCAAGTCAGAGCATCCCTATAGAAAGATCGAAAATAGAGTTGGAAGGTGCCTGCAAGGCCATCTAGTCCAGCCCCCTGCTCAACGCAGGACTCCAAGTCAGAGCATCCCTATAGAATGATTGAAAATAGGGTTGGAAGGCGCCTGCAAGACCATGTATTCCAACCCCGTCCTCAACGCAGGACTCCAAGTCAGAGCAGCCCTATAGAATCATTGGAAAGTAGGGTTGGAGGGGGCCTGCAAGGCCATCTAGTCCAGCCCCATGCTCCAGGCAGGACTCCAGGTCAGAGCATCCCTATAGAATGATCGAAAATAGGGTTGGAAGTGGCCTGCAAGACCATCTAGTCCAGCCCCCTGCTCAACGCAGGACTCCAAGTCAGAGCATCCCTATAGAATTATCAAAAGTTAGGGTTGGAAGGCGCCTGCAGGACCATCTTCCAGCCCCCTGCTCAACGCAGGACTCCAAGTCAGAGCATCCCTATAGAATGATTGAAAATAAGGTTGGAAGGGTCCTGCAAGACCATCCAGTGCACCCCCTGCTCAACGCAGGACTCCAAGTCAGAGTATGCCTCTAGAATCATCGAAAATAGAGTTGGAAGGCGGCTGCAAGACCATCTAGGCCAGCCCCCTGCTCAATGAAGGACTCCAGGTCAGGGCATCCCTATAGAATGATGGAAAATAGGGTTGGAAGGCGCCTGCAAGACCATGTATTCCAACCCCCTGCGCAACGCAGGACTCCAAGTCAGAGCATCCCTATAGAATTATCAAAAGTTAGGGTTGGAAGTGGCCTGCAGGACCATCTTCCATCCCCCTGCTCAACGCAGTACTCCAAGTCAGAGCATCCCTATAGAATGATTGAAAATAGGGTTGGAAGGGCCTGCAAGACCATGTATTCCAACCCCGCGCTCAACGCAGGACTCCAAGTCAGAGCAGCCCTATATAAACATTGGAAAGTAGGGTTGGGGGGGCCTGCAAGGCTATCTAGTCTAAGCCCCTGCTCCAGGCAGGACTCCAGGTCAGAGCATCCCTATAGAATCATCGAAAATAGGGTTGGAAGGCACCTGCAAGACCATGTATTCCAACCCCGTGCTCAACGCAGGACTCCACGTCAGAGCATCCTTATCGAATCATCTGAAAGTAGGGCTGGAAGTGGCCTGCAAGGCCATCTAGTCCAACCCCCTGCTCAACGCAGGACTCCAAGTCAGAGCATCCCTATAGAATCATTTGAAATTAGGGTTGGAAGTGGCCTGCAAGACTATCTAATCCAGCCCCCTGCTCAACGCAGGACTCCAAGTCAGAGCATCCCTATAGAATAATCAAAAAGTAGGGTTGGAAGGGGCATGCAAGACCATCTAGTCCAACCCCCTGCTCAACGCAGGACTCCAAGTCAGAGCATCCCTAAGGAATCATCTGAAAGTAGGGTTGGAAGTGGCCTGCAAGACTATCTAATCCAGCCCCCTCCTCAACGTAGGACTCCAAGTCAGAGCATCCCTATAGAATCATCAAAAATAGAGTTGGAAGGAACCTGCAAGACCATCTAGTCCAACCCCTTGCTCAACGCAGGACTCCAAATCAGAGCATCCCTATAGAATGATCGAAAATAGGGTTGGAAGGCACCTGCAAGACCATGTATTCCAACCCCGTACTCAACGCAGGACTCCAAGTCAGAGCATCTTTATCGAATCATCTGAAAGTAGGGTTGGAAGAAGCCTGCAAGACCATCTAGTCCAGCCCCCTGCTCAACGCAGGACTCCAAGTCAGAGCATCCCTATAGAATTATCAAAAATTAGGGTTGGAAGGCGCCTGCAGGACCATCTTCCAGCCCCCTGCTCAACGCAGGACTCCAAGTCAGAGCATCCCTATAGAATGATTGAAAATAGGGTTGGAAGGGTCCTCCAAGACCATCCAGGGCACCCCCTGCTCAACGCAGGACTCCAAGTCAGAGCATCCCTATAGAATGATTGAAAATAGGGTTGGAAGGGTCCTCCAAGACCATCCAGGGCACCCCCTGCTCAACGCAGGACTCCAAGTCAGAGTATCCCTCTAGAATCATCGAAAATAGAGTTGGAAGGGGCCTGCAAGACCATCTAGTCCAGCCCCCTGCTCAATGCAGGACTCCAAGACAGAGCATCCCTATAGAATCATCAAAAGGTAGGGTTGGAAGGCGGCTGCAAGACCATCTAGTCCAGCCCCCTGCTCAACGCAGGACTCCAAGTCAGAGCATCCCTATAGAATCATCGAAAATAGAGTTGGAAGGGACCTGCAAGACCATCTAGTCCAACCCCCTGCTCAACGCAGGACTCCAAGTCAGAGCATCCCTATAGAATCATCTGAAAGTAGGGTTGGAAGTGGCCTGCAAGACTATCTAATCCAGCCCCCTGCTCAACGTAGGACTCCAAGTCAGAGCATCCCTATAGAAAGATCGAAAATAGAGTTGGAAGGCGCCTGCAAGGCCATCTAGTCCAGCCCCCTGCTCAACGCAGGACTCCAAGTCAGAGCATCCCTATAGAATGATCGAAAATAGGGTTGGAAGGGGCCTGCAAGACCATGTATTCCAACCCCGTGCTCAACGCAGGACTCCAAGTCAGAGCAGCCCTATAGAATCATTGGAAAGTAGGGTTGGGGGGAGCCTGCAAGGCCATCTAGTCCAAGCCCCTGCTCCAGGCAGGACTCCAGGTCAGAGCATCCCTATAGAATGATCGAAAATAGGGTTGGAAGGCGCCTGCAAGACCATGTATTCCAACCCCGTGCTCAACGCAGGACTCCAAGTCAGAGCATCCTTATCGAAACATCTGAAAGTAGGGCTGGAAGTGGCCTGCAAGGCCATCTAGTCCAACCCCCTGCTTCACGCAGGACTCCAAGTCAGAGCATCCCTATAGAATCATCTGAAAGTAGGGTTGGAAGTGGTCTGCAAGACTATGTAATCCAGCCCCCTGCTCAACGCAGGACTCCAAGTCAGAGCATCCCTATAGAATCATCAAAAGGTAGGGTTGGAAGGCGGCTGCAAGACCATCTAGTCCAGCCCTCTGCTCAGCGCAGGACTCCAAGTCAGAGCATCCCTATAGAATGATCTAAAATAGGGGTGGAAGGGGCCTGCAAGACCATCTAGTCTAACCCCCTGCTCAATGCAGGACTCTAAGAGCATCCGTATAGAATCATCTGAAAGTACGGTTGGAAGGGGCCTGCAAGACCATCTAGTCCAACCCCTTGCTCAACGCAGGACTCCGAGTCAGAGCATCCCTATACAATGAACCAAAATAGGGTTGGAAGGGGCCGGCAAGACCATCTAGTCCAGCCCTCTGCTCAACGCAGGACTCCAAGTCATAGTTTCCCTATAGAATGATCGAAAATAGGGTTGGAAGGGGCCTGCAAGACCATCTAGTCCAACCCCCTGCTCAACGCAGGACTCCAAGTCAGAGTTTCCCTATAGAATGATCGAAAATAGGGTTGGAAGGGGCCTGCAAGACCATCTAGTCCAACCCCCTGCTCAACGCAGGACTCCAAGTCAGAGCATCCCTATAGAATGATGGAAAATAGGGTTGGAAGGGTCCTCCAAGACCATCCAGGGCACCCCCTGCTCAACGCAGGACTCCAAGTCAGAGTATCCCTCTAGAATCATCGAAAATAGAGTTGGAAGGGGCCTGCAAGACCATCTAGTCCAACCCCCTGCTCAATGCAGGACTCCAAGACAGAGCATCCCTATAGAATCATCAAAAGGTAGAGTTGGAAGGCGGCTGCAAGACCATCTAGTCCAGCCCCCTGCTCAACGCAGGACTCCAAGTCAGAGCATCCCTATAGAATTATCAAAAGTTAGGGTTGGAAGGCACCTGCAGGACCATCTTCCAGCCCCCTGCTCAACGCATGACTCCAAGTCAGAGCATCACTATAGAATGATTGAAAATAGGGTTGGAAGGGTCCTGCAAGACCATCCAGTGCACCCCCTGCTCAACGCAGGACTCCAAGTCAGAGTATCCCTCTAGAATCATCGAAAATAGAGTTGGAAGGCGGCTGCAAGACCATCTAGGCCAGCCCCCTGCTCAATGAAGGACTCCAGGTCAGAGCATCCCTATAGAATGATGGAAAATAGGGTTGGAAGGCGCCTGCAAGACCATGTATTCCAACCCCCTGCGCAACGCAGGACTCCAAGTCAGAGCATCCCTATAGAATTATCAAAAGTTAGGGTTGGAAGTGGCCTGCAGGACCATCTTCCAGCCCCCTGCTCAACGCAGTACTCCAAGTCAGAGCATCCCTATAGAATGATTGAAAATAGGGTTGGAAGGGCCTGCAAGACCATGTATTCCAACCCCGCGCTCAACGCAGGACTCCAAGTCAGAGCAGCCCTATATAATCATTGGAAAGTAGGGTTGGGGGGGCCTGCAAGGCTATCTAGTCTAAGCCCCTGCTCCAGGCAGGACTCCAGGTCAGAGCATCCCTATAGAATGATCGAAAATAGGGTTGGAAGGCACCTGCAAGACCATGTATTCCAACCCCGTGCTCAACGCAGGACTCCAAGTCAGAGCATCCTTATCGAATCATCTGAAAGTAGGGCTGGAAGTGGCCTGCAAGGCCATCTGGTCCAACCCCCTGCTCAACGCAGGACTCCAAGTCAGAGCATCCCTATAGAATCATTTGAAAGTAGGGTTGGAAGTGGCCTGCAAGACTATCTAATCCAGCCCCCTGCTCAACGCAGGACTCCAAGTCAGAGCATCCCTATAGAATAATCAAAAAGTAGGGTTGGAAGTGGCCTGCAAGACTATCTAATCCAGCCCCCTCCTCAACGTAGGACTCCAAGTCAGAGCATCCCTATAGAATCATCAAAAATAGAGTTGGAAGGAACCTGCAAGACCATCTAGTCCAACCCCTTGCTCAACGCAGGACTGCAAATCAGAGCATCCCTATAGAATGATCGAAAATAGGGTTGGAAGGCGCCTGCAAGACCATGTATTCCAACCCCGTGCTCAACGCAGGACTCCAAGTCAGAGCATCCTTATCGAATCATCTGAAAGTAGGGTTGGAAGAAGCCTGCAAGACCATCTAGTCCAGCCCCCTGCTCAACGCAGGACTCCAAGTCAGAGCATCCCTATAGAATTATCAAAAATTAGGGTTGGAAGGCGCCTGCAGGACCATCTTCCAGCCCCCTGCTCAACGCAGGACTCCAAGTCAGAGCATCCCTATAGAATGATTGAAAATAGGGTTGGAAGGGTCCTCCAAGACCATCCAGGGCACCCCCTGCTCAACGCAGGACTCCAAGTCAGAGCATCCCTATAGAATGATTGAAAATAGGGTTGGAAGGGTCCTCCAAGACCATCCAGGGCACCCCCTGCTCAACGCAGGACTCCAAGTCAGAGTATCCCTCTAGAATCATCGAAAATAGAGTTGGAAGGGGCCTGCAAGACCATCTAGTCCAGCCCCCTGCTCAATGCAGGACTCCAAGACAGAGCATCCCTATAGAATCATCAAAAGGTAGGGTTGGAAGGCGGCTGCAATACCATCTAGTCCAGCCCCCTGCTCAACGCAGGACTCCAAGTCAGAGCATCCCTATAGAATCATCGAAAATAGAGTTGGAAGGGACCTGCAAGACCATCTAGTCCAACCCCCTGCTCAACGCAGGACTCCAAGTCAGAGCATCCCTATAGAATCATCTGAAAGTAGGGTTGGAAGTGGCCTGCAAGACTATCTAATCCAGCCCCCTGCTCAACGTAGGACTCCAAGTCAGAGCATCCCTATAGAAAGATCGAAAATAGAGTTGGAAGGCGCCTGCAAGGCCATCTAGTCCAGCCCCCTGCTCAACGCAGGACTCCAAGTCAGAGCATCCCTATAGAATGATCGAAAATAGGGTTGGAAGGCGCCTGCAAGACCATGTATTCCAACCCCGTGCTCAACGCAGGACTCCAAGTCAGAGCATCCTTATCGAAACATCTGAAAGTAGGGTTGGAAGTGGTCTGCAAGACCATCTAGTCCAGCCCCCTGCTCAACGCAGGACTCCAAGTCAGAGCATCCCTATAGAATCATCAAAAGGTAGGGTTGGAAGGCGGCTGCAAGACCATCTAGTCCAGCCCCCTGCTCAGCGCAGGACTCCAAGTCAGAGCATCCCTATAGAACCATCGAAAATAGAGTTGGAAGGGACCTGCAAGACCATCTAGTCCAACCCCTTGCTCAACGCAGGACTCCAAGCCAGAGCATCCCTATAGAATGATCTAAAATAGGGGTGGAAGGGGCCTGCAAGACCATCTAGTCCAACCCCTTGCTCAACGCAGGACTCCGAGTCAGAGCATCCCTATACAATGAACCAAAATAGGGTTGGAAGGGGCCGGCAAGACCATCTAGTCCAGCCCTCTGCTCAACGCAGGACTCCAAGTCATAGTTTCCCTATAGAATGATAGAAAATAGGGTTGGAAGGGGCCTGCAAGACCATCTAGTCCAACCCCCTGCTCAACGCAGGACTCCAAGTCAGAGTTTCCCTATAGAATGATCGAAAATAGGGTTGGAAGGGGCCTGCAAGACCATCTAGTCCAACCCCCTGCTCAACGCAGGACTCCAAGTCAGAGCATCCCTATAGAATGATGGAAAATAGGGTTGGAAGGGTCCTCCAAGACCATCCAGGGCACCCCCTGCTCAACGCAGGACTCCAAGTCAGAGTATCCCTCTAGAATCATCGTAAATAGAGTTGGAAGGGGCCTGCAAGACCATCTAGTCCAACCCCCTGCTCAATGCAGGACTCCAAGACAGAGCATCCCTATAGAATCATCAAAAGGTAGAGTTGGAAGGTGGCTGCAAGACCATCTAGTCCAGCCCCTTGCTTAACGTAGGACTCCAAGTCAGAGCATCCCTATAGAATCATCGAAAATAGAGTTGGAAGGGACCTGCAAGACCATCTAGTCCAACCCTCTGCTCAACGCAGGACTCCAAGTCAGAGCATCCCTATAGAATCATCTGAAAGTAGGGTTGGAAGTGGCCTGCAAGACTATCTAATCCAGCCCCCTGCTCAACGTAGGACTCCAAGTCAGAGCATCCCTATAGAAAGATCGAAAATAGAGTTGGAAGGTGCCTGCAAGGCCATCTAGTCCAGCCCCCTGCTCAACGCAGGACTCCAAGTCAGAGCATCCCTATAGAATGATTGAAAATAGGGTTGGAAGGCGCCTGCAAGACCATGTATTCCAACCCCGTCCTCAACGCAGGACCCCAAGTCAGAGCATTCCTATAGAATCATTGGAAAGTAGGGTTGGAGGGTGCCTGCAAGGCCATCTAGTCCAGCCCCATGCTCCAGGCAGGACTCCAGGTCAGAGCATCCCTATAGAATGATCGAAAATAGGGTTGGAAGTGGCCTGCAAGACCATCTAGTCCAGCCCCCTGCTCAACGCAGGACTCCAAGTCAGAGCATCCCTATAGAATTATCAAAAGTTAGGGTTGGAAGGCGCCTGCAGGACCATCTTCCAGCCCCCTGCTCAACGCAGGACTCCAAGTCAGAGCATCCCTGTAGAATGACTGAAAATAGGGTTGGAAGGGTCCTGCAAGACCATCCAGTGCACCCCCTGCTCAACGCAGGACTCCAAGTCAGAGTATGCCTCTAGAATCATCGAAAATAGAGTTGGAAGGCGGCTGCAAGACCATCTAGGCCAGCCCCCTGCTCAATGAAGGACTCCAGGTCAGAGCATCCCTATAGAATGATGGAAAATAGGGTTGGAAGGCGCCTGCAAGACCATGTATTCCAACCCCCTGCGCAACGCAGGACTCCAAGTCAGAGCATCCCTATAGAATTATCAAAAGTTAGGGTTGGAAGTGGCCTGCAGGACCATCTTCCAGCCCCCTGCTCAATGCAGTACTCCAAGTCAGAGCATCCCTATAGAATGATTGAAAATAGGGTTGGAAGGGCCTGCAAGACCATGTATTCCAACCCCGCGCTCAACGCAGGACTCCAAGTCAGAGCAGCCCTATATAATCATTGGAAAGTAGGGTTGGGGGGGCCTGCAAGGCTATCTAGTCTAAGCCCCTGCTCCAGGCAGGACTCCAGGTCAGAGCATCCCTATAGAATGATCGAAAATAGGGTTGGAAGGCACCTGCAAGACCATGTATTCCAACCCCGTGCTCAACGCAGGACTCCAAGTCAGAGCATCCCTATAGAATAATCAAAAAGTAGGGTTGGAAGGGGCATGCAAGACCATCTAGTCCAACCCCCTGCTCAACGCAGGACTCCAAGTCAGAGCATCCCTAAGGAATCATCTGAAAGTAGGGTTGGAAGTGGCCTGCAAGACTATCTAATCCAGCCCCCTCCTCAACGTAGGACTCCAAGTCAGAGCATCCCTATAGAATCATCAAAAATAGAGTTGGAAGGAACCTGCAAGACCATCTAGTCCAACCCCTTGCTCAACGCAGGACTCCAAATCAGAGCAACCCTATAGAATGATCGAAAATAGGGTTGGAAGGCGCCTGCAAGACCATGTATTCCAACCCCGTGCTCAACGCAGGACTCCAAGTCAGAGCATCCTTATCGAATCATCTGAAAGTAGTGTTGGAAGAAGCCTGCAAGACCATCTAGTCCAGCCCCCTGCTCAACGCAGGACTCCAAGTCAGAGCATCCCTATAGAATTATCAAAAATTAGGATTGGAAGGCGCCTGCAGGACCATCTTCCAGCCCCCTGCTCAACGCAGGACTCCAAGTCAGAGCATCCCTATAGAATGATTGAAAATAGGGTTGGAAGGGTCCTCCAAGACCATCCAGGGCACCCCCTGCTCAACGCAGGACTCCAAGTCAGAGCATCCCTATAGAATGATTGAAAATAGGGTTGGAAGGGTCCTCCAAGACCATCCAGGGCACCCCCTGCTCAACGCAGGACTCCAAGTCAGAGTATCCCTCTAGAATCATCGAAAATAGAGTTGGAAGGGGCCTGCAAGACCATCTAGTCCAGCCCCCTGCTCAATGCAGGACTCCAAGACAGAGCATCCCTATAGAATCATCAAAAGGTAGGGTTGGAAGGCGGCTGCAAGACCATCTAGTCCAGCCCCCTGCTCAACGCAGGACTCCAAGTCAGAGCATCCCTATAGAATCATCGAAAATAGAGTTGGAAGGGACCTGCAAGACCATCTAGTCCAACCCCCTGCTCAACGCAGGACTCCAAGTCAGAGCATCCCTATAGAATCATCTGAAAGTAGGGTTGGAAGTGGCCTGCAAGACTATCTAATCCAGCCCCCTGCTCAACGTAGGACTCCAAGTCAGAGCATCCCTATAGAAAGATCGAAAATAGAGTTGGAAGGCGCCTGCAAGGCCATCTAGTCCAGCCCCCTGCTCAACGCAGGACTCCAAGTCAGAGCATCCCTATAGAATGATCGAAAATAGGGTTGGAAGGCGCCTGAAGACCATGTATTCCAACCCCGTGCTCAACGCAGGACTCCAAGTCAGAGCATCCTTATCGAATCATCTGAAAGTAGGGTTGGAAGTGGCCTGCAAGACTATCTAATCCAGCCCCCTGGTCAACGTAGGACTCCAAGTCAGAGCATCCCTATAGAAAGATCGAAAATAGAGTTGGAAGGCGCCTGCAAGGCCATCTAGTCCAGCCCCCTGCTCAACGCAGGACTACAAGTCAGAGCATCCCTATAGAATGATTGAAAATAGGGTTGGAAGGTGCCTGCAAGACCATGTATTCCAACCCCGTCCTCAACGCAGGACTCCAAGTCAGAGCAGCCCTATAGTATCATTGGAAAGTAGGGTTGGAGGGGGCCTGCAAGGCCATCTAGTCCAGCCCCCTGCTCCAGGCAGGACTCCAGGTCAGAGTATACCTCTAGAATCATCGAAAATAGAGTTGGAAGGGGCCTGCAAGACCATCTAGTCCAGCCCCCACCTCAATGCAGGACTCCAAGACAGAGCATCCCTATAGAATCATCAAAAGGTAGGGTTGGAAGGCGGCTGCAAGACCATATAGTCCAGCCCCCCGCTCAACGCAGGACTCCAAGTCAGAGCATCCCTATAGAATCATTGAAAATAGAGATGGAAGGGATCTGCAAGACCATCTAGTCCAACCCCTTGCTCAACGCAAGACTCCAAGCCAGAGCATCCCTATAGTATGATCTAAAATAGGGGTGGAAGGGGCCTGCAAGACCATCTAGTCTAACCCCCTGCTCAACTCAGGACTCCAAGTCAGAGTATCCCTCTAGAATCATCTGAAATAGAGTTGGAAGGGGCCTGCAAGACCATGTATTCCAACCCCGTCCTCAACGCAGGACTCCAAGTCAGAGCATCCTTATCGAATCATCTGAAAGTAGGGCTGGAAGTGGCCTGCAAGGCCATCTAGTCCAACCCCCTGCTCAACGCAGGACTCCAAGTCAGAGCATCCCTATAGAATCATCTGAAAGTAGGGTTGGAAGTGGCCTGCAAGACTATCTAATCCAGCCCCCTGCTCAACGCAGGACTCCAAGTCAGAGCATCCCTATAGAATAATCAAAAAGTAGGGTTGGAAGGGGCCTGCAAGACCATCTAGTCCAACCCCCTGCTCAACGCAGGACTCCAAGTCAGAGTTTCCCTATAGAATGATCGAAAATAGGGTAGGAAGGGGCCTGCAAGACCATCTAGTCCAACCCCCTGCTCAACGCAGGACTCCAAGTCAGAGCATCCCTAAGGAATCATCTGAAAGTAGGGTTGGAAGTGGCCTGCAAGACCATCTAGTCCAACCCCCTGCTCAACGCAGGACTCCAAGTCAGAGCATCCCTATAGAATTATCAAAAGTTAGGGTTGGAAGGCGCCTGCAGGACCATCTTCCAGCCCCCTGCTCAACGCAGGACTCCAAGTCAGAGCATCCCTATAGAATCATCGAAAATAGAGTTGGAAGGGACCTGCAAGACCATCTAGTCCAACCCCCTGCTCAACGCAGGACTCCAAGTCAGAGCATCCCTATAGAATCATCTGAAAGTAGGGTTGGAAGTGGCCTGCAAGACCATCTAATCCAGCCCCCTGCTCAACGTAGGACTCCAAGTCAGAGCATCCCTATAGAAAGATCGAAAATAGAGTTGGAAGTCGCCTGCAAGGCCATCTAGTCCAGCCCCCTAGTCAACGCAGGACTCCAAGTCAGAGCATCCCTATAGAATGATTGAAAATAGGGTTGGAAGGCGCCTGCAAGACCATGTATTCCAACCCGGTCCTCAACGTAGGACTCCAAGTCAGAGCAGCCCTATAGAATCATTGGAAAGTAGGGTTGGAGGGGGTCTGCAAGGCCATCTAGTCCAGCCCCCTGCTCCAGGCAGGACTCCAGGTCAGAGCATCCCTATAGAATGATCGAAAATAGGGTTGGAAGTGGCCTGCAAGACCATCTAGTCCAGCCCCCTGCTCAACGCAGGACTCCAAGTCAGAGCATCCCTATAGAAAAATCAAAAGTTAGGGTTGGAAGGCGCCTGCAGGACCATCTTCCAGTCCCCTGCTCAACGCAGGACTCCAAGTCAGAGCATCCCTATAGAATGATTGAAAATAGGGTTGGAAGGGTCCTGGAAGACCATCCAGTGCACCCCCTGCTCAACGCAGGACTCCAAGACAGAGTATCCCTCTAGAAACATCGAAAATAGAGTTGGAAGGCGGCTGCAAGACCATCTAGTCCTGCCCCCTGCTCAACGCAGGACTCCAAGTCAGAGCATCCCTATAGAATGATCTAAAATAGGGGTGGAAGGGGCCTGCAAGACCATCTAGTCTAACCCCCTGCTCAATGCAGGACTCCGGGTCAGAGCATCCCTATAGAATGATTGAAAATAGGGTTGGGAGGGGTCTGCAAGACAATCTAGTCCAGCCCCCTGCTCAATGAAGGACTCCAGGTCAGAGCATCCCTATAGAATGATCGAAAATAGGGTTGGAAGGCGCCTGCAAGACCATGTATTCCAACCCCCTGCTCAATGCAGGACTCCAAGTCAGAGCATCCCTATAGAATTATCAAAAGTTAGGGTTGGAAGTGGCCTGCAGGACCATCTTCCAGCCCCCTGCTCAACGCAGTACTCCCTGTCAGAGCATCCCTATAGAATGATTGAAAAGAGGGTTGGAAGGGTCTGCAAGACCATGTATTCCAAACCCGTGCTCAACGCAGGACTCCAAGTAAGAGTAGCCCTATAGAATCATTGGAAAGTAAAGTTGGGGGGGCCTGCAAGGCCATCTAGTCCAACCCCCTGCTCCAGGCAGGAATCCAGGTCAGAGCATCCCTATAGAATGATCGAAAATAGGGTTGGAAGGCACCTGCAAGACCATGTATTCCAACCCCGTGCTCAACGCAGGACTCCAAGTCAGAGCATCCTTATCGAATCATCTGAAAGTAGGGTTGGAAGTGGCCTGCAAGACCATCTAGTCCAACCCCCTGCTCAACGCAGGACTCCAAGTCAGAGTTTCCCTATAGAATGATCGAAAATAGGGTTGGAAGGGGCCTGCAAGACCATCTAGTCCAACCCCCTGCTCAACGCAGGACTCCAAGGCAGAGCATCCCTAAGGAATCATCTGAAAGTAGGGTTGGAAGTGGCCTGCAAGACTATCTAATCCAGCCCCCTCCTCAACGTAGGACTCCAAGTCAGAGCATCCCTATAGAATCATCGAAAATAGAGTTGGAAGGAACCTGCAGGACCATCTAGTCCAACCCCTTGCTCAACGCAGGACTCCAAATCAGAGCATCCCTATAGAATGATCGAAAATAGGGTTGGAAGGCGCCTGCAAGACCATGTATTCCAACCCCGTGCTCAACGCAGGACTCCAAGTCAGAGCATCCTTATCGAATCATCTGAATGTAGGGTTGGAAGTGGCCTGCAAGACCATCTAGTCCAGCCCCCTGCTCAACGCAGGACTCCAAGTCAGAGCATCCCTATAGAATTATCAAAAGTTAGGGTTGGAAGGCGCCTGCAGGACCATCTTCCAACCCCCTGCTCAACGCAGGACTCCAAGTCAGAGCATCCCTATACAATGAACGAAAATAGGGTTGGAAGGCGGCTGCAAGACCATCTAGTCCAGCCCCTTGCTCAACGCAGGACTCCAAGTCAGAGCATCCCTATAGAATGATCTAAAATAGGGGTGGAAGGGGCCTGCAAGACCATCTAGTCTAACCCCCTGCTCAATGCAGGACTCCGAGTCAGAGCATCCCTATAGAATGATTGAAAATAGGGTTGGGAGGGGTCTGAAAGACAATCTACTCCAGCCTCCTGCTCAATGAAGGACTCCAGGTCAGAGCATCCCTATAGAATGATGGAAAATAGGGTTGGAAGGCGCCTGCAAGACCATGTATTCCAACCCCCTGCTCAACGCAGGACTCCAAGTCAGAGCATCCCTATAGAATTATCAAAAGTTAGGGTTGGAAGTGGCCTGCAGGACCATCTTCCAGCCCCCTGCTCAACGCAGGACTCCAAGTCAGAGCATCCCTATAGAATGATTGAAAATAGGGTTGGAAGGGGCCTGCAAGACCATGTATTCCAACCCCGTGCTCAACGCAGGACTCCAAGTCAGAGCAGCCCTATAGAATCTTTGGAAAGTAGGGTTGGGGGGAGCCTGCAAGACCATCTAGTCCAACCCCCTGCTCAACCCAGGACTCCAAGTCAGAGTTTCCCTATAGAATGATCGAAAATAGGGTTGGAAGGTGCCTGCAAGACCATCTAGTCCAACCCCCTGCTCAACGCAGGACTCCAAGTCAGAGCATCCCTAAGGAATCATCTGAAAGTAGGGTTGGAAGTGGCCTGCAAGACTATCTAATCCAGCCCCCTCCTCAACGTAGGACTCCAAGTCAGAGCATCCCTATAGAATCATCGAAAATAGAGTTGGAAGGAACCTGCAAGACCATCTAGTCCAACCCCTTGCTCAACGCAGGACTCCAAATCAGAGCATCCCTATAGAATGATCGAAAATAGGGTTGGAAGGCGCCTGCAAGACCATGTATTCCAACCCCGTGCTCAACGCAGGACTCCAAGTCAGAGCATCCTTATCGAATCATCTGAAAGTAGGGTTGGAAGTGGCCTGCAAGACCATCTAGTCCATCCCCCTGCTCAACGCAGGACTCCAAGTCAGAGCAGCCCTATAGAATGATTGAAAATAGGGTTGGAAGGGTCCTCCAAGACCATCCAGGGCACCCCCTGCTCAACGCAGGACTCCAAGTCAGAGTATCCCTCTAGAATCATCGAAAATAGAGTTCGAAGGGGCCTGCAAGACCATCTAGTCCAGCCCCCTGCTCAATGCAGGACTCCAAGACAGAGCATCCCTATAGAATCATCAAAAGGTAGGGTTGGAAGGCGGCTGCAAGACCATCTAGTCCAGCCCCCTGCTCAACGCAGGACTCCAAGTCAGAGCATCCCTATAGAATCATCAAAAATAGAGTTGGAAGGGACCTGCAAGACCATCTAGTCCAACCCCCTGCTCAACGCAGGACTCCAAGTCAGAGCATCCCTATAGAATCATCTGAAAGTAGGGTTGGAAGTGGCCTGCAAGACTTTCTAATCCAGCCCCCTGCTCAACGTAGGACTCCAAGTCAGAGCATCCCTATAGAAAGATCGAAAATAGAGTTGGAAGGCGCCTGCAAGGCCATCTAGTCCAGCCCCCTGCTCAACGCAGGACTCCAAGTCAGAGCATCCCTATAGAATGATTGAAAATAGGGTTGGAAGGCGCCTGCAAGACCATGTATTCCAACCCCGTCCTCAACGCAGGACTCCAAGTCAGAGCAGCTCTATAGAATCATTGGAAAGTAGGGTTGGAGGGGGCCTGCAAGGCCATCTAGTCCAGCCCCCTGCTCCAGGCAGGACTCCAGGTCAGAGCATCCCTATAGAATGATCGAAAATAGGGTTGGAAGGCACCTGCAAGTCCAAGTATTCCAACCCCGTGCTCAACGCAGGACTCCAAGTCAGAGCATCCTTATCGAATCATCTGAAAGTAGGGTTGGAAGTGGCCTGCAAGACCATGTATTCCAACCCCCTGCTCAACGCACGACTCCAAGTCAGAGCATCCCTATAGAATTATCAAAAGTTAGGGTTGGAAGTGGCCTGCAGGACCATCTTCCAGCCCCCTGCTCAACGCAGGACTCCAAGCCAGAGCATCCCTATAGAATAATCAAAAAGTAGGGTTGGAAGGGGACTGCAAGACCATCTAGTCCAACCCCCTACTCAACGCTGGACTCCAAGTCAGAGTTTCCCTATAGAATGATCGAAAATAGGGTTGGAAGGGGCCTGCAAGACCATCTAGTCCAACCCCCTGCTCAACGCAGGACTCCAAGTCAGAGCATCCCTAAGGAATCATCTGAAAGTAGGGTTGGAAGTGGCCTGCAAGACTATCTAATCCAGCCCCCTCCTCAACGTAGGACTCCAAGTCAGAGCATCCTTATCGAATCATCTGAAAGTAGGGTTGGAAGTGGCCTGCAAGACCATCTAGTCCAGCCCCCTGCTCAACGCAGTACTCCAAGTCAGAGCATCCCTATAGAATTATCAAAAGTTAGGGTTGGAAGGCGCCTGCAGGACCATCTTCCAGCCCCCTGCTCAACGCAGGACTCCAAGTCAGAGCATCCCTATAGAATGATTGAAAATAGGGTTGGAAGGCGCCTGCAAGACCATGTATTCTAACCCCGTCCTCAACGCAGGACTCCAGGTCAGAGCATCCCTATAGAATGATCGAAAATAGGGGTGGAAGGGTCCTGCAAGACCATCCAGTGCACCCCCTGCTCAACGCAGGTCTCCAAGTCAGAGTATCCCTCTAGAATCATCGAAAATAGAGTTGGAAGGCGGCTGCAAGACCATCTAGTCCTGCCCCGTGCTCAACGCAGGACTCCAAGTCAGAGCATCCCTATAGAATGATCTAAAATAGGGGTGGAAGGGGCCTGCAAGACCATCTAGTCTAACCCCCTGCTCAATGCAGGACTCCGGGTCAGAGCATCACTATAGAATGATTGAAAATAGGGTTGGGAGGGGTCTGCAAGACAATCTAGTCCAGCCCCCGGCTCAATGAAGGACTCCAGGTGAGAGCATCCCTATAGAATGATGGAAAATAGGGTTGGAAGGCGCCTGCAAGACCATGTATTCCAACCCCCTGCTCAACGCAGGACTCCAAGTCAGAGCATCCCTATAGAATTATCAAAAGTTAGGGTTGGAAGTGGCCTGCAGGACCATCTTCCATCCCCCTCCTCAACGCAGGACTCCAAGTCAGAGCAGCCCTATAGAATCATTGGAAAGTAGGGTTGGGGGCAGCCTGCAAGACCATCTAGTCCAACCCCCTGCTCAACCCAGGACTCCAAGTCAGAGTTTCCCTATAGAATGATCGAAAATAGGGTTGGAAGGGGCCTGCAAGACCATCTAGTCCAACCCCCTGCTCAACGCAGGACTCCAAGTCAGAGCATCCCTAAGGAATCATCTGAAAGTAGGGTTGGAAGTGGCCTGCAAGACTATCTAATCCAGCCCCCTGCTCAACGTAGGACTCCAAGTCAGAGCATCCCTATAGAATCATCGAAAATAGAGTTGGAAGGAACCTGCAAGACCATCTAGTCCAACCCCTTGCTCAACGCAGGACTCCAAATCAGAGCAACCCTATAGAATGATCGAAAATAGGGTTGGAAGGCGTCTGCAAGACCATGTATTCCAACCCCGTGCTCAACGCAGGACTCCAAGTCAGAGCATCCTTATCGAATCATCTGAAAGTAGGGTTGGAAGTGGCCTGCAAGACCATCTAGTCCATCCCCCTGCTCAGCGCAGGACTCCAAGTCAGAGCATCCCTATAGAATTATCAAAAGTTAGGGTTGGAAGGCGCCTGTAGGACCATCTTCCAGCCCCCTGCTCAACGCAGGACTCCAAGTCAGAGCAGCCCTATAGAATGATTGAAAATAGGGTTGGAAGGGTCCTCCAAGACCATCCAGGGCACCCCCTGCTCAACGCAGGACTCCAAGTCAGACTATCCCTCTAGAATCATCGAAAATAGAGTTGGAAGGGGCCTGCAAGACCATCTAGTCCAGCCCCCTGCTCAATGCAGGACTCCAAGACAGAGCATCCCTATAGAATCATCAAAAGGTAGGGTTGGAAGGCGGCTGCAAGACCATCTAATCCAGCCCCCTGCTCAACGTAGGACTCCAAGTCAGAGCATCCCTATAGAAAGATCGAAAATAGAGTTGGAAGGCGCCTGCAAGGCCATCTAGTCCAGCCCCCTGCTCAACGCAGGACTCCAAGTCAGAGCATCCCTATAGAATGATTGAAAATAGGGTTGGAAGGCGCCTACAAGACCATGTATTCCAACCCCGTCCTCAACGCAGGACTCCAAGTCAGAGCAGCCCTATAGAATCATTGGAAAGTAGGGTTGGAGGGGGCCTGCAAGGCCATCCAGTCCAGCCCCCTGCTCCAGGCAGGACTCCAGGTCAGAGCATCCCTATAGAATGATCGAAAATAGGGTTGGAAGGCACCTGCAAGTCCATGTATTCCAACCCCGTGCTCAACGCAGGACTCCAAGTCAGAGCATCCTTATCGAATCATCTGAAAGTAGGGTTGGAAGTGGCCTGCAAGACCATGTATTCCAACCCCCTGCTCAACGCACGACTCCAAGTCAGAGCATCCCTATAGAATTATCAAAAGTTAGGGTTGGAAGTGGCCTGCAGGACCATCTTCCAGCCCCCTGCTCAACGCAGGACTCCAAGTCAGAGCATCCCTATAGAATAATCAAAAAGTAGGGTTGGAAGGAGACTGCAAGACCATCTAGTCCAACCCCCTGCTCAACGCAGGACTCCAAGTCAGAGTTTCCCTATAGAATGATCGAAAATAGGGTTGGAAAGGGGCCTGCAAGACCATCTAGTCCAACCCCCTGCTCAACGCAGGACTCCAAGTCAGAGCATCCCTATAGAATCATCTGAAAGTAGGGTTGGAAGTGGCCTGCAAGACCATCTAATCCAGCCCCCTGCTCAACGTAGGACTCCAAGTCAGAGCATCCCTATAGAAAGATCGAAAATACAGTTGGAAGGCGCCTGCAAGGCCATCTAGTCCAGCCCCCTGCTCAACGCAGGACTCCAAGTCAGAGCATCCCTATAGAATGATTGAAAACAGGGTTGGAAGGCGCCTGCAAGACCATGTATTCCAACCCCGTCCTCAACGCAGGACTCCAAGTCAGAGCAGCCCTATAGAATCATTGGAAAGTAGGGTTGGAGGGGGCCTGCAAGGCCATCTAGTCCAGCCCCCTGCTCCAGGCAGGACTCCAGGTCAGAGCATCCCTATAGAATGATCGAAAATAGGGTTGGGAGGGTCCTGCAAAACCATCCAGTGCACCCCCTGCTCAACGCAGGACTCCAAGTCAGAGTATCCCTCTAGAATCATCGAAAATAGAGTTGGAAGGCGGCTGCAAGACCATCTAGTCCTGCCCCCTGCTCAACGCAGGACTCCAAGTCAGAGCATCCCTATAGAATGATCTAAAGTAGGGTTGGAAGGGGCCTGCAAGACCATCTAGTCTAACCCCCTGCTCAATGCAGGACTCCGGGTCAGAGCATCCCTATAGAATGATTAAAAATAGGGTTGGGAGGGGTCTGCAAGACCATCTAGTCCAGCCCACTGCTCAATGAAGGACTCCAGGTCAGAGCATCCCTATAGAATGATGGAAAATAGGGTTGGAAGGCGCCTGCAAGACCATGTATTCCAACCCCCTGCTCAACGCAGGACTCCAAGTCAGAGCATCCCTATAGAATCATCAAAAGTTAGGGTTTGAAGTGGCCTGCAGGACCATCTTCCAGCCCCCTGCTCAACGCAGTACTCCAAGTCAGAGCATCCCTATAGAATGATTGAAAAGAGGGTTGGAAGGGGCCTGCAAGACCATGTATTCCAACCCCGTGCTCAACGCAGGACTCCAAGTCAGAGCAGCCCTATAGAATCATTGGAAAGTAGGGTTGGGGGGGCCTGCAAGGCCATCTAGTCCAACCCCCTGCTCCAGGCAGGACTCCAGGTCAGAGCATCCCTATAGAATGATCGAAAATAGGGTTGGAAGGCACCTGCAAGACCATGTATTCCAACCCCGTGCTCAACGCAGGACTCCAAGTCAGTGCATCCTTATCGAATCATCTGAAAGTAGGGTTGGAAGTGGCCTGCAATACCATCTAGTCCAACCCCCTGCTCAACGCAGGACTCCAAGTCAGAGTTTCCCTATAGAATGATCGAAAATAGGGTTGGAAGGGGCCTGCAAGACCATGTATTCCAACCCCGTGCTCAACGCAGGACTCCACGTCAGAGCATCCTTATCGAATCATCTGAAAGTAGGGCTGGAAGTGGCCTGCAAGGCCATCTAGTCCAACCCCCTGCTCAACGCAGGACTCCAAGTCAGAGCATCCCTATAGAATCATTTGAAATTAGGGTTGGAAGTGGCCTGCAAGACTATCTAATCCAGCCCCCTGCTCAACGCAGGACTCCAAGTCAGAGCATCCCTATAGAATAATCAAAAAGTAGGGTTGGAAGGGGCATGCAAGACCATCTAGTCCAACCCCCTGCTCAACGCAGGACTCCAAGTCAGAGCATCCCTAAGGAATCATCTGAAAGTAGGGTTGGAAGTGGCCTGCAAGACTATCTAATCCAGCCCCCTCCTCAACGTAGGACTCCAAGTCAGAGCATCCCTATAGAATCATCAAAAATAGAGTTGGAAGGAACCTGCAAGACCATCTAGTCCAACCCCTTGCTCAACGCAGGACTCCAAATCAGAGCATCCCTATAGAATGATCGAAAATAGGGTTGGAAGGCACCTGCAAGACCATGTATTCCAACCCCGTACTCAACGCAGGACTCCAAGTCAGAGCATCTTTATCGAATCATCTGAAAGTAGGGTTGGAAGAAGCCTGCAAGACCATCTAGTCCAGCCCCCTGCTCAACGCAGGACTCCAAGTCAGAGCATCCCTATAGAATTATCAAAAATTAGGGTTGGAAGGCGCCTGCAGGACCATCTTCCAGCCCCCTGCTCAACGCAGGACTCCAAGTCAGAGCATCCCTATAGAATGATTGAAAATAGGGTTGGAAGGGTCCTCCAAGACCATCCAGGGCACCCCCTGCTCAACGCAGGACTCCAAGTCAGAGCATCCCTATAGAATGATTGAAAATAGGGTTGGAAGGGTCCTCCAAGACCATCCAGGGCACCCCCTGCTCAACGCAGGACTCCAAGTCAGAGTATCCCTCTAGAATCATCGAAAATAGAGTTGGAAGGGGCCTGCAAGACCATCTAGTCCAGCCCCCTGCTCAATGCAGGACTCCAAGACAGAGCATCCCTATAGAATCATCAAAAGGTAGGGTTGGAAGGCGGCTGCAAGACCATCTAGTCCAGCCCCCTGCTCAACGCAGGACTCCAAGTCAGAGCATCCCTATAGAATCATCGAAAATAGAGTTGGAAGGGACCTGCAAGACCATCTAGTCCAACCCCCTGCTCAACGCAGGACTCCAAGTCAGAGCATCCCTATAGAATCATCTGAAAGTAGGGTTGGAAGTGGCCTGCAAGACTATCTAATCCAGCCCCCTGCTCAACGTAGGACTCCAAGTCAGAGCATCCCTATAGAAAGATCGAAAATAGAGTTGGAAGGCGCCTGCAAGGCCATCTAGTCCAGCCCCCTGCTCAACGCAGGACTCCAAGTCAGAGCATCCCTATAGAATGATCGAAAATAGGGTTGGAAGGGGCCTGCAAGACCATGTATTCCAACCCCGTGCTCAACGCAGGACTCCAAGTCAGAGCAGCCCTATAGAATCATTGGAAAGTAGGGTTGGGGGGAGCCTGCAAGGCCATCTAGTCCAAGCCCCTGCTCCAGGCAGGACTCCAGGTCAGAGCATCCCTATAGAATGATCGAAAATAGGGTTGGAAGGCGCCTGCAAGACCATGTATTCCAACCCCGTGCTCAACGCAGGACTCCAAGTCAGAGCATCCTTATCGAAACATCTGAAAGTAGGGCTGGAAGTGGCCTGCAAGGCCATCTAGTCCAACCCCCTGCTTCACGCAGGACTCCAAGTCAGAGCATCCCTATAGAATCATCTGAAAGTAGGGTTGGAAGTGGTCTGCAAGACTATGTAATCCAGCCCCCTGCTCAACGCAGGACTCCAAGTCAGAGCATCCCTATAGAATCATCAAAAGGTAGGGTTGGAAGGCGGCTGCAAGACCATCTAGTCCAGCCCCCTGCTCAGCGCAGGACTCCAAGTCAGAGCATCCCTATAGAATGATCTAAAATAGGGGTGGAAGGGGCCTGCAAGACCATCTAGTCTAACCCCCTGCTCAATGCAGGACTCTAAGAGCATCCGTATAGAATCATCTGAAAGTACGGTTGGAAGGGGCCTGCAAGACCATCTAGTCCAACCCCTTGCTCAACGCAGGACTCCGAGTCAGAGCATCCCTATACAATGAACCAAAATAGGGTTGGAAGGGGCCGGCAAGACCATCTAGTCCAGCCCTCTGCTCAACGCAGGACTCCAAGTCATAGTTTCCCTATAGAATGATCGAAAATAGGGTTGGAAGGGGCCTGCAAGACCATCTAGTCCAACCCCCTGCTCAACGCAGGACTCCAAGTCAGAGTTTCCCTATAGAATGATCGAAAATAGGGTTGGAAGGGGCCTGCAAGACCATCTAGTCCAACCCCCTGCTCAACGCAGGACTCCAAGTCAGAGCATCCCTATAGAATGATGGAAAATAGGGTTGGAAGGGTCCTCCAAGACCATCCAGGGCACCCCCTGCTCAACGCAGGACTCCAAGTCAGAGTATCCCTCTAGAATCATCGAAAATAGAGTTGGAAGGGGCCTGCAAGACCATCTAGTCCAACCCCCTGCTCAATGCAGGACTCCAAGACAGAGCATCCCTATAGAATCATCAAAAGGTAGAGTTGGAAGGCGGCTGCAAGACCATCTAGTCCAGCCCCCTGCTCAACGCAGGACTCCAAGTCAGAGCATCCCTATAGAATTATCAAAAGTTAGGGTTGGAAGGCACCTGCAGGACCATCTTCCAGCCCCCTGCTCAACGCATGACTCCAAGTCAGAGCATCACTATAGAATGATTGAAAATAGGGTTGGAAGGGTCCTGCAAGACCATCCAGTGCACCCCCTGCTCAACGCAGGACTCCAAGTCAGAGTATCCCTCTAGAATCATCGAAAATAGAGTTGGAAGGCGGCTGCAAGACCATCTAGGCCAGCCCCCTGCTCAATGAAGGACTCCAGGTCAGAGCATCCCTATAGAATGATGGAAAATAGGGTTGGAAGGCGCCTGCAAGACCATGTATTCCAACCCCCTGCGCAACGCAGGACTCCAAGTCAGAGCATCCCTATAGAATTATCAAAAGTTAGGGTTGGAAGTGGCCTGCAGGACCATCTTCCAGCCCCCTGCTCAACGCAGTACTCCAAGTCAGAGCATCCCTATAGAATGATTGAAAATAGGGTTGGAAGGGCCTGCAAGACCATGTATTCCAACCCCGCGCTCAACGCAGGACTCCAAGTCAGAGCAGCCCTATATAATCATTGGAAAGTAGGGTTGGGGGGGCCTGCAAGGCTATCTAGTCTAAGCCCCTGCTCCAGGCAGGACTCCAGGTCAGAGCATCCCTATAGAATGATCGAAAATAGGGTTGGAAGGCAACAGCAAGACCATGTATTCCAACCCCGTGCTCAACGCAGGACTCCAAGTCAGAGCATCCTTATCGAATCATCTGAAAGTAGGGCTGGAAGTGGCCTGCAAGGCCATCTAGTCCAACCCCCTGCTCAACGCAGGACTCCAAGTCAGAGCATCCCTATAGAATCATTTGAAAGTAGGGTTGGAAGTGGCCTGCAAGACTATCTAATCCAGCCCCCTGCTCAACGCAGGACTCCAAGTCAGAGCATCCCTATAGAATAATCAAAAAGTAGGGTTGGAAGTGGCCTGCAAGACTATCTAATCCAGCCCCCTCCTCAACGTAGGACTCCAAGTCAGAGCATCCCTATAGAATCATCAAAAATAGAGTTGGAAGGAACCTGCAAGACCATCTAGTCCAACCCCTTGCTCAACGCAGGACTGCAAATCAGAGCATCCCTATAGAATGATCGAAAATAGGGTTGGAAGGCGCCTGCAAGACCATGTATTCCAACCCCGTGCTCAACGCAGGACTCCAAGTCAGAGCATCCTTATCGAATCATCTGAAAGTAGGGTTGGAAGAAGCCTGCAAGACCATCTAGTCCAGCCCCCTGCTCAATGCAGGACTCCAAGTCAGAGCATCCCTATAGAATTATCAAAAATTAGGGTTGGAAGGCGCCTGCAGGACCATCTTCCAGCCCCCTGCTCAACGCAGGACTCCAAGTCAGAGCATCCCTATAGAATGATTGAAAATAGGGTTGGAAGGGTCCTCCAAGGCCATCCAGGGCACCCCCTGCTCAACGCAGGACTCCAAGTCAGAGCATCCCTATAGAATGATTGAAAATAGGGTTGGAAGGGTCCTCCAAGACCATCCAGGGCACCCCCTGCTCAACGCAGGACTCCAAGTCAGAGTATCCCTCTAGAATCATCGAAAATAGAGTTGGAAGGGGCCTGCAAGACCATCTAGTCCAGCCCCCTGCTCAATGCAGGACTCCAAGACAGAGCATCCCTATAGAATCATCAAAAGGTAGGGTTGGAAGGCGGCTGCAAGACCATCTAGTCCAGCCCCCTGCTCAACGCAGGACTCCAAGTCAGAGCATCCCTATAGAATCATCGAAAATAGAGTTGGAAGGGACCTGCAAGACCATCTAGTCCAACCCCCTGCTCAACGCAGGACTCCAAGTCAGAGCATCCCTATAGAATCATCTGAAAGTAGGGTTGGAAGTGGCCTGCAAGACTATCTAATCCAGCCCCCTGCTCAACGTAGGACTCCAAGTCAGAGCATCCCTATAGAAAGATCGAAAATAGAGTTGGAAGGCGCCTGCAAGGCCATCTAGTCCAGCCCCCTGCTCAACGCAGGACTCCAAGTCAGAGCATCCCTATAGAATGATCGAAAATAGGGTTGGAAGGCGCCTGCAAGACCATGTATTCCAACCCCGTGCTCAACGCAGGACTCCAAGTCAGAGCATCCTTATCGAAACATCTGAAAGTAGGGTTGGAAGTGGTCTGCAAGACCATCTAGTCCAGCCCCCTGCTCAACGCAGGACTCCAAGTCAGAGCATCCCTATAGAATCATCAAAAGGTAGGGTTGGAAGGCGGCTGCAAGACCATCTAGTCCAGCCCCCTGCTCAGCGCAGGACTCCAAGTCAGAGCATCCCTATAGAACCATCGAAAATAGAGTTGGAAGGGACCTGCAAGACCATCTAGTCCAACCCCTTGCTCAACGCAGGACTCCAAGCCAGAGCATCCCTATAGAATGATCTAAAATAGGGGTGGAAGGGGCCTGCAAGACCATCTAGTCCAACCCCTTGCTCAACGCAGGACTCCGAGTCAGAGCATCCCTATACAATGAACCAAAATAGGGTTGGAAGGGGCCGGCAAGACCATCTAGTCCAACCCTCTGCTCAACGCAGGACTCCAAGTCATAGTTTCCCTATAGAATGATAGAAAATAGGGTTGGAAGGGGCCTGCAAGACCATCTAGTCCAACCCCCTGCTCAACGCAGGACTCCAAGTCAGAGTTTCCCTATAGAATGATCGAAAATAGGGTTGGAAGGGGCCTGCAAGACCATCTAGTCCAACCCCCTGCTCAACGCAGGACTCCAAGTCAGAGCATCCCTATAGAATGATGGAAAATAGGGTTGGAAGGGTCCTCCAAGACCATCCAGGGCACCCCCTGCTCAACGCAGGACTCCAAGTCAGAGTATCCCTCTAGAATCATCGTAAATAGAGTTGGAAGGGGCCTGCAAGACCATCTAGTCCAACCCCCTGCTCAATGCAGGACTCCAAGACAGAGCATCCCTATAGAATCATCAAAAGGTAGAGTTGGAAGGTGGCTGCAAGACCATCTAGTCCAGCCCCTTGCTTAACGTAGGACTCCAAGTCAGAGCATCCCTATAGAATCATCGAAAATAGAGTTGGAAGGGACCTGCAAGACCATCTAGTCCAACCCTCTGCTCAACGCAGGACTCCAAGTCAGAGCATCCCTATAGAATCATCTGAAAGTAGGGTTGGAAGTGGCCTGCAAGACTATCTAATCCAGCCCCCTGCTCAACGTAGGACTCCAAGTCAGAGCATCCCTATAGAAAGATCGAAAATAGAGTTGGAAGGTGCCTGCAAGGCCATCTAGTCCAGCCCCCTGCTCAACGCAGGACTCCAAGTCAGAGCATCCCTATAGAATGATTGAAAATAGGGTTGGAAGGCGCCTGCAAGACCATGTATTCCAACCCCGTCCTCAACGCAGGACCCCAAGTCAGAGCATTCCTATAGAATCATTGGAAAGTAGGGTTGGAGGGTGCCTGCAAGGCCATCTAGTCCAGCCCCATGCTCCAGGCAGGACTCCAGGTCAGAGCATCCCTATAGAATGATCGAAAATAGGGTTGGAAGTGGCCTGCAAGACCATCTAGTCCAGCCCCCTGCTCAACGCAGGACTCCAAGTCAGAGCATCCCTATAGAATTATCAAAAGTTAGGGTTGGAAGGCGCCTGCAGGACCATCTTCCAGCCCCCTGCTCAACGCATGACTCCAAGTCAGAGCATCCCTGTAGAATGACTGAAAATAGGGTTGGAAGGGTCCTGCAAGACCATCCAGTGCACCCCCTGCTCAACGCAGGACTCCAAGTCAGAGTATGCCTCTAGAATCATCGAAAATAGAGTTGGAAGGCGGCTGCAAGACCATCTAGGCCAGCCCCCTGCTCAATGAAGGACTCCAGGTCAGAGCATCCCTATAGAATGATGGAAAATAGGGTTGGAAGGCGCCTGCAAGACCATGTATTCCAACCCCCTGCGCAACGCAGGACTCCAAGTCAGAGCATCCCTATAGAATTATCAAAAGTTAGGGTTGGAAGTGGCCTGCAGGACCATCTTCCAGCCCCCTGCTCAATGCAGTACTCCAAGTCAGAGCATCCCTATAGAATGATTGAAAATAGGGTTGGAAGGGCCTGCAAGACCATGTATTCCAACCCCGCGCTCAACGCAGGACTCCAAGTCAGAGCAGCCCTATATAATCATTGGAAAGTAGGGTTGGGGGGGCCTGCAAGGCTATCTAGTCTAAGCCCCTGCTCCAGGCAGGACTCCAGGTCAGAGCATCCCTATAGAATGATCGAAAATAGGGTTGGAAGGCACCTGCAAGACCATGTATTCCAACCCCGTGCTCAACGCAGGACTCCAAGTCAGAGCATCCTTATCGAATCATCTGAAAGTAGGGCTGGAAGTGGCCTGCAAGGCCATCTAGTCCAACCCCCTGCTCAACGCAGGACTCCAAGTCAGAGCATCCCTATAGAATCATTTGAAAGTAGGGTTGGAAGTGGCCTGCAAGACTATCTAATCCAGCCCCCTGCTCAACGCAGGACTCCAAGTCAGAGCATCCCTATAGAATAATCAAAAAGTAGGGTTGGAAGGGGCATGCAAGACCATCTAGTCCAACCCCCTGCTCAACGCAGGACTCCAAGTCAGAGCATCCCTAAGGAATCATCTGAAAGTAGGGTTGGAAGTGGCCTGCAAGACTATCTAATCCAGCCCCCTCCTCAACGTAGGACTCCAAGTCAGAGCATCCCTATAGAATCATCAAAAATAGAGTTGGAAGGAACCTGCAAGACCATCTAGTCCAACCCCTTGCTCAACGCAGGACTCCAAATCAGAGCAACCCTATAGAATGATCGAAAATAGGGTTGGAAGGCGCCTGCAAGACCATGTATTCCAACCCCGTGCTCAACGCAGGACTCCAAGTCAGAGCATCCTTATCGAATCATCTGAAAGTAGTGTTGGAAGAAGCCTGCAAGACCATCTAGTCCAGCCCCCTGCTCAACGCAGGACTCCAAGTCAGAGCATCCCTATAGAATTATCAAAAATTAGGATTGGAAGGCGCCTGCAGGACCATCTTCCAGCCCCCTGCTCAACGCAGGACTCCAAGTCAGAGCATCCCTATAGAATGATTGAAAATAGGGTTGGAAGGGTCCTCCAAGACCATCCAGGGCACCCCCTGCTCAACGCAGGACTCCAAGTCAGAGCATCCCTATAGAATGATTGAAAATAGGGTTGGAAGGGTCCTCCAAGACCATCCAGGGCACCCCCTGCTCAACGCAGGACTCCAAGTCAGAGTATCCCTCTAGAATCATCGAAAATAGAGTTGGAAGGGGCCTGCAAGACCATCTAGTCCAGCCCCCTGCTCAATGCAGGACTCCAAGACAGAGCATCCCTATAGAATCATCAAAAGGTAGGGTTGGAAGGCGGCTGCAAGACCATCTAGTCCAGCCCCCTGCTCAACGCAGGACTCCAAGTCAGAGCATCCCTATAGAATCATCGAAAATAGAGTTGGAAGGGACCTGCAAGACCATCTAGTCCAACCCCCTGCTCAACGCAGGACTCCAAGTCAGAGCATCCCTATAGAATCATCTGAAAGTAGGGTTGGAAGTGGCCTGCAAGACTATCTAATCCAGCCCCCTGCTCAACGTAGGACTCCAAGTCAGAGCATCCCTATAGAAAGATCGAAAATAGAGTTGGAAGGCGCCTGCAAGGCCATCTAGTCCAGCCCCCTGCTCAACGCAGGACTCCAAGTCAGAGCATCCCTATAGAATGATCGAAAATAGGGTTGGAAGGCACCTGAAGACCATGTATTCCAACCCCGTGCTCAACGCAGGACTCCAAGTCAGAGCATCCTTATCGAATCATCTGAAAGTAGGGTTGGAAGTGGCCTGCAAGACTATCTAATCCAGCCCCCTGCTCAACGTAGGACTCCAAGTCAGAGCATCCCTATAGAAAGATCGAAAATAGAGTTGGAAGGCGCCTGCAAGGCCATCTAGTCCAGCCCCCTGCTCAACGCAGGACTACAAGTCAGAGCATCCCTATAGAATGATTGAAAATAGGGTTGGAAGGTGCCTGCAAGACCATGTATTCCAACCCCGTCCTCAACGCAGGACTCCAAGTCAGAGCAGCCCTATAGTATCATTGGAAAGTAGGGTTGGAGGGGGCCTGCAAGGCCATCTAGTCCAGCCCCCTGCTCCAGGCAGGACTCCAGGTCAGAGTATACCTCTAGAATCATCGAAAATAGAGTTGGAAGGGGCCTGCAAGACCATCTAGTCCAGCCCCCACCTCAATGCAGGACTCCAAGACAGAGCATCCCTATAGAATCATCAAAAGGTAGGGTTGGAAGGCGGCTGCAAGACCATATAGTCCAGCCCCCCGCTCAACGCAGGACTCCAAGTCAGAGCATCCCTATAGAATCATTGAAAATAGAGATGGAAGGGATCTGCAAGACCATCTAGTCCAACCCCTTGCTCAACGCAAGACTCCAAGCCAGAGCATCCCTATAGTATGATCTAAAATAGGGGTGGAAGGGGCCTGCAAGACCATCTAGTCTAACCCCCTGCTCAACTCAGGACTCCAAGTCAGAGTATCCCTCTAGAATCATCTGAAATAGAGTTGGAAGGGGCCTGCAAGACCATGTATTCCAACCCCGTCCTCAACGCAGGACTCCAAGTCAGAGCATCCTTATCGAATCATCTGAAAGTAGGGCTGGAAGTGGCCTGCAAGGCCATCTAGTCCAACCCCCTGCTCAACGCAGGACTCCAAGTCAGAGCATCCCTATAGAATCATCTGAAAGTAGGGTTGGAAGTGGCCTGCAAGACTATCTAATCCAGCCCCCTGCTCAACGCAGGACTCCAAGTCAGAGCATCCCTATAGAATAATCAAAAAGTAGGGTTGGAAGGGGCCTGCAAGACCATCTAGTCCAACCCCCTGCTCAACGCAGGACTCCAAGTCAGAGTTTCCCTATAGAATGATCGAAAATAGGGTAGGAAGGGGCCTGCAAGACCATCTAGTCCAACCCCCTGCTCAACGCAGGACTCCAAGTCAGAGCATCCCTAAGGAATCATCTGAAAGTAGGGTTGGAAGTGGCCTGCAAGACCATCTAGTCCAACCCCCTGCTCAACGCAGGACTCCAAGTCAGAGCATCCCTATAGAATTATCAAAAGTTAGGGTTGGAAGGCGCCTGCAGGACCATCTTCCAGCCCCCTGCTCAACGCAGGACTCCAAGTCAGAGCATCCCTATAGAATCATCGAAAATAGAGTTGGAAGGGACCTGCAAGACCATCTAGTCCAACCCCCTGCTCAACGCAGGACTCCAAGTCAGAGCATCCCTATAGAATCATCTGAAAGTAGGGTTGGAAGTGGCCTGCAAGACCATCTAATCCAGCCCCCTGCTCAACGTAGGACTCCAAGTCAGAGCATCCCTATAGAAAGATCGAAAATAGAGTTGGAAGTCGCCTGCAAGGCCATCTAGTCCAGCCCCCTGCTCAACGCAGGACTCCAAGTCAGAGCATCCCTATAGAATGATTGAAAATAGGGTTGGAAGGCGCCTGCAAGACCATGTATTCCAACCCGGTCCTCAACGTAGGACTCCAAGTCAGAGCAGCCCTATAGAATCATTGGAAAGTAGGGTTGGAGGGGGTCTGCAAGGCCATCTAGTCCAGCCCCCTGCTCCAGGCAGGACTCCAGGTCAGAGCATCCCTATAGAATGATCGAAAATAGGGTTGGAAGTGGCCTGCAAGACCATCTAGTCCAGCCCCCTGCTCAACGCAGGACTCCAAGTCAGAGCATCCCTATAGAAAAATCAAAAGTTAGGGTTGGAAGGCGCCTGCAGGACCATCTTCCAGTCCGCTGCTCAACGCAGGACTCCAAGTCAGAGCATCCCTATAGAATGATTGAAAATAGGGTTGGAAGGGTCCTGGAAGACCATCCAGTGCACCCCCTGCTCAACGCAGGACTCCAAGACAGAGTATCCCTCTAGAAACATCGAAAATAGAGTTGGAAGGCGGCTGCAAGACCATCTAGTCCTGCCCCCTGCTCAACGCAGGACTCCAAGTCAGAGCATCCCTATAGAATGATCTAAAATAGGGGTGGAAGGGGCCTGCAAGACCATCTAGTCTAACCCCCTGCTCAATGCAGGACTCCGGGTCAGAGCATCCCTATAGAATGATTGAAAATAGGGTTGGGAGGGGTCTGCAAGACAATCTAGTCCAGCCCCCTGCTCAATGAAGGACTCCAGGTCAGAGCATCCCTATAGAATGATCGAAAATAGGGTTGGAAGGCGCCTGCAAGACCATGTATTCCAACCCCCTGCTCAATGCAGGACTCCAAGTCAGAGCATCCCTATAGAATTATCAAAAGTTAGGGTTGGAAGTGGCCTGCAGGACCATCTTCCAGCCCCCTGCTCAACGCAGTACTCCCTGTCAGAGCATCCCTATAGAATGATTGAAAAGAGGGTTGGAAGGGTCTGCAAGACCATGTATTCCAAACCCGTGCTCAATGCAGGACTCCAAGTAAGAGTAGCCCTATAGAATCATTGGAAAGTAAAGTTGGGGGGGCCTGCAAGGCCATCTAGTCCAACCCCCTGCTCCAGGCAGGAATCCAGGTCAGAGCATCCCTATAGAATGATCGAAAATAGGGTTGGAAGGCACCTGCAAGACCATGTATTCCAACCCCGTGCTCAACGCAGGACTCCAAGTCAGAGCATCCTTATCGAATCATCTGAAAGTAGGGTTGGAAGTGGCCTGCAAGACCATCTAGTCCAACCCCCTGCTCAACGCAGGACTCCAAGTCAGAGTTTCCCTATAGAATGATCGAAAATAGGGTTGGAAGGGGCCTGCAAGACCATCTAGTCCAACCCCCTGCTCAACGCAGGACTCCAAGGCAGAGCATCCCTAAGGAATCATCTGAAAGTAGGGTTGGAAGTGGCCTGCAAGACTATCTAATCCAGCCCCCTCCTCAACGTAGGACTCCAAGTCAGAGCATCCCTATAGAATCATCGAAAATAGAGTTGGAAGGAACCTGCAGGACCATCTAGTCCAACCCCTTGCTCAACGCAGGACTCCAAATCAGAGCATCCCTATAGAATGATCGAAAATAGGGTTGGAAGGCGCCTGCAAGACCATGTATTCCAACCCCGTGCTCAACGCAGGACTCCAAGTCAGAGCATCCTTATCGAATCATCTGAATGTAGGGTTGGAAGTGGCCTGCAAGACCATCTAGTCCAGCCCCCTGCTCAACGCAGGACTCCAAGTCAGAGCATCCCTATAGAATTATCAAAAGTTAGGGTTGGAAGGCGCCTGCAGGACCATCTTCCAGCCCCCTGCTCAACGCAGGACTCCAAGTCAGAGCATCCCTATACAATGAACGAAAATAGGGTTGGAAGGCGGCTGCAAGACCATCTAGTCCAGCCCCTTGCTCAACGCAGGACTCCAAGTCAGAGCATCCCTATAGAATGATCTAAAATAGGGGTGGAAGGGGCCTGCAAGACCATCTAGTCTAACCCCCTGCTCAATGCAGGACTCCGAGTCAGAGCATCCCTATAGAATGATTGAAAATAGGGTTGGGAGGGGTCTGAAAGACAATCTACTCCAGCCTCCTGCTCAATGAAGGACTCCAGGTCAGAGCATCCCTATAGAATGATGGAAAATAGGGTTGGAAGGCGCCTGCAAGACCATGTATTCCAACCCCCTGCTCAACGCAGGACTCCAAGTCAGAGCATCCCTATAGAATTATCAAAAGTTAGGGTTGGAAGTGGCCTGCAGGACCATCTTCCAGCCCCCTGCTCAACGCAGGACTCCAAGTCAGAGCATCCCTATAGAATGATTGAAAATAGGGTTGGAAGGGGCCTGCAAGACCATGTATTCCAACCCCGTGCTCAACGCAGGACTCCAAGTCAGAGCAGCCCTATAGAATCTTTGGAAAGTAGGGTTGGGGGGAGCCTGCAAGACCATCTAGTCCAACCCCCTGCTCAACCCAGGACTCCAAGTCAGAGTTTCCCTATAGAATGATCGAAAATAGGGTTGGAAGGTGCCTGCAAGACCATCTAGTCCAACCCCCTGCTCAACGCAGGACTCCAAGTCAGAGCATCCCTAAGGAATCATCTGAAAGTAGGGTTGGAAGTGGCCTGCAAGACTATCTAATCCAGCCCCCTCCTCAACGTAGGACTCCAAGTCAGAGCATCCCTATAGAATCATCGAAAATAGAGTTGGAAGGAACCTGCAAGACCATCTAGTCCAACCCCTTGCTCAACGCAGGACTCCAAATCAGAGCATCCCTATAGAATGATCGAAAATAGGGTTGGAAGGCGCCTGCAAGACCATGTATTCCAACCCCGTGCTCAACGCAGGACTCCAAGTCAGAGCATCCTTATCGAATCATCTGAAAGTAGGGTTGGAAGTGGCCTGCAAGACCATCTAGTCCATCCCCCTGCTCAACGCAGGACTCCAAGTCAGAGCAGCCCTATAGAATGATTGAAAATAGGGTTGGAAGGGTCCTCCAAGACCATCCAGGGCACCCCCTGCTCAACGCAGGACTCCAAGTCAGAGTATCCCTCTAGAATCATCGAAAATAGAGTTCGAAGGGGCCTGCAAGACCATCTAGTCCAGCCCCCTGCTCAATGCAGGACTCCAAGACAGAGCATCCCTATAGAATCATCAAAAGGTAGGGTTGGAAGGCGGCTGCAAGACCATCTAGTCCAGCCCCCTGCTCAACGCAGGACTCCAAGTCAGAGCATCCCTATAGAATCATCAAAAATAGAGTTGGAAGGGACCTGCAAGACCATCTAGTCCAACCCCCTGCTCAACGCAGGACTCCAAGTCAGAGCATCCCTATAGAATCATCTGAAAGTAGGGTTGGAAGTGGCCTGCAAGACTATCTAATCCAGCCCCCTGCTCAACGTAGGACTCCAAGTCAGAGCATCCCTATAGAAAGATCGAAAATAGAGTTGGAAGGCGCCTGCAAGGCCATCTAGTCCAGCCCCCTGCTCAACGCAGGACTCCAAGTCAGAGCATCCCTATAGAATGATTGAAAATAGGGTTGGAAGGCGCCTGCAAGACCATGTATTCCAACCCCGTCCTCAACGCAGGACTCCAAGTCAGAGCAGCCCTATAGAATCATTGGAAAGTAGGGTTGGAGGGGGCCTGCAAGGCCATCTAGTCCAGCCCCCTGCTCCAGGCAGGACTCCAGGTCAGAGCATCCCTATAGAATGATCGAAAATAGGGTTGGAAGGCACCTGCAAGTCCAAGTATTCCAACCCCGTGCTCAACGCAGGACTCCAAGTCAGAGCATCCTTATCGAATCATCTGAAAGTAGGGTTGGAAGTGGCCTGCAAGACCATGTATTCCAACCCCCTGCTCAACGCACGACTCCAAGTCAGAGCATCCCTATAGAATTATCAAAAGTTAGGGTTGGAAGTGGCCTGCAGGACCATCTTCCAGCCCCCTGCTCAACGCAGGACTCCAAGCCAGAGCATCCCTATAGAATAATCAAAAAGTAGGGTTGGAAGGGGACTGCAAGACCATCTAGTCCAACCCCCTACTCAACGCTGGACTCCAAGTCAGAGTTTCCCTATAGAATGATCGAAAATAGGGTTGGAAGGGGCCTGCAAGACCATCTAGTCCAACCCCCTGCTCAACGCAGGACTCCAAGTCAGAGCATCCCTAAGGAATCATCTGAAAGTAGGGTTGGAAGTGGCCTGCAAGACTATCTAATCCAGCCCCCTCCTCAACGTAGGACTCCAAGTCAGAGCATCCTTATCGAATCATCTGAAAGTAGGGTTGGAAGTGGCCTGCAAGACCATCTAGTCCAGCCCCCTGCTCAACGCAGTACTCCAAGTCAGAGCATCCCTATAGAATTATCAAAAGTTAGGGTTGGAAGGCGCCTGCAGGACCATCTTCCAGCCCCCTGCTCAACGCAGGACTCCAAGTCAGAGCATCCCTATAGAATGATTGAAAATAGGGTTGGAAGGCGCCTGCAAGACCATGTATTCTAACCCCGTCCTCAACGCAGGACTCCAGGTCAGAGCATCCCTATAGAATGATCGAAAATAGGGTTGGAAGGGTCCTGCAAGACCATCCAGTGCACCCCCTGCTCAACGCAGGTCTCCAAGTCAGAGTATCCCTCTAGAATCATCGAAAATAGAGTTGGAAGGCGGCTGCAAGACCATCTAGTCCTGCCCCGTGCTCAACGCAGGACTCCAAGTCAGAGCATCCCTATAGAATGATCTAAAATAGGGGTGGAAGGGGCCTGCAAGACCATCTAGTCTAACCCCCTGCTCAATGCAGGACTCCGGGTCAGAGCATCCCTATAGAATGATTGAAAATAGGGTTGGGAGGGGTCTGCAAGACAATCTAGTCCAGCCCCCTGCTCAATGAAGGACTCCAGGTGAGAGCATCCCTATAGAATGATGGAAAATAGGGTTGGAAGGCGCCTGCAAGACCATGTATTCCAACCCCCTGCTCAACGCAGGACTCCAAGTCAGAGCATCCCTATAGAATTATCAAAAGTTAGGGTTGGAAGTGGCCTGCAGGACCATCTTCCATCCCCCTCCTCAACGCAGGACTCCAAGTCAGAGCATCCCTATAGAATGATTGAAAATAGGGTTGGAAGGGGCCTGCAAGACCATGTATTCCAACCCCGTGCTCAACGCAGGACTCCAAGTCAGAGCAGCCCTATAGAATCATTGGAAAGTAGGGTTGGGGGCAGCCTGCAAGACCATCTAGTCCAACCCCCTGCTCAACCCAGGACTCCAAGTCAGAGTTTCCCTATAGAATGATCGAAAATAGGGTTGGAAGGGGCCTGCAAGACCATCTAGTCCAACCCCCTGCTCAACGCAGGACTCCAAGTCAGAGCATCCCTAAGGAATCATCTGAAAGTAGGGTTGGAAGTGGCCTGCAAGACTATCTAATCCAGCCCCCTGCTCAACGTAGGACTCCAAGTCAGAGCATCCCTATAGAATCATCGAAAATAGAGTTGGAAGGAACCTGCAAGACCATCTAGTCCAACCCCTTGCTCAACGCAGGACTCCAAATCAGAGCATCCCTATAGAATGATCGAAAATAGGGTTGGAAGGCGTCTGCAAGACCATGTATTCCAACCCCGTGCTCAACGCAGGACTCCAAGTCAGAGCATCCTTATCGAATCATCTGAAAGTAGGGTTGGAAGTGGCCTGCAAGACCAACTAGTCCATCCCCCTGCTCAACGCAGGACTCCAAGTCAGAGCATCCCTATAGAATTATCAAAAGTTAGGGTTGGAAGGCGCCTGTAGGACCATCTTCCAGCCCCCTGCTCAACGCAGGACTCCAAGTCAGAGCAGCCCTATAGAATGATTGAAAATAGGGTTGGAAGGGTCCTCCAAGACCATCCAGGGCACCCCCTGCTCAACGCAGGACTCCAAGTCAGACTATCCCTCTAGAATCATCGAAAATAGAGTTGGAAGGGGCCTGCAAGACCATCTAGTCCAGCCCCCTGCTCAATGCAGGACTCCAAGACAGAGCATCCCTATAGAATCATCAAAAGGTAGGGTTGGAAGGCGGCTGCAAGACCATCTAATCCAGCCCCCTGCTCAACGTAGGACTCCAAGTCAGAGCATCCCTATAGAAAGATCGAAAATAGAGTTGGAAGGCGCCTGCAAGGCCATCTAGTCCAGCCCCCTGCTCAACGCAGGACTCCAAGTCAGAGCATCCCTATAGAATGATTGAAAATAGGGTTGGAAGGCGCCTGCAAGACCATGTATTCCAACCCCGTCCTCAACGCAGGACTCCAAGTCAGAGCAGCCCTATAGAATCATTGGAAAGTAGGGTTGGAGGGGGCCTGCAAGGCCATCCAGTCCAGCCCCCTGCTCCAGGCAGGACTCCAGGTCAGAGCATCCCTATAGAATGATCGAAAATAGGGTTGGAAGGCACCTGCAAGTCCATGTATTCCAACCCCGTGCTCAACGCAGGACTCCAAGTCAGAGCATCCTTATCGAATCATCTGAAAGTAGGGTTGGAAGTGGCCTGCAAGACCATGTATTCCAACCCCCTGCTCAACGCACGACTCCAAGTCAGAGCATCCCTATAGAATTATCAAAAGTTAGGGTTGGAAGTGGCCTGCAGGACCATCTTCCAGCCCCCTGCTCAACGCAGGACTCCAAGTCAGAGCATCCCTATAGAATAATCAAAAAGTAGGGTTGGAAGGAGACTGCAAGACCATCTAGTCCAACCCCCTGCTCAACGCAGGACTCCAAGTCAGAGTTTCCCTATAGAATGATCGAAAATAGGGTTGGAAAGGGGCCTGCAAGACCATCTAGTCCAACCCCCTGCTCAACGCAGGACTCCAAGTCAGAGCATCCCTATAGAATCATCTGAAAGTAGGGTTGGAAGTGGCCTGCAAGACCATCTAATCCAGCCCCCTGCTCAACGTAGGACTCCAAGTCAGAGCATCCCTATAGAAAGATCGAAAATACAGTTGGAAGGCGCCTGCAAGGCCATCTAGTCCAGCCCCCTGCTCAACGCAGGACTCCAAGTCAGAGCATCCCTATAGAATGATTGAAAACAGGGTTGGAAGGCGCCTGCAAGACCATGTATTCCAACCCCGTCCTCAACGCAGGACTCCAAGTCAGAGCAGCCCTATAGAATCATTGGAAAGTAGGGTTGGAGGGGGCCTGCAAGGCCATCTAGTCCAGCCCCCTGCTCCAGGCAGGACTCCAGGTCAGAGCATCCCTATAGAATGATCGAAAATAGGGTTGGGAGGGTCCTGCAAAACCATCCAGTGCACCCCCTGCTCAACGCAGGACTCCAAGTCAGAGTATCCCTCTAGAATCATCGAAAATAGAGTTGGAAGGCGGCTGCAAGACCATCTAGTCCTGCCCCCTGCTCAACGCAGGACTCCAAGTCAGAGCATCCCTATAGAATGATCTAAAGTAGGGTTGGAAGGGGCCTGCAAGACCATCTAGTCTAACCCCCTGCTCAATGCAGGACTCCGGGTCAGAGCATCCCTATAGAATGATTAAAAATAGGGTTGGGAGGGGTCTGCAAGACCATCTAGTCCAGCCCACTGCTCAATGAAGGACTCCAGGTCAGAGCATCCCTATAGAATGATGGAAAATAGGGTTGGAAGGCGCCTGCAAGACCATGTATTCCAACCCCCTGCTCAACGCAGGACTCCAAGTCAGAGCATCCCTATAGAATCATCAAAAGTTAGGGTTTGAAGTGGCCTGCAGGACCATCTTCCAGCCCCCTGCTCAACGCAGTACTCCAAGTCAGAGCATCCCTATAGAATGATTGAAAAGAGGGTTGGAAGGGGCCTGCAAGACCATGTATTCCAACCCCGTGCTCAACGCAGGACTCCAAGTCAGAGCAGCCCTATAGAATCATTGGAAAGTAGGGTTGGGGGGGCCTGCAAGGCCATCTAGTCCAACCCCCTGCTCCAGGCAGGACTCCAGGTCAGAGCATCCCTATAGAATGATCGAAAATAGGGTTGGAAGGCACCTGCAAGACCATGTATTCCAACCCCGTGCTCAACGCAGGACTCCAAGTCAGTGCATCCTTATCGAATCATCTGAAAGTAGGGTTGGAAGTGGCCTGCAATACCATCTAGTCCAACCCCCTGCTCAACGCAGGACTCCAAGTCAGAGTTTCCCTATAGAATGATCGAAAATAGGGTTGGAAGGGGCCTGCAAGACCATCTAGTCCAACCCCCTGCTCAACGCAGGACTCCAAGTCAGAGCTTCCCTTAGGAATCATCTGAAAGTAGGGTTGGAAGTGGCCTGCAAGACTATCTAATCCAGCCCCCTCCCCAACGTAGGACTCCAAGTCAGAGCATCCCTATAGAATCATCGAAAATAGAGTTGGAAGGAACCTGCAAGACCATCTAGTCCAAACCCTTGCTCAACGCAGGACTGCAAATCAGAGCATCCCTATAGAATGATCGAAAATAGGGTTGGAAGGCGCCTGCAAGACCATGTATTCCAACCCCGTGCTCAACGCAGGACTCCAAGTCAGAGCATCCTTATCGAATGATCTGAAAGTAGGGTTGGAAGTGGCCTGCAAGACCATCTAGTCCAGCCCCCTGCTCAACGCAGGACTCCAAGTCAGAGCAGCCCTATAGAATCATTGGAAAGTAGGGTTGGAGGGGGGCTGCAAGGCCATCTAGTCCAGCCCCCTGCTCCAGGCAGGACTCCAGGTCAGAGCATCCCTATAGAATGATCGAAAATAGGGTTGGAAGTCGCCTGCAAGACCATCTAGTCCAGCCCCCTGCTCAACGCAGGACTCCAAGTCAGAGCATCCCTATAGAATTATCAAAAGTTAGGGTTGGAAGTGGCCTGCAGGACCATCTTCCAGCCCCCTGCTCAACGCAGTACTCCAAGTCGGAGCATCCCTATAGAATGATTGAAAATAGGGTTGGAAGGGGCCTGCAAGACCATGTATTCCAACCCCGTGCTCAACGCAGGACTCCAAGTCAGAGCAGCCCTATAGAATCATTGGAAAGTAGGGTTGGGGGGAGCCTGCAAGGCCATCTAGTCCAAGCCCCTGCTCCAGGCAGGACTCCAGGTCAGAGCATCCCTATAGAATGATCGAAAAAAGGTTGGAAGGCGCCTGCAAGACCATGTATTCCAACCCCGTGCTCAACGCAGGACTCCAAGTCAGAGCATCCTTATCGAAACATCTGAAAGTAGGGCTGGAAGTGGCCTGCAAGGCCATCTAGTCCAACCCCCTGCTTCACGCAGGACTCCAAGTCAGAGTATCCCTATAGAATCATCTGAAAGTAGGGTTGGAAGTGGTCTGCAAGACTATGTAATCCAGCCCCCTGCTCAACGCAGGACTCCAAGTCAGAGCATCCTTATCGAATCATCTGAAAGTAGGGTTGGAAGTGTCCTGCAAGACCATCTAGTCAAGCCCCCTGCTCAACGCAGGACTCCAAGTCAGAGCATCCCTATAGAATTATCAAAAGTTAGGGTTGGAAGGGGCCTGCAGGACCATCTTCCAGCCCCCTGCTCAACGCAGGACTCCAAGTCAGAGCATCCCTATAGAATGATGGAAAATAGGGTTGGAAGGGTCCTCCAAGACCATCCAGGGCACCCCCTGCTCAACGCAGGACTCCAAGTCAGAGTATCCCTCTAGAATCATCGAAAATAGAGTTGGAAGGCGCCTGCAAGACCATCTAGTCCAACCCCCTGCTCAATGCAGGACTCCAAGACAGAGCATCCCTATAGAATCATCAAAAGGTAGTGTTGGAAGGCGGCTGCAAGACCATCTAGTCCAGCCCCTTGCTCAACACAGGACTCCAAGTCAGAGCATCCCTATAGAATCATCGAAAATAGAGTTGAAAGGGACCTGCAAGACCATCTAGTCCAACCCCCTGCTCAACGCAGGACTCCAAGTCAGAGCATCCCTATAGAATCATCTGAAAGTAGGGTTGGAAGTGGCCTGCAAGACCATCTAATCCAGCCCCCTGCTCAACGTAGGACTCCAAGTCAGAGCATCCCTATAGAAAGATCGAAAATAGAGTTGGAAGGCGCCTGCAAGGCCATCTAGTCCAGCCCCCTGCTCAACGCAGGACTCCAAGTCAGAGCATCCCTATAGAATGATTGAAAATAGGGTTGGAAGGCGCCTGCAAGACCTTGCATTCCAACCCCGTCCTCAACGCAGGACTCCAAGTCAGAGCAGCCCTATAGAATCATTGGAAAGTAGGGTTGGAGGGGGCCTGCAAGGCCATCTAGTCCAGCCCCCTGCTCCAGGCAGGACTCCAGGTCAGAGCATCCCTATAGAATGATCGAAAATAGGGTTGGAAGTGGCCTGCAAGACCATCTAGTCCAGCCCCCTGCTCAACGCAGGACTCCAAGTCAGAGCATCCCTATAGAATTATCAAAAGTTAGGGTTGGAAGGCGCCTGCAGGACCATCTTCCAGCCCCCTGCTCAACGCAGGACTCCAAGTCAGAGCATCCCTATAGAATGATTGAAAATAGGGTTGGAAGGGTCCTGCAAGACCATCCAGTGCACCCCCTGCTCAACGCAGGACTCCAAGTCAGAGTATCCCTCTAGAATCATCGAAAATAGAGTTGGAAGGCGGCTGCAAGACCATCTAGTCCAGCCCCCTGCTCAACGCAGGACTCCAAGTCAGAGCATCCCTATAGAATGATCTAAAATAGGGGTGGAAGGGGCCTGCAAGACCATCTAGTCTAACCCCCTGCTCAATGCAGGACTCCGAGTCAGAGCATCCCTATAGAATGATTGAAAATGGGGTTGGGAGGGGTCTGCAAGACAATCTAGTCCAGCCCCCTGCTCAATGAAGGACTCCAGGTCAGAGCATCCCTATAGAATGATGGAAAATAGGGTTGGAAGGCGCCTGCAAGA
This sequence comes from Heloderma suspectum, assembly GCF_057233095.1. Classification (NCBI taxonomy): domain Eukaryota; kingdom Metazoa; phylum Chordata; class Lepidosauria; order Squamata; family Helodermatidae; genus Heloderma; species Heloderma suspectum. Next base: position 50,771,832 of record NC_139475.1, read on the forward strand.
CCATGTATTCCAACCCCCTGCGCAACGCAGGACTCCAAGTCAGAGCATCCCTATAGTATTATCAAAAGTTAGGGTTGGAAGTGGCCTGCAGGACCATCTTCCAGCCCCCTGCTCAACGCAGTACTCCAAGTCAGAGCATCCCTATAGAATGATTGAAAATAGGGTTGGAAGGGGCCTGCAAGACCATGTATTCCAACCCCGTGCTCAACGCAGGACTCCAAGTCAGAGCAGCCCTATAGAATCATTGGAAAGTAGGGTTGGGGGGGCCTGCAAGGCTATCTAGTCCAAGCCCCTGCTCCAGGCAGGACTCCAGGTCAGAGCATCCCTATAGAATCATCGAAAATAGGGTTGGAAGGCACCTGCAAGACCATGTATTCCAACCCCGTGCTCAACGCAGGACTCCAAGTCAGAGCATCCTTATCGAATCATCTGAAAGTAGGGTTGGAAGTGGCCTACAAGACTATCTAATACAGCCCCTTGCTCAACGCAGGACTCCAAGTCAGAGCATCCCTAAGGAATCATCTGAAAGTAGGGTTGGAAGTGGCCTGCAAGACCATCTAGTCCAGCCCCCTGCTCAACGCAGGACTCCAAGTCAGAGCATCCCTATAGAATTATCAAAAGTTAGGGTTGGAAGGCGCCTGCAGGACCATCTTCCAGCCCCCTGCTCAACGCAGGACTCCAAGTCAGAGCATCCCTATACAATGAACGAAAATAGGGTTGGAAGGGTCCTCCAAGACCATCCAGGGCACCCCCTGCTCAACGCAGGACTCCAAGTCAGAGTATCCCTCTAGAATCATCGAAAATAGAGTAGGAAGGGGCCTGCAAGACCATCTAGTCTAGCCCCCTGCTCAATGCAGGACTCCAAGACAGAGCATCCCTATAGAATCATCAAAAGGTAGGGTTGGAAGGTGGCTGCAAGACCATCTAGTCCAGCCCCCTGCTCAACGCAGGACTCCAAGTCAGAGCATCCCTATAGAATCATCAAAAATAGAGTTGAAAGGGACCTTCAAGACCATCTAGTCCTACCCTTTGCTCAACGCAGGACTCCAAGCCAGAGCATCCCTATAGAATGATCTAAAATAGGGGTGGAAGGGGCCTGCAAGACCATCTAGTCTAACCCCCTGCTCAATGCAGGACTCTAAGAGCATCCGTATAGAATCATCTGAAAGTACGGTTGGAAGGGCCTGCAAGACCATCTAGTCCAACCCCTTGCTCAACACAGGACTCCGAGTCAGAGCATCCCTATACAATGAACGAAAATAGGGTTGGAAGGGGCCGGCAAGAGATCTAGTCCAGCCCCCTGCTCAACGCAGGACTCCAAGTCTTAGTTTCCCTATAGAATGATCGAAAATAGGGTTGGAAGGCGCCTGCAAGACCATGTATTCCAACCCGGTGCTCAACGCAGGACTCCAAGTCAGAGCATCCTTATCGAATCATCTGAAAGTAGGGTTGGAAGTGGCCTGCAAGACCATCTAGTCCAGCCCCCTGCTCAACGCAGGACTCCAAGTCAGAGCATCCCTATAGAATTATCAAAAGTTAGGGTTGGAAGGCGCCTGCAGGACCATCTTCCAGCCCCCTGCTCAAAGCAGGACTCCAAGTCAGAGCATCCCTATAGAATCATGGAAAATAGGGTTGGAAGGCGCCTGCAAGACCATGTATTCCAACCCCCTGCTCAACGCAGGACTCCAAGTCAGAGCATCCCTATAGAATTATCAAAAGTTAGGGTTGGAAGTGGCCTGCAGGACCATCTTCCAGCCCCCTGCTCAACGCAGTACTCCAAGTCGGAGCATCCCTATAGAATGATTGAAAATAGGGTTGGAAGGGGCCTGCAAGACCATGTATTCCAACCCCGTGCTCAACGCAGGACTCCAAGTCAGAGCAGCCCTATAGAATCATTGGAAAGTAGGGTTGGGGGGAGCCTGCAAGGCCATCTAGTCCAAGCCCCTGCTCCAGGCAGGACTCCAGGTCAGAGCATCCCTATAGAATGATCGAAAAAAGGTTGGAAGGCGCCTGCAAGACCATGTATTCCAACCCCGTGCTCAACGCAGGACTCCAAGTCAGAGCATCCTTATCGAAACATCTGAAAGTAGGGCTGGAAGTGGCCTGCAAGGCCATCTAGTCCAACCCCCTGCTTCACGCAGGACTCCAAGTCAGAGTATCCCTATAGAATCATCTGAAAGTAGGGTTGGAAGGGACCTGCAAGACCATCTAGTCAAGCCCCCTGCTCAACGCAGGACTCCAAGTCAGAGCATCCCTATAGAATTATCAAAAGTTAGGGTTGGAAGGGGCCTGCAGGACCATCTTCCAGCCCCCTGCTCAACGCAGGACTCCAAGTCAGAGCATCCCTATAGAATGATGGAAAATAGGGTTGGAAGGGTCCTCCAAGACCATCCAGGGCACCCCCTGCTCAACGCAGGACTCCAAGTCAGAGTATCCCTCTAGAATCATCGAAAATAGAGTTGGAAGGCGCCTGCAAGACCATCTAGTCCAACCCCCTGCTCAATGCAGGACTCCAAGACAGAGCATCCCTATAGAATCATCAAAAGGTAGTGTTGGAAGGCGGCTGCAAGACCATCTAGTCCAGCCCCTTGCTCAACACAGGACTCCAAGTCAGAGCATCCCTATAGAATCATCGAAAATAGAGTTGGAAGGGACCTGCAAGACCATCTAGTCCAACCCCCTGCTCAACGCAGGACTCCAAGTCAGAGCATCCCTATAGAATCATCTGAAAGTAGGGTTGGAAGTGGCCTGCAAGACCATCTAATCCAGCCCCCTGCTCAACGTAGGACTCCAAGTCAGAGCATCCCTATAGAAAGATCGAAAATAGAGTTGGAAGGCGCCTGCAAGGCCATCTAGTCCAGCCCCCTGCTCAACGCAGGACTCCAAGTCAGAGCATCCCTATAGAATGATTGAAAATAGGGTTGGAAGGCGCCTGCAAGACCTTGTATTCCAACCCCGTCCTCAACGCAGGACTCCAAGTCAGAGCAGCCCTATAGAATCATTGGAAAGTAGGGTTGGAGGGGGCCTGCAAGGCCATCTAGTCCAGCCCCCTGCTCCAGGCAGGACTCCAGGTCAGAGCATCCCTATAGAATGATCGAAAATAGGGTTGGAAGTGGCCTGCAAGACCATCTAGTCCAGCCCCCTGCTCAACGCAGGACTCCAAGTCAGAGCATCCCTATAGAATTATCAAAAGTTAGGGTTGGAAGGCGCCTGCAGGACCATCTTCCAGCCCCCTGCTCAACGCAGGACTCCAAGTCAGAGCATCCCTATAGAATGATTGAAAATAGGGTTGGAAGGGTCCTGCAAGACCATCCAGTGCACCCCCTGCTCAACGCAGGACTCCAAGTCAGAGTATCCCTCTAGAATCATCGAAAATAGAGTTGGAAGGCGGCTGCAAGACCATCTAGTCCAGCCCCCTGCTCAACGCAGGACTCCAAGTCAGAGCATCCCTATAGAATGATCTAAAATAGGGGTGGAAGGGGCCTGCAAGACCATCTAGTCTAACCCCCTGCTCAATGCAGGACTCCGAGTCAGAGCATCCCTATAGAATGATTGAAAATGGGGTTGGGAGGGGTCTGCAAGACAATCTAGTCCAGCCCCCTGCTCAATGAAGGACTCCAGGTCAGAGCATCCCTATAGAATGATGGAAAATAGGGTTGGAAGGCGCCTGCAAGACCAAGTATTCCAACCCCGTGCTCAACGCAGGACTCCAAGTCAGAGCAGCCCTATAGAATCATTGGAAAGTAGGGTTGGGGGCAGCCTGCAAGACCATCTAGTCCAACCCCCTGCTCAACCCAGGACTCCAAGTCAGAGTTTCCCTATAGAATAATCGAAAATAGGGTTGGAAGGGGCCTGCAAGACCATCTAGTCCAACCCCCTGCTCAACGCAGGACTCGAAGTCAGAGCATCCCTAAGGAATCATCTGAAAGTAGGGTTGGAAGTGGCCTGCAAGACTATCTAATCCAGCCCCCTGCTCAACGTAGGACTCCAAGTCAGAGCATCCCTATAGAATCATCGAAAATAGAGTTGGAAGGAACCTGCAAGACCATCTAGTCCAACCCCTTGCTCAACGCAGGACTCCAAATCAGAGCATCCCTATAGAATGATCGAAAATAGGGTTGGAAGGCGTCTGCAAGACCATGTATTCCAACCCCGTGCTCAACGCAGGACTCCAAGTCAGAGCATCCTTATCGAATCATCTGAAAGTAGGGTTGGAAGTGGCCTGCAAGACCATCTAGTCCATCCCCCTGCTCAACGCAGGACTCCAAGTCAGAGCATCCCTATAGAATTATCAAAAGTTAGGGTTGGAAGGCGCCTGTAGGACCATCTTCCAGCCCCCTGCTCAACGCAGGACTCCAAGTCAGAGCAGCCCTATAGAATGATTGAAAATAGGGTTGGAAGGGTCCTCCAAGACCATCCAGGGCACCCCCTGCTCAACGCAGGACTCCAAGTCAGACTATCCCTCTAGAATCATCGAAAATAGAGTTCGAAGGGGCCTGCAAGACCATCTAGTCCAGCCCCCTGCTCAATGCAGGACTCCAAGACAGAGCATCCCTATAGAATCATCAAAAGGTAGGGTTGGAAGGCGGCTGCAAGACCATCTAATCCAGCCCCCTGCTCAACGTAGGACTCCAAGTCAGAGCATCCCTATAGAAAGATCGAAAATAGAGTTGGAAGGCGCCTGCAAGGCCATCTAGTCCAGCCCCCTGCTCAACGCAGGACTCCAAGTCAGAGCATCCGTATAGAATGATTGAAAATAGGGTTGGAAGGCGCCTGCAAGACCATGTATTCCAACCCCGTCCTCAACGCAGGACTCCAAGTCAGAGCAGCCCTATAGAATCATTGGAAAGTAGGGTTGGAGGGGGCCTGCAAGGCCATCCAGTCCAGCCCCCTGCTCCAGGCAGGACTCCAGGTCAGAGCATCCCTATAGAATGATCGAAAATAGGGTTGGAAGGCACCTGCAAGTCCATGTATTCCAACCCCGTGCTCAACGCAGGACTCCAAGTCAGAGCATCCTTATCGAATCATCTGAAAGTAGGGTTGGAAGTGGCCTGCAAGACCATGTATTCCAACCCCCTGCTCAACGCACGACTCCAAGTCAGAGCATCCCTATAGAATTATCAAAAGTTAGGGTTGGAAGTGGCCTGCAGGACCATCTTCCAGCCCCCTGCTCAACGCAGGACTCCAAGTCAGAGCATCCCTATAGAATAATCAAAAAGTAGGGTTGGAAGGAGACTGCAAGACCATCTAGTCCAACCCCCTGCTCAACGCAGGACTCCAAGTCAGAGTTTCCCTATAGAATGATCGAAAATAGGGTTGGAAAGGGGCCTGCAAGACCATCTAGTCCAACCCCCTGCTCAACGCAGGACTCCAAGTCAGAGCATCCCTATAGAATCATCTGAAAGTAGGGTTGGAAGTGGCCTGCAAGACCATCTAATCCAGCCCCCTGCTCAACGTAGGACTCCAAGTCAGAGCATCCCTATAGAAAGATCGAAAATACAGTTGGAAGGCACCTGCAAGGCCATCTAGTCCAGCCCCCTGCTCAACGCAGGACTCCAAGTCAGAGCATCCCTATAGAATGATTGAAAATAGGGTTGGAAGGCGCCTGCAAGCCCATGTATTCCAACCCCGTCCTCAACGCAGGACTCCAAGTCAGAGCAGCCCTATAGAATCATTGGAAAGTAGGGTTGGAGGGGGCCTGCAAGGCCATCTAGTCCAGCCCCCTGCTCCAGGCAGGACTCCAGGTCAGAGCATCCCTATAGAATGATCGAAAATAGGGTTGGGAGGGTCCTGCAAAACCATCCAGTGCACCCCCTGCTCAACGCAGGACTCCAAGTCAGAGTATCCCTCTAGAATCATCGAAAATAGAGTTGGAAGGCGGCTGCAAGACCATCTAGTCCTGCCCCCTGCTCAACGCAGGACTCCAAGCCAGAGCATCCCTATAGAATGATCTAAAGTAGGGGTGGAAGGGGCCTGCAAGACCATCTAGTCTAACCCCCTGCTCAATGCAGGACTCCGGGTCAGAGCATCCCTATAGAATGATTAAAAATAGGGTTGGGAGGGGTCTGCAAGACCATCTAGTCCAGCCCACTGCTCAATGAAGGACTCCAGGTCAGAGCATCCCTATAGAATGATGGAAAATAGGGTTGGAAGGCGCCTGCAAGACCATGTATTCCAACCCCCTGCTCAACGCAGGACTCCAAGTCAGAGCATCCCTATAGAATTATCAAAAGTTAGGGTTTGAAGTGGCCTGCAGGACCATCTTCCAGCCCCCTGCTCAACGCAGTACTCCAAGTCAGAGCATCCCTATAGAATGATTGAAAAGAGGGTTGGAAGGGGCCTGCAAGACCATGTATTCCAACCCCGTGCTCAACGCAGGACTCCAAGTCAGAGCAGCCCTATAGAATCATTGGAAAGTAGGGTTGGGGGGGCCTGCAAGGCCATCTAGTCCAACCCCCTGCTCCAGGCAGGATTCCAGGTCAGAGCATCCCTATAGAATGATCGAAAATAGGGTTGGAAGGCACCTGCAAGACCATGTATTCCAACCCCGTGCTCAACGCAGGACTCCAAGTCAGTGCATCCTTATCGAATCATCTGAAAGTAGGGTTGGAAGTGGCCTGCAATACCATCTAGTCCAACCCCCTGCTCAACGCAGGACTCCAAGTCAGAGTTTCCCTATAGAATGATCGAAAATAGGGTTGGAAGGGGCCTGCAAGACCATCTAGTCCAACCCCCTGCTCAACGCAGGACTCCAAGTCAGAGCTTCCCTTAGGAATCATCTGAAAGTAGGGTTGGAAGTGGCCTGCAAGACTATCTAATCCAGCCCCCTCCTCAACGTAGGACTCCAAGTCAGAGCATCCCTATAGAATCATCGAAAATAGAGTTGGAAGGAACCTGCAAGACCATCTAGTCCAAACCCTTGCTCAACGCAGGACTGCAAATCAGAGCATCCCTATAGAATGATCGAAAATAGGGTTGGAAGGCGCCTGCAAGACCATGTATTCCAACCCCGTGCTCAACGCAGGACTCCAAGTCAGAGCATCCTTATCGAATGATCTGAAAGTAGGGTTGGAAGTGGCCTGCAAGACCATCTAGTCCAGCCCCCTGCTCAACGCAGGACTCCAAGTCAGAGCAGCCCTATAGAATCATTGGAAAGTAGGGTTGGAGGGGGGCTGCAAGGCCATCTAGTCCAGCCCCCTGCTCCAGGCAGGACTCCAGGTCAGAGCATCCCTATAGAATGATCGAAAATAGGGTTGGAAGTGGCCTGCAAGACCATCTAGTCCAGCCCCCTGCTCAACGCAGGACTCCAAGTCAGAGCATCCCTATAGAATTATCAAAAGTTAGGGTTGGAAGTGGCCTGCAGGACCATCTTCCAGCCCCCTGCTCAACGCAGTACTCCAAGTCGGAGCATCCCTATAGAATGATTGAAAATAGGGTTGGAAGGGGCCTGCAAGACCATGTATTCCAACCCCGTGCTCAACGCAGGACTCCTAGTCAGAGCAGCCCTATAGAATCATTGGAAAGTAGGGTTGGGGGGAGCCTGCAAGGCCATCTAGTCCAAGCCCCTGCTCCAGGCAGGACTCCAGGTCAGAGCATCCCTATAGAATGATCGAAAAAAGGTTGGAAGGCGCCTGCAAGACCATGTATTCCAACCCCGTGCTCAACGCAGGACTCCAAGTCAGAGCATCCTTATCGAAACATCTGAAAGTAGGGCTGGAAGTGGCCTGCAAGGCCATCTAGTCCAACCCCCTGCTTCACGCAGGACTCCAAGTCAGAGTATCCCTATAGAATCATCTGAAAGTAGGGTTGGAAGTGGTCTGCAAGACTATGTAATCCAGCCCCCTGCTCAACGCAGGACTCCAAGTCAGAGCATCCTTATCGAATCATCTGAAAGTAGGGTTGGAAGTGTCCTGCAAGACCATCTAGTCAAGCCCCCTGCTCAACGCAGGACTCCAAGTCAGAGCATCCCTATAGAATTATCAAAAGTTAGGGTTGGAAGGGGCCTGCAGGACCATCTTCCAGCCCCCTGCTCAACGCAGGACTCCAAGTCAGAGCATCCCTATAGAATGATGGAAAATAGGGTTGGAAGGGTCCTCCAAGACCATCCAGGGCACCCCCTGCTCAACGCAGGACTCCAAGTCAGAGTATCCCTCTAGAATCATCGAAAATAGAGTTGGAAGGCGCCTGCAAGACCATCTAGTCCAACCCCCTGCTCAATGCAGGACTCCAAGACAGAGCATCCCTATAGAATCATCAAAAGGTAGTGTTGGAAGGCGGCTGCAAGACCATCTAGTCCAGCCCCTTGCTCAACACAGGACTCCAAGTCAGAGCATCCCTATAGAATCATCGAAAATAGAGTTGGAAGGGACCTGCAAGACCATCTAGTCCAACCCCCTGCTCAACGCAGGACTCCAAGTCAGAGCATCCCTATAGAATCATCTGAAAGTAGGGTTGGAAGTGGCCTGCAAGACCATCTAATCCAGCCCCCTGCTCAACGTAGGACTCCAAGTCAGAGCATCCCTATAGAAAGATCGAAAATAGAGTTGGAAGGCGCCTGCAAGGCCATCTAGTCCAGCCCCCTGCTCAACGCAGGACTCCAAGTCAGAGCATCCCTATAGAATGATTGAAAATAGGGTAGGAAGGCGCCTGCAAGACCTTGCATTCCAACCCCGTCCTCAACGCAGGACTCCAAGTCAGAGCAGCCCTATAGAATCATTGGAAAGTAGGGTTGGAGGGGGCCTGCAAGGCCATCTAGTCCAGCCCCCTGCTCCAGGCAGGACTCCAGGTCAGAGCATTCCTATAGAATGATCGAAAATAGGGTTGGAAGTGGCCTGCAAGACCATCTAGTCCAGCCCCCTGCTCAACGCAGGACTCCAAGTCAGAGCATCCCTATAGAATTATCAAAAGTTAGGGTTGGAAGGCGCCTGCAGGACCATCTTCCAGCCCCCTGCTCAACGCAGGACTCCAAGTCAGAGCATCCCTATAGAATGATTGAAAATAGGGTTGGAAGGGTCCTGCAAGACCATCCAGTGCACCCCCTGCTCAACGCAGGACTCCAAGTCAGAGTATCCCTCTAGAATCATCGAAAATAGAGTTGGAAGGCGGCTGCAAGACCATCTAGTCCAGCCCCCTGCTCAACGCAGGACTCCAAGTCAGAGCATCCCTATAGAATGATCTAAAATAGGGGTGGAAGGGGCCTGCAAGACCATCTAGTCTAACCCCCTGCTCAATGCAGGACTCCGAGTCAGAGCATCCCTATAGAATGATTGAAAATGGGGTTGGGAGGGGTCTGCAAGACAATCTAGTCCAGCCCCCTGCTCAATGAAGGACTCCAGGTCAGAGCATCCCTATAGAATGATGGAAAATAGGGTTGGAAGGCGCCTGCAAGACCATGTATTCCAACGCCCTGCGCAACGCAGGACTCCAAGTCAGAGCATCCCTATAGTATTATCAAAAGTTAGGGTTGGAAGTGGCCTGCAGGACCATCTTCCAGCCCCCTGCTCAACGCAGTACTCCAAGTCAGAGCATCCCTATAGAATGATTGAAAATAGGGTTGGAAGGGGCCTGCAAGACCATGTATTCCAACCCCGTGCTCAACGCAGGACTCCAAGTCAGAGCAGCCCTATAGAATCATTGGAAAGTAGGGTTGGGGGGGCCTGCAAGGCTATCTAGTCCAAGCCCCTGCTCCAGGCAGGACTCCAGGTCAGAGCATCCCTATAGAATCATCGAAAATAGGGTTGGAAGGCACCTGCAAGACCATGTATTCCAACCCCGTGCTCAACGCAGGACTCCAAGTCAGAGCATCCTTATCGAATCATCTGAAAGTAGGGTTGGAAGTGGCCTACAAGACTATCTAATACAGCCCCTTGCTCAACGCAGGACTCCAAGTCAGAGCATCCCTATAGAATAATCAAAAAGTAGGGTTGGAAGGGGCATGCAAGACCATCTAGTCCAACCCCCTGCTCAACGCAGGACTCCAAGTCAGAGTTTCCCTATAGAATGATCGAAAATAGGGTTGGAAGGGGCCTGCAAGACCATCTAGTCCAACCCCCTGCTCAACGCAGGACTCCAAGTCAGAGTATCCCTAAGGAATCATCTGAAAGTAGGGTTGGAAGTGGCCTGCAAGACCATCTAGTCCAGCCCCCTGCTCAACGCAGGACTCCAAGTCAGAGCATCCCTATAGAATTATCAAAAGTTAGGGTTGGAAGGCGCCTGCAGGACCATCTTCCAGCCCCCTGCTCAACGCAGGACTCCAAGTCAGAGCATCCCTATACAATGAACGAAAATAGGGTTGGAAGGGTCCTCCAAGACCATCCAGGGCACCCCCTGCTCAACGCAGGACTCCAAGTCAGAGTATCCCTCTAGAATCATCGAAAATAGAGTAGGAAGGGGCCTGCAAGACCATCTAGTCTAGCCCCCTGCTCAATGCAGGACTCCAAGACAGAGCATCCCTATAGAATCATCAAAAGGTAGGGTTGGAAGGTGGCTGCAAGACCATCTAGTCCAGCCCCCTGCTCAACGCAGGACTCCAAGTCAGAGCATCCCTATAGAATCATCAAAAATAGAGTTGAAAGGGACCTGCAAGACCATCTAGTCCTACCCCTTGCTCAACGCAGGACTCCAAGCCAGAGCATCCCTATAGAATGATCTAAAATAGGGGTGGAAGGGGCCTGCAAGACCATCTAGTCTAACCCCCTGCTCAATGCAGGACTCTAAGAGCATCCATATAGAATCATCTGAAAGTACGGTTGGAAGGGCCTGCAAGACCATCTAGTCCAACCCCTTGCTCAACACAGGACTCCGAGTCAGAGCATCCCTATACAATGAACGAAAATAGGGTTGGAAGGGGCCGGCAAGAGATCTAGTCCAGCCCCCTGCTCAACGCAGGACTCCAAGTCTTAGTTTCCCTATAGAATGATCGAAAATAGGGTTGGAAGGCGCCTGCAAGACCATGTATTCCAACCCCGTGCTCAACGCAGGACTCCAAGTCAGAGCATCCTTATCGAATCATCTGAAAGTAGGGTTGGAAGTGGCCTGCAAGACCATCTAGTCCAGCCCCCTGCTCAACGCAGGACTCCAAGTCAGAGCATCCCTATAGAATTATCAAAAGTTAGGGTTGGAAGGCGCCTGCAGGACCATCTTCCAGCCCCCTGCTCAAAGCAGGACTCCAAGTCAGAGCATCCCTATAGAATCATGGAAAATAGGGTTGGAAGGCGCCTGCAAGACCATGTATTCCAACCCCCTGCTCAACGCAGGACTCCAAGTCAGAGCATCCCTATAGAATTATCAAAAGTTAGGGTTGGAAGTGGCCTGCAGGACCATCTTCCAGCCCCCTGCTCAACGCAGTACTCCAAGTCGGAGCATCCCTATAGAATGATTGAAAATAGGGTTGGAAGGGGCCTGCAAGACCATGTATTCCAACCCCGTGCTCAACGCAGGACTCCAAGTCAGAGCAGCCCTATAGAATCATTGGAAAGTAGGGTTGGGGGGAGCCTGCAAGGCCATCTAGTCCAAGCCCCTGCTCCAGGCAGGACTCCAGGTCAGAGCATCCCTATAGAATGATCGAAAAAAGGTTGGAAGGCGCCTGCAAGACCATGTATTCCAACCCCGTGCTCAACGCAGGACTCCAAGTCAGAGCATCCTTATCGAAACATCTGAAAGTAGGGCTGGAAGTGGCCTGCAAGGCCATCTAGTCCAACCCCCTGCTTCACGCAGGACTCCAAGTCAGAGTATCCCTATAGAATCATCTGAAAGTAGGGTTGGAAGGGACCTGCAAGACCATCTAGTCAAGCCCCCTGCTCAACGCAGGACTCCAAGTCAGAGCATCCCTATAGAATTATCAAAAGTTAGGGTTGGAAGGGGCCTGCAGGACCATCTTCCAGCCCCCTGCTCAACGCAGGACTCCAAGTCAGAGCATCCCTATAGAATGATGGAAAATAGGGTTGGAAGGGTCCTCCAAGACCATCCAGGGCACCCCCTGCTCAACGCAGGACTCCAAGTCAGAGTATTCCCCCAAGAATCATCGAAAATAGAGTTGGAAGGCGCCTGCAAGACCATCTAGTCCAACCCCCTGCTCAATGCAGGACTCCAAGACAGAGCATCCCTATAGAATCATCAAAAGGTAGTGTTGGAAGGCGGCTGCAAGACCATCTAGTCCAGCCCCTTGCTCAACACAGGACTCCAAGTCAGAGCATCCCTATAGAATCATCGAAAATAGAGTTGGAAGGGACCTGCAAGACCATCTAGTCCAACCCCCTGCTCAACGCAGGACTCCAAGTCAGAGCATCCCTATAGAATCATCTGAAAGTAGGGTTGGAAGTGGCCTGCAAGACCATCTAATCCAGCCCCCTGCTCAACGTAGGACTCCAAGTCAGAGCATCCCTATAGAAAGATCGAAAATAGAGTTGGAAGGCGCCTGCAAGGCCATCTAGTCCAGCCCCCTGCTCCAGGCAGGACTCCAGGTCAGAGCATCCCTATAGAATGATCGAAAATAGGGTTGGAAGTGGCCTGCAAGACCATCTAGTCCAGCCCCCTGCTCAACGCAGGACTCCAAGTCAGAGCATCCCTATAGAATTATCAAAAGTTAGGGTTGGAAGGCGCCTGCAGGACCATCTTCCAGCCCCCTGCTCAACGCAGGACTCCAAGTCAGAGCATCCCTATAGAATGATTGAAAATAGGGTTGGAAGGGTCCTGCAAGACCATCCAGTGCACCCCCTGCTCAACGCAGGACTCCAAGTCAGAGTATCCCTCTAGAATCATCGAAAATAGAGTTGGAAGGCGGCTGCAAGACCATCTAGTCCAGCCCCCTGCTCAACGCAGTACTCCAAGTCAGAGCATCCCTATAGAATGATCTAAAATAGGGGTGGAAGGGGCCTGCAAGACCATCTAGTCTAACCCCCTGCTCAATGCAGGACTCCGAGTCAGAGCATCCCTATAGAATGATTGAAAATGGGGTTGGGAGGGGTCTGCAAGACAATCTAGTCCAGCCCCCTGCTCAATGAAGGACTCCAGGTCAGAGCATCCCTATAGAATGATGGAAAATAGGGTTGGAAGGCGCCTGCAAGACCATGTATTCCAACCCCCTGCGCAACGCATGACTCCAAGTCAGAGCATCCCTATAGTATTATCAAAAGGTAGGGTTGGAAGTGGCCTGCAGGACCATCTTCCAGCCCCCTGCTCAACGCAGTACTCCAAGTCGGAGCATCCCTATAGAATGATTGAAAATAGGGTTGGAAGGGGCCTGCAAGACCATGTATTCCAACCCCGTGCTCAACGCAGGACTCCAAGTCAGAGCAGCCCTATAGAATCATTGGAAAGTAGGGTTGGGGGGGCCTGCAAGGCTATCTAGTCCAAGCCCCTGCTCCAGGCAGGACTCCAGGTCAGAGCATCCCTATAGAATCATCGAAAATAGGGTTGGAAGGCACCTGCAAGACCATGTATTCCAACCCCGTGCTCAACGCAGGACTCCAAGTCAGAGCATCCTTATCGAATCATCTGAAACTAGGTTTGGAAGTGGCCTACAAGACTATCTAATACAGCCCCTTGCTCAACGCAGGACTCCAAGTCAGAGCATCCCTATAGAATAATCAAAAAGTAGGGTTGGAAGGGGCATGCAACACCATCTAGTCCAACCCCCTGCTCAACGCAGGACTCCAAGTCAGAGTTTCCCTATAGAATGATCGAAAATAGGGTTGGAAGGGGCCTGCAAGACCATCTAGTCCAACCCCCTGCTCAACGCAGGACTCCAAGTCAGAGTATCCCTAAGGAATCATCTGAAAGTAGGGTTGGAAGTGGCCTGCAAGACTATCTAATCCAGCCCCCTCCTCAACGTAGGACTCCAAGTCAGAGCATCCCTATAGAATTATCAAAAGTTAGGGTTGGAAGGCACCTGCAAGACCATCTTCCAGCCCCCTGCTCAACGCAGGACTCCAAGTCAGAGCATCCCTATAGAATGATTGAAAATAGGGTTGGAAGGGTCCTCCAAGACCATCCAGGGCACCCCCTGCTCAACGCAGGACTCCAAGTCAGAGCATCCCTATAGAATGATTGAAAATAGGGTTGGAAGGGTCCTCCAAGACCATCCAGGGCACCCCCTGCTCAACGCAGGACTCCAAGTCAGAGTATCCCTCTAGAATCATCGAAAATAGAGTTGGAAGGGGCCTGCAAGACCATCTAGTCCAGCCCCCTGCTCAATGCAGGACTCCAAGACAGAGCATCCCTATAGAATCATCAAAAGGTAGGGTTGGAAGGGACCTGCAAGACCATCTAGTCCAACCCCCTGCTCAACGCAGGACTCCAAGTCAGAGCATCCCTATAGAATCATCTGAAAGTAGGGTTGGAAGTGGCCTGCAAGACTATCTAATCCAGCCCCCTGCTCAACGTAGGACTCCAAGTCAGAGCATCCCTATAGAAAGATCGAAAATAGAGTTGGAAGGCGCCTGCAAGGCCATCTAGTCCAGCCCCCTGCTCAACGCAGGACTCCAAGTCAGAGCATCCCTATAGAATGATCGAAAATAGGGTTGGAAGGCGCCTGAAGACCATGTATTCCAACCCCGTGCTCAACGCAGGACTCCAAGTCAGAGCATCCTTATCGAATCATCTGAAAGTAGGGTTGGAAGTGGCCTGCAAGACCATCTAGTCCAGCCCCCTGCTCAACGCAGGACTCCAAGTCAGAGCATCCCTATATAATTATCAAAAGTTAGGGTTGGAAGGCGCCTGCAGGACCATCTTCCAGCCCCCTGCTCAACGCAGGACTCCAAGTCAGAGCAGCCCTATAGAATCATTGTAAAGTAGGGTTGGAGGGGGCCTGCAAGGCCATCTAGTCCAGCCCCGTGCTCCAGGCAGGACTCCAGGTCAGAGCATCCCTATAGAATGATCGAAAATAGGGTTGGAAGTGGCCTGCAAGACCATCTAGTCCAGCTCCCTGCTCAACGCAGGACTCCAAGTCAGAGCATCCCTATAGAATTATCAAAAGTTAGGGTTGGAAGGCGCCTGCAGTCCCATCTTCCAGCCCCCTGCTCAACGCAGGACTCCAAGTCAGAGCATCCCTATAGAATGATTGAAAATAGGGTTGGAAGGGTCCTGCAAGACCATCCAGTGCACCCCCTGCTCAACGCAGGACTCCAAGTCAGAGTATCCCTCTAGAATCATCGAAAATAGAGTTGGAAGGCGGCTGCAAGACCATCTATTCCAGCCCCCTGCTCAACGCAGGACTCCAAGTCAGAGCATCCCTATAGAATGATCTAAAATAGGGGTGGAAGGGGCCTGCAAGACCATCTAGTCTAACCCCCTGCTCAATGCAGGACTCTGAGTCAGAGCATCCCTATAGAATGATTGAAAATAGGGTTGGGAGGGGTCTGCAAGACAATCTAGTCCAGCCCCCTGCTCAATGAAGGACTCCAGGTCAGAGCATCCCTATAGAATGATGGAAAATAGGGTTGGAAGGTGCCTGCAAGACCATGTATTCCAACCCCCTGCGCAACGCAGGACTCCAAGTCAGAGCATCCCTATAGAATTATCAAAAGTTAGGGTTGGAAGTGGCCTGCAGGACCATCTTCCAGCCCCCTGCTCAACGCAGTACTCCAAGTCAGAGCATCCCTATAGAATGATTGAAAATAGGGTTGGAAGGGGCCTGCAAGACCATGTATTCCAACCCCGTGCTCAACGCAGGACTCCAAGTCAGAGCAGCCCTATAGAATCATTGGAAAGTAGGGTTGGGGGGGCCTGCAAGGCTATCTAGTCCAAGCCCCTGCTCCAGGCAGGACTCCAGGTCAGAGCATCCCTATAGAATCATCGAAAATAGGGTTGGAAGGCACCTGCAAGACCATGTATTCCAACCCCGTGCTCAACGCAGGACTCCAAGTCAGAGCATCCTTATCGAATCATCTGAAAGTAGGGTTGGAAGTGGCCTGCAAGACTATCTAATACAGCCCCTTGCTCAACGCAGGACTCCAAGTCAGAGCATCCCTATAGAATAATCAAAAAGTAGGGTTGGAAGGGGCATGCAAGACCATCTAGTCAAGCCCCCTGCTCAACGCAGGACTCCAAGTCAGAGCATCCCTATAGAATTATCAAAAGTTAGGGTTGGAAGGGGCCTGCAGGACCATCTTCCAGCCCCCTGCTCAACGCAGGACTCCAAGTCAGAGCATCCCTATAGAATGATGGAAAATAGGGTTGGAAGGGTCCTCCAAGACCATCCAGGGCACCCCCTGCTCAACGCAGGACTCCAAGTCAGAGTATCCCTCTAGAATCATCGAAAATAGAGTTGGAAGGCGCCTGCAAGACCATCTAGTCCAACCCCCTGCTCAATGCAGGACTCCAAGACAGAGCATCCCTATAGAATCATCAAAAGGTAGTGTTGGAAGGCGGCTGCAAGACCATCTAGTCCAGCCCCTTGCTCAACACAGGACTCCAAGTCAGAGCATCCCTATAGAATCATCGAAAATAGAGTTGGAAGGGACCTGCAAGACCATCTAGTCCAACCCCCTGCTCAACGCAGGACTCCAAGTCAGAGCATCCCTATAGAATCATCTGAAAGTAGGGTTGGAAGTGGCCTGCAAGACCATCTAATCCAGCCCCCTGCTCAACGTAGGACTCCAAGTCAGAGCATCCCTATAGAAAGATCGAAAATAGAGTTGGAAGGCGCCTGCAAGGCCATCTAGTCCAGCCCCCTGCTCAACGCAGGACTCCAAGTCAGAGCATCCCTATAGAATGATTGAAAATAGGGTTGGAAGGCGCCTGCAAGACCTTGTATTCCAACCCCGTCCTCAACGCAGGACTCCAAGTCAGAGCAGCCCTATAGAATCATTGGAAAGTAGGGTTGGAGGGGGCCTGCAAGGCCATCTAGTCCAGCCCCCTGCTCCAGGCAGGACTCCAGGTCAGAGCATCCCTATAGAATGATCGAAAATAGGGTTGGAAGTGGCCTGCAAGACCATCTAGTCCAGCCCCCTGCTCAACGCAGGACTCCAAGTCAGAGCATCCCTATAGAATTATCAAAAGTTAGGGTTGGAAGGCGCCTGCAGGACCATCTTCCAGCCCCCTGCTCAACGCAGGACTCCAAGTCAGAGCATCCCTATAGAATGATTGAAAATAGGGTTGGAAGGGTCCTGCAAGACCATCCAGTGCACCCCCTGCTCAACGCAGGACTCCAAGTCAGAGTATCCCTCTAGAATCATCGAAAATAGAGTTGGAAGGCGGCTGCAAGACCATCTAGTCCAGCCCCCTGCTCAACGCAGGACTCCAAGTCAGAGCATCCCTATAGAATGATCTAAAATAGGGGTGGAAGGGGCCTGCAAGACCATCTAGTCTAACCCCCTGCTCAATGCAGGACTCCGAGTCAGAGCATCCCTATAGAATGATTGAAAATGGGTTTGGGAGGGGTCTGCAAGACAATCTAGTCCAGCCCCCTGCTCAATGAAGGACTCCAGGTCAGAGCATCCCTATAGAATGATGGAAAATAGGGTTGGAAGGCGCCTGCAAGACCATGTATTCCAACCCCCTGCGCAACGCAGGACTCCAAGTCAGAGCATCCCTATAGTATTATCAAAAGTTAGGGTTGGAAGTGGCCTGCAGGACCATCTTCCAGCCCCCTGCTCAACGCAGTACTCCATGTCAGAGCATCCCTATAGAATGATTGAAAATAGGGTTGGAAGGGGCCTGCAAGACCATGTATTCCAACCCCGTGCTCAACACAGGACTCCAAGTCAGAGCAGCCCTATAGAATCATTGGAAAGTAGGGTTGGGGGGGCCTGCAAGGCTATCTAGTCCAAGCCCCTGCTCCAGGCAGGACTCCAGGTCAGAGCATCCCTATAGAATCATCGAAAATAGGGTTGGAAGGCACCTGCAAGACCATGTATTCCAACCCCGTGCTCAACGCAGGACTCCAAGTCAGAGCATCCTTATCGAATCATCTGAAAGTAGGGTTGGAAGTGGCCTACAAGACTATCTAATACAGCCCCTTGCTCAACGCAGGACTCCAAGTCAGAGCATCCCTATAGAATAATCAAAAAGTAGGGTTGGAAGGGGCATGCAAGACCATCTAGTCCAACCCCCTGCTCAACGCAGGACTCCAAGTCAGAGTTTCCCTATAGAATGATCGAAAATAGGGTTGGAAGGGGCCTGCAAGACCATCTAGTCCAACCCCCTGCTCAACGCAGGACTCCAAGTCAGAGTATCCCTAAGGAATCATCTGAAAGTAGGGTTGGAAGTGGCCTGCAAGACCATCTAGTCCAGCCCCCTGCTCAACGCAGGACTCCAAGTCAGAGCATCCCTATAGAATTATCAAAAGTTAGGGTTGGAAGGCGCCTGCAGGACCATCTTCCAGCCCCCTGCTCAACGCAGGACTCCAAGTCAGAGCATCCCTATACAATGAACGAAAATAGGGTTGGAAGGGTCCTCCAAGACCATCCAGGGCACCCCCTGCTCAACGCAGGACTCCAAGTCAGAGTATCCCTCTAGAATCATCGAAAATAGAGTAGGAAGGGGCCTGCAAGACCATCTAGTCTAGCCCCCTGCTCAATGCAGGACTCCAAGACAGAGCATCCCTATAGAATCATCAAAAGGTAGGGTTGGAAGGTGGCTGCAAGACCATCTAGTCCAGCCCCCTGCTCAACGCAGGACTCCAAGTCAGAGCATCCCTATAGAATCATCAAAAATAGAGTTGAAAGGGACCTGCAAGACCATCTAGTCCTACCCCTTGCTCAACGCAGGACTCCAAGCCAGAGCATCCCTATAGAATGATCTAAAATAGGGGTGGAAGGGGCCTGCAAGACCATCTAGTCTAACCCCCTGCTCAATGCCGGACTCTAAGAGCATCCGTATAGAATCATCTGAAAGTACGGTTGGAAGGGCCTGCAAGACCATCTAGTCCAACCCCTTGCTCAACACAGGACTCCGAGTCAGAGCATCCCTATACAATGAACGAAAATAGGGTTGGAAGGGGCCGGCAAGAGATCTAGTCCAGCCCCCTGCTCAACGCAGGACTCCAAGTCTTAGTTTCCCTATAGAATGATCGAAAATAGGGTTGGAAGGCGCCTGCAAGACCATGTATTCCAACCCCGTGCTCAACGCAGGACTCCAAGTCAGAGCATCCTTATCGAATCATCTGAAAGTAGGGTTGGAAGTGGCCTGCAAGACCATCTAGTCCAGCCCCCTGCTCAACGCAGGACTCCAAGTCAGAGCATCCCTATAGAATTATCAAAAGTTAGGGTTGGAAGGCGCCTGCAGGACCATCTTCCAGCCCCCTGCTCAAAGCAGGACTCCAAGTCAGAGAATCCCTATAGAATCATGGAAAATAGGGTTGGAAGGCGCCTGCAAGACCATGTATTCCAACCCCCTGCTCAACGCAGGACTCCAAGTCAGAGCATCCCTATAGAATTATCAAAAGTTAGGGTTGGAAGTGGCCTGCAGGACCATCTTCCAGCCCCCTGCTCAACGCAGGACTCCAAGTCAGAGCATCCTTATCGAATCATCTGAAAGTAGGGTTGGAAGTGTCCTGCAAGACCATCTAGTCAAGCCCCCTGCTCAACGCAGGACTCCAAGTCAGAGCATCCCTATAGAATTATCAAAAGTTAGGGTTGGAAGGGGCCTGCAGGACCATCTTCCAGCCCCCTGCTCAACGCAGGACTCCAAGTCAGAGCATCCCTATAGAATGATGGAAAATAGGGTTGGAAGGGTCCTCCAAGACCATCCAGGGCACCCCCTGCTCAACGCAGGACTCCAAGTCAGAGTATCCCTCTAGAATCATCGAAAATAGAGTTGGAAGGCGCCTGCAAGACCATCTAGTCCAACCCCCTGCTCAATGCAGGACTCCAAGACAGAGCATCCCTATAGAATCATCGAAAATAGAGTTGGAAGGCGGCTGCAAGACCATCTAGTCCAGCCCCTTGCTCAACGCAGGACTCCAAGTCAGAGCATCCCTATAGAATCATCTGAAAGTAGGGTTGGAAGTGGCCTGCAAGACCATCTAATCCAGCCCCCTGCTCAACGTAGGACTCCAAGTCAGAGCATCCCTATAGAAAGATCGAAAATAGAGTTGGAAGGCGCCTGCAAGGCCATCTACTCCAGCCCCCTGCTCAACGCAGGACTCCAAGTCAGAGCATCCCTATAGAATGATTGAAAATAGGGTTGGAAGGCGCCTGCAAGACCTTGTATTCCAACCCCGTCCTCAACGCAGGACTCCAAGTCAGAGCAGCCCTATAGAATCATTGGAAAGTAGGGTTGGAGGGGGCCTGCAAGGCCATCTAGTCCAGCCCCCTGCTCCAGGCAGGACTCCAGGTCAGAGCATCCCTATAGAATGATCGAAAATAGGGTTGGAAGTGGCCTGCAAGACCATCTAGTCCAGCCCCCTGCTCAACGCAGGACTCCAAGTCAGAGCATCCCTATAGAATTATCAAAAGTTAGGGTTGGAAGGCGCCTGCAGGACCATCTTCCAGCCCCCTGCTCAACGCAGGACTCCAAGTCAGAGCATCCCTATAGAATGATTGAAAATAGGGTTGGAAGGGTCCTGCAAGACCATCCAGTGCACCCCCTGCTCAACGCAGGACTCCAAGTCAGAGTATCCCTCTAGAATCATCGAAAATAGAGTTGGAAGGCGGCTGCAAGACCATCTAGTCCAGCCCCCTGCGCAACGCAGGACTCCAAGTCAGAGCATCCCTATAGAATGATCTAAAATAGGGGTGGAAGGGGCCTGCAAGACCATCTAGTCTAACCCCCTGCTCAATGCAGGACTCCGAGTCAGAGCATCCCTATAGAATGATTGAAAATGGGGTTGGGAGGGGTCTGCAAGACAATCTAGTCCAGCCCCCTGCTCAATGAAGGACTCCAGGTCAGAGCATCCCTATAGAATGATGGAAAATAGGGTTGGAAGGCGCCTGCAAGACCATGTATTCCAACCCCCTGCGCAACGCAGGACTCCAAGTCAGAGCATCCCTATAGAAAGATCGAAAATAGAGTTGGAAGGCGCCTGCAAGGCCATCTAGTCCAGCCCCCTGCTCAACGCAGGACTCCAAGTCAGAGCATCCCTATAGAATGATCGAAAATAGGGTTGGACGGCGCCTGAAGACCATGTATTCCAACCCCATGCTCAACGCAGGACTCCAAGTCAGAGCATCCTTATCGAATCATCTGAAAGTAGGGTTGGAAGTGGCCTGCAAGACCATCTAGTCCAGCCCCCTGCTCAACGCAGGACTCCAAGTCAGAGCATCCCTATATAATTATCAAAAGTTAGGGTTGGAAGGCGCCTGCAGGACCATCTTCCAGCCCCCTGCTCAACGCAGGACTCCAAGTCAGAGCAGCCCTATAGAATCATTGTAAAGTAGGGTAGGAGGGGGCCTGCAAGGCCATCTAGTCCAGCCCCGTGCTCCAGGCAGGACTCCAGGTCAGAGCATCCCTATAGAATGATCGAAAATAGGGTTGGAAGTGGCCTGCAAGACCATCTAGTCCAGCTCCCTGCTCAACGCAGGACTCCAAGTCAGAGCATCCCTATAGAATTATCAAAAGTTAGGGTTGGAAGGCGCCTGCAGTCCCATCTTCCAGCCCCCTGCTCAACGCAGGACTCCAAGTCAGAGCATCCCTATAGAATGATTGAAAATAGGGTTGGAAGGGTCCTGCAAGACCATCCAGTGCACCCCCTGCTCAACGCAGGACTCCAAGTCAGAGTATCCCTCTAGAATCATCGAAAATAGAGTTGGAAGGCGGCTGCAAGACCATCTATTCCAGCCCCCTGCTCAACGCAGGACTCCAAGTCAGAGCATCCCTATAGAATGATCTAAAATAGGGGTGGAAGGGGCCTGCAAGACCATCTAGTCTAACCCCCTGCTCAATGCAGGACTCTGAGTCAGAGCATCCCTATAGAATGATTGAAAATAGGGTTGGGAGGGGTCTGCAAGACAATCTAGTCCAGCCCCCTGCTCAATGAAGGACTCCAGGTCAGAGCATCCCTATAGAATGATGGAAAATAGGGGTGGAAGGTGCCTGCAAGACCATGTATTCCAACCCCCTGCGCAACGCAGGACTCCAAGTCAGAGCATCCCTATAGAATTATCAAAAGTTAGGGTTGGAAGTGGCCTGCAGGACCATCTTCCAGCCCCCTGCTCAACGCAGTACTCCAAGTCAGAGCATCCCTATAGAATGATTGAAAATAGGGTTGGAAGGGGCCTGCAAGACCATGTATTCCAACCCCGTGCTCAACGCAGGACTCCAAGTCAGAGCAGCCCTATAGAATCATTGGAAAGTAGGGTTGGGGGGGCCTGCAAGGCTATCTAGTCCAAGCCCCTGCTCCAGGCAGGACTCCAGGTCAGAGCATCCCTATAGAATCATCGAAAATAGGGTTGGAAGGCACCTGCAAGACCATGTATTCCAACCCCGTGCTCAACGCAGGACTCCAAGTCAGAGCATCCTTATCGAATCATCTGAAAGTAGGGTTGGAAGTGGCCTGCAAGACTATCTAATACAGCCCCTTGCTCAACGCAGGACTCCAAGTCAGAGCATCCCTATAGAATAATCAAAAAGTAGGGTTGGAAGGGGCATGCAAGACCATCTAGTCAAGCCCCCTGCTCAACGCAGGACTCCAAGTCAGAGCATCCCTATAGAATTATCAAAAGTTAGGGTTGGAAGGGGCCTGCAGGACCATCTTCCAGCCCCCTGCTCAACGCAGGACTCCAAGTCAGAGCATCCCTATAGAATGATGGAAAATAGGGTTGGAAGGGTCCTCCAAGACCATCCAGGGCACCCCCTGCTCAACGCAGGACTCCAAGTCAGAGTATCCCTCTAGAATCATCGAAAATAGAGTTGGAAGGCGCCTGCAAGACCATCTAGTCCAACCCCCTGCTCAATGCAGGACTCCAAGACAGAGCATCCCTATAGAATCATCAAAAGGTAGTGTTGGAAGGCGGCTGCAAGACCATCTAGTCCAGCCCCTTGCTCAACACAGGACTCCAAGTCAGAGCATCCCTATAGAATCATCGAAAATAGAGTTGGAAGGGACCTGCAAGACCATCTAGTCCAACCCCCTGCTCAACGCAGGACTCCAAGTCAGAGCATCCCTATAGAATCATCTGAAAGTAGGGTTGGAAGTGGCCTGCAAGACCATCTAATCCAGCCCCCTGCTCAACGTAGGACTCCAAGTCAGAGCATCCCTATAGAAAGATCGAAAATAGAGTTGGAAGGCGCCTGCAAGGCCATCTAGTCCAGCCCCCTGCTCAACGCAGGACTCCAAGTCAGAGCATCCCTATAGAATGATTGAAAATAGGGTTGGAAGGCGCCTGCAAGACCTTGTATTCCAACCCCGTCCTCAACGCAGGACTCCAAGTCAGAGCAGCCCTATAGAATCATTGGAAAGTAGGGTTGGAGGGGGCCTGCAAGGCCATCTAGTCCAGCCCCCTGCTCCAGGCAGGACTCCAGGTCAGAGCATCCCTATAGAATGATCGAAAATAGGGTTGGAAGTGGCCTGCAAGACCATCTAGTCCAGCCCCCTGCTCAACGCAGGACTCCAAGTCAGAGCATCCCTATAGAATTATCAAAAGTTAGGGTTGGAAGGCGCCTGCAGGACCATCTTCCAGCCCCCTGCTCAACGCAGGAC
Organism: Heloderma suspectum; assembly: GCF_057233095.1. Classification (NCBI taxonomy): domain Eukaryota; kingdom Metazoa; phylum Chordata; class Lepidosauria; order Squamata; family Helodermatidae; genus Heloderma; species Heloderma suspectum. The sequence goes on from NC_139475.1 coordinate 50,795,410, forward strand.
TCCAAGTCAGAGCATCCCTATAGAATGATTGAAAATAGGGTTGGAAGGGTCCTGCAAGACCATCCAGTGCACCCCCTGCTCAACGCAGGACTCCAAGTCAGAGTATCCCTCTAGAATCATCGAAAATAGAGTTGGAAGGCGGCTGCAAGACCATCTAGTCCAGCCCCCTGCTCAACGCAGGACTCCAAGTCAGAGCATCCCTATAGAATGATCTAAAATAGGGGTGGAAGGGGCCTGCAAGACCATCTAGTCTAACCCCCTGCTCAATGCAGGACTCCGAGTCAGAGCATCCCTATAGAATGATTGAAAATGGGTTTGGGAGGGGTCTGCAAGACAATCTAGTCCAGCCCCCTGCTCAATGAAGGACTCCAGGTCAGAGCATCCCTATAGAATGATGGAAAATAGGGTTGGAAGGCGCCTGCAAGACCATGTATTCCAACCCCCTGCGCAACGCAGGACTCCAAGTCAGAGCATCCCTATAGTATTATCAAAAGTTAGGGTTGGAAGTGGCCTGCAGGACCATCTTCCAGCCCCCTGCTCAACGCAGTACTCCATGTCAGAGCATCCCTATAGAATGATTGAAAATAGGGTTGGAAGGGGCCTGCAAGACCATGTATTCCAACCCCGTGCTCAACACAGGACTCCAAGTCAGAGCAGCCCTATAGAATCATTGGAAAGTAGGGTTGGGGGGGCCTGCAAGGCTATCTAGTCCAAGCCCCTGCTCCAGGCAGGACTCCAGGTCAGAGCATCCCTATAGAATCATCGAAAATAGGGTTGGAAGGCACCTGCAAGACCATGTATTCCAACCCCGTGCTCAACGCAGGACTCCAAGTCAGAGCATCCTTATCGAATCATCTGAAAGTAGGGTTGGAAGTGGCCTACAAGACTATCTAATACAGCCCCTTGCTCAACGCAGGACTCCAAGTCAGAGCATCCCTATAGAATAATCAAAAAGTAGGGTTGGAAGGGGCATGCAAGACCATCTAGTCCAACCCCCTGCTCAACGCAGGACTCCAAGTCAGAGTTTCCCTATAGAATGATCGAAAATAGGGTTGGAAGGGGCCTGCAAGACCATCTAGTCCAACCCCCTGCTCAACGCAGGACTCCAAGTCAGAGTATCCCTAAGGAATCATCTGAAAGTAGGGTTGGAAGTGGCCTGCAAGACCATCTAGTCCAGCCCCCTGCTCAACGCAGGACTCCAAGTCAGAGCATCCCTATAGAATTATCAAAAGTTAGGGTTGGAAGGCGCCTGCAGGACCATCTTCCAGCCCCCTGCTCAACGCAGGACTCCAAGTCAGAGCATCCCTATACAATGAACGAAAATAGGGTTGGAAGGGTCCTCCAAGACCATCCAGGGCACCCCCTGCTCAACGCAGGACTCCAAGTCAGAGTATCCCTCTAGAATCATCGAAAATAGAGTAGGAAGGGGCCTGCAAGACCATCTAGTCTAGCCCCCTGCTCAATGCAGGACTCCAAGACAGAGCATCCCTATAGAATCATCAAAAGGTAGGGTTGGAAGGTGGCTGCAAGACCATCTAGTCCAGCCCCCTGCTCAACGCAGGACTCCAAGTCAGAGCATCCCTATAGAATCATCAAAAATAGAGTTGAAAGGGACCTGCAAGACCATCTAGTCCTACCCCTTGCTCAACGCAGGACTCCAAGCCAGAGCATCCCTATAGAATGATCTAAAATAGGGGTGGAAGGGGCCTGCAAGACCATCTAGTCTAACCCCCTGCTCAATGCCGGACTCTAAGAGCATCCGTATAGAATCATCTGAAAGTACGGTTGGAAGGGCCTGCAAGACCATCTAGTCCAACCCCTTGCTCAACACAGGACTCCGAGTCAGAGCATCCCTATACAATGAACGAAAATAGGGTTGGAAGGGGCCGGCAAGAGATCTAGTCCAGCCCCCTGCTCAACGCAGGACTCCAAGTCTTAGTTTCCCTATAGAATGATCGAAAATAGGGTTGGAAGGCGCCTGCAAGACCATGTATTCCAACCCCGTGCTCAACGCAGGACTCCAAGTCAGAGCATCCTTATCGAATCATCTGAAAGTAGGGTTGGAAGTGGCCTGCAAGACCATCTAGTCCAGCCCCCTGCTCAACGCAGGACTCCAAGTCAGAGCATCCCTATAGAATTATCAAAAGTTAGGGTTGGAAGGCGCCTGCAGGACCATCTTCCAGCCCCCTGCTCAAAGCAGGACTCCAAGTCAGAGCATCCCTATAGAATCATGGAAAATAGGGTTGGAAGGCGCCTGCAAGACCATGTATTCCAACCCCCTGCTCAACGCAGGACTCCAAGTCAGAGCATCCCTATAGAATTATCAAAAGTTAGGGTTGGAAGTGGCCTGCAGGACCATCTTCCAGCCCCCTGCTCAACGCAGGACTCCAAGTCAGAGCATCCTTATCGAATCATCTGAAAGTAGGGTTGGAAGTGTCCTGCAAGACCATCTAGTCAAGCCCCCTGCTCAACGCAGGACTCCAAGTCAGAGCATCCCTATAGAATTATCAAAAGTTAGGGTTGGAAGGGGCCTGCAGGACCATCTTCCAGCCCCCTGCTCAACGCAGGACTCCAAGTCAGAGCATCCCTATAGAATGATGGAAAATAGGGTTGGAAGGGTCCTCCAAGACCATCCAGGGCACCCCCTGCTCAACGCAGGACTCCAAGTCAGAGTATCCCTCTAGAATCATCGAAAATAGAGTTGGAAGGCGCCTGCAAGACCATCTAGTCCAACCCCCTGCTCAATGCAGGACTCCAAGACAGAGCATCCCTATAGAATCATCGAAAATAGAGTTGGAAGGCGGCTGCAAGACCATCTAGTCCAGCCCCTTGCTCAACGCAGGACTCCAAGTCAGAGCATCCCTATAGAATCATCTGAAAGTAGGGTTGGAAGTGGCCTGCAAGACCATCTAATCCAGCCCCCTGCTCAACGTAGGACTCCAAGTCAGAGCATCCCTATAGAAAGATCGAAAATAGAGTTGGAAGGCGCCTGCAAGGCCATCTACTCCAGCCCCCTGCTCAACGCAGGACTCCAAGTCAGAGCATCCCTATAGAATGATTGAAAATAGGGTTGGAAGGCGCCTGCAAGACCTTGTATTCCAACCCCGTCCTCAACGCAGGACTCCAAGTCAGAGCAGCCCTATAGAATCATTGGAAAGTAGGGTTGGAGGGGGCCTGCAAGGCCATCTAGTCCAGCCCCCTGCTCCAGGCAGGACTCCAGGTCAGAGCATCCCTATAGAATGATCGAAAATAGGGTTGGAAGTGGCCTGCAAGACCATCTAGTCCAGCCCCCTGCTCAACGCAGGACTCCAAGTCAGAGCATCCCTATAGAATTATCAAAAGTTAGGGTTGGAAGGCGCCTGCAGGACCATCTTCCAGCCCCCTGCTCAACGCAGGACTCCAAGTCAGAGCATCCCTATAGAATGATTGAAAATAGGGTTGGAAGGGTCCTGCAAGACCATCCAGTGCACCCCCTGCTCAACGCAGGACTCCAAGTCAGAGTATCCCTCTAGAATCATCGAAAATAGAGTTGGAAGGCGGCTGCAAGACCATCTAGTCCAGCCCCCTGCGCAACGCAGGACTCCAAGTCAGAGCATCCCTATAGAATGATCTAAAATAGGGGTGGAAGGGGCCTGCAAGACCATCTAGTCTAACCCCCTGCTCAATGCAGGACTCCGAGTCAGAGCATCCCTATAGAATGATTGAAAATGGGGTTGGGAGGGGTCTGCAAGACAATCTAGTCCAGCCCCCTGCTCAATGAAGGACTCCAGGTCAGAGCATCCCTATAGAATGATGGAAAATAGGGTTGGAAGGCGCCTGCAAGACCATGTATTCCAACCCCCTGCGCAACGCAGGACTCCAAGTCAGAGCATCCCTATAGAAAGATCGAAAATAGAGTTGGAAGGCGCCTGCAAGGCCATCTAGTCCAGCCCCCTGCTCAACGCAGGACTCCAAGTCAGAGCATCCCTATAGAATGATCGAAAATAGGGTTGGACGGCGCCTGAAGACCATGTATTCCAACCCCGTGCTCAACGCAGGACTCCAAGTCAGAGCATCCTTATCGAATCATCTGAAAGTAGGGTTGGAAGTGGCCTGCAAGACCATCTAGTCCAGCCCCCTGCTCAACGCAGGACTCCAAGTCAGAGCATCCCTATATAATTATCAAAAGTTAGGGTTGGAAGGCGCCTGCAGGACCATCTTCCAGCCCCCTGCTCAACGCAGGACTCCAAGTCAGAGCAGCCCTATAGAATCATTGTAAAGTAGGGTAGGAGGGGGCCTGCAAGGCCATCTAGTCCAGCCCCGTGCTCCAGGCAGGACTCCAGGTCAGAGCATCCCTATAGAATGATCGAAAATAGGGTTGGAAGTGGCCTGCAAGACCATCTAGTCCAGCTCCCTGCTCAACGCAGGACTCCAAGTCAGAGCATCCCTATAGAATTATCAAAAGTTAGGGTTGGAAGGCGCCTGCAGTCCCATCTTCCAGCCCCCTGCTCAACGCAGGACTCCAAGTCAGAGCATCCCTATAGAATGATTGAAAATAGGGTTGGAAGGGTCCTGCAAGACCATCCAGTGCACCCCCTGCTCAACGCAGGACTCCAAGTCAGAGTATCCCTCTAGAATCATCGAAAATAGAGTTGGAAGGCGGCTGCAAGACCATCTATTCCAGCCCCCTGCTCAACGCAGGACTCCAAGTCAGAGCATCCCTATAGAATGATCTAGAATAGGGGTGGAAGGGGCCTGCAAGACCATCTAGTCTAACCCCCTGCTCAATGCAGGACTCTGAGTCAGAGCATCCCTATAGAATGATTGAAAATAGGGTTGGGAGGGGTCTGCAAGACAATCTAGTCCAGCCCCCTGCTCAATGAAGGACTCCAGGTCAGAGCATCCCTATAGAATGATGGAAAATAGGGTTGGAAGGTGCCTGCAAGACCATGTATTCCAACCCCCTGCGCAACGCAGGACTCCAAGTCAGAGCATCCCTATAGAATTATCAAAAGTTAGGGTTGGAAGTGGCCTGCAGGACCATCTTCCAGCCCCCTGCTCAACGCAGTACTCCAAGTCAGAGCATCCCTATAGAATGATTGAAAATAGGGTTGGAAGGGGCCTGCAAGACCATGTATTCCAACCCCGTGCTCAACGCAGGACTCCAAGTCAGAGCAGCCCTATAGAATCATTGGAAAGTAGGGTTGGGGGGGCCTGCAAGGCTATCTAGTCCAAGCCCCTGCTCCAGGCAGGACTCCAGGTCAGAGCATCCCTATAGAATCATCGAAAATAGGGTTGGAAGGCACCTGCAAGACCATGTATTCCAACCCCGTGCTCAACGCAGGACTCCAAGTCAGAGCATCCTTATCGAATCATCTGAAAGTAGGGTTGGAAGTGGCCTGCAAGACTATGTAATACAGCCCCTTGCTCAACGCAGGACTCCAAGTCAGAGCATCCCTATAGAATAATCAAAAAGTAGGGTTGGAAGGGGCATGCAAGACCATCTAGTCCAACCCCCTGCTCAACGCAGGACTCCAAGTCAGAGTTTCCCTATAGAATGATCGAAAATAGGGTTGGAAGGGGCCTGCAAGACCATCTAGTCCAACCCCCTGCTCAACGCAGGACTCCAAGTCAGAGTATCCCTAAGGAATCATCTGAAAGTAGGGTTGGAAGTGGCCTGCAAGACTATCTAATCCAGCCCCCTCCTCAACGTAGGACTCCAAGTCAGAGCATCCCTATAGAATCATCGAAAATAGAGTTGGAAGGAACCTGCAAGACCATCTAGTCCAACCCCTTGCTCAACGCAGGACTCCAAATCAGAGCATCCCTATAGAATGATCGAAAATAGGGTTGGAAGGCGCCTGCAAGACCATGTATTCCAACCCCGTGCTCAACGCAGGACTCCAAGTCAGAGCAGCCCTATAGAATCATTGGAAAGTAGGGTTGGGGGGAGCCTGCAAGGCCATCTAGTCCAAGCCCCTGCTCCAGGCAGGACTCCAGGTCAGAGCATCCCTATAGAATGATCGAAAAAAGGTTGGAAGGCGCCTGCAAGACCATGTATTCCAACCCCGTGCTCAACGCAGGACTCCAAGTCAGAGCATCCTTATCGAAACATCTGAAAGTAGGGCTGGAAGTGGCCTGCAAGGCCATCTAGTCCAACCCCCTGCTTCACGCAGGACTCCAAGTCAGAGTATCCCTATAGAATCATCTGAAAGTAGGGTTGGAAGTGGTCTGCAAGACTATGTAATCCAGCCCCCTGCTCAACGCAGGACTCCAAGTCAGAGCATCCTTATCGAATCATCTGAAAGTAGGGTTGGAAGTGTCCTGCAAGACCATCTAGTCAAGCCCCCTGCTCAACGCAGGACTCCAAGTCAGAGCATCCCTATAGAATTATCAAAAGTTAGGGTTGGAAGGGGCCTGCAGGACCATCTTCCAGCCCCCTGCTCAACGCAGGACTCCAAGTCAGAGCATCCCTATAGAATGATGGAAAATAGGGTTGGAAGGGTCCTCCAAGACCATCCAGGGCAGCCCCTGCTCAACGCAGGACTCCAAGTCAGAGTATCCCTCTAGAATCATCGAAAATAGAGTTGGAAGGCGCCTGCAAGACCATCTAGTCCAACCCCCTGCTCAATGCAGGACTCCAAGACAGAGCATCCCTATAGAATCATCAAAAGGTAGTGTTGGAAGGCGGCTGCAAGACCATCTAGTCCAGCCCCTTGCTCAACACAGGACTCCAAGTCAGAGCATCCCTATAGAATCATCGAAAATAGAGTTGGAAGGGACCTGCAAGACCATCTAGTCCAACCCCCTGCTCAACGCAGGACTCCAAGTCAGAGCATCCCTATAGAATCATCTGAAAGTAGGGTTGGAAGTGGCCTGCAAGACCATCTAGTCCAGCCCCCTGCTCAACGCAGGACTCCAAGTCAGAGTTTCCCTATAGAATGATCGAAAATAGGGTTGGAAGGGGCCTGCAAGACCATCTAGTCCAACCCCCTGCTCAACGCAGGACTCCAAGTCAGAGTATCCCTAAGGAATCATCTGAAAGTAGGGTTGGAAGTGGCCTGCAAGACCATCTAGTCCAGCCCCCTGCTCAACGCAGGACTCCAAGTCAGAGCATCCCTATAGAATTATCAAAAGTTAGGGTTGGAAGGCGCCTGCAGGACCATCTTCCAGCCCCCTGCTCAACGCAGGACTCCAAGTCAGAGCATCCCTATACAATGAACGAAAATAGGGTTGGAAGGGTCCTCCAAGACCATCCAGGGCACCCCCTGCTCAACGCAGGACTCCAAGTCAGAGTATCCCTCTAGAATCATCGAAAATAGAGTAGGAAGGGGCCTGCAAGACCATCTAGTCTAGCCCCCTGCTCAATGCAGGACTCCAAGACAGAGCATCCCTATAGAATCATCAAAAGGTAGGGTTGGAAGGTGGCTGCAAGACCATCTAGTCCAGCCCCCTGCTCAACGCAGGACTCCAAGTCAGAGCATCCCTATAGAATCATCAAAAATAGAGTTGAAAGGGACCTGCAAGACCATCTAGTCCTACCCCTTGCTCAACGCAGGACTCCAAGCCAGAGCATCCCTATAGAATGATCTAAAATAGGGGTGGAAGGGGCCTGCAAGACCATCTAGTCTAACCCCCTGCTCAATGCCGGACTCTAAGAGCATCCGTATAGAATCATCTGAAAGTACGGTTGGAAGGGCCTGCAAGACCATCTAGTCCAACCCCTTGCTCAACACAGGACTCCGAGTCAGAGCATCCCTATACAATGAACGAAAATAGGGTTGGAAGGGGCCGGCAAGAGATCTAGTCCAGCCCCCTGCTCAACGCAGGACTCCAAGTCTTAGTTTCCCTATAGAATGATCGAAAATAGGGTTGGAAGGCGCCTGCAAGACCATGTATTCCAACCCCGTGCTCAACGCAGGACTCCAAGTCAGAGCATCCTTATCGAATCATCTGAAAGTAGGGTTGGAAGTGGCCTGCAAGACCATCTAGTCCAGCCCCCTGCTCAACGCAGGACTCCAAGTCAGAGCATCCCTATAGAATTATCAAAAGTTAGGGTTGGAAGGCGCCTGCAGGACCATCTTCCAGCCCCCTGCTCAAAGCAGGACTCCAAGTCAGAGCATCCCTATAGAATCATGGAAAATAGGGTTGGAAGGCGCCTGCAAGACCATGTATTCCAACCCCCTGCTCAACGCAGGACTCCAAGTCAGAGCATCCCTATAGAATTATCAAAAGTTAGGGTTGGAAGTGGCCTGCAGGACCATCTTCCAGCCCCCTGCTCAACGCAGGACTCCAAGTCAGAGCATCCTTATCGAATCATCTGAAAGTAGGGTTGGAAGTGTCCTGCAAGACCATCTAGTCAAGCCCCCTGCTCAACGCAGGACTCCAAGTCAGAGCATCCCTATAGAATTATCAAAAGTTAGGGTTGGAAGGGGCCTGCAGGACCATCTTCCAGCCCCCTGCTCAACGCAGGACTCCAAGTCAGAGCATCCCTATAGAATGATGGAAAATAGGGTTGGAAGGGTCCTCCAAGACCATCCAGGGCACCCCCTGCTCAACGCAGGACTCCAAGTCAGAGTATCCCTCTAGAATCATCGAAAATAGAGTTGGAAGGCGCCTGCAAGACCATCTAGTCCAACCCCCTGCTCAATGCAGGACTCCAAGACAGAGCATCCCTATAGAATCATCAAAAGGTAGTGTTGGAAGGCGGCTGCAAGACCATCTAGTCCAGCCCCTTGCTCAACACAGGACTCCAAGTCAGAGCATCCCTATAGAATCATCGAAAATAGAGTTGGAAGGGACCTGCAAGACCATCTAGTCCAACCCCCTGCTCAACGCAGGACTCCAAGTCAGAGCATCCCTATAGAATCATCTGAAAGTAGGGTTGGAAGTGGCCTGCAAGACCATCTAATCCATCCCCCTGCTCAACGTAGGACTCCAAGTCAGAGCATCCCTATAGAAAGATCGAAAATAGAGTTGGAAGGCGCCTGCAAGGCCATCTACTCCAGCCCCCTGCTCAACGCAGGACTCCAAGTCAGAGCATCCCTATAGAATGATTGAAAATAGGGTTGGAAGGCGCCTGCAAGACCTTGTATTCCAACCCCGTCCTCAACGCAGGACTCCAAGTCAGAGCAGCCCTATAGAATCATTGGAAAGTAGGGTTGGAGGGGGCCTGCAAGGCCATCTAGTCCAGCCCCCTGCTCCAGGCAGGACTCCAGGTCAGAGCATCCCTATAGAATGATCGAAAATAGGGTTGGAAGTGGCCTGCAAGACCATCTAGTCCAGCCCCCTGCTCAACGCAGGACTCCAAGTCAGAGCATCCCTATAGAATTATCAAAAGTTAGGGTTGGAAGGCGCCTGCAGGACCATCTTCCAGCCCCCTGCTCAACGCAGGACTCCAAGTCAGAGCATCCCTATAGAATGATTGAAAATAGGGTTGGAAGGGTCCTGCAAGACCATCCAGTGCACCCCCTGCTCAACGCAGGACTCCAAGTCAGAGTATCCCTCTAGAATCATCGAAAATAGAGTTGGAAGGCGGCTGCAAGACCATCTAGTCCAGCCCCCTGCTCAACGCAGGACTCCAAGTCAGAGCATCCCTATAGAATGATCTAAAATAGGGGTGGAAGGGGCCTGCAAGACCATCTAGTCTAACCCCCTGCTCAATGCAGGACTCCGAGTCAGAGCATCCCTATAGAATGATTGAAAATGGGGTTGGGAGGGGTCTGCAAGACAATCTAGTCCAGCCCCCTGCTCAATGAAGGACTCCAGGTCAGAGCATCCCTATAGAATGATGGAAAATAGGGTTGGAAGGCGCCTGCAAGACCATGTATTCCAACCCCCTGCGCAACGCAGGACTCCAAGTCAGAGCATCCCTATAGAAAGATCGAAAATAGAGTTGGAAGGCGCCTGCAAGGCCATCTAGTCCAGCCCCCTGCTCAACGCAGGACTCCAAGTCAGAGCATCCCTATAGAATGATCGAAAATAGGGTTGGACGGCGCCTGAAGACCATGTATTCCAACCCCTTGCTCAACGCAGGACTCCAAGTCAGAGCATCCTTATCGAATCATCTGAAAGTAGGGTTGGAAGTGGCCTGCAAGACCATCTAGTCCAGCCCCCTGCTCAACGCAGGACTCCAAGTCAGAGCATCCCTATATAATTATCAAAAGTTAGGGTTGGAAGGCGCCTGCAGGACCATCTTCCAGCCCCCTGCTCAACGCAGGACTCCAAGTCAGAGCAGCCCTATAGAATCATTGTAAAGTAGGGTTGGAGGGGGCCTGCAAGGCCATCTAGTCCAGCCCCGTGCTCCAGGCAGGACTCCAGGTCAGAGCATCCCTATAGAATGATCGAAAATAGGGTTGGAAGTGGCCTGCAAGACCATCTAGTCCAGCTCCCTGCTCAACGCAGGACTCCAAGTCAGAGCATCCCTATAGAATTATCAAAAGTTAGGGTTGGAAGGCGCCTGCAGTCCCATCTTCCAGCCCCCTGCTCAACGCAGGACTCCAAGTCAGAGCATCCCTATAGAATGATTGAAAATAGGGTTGGAAGGGTCCTGCAAGACCATCCAGTGCACCCCCTGCTCAACGCAGGACTCCAAGTCAGAGTATCCCTCTAGAATCATCGAAAATAGAGTTGGAAGGCGGCTGCAAGACCATCTAGTCCAGCCCCCTGCTCAACGCAGGACTCCAAGTCAGAGCATCCCTATAGAATGATCTAAAATATGGGTGGAAGGGGCCTGCAAGACCATCTAGTCTAACCCCCTGCTCAATGCAGGACTCTGAGTCAGAGCATCCCTATAGAATGATTGAAAATAGGGTTGGGAGGGGTCTGCAAGACAATCTAGTCCAGCCCCCTGCTCAATGAAGGACTCCAGGTCAGAGCATCCCTATAGAATGATGGAAAATAGGGTTGGAAGGTGCCTGCAAGACCATGTATTCCAACCCCCTGCGCAACGCAGGACTCCAAGTCAGAGCATCCCTATAGAATTATCAAAAGTTAGGGTTGGAAGTGGCCTGCAGGACCATCTTCCAGCCCCCTGCTCAACGCAGTACTCCAAGTCAGAGCATCCCTATAGAATGATTGAAAATAGGGTTGGAAGGGGCCTGCAAGACCATGTATTCCAACCCCGTGCTCAACGCAGGACTCCAAGTCAGAGCAGCCCTATAGAATCATTGGAAAGTAGGGTTGGGGGGGCCTGCAAGGCTATCTAGTCCAAGCCCCTGCTCCAGGCAGGACTCCAGGTCAGAGCATCCCTATAGAATCATCGAAAATAGGGTTGGAAGGCACCTGCAAGACCATGTATTCCAACCCCGTGCTCAACGCAGGACTCCAAGTCAGAGCATCCTTATCGAATCATCTGAAAGTAGGGTTGGAAGTGGCCTGCAAGACTATCTAATACAGCCCCTTGCTCAACGCAGGACTCCAAGTCAGAGCATCCCTATAGAATAATCAAAAAGTAGGGTTGGAAGGGGCATGCAAGACCATCTAGTCCAACCCCCTGCTCAACGCAGGACTCCAAGTCAGAGTTTCCCTATAGAATGATCGAAAATAGGGTTGGAAGGGGCCTGCAAGACCATCTAGTCCAACCCCCTGCTCAACGCAGGACTCCAAGTCAGAGTATCCCTAAGGAATCATCTGAAAGTAGGGTTGGAAGTGGCCTGCAAGACTATCTAATCCAGCCCCCTCCTCAACGTAGGACTCCAAGTCAGAGCATCCCTATAGAATCATCGAAAATAGAGTTGGAAGGAACCTGCAAGACCATCTAGTCCAACCCCTTGCTCAACGCAGGACTCCAAATCAGAGCATCCCTATAGAATGATCGAAAATAGGGTTGGAAGGCGCCTGCAAGACCATGTATTCCAACCCCGTGCTCAACGCAGGACTCCAAGTCAGAGCAGCCCTATAGAATCATTGGAAAGTAGGGTTGGGGGGAGCCTGCAAGGCCATCTAGTCCAAGCCCCTGCTCCAGGCAGGACTCCAGGTCAGAGCATCCCTATAGAATGATCGAAAAAAGGTTGGAAGGCGCCTGCAAGACCATGTATTCCAACCCCGTGCTCAACGCAGGACTCCAAGTCAGAGCATCCTTATCGAAACATCTGAAAGTAGGGCTGGAAGTGGCCTGCAAGGCCATCTAGTCCAACCCCCTGCTTCACGCAGGACTCCAAGTCAGAGTATCCCTATAGAATCATCTGAAAGTAGGGTTGGAAGTGGTCTGCAAGACTATGTAATCCAGCCCCCTGCTCAACGCAGGACTCCAAGTCAGAGCATCCTTATCGAATCATCTGAAAGTAGGGTTGGAAGTGTCCTGCAAGACCATCTAGTCAAGCCCCCTGCTCAACGCAGGACTCCAAGTCAGAGCATCCCTATAGAATTATCAAAAGTTAGGGTTGGAAGGGGCCTGCAGGACCATCTTCCAGCCCCCTGCTCAACACAGGACTCCAAGTCAGAGCATCCCTATAGAATGATGGAAAATAGGGTTGGAAGGGTCCTCCAAGACCATCCAGGGCAGCCCCTGCTCAACGCAGGACTCCAAGTCAGAGTATCCCTCTAGAATCATCGAAAATAGAGTTGGAAGGCGCCTGCAAGACCATCTAGTCCAACCCCCTGCTCAATGCAGGACTCCAAGACAGAGCATCCCTATAGAATCATCAAAAGGTAGTGTTGGAAGGCGGCTGCAAGACCATCTAGTCCAGCCCCTTGCTCAACACAGGACTCCAAGTCAGAGCATCCCTATAGAATAATCGAAAATAGAGTTGGAAGGGACCTGCAAGACCATCTAGTCCAACCCCCTGCTCAACGCAGGACTCCAAGTCAGAGCATCCCTATAGAATCATCTGAAAGTAGGGTTGGAAGTGGCCTGCAAGACCATCTAATCCAGCCCCCTGCTCAACGTAGGACTCCAAGTCAGAGCATCCCTATAGAAAGATCGAAAATAGAGTTGGAAGGCGCCTGCAAGGCCATCTAGTCCAGCCCCCTGCTCAACGCAGGACTCCAAGTCAGAGCATCCCTATAGAATGATTGAAAATAGGGTTGGAAGGCGCCTGCAAGACCTTGTATTCCAACCCCGTCCTCAACGCAGGACTCCAAGTCAGAGCAGCCCTATAGAATCATTGGAAAGTAGGGTTGGAGGGGGCCTGCAAGGCCATCTAGTCCAGCCCCCTGCTCCAGGCAGGACTCCAGGTCAGAGCATCCCTATAGAATGATCGAAAATAGGGTTGGAAGTGGCCTGCAAGACCATCTAGTCCAGCCCCCTGCTCAACGCAGGACTCCAAGTCAGAGCATCCCTATAGAATTATCAAAAGTTAGGGTTGGAAGGCGCCTGCAGGACCATCTTCCAGCCCCCTGCTCAACGCAGGACTCCAAGTCAGAGCATCCCTATAGAATGATTGAAAATAGGGTTGGAAGGGTCCTGCAAGACCATCCAGTGCACCCCCTGCTCAACGCAGGACTCCAAGTCAGAGTATCCCTCTAGAATCATCGAAAATAGAGTTGGAAGGCGGCTGCAAGACCATCTAGTCCAGCCCCCTGCTCAACGCAGGACTCCAAGTCAGAGCATCCCTATAGAATGATCTAAAATAGGGGTGGAAGGGGCCTGCAAGACCATCTAGTCTAACCCCCTGCTCAATGCAGGACTCCGAGTCAGAGCTTCCCTATAGAATGATTGAAAATGGGGTTGGGAGGGGTCTGCAAGACAATCTAGTCCAGCCCCCTGCTCAATGAAGGACTCCAGGTCAGAGCATCCCTATAGAATGATGGAAAATAGGGTTGGAAGGCGCCTGCAAGACCATGTATTCCAATCCCCTGCGCAACGCAGGACTCCAAGTCAGAGCATCCCTATAGAAAGATCGAAAATAGAGTTGGAAGGCGCCTGCAAGGCCATCTAGTCCAGCCCCCTGCTCAACGCAGGACTCCAAGTCAGAGCATCCCTATAGAATGATCGAAAATAGGGTTGGAAGGCGCCTGAAGACCATGTATTCCAACCCCGTGCTCAACGCAGGACTCCAAGTCAGAGCATCCTTATCGAATCATCTGAAAGTAGGGTTGGAAGTGGCCTGCAAGACCATCTAGTCCAGCCCCCTGCTCAACGCAGGACTCCAAGTCAGAGCATCCCTATATAATTATCAAAAGTTAGGGTTGGAAGGCGCCTGCAGGACCATCTTCCAGCCCCCTGCTCAACGCAGGACTCCAAGTCAGAGCAGCCCTATAGAATCATTGTAAAGTAGGGTTGGAGGGGGCCTGCAAGGCCATCTAGTCCAGCCCCCTGCTCCAGGCAGGACTCCAGGTCAGAGCATCCCTATAGAATGATCGAAAATAGGGTTGGAAGTAGCCTGCAAGACCATCTAGTCCAGCCCCCTGCTCAACGCAGGACTCCAAGTCAGAGCATCCCTATAGAATTATCAAAAGTTAGGGTTGGAAGGCGCCTGCAGTCCCATCTTCCAGCCCCCTGCTCAACGCAGGACTCCAAGTCAGAGCATCCCTATAGAATGATTGAAAATAGGGTTGGAAGGGTCCTGCAAGACCATCCAGTGCACCCCCTGCTCAACGCAGGACTCCAAGTCAGAGTATCCCTCTAGAATCATCGAAAATAGAGTTGGAAGGCGGCTGCAAGACCATCTAGTCCAGCCCCCTGCTCAACGCAGGACTCCAAGTCAGAGCATCCCTATAGAATGATTGAAAATAGGGTTGGGAGGGGTCTGCAAGACAATCTAGTCCAGCCCCCTGCTCAATGAAGGACTCCAGGTCAGAGCATCCCTATAGAATGATGGAAAATAGGGTTGGAAGGCGCCTGCAAGACCATGTATTCCAACCACCTGCGCAACGCAGGACTCCAAGTCAGAGCATCCCTATAGAAGTATCAAAAGTTAGGGTTGGAAGTGGCCTGCAGGACCATCTTCCAGCCCCCTGCTCAACGCAGTACTCCAAGTCATTGCATCCCTATAGAATGATTGAAAATAGGCTTGGAAGGGGCCTGCAAGACCATGTATTCCAACCCCGTGCTCAACGCAGGACTCCAAGTCAGAGCAGCCCTATAGAATCATTGGAAAGTAGGGTTGGGGTGCCTGCAAGGCTATCTAGTCCAAGCCCCTGCTCCAGGCAGGACTCCAGGTCAGAGCATCCTTATAGAATCATCGAAAATAGGGTTGGAAGGCACCTGCAAGACCATGTATTCCAACCCCGTGCTCAACGCAGGACTCCAAGTCAGAGCATCCTTATCGAATCATCTGAAAGTAGGGTTGGAAGTGGCCTGCAAGACTATCTAATCCAGTCCCCTGCTCAACGCAGGACTCCAAGTCAGAGCATCCCTATAGAATAATCAAAAAGTAGGGTAGGAAGGGGCATGCAAGACCATCTAGTCCAACCCCCTGCTCAACGCAGGACTCCAAGTCAGAGTTTCCCTATAGAATGATCGAAAATAGGGTTGGAAGGGGCCTGCAAGACCATCTAGTCCAACCCCCTGCTCAACGCAGGACTCCAAGTCAGAGCATCCCTAAGGAATCATCTGAAAGTAGGGTTGGAAGTGGCCTGCAAGACTATCTAATCCAGCCCCCTCCTCAACGTAGGACTCCAAGTCAGAGCATCCCTATAGAATCATCGAAAATAGAGTTGGAAGGAACCTGCAAGACCATCTAGTC
The DNA here is from genome assembly GCF_057233095.1 of Heloderma suspectum. Taxonomy (NCBI): domain Eukaryota; kingdom Metazoa; phylum Chordata; class Lepidosauria; order Squamata; family Helodermatidae; genus Heloderma; species Heloderma suspectum. The sequence goes on from NC_139475.1 coordinate 50,811,018, forward strand.
CAACCCCTTGCTCTACGCAGGACTCCAAGTCAGAGCATCCCTATAGAATGATTGAAAATAGGGTTGGAAGGGTCCTCCAAGACCATCCAGGGCACCCCCTGCTCAACGCAGGACTCCAAGTCAGAGTATCCCTCTAGAATCATCGAAAATAGAGTTGGAAGGGGCCTGCAAGACCATCTAGTCCAGCCCACTGCTCAATGCAGGACTCCAAGACAGAGCATCCCTATAGAATCATCAAAAGGTAGGGTTGGAAGGGACCTGCAAGACCATCTAGTCCAACCCCCTGCTCAACGCAGGACTCCAAGTCAGAGCATCCCTATAGAATCATCTGAAAGTAGGGTTGGAAGTGGCCTGCAAGACTATCTAATCCAGCCCCCTGCTCAACGTAGGACTCCAAGTCAGAGCATCCCTATAGAAAGATCGAAAATAGAGTTGGAAGGCGCCTGCAAGGCCATCTAGTCCAGCCCCCTGCTCAACGCAGGACTCCAAGTCAGAGCATCCCTATAGAATGATCGAAAATAGGGTTGGAAGGCGCCTGAAGACCATGTATTCCAACCCCGTGCTCAACGCAGGACTCCAAGTCAGAGCATCCTTATCGAATCATCTGAAAGTAGGGTTGGAAGTGGCCTGCAAGACTATCTAGTCCAGCCCCCTGCTCAACGCAGGACTCCAAGTCAGAGCATCCCTATATAATTATCAAAAGTTAGGGTTGGAAGGCGCCTGCAGGACCATCTTCCAGCCCCCTGCTCAACGCAGGACTCCAAGTCAGAGCAGCCCTATAGAATCATTGTAAAGTAGGGTTGGAGGGGGCCTGCAAGGCCATCTAGTCCAGCCCCCTGCTCCAGGCAGGACTCCAGGTCAGAGCATCCCTATAGAATGATCGAAAATAGGGTTGGAAGTGGCCTGCAAGACCATCTAGTCCAGCCCCTGCTCAACGCAGGACTCCAAGTCAGAGCATCCCTATAGAATTATCAAAAGTTAGGGTTGGAAGGCGCCTGAAGTCCCATCTTCCAGCCCCCTGCTCAACGCAGGACTCCAAGTCAGAGCATCCCTATAGAATGATTGAAAATAGGGTTGGAAGGGTCCTGCAAGACCATCCAGTGCACCCCCTGCTCAACGCAGGACTCCAAGTCAGAGTATCCCTCTAGAATCATCGAAAATAGAGTTGGAAGGCGGCTGCAAGACTATCTAGTCCAGCCCCCTGCTCAACGCAGGACTCCAAGTCAGAGCATCCCTATAGAATGATCTAAAATAGGGGTGGAAGGGGCCTGCAAGACCATCTAGTCTAACCCCCTGCTCAATGCAGGACTCCGAGTCAGAGCATCCCTATAGAATGATTGAAAATAGGGTTGGGAGGGGTCTACAAGACAATCTAGTCCAGCCCCCTGCTCAATGAAGGACTCCAGGTCAGAGCATCCCTATAGAATGATGGAAAATAGGGTTGGAAGGCGCCTGCAAGACCATGTATTCCAACCCCCTGCGCAACGCAGGACTCCAAGTCAGAGCATCCCTATAGAATTATCAAAAGTTAGGGTTGGAAGTGGCCTGCAGGACCATCTTCCAGCCCCCTGCTCAACGCAGTACTCCAAGTCAGAGCATCCCTATAGAATGATTGAAAATAGGGTTGGAAGGGGCCTGCAAGACCATGTATTCCAACCCCGTGCTCAACGCAGGACTCCAAGTCAGAGCAGCCCTATAGAATCATTGGAAAGTAGGGTTGGGGGGGCCTGCAAGGCTATCTAGTCCAAGCCCCTGCTCCAGGCAGGACTCCAGGTCAGAGCATCCCTATAGAATCATCGAAAATAGGGTTGGAAGGCACCTGCAAGACCATGTATTCCAACCCCGTGCTCAACGCAGGACTCCAAGTCAGAGCATCCTTATCGAATCATCTGAAAGTAGGGTTGGAAGTGGCCTGCAAGACTATCTAATACAGCCCCTTGCTCAACGCAGGACTCCAAGTCAGAGCATCCCTATAGAATAATCAAAAAGTAGGGTTGGAAGGGGCATGCAAGACCATCTAGTCCAACCCCCTGCTCAACGCAGGACTCCAAGTCAGAGTTTCCCTATAGAATGATCGAAAATAGGGTTGGAAGGGGCCTGCAAGACCATCTAGTCCAACCCCCTGCTCAACGCAGGACTCCAAGTCAGAGTATCCCTAAGGAATCATCTGAAAGTAGGGTTGGAAGTGGCCTGCAAGACTATCTAATCCAGCCCCCTCCTCAACGTAGGACTCCAAGTCAGAGCATCCCTATAGAATCATCGAAAATAGAGTTGGAAGGAACCTGCAAGACCATCTAGTCCAACCCCTTGCTCAACGCAGGACTCCAAATCAGAGCATCCCTATAGAATGATCGAAAATAGGGTTGGAAGGCGCCTGCAAGACCATGTATTCCAACCCCGTGCTCAACGCAGGACTCCAAGTCAGAGCATCCTTATCGAATCATCTGAAAGTAGGGTTGGAAGTGGCCTGCAAGACCATCTAGTCCAGCCCCCTGCTCAACGCAGGACTCCAAGTCAGAGCATCCCTATAGAATTATCAAAAGTTAGGGTTGGAAGGCGCCTGCAGGACCATCTTCCAGCCCCCTGCTCAACGCAGGACTCCAAGTCAGAGCATACCTATAGAATGATTGAAAATAGGGTTGGAAGGGTCCTCCAAGACCATCCAGGGCACCCCCTGCTCAACGCAGGACTCCAAGTCAGAGCATCCCTATAGAATGATTGAAAATAGGGTTGGAAGGGTCCTCCAAGACCATCCAGGGCACCCCCTGCTCAATGCAGGACTCCAAGTCAGAGTATCCCTCTAGAATCATCGAAAATAGAGTTGGAAGGGGCCTGCAAGACCATCTAGTCCAGCCCCCTGCTCAATGCAGGACTCCAAGACAGAGCATCCCTATAGAATCATCAAAAGGTAGGGTTGGAAGGGACCTGCAAGACCATCTAGTCCAACCCCCTGCTCAACGCAGGACTCCAAGTCAGAGCATCCCTATAGAATCATCTGAAAGTAGGTTTGGAAGTGGCCTGCAAGACTATCTAATCCAGCCCCCTGCTCAACGTAGGACTCCAAGTCAGAGCATCCCTATAGAAAGATCGAAAATAGAGTTGGAAGGCGCCTGCAAGGTCATCTAGTCCAGCCCCCTGCTCAACGCAGGACTCCAAGTCAGAGCATCCCTATAGAATGATCGAAAATAGGGTTGGAAGGCGCCTGAAGACCATGTATTCCAACCCCGTGCTCAACGCAGGACTCCAAGTCAGAGCATCCTTATCGAATCATCTGAAAGTAGGGTTGGAAGTGGCCTGCAAGACCATCTAGTCCAGCCCCCTGCTCAACGCAGGATTCCAAGTCAGAGCATCCCTATATAATTATCAAAAGTTAGGGTTGGAAGGCGCCTGCAGGACCATCTTCCAGCCCCCTGCTCAACGCAGGACTCCAAGTCATAGCAGCCCTATAGAATCATTGTAAAGTAGGGTTGGAGGGGGCCTGCAAGGCCATCTAGTCCAGCCCCCTGCTCCAGGCAGGACTCCAGGTCAGAGCATCCCTATAGAATGATCGAAAATAGGGTTGGAAGTGGCCTGCAAGACCATCTAGTCCAGCCCCCTGCTCAACGCAGGACTCCAAGTCAGAGCATCCCTATAGAATTATCAAAAGTTAGGGTTGGAAGGCGCCTGCAGTCCCATCTTCCAGCCCCCTGCTCAACGCAGGACTCCAAGTCAGAGCATCCCTATGGAATGATTGAAAATAGGGTTGGAAGGGTCCTGCAAGACCATCCAGTGCACCCCCTGCTCAACGCAGGACTCCAAGTCAGAGTATCCCTCTAGAATCATCGAAAATAGAGTTGGAAGGCGGCTGCAAGACCATCTAGTCCAGCCCCCTGCTCAACGCAGGACTCCAAGTCAGAGCATCCCTATAGAATGATCTAAAATAGGGGGGGAAGGGGTCTGCAAGACCATCTAGTCTAACCCCCTGCTCAATGCAGGACTCCGAGTCAGAGCATCCCTATAGAATGATTGAAAATAGGGTTGGGAGGGGTCTGCAAGACAATCTAGTCCAGCCCCCTGCTCAATGAAGGACTCCAGGTCAGAGCATCCCTATAGAATGATGGAAAATAGGGTTGGAAGGCGCCTGCAAGACCATGTATTCCAACCACCTGCGCAACGCAGGACTCCAAGTCAGAGCATCCCTATAGAATTATCAAAAGTTAGGGTTGGAAGTGGCCTGCAGGACCATCTTCCAGCCCCCTGCTCAACGCAGGACTCCAAGTCAGAGCAGCCCTATAGAATCATTGGAAAGTAGGGTTGGGGGGGCCTGCAAGGCTATCTAGTCCAAGCCCCTGCTCCAGGCAGGACTCCAAGTCAGAGCATCCCTATAGAATTATCAAAAGTTAGGGTTGGAAGGCGCCTGCAGGACCATCTTCCAGCCCCCTGCTCAACGCAGGACTCCAAGTCAGAGCATCCCTATAGAATGATTGAAAATAGGGTTGGAAGGGTCCTGCAAGACCATCCAGTGCACCCCCTGCTCAACGCAGGACTCCAAGTCAGAGTATCCCTCTAGAATCATCGAAAATAGAGTTGGAAGGCGGCTGCAAGACCATCTAGTCCAGCCCCCTGCTCAACGCAGGACTCCAAGTCAGAGCATCCCTATAGAATGATCTAAAATAGGGGTGGAAGGGGCCTGCAAGACCATCTAGTCTAACCCCCTGCTCAATGCAGGACTCCGAGTCAGAGCATCCCTATAGAATGATTGAAAATGGGGTTGGGAGGGGTCTGCAAGACAATCTAGTCCAGCCCCCTGCTCAATGAAGGACTCCAGGTCAGAGCATCCCTATAGAATGATGGAAAATAGGGTTGGAAGGCGCCTGCAAGACCATGTATTCCAACCCCCTGCGCAACGCAGGACTCCAAGTCAGAGCATCCCTATAGAAAGATCGAAAATAGAGTTGGAAGGCGCCTGCAAGGCCATCTAGTCCAGCCCCCTGCTCAACGCAGGACTCCAAGTCAGAGCATCCCTATAGAATGATCGAAAATAGGGTTGGACGGCGCCTGAAGACCATGTATTCCAACCCCGTGCTCAACGCAGGACTCCAAGTCAGAGCATCCTTATCGAATCATCTGAAAGTAGGGTTGGAAGTGGCCTGCAAGACCATCTAGTCCAGCCCCCTGCTCAACGCAGGACTCCAAGTCAGAGCATCCCTATATAATTATCAAAAGTTAGGGTTGGAAGGCGCCTGCAGGACCATCTTCCAGCCCCCTGCTCAACGCAGGACTCCAAGTCAGAGCAGCCCTATAGAATCATTGTAAAGTAGGGTTGGAGGGGGCCTGCAAGGCCATCTAGTCCAGCCCCGTGCTCCAGGCAGGACTCCAGGTCAGAGCATCCCTATAGAATGATCGAAAATAGGGTTGGAAGTGGCCTGCAAGACCATCTAGTCCAGCTCCCTGCTCAACGCAGGACTCCAAGTCAGAGCATCCCTATAGAATTATCAAAAGTTAGGGTTGGAAGGCGCCTGCAGTCCCATCTTCCAGCCCCCTGCTCAACGCAGGACTCCAAGTCAGAGCATCCCTATAGAATGATTGAAAATAGGGTTGGAAGGGTCCTGCAAGACCATCCAGTGCACCCCCTGCTCAACGCAGGACTCCAAGTCAGAGTATCCCTCTAGAATCATCGAAAATAGAGTTGGAAGGCGGCTGCAAGACCATCTAGTCCAGCCCCCTGCTCAACGCAGGACTCCAAGTCAGAGCATCCCTATAGAATGATCTAAAATATGGGTGGAAGGGGCCTGCAAGACCATCTAGTCTAACCCCCTGCTCAATGCAGGACTCTGAGTCAGAGCATCCCTATAGAATGATTGAAAATAGGGTTGGGAGGGGTCTGCAAGACAATCTAGTCCAGCCCCCTGCTCAATGAAGGACTCCAGGTCAGAGCATCCCTATAGAATGATGGAAAATAGGGTTGGAAGGTGCCTGCAAGACCATGTATTCCAACCCCCTGCGCAACGCAGGACTCCAAGTCAGAGCATCCCTATAGAATTATCAAAAGTTAGGGTTGGAAGTGGCCTGCAGGACCATCTTCCAGCCCCCTGCTCAACGCAGTACTCCAAGTCAGAGCATCCCTATAGAATGATTGAAAATAGGGTTGGAAGGGGCCTGCAAGACCATGTATTCCAACCCCGTGCTCAACGCAGGACTCCAAGTCAGAGCAGCCCTATAGAATCATTGGAAAGTAGGGTTGGGGGGGCCTACAAGGCTATCTAGTCCAAGCCCCTGCTCCAGGCAGGACTCCAGGTCAGAGCATCCCTATAGAATCATCGAAAATAGGGTTGGAAGGCACCTGCAAGACCATGTATTCCAACCCCGTGCTCAACGCAGGACTCCAAGTCAGAGCATCCTTATCGAATCATCTGAAAGTAGGGTTGGAAGTGGCCTGCAAGACTATCTAATACAGCCCCTTGCTCAACGCAGGACTCCAAGTCAGAGCATCCCTATAGAATAATCAAAAAGTAGGGTTGGAAGGGGCATGCAAGACCATCTAGTCCAACCCCCTGCTCAACGCAGGACTCCAAGTCAGAGTTTCCCTATAGAATGATCGAAAATAGGGTTGGAAGGGGCCTGCAAGACCATCTAGTCCAACCCCCTGCTCAACGCAGGACTCCAAGTCAGAGTATCCCTAAGGAATCATCTGAAAGTAGGGTTGGAAGTGGCCTGCAAGACTATCTAATCCAGCCCCCTCCTCAACGTAGGACTCCAAGTCAGAGCATCCCTATAGAATCATCGAAAATAGAGTTGGAAGGAACCTGCAAGACCATCTAGTCCAACCCCTTGCTCAACGCAGGACTCCAAATCAGAGCATCCCTATAGAATGATCGAAAATAGGGTTGGAAGGCGCCTGCAAGACCATGTATTCCAACCCCGTGCTCAACGCAGGACTCCAAGTCAGAGCAGCCCTATAGAATCATTGGAAAGTAGGGTTGGGGGGAGCCTGCAAGGCCATCTAGTCCAAGCCCCTGCTCCAGGCAGGACTCCAGGTCAGAGCATCCCTATAGAATGATCGAAAAAAGGTTGGAAGGCGCCTGCAAGACCATGTATTCCAACCCCGTGCTCAACGCAGGACTCCAAGTCAGAGCATCCTTATCGAAACATCTGAAAGTAGGGCTGGAAGTGGCCTGCAAGGCCATCTAGTCCAACCCCCTGCTTCACGCAGGACTCCAAGTCAGAGTATCCCTATAGAATCATCTGAAAGTAGGGTTGGAAGTGGTCTGCAAGACTATGTAATCCAGCCCCCTGCTCAACGCAGGACTCCAAGTCAGAGCATCCTTATCGAATCATCTGAAAGTAGGGTTGGAAGTGTCCTGCAAGACCATCTAGTCAAGCCCCCTGCTCAACGCAGGACTCCAAGTCAGAGCATCCCTATAGAATTATCAAAAGTTAGGGTTGGAAGGGGCCTGCAGGACCATCTTCCAGCCCCCTGCTCAACGCAGGACTCCAAGTCAGAGCATCCCTATAGAATGATGGAAAATAGGGTTGGAAGGGTCCTCCAAGACCATCCAGGGCAGCCCCTGCTCAACGCAGGACTCCAAGTCAGAGTATCCCTCTAGAATCATCGAAAATAGAGTTGGAAGGCGCCTGCAAGACCATCTAGTCCAACCCCCTGCTCAATGCAGGACTCCAAGACAGAGCATCCCTATAGAATCATCAAAAGGTAGTGTTGGAAGGCGGCTGCAAGACCATCTAGTCCAGCCCCTTGCTCAACACAGGACTCCAAGTCAGAGCATCCCTATAGAATAATCGAAAATAGAGTTGGAAGGGACCTGCAAGACCATCTAGTCCAACCCCCTGCTCAACGCAGGACTCCAAGTCAGAGCATCCCTATAGAATCATCTGAAAGTAGGGTTGGAAGTGGCCTGCAAGACCATCTAATCCAGCCCCCTGCTCAACGTAGGACTCCAAGTCAGAGCATCCCTATAGAAAGATCGAAAATAGAGTTGGAAGGCGCCTGCAAGGCCATCTAGTCCAGCCCCCTTCTCAACGCAGGACTCCAAGTCAGAGCATCCCTATAGAATGATTGAAAATAGGGTTGGAAGGCGCCTGCAAGACCTTGTATTCCAACCCCGTCCTCAACGCAGGACTCCAAGTCAGAGCAGCCCTATAGAATCATTGGAAAGTAGGGTTGGAGGGGGCCTGCAAGGCCATCTAGTCCAGCCCCCTGCTCCAGGCAGGACTCCAGGTCAGAGCATCCCTATAGAATGATCGAAAATAGGGTTGGAAGTGGCCTGCAAGACCATCTAGTCCAGCCCCCTGCTCAACGCAGGACTCCAAGTCAGAGCATCCCTATAGAATTATCAAAAGTTAGGGTTGGAAGGCGCCTGCAGGACCATCTTCCAGCCCCCTGCTCAACGCAGGACTCCAAGTCAGAGCATCCCTATAGAATGATTGAAAATAGGGTTGGAAGGGTCCTGCAAGACCATCCAGTGCACCCCCTGCTCAACGCAGGACTCCAAGTCAGAGTATCCCTCTAGAATCATCGAAAATAGAGTTGGAAGGCGGCTGCAAGACCATCTAGTCCAGCCCCCTGCTCAACGCAGGACTCCAAGTCAGAGCATCCCTATAGAATGATCTAAAATAGGGGTGGAAGGGGCCTGCAAGACCATCTAGTCTAACCCCCTGCTCAATGCAGGACTCCGAGTCAGAGCTTCCCTATAGAATGATTGAAAATGGGGTTGGGAGGGGTCTGCAAGACAATCTAGTCCAGCCCCCTGCTCAATGAAGGACTCCAGGTCAGAGCATCCCTATAGAATGATGGAAAATAGGGTTGGAAGGCGCCTGCAAGACCATGTATTCCAATCCCCTGCGCAACGCAGGACTCCAAGTCAGAGCATCCCTATAGAAAGATCGAAAATAGAGTTGGAAGGCGCCTGCAAGGCCATCTAGTCCAGCCCCCTGCTCAACGCAGGACTCCAAGTCAGAGCATCCCTATAGAATGATCGAAAATAGGGTTGGAAGGCGCCTGAAGACCATGTATTCCAACCCCGTGCTCAACGCAGGACTCCAAGTCAGAGCATCCTTATCGAATCATCTGAAAGTAGGGTTGGAAGTGGCCTGCAAGACCATCTAGTCCAGCCCCCTGCTCAACGCAGGACTCCAAGTCAGAGCATCCCTATATAATTATCAAAAGTTAGGGTTGGAAGGCGCCTGCAGGACCATCTTCCAGCCCCCTGCTCAACGCAGGACTCCAAGTCAGAGCAGCCCTATAGAATCATTGTAAAGTAGGGTTGGAGGGGGCCTGCAAGGCCATCTAGTCCAGCCCCGTGCTCCAGGCAGGACTCCAGGTCAGAGCATCCCTATAGAATGATCGAAAATAGGGTTGGAAGTGGCCTGCAAGACCATCTAGTCCAGCTCCCTGCTCAACGCAGGACTCCAAGTCAGAGCATCCCTATAGAATTATCAAAAGTTAGGGTTGGAAGGCGCCTGCAGTCCCATCTTCCAGCCCCCTGCTCAACGCAGGACTCCAAGTCAGAGCATCCCTATAGAATGATTGAAAATAGGGTTGGAAGGGTCCTGCAAGACCATCCAGTGCACCCCCTGCTCAACGCAGGACTCCAAGTCAGAGTATCCCTCTAGAATCATCGAAAATAGAGTTGGAAGGCGGCTGCAAGACCATCTATTCCAGCCCCCTGCTCAACGCAGGACTCCAAGTCAGAGCATCCCTATAGAATGATCTAAAATAGGGGTGGAAGGGGCCTGCAAGACCATCTAGTCTAACCCCCTGCTCAATGCAGGACTCTGAGTCAGAGCATCCCTATAGAATGATTGAAAATAGGGTTGGGAGGGGTCTGCAAGACAATCTAGTCCAGCCCCCTGCTCAATGAAGGACTCCAGGTCAGAGCATCCCTATAGAATGATGGAAAATAGGGTTGGAAGGTGCCTGCAAGACCATGTATTCCAACCACCTGCGCAACGCAGGACTCCAAGTCAGAGCATCCCTATAGAATTATCAAAAGTTAGGGTTGGAAGTGGCCTGCAGGACCATCTTCCAGCCCCCTGCTCAACGCAGTACTCCAAGTCAGAGCATCCCTATAGAATGATTGAAAATAGGGTTGGAAGGGGCCTGCAAGACCATGTATTCCAACCCCGTGCTCAACGCAGGACTCCAAGTCAGAGCAGCCCTATAGAATCATTGGAAAGTAGGGTTGGGGGGGCCTGCAAGGCTATCTAGTCCAAGCCCCTGCTCCAGGCAGGACTCCAGGTCAGAGCATCCCTATAGAATCATCGAAAATAGGGTTGGAAGGCACCTGCAAGACCATGTATTCCAACCCCGTGCTCAATGCAGGACTCCAAGTCAGAGCATCCTTATCGAATCATCTGAAAGTAGGGTTGGAAGTGGCCTGCAAGACTATCTAATACAGCCCCTTGCTCAACGCAGGACTCCAAGTCAGAGCATCCCTATAGAATAATCAAAAAGTAGGGTTGGAAGGGGCCTGCAAGACCATCTAGTCCAACCCCCTGCTCAACGCAGGACTCCAAGTCAGAGTATCCCTAAGGAATCATCTGAAAGTAGGGTTGGAAGTGGCCTGCAAGACTATCTAATCCAGCCCCCTCCTCAACGTAGGACTCCAAGTCAGAGCATCCCTATAGAATCATCGAAAATAGAGTTGGAAGGAACCTGCAAGACCATCTAGTCCAACCCCTTGCTCAACGCAGGACTCCAAATCAGAGCATCCCTATAGAATGATCGAAAATAGGGTTGGAAGGCGCCTGCAAGACCATGTATTCCAACCCCGTGCTCAACGCAGGACTCCAAGTCAGAGCATCCTTATCGAATCATCTGAAAGTAGGGTTGGAAGTGGCCTGCAAGACCATCTAGTCCAGCCCCCTGCTCAACGCAGCACTCCAAGTCAGAGCATCCCTATAGAATTATCAAAAGTTAGGGTTGGAAGGCGCCTGCAGGACCATCTTCCAGCCCCCTGCTCAACGCAGGACTCCAAGTCAGAGCATACCTATAGAATGATTGAAAATAGGGTTGGAAGGGTCCTCCAAGACCATCCAGGGCACCCCCTGCTCAATGCAGGACTCCAAGTCAGAGCATCCCTATAGAATGATTGAAAATAGGGTTGGAAGGGTCCTCCAAGACCATCCACGGCACCCCCTGCTCAATGCAGGACTCCAAGTCAGAGTATCCCTCTAGAATCATCGAAAATAGAGTTGGAAGGGGCCTGCAAGACCATCTAGTCCAGCCCCCTGCTCAATGCAGGACTCCAAGACAGAGCATCCCTATAGAATCATCAAAAGGTAGGGTTGGAAGGGACCTGCAAGACCATCTAGTCCAACCCCCTGCTCAATGCAGGACTCCAAGTCAGAGCATCCCTATAGAATCATCTGAAAGTAGGTTTGGAAGTGGCCTGCAAGACTATCTAATCCAGCCCCCTGCTCAACGTAGGACTCCAAGTCAGAGCATCCCTATAGAAAGATCGAAAATAGAGTTGGAAGGCGCCTGCAAGGCCATCTAGTCCAGCCCCCTGCTCAACGCAGGACTCCAAGTCAGAGCATCCCTATAGAATGATGGAAAATAGGGTTGGAAGGCGCCTGAAGACCATGTATTCCAACCCCGTGCTCAACGCAGGACTCCAAGTCAGAGCATCCTTATCGAATCATCTGAAAGTAGGGTTGGAAGTGGCCTGCAAGACCATCTAGTCCAGCCCCCTGCTCAACGCAGGATTCCAAGTCAGAGCATCCCTATATAATTATCAAAAGTTAGGGTTGGAAGGCGCCTGCAGGACCATCTTCCAGCCCCCTGCTCAACGCAGGACTCCAAGTCAGAGCAGCCCTATAGAATCATTGTAAAGTAGGGTTGGAGGGGGCCTGCAAGGCCATCTAGTCCAGCCCCCTGCTCCAGGCAGGACTCCAGGTCAGAGCATCCCTATAGAATGATCGAAAATAGGGTTGGAAGTGGCCTGCAAGACCATCTAGTCCAGCCCCCTGCTCAACGCAGGACTCCAAGTCAGAGCTTCCCTATAGAATTATCAAAAGTTAGGGTTGGAAGGCGCCTGCAGTCCCATCTTCCAGCCCCCTGCTCAACGCAGGACTCCAAGTCAGAGCATCCCTATGGAATGATTGAAAATAGGGTTGGAAGGGTCCTGCAAGACCATCCAGTGCACCCCCTGCTCAACGCAGGACTCCAAGTCAGAGTATCCCTCTAGAATCATCGAAAATAGAGTTGGAAGGCGGCTGCAAGACCATCTAGTCCAGCCCCCTGCTCAACGCAGGACTCCAAGTCAGAGCATCCCTATAGAATGATCTAAAATAGGGGTGGAAGGGGTCTGCAAGACCATCTAGTCTAACCCCCTGCTCAATGCAGGACTCCGAGTCAGAGCATCCCTATAGAATGATTGAAAATAGGGTTGGGAGGGGTCTGCAAGACAATCTAGTCCAGCCCCCTGCTCAATGAAGGACTCCAGGTCAGAGCATCCCTATAGAATGATGGAAAATAGGGTTGGAAGGCGCCTGCAAGACCATGTATTCCAACCACCTGCGCAACGCAGGACTCCAAGTCAGAGCATCCCTATAGAATTATCAAAAGTTAGGGTTGGAAGTGGCCTGCAGGACCATCTTCCAGCCCCCTGCTCAACGCAGGACTCCAAGTCAGAGCATCCCTATAGAATGATGGAAAATAGGGTTGGAAGGCGCCTGCAAGACCATGTATTCCAACCCCGTGCTCAACGCAGGACTCCAAGTCAGAGCAGCCCTATAGAATCATTGGAAAGTAGGGTTGGGGGGGCCTGCAAGGCTATCTAGTCCAAGCCCCTGCTCCAGGCAGGACTCCAGGTCAGAGCATCCCTATAGAATCATCGAAAATAGGGTTGGAAGGCACCTGCAAGACCATGTATTCCAACCCCGTGCTCAACGCAGGACTCCAAGTCAGAGCATCCTTATCGAATCATCTGAAAGTAGGGTTGGAAGTGGCCTGCAAGACTATCTAATCCAGCCCCCTGCTCAACGCAGGACTCCAAGTCAGAGCATCCCTATAGAATAATCAAAAAGTAGGGTTGGAAGGGGCATGCAAGACCATCTAGTCCAACCCCCTGCTCAACGCAGGACTCCAAGTCAGAGTTTCCCTATAGAATGATCGAAAATAGGGTTGGAAGGGGCCTGCAAGACCATCTAGTCCAACCCCCTGCTCAACGCAGGACTCCAAGTCAGAGCATCCCTAAGGAATCATCTGAAAGTAGGGTTGGAAGTGTCCTGCAAGACTATCTAATCCAGCCCCCTCCTCAACGTAGGACTCCAAGTCAGAGCATCCCTATAAAATCATCGAAAATAGAGTTGGAAGGAACCTGCAAGACCATCTAGTCCAACCCCTTGCTCAACGCAGGACTCCAAATCAGAGCATCCCTATAGAATGATCGAAAATAGGCTTGGAAGGCGCCTGCAAGACCATGTATTCCAACCCCGTGCTCAACGCAGGACTCCAAGTCAGAGCATCCTTATCGAATCATCTGAAAGTAGGGTTGGAAGTGGCCTGCAAGACCATCTAGTCCAGCCCCCTGCTCAACGCAGGACTCCAAGTCAGAGCATCCCTATAGAATTATCAAAAGTTAGGGTTGGAAGGCGCCTGCAGGACCATCTTCCAGCCCCCTGCTCAACGCAGGACTCCAAGTCAGAGCATACCTATAGAATGATTGAAAATAGGGTTGGAAGGGTCCTCCAAGACCATCCAGGGCACCCCCTGCTCAACGCAGGACTCCAAGTCAGAGCATCCCTATAGAATGATTGAAAATAGGGTTGGAAGGGTCCTCCAAGACCAACCAGGGCACCCCCTGCTCAACGCAGGACTCCAAGTCAGAGTATCCCTCTAGAATCATCGAAAATAGAGTTGGAAGGGGCCTGCAAGACCATCTAGTCCAGCCCCCTGCTCAATGCAGGACTCCAAGACAGAGCATCCCTATAGAATCATCAAAAGGTAGGGTTGGAAGGGACCTGCAAGACCATCTAGTCCAACCCCCTGCTCAACGCAGGACTCCAAGTCAGAGCATCCCTATAGAATCATCTGAAAGTAGGGTTGGAAGTGGCCTGCAAGGCCATCTAGTCCAGCCCCCTGCTCAACGCAGGACTCCAAGTCAGAGCATCCCTATAGAATTATCAAAAGTTAGGGTTGGAAGGCGCCTGCAGTCCCATCTTCCAGCCCCCTGCTCAACGCAGGACTCCAAGTCAGAGCATCCCTATAGAATGATTGAAAATAGGGTTGGAAGGGTCCTGCAAGACCATCCAGTGCACCCCCTGCTCAACGCAGGACTCCAAGTCAGAGTATCCCTCTAGAATCATCGAAAATAGAGTTGGAAGGCGGCTGCAAGACCATCTAGTCCAGCCCCCTGCTCAACGCAGGACTCCAAGTCAGAGCATCCCTATAGAATGATCTAAAATAGGGGTGGAAGGGGCCTGCAAGACCATCTGGACTAACCCCCTGCTCAATGCAGGACTCCGAGTCAGAGCATCCCTATAGAATGATTGAAAATAGGGTTGGGAGGGGTCTGCAAGACAATCTAGTCCAGCCCCCTGCTCAATGAAGGACTCCAGGTCAGAGCATCCCTATAGAATGATGGAAAATAGGGTTGGAAGGCGCCTGCAAGACCATGTATTCCAACCACCTGCGCAACGCAGGACTCCAAGTCAGAGCATCCCTATAGAATTATCAAAAGTTAGGGTTGGAAGTGGCCTGCAGGACCATCTTCCAGCCCCCTGCTCAACGCAGTACTCCAAGTCATTGCATCCCTATAGAATGATTGAAAATAGGCTTGGAAAGGGGCCTGCAAGACCATGTATTCCAACCCCGTGCTCAACGCAGGACTCCAAGTCAGAGCAGCCCTATAGAATCATTGGAAAGTAGGGTTGGGGTGCCTGCAAGGCTATCTAGTCCAAGCCCCTGCTCCAGGCAGGACTCCAGGTCAGAGCATCCCTATAGAATCATCGAAAATAGGGTTGGAAGGCACCTGCAAGACCATGTATTCCAACCCCGTGCTCAACGCAGGACTCCAAGTCAGAGCATCCTTATCGAATCATCTGAAAGTAGGGTTGGAAGTGGCCTGCAAGACTATCTAATCCAGTCCCCTGCTCAACGCAGGACTCCAAGTCAGAGCATCCCTATAGAATAATCAAAAAGTAGGGTAGGAAGGGGCATGCAAGACCATCTAGTCCAACCCCCTGCTCAACGCAGGACTCCAAGTCAGAGTTTCCCTATAGAATGATCGAAAATAGGGTTGGAAGGGGCCTGCAAGACCATCTAGTCCAACCCCCTGCTCAACGCAGGACTCCAAGTCAGAGCATCCCTAAGGAATCATCTGAAAGTAGGGTTGGAAGTGGCCTGCAAGACTATCTAATCCAGCCCCCTCCTCAACGTAGGACTCCAAGTCAGAGCATCCCTATAGAATCATCGAAAATAGAGTTGGAAGGAACCTGCAAGACCATCTAGTCCAACCCCTTGCTCTACGCAGGACTCCAAGTCAGAGCATCCCTATAGAATGATTGAAAATAGGGTTGGAAGGGTCCTCCAAGACCATCCAGGGCACCCCCTGCTCAACGCAGGACTCCAAGTCAGAGTATCCCTCTAGAATCATCGAAAATAGAGTTGGAAGGGGCCTGCAAGACCATCTAGTCCAGCCCACTGCTCAATGCAGGACTCCAAGACAGAGCATCCCTATAGAATCATCAAAAGGTAGGGTTGGAAGGGACCTGCAAGACCATCTAGTCCAACCCCCTGCTCAACGCAGGACTCCAAGTCAGAGCATCCCTATAGAATCATCTGAAAGTAGGGTTGGAAGTGGCCTGCAAGACTATCTAATCCAGCCCCCTGCTCAACGTAGGACTCCAAGTCAGAGCATCCCTATAGAAAGATCGAAAATAGAGTTGGAAGGCGCCTGCAAGGCCATCTAGTCCAGCCCCCTGCTCAACGCAGGACTCCAAGTCAGAGCATCCCTATAGAATGATCGAAAATAGGGTTGGAAGGCGCCTGAAGACCATGTATTCCAACCCCGTGCTCAACGCAGGACTCCAAGTCAGAGCATCCTTATCGAATCATCTGAAAGTAGGGTTGGAAGTGGCCTGCAAGACTATCTAGTCCAGCCCCCTGCTCAACGCAGGACTCCAAGTCAGAGCATCCCTATATAATTATCAAAAGTTAGGGTTGGAAGGCGCCTGCAGGACCATCTTCCAGCCCCCTGCTCAACGCAGGACTCCAAGTCAGAGCAGCCCTATAGAATCATTGTAAAGTAGGGTTGGAGGGGGCCTGCAAGGCCATCTAGTCCAGCCCCCTGCTCCAGGCAGGACTCCAGGTCAGAGCATCCCTATAGAATGATCGAAAATAGGGTTGGAAGTGGCCTGCAAGACCATCTAGTCCAGCCCCCTGCTCAACGCAGGACTCCAAGTCAGAGCATCCCTATAGAATTATCAAAAGTTAGGGTTGGAAGGCGCCTGAAGTCCCATCTTCCAGCCCCCTGCTCAACGCAGGACTCCAAGTCAGAGCATCCCTATAGAATGATTGAAAATAGGGTTGGAAGGGTCCTGCAAGACCATCCAGTGCACCCCCTGCTCAACGCAGGACTCCAAGTCAGAGTATCCCTCTAGAATCATCGAAAATAGAGTTGGAAGGCGGCTGCAAGACTATCTAGTCCAGCCCCCTGCTCAACGCAGGACTCCAAGTCAGAGCATCCCTATAGAATGATCTAAAATAGGGGTGGAAGGGGCCTGCAAGACCATCTAGTCTAACCCCCTGCTCAATGCAGGACTCCGAGTCAGAGCATCCCTATAGAATGATTGAAAATAGGGTTGGGAGGGGTCTACAAGACAATCTAGTCCAGCCCCCTGCTCAATGAAGGACTCCAGGTCAGAGCATCCCTATAGAATGATGGAAAATAGGGTTGGAAGGCGCCTGCAAGACCATGTATTCCAACCCCCTGCGCAACGCAGGACTCCAAGTCAGAGCATCCCTATAGAATTATCAAAAGTTAGGGTTGGAAGTGGCCTGCAGGACCATCTTCCAGCCCCCTGCTCAACGCAGTACTCCAAGTCAGAGCATCCCTATAGAATGATTGAAAATAGGGTTGGAAGGGGCCTGCAAGACCATGTATTCCAACCCCGTGCTCAACGCAGGACTCCAAGTCAGAGCAGCCCTATAGAATCATTGGAAAGTAGGGTTGGGGGGGCCTGCAAGGCTATCTAGTCCAAGCCCCTGCTCCAGGCAGGACTCCAGGTCAGAGCATCCCTATAGAATCATCGAAAATAGGGTTGGAAGGCACCTGCAAGACCATGTATTCCAACCCCGTGCTCAACGCAGGACTCCAAGTCAGAGCATCCTTATCGAATCATCTGAAAGTAGGGTTGGAAGTGGCCTGCAAGACTATCTAATACAGCCCCTTGCTCAACGCAGGACTCCAAGTCAGAGCATCCCTATAGAATAATCAAAAAGTAGGGTTGGAAGGGGCATGCAAGACCATCTAGTCCAACCCCCTGCTCAACGCAGGACTCCAAGTCAGAGTTTCCCTATAGAATGATCGAAAATAGGGTTGGAAGGGGCCTGCAAGACCATCTAGTCCAACCCCCTGCTCAACGCAGGACTCCAAGTCAGAGTATCCCTAAGGAATCATCTGAAAGTAGGGTTGGAAGTGGCCTGCAAGACTATCTAATCCAGCCCCCTCCTCAACGTAGGACTCCAAGTCAGAGCATCCCTATAGAATCATCGAAAATAGAGTTGGAAGGAACCTGCAAGACCATCTAGTCCAACCCCTTGCTCAACGCAGGACTCCAAATCAGAGCATCCCTATAGAATGATCGAAAATAGGGTTGGAAGGCGCCTGCAAGACCATGTATTCCAACCCCGTGCTCAACGCAGGACTCCAAGTCAGAGCATCCTTATCGAATCATCTGAAAGTAGGGTTGGAAGTGGCCTGCAAGACCATCTAGTCCAGCCCCCTGCTCAACGCAGGACTCCAAGTCAGAGCATCCCTATAGAATTATCAAAAGTTAGGGTTGGAAGGCGCCTGCAGGACCATCTTCCAGCCCCCTGCTCAACGCAGGACTCCAAGTCAGAGCATACCTATAGAATGATTGAAAATAGGGTTGGAAGGGTCCTCCAAGACCATCCAGGGCACCCCCTGCTCAACGCAGGACTCCAAGTCAGAGCATCCCTATAGAATGATTGAAAATAGGGTTGGAAGGGTCCTCCAAGACCATCCAGGGCACCCCCTGCTCAATGCAGGACTCCAAGTCAGAGTATCCCTCTAGAATCATCGAAAATAGAGTTGGAAGGGGCCTGCAAGACCATCTAGTCCAGCCCCCTGCTCAATGCAGGACTCCAAGACAGAGCATCCCTATAGAATCATCAAAAGGTAGGGTTGGAAGGGACCTGCAAGACCATCTAGTCCAACCCCCTGCTCAACGCAGGACTCCAAGTCAGAGCATCCCTATAGAATCATCTGAAAGTAGGTTTGGAAGTGGCCTGCAAGACTATCTAATCCAGCCCCCTGCTCAACGTAGGACTCCAAGTCAGAGCATCCCTATAGAAAGATCGAAAATAGAGTTGGAAGGCGCCTGCAAGGTCATCTAGTCCAGCCCCCTGCTCAACGCAGGACTCCAAGTCAGAGCATCCCTATAGAATGATCGAAAATAGGGTTGGAAGGCGCCTGAAGACCATGTATTCCAACCCCGTGCTCAACGCAGGACTCCAAGTCAGAGCATCCTTATCGAATCATCTGAAAGTAGGGTTGGAAGTGGCCTGCAAGACCATCTAGTCCAGCCCCCTGCTCAACGCAGGATTCCAAGTCAGAGCATCCCTATATAATTATCAAAAGTTAGGGTTGGAAGGCGCCTGCAGGACCATCTTCCAGCCCCCTGCTCAACGCAGGACTCCAAGTCATAGCAGCCCTATAGAATCATTGTAAAGTAGGGTTGGAGGGGGCCTGCAAGGCCATCTAGTCCAGCCCCCTGCTCCAGGCAGGACTCCAGGTCAGAGCATCCCTATAGAATGATCGAAAATAGGGTTGGAAGTGGCCTGCAAGACCATCTAGTCCAGCCCCCTGCTCAACGCAGGACTCCAAGTCAGAGCATCCCTATAGAATTATCAAAAGTTAGGGTTGGAAGGCGCCTGCAGTCCCATCTTCCAGCCCCCTGCTCAACGCAGGACTCCAAGTCAGAGCATCCCTATGGAATGATTGAAAATAGGGTTGGAAGGGTCCTGCAAGACCATCCAGTGCACCCCCTGCTCAACGCAGGACTCCAAGTCAGAGTATCCCTCTAGAATCATCGAAAATAGAGTTGGAAGGCGGCTGCAAGACCATCTAGTCCAGCCCCCTGCTCAACGCAGGACTCCAAGTCAGAGCATCCCTATAGAATGATCTAAAATAGGGGGGGAAGGGGTCTGCAAGACCATCTAGTCTAACCCCCTGCTCAATGCAGGACTCCGAGTCAGAGCATCCCTATAGAATGATTGAAAATAGGGTTGGGAGGGGTCTGCAAGACAATCTAGTCCAGCCCCCTGCTCAATGAAGGACTCCAGGTCAGAGCATCCCTATAGAATGATGGAAAATAGGGTTGGAAGGCGCCTGCAAGACCATGTATTCCAACCACCTGCGCAACGCAGGACTCCAAGTCAGAGCATCCCTATAGAATTATCAAAAGTTAGGGTTGGAAGTGGCCTGCAGGACCATCTTCCAGCCCCCTGCTCAACGCAGGACTCCAAGTCAGAGCATCCCTATAGAATGATGGAAAATAGGGTTGGAAGGCGCCTGCAAGACCATGTATTCCAACCCCGTGCTCAACGCAGGACTCCAAGTCAGAGCAGCCCTATAGAATCATTGGAAAGTAGGGTTGGGGGGGCCTGCAAGGCTATCTAGTCCAAGCCCCTGCTCCAGGCAGGACTCCAAGTCAGAGCATCCCTATAGAATTATCAAAAGTTAGGGTTTGAAGGCGCCTGCAGGACCATCTTCCAGCCCCCTGCTCAACGCAGGACTCCAAGTCAGAGCATACCTATAGAATGATTGAAAATAGGGTTGGAAGGGTCCTCCAAGACCATCCAGGGCACCCCCTGCTCAACGCAGGACTCCAAGTCAGAGCATCCCTATAGAATGATTGAAAATAGGGTTGGAAGGGTCCTCCAAGACCATCCAGGGCACCCCCTGCTCAATGCAGGACTCCAAGTCAGAGTATCCCTCTAGAATCATCGAAAATAGAGTTGGAAGGGGCCTGCAAGACCATCTAGTCCAGCCCCCTGCTCAATGCAGGACTCCAAGACAGAGCATCCCTATAGAATCATCAAAAGGTAGGGTTGGAAGGGACCTGCAAGACCATCTAGTCCAACCCCCTGCTCAACGCAGGACTCCAAGTCAGAGCATCCCTATAGAATCATCTGAAAGTAGGTTTGGAAGTGGCCTGCAAGACTATCTAATCCAGCCCCCTGCTCAACGTAGGACTCCAAGTCAGAGCATCCCTATAGAAAGATCGAAAATAGAGTTGGAAGGCGCCTGCAAGGTCATCTAGTCCAGCCCCCTGCTCAACGCAGGACTCCAAGTCAGAGCATCCCTATAGAATGATCGAAAATAGGGTTGGAAGGCGCCTGAAGACCATGTATTCCAACCCCGTGCTCAACGCAGGACTCCAAGTCAGAGCATCCTTATCGAATCATCTGAAAGTAGGGTTGGAAGTGGCCTGCAAGACCATCTAGTCCAGCCCCCTGCTCAACGCAGGATTCCAAGTCAGAGCATCCCTATATAATTATCAAAAGTTAGGGTTGGAAGGCGCCTGCAGGACCATCTTCCAGCCCCCTGCTCAACGCAGGACTCCAAGTCATAGCAGCCCTATAGAATCATTGTAAAGTAGGGTTGGAGGGGGCCTGCAAGGCCATCTAGTCCAGCCCCCTGCTCAACGCAGGACTCCAAGTCAGAGCATCCCTATAGAATTATCAAAAGTTAGGGTTGGAAGGCGCCTGCAGTCCCATCTTCCAGCCCCCTGCTCAACGCAGGACTCCAAGTCAGAGCATCCCTATGGAATGATTGAAAATAGGGTTGGAAGGGTCCTGCAAGACCATCCAGTGCACCCCCTGCTCAACGCAGGACTCCAAGTCAGAGTATCCCTCTAGAATCATCGAAAATAGAGTTGGAAGGCGGCTGCAAGACCATCTAGTCCAGCCCCCTGCTCAACGCAGGACTCCAAGTCAGAGCATCCCTATAGAATGATCTAAAATAGGGGGGGAAGGGGTCTGCAAGACCATCTAGTCTAACCCCCTGCTCAATGCAGGACTCCGAGTCAGAGCATCCCTATAGAATGATTGAAAATAGGGTAGGGAGGGGTCTGCAAGACAATCTAGTCCAGCCCCCTGCTCAATGAAGGACTCCAGGTCAGAGCATCCCTATAGAATGATGGAAAATAGGGTTGGAAGGCGCCTGCAAGACCATGTATTCCAACCACCTGCGCAACGCAGGACTCCAAGTCAGAGCATCCCTATAGAATTATCAAAAGTTAGGGTTGGAAGTGGCCTGCAGGACCATCTTCCAGCCCCCTGCTCAACGCAGGACTCCAAGTCAGAGCATCCCTATAGAATGATGGAAAATAGGGTTGGAAGGCGCCTGCAAGACCATGTATTCCAACCCCGTGCTCAACGCAGGACTCCAAGTCAGAGCAGCCCTATAGAATCATTGGAAAGTAGGGTTGGGGGGGCCTGCAAGGCTATCTAGTCCAAGCCCCTGCTCCAGGCAGGACTCCAGGTCAGAGCATCCCTATAGAATCATCGAAAATAGGGTTGGAAGGCACCTGCAAGACCATGTATTCCAACCCCGTGCTCAACGCAGGACTCCAAGTCAGAGCATCCTTATCGAATCATCTGAAAGTAGGGTTGGAAGTGGCCTGCAAGACTATCTAATCCAGCCCCCTGCTCAACGCAGGACTCCAAGTCAGAGCATCCCTATAGAATAATCAAAAAGTAGGGTTGGAAGGGGCATGCAAGACCATCTAGTCCAACCCCCTGCTCAACGCAGGACTCCAAGTCAGAGCATCCCTAAGGAATCATCTGAAAGTAGGGTTGGAAGTGGCCTGCAAGACTATCTAATCCAGCCCCCTCCTCAACGTAGGACTCCAAGTCAGAGCATCCCTATAGAATCATCGAAAATAGAGTTGGAAGGAACCTGCAAGACCATCTAGTCCAACCCCTTGCTCAACGCAGGACTCCAAATCAGAGCATCCCTATAGAATGATCGAAAATAGGCTTGGAAGGCGCCTGCAAGACCATGTATTCCAACCCCGTGCTCAACGCAGGACTCCAAGTCAGAGCATCCTTATCGAATCATCTGAAAGTAGGGTTGGAAGTGGCCTGCAAGACCATCTAGTCCAGCCCCCTGCTCAACGCAGGACTCCAAGTCAGAGCATCCCTATAGAATTATCAAAAGTTAGGGTTGGAAGGCGCCTGCAGGACCATCTTCCAGCCCCCTGCTCAACGCAGGACTCCAAGTCAGAGCATCCCTATAGAATGATTGAAAATAGGGTTGGAAGGGTCCTCCAAGACCATCCAGGGCCCCCCCTGCTCAACGCAGGACTCCAAGTCAGAGCATCCCTATAGAATGATTGAAAATAGGCTTGGAAGGGTCCTCCCAGACCAACCAGGGCACCCCCTGCTCAACGCAGGACTCCAAGTCAGAGTATCCCTCTAGAATCATCGAAAATAGAGTTGGAAGGGGCCTGCAAGACCATCTAGTCCAGCCCCCTGCTCAATGCAGGACTCCAAGACAGAGCATCCCTATAGAATCATCAAAAGGTAGGGTTGGAAGGGACCTGCAAGACCATCTAGTCTAACCCCCTGCTCAACGCAGGACTCCAAGTCAGAGCATCCCTATAGAATCATCTGAAAGTAGGGTTGGAAGTGGCCTGCAAGACTATCTAATCCAGCCCCCTGCTCAACGTAGGACTCCAAGTCAGAGCATCCCTATAGAAAGATCGAAAATAGAGTTGGAAGGCGCCTGCAAGGCCATCTAGTCCAGCCCCCTGCTCAACGCAGGACTCCAAGTCAGAGCATCCCTATAGAATGATCGAAAATAGGGTTGGAAGGCGCCTGAAGACCATGTATTCCAACCCCGTGCTCAACGCAGGACTCCAAGTCAGAGCATCCTTATCGAATCATCTGAAAGTAGGGTTGGAAGTGGCCTGCAAGACCATCTAGTCCAGCCCCCTGCTCAACGCAGGACTCCAAGTCAGAGCATCCCTATATAATTATCAAAAGTTAGGGTTGGAAGGCGCCTGCAGGACCATCTTCCAGCCCCCTGCTCAACGCAGGACTCCAAGTCAGAGCAGCCCTATAGAATCATTGTAAAGTAGGGTTGGAGGGGGCCTGCAAGGCCATCTAGTCCAGCCCCCTGCTCCAGGCAGGACTCCAGGTCAGAGCATCCCTATAGAATGATCGAAAATAGGGTTGGAAGTAGCCTGCAAGACCATCTAGTCCAGCCCCCTGCTCAACGCAGGACTCCAAGTCAGAGCATCCCTATAGAATTATCAAAAGTTAGGGTTGGAAGGCGCCTGCAGTCCCATCTTCCAGCCCCCTGCTCAACGCAGGACTCCAAGTCAGAGCATCCCTATAGAATGATTGAAAATAGGGTTGGAAGGGTCCTGCAAGACCATCCAGTGCACCCCCTGCTCAACGCAGGACTCCAAGTCAGAGTATCCCTCTAGAATCATCGAAAATAGAGTTGGAAGGCGGCTGCAAGACCATCTAGTCCAGCCCCCTGCTCAACGCAGGACTCCAAGTCAGAGCATCCCTATAGAATGATCTAAAATAGGGGTGGAAGGGGCCTGCAAGACCATCTAGTCTAACCCCCTGCTCAATGCAGGACTCCGAGTCAGAGCATCCCTATAGAATGATTGAAAATAGGGTTGGGAGGGGTCTGCAAGACAATCTAGTCCAGCCCCCTGCTCAATGAAGGACTCCAGGTCAGAGCATCCCTATAGAATGATGGAAAATAGGGTTGGAAGGCGCCTGCAAGACCATGTATTCCAACCACCTGCGCAACGCAGGACTCCAAGTCAGAGCATCCCTATAGAATTATCAAAAGTTAGGGTTGGAAGTGGCCTGCAGGACCATCTTCCAGCCCCCTGCTCAACGCAGTACTCCAAGTCATTGCATCCCTATAGAATGATTGAAAATAGGCTTGGAAGGGGCCTGCAAGACCATGTATTCCAACCCCGTGCTCAACGCAGGACTCCAAGTCAGAGCAGCCCTATAGAATCATTGGAAAGTAGGGTTGGGGTGCCTGCAAGGCTATCTAGTCCAAGCCCCTGCTCCAGGCAGGACTCCAGGTCAGAGCATCCCTATAGAATCATCGAAAATAGGGTTGGAAGGCACCTGCAAGACCATGTATTCCAACCCCGTGCTCAACGCAGGACTCCAAGTCAGAGCATCCTTATCGAATCATCTGAAAGTAGGGTTGGAAGTGGCCTGCAAGACTATCTAATCCAGTCCCCTGCTCAACGCAGGACTCCAAGTGAGAGCATCCCTATAGAATAATCAAAAAGTAGGGTAGGAAGGGGCATGCAAGACCATCTAGTCCAACCCCCTGCTCAACGCAGGACTCCAAGTCAGAGTTTCCCTATAGAATGATCGAAAATAGGGTTGGAAGGGGCCTGCAAGACCATCTAGTCCAACCCCCTGCTCAACGCAGGACTCCAAGTCAGAGCATCCCTAAGGAATCATCTGAAAGTAGGGTTGGAAGTGGCCTGCAAGACTATCTAATCCAGCCCCCTCCTCAACGTAGGACTCCAAGTCAGAGCATCCCTATAGAATCATCGAAAATAGAGTTGGAAGGAACCTGCAAGACCATCTAGTCCAACCCCTTGCTCTACGCAGGACTCCAAATCAGAGCATCCCTATAGAATGATCGAAAATAGGGTTGGAAGGCGCCTGCAAGACCATGTATTCCAACCCCGTGCTCAACGCAGGACTCCAAGTCAGAGCATCCCTATAGAATTATCAAAAGTTAGGGTTGGAAGGCGCCTGCAGGACCATCTTCCAGCCCCCTGCTCAACGCAGGACTCCAAGTCAGAGCATCCCTATAGAATGATTGAAAATAGGGTTGGAAGGGTCCTCCAAGACCATCCAGGGCACCCCCTGCTCAACGCAGGACTCCAAGTCAGAGCATCCCTATAGAATGATTGAAAATAGGGTTGGAAGGGTCCTCCAAGACCATCCAGGGCACCCCCTGCTCAACGCAGGACTCCAAGTCAGAGTATCCCTCTAGAATCATCGAAAATAGAGTTGGAAGGGGCCTGCAAGACCATCTAGTCCAGCCCCCTGCTCAATGCAGGACTCCAAGACAGAGCATCCCTATAGAATCATCAAAAGGTAGGGTTGGAAGGGACCTGCAAGACCATCTAGTCCAACCACCTGCTCAACGCAGGACTCCAAGTCAGAGCATCCCTATAGAATCATCTGAAAGTAGGGTTGGAAGTGGCCTGCAAGAATATCTAATCCAGCCCCCTGCTCAACGTAGGACTCCAAGTCAGAGCATCCCTATAGAATCATCGAAAATAGAGTTGGAAGGCGCCTGCAAGGCCATCTAGTCCAGCCCCCTGCTCAACGCAGGACTCCAAGTCAGAGCATCCCTATAGAATGATCGAAGATAGGGTTGGAAGGCGCCTGAAGACCATGTATTCCAACCCGTGCTCAACGCAGGACTCCAAGTCAGAGCATCCTTATCGAATCATCTGAAAGTAGGGTTGGAAGTGGCCTGCAAGACCATCTAGTCCAGCCCCCTGCTCAACGCAGGACTCCAAGTCAGAGCATCCCTATATAATTATCAAAAGTTAGGGTTGGAAGGCGCCTGCAGGACCATCTTCCAGCCCCCTGCTCAACGCAGGACTCCAAGTCAGAGCAGCCCTATAGAATCATTGTAAAGTAGGGTTGGAGGGGGCCTGCAAGGCCATCTAGTCCAGCCCCCTGCTCCAGGCAGGACTCCAGGTCAGAGCATCCCTATAGATTGATCGAAAATAGGGTTGGAAGTGGCCTGCAAGACCATCTAGTCCAGCCCCCTGCGCAACGCAGGACTCCAAGTCAGAGCATCCCTATAGAATTATCAAAAGTTAGGGTTGGAAGGCGCCTGCAGGACCATCTTCCAGCCCCCTGCTCAACGCAGGACTCCAAGTCAGAGCATCCCTATAGAATGATGGAAAATAGGGTTGGAAGGCGCCTGCAAGACCATGTATTCCAACCCCGTGCTCAACGCAGGACTCCAAGTCAGAGCAGCCCTATAGAATCATTGGAAAGTAGGGTTGGGGGGGCCTGCAAGGCTATCTAGTCCAAGCCCCTGCTCCAGGCAGGACTCCAAGTCAGAGCATCCCTATAGAATTATCAAAAGTTAGGGTTGGAAGGCGCCTGCAGGACCATCTTCCAGCCCCCTGCTCAACGCAGGACTCCAAGTCAGAGCATCCCTATAGAATGATTGAAAATAGGGTTGGAAGGGTCCTGCAAGACCATCCAGTGCACCCCCTGCTCAACGCAGGACTCCAAGTCAGAGTATCCCTCTAGAATCATCGAAAATAGAGTTGGAAGGCGGCTGCAAGACCATCTAGTCCAGCCCCCTGCTCAACGCAGGACTCCAAGTCAGAGCATCCCTATAGAATGATCTAAAATAGGGGTGGAAGGGGCCTGCAAGACCATCTAGTCTAACCCCCTGCTCAATGCAGGACTCCGAGTCAGAGCATCCCTATAGAATGATTGAAAATGGGGTTGGGAGGGGTCTGCAAGACAATCTAGTCCAGCCCCCTGCTCAATGAAGGACTCCAGGTCAGAGCATCCCTATAGAATGATGGAAAATAGGGTTGGAAGGCGCCTGCAAGACCATGTATTCCAACCCCCTGCGCAACGCAGGACTCCAAGTCAGAGCATCCCTATAGAAAGATCGAAAATAGAGTTGGAAGGCGCCTGCAAGGCCATCTAGTCCAGCCCCCTGCTCAACGCAGGACTCCAAGTCAGAGCATCCCTATAGAATGATCGAAAATAGGGTTGGACGGCGCCTGAAGACCATGTATTCCAACCCCGTGCTCAACGCAGGACTCCAAGTCAGAGCATCCTTATCGAATCATCTGAAAGTAGGGTTGGAAGTGGCCTGCAAGACCATCTAGTCCAGCCCCCTGCTCAACGCAGGACTCCAAGTCAGAGCATCCCTATATAATTATCAAAAGTTAGGGTTGGAAGGCGCCTGCAGGACCATCTTCCAGCCCCCTGCTCAACGCAGGACTCCAAGTCAGAGCAGCCCTATAGAATCATTGTAAAGTAGGGTTGGAGGGGGCCTGCAAGGCCATCTAGTCCAGCCCCGTGCTCCAGGCAGGACTCCAGGTCAGAGCATCCCTATAGAATGATCGAAAATAGGGTTGGAAGTGGCCTGCAAGACCATCTAGTCCAGCTCCCTGCTCAACGCAGGACTCCAAGTCAGAGCATCCCTATAGAATTATCAAAAGTTAGGGTTGGAAGGCGCCTGCAGTCCCATCTTCCAGCCCCCTGCTCAACGCAGGACTCCAAGTCAGAGCATCCCTATAGAATGATTGAAAATAGGGTTGGAAGGGTCCTGCAAGACCATCCAGTGCACCCCCTGCTCAACGCAGGACTCCAAGTCAGAGTATCCCTCTAGAATCATCGAAAATAGAGTTGGAAGGCGGCTGCAAGACCATCTAGTCCAGCCCCCTGCTCAACGCAGGACTCCAAGTCAGAGCATCCCTATAGAATGATCTAAAATATGGGTGGAAGGGGCCTGCAAGACCATCTAGTCTAACCCCCTGCTCAATGCAGGACTCTGAGTCAGAGCATCCCTATAGAATGATTGAAAATAGGGTTGGGAGGGGTCTGCAAGACAATCTAGTCCAGCCCCCTGCTCAATGAAGGACTCCAGGTCAGAGCATCCCTATAGAATGATGGAAAATAGGGTTGGAAGGTGCCTGCAAGACCATGTATTCCAACCCCCTGCGCAACGCAGGACTCCAAGTCAGAGCATCCCTATAGAATTATCAAAAGTTAGGGTTGGAAGTGGCCTGCAGGACCATCTTCCAGCCCCCTGCTCAACGCAGTACTCCAAGTCAGAGCATCCCTATAGAATGATTGAAAATAGGGTTGGAAGGGGCCTGCAAGACCATGTATTCCAACCCCGTGCTCAACGCAGGACTCCAAGTCAGAGCAGCCCTATAGAATCATTGGAAAGTAGGGTTGGGGGGGCCTGCAAGGCTATCTAGTCCAAGCCCCTGCTCCAGGCAGGACTCCAGGTCAGAGCATCCCTATAGAATCATCGAAAATAGGGTTGGAAGGCACCTGCAAGACCATGTATTCCAACCCCGTGCTCAACGCAGGACTCCAAGTCAGAGCATCCTTATCGAATCATCTGAAAGTAGGGTTGGAAGTGGCCTGCAAGACTATCTAATACAGCCCCTTGCTCAACGCAGGACTCCAAGTCAGAGCATCCCTATAGAATAATCAAAAAGTAGGGTTGGAAGGGGCATGCAAGACCATCTAGTCCAACCCCCTGCTCAACGCAGGACTCCAAGTCAGAGTTTCCCTATAGAATGATCGAAAATAGGGTTGGAAGGGGCCTGCAAGACCATCTAGTCCAACCCCCTGCTCAACGCAGGACTCCAAGTCAGAGTATCCCTAAGGAATCATCTGAAAGTAGGGTTGGAAGTGGCCTGCAAGACTATCTAATCCAGCCCCCTCCTCAACGTAGGACTCCAAGTCAGAGCATCCCTATAGAATCATCGAAAATAGAGTTGGAAGGAACCTGCAAGACCATCTAGTCCAACCCCTTGCTCAACGCAGGACTCCAAATCAGAGCATCCCTATAGAATGATCGAAAATAGGGTTGGAAGGCGCCTGCAAGACCATGTATTCCAACCCCGTGCTCAACGCAGGACTCCAAGTCAGAGCAGCCCTATAGAATCATTGGAAAGTAGGGTTGGGGGGAGCCTGCAAGGCCATCTAGTCCAAGCCCCTGCTCCAGGCAGGACTCCAGGTCAGAGCATCCCTATAGAATGATCGAAAAAAGGTTGGAAGGCGCCTGCAAGACCATGTATTCCAACCCCGTGCTCAACGCAGGACTCCAAGTCAGAGCATCCTTATCGAAACATCTGAAAGTAGGGCTGGAAGTGGCCTGCAAGGCCATCTAGTCCAACCCCCTGCTTCACGCAGGACTCCAAGTCAGAGTATCCCTATAGAATCATCTGAAAGTAGGGTTGGAAGTGGTCTGCAAGACTATGTAATCCAGCCCCCTGCTCAACGCAGGACTCCAAGTCAGAGCATCCTTATCGAATCATCTGAAAGTAGGGTTGGAAGTGTCCTGCAAGACCATCTAGTCAAGCCCCCTGCTCAACGCAGGACTCCAAGTCAGAGCATCCCTATAGAATTATCAAAAGTTAGGGTTGGAAGGGGCCTGCAGGACCATCTTCCAGCCCCCTGCTCAACGCAGGACTCCAAGTCAGAGCATCCCTATAGAATGATGGAAAATAGGGTTGGAAGGGTCCTCCAAGACCATCCAGGGCAGCCCCTGCTCAACGCAGGACTCCAAGTCAGAGTATCCCTCTAGAATCATCGAAAATAGAGTTGGAAGGCGCCTGCAAGACCATCTAGTCCAACCCCCTGCTCAATGCAGGACTCCAAGACAGAGCATCCCTATAGAATCATCAAAAGGTAGTGTTGGAAGGCGGCTGCAAGACCATCTAGTCCAGCCCCTTGCTCAACACAGGACTCCAAGTCAGAGCATCCCTATAGAATAATCGAAAATAGAGTTGGAAGGGACCTGCAAGACCATCTAGTCCAACCCCCTGCTCAACGCAGGACTCCAAGTCAGAGCATCCCTATAGAATCATCTGAAAGTAGGGTTGGAAGTGGCCTGCAAGACCATCTAATCCAGCCCCCTGCTCAACGTAGGACTCCAAGTCAGAGCATCCCTATAGAAAGATCGAAAATAGAGTTGGAAGGCGCCTGCAAGGCCATCTAGTCCAGCCCCCTGCTCAACGCAGGACTCCAAGTCAGAGCATCCCTATAGAATGATTGAAAATAGGGTTGGAAGGCGCCTGCAAGACCTTGTATTCCAACCCCGTCCTCAACGCAGGACTCCAAGTCAGAGCAGCCCTATAGAATCATTGGAAAGTAGGGTTGGAGGGGGCCTGCAAGGCCATCTAGTCCAGCCCCCTGCTCCAGGCAGGACTCCAGGTCAGAGCATCCCTATAGAATGATCGAAAATAGGGTTGGAAGTGGCCTGCAAGACCATCTAGTCCAGCCCCCTGCTCAACGCAGGACTCCAAGTCAGAGCATCCCTATAGAATTATCAAAAGTTAGGGTTGGAAGGCGCCTGCAGGACCATCTTCCAGCCCCCTGCTCAACGCAGGACTCCAAGTCAGAGCATCCCTATAGAATGATTGAAAATAGGGTTGGAAGGGTCCTGCAAGACCATCCAGTGCACCCCCTGCTCAACGCAGGACTCCAAGTCAGAGTATCCCTCTAGAATCATCGAAAATAGAGTTGGAAGGCGGCTGCAAGACCATCTAGTCCAGCCCCCTGCTCAACGCAGGACTCCAAGTCAGAGCATCCCTATAGAATGATCTAAAATAGGGGTGGAAGGGGCCTGCAAGACCATCTAGTCTAACCCCCTGCTCAATGCAGGACTCCGAGTCAGAGCTTCCCTATAGAATGATTGAAAATGGGGTTGGGAGGGGTCTGCAAGACAATCTAGTCCAGCCCCCTGCTCAATGAAGGACTCCAGGTCAGAGCATCCCTATAGAATGATGGAAAATAGGGTTGG
This sequence comes from Heloderma suspectum, assembly GCF_057233095.1. Taxonomy (NCBI): domain Eukaryota; kingdom Metazoa; phylum Chordata; class Lepidosauria; order Squamata; family Helodermatidae; genus Heloderma; species Heloderma suspectum. The sequence continues at coordinate 50,841,803 of NC_139475.1, forward strand.
AAGGCGCCTGCAAGACCATGTATTCCAATCCCCTGCGCAACGCAGGACTCCAAGTCAGAGCATCCCTATAGAAAGATCGAAAATAGAGTTGGAAGGCGCCTGCAAGGCCATCTAGTCCAGCCCCCTGCTCAACGCAGGACTCCAAGTCAGAGCATCCCTATAGAATGATCGAAAATAGGGTTGGAAGGCGCCTGAAGACCATGTATTCCAACCCCGTGCTCAACGCAGGACTCCAAGTCAGAGCATCCTTATCGAATCATCTGAAAGTAGGGTTGGAAGTGGCCTGCAAGACCATCTAGTCCAGCCCCCTGCTCAACGCAGGACTCCAAGTCAGAGCATCCCTATATAATTATCAAAAGTTAGGGTTGGAAGGCGCCTGCAGGACCATCTTCCAGCCCCCTGCTCAACGCAGGACTCCAAGTCAGAGCAGCCCTATAGAATCATTGTAAAGTAGGGTTGGAGGGGGCCTGCAAGGCCATCTAGTCCAGCCCCGTGCTCCAGGCAGGACTCCAGGTCAGAGCATCCCTATAGAATGATCGAAAATAGGGTTGGAAGTGGCCTGCAAGACCATCTAGTCCAGCTCCCTGCTCAACGCAGGACTCCAAGTCAGAGCATCCCTATAGAATTATCAAAAGTTAGGGTTGGAAGGCGCCTGCAGTCCCATCTTCCAGCCCCCTGCTCAACGCAGGACTCCAAGTCAGAGCATCCCTATAGAATGATTGAAAATAGGGTTGGAAGGGTCCTGCAAGACCATCCAGTGCACCCCCTGCTCAACGCAGGACTCCAAGTCAGAGTATCCCTCTAGAATCATCGAAAATAGAGTTGGAAGGCGGCTGCAAGACCATCTATTCCAGCCCCCTGCTCAACGCAGGACTCCAAGTCAGAGCATCCCTATAGAATGATCTAAAATAGGGGTGGAAGGGGCCTGCAAGACCATCTAGTCTAACCCCCTGCTCAATGCAGGACTCTGAGTCAGAGCATCCCTATAGAATGATTGAAAATAGGGTTGGGAGGGGTCTGCAAGACAATCTAGTCCAGCCCCCTGCTCAATGAAAGACTCCAGGTCAGAGCATCCCTATAGAATGATGGAAAATAGGGTTGGAAGGTGCCTGCAAGACCATGTATTCCAACCACCTGCGCAACGCAGGACTCCAAGTCAGAGCATCCCTATAGAATTATCAAAAGTTAGGGTTGGAAGTGGCCTGCAGGACCATCTTCCAGCCCCCTGCTCAACGCAGTACTCCAAGTCAGAGCATCCCTATAGAATGATTGAAAATAGGGTTGGAAGGGGCCTGCAAGACCATGTATTCCAACCCCGTGCTCAACGCAGGACTCCAAGTCAGAGCAGCCCTATAGAATCATTGGAAAGTAGGGTTGGGGGGGCCTGCAAGGCTATCTAGTCCAAGCCCCTGCTCCAGGCAGGACTCCAGGTCAGAGCATCCCTATAGAATCATCGAAAATAGGGTTGGAAGGCACCTGCAAGACCATCTTCCAGCCCCCTGCTCAACGCAGGACTCCAAGTCAGAGCATCCTTATCGAATCATCTGAAAGTAGGGTTGGAAGTGGCCTGCAAGACTGTCTAATACAGCCCCTTGCTCAACGCAGGACTCCAAGTCAGAGCATCCCTATAGAATAATCAAAAAGTAGGGTTGGAAGGGGCCTGCAAGACCATCTAGTCCAACCCCCTGCTCAACGCAGGACTCCAAGTCAGAGTATCCCTAAGGAATCATCTGAAAGTAGGGTTGGAAGTGGCCTGCAAGACTATCTAATCCAGCCCCCTCCTCAACGTAGGACTCCAAGTCAGAGCATCCCTATAGAATCATCGAAAATAGAGTTGGAAGGAACCTGCAAGACCATCTAGTCCAACCCCTTGCTCAACGCAGGACTCCAAATCAGAGCATCCCTATAGAATGATCGAAAATAGGGTTGGAAGGCGCCTGCAAGACCATGTATTCCAACCCCGTGCTCAACGCAGGACTCCAAGTCAGAGCATCCTTATCGAATCATCTGAAAGTAGGGTTGGAAGTGGCCTGCAAGACCATCTAGTCCAGCCCCCTGCTCAACGCAGGACTCCAAGTCAGAGCATCCCTATAGAATTATCAAAAGTTAGGGTTGGAAGGCGCCTGCAGGACCATCTTCCAGCCCCCTGCTCAACGCAGGACTCCAAGTCAGAGCATACCTATAGAATGATTGAAAATAGGGTTGGAAGGGTCCTCCAAGACCATCCAGGGCACCCCCTGCTCAATGCAGGACTCCAAGTCAGAGCATCCCTATAGAATGATTGAAAATAGGGTTGGAAGGGTCCTCCAAGACCATCCACGGCACCCCCTGCTCAATGCAGGACTCCAAGTCAGAGTATCCCTCTAGAATCATCGAAAATAGAGTTGGAAGGGGCCTGCAAGACCATCTAGTCCAGCCCCCTGCTCAATGCAGGACTCCAAGACAGAGCATCCCTATAGAATCATCAAAAGGTAGGGTTGGAAGGGACCTGCAAGACCATCTAGTCCAACCCCCTGCTCAACGCAGGACTCCAAGTCAGAGCATCCCTATAGAATCATCTGAAAGTAGGTTTGGAAGTGGCCTGCAAGACTATCTAATCCAGCCCCCTGCTCAACGTAGGACTCCAAGTCAGAGCATCCGTATAGAAAGATCGAAAATAGAGTTGGAAGGCGCCTGCAAGGCCATCTAGTCCAGCCCCCTGCTCAACGCAGGACTCCAAGTCAGAGCATCCCTATAGAATGATCGAAAATAGGGTTGGAAGGCGCCTGAAGACCATGTATTCCAACCCCGTGCTCAACGCAGGACTCCAAGTCAGAGCATCCTTATCGAATCATCTGAAAGTAGGGTTGGAAGTGGCCTGCAAGACCATCTAGTCCAGCCCCCTGCTCAACGCAGGATTCCAAGTCAGAGCATCCCTATATAATTATCAAAAGTTAGGGTTGGAAGGCGCCTGCAGGACCATCTTCCAGCCCCCTGCTCAACGCAGGACTCCAAGTCAGAGCAGCCCTATAGAATCATTGTAAAGTAGGGTTGGAGGGGGCCTGCAAGGCCATCTAGTCCAGCCCCCTGCTCCAGGCAGGACTCCAGGTCAGAGCATCCCTATAGAATGATCGAAAATAGGGTTGGAAGTGGCCTGCAAGACCATCTAGTCCAGCCCCCTGCTCAACGCAGGACTCCAAGTCAGAGCATCCCTATAGAATTATCAAAAGTTAGGGTTGGAAGGCGCCTGCAGTCCCATCTTCCAGCCCCCTGCTCAACGCAGGACTCCAAGTCAGAGCATCCCTATGGAATGATTGAAAATAGGGTTGGAAGGGTCCTGCAAGACCATCCAGTGCACCCCCTGCTCAACGCAGGACTCCAAGTCAGAGTATCCCTCTAGAATCATCGAAAATAGAGTTGGAAGGCGGCTGCAAGACCATCTAGTCCAGCCCCCTGCTCAACGCAGGACTCCAAGTCAGAGCATCCCTATAGAATGATCTAAAATAGGGGTGGAAGGGGTCTGCAAGACCATCTAGTCTAACCCCCTGCTCAATGCAGGACTCCGAGTCAGAGCATCCCTATAGAATGATTGAAAATAGGGTTGGGAGGGGTCTGCAAGACAATCTAGTCCAGCCCCCTGCTCAATGAAGGACTCCAGGTCAGAGCATCCCTATAGAATGATGGAAAATAGGGTTGGAAGGCGCCTGCAAGACCATGTATTCCAACCACCTGCGCAACGCAGGACTCCAAGTCAGAGCATCCCTATAGAATTATCAAAAGTTAGGGTTGGAAGTGGCCTGCAGGACCATCTTCCAGCCCCCTGCTCAACGCAGGACTCCAAGTCAGAGCATCCCTATAGAATGATGGAAAATAGGGTTGGAAGGCGCCTGCAAGACCATGTATTCCAACCCCGTGCTCAACGCAGGACTCCAAGTCAGAGCAGCCCTATAGAATCATTGGAAAGTAGGGTTGGGGGGGCCTGCAAGGCTATCTAGTCCAAGCCCCTGCTCCAGGCAGGACTCCAGGTCAGAGCATCCCTATAGAATCATCGAAAATAGGGTTGGAAGGCACCTGCAAGACCATGTATTCCAACCCCGTGCTCAACGCAGGACTCCAAGTCAGAGCATCCTTATCGAATCATCTGAAAGTAGGGTTGGAAGTGGCCTGCAAGACTATCTAATCCAGCCCCCTGCTCAACGCAGGACTCCAAGTCAGAGCATCCCTATAGAATAATCAAAAAGTAGGGTTGGAAGGGGCATGCAAGACCATCTAGTCCAACCCCCTGCTCAACGCAGGACTCCAAGTCAGAGTTTCCCTATAGAATGATCGAAAATAGGGTTGGAAGGGGCCTGCAAGACCATCTAGTCCAACCCCCTGCTCAACGCAGGACTCCAAGTCAGAGCATCCCTAAGGAATCATCTGAAAGTAGGGTTGGAAGTGTCCTGCAAGACTATCTAATCCAGCCCCCTCCTCAACGTAGGACTCCAAGTCAGAGCATCCCTATAGAATCATCGAAAATAGAGTTGGAAGGAACCTGCAAGACCATCTAGTCCAACCCCTTGCTCAACGCAGGACTCCAAATCAGAGCATCCCTATAGAATGATCGAAAATAGGCTTGGAAGGCGCCTGCAAGACCATGTATTCCAACCCCGTGCTCAACGCAGGACTCCAAGTCAGAGCATCCTTATCGAATCATCTGAAAGTAGGGTTGGAAGTGGCCTGCAAGACCATCTAGTCCAGCCCCCTGCTCAACGCAGGACTCCAAGTCAGAGCATCCCTATAGAATTATCAAAAGTTAGGGTTGGAAGGCGCCTGCAGGACCATCTTCCAGCCCCCTGCTCAACGCAGGACTCCAAGTCAGAGCATACCTATAGAATGATTGAAGATAGGGTTGGAAGGGTCCTCCAAGACCATCCAGGGCACCCCCTGCTCAACGCAGGACTCCAAGTCAGAGCATCCCTATAGAATGATTGAAAATAGGGTTGGAAGGGTCCTCCAAGACCAACCAGGGCACCCCCTGCTCAACGCAGGACTCCAAGTCAGAGTATCCCTCTAGAATCATCGAAAATAGAGTTGGAAGGGGCCTGCAAGACCATCTAGTCCAGCCCCCTGCTCAATGCAGGACTCCAAGACAGAGCATCCCTATAGAATCATCAAAAGGTAGGGTTGGAAGGGACCTGCAAGACCATCTAGTCCAACCCCCTGCTCAACGCAGGACTCCAAGTCAGAGCATCCCTATAGAATCATCTGAAAGTAGGGTTGGAAGTGGCCTGCAAGACTATCTAATCCAGCCCCCTGCTCAACGTAGGACTCCAAGTCAGAGCATCCCTATAGAAAGATCGAAAATAGAGTTGGAAGGCGCCTGCAAGGCCATCTAGTCCAGCCCCCTGCTCAACGCAGGACTCCAAGTCAGAGCATCCCTATAGAATGATCGAAAATAGGGTTGGAAGGCGCCTGAAGACCATGTATTCCAACCCCGTGCTCAACGCAGGACTCCAAGTCAGAGCATCCTTATCGAATCATCTGAAAGTAGGGTTGGAAGTGGCCTGCAAGACCATCTAGTCCAGCCCCCTGCTCAACGCAGGACTCCAAGTCAGAGCATCCCTATATAATTATCAAAAGTTAGGGTTGGAAGGCGCCTGCAGGACCATCTTCCAGCCCCCTGCTCAACGCAGGACTCCAAGTCAGAGCAGCCCTATAGAATCATTGTAAAGTAGGGTTGGAGGGGGCCTGCAAGGCCATCTAGTCCAGCCCCCTGCTCCAGGCAGGACTCCAGGTCAGAGCATCCCTATAGAATGATCGAAAATAGGGTTGGAAGTAGCCTGCAAGACCATCTAGTCCAGCCCCCTGCTCAACGCAGGACTCCAAGTCAGAGCATCCCTATAGAATGATTGAAAATAGGGTTGGAAGGGTCCTGCAAGACCATCCAGTGCACCCCCTGCTCAACGCAGGACTCCAAGTCAGAGTATCCCTCTAGAATCATCGAAAATAGAGTTGGAAGGCGGCTGCAAGACCATCTAGTCCAGCCCCCTGCTCAACGCAGGACTCCAAGTCAGAGCATCCCTATAGAATGATCTAAAATAGGGGTGGAAGGGGCCTGCAAGACCATCTAGACTAACCCCCTGCTCAATGCAGGACTCCGAGTCAGAGCATCCCTATAGAATGATTGAAAATAGGGTTGGGAGGGGTCTGCAAGACAATCTAGTCCAGCCCCCTGCTCAATGAAGGACTCCAGGTCAGAGCATCCCTATAGAATGATGGAAAATAGGGTTGGAAGGCGCCTGCAAGACCATGTATTCCAACCACCTGCGCAACGCAGGACTCCAAGTCAGAGCATCCCTATAGAATTATCAAAAGTTAGGGTTGGAAGTGGCCTGCAGGACCATCTTCCAGCCCCCTGCTCAACGCAGTACTCCAAGTCATTGCATCCCTATAGAATGATTGAAAATAGGCTTGGAAGGGGCCTGCAAGACCATGTATTCCAACCCCGTGCTCAACGCAGGACTCCAAGTCAGAGCAGCCCTATAGAATCATTGGAAAGTAGGGTTGGGGTGCCTGCAAGGCTATCTAGTCCAAGCCCCTGCTCCAGGCAGGACTCCAGGTCAGAGCATCCCTATAGAATCATCGAAAATAGGGTTGGAAGGCACCTGCAAGACCATGTATTCCAACCCCGTGCTCAACGCAGGACTCCAAGTCAGAGCATCCTTATCGAATCATCTGAAAGTAGGGTAGGAAGGGGCATGCAAGACCATCTAGTCCAACCCCCTGCTCAACGCAGGACTCCAAGTCAGAGTTTCCCTATAGAATGATCGAAAATAGGGTTGGAAGGGGCCTGCAAGACCATCTAGTCCAACCCCCTGCTCAACGCAGGACTCCAAGTCAGAGCATCCCTAAGGAATCATCTGAAAGTAGGGTTGGAAGTGGCCTGCAAGACTATCTAATCCAGCCCCCTCCTCAACGTAGGACTCCAAGTCAGAGCATCCCTATAGAATCATCGAAAATAGAGTTGGAAGGAACCTGCAAGACCATCTAGTCCAACCCCTTGCTCTACGCAGGACTCCAAGTCAGAGCATCCCTATAGAATGATTGAAAATAGGGTTGGAAGGGTCCTCCAAGACCATCCAGGGCACCCCCTGCTCAACGCAGGACTCCAAGTCAGAGTATCCCTCTAGAATCATCGAAAATAGAGTTGGAAGGGGCCTGCAAGACCATCTAGTCCAGCCCACTGCTCAATGCAGGACTCCAAGACAGAGCATCCCTATAGAATCATCAAAAGGTAGGGTTGGAAGGGACCTGCAAGACCATCTAGTCCAACCCCCTGCTCAACGCAGGACTCCAAGTCAGAGCATCCTTATCGAATCATCTGAAAGTAGGGTTGGAAGTGGCCTGCAAGACCATCTAGTCCAGCCCCCTGCTCAACGCAGGACTCCAAGTCAGAGCATCCCTATAGAATTATCAAAAGTTAGGGTTGGAAGGCGCCTGCAGTCCCATCTTCCAGCCCCCTGCTCAACGCAGGACTCCAAGTCAGAGCATCCCTATAGAATGATTGAAAATAGGGTTGGAAGGGTCCTGCAAGACCATCCAGTGCACCCCCTGCTCAACGCAGGACTCCAAGTCAGAGTATCCCTCTAGAATCATCGAAAATAGAGTTGGAAGGCGGCTGCAAGACCATCTAGTCCAGCCCCCTGCTCAACGCAGGACTCCAAGTCAGAGCATCCCTATAGAATGATCTAAAATAGGGGTGGAAGGGGCCTGCAAGACCATCTAGTCTAACCCCCTGCTCAATGCAGGACTCCGAGTCAGAGCATCCCTATAGAATGATTGAAAATAGGGTTGGGAGGGGTCTGCAAGACAATCTAGTCCAGCCCCCTGCTCAATGAAGGACTCCAGGTCAGAGCATCCCTATAGAATGATGGAAAATAGGGTTGGAAGGCGCCTGCAAGACCATGTATTCCAACCACCTGCGCAACGCAGGACTCCAAGTCAGAGCATCCCTATAGAATTATCAAAAGTTAGGGTTGGAAGTGGCCTGCAGGACCATCTTCCAGCCCCCTGCTCAACGCAGTACTCCAAGTCATTGCATCCCTATAGAATGATTGAAAATAGGCTTGGAAGGGGCCTGCAAGACCATGTATTCCAACCCCGTGCTCAACGCAGGACTCCAAGTCAGAGCAGCCCTATAGAATCATTGGAAAGTAGGGTTGGGGTGCCTGCAAGGCTATCTAGTCCAAGCCCCTGCTCCAGGCAGGACTCCAGGTCAGAGCATCCCTATAGAATCATCGAAAATAGGGTTGGAAGGCACCTGCAAGACCATGTATTCCAACCCCGTGCTCAACGCAGGACTCCAAGTCAGAGCATCCTTATCGAATCATCTGAAAGTAGGGTTGGAAGTGGCGTGCAAGACTATCTAATCCAGTCCCCTGCTCAACGCAGGACTCCAAGTGAGAGCATCCCTATAGAATAATCAAAAAGTAGGGTAGGAAGGGGCATGCAAGACCATCTAGTCCAACCCCCTGCTCAACGCAGGACTCCAAGTCAGAGTTTCCCTATAGAATGATCGAAAATAGGGTTGGAAGGGGCCTGCAAGACCATCTAGTCCAACCCCCTGCTCAACGCAGGACTCCAAGTCAGAGCATCCCTAAGGAATCATCTGAAAGTAGGGTTGGAAGTGGCCTGCAAGACTATCTAATCCAGCCCCCTCCTCAACGTAGGACTCCAAGTCAGAGCATCCCTATAGAATCATCGAAAATAGAGTTGGAAGGAACCTGCAAGACCATCTAGTCCAACCCCTTGCTCTACGCAGGACTCCAAATCAGAGCATCCCTATAGAATGATCGAAAATAGGGTTGGAAGGCGCCTGCAAGACCATGTATTCCAACCCCGTGCTCAACGCAGGACTCCAAGTCAGAGCATCCCTATAGAATTATCAAAAGTTAGGGTTGGAAGGCGCCTGCAGGACCATCTTCCAGCCCCCTGCTCAACGCAGGACTCCAAGTCAGAGCATCCCTATAGAATGATTGAAAATAGGGTTGGAAGGGTCCTCCAAGACCATCCAGGGCACCCCCTGCTCAACGCAGGACTCCAAGTCAGAGCATCCCTATAGAATGATTGAAAATAGGGTTGGAAGGGTCCTCCAAGACCATCCAGGGCACCCCCTGCTCAACGCAGGACTCCAAGTCAGAGTATCCCTCTAGAATCATCGAAAATAGAGTTGGAAGGGGCCTGCAAGACCATCTAGTCCAGCCCCCTGCTCAATGCAGGACTCCAAGACAGAGCATCCCTATAGAATCATCAAAAGGTAGGGTTGGAAGGGACCTGCAAGACCATCTAGTCCAACCACCTGCTCAACGCAGGACTCCAAGTCAGAGCATCCCTATAGAATCATCTGAAAGTAGGGTTGGAAGTGGCCTGCAAGAATATCTAATCCAGCCCCCTGCTCAACGTAGGACTCCAAGTCAGAGCATCCCTATAGAATCATCGAAAATAGAGTTGGAAGGCGCCTGCAAGGCCATCTAGTCCAGCCCCCTGCTCAACGCAGGACTCCAAGTCAGAGCATCCCTATAGAATGATCGAAGATAGGGTTGGAAGGCGCCTGAAGACCATGTATTCCAACCCGTGCTCAACGCAGGACTCCAAGTCAGAGCATCCTTATCGAATCATCTGAAAGTAGGGTTGGAAGTGGCCTGCAAGACCATCTAGTCCAGCCCCCTGCTCAACGCAGGACTCCAAGTCAGAGCATCCCTATATAATTATCAAAAGTTAGGGTTGGAAGGCGCCTGCAGGACCATCTTCCAGCCCCCTGCTCAACGCAGGACTCCAAGTCAGAGCAGCCCTATAGAATCATTGTAAAGTAGGGTTGGAGGGGGCCTGCAAGGCCATCTAGTCCAGCCCCCTGCTCCAGGCAGGACTCCAGGTCAGAGCATCCCTATAGATTGATCGAAAATAGGGTTGGAAGTGGCCTGCAAGACCATCTAGTCCAGCCCCCTGCGCAACGCAGGACTCCAAGTCAGAGCATCCCTATAGAATTATCAAAAGTTAGGGTTGGAAGGCGCCTGCAGGACCATCTTCCAGCCCCCTGCTCAACGCAGGACTCCAAGTCAGAGCATCCCTATAGAATGATGGAAAATAGGGTTGGAAGGCGCCTGCAAGACCATGTATTCCAACCCCGTGCTCAACGCAGGACTCCAAGTCAGAGCAGCCCTATAGAATCATTGGAAAGTAGGGTTGGGGGGGCCTGCAAGGCTATCTAGTCCAAGCCCCTGCTCCAGGCAGGACTCCAAGTCAGAGCATCCCTATAGAATTATCAAAAGTTAGGGTTGGAAGGCGCCTGCAGGACCATCTTCCAGCCCCCTGCTCAACGCAGGACTCCAAGTCAGAGCATCCCTATAGAATGATTGAAAATAGGGTTGGAAGGGTCCTGCAAGACCATCCAGTGCACCCCCTGCTCAACGCAGGACTCCAAGTCAGAGTATCCCTCTAGAATCATCGAAAATAGAGTTGGAAGGCGGCTGCAAGACCATCTAGTCCAGCCCCCTGCTCAACGCAGGACTCCAAGTCAGAGCATCCCTATAGAATGATCTAAAATAGGGGTGGAAGGGGCCTGCAAGACCATCTAGTCTAACCCCCTGCTCAATGCAGGACTCCGAGTCAGAGCATCCCTATAGAATGATTGAAAATGGGGTTGGGAGGGGTCTGCAAGACAATCTAGTCCAGCCCCCTGCTCAATGAAGGACTCCAGGTCAGAGCATCCCTATAGAATGATGGAAAATAGGGTTGGAAGGCGCCTGCAAGACCATGTATTCCAACCCCCTGCGCAACGCAGGACTCCAAGTCAGAGCATCCCTATAGAAAGATCGAAAATAGAGTTGGAAGGCGCCTGCAAGGCCATCTAGTCCAGCCCCCTGCTCAACGCAGGACTCCAAGTCAGAGCATCCCTATAGAATGATCGAAAATAGGGTTGGACGGCGCCTGAAGACCATGTATTCCAACCCCGTGCTCAACGCAGGACTCCAAGTCAGAGCATCCTTATCGAATCATCTGAAAGTAGGGTTGGAAGTGGCCTGCAAGACCATCTAGTCCAGCCCCCTGCTCAACGCAGGACTCCAAGTCAGAGCATCCCTATATAATTATCAAAAGTTAGGGTTGGAAGGCGCCTGCAGGACCATCTTCCAGCCCCCTGCTCAACGCAGGACTCCAAGTCAGAGCAGCCCTATAGAATCATTGTAAAGTAGGGTTGGAGGGGGCCTGCAAGGCCATCTAGTCCAGCCCCGTGCTCCAGGCAGGACTCCAGGTCAGAGCATCCCTATAGAATGATCGAAAATAGGGTTGGAAGTGGCCTGCAAGACCATCTAGTCCAGCTCCCTGCTCAACGCAGGACTCCAAGTCAGAGCATCCCTATAGAATTATCAAAAGTTAGGGTTGGAAGGCGCCTGCAGTCCCATCTTCCAGCCCCCTGCTCAACGCAGGACTCCAAGTCAGAGCATCCCTATAGAATGATTGAAAATAGGGTTGGAAGGGTCCTGCAAGACCATCCAGTGCACCCCCTGCTCAACGCAGGACTCCAAGTCAGAGTATCCCTCTAGAATCATCGAAAATAGAGTTGGAAGGCGGCTGCAAGACCATCTAGTCCAGCCCCCTGCTCAACGCAGGACTCCAAGTCAGAGCATCCCTATAGAATGATCTAAAATATGGGTGGAAGGGGCCTGCAAGACCATCTAGTCTAACCCCCTGCTCAATGCAGGACTCTGAGTCAGAGCATCCCTATAGAATGATTGAAAATAGGGTTGGGAGGGGTCTGCAAGACAATCTAGTCCAGCCCCCTGCTCAATGAAGGACTCCAGGTCAGAGCATCCCTATAGAATGATGGAAAATAGGGTTGGAAGGTGCCTGCAAGACCATGTATTCCAACCCCCTGCGCAACGCAGGACTCCAAGTCAGAGCATCCCTATAGAATTATCAAAAGTTAGGGTTGGAAGTGGCCTGCAGGACCATCTTCCAGCCCCCTGCTCAACGCAGTACTCCAAGTCAGAGCATCCCTATAGAATGATTGAAAATAGGGTTGGAAGGGGCCTGCAAGACCATGTATTCCAACCCCGTGCTCAACGCAGGACTCCAAGTCAGAGCAGCCCTATAGAATCATTGGAAAGTAGGGTTGGGGGGGCCTGCAAGGCTATCTAGTCCAAGCCCCTGCTCCAGGCAGGACTCCAGGTCAGAGCATCCCTATAGAATCATCGAAAATAGGGTTGGAAGGCACCTGCAAGACCATGTATTCCAACCCCGTGCTCAACGCAGGACTCCAAGTCAGAGCATCCTTATCGAATCATCTGAAAGTAGGGTTGGAAGTGGCCTGCAAGACTATCTAATACAGCCCCTTGCTCAACGCAGGACTCCAAGTCAGAGCATCCCTATAGAATAATCAAAAAGTAGGGTTGGAAGGGGCATGCAAGACCATCTAGTCCAACCCCCTGCTCAACGCAGGACTCCAAGTCAGAGTTTCCCTATAGAATGATCGAAAATAGGGTTGGAAGGGGCCTGCAAGACCATCTAGTCCAACCCCCTGCTCAACGCAGGACTCCAAGTCAGAGTATCCCTAAGGAATCATCTGAAAGTAGGGTTGGAAGTGGCCTGCAAGACTATCTAATCCAGCCCCCTCCTCAACGTAGGACTCCAAGTCAGAGCATCCCTATAGAATCATCGAAAATAGAGTTGGAAGGAACCTGCAAGACCATCTAGTCCAACCCCTTGCTCAACGCAGGACTCCAAATCAGAGCATCCCTATAGAATGATCGAAAATAGGGTTGGAAGGCGCCTGCAAGACCATGTATTCCAACCCCGTGCTCAACGCAGGACTCCAAGTCAGAGCAGCCCTATAGAATCATTGGAAAGTAGGGTTGGGGGGAGCCTGCAAGGCCATCTAGTCCAAGCCCCTGCTCCAGGCAGGACTCCAGGTCAGAGCATCCCTATAGAATGATCGAAAAAAGGTTGGAAGGCGCCTGCAAGACCATGTATTCCAACCCCGTGCTCAACGCAGGACTCCAAGTCAGAGCATCCTTATCGAAACATCTGAAAGTAGGGCTGGAAGTGGCCTGCAAGGCCATCTAGTCCAACCCCCTGCTTCACGCAGGACTCCAAGTCAGAGTATCCCTATAGAATCATCTGAAAGTAGGGTTGGAAGTGGTCTGCAAGACTATGTAATCCAGCTCCCTGCTCAACGCAGGACTCCAAGTCAGAGCATCCTTATCGAATCATCTGAAAGTAGGGTTGGAAGTGTCCTGCAAGACCATCTAGTCAAGCCCCCTGCTCAACGCAGGACTCCAAGTCAGAGCATCCCTATAGAATTATCAAAAGTTAGGGTTGGAAGGGGCCTGCAGGACCATCTTCCAGCCCCCTGCTCAACGCAGGACTCCAAGTCAGAGCATCCCTATAGAATGATGGAAAATAGGGTTGGAAGGGTCCTCCAAGACCATCCAGGGCAGCCCCTGCTCAACGCAGGACTCCAAGTCAGAGTATCCCTCTAGAATCATCGAAAATAGAGTTGGAAGGCGCCTGCAAGACCATCTAGTCCAACCCCCTGCTCAATGCAGGACTCCAAGACAGAGCATCCCTATAGAATCATCAAAAGGTAGTGTTGGAAGGCGGCTGCAAGACCATCTAGTCCAGCCCCTTGCTCAACACAGGACTCCAAGTCAGAGCATCCCTATAGAATAATCGAAAATAGAGTTGGAAGGGACCTGCAAGACCATCTAGTCCAACCCCCTGCTCAACGCAGGACTCCAAGTCAGAGCATCCCTATAGAATCATCTGAAAGTAGGGTTGGAAGTGGCCTGCAAGACCATCTAATCCAGCCCCCTGCTCAACGTAGGACTCCAAGTCAGAGCATCCCTATAGAAAGATCGAAAATAGAGTTGGAAGGCGCCTGCAAGGCCATCTAGTCCAGCCCCCTGCTCAACGCAGGACTCCAAGTCAGAGCATCCCTATAGAATGATTGAAAATAGGGTTGGAAGGCGCCTGCAAGACCTTGTATTCCAACCCCGTCCTCAACGCAGGACTCCAAGTCAGAGCAGCCCTATAGAATCATTGGAAAGTAGGGTTGGAGGGGGCCTGCAAGGCCATCTAGTCCAGCCCCCTGCTCCAGGCAGGACTCCAGGTCAGAGCATCCCTATAGAATGATCGAAAATAGGGTTGGAAGTGGCCTGCGAGACCATCTAGTCCAGCCCCCTGCTCAACGCAGGACTCCAAGTCAGAGCATCCCTATAGAATTATCAAAAGTTAGGGTTGGAAGGCGCCTGCAGGACCATCTTCCAGCCCCCTGCTCAACGCAGGACTCCAAGTCAGAGCATCCCTATAGAATGATTGAAAATAGGGTTGGAAGGGTCCTGCAAGACCATCCAGTGCACCCCCTGCTCAACGCAGGACTCCAAGTCAGAGTATCCCTCTAGAATCATCGAAAATAGAGTTGGAAGGCGGCTGCAAGACCATCTAGTCCAGCCCCCTGCTCAACGCAGGACTCCAAGTCAGAGCATCCCTATAGAATGATCTAAAATAGGGGTGGAAGGGGCCTGCAAGACCATCTAGTCTAACCCCCTGCTCAATGCAGGACTCCGAGTCAGAGCTTCCCTATAGAATGATTGAAAATGGGGTTGGGAGGGGTCTGCAAGACAATCTAGTCCAGCCCCCTGCTCAATGAAGGACTCCAGGTCAGAGCATCCCTATAGAATGATCGAAAATAGAGTTGGAAGGCGCCTGCAAGGCCATCTAGTCCAGCCCCCTGCTCAACGCAGGACTCCAAGTCAGAGCATCCCTATAGAATGATCGAAAATAGGGTTGGAAGGCGCCTGAAGACCATGTATTCCAACCCCGTGCTCAACGCAGGACTCCAAGTCAGAGCATCCTTATCGAATCATCTGAAAGTAGGGTTGGAAGTGGCCTGCAAGACCATCTAGTCCAGCCCCCTGCTCAACGCAGGACTCCAAGTCAGAGCATCCCTATATAATTATCAAAAGTTAGGGTTGGAAGGCGCCTGCAGGACCATCTTCCAGCCCCCTGCTCAACGCAGGACTCCAAGTCAGAGCAGCCCTATAGAATCATTGTAAAGTAGGGTTGGAGGGGTCTGCAAGGCCATCTAGTCCAGCCCCGTGCTCCAGGCAGGACTCCAGGTCAGAGCATCCCTATAGAATGATCGAAAATAGGGTTGGAAGTGGCCTGCAAGACCATCTAGTCCAGCTCCCTGCTCAACGCAGGACTCCAAGTCAGAGCATCCCTATAGAATTATCAAAAGTTAGGGTTGGAAGGCGCCTGCAGTCCCATCTTCCAGCCCCCTGCTCAACGCAGGACTCCAAGACAGAGCATCCCTATAGAATGATTGAAAATAGGGTTGGAAGGGTCCTGCAAGACCATCCAGTGCACCCCCTGCTCAACGCAGGACTCCAAGTCAGAGTATCCCTCTAGAATCATCGAAAATAGAGTTGGAAGGCGGCTGCAAGACCATCTATTCCAGCCCCCTGCTCAACGCAGGACTCCAAGTCAGAGCATCCCTATAGAATGATCTAAAATAGGGGTGGAAGGGGCCTGCAAGACCATCTAGTCTAACCCCCTGCTCAATGCAGGACTCTGAGTCAGAGCATCCCTATAGAATGATTGAAAATAGGGTTGGGAGGGGTCTGCAAGACAATCTAGTCCAGCCCCCTGCTCAATGAAGGACTCCAGGTCAGAGCATCCCTATAGAATGATGGAAAATAGGGTTGGAAGGTGCCTGCAAGACCATGTATTCCAACCACCTGCGCAACGCAGGACTCCAAGTCAGAGCATCCCTATAGAATTATCAAAAGTTAGGGTTGGAAGTGGCCTGCAGGACCATCTTCCAGCCCCCTGCTCAACGCAGTACTCCAAGTCAGAGCATCCCTATAGAATGATTGAAAATAGGGTTGGAAGGGGCCTGCAAGACCATGTATTCCAACCCCGTGCTCAACGCAGGACTCCAAGTCAGAGCAGCCCTATAGAATCATTGGAAAGTAGGGTTGGGGGGGCCTGCAAGGCTATCTAGTCCAAGCCCCTGCTCCAGGCAGGACTCCAGGTCAGAGCATCCCTATAGAATCATCGAAAATAGGGTTGGAAGGCACCTGCAAGACCATGTATTCCAACCCCGTGCTCAACGCAGGACTCCAAGTCAGAGCATCCTTATCGAATCATCTGAAAGTAGGGTTGGAAGTGGCCTGCAAGACTATCTAATACAGCCCCTTGCTCAACGCAGGACTCCAAGTCAGAGCATCCCTATAGAATAATCAAAAAGTAGGGTTGGAAGGGGCCTGCAAGACCATCTAGTCCAACCCCCTGCTCAACGCAGGACTCCAAGTCAGAGTATCCCTAAGGAATCATCTGAAAGTAGGGTTGGAAGTGGCCTGCAAGACTATCTAATCCAGCCCCCTCCTCAACGTAGGACTCCAAGTCAGAGCATCCCTATAGAATCATCGAAAATAGAGTTGGAAGGAACCTGCAAGACCATCTAGTCCAACCCCTTGCTCAACGCAGGACTCCAAATCAGAGCATCCCTATAGAATGATCGAAAATAGGGTTGGAAGGCGCCTGCAAGACCATGTATTCCAACCCCGTGCTCAACGCAGGACTCCAAGTCAGAGCATCCTTATCGAATCATCTGAAAGTAGGGTTGGAAGTGGCCTGCAAGACCATCTAGTCCAGCCCCCTGCTCAACGCAGGACTCCAAGTCAGAGCATCCCTATAGAATTATCAAAAGTTAGGGTTGGAAGGCGCCTGCAGGACCATCTTCCAGCCCCCTGCTCAACGCAGGACTCCAAGTCAGAGCATACCTATAGAATGATTGAAAATAGGGTTGGAAGGGTCCTCCAAGACCATCCAGGGCACCCCCTGCTCAATGCAGGACTCCAAGTCAGAGCATCCCTATAGAATGATTGAAAATAGGGTTGGAAGGGTCCTCCAAGACCATCCACGGCACCCCCTGCTCAATGCAGGACTCCAAGTCAGAGTATCCCTCTAGAATCATCGAAAATAGAGTTGGAAGGGGCCTGCAAGACCATCTAGTCCAGCCCCCTGCTCAATGCAGGACTCCAAGACAGAGCATCCCTATAGAATCATCAAAAGGTAGGGTTGGAAGGGACCTGCAAGACCATCTAGTCCAACCCCCTGCTCAACGCAGGACTCCAAGTCAGAGCATCCCTATAGAATCATCTGAAAGTAGGTTTGGAAGTGGCCTGCAAGACTATCTAATCCAGCCCCCTGCTCAACGTAGGACTCCAAGTCAGAGCATCCCTATAGAAAGATCGAAAATAGAGTTGGAAGGCGCCTGCAAGGCCATCTAGTCCAGCCCCCTGCTCAACGCAGGACTCCAAGTCAGAGCATCCCTATAGAATGATCGAAAATAGGGTTGGAAGGCGCCTGAAGACCATGTATTCCAACCCCGTGCTCAACGCAGGACTCCAAGTCAGAGCATCCTTATCGAATCATCTGAAAGTAGGGTTGGAAGTGGCCTGCAAGACCATCTAGTCCAGCCCCCTGCTCAACGCAGGATTCCAAGTCAGAGCATCCCTATATAATTATCAAAAGTTAGGGTTGGAAGGCGCCTGCAGGACCATCTTCCAGCCCCCTGCTCAACGCAGGACTCCAAGTCAGAGCAGCCCTATAGAATCATTGTAAAGTAGGGTTGGAGGGGGCCTGCAAGGCCATCTAGTCCAGCCCCCTGCTCCAGGCAGGACTCCAGGTCAGAGCATCCCTATAGAATGATCGAAAATAGGGTTGGAAGTGGCCTGCAAGACCATCTAGTCCAGCCCCCTGCTCAACGCAGGACTCCAAGTCAGAGCATCCCTATAGAATTATCAAAAGTTAGGGTTGGAAGGCGCCTGCAGTCCCATCTTCCAGCCCCCTGCTCAACGCAGGACTCCAAGTCAGAGCATCCCTATGGAATGATTGAAAATAGGGTTGGAAGGGTCCTGCAAGACCATCCAGTGCACCCCCTGCTCAACGCAGGACTCCAAGTCAGAGTATCCCTCTAGAATCATCGAAAATAGAGTTGGAAGGCGGCTGCAAGACCATCTAGTCCAGCCCCCTGCTCAACGCAGGACTCCAAGTCAGAGCATCCCTATAGAATGATCTAAAATAGGGGTGGAAGGGGTCTGCAAGACCATCTAGTCTAACCCCCTGCTCAATGCAGGACTCCGAGTCAGAGCATCCCTATAGAATGATTGAAAATAGGGTTGGGAGGGGTCTGCAAGACAATCTAGTCCAGCCCCCTGCTCAATGAAGGACTCCAGGTCAGAGCATCCCTATAGAATGATGGAAAATAGGGTTGGAAGGCGCCTGCAAGACCATGTATTCCAACCACCTGCGCAACGCAGGACTCCAAGTCAGAGCATCCCTATAGAATTATCAAAAGTTAGGGTTGGAAGTGGCCTGCAGGACCATCTTCCAGCCCCCTGCTCAACGCAGGACTCCAAGTCAGAGCATCCCTATAGAATGATGGAAAATAGGGTTGGAAGGCGCCTGCAAGACCATGTATTCCAACCCCGTGCTCAACGCAGGACTCCAAGTCAGAGCAGCCCTATAGAATCATTGGAAAGTAGGGTTGGGGGGGCCTGCAAGGCTATCTAGTCCAAGCCCCTGCTCCAGGCAGGACTCCAGGTCAGAGCATCCCTATAGAATCATCGAAAATAGGGTTGGAAGGCACCTGCAAGACCATGTATTCCAACCCCGTGCTCAACGCAGGACTCCAAGTCAGAGCATCCTTATCGAATCATCTGAAAGTAGGGTTGGAAGTGGCCTGCAAGACTATCTAATCCAGCCCCCTGCTCAACGCAGGACTCCAAGTCAGAGCATCCCTATAGAATAATCAAAAAGTAGGGTTGGAAGGGGCATGCAAGACCATCTAGTCCAACCCCCTGCTCAACGCAGGACTCCAAGTCAGAGTTTCCCTATAGAATGATCGAAAATAGGGTTGGAAGGGGCCTGCAAGACCATCTAGTCCAACCCCCTGCTCAACGCAGGACTCCAAGTCAGAGCATCCCTAAGGAATCATCTGAAAGTAGGGTTGGAAGTGTCCTGCAAGACTATCTAATCCAGCCCCCTCCTCAACGTAGGACTCCAAGTCAGAGCATCCCTATAGAATCATCGAAAATAGAGTTGGAAGGAACCTGCAAGACCATCTAGTCCAACCCCTTGCTCAACGCAGGACTCCAAATCAGAGCATCCCTATAGAATGATCGAAAATAGGCTTGGAAGGCGCCTGCAAGACCATGTATTCCAACCCCGTGCTCAACGCAGGACTCCAAGTCAGAGCATCCTTATCGAATCATCTGAAAGTAGGGTTGGAAGTGGCCTGCAAGACCATCTAGTCCAGCCCCCTGCTCAACGCAGGACTCCAAGTCAGAGCATCCCTATAGAATTATCAAAAGTTAGGGTTGGAAGGCGCCTGCAGGACCATCTTCCAGCCCCCTGCTCAACGCAGGACTCCAAGTCAGAGCATACCTATAGAATGATTGAAAATAGGGTTGGAAGGGTCCTCCAAGACCATCCAGGGCACCCCCTGCTCAACGCAGGACTCCAAGTCAGAGCATCCCTATAGAATGATTGAAAATAGGGTTGGAAGGGTCCTCCAAGACCAACCAGGGCACCCCCTGCTCAACGCAGGACTCCAAGTCAGAGTATCCCTCTAGAATCATCGAAAATAGAGTTGGAAGGGGCCTGCAAGACCATCTAGTCCAGCCCCCTGCTCAATGCAGGACTCCAAGACAGAGCATCCCTATAGAATCATCAAAAGGTAGGGTTGGAAGGGACCTGCAAGACCATCTAGTCCAACCCCCTGCTCAACGCAGGACTCCAAGTCAGAGCATCCCTATAGAATCATCTGAAAGTAGGGTTGGAAGTGGCCTGCAAGACTATCTAATCCAGCCCCCTGCTCAACGTAGGACTCCAAGTCAGAGCATCCCTATAGAAAGATCGAAAATAGAGTTGGAAGGCGCCTGCAAGGCCATCTAGTCCAGCCCCCTGCTCAACGCAGGACTCCAAGTCAGAGCATCCCTATAGAATGATCGAAAATAGGGTTGGAAGGCGCCTGAAGACCATGTATTCCAACCCCGTGCTCAACGCAGGACTCCAAGTCAGAGCATCCTTATCGAATCATCTGAAAGTAGGGTTGGAAGTGGCCTGCAAGACCATCTAGTCCAGCCCCCTGCTCAACGCAGGACTCCAAGTCAGAGCATCCGTATATAATTATCAAAAGTTAGGGTTGGAAGGCGCCTGCAGGACCATCTTCCAGCCCCCTGCTCAACGCAGGACTCCAAGTCAGAGCAGCCCTATAGAATCATTGTAAAGTAGGGTTGGAGGGGGCCTGCAAGGCCATCTAGTCCAGCCCCCTGCTCCAGGCAGGACTCCAGGTCAGAGCATCCCTATAGAATGATCGAAAATAGGGTTGGAAGTAGCCTGCAAGACCATCTAGTCCAGCCCCCTGCTCAACGCAGGACTCCAAGTCAGAGCATCCCTATAGAATTATCAAAAGTTAGGGTTGGAAGGCGCCTGCAGTCCCATCTTCCAGCCCCCTGCTCAACGCAGGACTCCAAGTCAGAGCATCCCTATAGAATGATTGAAAATAGGGTTGGAAGGGTCCTGCAAGACCATCCAGTGCACCCCCTGCTCAACGCAGGACTCCAAGTCAGAGTATCCCTCTAGAATCATCGAAAATAGAGTTGGAAGGCGGCTGCAAGACCATCTAGTCCAGCCCCCTGCTCAACGCAGGACTCCAAGTCAGAGCATCCCTATAGAATGATCTAAAATAGGGGTGGAAGGGGCCTGCAAGACCATCTAGACTAACCCCCTGCTCAATGCAGGACTCCGAGTCAGAGCATCCCTATAGAATGATTGAAAATAGGGTTGGGAGGGGTCTGCAAGACAATCTAGTCCAGCCCCCTGCTCAATGAAGGACTCCAGGTCAGAGCATCCCTATAGAATGATGGAAAATAGGGTTGGAAGGCGCCTGCAAGACCATGTATTCCAACCACCTGCGCAACGCAGGACTCCAAGTCAGAGCATCCCTATAGAATTATCAAAAGTTAGGGTTGGAAGTGGCCTGCAGGACCATCTTCCAGCCCCCTGCTCAACGCAGTACTCCAAGTCATTGCATCCCTATAGAATGATTGAAAATAGGCTTGGAAGGGGCCTGCAAGACCATGTATTCCAACCCCGTGCTCAACGCAGGACTCCAAGTCAGAGCAGCCCTATAGAATCATTGGAAAGTAGGGTTGGGGTGCCTGCAAGGCTATCTAGTCCAAGCCCCTGCTCCAGGCAGGACTCCAGGTCAGAGCATCCCTATAGAATCATCGAAAATAGGGTTGGAAGGCACCTGCAAGACCATGTATTCCAACCCCGTGCTCAACGCAGGACTCCAAGTCAGAGCATCCTTATCGAATCATCTGAAAGTAGGGTAGGAAGGGGCATGCAAGACCATCTAGTCCAACCCCCTGCTCAACGCAGGACTCCAAGTCAGAGTTTCCCTATAGAATGATCGAAAATAGGGTTGGAAGGGGCCTGCAAGACCATCTAGTCCAACCCCCTGCTCAACGCAGGACTCCAAGTCAGAGCATCCCTAAGGAATCATCTGAAAGTAGGGTTGGAAGTGGCCTGCAAGACTATCTAATACAGCCCCTTGCTCAACGCAGGACTCCAAGTCAGAGCATCCCTATAGAATAATCAAAAAGTAGGGTTGGAAGGGGCATGCAAGACCATCTAGTCCAACCCCCTGCTCAACGCAGGACTCCAAGTCAGAGTTTCCCTATAGAATGATCGAAAATAGGGTTGGAAGGGGCCTGCAAGACCATCTAGTCCAACCCCCTGCTCAACGCAGGACTCCAAGTCAGAGTATCCCTAAGGAATCATCTGAAAGTAGGGTTGGAAGTGGCCTGCAAGACTATCTAATCCAGCCCCCTCCTCAACGTAGGACTCCAAGTCAGAGCATCCCTATAGAATCATCGAAAATAGAGTTGGAAGGAACCTGCAAGACCATCTAGTCCAACCCCTTGCTCAACGCAGGACTCCAAATCAGAGCATCCCTATAGAATGATCGAAAATAGGGTTGGAAGGCGCCTGCAAGACCATGTATTCCAACCCCGTGCTCAACGCAGGACTCCAAGTCAGAGCATCCTTATCGAATCATCTGAAAGTAGGGTTGGAAGTGGCCTGCAAGACCATCTAGTCCAGCCCCCTGCTCAACGCAGGACTCCAAGTCAGAGCATCCCTATAGAATTATCAAAAGTTAGGGTTGGAAGGCGCCTGCAGGACCATCTTCCAGCCCCCTGCTCAACGCAGGACTCCAAGTCAGAGCATACCTATAGAATGATTGAAAATAGGGTTGGAAGGGTCCTCCAAGACCATCCAGGGCACCCCCTGCTCAACGCAGGACTCCAAGTCAGAGCATCCCTATAGAATGATTGAAAATAGGGTTGGAAGGGTCCTCCAAGACCATCCAGGGCACCCCCTGCTCAATGCAGGACTCCAAGTCAGAGTATCCCTCTAGAATCATCGAAAATAGAGTTGGAAGGGGCCTGCAAGACCATCTAGTCCAGCCCCCTGCTCAATGCAGGACTCCAAGACAGAGCATCCCTATAGAATCATCAAAAGGTAGGGTTGGAAGGGACCTGCAAGACCATCTAGTCCAACCCCCTGCTCAACGCAGGACTCCAAGTCAGAGCATCCCTATAGAATCATCTGAAAGTAGGTTTGGAAGTGGCCTGCAAGACTATCTAATCCAGCCCCCTGCTCAACGTAGGACTCCAAGTCAGAGCATCCCTATAGAAAGATCGAAAATAGAGTTGGAAGGCGCCTGCAAGGTCATCTAGTCCAGCCCCCTGCTCAACGCAGGACTCCAAGTCAGAGCATCCCTATAGAATGATCGAAAATAGGGTTGGAAGGCGCCTGAAGACCATGTATTCCAACCCCGTGCTCAACGCAGGACTCCAAGTCAGAGCATCCTTATCGAATCATCTGAAAGTAGGGTTGGAAGTGGCCTGCAAGACCATCTAGTCCAGCCCCCTGCTCAACGCAGGATTCCAAGTCAGAGCATCCCTATATAATTATCAAAAGTTAGGGTTGGAAGGCGCCTGCAGGACCATCTTCCAGCCCCCTGCTCAACGCAGGACTCCAAGTCATAGCAGCCCTATAGAATCATTGTAAAGTAGGGTTGGAGGGGGCCTGCAAGGCCATCTAGTCCAGCCCCCTGCTCCAGGCAGGACTCCAGGTCAGAGCATCCCTATAGAATGATCGAAAATAGGGTTGGAAGTGGCCTGCAAGACCATCTAGTCCAGCCCCCTGCTCAACGCAGGACTCCAAGTCAGAGCATCCCTATAGAATTATCAAAAGTTAGGGTTGGAAGGCGCCTGCAGTCCCATCTTCCAGCCCCCTGCTCAACGCAGGACTCCAAGTCAGAGCATCCCTATGGAATGATTGAAAATAGGGTTGGAAGGGTCCTGCAAGACCATCCAGTGCACCCCCTGCTCAACGCAGGACTCCAAGTCAGAGTATCCCTCTAGAATCATCGAAAATAGAGTTGGAAGGCGGCTGCAAGACCATCTAGTCCAGCCCCCTGCTCAACGCAGGACTCCAAGTCAGAGCATCCCTATAGAATGATCTAAAATAGGGGGGGAAGGGGTCTGCAAGACCATCTAGTCTAACCCCCTGCTCAATGCAGGACTCCGAGTCAGAGCATCCCTATAGAATGATTGAAAATAGGGTTGGGAGGGGTCTGCAAGACAATCTAGTCCAGCCCCCTGCTCAATGAAGGACTCCAGGTCAGAGCATCCCTATAGAATGATGGAAAATAGGGTTGGAAGGCGCCTGCAAGACCATGTATTCCAACCACCTGCGCAACGCAGGACTCCAAGTCAGAGCATCCCTATAGAATTATCAAAAGTTAGGGTTGGAAGTGGCCTGCAGGACCATCTTCCAGCCCCCTGCTCAACGCAGGACTCCAAGTCAGAGCATCCCTATAGAATGATGGAAAATAGGGTTGGAAGGCGCCTGCAAGACCATGTATTCCAACCCCGTGCTCAACGCAGGACTCCAAGTCAGAGCAGCCCTATAGAATCATTGGAAAGTAGGGTTGGGGGGGCCTGCAAGGCTATCTAGTCCAAGCCCCTGCTCCAGGCAGGACTCCAAGTCAGAGCATCCCTATAGAATTATCAAAAGTTAGGGTTGGAAGGCGCCTGCAGGACCATCTTCCAGCCCCCTGCTCAACGCAGGACTCCAAGTCAGAGCATACCTATAGAATGATTGAAAATAGGGTTGGAAGGGTCCTCCAAGACCATCCAGGGCACCCCCTGCTCAACGCAGGACTCCAAGTCAGAGCATCCCTATAGAATGATTGAAAATAGGGTTGGAAGGGTCCTCCAAGACCATCCAGGGCACCCCCTGCTCAATGCAGGACTCCAAGTCAGAGTATCCCTCTAGAATCATCGAAAATAGAGTTGGAAGGGGCCTGCAAGACCATCTAGTCCAGCCCCCTGCTCAATGCAGGACTCCAAGACAGAGCATCCCTATAGAATCATCAAAAGGTAGGGTTGGAAGGGACCTGCAAGACCATCTAGTCCAACCCCCTGCTCAACGCAGGACTCCAAGTCAGAGCATCCCTATAGAATCATCTGAAAGTAGGTTTGGAAGTGGCCTGCAAGACTATCTAATCCAGCCCCCTGCTCAACGTAGGACTCCAAGTCAGAGCATCCCTATAGAAAGATCGAAAATAGAGTTGGAAGGCGCCTGCAAGGTCATCTAGTCCAGCCCCCTGCTCAACGCAGGACTCCAAGTCAGAGCATCCCTATAGAATGATCGAAAATAGGGTTGGAAGGCGCCTGAAGACCATGTATTCCAACCCCGTGCTCAACGCAGGACTCCAAGTCAGAGCATCCTTATCGAATCATCTGAAAGTAGGGTTGGAAGTGGCCTGCAAGACCATCTAGTCCAGCCCCCTGCTCAACGCAGGATTCCAAGTCAGAGCATCCCTATATAATTATCAAAAGTTAGGGTTGGAAGGCGCCTGCAGGACCATCTTCCAGCCCCCTGCTCAACGCAGGACTCCAAGTCATAGCAGCCCTATAGAATCATTGTAAAGTAGGGTTGGAGGGGGCCTGCAAGGCCATCTAGTCCAGCCCCCTGCTCCAGGCAGGACTCCAGGTCAGAGCATCCCTATAGAATGATCGAAAATAGGGTTGGAAGTGGCCTGCAAGACCATCTAGTCCAGCCCCCTGCTCAACGCAGGACTCCAAGTCAGAGCATCCCTATAGAATTATCAAAAGTTAGGGTTGGAAGGCGCCTGCAGTCCCATCTTCCAGCCCCCTGCTCAACGCAGGACTCCAAGTCAGAGCATCCCTATGGAATGATTGAAAATAGGGTTGGAAGGGTCCTGCAAGACCATCCAGTGCACCCCCTGCTCAACGCAGGACTCCAAGTCAGAGTATCCCTCTAGAATCATCGAAAATAGAGTTGGAAGGCGGCTGCAAGACCATCTAGTCCAGCCCCCTGCTCAACGCAGGACTCCAAGTCAGAGCATCCCTATAGAATGATCTAAAATAGGGGGGGAAGGGGTCTGCAAGACCATCTAGTCTAACCCCCTGCTCAATGCAGGACTCCGAGTCAGAGCATCCCTATAGAATGATTGAAAATAGGGTAGGGAGGGGTCTGCAAGACAATCTAGTCCAGCCCCCTGCTCAATGAAGGACTCCAGGTCAGAGCATCCCTATAGAATGATGGAAAATAGGGTTGGAAGGCGCCTGCAAGACCATGTATTCCAACCACCTGCGCAACGCAGGACTCCAAGTCAGAGCATCCCTATAGAATTATCAAAAGTTAGGGTTGGAAGTGGCCTGCAGGACCATCTTCCAGCCCCCTGCTCAACGCAGGACTCCAAGTCAGAGCATCCCTATAGAATGATGGAAAATAGGGTTGGAAGGCGCCTGCAAGACCATGTATTCCAACCCCGTGCTCAACGCAGGACTCCAAGTCAGAGCAGCCCTATAGAATCATTGGAAAGTAGGGTTGGGGGGGCCTGCAAGGCTATCTAGTCCAAGCCCCTGCTCCAGGCAGGACTCCAGGTCAGAGCATCCCTATAGAATCATCGAAAATAGGGTTGGAAGGCACCTGCAAGACCATGTATTCCAACCCTGTGCTCAACGCAGGACTCCAAGTCAGAGCATCCTTATCGAATCATCTGAAAGTAGGGTTGGAAGTGGCCTGCAAGACTATCTAATCCAGCCCCCTGCTCAACGCAGGACTCCAAGTCAGAGCATCCCTATAGAATAATCAAAAAGTAGGGTTGGAAGGGGCATGCAAGACCATCTAGTCCAACCCCCTGCTCAACGCAGGACTCCAAGTCAGAGCATCCCTAAGGAATCATCTGAAAGTAGGGTTGGAAGTGGCCTGCAAGACTATCTAATCCAGCCCCCTCCTCAACGTAGGACTCCAAGTCAGAGCATCCCTATAGAATCATCGAAAATAGAGTTGGAAGGAACCTGCAAGACCATCTAGTCCAACCCCTTGCTCAACGCAGGACTCCAAATCAGAGCATCCCTATAGAATGATCGAAAATAGGCTTGGAAGGCGCCTGCAAGACCATGTATTCCAACCCCGTGCTCAACGCAGGACTCCAAGTCAGAGCATCCTTATCGAATCATCTGAAAGTAGGGTTGGAAGTGGCCTGCAAGACCATCTAGTCCAGCCCCCTGCTCAACGCAGGACTCCAAGTCAGAGCATCCCTATAGAATTATCAAAAGTTAGGGTTGGAAGGCGCCTGCAGGACCATCTTCCAGCCCCCTGCTCAACGCAGGACTCCAAGTCAGAGCATCCCTATAGAATGATTGAAAATAGGGTTGGAAGGCGCCTGCAAGGTCATCTAGTCCAGCCCCCTGCTCAACGCAGGACTCCAAGTCAGAGCATCCCTATAGAATGATCGAAAATAGGGTTGGAAGGCGCCTGAAGACCATGTATTCCAACCCCGTGCTCAACGCAGGACTCCAAGTCAGAGCATCCTTATCGAATCATCTGAAAGTAGGGTTGGAAGTGGCCTGCAAGACCATCTAGTCCAGCCCCCTGCTCAACGCAGGATTCCAAGTCAGAGCATCCCTATATAATTATCAAAAGTTAGGGTTGGAAGGCGCCTGCAGGACCATCTTCCAGCCCCCTGCTCAACGCAGGACTCCAAGTCATAGCAGCCCTATAGAATCATTGTAAAGTAGGGTTGGAGGGGGCCTGCAAGGCCATCTAGTCCAGCCCCCTGCTCCAGGCAGGACTCCAGGTCAGAGCATCCCTATAGAATGATCGAAAATAGGGTTGGAAGTGGCCTGCAAGACCATCTAGTCCAGCCCCCTGCTCAACGCAGGACTCCAAGTCAGAGCATCCCTATAGAATTATCAAAAGTTAGGGTTGGAAGGCGCCTGCAGTCCCATCTTCCAGCCCCCTGCTCAACGCAGGACTCCAAGTCAGAGCATCCCTATGGAATGATTGAAAATAGGGTTGGAAGGGTCCTGCAAGACCATCCAGTGCACCCCCTGCTCAACGCAGGACTCCAAGTCAGAGTATCCCTCTAGAATCATCGAAAATAGAGTTGGAAGGCGGCTGCAAGACCATCTAGTCCAGCCCCCTGCTCAACGCAGGACTCCAAGTCAGAGCATCCCTATAGAATGATCTAAAATAGGGGGGGAAGGGGTCTGCAAGACCATCTAGTCTAACCCCCTGCTCAATGCAGGACTCCGAGTCAGAGCATCCCTATAGAATGATTGAAAATAGGGTAGGGAGGGGTCTGCAAGACAATCTAGTCCAGCCCCCTGCTCAATGAAGGACTCCAGGTCAGAGCATCCCTATAGAATGATGGAAAATAGGGTTGGAAGGCGCCTGCAAGACCATGTATTCCAACCACCTGCGCAACGCAGGACTCCAAGTCAGAGCATCCCTATAGAATTATCAAAAGTTAGGGTTGGAAGTGGCCTGCAGGACCATCTTCCAGCCCCCTGCTCAACGCAGGACTCCAAGTCAGAGCATCCCTATAGAATGATGGAAAATAGGGTTGGAAGGCGCCTGCAAGACCATGTATTCCAACCCCGTGCTCAACGCAGGACTCCAAGTCAGAGCAGCCCTATAGAATCATTGGAAAGTAGGGTTGGGGGGGCCTGCAAGGCTATCTAGTCCAAGCCCCTGCTCCAGGCAGGACTCCAGGTCAGAGCATCCCTATAGAATCATCGAAAATAGGGTTGGAAGGCACCTGCAAGACCATGTATTCCAACCCTGTGCTCAACGCAGGACTCCAAGTCAGAGCATCCTTATCGAATCATCTGAAAGTAGGGTTGGAAGTGGCCTGCAAGACTATCTAATCCAGCCCCCTGCTCAACGCAGGACTCCAAGTCAGAGCATCCCTATAGAATAATCAAAAAGTAGGGTTGGAAGGGGCATGCAAGACCATCTAGTCCAACCCCCTGCTCAACGCAGGACTCCAAGTCAGAGCATCCCTAAGGAATCATCTGAAAGTAGGGTTGGAAGTGGCCTGCAAGACTATCTAATCCAGCCCCCTCCTCAACGTAGGACTCCAAGTCAGAGCATCCCTATAGAATCATCGAAAATAGAGTTGGAAGGAACCTGCAAGACCATCTAGTCCAACCCCTTGCTCAACGCAGGACTCCAAATCAGAGCATCCCTATAGAATGATCGAAAATAGGCTTGGAAGGCGCCTGCAAGACCATGTATTCCAACCCCGTGCTCAACGCAGGACTCCAAGTCAGAGCATCCTTATCGAATCATCTGAAAGTAGGGTTGGAAGTGGCCTGCAAGACCATCTAGTCCAGCCCCCTGCTCAACGCAGGACTCCAAGTCAGAGCATCCCTATAGAATTATCAAAAGTTAGGGTTGGAAGGCGCCTGCAGGACCATCTTCCAGCCCCCTGCTCAACGCAGGACTCCAAGTCAGAGCATCCCTATAGAATGATTGAAAATAGGGTTGGAAGGGTCCTCCAAGACCATCCAGGGCCCCCCCTGCTCAACGCAGGACTCCAAGTCAGAGCATCCCTATAGAATGATTGAAAATAGGCTTGGAAGGGTCCTCCCAGACCAACCAGGGCACCCCCTGCTCAACGCAGGACTCCAAGTCAGAGTATCCCTCTAGAATCATCGAAAATAGAGTTGGAAGGGGCCTGCAAGACCATCTAGTCCAGCCCCCTGCTCAATGCAGGACTCCAAGACAGAGCATCCCTATAGAATCATCAAAAGGTAGGGTTGGAAGGGACCTGCAAGACCATCTAGTCCAACCCCCTGCTCAACGCAGGACTCCAAGTCAGAGCATCCCTATAGAATCATCTGAAAGTAGGGTTGGAAGTGGCCTGCAAGACTATCTAATCCAGCCCCCTGCTCAACGTAGGACTCCAAGTCAGAGCATCCCTATAGAAAGATCGAAAATAGAGTTGGAAGGCGCCTGCAAGGCCATCTAGTCCAGCCCCCTGCTCAACGCAGGACTCCAAGTCAGAGCATCCCTATAGAATGATCGAAAATAGGGTTGGAAGGCGCCTGAAGACCATGTATTCCAACCCCGTGCTCAACGCAGGACTCCAAGTCAGAGCATCCTTATCGAATCATCTGAAAGTAGGGTTGGAAGTGGCCTGCAAGACCATCTAGTCCAGCCCCCTGCTCAACGCAGGACTCCAAGTCAGAGCATCCCTATATAATTATCAAAAGTTAGGGTTGGAAGGCGCCTGCAGGACCATCTTCCAGCCCCCTGCTCAACGCAGGACTCCAAGTCAGAGCAGCCCTATAGAATCATTGTAAAGTAGGGTTGGAGGGGGCCTGCAAGGCCATCTAGTCCAGCCCCCTGCTCCAGGCAGGACTCCAGGTCAGAGCATCCCTATAGAATGATCGAAAATAGGGTTGGAAGTAGCCTGCAAGACCATCTAGTCCAGCCCCCTGCTCAACGCAGGACTCCAAGTCAGAGCATCCCTATAGAATTATCAAAAGTTAGGGTTGGAAGGCGCCTGCAGTCCCATCTTCCAGCCCCCTGCTCAACGCAGGACTCCAAGTCAGAGCATCCCTATAGAATGATTGAAAATAGGGTTGGAAGGGTCCTGCAAGACCATCCAGTGCACCCCCTGCTCAACGCAGGACTCCAAGTCAGAGTATCCCTCTAGAATCATCGAAAATAGAGTTGGAAGGCGGCTGCAAGACCATCTAGTCCAGCCCCCTGCTCAACGCAGGACTCCAAGTCAGAGCATCCCTATAGAATGATCTAAAATAGGGGTGGAAGGGGCCTGCAAGACCATCTAGTCTAACCCCCTGCTCAATGCAGGACTCCGAGTCAGAGCATCCCTATAGAATGATTGAAAATAGGGTTGGGAGGGGTCTGCAAGACAATCTAGTCCAGCCCCCTGCTCAATGAAGGACTCCAGGTCAGAGCATCCCTATAGAATGATGGAAAATAGGGTTGGAAGGCGCCTGCAAGACCATGTATTCCAACCACCTGCGCAACGCAGGACTCCAAGTCAGAGCATCCCTATAGAATTATCAAAAGTTAGGGTTGGAAGTGGCCTGCAGGACCATCTTCCAGCCCCCTGCTCAACGCAGTACTCCAAGTCATTGCATCCCTATAGAATGATTGAAAATAGGCTTGGAAGGGGCCTGCAAGACCATGTATTCCAACCCCGTGCTCAACGCAGGACTCCAAGTCAGAGCAGCCCTATAGAATCATTGGAAAGTAGGGTTGGGGTGCCTGCAAGGCTATCTAGTCCAAGCCCCTGCTCCAGGCAGGACTCCAGGTCAGAGCATCCCTATAGAATCATCGAAAATAGGGTTGGAAGGCACCTGCAAGACCATGTATTCCAACCCCGTGCTCAACGCAGGACTCCAAGTCAGAGCATCCTTATCGAATCATCTGAAAGTAGGGTTGGAAGTGGCCTGCAAGACTATCTAATCCAGTCCCCTGCTCAACGCAGGACTCCAAGTGAGAGCATCCCTATAGAATAATCAAAAAGTAGGGTAGGAAGGGGCATGCAAGACCATCTAGTCCAACCCCCTGCTCAACGCAGGACTCCAAGTCAGAGTTTCCCTATAGAATGATCGAAAATAGGGTTGGAAGGGGCCTGCAAGACCATCTAGTCCAACCCCCTGCTCAACGCAGGACTCCAAGTCAGAGCATCCCTAAGGAATCATCTGAAAGTAGGGTTGGAAGTGGCCTGCAAGACTATCTAATCCAGCCCCCTCCTCAACGTAGGACTCCAAGTCAGAGCATCCCTATAGAATCATCGAAAATAGAGTTGGAAGGAACCTGCAAGACCATCTAGTCCAACCCCTTGCTCTACGCAGGACTCCAAATCAGAGCATCCCTATAGAATGATCGAAAATAGGGTTGGAAGGCGCCTGCAAGACCATGTATTCCAACCCCGTGCTCAACGCAGGACTCCAAGTCAGAGCATCCTTATCGAATCATCTGAAAGTAGGGTTGGAAGTGGCCTGCAAGACCATCTAGTCCAGCCCCCTGCTCAACGCAGGACTCCAAGTCAGAGCATCCCTATAGAATTATCAAAAGTTAGGGTTGGAAGGCGCCTGCAGGACCATCTTCCAGCCCCCTGCTCAACGCAGGACTCCAAGTCAGAGCATCCCTATAGAATGATTGAAAATAGGGTTGGAAGGGTCCTCCAAGACCATCCAGGGCACCCCCTGCTCAACGCAGGACTCCAAGTCAGAGCATCCCTATAGAATGATTGAAAATAGGGTTGGAAGGGTCCTCCAAGACCATCCAGGGCACCCCCTGCTCAACGCAGGACTCCAAGTCAGAGTATCCCTCTAGAATCATCGAAAATAGAGTTGGAAGGGGCCTGCAAGACCATCTAGTCCAGCCCCCTGCTCAATGCAGGACTCCAAGACAGAGCATCCCTATAGAATCATCAAAAGGTAGGGTTGGAAGGGACCTGCAAGACCATCTAGTCCAACCACCTGCTCAACGCAGGACTCCAAGTCAGAGCATCCCTATAGAATCATCTGAAAGTAGGGTTGGAAGTGGCCTGCAAGAATATCTAATCCAGCCCCCTGCTCAACGTAGGACTCCAAGTCAGAGCATCCCTATAGAATCATCGAAAATAGAGTTGGAAGGCGCCTGCAAGGCCATCTAGTCCAGCCCCCTGCTCAACGCAGGACTCCAAGTCAGAGCATCCCTATAGAATGATCGAAGATAGGGTTGGAAGGCGCCTGAAGACCATGTATTCCAACCCGTGCTCAACGCAGGACTCCAAGTCAGAGCATCCTTATCGAATCATCTGAAAGTAGGGTTGGAAGTGGCCTGCAAGACCATCTAGTCCAGCCCCCTGCTCAACGCAGGACTCCAAGTCAGAGCATCCCTATATAATTATCAAAAGTTAGGGTTGGAAGGCGCCTGCAGGACCATCTTCCAGCCCCCTGCTCAACGCAGGACTCCAAGTCAGAGCAGCCCTATAGAATCATTGTAAAGTAGGGTTGGAGGGGGCCTGCAAGGCCATCTAGTCCAGCCCCCTGCTCCAGGCAGGACTCCAGGTCAGAGCATCCCTATAGATTGATCGAAAATAGGGTTGGAAGTGGCCTGCAAGACCATCTAGTCCAGCCCCCTGCGCAACGCAGGACTCCAAGTCAGAGCATCCCTATAGAATTATCAAAAGTTAGGGTTGGAAGGCGCCTGCAGGACCATCTTCCAGCCCCCTGCTCAACGCAGGACTCCAAGTCAGAGCATCCCTATAGAATGATTGAAAATAGGGTTGGAAGGGTCCTGCAAGACCATCCAGTGCACCCCCTGCTCAACGCAGGACTCCAAGTCAGAGTATCCCTCTAGAATCATCGAAAATAGAGTTGGAAGGCGGCTGCAAGACCATCTAGTCCAGCCCCCTGCTCAACGCAGGACTCCAAGTCAGAGCATCCCTATAGAATGATCTAAAATAGGGGTGGAAGGGGCCTGCAAGACCATCTAGTCTAACCCCCTGCTCAATGCAGGACTCCGAGTCAGAGCATCCCTATAGAATGATTGAAAATAGGGTTGGGAGGGGTCTGCAAGACAATCTAGTCCAGCCACCTGCTCAATGAAGGACTCCAGGTCAGAGCATCCCTATAGAATGATGGAAAATAGGGTTGGAAGGCGCCTGCAAGACCATGTATTCCAACCACCTGCGCAACGCAGGACTCCAAGTCAGAGCATCCCTATAGAATTATCAAAAGTTAGGGTTGGGAGTGGCCTGCAGGACCATCTTCCAGCCCCCTGCTCAACGCAGTACTCCAAGTCAGAGCATCCCTATAGAATGATTGAAAATAGGGTTGGAAGTGGCCTGCAAGACCATGTATTCCAACCCCGTGCTCAACGCAGGACTCCAAGTCAGAGCAGCCCTATAGAATTATCGGAAAGTAGGGTTGGGGGGGCCTGCAAGGCTATCTAGTCCAAGCCCCTGCTCCAGGCAGGACTCCAGGTCAGAGCATCCCTATAGAATCATCGAAAATAGGGTTGGAAGGGGCCTGCAAGACCATGTATTCCAACCCCGTGCTCAACGCAGGACTCCAAGTCAGAGCAGCCCTGTAGAATCATTGGAAAGTAGGGTTGGAGGGGGCCTGCAAGGCTATCTAGTCCAACCCCCTGCTCAACGCAGGACTCCAAGTCAGAGCATCCCTATAGAATTATCAAAAGTTAGGGTTGGAAGTCGCCTGCAGGACCATCTTCCAGCCCCCTGCTCAACGCAGGACTCCAAGTCAGAGCATCCCTATAGAATCATCGAAAATAGAGTTGGAAGGGACCTGCAAGACCATCTAATCCAGCCCCCTGCTCAACGTAGGACTCCAAGTCAGAGCATCCCTATAGAAAGATCGAAAATAGAGTTGGAAGACGCCTGCAAGGCCATCTAGTCCAGCCCCCTGCTCAACGCAGGACTCCAAGTCAGAGCATCCCTATAGAATGATTGAAAATAGGGTTGGAAGGCGCCTGCAAGACCATGTATTCCAACCCCGTCCTCAACGCAGGACTCCAAGTCAGAGCAGCCCTATAGAATCATTGGAAAGTAGGGTTGGAGGGGGCCTGCAAGGCCATCTAGTCCAGCCCCCTGCTCCAGGCAGGACTCCAGGTCAGAGCATCCCTATAGAATGATCGAAAATAGGGTTGGAAGTGGCCTGCAAGACCGTCTAGTCCAGCCCCCTGCTCAACGCAGGACTCCAAGTCAGAGCATCCCTATAGAATTATCAAAAGTTAGGGTTGGAAGGCGCCTGCAGGACCATCTTCCAGTCCCCTGCTCAACGCAGGACTCCAAGTCAGAGCATCCCTACAGAATGATTGAAAATAGGGTTGGAAGGGTCCTGCAAGACCATCCAGTGCACCCCCCGCTCAACGCAGGACTCCAAGACAGAGTATCCCTCTAGAATCATCGAAAATAGAGTTGGAAGGCGGCTGCAAGACCATCTAGTCCAGCCAACTGCTCAACGCAGGACTCCAAGTCAGAGCATCCCTATAGAATGATCTAAAATAGGGGTGGAAGGGGCCTGCAAGACCATCTAGTCTAACCCCCTGCTCAATGCAGGACTCCGGGTCAGAGCATCCCTATAGAATGATTGAAAATAGGGTTGGGAGGGGTCTGCAAGACAATCTAGTCCAGCCCCCTGCTCAATGAAGGACTCCAGGTCAGAGCATCCCTATAGAATGATGGAAAATAGTGTTGGAAGGCGCCTGCAAGACCATGTATTCCAACCCCCTGCGCAACGCAGGACTCCAAGTCAGAGCATCCCTATAGAATTATCAAAAGTTAGGGTTGGAAGTGGCCTGCAGGACCATCTTCCAGCCCCCTGCTCAACGCAGTACTCCCAGTCAGAGCATCCCTATAGAATGATTGAAAAGAGGGTTGGAAGGGTCTGCAAGACCATGTATTCCAACCCCGTGCTCAACGCAGGACTCCAAGTCAGAGCAGCCCTATAGAATCATTGGAAAGTAGGGTTGGGGGGGACTGCAAGGCCATCTAGTCCAACCCCCTGCTCCAGGCAGGACTCCAGGTCAGAGCATCCCTATAGAATGATCGAAAATAGGGTTGGAAGGCACCTGCAAGACCATGTATTCCAACCCCGTGCTCAACGCAGGACTCCAAGTCAGAGCATCCTTATCGAATCATCTGAAAGTAGGGTTGGAAGTGGCCTGCAAGACCATCTAGTCCAACCCCCTGCTCAACGCAGGACTCCAAGTCAGAGTTTCCCTATAGAATGATCGAAAATAGGGTTGGAAGGGGCCTGCAAGACCATCTAGTCCAACCCCCTGCTCAACGCAGGACTCCAAGTCAGAGCATCCCTAAGGGATCATCTGAAAGTAGGGTTGGAAGTGGCATGCAAGACTATCTAATCCAGCCCCCTCCTCAACGTAGGACTCCAAGTCAGAGCATCCCTATAGAATCATCGAAAATAGAGTTGGAAGGAACCTGCAAGACCATCTAGTCCAACCCCTTGCTCAACGCAGGACTCCAAATCAGAGCATCCCTATAGAATGATCGAAAATAGGGTTGGAAGGCGCCTGCAAGACCATCTAGTCCAGCCCCCTGCTCAACGCAGGACTCCAAGTCAGAGCATCCCTATAGAATGATCTAAAATAGGGGTGGAAGGGGCCTGCAAGACCATCTAGTCTAACCCCCTGCTCAATGCAGGACTCCGAGTCAGAGCATCCCTATAGAATGATTGAAAATAGGGTTGGGAGGGGTCTGCAAGACAATCTAGTCCAGCCCCCTGCTCAATGAAGGACTCCAGGTCAGAGCATCCCTATAGAATGATGGAAAATAGGGTTGGAAGGCGCCTGCAAGACCATGTATTCCAACCACCTGCGCAACGCAGGACTCCAAGTCAGAGCATCCCTATAGAATTATCAAAAGTTAGGGTTGGAAGTGGCCTGCAGGACCATCTTCCAGCCCCCTGCTCAACGCAGTACTCCAAGTCATTGCATCCCTATAGAATGATTGAAAATAGGCTTGGAAGGGGCCTGCAAGACCATGTATTCCAACCCCGTGCTCAACGCAGGACTCCAAGTCAGAGCAGCCCTATAGAATCATTGGAAAGTAGGGTTGGGGTGCCTGCAAGGCTATCTAGTCCAAGCCCCTGCTCCAGGCAGGACTCCAGGTCAGAGCATCCCTATAGAATCATCGAAAATAGGGTTGGAAGGCACCTGCAAGACCATGTATTCCAACCCCGTGCTCAACGCAGGACTCCAAGTCAGAGCATCCTTATCGAATCATCTGAAAGTAGGGTTTGAAGTGGCCTGCAAGACTATCTAATCCAGTCCCCTGCTCAACGCAGGACTCCAAGTGAGAGCATCCCTATAGAATAATCAAAAAGTAGGGTAGGAAGGGGCATGCAAGACCATCTAGTCCAACCCCCTGCTCAACGCAGGACTCCAAGTCAGAGTTTCCCTATAGAATGATCGAAAATAGGGTTGGAAGGGGCCTGCAAGACCATCTAGTCCAACCCCCTGCTCAACGCAGGACTCCAAGTCAGAGCATCCCTAAGGAATCATCTGAAAGTAGGGTTGGAAGTGGCCTGCAAGACTATCTAATCCAGCCCCCTCCTCAACGTAGGACTCCAAGTCAGAGCATCCCTATAGAATCATCGAAAATAGAGTTGGAAGGAACCTGCAAGACCATCTAGTCCAACCCCTTGCTCTACGCAGGACTCCAAATCAGAGCATCCCTATAGAATGATCGAAAATAGGGTTGGAAGGCGCCTGCAAGACCATGTATTCCAACCCCGTGCTCAACGCAGGACTCCAAGTCAGAGCATCCTTATCGAATCATCTGAAAGTAGGGTTGGAAGTGGCCTGCAAGACCATCTAGTCCAGCCCCCTGCTCAAAGCAGGACTCCAAGTCAGAGCATCCCTATAGAATTATCAAAAGTTAGGGTTGGAAGGCGCCTGCAGGACCATCTTCCAGCCCCCTGCTCAACGCAGGACTCCAAGTCAGAGCATCCCTATAGAATGATTGAAAATAGGGTTGGAAGGGTCCTCCAAGACCATCCAGGGCACCCCCTGCTCAACGCAGGACTCCAAGTCAGAGCATCCCTATAGAATGATTGAAAATAGGGTTGGAAGGGTCCTCCAAGACCATCCAGGGCACCCCCTGCTCAACGCAGGACTCCAAGTCAGAGTATCCCTCTAGAATCATCGAAAATAGAGTTGGAAGGGGCCTGCAAGACCATCTAGTCCAGCCCCCTGCTCAATGCAGGACTCCAAGACAGAGCATCCCTATAGAATCATCAAAAGGTAGGGTTGGAAGGGACCTGCAAGACCATCTAGTCCAACCACCTGCTCAACGCAGGACTCCAAGTCAGAGCATCCCTATAGAATCATCTGAAAGTAGGGTTGGAAGTGGCCTGCAAGAATATCTAATCCAGCCCCCTGCTCAACGTAGGACTCCAAGTCAGAGCATCCCTATAGAATCATCGAAAATAGAGTTGGAAGGCGCCTGCAAGGCCATCTAGTCCAGCCCCCTGCTCAACGCAGGACTCCAAGTCAGAGCATCCCTATAGAATGATCGAAGATAGGGTTGGAAGGCGCCTGAAGACCATGTATTCCAACCCGTGCTCAACGCAGGACTCCAAGTCAGAGCATCCTTATCGAATCATCTGAAAGTAGGGTTGGAAGTGGCCTGCAAGACCATCTAGTCCAGCCCCCTGCTCAACGCAGGACTCCAAGTCAGAGCATCCCTATATAATTATCAAAAGTTAGGGTTGGAAGGCGCCTGCAGGACCATCTTCCAGCCCCCTGCTCAACGCAGGACTCCAAGTCAGAGCAGCCCTGTAGAATCATTGTAAAGTAGGGTTGGAGGGGGCCTGCAAGGCCATCTAGTCCAGCCCCCTGCTCCAGGCAGGACTCCAGGTCAGAGCATCCCTATAGATTGATCGAAAATAGGGTTGGAAGTGGCCTGCAAGACCATCTAGTCCAGCCCCCTGCGCAACGCAGGACTCCAAGTCAGAGCATCCCTATAGAATTATCAAAAGTTAGGGTTGGAAGGCGCCTGCAGGACCATCTTCCAGCCCCCTGCTCAACGCAGGACTC
Source organism: Heloderma suspectum (assembly GCF_057233095.1). Taxonomy (NCBI): domain Eukaryota; kingdom Metazoa; phylum Chordata; class Lepidosauria; order Squamata; family Helodermatidae; genus Heloderma; species Heloderma suspectum. The sequence continues at coordinate 50,879,831 of NC_139475.1, forward strand.
CAAGTCAGAGCATCCCTATAGAATGATTGAAAATAGGGTTGGAAGGGTCCTGCAAGACCATCCAGTGCACCCCCTGCTCAACGCAGGACTCCAAGTCAGAGTATCCCTCTAGAATCATCGAAAATAGAGTTGGAAGGCGGCTGCAAGACCATCTAGTCCAGCCCCCTGCTCAACGCAGGACTCCAAGTCAGAGCATCCCTATAGAATGATCTAAAATAGGGGTGGAAGGGGCCTGCAAGACCATCTAGTCTAACCCCCTGCTCAATGCAGGACTCCGAGTCAGAGCATCCCTATAGAATGATTGAAAATAGGGTTGGGAGGGGTCTGCAAGACAATCTAGTCCAGCCACCTGCTCAATGAAGGACTCCAGGTCAGAGCATCCCTATAGAATGATGGAAAATAGGGTTGGAAGGCGCCTGCAAGACCATGTATTCCAACCACCTGCGCAACGCAGGACTCCAAGTCAGAGCATCCCTATAGAATTATCAAAAGTTAGGGTTGGGAGTGGCCTGCAGGACCATCTTCCAGCCCCCTGCTCAACGCAGTACTCCAAGTCAGAGCATCCCTATAGAATGATTGAAAATAGGGTTGGAAGTGGCCTGCAAGACCATGTATTCCAACCCCGTGCTCAACGCAGGACTCCAAGTCAGAGCAGCCCTATAGAATTATCGGAAAGTAGGGTTGGGGGGGCCTGCAAGGCTATCTAGTCCAAGCCCCTGCTCCAGGCAGGACTCCAGGTCAGAGCATCCCTATAGAATCATCGAAAATAGGGTTGGAAGGGGCCTGCAAGACCATGTATTCCAACCCCGTGCTCAACGCAGGACTCCAAGTCAGAGCAGCCCTGTAGAATCATTGGAAAGTAGGGTTGGAGGGGGCCTGCAAGGCTATCTAGTCCAACCCCCTGCTCAACGCAGGACTCCAAGTCAGAGCATCCCTATAGAATTATCAAAAGTTAGGGTTGGAAGTCGCCTGCAGGACCATCTTCCAGCCCCCTGCTCAACGCAGGACTCCAAGTCAGAGCATCCCTATAGAATCATCGAAAATAGAGTTGGAAGGGACCTGCAAGACCATCTAATCCAGCCCCCTGCTCAACGTAGGACTCCAAGTCAGAGCATCCCTATAGAAAGATCGAAAATAGAGTTGGAAGACGCCTGCAAGGCCATCTAGTCCAGCCCCCTGCTCAACGCAGGACTCCAAGTCAGAGCATCCCTATAGAATGATTGAAAATAGGGTTGGAAGGCGCCTGCAAGACCATGTATTCCAACCCCGTCCTCAACGCAGGACTCCAAGTCAGAGCAGCCCTATAGAATCATTGGAAAGTAGGGTTGGAGGGGGCCTGCAAGGCCATCTAGTCCAGCCCCCTGCTCCAGGCAGGACTCCAGGTCAGAGCATCCCTATAGAATGATCGAAAATAGGGTTGGAAGTGGCCTGCAAGACCGTCTAGTCCAGCCCCCTGCTCAACGCAGGACTCCAAGTCAGAGCATCCCTATAGAATTATCAAAAGTTAGGGTTGGAAGGCGCCTGCAGGACCATCTTCCAGTCCCCTGCTCAACGCAGGACTCCAAGTCAGAGCATCCCTACAGAATGATTGAAAATAGGGTTGGAAGGGTCCTGCAAGACCATCCAGTGCACCCCCCGCTCAACGCAGGACTCCAAGACAGAGTATCCCTCTAGAATCATCGAAAATAGAGTTGGAAGGCGGCTGCAAGACCATCTAGTCCAGCCAACTGCTCAACGCAGGACTCCAAGTCAGAGCATCCCTATAGAATGATCTAAAATAGGGGTGGAAGGGGCCTGCAAGACCATCTAGTCTAACCCCCTGCTCAATGCAGGACTCCGGGTCAGAGCATCCCTATAGAATGATTGAAAATAGGGTTGGGAGGGGTCTGCAAGACAATCTAGTCCAGCCACCTGCTCAATGAAGGACTCCAGGTCAGAGCATCCCTATAGAATGATGGAAAATAGGGTTGGAAGGCGCCTGCAAGACCATGTATTCCAACCACCTGCGCAACGCAGGACTCCAAGTCAGAGCATCCCTATAGAATTATCAAAAGTTAGGGTTGGGAGTGGCCTGCAGGACCATCTTCCAGCCCCCTGCTCAACGCAGTACTCCAAGTCAGAGCATCCCTATAGAATGATTGAAAATAGGGTTGGAAGTGGCCTGCAAGACCATGTATTCCAACCCCGTGCTCAACGCAGGACTCCAAGTCAGAGCAGCCCTATAGAATTATCGGAAAGTAGGGTTGGGGGGGCCTGCAAGGCTATCTAGTCCAAGCCCCTGCTCCAGGCAGGACTCCAGGTCAGAGCATCCCTATAGAATCATCGAAAATAGGGTTGGAAGGGGCCTGCAAGACCATGTATTCCAACCCCGTGCTCAACGCAGGACTCCAAGTCAGAGCAGCCCTGTAGAATCATTGGAAAGTAGGGTTGGAGGGGGCCTGCAAGGCTATCTAGTCCAACCCCCTGCTCAACGCAGGACTCCAAGTCAGAGCATCCCTATAGAATTATCAAAAGTTAGGGTTGGAAGTCGCCTGCAGGACCATCTTCCAGCCCCCTGCTCAACGCAGGACTCCAAGTCAGAGCATCCCTATAGAATCATCGAAAATAGAGTTGGAAGGGACCTGCAAGACCATCTAATCCAGCCCCCTGCTCAACGTAGGACTCCAAGTCAGAGCATCCCTATAGAAAGATCGAAAATAGAGTTGGAAGACGCCTGCAAGGCCATCTAGTCCAGCCCCCTGCTCAACGCAGGACTCCAAGTCAGAGCATCCCTATAGAATGATTGAAAATAGGGTTGGAAGGCGCCTGCAAGACCATGTATTCCAACCCCGTCCTCAACGCAGGACTCCAAGTCAGAGCAGCCCTATAGAATCATTGGAAAGTAGGGTTGGAGGGGGCCTGCAAGGCCATCTAGTCCAGCCCCCTGCTCCAGGCAGGACTCCAGGTCAGAGCATCCCTATAGAATGATCGAAAATAGGGTTGGAAGTGGCCTGCAAGACCGTCTAGTCCAGCCCCCTGCTCAACGCAGGACTCCAAGTCAGAGCATCCCTATAGAATTATCAAAAGTTAGGGTTGGAAGGCGCCTGCAGGACCATCTTCCAGTCCCCTGCTCAACGCAGGACTCCAAGTCAGAGCATCCCTACAGAATGATTGAAAATAGGGTTGGAAGGGTCCTGCAAGACCATCCAGTGCACCCCCCGCTCAACGCAGGACTCCAAGACAGAGTATCCCTCTAGAATCATCGAAAATAGAGTTGGAAGGCGGCTGCAAGACCATCTAGTCCAGCCAACTGCTCAACGCAGGACTCCAAGTCAGAGCATCCCTATAGAATGATCTAAAATAGGGGTGGAAGGGGCCTGCAAGACCATCTAGTCTAACCCCCTGCTCAATGCAGGACTCCGGGTCAGAGCATCCCTATAGAATGATTGAAAATAGGGTTGGGAGGGGTCTGCAAGACAATCTAGTCCAGCCCCCTGCTCAATGAAGGACTCCAGGTCAGAGCATCCCTATAGAATGATGGAAAATAGTGTTGGAAGGCGCCTGCAAGACCATGTATTCCAACCCCCTGCTCAACGCAGGACTCCAAGTCAGAGCATCCCTATAGAATTATCAAAAGTTAGGGTTGGAAGTGGACTGCAGGACCATCTTCCAGCCCCCTGCTCAACGCAGTACTCCCAGTCAGAGCATCCCTATAGAATGATTGAAAAGAGGGTTGGAAGGGTCTGCAAGACCATGTATTCCAACCCCGTGCTCAACGCAGGACTCCAAGTCAGAGCAGCCCTATAGAATCATTGGAAAGTAGGGTTGGGGGGGACTGCAAGGCCATCTAGTCCAACCCCCTGCTCCAGGCAGGACTCCAGGTCAGAGCATCCCTATAGAATGATCGAAAATAGGGTTGGAAGGCACCTGCAAGACCATGTATTCCAACCCCGTGCTCAACGCAGGACTCCAAGTCAGAGCATCCTTATCGAATCATCTGAAAGTAGGGTTGGAAGTGGCCTGCAAGACCATCTAGTCCAACCCCCTGCTCAACGCAGGACTCCAAGTCAGAGTTTCCCTATAGAATGATCGAAAATAGGGTTGGAAGGGGCCTGCAAGACCATCTAGTCCAACCCCCTGCTCAACGCAGGACTCCAAGTCAGAGCATCCCTAAGGGATCATCTGAAAGTAGGGTTGGAAGTGGCATGCAAGACTATCTAATCCAGCCCCCTCCTCAACGTAGGACTCCAAGTCAGAGCATCCCTATAGAATCATCGAAAATAGAGTTGGAAGGAACCTGCAAGACCATCTAGTCCAACCCCTTGCTCAACGCAGGACTCCAAATCAGAGCATCCCTATAGAATGATCGAAAATAGGGTTGGAAGGCGCCTGCAAGACCATGTATTCCAACCCCGTGCTCAACGCAGGACTCCAAGTCAGAGGATCCTTATCGAATCATCTGAAAGTAGGGTTGGAAGTGGCCTGCAAGACCATCTAGTCCAGCCCCCTGCTCAACGCAGGACTCCAAGTCAGAATATCCCTCTAGAATCATCGAAAATAGAGTAGGAAGGGGCCTGCAAGACCATCTAGTCTAGCCCCCTGCTCAATGCAGGACTCCGAGACAGAGCATCCCTATAGAATCATCAAAAGGTAGGGTTGGAAGGTGGCTGCAAGACCATCTAGTCCAGCCCCCTGCTCAACGCAGGACTCCAAGTCAGAGCATCCCTATAGAATCATCGAAAATAGAGTTGAAAGGGACCTGCAAGACCATCTAGTCCAACCCCTTGCTCAACGCAGGACTCCAAGCCAGAGCATCCCTATAGAATGATCTAAAATAGGGGTGGAAGGGGCCTGCAAGACCATCTAGACTAACCCCCTGCTCAATGCAGGACTCTAAGAGCATCCGTATAGAATCATCTGAAAGTACGGTTGGAAGGGCCTGCAAGACCATCTAGTCCAACCCCTTGCTCAACACAGGACTCCGAGTCAGAGCATCCCTATACAATGAACGAAAATAGGGTTGGAAGGGGCCGGCAAGAGATCTAGTCCAGCCCCCTGCTCAACGCAGGACTCCAAGTCTTATTTTCCCTATAGAATGATCGAAAATAGGGTTGGAAGGGGCCTGCAAGACCATCTAGTCCAACCCCCTGCTCAACGCAGGACTCCAAGTCAGAGCATCCCTATAGAATAATCAAAAAGTAGGGTTGGAAGGGGTCTGCAAGACCATCTAGTCCAACCCCCTGCTCAACGCAGGACTCCAAGTCAGAGCATCTCTATAGAATCATCTGAAAGTAGGGTTGGAAGTGGCCTGCAAGACTAATCCAGCCCCCTGCTCAACGCAGGACTCCAGGTCAGAGCATCCCTATAGAATCATCGAAAATAGAGCTGGAAGGAACCTGCAAGACCATCTAGTCCAACCCCTTCCTTAACGCAGGACTCCAAATCAGAGCATCCCTATAGAATGATTGAAAATAGGGTTGGAAGGGGCCTGCAAGACCATGTATTCCAACCCCGTGCTGAACGCAGGACTCCAAGTCAGAGCAGCCCTATAGAATCATTGGAAAGTAGGGTTGGGGGGGGGCTGCAAGGCCATCTTTTCCAAGCCCCTCCTCCAGGCAGGACTCCAGGTCAGAGCATCCCTATAGAATGATCGAAAATAGGGTTGGAAGGCGCCTGCAAGACCATATATTCCAACCCCGTGCTCAACGCAGGACTCCAAGTCAGAGCATCCTTATCGAATCATCTGAAAGTAGGGTTGGAAGTGGCCTGCAAGAGAATCTAGTCCAGCCCCCTGCTCAACGCAGGACTCCAAGTCAGAGCATCCCTATAGAAATATCAAAAGGTAGGGTTGGAAGGCGCCTGCAGGACCATCTTCCAGCCCCCTGCTCAACGCAGGACTCCAAGTCAGAGCATCCCTATAGAATTATGGAAAATAGGGTTGGAAGGCGCCTGCAAGACCATGTATTCCAACCCCCTGCTCAACGCAGGACTCCAAGTCAGAGCATCCCTATAGAATCATCGAAAATAGAGTTGGAAGGAACCTGCAAGACCATCTAGTCCAACCCCTTGCTCAACGCAGGACTCCAAATCAGAGCATCCCTATAGAATGATCGAAAATAGGGTTGGAAGGCGCCTGCAAGACCATGTATTCCAACCCCGTGCTCAACGCAGGACTCCAAGTCAGAGCATCCTTATCGAATCATCTGAAAGTAGGGTTGGAAGTGGCCTGCAAGACCATCTAGTCCAGCCCCCTGCTCAACGCAGGACTCCAAGTCAGAGCATCCGTATAGAATTATCAAAAGTTAGGGTTGGAAGGCGCCTGCAGTCCCATCTTCGAGCCCCCTGCTCAACGCAGGACTCCAAGTCAGAGCATCCCTATAGAATGATTGAAAATAGGGTTGGAAGGGTCCTCCAAGACCATCCAGGGCACCCCCTGCTCAACGCAGGACTCCAAGTCAGAGTATCCCTCTAGAATCATCGAAAATAGAGTTGTAAGGGGCCTGCAAGACCATCTAGTCCAGCCCCCACCTCAATGCAGGACTCCAAGACAGAGCATCCCTATAGAATCATCAAAAGGTAGGGTTGGAAGGCGGCTGCAAGACCATCTAGTCCAGCCCCCTGCTCAACGCAGGACTCCAAGTCAGAGCATCCCTATAGAATCATCGAAAATAGAGTTGGAAGGGATCTGCAAGACCATCTAGTCCAACCCCTTGCTCAACGCAGGAGTCCAAGCCAGAGCATCCCTATAGAATGATCTAAAATAGGGGTGGAAGGGGCCTGCAAGACCATCTAGTCTAACCCCCTGCTCAATGCAGGACTCTAAGAGCATCCGTATAGAATCATCTGAAAGTACGGTTGGAAGGGGCCTACAAGACCATCTAGTCCAACCCCTTGCTCAACACAGGACTCCGAGTCAGAGCATCCCTATAGAATGATCGAAAATAGGGTTGGAAGGTGCCTGCAAGACCATGTATTCCAACCCCGTGCTCAACGCAGGACTCCAAGTCAGAGCATCCTTATCGAATCATCTGAAAGTAGGGTTGGAAGTGGCCTGCAAGACCATCTAGTCCAGCCCCCTGCTCAACGCAGGACTCCAAGTCAGAGCATCCCTATAGAATTATCAAAAGTTAGGGTTGGAAGGCGCCTGCAGGACCATCTTCCAGCCCCCTGCTCAACGCAGGACTCCAAGTCAGAGCATCCCTATATAATCATGGAAAATAGGGTTGGAAGGCGCCTGCAAGACGATGTATTCCAACCCCCTGCTCAACGCAGGACTCCAAGTCAGAGCATGCCTATAGAATTATCAAAAGTTAGGGTTGGAAGTGGCCTGCAGGACCATCTTCCAGCCCCCTGCTCAACGCAGGACTCCAAGTCAGAGCATCCCTATAGAATCATCGAAAATAGAGTTGGAAGGGACCTGCAAGACCATCTAGTCCAACCCCCTGCTCAACGCAGGACTCCAAGTCAGAGCATCCCTATAGAATCATCTGAAAGTAGGGTTGGAAGTGGCCTGCAAGACCATCTAATCCAGCCCCCTGCTCAACGTAGGACTCCAAGTCAGAGCATCCCTATAGAAAGATCGAAAATAGAGTTGGAAGGCGCCTGCAAGGCCATCTAGTCCAGCCCCCTGCTCAACGCAGGACTCTAAGAGCATCCGTATAGAATCATCTGAAAGTACGGTTGGAAGGGGCCTACAAGACCATCTAGTCCAACCCCTTGCTCAACACAGGACTCCGAGTCAGAGCATCCCTATAGAATGATCGAAAATAGGGTTGGAAGGTGCCTGCAAGACCATGTATTCCAACCCCGTGCTCAACGCAGGACTCCAAGTCAGAGCATCCTTATCGAATCATCTGAAAGTAGGGTTGGAAGTGGCCTGCAAGACCATCTAGTCCAGCCCCCTGCTCAACGCAGGACTCCAAGTCAGAGCATCCCTATAGAATTATCAAAAGTTAGGGTTGGAAGGCGCCTGCAGGACCATCTTCCAGCCCCCTGCTCAACGCAGGACTCCAAGTCAGAGCATCCCTATATAATCATGGAAAATAGGGTTGGAAGGCGCCTGCAAGACGATGTATTCCAACCCCCTGCTCAACGCAGGACTCCAAGTCAGAGCATGCCTATAGAATTATCAAAAGTTAGGGTTGGAAGTGGCCTGCAGGACCATCTTCCAGCCCCCTGCTCAACGCAGGACTCCAAGTCAGAGCATCCCTATAGAATCATCGAAAATAGAGTTGGAAGGGACCTGCAAGACCATCTAGTCCAACCCCCTGCTCAACGCAGGACTCCAAGTCAGAGCATCCCTATAGAATCATCTGAAAGTAGGGTTGGAAGTGGCCTGCAAGACCATCTAATCCAGCCCCCTGCTCAACGTAGGACTCCAAGTCAGAGCATCCCTATAGAAAGATCGAAAATAGAGTTGGAAGGCGCCTGCAAGGCCATCTAGTCCAGCCCCCTGCTCAACGCAGGACTCCAAGTCAGAGCATCCCTATAGAATGATTGAAAATAGGGTTGGAAGTGGCTTGCAAGACCATCTAGTCAAGCCCCCTGCTCAAGGCAGGACTCCAAGTCACAGCATCCCTATAGAATTATCAAAAGTTAGGGTTGGAAGGCGCCTGCAGGACCATCTTCCAGCCCCCTGCTCAACGCAGGACTCCAAGTCAGAGCATCCCTATAGAATGATTGAAAATAGGGTTGGAAGGGGCCTGCAAGACTAATCCAGCCCCCTGCTCAACGCAGGACTCCAGGTCAGAGCATCCCTATAGAATCATCGAAAATAGAGCTGGAAGGAACCTGCAAGACCATCTAGTCCAACCCCTTCCTTAACGCAGGACTCCAAGTCAGAGCATCCCTATAGAATCATCGAAAATAGAGTTGGAAGGGATCTGCAAGACCATCTAGTCCAACCCCTTGCTCAACGCAGGAGTCCAAGCCAGAGCATCCCTATAGAATGATCTAAAATAGGGGTGGAAGGGGCCTGCAAGACCATCTAGTCTAACCCCCTGCTCAATGCAGGACTCTAAGAGCATCCGTATAGAATCATCTGAAAGTACGGTTGGAAGGGGCCTACAAGACCATCTAGTCCAACCCCTTGCTCAACACAGGACTCCGAGTCAGAGCATCCCTATAGAATGATCGAAAATAGGGTTGGAAGGTGCCTGCAAGACCATGTATTCCAACCCCGTGCTCAACGCAGGACTCCAAGTCAGAGCATCCTTATCGAATCATCTGAAAGTAGGGTTGGAAGTGGCCTGCAAGACCATCTAGTCCAGCCCCCTGCTCAACGCAGGACTCCAAGTCAGAGCATCCCTATAGAATTATCAAAAGTTAGGGTTGGAAGGCGCCTGCAGGACCATCTTCCAGCCCCCTGCTCAACGCAGGACTCCAAGTCAGAGCATCCCTATATAATCATGGAAAATAGGGTTGGAAGGCGCCTGCAAGACGATGTATTCCAACCCCCTGCTCAACGCAGGACTCCAAGTCAGAGCATGCCTATAGAATTATCAAAAGTTAGGGTTGGAAGTGGCCTGCAGGACCATCTTCCAGCCCCCTGCTCAACGCAGGACTCCAAGTCAGAGCATCCCTATAGAATCATCGAAAATAGAGTTGGAAGGGACCTGCAAGACCATCTAGTCCAACCCCCTGCTCAACGCAGGACTCCAAGTCAGAGCATCCCTATAGAATCATCTGAAAGTAGGGTTGGAAGTGGCCTGCAAGACCATCTAATCCAGCCCCCTGCTCAACGTAGGACTCCAAGTCAGAGCATCCCTATAGAAAGATCGAAAATAGAGTTGGAAGGCGCCTGCAAGGCCATCTAGTCCAGCCCCCTGCTCAACGCAGGACTCCAAGTCAGAGCATCCCTATAGAATGATTGAAAATAGGGTTGGAAGTGGCTTGCAAGACCATCTAGTCAAGCCCCCTGCTCAAGGCAGGACTCCAAGTCACAGCATCCCTATAGAATTATCAAAAGTTAGGGTTGGAAGGCGCCTGCAGGACCATCTTCCAGCCCCCTGCTCAACGCAGGACTCCAAGTCAGAGCATCCCTATAGAATGATTGAAAATAGGGTTGGAAGGGGCCTGCAAGACTAATCCAGCCCCCTGCTCAACGCAGGACTCCAGGTCAGAGCATCCCTATAGAATCATCGAAAATAGAGCTGGAAGGAACCTGCAAGACCATCTAGTCCAACCCCTTCCTTAACGCAGGACTCCAAATCAGAGCATCCCTATAGAATGATTGAAAATATGGTTGGAAGGGGCCTGCAAGACCATGTATTCCAACCCCGTGCTGTACGCAGGACTCCAAGTCAGAGCAGCCCTATAGAATCATTGGAAAGTAGGGTTGGGGGGGGCCTGCAAGGCCATCTTTTCCAAGCCCCTCCTCCAGGCAGGACTCCAGGTCAGAGCATCCCTATAGAATGATCGAAAATAGGGTTGGAAGGCCCCTACAGGACCATGTATTCCAACCCCGTGCTCAACGCAGGACTCCAAGTCAGAGCATCCTTATCGAATCATCTGAAAGTAGGGTTGGAAGTGGCCTGCAAGACAATCTAGTCCAGCCCCCTGCTCAACGCAGGACTCCAAGTCAGAGCATCCCTATAGAATTATCAAAAGGTAGGGTTGGAAGGCGCCTGCAGGACCATCTTCCAGCCCCCTGCTCAACGCAGGACTCCAAGTCAGAGCATCCCTATAGAATGATGGAAAATAGGGTTGGAAGGCGCCTGCAAGACCATGTATTCCAACCCCCTGCTCAACGCAGGACTCCAAGTCAGAGCATCCCTAAGGAATCATCTGAAAGTAGGGTTGGAAGTGGCCTGCAGGACCATCTTCCAGCCCCCTCCTCAACGAAGGACTCCAAGTCAGAGCATCCCTATAGAATCATCGAAAATAGAGTTGGAAGGAACCTGCAAGACCATCTAGTCCAACCCCTTGCTCAACGCAGGACTCCAAATCAGAGCATCCCTATAGAATGATCGAAAATAGGGTTGGAAGGCGCCTGCAAGACCATGTATTCCAACCCCGTGCTCAACGCAGGACTCCAAGTCAGAGCATCCTTATCGAATCATCTGAAAGTAGGGTTGGAAGTGGCCTGCAAGACCATCTAGTCCAGCCCCCTGCTCAACGCAGGACTCCAAGTCAGAGCATCCCTATAGAATTATCAAAAGTTAGGGTTGGAATTCGCCTGCAGGACCATCTTCCAGCCCCCTGCTCAACGCAGGACTCCAAGTCAGAGCATCCCTATAGAATGATTGAAAATAGGGTTGGAAGGGTCCTCCAAGACCATCCAGGGCACCCCCTGCTCAACGCAGGACTCCAAGTCAGAGTATCCCTCTAGAATCATCGAAAATAGAGTTGTAAGGGGCCTGCAAGACCATCTAGTCCAGCCCCCACCTCAATGCAGGACTCCAAGACAGAGCATCCCTCTAGAATCATCAAAAGGTAGGGTTGGAAGGCGGCTGCAAGACCATCTAGTCCAGCCCCCTGCTCAACGCAGGACTCCAAGTCAGAGCATCCCTATAGAATCATCGAAAATAGAGTTGGAAGGGATCTGCAAGACCATCTAGTCCAACCCCTTGCTCAACGCAGGAGTCCAAGCCAGAGCATCCCTATAGAATGATCTAAAATAGGGGTGGAAGGGGCCTGCAAGACCATCTAGTCTAACCCCCTGCTCAATGCAGGACTCTAAGAGCATCCGTATAGAATCATCTGAAAGTACGGTTGGAAGGGGCCTACAAGACCATCTAGTCCAACCCCTTGCTCAACACAGGACTCCAAATCAGAGCATCCCTATAGAATGATCGAAAATAGGGTTGGAAGGCGCCTGCAAGACCATGTATTCCAACCCCGTGCTCAACGCAGGACTCCAAGTCAGAGCATCCTTATCGAATCATCTGAAAGTAGGGTTGGAAGTGGCCTGCAAGACCATCTAGTCCAGCCCCCTGCTCAACGCAGGACTCCAAGTCAGAGCATCCCTATAGAATTATCAAAAGTTAGGGTTGGAAGGCGCCTGCAGGACCATCTTCCAGCCCCCTGCTCAACGCAGGACTCCAAGTCAGAGCATCCCTATAGAATCATGGAAAATAGGGTTGGAAGGCGCCTGCAAGACGATGTATTCCAACCCCCTGCTCAACGCAGGACTCCAAGTCAGAGCATGCCTATAGAATTATCAAAAGTTAGGGTTGGAAGTGGCCTGCAGGACCATCTTCCAGCCCCCTCCTCAACGCAGGACTCCAAGTCAGAGCATCCCTATAGAATCATCGAAAATAGAGTTGGAAGGGACCTGCAAGACCATCTAGTCCAACCCCCTGCTCAACGCAGGACTCCAAGTCAGAGCATCCCTATAGAATCATCTGAAAGTAGGGTTGGAAGTGGCCTGCAAGACCATCTAATCCAGCCCCCTGCTCAACGTAGGACTCCAAGTCAGAGCATCCCTATAGAAAGATCGAAAATAGTGTTGGAAGGCGCCTGCAAGGCCATCTAGTCCAGCCCCCTGCTCAACGCAGGACTCCAAGTCAGAGCATCCCTATAGAATGATTGAAAATAGGGTTGGAAGTGGCTTGCAAGGCCATCTAGTCCAGCCCCCTGCTCAAGGCAGGACTCCAAGTCACAGCATCCCTATAGAATTATCAAAAGTTAGGGTTGGAAGGCGCCTGCAGGACCATCTTCCAGCCCCCTGCTCAACGCAGGACTCCAAGTCAGAGCATCCCTATAGAATGATTGAAAATAGGGTTGGAAGGGGCCTGCAAGACCATCTAGTCCAGCCCCATTGTCAACGCAGGACTCCACGTCAGAGTATCCCTATAGAACGATTGAAAATAGGTTTGGAAGGTGCCTGCAAGACCATCTAGTCCAGCCCCATGGTCAACGCAGGACTCCAAGTCAGAGCATCCCTATAGAATCATTGGAAAGTAGGGTTGGGGAGGCCTGCAAGGCCATCTAGTCCAACCCCCTGCTCCAGGCAGGACTCCAGGTCAGAGCATCCCTATAGAATGATCGAAAATAGGGTTGGAAGGCGCCTGCAAGACCATGTATTCCAACCCAGTGCCTAACGCAGGACTCCAAGTCAGAGCATCCTTATCGAATCATCTGAAAGTAGGGTTGGAAGTGGCCTGCAAGACCATGTAGTCCAGTCCCCTCTTCAACGCAGGACTCCAAGTCAGAGCATCCCTATAGAATCCTCGAAAATAAGAGTTGGAAGGGGCTTGCAAGACCATCTAGTCCAACGCCCTGCTCAACGCAGGAGTCCAAGTCAGAGCATCCCTATAGAATCATCTGAAAGTAGGGTTGGAGGGCGCCTTCAAGACCATCTAGTCCAGCCCCCTGCTCAATTCAGGACTCCAAGTGAGAGCATCCGTATAGAAATATTGAAAATAGTGTTGGACTGTCCGGCAAGACAATCTAGTCCAGCCCCCTGCTCAACCCAGGACTCCAAGTCAGAGTATCCCTATAGAATCAATGAAAAGTAGGGTTGGGATGGGCCTGCAAGACCATGTAGTCCAATCCCGTGCGCAATGCAGGACTCCAAGTCAGAGCATCCCTATAGAATCATCTGAAAGTACGGTTGGAAGTGGCCTGCAAGACCATCTTGTCCAGCCCCCTGCTCAACGCAGGATTCCAAGTCAGAGCATCCCTATAAAATCATCAAAAAGTAGGGTTGGAATGGGCCTGCAAGACCTCCTAATCCAGCCTCCTGCTCAATGCAGGACTCCGAGTCAGAGCATCCGTATAGAATGATTGAAAATAGGGTTGGGAGGGGTCTGCAAGACAATCTAGTCCAGCCCCCTGCTCAATGAAGGACTCCAGGTCAGAGCATCCCTATAGAAATATTGAAAATAGGGGTGGACTGTCCGGCAAGACCATCTAGTCCAACCCCCTGCTCCAGGCAGGACTCCAGGTCAGAGCATCCCTATAGAATGACTGAAAATAGGGTTGGGAGGGGTCTGCAAGACAATCTAGTCCAGCCCCCTGCTCAATGAAGGACTCCAGCTCAGAGCATCCCTATAGAATGATCGAAAATAGGGTTGGAAGGCGCCTGCAAGACCATGTATTCCAACCCCGTGCTCAACGCAGGACTCCATGTCAGAGCATCCTTATCGAATCATCTGAAAGTAGGGTTGGAAGTGACCTGCAAGACCATCTAGTCCAGCCCCCTGCTCAAGGCAGGACTCCAAGTCACAGCATCCCTATAGAATTATCAAAAGTTAGGGTTGGAAGGCGCCTGCAGGACCATCTTCCAGCCCCATGCTCAACGCAGGACTCCAAGTCAGAGGATCCATATAGAATCATCTGAAAGTAGGGGTGGAAGGGGGGTAGAAGGCCATCTAATCCAGCCCCCTGCTCAACGTAGGACTCCAAGTCAGGGCAGCCCTATAGAATCATTCGAAAGTAGGGTTGGAAGGGGCCGGCAAGACCATCTAGTCCAGCCCCCTGCTCAACGCAGGACTCCAAGTCAGAGCATCCCTACAGAATGATCGGAAATATGGTTGGAAGGGGCCTGCAAGACCATCCAGTCCAGCCCCCTGGTCAACACAGGACTCCAAGTCAGAACATCCCGATAGAATCATCTGAAAGTAGGTTTGGAAGGGGCCTGCAAGGCCATCTAATCCAGCCCCCTGCTCAACGTAGGACTCCAAGTCAGAGCAGCCCTATCGAATCATTGGAAAGTAGGGTTGGGGTGGCCTGCAAGGCCATCTAGTCCAACCCCCTGCTTGAGGCAGGATTCCAAGTCACAGCATCCCTGTAGAATAATCAAAAAGTAGGGTTGGAAAGGGCCTGCAAGGCCATCTAGTCCAGCCCCCTGCTCAACGCAGGACTCCAATTCAAAGCAGCCCTACAGAATCATCGAAAAGTAGGGTTGGGAGGGGCCGACAAGACCATCTAGTCCAGCCAACTGCTCAATGCAGGACTCCAAGTCAGAGCATCCCTATAGAATGATCGATAATAAGGTTGGAAGGCACCTGCAAGACCATGTAGTCCAACCCCATGCTCAATGCAGGACTCCAAGTCAGAGCATCCCTATAGAATTATCAAAAGTTAGGGTTGGAAGGCGCCTACAGGACCATCTTCCAGCCCCCTGCTCAACGCAGGACTCCAAGTCAGAGCATCCCTATAGAATGATTGAAAGTAGGGTTGGAAGGGGCCTGCACGACCATCTAGTCCAGCCCCATGGTCAATGCAGGACTCCAAGTCAGAGCATCCCTATAGAATCATCTGAAAGTAGGGTTCGAAGGGGCCTGCAAGGCCATCGAATCCAGCCCCCTGCTCAACGTAGGACTCCAAGTGAGGGCAGCCCTATAGAATCATTGGAAAGAAGGGTTGGGGGGGGCCTGCAAGGCCATCTAGTCCAACCCCCTACTCCAGGCAGGACTCCAGGTCAGAGCATCCCTATAGAATGATCGAAAATAGGGTTGGAAGGCGCCTGCAAGACCACGTATTCCAACCCCGTGCTCAACGCAGGACTCCAAGTCAGAGCATCCTTATCGAATCATCTGAAAGTCGGGTTGTAAGTGGCCTGCAAGACCATCTAGTCCAGCCCCATGGTCAACGCAGGACTCCAAGTCAGAGCATCCCTATAGAATCATCTTTAAGTAGGGTTCGAAGGGCCCTGCAAGGCCATCTAATCCAGCCCCCTGTTCAACCTAGGACTCCAAGTCAGAGCAGCCCTACAGAATCTTTGGAAAGTAGGGTTGGGGAGGCCTGCAAGGCCATCTAGTCGAACCCTCTGCTCCCGGCAGGACTCCAGGTCAGAGCATCCCTATAGAATGATCGAAAATAGGGTTGGAAGGCGCCTGCAAGACCATGTATTCCAACCCCGTGCCTAACGCAGGACTCCAAGTCAGAGCATCCTTATCGAATCATCTGAAAGTAGGGTTGGAAGTGGCCTGCAAGACCATCTAGTCCAGTCCCCTGTTCAACGCAGGACTCCAAGCCAGAGCATCCCTATAGAATCCTCGAAAATAAGAGTTGGAAGGGGCTTGCAAGACCATCTAGTCCAACGCCCTGCTCAACGCAGGACTCCAAGTCAGAGCATCCCTATAGAATCATCTGAAAGTAGGGTTGGAGGGGGCCTTCAAGACCATCTTGTCCAGCCCTCTGCTCAACGCAGGATTCCAAGTCAGAGCATCCCTATAGAATCATCAGAAAGTAGGGTTGGAAGTGGCCTGCAAGACCATCTAGTCCAACCCCTTGCTCAACACAGGCCACCGAGTAAGAGCATCCCTATAGAATCATCTGAAAGTAGGGTTGGAAGCGGCCTGAAAGGCCATCTAATCCAGCCCCCTGCTCAACGTAGGACTCAAAGTCAGAGTAGCCCTATAGAATCATTGGAAAGTATGGTTGGGGGGGCCTGCAAGGACATCTAGTCCAACCCCCTACTCAAGGCAGGACTCCAAGTCACAGCATCCGTATAGAATAATCAAAAAGTAGGGTTGGGGGCGGCCTGCAAGGCCATCTAGTCCAACCCCCTACTCCAGGCAAGACTCCAGGTCAGAGCATCCCTATAGAATGATTGAAAATAGGGTTGGAAGGCGCCTGCAAGACCATGTATTCCAACCCCGTGCTCAACGCAGGACTCCAAGTCAGAGCATCCTTATCGAATCATCTGAAAGTCGGGTTGTAAGTGGCCTGCAAGACCATCTAGTCCAGCCCCCTGCTCAACGCAGGACTCCAAGTCAGAGCATCCCTATAGAATTATCAAAAGTTAGGGTTGGAAGGCGGCTGCAGGACCATCATCCAGCCCCCTGCTCAACGCAGGTCTCCACGTCAGAGCATCCCTATAGAATGATTGAAAATAGGGTTGGAAGGGGCCTGCAAGTCCATCTAGTCCAGCCCCCTGTTCAACGTAGGACTCCAAGTCAGAGCATCCCTATAGAATCATCTGAAAGTAGGGTTGGGGAGGCCTGCAAGGCCATCTAGTC
Source organism: Heloderma suspectum (assembly GCF_057233095.1). Classification (NCBI taxonomy): domain Eukaryota; kingdom Metazoa; phylum Chordata; class Lepidosauria; order Squamata; family Helodermatidae; genus Heloderma; species Heloderma suspectum. The sequence continues at coordinate 50,896,720 of NC_139475.1, forward strand.
CAACCCCCTGCTCCAGGCAGGACTCCAGGTCAGAGCATCCCTATAGAATGATCGAATATAGGGTTGGAAGGCGCCTGCAAGACCATGTATTCCAACCCCGTGCCTAACGCAGGACTCCAAGTCAGAGCATCCTTATCGAATCATCTGAAAGTAGGGTTGGAAGTGGCCTGCAAGACAATCTAGTCCAGTCCCCTGTTCAACGCAGGACTCCAAGTCAGAGCATCCCTATAGAATCCTCGAAAATAAGAGTTGGAAGGGGCTTGCAAGACCATCTAGTCCAACGCCCTGCTCAACGCAGGACTCCAAGTCAGAGCATCCCAATAGAATCATCTGAAAGTAGGGTTGGAGGGGGCCTTCAAGACCATCTTGTCCAGCCCCCTGCTCAACGCAGGATTCCAATTCAGAGCATCCCTATAGAATCATCAGAAAGTAGGGTTGGAAGGGGCCTACAAGACCATCTAGTCCAACCCCTTGCTCAACACAGGACACCGAGTAAGAGCATCCCTATAGAATCATCTGAAAGTAGGGTTGGAAGGGGACTGCAAGGCCATCTAATCCAGCCCCCTGCTCAACGTAGGACTCCAAGTCAGAGTAGCCCTATAGAATCATTGGAAAGTATGGTTGGGGGGGCCTGCAAGGCCATCTAGTCCAACCCCCTACTCAAGGCAGGACTCCAAGTCACAGCATCCGTATAGAATAATCAAAAAGTAGGGGTGGGAGGGGTCTGCAGGACCATCTAAACCAGCCCCCTGCTCAACGCAGGACTCCAAGTCAGAGCACCCTATAGTATCATCAAAAGCTAGGGTTGGAAGGGTCCGGCAAGACCATCTAGTCCAGCCTCCTGCTTAAAGCAGGACTCCAAGTCAGAGCATCCCCATAGAATAACCGAAAATAGGGTTGGGATGGGTCTGCAAGACCATCTACTCCAGCCCCCTGCTCAATTCAGGACTCCAAGTCAGAGCATCCCTATAGAATGATCAAAAAGTAGGGTTGGAATGGGCCTGCAAAACCTCCTAATCCAGCCTCCTGCTCAATGCAGGACTCCGAGTCAGAGCATCCCTATAGAATGATTGAAAATAGGGTTGGGAGGGGTCTGCAAGACAATCTAGTCCAACCCCGTGCTCAACGCAGGACTCCAAGGCAGAGCATCCCTATAGAATGATGGAAAATAGGGTTGGAAGGGGCCTGCAAGACCATCTAGTCCAGCCAACTGCTCAATGCAGGACTCCAAGTCAGAGCATCCCTATAGAATGATCGATAATAAGGTTGGAAGGCGCCTGCAAGACCATGTATTCCAACCCCATGCTCAATGCAGGACTCCAAGTCAGAGCATCCCTATAGAATTATCAAAAGTTAGGGTTGGAAGGCGCCTGCAGGACCATGTTCCAGCCCCCTGCTCAACGCAGGACTCCAAGTCAGAGCATCCCTATAGAATGATTGAAAATAGGGATGGAAGGGGCCTGCAAGACCATCTAGTCCAGCCCCATGGTCAATGCAGGACTCCAAGTCAGAGCATCCCTATAGAATCATCTGAAAGTAGGGTTCGAAGGGGCCTGCAAGGGCATCGAATCCAGCCCCCTGCTCAACGTAGGACTCCAAGTGAGGGCAGCCCTATAGAATCATTGGAAAGAAGGGTTGGGGGGGGTCTGCAAGGCCATCTAGTCCAACCCGCTACTCCAGGCAGGACTCCAGGTCAGAGCATCCCTATAGAATGATTGCAAATAGGGTTGGAAGGCGCCTGCAAGACCATGTATTCCAACCCCGTGCTCAACGCAGGACTCCAAGTCAGAGCATCCTTATCGAATCATCTGAAAGTCGGGTTGTAAGTGGCCTGCAAGACCATCTAGTCCAGCCCCCTGCTCAACGCAGGACTCCAAGTCAGAGCATCCCTATAGAATTATCAAAAGTTAGGGTTGGAAGGCGCCTGCAGGACCATCATCCAGCCCCCTGCTCAACGCAGGACTCCACGTCAGAGCATCCCTATAGAATGATTGAAAATAGGGTTGGAAGGGGCCTGCAAGACCATCTAGTCCAGACCCATGGTCAATGCAGGACTCCAAGTCAGAGCATCCCTATAGAATCATCTTTAAGTAGGGTTCGAAGGGCCCTGCAAGGCCATCTAATCCAGCCCCCTGTTCAACCTAGGACTCCAAGTCAGAGCAGCCCTATAGAATCTTTGGAAAGTAGGGTTGGGGAGGCCTGGAAGGCCATCTAGTCGAACCCCCTGCTCCCGGCAGGACTCCAGGTCAGAGCATCCCTATAGAATGATCGAAAATAGGGTTGGAAGGCGCCTGAAAGACCATGTATTCCAACCCCGTGCCTAACGCAGGACTCCAACTCAGAGCATCCTTATCGAATCATCTGAAAGTAGAGTTGGAAGTGGCCTGCAAGACCATCTAGTCCAGTCCCCTGTTCAACGCAGGACTCCAAGCCAGAGCATCCCTATAGAATCCTCGAAAATAAGAGTTGGAAGGGGCTTGCAAGACCATCTAGTCCAACGCCCTGCTCAACGCAGGAGTCCAAGTCAGAGCATCCCTATAGAATCATCTGAAAGTAGGGTTGGAGGGGGCCTTCAAGACCATCTTGTCCAGCCCCCTGCTCAACGCAGGATTCCAAGTCAGAGCATCCCTATAGAATCATCAGAAAGTAGGGTTGGAAGGGGTCTGCAAGACCATCTAGTCCAACCCCTTCCTCAACACAGGCCACCGAGTAAGAGCATCCCTATAGAATCATCTGAAAGTAGGGTTGGAAGCGGCCTGCAAGGCCATCTAATCCAGCCCCCTGCTCAACGTAGGACTCCAAGTCAGAGTAGCCCTATAGAATCATTGGAAAGTATGGTTGGGGGGGCCTGCAAGGCCATCTAGTCCAACCCCCTGCTCAATGCAGGACTCCAAGTCAGAGCACCCTATAGTATCATCAAAAGCTAGGGTTGGAAGGGTCCGGCAAGACCATCTAGTCCAGCCTCCTGCGTAAAGCAGGACTCCAAGACAGAGCATCCCTATAGAATGATCAAAAATAGGGTTGGAAGGGGCCTACAAGACCATCTACTCCAGCCCCCTGCTCAATTCAGGACTCCACGTCAGAGCATCCCTATAAAATCATCAAAAAGTAGGGTTGGAATGGGTCTGCAAAACCTCCTAAACCAGCCTCCTGCTCAATGCAGGACTCCGAGTCAGAGCATCCCTATAGAATGATTGAAAATAGGGTTGGGAGGGGTCTGCAAGACAATCTAGTCCAGCCCCCTGCTCAATGAAGGACTCCAGGTCAGAGCATCCCTATAGAATGATCGAAAATAGGGTTGGAAGGCGCCTGCAAGACCATCTAGTCCAGCCAACTGCTCAATGCAGGACTCCAAGTCAGAGCATCCCTATAGAATGATCCATAATAAGGTTGGAAGGCGCCTGCAAGACCATGTAGTCCAACCCCATGCTCAATGCAGGACTCCAAGTCAGAGCATCCCTATAGAATCATCTGAAAGTAGGGTTGGAAGTAACCTGCAAGACCATCTAGTCCAGCCCCCTGTTCAAGGCAGGACTCCAAGTCACAGCATCCCTATAGAATTATCAAAAGTTAGGGTTGGGAGGCGCCTGCAGGACCATCTTCCAGCCCCCTGCTCAACGCAGGACTCCAAGTCAGAGCATCCCTATAGAATCATCTGAAAGTAGGGTTGGAAGGGGGGTGGAAGGCCATCTAATCCAGCCCCCTGCTCAACGTAGGACTCCAAGTCAGGGCAGCCCTATAGAATCATTGGAAAGTGGGGTTGGAAGGGGTCGGCAAGACCATCTAGTCCAGCCCCCTACTCAACGCAGGACTCCAAGTCAGAGCATCCCTACAGAATGATCGGAAATATGGTTGGAAGGGGCCTGCAAGACCATCCAGTCCAGCCCCCTGGTCAACACAGGACTCCAGGTCAGAGCATCCCTATAGAATCATTGAAAAGTAGGGTTGGGATGGGCCTGCAAGACCATCTAGTCCAACCCCCTGCTCAACGCAGGACTCCAAGGCAGAGCATCCCTATAGAATGGTCGATAATAGCTTTGGAAGGCGCCTGCAAGACCATCTAGTCCAACCCCCTGCTCAACGCAGGACTCCAAGGCAGAGCATCCCTATAGAATGAAGGAAAATAAGGTTGGAAGTGGCCTGCAAGACAATCTAGTCCAGCCCCCTGCTCAACACAGGATTCCAAGTCAGAGCATCCCTATAGAATCATTAGAAAGTAGGGTTGGAAGGGGCCTGCAACGCCATCTCATCCAGCCCCCTGCTCAACGTAGGACTCCAAGTCAGAGCAGCCCTATAGAATCATTGGAAAGTAGGGTTGGACGGGCCTGCAAGGCCATCTAGACCAACCCCCTGCTCAAGAGAGGACTCCAAGTCACAGCATCCCTATAGAAATATCAGAAAGTAGGGTTGGAAGGGGCCTACAAGACCATCTAAACCAGCCCCCTGCTCAACGCAGGACTCCAAGTCAGAGCATCACCATAGAATAATCGAAAATAGGGTTGGGAGGGGCCTCCAAGACCATCTAGTCCAGCCCCCTCCTTAACGCAGGACTCCAAGTCAGAGCATCCCTATAGAATGATCAAAAATAGGGTTGGAAGGGGCCTACAAGACCATTTACTCCAGCCCCCTGCTCAATTCAGGACTCCAAGTGAGAGCATCCCTATAGAAATATTGAAAATAGGGTTGGACTGTCCGGCAAGACCATCTAGTCCAGCCCCCTGCTCAAGGCAGGACCCCAAGTCAAAGCATTCCTATAGAATGACTGAAAATAGGGTTGGGAGGGGTCTGCAAGACAATCTAGTCCAGCCCCCTGCTCAATGAAGGACTCCAGGTCAGAGCATCCCTATAGAATCATCTGAAAGTAGGTTTGGAAGGGGCCTGCAAGGCCATCTAATCCAGCCCCCTGCTCAACGTAGGACTCCAAGTCAGAGCAGCCCTATCGAATCATTGGAAAGTAGGGTTGGGGTGGCCTGCAAGGCCATCTAGTCCAACCCCCTGCTTGAGGAAGGACTCCAAGTCACAGCATCCCTATAGAATAATCAAAAAGTAGGGTTGGAAAGGGCCTGCAAGGCCATCTAGTCCAGCCCCCTGCTCAACGCAGGACTCCAAGTCAAAGCAGCCCTACAGAATCATCGAAAAGTAGGGTTGGGAGGGGCCGACAAGACCATCTAGTCCAGCCCCCTGCTCAACACAGGACTCCCAAGTCAGAGCACCCCTATAGCATCATCAAAAAGTAGGGTTGGAAGGGGCCTGCAAGACCATCTAGTCCAGCCCCATGCTCAACGCAGGACTCCCAAGGCACAGCATCCCTATATTGTCAGCAAAGGTAGGGTTGGAAGGGGCCTGCAAGACCATGTATTCCAACCCCGTGCTGAACGCAGGACTCCAAGTCAGAGCAGCCCTATAGAATCATTGGAAAGTAGGGTTGGGGGGGGGCTGCAAGGCCATCTTTTCCAAGCCCCTCCTCCAGGCAGGACTCCAGGTCAGAGCATCCCTATAGAATGATCGAAAATAGGGTTGGAAGGCGCCTGCAAGACCATATATTCCAACCCCGTGCTCAACGCAGGACTCCAAGTCAGAGCATCCTTATCGAATCATCTGAAAGTAGGGTTGGAAGTGGCCTGCAAGAGAATCTAGTCCAGCCCCCTGCTCAACGCAGGACTCCAAGTCAGAGCATCCCTATAGAATTATCAAAAGGTAGGGTTGGAAGGCGCCTGCAGGACCATCTTCCAGCCCCCTGCTCAACGCAGGACTCCAAGTCAGAGCATCCCTATAGAATTATGGAAAATAGGGTTGGAAGGCGCCTGCAAGACCATGTATTCCAACCCCCTGCTCAACGCAGGACTCCAAGTCAGAGCATCCCTATAGAATCATCGAAAATAGAGTTGGAAGGAACCTGCAAGACCATCTAGTCCAACCCCTTGCTCAACGCAGGACTCCAAATCAGAGCATCCCTATAGAATGATCGAAAATAGGGTTGGAAGGCGCCTGCAAGACCATGTATTCCAACCCCGTGCTCAACGCAGGACTCCAAGTCAGAGCATCCTTATCGAATCATCTGAAAGTAGGGTTGGAAGTGGCCTGCAAGACCATCTAGTCCAGCCCCCTGCTCAACGCAGGACTCCAAGTCAGAGCATCCGTATAGAATTATCAAAAGTTAGGGTTGGAAGGCGCCTGCAGTCCCATCTTCCAGCCCCCTGCTCAACGCAGGACTCCAAGTCAGAGCATCCCTATAGAATGATTGAAAATAGGGTTGGAAGGGTCCTCCAAGACCATCCAGGGCACCCCCTGCTCAACGCAGGACTCCAAGTCAGAGTATCCCTCTAGAATCATCGAAAATAGAGTTGTAAGGGGCCTGCAAGACCATCTAGTCCAGCCCCCACCTCAATGCAGGACTCCAAGACAGAGCATCCCTATAGAATCATCAAAAGGTAGGGTTGGAAGGCGGCTGCAAGACCATCTAGTCCAGCCCCCTGCTCAACGCAGGACTCCAAGTCAGAGCATCCCTATAGAATCATCGAAAATAGAGTTGGAAGGGATCTGCAAGACCATCTAGTCCAACCCCTTGCTCAACGCAGGAGTCCAAGCCAGAGCATCCCTATAGAATGATCTAAAATAGGGGTGGAAGGGGCCTGCAAGACCATCTAGTCTAACCCCCTGCTCAATGCAGGACTCTAAGAGCATCCGTATAGAATCATCTGAAAGTACGGTTGGAAGGGGCCTACAAGACCATCTAGTCCAACCCCTTGCTCAACACAGGACTCCGAGTCAGAGCATCCCTATAGAATGATCGAAAATAGGGTTGGAAGGTGCCTGCAAGACCATGTATTCCAACCCCGTGCTCAACGCAGGACTCCAAGTCAGAGCATCCTTATCGAATCATCTGAAAGTAGGGTTGGAAGTGGCCTGCAAGACCATCTAGTCCAGCCCCCTGCTCAACGCAGGACTCCAAGTCAGAGCATCCCTATAGAATTATCAAAAGTTAGGGTTGGAAGGCGCCTGCAGGACCATCTTCCAGCCCCCTGCTCAACGCAGGACTCCAAGTCAGAGCATCCCTATATAATCATGGAAAATAGGGTTGGAAGGCGCCTGCAAGACGATGTATTCCAACCCCCTGCTCAACGCAGGACTCCAAGTCAGAGCATGCCTATAGAATTATCAAAAGTTAGGGTTGGAAGTGGCCTGCAGGACCATCTTCCAGCCCCCTGCTCAACGCAGGACTCCAAGTCAGAGCATCCCTATAGAATCATCGAAAATAGAGTTGGAAGGGACCTGCAAGACCATCTAGTCCAACCCCCTGCTCAACGCAGGACTCCAAGTCAGAGCATCCCTATAGAATCATCTGAAAGTAGGGTTGGAAGTGGCCTGCAAGACCATCTAATCCAGCCCCCTGCTCAACGTAGGACTCCAAGTCAGAGCATCCCTATAGAAAGATCGAAAATAGAGTTGGAAGGCGCCTGCAAGGCCATCTAGTCCAGCCCCCTGCTCAACGCAGGACTCCAAGTCAGAGCATCCCTATAGAATGATTGAAAATAGGGTTGGAAGTGGCTTGCAAGACCATCTAGTCAAGCCCCCTGCTCAAGGCAGGACTCCAAGTCACAGCATCCCTATAGAATTATCAAAAGTTAGGGTTGGAAGGCGCCTGCAGGACCATCTTCCAGCCCCCTGCTCAACGCAGGACTCCAAGTCAGAGCATCCCTATAGAATGATTGAAAATAGGGTTGGAAGGGGCCTGCAAGACTAATCCAGCCCCCTGCTCAACGCAGGACTCCAGGTCAGAGCATCCCTATAGAATCATCGAAAATAGAGCTGGAAGGAACCTGCAAGACCATCTAGTCCAACCCCTTCCTTAACGCAGGACTCCAAATCAGAGCATCCCTATAGAATGATTGAAAATATGGTTGGAAGGGGCCTGCAAGACCATGTATTCCAACCCCGTGCTGTACGCAGGACTCCAAGTCAGAGCAGCCCTATAGAATCATTGGAAAGTAGGGTTGGGGGGGGCCTGCAAGGCCATCTTTTCCAAGCCCCTCCTCCAGGCAGGACTCCAGGTCAGAGCATCCCTATAGAATGATCGAAAATAGGGTTGGAAGGCCCCTGCAGGACCATGTATTCCAACCCCGTGCTCAACGCAGGACTCCAAGTCAGAGCATCCTTATCGAATCATCTGAAAGTAGGGTTGGAAGTGGCCTGCAAGACAATCTAGTCCAGCCCCCTGCTCAACGCAGGACTCCAAGTCAGAGCATCCCTATAGAATTATCAAAAGGTAGGGTTGGAAGGCGCCTGCAGGACCATCTTCCAGCCCCCTGCTCAACGCAGGACTCCAAGTCAGAGCATCCCTATAGAATGATGGAAAATAGGGTTGGAAGGCGCCTGCAAGACCATGTATTCCAACCCCCTGCTCAACGCAGGACTCCAAGTCAGAGCATCCCTAAGGAATCATCTGAAAGTAGGGTTGGAAGTGGCCTGCAGGACCATCTTCCAGCCCCCTCCTCAACGAAGGACTCCAAGTCAGAGCATCCCTATAGAATCATCGAAAATAGAGTTGGAAGGAACCTGCAAGACCATCTAGTCCAACCCCTTGCTCAACGCAGGACTCCAAATCAGAGCATCCCTATAGAATGATCGAAAATAGGGTTGGAAGGCGCCTGCAAGACCATGTATTCCAACCCCGTGCTCAACGCAGGACTCCAAGTCAGAGCATCCTTATCGAATCATCTGAAAGTAGGGTTGGAAGTGGCCTGCAAGACCATCTAGTCCAGCCCCCTGCTCAACGCAGGACTCCAAGTCAGAGCATCCCTATAGAATTATCAAAAGTTAGGGTTGGAATTCGCCTGCAGGACCATCTTCCAGCCCCCTGCTCAACGCAGGACTCCAAGTCAGAGCATCCCTATAGAATGATTGAAAATAGGGTTGGAAGGGTCCTCCAAGACCATCCAGGGCACCCCCTGCTCAACGCAGGACTCCAAGTCAGAGTATCCCTCTAGAATCATCGAAAATAGAGTTGTAAGGGGCCTGCAAGACCATCTAGTCCAGCCCCCACCTCAATGCAGGACTCCAAGACAGAGCATCCCTCTAGAATCATCAAAAGGTAGGGTTGGAAGGCGGCTGCAAGACCATCTAGTCCAGCCCCCTGCTCAACGCAGGACTCCAAGTCAGAGCATCCCTATAGAATCATCGAAAATAGAGTTGGAAGGGATCTGCAAGACCATCTAGTCCAACCCCTTGCTCAACGCAGGAGTCCAAGCCAGAGCATCCCTATAGAATGATCTAAAATAGGGGTGGAAGGGGCCTGCAAGACCATCTAGTCTAACCCCCTGCTCAATGCAGGACTCTAAGAGCATCCGTATAGAATCATCTGAAAGTACGGTTGGAAGGGGCCTACAAGACCATCTAGTCCAACCCCTTGCTCAACACAGGACTCCAAATCAGAGCATCCCTATAGAATGATCGAAAATAGGGTTGGAAGGCGCCTGCAAGACCATGTATTCCAACCCCGTGCTCAACGCAGGACTCCAAGTCAGAGCATCCTTATCGAATCATCTGAAAGTAGGGTTGGAAGTGGCCTGCAAGACCATCTAGTCCAGCCCCCTGCTCAACGCAGGACTCCAAGTCAGAGCATCCCTATAGAATTATCAAAAGTTAGGGTTGGAAGGCGCCTGCAGGACCATCTTCCAGCCCCCTGCTCAACGCAGGACTCCAAGTCAGAGCATCCCTATAGAATCATGGAAAATAGGGTTGGAAGGCGCCTGCAAGACGATGTATTCCAACCCCCTGCTCAACGCAGGACTCCAAGTCAGAGCATGCCTATAGAATTATCAAAAGTTAGGGTTGGAAGTGGCCTGCAGGACCATCTTCCAGCCCCCTCCTCAACGCAGGACTCCAAGTCAGAGCATCCCTATAGAATCATCGAAAATAGAGTTGGAAGGGACCTGCAAGACCATCTAGTCCAACCCCCTGCTCAACGCAGGACTCCAAGTCAGAGCATCCCTATAGAATCATCTGAAAGTAGGGTTGGAAGTGGCCTGCAAGACCATCTAATCCAGCCCCCTGCTCAACGTAGGACTCCAAGTCAGAGCATCCCTATAGAAAGATCGAAAATAGAGTTGGAAGGCGCCTGCAAGGCCATCTAGTCCAGCCCCCTGCTCAACGCAGGACTCCAAGTCAGAGCATCCCTATAGAATGATTGAAAATAGGGTTGGAAGTGGCTTGCAAGGCCATCTAGTCCAGCCCCCTGCTCAAGGCAGGACTCCAAGTCACAGCATCCCTATAGAATTATCAAAAGTTAGGGTTGGAAGGCGCCTGCAGGACCATCTTCCAGCCCCCTGCTCAACGCAGGACTCCAAGTCAGAGCATCCCTATAGAATGATTGAAAATAGGGTTGGAAGGGGCCTGCAAGACCATCTAGTCCAGCCCCATTGTCAACGCAGGACTCCACGTCAGAGTATCCCTATAGAACGATTGAAAATAGGGTTGGAAGGTGCCTGCAAGACCATCTAGTCCAGCCCCATGGTCAACGCAGGACTCCAAGTCAGAGCATCCCTATAGAATCATTGGAAAGTAGGGTTGGGGAGGCCTGCAAGGCCATCTAGTCCAACCCCCTGCTCCAGGCAGGACTCCAGGTCAGAGCATCCCTATAGAATGATCGAAAATAGGGTTGGAAGGCGCCTGCAAGACCATGTATTCCAACCCAGTGCCTAACGCAGGACTCCAAGTCAGAGCATCCTTATCGAATCATCTGAAAGTAGGGTTGGAAGTGGCCTGCAAGACCATGTAGTCCAGTCCCCTCTTCAACGCAGGACTCCAAGTCAGAGCATCCCTATAGAATCCTCGAAAATAAGAGTTGGAAGGGGCTTGCAAGACCATCTAGTCCAACGCCCTGCTCAACGCAGGAGTCCAAGTCAGAGCATCCCTATAGAATCATCTGAAAGTAGGGTTGGAGGGCGCCTTCAAGACCATCTAGTCCAGCCCCCTGCTCAATTCAGGACTCCAAGTGAGAGCATCCGTATAGAAATATTGAAAATAGTGTTGGACTGTCCGGCAAGACAATCTAGTCCAGCCCCCTGCTCAACCCAGGACTCCAAGTCAGAGTATCCCTATAGAATCAATGAAAAGTAGGGTTGGGATGGGCCTGCAAGACCATGTAGTCCAATCCCGTGCGCAATGCAGGACTCCAAGTCAGAGCATCCCTATAGAATCATCTGAAAGTACGGTTGGAAGTGGCCTGCAAGACCATCTTGTCCAGCCCCCTGCTCAACGCAGGATTCCAAGTCAGAGCATCCCTATAAAATCATCAAAAAGTAGGGTTGGAATGGGCCTGCAAGACCTCCTAATCCAGCCTCCTGCTCAATGCAGGACTCCGAGTCAGAGCATCCGTATAGAATGATTGAAAATAGGGTTGGGAGGGGTCTGCAAGACAATCTAGTCCAGCCCCCTGCTCAATGAAGGACTCCAGGTCAGAGCATCCCTATAGAAATATTGAAAATAGGGGTGGACTGTCCGGCAAGACCATCTAGTCCAACCCCCTGCTCCAGGCAGGACTCCAGGTCAGAGCATCCCTATAGAATGACTGAAAATAGGGTTGGGAGGGGTCTGCAAGACAATCTAGTCCAGCCCCCTGCTCAATGAAGGACTCCAGCTCAGAGCATCCCTATAGAATGATCGAAAATAGGGTTGGAAGGCGCCTGCAAGACCATGTATTCCAACCCCGTGCTCAACGCAGGACTCCATGTCAGAGCATCCTTATCGAATCATCTGAAAGTAGGGTTGGAAGTGACCTGCAAGACCATCTAGTCCAGCCCCCTGCTCAAGGCAGGACTCCAAGTCACAGCATCCCTATAGAATTATCAAAAGTTAGGGTTGGAAGGCGCCTGCAGGACCATCTTCCAGCCCCATGCTCAACGCAGGACTCCAAGTCAGAGGATCCATATAGAATCATCTGAAAGTAGGGGTGGAAGGGGGGTAGAAGGCCATCTAATCCAGCCCCCTGCTCAACGTAGGACTCCAAGTCAGGGCAGCCCTATAGAATCATTCGAAAGTAGGGTTGGAAGGGGCCGGCAAGACCATCTAGTCCAGCCCCCTGCTCAACGCAGGACTCCAAGTCAGAGCATCCCTACAGAATGATCGGAAATATGGTTGGAAGGGGCCTGCAAGACCATCCAGTCCAGCCCCCTGGTCAACACAGGACTCCAAGTCAGAACATCCCGATAGAATCATCTGAAAGTAGGTTTGGAAGGGGCCTGCAAGGCCATCTAATCCAGCCCCCTGCTCAACGTAGGACTCCAAGTCAGAGCAGCCCTATCGAATCATTGGAAAGTAGGGTTGGGGTGGCCTGCAAGGCCATCTAGTCCAACCCCCTGCTTGAGGCAGGATTCCAAGTCACAGCATCCCTGTAGAATAATCAAAAAGTAGGGTTGGAAAGGGCCTGCAAGGCCATCTAGTCCAGCCCCCTGCTCAACGCAGGACTCCAATTCAAAGCAGCCCTACAGAATCATCGAAAAGTAGGGTTGGGAGGGGCCGACAAGACCATCTAGTCCAGCCAACTGCTCAATGCAGGACTCCAAGTCAGAGCATCCCTATAGAATGATCGATAATAAGGTTGGAAGGCACCTGCAAGACCATGTAGTCCAACCCCATGCTCAATGCAGGACTCCAAGTCAGAGCATCCCTATAGAATTATCAAAAGTTAGGGTTGGAAGGCGCCTACAGGACCATCTTCCAGCCCCCTGCTCAACGCAGGACTCCAAGTCAGAGCATCCCTATAGAATGATTGAAAGTAGGGTTGGAAGGGGCCTGCACGACCATCTAGTCCAGCCCCATGGTCAACGCAGGACTCCAAGTCAGAGCATCCCTATAGAATCATCTGAAAGTAGGGTTCGAAGGGGCCTGCAAGGCCATCGAATCCAGCCCCCTGCTCAACGTAGGACTCCAAGTGAGGGCAGCCCTATAGAATCATTGGAAAGAAGGGTTGGGGGGGGCCTGCAAGGCCATCTAGTCCAACCCCCTACTCCAGGCAGGACTCCAGGTCAGAGCATCCCTATAGAATGATCGAAAATAGGGTTGGAAGGCGCCTGCAAGACCACGTATTCCAACCCCGTGCTCAACGCAGGACTCCAAGTCAGAGCATCCTTATCGAATCATCTGAAAGTCGGGTTGTAAGTGGCCTGCAAGACCATCTAGTCCAGCCCCATGGTCAACGCAGGACTCCAAGTCAGAGCATCCCTATAGAATCATCTTTAAGTAGGGTTCGAAGGGCCCTGCAAGGCCATCTAATCCAGCCCCCTGTTCAACCTAGGACTCCAAGTCAGAGCAGCCCTACAGAATCTTTGGAAAGTAGGGTTGGGGAGGCCTGCAAGGCCATCTAGTCGAACCCTCTGCTCCCGGCAGGACTCCAGGTCAGAGCATCCCTATAGAATGATCGAAAATAGGGTTGGAAGGCGCCTGCAAGACCATGTATTCCAACCCCGTGCCTAACGCAGGACTCCAAGTCAGAGCATCCTTATCGAATCATCTGAAAGTAGGGTTGGAAGTGGCCTGCAAGACCATCTAGTCCAGTCCCCTGTTCAACGCAGGACTCCAAGCCAGAGCATCCCTATAGAATCCTCGAAAATAAGAGTTGGAAGGGGCTTGCAAGACCATCTAGTCCAACGCCCTGCTCAACGCAGGACTCCAAGTCAGAGCATCCCTATAGAATCATCTGAAAGTAGGGTTGGAGGGGGCCTTCAAGACCATCTTGTCCAGCCCTCTGCTCAACGCAGGATTCCAAGTCAGAGCATCCCTATAGAATCATCAGAAAGTAGGGTTGGAAGTGGCCTGCAAGACCATCTAGTCCAACCCCTTGCTCAACACAGGCCACCGAGTAAGAGCATCCCTATAGAATCATCTGAAAGTAGGGTTGGAAGCGGCCTGAAAGGCCATCTAATCCAGCCCCCTGCTCAACGTAGGACTCAAAGTCAGAGTAGCCCTATAGAATCATTGGAAAGTATGGTTGGGGGGGCCTGCAAGGACATCTAGTCCAACCCCCTACTCAAGGCAGGACTCCAAGTCACAGCATCCGTATAGAATAATCAAAAAGTAGGGTTGGGGGCGGCCTGCAAGGCCATCTAGTCCAACCCCCTACTCCAGGCAAGACTCCAGGTCAGAGCATCCCTATAGAATGATTGAAAATAGGGTTGGAAGGCGCCTGCAAGACCATGTATTCCAACCCCGTGCTCAACGCAGGACTCCAAGTCAGAGCATCCTTATCGAATCATCTGAAAGTCGGGTTGTAAGTGGCCTGCAAGACCATCTAGTCCAGCCCCCTGCTCAACGCAGGACTCCAAGTCAGAGCATCCCTATAGAATTATCAAAAGTTAGGGTTGGAAGGCGGCTGCAGGACCATCATCCAGCCCCCTGCTCAACGCAGGTCTCCACGTCAGAGCATCCCTATAGAATGATTGAAAATAGGGTTGGAAGGGGCCTGCAAGTCCATCTAGTCCAGCCCCCTGTTCAACGTAGGACTCCAAGTCAGAGCATCCCTATAGAATCATCTGAAAGTAGGGTTGGGGAGGCCTGCAAGGCCATCTAGTCCAACCCCCTGCTCCAGGCAGGACTCCAGGTCAGAGCATCCCTATAGAATGATCGAATATAGGGTTGGAAGGCGCCTGCAAGACCATGTATTCCAACCCCGTGCCTAACGCAGGACTCCAAGTCAGAGCATCCTTATCGAATCATCTGAAAGTAGGGTTGGAAGTGGCCTGCAAGACAATCTAGTCCAGTCCCCTGTTCAACGCAGGACTCCAAGTCAGAGCATCCCTATAGAATCCTCGAAAATAAGAGTTGGAAGGGGCTTGCAAGACCATCTAGTCCAACGCCCTGCTCAACGCAGGACTCCAAGTCAGAGCATCCCAATAGAATCATCTGAAAGTAGGGTTGGAGGGGGCCTTCAAGACCATCTTGTCCAGCCCCCTGCTCAACGCAGGATTCCAATTCAGAGCATCCCTATAGAATCATCAGAAAGTAGGGTTGGAAGGGGCCTACAAGACCATCTAGTCCAACCCCTTGCTCAACACAGGACACCGAGTAAGAGCATCCCTATAGAATCATCTGAAAGTAGGGTTGGAAGGGGACTGCAAGGCCATCTAATCCAGCCCCCTGCTCAACGTAGGACTCCAAGTCAGAGTAGCCCTATAGAATCATTGGAAAGTATGGTTGGGGGGGCCTGCAAGGCCATCTAGTCCAACCCCCTACTCAAGGCAGGACTCCAAGTCACAGCATCCGTATAGAATAATCAAAAAGTAGGGGTGGGAGGGGTCTGCAGGACCATCTAAACCAGCCCCCTGCTCAACGCAGGACTCCAAGTCAGAGCACCCTATAGTATCATCAAAAGCTAGGGTTGGAAGGGTCCGGCAAGACCATCTAGTCCAGCCTCCTGCTTAAAGCAGGACTCCAAGTCAGAGCATCCCCATAGAATAACCGAAAATAGGGTTGGGATGGGTCTGCAAGACCATCTACTCCAGCCCCCTGCTCAATTCAGGACTCCAAGTCAGAGCATCCCTATAGAATGATCAAAAAGTAGGGTTGGAATGGGCCTGCAAAACCTCCTAATCCAGCCTCCTGCTCAATGCAGGACTCCGAGTCAGAGCATCCCTATAGAATGATTGAAAATAGGGTTGGGAGGGGTCTGCAAGACAATCTAGTCCAACCCCGTGCTCAACGCAGGACTCCAAGGCAGAGCATCCCTATAGAATGATGGAAAATAGGGTTGGAAGGGGCCTGCAAGACCATCTAGTCCAGCCAACTGCTCAATGCAGGACTCCAAGTCAGAGCATCCCTATAGAATGATCGATAATAAGGTTGGAAGGCGCCTGCAAGACCATGTATTCCAACCCCATGCTCAATGCAGGACTCCAAGTCAGAGCATCCCTATAGAATTATCAAAAGTTAGGGTTGGAAGGCGCCTGCAGGACCATGTTCCAGCCCCCTGCTCAACGCAGGACTCCAAGTCAGAGCATCCCTATAGAATGATTGAAAATAGGGATGGAAGGGGCCTGCAAGACCATCTAGTCCAGCCCCATGGTCAATGCAGGACTCCAAGTCAGAGCATCCCTATAGAATCATCTGAAAGTAGGGTTCGAAGGGGCCTGCAAGGGCATCGAATCCAGCCCCCTGCTCAACGTAGGACTCCAAGTGAGGGCAGCCCTATAGAATCATTGGAAAGAAGGGTTGGGGGGGGTCTGCAAGGCCATCTAGTCCAACCCGCTACTCCAGGCAGGACTCCAGGTCAGAGCATCCCTATAGAATGATTGCAAATAGGGTTGGAAGGCGCCTGCAAGACCATGTATTCCAACCCCGTGCTCAACGCAGGACTCCAAGTCAGAGCATCCTTATCGAATCATCTGAAAGTCGGGTTGTAAGTGGCCTGCAAGACCATCTAGTCCAGCCCCCTGCTCAACGCAGGACTCCAAGTCAGAGCATCCCTATAGAATTATCAAAAGTTAGGGTTGGAAGGCGCCTGCAGGACCATCATCCAGCCCCCTGCTCAACGCAGGACTCCACGTCAGAGCATCCCTATAGAATGATTGAAAATAGGGTTGGAAGGGGCCTGCAAGACCATCTAGTCCAGACCCATGGTCAATGCAGGACTCCAAGTCAGAGCATCCCTATAGAATCATCTTTAAGTAGGGTTCGAAGGGCCCTGCAAGGCCATCTAATCCAGCCCCCTGTTCAACCTAGGACTCCAAGTCAGAGCAGCCCTATAGAATCTTTGGAAAGTAGGGTTGGGGAGGCCTGGAAGGCCATCTAGTCGAACCCCCTGCTCCCGGCAGGACTCCAGGTCAGAGCATCCCTATAGAATGATCGAAAATAGGGTTGGAAAGCGCCTGAAAGACCATGTATTCCAACCCCGTGCCTAACGCAGGACTCCAACTCAGAGCATCCTTATCGAATCATCTGAAAGTAGAGTTGGAAGTGGCCTGCAAGACCATCTAGTCCAGTCCCCTGTTCAACGCAGGACTCCAAGCCAGAGCATCCCTATAGAATCCTCGAAAATAAGAGTTGGAAGGGGCTTGCAAGACCATCTAGTCCAACGCCCTGCTCAACGCAGGAGTCCAAGTCAGAGCATCCCTATAGAATCATCTGAAAGTAGGGTTGGAGGGGGCCTTCAAGACCATCTTGTCCAGCCCCCTGCTCAACGCAGGATTCCAAGTCAGAGCATCCCTATAGAATCATCAGAAAGTAGGGTTGGAAGGGGTCTGCAAGACCATCTAGTCCAACCCCTTCCTCAACACAGGCCACCGAGTAAGAGCATCCCTATAGAATCATCTGAAAGTAGGGTTGGAAGCGGCCTGCAAGGCCATCTAATCCAGCCCCCTGCTCAACGTAGGACTCCAAGTCAGAGTAGCCCTATAGAATCATTGGAAAGTATGGTTGGGGGGGCCTGCAAGGCCATCTAGTCCAACCCCCTGCTCAATGCAGGACTCCAAGTCAGAGCACCCTATAGTATCATCAAAAGCTAGGGTTGGAAGGGTCCGGCAAGACCATCTAGTCCAGCCTCCTGCGTAAAGCAGGACTCCAAGACAGAGCATCCCTATAGAATGATCAAAAATAGGGTTGGAAGGGGCCTACAAGACCATCTACTCCAGCCCCCTGCTCAATTCAGGACTCCACGTCAGAGCATCCCTATAAAATCATCAAAAAGTAGGGTTGGAATGGGTCTGCAAAACCTCCTAAACCAGCCTCCTGCTCAATGCAGGACTCCGAGTCAGAGCATCCCTATAGAATGATTGAAAATAGGGTTGGGAGGGGTCTGCAAGACAATCTAGTCCAGCCCCCTGCTCAATGAAGGACTCCAGGTCAGAGCATCCCTATAGAATGATCGAAAATAGGGTTGGAAGGCGCCTGCAAGACCATCTAGTCCAGCCAACTGCTCAATGCAGGACTCCAAGTCAGAGCATCCCTATAGAATGATCCATAATAAGGTTGGAAGGCGCCTGCAAGACCATGTAGTCCAACCCCATGCTCAATGCAGGACTCCAAGTCAGAGCATCCCTATAGAATCATCTGAAAGTAGGGTTGGAAGTAACCTGCAAGACCATCTAGTCCAGCCCCCTGCTCAAGGCCGGACTCCAAGTCACAGCATCCCTATAGAATTATCAAAAGTTAGGGTTGGGAGGCGCCTGCAGGACCATCTTCCAGCCCCCTGCTCAACGCAGGACTCCAAGTCAGAGCATCCCTATAGAATCATCTGAAAGTAGGGTTGGAAGGGGGGTGGAAGGCCATCTAATCCAGCCCCCTGCTCAACGTAGGACTCCAAGTCAGGGCAGCCCTATAGAATCATTGGAAAGTGGGGTTGGAAGGGGCCGGCAAGACCATCTAGTCCAGCCCCCTACTCAACGCAGGACTCCAAGTCAGAGCATCCCTACAGAATGATCGGAAATATGGTTGGAAGGGGCCTGCAAGACCATCCAGTCCAGCCCCCTGGTCAACACAGGACTCCAGGTCAGAGCATCCCTATAGAATCATTGAAAAGTAGGGTTGGGATGGGCCTGCAAGACCATCTAGTCCAACCCCCTGCTCAACGCAGGACTCCAAGGCAGAGCATCCCTATAGAATGGTCGATAATAGCTTTGGAAGGCGCCTGCAAGACCATCTAGTCCAACCCCCTGCTCAACGCAGGACTCCAAGGCAGAGCATCCCTATAGAATGAAGGAAAATAAGGTTGGAAGTGGCCTGCAAGACAATCTAGTCCAGCCCCCTGCTCAACACAGGATTCCAAGTCAGAGCATCCCTATAGAATCATTAGAAAGTAGGGTTGGAAGGGGCCTGCAACGCCATCTCATCCAGCCCCCTGCTCAACGTAGGACTCCAAGTCAGAGCAGCCCTATAGAATCATTGGAAAGTAGGGTTGGACGGGCCTGCAAGGCCATCTAGACCAACCCCCTGCTCAAGAGAGGACTCCAAGTCACAGCATCCCTATAGAAATATCAGAAAGTAGGGTTGGAAGGGGCCTACAAGACCATCTAAACCAGCCCCCTGCTCAACGCAGGACTCCAAGTCAGAGCATCACCATAGAATAATCGAAAATAGGGTTGGGAGGGGCCTCCAAGACCATCTAGTCCAGCCCCCTCCTTAACGCAGGACTCCAAGTCAGAGCATCCCTATAGAATGATCAAAAATAGGGTTGGAAGGGGCCTACAAGACCATTTACTCCAGCCCCCTGCTCAATTCAGGACTCCAAGTGAGAGCATCCCTATAGAAATATTGAAAATAGGGTTGGACTGTCCGGCAAGACCATCTAGTCCAGCCCCCTGCTCAAGGCAGGACCCCAAGTCAAAGCATTCCTATAGAATGACTGAAAATAGGGTTGGGAGGGGTCTGCAAGACAATCTAGTCCAGCCCCCTGCTCAATGAAGGACTCCAGGTCAGAGCATCCCTATAGAATCATCTGAAAGTAGGTTTGGAAGGGGCCTGCAAGGCCATCTAATCCAGCCCCCTGCTCAACGTAGGACTCCAAGTCAGAGCAGCCCTATCGAATCATTGGAAAGTAGGGTTGGGGTGGCCTGCAAGGCCATCTAGTCCAACCCCCTGCTTGAGGAAGGACTCCAAGTCACAGCATCCCTATAGAATAATCAAAAAGTAGGGTTGGAAAGGGCCTGCAAGGCCATCTAGTCCAGCCCCCTGCTCAACGCAGGACTCCAAGTCAAAGCAGCCCTACAGAATCATCGAAAAGTAGGGTTGGGAGGGGCCGACAAGACCATCTAGTCCAGCCCCCTGCTCAACACAGGACTCCCAAGTCAGAGCACCCCTATAGCATCATCAAAAAGTAGGGTTGGAAGGGGCCTGCAAGACCATCTAGTCCAGCCCCATGCTCAACGCAGGACTCCCAAGGCACAGCATCCCTATATTGTCAGCAAAGGTAGGGTTGGAAGGGGCCTGCAAGGCCATCCCTATAAAATCATCAAAAAGTAGGGTTGGAATGGGCCTGCAAAACCTCCTAATCCAGCCTCCTGCTCAATTCAGGACTCCAAGTCAGAGCATCCCTATAGAATGATCAAAAATAGGGTTGGAAGGGGCCTACAAGACCATCTACTCCAGCCCCCTGCTCAATTCAGGACTCCAAGTCAGAGCATCCCTATAAAATCATCAAAAAGTAGGGTTGGAATGGGCCTGCAAAACCTCCTAATCCAGCCTCCTGCTCAATGCAGGACTCCGAGTCAGAGCATCCCTATAGAATGATTGAAAATAGGGTTGGGAGCGGTATGCAAGACAATCTAGTCCAGCCCCATGCTCAATGAAGGACTCCAGGTCAGAGCATCCCTATAGAATGATCGAAAATAGGGTTGGAAGGCGCCTGCAAGACCATGTATTCCAACCCCGTGCTCAACGCAGGACTCCAAGGCAGAGCATCCCTATAGAATGATGGAAAATAGGGTTGGAAGGGGCCTGCAAGACCATCTAGTCCAGCCAACTGCTCAATGCAGGACTCCAAGTAAGAGCATCCCTATAGAATGATTGCAAATAGGGTTGGAAGGCCCCTGCAAGACGATGTATTCCAACCCCGTGCTCAACGCAGGACTCCAAGTCAGAGCATCCTTATTGAATCATCTGAAAGTAGGGTTGGAAGGAGCCTGCAAGACCATCTAGTCCAGCCCCCTGCTCAACGCAGGACTCAGAGCAGCCCTATAGAATTATCAAAAGGAAGTGTTGGAAGGGGTCTGCAAGACCATCTAGTCCAGCCCCCTGCTCAACGCAGGACTCCAAGTCATTGGATCCCTATAGAATCATCTGAAAGTAGGGTTTGAGGGCGCCTTCAAGGCCATCTACTCCAGCCCCCTTCTCAATTCAGGACTCCAAGTGAGAGCATCCCTATAGAAATATTGAAAATAGGGTTGGACTGTCCGGCAAGACCATTTAGTCCAGCCCCCTGCTCAATGCAGGACTCCAAGTCAGAGCATCCCTATAGAATGATTGAAATTATGGTTGGAAGGGGCCTACAAGACCATCTAGTCCAGCCCCCTGCTCAACCCAGGATTCCAAGTCAGAGCATCCCTTTAGAATGATCGAAAATATAGTTGGAAGGGGCCTACAAGAAGATCTACTCCAGTCCCCTACACAATGCAGGACTCCAAGTCAGAGCATCCCTATAGAATGATCGATAATAAGGTTGGAAGGTGCCTGCAAGACCATGTAGTCCAACCCCATGCTCAATGCAGGACTCCAAGTCAGAGCATCCCTATAGAATCATCTGAAAGTAGGGTTGGAAGTAACCAGCAAGACCATCTAGTCCAGCCCCCTGCTCAAGGCAGGACTCCAAGTCACAGCATCCCTATAGAATTATCAAAAGTTAGGGTTGGAAGGCGCCTGCAAGACCATGTATTCCAACCCCGTGCTCAACGCAGGACTCCAACTCAGAGCATCCTTATCGAATCATCTGAAAGTAGGGCTGGAAGTGGCCTGCAAGGCCATCTAGTCCAACCCCCTGCTCAACGCAGGACTCCAAGTCAGAGCATCCCTATAGAATCATTTGAAAGTAGGGTTGGAAGTGGCCTGCAAGACTATCTAATCCAGCCCCCTGCTCAACGCAGGACTCCAAGTCAGAGCATCCCTATAGAATAATCAAAAAGTAGGGTTGGAAGGGGCATGCAAGCCCATCTAGTCCAACCCCCTGCTCAACGCAGGACTCCAAGTCAGAGTTTCCCTATAGAATGATCGAAAATAGGGTTGGAAGGCACCTGCAAGACCATGTATTCCAACCCCGTGCCTAACGCAGGACTCCAAGCCAGAGCATCCCTATAGAATCCTCGAAAATAAGAGTTGGAAGGGGCTTGCAAGACCATCTAGTCCAACGCCCTGCTCAACGCAGGACTCCAAGTCAGAGCATCCCTATAGAATCATTTGAAAGTTGGGTTGGAGGGGGCCTTCAAGACCATCTTGTCCAGCCCCCTGCTCAACGCAGGATTCCAAGTCAGAGCATCCCTATAGAATCATCTGAAAGTAGGGTTGGAAGCGGCCTGCAAGGCCATCTAATCCAGCCCCCTGCTCAACGTAGGACTCCAAGTCAGAGT
Source organism: Heloderma suspectum (assembly GCF_057233095.1). Lineage (NCBI taxonomy): Eukaryota > Metazoa > Chordata > Lepidosauria > Squamata > Helodermatidae > Heloderma > Heloderma suspectum. The sequence continues at coordinate 50,918,763 of NC_139475.1, forward strand.
AGCCCTATAGAATCATTGGAAAGTATGGTTGGGAGGGCCTGCAAGGCCATCTAGTCCAACCCCCTACTCAAGGCAGGACTCCAAGTCACAGCATCCGTATAGAATAATCAAAAAGTAGGGGTGGGAGGGGTCTGCAGGACCATCTAAACCAGCCCCCTGCTCAACGCAGGACTCCAAGTCAGAGCACCCTATAGTATCATCAAAAGCTAGGGTTGGAAGGGTCCGGCAAGACCATCTAGTCCAGCCTCCTGCTTAAAGCAGGACTCCAAGTCAGAGCATCCCCATAGAATAATCGAAAATAGGGTTGGAATGGATCTGCAAGACCATCTAGTCCTGCCCCCTGCTTAAAGCAGGACTCCAAGACAGAGCATCCCTATAGAATGAACAAAAATAGGGTTGGAAGGGGCCTACAAGACCATCTACTCCAGCCCCCTGCTCAATTCAGGACTCCAAGTCAGAGCATCCTTATAAAATCATCAAAAAGTAGGGTTGGAATGGGTCTGCAAAACCTCCTAAACCAGCCTCCTGCTCAATGCAGGACTCCGAGTCAGAGCATCCCTATAGAATGATTGAAAATAGGGTTGGGAGGGGTCTGCAAGACAATCTAGTCCAGCCCCCTGCTCAATGAAGGACTACAGGTCAGAGCATCCCTATAGAATCATCGAAAATAGGGTTGGAAGGCACCTGCAAGACCATGTATTCCAACCCCGTGCTCAACGCAGGACTCCAAGTCAGAGCATCCTTATCGAATCATCTGAAAGTAGGGCTGGAAGTGGCCTGCAAGGCCATCTAGTCCAACCCCCTGCTCAACGCAGGACTCCAAGTCAGAGCATCCCTATAGAATCATTTGAAAGTAGGGTTGGAAGTGGCCTGCAAGACTATCTAATCCAGCCCCCTGCTCAACGCAGGACTCCAAGTCAGAGCATCCCTATAGAATCATCTTTAAGTAGGGTTCGAAGGGCCCTGCAAGGCCATCTAATCCAGCCCCATGTTCAACCTAGGACTCGAAGTCAGATCAGCCCTATAGAATCTTTGGAAAGTAGGGTTGGGGAGGCCTGCAAGGCCATCTAGTCGAACCCCCTGCTCCCGGCAGGACTCCAGGTCAGAGCATCCCTATAGAATGATCGAAAATAGGGTTGGAAGGCACCTGCAAGACCATGTATTCCAACCCCGTGCCTAACGCAGGACTCCAAGCCAGAGCATCCCTATAGAATCCTCGAAAATAAGAGTTGGAAGGGGCTTGCAAGACCATCTAGTCCAACGCCCTGCTCAACGCAGGACTCCAAGTCAGAGCATCCCTATAGAATCATTTGAAAGTTGGGTTGGAGGGGGCCTTCAAGACCATCTTGTCCAGCCCCCTGCTCAACGCAGGATTCCAAGTCAGAGCATCCCTATAGAATCATCTGAAAGTAGGGTTGGAAGCGGCCTGCAAGGCCATCTAATCCAGCCCCCTGCTCAACGTAGGACTCCAAGTCAGAGTAGCCCTATAGAATCATTGGAAAGTATGGTTGGGAGGGCCTGCAAGGCCATCTAGTCCAACCCCCTACTCAAGGCAGGACTCCAAGTCACAGCATCCGTATAGAATAATCAAAAATAGGGTTGGAAGGCACCTGCAAGACCATGTATTCCAACCCCGTGCCTAACGCAGGACTCCAAGCCAGAGCATCCCTATAGAATCCTCGAAAATAAGAGTTGGAAGGGGCTTGCAAGACCATCTAGTCCAACGCCCTGCTCAACGCAGGACTCCAAGTCAGAGCATCCCTATAGAATCATTTGAAAGTTGGGTTGGAGGGGGCCTTCAAGACCATCTTGTCCAGCCCCCTGCTCAACGCAGGATTCCAAGTCAAAGCATCCCTATAGAATCATCTGAAAGTAGGGTTGGAAGCGGCCTGCAAGGCCATCTAATCCAGCCCCCTGCTCAACGTAGGACTCCAAGTCAGAGTAGCCCTATAGAATCATTGGAAAGTATGGTTGGGAGGGCCTGCAAGGCCATCTAGTCCAACCCCCTACTCAAGGCAGGACTCCAAGTCACAGCATCCGTATAGAATAATCAAAAAGTAGGGGTGGGAGGGGTCTGCAGGACCATCTAAACCAGCCCCCTGCTCAACGCAGGACTCCAAGTCAGAGCACCCTATAGTATCATCAAAAGCTAGGGTTGGAAGGGTCCGGCAAGACCATCTAGTCCAGCCTCCTGCTTAAAGCAGGACTCCAAGTCAGAGCATCCCCATAGAATAAGCGAAAATAGGGTTGGAATGGATCTGCAAGACCATCTAGTCCTGCCCCCTGCTTAAAGCAGGACTCCAAGACAGAGCATCCCTATAGAATGAACAAAAATAGGGTTGGAAGGGGCCTACAAGACCATCTACTCCAGCCCCCTGCTCAATTCAGGACTCCAAGTCAGAGCATCCTTATAAAATCATCAAAAAGTAGGGTTGGAATGGGTCTGCAAAACCTCCTAAACCAGCCTCCTGCTCAATGCAGGACTCCGAGTCAGAGCATCCCTATAGAATGATTGAAAATAGGGTTGGGAGGGGTCTGCAAGACAATCTAGTCCAGCCCCCTGCTCAATGAAGGACTACAGGTCAGAGCATCCCTATAGAATGATCGAAAAGAGGGTTGGAAGGCGCCTGCAAGACCATCTAGTCCAGCCAACTGCTCAATGCTGGACTCCAAGTCACAGCATCCCTATAGAATTATCAAAAGTTAGGGTTGGAAGGCGCCTGCAGGACCATCTTCCAGCCCCCTGCTCAACGCAGGACTCCAAGTCAGAGCATCCCTATAGAATCATCTGAAAGTAGGGTTGGAAGGGGGGTGGAAGGCCATCTAATCCAGCCCCCTGCTCAACGTAGGACTCCAAGTCAGGGCAGCCCTATAGAATCATTGGAAAGTAGGGTTGGAAGGGGCCGGCAAGACCATCTAGTCCAATCCCTGCTCAACGCAGGACTCCAAGTCAGAGCATCCCTACAGAATGATTGGAAATATGGTTGGAAGGGGCCTGCAAGACCATCCAGTCCAGCCCCCTGGTCAACACAGGACTCCAGGTCAGAGCATCCCTATAGAATCATTGAAAAGTAGGGTTGGGATGGGCCTGCAAGACCATCTAGTCCAACCCCCTGCTCAACGCAGGACTCCAAGGCAGAGCATCCCTATAGAATGATGGAAAATAGGGTTGGAAGGGGTCTGCAAGACCATCTAGTCCAGCCAACTGCTCAATGCAGGACTCCAAGTCAGAGCATCCCTATAGAATCATCTTTAAGTAGGGTTCGAAGGGCCCTGCAAGGCCATCTAATCCAGCCCCATGTTCAACCTAGGACTCGAAGTCAGATCAGCCCTATAGAATCTTTGGAAAGTAGGGTTGGGGAGGCCTGCAAGGCCATCTAGTCGAACCCCCTGCTCCCGGCAGGACTCCAGGTCAGAGCATCCCTATAGAATGATCGAAAATAGGGTTGGAAGGCACCTGCAAGACCATGTATTCCAACCCCGTGCCTAACGCAGGACTCCAAGCCAGAGCATCCCTATAGAATCCTCGAAAATAAGAGTTGGAAGGGGCTTGCAAGACCATCTAGTCCAACGCCCTGCTCAACGCAGGACTCCAAGTCAGAGCATCCCTATAGAATCATTTGAAAGTTGGGTTGGAGGGGGCCTTCAAGACCATCTTGTCCAGCCCCCTGCTCAACGCAGGATTCCAAGTCAGAGCATCCCTATAGAATCATCTGAAAGTAGGGTTGGAAGCGGCCTGCAAGGCCATCTAATCCAGCCCCCTGCTCAACGTAGGACTCCAAGTCAGAGTAGCCCTATAGAATCATTGGAAAGTATGGTTGGGAGGGCCTGCAAGGCCATCTAGTCCAACCCCCTACTCAAGGCAGGACTCCAAGTCACAGCATCCGTATAGAATAATCAAAAATAGGGTTGGAAGGCACCTGCAAGACCATGTATTCCAACCCCGTGCCTAACGCAGGACTCCAAGCCAGAGCATCCCTATAGAATCCTCGAAAATAAGAGTTGGAAGGGGCTTGCAAGACCATCTAGTCCAACGCCCTGCTCAACGCAGGACTCCAAGTCAGAGCATCCCTATAGAATCATTTGAAAGTTGGGTTGGAGGGGGCCTTCAAGACCATCTTGTCCAGCCCCCTGCTCAACGCAGGATTCCAAGTCAAAGCATCCCTATAGAATCATCTGAAAGTAGGGTTGGAAGCGGCCTGCAAGGCCATCTAATCCAGCCCCCTGCTCAACGTAGGACTCCAAGTCAGAGTAGCCCTATAGAATCATTGGAAAGTATGGTTGGGAGGGCCTGCAAGGCCATCTAGTCCAACCCCCTACTCAAGGCAGGACTCCAAGTCACAGCATCCGTATAGAATAATCAAAAAGTAGGGGTGGGAGGGGTCTGCAGGACCATCTAAACCAGCCCCCTGCTCAACGCAGGACTCCAAGTCAGAGCACCCTATAGTATCATCAAAAGCTAGGGTTGGAAGGGTCCGGCAAGACCATCTAGTCCAGCCTCCTGCTTAAAGCAGGACTCCAAGTCAGAGCATCCCCATAGAATAATCGAAAATAGGGTTGGAATGGATCTGCAAGACCATCTAGTCCTGCCCCCTGCTTAAAGCAGGACTCCAAGACAGAGCATCCCTATAGAATGAACAAAAATAGGGTTGGAAGGGGCCTACAAGACCATCTACTCCAGCCCCCTGCTCAATTCAGGACTCCAAGTCAGAGCATCCTTATAAAATCATCAAAAAGTAGGGTTGGAATGGGTCTGCAAAACCTCCTAAACCAGCCTCCTGCTCAATGCAGGACTCCGAGTCAGAGCATCCCTATAGAATGATTGAAAATAGGGTTGGGAGGGGTCTGCAAGACAATCTAGTCCAGCCCCCTGCTCAATGAAGGACTACAGGTCAGAGCATCCCTATAGAATGATCGAAAAGAGGGTTGGAAGGCGCCTGCAAGACCATCTAGTCCAGCCAACTGCTCAATGCTGGACTCCAAGTCACAGCATCCCTATAGAATTATCAAAAGTTAGGGTTGGAAGGCGCCTGCAGGACCATCTTCCAGCCCCCTGCTCAACGCAGGACTCCAAGTCAGAGCATCCCTATAGAATCATCTGAAAGTAGGGTTGGAAGGGGGGTGGAAGGCCATCTAATCCAGCCCCCTGCTCAACGTAGGACTCCAAGTCAGGGCAGCCCTATAGAATCATTGGAAAGTAGGGTTGGAAGGGGCCGGCAAGACCATCTAGTCCAATCCCTGCTCAACGCAGGACTCCAAGTCAGAGCATCCCTACAGAATGATTGGAAATATGGTTGGAAGGGGCCTGCAAGACCATCCAGTCCAGCCCCCTGGTCAACACAGGACTCCAGGTCAGAGCATCCCTATAGAATCATTGAAAAGTAGGGTTGGGATGGGCCTGCAAGACCATCTAGTCCAACCCCCTGCTCAACGCAGGACTCCAAGGCAGAGCATCCCTATAGAATGATGGAAAATAGGGTTGGAAGGGGTCTGCAAGACCATCTAGTCCAGCCAACTGCTCAATGCAGGACTCCAAGTCAGAGCATCCCTATAGAATCATCTTTAAGTAGGGTTCGAAGGGCCCTGCAAGGCCATCTAATCCAGCCCCATGTTCAACCTAGGACTCGAAGTCAGATCAGCCCTATAGAATCTTTGGAAAGTAGGGTTGGGGAGGCCTGCAAGGCCATCTAGTCGAACCCCCTGCTCCCGGCAGGACTCCAGGTCAGAGCATCCCTATAGAATGATCGAAAATAGGGTTGGAAGGCACCTGCAAGACCATGTATTCCAACCCCGTGCCTAACGCAGGACTCCAAGCCAGAGCATCCCTATAGAATCCTCGAAAATAAGAGTTGGAAGGGGCTTGCAAGACCATCTAGTCCAACGCCCTGCTCAACGCAGGACTCCAAGTCAGAGCATCCCTATAGAATCATTTGAAAGTTGGGTTGGAGGGGGCCTTCAAGACCATCTTGTCCAGCCCCCTGCTCAACGCAGGATTCCAAGTCAGAGCATCCCTATAGAATCATCTGAAAGTAGGGTTGGAAGCGGCCTGCAAGGCCATCTAATCCAGCCCCCTGCTCAACGTAGGACTCCAAGTCAGAGTAGCCCTATAGAATCATTGGAAAGTATGGTTGGGAGGGCCTGCAAGGCCATCTAGTCCAACCCCCTACTCAAGGCAGGACTCCAAGTCACAGCATCCGTATAGAATAATCAAAAATAGGGTTGGAAGGCACCTGCAAGACCATGTATTCCAACCCCGTGCCTAACGCAGGACTCCAAGCCAGAGCATCCCTATAGAATCCTCGAAAATAAGAGTTGGAAGGGGCTTGCAAGACCATCTAGTCCAACGCCCTGCTCAACGCAGGACTCCAAGTCAGAGCATCCCTATAGAATCATTTGAAAGTTGGGTTGGAGGGGGCCTTCAAGACCATCTTGTCCAGCCCCCTGCTCAACGCAGGATTCCAAGTCAAAGCATCCCTATAGAATCATCTGAAAGTAGGGTTGGAAGCGGCCTGCAAGGCCATCTAATCCAGCCCCCTGCTCAACGTAGGACTCCAAGTCAGAGTAGCCCTATAGAATCATTGGAAAGTATGGTTGGGAGGGCCTGCAAGGCCATCTAGTCCAACCCCCTACTCAAGGCAGGACTCCAAGTCACAGCATCCGTATAGAATAATCAAAAAGTAGGGGTGGGAGGGGTCTGCAGGACCATCTAAACCAGCCCCCTGCTCAACGCAGGACTCCAAGTCAGAGCACCCTATAGTATCATCAAAAGCTAGGGTTGGAAGGGTCCGGCAAGACCATCTAGTCCAGCCTCCTGCTTAAAGCAGGACTCCAAGTCAGAGCATCCCCATAGAATAATCGAAAATAGGGTTGGAATGGATCTGCAAGACCATCTAGTCCTGCCCCCTGCTTAAAGCAGGACTCCAAGACAGAGCATCCCTATAGAATGAACAAAAATAGGGTTGGAAGGGGCCTACAAGACCATCTACTCCAGCCCCCTGCTCAATTCAGGACTCCAAGTCAGAGCATCCTTATAAAATCATCAAAAAGTAGGGTTGGAATGGGTCTGCAAAACCTCCTAAACCAGCCTCCTGCTCAATGCAGGACTCCGAGTCAGAGCATCCCTATAGAATGATTGAAAATAGGGTTGGGAGGGGTCTGCAAGACAATCTAGTCCAGCCCCCTGCTCAATGAAGGACTACAGGTCAGAGCATCCCTATAGAATGATCGAAAATAGGGTTGGAAGGCGCCTGCAAGACCATCTAGTCCAGCCAACTGCTCAATGCTGGACTCCAAGTCAGAGCATCCCTATAGAATGATCGATAATAAGGTTGGAAGGCGCCTGCAAGACCATCTAGTCCAGCCCCCTGCTCAAGGCAGGACTCCAAGTCACAGCATCCCTATAGAATTATCAAAAGTTAGGGTTGGAAGGCGCCTGCAGGACCATCTTCCAGCCCCCTGCTCAACGCAGGACTCCAAGTCAGAGCATCCCTATAGAATCATCTGAAAGTAGGGTTGGAAGGGGGGTGGAAGGCCATCTAATCCAGCCCCCTGCTCAACGTAGGACTCCAAGTCAGGGCAGCCCTATAGAATCATTGGAAAGTAGGGTTGGAAGGGGCCGGCAAGACCATCTAGTCCAATCCCTGCTCAACGCAGGACTCCAAGTCAGAGCATCCCTACAGAATGATTGGAAATATGGTTGGAAGGGGCCTGCAAGACCATCCAGTCCAGCCCCCTGGTCAACACAGGACTCCAGGTCAGAGCATCCCTATAGAATCATTGAAAAGTAGGGTTGGGATGGGCCTGCAAGACCATCTAGTCCAACCCCCTGCTCAACGCAGGACTCCAAGGCAGAGCATCCCTATAGAATGATGGAAAATAGGGTTGGAAGGGGTCTGCAAGACCATCTAGTCCAGCCAACTGCTCAGTGCAGGACTCCAAGTCAGAGCATCCCTATAGAATGGTCGATAATAGGGTTGGAAGGCGCCTGCAAGACCATGTAGTCCAACCCCGTTCTCAATGCAGGACTCCAAGTCAGAGCATCACTATAGAATCATCTGAAAGTACGGTTGGAAGTGGCCTGCAAGACAATCTAGTCCAGCCCCCTGCTCAACGCAGGATTCCAAGTCAGAGCATCCCTATAGAATCATTAGAAAGTAGGGTTGGAAGGGGCCTGCAAGGCCATCTAATCCAGCCCCCTGCTCAACGTAGGACTCCAAGTCAGAGCAGCCCTATAGAATCATTGGAAAGTATGGTTGGGGGGGCCTGCAAGGCCATCTAGTCCAACCCCCTACTCAAGGCAGGACTCCAAGTCACAGCATCCGTATAGAATAATCAAAAAGTAGGGGTGGGAGGGGTCTGCAGGACCATCTAAACCAGCCCCCTGCTCAACGCAGGACTCCAAGTCAGAGCACCCTATAGAATGATTGAAAATAGGGTTGGGAGGGGTCTGCAAGACAATCTAGTCCAGCCCCCTGCTCAATGAAGGACTCCAGGTCAGAGCATCCCTATAGAATAATGGAAAATAGGGTTGGAAGGCGCCTGCAAGACCATCTAGTCCAGCCAACTGCTCAATGCAGGACTCCAAGTCAGAGCATCCCTATAGAATGATCGATAATAAGGTTGGAAGGCGCCTGCAAGACCATGTAGTCCAAACCCATGCTCAATGCAGGACTCCAAGTCAGAGCATCCCTATAGAATCATCTGAAAGTAGGGTTGGAAGTAACCTGCAAGACCATCTAGTCCAGCCCCCTGCTCAACCCAGGACTCCAAGTCAGAGCATCCCTATAGAATCATTGAAAAGTAGGGTTGGAAGGGGCCTCCAAGACCATCTAGTCCAGCCAACTGCTCAATGCAGGACTCCAAGTCAGAGCATCCCTATAGAATGATCGATAATAGGGTTGGAAGGCGCCTGCAAGACCATGTAGTCCAACCCCGTGCTCAATGCAGGACTCCAAGTCAGTGCATCCCTACAGAATCATCTGAATGTACGGTTGGAGGTGGCCTGCAAGACAATCTAGTCCAGCCCCCTGCTCAACGCAGGACTCCAAGTCAGAGCATCCGTATAGAATCATCAGAAAGTAGGGTTGGAAGGGGCCTGCAAGACCTTCTAGTCCAACCCCTTGCTCAACACAGGACACCGAGTAAGAGCATCCCTATACAATCATCTGAAAGTAGGGTTCGAAGGGGCCTCCAAGGCCATCTAATCCAGCCCCCTGCTCAACGCAGGACTCCAAGCCAGAGCATCCCTATAGAATGATCTAAAATAGGGGTGGAAGGGGCCTGCAAGACCATCTAGTCTAACCCCCTGCTCAATGCAGGACTCTAAGAGCATCCGTATAGAATCATCTGAAAGTACGGTTGGAAGGGGCCTGCAAGACCATCTAGTCCAACCCCTTGCTCAACACAGGACTCCGAGTCAGAGCATCCCTATACAATGAACGAAAATAGGGTTGGAAGGGGCCGGCAAGACCATCTAGTCCAGCCCCCTGCTCAACGCAGGACTCCAAGTCATAGTTTCCCAATAGAATGATCGAAAATAGGGTTGGAAGGGGCCTGCAAGACCATCTAGTCCAACCCCCTGCTCAACGCAGGACTCCTAGTCAGAGTTTCCCTATAGAATGATCGAAAATAGGGTTGGAAGTGGCCTGCAAGACCATCTAGTCCAACCCCCTGCTCAACGCAGGACTCCAAGTCAGAGCATCCCTAAGGAATCATCTGAAAGTAGGGTTGGAAGTGGCCTGCAAGACTATCTAATCCAGCCCCCTCCTCAACGTAGGACTCTAAGTCAGAGCATCCCTATAGAATCATCGAAAATAGAGTTGGAAGGAACCTGCAAGACCATCTAGTCCAACCCCTTGCTCAACGCAGGACTCCAAATCAGAGCATCCCTATAGAATGATCGAAAATAGGGTTGGAAGGCGCCTGCAAGACCATGGATTCCAACCCCGTGCTCAACGCAGGACTCCAAGTCAGAGCATCCTTATCGAATCATCTGAAAGTAGGGTTGGAAGTGGCCTGCAAGACCATCTAGTCCAGCCCCCTGCTCAACGCAGGACTCCAAGTCAGAGCATCCCTATAGAATTATCAAAAGTTAGGGTTGGAAGGCGCCTGCAGGACCATCTTCCAGCCCCCTGCTCAACGCAGGACTCCAAGTCAGAGCATCCCTATAGAATGATTGAAAATAGGGTTGGAAGGGTCCTCCAAGACCATCCAGGGCACCCCCTGCTCAACGCAGGACTCCAAGTCAGAGTATCCCTCTAGAATCATCGAAAATAGAGTTGGAAGGGGCCTGCAAGACCATCTAGTCCAACCCCCTGCTCAATGCAGGACTCCAAGACAGAGCATCCCTATAGAATCATCAAAAGGTAGGGTTGGAAGGCGGCTGCAAGACCATCTTAGTCCAGACCCTTGCTCAACACAGTACTCCAAGTCAGAGCATCCCTATAGAATCATCGAAAATAGAGTTGGAAGGGACCTCCAAGACCATCTAGTCCAACCCCCTGCTCAACGCAGGACTTCAAGTCAGAGCATCCCTATAGAATCATCTCAAAGTAGGGTTGGAAGTGGCCTGCAAGACTATCTAATCCAGCCCCCTGCTCAACGTAGGACTCCAAGTCAGAGCATCCCTATAGAATTATCAAAAGTTAGGGTTGGAAGTGGCCTGCAGGACCATCTTCCAGCCCCCTGCTCAACGCAGGACTCCAAGTCAGAGCATCCCTATAGAATGATTGAAAATAGGGTTGGAAGGGGCCTGCAAGACCATGTATTCCAACCCCATGCTCAACGCAGGACTCCAAGTCAGAGCAGCCCTATAGAATCATTGGAAAGTAGGGTTGGGGGGGCCTGCAAGGCCATCTAGTCCAAGCCCCTGCTCCAGGCAGGACTCCAGGTCAGAGCATCCCTATAGAATCATCGAAAATAGGGTTGGAAGGCACCTGCAAGACCATGTATTCCAACCCCGTGCTCAACGCAGGACTCCAAGTCAGAGCATCCTTATCGAATCATCTGAAAGTAGGGCTGGAAGTGGCCTGCAAGGCCATCTAGTCCAACCCCCTGCTCAACGCAGGACTCCAAGTCAGAGCATCCCTATAGAATCATTTGAAAGTAGGGTTGGAAGTGGCCTGCAAGACTATCTAATCCAGCCCCCTGCTCAACGCAGGACTCCAAGTCAGAGCATCCCTATAGAATAATCAAAAAGTAGGGTTGGAAGGGGCATGCAAGCCCATCTAGTCCAACCCCCTGCTCAACGCAGGACTCCAAGTCAGAGTTTCCCTATAGAATGATCGAAAATAGGGTTGGAAGGCACCTGCAAGACCATGTATTCCAACCCCGTGCCTAACGCAGGACTCCAAGCCAGAGCATCCCTATAGAATCCTCGAAAATAAGAGTTGGAAGGGGCTTGCAAGACCATCTAGTCCAACGCCCTGCTCAACGCAGGACTCCAAGTCAGAGCATCCCTATAGAATCATTTGAAAGTTGGGTTGGAGGGGGCCTTCAAGACCATCTTGTCCAGCCCCCTGCTCAACGCAGGATTCCAAGTCAGAGCATCCCTATAGAATCATCTGAAAGTAGGGTTGGAAGCGGCCTGCAAGGCCATCTAATCCAGCCCCCTGCTCAACGTAGGACTCCAAGTCAGAGTAGCCCTATAGAATCATTGGAAAGTATGGTTGGGAGGGCCTGCAAGGCCATCTAGTCCAACCCCCTACTCAAGGCAGGACTCCAAGTCACAGCATCCGTATAGAATAATCAAAAAGTAGGGGTGGGAGGGGTCTGCAGGACCATCTAAACCAGCCCCCTGCTCAACGCAGGACTCCAAGTCAGAGCACCCTATAGTATCATCAAAAGCTAGGGTTGGAAGGGTCCGGCAAGACCATCTAGTCCAGCCTCCTGCTTAAAGCAGGACTCCAAGTCAGAGCATCCCCATAGAATAATCGAAAATAGGGTTGGAATGGATCTGCAAGACCATCTAGTCCTGCCCCCTGCTTAAAGCAGGACTCCAAGACAGAGCATCCCTATAGAATGAACAAAAATAGGGTTGGAAGGGGCCTACAAGACCATCTACTCCAGCCCCCTGCTCAATTCAGGACTCCAAGTCAGAGCATCCTTATAAAATCATCAAAAAGTAGGGTTGGAATGGGTCTGCAAAACCTCCTAAACCAGCCTCCTGCTCAATGCAGGACTCCGAGTCAGAGCATCCCTATAGAATGATTGAAAATAGGGTTGGGAGGGGTCTGCAAGACAATCTAGTCCAGCCCCCTGCTCAATGAAGGACTACAGGTCAGAGCATCCCTATAGAATCATCGAAAATAGGGTTGGAAGGCACCTGCAAGACCATGTATTCCAACCCCGTGCTCAACGCAGGACTCCAAGTCAGAGCATCCTTATCGAATCATCTGAAAGTAGGGCTGGAAGTGGCCTGCAAGGCCATCTAGTCCAACCCCCTGCTCAACGCAGGACTCCAAGTCAGAGCATCCCTATAGAATCATTTGAAAGTAGGGTTGGAAGTGGCCTGCAAGACTATCTAATCCAGCCCCCTGCTCAACGCAGGACTCCAAGTCAGAGCATCCCTATAGAATAATCAAAAAGTAGGGTTGGAAGGGGCATGCAAGCCCATCTAGTCCAACCCCCTGCTCAACGCAGGACTCCAAGTCAGAGTTTCCCTATAGAATGATCGAAAATAGGGTTGGAAGGCACCTGCAAGACCATGTATTCCAACCCCGTGCCTAACGCAGGACTCCAAGCCAGAGCATCCCTATAGAATCCTCGAAAATAAGAGTTGGAAGGGGCTTGCAAGACCATCTAGTCCAACGCCCTGCTCAACGCAGGACTCCAAGTCAGAGCATCCCTATAGAATCATTTGAAAGTTGGGTTGGAGGGGGCCTTCAAGACCATCTTGTCCAGCCCCCTGCTCAACGCAGGATTCCAAGTCAGAGCATCCCTATAGAATCATCTGAAAGTAGGGTTGGAAGCGGCCTGCAAGGCCATCTAATCCAGCCCCCTGCTCAACGTAGGACTCCAAGTCAGAGTAGCCCTATAGAATCATTGGAAAGTATGGTTGGGAGGGCCTGCAAGGCCATCTAGTCCAACCCCCTACTCAAGGCAGGACTCCAAGTCACAGCATCCGTATAGAATAATCAAAAAGTAGGGGTGGGAGGGGTCTGCAGGACCATCTAAACCAGCCCCCTGCTCAACGCAGGACTCCAAGTCAGAGCACCCTATAGTATCATCAAAAGCTAGGGTTGGAAGGGTCCGGCAAGACCATCTAGTCCAGCCTCCTGCTTAAAGCAGGACTCCAAGTCAGAGCATCCCCATAGAATAATCGAAAATAGGGTTGGAATGGATCTGCAAGACCATCTAGTCCTGCCCCCTGCTTAAAGCAGGACTCCAAGACAGAGCATCCCTATAGAATGAACAAAAATAGGGTTGGAAGGGGCCTACAAGACCATCTACTCCAGCCCCCTGCTCAATTCAGGACTCCAAGTCAGAGCATCCTTATAAAATCATCAAAAAGTAGGGTTGGAATGGGTCTGCAAAACCTCCTAAACCAGCCTCCTGCTCAATGCAGGACTCCGAGTCAGAGCATCCCTATAGAATGATTGAAAATAGGGTTGGGAGGGGTCTGCAAGACAATCTAGTCCAGCCCCCTGCTCAATGAAGGACTACAGGTCAGAGCATCCCTATAGAATGATCGAAAATAGGGTTGGAAGGCGCCTGCAAGACCATCTAGTCCAGCCAACTGCTCAATGCTGGACTCCAAGTCAGAGGATCCCTATAGAATGATCGATAATAAGGTTGGAAGGCGCCTGCAAGACCATGTAGTCCAACCCCATGCTCAATGCAGGACTCCAAGTCAGAGCATCCCTATAGAATCATCTGAAAGTAGGGTTGGAAGTAACCTGCAAGACCATCTAGTCCAGCCCCCTGCTCAAGGCAGGACTCCAAGTCACAGCATCCCTATAGAATTATCAAAAGTTAGGGTTGGAAGGCGCCTGCAGGACCATCTTCCAGCCCCCTGCTCAACGCAGGACTCCAAGTCAGAGCATCCCTATAGAATCATCTGAAAGTAGGGTTGGAAGGGGGGTGGAAGGCCATCTAATCCAGCCCCCTGCTCAACGTAGGACTCCAAGTCAGGGCAGCCCTATAGAATCATTGGAAAGTAGGGTTGGAAGGGGCCGGCAAGACCATCTAGTCCAATCCCTGCTCAACGCAGGACTCCAAGTCAGAGCATCCCTACAGAATGATCGGAAATATGGTTGGAAGGGGCCTGCAAGACCATCCAGTCCAGCCCCCTGGTCAACACAGGACTCCAGGTCAGAGCATCCCTATAGAATCATTGAAAAGTAGGGTTGGGATGGGCCTGCAAGACCATCTAGTCCAACCCCCTGCTCAACGCAGGACTCCAAGGCAGAGCATCCCTATAGAATGATGGAAAATAGGGTTGGAATGGGTCTGCAAGACCATCTAGTCCAGCCAACTGCTCAATGCAGGACTCCAAGTCAGAGCATCCCTATAGAATGGTCGATAATAGGGTTGGAAGGCGCCTGCAAGACCATGTAGTCCAACCCCGTGCTCAATGCAGGACTCCAAGTCAGAGCATCACTATAGAATCATCTGAAAGTACGGTTGGAAGTGGCCTGCAAGACAATCTAGTCCAGCCCCCTGCTCAACGCAGGATTCCAAGTCAGAGCATCCCTATAGAATCATTAGAAAGTAGGGTTGGAAGGGGCCTGCAAGGCCATCTAATCCAGCCCCCTGCTCAACGTAGGACTCCAAGTCAGAGCAGCCCTATAGAATCATTGGAAAGTATGGTTGGGGGGGCCTGCAAGGCCATCTAGTCCAACCCCCTACTCAAGGCAGGACTCCAAGTCACAGCATCCGTATAGAATAATCAAAAAGTAGGGGTGGGAGGGGTCTGCAGGACCATCTAAACCAGCCCCCTGCTCAACGCAGGACTCCAAGTCAGAGCACCCTATAGAATGATTGAAAATAGGGTTGGGAGGGGTCTGCAAGACAATCTAGTCCAGCCCCCTGCTCAATGAAGGACTCCAGGTCAGAGCATCCCTATAGAATGATGGAAAATAGGGTTGGAAGGCGCCTGCAAGACCATCTAGTCCAGCCAACTGCTCAATGCAGGACTCCAAGTCAGAGCATCCCTATAGAATGATCGATAATAAGGTTGGAAGGCGCCTGCAAGACCATGTAGTCCAAACCCATGCTCAATGCAGGACTCCAAGTCAGAGCATCCCTATAGAATCATCTGAAAGTAGGGTTGGAAGTAACCTGCAAGACCATCTAGTCCAGCCCCCTGCTCAACCCAGGACTCCAAGTCAGAGCATCCCTATAGAATCATTGAAAAGTAGGGTTGGAAGGGGCCTCCAAGACCATCTAGTCCAGCCAACTGCTCAATGCAGGACTCCAAGTCAGAGCATCCCTATAGAATGATCGATAATAGGGTTGGAAGGCGCCTGCAAGACCATGTAGTCCAACCCCGTGCTCAATGCAGGACTCCAAGTCAGTGCATCCCTACAGAATCATCTGAATGTACGGTTGGAGGTGGCCTGCAAGACAATCTAGTCCAGCCCCCTGCTCAACGCAGGACTCCAAGTCAGAGCATCCGTATAGAATCATCAGAAAGTAGGGTTGGAAGGGGCCTGCAAGACCTTCTAGTCCAACCCCTTGCTCAACACAGGACACCGAGTAAGAGCATCCCTATACAATCATCTGAAAGTAGGGTTCGAAGGGGCCTCCAAGGCCATCTAATCCAGCCCCCTGCTCAACGCAGGACTCCAAGCCAGAGCATCCCTATAGAATGATCTAAAATAGGGGTGGAAGGGGCCTGCAAGACCATCTAGTCTAACCCCCTGCTCAATGCAGGACTCTAAGAGCATCCGTATAGAATCATCTGAAAGTACGGTTGGAAGGGGCCTGCAAGACCATCTAGTCCAACCCCTTGCTCAACACAGGACTCCGAGTCAGAGCATCCCTATACAATGAACGAAAATAGGGTTGGAAGGGGCCGGCAAGACCATCTAGTCCAGCCCCCTGCTCAACGCAGGACTCCAAGTCATAGTTTCCCAATAGAATGATCGAAAATAGGGTTGGAAGGGGCCTGCAAGACCATCTAGTCCAACCCGATGCTCAACGCAGGACTCCTAGTCAGAGTTTCCCTATAGAATGATCGAAAATAGGGTTGGAAGTGGCCTGCAAGACCATCTAGTCCAACCCCCTGCTCAACGCAGGATTCCAAGTCAGAGCATCCCTAAGGAATCATCTGAAAGTAGGGTTGGAAGTGGCCTGCAAGACTATCTAATCCAGCCCCCTCCTCAACGTAGGACTCTAAGTCAGAGCATCCCTATAGAATCATCGAAAATAGAGTTGGAAGGAACCTGCAAGACCATCTAGTCCAACCCCTTGCTCAACGCAGGACTCCAAATCAGAGCATCCCTATAGAATGATCGAAAATAGGGTTGGAAGGCGCCTGCAAGACCATGTATTCCAACCCCGTGCTCAACGCAGGACTCCAAGTCAGAGCATCCTTATCGAATCATCTGAAAGTAGGGATGGAAGTGGCCTGCAAGACCATCTAGTCCAGCCCCCTGCTCAACGCAGGACTCCAAGTCAGAGCATCCCTATAGAATTATCAAAAGTTAGGGTTGGAAGGCGCCTGCAGGACCATCTTCCAGCCCCCTGCTCAACGCAGGACTCCAAGTCAGAGCATCCCTATAGAATGATTGAAAATAGGGTTGGAAGGGTCCTCCAAGACCATCCAGGGCACCCCCTGCTCAACGCAGGACTCCAAGTCAGAGTATCCCTCTAGAATCATCGAAAATAGAGTTGGAAGGGGCCTGCAAGACCATCTAGTCCAACCCCCTGCTCAATGCAGGACTCCAAGACAGAGCATCCCTATAGAATCATCAAAAGGTAGGGTTGGAAGGCGGCTGCAAGACCATCTTAGTCCAGCCCCTTGCTCAACACAGTACTCCAAGTCAGAGCATCCCTATAGAATCATCGAAAATAGAGTTGGAAGGGACCTCCAAGACCATCTAGTCCAACCCCCTGCTCAACGCAGGACTCCAAGTCAGAGCATCCCTATAGAATCATCTCAAAGTAGGGTTGGAAGTGGCCTGCAAGACTATCTAATCCAGCCCCCTGCTCAACGTAGGACTCCAAGTCAGAGCATCCCTATAGAATTATCAAAAATTAGGGTTGGAAGTGGCCTACAGGACCATCTTCCAGCCCCCTGCTCAACGCAGGACTCCAAGTCAGAGCATCCCTATAGAATGATTGAAAATAGGGTTGGAAGGGGCCTGCAAGACCATGTATTCCAACCCCATGCTCAACGCAGGACTCCAAGTCAGAGCAGCCCTATAGAATCATTGGAAAGTAGGGTTGGGGGGGCCTGCAAGGCCATCTAGTCCAAGCCCCTGCTCCAGGCAGGACTCCAGGTCAGAGCATCCCTATAGAATCATCGAAAATAGGGTTGGAAGGCACCTGCAAGACCATGTATTCCAACCCCGTGCTCAACGCAGGACTCCAAGTCAGAGCATCCTTATCGAATCATCTGAAAGTAGGGCTGGAAGTGGCCTGCAAGGCCATCTAGTCCAACCCCCTGCTCAACGCAGGACTCCAAGTCAGAGCATCCCTATAGAATCATTTGAAAGTAGGGTTGGAAGTGGCCTGCAAGACTATCTAATCCAGCCCCCTGCTCAACGCAGGACTCCAAGTCAGAGCATCCCTATAGAATAATCAAAAAGTAGGGTTGGAAGGGGCATGCAAGCCCATCTAGTCCAACCCCCTGCTCAACGCAGGACTCCAAGTCAGAGTTTCCCTATAGAATGATCGAAAATAGGGTTGGAAGGGGCCTGCAAGACCATCTAGTCCAACCCCCTGCTCAACGCAGGACTCCAAGTCAGAGCATCCCTAAGGAATCATCTGAAAGTAGGGTTGGAAGTGGCCTGCAAGACTATCTAATCCAGCCCCCTCCTCAACGTAGGACTCCAAGTCAGAGCATCCCTATAGAATCATCGAAAATAGAGTTGGAAGGAACCTGCAAGACCATCTAGTCCAACCCCTTGCTCAACGCAGGACTCCAAATCAGAGCATCCCTATAGAATGATCGAAAATAGGGTTGGAAGGGGCCTGCAAGACCATGTATTCCAACCCCGTGCTCAACGCAGGACTCCAAGTCAGAGCATCCTTATCGAATCATCTGAAAGTAGGGTTGGAAGTGGCCTGCAAGACCATCTAGTCCAGCCCCCTGCTCAACGCAGGACTCCAAGTCAGAGCATCCCTATAGAATTATCAAAAGTTAGGGTTGGAAGGCGCCTGCAGGACCATCTTCCAGCCCCCTGCTCAACGCAGGACTCCAAGTCAGAGCATCCCTATAGAATGATTGAAAATAGGGTTGGAAGGGTCCTCCAAGACCATCCAGGGCACCCCCTGCTCAACGCAGGACTCCAAGTCAGAGTATCCCTCTAGAATCATCGAAAATAGAGTTGGAAGGGGCCTGCAAGACCATCTAGTCCAACCCCCTGCTCAATGCAGGACTCCAAGACAGAGCATCCCTATAGAATCATCAAAAGGTAGGGTTGGAAGGCGGCTGCAAGACCATCTAGTCCAGCCCCTTGCTCAACACAGTACTCCAAGTCAGAGCATCCCTATAGAATCATCGAAAATAGAGTTGGAAGGGACCTCCAAGACCATCTAGTCCAACCCCTTGCTCAACACAGGACTCCGAGTCAGAGCATCCCTATAGAATGATCGAAAATAGGGTTGGAAGGCGCCTGCAAGACCATGTATTCCAACCCCGTGCTCAACGCAGGTCTCCACGTCAGAGCATCCCTATAGAATGATTGAAAATAGGGTTGGAAGGGGCCTGCAAGTCCATCTAGTCCAGCCCCCTGTTCAACGTAGGACTCCAAGTCAGAGCATCCCTATAGAATCATCTGAAAGTAGGGTTGGGGAGGCCTGCAAGGCCATCTAGTCCAACCCCCTGCTCCAGGCAGGACTCCAGGTCAGAGCATCCCTATAGAATGATCGAATATAGGGTTGGAAGGCGCCTGCAAGACCATGTATTCCAACCCCGTGCCTAACGCAGGACTCCAAGTCAGAGCATCCTTATCGAATCATCTGAAAGTAGGGTTGGAAGTGGCCTGCAAGACAATCTAGTCCAGTCCCCTGTTCAACGCAGGACTCCAAGTCAGAGCATCCCTATAGAATCCTCGAAAATAAGAGTTGGAAGGGGCTTGCAAGACCATCTAGTCCAACGCCCTGCTCAACGCAGGACTCCAAGTCAGAGCATCCCAATAGAATCATCTGAAAGTAGGGTTGGAGGGGGCCTTCAAGACCATCTTGTCCAGCCCCCTGCTCAACGCAGGATTCCAATTCAGAGCATCCCTATAGAATCATCAGAAAGTAGGGTTGGAAGGGGCCTACAAGACCATCTAGTCCAACCCCTTGCTCAACACAGGACACCGAGTAAGAGCATCCCTATAGAATCATCTGAAAGTAGGGTTGGAAGGGGACTGCAAGGCCATCTAATCCAGCCCCCTGCTCAACGTAGGACTCCAAGTCAGAGTAGCCCTATAGAATCATTGGAAAGTATGGTTGGGGGGGCCTGCAAGGCCATCTAGTCCAACCCCCTACTCAAGGCAGGACTCCAAGTCACAGCATCCGTATAGAATAATCAAAAAGTAGGGGTGGGAGGGGTCTGCAGGACCATCTAAACCAGCCCCCTGCTCAACGCAGGACTCCAAGTCAGAGCACCCTATAGTATCATCAAAAGCTAGGGTTGGAAGGGTCCGGCAAGACCATCTAGTCCAGCCTCCTGCTTAAAGCAGGACTCCAAGTCAGAGCATCCCCATAGAATAACCGAAAATAGGGTTGGGATGGGTCTGCAAGACCATCTACTCCAGCCCCCTGCTCAATTCAGGACTCCAAGTCAGAGCATCCCTATAGAATGATCAAAAAGTAGGGTTGGAATGGGCCTGCAAAACCTCCTAATCCAGCCTCCTGCTCAATGCAGGACTCCGAGTCAGAGCATCCCTATAGAATGATTGAAAATAGGGTTGGGAGGGGTCTGCAAGACAATCTAGTCCAACCCCGTGCTCAACGCAGGACTCCAAGGCAGAGCATCCCTATAGAATGATGGAAAATAGGGTTGGAAGGGGCCTGCAAGACCATCTAGTCCAGCCAACTGCTCAATGCAGGACTCCAAGTCAGAGCATCCCTATAGAATGATCGATAATAAGGTTGGAAGGCGCCTGCAAGACCATGTATTCCAACCCCATGCTCAATGCAGGACTCCAAGTCAGAGCATCCCTATAGAATTATCAAAAGTTAGGGTTGGAAGGCGCCTGCAGGACCATGTTCCAGCCCCCTGCTCAACGCAGGACTCCAAGTCAGAGCATCCCTATAGAATGATTGAAAATAGGGATGGAAGGGGCCTGCAAGACCATCTAGTCCAGCCCCATGGTCAATGCAGGACTCCAAGTCAGAGCATCCCTATAGAATCATCTGAAAGTAGGGTTCGAAGGGGCCTGCAAGGGCATCGAATCCAGCCCCCTGCTCAACGTAGGACTCCAAGTGAGGGCAGCCCTATAGAATCATTGGAAAGAAGGGTTGGGGGGGGTCTGCAAGGCCATCTAGTCCAACCCGCTACTCCAGGCAGGACTCCAGGTCAGAGCATCCCTATAGAATGATTGCAAATAGGGTTGGAAGGCGCCTGCAAGACCATGTATTCCAACCCCGTGCTCAACGCAGGACTCCAAGTCAGAGCATCCTTATCGAATCATCTGAAAGTCGGGTTGTAAGTGGCCTGCAAGACCATCTAGTCCAGCCCCCTGCTCAACGCAGGACTCCAAGTCAGAGCATCCCTATAGAATTATCAAAAGTTAGGGTTGGAAGGCGCCTGCAGGACCATCATCCAGCCCCCTGCTCAACGCAGGACTCCACGTCAGAGCATCCCTATAGAATGATTGAAAATAGGGTTGGAAGGGGCCTGCAAGACCATCTAGTCCAGACCCATGGTCAATGCAGGACTCCAAGTCAGAGCATCCCTATAGAATCATCTTTAAGTAGGGTTCGAAGGGCCCTGCAAGGCCATCTAATCCAGCCCCCTGTTCAACCTAGGACTCCAAGTCAGAGCAGCCCTATAGAATCTTTGGAAAGTAGGGTTGGGGAGGCCTGGAAGGCCATCTAGTCGAACCCCCTGCTCCCGGCAGGACTCCAGGTCAGAGCATCCCTATAGAATGATCGAAAATAGGGTTGGAAGGCGCCTGAAAGACCATGTATTCCAACCCCGTGCCTAACGCAGGACTCCAACTCAGAGCATCCTTATCGAATCATCTGAAAGTAGAGTTGGAAGTGGCCTGCAAGACCATCTAGTCCAGTCCCCTGTTCAACGCAGGACTCCAAGCCAGAGCATCCCTATAGAATCCTCGAAAATAAGAGTTGGAAGGGGCTTGCAAGACCATCTAGTCCAACGCCCTGCTCAACGCAGGAGTCCAAGTCAGAGCATCCCTATAGAATCATCTGAAAGTAGGGTTGGAGGGGGCCTTCAAGACCATCTTGTCCAGCCCCCTGCTCAACGCAGGATTCCAAGTCAGAGCATCCCTATAGAATCATCAGAAAGTAGGGTTGGAAGGGGTCTGCAAGACCATCTAGTCCAACCCCTTCCTCAACACAGGCCACCGAGTAAGAGCATCCCTATAGAATCATCTGAAAGTAGGGTTGGAAGCGGCCTGCAAGGCCATCTAATCCAGCCCCCTGCTCAACGTAGGACTCCAAGTCAGAGTAGCCCTATAGAATCATTGGAAAGTATGGTTGGGGGGGCCTGCAAGGCCATCTAGTCCAACCCCCTGCTCAATGCAGGACTCCAAGTCAGAGCACCCTATAGTATCATCAAAAGCTAGGGTTGGAAGGGTCCGGCAAGACCATCTAGTCCAGCCTCCTGCGTAAAGCAGGACTCCAAGACAGAGCATCCCTATAGAATGATCAAAAATAGGGTTGGAAGGGGCCTACAAGACCATCTACTCCAGCCCCCTGCTCAATTCAGGACTCCACGTCAGAGCATCCCTATAAAATCATCAAAAAGTAGGGTTGGAATGGGTCTGCAAAACCTCCTAAACCAGCCTCCTGCTCAATGCAGGACTCCGAGTCAGAGCATCCCTATAGAATGATTGAAAATAGGGTTGGGAGGGGTCTGCAAGACAATCTAGTCCAGCCCCCTGCTCAATGAAGGACTCCAGGTCAGAGCATCCCTATAGAATGATCGAAAATAGGGTTGGAAGGCGCCTGCAAGACCATCTAGTCCAGCCAACTGCTCAATGCAGGACTCCAAGTCAGAGCATCCCTATAGAATGATCCATAATAAGGTTGGAAGGCGCCTGCAAGACCATGTAGTCCAACCCCATGCTCAATGCAGGACTCCAAGTCAGAGCATCCCTATAGAATCATCTGAAAGTAGGGTTGGAAGTAACCTGCAAGACCATCTAGTCCAGCCCCCTGCTCAAGGCAGGACTCCAAGTCACAGCATCCCTATAGAATTATCAAAAGTTAGGGTTGGGAGGCGCCTGCAGGACCATCTTCCAGCCCCCTGCTCAACGCAGGACTCCAAGTCAGAGCATCCCTATAGAATCATCTGAAAGTAGGGTTGGAAGGGGGGTGGAAGGCCATCTAATCCAGCCCCCTGCTCAACGTAGGACTCCAAGTCAGGGCAGCCCTATAGAATCATTGGAAAGTGGGGTTGGAAGGGGCCGGCAAGACCATCTAGTCCAGCCCCCTACTCAACGCAGGACTCCAAGTCAGAGCATCCCTACAGAATGATCGGAAATATGGTTGGAAGGGGCCTGCAAGACCATCCAGTCCAGCCCCCTGGTCAACACAGGACTCCAGGTCAGAGCATCCCTATAGAATCATTGAAAAGTAGGGTTGGGATGGGCCTGCAAGACCATCTAGTCCAACCCCCTGCTCAACGCAGGACTCCAAGGCAGAGCATCCCTATAGAATGGTCGATAATAGCTTTGGAAGGCGCCTGCAAGACCATCTAGTCCAACCCCCTGCTCAACGCAGGACTCCAAGGCAGAGCATCCCTATAGAATGAAGGAAAATAAGGTTGGAAGTGGCCTGCAAGACAATCTAGTCCAGCCCCCTGCTCAACACAGGATTCCAAGTCAGAGCATCCCTATAGAATCATTAGAAAGTAGGGTTGGAAGGGGCCTGCAACGCCATCTCATCCAGCCCCCTGCTCAACGTAGGACTCCAAGTCAGAGCAGCCCTATAGAATCATTGGAAAGTAGGGTTGGACGGGCCTGCAAGGCCATCTAGACCAACCCCCTGCTCAAGAGAGGACTCCAAGTCACAGCATCCCTATAGAAATATCAGAAAGTAGGGTTGGAAGGGGCCTACAAGACCATCTAAACCAGCCCCCTGCTCAACGCAGGACTCCAAGTCAGAGCATCACCATAGAATAATCGAAAATAGGGTTGGGAGGGGCCTCCAAGACCATCTAGTCCAGCCCCCTCCTTAACGCAGGACTCCAAGTCAGAGCATCCCTATAGAATGATCAAAAATAGGGTTGGAAGGGGCCTACAAGACCATTTACTCCAGCCCCCTGCTCAATTCAGGACTCCAAGTGAGAGCATCCCTATAGAAATATTGAAAATAGGGTTGGACTGTCCGGCAAGACCATCTAGTCCAGCCCCCTGCTCAAGGCAGGACCCCAAGTCAAAGCATTCCTATAGAATGACTGAAAATAGGGTTGGGAGGGGTCTGCAAGACAATCTAGTCCAGCCCCCTGCTCAATGAAGGACTCCAGGTCAGAGCATCCCTATAGAATCATCTGAAAGTAGGTTTGGAAGGGGCCTGCAAGGCCATCTAATCCAGCCCCCTGCTCAACGTAGGACTCCAAGTCAGAGCAGCCCTATCGAATCATTGGAAAGTAGGGTTGGGGTGGCCTGCAAGGCCATCTAGTCCAACCCCCTGCTTGAGGAAGGACTCCAAGTCACAGCATCCCTATAGAATAATCAAAAAGTAGGGTTGGAAAGGGCCTGCAAGGCCATCTAGTCCAGCCCCCTGCTCAACGCAGGACTCCAAGTCAAAGCAGCCCTACAGAATCATCGAAAAGTAGGGTTGGGAGGGGCCGACAAGACCATCTAGTCCAGCCCCCTGCTCAACACAGGACTCCCAAGTCAGAGCACCCCTATAGCATCATCAAAAAGTAGGGTTGGAAGGGGCCTGCAAGACCATCTAGTCGAGCCCCATGCTCAACGCAGGACTCCCAAGGCACAGCATCCCTATATTGTCAGCAAAGGTAGGGTTGGAAGGGGCCTGCAAGGCCATCCCTATAAAATCATCAAAAAGTAGGGTTGGAATGGGCCTGCAAAACCTCCTAATCCAGCCTCCTGCTCAATTCAGGACTCCAAGTCAGAGCATCCCTATAGAATGATCAAAAATAGGGTTGGAAGGGGCCTACAAGACCATCTACTCCAGCCCCCTGCTCAATTCAGGACTCCAAGTCAGAGCATCCCTATAAAATCATCAAAAAGTAGGGTTGGAATGGGCCTGCAAAACCTCCTAATCCAGCCTCCTGCTCAATGCAGGACTCCGAGTCAGAGCATCCCTATAGAATGATTGAAAATAGGGTTGGGAGCGGTCTGCAAGACAATCTAGTCCAGCCCCATGCTCAATGAAGGACTCCAGGTCAGAGCATCCCTATAGAATGATCGAAAATAGGGTTGGAAGGCGCCTGCAAGACCATGTATTCCAACCCCGTGCTCAACGCAGGACTCCAAGGCAGAGCATCCCTATAGAATGATGGAAAATAGGGTTGGAAGGGGCCTGCAAGACCATCTAGTCCAGCCAACTGCTCAATGCAGGACTCCAAGTAAGAGCATCCCTATAGAATGATTGCAAATAGGGTTGGAAGGCCCCTGCAAGACGATGTATTCCAACCCCGTGCTCAACGCAGGACTCCAAGTCAGAGCATCCTTATTGAATCATCTGAAAGTAGGGTTGGAAGGAGCCTGCAAGACCATCTAGTCCAGCCCCCTGCTCAACGCAGGACTCAGAGCAGCCCTATAGAATTATCAAAAGGAAGTGTTGGAAGGGGTCTGCAAGACCATCTAGTCCAGCCCCCTGCTCAACGCAGGACTCCAAGTCATTGGATCCCTATAGAATCATCTGAAAGTAGGGTTTGAGGGCGCCTTCAAGGCCATCTACTCCAGCCCCCTTCTCAATTCAGGACTCCAAGTGAGAGCATCCCTATAGAAATATTGAAAATAGGGTTGGACTGTCCGGCAAGACCATTTAGTCCAGCCCCCTGCTCAATGCAGGACTCCAAGTCAGAGCATCCCTATAGAATGATTGAAATTATGGTTGGAAGGGGCCTACAAGACCATCTAGTCCAGCCCCCTGCTCAACCCAGGATTCCAAGTCAGAGCATCCCTTTAGAATGATCGAAAATATAGTTGGAAGGGGCCTACAAGAAGATCTACTCCAGTCCCCTACACAATGCAGGACTCCAAGTCAGAGCATCCCTATAGAATGATCGATAATAAGGTTGGAAGGTGCCTGCAAGACCATGTAGTCCAACCCCATGCTCAATGCAGGACTCCAAGTCAGAGCATCCCTATAGAATCATCTGAAAGTAGGGTTGGAAGTAACCAGCAAGACCATCTAGTCCAGCCCCCTGCTCAAGGCAGGACTCCAAGTCACAGCATCCCTATAGAATTATCAAAAGTTAGGGTTGGAAGGCGCCTGCAAGACCATGTATTCCAACCCCGTGCTCAACGCAGGACTCCAACTCAGAGCATCCTTATCGAATCATCTGAAAGTAGGGCTGGAAGTGGCCTGCAAGGCCATCTAGTCCAACCCCCTGCTCAACGCAGGACTCCAAGTCAGAGCATCCCTATAGAATCATTTGAAAGTAGGGTTGGAAGTGGCCTGCAAGACTATCTAATCCAGCCCCCTGCTCAACGCAGGACTCCAAGTCAGAGCATCCCTATAGAATAATCAAAAAGTAGGGTTGGAAGGGGCATGCAAGCCCATCTAGTCCAACCCCCTGCTCAACGCAGGACTCCAAGTCAGAGTTTCCCTATAGAATGATCGAAAATAGGGTTGGAAGGCACCTGCAAGACCATGTATTCCAACCCCGTGCCTAACGCAGGACTCCAAGCCAGAGCATCCCTATAGAATCCTCGAAAATAAGAGTTGGAAGGGGCTTGCAAGACCATCTAGTCCAACGCCCTGCTCAACGCAGGACTCCAAGTCAGAGCATCCCTATAGAATCATTTGAAAGTTGGGTTGGAGGGGGCCTTCAAGACCATCTTGTCCAGCCCCCTGCTCAACGCAGGATTCCAAGTCAGAGCATCCCTATAGAATCATCTGAAAGTAGGGTTGGAAGCGGCCTGCAAGGCCATCTAATCCAGCCCCCTGCTCAACGTAGGACTCCAAGTCAGAGTAGCCCTATAGAATCATTGGAAAGTATGGTTGGGAGGGCCTGCAAGGCCATCTAGTCCAACCCCCTACTCAAGGCAGGACTCCAAGTCACAGCATCCGTATAGAATAATCAAAAAGTAGGGGTGGGAGGGGTCTGCAGGACCATCTAAACCAGCCCCCTGCTCAACGCAGGACTCCAAGTCAGAGCACCCTATAGTATCATCAAAAGCTAGGGTTGGAAGGGTCCGGCAAGACCATCTAGTCCAGCCTCCTGCTTAAAGCAGGACTCCAAGTCAGAGCATCCCCATAGAATAATCGAAAATAGGGTTGGAATGGATCTGCAAGACCATCTAGTCCTGCCCCCTGCTTAAAGCAGGACTCCAAGACAGAGCATCCCTATAGAATGAACAAAAATAGGGTTGGAAGGGGCCTACAAGACCATCTACTCCAGCCCCCTGCTCAATTCAGGACTCCAAGTCAGAGCATCCTTATAAAATCATCAAAAAGTAGGGTTGGAATGGGTCTGCAAAACCTCCTAAACCAGCCTCCTGCTCAATGCAGGACTCCGAGTCAGAGCATCCCTATAGAATGATTGAAAATAGGGTTGGGAGGGGTCTGCAAGACAATCTAGTCCAGCCCCCTGCTCAATGAAGGACTACAGGTCAGAGCATCCCTATAGAATCATCGAAAATAGGGTTGGAAGGCACCTGCAAGACCATGTATTCCAACCCCGTGCTCAACGCAGGACTCCAAGTCAGAGCATCCTTATCGAATCATCTGAAAGTAGGGCTGGAAGTGGCCTGCAAGGCCATCTAGTCCAACCCCCTGCTCAACGCAGGACTCCAAGTCAGAGCATCCCTATAGAATCATTTGAAAGTAGGGTTGGAAGTGGCCTGCAAGACTATCTAATCCAGCCCCCTGCTCAACGCAGGACTCCAAGTCAGAGCATCCCTATAGAATCATCTTTAAGTAGGGTTCGAAGGGCCCTGCAAGGCCATCTAATCCAGCCCCATGTTCAACCTAGGACTCGAAGTCAGATCAGCCCTATAGAATCTTTGGAAAGTAGGGTTGGGGAGGCCTGCAAGGCCATCTAGTCGAACCCCCTGCTCCCGGCAGGACTCCAGGTCAGAGCATCCCTATAGAATGATCGAAAATAGGGTTGGAAGGCACCTGCAAGACCATGTATTCCAACCCCGTGCCTAACGCAGGACTCCAAGCCAGAGCATCCCTATAGAATCCGCGAAAATAAGAGTTGGAAGGGGCTTGCAAGACCATCTAGTCCAACGCCCTGCTCAACGCAGGACTCCAAGTCAGAGCATCCCTATAGAATCATTTGAAAGTTGGGTTGGAGGGGGCCTTCAAGACCATCTTGTCCAGCCCCCTGCTCAACGCAGGATTCCAAGTCAGAGCATCCCTATAGAATCATCTGAAAGTAGGGTTGGAAGCGGCCTGCAAGGCCATCTAATCCAGCCCCCTGCTCAACGTAGGACTCCAAGTCAGAGTAGCCCTATAGAATCATTGGAAAGTATGGTTGGGAGGGCCTGCAAGGCCATCTAGTCCAACCCCCTACTCAAGGCAGGACTCCAAGTCACAGCATCCGTATAGAATAATCAAAAATAGGGTTGGAAGGCACCTGCAAGACCATGTATTCCAACCCCGTGCCTAACGCAGGACTCCAAGCCAGAGCATCCCTATAGAATCCTCGAAAATAAGAGTTGGAAGGGGCTTGCAAGACCATCTAGTCCAATGCCCTGCTCAACGCAGGACTCCAAGTCAGAGCATCCCTATAGAATCATTTGAAAGTTGGGTTGGAGGGGGCCTTCAAGACCATCTTGTCCAGCCCCCTGCTCAACGCAGGATTCCAAGTCAAAGCATCCCTATAGAATCATCTGAAAGTAGGGTTGGAAGCGGCCTGCAAGGCCATCTAATCCAGCCCCCTGCTCAACGTAGGACTCCAAGTCAGAGTAGCCCTATAGAATCATTGGAAAGTATGGTTGGGAGGGCCTGCAAGGCCATCTAGTCCAACCCCCTACTCAAGGCAGGACTCCAAGTCACAGCATCCGTATAGAATAATCAAAAAGTAGGGGTGGGAGGGGTCTGCAGGACCATCTAAACCAGCCCCCTGCTCAACGCAGGACTCCAAGTCAGAGCACCCTATAGTATCATCAAAAGCTAGGGTTGGAAGGGTCCGGCAAGACCATCTAGTCCAGCCTCCTGCTTAAAGCAGGACTCCAAGTCAGAGCATCCCCATAGAATAATCGAAAATAGGGTTGGAATGGATCTGCAAGACCATCTAGTCCTGCCCCCTGCTTAAAGCAGGACTCCAAGACAGAGCATCCCTATAGAATGAACAAAAATAGGGTTGGAAGGGGCCTACAAGACCATCTACTCCAGCCCCCTGCTCAATTCAGGACTCCAAGTCAGAGCATCCTTATAAAATCATCAAAAAGTAGGGTTGGAATGGGTCTGCAAAACCTCCTAAACCAGCCTCCTGCTCAATGCAGGACTCCGAGTCAGAGCATCCCTATAGAATGATTGAAAATAGGGTTGGGAGGGGTCTGCAAGACAATCTAGTCCAGCCCCCTGCTCAATGAAGGACTACAGGTCAGAGCATCCCTATAGAATGATCGAAAAGAGGGTTGGAAGGCGCCTGCAAGACCATCTAGTCCAGCCAACTGCTCAATGCTGGACTCCAAGTCAGAGCATCCCTATAGAATGATCGATAATAAGGTTGGAAGGCGCCTGCAAGACCATCTAGTCCAGCCCCCTGCTCAAGGCAGGACTCCAAGTCACAGCATCCCTATAGAATTATCAAAAGTTAGGGTTGGAAGGCGCCTGCAGGACCATCTTCCAGCCCCCTGCTCAACGCAGGACTCCAAGTCAGAGCATCCCTATAGAATCATCTGAAAGTAGGGTTGGAAGGGGGGTGGAAGGCCATCTAATCCAGCCCCCTGCTCAACGTAGGACTCCAAGTCAGGGCAGCCCTATAGAATCATTGGAAAGTAGGGTTGGAAGGGGCCGGCAAGACCATCTAGTCCAATCCCTGCTCAACGCAGGACTCCAAGTCAGAGCATCCCTACAGAATGATTGGAAATATGGTTGGAAGGGGCCTGCAAGACCATCCAGTCCAGCCCCCTGGTCAACACAGGACTCCAGGTCAGAGCATCCCTATAGAATCATTGAAAAGTAGGGTTGGGATGGGCCTGCAAGACCATCTAGTCCAACCCCCTGCTCAACGCAGGACTCCAAGGCAGAGCATCCCTATAGAATGATGGAAAATAGGGTTGGAAGGGGTCTGCAAGACCATCTAGTCCAGCCAACTGCTCAATGCAGGACTCCAAGTCAGAGCATCCCTATAGAATCATCTTTAAGTAGGGTTCGAAGGGCCCTGCAAGGCCATCTAATCCAGCCCCATGTTCAACCTAGGACTCGAAGTCAGATCAGCCCTATAGAATCTTTGGAAAGTAGGGTTGGGGAGGCCTGCAAGGCCATCTAGTCGAACCCCCTGCTCCCGGCAGGACTCCAGGTCAGAGCATCCCTATAGAATGATCGAAAATAGGGTTGGAAGGCACCTGCAAGACCATGTATTCCAACCCCGTGCCTAACGCAGGACTCCAAGCCAGAGCATCCCTATAGAATCCTCGAAAATAAGAGTTGGAAGGGGCTTGCAAGACCATCTAGTCCAACGCCCTGCTCAACGCAGGACTCCAAGTCAGAGCATCCCTATAGAATCATTTGAAAGTTGGGTTGGAGGGGGCCTTCAAGACCATCTTGTCCAGCCCCCTGCTCAACGCAGGATTCCAAGTCAGAGCATCCCTATAGAATCATCTGAAAGTAGGGTTGGAAGCGGCCTGCAAGGCCATCTAATCCAGCCCCCTGCTCAACGTAGGACTCCAAGTCAGAGTAGCCCTATAGAATCATTGGAAAGTATGGTTGGGAGGGCCTGCAAGGCCATCTAGTCCAACCCCCTACTCAAGGCAGGACTCCAAGTCACAGCATCCGTATAGAATAATCAAAAATAGGGTTGGAAGGCACCTGCAAGACCATGTATTCCAACCCCGTGCCTAACGCAGGACTCCAAGCCAGAGCATCCCTATAGAATCCTCGAAAATAAGAGTTGGAAGGGGCTTGCAAGACCATCTAGTCCAACGCCCTGCTCAACGCAGGACTCCAAGTCAGAGCATCCCTATAGAATCATTTGAAAGTTGGGTTGGAGGGGGCCTTCAAGACCATCTTGTCCAGCCCCCTGCTCAACGCAGGATTCCAAGTCAAAGCATCCCTATAGAATCATCTGAAAGTAGGGTTGGAAGCGGCCTGCAAGGCCATCTAATCCAGCCCCCTGCTCAACGTAGGACTCCAAGTCAGAGTAGCCCTATAGAATCATTGGAAAGTATGGTTGGGAGGGCCTGCAAGGCCATCTAGTCCAACCCCCTACTCAAGGCAGGACTCCAAGTCACAGCATCCGTATAGAATAATCAAAAAGTAGGGGTGGGAGGGGTCTGCAGGACCATCTAAACCAGCCCCCTGCTCAACGCAGGACTCCAAGTCAGAGCACCCTATAGTATCATCAAAAGCTAGGGTTGGAAGGGTCCGGCAAGACCATCTAGTCCAGCCTCCTGCTTAAAGCAGGACTCCAAGTCAGAGCATCCCCATAGAATAATCGAAAATAGGGTTGGAATGGATCTGCAAGACCATCTAGTCCTGCCCCCTGCTTAAAGCAGGACTCCAAGACAGAGCATCCCTATAGAATGAACAAAAATAGGGTTGGAAGGGGCCTACAAGACCATCTACTCCAGCCCCCTGCTCAATTCAGGACTCCAAGTCAGAGCATCCTTATAAAATCATCAAAAAGTAGGGTTGGAATGGGTCTGCAAAACCTCCTAAACCAGCCTCCTGCTCAATGCAGGACTCCGAGTCAGAGCATCCCTATAGAATGATTGAAAATAGGGTTGGGAGGGGTCTGCAAGACAATCTAGTCCAGCCCCCTGCTCAATGAAGGACTACAGGTCAGAGCATCCCTATAGAATGATCGAAAATAGGGTTGGAAGGCGCCTGCAAGACCATCTAGTCCAGCCAACTGCTCAATGCTGGACTCCAAGTCAGAGCATCCCTATAGAATGATCGATAATAAGGTTGGAAGGCGCCTGCAAGACCATCTAGTCCAGCCCCCTGCTCAAGGCAGGACTCCAAGTCAGAGCATCCCTATAGAATCATCTGAAAGTAGGGTTGGAAGGGGGGTGGAAGGCCATCTAATCCAGCCCCCTGCTCAACGTAGGACTCCAAGTCAGGGCAGCCCTATAGAATCATTGGAAAGTAGGGTTGGAAGGGGCCGGCAAGACCATCTAGTCCAATCCCTGCTCAACGCAGGACTCCAAGTCAGAGCATCCCTACAGAATGATTGGAAATATGGTTGGAAGGGGCCTGCAAGACCATCCAGTCCAGCCCCCTGGTCAACACAGGACTCCAGGTCAGAGCATCCCTATAGAATCATTGAAAAGTAGGGTTGGGATGGGCCTGCAAGACCATCTAGTCCAACCCCCTGCTCAACGCAGGACTCCAAGGCAGAGCATCCCTATAGAATGATGGAAAATAGGGTTGGAAGGGGTCTGCAAGACCATCTAGTCCAGCCAACTGCTCAATGCAGGACTCCAAGTCAGAGCATCCCTATAGAATGGTCGATAATAGGGTTGGAAGGCGCCTGCAAGACCATGTAGTCCAACCCCGTTCTCAATGCAGGACTCCAAGTCAGAGCATCACTATAGAATCATCTGAAAGTACGGTTGGAAGTGGCCTGCAAGACAATCTAGTCCAGCCCCCTGCTCAACGCAGGATTCCAAGTCAGAGCATCCCTATAGAATCATTAGAAAGTAGGGTTGGAAGGGGCCTGCAAGGCCATCTAATCCAGCCCCCTGCTCAACGTAGGACTCCAAGTCAGAGCAGCCCTATAGAATCATTGGAAAGTATGGTTGGGGGGGCCTGCAAGGCCATCTAGTCCAACCCCCTACTCAAGGCAGGACTCCAAGTCACAGCATCCGTATAGAATAATCAAAAAGTAGGGGTGGGAGGGGTCTGCAGGACCATCTAAACCAGCCCCCTGCTCAACGCAGGACTCCAAGTCAGAGCACCCTATAGAATGATTGAAAATAGGGTTGGGAGGGGTCTGCAAGACAATCTAGTCCAGCCCCCTGCTCAATGAAGGACTCCAGGTCAGAGCATCCCTATAGAATGATGGAAAATAGGGTTGGAAGGCGCCTGCAAGACCATCTAGTCCAGCCAACTGCTCAATGCAGGACTCCAAGTCAGAGCATCCCTATAGAATGATCGATAATAAGGTTGGAAGGCGCCTGCAAGACCATGTAGTCCAAACCCATGCTCAATGCAGGACTCCAAGTCAGAGCATCCCTATAGAATCATCTGAAAGTAGGGTTGGAAGTAACCTGCAAGACCATCTAGTCCAGCCCCCTGCTCAACCCAGGACTCCAAGTCAGAGCATCCCTATAGAATCATTGAAAAGTAGGGTTGGAAGGGGCCTCCAAGACCATCTAGTCCAGCCAACTGCTCAATGCAGGACTCCAAGTCAGAGCATCCCTATAGAATGATCGATAATAGGGTTGGAAGGCGCCTGCAAGACCATGTAGTCCAACCCCGTGCTCAATGCAGGACTCCAAGTCAGTGCATCCCTACAGAATCATCTGAATGTACGGTTGGAGGTGGCCTGCAAGACAATCTAGTCCAGCCCCCTGCTCAACGCAGGACTCCAAGTCAGAGCATCCGTATAGAATCATCAGAAAGTAGGGTTGGAAGGGGCCTGCAAGACCTTCTAGTCCAACCCCTTGCTCAACACAGGACACCGAGTAAGAGCATCCCTATACAATCATCTGAAAGTAGGGTTCGAAGGGGCCTCCAAGGCCATCTAATCCAGCCCCCTGCTCAACGCAGGACTCCAAGCCAGAGCATCCCTATAGAATGATCTAAAATAGGGGTGGAAGGGGCCTGCAAGACCATCTAGTCTAACCCCCTGCTCAATGCAGGACTCTAAGAGCATCCGTATAGAATCATCTGAAAGTACGGTTGGAAGGGGCCTGCAAGACCATCTAGTCCAACCTCTTGCTCAACACAGGACTCCGAGTCAGAGCATCCCTATACAATGAACGAAAATAGGGTTGGAAGGGGCCGGCAAGACCATCTAGTCCAGCCCCCTGCTCAACGCAGGACTCCAAGTCATAGTTTCCCAATAGAATGATCGAAAATAGGGTTGGAAGGGGCCTGCAAGACCATCTAGTCCAACCCCCTGCTCAACGCAGGACTCCTAGTCAGAGTTTCCCTATAGAATGATCGAAAATAGGGTTGGAAGTGGCCTGCAAGACCATCTAGTCCAACCCCCTGCTCAACGCAGGACTCCAAGTCAGAGCATCCCTAAGGAATCATCTGAAAGTAGGGTTGGAAGTGGCCTGCAAGACTATCTAATCCAGCCCCCTCCTCAACGTAGGACTCTAAGTCAGAGCATCCCTATAGAATCATCGAAAATAGAGTTGGAAGGAACCTGCAAGACCATCTAGTCCAACCCCTTGCTCAACGCAGGACTCCAAATCAGAGCATCCCTATAGAATGATCGAAAATAGGGTTGGAAGGCGCCTGCAAGACCATGGATTCCAACCCCGTGCTCAACGCAGGACTCCAAGTCAGAGCATCCTTATCGAATCATCTGAAAGTAGGGTTGGAAGTGGCCTGCAAGACCATCTAGTCCAGCCCCCTGCTCAACGCAGGACTCCAAGTCAGAGCATCCCTATAGAATTATCAAAAGTTAGGGTTGGAAGGCGCCTGCAGGACCATCTTCCAGCCCCCTGCTCAACGCAGGACTCCAAGTCAGAGCATCCCTATAGAATGATTGAAAATAGGGTTGGAAGGGTCCTCCAAGACCATCCAGGGCACCCCCTGCTCAACGCAGGACTCCAAGTCAGAGTATCCCTCTAGAATCATCGAAAATAGAGTTGGAAGGGGCCTGCAAGACCATCTAGTCCAACCCCCTGCTCAATGCAGGACTCCAAGACAGAGCATCCCTATAGAATCATCAAAAGGTAGGGTTGGAAGGCGGCTGCAAGACCATCTTAGTCCAGACCCTTGCTCAACACAGTACTCCAAGTCAGAGCATCCCTATAGAATCATCGAAAATAGAGTTGGAAGGGACCTCCAAGACCATCTAGTCCAACCCCCTGCTCAACGCAGGACTTCAAGTCAGAGCATCCCTATAGAATCATCTCAAAGTAGGGTTGGAAGTGGCCTGCAAGACTATCTAATCCAGCCCCCTGCTCAACGTAGGACTCCAAGTCAGAGCATCCCTATAGAATTATCAAAAGTTAGGGTTGGAAGTGGCCTGCAGGACCATCTTCCAGCCCCCTGCTCAACGCAGGACTCCAAGTCAGAGCATCCCTATAGAATGATTGAAAATAGGGTTGGAAGGGGCCTGCAAGACCATGTATTCCAACCCCATGCTCAACGCAGGACTCCAAGTCAGAGCAGCCCTATAGAATCATTGGAAAGTAGGGTTGGGGGGGCCTGCAAGGCCATCTAGTCCAAGCCCCTGCTCCAGGCAGGACTCCAGGTCAGAGCATCCCTATAGAATCATCGAAAATAGGGTTGGAAGGCACCTGCAAGACCATGTATTCCAACCCCGTGCTCAACGCAGGACTCCAAGTCAGAGCATCCTTATCGAATCATCTGAAAGTAGGGCTGGAAGTGGCCTGCAAGGCCATCTAGTCCAACCCCCTGCTCAACGCAGGACTCCAAGTCAGAGCATCCCTATAGAATCATTTGAAAGTAGGGTTGGAAGTGGCCTGCAAGACTATCTAATCCAGCCCCCTGCTCAACGCAGGACTCCAAGTCAGAGCATCCCTATAGAATAATCAAAAAGTAGGGTTGGAAGGGGCATGCAAGCCCATCTAGTCCAACCCCCTGCTCAACGCAGGACTCCAAGTCAGAGTTTCCCTATAGAATGATCGAAAATAGGGTTGGAAGGCACCTGCAAGACCATGTATTCCAACCCCGTGCCTAACGCAGGACTCCAAGCCAGAGCATCCCTATAGAATCCTCGAAAATAAGAGTTGGAAGGGGCTTGCAAGACCATCTAGTCCAACGCCCTGCTCAACGCAGGACTCCAAGTCAGAGCATCCCTATAGAATCATTTGAAAGTTGGGTTGGAGGGGGCCTTCAAGACCATCTTGTCCAGCCCCCTGCTCAACGCAGGATTCCAAGTCAGAGCATCCCTATAGAATCATCTGAAAGTAGGGTTGGAAGCGGCCTGCAAGGCCATCTAATCCAGCCCCCTGCTCAACGTAGGACTCCAAGTCAGAGTAGCCCTATAGAATCATTGGAAAGTATGGTTGGGAGGGCCTGCAAGGCCATCTAGTCCAACCCCCTACTCAAGGCAGGACTCCAAGTCACAGCATCCGTATAGAATAATCAAAAAGTAGGGGTGGGAGGGGTCTGCAGGACCATCTAAACCAGCCCCCTGCTCAACGCAGGACTCCAAGTCAGAGCACCCTATAGTATCATCAAAAGCTAGGGTTGGAAGGGTCCGGCAAGACCATCTAGTCCAGCCTCCTGCTTAAAGCAGGACTCCAAGTCAGAGCATCCCCATAGAATAATCGAAAATAGGGTTGGAATGGATCTGCAAGACCATCTAGTCCTGCCCCCTGCTTAAAGCAGGACTCCAAGACAGAGCATCCCTATAGAATGAACAAAAATAGGGTTGGAAGGGGCCTACAAGACCATCTACTCCAGCCCCCTGCTCAATTCAGGACTCCAAGTCAGAGCATCCTTATAAAATCATCAAAAAGTAGGGTTGGAATGGGTCTGCAAAACCTCCTAAACCAGCCTCCTGCTCAATGCAGGACTCCGAGTCAGAGCATCCCTATAGAATGATTGAAAATAGGGTTGGGAGGGGTCTGCAAGACAATCTAGTCCAGCCCCCTGCTCAATGAAGGACTACAGGTCAGAGCATCCCTATAGAATCATCGAAAATAGGGTTGGAAGGCACCTGCAAGACCATGTATTCCAACCCCGTGCTCAACGCAGGACTCCAAGTCAGAGCATCCTTATCGAATCATCTGAAAGTAGGGCTGGAAGTGGCCTGCAAGGCCATCTAGTCCAACCCCCTGCTCAACGCAGGACTCCAAGTCAGAGCATCCCTATAGAATCATTTGAAAGTAGGGTTGGAAGTGGCCTGCAAGACTATCTAATCCAGCCCCCTGCTCAACGCAGGACTCCAAGTCAGAGCATCCCTATAGAATAATCAAAAAGTAGGGTTGGAAGGGGCATGCAAGCCCATCTAGTCCAACCCCCTGCTCAACGCAGGACTCCAAGTCAGAGTTTCCCTATAGAATGATCGAAAATAGGGTTGGAAGGCACCTGCAAGACCATGTATTCCAACCCCGTGCCTAACGCAGGACTCCAAGCCAGAGCATCCCTATAGAATCCTCGAAAATAAGAGTTGGAAGGGGCTTGCAAGACCATCTAGTCCAACGCCCTGCTCAACGCAGGACTCCAAGTCAGAGCATCCCTATAGAATCATTTGAAAGTTGGGTTGGAGGGGGCCTTCAAGACCATCTTGTCCAGCCCCCTGCTCAACGCAGGATTCCAAGTCAGAGCATCCCTATAGAATCATCTGAAAGTAGGGTTGGAAGCGGCCTGCAAGGCCATCTAATCCAGCCCCCTGCTCAACGTAGGACTCCAAGTCAGAGTAGCCCTATAGAATCATTGGAAAGTATGGTTGGGAGGGCCTGCAAGGCCATCTAGTCCAACCCCCTACTCAAGGCAGGACTCCAAGTCACAGCATCCGTATAGAATAATCAAAAAGTAGGGGTGGGAGGGGTCTGCAGGACCATCTAAACCAGCCCCCTGCTCAACGCAGGACTCCAAGTCAGAGCACCCTATAGTATCATCAAAAGCTAGGGTTGGAAGGGTCCGGCAAGACCATCTAGTCCAGCCTCCTGCTTAAAGCAGGACTCCAAGTCAGAGCATCCCCATAGAATAATCGAAAATAGGGTTGGAATGGATCTGCAAGACCATCTAGTCCTGCCCCCTGCTTAAAGCAGGACTCCAAGACAGAGCATCCCTATAGAATGAACAAAAATAGGGTTGGAAGGGGCCTACAAGACCATCTACTCCAGCCCCCTGCTCAATTCAGGACTCCAAGTCAGAGCATCCTTATAAAATCATCAAAAAGTAGGGTTGGAATGGGTCTGCAAAACCTCCTAAACCAGCCTCCTGCTCAATGCAGGACTCCGAGTCAGAGCATCCCTATAGAATGATTGAAAATAGGGTTGGGAGGGGTCTGCAAGACAATCTAGTCCAGCCCCCTGCTCAATGAAGGACTACAGGTCAGAGCATCCCTATAGAATGATCGAAAATAGGGTTGGAAGGCGCCTGCAAGACCATCTAGTCCAGCCAACTGCTCAATGCTGGACTCCAAGTCAGAGGATCCCTATAGAATGATCGATAATAAGGTTGGAAGGCGCCTGCAAGACCATGTAGTCCAACCCCATGCTCAATGCAGGACTCCAAGTCAGAGCATCCCTATAGAATCATCTGAAAGTAGGGTTGGAAGTAACCTGCAAGACCATCTAGTCCAGCCCCCTGCTCAAGGCAGGACTCCAAGTCACAGCATCCCTATAGAATTATCAAAAGTTAGGGTTGGAAGGCGCCTGCAGGACCATCTTCCAGCCCCCTGCTCAACGCAGGACTCCAAGTCAGAGCATCCCTATAGAATCATCTGAAAGTAGGGTTGGAAGGGGGGTGGAAGGCCATCTAATCCAGCCCCCTGCTCAACGTAGGACTCCAAGTCAGGGCAGCCCTATAGAATCATTGGAAAGTAGGGTTGGAAGGGGCCGGCAAGACCATCTAGTCCAATCCCTGCTCAACGCAGGACTCCAAGTCAGAGCATCCCTACAGAATGATCGGAAATATGGTTGGAAGGGGCCTGCAAGACCATCCAGTCCAGCCCCCTGGTCAACACAGGACTCCAGGTCAGAGCATCCCTATAGAATCATTGAAAAGTAGGGTTGGGATGGGCCTGCAAGACCATCTAGTCCAACCCCCTGCTCAACGCAGGACTCCAAGGCAGAGCATCCCTATAGAATGATGGAAAATAGGGTTGGAATGGGTCTGCAAGACCATCTAGTCCAGCCAACTGCTCAATGCAGGACTCCAAGTCAGAGCATCCCTATAGAATGGTCGATAATAGGGTTGGAAGGCGCCTGCAAGACCATGTAGTCCAACCCCGTGCTCAATGCAGGACTCCAAGTCAGAGCATCACTATAGAATCATCTGAAAGTACGGTTGGAAGTGGCCTGCAAGACAATCTAGTCCAGCCCCCTGCTCAACGCAGGATTCCAAGTCAGAGCATCCCTATAGAATCATTAGAAAGTAGGGTTGGAAGGGGCCTGCAAGGCCATCTAATCCAGCCCCCTGCTCAACGTAGGACTCCAAGTCAGAGCAGCCCTATAGAATCATTGGAAAGTATGGTTGGGGGGGCCTGCAAGGCCATCTAGTCCAACCCCCTACTCAAGGCAGGACTCCAAGTCACAGCATCCGTATAGAATAATCAAAAAGTAGGGGTGGGAGGGGTCTGCAGGACCATCTAAACCAGCCCCCTGCTCAACGCAGGACTCCAAGTCAGAGCACCCTATAGAATGATTGAAAATAGGGTTGGGAGGGGTCTGCAAGACAATCTAGTCCAGCCCCCTGCTCAATGAAGGACTCCAGGTCAGAGCATCCCTATAGAATGATGGAAAATAGGGTTGGAAGGCGCCTGCAAGACCATCTAGTCCAGCCAACTGCTCAATGCAGGACTCCAAGTCAGAGCATCCCTATAGAATGATCGATAATAAGGTTGGAAGGCGCCTGCAAGACCATGTAGTCCAAACCCATGCTCAATGCAGGACTCCAAGTCAGAGCATCCCTATAGAATCATCTGAAAGTAGGGTTGGAAGTAACCTGCAAGACCATCTAGTCCAGCCCCCTGCTCAACCCAGGACTCCAAGTCAGAGCATCCCTATAGAATCATTGAAAAGTAGGGTTGGAAGGGGCCTCCAAGACCATCTAGTCCAGCCAACTGCTCAATGCAGGACTCCAAGTCAGAGCATCCCTATAGAATGATCGATAATAGGGTTGGAAGGCGCCTGCAAGACCATGTAGTCCAACCCCGTGCTCAATGCAGGACTCCAAGTCAGTGCATCCCTACAGAATCATCTGAATGTACGGTTGGAGGTGGCCTGCAAGACAATCTAGTCCAGCCCCCTGCTCAACGCAGGACTCCAAGTCAGAGCATCCGTATAGAATCATCAGAAAGTAGGGTTGGAAGGGGCCTGCAAGACCTTCTAGTCCAACCCCTTGCTCAACACAGGACACCGAGTAAGAGCATCCCTATACAATCATCTGAAAGTAGGGTTCGAAGGGGCCTCCAAGGCCATCTAATCCAGCCCCCTGCTCAACGCAGGACTCCAAGCCAGAGCATCCCTATAGAATGATCTAAAATAGGGGTGGAAGGGGCCTGCAAGACCATCTAGTCTAACCCCCTGCTCAATGCAGGACTCTAAGAGCATCCGTATAGAATCATCTGAAAGTACGGTTGGAAGGGGCCTGCAAGACCATCTAGTCCAACCCCTTGCTCAACACAGGACTCCGAGTCAGAGCATCCCTATACAATGAACGAAAATAGGGTTGGAAGGGGCCGGCAAGACCATCTAGTCCAGCCCCCTGCTCAACGCAGGACTCCAAGTCATAGTTTCCCAATAGAATGATCGAAAATAGGGTTGGAAGGGGCCTGCAAGACCATCTAGTCCAACCCGATGCTCAACGCAGGACTCCTAGTCAGAGTTTCCCTATAGAATGATCGAAAATAGGGTTGGAAGTGGCCTGCAAGACCATCTAGTCCAACCCCCTGCTCAACGCAGGACTCCAAGTCAGAGCATCCCTAAGGAATCATCTGAAAGTAGGGTTGGAAGTGGCCTGCAAGACTATCTAATCCAGCCCCCTCCTCAACGTAGGACTCTAAGTCAGAGCATCCCTATAGAATCATCGAAAATAGAGTTGGAAGGAACCTGCAAGACCATCTAGTCCAACCCCTTGCTCAACGCAGGACTCCAAATCAGAGCATCCCTATAGAATGATCGAAAATAGGGTTGGAAGGCGCCTGCAAGACCATGTATTCCAACCCCGTGCTCAACGCAGGACTCCAAGTCAGAGCATCCTTATCGAATCATCTGAAAGTAGGGATGGAAGTGGCCTGCAAGACCATCTAGTCCAGCCCCCTGCTCAACGCAGGACTCCAAGTCAGAGCATCCCTATAGAATTATCAAAAGTTAGGGTTGGAAGGCGCCTGCAGGACCATCTTCCAGCCCCCTGCTCAACGCAGGACTCCAAGTCAGAGCATCCCTATAGAATGATTGAAAATAGGGTTGGAAGGGTCCTCCAAGACCATCCAGGGCACCCCCTGCTCAACGCAGGACTCCAAGTCAGAGTATCCCTCTAGAATCATCGAAAATAGAGTTGGAAGGGGCCTGCAAGACCATCTAGTCCAACCCCCTGCTCAATGCAGGACTCCAAGACAGAGCATCCCTATAGAATCATCAAAAGGTAGGGTTGGAAGGCGGCTGCAAGACCATCTTAGTCCAGCCCCTTGCTCAACACAGTACTCCAAGTCAGAGCATCCCTATAGAATCATCGAAAATAGAGTTGGAAGGGACCTCCAAGACCATCTAGTCCAACCCCCTGCTCAACGCAGGACTCCAAGTCAGAGCATCCCTATAGAATCATCTCAAAGTAGGGTTGGAAGTGGCCTGCAAGACTATCTAATCCAGCCCCCTGCTCAACGTAGGACTCCAAGTCAGAGCATCCCTATAGAATTATCAAAAATTAGGGTTGGAAGTGGCCTACAGGACCATCTTCCAGCCCCCTGCTCAACGCAGGACTCCAAGTCAGAGCATCCCTATAGAATGATTGAAAATAGGGTTGGAAGGGGCCTGCAAGACCATGTATTCCAACCCCATGCTCAACGCAGGACTCCAAGTCAGATCAGCCCTATAGAATCATTGGAAAGTAGGGTTGGGGGGGCCTGCAAGGCCATCTAGTCCAAGCCCCTGCTCCAGGCAGGACTCCAGGTCAGAGCATCCCTATAGAATCATCGAAAATAGGGTTGGAAGGCACCTGCAAGACCATGTATTCCAACCCCGTGCTCAACGCAGGACTCCAAGTCAGAGCATCCTTATCGAATCATCTGAAAGTAGGGCTGGAAGTGGCCTGCAAGGCCATCTAGTCCAACCCCCTGCTCAACGCAGGACTCCAAGTCAGAGCATCCCTATAGAATCATTTGAAAGTAGGGTTGGAAGTGGCCTGCAAGACTATCTAATCCAGCCCCCTGCTCAACGCAGGACTCCAAGTCAGAGCATCCCTATAGAATAATCAAAAAGTAGGGTTGGAAGGGGCATGCAAGCCCATCTAGTCCAACCCCCTGCTCAACGCAGGACTCCAAGTCAGAGTTTCCCTATAGAATGATCGAAAATAGGGTTGGAAGGGGCCTGCAAGACCATCTAGTCCAACCCCCTGCTCAACGCAGGACTCCAAGTCAGAGCATCCCTAAGGAATCATCTGAAAGTAGGGTTGGAAGTGGCCTGCAAGACTATCTAATCCAGCCCCCTCCTCAACGTAGGACTCCAAGTCAGAGCATCCCTATAGAATCATCGAAAATAGAGTTGGAAGGAACCTGCAAGACCATCTAGTCCAACCCCTTGCTCAACGCAGGACTCCAAATCAGAGCATCCCTATAGAATGATCGAAAATAGGGTTGGAAGGGGCCTGCAAGACCATGTATTCCAACCCCGTGCTCAACGCAGGACTCCAAGTCAGAGCATCCTTATCGAATCATCTGAAAGTAGGGTTGGAAGTGGCCTGCAAGACCATCTAGTCCAGCCCCCTGCTCAACGCAGGACTCCAAGTCAGAGCATCCCTATAGAATTATCAAAAGTTAGGGTTGGAAGGCGCCTGCAGGACCATCTTCCAGCCCCCTGCTCAACGCAGGACTCCAAGTCAGAGCATCCCTATAGAATGATTGAAAATAGGGTTGGAAGGGTCCTCCAAGACCATCCAGGGCACCCCCTGCTCAACGCAGGACTCCAAGTCAGAGTATCCCTCTAGAATCATCGAAAATAGAGTTGGAAGGGGCCTGCAAGACCATCTAGTCCAACCCCCTGCTCAATGCAGGACTCCAAGACAGAGCATCCCTATAGAATCATCAAAAGGTAGGGTTGGAAGGCGGCTGCAAGACCATCTAGTCCAGCCCCTTGCTCAACACAGTACTCCAAGTCAGAGCATCCCTATAGAATCATCGAAAATAGAGTTGGAAGGGACCTCCAAGACCATCTAGTCCAACCCCTTGCTCAACACAGGACTCCGAGTCAGAGCATCCCTATAGAATGATCGAAAATAGGGTTGGAAGGCGCCTGCAAGACCATGTATTCCAACCCCGTGCTCAACGCAGGACTCCAAGTCAGAGCATCCTTATCGAATCATCTGAAAGTAGGGTTGGAAGTGGCCTGCAAGACCATCTAGTCCAGCCCCCTGCTCAACGCAGGACTCCAAGTCAGAGCATCCCTATAGAATTATCAAAAGTTAGGGTTGGAAGGCGCCTGCAGGACCATCTTCCAGCCCCCTGCTCAACGCAGGACTCCAAGTCAGAGCATCCCTATAGAATCATGGAAAATAGGGTTGGAAGGCGCCTGCAAGACGATGTATTCCAACCCCCTGCTCAACGCAGGACTCCAAGTCAGAGCATGCCTATAGAATTATCAAAAGTTAGGGTTGGAAGTGGCCTGCAGGACCATCTTCCAGCCCCCTGCTCAACGCAGGACTCCAAGTCAGAGCATCCCTATAGAATCATCGAAAATAGAGTTGGAAGGGACCTGCAAGACCATCTAGTCCAACCCCCTGCTCAACGCAGGACTCCAAGTCAGAGCATCCCTATAGAATCATCTGAAAGTAGGGTTGGAAGTGGCCTGCAA
Organism: Heloderma suspectum; assembly: GCF_057233095.1. Taxonomy (NCBI): domain Eukaryota; kingdom Metazoa; phylum Chordata; class Lepidosauria; order Squamata; family Helodermatidae; genus Heloderma; species Heloderma suspectum. The sequence continues at coordinate 50,962,253 of NC_139475.1, forward strand.
GACCATCTAATCCAGCCCCCTGCTCAACGTAGGACTCCAAGTCAGAGCATCCCTATAGAAAGATCGAAAATAGAGTTGGAAGGCACCTGCAAGGCCATCTAGTCCAGCCCCCTGCTCAACGCAGGACTCCAAGTCAGAGCATCCCTATAGAATGATTGAAAATAGGGTTGGAAGTGGCTTGCAAGACCATCTAGTCCAGCCCCCTGCTCAAGGCAGGACTCCAAGTCACAGCATCCCTATAGAATTATCAAAAGTTAGGGTTGGAAGGCGCCTGCAGGACCATCTTCCAGCCCCCTGCTCAACGCAGGACTCCAAGTCAGAGCATCCCTATAGAATGATAGAAAATAGGGTTGGAAGGGGCCTGCAAGACCATCTAGTCCAGCCCCATTGTCAACGCAGGACTCCACGTCAGAGTATCCCTATAGAACGATTGAAAATAGGGTTGGAAGGTGCCTGCAAGACCATCTAGTCCAGCCCCATGGTCAACGCAGGACTCCAAGTCTGAGCATCCCTATAGAATCATTGGAAAGTAGGGTTGGGGAGGCCTGCAAGGCCATCTAGTCCAACCCCCTGCTCCAGGCAGGACTCCAGGTCAGAGAATCCCTATAGAATGATTGAAAATAGGGTTGGAAGGCGCCTGCAAGACCTTGCATTCCAACCCCGTCCTCAACGCAGGACTCCAAGTCAGAGCAGCCCTATAGAATCATTGGAAAGTAGGGTTGGAGGGGGCCTGCAAGGCCATCTAGTCCAGCCCCCTGCTCCAGGCAGGACTCCAGGTCAGAGCATCCCTATAGAATGATCGAAAATAGGGTTGGAAGTGGCCTGCAAGACCATCTAGTCCAGCCCCCTGCTCAACGCAGGACTCCAAGTCAGAGCATCCCTATAGAATTATCAAAAGTTAGGGTTGGAAGGCGCCTGCAGGACCATCTTCCAGCCCCCTGCTCAACGCAGGACTCCAAGTCAGAGCATCCCTATAGAATGATTGAAAATAGGGTTGGAAGGGTCCTGCAAGACCATCCAGTGCACCCCCTGCTCAACGCAGGACTCCAAGTCAGAGTATCCCTCTAGAACCATCGAAAATAGAGTTGGAAGGCGGCTGCAAGACCATCTAGTCCAGCCCCCTGCTCAACGCAGGACTCCAAGTCAGAGCATCCCTATAGAATGATCTAAAATAGGGGTGGAAGGGGCCTGCAAGACCATCTAGTCTAACCCCCTGCTCAATGCAGGACTCCGAGTCAGAGCATCCCTATAGAATGATTGAAAATGGGGTTGGGAGGGGTCTGCAAGACAATCTAGTCCAGCCCCCTGCTCAATGAAGGACTCCAGGTCAGAGCATCCCTATAGAATGATGGAAAATAGGGTTGGAAGGCGCCTGCAAGACCATGTATTCCAACCCCCTGCGCAACGCAGGACTCCAAGTCAGAGCATCCCTATAGTATTATCAAAAGTTAGGGTTGGAAGTGGCCTGCAGGACCATCTTCCAGCCCCCTGCTCAACGCAGGACTCCAAGTCAGAGCATCCCTATAGAATGATTGAAAATAGGGTTGGAAGGGGCCTGCAAGACCATGTATTCCAACCCCGTGCTCAACGCAGGACTCCAAGTCAGAGCAGCCCTATAGAATCATTGGAAAGTAGGGTTGGGGGGGCCTGCAAGGCTATCTAGTCCAAGCCCCTGCTCCAGGCAGGACTCCAGGTCAGAGCATCCCTATAGAATCATCGAAAATAGGGTTGGAAGGCACCTGCAAGACCATGTATTCCAACCCCGTGCTCAACGCAGGACTCCAAGTCAGAGCATCCTTATCGAATCATCTGAAAGTAGGGTTGGAAGTGGCCTACAAGACTATCTAATACAGCCCCTTGCTCAACGCAGGACTCCAAGTCAGAGCATCCCTATAGAATAATCAAAAAGTAGGGTTGGAAGGGGCATGCAAGACCATCTAGTCCAACCCCCTGCTCAACGCAGGACTCCAAGTCAGAGTTTCCCTATAGAATGATCGAAAATAGGGTTGGAAGGGGCCTGCAAGACCATCTAGTCCAACCCCCTGCTCAACGCAGGACTCCAAGTCAGAGTATCCCTAAGGAATCATCTGAAAGTAGGGTTGGAAGTGGCCTGCAAGACCATCTAGTCCAGCCCCCTGCTCAACGCAGGACTCCAAGTCAGAGCATCCCTATAGAATTATCAAAAGTTAGGGTTGGAAGGCGCCTGCAGGACCATCTTCCAGCCCCCTGCTCAACGCAGGACTCCAAGTCAGAGCATCCCTATACAATGAACGAAAATAGGGTTGGAAGGGTCCTCCAAGACCATCCAGGGCACCCCCTGCTCAACGCAGGACTCCAAGTCAGAGTATCCCTCTAGAATCATCGAAAATAGAGTAGGAAGGGGCCTGCAAGACCATCTAGTCTAGCCCCCTGCTCAATGCAGGACTCCAAGACAGAGCATCCCTATAGAATCATCAAAAGGTAGGGTTGGAAGGTGGCTGCAAGACCATCTAGTCCAGCCCCCTGCTCAACGCAGGACTCCAAGTCAGAGCATCCCTATAGAATCATCAAAAATAGAGTTGAAAGGGACCTGCAAGACCATCTAGTCCTACCCCTTGCTCAACGCAGGACTCCAAGCCAGAGCATCCCTATAGAATGATCTAAAATAGGGGTGGAAGGGGCCTGCAAGACCATCTAGTCTAACCCCCTGCTCAATGCAGGACTCTAAGAGCATCCGTATAGAATCATCTGAAAGTACGGTTGGAAGGGCCTGCAAGACCATCTAGTCCAACCCCTTGCTCAACACAGGACTCCGAGTCAGAGCATCCCTATACAATGAACGAAAATAGGGTTGGAAGGGGCCGGCAAGAGATCTAGTCCAGCCCCCTGCTCAACGCAGGACTCCAAGTCTTAGTTTCCCTATAGAATGATCGAAAATAGGGTTGGAAGGCGCCTGCAAGACCATGTATTCCAACCCGGTTCTCAACGCAGGACTCCAAGTCAGAGCATCCTTATCGAATCATCTGAAAGTAGGGTTGGAAGTGGCCTGCAAGACCATCTAGTCCAGCCCCCTGCTCAACGCAGGACTCCAAGTCAGAGCATCCCTATAGAATTATCAAAAGTTAGGGTTGGAAGGCGCCTGCAGGACCATCTTCCAGCCCCCTGCTCAAAGCAGGACTCCAAGTCAGAGCATCCCTATAGAATCATGGAAAATAGGGTTGGAAGGCGCCTGCAAGACCATGTATTCCAACCCCCTGCTCAACGCAGGACTCCAAGTCAGAGCATCCCTATAGAATTATCAAAAGTTAGGGTTGGAAGTGGCCTGCAGGACCATCTTCCAGCCCCCTGCTCAACGCAGTACTCCAAGTCGGAGCATCCCTATAGAATGATTGAAAATAGGGTTGGAAGGGGCCTGCAAGACCATGTATTCCAACCCCGTGCTCAACGCAGGACTCCAAGTCAGAGCAGCCCTATAGAATCATTGGAAAGTAGGGTTGGGGGGAGCCTGCAAGGCCATCTAGTCCAAGCCCCTGCTCCAGGCAGGACTCCAGGTCAGAGCATCCCTATAGAATGATCGAAAAAAGGTTGGAAGGCGCCTGCAAGACCATGTATTCCAACCCCGTGCTCAACGCAGGACTCCAAGTCAGAGCATCCTTATCGAAACATCTGAAAGTAGGGCTGGAAGTGGCCTGCAAGGCCATCTAGTCCAACCCCCTGCTTCACGCAGGACTCCAAGTCAGAGTATCCCTATAGAATCATCTGAAAGTAGGGTTGGAAGGGACCTGCAAGACCATCTAGTCAAGCCCCCTGCTCAACGCAGGACTCCAAGTCAGAGCATCCCTATAGAATTATCAAAAGTTAGGGTTGGAAGGGGCCTGCAGGACCATCTTCCAACCCCCTGCTCAACGCAGGACTCCAAGTCAGAGCATCCCTATAGAATGATGGAAAATAGGGTTGGAAGGGTCCTCCAAGACCATCCAGGGCACCCCCTGCTCAACGCAGGACTCCAAGTCAGAGTATCCCTCTAGAATCATCGAAAATAGAGTTGGAAGGCGCCTGCAAGACCATCTAGTCCAACCCCCTGCTCAATGCAGGACTCCAAGACAGAGCATCCCTATAGAATCATCAAAAGGTAGTGTTGGAAGGCGGCTGCAAGACCATCTAGTCCAGCCCCTTGCTCAACACAGGACTCCAAGTCAGAGCATCCCTATAGAATCATCGAAAATAGAGTTGGAAGGGACCTGCAAGACCATCTAGTCCAACCCCCTGCTCAACGCAGGACTCCAAGTCAGAGCATCCCTATAGAATCATCTGAAAGTAGGGTTGGAAGTGGCCTGCAAGACCATCTAATCCAGCCCCCTGCTCAACGTAGGACTCCAAGTCAGAGCATCCCTATAGAAAGATCGAAAATAGAGTTGGAAGGCGCCTGCAAGGCCATCTAGTCCAGCCCCCTGCTCAACGCAGGACTCCAAGTCAGAGCATCCCTATAGAATGATTGAAAATAGGGTTGGAAGGCGCCTGCAAGACCTTGTATTCCAACCCCGTCCTCAACGCAGGACTCCAAGTCAGAGCATCCTTATCGAAACATCTGAAAGTAGGGCTGGAAGTGGCCTGCAAGGCCATCTAGTCCAACCCCCTGCTTCACGCAGGACTCCAAGTCAGAGTATCCCTATAGAATCATCTGAAAGTAGGGTTGGAAGGGACCTGCAAGACCATCTAGTCAAGCCCCCTGCTCAACGCAGGACTCCAAGTCAGAGCATCCCTATAGAATTATCAAAAGTTAGGGTTGGAAGGGGCCTGCAGGACCATCTTCCAACCCCCTGCTCAACGCAGGACTCCAAGTCAGAGCATCCCTATAGAATGATGGAAAATAGGGTTGGAAGGGTCCTCCAAGACCATCCAGGGCACCCCCTGCTCAACGCAGGACTCCAAGTCAGAGTATCCCTCTAGAATCATCGAAAATAGAGTTGGAAGGCGCCTGCAAGACCATCTAGTCCAACCCCCTGCTCAATGCAGGACTCCAAGACAGAGCATCCCTATAGAATCATCAAAAGGTAGTGTTGGAAGGCGGCTGCAAGACCATCTAGTCCAGCCCCTTGCTCAACACAGGACTCCAAGTCAGAGCATCCCTATAGAATCATCGAAAATAGAGTTGGAAGGGACCTGCAAGACCATCTAGTCCAACCCCCTGCTCAACGCAGGACTCCAAGTCAGAGCATCCCTATAGAATCATCTGAAAGTAGGGTTGGAAGTGGCCTGCAAGACCATCTAATCCAGCCCCCTGCTCAACGTAGGACTCCAAGTCAGAGCATCCCTATAGAAAGATCGAAAATAGAGTTGGAAGGCGCCTGCAAGGCCATCTAGTCCAGCCCCCTGCTCAACGCAGGACTCCAAGTCAGAGCATCCCTATAGAATGATTGAAAATAGGGTTGGAAGGCGCCTGCAAGACCTTGTATTCCAACCCCGTCCTCAACGCAGGACTCCAAGTCAGAGCAGCCCTATAGAATCATTGGAAAGTAGGGTTGGAGGGGGCCTGCAAGGCCATCTAGTCCAGCCCCCTGCTCCAGGCAGGACTCCAGGTCAGAGCATCCCTATAGAATGATCGAAAATATTGTTGGAAGTGGCCTGCAAGACCATCTAGTCCAGCCCCCTGCTCAACGCAGGACTCCAAGTCAGAGCATCCCTATAGAATTATCAAAAGTTAGGGTTGGAAGGCGCCTGCAAGACCATCTAGTCTAACCCCCTGCTCAATGCAGGACTCTAAGAGCATCCGTATAGAATCATCTGAAAGTACGGTTGGAAGGGCCTGCAAGACCATCTAGTCCAACCCCTTGCTCAACACAGGACTCCGAGTCAGAGCATCCCTATACAATGAACGAAAATAGGGTTGGAAGGGGCCGGCAAGAGATCTAGTCCAGCCCCCTGCTCAACGCAGGACTCCAAGTCTTAGTTTCCCTATAGAATGATCGAAAATAGGGTTGGAAGGCGCCTGCAAGACCATGTATTCCAACCCGGTTCTCAACGCAGGACTCCAAGTCAGAGCATCCTTATCGAATCATCTGAAAGTAGGGTTGGAAGTGGCCTGCAAGACCATCTAGTCCAGCCCCCTGCTCAACGCAGGACTCCAAGTCAGAGCATCCCTATAGAATTATCAAAAGTTAGGGTTGGAAGGCGCCTGCAGGACCATCTTCCAGCCCCCTGCTCAAAGCAGGACTCCAAGTCAGAGCATCCCTATAGAATCATGGAAAATAGGGTTGGAAGGCGCCTGCAAGACCATGTATTCCAACCCCCTGCTCAACGCAGGACTCCAAGTCAGAGCATCCCTATAGAATTATCAAAAGTTAGGGTTGGAAGTGGCCTGCAGGACCATCTTCCAGCCCCCTGCTCAACGCAGTACTCCAAGTCGGAGCATCCCTATAGAATGATTGAAAATAGGGTTGGAAGGGGCCTGCAAGACCATGTATTCCAACCCCGTGCTCAACGCAGGACTCCAAGTCAGAGCAGCCCTATAGAATCATTGGAAAGTAGGGTTGGGGGGAGCCTGCAAGGCCATCTAGTCCAAGCCCCTGCTCCAGGCAGGACTCCAGGTCAGAGCATCCCTATAGAATGATCGAAAAAAGGTTGGAAGGCGCCTGCAAGACCATGTATTCCAACCCCGTGCTCAACGCAGGACTCCAGGTCAGAGCATCCTTATCGAAACATCTGAAAGTAGGGCTGGAAGTGGCCTGCAAGGCCATCTAGTCCAACCCCCTGCTTCACGCAGGACTCCAAGTCAGAGTATCCCTATAGAATCATCTGAAAGTAGGGTTGGAAGGGACCTGCAAGACCATCTAGTCAAGCCCCCTGCTCAACGCAGGACTCCAAGTCAGAGCATCCCTATAGAATTATCAAAAGTTAGGGTTGGAAGGGGCCTGCAGGACCATCTTCCAACCCCCTGCTCAACGCAGGACTCCAAGTCAGAGCATCCCTATAGAATGATGGAAAATAGGGTTGGAAGGGTCCTCCAAGACCATCCAGGGCACCCCCTGCTCAACGCAGGACTCCAAGTCAGAGTATCCCTCTAGAATCATCGAAAATAGAGTTGGAAGGCGCCTGCAAGACCATCTAGTCCAACCCCCTGCTCAATGCAGGACTCCAAGACAGAGCATCCCTATAGAATCATCAAAAGGTAGTGTTGGAAGGCGGCTGCAAGACCATCTAGTCCAGCCCCTTGCTCAACACAGGACTCCAAGTCAGAGCATCCCTATAGAATCATCGAAAATAGAGTTGGAAGGGACCTGCAAGACCATCTAGTCCAACCCCCTGCTCAACGCAGGACTCCAAGTCAGAGCATCCCTATAGAATCATCTGAAAGTAGGGTTGGAAGTGGCCTGCAAGACCATCTAATCCAGCCCCCTGCTCAACGTAGGACTCCAAGTCAGAGCATCCCTATAGAAAGATCGAAAATAGAGTTGGAAGGCGCCTGCAAGGCCATCTAGTCCAGCCCCCTGCTCAACGCAGGACTCCAAGTCAGAGCATCCCTATAGAATGATTGAAAATAGGGTTGGAAGGCGCCTGCAAGACCTTGTATTCCAACCCCGTCCTCAACGCAGGACTCCAAGTCAGAGCATCCTTATCGAAACATCTGAAAGTAGGGCTGGAAGTGGCCTGCAAGGCCATCTAGTCCAACCCCCTGCTTCACGCAGGACTCCAAGTCAGAGTATCCCTATAGAATCATCTGAAAGTAGGGTTGGAAGGGACCTGCAAGACCATCTAGTCAAGCCCCCTGCTCAACGCAGGACTCCAAGTCAGAGCATCCCTATAGAATTATCAAAAGTTAGGGTTGGAAGGGGCCTGCAGGACCATCTTCCAACCCCCTGCTCAACGCAGGACTCCAAGTCAGAGCATCCCTATAGAATGATGGAAAATAGGGTTGGAAGGGTCCTCCAAGACCATCCAGGGCACCCCCTGCTCAACGCAGGACTCCAAGTCAGAGTATCCCTCTAGAATCATCGAAAATAGAGTTGGAAGGCGCCTGCAAGACCATCTAGTCCAACCCCCTGCTCAATGCAGGACTCCAAGACAGAGCATCCCTATAGAATCATCAAAAGGTAGTGTTGGAAGGCGGCTGCAAGACCATCTAGTCCAGCCCCTTGCTCAACACAGGACTCCAAGTCAGAGCATCCCTATAGAATCATCGAAAATAGAGTTGGAAGGGACCTGCAAGACCATCTAGTCCAACCCCCTGCTCAACGCAGGACTCCAAGTCAGAGCATCCCTATAGAATCATCTGAAAGTAGGGTTGGAAGTGGCCTGCAAGACCATCTAATCCAGCCCCCTGCTCAACGTAGGACTCCAAGTCAGAGCATCCCTATAGAAAGATCGAAAATAGAGTTGGAAGGCGCCTGCAAGGCCATCTAGTCCAGCCCCCTGCTCAACGCAGGACTCCAAGTCAGAGCATCCCTATAGAATGATTGAAAATAGGGTTGGAAGGCGCCTGCAAGACCTTGTATTCCAACCCCGTCCTCAACGCAGGACTCCAAGTCAGAGCAGCCCTATAGAATCATTGGAAAGTAGGGTTGGAGGGGGCCTGCAAGGCCATCTAGTCCAGCCCCCTGCTCCAGGCAGGACTCCAGGTCAGAGCATCCCTATAGAATGATCGAAAATATTGTTGGAAGTGGCCTGCAAGACCATCTAGTCCAGCCCCCTGCTCAACGCAGGACTCCAAGTCAGAGCATCCCTATAGAATTATCAAAAGTTAGGGTTGGAAGGCGCCTGCAGGACCATCTTCCAGCCCCCTGCTCAACGCAGGACTCCAAGTCAGAGCATCCCTATAGAATGATTGAAAATAGGGTTGGAAGGCGCCTGCAAGACCATCCAGTGCACCCCCTGCTCAACGCAGGACTCCAAGTCAGAGTATCCCTCTAGAATCATCGAAAATAGAGTTGGAAGGCGGCTGCAAGACCATCTAGTCCAGCCCCCTGCTCAACGCAGGACTCCGAGTCAGAGCATCCCTATAGAATGATCTAAAATAGGGGTGGAAGGGGCCTGCAAGACCATCTAGTCTAACCCCCTGCTCAATGCAGGACTCCGAGTCAGAGCATCCCTATAGAATGATTGAAAATGGGGTTGGGATGGGTCTGCAAGACAATCTAGTCCAGCCCCCTGCTCAATGAAGGACTCCAGGTCAGAGCATCCCTATAGAATGATGGAAAATAGGGTTGGAAGGCGCCTGCAAGACCATGTATTCCAACCCCCTGCGCAACGCAGGACTCCAAGTCAGAGCATCCCTATAGTATTATCAAAAGGTAGGGTTGGAAGTGGCCTGCAGGACCATCTTCCAGCCCCCTGCTCAACGCAGTACTCCAAGTCAGAGCATCCCTATAGAATGATTGAAAATAGGGTTGGAAGGGGCCTGCAAGACCATGTATTCCAACCCCGTGCTCAACGCAGGACTCCAAGTCAGAGCAGCCCTATAGAATCATTGGAAAGTAGGGTTGGGGGGGCCTGCAAGGCTATCTAGTCCAAGCCCCTGCTCCAGGCAGGACTCCAGGTCAGAGCATCCCTATAGAATCATCGAAAATAGGGTTGGAAGGCACCTGCAAGACCATGTATTCCAACCCCGTGCTCAACGCAGGACTCCAAGTCAGAGCATCCTTATCGAATCATCTGAAAGTAGGTTTGGAAGTGGCCTACAAGACTATCTAATACAGCCCCTTGCTCAACGCAGGACTCCAAGTCAGAGCATCCCTATAGAATAATCAAAAAGTAGGGTTGGAAGGGGCATGCAAGACCATCTAGTCCAACCCCCTGCTCAACGCAGGACTCCAAGTCAGAGTTTCCCTATAGAATGATCGAAAATAGGGTTGGAAGGGGCCTGCAAGACCATCTAGTCCAACCCCCTGCTCAACGCAGGACTCCAAGTCAGAGTATCCCTAAGGAATCCTCTGAAAGTAGGGTTGGAAGTGGCCTGCAAGACTATCTAATCCAGCCCCCTCCTCAACGTAGGACTCCAAGTCAGAGCATCCCTATAGAATCATCGAAAATAGAGTTGGAAGGAACCTGCAAGACCATCTAGTCCAACCCCTTGCTCAACGCAGGACTCCAAATCAGAGCATCCCTATAGAATGATCGAAAATAGGGTTGGAAGGCGCCTGCAAGACCATGTATTCCAACCCCGTGCTCAACGCAGGACTCCAAGTCAGAGCATCCTTATCGAATAATCTGAAAGTAGGGTTGGAAGTGGCCTGCAAGACCATCTAGTCCAGCCCCCTGCTCAACGCAGGACTCCAAGTCAGAGCATCCCTATAGAATTATCAAAAGTTAGGGTTGGAAGGCGCCTGCAGGACCATCTTCCAGCCCCCTGCTCAACGCAGGACTCCAAGTCAGAGCATCCCTATAGAATGATTGAAAATAGGGTTGGAAGGGTCCTCCAAGACCATCCAGGGCACCCCCTGCTCAACGCAGGACTCCAAGTCAGAGCATCCCTATAGAATGATTGAAAATAGGGTTGGAAGGGTCCTCCAAGACCATCCAGGGCACCCCCTGCTCAACGCAGGACTCCAAGTCAGAGTATCCCTCTAGAATCATCGAAAATAGAGTTGGAAGGGGCTTGCAAGACCATCTAGTCCAGCCCCCTGCTCAATGCAGGACTCCAAGACAGAGCATCCCTATAGAATCATCAAAAGGTAGGGTTGGAAGGGACCTGCAAGACCATCTAGTCCAACCCCCTGCTCAACGCAGGACTCCAAGTCAGAGCATCCCTATAGAATCATCTGAAAGTAGGGTTGGAAGTGGCCTGCAAGACTATCTAATCCAGCCCCCTGCTCAACGTAGGACTCCAAGTCAGAGCATCCCTATAGAAAGATCGAAAATAGAGTTGGAAGGCGCCTGCAAGGCCATCTAGTCCAGCCCCCTGCTCAACGCAGGACTCCAAGTCAGAGCATCCCTATAGAATGATCGAAAATAGGGTTGGAAGGCGCCTGAAGACCATGTATTCCAACCCCGTGCTCAACGCAGGACTCCAAGTCAGAGCATCCTTATCGAATCATCTGAAAGTAGGGTTGGAAGAGGCCTGCAAGACCATCTAGTCCAGCCCCCTGCTCAACGCAGGACTCCAAGTCAGAGCATCCCTATATAATTATCAAAAGTTAGGGTTGGAAGGCGCCTGCAGGACCATCTTCCAGCCCCCTGCTCAACGCAGGACTCCAAGTCAGAGCAGCCCTATAGAATCATTGTAAAGTAGGGTTGGAGGGGGCCTGCAAGGCCATCTAGTCCAGCCCCGTGCTCCAGGCAGGACTCCAGGTCAGAGCATCCCTATAGAATGATCGAAAATAGGGTTGGAAGTGGCCTGCAAGACCATCTAGTCCAGCTCCCTGCTCAACGCAGGACTCCAAGTCAGAGCATCCCTATAGAATTATCAAAAGTTAGGGTTGGAAGGCGCCTGCAGTCCCATCTTCCAGCCCCCTGCTCAACGCAGGACTCCAAGTCAGAGCATCCCTATAGAATGATTGAAAATAGGGTTGGAAGGGTCCTGCAAGACCATCCAGTGCACCTCCTGCTCAACGCAGGACTCCAAGTCAGAGTATCCCTCTAGAATCATCGAAAATAGAGTTGGAAGGCGGCTGCAAGACCATCTATTCCAGCCCCCTGCTCAACGCAGGACTCCAAGTCAGAGCATCCCTATAGAATGATCTAAAATAGGGGTGGAAGGGGCCTGCAAGACCATCTAGTCTAACCCCCTGCTCAATGCAGGACTCTGAGTCAGAGCATCCCTATAGAATGATTGAAAATAGGGTTGGGAGGGGTCTGCAAGACAATCTAGTCCAGCCCCCTGCTCAATGAAGGACTCCAGGTCAGAGCATCCCTATAGAATGATGGAAAATAGGGTTGGAAGGTGCCTGCAAGACCATGTATTCCAACCCCCTGCGCAACGCAGGACTCCAAGTCAGAGCATCCCTATAGAATTATCAAAAGTTAGGGTTGGAAGTGGCCTGCAGGACCATCTTCCAGCCCCCTGCTCAACGCAGTACTCCAAGTCAGAGCATCCCTATAGAATGATTGAAAATAGGGTTGGAAGGGGCCTGCAAGACCATGTATTCCAACCCCGTGCTCAACGCAGGACTCCAAGTCAGAGCAGCCCTATAGAATCATTGGAAAGTAGGGTTGGGGGGGCCTGCAAGGCTATCTAGTCCAAGCCCCTGCTCCAGGCAGGACTCCAGGTCAGAGCATCCCTATAGAATCATCGAAAATAGGGTTGGAAGGCACCTGCAAGACCATGTATTCCAACCCCGTGCTCAACGCAGGACTCCAAGTCAGAGCATCCTTATCGAATCATCTGAAAGTAGGGTTGGAAGTGGCCTGCAAGACTATCTAATACAGCCCCTTGCTCAACGCAGGACTCCAAGTCAGAGCATCCCTATAGAATAATCAAAAAGTAGGGTTGGAAGGGGTATGCAAGACCATCTAGTCAAGCCCCCTGCTCAACGCAGGACTCCAAGTCAGAGCATCCCTATAGAATTATCAAAAGTTAGGGTTGGAAGGGGCCTGCAGGACCATCTTCCAGCCCCCTGCTCAACGCAGGACTCCAAGTCAGAGCATCCCTATAGAATGATGGAAAATAGGGTTGGAAGGGTCCTCCAAGACCATCCAGGGCACCTCCTGCTCAACGCAGGACTCCAAGTCAGAGTATCCCTCTAGAATCATCGAAAATAGAGTTGGAAGGCGCCTGCAAGACCATCTAGTCCAACCCCCTGCTCAATGCAGGACTCCAAGACAGAGCATCCCTATAGAATCATCAAAAGGTAGTGTTGGAAGGCGGCTGCAAGACCATCTAGTCCAGCCCCTTGCTCAACACAGGACTCCAAGTCAGAGCATCCCTATAGAATCATCGAAAATAGAGTTGGAAGGGACCTGCAAGACCATCTAGTCCAACCCCCTGCTCAACGCAGGACTCCAAGTCAGAGCATCCCTATAGAATCATCTGAAAGTAGGTTTGGAAGTGGCCTGCAAGACCATCTAATCCAGCCCCCTGCTCAACGTAGGACTCCAAGTCAGAGCATCCCTATAGAAAGATCGAAAATAGAGTTGGAAGGCGCCTGCAAGGCCATCTAGTCCAGCCCCCTGCTCAACGCAGGACTCCAAGTCAGAGCATCCCTATAGAATGATTGAAAATAGGGTTGGAAGGCGCCTGCAAGACCTTGTATTCCAACCCCGTCCTCAACGCAGGACTCCAAGTCAGAGCAGCCCTATAGAATCATTGGAAAGTAGGGTTGGAAGTGGCCTGCAAGACCATCTAGTCCAGCCCCCTGCTCAACGCAGGACTCCAAGTCAGAGCATCCCTATATAATTATCAAAAGTTAGGGTTGGAAGGCGCCTGCAGGACCATCTTCCAGCCCCCTGCTCAACGCAGGACTCCAAGTCAGAGCAGCCCTATAGAATCATTGTAAAGTAGGGTTGGAGGGGGCCTGCAAGGCCATCTAGTCCAGCCCCGTGCTCCAGGCAGGACTCCAGGTCAGAGCATCCCTATAGAATGATCGAAAATAGGGTTGGAAGTGGCCTGCAAGACCATCTAGTCCAGCTCCCTGCTCAACGCAGGACTCCAAGTCAGAGCATCCCTATAGAATTATCAAAAGTTAGGGTTGGAAGGCGCCTGCAGTCCCATCTTCCAGCCCCCTGCTCAACGCAGGACTCCAAGTCAGAGCATCCCTATAGAATGATTGAAAATAGGGTTGGAAGGGTCCTGCAAGACCATCCAGTGCACCCCCTGCTCAACGCAGGACTCCAAGTCAGAGTATCCCTCTAGAATCATCGAAAATAGAGTTGGAAGGCGGCTGCAAGACCATCTAGTCCAGCCCCCTGCTCAACGCAGGACTCCAAGTCAGAGCATCCCTACAGAATGATCTAAAATAGCGGTGGAAGGGGCCTGCAAGACCATCTAGTCTAACCCCCTGCTCAATGCAGGACTCTGAGTCAGAGCATCCCTATAGAATGATTGAAAATAGGGTTGGGAGGGGTCTGCAAGACAATCTAGTCCAGCCCCCTGCTCAATGAAGGACTCCAGGTCAGAGCATCCCTATAGAATGATGGAAAATAGGGTTGGAAGGTGCCTGCAAGACCATGTATTCCAACCCCCTGCGCAACGCAGGACTCCAAGTCAGAGCATCCCTATAGAATTATCAAAAGTTAGGGTTGGAAGTGGCCTGCAGGACCATCTTCCAGCCCCCTGCTCAACGCAGTACTCCAAGTCAGAGCATCCCTATAGAATGATTGAAAATAGGGTTGGAAGGGGCCTGCAAGACCATGTATTCCAACCCCGTGCTCAACGCAGGACTCCAAGTCAGAGCAGCCCTATAGAATCATTGGAAAGTATGGTTGGGAGGGCCTGCAAGGCCATCTAGTCCAACCCCCTACTCAAGGCAGGACTCCAAGTCACAGCATCCGTATAGAATAATCAAAAACAGGGTTGGAAGGCACCTGCAAGACCATGTATTCCAACCCCGTGCCTAACGCAGGACTCCAAGCCAGAGCATCCCTATAGAATCCTCGAAAATAAGAGTTGGAAGGGGCTTGCAAGACCATCTAGTCCAACGCCCTGCTCAACGCAGGACTCCAAGTCAGAGCATCCCTATAGAATCATTTGAAAGTTGGGTTGGAGGGGGCCTTCAAGACCATCTTGTCCAGCCCCCTGCTCAACGCAGGATTCCAAGTCAAAGCATCCCTATAGAATCATCTGAAAGTAGGGTTGGAAGCGGCCTGCAAGGCCATCTAATCCAGCCCCCTGCTCAACGTAGGACTCCAAGTCAGAGTAGCCCTATAGAATCATTGGAAAGTATGGTTGGGAGGGCCTGCAAGGCCATCTAGTCCAACCCCCTACTCAAGGCAGGACTCCAAGTCACAGCATCCGTATAGAATAATCAAAAAGTAGGGGTGGGAGGGGTCTGCAGGACCATCTAAACCAGCCCCCTGCTCAACGCAGGACTCCAAGTCAGAGCACCCTATAGTATCATCAAAAGCTAGGGTTGGAAGGGTCCGGCAAGACCATCTAGTCCAGCCTCCTGCTTAAAGCAGGACTCCAAGTCAGAGCATCCCCATAGAATAATCGAAAATAGGGTTGGAATGGATCTGCAAGACCATCTAGTCCTGCCCCCTGCTTAAAGCAGGACTCCAAGACAGAGCATCCCTATAGAATGAACAAAAATAGGGTTGGAAGGGGCCTACAAGACCATCTACTCCAGCCCCCTGCTCAATTCAGGACTCCAAGTCAGAGCATCCTTATAAAATCATCAAAAAGTAGGGTTGGAATGGGTCTGCAAAACCTCCTAAACCAGCCTCCTGCTCAATGCAGGACTCCGAGTCAGAGCATCCCTATAGAATGATTGAAAATAGGGTTGGGAGGGGTCTGCAAGACAATCTAGTCCAGCCCCCTGCTCAATGAAGGACTACAGGTCAGAGCATCCCTATAGAATGATCGAAAATAGGGTTGGAAGGCGCCTGCAAGACCATCTAGTCCAGCCAACTGCTCAATGCTGGACTCCAAGTCAGAGCATCCCTATAGAATGATCGATAATAAGGTTGGAAGGCGCCTGCAAGACCATCTAGTCCAGCCCCCTGCTCAAGGCAGGACTCCAAGTCACAGCATCCCTATAGAATTATCAAAAGTTAGGGTTGGAAGGCGCCTGCAGGACCATCTTCCAGCCCCCTGCTCAACGCAGGACTCCAAGTCAGAGCATCCCTATAGAATCATCTGAAAGTAGGGTTGGAAGGGGGGTGGAAGGCCATCTAATCCAGCCCCCTGCTCAACGTAGGACTCCAAGTCAGGGCAGCCCTATAGAATCATTGGAAAGTAGGGTTGGAAGGGGCCGGCAAGACCATCTAGTCCAATCCCTGCTCAACGCAGGACTCCAAGTCAGAGCATCCCTACAGAATGATTGGAAATATGGTTGGAAGGGGCCTGCAAGACCATCCAGTCCAGCCCCCTGGTCAACACAGGACTCCAGGTCAGAGCATCCCTATAGAATCATTGAAAAGTAGGGTTGGGATGGGCCTGCAAGACCATCTAGTCCAACCCCCTGCTCAACGCAGGACTCCAAGGCAGAGCATCCCTATAGAATGATGGAAAATAGGGTTGGAAGGGGTCTGCAAGACCATCTAGTCCAGCCAACTGCTCAATGCAGGACTCCAAGTCAGAGCATCCCTATAGAATGGTCGATAATAGGGTTGGAAGGCGCCTGCAAGACCATGTAGTCCAACCCCGTTCTCAATGCAGGACTCCAAGTCAGAGCTTCACTATAGAATCATCTGAAAGTACGGTTGGAAGTGGCCTGCAAGACAATCTAGTCCAGCCCCCTGCTCAACGCAGGATTCCAAGTCAGAGCATCCCTAAAGAATCATTAGAAAGTAGGGTTGGAAGGGGCCTGCAAGGCCATCTAATCCAGCCCCCTGCTCAACGTAGGACTCCAAGTCAGAGCAGCCCTATAGAATCATTGGAAAGTATGGTTGGGGGGGCCTGCAAGGCCATCTAGTCCAACCCCCTACTCAAGGCAGGACTCCAAGTCACAGCATCCGTATAGAATAATCAAAAAGTAGGGGTGGGAGGGGTCTGCAGGACCATCTAAACCAGCCCCCTGCTCAACGCAGGACTCCAAGTCAGAGCACCCTATAGAATGATTGAAAATAGGGTTGGGAGGGGTCTGCAAGACAATCTAGTCCAGCCCCCTGCTCAATGAAGGACTCCAGGTCAGAGCATCCCTATAGAATGATGGAAAATAGGGTTGGAAGGCGCCTGCAAGACCATCTAGTCCAGCCAACTGCTCAATGCAGGACTCCAAGTCAGAGCATCCCTATAGAATGATCGATAATAAGGTTGGAAGGCGCCTGCAAGACCATGTAGTCCAAACCCATGCTCAATCCAGGACTCCAAGTCAGAGCATCCCTATAGAATCATCTGAAAGTAGGGTTGGAAGTAACCTGCAAGACCATCTAGTCCAGCCCCCTGCTCAACCCAGGACTCCAAGTCAGAGCATCCCTATAGAATCATTGAAAAGTAGGGTTGGAAGGGGCCTCCAAGACCATCTAGTCCAGCCAACTGCTCAATGCAGGACTCCAAGTCAGAGCATCCCTATAGAATGATCGATAATAGGGTTGGAAGGCGCCTGCAAGACCATGTAGTCCAACCCCGTGCTCAATGCAGGACTCCAAGTCAGTGCATCCCTACAGAATCATCTGAATGTACGGTTGGAGGTGGCCTGCAAGACAATCTAGTCCAGCCCCCTGCTCAACGCAGGACTCCAAGTCAGAGCATCCGTATAGAATCATCAGAAAGTAGGGTTGGAAGGGGCCTGCAAGACCTTCTAGTCCAACCCCTTGCTCAACACAGGACACCGAGTAAGAGCATCCCTATACAATCATCTGAAAGTAGGGTTCGAAGGGACCTCCAAGGCCATCTAATCCAGCCCCCTGCTCAACGCAGGACTCCAAGCCAGAGCATCCCTATAGAATGATCTAAAATAGGGGTGGAAGGGGCCTGCAAGACCATCTAGTCTAACCCCCTGCTCAATGCAGGACTCTAAGAGCATCCGTATAGAATCATCTGAAAGTACGGTTGGAAGGGGCCTGCAAGACCATCTAGTCCAACCCCTTGCTCAACACAGGACTCCGAGTCAGAGCATCCCTATACAATGAACGAAAATAGGGTTGGAAGGGGCCGGCAAGACCATCTAGTCCAGCCCCCTGCTCAACGCAGGACTCCAAGTCATAGTTTCCCAATAGAATGATCGAAAATAGGGTTGGAAGGGGCCTGCAAGACCATCTAGTCCAACCCCCTGCTCAACGCAGGACTCCTAGTCAGAGTTTCCCTATAGAATGATCGAAAATAGGGTTGGAAGTGGCCTGCAAGACCATCTAGTCCAACCCCCTGCTCAACGCAGGACTCCAAGTCAGAGCATCCCTAAGGAATCATCTGAAAGTAGGGTTGGAAGTGGCCTGCAAGACTATCTAATCCAGCCCCCTCCTCAACGTAGGACTCTAAGTCAGAGCATCCCTATAGAATCATCGAAAATAGAGTTGGAAGGAACCTGCAAGACCATCTAGTCCAACCCCTTGCTCAACGCAGGACTCCAAATCAGAGCATCCCTATAGAATGATCGAAAATAGGGTTGGAAGGCGCCTGCAAGACCATGGATTCCAACCCCGTGCTCAACGCAGGACTCCAAGTCAGAGCATCCTTATCGAATCATCTGAAAGTAGGGTTGGAAGTGGCCTGCAAGACCATCTAGTCCAGCCCCCTGCTCAACGCAGGACTCCAAGTCAGAGCATCCCTATAGAATTATCAAAAGTTAGGGTTGGAAGGCGCCTGCAGGACCATCTCCCAGCCCCCTGCTCAACGCAGGACTCCAAGTCAGAGCATCCCTATAGAATGATTGAAAATAGGGTTGGAAGGGTCCTCCAAGACCATCCAGGGCACCCCCTGCTCAACGCAGGACTCCAAGTCAGAGTATCCCTCTAGAATCATCGAAAATAGAGTTGGAAGGGGCCTGCAAGACCATCTAGTCCAACCCCCTGCTCAATGCAGGACTCCAAGACAGAGCATCCCTATAGAATCATCAAAAGGTAGGGTTGGAAGGCGGCTGCAAGACCATCTTAGTCCAGACCCTTGCTCAACACAGTACTCCAAGTCAGAGCATCCCTATAGAATCATCGAAAATAGAGTTGGAAGGGACCTCCAAGACCATCTAGTCCAACCCCCTGCTCAACGCAGGACTTCAAGTCAGAGCATCCCTATAGAATCATCTCAAAGTAGGGTTGGAAGTGGCCTGCAAGACTATCTAATCCAGCCCCCTGCTCAACGTAGGACTCCAAGTCAGAGCATCCCTATAGAATTATCAAAAGTTAGGGTTGGAAGTGGCCTGCAGGACCATCTTCCAGCCCCCTGCTCAACGCAGGACTCCAAGTCAGAGCATCCCTATAGAATGATTGAAAATAGGGTTGGAAGGGGCCTGCAAGACCATGTATTCCAACCCCATGCTCAACGCAGGACTCCAAGTCAGAGCAGCCCTATAGAATCATTGGAAAGTAGGGTTGGGGGGGCCTGCAAGGCCATCTAGTCCAAGCCCCTGCTCCAGGCAGGACTCCAGGTCAGAGCATCCCTATAGAATCATCGAAAATAGGGTTGGAAGGCACCTGCAAGACCATGTATTCCAACCCCGTGCTCAACGCAGGACTCCAAGTCAGAGCATCCTTATCGAATCATCTGAAAGTAGGGCTGGAAGTGGCCTGCAAGGCCATCTAGTCCAACCCCCTGCTCAACGCAGGACTCCAAGTCAGAGCATCCCTATAGAATCATTTGAAAGTAGGGTTGGAAGTGGCCTGCAAGACTATCTAATCCAGCCCCCTGCTCAACGCAGGACTCCAAGTCAGAGCATCCCTATAGAATAATCAAAAAGTAGGGTTGGAAGGGGCATGCAAGCCCATCTAGTCCAACCCCCTGCTCAACGCAGGACTCCAAGTCAGAGTTTCCCTATAGAATGATCGAAAATAGGGTTGGAAGGCACCTGCAAGACCATGTATTCCAACCCCGTGCCTAACGCAGGACTCCAAGCCAGAGCATCCCTATAGAATCCTCGAAAATAAGAGTTGGAAGGGGCTTGCAAGACCATCTAGTCCAACGCCCTGCTCAACGCAGGACTCCAAGTCAGAGCATCCCTATAGAATCATTTGAAAGTTGGGTTGGAGGGGGCCTTCAAGACCATCTTGTCCAGCCCCCTGCTCAACGCAGGATTCCAAGTCAGAGCATCCCTATAGAATCATCTGAAAGTAGGGTTGGAAGCGGCCTGCAAGGCCATCTAATCCAGCCCCCTGCTCAACGTAGGACTCCAAGTCAGAGTAGCCCTATAGAATCATTGGAAAGTATGGTTGGGAGGGCCTGCAAGGCCATCTAGTCCAACCCCCTACTCAAGGCAGGACTCCAAGTCACAGCATCCGTATAGAATAATCAAAAAGTAGGGGTGGGAGGGGTCTGCAGGACCATCTAAACCAGCCCCCTGCTCAACGCAGGACTCCAAGTCAGAGCACCCTATAGTATCATCAAAAGCTAGGGTTGGAAGGGTCCGGCAAGACCATCTAGTCCAGCCTCCTGCTTAAAGCAGGACTCCAAGTCAGAGCATCCCCATAGAATAATCGAAAATAGGGTTGGAATGGATCTGCAAGACCATCTAGTCCTGCCCCCTGCTTAAAGCAGGACTCCAAGACAGAGCATCCCTATAGAATGAACAAAAATAGGGTTGGAAGGGGCCTACAAGACCATCTACTCCAGCCCCCTGCTCAATTCAGGACTCCAAGTCAGAGCATCCTTATAAAATCATCAAAAAGTAGGGTTGGAATGGGTCTGCAAAACCTCCTAAACCAGCCTCCTGCTCAATGCAGGACTCCGAGTCAGAGCATCCCTATAGAATGATTGAAAATAGGGTTGGGAGGGGTCTGCAAGACAATCTAGTCCAGCCCCCTGCTCAATGAAGGACTACAGGTCAGAGCATCCCTATAGAATCATCGAAAATAGGGTTGGAAGGCACCTGCAAGACCATGTATTCCAACCCCGTGCTCAACGCAGGACTCCAAGTCAGAGCATCCTTATCGAATCATCTGAAAGTAGGGCTGGAAGTGGCCTGCAAGGCCATCTAGTCCAACCCCCTGCTCAACGCAGGACTCCAAGTCAGAGCATCCCTATAGAATCATTTGAAAGTAGGGTTGGAAGTGGCCTGCAAGACTATCTAATCCAGCCCCCTGCTCAACGCAGGACTCCAAGTCAGAGCATCCCTATAGAATAATCAAAAAGTAGGGTTGGAAGGGGCATGCAAGCCCATCTAGTCCAACCCCCTGCTCAACGCAGGACTCCAAGTCAGAGTTTCCCTATAGAATGATCGAAAATAGGGTTGGAAGGCACCTGCAAGACCATGTATTCCAACCCCGTGCCTAACGCAGGACTCCAAGCCAGAGCATCCCTATAGAATCCTCGAAAATAAGAGTTGGAAGGGGCTTGCAAGACCATCTAGTCCAACGCCCTGCTCAACGCAGGACTCCAAGTCAGAGCATCCCTATAGAATCATTTGAAAGTTGGGTTGGAGGGGGCCTTCAAGACCATCTTGTCCAGCCCCCTGCTCAACGCAGGATTCCAAGTCAGAGCATCCCTATAGAATCATCTGAAAGTAGGGTTGGAAGCGGCCTGCAAGGCCATCTAATCCAGCCCCCTGCTCAACGTAGGACTCCAAGTCAGAGTAGCCCTATAGAATCATTGGAAAGTATGGTTGGGAGGGCCTGCAAGGCCATCTAGTCCAACCCCCTACTCAAGGCAGGACTCCAAGTCACAGCATCCGTATAGAATAATCAAAAAGTAGGGGTGGGAGGGGTCTGCAGGACCATCTAAACCAGCCCCCTGCTCAACGCAGGACTCCAAGTCAGAGCACCCTATAGTATCATCAAAAGCTAGGGTTGGAAGGGTCCGGCAAGACCATCTAGTCCAGCCTCCTGCTTAAAGCAGGACTCCAAGTCAGAGCATCCCCATAGAATAATCGAAAATAGGGTTGGAATGGATCTGCAAGACCATCTAGTCCTGCCCCCTGCTTAAAGCAGGACTCCAAGACAGAGCATCCCTATAGAATGAACAAAAATAGGGTTGGAAGGGGCCTACAAGACCATCTACTCCAGCCCCCTGCTCAATTCAGGACTCCAAGTCAGAGCATCCTTATAAAATCATCAAAAAGTAGGGTTGGAATGGGTCTGCAAAACCTCCTAAACCAGCCTCCTGCTCAATGCAGGACTCCGAGTCAGAGCATCCCTATAGAATGATTGAAAATAGGGTTGGGAGGGGTCTGCAAGACAATCTAGTCCAGCCCCCTGCTCAATGAAGGACTACAGGTCAGAGCATCCCTATAGAATGATCGAAAATAGGGTTGGAAGGCGCCTGCAAGACCATCTAGTCCAGCCAACTGCTCAATGCTGGACTCCAAGTCAGAGGATCCCTATAGAATGATCGATAATAAGGTTGGAAGGCGCCTGCAAGACCATGTAGTCCAACCCCATGCTCAATGCAGGACTCCAAGTCAGAGCATCCCTATAGAATCATCTGAAAGTAGGGTTGGAAGTAACCTGCAAGACCATCTAGTCCAGCCCCCTGCTCAAGGCAGGACTCCAAGTCACAGCATCCCTATAGAATTATCAAAAGTTAGGGTTGGAAGGCGCCTGCAGGACCATCTTCCAGCCCCCTGCTCAACGCAGGACTCCAAGTCAGAGCATCCCTATAGAATCATCTGAAAGTAGGGTTGGAAGGGGGGTGGAAGGCCATCTAATCCAGCCCCCTGCTCAACGTAGGACTCCAAGTCAGGGCAGCCCTATAGAATCATTGGAAAGTAGGGTTGGAAGGGGCCGGCAAGACCATCTAGTCCAATCCCTGCTCAACGCAGGACTCCAAGTCAGAGCATCCCTACAGAATGATCGGAAATATGGTTGGAAGGGGCCTGCAAGACCATCCAGTCCAGCCCCCTGGTCAACACAGGACTCCAGGTCAGAGCATCCCTATAGAATCATTGAAAAGTAGGGTTGGGATGGGCCTGCAAGACCATCTAGTCCAACCCCCTGCTCAACGCAGGACTCCAAGGCAGAGCATCCCTATAGAATGATGGAAAATAGGGTTGGAATGGGTCTGCAAGACCATCTAGTCCAGCCAACTGCTCAATGCAGGACTCCAAGTCAGAGCATCCCTATAGAATGGTCGATAATAGGGTTGGAAGGCGCCTGCAAGACCATGTAGTCCAACCCCGTGCTCAATGCAGGACTCCAAGTCAGAGCATCCCTATAGAATCATCTGAAAGTACGGTTGGAAGTGGCCTGCAAGACAATCTAGTCCAGCCCCCTGCTCAACGCAGGATTCCAAGTCAGAGCATCCCTATAGAATCATTAGAAAGTAGGGTTGGAAGGGGCCTGCAAGGCCATCTAATCCAGCCCCCTGCTCAACGTAGGACTCCAAGTCAGAGCAGCCCTATAGAATCATTGGAAAGTATGGTTGGGGGGGCCTGCAAGGCCATCTAGTCCAACCCCCTACTCAAGGCAGGACTCCAAGTCACAGCATCCGTATAGAATAATCAAAAAGTAGGGGTGGGAGGGGTCTGCAGGACCATCTAAACCAGCCCCCTGCTCAACGCAGGACTCCAAGTCAGAGCACCCTATAGAATGATTGAAAATAGGGTTGGGAGGGGTCTGCAAGACAATCTAGTCCAGCCCCCTGCTCAATGAAGGACTCCAGGTCAGAGCATCCCTATAGAATGATGGAAAATAGGGTTGGAAGGCGCCTGCAAGACCATCTAGTCCAGCCAACTGCTCAATGCAGGACTCCAAGTCAGAGCATCCCTATAGAATGATCGATAATAAGGTTGGAAGGCGCATGCAAGACCATGTAGTCCAAACCCATGCTCAATGCAGGACTCCAAGTCAGAGCATCCCTATAGAATCATCTGAAAGTAGGGTTGGAAGTAACCTGCAAGACCATCTAGTCCAGCCCCCTGCTCAACCCAGGACTCCAAGTCAGAGCATCCCTATAGAATCATTGAAAAGTAGGGTTGGAAGGGGCCTCCAAGACCATCTAGTCCAGCCAACTGCTCAATGCAGGACTCCAAGTCAGAGCATCCCTATAGAATGATCGATAATAGGGTTGGAAGGCGCCTGCAAGACCATGTAGTCCAACCCCGTGCTCAATGCAGGACTCCAAGTCAGTGCATCCCTACAGAATCATCTGAATGTACGGTTGGAGGTGGCCTGCAAGACAATCTAGTCCAGCCCCCTGCTCAACGCAGGACTCCAAGTCAGAGCATCCGTATAGAATCATCAGAAAGTAGGGTTGGAAGGGGCCTGCAAGACCTTCTAGTCCAACCCCTTGCTCAACACAGGACACCGAGTAAGAGCATCCCTATACAATCATCTGAAAGTAGGGTTCGAAGGGGCCTCCAAGGCCATCTAATCCAGCCCCCTGCTCAACGCAGGACTCCAAGCCAGAGCATCCCTATAGAATGATCTAAAATAGGGGTGGAAGGGGCCTGCAAGACCATCTAGTCTAACCCCCTGCTCAATGCAGGACTCTAAGAGCATCCGTATAGAATCATCTGAAAGTACGGTTGGAAGGGGCCTGCAAGACCATCTAGTCCAACCCCTTGCTCAACACAGGACTCCGAGTCAGAGCATCCCTATACAATGAACGAAAATAGGGTTGGAAGGGGCCGGCAAGACCATCTAGTCCAGCCCCCTGCTCAACGCAGGACTCCAAGTCATAGTTTCCCAATAGAATGATCGAAAATAGGGTTGGAAGGGGCCTGCAAGACCATCTAGTCCAACCCGATGCTCAACGCAGGACTCCTAGTCAGAGTTTCCCTATAGAATGATCGAAAATAGGGTTGGAAGTGGCCTGCAAGACCATCTAGTCCAACCCCCTGCTCAACGCAGGACTCCAAGTCAGAGCATCCCTAAGGAATCATCTGAAAGTAGGGTTGGAAGTGGCCTGCAAGACTATCTAATCCAGCCCCCTCCTCAACGTAGGACTCTAAGTCAGAGCATCCCTATAGAATCATCGAAAATAGAGTTGGAAGGAACCTGCAAGACCATCTAGTCCAACCCCTTGCTCAACGCAGGACTCCAAATCAGAGCATCCCTATAGAATGATCGAAAATAGGGTTGGAAGGCGCCTGCAAGACCATGTATTCCAACCCCGTGCTCAACGCAGGACTCCAAGTCAGAGCATCCTTATCGAATCATCTGAAAGTAGGGATGGAAGTGGCCTGCAAGACCATCTAGTCCAGCCCCCTGCTCAACGCAGGACTCCAAGTCAGAGCATCCCTATAGAATCATCTGAAAGTAGGGTTGGAAGGGGGGTGGAAGGCCATCTAATCCAGCCCCCTGCTCAACGTAGGACTCCAAGTCAGGGCAGCCCTATAGAATCATTGGAAAGTAGGGTTGGAAGGGGCCGGCAAGACCATCTAGTCCAATCCCTGCTCAACGCAGGACTCCAAGTCAGAGCATCCCTACAGAATGATCGGAAATATGGTTGGAAGGGGCCTGCAAGACCATCCAGTCCAGCCCCCTGGTCAACACAGGACTCCAGGTCAGAGCATCCCTATAGAATCATTGAAAAGTAGGGTTGGGATGGGCCTGCAAGACCATCTAGTCCAACCCCCTGCTCAACGCAGGACTCCAAGGCAGAGCATCCCTATAGAATGATGGAAAATAGGGTTGGAATGGGTCTGCAAGACCATCTAGTCCAGCCAACTGCTCAATGCAGGACTCCAAGTCAGAGCATCCCTATAGAATGGTCGATAATAGGGTTGGAAGGCGCCTGCAAGACCATGTAGTCCAACCCCGTGCTCAATGCAGGACTCCAAGTCAGAGCATCCCTATAGAATCATCTGAAAGTACGGTTGGAAGTGGCCTGCAAGACAATCTAGTCCAGCCCCCTGCTCAACGCAGGATTCCAAGTCAGAGCATCCCTATAGAATCATTAGAAAGTAGGGTTGGAAGGGGCCTGCAAGGCCATCTAATCCAGCCCCCTGCTCAACGTAGGACTCCAAGTCAGAGCAGCCCTATAGAATCATTGGAAAGTATGGTTGGGGGGGCCTGCAAGGCCATCTAGTCCAACCCCCTACTCAAGGCAGGACTCCAAGTCACAGCATCCGTATAGAATAATCAAAAAGTAGGGGTGGGAGGGGTCTGCAGGACCATCTAAACCAGCCCCCTGCTCAACGCAGGACTCCAAGTCAGAGCACCCTATAGAATGATTGAAAATAGGGTTGGGAGGGGTCTGCAAGACAATCTAGTCCAGCCCCCTGCTCAATGAAGGACTCCAGGTCAGAGCATCCCTATAGAATGATGGAAAATAGGGTTGGAAGGCGCCTGCAAGACCATCTAGTCCAGCCAACTGCTCAATGCAGGACTCCAAGTCAGAGCATCCCTATAGAATGATCGATAATAAGGTTGGAAGGCGCCTGCAAGACCATGTAGTCCAAACCCATGCTCAATGCAGGACTCCAAGTCAGAGCATCCCTATAGAATCATCTGAAAGTAGGGTTGGAAGTAACCTGCAAGACCATCTAGTCCAGCCCCCTGCTCAACCCAGGACTCCAAGTCAGAGCATCCCTATAGAATCATTGAAAAGTAGGGTTGGAAGGGGCCTCCAAGACCATCTAGTCCAGCCAACTGCTCAATGCAGGACTCCAAGTCAGAGCATCCCTATAGAATGATCGATAATAGGGTTGGAAGGCGCCTGCAAGACCATGTAGTCCAACCCCGTGCTCAATGCAGGACTCCAAGTCAGTGCATCCCTACAGAATCATCTGAATGTACGGTTGGAGGTGGCCTGCAAGACAATCTAGTCCAGCCCCCTGCTCAACGCAGGACTCCAAGTCAGAGCATCCGTATAGAATCATCAGAAAGTAGGGTTGGAAGGGGCCTGCAAGACCTTCTAGTCCAACCCCTTGCTCAACACAGGACACCGAGTAAGAGCATCCCTATACAATCATCTGAAAGTAGGGTTCGAAGGGGCCTCCAAGGCCATCTAATCCAGCCCCCTGCTCAACGCAGGACTCCAAGCCAGAGCATCCCTATAGAATGATCTAAAATAGGGGTGGAAGGGGCCTGCAAGACCATCTAGTCTAACCCCCTGCTCAATGCAGGACTCTAAGAGCATCCGTATAGAATCATCTGAAAGTACGGTTGGAAGGGGCCTGCAAGACCATCTAGTCCAACCCCTTGCTCAACACAGGACTCCGAGTCAGAGCATCCCTATACAATGAACGAAAATAGGGTTGGAAGGGGCCGGCAAGACCATCTAGTCCAGCCCCCTGCTCAACGCAGGACTCCAAGTCATAGTTTCCCAATAGAATGATCGAAAATAGGGTTGGAAGGGGCCTGCAAGACCATCTAGTCCAACCCGATGCTCAACGCAGGACTCCTAGTCAGAGTTTCCCTATAGAATGATCGAAAATAGGGTTGGAAGTGGCCTGCAAGACCATATAGTCCAACCCCCTGCTCAACGCAGGACTCCAAGTCAGAGCATCCCTAAGGAATCATCTGAAAGTAGGGTTGGAAGTGGCCTGCAAGACTATCTAATCCAGCCCCCTCCTCAACGTAGGACTCTAAGTCAGAGCATCCCTATAGAATCATCGAAAATAGAGTTGGAAGGAACCTGCAAGACCATCTAGTCCAACCCCTTGCTCAACGCAGGACTCCAAATCAGAGCATCCCTATAGAATGATCGAAAATAGGGTTGGAAGGCGCCTGCAAGACCATGTATTCCAACCCCGTGCTCAACGCAGGACTCCAAGTCAGAGCATCCTTATCGAATCATCTGAAAGTAGGGATGGAAGTGGCCTGCAAGACCATCTAGTCCAGCCCCCTGCTCAACGCAGGACTCCAAGTCAGAGCATCCCTATAGAATTATCAAAAGTTAGGGTTGGAAGGCGCCTGCAGGACCATCTTCCAGCCCCCTGCTCAACGCAGGACTCCAAGTCAGAGCATCCCTATAGAATGATTGAAAATAGGGTTGGAAGGGTCCTCCAAGACCATCCAGGGCACCCCCTGCTCAACGCAGGACTCCAAGTCAGAGTATCCCTCTAGAATCATCGAAAATAGAGTTGGAAGGGGCCTGCAAGACCATCTAGTCCAACCCCCTGCTCAATGCAGGACTCCAAGACAGAGCATCCCTATAGAATCATCAAAAGGTAGGGTTGGAAGGCGGCTGCAAGACCATCTTAGTCCAGCCCCTTGCTCAACACAGTACTCCAAGTCAGAGCATCCCTATAGAATCATCGAAAATAGAGTTGGAAGGGACCTCCAAGACCATCTAGTCCAACCCCCTGCTCAACGCAGGACTCCAAGTCAGAGCATCCCTATAGAATCATCTCAAAGTAGGGTTGGAAGTGGCCTGCAAGACTATCTAATCCAGCCCCCTGCTCAACGTAGGACTCCAAGTCAGAGCATCCCTATAGAATTATCAAAAATTAGGGTTGGAAGTGGCCTACAGGACCATCTTCCAGCCCCCTGCTCAACGCAGGACTCCAAGTCAGAGCATCCCTATAGAATGATTGAAAATAGGGTTGGAAGGGGCCTGCAAGACCATGTATTCCAACCCCATGCTCAACGCAGGACTCCAAGTCAGATCAGCCCTATAGAATCATTGGAAAGTAGGGTTGGGGGGGCCTGCAAGGCCATCTAGTCCAAGCCCCTGCTCCAGGCAGGACTCCAGGTCAGAGCATCCCTATAGAATCATCGAAAATAGGGTTGGAAGGCACCTGCAAGACCATGTATTCCAACCCCGTGCTCAACGCAGGACTCCAAGTCAGAGCATCCTTATCGAATCATCTGAAAGTAGGGCTGGAAGTGGCCTGCAAGGCCATCTAGTCCAACCCCCTGCTCAACGCAGGACTCCAAGTCAGAGCATCCCTATAGAATCATTTGAAAGTAGGGTTGGAAGTGGCCTGCAAGACTATCTAATCCAGCCCCCTGCTCAACGCAGGACTCCAAGTCAGAGCATCCCTATAGAATAATCAAAAAGTAGGGTTGGAAGGGGCATGCAAGCCCATCTAGTCCAACCCCCTGCTCAACGCAGGACTCCAAGTCAGAGTTTCCCTATAGAATGATCGAAAATAGGGTTGGAAGGGGCCTGCAAGACCATCTAGTCCAACCCCCTGCTCAACGCAGGACTCCAAGTCAGAGCATCCCTAAGGAATCATCTGAAAGTAGGGTTGGAAGTGGCCTGCAAGACTATCTAATCCAGCCCCCTCCTCAACGTAGGACTCCAAGTCAGAGCATCCCTATAGAATCATCGAAAATAGAGTTGGAAGGAACCTGCAAGACCATCTAGTCCAACCCCTTGCTCAACGCAGGACTCCAAATCAGAGCATCCCTATAGAATGATCGAAAATAGGGTTGGAAGGGGCCTGCAAGACCATGTATTCCAACCCCGTGCTCAACGCAGGACTCCAAGTCAGAGCATCCTTATCGAATCATCTGAAAGTAGGGTTGGAAGTGGCCTGCAAGACCATCTAGTCCAGCCCCCTGCTCAACGCAGGACTCCAAGTCAGAGCATCCCTATAGAATTATCAAAAGTTAGGGTTGGAAGGCGCCTGCAGGACCATCTTCCAGCCCCCTGCTCAACGCAGGACTCCAAGTCAGAGCATCCCTATAGAATGATTGAAAATAGGGTTGGAAGGGTCCTCCAAGACCATCCAGGGCACCCCCTGCTCAACGCAGGACTCCAAGTCAGAGTATCCCTCTAGAATCATCGAAAATAGAGTTGGAAGGGGCCTGCAAGACCATCTAGTCCAACCCCCTGCTCAATGCAGGACTCCAAGACAGAGCATCCCTATAGAATCATCAAAAGGTAGGGTTGGAAGGCGGCTGCAAGACCATCTAGTCCAGCCCCTTGCTCAACACAGTACTCCAAGTCAGAGCATCCCTATAGAATCATCGAAAATAGAGTTGGAAGGGACCTCCAAGACCATCTAGTCCAACCCCTTGCTCAACACAGGACTCCGAGTCAGAGCATCCCTATAGAATGATCGAAAATAGGGTTGGAAGGCGCCTGCAAGACCATGTATTCCAACCCCGTGCTCAACGCAGGACTCCAAGTCAGAGCATCCTTATCGAATCATCTGAAAGTAGGGTTGGAAGTGGCCTGCAAGACCATCTAGTCCAGCCCCCTGCTCAACGCAGGACTCCAAGTCAGAGCATCCCTATAGAATTATCAAAAGTTAGGGTTGGAAGGCGCCTGCAGGACCATCTTCCAGCCCCCTGCTCAACGCAGGACTCCAAGACAGAGCATCCCTATAGAATCATGGAAAATAGGGTTGGAAGGCGCCTGCAAGACGATGTATTCCAACCCCCTGCTCAACGCAGGACTCCAAGTCAGAGCATGCCTATAGAATTATCAAAAGTTAGGGTTGGAAGTGGCCTGCAGGACCATCTTCCAGCCCCCTGCTCAACGCAGGACTCCAAGTCAGAGCATCCCTATAGAATCATCGAAAATAGAGTTGGAAGGGACCTGCAAGACCATCTAGTCCAACCCCCTGCTCAACGCAGGACTCCAAGTCAGAGCATCCCTATAGAATCATCTGAAAGTAGGGTTGGAAGTGGCCTGCAAGACCATCTAATCCAGCCCCCTGCTCAACGTAGGACTCCAAGTCAGAGCATCCCTATAGAAAGATCGAAAATAGAGTTGGAAGGCGCCTGCAAGGCCATCTAGTCCAGCCCCCTGCTCAACGCAGGACTCCAAGTCAGAGCATCCCTATAGAATGATTGAAAATAGGGTTGGAAGTGGCTTGCAAGACCATCTAGTCCAGCCCCCTGCTCAAGGCAGGACTCCAAGTCACAGCATCCCTATAGAATTATCAAAAGTTAGGGTTGGAAGGCGCCTGCAGGACCATCTTCCAGCCCCCTGCTCAACGCAGGACTCCAAGTCAGAGCATCCCTATAGAATGATAGAAAATAGGGTTGGAAGGGGCCTGCAAGACCATCTAGTCCAGCCCCATTGTCAACGCAGGACTCCACGTCAGAGTATCCCTATAGAACGATTGAAAATAGGGTTGGAAGGTGCCTGCAAGACCATCTAGTCCAGCCCCATGGTCAACGCAGGACTCCAAGTCAGAGCATCCCTATAGAATCATTGGAAAGTAGGGTTGGGGAGGCCTGCAAGGCCATCTAGTCCAACCCCCTGCTCCAGGCAGGACTCCAGGTCAGAGAATCCCTATAGAATGATTGAAAATAGGGTTGGAAGGCGCCTGCAAGACCTTGCATTCCAACCCCGTCCTCAACGCAGGACTCCAAGTCAGAGCAGCCCTATAGAATCATTGGAAAGTAGGGTTGGAGGGGGCCTGCAAGGCCATCTAGTCCAGCCCCCTGCTCCAGGCAGGACTCCAGGTCAGAGCATCCCTATAGAATGATCGAAAATAAGGTTGGAAGTGGCCTGCAAGACCATCTAGTCCAGCCCCCTGCTCAACGCAGGACTCCAAGTCAGAGCATCCCTATAGAATTATCAAAAGTTAGGGTTGGAAGGCGCCTGCAGGACCATCTTCCAGCCCCCTGCTCAACGCAGGACTCCAAGTCAGAGCATCCCTATAGAATGATTGAAAATAGGGTTGGAAGGGTCCTGCAAGACCATCCAGTGCACCCCCTGCTCAACGCAGGACTCCAAGTCAGAGTATCCCTCTAGAATCATCGAAAATAGAGTTGGAAGGCGGCTGCAAGACCATCTAGTCCAGCCCCCTGCTCAACGCAGGACTCCAAGTCAGAGCATCCCTATAGAATGATCTAAAATAGGGGTGGAAGGGGCCTGCAAGACCATCTAGTCTAACCCCCTGCTCAATGCAGGACTCCGAGTCAGAGCATCCCTATAGAATGATTGAAAATGGGGTTGGGAGGGGTCTGCAAGACAATCTAGTCCAGCCCCCTGCTCAATGAAGGACTCCAGGTCAGAGCATCCCTATAGAATGATGGAAAATAGGGTTGGAAGGCGCCTGCAAGACCATGTATTCCAACCCCCTGCGCAACGCAGGACTCCAAGTCAGAGCATCCCTATAGTATTATCAAAAGTTAGGGTTGGAAGTGGCCTGCAGGACCATCTTCCAGCCCCCTGCTCAACGCAGTACTCCAAGTCAGAGCATCCCTATAGAATGATTGAAAATAGGGTTGGAAGGGGCCTGCAAGACCATGTATTCCAACCCCGTGCTCAACGCAGGACTCCAAGTCAGAGCAGCCCTATAGAATCATTGGAAAGTAGGGTTGGGGGGGCCTGCAAGGCTATCTAGTCCAAGCCCCTGCTCCAGGCAGGACTCCAGGTCAGAGCATCCCTATAGAATCATCGAAAATAGGGTTGGAAGGCACCTGCAAGACCATGTATTCCAACCCCGTGCTCAACGCAGGACTCCAAGTCAGAGCATCCTTATCGAATCATCTGAAAGTAGGGTTGGAAGTGGCCTACAAGACTATCTAATACAGCCCCTTGCTCAACGCAGGACTCCAAGTCAGAGCATCCCTATAGAATAATCAAAAAGTAGGGTTGGAAGGGGCATGCAAGACCATCTAGTCCAACCCCCTGCTCAACGCAGGACTCCAAGTCAGAGTTTCCCTATAGAATGATCGAAAATAGGGTTGGAAGGGGCCTGCAAGACCATCTAGTCCAACCCCCTGCTCAACGCAGGACTCCAAGTCAGAGTATCCCTAAGGAATCATCTGAAAGTAGGGTTGGAAGTGGCCTGCAAGACCATCTAGTCCAGCCCCCTGCTCAACGCAGGACTCCAAGTCAGAGCATCCCTATAGAATTATCAAAAGTTAGGGTTGGAAGGCGCCTGCAGGACCATCTTCCAGCCCCCTGCTCAACGCAGGACTCCAAGTCAGAGCATCCTTATCGAATCATCTGAAAGTAGGGCTGGAAGTGGCCTGCAAGGCCATCTAGTCCAACCCCCTGCTCAACGCAGGACTCCAAGTCAGAGCATCCCTATAGAATCATTTGAAAGTAGGGTTGGAAGTGGCCTGCAAGACTATCTAATCCAGCCCCCTGCTCAACGCAGGACTCCAAGTCAGAGCATCCCTATAGAATAATCAAAAAGTAGGGTTGGAAGGGGCATGCAAGCCCATCTAGTCCAACCCCCTGCTCAACGCAGGACTCCAAGTCAGAGTTTCCCTATAGAATGATCGAAAATAGGGTTGGAAGGCACCTGCAAGACCATGTATTCCAACCCCGTGCCTAACGCAGGACTCCAAGCCAGAGCATCCCTATAGAATCCTCGAAAATAAGAGTTGGAAGGGGCTTGCAAGACCATCTAGTCCAACGCCCTGCTCAACGCAGGACTCCAAGTCAGAGCATCCCTATAGAATCATTTGAAAGTTGGGTTGGAGGGGGCCTTCAAGACCATCTTGTCCAGCCCCCTGCTCAACGCAGGATTCCAAGTCAGAGCATCCCTATAGAATCATCTGAAAGTAGGGTTGGAAGCGGCCTGCAAGGCCATCTAATCCAGCCCCCTGCTCAACGTAGGACTCCAAGTCAGAGTAGCCCTATAGAATCATTGGAAAGTATGGTTGGGAGGGCCTGCAAGGCCATCTAGTCCAACCCCCTACTCAAGGCAGGACTCCAAGTCACAGCATCCGTATAGAATAATCAAAAAGTAGGGGTGGGAGGGGTCTGCAGGACCATCTAAACCAGCCCCCTGCTCAACGCAGGACTCCAAGTCAGAGCACCCTATAGTATCATCAAAAGCTAGGGTTGGAAGGGTCCGGCAAGACCATCTAGTCCAGCCTCCTGCTTAAAGCAGGACTCCAAGTCAGAGCATCCCCATAGAATAATCGAAAATAGGGTTGGAATGGATCTGCAAGACCATCTAGTCCTGCCCCCTGCTTAAAGCAGGACTCCAAGACAGAGCATCCCTATAGAATGAACAAAAATAGGGTTGGAAGGGGCCTACAAGACCATCTACTCCAGCCCCCTGCTCAATTCAGGACTCCAAGTCAGAGCATCCTTATAAAATCATCAAAAAGTAGGGTTGGAATGGGTCTGCAAAACCTCCTAAACCAGCCTCCTGCTCAATGCAGGACTCCGAGTCAGAGCATCCCTATAGAATGATTGAAAATAGGGTTGGGAGGGGTCTGCAAGACAATCTAGTCCAGCCCCCTGCTCAATGAAGGACTACAGGTCAGAGCATCCCTATAGAATGATCGAAAATAGGGTTGGAAGGCGCCTGCAAGACCATCTAGTCCAGCCAACTGCTCAATGCTGGACTCCAAGTCAGAGGATCCCTATAGAATGATCGATAATAAGGTTGGAAGGCGCCTGCAAGACCATGTAGTCCAACCCCATGCTCAATGCAGGACTCCAAGTCAGAGCATCCCTATAGAATCATCTGAAAGTAGGGTTGGAAGTAACCTGCAAGACCATCTAGTCCAGCCCCCTGCTCAAGGCAGGACTCCAAGTCACAGCATCCCTATAGAATTATCAAAAGTTAGGGTTGGAAGGCGCCTGCAGGACCATCTTCCAGCCCCCTGCTCAACGCAGGACTCCAAGTCAGAGCATCCCTATAGAATCATCTGAAAGTAGGGTTGGAAGGGGGGTGGAAGGCCATCTAATCCAGCCCCCTGCTCAACGTAGGACTCCAAGTCAGGGCAGCCCTATAGAATCATTGGAAAGTAGGGTTGGAAGGGGCCGGCAAGACCATCTAGTCCAATCCCTGCTCAACGCAGGACTCCAAGTCAGAGCATCCCTACAGAATGATCGGAAATATGGTTGGAAGGGGCCTGCAAGACCATCCAGTCCAGCCCCCTGGTCAACACAGGACTCCAGGTCAGAGCATCCCTATAGAATCATTGAAAAGTAGGGTTGGGATGGGCCTGCAAGACCATCTAGTCCAACCCCCTGCTCAACGCAGGACTCCAAGGCAGAGCATCCCTATAGAATGATGGAAAATAGGGTTGGAATGGGTCTGCAAGACCATCTAGTCCAGCCAACTGCTCAATGCAGGACTCCAAGTCAGAGCATCCCTATAGAATGGTCGATAATAGGGTTGGAAGGCGCCTGCAAGACCATGTAGTCCAACCCCGTGCTCAATGCAGGACTCCAAGTCAGAGCATCACTATAGAATCATCTGAAAGTACGGTTGGAAGTGGCCTGCAAGACAATCTAGTCCAGCCCCCTGCTCAACGCAGGATTCCAAGTCAGAGCATCCCTATAGAATCATTAGAAAGTAGGGTTGGAAGGGGCCTGCAAGGCCATCTAATCCAGCCCCCTGCTCAACGTAGGACTCCAAGTCAGAGCAGCCCTATAGAATCATTGGAAAGTATGGTTGGGGGGGCCTGCAAGGCCATCTAGTCCAACCCCCTACTCAAGGCAGGACTCCAAGTCACAGCATCCGTATAGAATAATCAAAAAGTAGGGGTGGGAGGGGTCTGCAGGACCATCTAAACCAGCCCCCTGCTCAACGCAGGACTCCAAGTCAGAGCACCCTATAGAATGATTGAAAATAGGGTTGGGAGGGGTCTGCAAGACAATCTAGTCCAGCCCCCTGCTCAATGAAGGACTCCAGGTCAGAGCATCCCTATAGAATGATGGAAAATAGGGTTGGAAGGCGCCTGCAAGACCATCTAGTCCAGCCAACTGCTCAATGCAGGACTCCAAGTCAGAGCATCCCTATAGAATGATCGATAATAAGGTTGGAAGGCGCCTGCAAGACCATGTAGTCCAAACCCATGCTCAATGCAGGACTCCAAGTCAGAGCATCCCTATAGAATCATCTGAAAGTAGGGTTGGAAGTAACCTGCAAGACCATCTAGTCCAGCCCCCTGCTCAACCCAGGACTCCAAGTCAGAGCATCCCTATAGAATCATTGAAAAGT
Source organism: Heloderma suspectum (assembly GCF_057233095.1). Classification (NCBI taxonomy): domain Eukaryota; kingdom Metazoa; phylum Chordata; class Lepidosauria; order Squamata; family Helodermatidae; genus Heloderma; species Heloderma suspectum. Next base: position 50,997,616 of record NC_139475.1, read on the forward strand.
AGGGTTGGAAGGGGCCTCCAAGACCATCTAGTCCAGCCAACTGCTCAATGCAGGACTCCAAGTCAGAGCATCCCTATAGAATGATCGATAATAGGGTTGGAAGGCGCCTGCAAGACCATGTAGTCCAACCCCGTGCTCAATGCAGGACTCCAAGTCAGTGCATCCCTACAGAATCATCTGAATGTACGGTTGGAGGTGGCCTGCAAGACAATCTAGTCCAGCCCCCTGCTCAACGCAGGACTCCAAGTCAGAGCATCCGTATAGAATCATCAGAAAGTAGGGTTGGAAGGGGCCTGCAAGACCTTCTAGTCCAACCCCTTGCTCAACACAGGACACCGAGTAAGAGCATCCCTATACAATCATCTGAAAGTAGGGTTCGAAGGGGCCTCCAAGGCCATCTAATCCAGCCCCCTGCTCAACGCAGGACTCCAAGCCAGAGCATCCCTATAGAATGATCTAAAATAGGGGTGGAAGGGGCCTGCAAGACCATCTAGTCTAACCCCCTGCTCAATGCAGGACTCTAAGAGCATCCGTATAGAATCATCTGAAAGTACGGTTGGAAGGGGCCTGCAAGACCATCTAGTCCAACCCCTTGCTCAACACAGGACTCCGAGTCAGAGCATCCCTATACAATGAACGAAAATAGGGTTGGAAGGGGCCGGCAAGACCATCTAGTCCAGCCCCCTGCTCAACGCAGGACTCCAAGTCATAGTTTCCCAATAGAATGATCGAAAATAGGGTTGGAAGGGGCCTGCAAGACCATCTAGTCCAACCCGATGCTCAACGCAGGACTCCTAGTCAGAGTTTCCCTATAGAATGATCGAAAATAGGGTTGGAAGTGGCCTGCAAGACCATCTAGTCCAACCCCCTGCTCAACGCAGGACTCCAAGTCAGAGCATCCCTAAGGAATCATCTGAAAGTAGGGTTGGAAGTGGCCTGCAAGACTATCTAATCCAGCCCCCTCCTCAACGTAGGACTCTAAGTCAGAGCATCCCTATAGAATCATCGAAAATAGAGTTGGAAGGAACCTGCAAGACCATCTAGTCCAACCCCTTGCTCAACGCAGGACTCCAAATCAGAGCATCCCTATAGAATGATCGAAAATAGGGTTGGAAGGCGCCTGCAAGACCATGTATTCCAACCCCGTGCTCAACGCAGGACTCCAAGTCAGAGCATCCTTATCGAATCATCTGAAAGTAGGGATGGAAGTGGCCTGCAAGACCATCTAGTCCAGCCCCCTGCTCAACGCAGGACTCCAAGTCAGAGCATCCCTATAGAATTATCAAAAGTTAGGGTTGGAAGGCGCCTGCAGGACCATCTTCCAGCCCCCTGCTCAACGCAGGACTCCAAGTCAGAGCATCCCTATAGAATGATTGAAAATAGGGTTGGAAGGGTCCTCCAAGACCATCCAGGGCACCCCCTGCTCAACGCAGGACTCCAAGTCAGAGTATCCCTCTAGAATCATCGAAAATAGAGTTGGAAGGGGCCTGCAAGACCATCTAGTCCAACCCCCTGCTCAATGCAGGACTCCAAGACAGAGCATCCCTATAGAATCATCAAAAGGTAGGGTTGGAAGGCGGCTGCAAGACCATCTTAGTCCAGCCCCTTGCTCAACACAGTACTCCAAGTCAGAGCATCCCTATAGAATCATCGAAAATAGAGTTGGAAGGGACCTCCAAGACCATCTAGTCCAACCCCCTGCTCAACGCAGGACTCCAAGTCAGAGCATCCCTATAGAATCATCTCAAAGTAGGGTTGGAAGTGGCCTGCAAGACTATCTAATCCAGCCCCCTGCTCAACGTAGGACTCCAAGTCAGAGCATCCCTATAGAATTATCAAAAATTAGGGTTGGAAGTGGCCTACAGGACCATCTTCCAGCCCCCTGCTCAACGCAGGACTCCAAGTCAGAGCATCCCTATAGAATGATTGAAAATAGGGTTGGAAGGGGCCTGCAAGACCATGTATTCCAACCCCATGCTCAACGCAGGACTCCAAGTCAGATCAGCCCTATAGAATCATTGGAAAGTAGGGTTGGGGGGGCCTGCAAGGCCATCTAGTCCAAGCCCCTGCTCCAGGCAGGACTCCAGGTCAGAGCATCCCTATAGAATCATCGAAAATAGGGTTGGAAGGCACCTGCAAGACCATGTATTCCAACCCCGTGCTCAACGCAGGACTCCAAGTCAGAGCATCCTTATCGAATCATCTGAAAGTAGGGCTGGAAGTGGCCTGCAAGGCCATCTAGTCCAACCCCCTGCTCAACGCAGGACTCCAAGTCAGAGCATCCCTATAGAATCATTTGAAAGTAGGGTTGGAAGTGGCCTGCAAGACTATCTAATCCAGCCCCCTGCTCAACGCAGGACTCCAAGTCAGAGCATCCCTATAGAATAATCAAAAAGTAGGGTTGGAAGGGGCATGCAAGCCCATCTAGTCCAACCCCCTGCTCAACGCAGGACTCCAAGTCAGAGTTTCCCTATAGAATGATCGAAAATAGGGTTGGAAGGGGCCTGCAAGACCATCTAGTCCAACCCCCTGCTCAACGCAGGACTCCAAGTCAGAGCATCCCTAAGGAATCATCTGAAAGTAGGGTTGGAAGTGGCCTGCAAGACTATCTAATCCAGCCCCCTCCTCAACGTAGGACTCCAAGTCAGAGCATCCCTATAGAATCATCGAAAATAGAGTTGGAAGGAACCTGCAAGACCATCTAGTCCAACCCCTTGCTCAACGCAGGACTCCAAATCAGAGCATCCCTATAGAATGATCGAAAATAGGGTTGGAAGGGGCCTGCAAGACCATGTATTCCAACCCCGTGCTCAACGCAGGACTCCAAGTCAGAGCATCCTTATCGAATCATCTGAAAGTAGGGTTGGAAGTGGCCTGCAAGACCATCTAGTCCAGCCCCCTGCTCAACGCAGGACTCCAAGTCAGAGCATCCCTATAGAATTATCAAAAGTTAGGGTTGGAAGGCGCCTGCAGGACCATCTTCCAGCCCCCTGCTCAACGCAGGACTCCAAGTCAGAGCATCCCTATAGAATGATTGAAAATAGGGTTGGAAGGGTCCTCCAAGACCATCCAGGGCACCCCCTGCTCAACGCAGGACTCCAAGTCAGAGTATCCCTCTAGAATCATCGAAAATAGAGTTGGAAGGGGCCTGCAAGACCATCTAGTCCAACCCCCTGCTCAATGCAGGACTCCAAGACAGAGCATCCCTATAGAATCATCAAAAGGTAGGGTTGGAAGGCGGCTGCAAGACCATCTAGTCCAGCCCCTTGCTCAACACAGTACTCCAAGTCAGAGCATCCCTATAGAATCATCGAAAATAGAGTTGGAAGGGACCTCCAAGACCATCTAGTCCAACCCCTTGCTCAACACAGGACTCCGAGTCAGAGCATCCCTATAGAATGATCGAAAATAGGGTTGGAAGGCGCCTGCAAGACCATGTATTCCAACCCCGTGCTCAACGCAGGACTCCAAGTCAGAGCATCCTTATCGAATCATCTGAAAGTAGGGTTGGAAGTGGCCTGCAAGACCATCTAGTCCAGCCCCCTGCTCAACGCAGGACTCCAAGTCAGAGCATCCCTATAGAATTATCAAAAGTTAGGGTTGGAAGGCGCCTGCAGGACCATCTTCCAGCCCCCTGCTCAACGCAGGACTCCAAGTCAGAGCATCCCTATAGAATCATGGAAAATAGGGTTGGAAGGCGCCTGCAAGACGATGTATTCCAACCCCCTGCTCAACGCAGGACTCCAAGTCAGAGCATGCCTATAGAATTATCAAAAGTTAGGGTTGGAAGTGGCCTGCAGGACCATCTTCCAGCCCCCTGCTCAACGCAGGACTCCAAGTCAGAGCATCCCTATAGAATCATCGAAAATAGAGTTGGAAGGGACCTGCAAGACCATCTAGTCCAACCCCCTGCTCAACGCAGGACTCCAAGTCAGAGCATCCCTATAGAATCATCTGAAAGTAGGGTTGGAAGTGGCCTGCAAGACCATCTAATCCAGCCCCCTGCTCAACGTAGGACTCCAAGTCAGAGCATCCCTATAGAAAGATCGAAAATAGAGTTGGAAGGCACCTGCAAGGCCATCTAGTCCAGCCCCCTGCTCAACGCAGGACTCCAAGTCAGAGCATCCCTATAGAATGATTGAAAATAGGGTTGGAAGTGGCTTGCAAGACCATCTAGTCCAGCCCCCTGCTCAAGGCAGGACTCCAAGTCACAGCATCCCTATAGAATTATCAAAAGTTAGGGTTGGAAGGCGCCTGCAGGACCATCTTCCAGCCCCCTGCTCAACGCAGGACTCCAAGTCAGAGCATCCCTATAGAATGATAGAAAATAGGGTTGGAAGGGGCCTGCAAGACCATCTAGTCCAGCCCCATTGTCAACGCAGGACTCCACGTCAGAGTATCCCTATAGAACGATTGAAAATAGGGTTGGAAGGTGCCTGCAAGACCATCTAGTCCAGCCCCATGGTCAACGCAGGACTCCAAGTCAGAGCATCCCTATAGAATCATTGGAAAGTAGGGTTGGGGAGGCCTGCAAGGCCATCTAGTCCAACCCCCTGCTCCAGGCAGGACTCCAGGTCAGAGAATCCCTATAGAATGATTGAAAATAGGGTTGGAAGGCGCCTGCAAGACCTTGCATTCCAACCCCGTCCTCAACGCAGGACTCCAAGTCAGAGCAGCCCTATAGAATCATTGGAAAGTAGGGTTGGAGGGGGCCTGCAAGGCCATCTAGTCCAGCCCCCTGCTCCAGGCAGGACTCCAGGTCAGAGCATCCCTATAGAATGATCGAAAATAGGGTTGGAAGTGGCCTGCAAGACCATCTAGTCCAGCCCCCTGCTCAACGCAGGACTCCAAGTCAGAGCATCCCTATAGAATTATCAAAAGTTAGGGTTGGAAGGCGCCTGCAGGACCATCTTCCAGCCCCCTGCTCAACGCAGGACTCCAAGTCAGAGCATCCCTATAGAATGATTGAAAATAGGGTTGGAAGGGTCCTGCAAGACCATCCAGTGCACCCCCTGCTCAACGCAGGACTCCAAGTCAGAGTATCCCTCTAGAACCATCGAAAATAGAGTTGGAAGGCGGCTGCAAGACCATCTAGTCCAGCCCCCTGCTCAACGCAGGACTCCAAGTCAGAGCATCCCTATAGAATGATCTAAAATAGGGGTGGAAGGGGCCTGCAAGACCATCTAGTCTAACCCCCTGCTCAATGCAGGACTCCGAGTCAGAGCATCCCTATAGAATGATTGAAAATGGGGTTGGGAGGGGTCTGCAAGACAATCTAGTCCAGCCCCCTGCTCAATGAAGGACTCCAGGTCAGAGCATCCCTATAGAATGATGGAAAATAGGGTTGGAAGGCGCCTGCAAGACCATGTATTCCAACCCCCTGCGCAACGCAGGACTCCAAGTCAGAGCATCCCTATAGTATTATCAAAAGTTAGGGTTGGAAGTGGCCTGCAGGACCATCTTCCAGCCCCCTGCTCAACGCAGGACTCCAAGTCAGAGCATCCCTATAGAATGATTGAAAATAGGGTTGGAAGGGGCCTGCAAGACCATGTATTCCAACCCCGTGCTCAACGCAGGACTCCAAGTCAGAGCAGCCCTATAGAATCATTGGAAAGTAGGGTTGGGGGGGCCTGCAAGGCTATCTAGTCCAAGCCCCTGCTCCAGGCAGGACTCCAGGTCAGAGCATCCCTATAGAATCATCGAAAATAGGGTTGGAAGGCACCTGCAAGACCATGTATTCCAACCCCGTGCTCAACGCAGGACTCCAAGTCAGAGCATCCTTATCGAATCATCTGAAAGTAGGGTTGGAAGTGGCCTACAAGACTATCTAATACAGCCCCTTGCTCAACGCAGGACTCCAAGTCAGAGCATCCCTATAGAATAATCAAAAAGTAGGGTTGGAAGGGGCATGCAAGACCATCTAGTCCAACCCCCTGCTCAACGCAGGACTCCAAGTCAGAGTTTCCCTATAGAATGATCGAAAATAGGGTTGGAAGGGGCCTGCAAGACCATCTAGTCCAACCCCCTGCTCAACGCAGGACTCCAAGTCAGAGTATCCCTAAGGAATCATCTGAAAGTAGGGTTGGAAGTGGCCTGCAAGACCATCTAGTCCAGCCCCCTGCTCAACGCAGGACTCCAAGTCAGAGCATCCCTATAGAATTATCAAAAGTTAGGGTTGGAAGGCGCCTGCAGGACCATCTTCCAGCCCCCTGCTCAACGCAGGACTCCAAGTCAGAGCATCCCTATACAATGAACGAAAATAGGGTTGGAAGGGTCCTCCAAGACCATCCAGGGCACCCCCTGCTCAACGCAGGACTCCAAGTCAGAGTATCCCTCTAGAATCATCGAAAATAGAGTAGGAAGGGGCCTGCAAGACCATCTAGTCTAGCCCCCTGCTCAATGCAGGACTCCAAGACAGAGCATCCCTATAGAATCATCAAAAGGTAGGGTTGGAAGGTGGCTGCAAGACCATCTAGTCCAGCCCCCTGCTCAACGCAGGACTCCAAGTCAGAGCATCCCTATAGAATCATCAAAAATAGAGTTGAAAGGGACCTGCAAGACCATCTAGTCCTACCCCTTGCTCAACGCAGGACTCCAAGCCAGAGCATCCCTATAGAATGATCTAAAATAGGGGTGGAAGGGGCCTGCAAGACCATCTAGTCTAACCCCCTGCTCAATGCAGGACTCTAAGAGCATCCGTATAGAATCATCTGAAAGTACGGTTGGAAGGGCCTGCAAGACCATCTAGTCCAACCCCTTGCTCAACACAGGACTCCGAGTCAGAGCATCCCTATACAATGAACGAAAATAGGGTTGGAAGGGGCCGGCAAGAGATCTAGTCCAGCCCCCTGCTCAACGCAGGACTCCAAGTCTTAGTTTCCCTATAGAATGATCGAAAATAGGGTTGGAAGGCGCCTGCAAGACCATGTATTCCAACCCGGTTCTCAACGCAGGACTCCAAGTCAGAGCATCCTTATCGAATCATCTGAAAGTAGGGTTGGAAGTGGCCTGCAAGACCATCTAGTCCAGCCCCCTGCTCAACGCAGGACTCCAAGTCAGAGCATCCCTATAGAATTATCAAAAGTTAGGGTTGGAAGGCGCCTGCAGGACCATCTTCCAGCCCCCTGCTCAAAGCAGGACTCCAAGTCAGAGCATCCCTATAGAATCATGGAAAATAGGGTTGGAAGGCGCCTGCAAGACCATGTATTCCAACCCCCTGCTCAACGCAGGACTCCAAGTCAGAGCATCCCTATAGAATTATCAAAAGTTAGGGTTGGAAGTGGCCTGCAGGACCATCTTCCAGCCCCCTGCTCAACGCAGTACTCCAAGTCGGAGCATCCCTATAGAATGATTGAAAATAGGGTTGGAAGGGGCCTGCAAGACCATGTATTCCAACCCCGTGCTCAACGCAGGACTCCAAGTCAGAGCAGCCCTATAGAATCATTGGAAAGTAGGGTTGGGGGGAGCCTGCAAGGCCATCTAGTCCAAGCCCCTGCTCCAGGCAGGACTCCAGGTCAGAGCATCCCTATAGAATGATCGAAAAAAGGTTGGAAGGCGCCTGCAAGACCATGTATTCCAACCCCGTGCTCAACGCAGGACTCCAAGTCAGAGCATCCTTATCGAAACATCTGAAAGTAGGGCTGGAAGTGGCCTGCAAGGCCATCTAGTCCAACCCCCTGCTTCACGCAGGACTCCAAGTCAGAGTATCCCTATAGAATCATCTGAAAGTAGGGTTGGAAGGGACCTGCAAGACCATCTAGTCAAGCCCCCTGCTCAACGCAGGACTCCAAGTCAGAGCATCCCTATAGAATTATCAAAAGTTAGGGTTGGAAGGGGCCTGCAGGACCATCTTCCAACCCCCTGCTCAACGCAGGACTCCAAGTCAGAGCATCCCTATAGAATGATGGAAAATAGGGTTGGAAGGGTCCTCCAAGACCATCCAGGGCACCCCCTGCTCAACGCAGGACTCCAAGTCAGAGTATCCCTCTAGAATCATCGAAAATAGAGTTGGAAGGCGCCTGCAAGACCATCTAGTCCAACCCCCTGCTCAATGCAGGACTCCAAGACAGAGCATCCCTATAGAATCATCAAAAGGTAGTGTTGGAAGGCGGCTGCAAGACCATCTAGTCCAGCCCCTTGCTCAACACAGGACTCCAAGTCAGAGCATCCCTATAGAATCATCGAAAATAGAGTTGGAAGGGACCTGCAAGACCATCTAGTCCAACCCCCTGCTCAACGCAGGACTCCAAGTCAGAGCATCCCTATAGAATCATCTGAAAGTAGGGTTGGAAGTGGCCTGCAAGACCATCTAATCCAGCCCCCTGCTCAACGTAGGACTCCAAGTCAGAGCATCCCTATAGAAAGATCGAAAATAGAGTTGGAAGGCGCCTGCAAGGCCATCTAGTCCAGCCCCCTGCTCAACGCAGGACTCCAAGTCAGAGCATCCCTATAGAATGATTGAAAATAGGGTTGGAAGGCGCCTGCAAGACCTTGTATTCCAACCCCGTCCTCAACGCAGGACTCCAAGTCAGAGCATCCTTATCGAAACATCTGAAAGTAGGGCTGGAAGTGGCCTGCAAGGCCATCTAGTCCAACCCCCTGCTTCACGCAGGACTCCAAGTCAGAGTATCCCTATAGAATCATCTGAAAGTAGGGTTGGAAGGGACCTGCAAGACCATCTAGTCAAGCCCCCTGCTCAACGCAGGACTCCAAGTCAGAGCATCCCTATAGAATTATCAAAAGTTAGGGTTGGAAGGGGCCTGCAGGACCATCTTCCAACCCCCTGCTCAACGCAGGACTCCAAGTCAGAGCATCCCTATAGAATGATGGAAAATAGGGTTGGAAGGGTCCTCCAAGACCATCCAGGGCACCCCCTGCTCAACGCAGGACTCCAAGTCAGAGTATCCCTCTAGAATCATCGAAAATAGAGTTGGAAGGCGCCTGCAAGACCATCTAGTCCAACCCCCTGCTCAATGCAGGACTCCAAGACAGAGCATCCCTATAGAATCATCAAAAGGTAGTGTTGGAAGGCGGCTGCAAGACCATCTAGTCCAGCCCCTTGCTCAACACAGGACTCCAAGTCAGAGCATCCCTATAGAATCATCGAAAATAGAGTTGGAAGGGACCTGCAAGACCATCTAGTCCAACCCCCTGCTCAACGCAGGACTCCAAGTCAGAGCATCCCTATAGAATCATCTGAAAGTAGGGTTGGAAGTGGCCTGCAAGACCATCTAATCCAGCCCCCTGCTCAACGTAGGACTCCAAGTCAGAGCATCCCTATAGAAAGATCGAAAATAGAGTTGGAAGGCGCCTGCAAGGCCATCTAGTCCAGCCCCCTGCTCAACGCAGGACTCCAAGTCAGAGCATCCCTATAGAATGATTGAAAATAGGGTTGGAAGGCGCCTGCAAGACCTTGTATTCCAACCCCGTCCTCAACGCAGGACTCCAAGTCAGAGCAGCCCTATAGAATCATTGGAAAGTAGGGTTGGAGGGGGCCTGCAAGGCCATCTAGTCCAGCCCCCTGCTCCAGGCAGGACTCCAGGTCAGAGCATCCCTATAGAATGATCGAAAATATTGTTGGAAGTGGCCTGCAAGACCATCTAGTCCAGCCCCCTGCTCAACGCAGGACTCCAAGTCAGAGCATCCCTATAGAATTATCAAAAGTTAGGGTTGGAAGGCGCCTGCAAGACCATCTAGTCTAACCCCCTGCTCAATGCAGGACTCTAAGAGCATCCGTATAGAATCATCTGAAAGTACGGTTGGAAGGGCCTGCAAGACCATCTAGTCCAACCCCTTGCTCAACACAGGACTCCGAGTCAGAGCATCCCTATACAATGAACGAAAATAGGGTTGGAAGGGGCCGGCAAGAGATCTAGTCCAGCCCCCTGCTCAACGCAGGACTCCAAGTCTTAGTTTCCCTATAGAATGATCGAAAATAGGGTTGGAAGGCGCCTGCAAGACCATGTATTCCAACCCGGTTCTCAACGCAGGACTCCAAGTCAGAGCATCCTTATCGAATCATCTGAAAGTAGGGTTGGAAGTGGCCTGCAAGACCATCTAGTCCAGCCCCCTGCTCAACGCAGGACTCCAAGTCAGAGCATCCCTATAGAATTATCAAAAGTTAGGGTTGGAAGGCGCCTGCAGGACCATCTTCCAGCCCCCTGCTCAAAGCAGGACTCCAAGTCAGAGCATCCCTATAGAATCATGGAAAATAGGGTTGGAAGGCGCCTGCAAGACCATGTATTCCAACCCCCTGCTCAACGCAGGACTCCAAGTCAGAGCATCCCTATAGAATTATCAAAAGTTAGGGTTGGAAGTGGCCTGCAGGACCATCTTCCAGCCCCCTGCTCAACGCAGTACTCCAAGTCGGAGCATCCCTATAGAATGATTGAAAATAGGGTTGGAAGGGGCCTGCAAGACCATGTATTCCAACCCCGTGCTCAACGCAGGACTCCAAGTCAGAGCAGCCCTATAGAATCATTGGAAAGTAGGGTTGGGGGGAGCCTGCAAGGCCATCTAGTCCAAGCCCCTGCTCCAGGCAGGACTCCAGGTCAGAGCATCCCTATAGAATGATCGAAAAAAGGTTGGAAGGCGCCTGCAAGACCATGTATTCCAACCCCGTGCTCAACGCAGGACTCCAGGTCAGAGCATCCTTATCGAAACATCTGAAAGTAGGGCTGGAAGTGGCCTGCAAGGCCATCTAGTCCAACCCCCTGCTTCACGCAGGACTCCAAGTCAGAGTATCCCTATAGAATCATCTGAAAGTAGGGTTGGAAGGGACCTGCAAGACCATCTAGTCAAGCCCCCTGCTCAACGCAGGACTCCAAGTCAGAGCATCCCTATAGAATTATCAAAAGTTAGGGTTGGAAGGGGCCTGCAGGACCATCTTCCAACCCCCTGCTCAACGCAGGACTCCAAGTCAGAGCATCCCTATAGAATGATGGAAAATAGGGTTGGAAGGGTCCTCCAAGACCATCCAGGGCACCCCCTGCTCAACGCAGGACTCCAAGTCAGAGTATCCCTCTAGAATCATCGAAAATAGAGTTGGAAGGCGCCTGCAAGACCATCTAGTCCAACCCCCTGCTCAATGCAGGACTCCAAGACAGAGCATCCCTATAGAATCATCAAAAGGTAGTGTTGGAAGGCGGCTGCAAGACCATCTAGTCCAGCCCCTTGCTCAACACAGGACTCCAAGTCAGAGCATCCCTATAGAATCATCGAAAATAGAGTTGGAAGGGACCTGCAAGACCATCTAGTCCAACCCCCTGCTCAACGCAGGACTCCAAGTCAGAGCATCCCTATAGAATCATCTGAAAGTAGGGTTGGAAGTGGCCTGCAAGACCATCTAATCCAGCCCCCTGCTCAACGTAGGACTCCAAGTCAGAGCATCCCTATAGAAAGATCGAAAATAGAGTTGGAAGGCGCCTGCAAGGCCATCTAGTCCAGCCCCCTGCTCAACGCAGGACTCCAAGTCAGAGCATCCCTATAGAATGATTGAAAATAGGGTTGGAAGGCGCCTGCAAGACCTTGTATTCCAACCCCGTCCTCAACGCAGGACTCCAAGTCAGAGCATCCTTATCGAAACATCTGAAAGTAGGGCTGGAAGTGGCCTGCAAGGCCATCTAGTCCAACCCCCTGCTTCACGCAGGACTCCAAGTCAGAGTATCCCTATAGAATCATCTGAAAGTAGGGTTGGAAGGGACCTGCAAGACCATCTAGTCAAGCCCCCTGCTCAACGCAGGACTCCAAGTCAGAGCATCCCTATAGAATTATCAAAAGTTAGGGTTGGAAGGGGCCTGCAGGACCATCTTCCAACCCCCTGCTCAACGCAGGACTCCAAGTCAGAGCATCCCTATAGAATGATGGAAAATAGGGTTGGAAGGGTCCTCCAAGACCATCCAGGGCACCCCCTGCTCAACGCAGGACTCCAAGTCAGAGTATCCCTCTAGAATCATCGAAAATAGAGTTGGAAGGCGCCTGCAAGACCATCTAGTCCAACCCCCTGCTCAATGCAGGACTCCAAGACAGAGCATCCCTATAGAATCATCAAAAGGTAGTGTTGGAAGGCGGCTGCAAGACCATCTAGTCCAGCCCCTTGCTCAACACAGGACTCCAAGTCAGAGCATCCCTATAGAATCATCGAAAATAGAGTTGGAAGGGACCTGCAAGACCATCTAGTCCAACCCCCTGCTCAACGCAGGACTCCAAGTCAGAGCATCCCTATAGAATCATCTGAAAGTAGGGTTGGAAGTGGCCTGCAAGACCATCTAATCCAGCCCCCTGCTCAACGTAGGACTCCAAGTCAGAGCATCCCTATAGAAAGATCGAAAATAGAGTTGGAAGGCGCCTGCAAGGCCATCTAGTCCAGCCCCCTGCTCAACGCAGGACTCCAAGTCAGAGCATCCCTATAGAATGATTGAAAATAGGGTTGGAAGGCGCCTGCAAGACCTTGTATTCCAACCCCGTCCTCAACGCAGGACTCCAAGTCAGAGCAGCCCTATAGAATCATTGGAAAGTAGGGTTGGAGGGGGCCTGCAAGGCCATCTAGTCCAGCCCCCTGCTCCAGGCAGGACTCCAGGTCAGAGCATCCCTATAGAATGATCGAAAATATTGTTGGAAGTGGCCTGCAAGACCATCTAGTCCAGCCCCCTGCTCAACGCAGGACTCCAAGTCAGAGCATCCCTATAGAATTATCAAAAGTTAGGGTTGGAAGGCGCCTGCAGGACCATCTTCCAGCCCCCTGCTCAACGCAGGACTCCAAGTCAGAGCATCCCTATAGAATGATTGAAAATAGGGTTGGAAGGCGCCTGCAAGACCATCCAGTGCACCCCCTGCTCAACGCAGGACTCCAAGTCAGAGTATCCCTCTAGAATCATCGAAAATAGAGTTGGAAGGCGGCTGCAAGACCATCTAGTCCAGCCCCCTGCTCAACGCAGGACTCCGAGTCAGAGCATCCCTATAGAATGATCTAAAATAGGGGTGGAAGGGGCCTGCAAGACCATCTAGTCTAACCCCCTGCTCAATGCAGGACTCCGAGTCAGAGCATCCCTATAGAATGATTGAAAATGGGGTTGGGATGGGTCTGCAAGACAATCTAGTCCAGCCCCCTGCTCAATGAAGGACTCCAGGTCAGAGCATCCCTATAGAATGATGGAAAATAGGGTTGGAAGGCGCCTGCAAGACCATGTATTCCAACCCCCTGCGCAACGCAGGACTCCAAGTCAGAGCATCCCTATAGTATTATCAAAAGGTAGGGTTGGAAGTGGCCTGCAGGACCATCTTCCAGCCCCCTGCTCAACGCAGTACTCCAAGTCAGAGCATCCCTATAGAATGATTGAAAATAGGGTTGGAAGGGGCCTGCAAGACCATGTATTCCAACCCCGTGCTCAACGCAGGACTCCAAGTCAGAGCAGCCCTATAGAATCATTGGAAAGTAGGGTTGGGGGGGCCTGCAAGGCTATCTAGTCCAAGCCCCTGCTCCAGGCAGGACTCCAGGTCAGAGCATCCCTATAGAATCATCGAAAATAGGGTTGGAAGGCACCTGCAAGACCATGTATTCCAACCCCGTGCTCAACGCAGGACTCCAAGTCAGAGCATCCTTATCGAATCATCTGAAAGTAGGTTTGGAAGTGGCCTACAAGACTATCTAATACAGCCCCTTGCTCAACGCAGGACTCCAAGTCAGAGCATCCCTATAGAATAATCAAAAAGTAGGGTTGGAAGGGGCATGCAAGACCATCTAGTCCAACCCCCTGCTCAACGCAGGACTCCAAGTCAGAGTTTCCCTATAGAATGATCGAAAATAGGGTTGGAAGGGGCCTGCAAGACCATCTAGTCCAACCCCCTGCTCAACGCAGGACTCCAAGTCAGAGTATCCCTAAGGAATCCTCTGAAAGTAGGGTTGGAAGTGGCCTGCAAGACTATCTAATCCAGCCCCCTCCTCAACGTAGGACTCCAAGTCAGAGCATCCCTATAGAATCATCGAAAATAGAGTTGGAAGGAACCTGCAAGACCATCTAGTCCAACCCCTTGCTCAACGCAGGACTCCAAATCAGAGCATCCCTATAGAATGATCGAAAATAGGGTTGGAAGGCGCCTGCAAGACCATGTATTCCAACCCCGTGCTCAACGCAGGACTCCAAGTCAGAGCATCCTTATCGAATAATCTGAAAGTAGGGTTGGAAGTGGCCTGCAAGACCATCTAGTCCAGCCCCCTGCTCAACGCAGGACTCCAAGTCAGAGCATCCCTATAGAATTATCAAAAGTTAGGGTTGGAAGGCGCCTGCAGGACCATCTTCCAGCCCCCTGCTCAACGCAGGACTCCAAGTCAGAGCATCCCTATAGAATGATTGAAAATAGGGTTGGAAGGGTCCTCCAAGACCATCCAGGGCACCCCCTGCTCAACGCAGGACTCCAAGTCAGAGCATCCCTATAGAATGATTGAAAATAGGGTTGGAAGGGTCCTCCAAGACCATCCAGGGCACCCCCTGCTCAACGCAGGACTCCAAGTCAGAGTATCCCTCTAGAATCATCGAAAATAGAGTTGGAAGGGGCTTGCAAGACCATCTAGTCCAGCCCCCTGCTCAATGCAGGACTCCAAGACAGAGCATCCCTATAGAATCATCAAAAGGTAGGGTTGGAAGGGACCTGCAAGACCATCTAGTCCAACCCCCTGCTCAACGCAGGACTCCAAGTCAGAGCATCCCTATAGAATCATCTGAAAGTAGGGTTGGAAGTGGCCTGCAAGACTATCTAATCCAGCCCCCTGCTCAACGTAGGACTCCAAGTCAGAGCATCCCTATAGAAAGATCGAAAATAGAGTTGGAAGGCGCCTGCAAGGCCATCTAGTCCAGCCCCCTGCTCAACGCAGGACTCCAAGTCAGAGCATCCCTATAGAATGATCGAAAATAGGGTTGGAAGGCGCCTGAAGACCATGTATTCCAACCCCGTGCTCAACGCAGGACTCCAAGTCAGAGCATCCTTATCGAATCATCTGAAAGTAGGGTTGGAAGAGGCCTGCAAGACCATCTAGTCCAGCCCCCTGCTCAACGCAGGACTCCAAGTCAGAGCATCCCTATATAATTATCAAAAGTTAGGGTTGGAAGGCGCCTGCAGGACCATCTTCCAGCCCCCTGCTCAACGCAGGACTCCAAGTCAGAGCAGCCCTATAGAATCATTGTAAAGTAGGGTTGGAGGGGGCCTGCAAGGCCATCTAGTCCAGCCCCGTGCTCCAGGCAGGACTCCAGGTCAGAGCATCCCTATAGAATGATCGAAAATAGGGTTGGAAGTGGCCTGCAAGACCATCTAGTCCAGCTCCCTGCTCAACGCAGGACTCCAAGTCAGAGCATCCCTATAGAATTATCAAAAGTTAGGGTTGGAAGGCGCCTGCAGTCCCATCTTCCAGCCCCCTGCTCAACGCAGGACTCCAAGTCAGAGCATCCCTATAGAATGATTGAAAATAGGGTTGGAAGGGTCCTGCAAGACCATCCAGTGCACCTCCTGCTCAACGCAGGACTCCAAGTCAGAGTATCCCTCTAGAATCATCGAAAATAGAGTTGGAAGGCGGCTGCAAGACCATCTATTCCAGCCCCCTGCTCAACGCAGGACTCCAAGTCAGAGCATCCCTATAGAATGATCTAAAATAGGGGTGGAAGGGGCCTGCAAGACCATCTAGTCTAACCCCCTGCTCAATGCAGGACTCTGAGTCAGAGCATCCCTATAGAATGATTGAAAATAGGGTTGGGAGGGGTCTGCAAGACAATCTAGTCCAGCCCCCTGCTCAATGAAGGACTCCAGGTCAGAGCATCCCTATAGAATGATGGAAAATAGGGTTGGAAGGTGCCTGCAAGACCATGTATTCCAACCCCCTGCGCAACGCAGGACTCCAAGTCAGAGCATCCCTATAGAATTATCAAAAGTTAGGGTTGGAAGTGGCCTGCAGGACCATCTTCCAGCCCCCTGCTCAACGCAGTACTCCAAGTCAGAGCATCCCTATAGAATGATTGAAAATAGGGTTGGAAGGGGCCTGCAAGACCATGTATTCCAACCCCGTGCTCAACGCAGGACTCCAAGTCAGAGCAGCCCTATAGAATCATTGGAAAGTAGGGTTGGGGGGGCCTGCAAGGCTATCTAGTCCAAGCCCCTGCTCCAGGCAGGACTCCAGGTCAGAGCATCCCTATAGAATCATCGAAAATAGGGTTGGAAGGCACCTGCAAGACCATGTATTCCAACCCCGTGCTCAACGCAGGACTCCAAGTCAGAGCATCCTTATCGAATCATCTGAAAGTAGGGTTGGAAGTGGCCTGCAAGACTATCTAATACAGCCCCTTGCTCAACGCAGGACTCCAAGTCAGAGCATCCCTATAGAATAATCAAAAAGTAGGGTTGGAAGGGGTATGCAAGACCATCTAGTCAAGCCCCCTGCTCAACGCAGGACTCCAAGTCAGAGCATCCCTATAGAATTATCAAAAGTTAGGGTTGGAAGGGGCCTGCAGGACCATCTTCCAGCCCCCTGCTCAACGCAGGACTCCAAGTCAGAGCATCCCTATAGAATGATGGAAAATAGGGTTGGAAGGGTCCTCCAAGACCATCCAGGGCACCTCCTGCTCAACGCAGGACTCCAAGTCAGAGTATCCCTCTAGAATCATCGAAAATAGAGTTGGAAGGCGCCTGCAAGACCATCTAGTCCAACCCCCTGCTCAATGCAGGACTCCAAGACAGAGCATCCCTATAGAATCATCAAAAGGTAGTGTTGGAAGGCGGCTGCAAGACCATCTAGTCCAGCCCCTTGCTCAACACAGGACTCCAAGTCAGAGCATCCCTATAGAATCATCGAAAATAGAGTTGGAAGGGACCTGCAAGACCATCTAGTCCAACCCCCTGCTCAACGCAGGACTCCAAGTCAGAGCATCCCTATAGAATCATCTGAAAGTAGGTTTGGAAGTGGCCTGCAAGACCATCTAATCCAGCCCCCTGCTCAACGTAGGACTCCAAGTCAGAGCATCCCTATAGAAAGATCGAAAATAGAGTTGGAAGGCGCCTGCAAGGCCATCTAGTCCAGCCCCCTGCTCAACGCAGGACTCCAAGTCAGAGCATCCCTATAGAATGATTGAAAATAGGGTTGGAAGGCGCCTGCAAGACCTTGTATTCCAACCCCGTCCTCAACGCAGGACTCCAAGTCAGAGCAGCCCTATAGAATCATTGGAAAGTAGGGTTGGAAGTGGCCTGCAAGACCATCTAGTCCAGCCCCCTGCTCAACGCAGGACTCCAAGTCAGAGCATCCCTATATAATTATCAAAAGTTAGGGTTGGAAGGCGCCTGCAGGACCATCTTCCAGCCCCCTGCTCAACGCAGGACTCCAAGTCAGAGCAGCCCTATAGAATCATTGTAAAGTAGGGTTGGAGGGGGCCTGCAAGGCCATCTAGTCCAGCCCCGTGCTCCAGGCAGGACTCCAGGTCAGAGCATCCCTATAGAATGATCGAAAATAGGGTTGGAAGTGGCCTGCAAGACCATCTAGTCCAGCTCCCTGCTCAACGCAGGACTCCAAGTCAGAGCATCCCTATAGAATTATCAAAAGTTAGGGTTGGAAGGCGCCTGCAGTCCCATCTTCCAGCCCCCTGCTCAACGCAGGACTCCAAGTCAGAGCATCCCTATAGAATGATTGAAAATAGGGTTGGAAGGGTCCTGCAAGACCATCCAGTGCACCCCCTGCTCAACGCAGGACTCCAAGTCAGAGTATCCCTCTAGAATCATCGAAAATAGAGTTGGAAGGCGGCTGCAAGACCATCTAGTCCAGCCCCCTGCTCAACGCAGGACTCCAAGTCAGAGCATCCCTACAGAATGATCTAAAATAGCGGTGGAAGGGGCCTGCAAGACCATCTAGTCTAACCCCCTGCTCAATGCAGGACTCTGAGTCAGAGCATCCCTATAGAATGATTGAAAATAGGGTTGGGAGGGGTCTGCAAGACAATCTAGTCCAGCCCCCTGCTCAATGAAGGACTCCAGGTCAGAGCATCCCTATAGAATGATGGAAAATAGGGTTGGAAGGTGCCTGCAAGACCATGTATTCCAACCCCCTGCGCAACGCAGGACTCCAAGTCAGAGCATCCCTATAGAATTATCAAAAGTTAGGGTTGGAAGTGGCCTGCAGGACCATCTTCCAGCCCCCTGCTCAACGCAGTACTCCAAGTCAGAGCATCCCTATAGAATGATTGAAAATAGGGTTGGAAGGGGCCTGCAAGACCATGTATTCCAACCCCGTGCTCAACGCAGGACTCCAAGTCAGAGCAGCCCTATAGAATCATTGGAAAGTATGGTTGGGAGGGCCTGCAAGGCCATCTAGTCCAACCCCCTACTCAAGGCAGGACTCCAAGTCACAGCATCCGTATAGAATAATCAAAAACAGGGTTGGAAGGCACCTGCAAGACCATGTATTCCAACCCCGTGCCTAACGCAGGACTCCAAGCCAGAGCATCCCTATAGAATCCTCGAAAATAAGAGTTGGAAGGGGCTTGCAAGACCATCTAGTCCAACGCCCTGCTCAACGCAGGACTCCAAGTCAGAGCATCCCTATAGAATCATTTGAAAGTTGGGTTGGAGGGGGCCTTCAAGACCATCTTGTCCAGCCCCCTGCTCAACGCAGGATTCCAAGTCAAAGCATCCCTATAGAATCATCTGAAAGTAGGGTTGGAAGCGGCCTGCAAGGCCATCTAATCCAGCCCCCTGCTCAACGTAGGACTCCAAGTCAGAGTAGCCCTATAGAATCATTGGAAAGTATGGTTGGGAGGGCCTGCAAGGCCATCTAGTCCAACCCCCTACTCAAGGCAGGACTCCAAGTCACAGCATCCGTATAGAATAATCAAAAAGTAGGGGTGGGAGGGGTCTGCAGGACCATCTAAACCAGCCCCCTGCTCAACGCAGGACTCCAAGTCAGAGCACCCTATAGTATCATCAAAAGCTAGGGTTGGAAGGGTCCGGCAAGACCATCTAGTCCAGCCTCCTGCTTAAAGCAGGACTCCAAGTCAGAGCATCCCCATAGAATAATCGAAAATAGGGTTGGAATGGATCTGCAAGACCATCTAGTCCTGCCCCCTGCTTAAAGCAGGACTCCAAGACAGAGCATCCCTATAGAATGAACAAAAATAGGGTTGGAAGGGGCCTACAAGACCATCTACTCCAGCCCCCTGCTCAATTCAGGACTCCAAGTCAGAGCATCCTTATAAAATCATCAAAAAGTAGGGTTGGAATGGGTCTGCAAAACCTCCTAAACCAGCCTCCTGCTCAATGCAGGACTCCGAGTCAGAGCATCCCTATAGAATGATTGAAAATAGGGTTGGGAGGGGTCTGCAAGACAATCTAGTCCAGCCCCCTGCTCAATGAAGGACTACAGGTCAGAGCATCCCTATAGAATGATCGAAAATAGGGTTGGAAGGCGCCTGCAAGACCATCTAGTCCAGCCAACTGCTCAATGCTGGACTCCAAGTCAGAGCATCCCTATAGAATGATCGATAATAAGGTTGGAAGGCGCCTGCAAGACCATCTAGTCCAGCCCCCTGCTCAAGGCAGGACTCCAAGTCACAGCATCCCTATAGAATTATCAAAAGTTAGGGTTGGAAGGCGCCTGCAGGACCATCTTCCAGCCCCCTGCTCAACGCAGGACTCCAAGTCAGAGCATCCCTATAGAATCATCTGAAAGTAGGGTTGGAAGGGGGGTGGAAGGCCATCTAATCCAGCCCCCTGCTCAACGTAGGACTCCAAGTCAGGGCAGCCCTATAGAATCATTGGAAAGTAGGGTTGGAAGGGGCCGGCAAGACCATCTAGTCCAATCCCTGCTCAACGCAGGACTCCAAGTCAGAGCATCCCTACAGAATGATTGGAAATATGGTTGGAAGGGGCCTGCAAGACCATCCAGTCCAGCCCCCTGGTCAACACAGGACTCCAGGTCAGAGCATCCCTATAGAATCATTGAAAAGTAGGGTTGGGATGGGCCTGCAAGACCATCTAGTCCAACCCCCTGCTCAACGCAGGACTCCAAGGCAGAGCATCCCTATAGAATGATGGAAAATAGGGTTGGAAGGGGTCTGCAAGACCATCTAGTCCAGCCAACTGCTCAATGCAGGACTCCAAGTCAGAGCATCCCTATAGAATGGTCGATAATAGGGTTGGAAGGCGCCTGCAAGACCATGTAGTCCAACCCCGTTCTCAATGCAGGACTCCAAGTCAGAGCTTCACTATAGAATCATCTGAAAGTACGGTTGGAAGTGGCCTGCAAGACAATCTAGTCCAGCCCCCTGCTCAACGCAGGATTCCAAGTCAGAGCATCCCTAAAGAATCATTAGAAAGTAGGGTTGGAAGGGGCCTGCAAGGCCATCTAATCCAGCCCCCTGCTCAACGTAGGACTCCAAGTCAGAGCAGCCCTATAGAATCATTGGAAAGTATGGTTGGGGGGGCCTGCAAGGCCATCTAGTCCAACCCCCTACTCAAGGCAGGACTCCAAGTCACAGCATCCGTATAGAATAATCAAAAAGTAGGGGTGGGAGGGGTCTGCAGGACCATCTAAACCAGCCCCCTGCTCAACGCAGGACTCCAAGTCAGAGCACCCTATAGAATGATTGAAAATAGGGTTGGGAGGGGTCTGCAAGACAATCTAGTCCAGCCCCCTGCTCAATGAAGGACTCCAGGTCAGAGCATCCCTATAGAATGATGGAAAATAGGGTTGGAAGGCGCCTGCAAGACCATCTAGTCCAGCCAACTGCTCAATGCAGGACTCCAAGTCAGAGCATCCCTATAGAATGATCGATAATAAGGTTGGAAGGCGCCTGCAAGACCATGTAGTCCAAACCCATGCTCAATCCAGGACTCCAAGTCAGAGCATCCCTATAGAATCATCTGAAAGTAGGGTTGGAAGTAACCTGCAAGACCATCTAGTCCAGCCCCCTGCTCAACCCAGGACTCCAAGTCAGAGCATCCCTATAGAATCATTGAAAAGTAGGGTTGGAAGGGGCCTCCAAGACCATCTAGTCCAGCCAACTGCTCAATGCAGGACTCCAAGTCAGAGCATCCCTATAGAATGATCGATAATAGGGTTGGAAGGCGCCTGCAAGACCATGTAGTCCAACCCCGTGCTCAATGCAGGACTCCAAGTCAGTGCATCCCTACAGAATCATCTGAATGTACGGTTGGAGGTGGCCTGCAAGACAATCTAGTCCAGCCCCCTGCTCAACGCAGGACTCCAAGTCAGAGCATCCGTATAGAATCATCAGAAAGTAGGGTTGGAAGGGGCCTGCAAGACCTTCTAGTCCAACCCCTTGCTCAACACAGGACACCGAGTAAGAGCATCCCTATACAATCATCTGAAAGTAGGGTTCGAAGGGACCTCCAAGGCCATCTAATCCAGCCCCCTGCTCAACGCAGGACTCCAAGCCAGAGCATCCCTATAGAATGATCTAAAATAGGGGTGGAAGGGGCCTGCAAGACCATCTAGTCTAACCCCCTGCTCAATGCAGGACTCTAAGAGCATCCGTATAGAATCATCTGAAAGTACGGTTGGAAGGGGCCTGCAAGACCATCTAGTCCAACCCCTTGCTCAACACAGGACTCCGAGTCAGAGCATCCCTATACAATGAACGAAAATAGGGTTGGAAGGGGCCGGCAAGACCATCTAGTCCAGCCCCCTGCTCAACGCAGGACTCCAAGTCATAGTTTCCCAATAGAATGATCGAAAATAGGGTTGGAAGGGGCCTGCAAGACCATCTAGTCCAACCCCCTGCTCAACGCAGGACTCCTAGTCAGAGTTTCCCTATAGAATGATCGAAAATAGGGTTGGAAGTGGCCTGCAAGACCATCTAGTCCAACCCCCTGCTCAACGCAGGACTCCAAGTCAGAGCATCCCTAAGGAATCATCTGAAAGTAGGGTTGGAAGTGGCCTGCAAGACTATCTAATCCAGCCCCCTCCTCAACGTAGGACTCTAAGTCAGAGCATCCCTATAGAATCATCGAAAATAGAGTTGGAAGGAACCTGCAAGACCATCTAGTCCAACCCCTTGCTCAACGCAGGACTCCAAATCAGAGCATCCCTATAGAATGATCGAAAATAGGGTTGGAAGGCGCCTGCAAGACCATGGATTCCAACCCCGTGCTCAACGCAGGACTCCAAGTCAGAGCATCCTTATCGAATCATCTGAAAGTAGGGTTGGAAGTGGCCTGCAAGACCATCTAGTCCAGCCCCCTGCTCAACGCAGGACTCCAAGTCAGAGCATCCCTATAGAATTATCAAAAGTTAGGGTTGGAAGGCGCCTGCAGGACCATCTCCCAGCCCCCTGCTCAACGCAGGACTCCAAGTCAGAGCATCCCTATAGAATGATTGAAAATAGGGTTGGAAGGGTCCTCCAAGACCATCCAGGGCACCCCCTGCTCAACGCAGGACTCCAAGTCAGAGTATCCCTCTAGAATCATCGAAAATAGAGTTGGAAGGGGCCTGCAAGACCATCTAGTCCAACCCCCTGCTCAATGCAGGACTCCAAGACAGAGCATCCCTATAGAATCATCAAAAGGTAGGGTTGGAAGGCGGCTGCAAGACCATCTTAGTCCAGACCCTTGCTCAACACAGTACTCCAAGTCAGAGCATCCCTATAGAATCATCGAAAATAGAGTTGGAAGGGACCTCCAAGACCATCTAGTCCAACCCCCTGCTCAACGCAGGACTTCAAGTCAGAGCATCCCTATAGAATCATCTCAAAGTAGGGTTGGAAGTGGCCTGCAAGACTATCTAATCCAGCCCCCTGCTCAACGTAGGACTCCAAGTCAGAGCATCCCTATAGAATTATCAAAAGTTAGGGTTGGAAGTGGCCTGCAGGACCATCTTCCAGCCCCCTGCTCAACGCAGGACTCCAAGTCAGAGCATCCCTATAGAATGATTGAAAATAGGGTTGGAAGGGGCCTGCAAGACCATGTATTCCAACCCCATGCTCAACGCAGGACTCCAAGTCAGAGCAGCCCTATAGAATCATTGGAAAGTAGGGTTGGGGGGGCCTGCAAGGCCATCTAGTCCAAGCCCCTGCTCCAGGCAGGACTCCAGGTCAGAGCATCCCTATAGAATCATCGAAAATAGGGTTGGAAGGCACCTGCAAGACCATGTATTCCAACCCCGTGCTCAACGCAGGACTCCAAGTCAGAGCATCCTTATCGAATCATCTGAAAGTAGGGCTGGAAGTGGCCTGCAAGGCCATCTAGTCCAACCCCCTGCTCAACGCAGGACTCCAAGTCAGAGCATCCCTATAGAATCATTTGAAAGTAGGGTTGGAAGTGGCCTGCAAGACTATCTAATCCAGCCCCCTGCTCAACGCAGGACTCCAAGTCAGAGCATCCCTATAGAATAATCAAAAAGTAGGGTTGGAAGGGGCATGCAAGCCCATCTAGTCCAACCCCCTGCTCAACGCAGGACTCCAAGTCAGAGTTTCCCTATAGAATGATCGAAAATAGGGTTGGAAGGCACCTGCAAGACCATGTATTCCAACCCCGTGCCTAACGCAGGACTCCAAGCCAGAGCATCCCTATAGAATCCTCGAAAATAAGAGTTGGAAGGGGCTTGCAAGACCATCTAGTCCAACGCCCTGCTCAACGCAGGACTCCAAGTCAGAGCATCCCTATAGAATCATTTGAAAGTTGGGTTGGAGGGGGCCTTCAAGACCATCTTGTCCAGCCCCCTGCTCAACGCAGGATTCCAAGTCAGAGCATCCCTATAGAATCATCTGAAAGTAGGGTTGGAAGCGGCCTGCAAGGCCATCTAATCCAGCCCCCTGCTCAACGTAGGACTCCAAGTCAGAGTAGCCCTATAGAATCATTGGAAAGTATGGTTGGGAGGGCCTGCAAGGCCATCTAGTCCAACCCCCTACTCAAGGCAGGACTCCAAGTCACAGCATCCGTATAGAATAATCAAAAAGTAGGGGTGGGAGGGGTCTGCAGGACCATCTAAACCAGCCCCCTGCTCAACGCAGGACTCCAAGTCAGAGCACCCTATAGTATCATCAAAAGCTAGGGTTGGAAGGGTCCGGCAAGACCATCTAGTCCAGCCTCCTGCTTAAAGCAGGACTCCAAGTCAGAGCATCCCCATAGAATAATCGAAAATAGGGTTGGAATGGATCTGCAAGACCATCTAGTCCTGCCCCCTGCTTAAAGCAGGACTCCAAGACAGAGCATCCCTATAGAATGAACAAAAATAGGGTTGGAAGGGGCCTACAAGACCATCTACTCCAGCCCCCTGCTCAATTCAGGACTCCAAGTCAGAGCATCCTTATAAAATCATCAAAAAGTAGGGTTGGAATGGGTCTGCAAAACCTCCTAAACCAGCCTCCTGCTCAATGCAGGACTCCGAGTCAGAGCATCCCTATAGAATGATTGAAAATAGGGTTGGGAGGGGTCTGCAAGACAATCTAGTCCAGCCCCCTGCTCAATGAAGGACTACAGGTCAGAGCATCCCTATAGAATCATCGAAAATAGGGTTGGAAGGCACCTGCAAGACCATGTATTCCAACCCCGTGCTCAACGCAGGACTCCAAGTCAGAGCATCCTTATCGAATCATCTGAAAGTAGGGCTGGAAGTGGCCTGCAAGGCCATCTAGTCCAACCCCCTGCTCAACGCAGGACTCCAAGTCAGAGCATCCCTATAGAATCATTTGAAAGTAGGGTTGGAAGTGGCCTGCAAGACTATCTAATCCAGCCCCCTGCTCAACGCAGGACTCCAAGTCAGAGCATCCCTATAGAATAATCAAAAAGTAGGGTTGGAAGGGGCATGCAAGCCCATCTAGTCCAACCCCCTGCTCAACGCAGGACTCCAAGTCAGAGTTTCCCTATAGAATGATCGAAAATAGGGTTGGAAGGCACCTGCAAGACCATGTATTCCAACCCCGTGCCTAACGCAGGACTCCAAGCCAGAGCATCCCTATAGAATCCTCGAAAATAAGAGTTGGAAGGGGCTTGCAAGACCATCTAGTCCAACGCCCTGCTCAACGCAGGACTCCAAGTCAGAGCATCCCTATAGAATCATTTGAAAGTTGGGTTGGAGGGGGCCTTCAAGACCATCTTGTCCAGCCCCCTGCTCAACGCAGGATTCCAAGTCAGAGCATCCCTATAGAATCATCTGAAAGTAGGGTTGGAAGCGGCCTGCAAGGCCATCTAATCCAGCCCCCTGCTCAACGTAGGACTCCAAGTCAGAGTAGCCCTATAGAATCATTGGAAAGTATGGTTGGGAGGGCCTGCAAGGCCATCTAGTCCAACCCCCTACTCAAGGCAGGACTCCAAGTCACAGCATCCGTATAGAATAATCAAAAAGTAGGGGTGGGAGGGGTCTGCAGGACCATCTAAACCAGCCCCCTGCTCAACGCAGGACTCCAAGTCAGAGCACCCTATAGTATCATCAAAAGCTAGGGTTGGAAGGGTCCGGCAAGACCATCTAGTCCAGCCTCCTGCTTAAAGCAGGACTCCAAGTCAGAGCATCCCCATAGAATAATCGAAAATAGGGTTGGAATGGATCTGCAAGACCATCTAGTCCTGCCCCCTGCTTAAAGCAGGACTCCAAGACAGAGCATCCCTATAGAATGAACAAAAATAGGGTTGGAAGGGGCCTACAAGACCATCTACTCCAGCCCCCTGCTCAATTCAGGACTCCAAGTCAGAGCATCCTTATAAAATCATCAAAAAGTAGGGTTGGAATGGGTCTGCAAAACCTCCTAAACCAGCCTCCTGCTCAATGCAGGACTCCGAGTCAGAGCATCCCTATAGAATGATTGAAAATAGGGTTGGGAGGGGTCTGCAAGACAATCTAGTCCAGCCCCCTGCTCAATGAAGGACTACAGGTCAGAGCATCCCTATAGAATGATCGAAAATAGGGTTGGAAGGCGCCTGCAAGACCATCTAGTCCAGCCAACTGCTCAATGCTGGACTCCAAGTCAGAGGATCCCTATAGAATGATCGATAATAAGGTTGGAAGGCGCCTGCAAGACCATGTAGTCCAACCCCATGCTCAATGCAGGACTCCAAGTCAGAGCATCCCTATAGAATCATCTGAAAGTAGGGTTGGAAGTAACCTGCAAGACCATCTAGTCCAGCCCCCTGCTCAAGGCAGGACTCCAAGTCACAGCATCCCTATAGAATTATCAAAAGTTAGGGTTGGAAGGCGCCTGCAGGACCATCTTCCAGCCCCCTGCTCAACGCAGGACTCCAAGTCAGAGCATCCCTATAGAATCATCTGAAAGTAGGGTTGGAAGGGGGGTGGAAGGCCATCTAATCCAGCCCCCTGCTCAACGTAGGACTCCAAGTCAGGGCAGCCCTATAGAATCATTGGAAAGTAGGGTTGGAAGGGGCCGGCAAGACCATCTAGTCCAATCCCTGCTCAACGCAGGACTCCAAGTCAGAGCATCCCTACAGAATGATCGGAAATATGGTTGGAAGGGGCCTGCAAGACCATCCAGTCCAGCCCCCTGGTCAACACAGGACTCCAGGTCAGAGCATCCCTATAGAATCATTGAAAAGTAGGGTTGGGATGGGCCTGCAAGACCATCTAGTCCAACCCCCTGCTCAACGCAGGACTCCAAGGCAGAGCATCCCTATAGAATGATGGAAAATAGGGTTGGAATGGGTCTGCAAGACCATCTAGTCCAGCCAACTGCTCAATGCAGGACTCCAAGTCAGAGCATCCCTATAGAATGGTCGATAATAGGGTTGGAAGGCGCCTGCAAGACCATGTAGTCCAACCCCGTGCTCAATGCAGGACTCCAAGTCAGAGCATCCCTATAGAATCATCTGAAAGTACGGTTGGAAGTGGCCTGCAAGACAATCTAGTCCAGCCCCCTGCTCAACGCAGGATTCCAAGTCAGAGCATCCCTATAGAATCATTAGAAAGTAGGGTTGGAAGGGGCCTGCAAGGCCATCTAATCCAGCCCCCTGCTCAACGTAGGACTCCAAGTCAGAGCAGCCCTATAGAATCATTGGAAAGTATGGTTGGGGGGGCCTGCAAGGCCATCTAGTCCAACCCCCTACTCAAGGCAGGACTCCAAGTCACAGCATCCGTATAGAATAATCAAAAAGTAGGGGTGGGAGGGGTCTGCAGGACCATCTAAACCAGCCCCCTGCTCAACGCAGGACTCCAAGTCAGAGCACCCTATAGAATGATTGAAAATAGGGTTGGGAGGGGTCTGCAAGACAATCTAGTCCAGCCCCCTGCTCAATGAAGGACTCCAGGTCAGAGCATCCCTATAGAATGATGGAAAATAGGGTTGGAAGGCGCCTGCAAGACCATCTAGTCCAGCCAACTGCTCAATGCAGGACTCCAAGTCAGAGCATCCCTATAGAATGATCGATAATAAGGTTGGAAGGCGCATGCAAGACCATGTAGTCCAAACCCATGCTCAATGCAGGACTCCAAGTCAGAGCATCCCTATAGAATCATCTGAAAGTAGGGTTGGAAGTAACCTGCAAGACCATCTAGTCCAGCCCCCTGCTCAACCCAGGACTCCAAGTCAGAGCATCCCTATAGAATCATTGAAAAGTAGGGTTGGAAGGGGCCTCCAAGACCATCTAGTCCAGCCAACTGCTCAATGCAGGACTCCAAGTCAGAGCATCCCTATAGAATGATCGATAATAGGGTTGGAAGGCGCCTGCAAGACCATGTAGTCCAACCCCGTGCTCAATGCAGGACTCCAAGTCAGTGCATCCCTACAGAATCATCTGAATGTACGGTTGGAGGTGGCCTGCAAGACAATCTAGTCCAGCCCCCTGCTCAACGCAGGACTCCAAGTCAGAGCATCCGTATAGAATCATCAGAAAGTAGGGTTGGAAGGGGCCTGCAAGACCTTCTAGTCCAACCCCTTGCTCAACACAGGACACCGAGTAAGAGCATCCCTATACAATCATCTGAAAGTAGGGTTCGAAGGGGCCTCCAAGGCCATCTAATCCAGCCCCCTGCTCAACGCAGGACTCCAAGCCAGAGCATCCCTATAGAATGATCTAAAATAGGGGTGGAAGGGGCCTGCAAGACCATCTAGTCTAACCCCCTGCTCAATGCAGGACTCTAAGAGCATCCGTATAGAATCATCTGAAAGTACGGTTGGAAGGGGCCTGCAAGACCATCTAGTCCAACCCCTTGCTCAACACAGGACTCCGAGTCAGAGCATCCCTATACAATGAACGAAAATAGGGTTGGAAGGGGCCGGCAAGACCATCTAGTCCAGCCCCCTGCTCAACGCAGGACTCCAAGTCATAGTTTCCCAATAGAATGATCGAAAATAGGGTTGGAAGGGGCCTGCAAGACCATCTAGTCCAACCCGATGCTCAACGCAGGACTCCTAGTCAGAGTTTCCCTATAGAATGATCGAAAATAGGGTTGGAAGTGGCCTGCAAGACCATCTAGTCCAACCCCCTGCTCAACGCAGGACTCCAAGTCAGAGCATCCCTAAGGAATCATCTGAAAGTAGGGTTGGAAGTGGCCTGCAAGACTATCTAATCCAGCCCCCTCCTCAACGTAGGACTCTAAGTCAGAGCATCCCTATAGAATCATCGAAAATAGAGTTGGAAGGAACCTGCAAGACCATCTAGTCCAACCCCTTGCTCAACGCAGGACTCCAAATCAGAGCATCCCTATAGAATGATCGAAAATAGGGTTGGAAGGCGCCTGCAAGACCATGTATTCCAACCCCGTGCTCAACGCAGGACTCCAAGTCAGAGCATCCTTATCGAATCATCTGAAAGTAGGGATGGAAGTGGCCTGCAAGACCATCTAGTCCAGCCCCCTGCTCAACGCAGGACTCCAAGTCAGAGCATCCCTATAGAATCATCTGAAAGTAGGGTTGGAAGGGGGGTGGAAGGCCATCTAATCCAGCCCCCTGCTCAACGTAGGACTCCAAGTCAGGGCAGCCCTATAGAATCATTGGAAAGTAGGGTTGGAAGGGGCCGGCAAGACCATCTAGTCCAATCCCTGCTCAACGCAGGACTCCAAGTCAGAGCATCCCTACAGAATGATCGGAAATATGGTTGGAAGGGGCCTGCAAGACCATCCAGTCCAGCCCCCTGGTCAACACAGGACTCCAGGTCAGAGCATCCCTATAGAATCATTGAAAAGTAGGGTTGGGATGGGCCTGCAAGACCATCTAGTCCAACCCCCTGCTCAACGCAGGACTCCAAGGCAGAGCATCCCTATAGAATGATGGAAAATAGGGTTGGAATGGGTCTGCAAGACCATCTAGTCCAGCCAACTGCTCAATGCAGGACTCCAAGTCAGAGCATCCCTATAGAATGGTCGATAATAGGGTTGGAAGGCGCCTGCAAGACCATGTAGTCCAACCCCGTGCTCAATGCAGGACTCCAAGTCAGAGCATCCCTATAGAATCATCTGAAAGTACGGTTGGAAGTGGCCTGCAAGACAATCTAGTCCAGCCCCCTGCTCAACGCAGGATTCCAAGTCAGAGCATCCCTATAGAATCATTAGAAAGTAGGGTTGGAAGGGGCCTGCAAGGCCATCTAATCCAGCCCCCTGCTCAACGTAGGACTCCAAGTCAGAGCAGCCCTATAGAATCATTGGAAAGTATGGTTGGGGGGGCCTGCAAGGCCATCTAGTCCAACCCCCTACTCAAGGCAGGACTCCAAGTCACAGCATCCGTATAGAATAATCAAAAAGTAGGGGTGGGAGGGGTCTGCAGGACCATCTAAACCAGCCCCCTGCTCAACGCAGGACTCCAAGTCAGAGCACCCTATAGAATGATTGAAAATAGGGTTGGGAGGGGTCTGCAAGACAATCTAGTCCAGCCCCCTGCTCAATGAAGGACTCCAGGTCAGAGCATCCCTATAGAATGATGGAAAATAGGGTTGGAAGGCGCCTGCAAGACCATCTAGTCCAGCCAACTGCTCAATGCAGGACTCCAAGTCAGAGCATCCCTATAGAATGATCGATAATAAGGTTGGAAGGCGCCTGCAAGACCATGTAGTCCAAACCCATGCTCAATGCAGGACTCCAAGTCAGAGCATCCCTATAGAATCATCTGAAAGTAGGGTTGGAAGTAACCTGCAAGACCATCTAGTCCAGCCCCCTGCTCAACCCAGGACTCCAAGTCAGAGCATCCCTATAGAATCATTGAAAAGTAGGGTTGGAAGGGGCCTCCAAGACCATCTAGTCCAGCCAACTGCTCAATGCAGGACTCCAAGTCAGAGCATCCCTATAGAATGATCGATAATAGGGTTGGAAGGCGCCTGCAAGACCATGTAGTCCAACCCCGTGCTCAATGCAGGACTCCAAGTCAGTGCATCCCTACAGAATCATCTGAATGTACGGTTGGAGGTGGCCTGCAAGACAATCTAGTCCAGCCCCCTGCTCAACGCAGGACTCCAAGTCAGAGCATCCGTATAGAATCATCAGAAAGTAGGGTTGGAAGGGGCCTGCAAGACCTTCTAGTCCAACCCCTTGCTCAACACAGGACACCGAGTAAGAGCATCCCTATACAATCATCTGAAAGTAGGGTTCGAAGGGGCCTCCAAGGCCATCTAATCCAGCCCCCTGCTCAACGCAGGACTCCAAGCCAGAGCATCCCTATAGAATGATCTAAAATAGGGGTGGAAGGGGCCTGCAAGACCATCTAGTCTAACCCCCTGCTCAATGCAGGACTCTAAGAGCATCCGTATAGAATCATCTGAAAGTACGGTTGGAAGGGGCCTGCAAGACCATCTAGTCCAACCCCTTGCTCAACACAGGACTCCGAGTCAGAGCATCCCTATACAATGAACGAAAATAGGGTTGGAAGGGGCCGGCAAGACCATCTAGTCCAGCCCCCTGCTCAACGCAGGACTCCAAGTCATAGTTTCCCAATAGAATGATCGAAAATAGGGTTGGAAGGGGCCTGCAAGACCATCTAGTCCAACCCGATGCTCAACGCAGGACTCCTAGTCAGAGTTTCCCTATAGAATGATCGAAAATAGGGTTGGAAGTGGCCTGCAAGACCATATAGTCCAACCCCCTGCTCAACGCAGGACTCCAAGTCAGAGCATCCCTAAGGAATCATCTGAAAGTAGGGTTGGAAGTGGCCTGCAAGACTATCTAATCCAGCCCCCTCCTCAACGTAGGACTCTAAGTCAGAGCATCCCTATAGAATCATCGAAAATAGAGTTGGAAGGAACCTGCAAGACCATCTAGTCCAACCCCTTGCTCAACGCAGGACTCCAAATCAGAGCATCCCTATAGAATGATCGAAAATAGGGTTGGAAGGCGCCTGCAAGACCATGTATTCCAACCCCGTGCTCAACGCAGGACTCCAAGTCAGAGCATCCTTATCGAATCATCTGAAAGTAGGGATGGAAGTGGCCTGCAAGACCATCTAGTCCAGCCCCCTGCTCAACGCAGGACTCCAAGTCAGAGCATCCCTATAGAATTATCAAAAGTTAGGGTTGGAAGGCGCCTGCAGGACCATCTTCCAGCCCCCTGCTCAACGCAGGACTCCAAGTCAGAGCATCCCTATAGAATGATTGAAAATAGGGTTGGAAGGGTCCTCCAAGACCATCCAGGGCACCCCCTGCTCAACGCAGGACTCCAAGTCAGAGTATCCCTCTAGAATCATCGAAAATAGAGTTGGAAGGGGCCTGCAAGACCATCTAGTCCAACCCCCTGCTCAATGCAGGACTCCAAGACAGAGCATCCCTATAGAATCATCAAAAGGTAGGGTTGGAAGGCGGCTGCAAGACCATCTTAGTCCAGCCCCTTGCTCAACACAGTACTCCAAGTCAGAGCATCCCTATAGAATCATCGAAAATAGAGTTGGAAGGGACCTCCAAGACCATCTAGTCCAACCCCCTGCTCAACGCAGGACTCCAAGTCAGAGCATCCCTATAGAATCATCTCAAAGTAGGGTTGGAAGTGGCCTGCAAGACTATCTAATCCAGCCCCCTGCTCAACGTAGGACTCCAAGTCAGAGCATCCCTATAGAATTATCAAAAATTAGGGTTGGAAGTGGCCTACAGGACCATCTTCCAGCCCCCTGCTCAACGCAGGACTCCAAGTCAGAGCATCCCTATAGAATGATTGAAAATAGGGTTGGAAGGGGCCTGCAAGACCATGTATTCCAACCCCATGCTCAACGCAGGACTCCAAGTCAGATCAGCCCTATAGAATCATTGGAAAGTAGGGTTGGGGGGGCCTGCAAGGCCATCTAGTCCAAGCCCCTGCTCCAGGCAGGACTCCAGGTCAGAGCATCCCTATAGAATCATCGAAAATAGGGTTGGAAGGCACCTGCAAGACCATGTATTCCAACCCCGTGCTCAACGCAGGACTCCAAGTCAGAGCATCCTTATCGAATCATCTGAAAGTAGGGCTGGAAGTGGCCTGCAAGGCCATCTAGTCCAACCCCCTGCTCAACGCAGGACTCCAAGTCAGAGCATCCCTATAGAATCATTTGAAAGTAGGGTTGGAAGTGGCCTGCAAGACTATCTAATCCAGCCCCCTGCTCAACGCAGGACTCCAAGTCAGAGCATCCCTATAGAATAATCAAAAAGTAGGGTTGGAAGGGGCATGCAAGCCCATCTAGTCCAACCCCCTGCTCAACGCAGGACTCCAAGTCAGAGTTTCCCTATAGAATGATCGAAAATAGGGTTGGAAGGGGCCTGCAAGACCATCTAGTCCAACCCCCTGCTCAACGCAGGACTCCAAGTCAGAGCATCCCTAAGGAATCATCTGAAAGTAGGGTTGGAAGTGGCCTGCAAGACTATCTAATCCAGCCCCCTCCTCAACGTAGGACTCCAAGTCAGAGCATCCCTATAGAATCATCGAAAATAGAGTTGGAAGGAACCTGCAAGACCATCTAGTCCAACCCCTTGCTCAACGCAGGACTCCAAATCAGAGCATCCCTATAGAATGATCGAAAATAGGGTTGGAAGGGGCCTGCAAGACCATGTATTCCAACCCCGTGCTCAACGCAGGACTCCAAGTCAGAGCATCCTTATCGAATCATCTGAAAGTAGGGTTGGAAGTGGCCTGCAAGACCATCTAGTCCAGCCCCCTGCTCAACGCAGGACTCCAAGTCAGAGCATCCCTATAGAATTATCAAAAGTTAGGGTTGGAAGGCGCCTGCAGGACCATCTTCCAGCCCCCTGCTCAACGCAGGACTCCAAGTCAGAGCATCCCTATAGAATGATTGAAAATAGGGTTGGAAGGGTCCTCCAAGACCATCCAGGGCACCCCCTGCTCAACGCAGGACTCCAAGTCAGAGTATCCCTCTAGAATCATCGAAAATAGAGTTGGAAGGGGCCTGCAAGACCATCTAGTCCAACCCCCTGCTCAATGCAGGACTCCAAGACAGAGCATCCCTATAGAATCATCAAAAGGTAGGGTTGGAAGGCGGCTGCAAGACCATCTAGTCCAGCCCCTTGCTCAACACAGTACTCCAAGTCAGAGCATCCCTATAGAATCATCGAAAATAGAGTTGGAAGGGACCTCCAAGACCATCTAGTCCAACCCCTTGCTCAACACAGGACTCCGAGTCAGAGCATCCCTATAGAATGATCGAAAATAGGGTTGGAAGGCGCCTGCAAGACCATGTATTCCAACCCCGTGCTCAACGCAGGACTCCAAGTCAGAGCATCCTTATCGAATCATCTGAAAGTAGGGTTGGAAGTGGCCTGCAAGACCATCTAGTCCAGCCCCCTGCTCAACGCAGGACTCCAAGTCAGAGCATCCCTATAGAATTATCAAAAGTTAGGGTTGGAAGGCGCCTGCAGGACCATCTTCCAGCCCCCTGCTCAACGCAGGACTCCAAGACAGAGCATCCCTATAGAATCATGGAAAATAGGGTTGGAAGGCGCCTGCAAGACGATGTATTCCAACCCCCTGCTCAACGCAGGACTCCAAGTCAGAGCATGCCTATAGAATTATCAAAAGTTAGGGTTGGAAGTGGCCTGCAGGACCATCTTCCAGCCCCCTGCTCAACGCAGGACTCCAAGTCAGAGCATCCCTATAGAATCATCGAAAATAGAGTTGGAAGGGACCTGCAAGACCATCTAGTCCAACCCCCTGCTCAACGCAGGACTCCAAGTCAGAGCATCCCTATAGAATCATCTGAAAGTAGGGTTGGAAGTGGCCTGCAAGACCATCTAATCCAGCCCCCTGCTCAACGTAGGACTCCAAGTCAGAGCATCCCTATAGAAAGATCGAAAATAGAGTTGGAAGGCGCCTGCAAGGCCATCTAGTCCAGCCCCCTGCTCAACGCAGGACTCCAAGTCAGAGCATCCCTATAGAATGATTGAAAATAGGGTTGGAAGTGGCTTGCAAGACCATCTAGTCCAGCCCCCTGCTCAAGGCAGGACTCCAAGTCACAGCATCCCTATAGAATTATCAAAAGTTAGGGTTGGAAGGCGCCTGCAGGACCATCTTCCAGCCCCCTGCTCAACGCAGGACTCCAAGTCAGAGCATCCCTATAGAATGATAGAAAATAGGGTTGGAAGGGGCCTGCAAGACCATCTAGTCCAGCCCCATTGTCAACGCAGGACTCCACGTCAGAGTATCCCTATAGAACGATTGAAAATAGGGTTGGAAGGTGCCTGCAAGACCATCTAGTCCAGCCCCATGGTCAACGCAGGACTCCAAGTCAGAGCATCCCTATAGAATCATTGGAAAGTAGGGTTGGGGAGGCCTGCAAGGCCATCTAGTCCAACCCCCTGCTCCAGGCAGGACTCCAGGTCAGAGAATCCCTATAGAATGATTGAAAATAGGGTTGGAAGGCGCCTGCAAGACCTTGCATTCCAACCCCGTCCTCAACGCAGGACTCCAAGTCAGAGCAGCCCTATAGAATCATTGGAAAGTAGGGTTGGAGGGGGCCTGCAAGGCCATCTAGTCCAGCCCCCTGCTCCAGGCAGGACTCCAGGTCAGAGCATCCCTATAGAATGATCGAAAATAAGGTTGGAAGTGGCCTGCAAGACCATCTAGTCCAGCCCCCTGCTCAACGCAGGACTCCAAGTCAGAGCATCCCTATAGAATTATCAAAAGTTAGGGTTGGAAGGCGCCTGCAGGACCATCTTCCAGCCCCCTGCTCAACGCAGGACTCCAAGTCAGAGCATCCCTATAGAATGATTGAAAATAGGGTTGGAAGGGTCCTGCAAGACCATCCAGTGCACCCCCTGCTCAACGCAGGACTCCAAGTCAGAGTATCCCTCTAGAATCATCGAAAATAGAGTTGGAAGGCGGCTGCAAGACCATCTAGTCCAGCCCCCTGCTCAACGCAGGACTCCAAGTCAGAGCATCCCTATAGAATGATCTAAAATAGGGGTGGAAGGGGCCTGCAAGACCATCTAGTCTAACCCCCTGCTCAATGCAGGACTCCGAGTCAGAGCATCCCTATAGAATGATTGAAAATGGGGTTGGGAGGGGTCTGCAAGACAATCTAGTCCAGCCCCCTGCTCAATGAAGGACTCCAGGTCAGAGCATCCCTATAGAATGATGGAAAATAGGGTTGGAAGGCGCCTGCAAGACCATGTATTCCAACCCCCTGCGCAACGCAGGACTCCAAGTCAGAGCATCCCTATAGTATTATCAAAAGTTAGGGTTGGAAGTGGCCTGCAGGACCATCTTCCAGCCCCCTGCTCAACGCAGTACTCCAAGTCAGAGCATCCCTATAGAATGATTGAAAATAGGGTTGGAAGGGGCCTGCAAGACCATGTATTCCAACCCCGTGCTCAACGCAGGACTCCAAGTCAGAGCAGCCCTATAGAATCATTGGAAAGTAGGGTTGGGGGGGCCTGCAAGGCTATCTAGTCCAAGCCCCTGCTCCAGGCAGGACTCCAGGTCAGAGCATCCCTAT
This sequence comes from Heloderma suspectum, assembly GCF_057233095.1. Classification (NCBI taxonomy): domain Eukaryota; kingdom Metazoa; phylum Chordata; class Lepidosauria; order Squamata; family Helodermatidae; genus Heloderma; species Heloderma suspectum. The sequence continues at coordinate 51,033,435 of NC_139475.1, forward strand.
AGAATCATCGAAAATAGGGTTGGAAGGCACCTGCAAGACCATGTATTCCAACCCCGTGCTCAACGCAGGACTCCAAGTCAGAGCATCCTTATCGAATCATCTGAAAGTAGGGTTGGAAGTGGCCTACAAGACTATCTAATACAGCCCCTTGCTCAACGCAGGACTCCAAGTCAGAGCATCCCTATAGAATAATCAAAAAGTAGGGTTGGAAGGGGCATGCAAGACCATCTAGTCCAACCCCCTGCTCAACGCAGGACTCCAAGTCAGAGTTTCCCTATAGAATGATCGAAAATAGGGTTGGAAGGGGCCTGCAAGACCATCTAGTCCAACCCCCTGCTCAACGCAGGACTCCAAGTCAGAGTATCCCTAAGGAATCATCTGAAAGTAGGGTTGGAAGTGGCCTGCAAGACCATCTAGTCCAGCCCCCTGCTCAACGCAGGACTCCAAGTCAGAGCATCCCTATAGAATTATCAAAAGTTAGGGTTGGAAGGCGCCTGCAGGACCATCTTCCAGCCCCCTGCTCAACGCAGGACTCCAAGTCAGAGCATCCCTATACAATGAACGAAAATAGGGTTGGAAGGGTCCTCCAAGACCATCCAGGGCACCCCCTGCTCAACGCAGGACTCCAAGTCAGAGTATCCCTCTAGAATCATCGAAAATAGAGTAGGAAGGGGCCTGCAAGACCATCTAGTCTAGCCCCCTGCTCAATGCAGGACTCCAAGACAGAGCATCCCTATAGAATCATCAAAAGGTAGGGTTGGAAGGTGGCTGCAAGACCATCTAGTCCAGCCCCCTGCTCAACGCAGGACTCCAAGTCAGAGCATCCCTATAGAATCATCAAAAATAGAGTTGAAAGGGACCTGCAAGACCATCTAGTCCTACCCCTTGCTCAACGCAGGACTCCAAGCCAGAGCATCCCTATAGAATGATCTAAAATAGGGGTGGAAGGGGCCTGCAAGACCATCTAGTCTAACCCCGTGCTCAATGCAGGACTCTAAGAGCATCCGTATAGAATCATCTGAAAGTACGGTTGGAAGGGCCTGCAAGACCATCTAGTCCAACCCCTTGCTCAACACAGGACTCCGAGTCAGAGCATCCCTATACAATGAACGAAAATAGGGTTGGAAGGGGCCGGCAAGAGATCTAGTCCAGCCCCCTGCTCAACGCAGGACTCCAAGTCTTAGTTTCCCTATAGAATGATCGAAAATAGGGTTGGAAGGCGCCTGCAAGACCATGTATTCCAACCCGGTGCTCAACGCAGGACTCCAAGTCAGAGCATCCTTATCGAATCATCTGAAAGTAGGGTTGGAAGTGTCCTGCAAGACCATCTAGTCCAGCCCCCTGCTCAACGCAGGACTCCAAGTCAGAGCATCCCTATAGAATTATCAAAAGTTAGGGTTGGAAGGCGCCTGCAGGACCATCTTCCAGCCCCCTGCTCAAAGCAGGACTCCAAGTCAGAGCATCCCTATAGAATCATGGAAAATAGGGTTGGAAGGCGCCTGCAAGACCATGTATTCCAACCCCCTGCTCAACGCAGGACTCCAAGTCAGAGCATCCCTATAGAATTATCAAAAGTTAGGGTTGGAAGTGGCCTGCAGGACCATCTTCCAGCCCCCTGCTCAACGCAGTACTCCAAGTCGGAGCATCCCTATAGAATGATTGAAAATAGGGTTGGAAGGGGCCTGCAAGACCATGTATTCCAACCCCGTGCTCAACGCAGGACTCCAAGTCAGAGCAGCCCTATAGAATCATTGGAAAGTAGGGTTGGGGGGAGCCTGCAAGGCCATCTAGTCCAAGCCCCTGCTCCAGGCAGGACTCCAGGTCAGAGCATCCCTATAGAATGATCGAAAAAAGGTTGGAAGGCGCCTGCAAGACCATGTATTCCAACCCCGTGCTCAACGCAGGACTCCAAGTCAGAGCATCCTTATCGAAACATCTGAAAGTAGGGCTGGAAGTGGCCTGCAAGGCCATCTAGTCCAACCCCCTGCTTCACGCAGGACTCCAAGTCAGAGTATCCCTATAGAATCATCTGAAAGTAGGGTTGGAAGGGACCTGCAAGACCATCTAGTCAAGCCCCCTGCTCAACGCAGGACTCCAAGTCAGAGCATCCCTATAGAATTATCAAAAGTTAGGGTTGGAAGGGGCCTGCAGGACCATCTTCCAGCCCCCTGCTCAACGCAGGACTCCAAGTCAGAGCATCCCTATAGAATGATGGAAAATAGGGTTGGAAGGGTCCTCCAAGACCATCCAGGGCACCCCCTGCTCAACGCAGGACTCCAAGTCAGAGTATCCCTCTAGAATCATCGAAAATAGAGTTGGAAGGCGCCTGCAAGACCATCTAGTCCAACCCCCTGCTCAATGCAGGACTCCAAGACAGAGCATCCCTATAGAATCATCAAAAGGTAGTGTTGGAAGGCGGCTGCAAGACCATCTAGTCCAGCCCCTTGCTCAACACAGGACTCCAAGTCAGAGCATCCCTATAGAATCATCGAAAATAGAGTTGGAAGGGACCTGCAAGACCATCTAGTCCAACCCCCTGCTCAACGCAGGACTCCAAGTCAGAGCATCCCTATAGAATCATCTGAAAGTAGGGTTGGAAGTGGCCTGCAAGACCATCTAATCCAGCCCCCTGCTCAACGTAGGACTCCAAGTCAGAGCATCCCTATAGAAAGATCGAAAATAGAGTTGGAAGGCGCCTGCAAGGCCATCTAGTCCAGCCCCCTGCTCAACGCAGGACTCCAAGTCAGAGCATCCCTATAGAATGATTGAAAATAGGGTTGGAAGGCGCCTGCAAGACCTTGTATTCCAACCCCGTCCTCAACGCAGGACTCCAAGTCAGAGCAGCCCTATAGAATCATTGGAAAGTAGGGTTGGAGGGGGCCTGCAAGGCCATCTAGTCCAGCCCCCTGCTCCAGGCAGGACTCCAGGTCAGAGCATCCCTATAGAATGATCGAAAATATTGTTGGAAGTGGCCTGCAAGACCATCTAGTCCAGCCCCCTGCTCAACGCAGGACTCCAAGTCAGAGCATCCCTATAGAATTATCAAAAGTTAGGGTTGGAAGGCGCCTGCAGGACCATCTTCCAGCCCCCTGCTCAACGCAGGACTCCAAGTCAGAGCATCCCTATAGAATGATTGAAAATAGGGTTGGAAGGGTCCTGCAAGACCATCCAGTGCACCCCCTGCTCAACGCAGGACTCCAAGTCAGAGTATCCCTCTAGAATCATCGAAAATAGAGTTGGAAGGCGGCTGCAAGACCATCTAGTCCAGCCCCCTGCTCAACGCAGGACTCCAAGTCAGAGCATCCCTATAGAATGATCTAAAATAGGGGTGGAAGGGGCCTGCAAGACCATCTAGTCTAACCCCCTGCTCAATGCAGGACTCCGAGTCAGAGCATCCCTATAGAATGATTGAAAATGGGGTTGGGAGGGGTCTGCAAGACAATCTAGTCCAGCCCCCTGCTCAATGAAGGACTCCAGGTCAGAGCATCCCTATAGAATGATGGAAAATAGGGTTGGAAGGCGCCTGCAAGACCATGTATTCCAACCCCCTGCGCAACGCAGGACTCCAAGTCAGAGCATCCCTATAGTATTATCAAAAGGTAGGGTTGGAAGTGGCCTGCAGGACCATCTTCCAGCCCCCTGCTCAACGCAGTACTCCAAGTCAGAGCATCCCTATAGAATGATTGAAAATAGGGTTGGAAGGGGCCTGCAAGACCATGTATTCCAACCCCGTGCTCAACGCAGGACTCCAAGTCAGAGCAGCCCTATAGAATCATTGGAAAGTAGGGTTGGGGGGGCCTGCAAGGCTATCTAGTCCAAGCCCCTGCTCCAGGCAGGACTCCAGGTCAGAGCATCCCTATAGAATCATCGAAAATAGGGTTGGAAGGCACCTGCAAGACCATGTATTCCAACCCCGTGCTCAACGCAGGACTCCAAGTCAGAGCATCCTTATCGAATCATCTGAAAGTAGGTTTGGAAGTGGCCTACAAGACTATCTAATACAGCCCCTTGCTCAACGCAGGACTCCAAGTCAGAGCATCCCTATAGAATAATCAAAAAGTAGGGTTGGAAGGGGCATGCAAGACCATCTAGTCCAACCCCCTGCTCAACGCAGGACTCCAAGTCAGAGTTTCCCTATAGAATGATCGAAAATAGGGTTGGAAGGGGCCTGCAAGACCATCTAGTCCAACCCCCTGCTCAACGCAGGACTCCAAGTCAGAGTATCCCTAAGGAATCCTCTGAAAGTAGGGTTGGAAGTGGCCTGCAAGACTATCTAATCCAGCCCCCTCCTCAACGTAGGACTCCAAGTCAGAGCATCCCTATAGAATCATCGAAAATAGAGTTGGAAGGAACCTGCAAGACCATCTAGTCCAACCCCTTGCTCAACGCAGGACTCCAAATCAGAGCATCCCTATAGAATGATCGAAAATAGGGTTGGAAGGCGCCTGCAAGACCATGTATTCCAACCCCGTGCTCAACGCAGGACTCCAAGTCAGAGCATCCTTATCGAATCATCTGAAAGTAGGGTTGGAAGTGGCCTGCAAGACCATCTAGTCCAGCCCCCTGCTCAACGCAGGACTCCAAGTCAGAGCATCCCTATAGAATTATCAAAAGTTAGGGTTGGAAGGCGCCTGCAGGACCATCTTCCAGCCCCCTGCTCAACGCAGGACTCCAAGTCAGAGCATCCCTATAGAATGATTGAAAATAGGGTTGGAAGGGTCCTCCAAGACCATCCAGGGCACCCCCTGCTCAACGCAGGACTCCAAGTCAGAGCATCCCTATAGAATGATTGAAAATAGGGTTGGAAGGGTCCTCCAAGACCATCCAGGGCACCCCCTGCTCAACGCAGGACTCCAAGTCAGAGTATCCCTCTAGAATCATCGAAAATAGAGTTGGAAGGGGCCTGCAAGACCATCTAGTCCAGCCCCCTGCTCAATGCAGGACTCCAAGACAGAGCATCCCTATAGAATCATCAAAAGGTAGGGTTGGAAGGGACCTGCAAGACCATCTAGTCCAACCCCCTGCTCAACGCAGGACTCCAAGTCAGAGCATCCCTATAGAATCATCTGAAAGTAGGGTTGGAAGTGGCCTGCAAGACTATCTAATCCAGCCCCCTGCTCAACGTAGGACTCCAAGTCAGAGCATCCCTATAGAAAGATCGAAAATAGAGTTGGAAGGCGCCTGCAAGGCCATCTAGTCCAGCCCCCTGCTCAACGCAGGACTCCAAGTCAGAGCATCCCTATAGAATGATCGAAAATAGGGTTGGAAGGCGCCTGAAGACCATGTATTCCAACCCCGTGCTCAACGCAGGACTCCAAGTCAGAGCATCCTTATCGAATCATCTGAAAGTAGGGTTGGAAGTGGCCTGCAAGACCATCTAGTCCAGCCCCCTGCTCAACGCAGGACTCCAAGTCAGAGCATCCCTATATAATTATCAAAAGTTAGGGTTGGAAGGCGCCTGCAGGACCATCTTCCAGCCCCCTGCTCAACGCAGGACTCCAAGTCAGAGCAGCCCTATAGAATCATTGTAAAGTAGGGTTGGAGGGGGCCTGCAAGGCCATCTAGTCCAGCCCCGTGCTCCAGGCAGGACTGCAGGTCAGAGCATCCCTATAGAATGATCGAAAATAGGGTTGGAAGTGGCCTGCAAGACCATCTAGTCCAGCTCCCTGCTCAACGCAGGACTCCAAGTCAGAGCATCCCTATAGAATTATCAAAAGTTAGGGTTGGAAGGCGCCTGCAGTCCCATCTTCCAGCCCCCTGCTCAACGCAGGACTCCAAGTCAGAGCATCCCTATAGAATGATTGAAAATAGGGTTGGAAGGGTCCTGCAAGACCATCCAGTGCACCCCCTGCTCAACGCAGGACTCCAAGTCAGAGTATCCCTCTAGAATCATCGAAAATAGAGTTGGAAGGCGGCTGCAAGACCATCTATTCCAGCCCCCTGCTCAACGCAGGACTCCAAGTCAGAGCATCCCTATAGAATGATCTAAAATAGGGGTGGAAGGGGCCTGCAAGACCATCTAGTCTAACCCCCTGCTCAATGCAGGACTCTGAGTCAGAGCATCCCTATAGAATGATTGAAAATAGGGTTGGGAGGGGTCTGCAAGACAATCTAGTCCAGCCCCCTGCTCAATGAAGGACTCCAGGTCAGAGCATCCCTATAGAATGATGGAAAATAGGGTTGGAAGGTGCCTGCAAGACCATGTATTCCAACCCCCTGCGCAACGCAGGACTCCAAGTCAGAGCATCCCTATAGAATTATCAAAAGTTAGGGTTGGAAGTGGCCTGCAGGACCATCTTCCAGCCCCCTGCTCAACGCAGTACTCCAAGTCAGAGCATCCCTATAGAATTATTGAAAATAGGGTTGGAAGGGGCCTGCAAGACCATGTATTCCAACCCCGTGCTCAACGCAGGACTCCAAGTCAGAGCAGCCCTATAGAATCATTGGAAAGTAGGGTTGGGGGGGCCTGCAAGGCTATCTAGTCCAAGCCCCTGCTCCAGGCAGGACTCCAGGTCAGAGCATCCCTATAGAATCATCGAAAATAGGGTTGGAAGGCACCTGCAAGACCATGTATTCCAACCCCGTGCTCAACGCAGGACTCCAAGTCAGAGCATCCTTATCGAATCATCTGAAAGTAGGGTTGGAAGTGGCCTGCAAGACTATCTAATACAGCCCCTTGCTCAACGCAGGACTCCAAGTCAGAGCATCCCTATAGAATAATCAAAAAGTAGGGTTGGAAGGGGTATGCAAGACCATCTAGTCAAGCCCCCTGCTCAACGCAGGACTCCAAGTCAGAGCATCCCTATAGAATTATCAAAAGTTAGGGTTGGAAGGGGCCTGCAGGACCATCTTCCAGCCCCCTGCTCAACGCAGGACTCCAAGTCAGAGCATCCCTATAGAATTATGGAAAATAGGGTTGGAAGGGTCCTCCAAGACCATCCAGGGCACCCCCTGCTCAACGCAGGACTCCAAGTCAGAGCATCCCTATAGAATAATCAAAAAGTAGGGTTGGAAGGGGCATGCAAGCCCATCTAGTCCAACCCCCTGCTCAACGCAGGACTCCAAGTCAGAGTTTCCCTATAGAATGATCGAAAATAGGGTTGGAAGGCACCTGCAAGACCATGTATTCCAACCCCGTGCCTAACGCAGGACTCCAAGCCAGAGCATCCCTATAGAATCCTCGAAAATAAGAGTTGGAAGGGGCTTGCAAGACCATCTAGTCCAACGCCCTGCTCAACGCAGGACTCCAAGTCAGAGCATCCCTATAGAATCATTTGAAAGTTGGGTTGGAGGGGGCCTTCAAGACCATCTTGTCCAGCCCCCTGCTCAACGCAGGATTCCAAGTCAGAGCATCCCTATAGAATCATCTGAAAGTAGGGTTGGAAGCGGCCTGCAAGGCCATCTAATCCAGCCCCCTGCTCAACGTAGGACTCCAAGTCAGAGTAGCCCTATAGAATCATTGGAAAGTATGGTTGGGAGGGCCTGCAAGGCCATCTAGTCCAACCCCCTACTCAAGGCAGGACTCCAAGTCACAGCATCCGTATAGAATAATCAAAAAGTAGGGGTGGGAGGGGTCTGCAGGACCATCTAAACCAGCCCCCTGCTCAACGCAGGACTCCAAGTCAGAGCACCCTATAGTATCATCAAAAGCTAGGGTTGGAAGGGTCCGGCAAGACCATCTAGTCCAGCCTCCTGCTTAAAGCAGGACTCCAAGTCAGAGCATCCCCATAGAATAATCGAAAATAGGGTTGGAATGGATCTGCAAGACCATCTAGTCCTGCCCCCTGCTTAAAGCAGGACTCCAAGACAGAGCATCCCTATAGAATGAACAAAAATAGGGTTGGAAGGGGCCTACAAGACCATCTACTCCAGCCCCCTGCTCAATTCAGGACTCCAAGTCAGAGCATCCTTATAAAATCATCAAAAAGTAGGGTTGGAATGGGTCTGCAAAACCTCCTAAACCAGCCTCCTGCTCAATGCAGGACTCCGAGTCAGAGCATCCCTATAGAATGATTGAAAATAGGGTTGGGAGGGGTCTGCAAGACAATCTAGTCCAGCCCCCTGCTCAATGAAGGACTACAGGTCAGAGCATCCCTATAGAATGATCGAAAATAGGGTTGGAAGGCGCCTGCAAGACCATCTAGTCCAGCCAACTGCTCAATGCTGGACTCCAAGTCAGAGCATCCCTATAGAATGATCGATAATAAGGTTGGAAGGCGCCTGCAAGACCATCTAGTCCAGCCCCCTGCTCAAGGCAGGACTCCAAGTCACAGCATCCCTATAGAATTATCAAAAGTTAGGGTTGGAAGGCGCCTGCAGGACCATCTTCCAGCCCCCTGCTCAACGCAGGACTCCAAGTCAGAGCATCCCTATAGAATCATCTGAAAGTAGGGTTGGAAGGGGGGTGGAAGGCCATCTAATCCAGCCCCCTGCTCAACGTAGGACTCCAAGTCAGGGCAGCCCTATAGAATCATTGGAAAGTAGGGTTGGAAGGGGCCGGCAAGACCATCTAGTCCAATCCCTGCTCAACGCAGGACTCCAAGTCAGAGCATCCCTACAGAATGATTGGAAATATGGTTGGAAGGGGCCTGCAAGACCATCCAGTCCAGCCCCCTGGTCAACACAGGACTCCAGGTCAGAGCATCCCTATAGAATCATTGAAAAGTAGGGTTGGGATGGGCCTGCAAGACCATCTAGTCCAACCCCCTGCTCAACGCAGGACTCCAAGGCAGAGCATCCCTATAGAATGATGGAAAATAGGGTTGGAAGGGGTCTGCAAGACCATCTAGTCCAGCCAACTGCTCAATGCAGGACTCCAAGTCAGAGCATCCCTATAGAATGGTCGATAATAGGGTTGGAAGGCGCCTGCAAGACCATGTAGTCCAACCCCGTTCTCAATGCAGGACTCCAAGTCAGAGCTTCACTATAGAATCATCTGAAAGTACGGTTGGAAGTGGCCTGCAAGACAATCTAGTCCAGCCCCCTGCTCAACGCAGGATTCCAAGTCAGAGCATCCCTAAAGAATCATTAGAAAGTAGGGTTGGAAGGGGCCTGCAAGGCCATCTAATCCAGCCCCCTGCTCAACGTAGGACTCCAAGTCAGAGCAGCCCTATAGAATCATTGGAAAGTATGGTTGGGGGGGCCTGCAAGGCCATCTAGTCCAACCCCCTACTCAAGGCAGGACTCCAAGTCACAGCATCCGTATAGAATAATCAAAAAGTAGGGGTGGGAGGGGTCTGCAGGACCATCTAAACCAGCCCCCTGCTCAACGCAGGACTCCAAGTCAGAGCACCCTATAGAATGATTGAAAATAGGGTTGGGAGGGGTCTGCAAGACAATCTAGTCCAGCCCCCTGCTCAATGAAGGACTCCAGGTCAGAGCATCCCTATAGAATGATGGAAAATAGGGTTGGAAGGCGCCTGCAAGACCATCTAGTCCAGCCAACTGCTCAATGCAGGACTCCAAGTCAGAGCATCCCTATAGAATGATCGATAATAAGGTTGGAAGGCGCCTGCAAGACCATGTAGTCCAAACCCATGCTCAATCCAGGACTCCAAGTCAGAGCATCCCTATAGAATCATCTGAAAGTAGGGTTGGAAGTAACCTGCAAGACCATCTAGTCCAGCCCCCTGCTCAACCCAGGACTCCAAGTCAGAGCATCCCTATAGAATCATTGAAAAGTAGGGTTGGAAGGGGCCTCCAAGACCATCTAGTCCAGCCAACTGCTCAATGCAGGACTCCAAGTCAGAGCATCCCTATAGAATGATCGATAATAGGGTTGGAAGGCGCCTGCAAGACCATGTAGTCCAACCCCGTGCTCAATGCAGGACTCCAAGTCAGTGCATCCCTACAGAATCATCTGAATGTACGGTTGGAGGTGGCCTGCAAGACAATCTAGTCCAGCCCCCTGCTCAACGCAGGACTCCAAGTCAGAGCATCCGTATAGAATCATCAGAAAGTAGGGTTGGAAGGGGCCTGCAAGACCTTCTAGTCCAACCCCTTGCTCAACACAGGACACCGAGTAAGAGCATCCCTATACAATCATCTGAAAGTAGGGTTCGAAGGGACCTCCAAGGCCATCTAATCCAGCCCCCTGCTCAACGCAGGACTCCAAGCCAGAGCATCCCTATAGAATGATCTAAAATAGGGGTGGAAGGGGCCTGCAAGACCATCTAGTCTAACCCCCTGCTCAATGCAGGACTCTAAGAGCATCCGTATAGAATCATCTGAAAGTACGGTTGGAAGGGGCCTGCAAGACCATCTAGTCCAACCCCTTGCTCAACACAGGACTCCGAGTCAGAGCATCCCTATACAATGAACGAAAATAGGGTTGGAAGGGGCCGGCAAGACCATCTAGTCCAGCCCCCTGCTCAACGCAGGACTCCAAGTCATAGTTTCCCAATAGAATGATCGAAAATAGGGTTGGAAGGGGCCTGCAAGACCATCTAGTCCAACCCCCTGCTCAACGCAGGACTCCTAGTCAGAGTTTCCCTATAGAATGATCGAAAATAGGGTTGGAAGTGGCCTGCAAGACCATCTAGTCCAACCCCCTGCTCAACGCAGGACTCCAAGTCAGAGCATCCCTAAGGAATCATCTGAAAGTAGGGTTGGAAGTGGCCTGCAAGACTATCTAATCCAGCCCCCTCCTCAACGTAGGACTCTAAGTCAGAGCATCCCTATAGAATCATCGAAAATAGAGTTGGAAGGAACCTGCAAGACCATCTAGTCCAACCCCTTGCTCAACGCAGGACTCCAAATCAGAGCATCCCTATAGAATGATCGAAAATAGGGTTGGAAGGCGCCTGCAAGACCATGGATTCCAACCCCGTGCTCAACGCAGGACTCCAAGTCAGAGCATCCTTATCGAATCATCTGAAAGTAGGGTTGGAAGTGGCCTGCAAGACCATCTAGTCCAGCCCCCTGCTCAACGCAGGACTCCAAGTCAGAGCATCCCTATAGAATTATCAAAAGTTAGGGTTGGAAGGCGCCTGCAGGACCATCTCCCAGCCCCCTGCTCAACGCAGGACTCCAAGTCAGAGCATCCCTATAGAATGATTGAAAATAGGGTTGGAAGGGTCCTCCAAGACCATCCAGGGCACCCCCTGCTCAACGCAGGACTCCAAGTCAGAGTATCCCTCTAGAATCATCGAAAATAGAGTTGGAAGGGGCCTGCAAGACCATCTAGTCCAACCCCCTGCTCAATGCAGGACTCCAAGACAGAGCATCCCTATAGAATCATCAAAAGGTAGGGTTGGAAGGCGGCTGCAAGACCATCTTAGTCCAGACCCTTGCTCAACACAGTACTCCAAGTCAGAGCATCCCTATAGAATCATCGAAAATAGAGTTGGAAGGGACCTCCAAGACCATCTAGTCCAACCCCCTGCTCAACGCAGGACTTCAAGTCAGAGCATCCCTATAGAATCATCTCAAAGTAGGGTTGGAAGTGGCCTGCAAGACTATCTAATCCAGCCCCCTGCTCAACGTAGGACTCCAAGTCAGAGCATCCCTATAGAATTATCAAAAGTTAGGGTTGGAAGTGGCCTGCAGGACCATCTTCCAGCCCCCTGCTCAACGCAGGACTCCAAGTCAGAGCATCCCTATAGAATGATTGAAAATAGGGTTGGAAGGGGCCTGCAAGACCATGTATTCCAACCCCATGCTCAACGCAGGACTCCAAGTCAGAGCAGCCCTATAGAATCATTGGAAAGTAGGGTTGGGGGGGCCTGCAAGGCCATCTAGTCCAAGCCCCTGCTCCAGGCAGGACTCCAGGTCAGAGCATCCCTATAGAATCATCGAAAATAGGGTTGGAAGGCACCTGCAAGACCATGTATTCCAACCCCGTGCTCAACGCAGGACTCCAAGTCAGAGCATCCTTATCGAATCATCTGAAAGTAGGGCTGGAAGTGGCCTGCAAGGCCATCTAGTCCAACCCCCTGCTCAACGCAGGACTCCAAGTCAGAGCATCCCTATAGAATCATTTGAAAGTAGGGTTGGAAGTGGCCTGCAAGACTATCTAATCCAGCCCCCTGCTCAACGCAGGACTCCAAGTCAGAGCATCCCTATAGAATAATCAAAAAGTAGGGTTGGAAGGGGCATGCAAGCCCATCTAGTCCAACCCCCTGCTCAACGCAGGACTCCAAGTCAGAGTTTCCCTATAGAATGATCGAAAATAGGGTTGGAAGGCACCTGCAAGACCATGTATTCCAACCCCGTGCCTAACGCAGGACTCCAAGCCAGAGCATCCCTATAGAATCCTCGAAAATAAGAGTTGGAAGGGGCTTGCAAGACCATCTAGTCCAACGCCCTGCTCAACGCAGGACTCCAAGTCAGAGCATCCCTATAGAATCATTTGAAAGTTGGGTTGGAGGGGGCCTTCAAGACCATCTTGTCCAGCCCCCTGCTCAACGCAGGATTCCAAGTCAGAGCATCCCTATAGAATCATCTGAAAGTAGGGTTGGAAGCGGCCTGCAAGGCCATCTAATCCAGCCCCCTGCTCAACGTAGGACTCCAAGTCAGAGTAGCCCTATAGAATCATTGGAAAGTATGGTTGGGAGGGCCTGCAAGGCCATCTAGTCCAACCCCCTACTCAAGGCAGGACTCCAAGTCACAGCATCCGTATAGAATAATCAAAAAGTAGGGGTGGGAGGGGTCTGCAGGACCATCTAAACCAGCCCCCTGCTCAACGCAGGACTCCAAGTCAGAGCACCCTATAGTATCATCAAAAGCTAGGGTTGGAAGGGTCCGGCAAGACCATCTAGTCCAGCCTCCTGCTTAAAGCAGGACTCCAAGTCAGAGCATCCCCATAGAATAATCGAAAATAGGGTTGGAATGGATCTGCAAGACCATCTAGTCCTGCCCCCTGCTTAAAGCAGGACTCCAAGACAGAGCATCCCTATAGAATGAACAAAAATAGGGTTGGAAGGGGCCTACAAGACCATCTACTCCAGCCCCCTGCTCAATTCAGGACTCCAAGTCAGAGCATCCTTATAAAATCATCAAAAAGTAGGGTTGGAATGGGTCTGCAAAACCTCCTAAACCAGCCTCCTGCTCAATGCAGGACTCCGAGTCAGAGCATCCCTATAGAATGATTGAAAATAGGGTTGGGAGGGGTCTGCAAGACAATCTAGTCCAGCCCCCTGCTCAATGAAGGACTACAGGTCAGAGCATCCCTATAGAATCATCGAAAATAGGGTTGGAAGGCACCTGCAAGACCATGTATTCCAACCCCGTGCTCAACGCAGGACTCCAAGTCAGAGCATCCTTATCGAATCATCTGAAAGTAGGGCTGGAAGTGGCCTGCAAGGCCATCTAGTCCAACCCCCTGCTCAACGCAGGACTCCAAGTCAGAGCATCCCTATAGAATCATTTGAAAGTAGGGTTGGAAGTGGCCTGCAAGACTATCTAATCCAGCCCCCTGCTCAACGCAGGACTCCAAGTCAGAGCATCCCTATAGAATAATCAAAAAGTAGGGTTGGAAGGGGCATGCAAGCCCATCTAGTCCAACCCCCTGCTCAACGCAGGACTCCAAGTCAGAGTTTCCCTATAGAATGATCGAAAATAGGGTTGGAAGGCACCTGCAAGACCATGTATTCCAACCCCGTGCCTAACGCAGGACTCCAAGCCAGAGCATCCCTATAGAATCCTCGAAAATAAGAGTTGGAACGGGCTTGCAAGACCATCTAGTCCAACGCCCTGCTCAACGCAGGACTCCAAGTCAGAGCATCCCTATAGAATCATTTGAAAGTTGGGTTGGAGGGGGCCTTCAAGACCATCTTGTCCAGCCCCCTGCTCAACGCAGGATTCCAAGTCAGAGCATCCCTATAGAATCATCTGAAAGTAGGGTTGGAAGCGGCCTGCAAGGCCATCTAATCCAGCCCCCTGCTCAACGTAGGACTCCAAGTCAGAGTAGCCCTATAGAATCATTGGAAAGTATGGTTGGGAGGGCCTGCAAGGCCATCTAGTCCAACCCCCTACTCAAGGCAGGACTCCAAGTCACAGCATCCGTATAGAATAATCAAAAAGTAGGGGTGGGAGGGGTCTGCAGGACCATCTAAACCAGCCCCCTGCTCAACGCAGGACTCCAAGTCAGAGCACCCTATAGTATCATCAAAAGCTAGGGTTGGAAGGGTCCGGCAAGACCATCTAGTCCAGCCTCCTGCTTAAAGCAGGACTCCAAGTCAGAGCATCCCCATAGAATAATCGAAAATAGGGTTGGAATGGATCTGCAAGACCATCTAGTCCTGCCCCCTGCTTAAAGCAGGACTCCAAGACAGAGCATCCCTATAGAATGAACAAAAATAGGGTTGGAAGGGGCCTACAAGACCATCTACTCCAGCCCCCTGCTCAATTCAGGACTCCAAGTCAGAGCATCCTTATAAAATCATCAAAAAGTAGGGTTGGAATGGGTCTGCAAAACCTCCTAAACCAGCCTCCTGCTCAATGCAGGACTCCGAGTCAGAGCATCCCTATAGAATGATTGAAAATAGGGTTGGGAGGGGTCTGCAAGACAATCTAGTCCAGCCCCCTGCTCAATGAAGGACTACAGGTCAGAGCATCCCTATAGAATGATCGAAAATAGGGTTGGAAGGCGCCTGCAAGACCATCTAGTCCAGCCAACTGCTCAATGCTGGACTCCAAGTCAGAGGATCCCTATAGAATGATCGATAATAAGGTTGGAAGGCGCCTGCAAGACCATGTAGTCCAACCCCATGCTCAATGCAGGACTCCAAGTCAGAGCATCCCTATAGAATCATCTGAAAGTAGGGTTGGAAGTAACCTGCAAGACCATCTAGTCCAGCCCCCTGCTCAAGGCAGGACTCCAAGTCACAGCATCCCTATAGAATTATCAAAAGTTAGGGTTGGAAGGCGCCTGCAGGACCATCTTCCAGCCCCCTGCTCAACGCAGGACTCCAAGTCAGAGCATCCCTATAGAATCATCTGAAAGTAGGGTTGGAAGGGGGGTGGAAGGCCATCTAATCCAGCCCCCTGCTCAACGTAGGACTCCAAGTCAGGGCAGCCCTATAGAATCATTGGAAAGTAGGGTTGGAAGGGGCCGGCAAGACCATCTAGTCCAATCCCTGCTCAACGCAGGACTCCAAGTCAGAGCATCCCTACAGAATGATCGGAAATATGGTTGGAAGGGGCCTGCAAGACCATCCAGTCCAGCCCCCTGGTCAACACAGGACTCCAGGTCAGAGCATCCCTATAGAATCATTGAAAAGTAGGGTTGGGATGGGCCTGCAAGACCATCTAGTCCAACCCCCTGCTCAACGCAGGACTCCAAGGCAGAGCATCCCTATAGAATGATGGAAAATAGGGTTGGAATGGGTCTGCAAGACCATCTAGTCCAGCCAACTGCTCAATGCAGGACTCCAAGTCAGAGCATCCCTATAGAATGGTCGATAATAGGGTTGGAAGGCGCCTGCAAGACCATGTAGTCCAACCCCGTGCTCAATGCAGGACTCCAAGTCAGAGCATCCCTATAGAATCATCTGAAAGTACGGTTGGAAGTGGCCTGCAAGACAATCTAGTCCAGCCCCCTGCTCAACGCAGGATTCCAAGTCAGAGCATCCCTATAGAATCATTAGAAAGTAGGGTTGGAAGGGGCCTGCAAGGCCATCTAATCCAGCCCCCTGCTCAACGTAGGACTCCAAGTCAGAGCAGCCCTATAGAATCATTGGAAAGTATGGTTGGGGGGGCCTGCAAGGCCATCTAGTCCAACCCCCTACTCAAGGCAGGACTCCAAGTCACAGCATCCGTATAGAATAATCAAAAAGTAGGGGTGGGAGGGGTCTGCAGGACCATCTAAACCAGCCCCCTGCTCAACGCAGGACTCCAAGTCAGAGCACCCTATAGAATGATTGAAAATAGGGTTGGGAGGGGTCTGCAAGACAATCTAGTCCAGCCCCCTGCTCAATGAAGGACTCCAGGTCAGAGCATCCCTATAGAATGATGGAAAATAGGGTTGGAAGGCGCCTGCAAGACCATCTAGTCCAGCCAACTGCTCAATGCAGGACTCCAAGTCAGAGCATCCCTATAGAATGATCGATAATAAGGTTGGAAGGCGCCTGCAAGACCATGTAGTCCAAACCCATGCTCAATGCAGGACTCCAAGTCAGAGCATCCCTATAGAATCATCTGAAAGTAGGGTTGGAAGTAACCTGCAAGACCATCTAGTCCAGCCCCCTGCTCAACCCAGGACTCCAAGTCAGAGCATCCCTATAGAATCATTGAAAAGTAGGGTTGGAAGGGGCCTCCAAGACCATCTAGTCCAGCCAACTGCTCAATGCAGGACTCCAAGTCAGAGCATCCCTATAGAATGATCGATAATAGGGTTGGAAGGCGCCTGCAAGACCATGTAGTCCAACCCCGTGCTCAATGCAGGACTCCAAGTCAGTGCATCCCTACAGAATCATCTGAATGTACGGTTGGAGGTGGCCTGCAAGACAATCTAGTCCAGCCCCCTGCTCAACGCAGGACTCCAAGTCAGAGCATCCGTATAGAATCATCAGAAAGTAGGGTTGGAAGGGGCCTGCAAGACCTTCTAGTCCAACCCCTTGCTCAACACAGGACACCGAGTAAGAGCATCCCTATACAATCATCTGAAAGTAGGGTTCGAAGGGGCCTCCAAGGCCATCTAATCCAGCCCCCTGCTCAACGCAGGACTCCAAGCCAGAGCATCCCTATAGAATGATCTAAAATAGGGGTGGAAGGGGCCTGCAAGACCATCTAGTCTAACCCCCTGCTCAATGCAGGACTCTAAGAGCATCCGTATAGAATCATCTGAAAGTACGGTTGGAAGGGGCCTGCAAGACCATCTAGTCCAACCCCTTGCTCAACACAGGACTCCGAGTCAGAGCATCCCTATACAATGAACGAAAATAGGGTTGGAAGGGGCCGGCAAGACCATCTAGTCCAGCCCCCTGCTCAACGCAGGACTCCAAGTCATAGTTTCCCAATAGAATGATCGAAAATAGGGTTGGAAGGGGCCTGCAAGACCATCTAGTCCAACCCGATGCTCAACGCAGGACTCCTAGTCAGAGTTTCCCTATAGAATGATCGAAAATAGGGTTGGAAGTGGCCTGCAAGACCATCTAGTCCAACCCCCTGCTCAACGCAGGACTCCAAGTCAGAGCATCCCTAAGGAATCATCTGAAAGTAGGGTTGGAAGTGGCCTGCAAGACTATCTAATCCAGCCCCCTCCTCAACGTAGGACTCTAAGTCAGAGCATCCCTATAGAATCATCGAAAATAGAGTTGGAAGGAACCTGCAAGACCATCTAGTCCAACCCCTTGCTCAACGCAGGACTCCAAATCAGAGCATCCCTATAGAATGATCGAAAATAGGGTTGGAAGGCGCCTGCAAGACCATGTATTCCAACCCCGTGCTCAACGCAGGACTCCAAGTCAGAGCATCCTTATCGAATCATCTGAAAGTAGGGATGGAAGTGGCCTGCAAGACCATCTAGTCCAGCCCCCTGCTCAACGCAGGACTCCAAGTCAGAGCATCCCTATAGAATCATCTGAAAGTAGGGTTGGAAGGGGGGTGGAAGGCCATCTAATCCAGCCCCCTGCTCAACGTAGGACTCCAAGTCAGGGCAGCCCTATAGAATCATTGGAAAGTAGGGTTGGAAGGGGCCGGCAAGACCATCTAGTCCAATCCCTGCTCAACGCAGGACTCCAAGTCAGAGCATCCCTACAGAATGATCGGAAATATGGTTGGAAGGGGCCTGCAAGACCATCCAGTCCAGCCCCCTGGTCAACACAGGACTCCAGGTCAGAGCATCCCTATAGAATCATTGAAAAGTAGGGTTGGGATGGGCCTGCAAGACCATCTAGTCCAACCCCCTGCTCAACGCAGGACTCCAAGGCAGAGCATCCCTATAGAATGATGGAAAATAGGGTTGGAATGGGTCTGCAAGACCATCTAGTCCAGCCAACTGCTCAATGCAGGACTCCAAGTCAGAGCATCCCTATAGAATGGTCGATAATAGGGTTGGAAGGCGCCTGCAAGACCATGTAGTCCAACCCCGTGCTCAATGCAGGACTCCAAGTCAGAGCATCCCTATAGAATCATCTGAAAGTACGGTTGGAAGTGGCCTGCAAGACAATCTAGTCCAGCCCCCTGCTCAACGCAGGATTCCAAGTCAGAGCATCCCTATAGAATCATTAGAAAGTAGGGTTGGAAGGGGCCTGCAAGGCCATCTAATCCAGCCCCCTGCTCAACGTAGGACTCCAAGTCAGAGCAGCCCTATAGAATCATTGGAAAGTATGGTTGGGGGGGCCTGCAAGGCCATCTAGTCCAACCCCCTACTCAAGGCAGGACTCCAAGTCACAGCATCCGTATAGAATAATCAAAAAGTAGGGGTGGGAGGGGTCTGCAGGACCATCTAAACCAGCCCCCTGCTCAACGCAGGACTCCAAGTCAGAGCACCCTATAGAATGATTGAAAATAGGGTTGGGAGGGGTCTGCAAGACAATCTAGTCCAGCCCCCTGCTCAATGAAGGACTCCAGGTCAGAGCATCCCTATAGAATGATGGAAAATAGGGTTGGAAGGCGCCTGCAAGACCATCTAGTCCAGCCAACTGCTCAATGCAGGACTCCAAGTCAGAGCATCCCTATAGAATGATCGATAATAAGGTTGGAAGGCGCCTGCAAGACCATGTAGTCCAAACCCATGCTCAATGCAGGACTCCAAGTCAGAGCATCCCTATAGAATCATCTGAAAGTAGGGTTGGAAGTAACCTGCAAGACCATCTAGTCCAGCCCCCTGCTCAACCCAGGACTCCAAGTCAGAGCATCCCTATAGAATCATTGAAAAGTAGGGTTGGAAGGGGCCTCCAAGACCATCTAGTCCAGCCAACTGCTCAATGCAGGACTCCAAGTCAGAGCATCCCTATAGAATGATCGATAATAGGGTTGGAAGGCGCCTGCAAGACCATGTAGTCCAACCCCGTGCTCAATGCAGGACTCCAAGTCAGTGCATCCCTACAGAATCATCTGAATGTACGGTTGGAGGTGGCCTGCAAGACAATCTAGTCCAGCCCCCTGCTCAACGCAGGACTCCAAGTCAGAGCATCCGTATAGAATCATCAGAAAGTAGGGTTGGAAGGGGCCTGCAAGACCTTCTAGTCCAACCCCTTGCTCAACACAGGACACCGAGTAAGAGCATCCCTATACAATCATCTGAAAGTAGGGTTCGAAGGGGCCTCCAAGGCCATCTAATCCAGCCCCCTGCTCAACGCAGGACTCCAAGCCAGAGCATCCCTATAGAATGATCTAAAATAGGGGTGGAAGGGGCCTGCAAGACCATCTAGTCTAACCCCCTGCTCAATGCAGGACTCTAAGAGCATCCGTATAGAATCATCTGAAAGTACGGTTGGAAGGGGCCTGCAAGACCATCTAGTCCAACCCCTTGCTCAACACAGGACTCCGAGTCAGAGCATCCCTATACAATGAACGAAAATAGGGTTGGAAGGGGCCGGCAAGACCATCTAGTCCAGCCCCCTGCTCAACGCAGGACTCCAAGTCATAGTTTCCCAATAGAATGATCGAAAATAGGGTTGGAAGGGGCCTGCAAGACCATCTAGTCCAACCCGATGCTCAACGCAGGACTCCTAGTCAGAGTTTCCCTATAGAATGATCGAAAATAGGGTTGGAAGTGGCCTGCAAGACCATATAGTCCAACCCCCTGCTCAACGCAGGACTCCAAGTCAGAGCATCCCTAAGGAATCATCTGAAAGTAGGGTTGGAAGTGGCCTGCAAGACTATCTAATCCAGCCCCCTCCTCAACGTAGGACTCTAAGTCAGAGCATCCCTATAGAATCATCGAAAATAGAGTTGGAAGGAACCTGCAAGACCATCTAGTCCAACCCCTTGCTCAACGCAGGACTCCAAATCAGAGCATCCCTATAGAATGATCGAAAATAGGGTTGGAAGGCGCCTGCAAGACCATGTATTCCAACCCCGTGCTCAACGCAGGACTCCAAGTCAGAGCATCCTTATCGAATCATCTGAAAGTAGGGATGGAAGTGGCCTGCAAGACCATCTAGTCCAGCCCCCTGCTCAACGCAGGACTCCAAGTCAGAGCATCCCTATAGAATTATCAAAAGTTAGGGTTGGAAGGCGCCTGCAGGACCATCTTCCAGCCCCCTGCTCAACGCAGGACTCCAAGTCAGAGCATCCCTATAGAATGATTGAAAATAGGGTTGGAAGGGTCCTCCAAGACCATCCAGGGCACCCCCTGCTCAACGCAGGACTCCAAGTCAGAGTATCCCTCTAGAATCATCGAAAATAGAGTTGGAAGGGGCCTGCAAGACCATCTAGTCCAACCCCCTGCTCAATGCAGGACTCCAAGACAGAGCATCCCTATAGAATCATCAAAAGGTAGGGTTGGAAGGCGGCTGCAAGACCATCTTAGTCCAGCCCCTTGCTCAACACAGTACTCCAAGTCAGAGCATCCCTATAGAATCATCGAAAATAGAGTTGGAAGGGACCTCCAAGACCATCTAGTCCAACCCCCTGCTCAACGCAGGACTCCAAGTCAGAGCATCCCTATAGAATCATCTCAAAGTAGGGTTGGAAGTGGCCTGCAAGACTATCTAATCCAGCCCCCTGCTCAACGTAGGACTCCAAGTCAGAGCATCCCTATAGAATTATCAAAAATTAGGGTTGGAAGTGGCCTACAGGACCATCTTCCAGCCCCCTGCTCAACGCAGGACTCCAAGTCAGAGCATCCCTATAGAATGATTGAAAATAGGGTTGGAAGGGGCCTGCAAGACCATGTATTCCAACCCCATGCTCAACGCAGGACTCCAAGTCAGATCAGCCCTATAGAATCATTGGAAAGTAGGGTTGGGGGGGCCTGCAAGGCCATCTAGTCCAAGCCCCTGCTCCAGGCAGGACTCCAGGTCAGAGCATCCCTATAGAATCATCGAAAATAGGGTTGGAAGGCACCTGCAAGACCATGTATTCCAACCCCGTGCTCAACGCAGGACTCCAAGTCAGAGCATCCTTATCGAATCATCTGAAAGTAGGGCTGGAAGTGGCCTGCAAGGCCATCTAGTCCAACCCCCTGCTCAACGCAGGACTCCAAGTCAGAGCATCCCTATAGAATCATTTGAAAGTAGGGTTGGAAGTGGCCTGCAAGACTATCTAATCCAGCCCCCTGCTCAACGCAGGACTCCAAGTCAGAGCATCCCTATAGAATAATCAAAAAGTAGGGTTGGAAGGGGCATGCAAGCCCATCTAGTCCAACCCCCTGCTCAACGCAGGACTCCAAGTCAGAGTTTCCCTATAGAATGATCGAAAATAGGGTTGGAAGGGGCCTGCAAGACCATCTAGTCCAACCCCCTGCTCAACGCAGGACTCCAAGTCAGAGCATCCCTAAGGAATCATCTGAAAGTAGGGTTGGAAGTGGCCTGCAAGACTATCTAATCCAGCCCCCTCCTCAACGTAGGACTCCAAGTCAGAGCATCCCTATAGAATCATCGAAAATAGAGTTGGAAGGAACCTGCAAGACCATCTAGTCCAACCCCTTGCTCAACGCAGGACTCCAAATCAGAGCATCCCTATAGAATGATCGAAAATAGGGTTGGAAGGGGCCTGCAAGACCATGTATTCCAACCCCGTGCTCAACGCAGGACTCCAAGTCAGAGCATCCTTATCGAATCATCTGAAAGTAGGGTTGGAAGTGGCCTGCAAGACCATCTAGTCCAGCCCCCTGCTCAACGCAGGACTCCAAGTCAGAGCATCCCTATAGAATTATCAAAAGTTAGGGTTGGAAGGCGCCTGCAGGACCATCTTCCAGCCCCCTGCTCAACGCAGGACTCCAAGTCAGAGCATCCCTATAGAATGATTGAAAATAGGGTTGGAAGGGTCCTCCAAGACCATCCAGGGCACCCCCTGCTCAACGCAGGACTCCAAGTCAGAGTATCCCTCTAGAATCATCGAAAATAGAGTTGGAAGGGGCCTGCAAGACCATCTAGTCCAACCCCCTGCTCAATGCAGGACTCCAAGACAGAGCATCCCTATAGAATCATCAAAAGGTAGGGTTGGAAGGCGGCTGCAAGACCATCTAGTCCAGCCCCTTGCTCAACACAGTACTCCAAGTCAGAGCATCCCTATAGAATCATCGAAAATAGAGTTGGAAGGGACCTCCAAGACCATCTAGTCCAACCCCTTGCTCAACACAGGACTCCGAGTCAGAGCATCCCTATAGAATGATCGAAAATAGGGTTGGAAGGCGCCTGCAAGACCATGTATTCCAACCCCGTGCTCAACGCAGGACTCCAAGTCAGAGCATCCTTATCGAATCATCTGAAAGTAGGGTTGGAAGTGGCCTGCAAGACCATCTAGTCCAGCCCCCTGCTCAACGCAGGACTCCAAGTCAGAGCATCCCTATAGAATTATCAAAAGTTAGGGTTGGAAGGCGCCTGCAGGACCATCTTCCAGCCCCCTGCTCAACGCAGGACTCCAAGACAGAGCATCCCTATAGAATCATGGAAAATAGGGTTGGAAGGCGCCTGCAAGACGATGTATTCCAACCCCCTGCTCAACGCAGGACTCCAAGTCAGAGCATGCCTATAGAATTATCAAAAGTTAGGGTTGGAAGTGGCCTGCAGGACCATCTTCCAGCCCCCTGCTCAACGCAGGACTCCAAGTCAGAGCATCCCTATAGAATCATCGAAAATAGAGTTGGAAGGGACCTGCAAGACCATCTAGTCCAACCCCCTGCTCAACGCAGGACTCCAAGTCAGAGCATCCCTATAGAATCATCTGAAAGTAGGGTTGGAAGTGGCCTGCAAGACCATCTAATCCAGCCCCCTGCTCAACGTAGGACTCCAAGTCAGAGCATCCCTATAGAAAGATCGAAAATAGAGTTGGAAGGCGCCTGCAAGGCCATCTAGTCCAGCCCCCTGCTCAACGCAGGACTCCAAGTCAGAGCATCCCTATAGAATGATTGAAAATAGGGTTGGAAGTGGCTTGCAAGACCATCTAGTCCAGCCCCCTGCTCAAGGCAGGACTCCAAGTCACAGCATCCCTATAGAATTATCAAAAGTTAGGGTTGGAAGGCGCCTGCAGGACCATCTTCCAGCCCCCTGCTCAACGCAGGACTCCAAGTCAGAGCATCCCTATAGAATGATAGAAAATAGGGTTGGAAGGGGCCTGCAAGACCATCTAGTCCAGCCCCATTGTCAACGCAGGACTCCACGTCAGAGTATCCCTATAGAACGATTGAAAATAGGGTTGGAAGGTGCCTGCAAGACCATCTAGTCCAGCCCCATGGTCAACGCAGGACTCCAAGTCAGAGCATCCCTATAGAATCATTGGAAAGTAGGGTTGGGGAGGCCTGCAAGGCCATCTAGTCCAACCCCCTGCTCCAGGCAGGACTCCAGGTCAGAGAATCCCTATAGAATGATTGAAAATAGGGTTGGAAGGCGCCTGCAAGACCTTGCATTCCAACCCCGTCCTCAACGCAGGACTCCAAGTCAGAGCAGCCCTATAGAATCATTGGAAAGTAGGGTTGGAGGGGGCCTGCAAGGCCATCTAGTCCAGCCCCCTGCTCCAGGCAGGACTCCAGGTCAGAGCATCCCTATAGAATGATCGAAAATAAGGTTGGAAGTGGCCTGCAAGACCATCTAGTCCAGCCCCCTGCTCAACGCAGGACTCCAAGTCAGAGCATCCCTATAGAATTATCAAAAGTTAGGGTTGGAAGGCGCCTGCAGGACCATCTTCCAGCCCCCTGCTCAACGCAGGACTCCAAGTCAGAGCATCCCTATAGAATGATTGAAAATAGGGTTGGAAGGGTCCTGCAAGACCATCCAGTGCACCCCCTGCTCAACGCAGGACTCCAAGTCAGAGTATCCCTCTAGAATCATCGAAAATAGAGTTGGAAGGCGGCTGCAAGACCATCTAGTCCAGCCCCCTGCTCAACGCAGGACTCCAAGTCAGAGCATCCCTATAGAATGATCTAAAATAGGGGTGGAAGGGGCCTGCAAGACCATCTAGTCTAACCCCCTGCTCAATGCAGGACTCCGAGTCAGAGCATCCCTATAGAATGATTGAAAATGGGGTTGGGAGGGGTCTGCAAGACAATCTAGTCCAGCCCCCTGCTCAATGAAGGACTCCAGGTCAGAGCATCCCTATAGAATGATGGAAAATAGGGTTGGAAGGCGCCTGCAAGACCATGTATTCCAACCCCCTGCGCAACGCAGGACTCCAAGTCAGAGCATCCCTATAGTATTATCAAAAGTTAGGGTTGGAAGTGGCCTGCAGGACCATCTTCCAGCCCCCTGCTCAACGCAGTACTCCAAGTCAGAGCATCCCTATAGAATGATTGAAAATAGGGTTGGAAGGGGCCTGCAAGACCATGTATTCCAACCCCGTGCTCAACGCAGGACTCCAAGTCAGAGCAGCCCTATAGAATCATTGGAAAGTAGGGTTGGGGGGGCCTGCAAGGCTATCTAGTCCAAGCCCCTGCTCCAGGCAGGACTCCAGGTCAGAGCATCCCTATAGAATCATCGAAAATAGGGTTGGAAGGCACCTGCAAGACCATGTATTCCAACCCCGTGCTCAACGCAGGACTCCAAGTCAGAGCATCCTTATCGAATCATCTGAAAGTAGGGTTGGAAGTGGCCTACAAGACTATCTAATACAGCCCCTTGCTCAACGCAGGACTCCAAGTCAGAGCATCCCTATAGAATAATCAAAAAGTAGGGTTGGAAGGGGCATGCAAGACCATCTAGTCCAACCCCCTGCTCAACGCAGGACTCCAAGTCAGAGTTTCCCTATAGAATGATCGAAAATAGGGTTGGAAGGGGCCTGCAAGACCATCTAGTCCAACCCCCTGCTCAACGCAGGACTCCAAGTCAGAGTATCCCTAAGGAATCATCTGAAAGTAGGGTTGGAAGTGGCCTGCAAGACCATCTAGTCCAGCCCCCTGCTCAACGCAGGACTCCAAGTCAGAGCATCCCTATAGAATTATCAAAAGTTAGGGTTGGAAGGCGCCTGCAGGACCATCTTCCAGCCCCCTGCTCAACGCAGGACTCCAAGTCAGAGCATCCCTATACAATGAACGAAAATAGGGTTGGAAGGGTCCTCCAAGACCATCCAGGGCACCCCCTGCTCAACGCAGGACTCCAAGTCAGAGTATCCCTCTAGAATCATCGAAAATAGAGTAGGAAGGGGCCTGCAAGACCATCTAGTCTAGCCCCCTGCTCAATGCAGGACTCCAAGACAGAGCATCCCTATAGAATCATCAAAAGGTAGGGTTGGAAGGTGGCTGCAAGACCATCTAGTCCAGCCCCCTGCTCAACGCAGGACTCCAAGTCAGAGCATCCCTATAGAATCATCAAAAATAGAGTTGAAAGGGACCTGCAAGACCATCTAGTCCTACCCCTTGCTCAACGCAGGACTCCAAGCCAGAGCATCCCTATAGAATGATCTAAAATAGGGGTGGAAGGGGCCTGCAAGACCATCTAGTCTAACCCCGTGCTCAATGCAGGACTCTAAGAGCATCCGTATAGAATCATCTGAAAGTACGGTTGGAAGGGCCTGCAAGACCATCTAGTCCAACCCCTTGCTCAACACAGGACTCCGAGTCAGAGCATCCCTATACAATGAACGAAAATAGGGTTGGAAGGGGCCGGCAAGAGATCTAGTCCAGCCCCCTGCTCAACGCAGGACTCCAAGTCTTAGTTTCCCTATAGAATGATCGAAAATAGGGTTGGAAGGCGCCTGCAAGACCATGTATTCCAACCCGGTGCTCAACGCAGGACTCCAAGTCAGAGCATCCTTATCGAATCATCTGAAAGTAGGGTTGGAAGTGTCCTGCAAGACCATCTAGTCCAGCCCCCTGCTCAACGCAGGACTCCAAGTCAGAGCATCCCTATAGAATTATCAAAAGTTAGGGTTGGAAGGCGCCTGCAGGACCATCTTCCAGCCCCCTGCTCAAAGCAGGACTCCAAGTCAGAGCATCCCTATAGAATCATGGAAAATAGGGTTGGAAGGCGCCTGCAAGACCATGTATTCCAACCCCCTGCTCAACGCAGGACTCCAAGTCAGAGCATCCCTATAGAATTATCAAAAGTTAGGGTTGGAAGTGGCCTGCAGGACCATCTTCCAGCCCCCTGCTCAACGCAGTACTCCAAGTCGGAGCATCCCTATAGAATGATTGAAAATAGGGTTGGAAGGGGCCTGCAAGACCATGTATTCCAACCCCGTGCTCAACGCAGGACTCCAAGTCAGAGCAGCCCTATAGAATCATTGGAAAGTAGGGTTGGGGGGAGCCTGCAAGGCCATCTAGTCCAAGCCCCTGCTCCAGGCAGGACTCCAGGTCAGAGCATCCCTATAGAATGATCGAAAAAAGGTTGGAAGGCGCCTGCAAGACCATGTATTCCAACCCCGTGCTCAACGCAGGACTCCAAGTCAGAGCATCCTTATCGAAACATCTGAAAGTAGGGCTGGAAGTGGCCTGCAAGGCCATCTAGTCCAACCCCCTGCTTCACGCAGGACTCCAAGTCAGAGTATCCCTATAGAATCATCTGAAAGTAGGGTTGGAAGGGACCTGCAAGACCATCTAGTCAAGCCCCCTGCTCAACGCAGGACTCCAAGTCAGAGCATCCCTATAGAATTATCAAAAGTTAGGGTTGGAAGGGGCCTGCAGGACCATCTTCCAGCCCCCTGCTCAACGCAGGACTCCAAGTCAGAGCATCCCTATAGAATGATGGAAAATAGGGTTGGAAGGGTCCTCCAAGACCATCCAGGGCACCCCCTGCTCAACGCAGGACTCCAAGTCAGAGTATCCCTCTAGAATCATCGAAAATAGAGTTGGAAGGCGCCTGCAAGACCATCTAGTCCAACCCCCTGCTCAATGCAGGACTCCAAGACAGAGCATCCCTATAGAATCATCAAAAGGTAGTGTTGGAAGGCGGCTGCAAGACCATCTAGTCCAGCCCCTTGCTCAACACAGGACTCCAAGTCAGAGCATCCCTATAGAATCATCGAAAATAGAGTTGGAAGGGACCTGCAAGACCATCTAGTCCAACCCCCTGCTCAACGCAGGACTCCAAGTCAGAGCATCCCTATAGAATCATCTGAAAGTAGGGTTGGAAGTGGCCTGCAAGACCATCTAATCCAGCCCCCTGCTCAACGTAGGACTCCAAGTCAGAGCATCCCTATAGAAAGATCGAAAATAGAGTTGGAAGGCGCCTGCAAGGCCATCTAGTCCAGCCCCCTGCTCAACGCAGGACTCCAAGTCAGAGCATCCCTATAGAATGATTGAAAATAGGGTTGGAAGGCGCCTGCAAGACCTTGTATTCCAACCCCGTCCTCAACGCAGGACTCCAAGTCAGAGCAGCCCTATAGAATCATTGGAAAGTAGGGTTGGAGGGGGCCTGCAAGGCCATCTAGTCCAGCCCCCTGCTCCAGGCAGGACTCCAGGTCAGAGCATCCCTATAGAATGATCGAAAATATTGTTGGAAGTGGCCTGCAAGACCATCTAGTCCAGCCCCCTGCTCAACGCAGGACTCCAAGTCAGAGCATCCCTATAGAATTATCAAAAGTTAGGGTTGGAAGGCGCCTGCAGGACCATCTTCCAGCCCCCTGCTCAACGCAGGACTCCAAGTCAGAGCATCCCTATAGAATGATTGAAAATAGGGTTGGAAGGGTCCTGCAAGACCATCCAGTGCACCCCCTGCTCAACGCAGGACTCCAAGTCAGAGTATCCCTCTAGAATCATCGAAAATAGAGTTGGAAGGCGGCTGCAAGACCATCTAGTCCAGCCCCCTGCTCAACGCAGGACTCCAAGTCAGAGCATCCCTATAGAATGATCTAAAATAGGGGTGGAAGGGGCCTGCAAGACCATCTAGTCTAACCCCCTGCTCAATGCAGGACTCCGAGTCAGAGCATCCCTATAGAATGATTGAAAATGGGGTTGGGAGGGGTCTGCAAGACAATCTAGTCCAGCCCCCTGCTCAATGAAGGACTCCAGGTCAGAGCATCCCTATAGAATGATGGAAAATAGGGTTGGAAGGCGCCTGCAAGACCATGTATTCCAACCCCCTGCGCAACGCAGGACTCCAAGTCAGAGCATCCCTATAGTATTATCAAAAGGTAGGGTTGGAAGTGGCCTGCAGGACCATCTTCCAGCCCCCTGCTCAACGCAGTACTCCAAGTCAGAGCATCCCTATAGAATGATTGAAAATAGGGTTGGAAGGGGCCTGCAAGACCATGTATTCCAACCCCGTGCTCAACGCAGGACTCCAAGTCAGAGCAGCCCTATAGAATCATTGGAAAGTAGGGTTGGGGGGGCCTGCAAGGCTATCTAGTCCAAGCCCCTGCTCCAGGCAGGACTCCAGGTCAGAGCATCCCTATAGAATCATCGAAAATAGGGTTGGAAGGCACCTGCAAGACCATGTATTCCAACCCCGTGCTCAACGCAGGACTCCAAGTCAGAGCATCCTTATCGAATCATCTGAAAGTAGGTTTGGAAGTGGCCTACAAGACTATCTAATACAGCCCCTTGCTCAACGCAGGACTCCAAGTCAGAGCATCCCTATAGAATAATCAAAAAGTAGGGTTGGAAGGGGCATGCAAGACCATCTAGTCCAACCCCCTGCTCAACGCAGGACTCCAAGTCAGAGTTTCCCTATAGAATGATCGAAAATAGGGTTGGAAGGGGCCTGCAAGACCATCTAGTCCAACCCCCTGCTCAACGCAGGACTCCAAGTCAGAGTATCCCTAAGGAATCCTCTGAAAGTAGGGTTGGAAGTGGCCTGCAAGACTATCTAATCCAGCCCCCTCCTCAACGTAGGACTCCAAGTCAGAGCATCCCTATAGAATCATCGAAAATAGAGTTGGAAGGAACCTGCAAGACCATCTAGTCCAACCCCTTGCTCAACGCAGGACTCCAAATCAGAGCATCCCTATAGAATGATCGAAAATAGGGTTGGAAGGCGCCTGCAAGACCATGTATTCCAACCCCGTGCTCAACGCAGGACTCCAAGTCAGAGCATCCTTATCGAATCATCTGAAAGTAGGGTTGGAAGTGGCCTGCAAGACCATCTAGTCCAGCCCCCTGCTCAACGCAGGACTCCAAGTCAGAGCATCCCTATAGAATTATCAAAAGTTAGGGTTGGAAGGCGCCTGCAGGACCATCTTCCAGCCCCCTGCTCAACGCAGGACTCCAAGTCAGAGCATCCCTATAGAATGATTGAAAATAGGGTTGGAAGGGTCCTCCAAGACCATCCAGGGCACCCCCTGCTCAACGCAGGACTCCAAGTCAGAGCATCCCTATAGAATGATTGAAAATAGGGTTGGAAGGGTCCTCCAAGACCATCCAGGGCACCCCCTGCTCAACGCAGGACTCCAAGTCAGAGTATCCCTCTAGAATCATCGAAAATAGAGTTGGAAGGGGCCTGCAAGACCATCTAGTCCAGCCCCCTGCTCAATGCAGGACTCCAAGACAGAGCATCCCTATAGAATCATCAAAAGGTAGGGTTGGAAGGGACCTGCAAGACCATCTAGTCCAACCCCCTGCTCAACGCAGGACTCCAAGTCAGAGCATCCCTATAGAATCATCTGAAAGTAGGGTTGGAAGTGGCCTGCAAGACTATCTAATCCAGCCCCCTGCTCAACGTAGGACTCCAAGTCAGAGCATCCCTATAGAAAGATCGAAAATAGAGTTGGAAGGCGCCTGCAAGGCCATCTAGTCCAGCCCCCTGCTCAACGCAGGACTCCAAGTCAGAGCATCCCTATAGAATGATCGAAAATAGGGTTGGAAGGCGCCTGAAGACCATGTATTCCAACCCCGTGCTCAACGCAGGACTCCAAGTCAGAGCATCCTTATCGAATCATCTGAAAGTAGGGTTGGAAGTGGCCTGCAAGACCATCTAGTCCAGCCCCCTGCTCAACGCAGGACTCCAAGTCAGAGCATCCCTATATAATTATCAAAAGTTAGGGTTGGAAGGCGCCTGCAGGACCATCTTCCAGCCCCCTGCTCAACGCAGGACTCCAAGTCAGAGCAGCCCTATAGAATCATTGTAAAGTAGGGTTGGAGGGGGCCTGCAAGGCCATCTAGTCCAGCCCCGTGCTCCAGGCAGGACTGCAGGTCAGAGCATCCCTATAGAATGATCGAAAATAGGGTTGGAAGTGGCCTGCAAGACCATCTAGTCCAGCTCCCTGCTCAACGCAGGACTCCAAGTCAGAGCATCCCTATAGAATTATCAAAAGTTAGGGTTGGAAGGCGCCTGCAGTCCCATCTTCCAGCCCCCTGCTCAACGCAGGACTCCAAGTCAGAGCATCCCTATAGAATGATTGAAAATAGGGTTGGAAGGGTCCTGCAAGACCATCCAGTGCACCCCCTGCTCAACGCAGGACTCCAAGTCAGAGTATCCCTCTAGAATCATCGAAAATAGAGTTGGAAGGCGGCTGCAAGACCATCTATTCCAGCCCCCTGCTCAACGCAGGACTCCAAGTCAGAGCATCCCTATAGAATGATCTAAAATAGGGGTGGAAGGGGCCTGCAAGACCATCTAGTCTAACCCCCTGCTCAATGCAGGACTCTGAGTCAGAGCATCCCTATAGAATGATTGAAAATAGGGTTGGGAGGGGTCTGCAAGACAATCTAGTCCAGCCCCCTGCTCAATGAAGGACTCCAGGTCAGAGCATCCCTATAGAATGATGGAAAATAGGGTTGGAAGGTGCCTGCAAGACCATGTATTCCAACCCCCTGCGCAACGCAGGACTCCAAGTCAGAGCATCCCTATAGAATTATCAAAAGTTAGGGTTGGAAGTGGCCTGCAGGACCATCTTCCAGCCCCCTGCTCAACGCAGTACTCCAAGTCAGAGCATCCCTATAGAATTATTGAAAATAGGGTTGGAAGGGGCCTGCAAGACCATGTATTCCAACCCCGTGCTCAACGCAGGACTCCAAGTCAGAGCAGCCCTATAGAATCATTGGAAAGTAGGGTTGGGGGGGCCTGCAAGGCTATCTAGTCCAAGCCCCTGCTCCAGGCAGGACTCCAGGTCAGAGCATCCCTATAGAATCATCGAAAATAGGGTTGGAAGGCACCTGCAAGACCATGTATTCCAACCCCGTGCTCAACGCAGGACTCCAAGTCAGAGCATCCTTATCGAATCATCTGAAAGTAGGGTTGGAAGTGGCCTGCAAGACTATCTAATACAGCCCCTTGCTCAACGCAGGACTCCAAGTCAGAGCATCCCTATAGAATAATCAAAAAGTAGGGTTGGAAGGGGTATGCAAGACCATCTAGTCAAGCCCCCTGCTCAACGCAGGACTCCAAGTCAGAGCATCCCTATAGAATTATCAAAAGTTAGGGTTGGAAGGGGCCTGCAGGACCATCTTCCAGCCCCCTGCTCAACGCAGGACTCCAAGTCAGAGCATCCCTATAGAATTATGGAAAATAGGGTTGGAAGGGTCCTCCAAGACCATCCAGGGCACCCCCTGCTCAACGCAGGACTCCAAGTCAGAGTATCCCTCTAGAATCATCGAAAATAGAGTTGGAAGGCGCCTGCAAGACCATCTAGTCCAACCCCCTGCTCAATGCAGGACTCCAAGACAGAGCATCCCTATAGAATCATCAAAAGGTAGTGTTGGAAGGCGGCTGCAAGACCATCTAGTCCAGCCCCTTGCTCAACACAGGACTCCAAGTCAGAGCATCCCTATAGAATCATCGAAAATAGAGTTGGAAGGGACCTGCAAGACCATCTAGTCCAACCCCCTGCTCAATGCAGGACTCCAAGTCAGAGCATCCCTATAGAATCATCTGAAAGTAGGGTTGGAAGTGGCCTGCAAGACCATCTAATCCAGCCCCCTGCTCAACGTAGGACTCCAAGTCAGAGCAGCCCTATAGAAAGATCGAAAATAGAGTTGGAGGGGGCCTGCAAGGCCATCTAGTCCAGCCCCCTGCTCCAGGCAGGACTCCAGGTCAGAGCATCCCTATAGAATGATCGAAAATAGGGTTGGAAGTGGCCTGCAAGACCATCTAGTCCAGCCCCCTGCTCAACGCAGGACTCCAAGTCAGAGCATCCCTATAGAATTATCAAAAGTTAGGGTTGGAAGGCGCCTGCAGGACCATCTTCCAGCCCCCTGCTCAACGCAGGACTCCAAGTCAGAGCATCCCTATAGAATGATTGAAAATAGGGTTGGAAGGGTCCTGCAAGGCCATCCAGTGCACCCCCTGCTCAACGCAGGACTCCAAGTCAGAGTATCCCTCTAGAATCATCGAAAATAGAGTTGGAAGGCGGCTGCAAGACCATCTAGTCCAGCCCCCTGCTCAACGCAGGACTCCAAGTCAGAGCATCCCTATAGAATGATCTAAAATAGGGGTGGAAGGGGCCTGCAAGACCATCTAGTCTAACCCCCTGCTCAATGCAGGACTCCGAGTCAGAGCATCCCTATAGAATGATTGAAAATGGGTTTGGGAGGGGTCTGCAAGACAATCTAGTCCAGCCCCCTGCTCAATGAAGGACTCCAGGTCAGAGCATCCCTATAGAATGATGGAAAATAGGGTTGGAAGGCGCCTGCAAGACCATGTATTCCAACCCCCTGCGCAACGCAGGACTCCAAGTCAGAGCATCCCTATAGTATTATCAAAAGTTAGGGTTGGTAGTGGCCTGCAGGACCATCTTCCAGCCCCCTGCTCACCGCAGTACTCCATGTCAGAGCATCCCTATAGAATGATTGAAAATAGGGTTGGAAGGGGCCTGCAAGACCATGTATTCCAACCCCGTGCTCAACGCAGGACTCCAAGTCAGAGCAGCCCTATAGAATCATTGGAAAGTAGGGTTGGGGGGGCCTGCAAGGCTATCTAGTCCAAGCCCCTGCTCCAGGCAGGACTCCAGGTCAGAGCATCCCTATAGAATCATCGAAAATAGGGTTGGAAGGCACCTGCAAGACCATGTATTCCAACCCCGTGCTCAACGCAGGACTCCAAGTCAGAGCATCCTTATCGAATCATCTGAAAGTAGGGTTGGAAGTGGCCTACAAGACTATCTAATACAGCCCCTTGCTCAACGCAGGACTCCAAGTCAGAGCATCCCTATAGAATAATCAAAAAGTAGGGTTGGAAGGGGCATGCAAGACCATCTAGTCCAACCCCCTGCTCAACGCAGGACTCCAAGTCAGAGTTTCCCTATAGAATGATCGAAAATAGGGTTGGAAGGGGCCTGCAAGACCATCTAGTCCAACCCCCTGCTCAACGCAGGACACCAAGTCAGAGTATCCCTAAGGAATCATCTGAAAGTAGGGTTGGAAGTGGCCTGCAAGACCATCTAGTCCAGCCCCCTGCTCAACGCAGGACTCCAAGTCAGAGCATCCCTATAGAATTATCAAAAGTTAGGGTTGGAAGGCGCCTGCAGGACCATCTTCCAGCCCCCTGCTCAACGCAGGACTCCAAGTCAGAGCATCCCTATACAATGAACGAAAATAGGGTTGGAAGGGTCCTCCAAGACCATCCAGGGCACCCCCTGCTCAACGCAGGACTCCAAGTCAGAGTATCCCTCTAGAATCATCGAAAATAGAGTAGGAAGGGGCCTGTAAGACCATCTAGTCTAGCCCCCTGCTCAATGCAGGACTCCAAGACAGAGCATCCCTATAGAATCATCAAAAGGTAGGGTTGGAAGGTGGCTGCAAGACCATCTAGTCCAGCCCCCTGCTCAACGCAGGACTCCAAGTCAGAGCATCCCTATAGAATCATCAAAAATAGAGTTGAAAGGGACCTGCAAGACCATCTAGTCCTACCCCTTGCTCAACGCAGGACTCCAAGCCAGAGCATCCCTATAGAATGATCTAAAATAGGGGTGGAAGGGGCCTGCAAGACCATCTAGTCTAACCCCCTGCTCAATGCCGGACTCTAAGAGCATCCGTATAGAATCATCTGAAAGTACGGTTGGAAGGGCCTGCAAGACCATCTAGTCCAACCCCTTGCTCAACACAGGACTCCGAGACAGAGCATCCCTATACAATGAACGAAAATAGGGTTGGAAGGGGCCGGCAAGAGATCTAGTCCAGCCCCCTGCTCAACGCAGGACTCCAAGTCTTAGTTTCCCTATAGAATGATCGAAAATAGGGTTGGAAGGCGCCTGCAAGACCATGTATTCCAACCCCGTGCTCAACGCAGGACTCCAAGTCAGAGCATCCTTATCGAATCATCTGAAAGTAGGGTTGGAAGTGGCCTGCAAGACCATCTAGTCCAGCCCCCTGCTCAACGCAGGACTCCAAGTCAGAGCATCCCTATAGAATTATCAAAAGTTAGGGTTGGAAGGCGCCTGCAGGACCATCTTCCAGCCCCCTGCTCAAAGCAGGACTCCAAGTCAGAGCATCCCTATAGAATCATGGAAAATAGGGTTGGAAGGCGCCTGCAAGACCATGTATTCCAACCCCCTGCTCAACGCAGGACTCCAAGTCAGAGCATCCCTATAGAATTATCAAAAGTTAGGGTTGGAAGTGGCCTGCAGGACCATCTTCCAGCCCCCTGCTCAACGCAGGACTCCAAGTCAGAGCATCCTTATCGAATCATCTGAAAGTAGGGTTGGAAGTGTCCTGCAAGACCATCTAGTCAAGCCCCCTGCTCAACGCAGGACTCCAAGTCAGAGCATCCCTATAGAATTATCAAAAGTTAGGGTTGGAAGGGGCCTGCAGGACCATCTTCCAGCCCCCTGCTCAACGCAGGACTCCAAGTCAGAGCATCCCTATAGAATGATGGAAAATAGGGTTGGAAGGGTCCTCCAAGACCATCCAGGGCACCCCCTGCTCAACGCAGGACTCCAAGTCAGAGTATCCCTCTAGAATCATCGAAAATAGAGTTGGAAGGCGCCTGCAAGACCATCTAGTCCAACCCCCTGCTCAATGCAGGACTCCAAGACAGAGCATCCCTATAGAATCATCAAAAGGTAGTGTTGGAAGGCGGCTGCAAGACCATCTAGTCCAGCCCCTTGCTCAACACAGGACTCCAAGTCAGAGCATCCCTATAGAATCATCGAAAATAGAGTTGGAAGGGACCTGCAAGACCATCTAGTCCAACCCCCTGCTCAACGCAGGACTCCAAGTCAGAGCATCCCTATAGAATCATCTGAAAGTAGGGTTGGAAGTGGCCTGCAAGACCATCTAATCCAGCCCCCTGCTCAACGTAGGACTCCAAGTCAGAGCATCCCTATAGAAAGATCGAAAATAGAGTTGGAAGGCGCCTGCAAGGCCATCTACTCCAGCCCCCTGCTCAACGCAGGACTCCAAGTCAGAGCATCCCTATAGAATGATTGAAAATAGGGTTGGAAGGCGCCTGCAAGACCTTGTATTCCAACCCCGTCCTCAACGCAGGACTCCAAGTCAGAGCAGCCCTATAGAATCATTGGAAAGTAGGGTTGGAGGGGGCCTGCAAGGCCATCTAGTCCAGCCCCCTGCTCCAGGCAGGACTCCAGGTCAGAGCATCCCTATAGAATGATCGAAAATAGGGTTGGAAGTGGCCTGCAAGACCATCTAGTCCAGCCCCCTGCTCAACGCAGGACTCCAAGTCAGAGCATCCCTATAGAATTATCAAAAGTTAGGGTTGGAAGGCGCCTGCAGGACCATCTTCCAGCCCCCTGCTCAACGCAGGACTCCAAGTCAGAGCATCCCTATAGAATGATTGAAAATAGGGTTGGAAAGGTCCTACAAGACCATCCAGTGCACCCCCTGCTCAACGCAGGACTCCAAGTCAGAGTATCCCTCTAGAATCATCGAAAATAGAGTTGGAAGGCGGCTGCAAGACCATCTAGTCCAGCCCCCTGCTCAACGCAGGACTCCAAGTCAGAGCATCCCTATAGAATGATCTAAAATAGGGGTGGAAGGGGCCTGCAAGACCATCTAGTCTAACCCCCTGCTCAATGCAGGACTCCGAGTCAGAGCATCCCTATAGAATGATTGAAAATGGGGTTGGGAGGGGTCTGCAAGACAATCTAGTCCAGCCCCCTGCTCAATGAAGGACTCCAGGTCAGAGCATCCCTATAGAATGATGGAAAATAGGGTTGGAAGGCGCCTGCAAGACCATGTATTCCAACCCCCTGCGCAACGCAGGACTCCAAGTCAGAGCATCCCTATAGAAAGATCGAAAATAGAGTTGGAAGGCGCCTGCAAGGCCATCTAGTCCAGCCCCCTGCTCAACGCAGGACTCCAAGTCAGAGCATCCCTATAGAATGATCGAAAATAGGGTTGGACGGCGCCTGAAGACCATGTATTCCAACCCCGTGCTCAACGCAGGACTCCAAGTCAGAGCATCCTTATCGAATCATCTGAAAGTAGGGTTGGAAGTGGCCTGCAAGACCATCTAGTCCAGCCCCCTGCTCAACGCAGGACTCCAAGTCAGAGCATCCCTATATAATTATCAAAAGTTAGGGTTGGAAGGCGCCTGCAGGACCATCTTCCAGCCCCCTGCTCAACGCAGGACTCCAAGTCAGAGCAGCCCTATAGAATCATTGTAAAGTAGGGTTGGAGGGGGCCTGCAAGGCCATCTAGTCCAGCCCCCTGCTCCAGGCAGGACTCCAGGTCAGAGCATCCCTATAGAATGATCGAAAATAGGGTTGGAAGTGGCCTGCAAGACCATCTAGTCCAGCTCCCTGCTCAACGCAGGACTCCAAGTCAGAGCATCCCTATAGAATTATCAAAAGTTAGGGTTGGAAGGCGCCTGCAGTCCCATCTTCCAGCCCCCTGCTCAACGCAGGACTCCAAGTCAGAGCATCCCTATAGAATGATTGAAAATAGGGTTGGAAGGGTCCTGCAAGACCATCCAGTGCACCCCCTGCTCAACGCAGGACTCCAAGTCAGAGTATCCCTCTAGAATCATCGAAAATAGAGTTGGAAGGCGGCTGCAAGACCATCTAGTCCAGCCCCCTGCTCAACGCAGGACTCCAAGTCAGAGCATCCCTATAGAATGATCTAAAATAGGGGTGGAAGGGGCCTGCAAGACCATCTAGTCTAACCCCCTGCTCAATGCAGGACTCTGAGTCAGAGCATCCCTATAGAATGATTGAAAATAGGGTTGGGAGGGGTCTGCAAGACAATCTAGTCCAGCCCCCTGCTCAATGAAGGACTCCAGGTCAGAGCATCCCTATAGAATGATGGAAAATAGGGTTGGAAGGTGCCTGCAAGACCATGTATTCCAACCCCCTGCGCAACGCAGGACTCCAAGTCAGAGCATCCCTATAGAATTATCAAAAGTTAGGGTTGGAAGTGGCCTGCAGGACCATCTTCCAGCCCCCTGCTCAACGCAGTACTCCAAGTCAGAGCATCCCTATAGAATGATTGAAAATAGGGTTGGAAGGGGCCTGCAAGACCATGTATTCCAACCCCGTGCTCAACGCAGGACTCCAAGTCAGAGCAGCCCTATAGAATCATTGGAAAGTAGGGTTGGGGGGGCCTGCAAGGCTATCTAGTCCAAGCCCCTGCTCCAGGCAGGACTCCAGGTCAGAGCATCCCTATAGAATCATCGAAAATAGGGTTGGAAGGCACCTGCAAGACCATGTATTCCAACCCCGTGCTCAACGCAGGACTCCAAGTCAGAGCATCCTTATCGAATCATCTGAAAGTAGGGTTGGAAGTGGCCTGCAAGACTATCTAAAACAGCCCCTTGCTCAACGCAGGACTCCAAGTCAGAGCATCCCTATAGAATAATCAAAAAGTAGGGTTGGAAGGGGCATGCAAGACCATCTAGTCCAACCCCCTGCTCAACGCAGGACTCCAAGTCAGAGTTTCCCTATAGAATGATCGAAAATAGGGTTGGAAGGGGCCTGCAAGACCATCTAGTCCAACCCCCTGCTCAACGCAGGACTCCAAGTCAGAGTATCCCTAAGGAATCATCTGAAAGTAGGGTTGGAAGTGGCCTGCAAGACTATCTAATCCAGCCCCCTCCTCAACGTAGGACTCCAAGTCAGAGCATCCCTATAGAATCATCGAAAATAGAGTTGGAAGGAACCTGCAAGACCATCTAGTCCAACCCCTTGCTCAACGCAGGACTCCAAATCAGAGCATCCCTATAGAATGATCGAAAATAGGGTTGGAAGGCGCCTGCAAGACCATGTATTCCAACCCCGTGCTCAACGCAGGACTCCAAGTCAGAGCAGCCCTATAGAATCATTGGAAAGTAGGGTTGGGGGGAGCCTGCAAGGCCATCTAGTCCAAGCCCCTGCTCCAGGCAGGACTCCAGGTCAGAGCATCCCTATAGAATGATCGAAAAAAGGTTGGAAGGCGCCTGCAAGACCATGTATTCCAACCCCGTGCTCAACGCAGGACTCCAAGTCAGAGCATCCTTATCGAAACATCTGAAAGTAGGGCTGGAAGTGGCCTGCAAGGCCATCTAGTCCAACCCCCTGCTTCACGCAGGACTCCAAGTCAGAGTATCCCTATAGAATCATCTGAAAGTAGGGTTGGAAGTGGTCTGCAAGACTATGTAATCCAGCCCCCTGCTCAACGCAGGACTCCAAGTCAGAGCATCCTTATCGAATCATCTGAAAGTAGGGTTGGAAGTGTCCTGCAAGACCATCTAGTCAAGCCCCCTGCTCAACGCAGGACTCCAAGTCAGAGCATCCCTATAGAATTATCAAAAGTTAGGGTTGGAAGGGGCCTGCAGGACCATCTTCCAGCCCCCTGCTCAACGCAGGACTCCAAGTCAGAGCATCCCTATAGAATGATGGAAAATAGGGTTGGAAGGGTCCTCCAAGACCATCCAGGGCAGCCCCTGCTCAACGCAGGACTCCAAGTCAGAGTATCCCTCTAGAATCATCGAAAATAGAGTTGGAAGGCGCCTGCAAGACCATCTAGTCCAACCCCCTGCTCAATGCAGGACTCCAAGACAGAGCATCCCTATAGAATCATCAAAAGGTAGTGTTGGAAGGCGGCTGCAAGACCATCTAGTCCAGCCCCTTGCTCAACACAGGACTCCAAGTCAGAGCATCCCTATAGAATCATCGAAAATAGAGTTGGAAGGGACCTGCAAGACCATCTAGTCCAACCCCCTGCTCAACGCAGGACTCCAAGTCAGAGCATCCCTATAGAATCATCTGAAAGTAGGGTTGGAAGTGGCCTGCAAGACCATCTAGTCCAGCCCCCTGCTCAACGCAGGACTCCAAGTCAGAGTTTCCCTATAGAATGATCGAAAATAGGGTTGGAAGGGGCCTGCAAGACCATCTAGTCCAACCCCCTGCTCAACGCAGGACTCCAAGTCAGAGTATCCCTAAGGAATCATCTGAAAGTAGGGTTGGAAGTGGCCTGCAAGACCATCTAGTCCAGCCCCCTGCTCAACGCAGGACTCCAAGTCAGAGCATCCCTATAGAATTATCAAAAGTTAGGGTTGGAAGGCGCCTGCAGGACCATCTTCCAGCCCCCTGCTCAACGCAGGACTCCAAGTCAGAGCATCCCTATACAATGAACGAAAATAGGGTTGGAAGGGTCCTCCAAGACCATCCAGGGCACCCCCTGCTCAACGCAGGACTCCAAGTCAGAGTATCCCTCTAGAATCATCGAAAATAGAGTAGGAAGGGGCCTGCAAGACCATCTAGTCTAGCCCCCTGCTCAATGCAGGACTCCAAGACAGAGCATCCCTATAGAATCATCAAAAGGTAGGGTTGGAAGGTGGCTGCAAGACCATCTAGTCCAGCCCCATGCTCAACGCAGGACTCCAAGTCAGAGCATCCCTATAGAATCATCAAAAATAGAGTTGAAAGGGACCTGCAAGACCATCTAGTCCTACCCCGTGCTCAACGCAGGACTCCAAGTCAGAGCATCCTTATCGAATCATCTGAAAGTAGGGTTGGAAGTGGCCTGCAAGACCATCTAGTCCAGCCCCCTGCTCAACGCAGGACTCCAAGTCAGAGCATCCCTATATAATTATCAAAAGTTAGGGTTGGAAGGCGCCTGCAGGACCATCTTCCAGCCCCCTGCTCAACGCAGGACTCCAAGTCAGAGCAGCCCTATAGAATCATTGTAAAGTAGGGTTGGAGGGGGCCTGCAAGGCCATCTAGTCCAGCCCCGTGCTCCAGGCAGGACTCCAGGTCAGAGCATCCCTATAGAATGATCGAAAATAGGGTTGGAAGTGGCCTGCAAGACCATCTAGTCCAGCTCCCTGCTCAACGCAGGACTCCAAGTCAGAGCATCCCTATAGAATTATCAAAAGTTAGGGTTGGAAGGCGCCTGCAGTCCCATCTTCCAGCCCCCTGCTCAACGCAGGACTCCAAGTCAGAGCATCCCTATAGAATGATTGAAAATAGGGTTGGAAGGGTCCTGCAAGACCATCCAGTGCACCCCCTGCTCAACGCAGGACTCCAAGTCAGAGTATCCCTCTAGAATCATCGAAAATAGAGTTGGAAGGCGACTGCAAGACCATCTATTCCAGCCCCCTGCTCAACGCAGGACTCCAAGTCAGAGCATCCCTATAGAATGATCTAAAATAGGGGTGGAAGGGGCCTGCAAGACCATCTAGTCTAACCCCCTGCTCAATGCAGGACTCTGAGTCAGAGCATCCCTATAGAATGATTGAAAATAGGGTTGGGAGGGGTCTGCAAGACAATCTAGTCCAGCCCCCTGCTCAATGAAGGACTCCAGGTCAGAGCATCCCTATAGAATGATGGAAAATAGGGTTGGAAGGTGCCTGCAAGACCATGTATTCCAACCCCCTGCGCAACGCAGGACTCCAAGTCAGAGCATCCCTATAGAATTATCAAAAGTTAGGGTTGGAAGTGGCCTGCAGGACCATCTTCCAGCCCCCTGCTCAACGCAGTACTCCAAGTCAGAGCATCCCTATAGAATGATTGAAAATAGGGTTGGAAGGGGCCTGCAAGACCATGTATTCCAACCCCGTGCTCAACGCAGGACTCCAAGTCAGAGCAGCCCTATAGAATCATTGGAAAGTAGGGTTGGGGGGGCCTGCAAGGCTATCTAGTCCAAGCCCCTGCTCCAGGCAGGACTCCAGGTCAGAGCATCCCTATAGAATCATCGAAAATAGGGTTGGAAGGCACCTGCAAGACCATGTATTCCAACCCCGTGCTCAACGCAGGACTCCAAGTCAGAGCATCCTTATCGAATCATCTGAAAGTAGGGTTGGAAGTGGCCTGCAAGACTATCTAATACAGCCCCTTGCTCAACGCAGGACTCCAAGTCAGAGCATCCCTATAGAATAATCAAAAAGTAGGGTTGGAAGGGGCATGCAAGACCATCTAGTCAAGCCCCCTGCTCAACGCAGGACTCCAAGTCAGAGCATCCCTATAGAATTATCAAAAGTTAGGGTTGGAAGGGGCCTGCAGGACCATCTTCCAGCCCCCTGCTCAACGCAGGACTCCAAGTCAGAGCATCCCTATAGAATGATGGAAAATAGGGTTGGAAGGGTCCTCCAAGACCATCCAGGGCACCCCCTGCTCAACGCAGGACTCCAAGTCAGAGTATCCCTCTAGAATCATCGAAAATAGAGTTGGAAGGCGCCTGCAAGACCATCTAGTCCAACCCCCTGCTCAATGCAGGACTCCAAGACAGAGCATCCCTATAGAATCATCAAAAGGTAGTGTTGGAAGGCGGCTGCAAGACCATCTAGTCCAGCCCCTTGCTCAACACAGGACTCCAAGTCAGAGCATCCCTATAGAATCATCGAAAATAGAGTTGGAAGGGAGCTGCAAGACCATCTAGTCCAACCCCCTGCTCAACGCAGGACTCCAAGTCAGAGCATCCCTATAGAATCATCTGAAAGTAGGGTTGGAAGTGGCCTGCAAGACCATCTAATCCAGCCCCCTGCTCAACGTAGGACTCCAAGTCAGAGCATCCCTATAGAAAGATCGAAAATAGAGTTGGCAGGCGCCTGCAAGGCCATCTAGTCCAGCCCCCTGCTCAACGCAGGACTCCAAGTCAGAGCATCCCTATAGAATGATTGAAAATAGGGTTGGAAGGCGCCTGCAAGACCTTGTATTCCAACCCCGTCCTCAACGCAGGACTCCAAGTCAGAGCAGCCCTATAGAATCATTGGAAAGTAGGGTTGGAGGGGGCCTGCAAGGCCATCTAGTCCAGCCCCCTGCTCCAGGCAGGACTCCAGGTCAGAGCATCCCTATAGAATGATCGAAAATAGGGTTGGAAGTGGCCTGCAAGACCATCTAGTCCAGCCCCCTGCTCAACGCAGGACTCCAAGTCAGAGCATCCCTATAGAATTATCAAAAGTTAGGGTTGGAAGGCGCCTGCAGGACCATCTTCCAGCCCCCTGCTCAACGCAGGACTCCAAGTCAGAGCATCCCTATAGAATGATTGAAAATAGGGTTGGAAGGGTCCTGCAAGACCATCCAGTGCACCCCCTGCTCAACGCAGGACTCCAAGTCAGAGTATCCCTCTAGAATCATCGAAAATAGAGTTGGAAGGCGGCTGCAAGACCATCTAGTCCAGCCCCCTGCTCAACGCAGGACTCCAAGTCAGAGCATCCCTATAGAATGATCTAAAATAGGGGTGGAAGGGGCCTGCAAGACCATCTAGTCTAACCCCCTGCTCAATGCAGGACTCCGAGTCAGAGCATCCCTATAGAATGATTGAAAATGGGTTTGGGAGGGGTCTGCAAGACAATCTAGTCCAGCCCCCTGCTCAATGAAGGACTCCAGGTCAGAGCATCCCTATAGAATGATGGAAAATAGGGTTGGAAGGCGCCTGCAAGACCATGTATTCCAACCCCCTGCGCAACGCAGGACTCCAAGTCAGAGCATCCCTATAGTATTATCAAAAGTTAGGGTTGGAAGTGGCCTGCAGGACCATCTTCCAGCCCCCTGCTCAACGCAGTACTCCATGTCAGAGCATCCCTATAGAATGATTGAAAATAGGGTTGGAAG
The DNA here is from genome assembly GCF_057233095.1 of Heloderma suspectum. Classification (NCBI taxonomy): domain Eukaryota; kingdom Metazoa; phylum Chordata; class Lepidosauria; order Squamata; family Helodermatidae; genus Heloderma; species Heloderma suspectum. The sequence continues at coordinate 51,076,275 of NC_139475.1, forward strand.
GGGCCTGCAAGACCATGTATTCCAACCCCGTGCTCAACGCAGGACTCCAAGTCAGAGCAGCCCTATAGAATCATTGGAAAGTAGGGTTGGGGGGGCCTGCAAGGCTATCTAGTCCAAGCCCCTGCTCCAGGCAGGACTCCAGGTCAGAGCATCCCTATAGAATCATCGAAAATAGGGTTGGAAGGCACCTGCAAGACCATGTATTCCAACCCCGTGCTCAACGCAGGACTCCAAGTCAGAGCATCCTTATCGAATCATCTGAAAGTAGGGTTGGAAGTGGCCTACAAGACTATCTAATACAGCCCCTTGCTCAACGCAGGACTCCAAGTCAGAGCATCCCTATAGAATAATCAAAAAGTAGGGTTGGAAGGGGCATGCAAGACCATCTAGTCCAACCCCCTGCTCAACGCAGGACTCCAAGTCAGAGTTTCCCTATAGAATGATCGAAAATAGGGTTGGAAGGGGCCTGCAAGACCATCTAGTCCAACCCCCTGCTCAACGCAGGACTCCAAGTCAGAGTATCCCTAAGGAATCATCTGAAAGTAGGGTTGGAAGTGGCCTGCAAGACCATCTAGTCCAGCCCCCTGCTCAACGCAGGACTCCAAGTCAGAGCATCCCTATAGAATTATCAAAAGTTAGGGTTGGAAGGCGCCTGCAGGACCATCTTCCAGCCCCCTGCTCAACGCAGGACTCCAAGTCAGAGCATCCCTATACAATGAACGAAAATAGGGTTGGAAGGGTCCTCCAAGACCATCCAGGGCACCCCCTGCTCAACGCAGGACTCCAAGTCAGAGTATCCCTCTAGAATCATCGAAAATAGAGTAGGAAGGGGCCTGCAAGACCATCTAGTCTAGCCCCCTGCTCAATGCAGGACTCCAAGACAGAGCATCCCTATAGAATCATCAAAAGGTAGGGTTGGAAGGTGGCTGCAAGACCATCTAGTCCAGCCCCCTGCTCAACGCAGGACTCCAAGTCAGAGCATCCCTATAGAATCATCAAAAATAGAGTTGAAAGGGACCTGCAAGACCATCTAGTCCTACCCCTTGCTCAACGCAGGACTCCAAGCCAGAGCATCCCTATAGAATGATCTAAAATAGGGGTGGAAGGGGCCTGCAAGACCATCTAGTCTAACCCCCTGCTCAATGCCGGACTCTAAGAGCATCCGTATAGAATCATCTGAAAGTACGGTTGGAAGGGCCTGCAAGACCATCTAGTCCAACCCCTTGCTCAACACAGGACTCCGAGTCAGAGCATCCCTATACAATGAACGAAAATAGGGTTGGAAGGGGCCGGCAAGAGATCTAGTCCAGCCCCCTGCTCAACGCAGGACTCCAAGTCTTAGTTTCCCTATAGAATGATCGAAAATAGGGTTGGAAGGCGCCTGCAAGACCATGTATTCCAACCCCGTGCTCAACGCAGGACTCCAAGTCAGAGCATCCTTATCGAATCATCTGAAAGTAGGGTTGGAAGTGGCCTGCAAGACCATCTAGTCCAGCCCCCTGCTCAACGCAGGACTCCAAGTCAGAGCATCCCTATAGAATTATCAAAAGTTAGGGTTGGAAGGCGCCTGCAGGACCATCTTCCAGCCCCCTGCTCAAAGCAGGACTCCAAGTCAGAGCATCCCTATAGAATCATGGAAAATAGGGTTGGAAGGCGCCTGCAAGACCATGTATTCCAACCCCCTGCTCAACGCAGGACTCCAAGTCAGAGCATCCCTATAGAATTATCAAAAGTTAGGGTTGGAAGTGGCCTGCAGGACCATCTTCCAGCCCCCTGCTCAACGCAGGACTCCAAGTCAGAGCATCCTTATCGAATCATCTGAAAGTAGGGTTGGAAGTGTCCTGCAAGACCATCTAGTCAAGCCCCCTGCTCAACGCAGGACTCCAAGTCAGAGCATCCCTATAGAATTATCAAAAGTTAGGGTTGGAAGGGGCCTGCAGGACCATCTTCCAGCCCCCTGCTCAACGCAGGACTCCAAGTCAGAGCATCCCTATAGAATGATGGAAAATAGGGTTGGAAGGGTCCTCCAAGACCATCCAGGGCACCCCCTGCTCAACGCAGGACTCCAAGTCAGAGTATCCCTCTAGAATCATCGAAAATAGAGTTGGAAGGCGCCTGCAAGACCATCTAGTCCAACCCCCTGCTCAATGCAGGACTCCAAGACAGAGCATCCCTATAGAATCATCAAAAGGTAGTGTTGGAAGGCGGCTGCAAGACCATCTAGTCCAGCCCCTTGCTCAACACAGGACTCCAAGTCAGAGCATCCCTATAGAATCATCGAAAATAGAGTTGGAAGGGACCTGCAAGACCATCTAGTCCAACCCCCTGCTCAACGCAGGACTCCAAGTCAGAGCATCCCTATAGAATCATCTGAAAGTAGGGTTGGAAGTGGCCTGCAAGACCATCTAATCCAGCCCCCTGCTCAACGTAGGACTCCAAGTCAGAGCATCCCTATAGAAAGATCGAAAATAGAGTTGGAAGGCGCCTGCAAGGCCATCTACTCCAGCCCCCTGCTCAACGCAGGACTCCAAGTCAGAGCATCCCTATAGAATGATTGAAAATAGGGTTGGAAGGCGCCTGCAAGACCTTGTATTCCAACCCCGTCCTCAACGCAGGACTCCAAGTCAGAGCAGCCCTATAGAATCATTGGAAAGTAGGGTTGGAGGGGGCCTGCAAGGCCATCTAGTCCAGCCCCCTGCTCCAGGCAGGACTCCAGGTCAGAGCATCCCTATAGAATGATCGAAAATAGGGTTGGAAGTGGCCTGCAAGACCATCTAGTCCAGCCCCCTGCTCAACGCAGGACTCCAAGTCAGAGCATCCCTATAGAATTATCAAAAGTTAGGGTTGGAAGGCGCCTGCAGGACCATCTTCCAGCCCCCTGCTCAACGCAGGACTCCAAGTCAGAGCATCCCTATAGAATGATTGAAAATAGGGTTGGAAGGGTCCTGCAAGACCATCCAGTGCACCCCCTGCTCAACGCAGGACTCCAAGTCAGAGTATCCCTCTAGAATCATCGAAAATAGAGTTGGAAGGCGGCTGCAAGACCATCTAGTCCAGCCCCCTGCTCAACGCAGGACTCCAAGTCAGAGCATCCCTATAGAATGATCTAAAATAGGGGTGGAAGGGGCCTGCAAGACCATCTAGTCTAACCCCCTGCTCAATGCAGGACTCCGAGTCAGAGCATCCCTATAGAATGATTGAAAATGGGGTTGGGAGGGGTCTGCAAGACAATCTAGTCCAGCCCCCTGCTCAATGAAGGACTCCAGGTCAGAGCATCCCTATAGAATGATGGAAAATAGGGTTGGAAGGCGCCTGCAAGACCATGTATTCCAACCCCCTGCGCAACGCAGGACTCCAAGTCAGAGCATCCCTATAGAAAGATCGAAAATAGAGTTGGAAGGCGCCTGCAAGGCCATCTAGTCCAGCCCCCTGCTCAACGCAGGACTCCAAGTCAGAGCATCCCTATAGAATGATCGAAAATAGGGTTGGACGGCGCCTGAAGACCATGTATTCCAACCCCGTGCTCAACGCAGGACTCCAAGTCAGAGCATCCTTATCGAATCATCTGAAAGTAGGGTTGGAAGTGGCCTGCAAGACCATCTAGTCCAGCCCCCTGCTCAACGCAGGACTCCAAGTCAGAGCATCCCTATATAATTATCAAAAGTTAGGGTTGGAAGGCGCCTGCAGGACCATCTTCCAGCCCCCTGCTCAACGCAGGACTCCAAGTCAGAGCAGCCCTATAGAATCATTGTAAAGTAGGGTTGGAGGGGGCCTGCAAGGCCATCTAGTCCAGCCCCGTGCTCCAGGCAGGACTCCAGGTCAGAGCATCCCTATAGAATGATCGAAAATAGGGTTGGAAGTGGCCTGCAAGACCATCTAGTCCAGCTCCCTGCTCAACGCAGGACTCCAAGTCAGAGCATCCCTATAGAATTATCAAAAGTTAGGGTTGGAAGGCGCCTGCAGTCCCATCTTCCAGCCCCCTGCTCAACGCAGGACTCCAAGTCAGAGCATCCCTATAGAATGATTGAAAATAGGGTTGGAAGGGTCCTGCAAGACCATCCAGTGCACCCCCTGCTCAACGCAGGACTCCAAGTCAGAGTATCCCTCTAGAATCATCGAAAATAGAGTTGGAAGGCGGCTGCAAGACCATCTAGTCCAGCCCCCTGCTCAACGCAGGACTCCAAGTCAGAGCATCCCTATAGAATGATCTAAAATAGGGGTGGAAGGGGCCTGCAAGACCATCTAGTCTAACCCCCTGCTCAATGCAGGACTCTGAGTCAGAGCATCCCTATAGAATGATTGAAAATAGGGTTGGGAGGGGTCTGCAAGACAATCTAGTCCAGCCCCCTGCTCAATGAAGGACTCCAGGTCAGAGCATCCCTATAGAATGATGGAAAATAGGGTTGGAAGGTGCCTGCAAGACCATGTATTCCAACCCCCTGCGCAACGCAGGACTCCAAGTCAGAGCATCCCTATAGAATTATCAAAAGTTAGGGTTGGAAGTGGCCTGCAGGACCATCTTCCAGCCCCCTGCTCAACGCAGTACTCCAAGTCAGAGCATCCCTATAGAATGATTGAAAATAGGGTTGGAAGGGGCCTGCAAGACCATGTATTCCAACCCCGTGCTCAACGCAGGACTCCAAGTCAGAGCAGCCCTATAGAATCATTGGAAAGTAGGGTTGGGGGGGCCTGCAAGGCTATCTAGTCCAAGCCCCTGCTCCAGGCAGGACTCCAGGTCAGAGCATCCCTATAGAATCATCGAAAATAGGGTTGGAAGGCACCTGCAAGACCATGTATTCCAACCCCGTGCTCAACGCAGGACTCCAAGTCAGAGCATCCTTATCGAATCATCTGAAAGTAGGGTTGGAAGTGGCCTGCAAGACTATCTAATACAGCCCCTTGCTCAACGCAGGACTCCAAGTCAGAGCATCCCTATAGAATAATCAAAAAGTAGGGTTGGAAGGGGCATGCAAGACCATCTAGTCCAACCCCCTGCTCAACGCAGGACTCCAAGTCAGAGTTTCCCTATAGAATGATCGAAAATAGGGTTGGAAGGGGCCTGCAAGACCATCTAGTCCAACCCCCTGCTCAACGCAGGACTCCAAGTCAGAGTATCCCTAAGGAATCATCTGAAAGTAGGGTTGGAAGTGGCCTGCAAGACTATCTAATCCAGCCCCCTCCTCAACGTAGGACTCCAAGTCAGAGCATCCCTATAGAATCATCGAAAATAGAGTTGGAAGGAACCTGCAAGACCATCTAGTCCAACCCCTTGCTCAACGCAGGACTCCAAATCAGAGCATCCCTATAGAATGATCGAAAATAGGGTTGGAAGGCGCCTGCAAGACCATGTATTCCAACCCCGTGCTCAACGCAGGACTCCAAGTCAGAGCAGCCCTATAGAATCATTGGAAAGTAGGGTTGGGGGGAGCCTGCAAGGCCATCTAGTCCAAGCCCCTGCTCCAGGCAGGACTCCAGGTCAGAGCATCCCTATAGAATGATCGAAAAAAGGTTGGAAGGCGCCTGCAAGACCATGTATTCCAACCCCGTGCTCAACGCAGGACTCCAAGTCAGAGCATCCTTATCGAAACATCTGAAAGTAGGGCTGGAAGTGGCCTGCAAGGCCATCTAGTCCAACCCCCTGCTTCACGCAGGACTCCAAGTCAGAGTATCCCTATAGAATCATCTGAAAGTAGGGTTGGAAGTGGTCTGCAAGACTATGTAATCCAGCCCCCTGCTCAACGCAGGACTCCAAGTCAGAGCATCCTTATCGAATCATCTGAAAATAGGGTTGGAAGTGTCCTGCAAGACCATCTAGTCAAGCCCCCTGCTCAACGCAGGACTCCAAGTCAGAGCATCCCTATAGAATTATCAAAAGTTAGGGTTGGAAGGGGCCTGCAGGACCATCTTCCAGCCCCCTGCTCAACGCAGGACTCCAAGTCAGAGCATCCCTATAGAATGATGGAAAATAGGGTTGGAAGGGTCCTCCAAGACCATCCAGGGCAGCCCCTGCTCAACGCAGGACTCCAAGTCAGAGTATCCCTCTAGAATCATCGAAAATAGAGTTGGAAGGCGCCTGCAAGACCATCTAGTCCAACCCCCTGCTCAATGCAGGACTCCAAGACAGAGCATCCCTATAGAATCATCAAAAGGTAGTGTTGGAAGGCGGCTGCAAGACCATCTAGTCCAGCCCCTTGCTCAACACAGGACTCCAAGTCAGAGCATCCCTATAGAATCATCGAAAATAGAGTTGGAAGGGACCTGCAAGACCATCTAGTCCAACCCCCTGCTCAACGCAGGACTCCAAGTCAGAGCATCCCTATAGAATCATCTGAAAGTAGGGTTGGAAGTGGCCTGCAAGACCATCTAGTCCAGCCCCCTGCTCAACGCAGGACTCCAAGTCAGAGTTTCCCTATAGAATGATCGAAAATAGGGTTGGAAGGGGCCTGCAAGACCATCTAGTCCAACCCCCTGCTCAACGCAGGACTCCAAGTCAGAGTATCCCTAAGGAATCATCTGAAAGTAGGGTTGGAAGTGGCCTGCAAGACCATCTAGTCCAGCCCCCTGCTCAACGCAGGACTCCAAGTCAGAGCATCCCTATAGAGTAATCAAAAGTTAGGGTTGGAAGGCGCCTGCAGGACCATCTTCCAGCCCCCTGCTCAACGCAGGACTCCAAGTCAGAGCATCCCTATACAATGAACGAAAATAGGGTTGGAAGGGTCCTCCAAGACCATCCAGGGCACCCCCTGCTCAACGCAGGACTCCAAGTCAGAGTATCCCTCTAGAATCATCGAAAATAGAGTAGGAAGGGGCCTGCAAGACCATCTAGTCTAGCCCCCTGCTCAATGCAGGACTCCAAGACAGAGCATCCCTATAGAATCATCAAAAGGTAGGGTTGGAAGGTGGCTGCAAGACCATCTAGTCCAGCCCCCTGCTCAACGCAGGACTCCAAGTCAGAGCATCCCTATAGAATCATCAAAAATAGAGTTGAAAGGGACCTGCAAGACCATCTAGTCCTACCCCTTGCTCAACGCAGGACTCCAAGCCAGAGCATCCCTATAGAATGATCTAAAATAGGGGTGGAAGGGGCCTGCAAGACCATCTAGTCTAACCCCCTGCTCAATGCCGGACTCTAAGAGCATCCGTATAGAATCATCTGAAAGTACGGTTGGAAGGGCCTGCAAGACCATCTAGTCCAACCCCTTGCTCAACACAGGACTCCGAGTCAGAGCATCCCTATACAATGAACGAAAATAGGGTTGGAAGGGGCCGGCAAGAGATCTAGTCCAGCCCCCTGCTCAACGCAGGACTCCAAGTCTTAGTTTCCCTATAGAATGATCGAAAATAGGGTTGGAAGGCGCCTGCAAGACCATGTATTCCAACCCCGTGCTCAACGCAGGACTCCAAGTCAGAGCATCCTTATCGAATCATCTGAAAGTAGGGTTGGAAGTGGCCTGCAAGACCATCTAGTCCAGCCCCCTGCTAAACGCAGGACTCCAAGTCAGAGCATCCCTATAGAATTATCAAAAGTTAGGGTTGGAAGGCGCCTGCAGGACCATCTTCCAGCCCCCTGCTCAAAGCAGGACTCCAAGTCAGAGCATCCCTATAGAATCATGGAAAATAGGGTTGGAAGGCGCCTGCAAGACCATGTATTCCAACCCCCTGCTCAACGCAGGACTCCAAGTCAGAGCATCCCTATAGAATTATCAAAAGTTAGGGTTGGAAGTGGCCTGCAGGACCATCTTCCAGCCCCCTGCTCAACGCAGGACTCCAAGTCAGAGCATCCTTATCGAATCATCTGAAAGTAGGGTTGGAAGTGTCCTGCAAGACCATCTAGTCAAGCCCCCTGCTCAACGCAGGACTCCAAGTCAGAGCATCCCTATAGAATTATCAAAAGTTAGGGTTGGAAGGGGCCTGCAGGACCATCTTCCAGCCCCCTGCTCAACGCAGGACTCCAAGTCAGAGCATCCCTATAGAATGATGGAAAATAGGGTTGGAAGGGTCCTCCAAGACCATCCAGGGCACCCCCTGCTCAACGCAGGACTCCAAGTCAGAGTATCCCTCTAGAATCATCGAAAATAGAGTTGGAAGGCGCCTGCAAGACCATCTAGTCCAACCCCCTGCTCAATGCAGGACTCCAAGACAGAGCATCCCTATAGAATCATCAAAAGGTAGTGTTGGAAGGCGGCTGCAAGACCATCTAGTCCAGCCCCTTGCTCAACACAGGACTCCAAGTCAGAGCATCCCTATAGAATCATCGAAAATAGAGTTGGAAGGGACCTACAAGACCATCTAGTCCAACCCCCTGCTCAACGCAGGACTCCAAGTCAGAGCATCCCTATAGAATCATCTGAAAGTAGGGTTGGAAGTGGCCTGCAAGACCATCTAATCCAGCCCCCTGCTCAACGTAGGACTCCAAGTCAGAGCATCCCTATAGAAAGATCGAAAATAGAGTTGGAAGGCGCCTGCAAGGCCATCTACTCCAGCCCCCTGCTCAACGCAGGACTCCAAGTCAGAGCATCCCTATAGAATGATTGAAAATAGGGTTGGAAGGCGCCTGCAAGACCTTGTATTCCAACCCCGTCCTCAACGCAGGACTCCAAGTCAGAGCAGCCCTATAGAATCATTGGAAAGTAGGGTTGGAGGGGGCCTGCAAGGCCATCTAGTCCAGCCCCCTGCTCCAGGCAGGACTCCAGGTCAGAGCATCCCTATAGAATGATCGAAAATAGGGTTGGAAGTGGCCTGCAAGACCATCTAGTCCAGCCCCCTGCTCAACGCAGGACTCCAAGTCAGAGCATCCCTATAGAATTATCAAAAGTTAGGGTTGGAAGGCGCCTGCAGGACCATCTTCCAGCCCCCTGCTCAACGCAGGACTCCAAGTCAGAGCATCCCTATAGAATGATTGAAAATAGGGTTGGAAGGGTCCTGCAAGACCATCCAGTGCACCCCCTGCTCAACGCAGGACTCCAAGTCAGAGTATCCCTCTAGAATCATCGAAAATAGAGTTGGAAGGCGGCTGCAAGACCATCTAGTCCAGCCCCCTGCTCAACGCAGGACTCCAAGTCAGAGCATCCCTATAGAATGATCTAAAATAGGGGTGGAAGGGGCCTGCAAGACCATCTAGTCTAACCCCCTGCTCAATGCAGGACTCCGAGTCAGAGCATCCCTATAGAATGATTGAAAATGGGGTTGGGAGGGGTCTGCAAGACAATCTAGTCCAGCCCCCTGCTCAATGAAGGACTCCAGGTCAGAGCATCCCTATAGAATGATGGAAAATAGGGTTGGAAGGCGCCTGCAAGACCATGTATTCCAACCCCCTGCGCAACGCAGGACTCCAAGTCAGAGCATCCCTATAGAAAGATCGAAAATAGAGTTGGAAGGCGCCTGCAAGGCCATCTAGTCCAGCCCCCTGCTCAACGCAGGACTCCAAGTCAGAGCATCCCTATAGAATGATCGAAAATAGGGTTGGACGGCGCCTGAAGACCATGTATTCCAACCCCGTGCTCAACGCAGGACTCCAAGTCAGAGCATCCTTATCGAATCATCTGAAAGTAGGGTTGGAAGTGGCCTGCAAGACCATCTAGTCCAGCCCCCTGCTCAACGCAGGACTCCAAGTCAGAGCATCCCTATATAATTATCAAAAGTTAGGGTTGGAAGGCGCCTGCAGGACCATCTTCCAGCCCCCTGCTCAACGCAGGACTCCAAGTCAGAGCAGCCCTATAGAATCATTGTAAAGTAGGGTTGGAGGGGGCCTGCAAGGCCATCTAGTCCAGCCCCGTGCTCCAGGCAGGACTCCAGGTCAGAGCATCCCTATAGAATGATCGAAAATAGGGTTGGAAGTGGCCTGCAAGACCATCTAGTCCAGCTCCCTGCTCAACGCAGGACTCCAAGTCAGAGCATCCCTATAGAATTATCAAAAGTTAGGGTTGGAAGGCGCCTGCAGTCCCATCTTCCAGCCCCCTGCTCAACGCAGGACTCCAAGTCAGAGCATCCCTATAGAATGATTGAAAATAGGGTTGGAAGGGTCCTGCAAGACCATCCAGTGCACCCCCTGCTCAACGCAGGACTCCAAGTCAGAGTATCCCTCTAGAATCATCGAAAATAGAGTTGGAAGGCGGCTGCAAGACCATCTAGTCCAGCCCCCTGCTCAACGCAGGACTCCAAGTCAGAGCATCCCTATAGAATGATCTAAAATAGGGGTGGAAGGGGCCTGCAAGACCATCTAGTCTAACCCCCTGCTCAATGCAGGACTCTGAGTCAGAGCATCCCTATAGAATGATTGAAAATAGGGTTGGGAGGGGTCTGCAAGAGAATCTAGTCCAGCCCCCTGCTCAATGAAGGACTCCAGGTCAGAGCATCCCTATAGAATGATGGAAAATAGGGTTGGAAGGTGCCTGCAAGACCATATATTCCAACCCCCTGCGCAACGCAGGACTCCAAGTCAGAGCATCCCTATAGAATTATCAAAAGTTAGGGTTGGAAGTGGCCTGCAGGACCATCTTCCAGCCCCCTGCTCAACGCAGTACTCCAAGTCAGAGCATCCCTATAGAATGATTGAAAATAGGGTTGGAAGGGGCCTGCAAGACCATGTATTCCAACCCCGTGCTCAACGCAGGACTCCAAGTCAGAGCAGCCCTATAGAATCATTGGAAAGTAGGGTTGGGGGGGCCTGCAAGGCTATCTAGTCCAAGCCCCTGCTCCAGGCAGGACTCCAGGTCAGAGCATCCCTATAGAATCATCGAAAATAGGGTTGGAAGGCACCTGCAAGACCATGTATTCCAACCCCGTGCTCAACGCAGGACTCCAAGTCAGAGCATCCTTATCGAATCATCTGAAAGTAGGGTTGGAAGTGGCCTGCAAGACTATCTAATACAGCCCCTTGCTCAACGCAGGACTCCAAGTCAGAGCATCCCTATAGAATAATCAAAAAGTAGGGTTGGAAGGGGCATGCAAGACCATCTAGTCCAACCCCCTGCTCAACGCAGGACTCCAAGTCAGAGTTTCCCTATAGAATGATCGAAAATAGGGTTGGAAGGGGCCTGCAAGACCATCTAGTCCAACCCCCTGCTCAACGCAGGACTCCAAGTCAGAGTATCCCTAAGGAATCATCTGAAAGTAGGGTTGGAAGTGGCCTGCAAGACTATCTAATCCAGCCCCCTCCTCAACGTAGGACTCCAAGTCAGAGCATCCCTATAGAATCATAGAAAATAGAGTTGGAAGGAACCTGCAAGACCATCTAGTCCAACCCCTTGCTCAACGCAGGACTCCAAATCAGAGCATCCCTATAGAATGATCGAAAATAGGGTTGGAAGGCGCCTGCAAGACCATGTATTCCAACCCCGTGCTCAACGCAGGACTCCAAGTCAGAGCAGCCCTATAGAATCATTGGAAAGTAGGGTTGGGGGGAGCCTGCAAGGCCATCTAGTCCAAGCCCCTGCTCCAGGCAGGACTCCAGGTCAGAGCATCCCTATAGAATGATCGAAAAAAGGTTGGAAGGCGCCTGCAAGACCATGTATTCCAACCCCGTGCTCAACGCAGGACTCCAAGTCAGAGCATCCTTATCGAAACATCTGAAAGTAGGGCTGGAAGTGGCCTGCAAGGCCATCTAGTCCAACCCCCTGCTTCACGCAGGACTCCAAGTCAGAGTATCCCTATAGAATCATCTGAAAGTAGGGTTGGAAGTGGTCTGCAAGACTATGTAATCCAGCCCCCTGCTCAACGCAGGACTCCAAGTCAGAGCATCCTTATCGAATCATCTGAAAGTAGGGTTGGAAGTGTCCTGCAAGACCATCTAGTCAAGCCCCCTGCTCAACGCAGGACTCCAAGTCAGAGCATCCCTATAGAATTATCAAAAGTTAGGGTTGGAAGGGGCCTGCAGGACCATCTTCCAGCCCCCTGCTCAACGCAGGACTCCAAGTCAGAGCATCCCTATAGAATGATGGAAAATAGGGTTGGAAGGGTCCTCCAAGACCATCCAGGGCAGCCCCTGCTCAACGCAGGACTCCAAGTCAGAGTATCCCTCTAGAATCATCGAAAATAGAGTTGGAAGGCGCCTGCAAGACCATCTAGTCCAACCCCCTGCTCAATGCAGGACTCCAAGACAGAGCATCCCTATAGAATCATCAAAAGGTAGTGTTGGAAGGCGGCTGCAAGACCATCTAGTCCAGCCCCTTGCTCAACACAGGACTCCAAGTCAGAGCATCCCTATAGAATCATCGAAAATAGAGTTGGAAGGGACCTGCAAGACCATCTAGTCCAACCCCCTGCTCAACGCAGGACTCCAAGTCAGAGCATCCCTATAGAATCATCTGAAAGTAGGGTTGGAAGTGGCCTGCAAGACCATCTAATCCAGCCCCCTGCTCAACGTAGGACTCCAAGTCAGAGCATCCCTATAGAAAGATCGAAAATAGAGTTGGAAGGCGCCTGCAAGGCCATCTAGTCCAGCCCCCTGCTCAACGCAGGACTCCAAGTCAGAGCATCCCTATAGAATGATTGAAAATAGGGTTGGAAGGCGCCTGCAAGACCTTGTATTCCAACCCCGTCCTCAACGCAGGACTCCAAGTCAGAGCAGCCCTATAGAATCATTGGAAAGTAGGGTTGGAAGTGGCCTGCAAGACCATCTAGTCCAGCCCCCTGCTCAACGCAGGACTCCAAGTCAGAGCATCCCTATATAATTATCAAAAGTTAGGGTTGGAAGGCGCCTGCAGGACCATCTTCCAGCCCCCTGCTCAACGCAGGACTCCAAGTCAGAGCAGCCCTATAGAATCATTGTAAAGTAGGGTTGGAGGGGGCCTGCAAGGCCATCTAGTCCAGCCCCGTGCTCCAGGCAGGACTCCAGGTCAGAGCATCCCTATAGAATGATCGAAAATAGGGTTGGAAGTGGCCTGCAAGACCATCTAGTCCAGCTCCCTGCTCAACGCAGGACTCCAAGTCAGAGCATCCCTATAGAATTATCAAAAGTTAGGGTTGGAAGGCGCCTGCAGTCCCATCTTCCAGCCCCCTGCTCAACGCAGGACTCCAAGTCAGAGCATCCCTATAGAATGATTGAAAATAGGGTTGGAAGGGTCCTGCAAGACCATCCAGTGCACCCCCTGCTCAACGCAGGACTCCAAGTCAGAGTATCCCTCTAGAATCATCGAAAATAGAGTTGGAAGGCGGCTGCAAGACCATCTAGTCCAGCCCCCTGCTCAACGCAGGACTCCAAGTCAGAGCATCCCTATAGAATTATCAAAAGTTAGGGTTGGAAGGGGCCTGCAGGACCATCTTCCAGCCCCCTGCTCAACGCAGGACTCCAAGTCAGAGCATCCCTATAGAATGATGGAAAATAGGGTTGGAAGGGTCCTCCAAGACCATCCAGGGCACCCCCTGCTCAACGCAGGACTCCAAGTCAGAGTATCCCTCTAGAATCATCGAAAATAGAGTTGGAAGGCGCCTGCAAGACCATCTAGTCCAACCCCCTGCTCAATGCAGGACTCCAAGACAGAGCATCCCTATAGAATCATCAAAAGGTAGTGTTGGAAGGCGGCTGCAAGACCATCTAGTCCAGCCCCTTGCTCAACACAGGACTCCAAGTCAGAGCATCCCTATAGAATCATCGAAAATAGAGTTGGAAGGGACCTGCAAGACCATCTAGTCCAACCCCCTGCTCAACGCAGGACTCCAAGTCAGAGCATCCCTATAGAATCATCTGAAAGTAGGGTTGGAAGTGGCCTGCAAGACCATCTAATCCAGCCCCCTGCTCAACGTAGGACTCCAAGTCAGAGCATCCCTATAGAAAGATCGAAAATAGAGTTGGAAGGCGCCTGCAAGGCCATCTACTCCAGCCCCCTGCTCAACGCAGGACTCCAAGTCAGAGCATCCCTATAGAATGATTGAAAATAGGGTTGGAAGGCGCCTGCAGGACCATCTTCCAGCCCCCTGCTCAACGCAGGACTCCAAGTCAGAGCAGCCCTATAGAATCATTGTAAAGTAGGGTTGGAGGGGGCCTGCAAGGCCATCTAGTCCAGCCCCGTGCTCCAGGCAGGACTCCAGGTCAGAGCATCCCTATAGAATGATCGAAAATAGGGTTGGAAGTGGCCTGCAAGACCATCTAGTCCAGCTCCCTGCTCAACGCAGGACTCCAAGTCAGAGCATCCCTATAGAATTATCAAAAGTTAGGGTTGGAAGGCGCCTGCAGTCCCATCTTCCAGCCCCCTGCTCAACGCAGGACTCCAAGTCAGAGCATCCCTATAGAATGATTGAAAATAGGGTTGGAAGGGTCCTGCAAGACCATCCAGTGCACCCCCTGCTCAACGCAGGACTCCAAGTCAGAGTATCCCTCTAGAATCATCGAAAATAGAGTTGGAAGGCGGCTGCAAGACCATCTAGTCCAGCCCCCTGCTCAACGCAGGACTCCAAGTCAGAGCATCCCTATAGAATGATCTAAAATAGGGGTGGAAGGGGCCTGCAAGACCATCTAGTCTAACCCCCTGCTCAATGCAGGACTCTGAGTCAGAGCATCCCTATAGAATGATTGAAAATAGGGTTGGGAGGGGTCTGCAAGACAATCTAGTCCAGCCCCCTGCTCAATGAAGGACTCCAGGTCAGAGCATCCCTATAGAATGATGGAAAATAGGGTTGGAAGGTGCCTGCAAGACCATGTATTCCAACCCCCTGCGCAACGCAGGACTCCAAGTCAGAGCATCCCTATAGAATTATCAAAAGTTAGGGTTGGAAGTGGCCTGCAGGACCATCTTCCAGCCCCCTGCTCAACGCAGTACTCCAAGTCAGAGCATCCCTATAGAATGATTGAAAATAGGGTTGGAAGGGGCCTGCAAGACCATGTATTCCAACCCCGTGCTCAACGCAGGACTCCAAGTCAGAGCAGCCCTATAGAATCATTGGAAAGTAGGGTTGGGGGGGCCTGCAAGGCTATCTAGTCCAAGCCCCTGCTCCAGGCAGGACTCCAGGTCAGAGCATCCCTATAGAATCATCGAAAATAGGGTTGGAAGGCACCTGCAAGACCATGTATTCCAACCCCGTGCTCAACGCAGGACTCCAAGTCAGAGCATCCTTATCGAATCATCTGAAAGTAGGGTTGGAAGTGGCCTGCAAGACTATCTAATACAGCCCCTTGCTCAACGCAGGACTCCAAGTCAGAGCATCCCTATAGAATAATCAAAAAGTAGGGTTGGAAGGGGCATGCAAGACCATCTAGTCCAACCCCCTGCTCAACGCAGGACTCCAAGTCAGAGTTTCCCTATAGAATGATCGAAAATAGGGTTGGAAGGGGCCTGCAAGACCATCTAGTCCAACCCCCTGCTCAACGCAGGACTCCAAGTCAGAGTATCCCTAAGGAATCATCTGAAAGTAGGGTTGGAAGTGGCCTGCAAGACTATCTAATCCAGCCCCCTCCTCAACGTAGGACTCCAAGTCAGAGCATCCCTATAGAATCATCGAAAATAGAGTTGGAAGGAACCTGCAAGACCATCTAGTCCAACCCCTTGCTCAACGCAGGACTCCAAATCAGAGCATCCCTATAGAATGATCGAAAATAGGGTTGGAAGGCGCCTGCAAGACCATGTATTCCAACCCCGTGCTCAACGCAGGACTCCAAGTCAGAGCAGCCCTATAGAATCATTGGAAAGTAGGGTTGGGGGGAGCCTGCAAGGCCATCTAGTCCAAGCCCCTGCTCCAGGCAGGACTCCAGGTCAGAGCATCCCTATAGAATGATCGAAAAAAGGTTGGAAGGCGCCTGCAAGACCATGTATTCCAACCCCGTGCTCAACGCAGGACTCCAAGTCAGAGCATCCTTATCGAAACATCTGAAAGTAGGGCTGGAAGTGGCCTGCAAGGCCATCTAGTCCAACCCCCTGCTTCACGCAGGACTCCAAGTCAGAGTATCCCTATAGAATCATCTGAAAGTAGCGTTGGAAGTGGTCTGCAAGACTATGTAATCCAGCCCCCTGCTCAACGCAGGACTCCAAGTCAGAGCATCCTTATCGAATCATCTGAAAGTAGGGTTGGAAGTGTCCTGCAAGACCATCTAGTCAAGCCCCCTGCTCAACGCAGGACTCCAAGTCAGAGCATCCCTATAGAATTATCAAAAGTTAGGGTTGGAAGGGGCCTGCAGGACCATCTTCCAGCCCCCTGCTCAACGCAGGACTCCAAGTCAGAGCATCCCTATAGAATGATGGAAAATAGGGTTGGAAGGGTCCTCCAAGACCATCCAGGGCAGCCCCTGCTCAACGCAGGACTCCAAGTCAGAGTATCCCTCTAGAATCATCGAAAATAGAGTTGGAAGGCGCCTGCAAGACCATCTAGTCCAACCGCCTGCTCAATGCAGGACTCCAAGACAGAGCATCCCTATAGAATCATCAAAAGGTAGTGTTGGAAGGCGGCTGCAAGACCATCTAGTCCAGCCCCTTGCTCAACACAGGACTCCAAGTCAGAGCATCCCTATAGAATCATCGAAAATAGAGTTGGAAGGGACCTGCAAGACCATCTAGTCCAACCCCCTGCTCAACGCAGGACTCCAAGTCAGAGCATCCCTATAGAATCATCTGAAAGTAGGGTTGGAAGTGGCCTGCAAGACCATCTAGTCCAGCCCCCTGCTCAACGCAGGACTCCAAGTCAGAGTTTCCCTATAGAATGATCGAAAATAGGGTTGGAAGGGGCCTGCAAGACCATCTAGTCCAACCCCCTGCTCAACGCAGGACTCCAAGTCAGAGTATCCCTAAGGAATCATCTGAAAGTAGGGTTGGAAGTGGCCTGCAAGACCATCTAGTCCAGCCCCCTGCTCAACGCAGGACTCCAAGTCAGAGCATCCCTATAGAATTATCAAAAGTTAGGGTTGGAAGGCGCCTGCAGGACCATCTTCCAGCCCCCTGCTCAACGCAGGACTCCAAGTCAGAGCATCCCTATACAATGAACGAAAATAGGGTTGGAAGGGTCCTCCAAGACCATCCAGGGCACCCCCTGCTCAACGCAGGACTCCAAGTCAGAGTATCCCTCTAGAATCATCGAAAATAGAGTAGGAAGGGGCCTGCAAGACCATCTAGTCTAGCCCCCTGCTCAATGCAGGACTCCAAGACAGAGCATCCCTATAGAATCATCAAAAGGTAGGGTTGGAAGGTGGCTGCAAGACCATCTAGTCCAGCCCCCTGCTCAACGCAGGACTCCAAGTCAGAGCATCCCTATAGAATCATCAAAAATAGAGTTGAAAGGGACCTGCAAGACCATCTAGTCCTACCCCTTGCTCAACGCAGGACTCCAAGCCAGAGCATCCCTATAGAATGATCTAAAATAGGGGTGGAAGGGGCCTGCAAGACCATCTAGTCTAACCCCCTGCTCAATGCCGGACTCTAAGAGCATCCGTATAGAATCATCTGAAAGTACGGTTGGAAGGGCCTGCAAGACCATCTAGTCCAACCCCTTGCTCAACACAGGACTCCGAGTCAGAGCATCCCTATACAATGAACGAAAATAGGGTTGGAAGGGGCCGGCAAGAGATCTAGTCCAGCCCCCTGCTCAACGCAGGACTCCAAGTCTTAGTTTCCCTATAGAATGATCGAAAATAGGGTTGGAAGGCGCCTGCAAGACCATGTATTCCAACCCCGTGCTCAACGCAGGACTCCAAGTCAGAGCATCCTTATCGAATCATCTGAAAGTAGGGTTGGAAGTGGCCTGCAAGACCATCTAGTCCAGCCCCCTGCTCAACGCAGGACTCCAAGTCAGAGCATCCCTATAGAATTATCAAAAGTTAGGGTTGGAAGGCGCATGCAGGACCATCTTCCAGCCCCCTGCTCAAAGCAGGACTCCAAGTCAGAGCATCCCTATAGAATCATGGAAAATAGGGTTGGAAGGCGCCTGCAAGACCACGTATTCCAACCCCCTGCTCAACGCAGGACTCCAAGTCAGAGCATCCCTATAGAATTATCAAAAGTTAGGGTTGGAAGTGGCCTGCAGGACCATCTTCCAGCCCCCTGCTCAACGCAGGACTCCAAGTCAGAGCATCCTTATCGAATCATCTGAAAGTAGGGTTGGAAGTGTCCTGCAAGACCATCTAGTCAAGCCCCCTGCTCAACGCAGGACTCCAAGTCAGAGCATCCCTATAGAATTATCAAAAGTTAGGGTTGGAAGGGGCCTGCAGGACCATCTTCCAGCCCCCTGCTCAACGCAGGACTCCAAGTCAGAGCATCCCTATAGAATGATGGAAAATAGGGTTGGAAGGGTCCTCCAAGACCATCCAGGGCACCCCCTGCTCAACGCAGGACTCCAAGTCAGAGTATCCCTCTAGAATCATCGAAAATAGAGTTGGAAGGCGCCTGCAAGACCATCTAGTCCAACCCCCTGCTCAATGCAGGACTCCAAGACAGAGCATCCCTATAGAATCATCAAAAGGTAGTGTTGGAAGGCGGCTGCAAGACCATCTAGTCCAGCCCCTTGCTCAACACAGGACTCCAAGTCAGAGCATCCCTATAGAATCATCGAAAATAGAGTTGGAAGGGACCTGCAAGACCATCTAGTCCAACCCCCTGCTCAACGCAGGACTCCAAGTCAGAGCATCCCTATAGAATCATCTGAAAGTAGGGTTGGAAGTGGCCTGCAAGACCATCTAATCCAGCCCCCTGCTCAACGTAGGACTCCAAGTCAGAGCATCCCTATAGAAAGATCGAAAATAGAGTTGGAAGGCGCCTGCAAGGCCATCTACTCCAGCCCCCTGCTCAACGCAGGACTCCAAGTCAGAGCATCCCTATAGAATCATCGAAAATAGAGTTGGAAGGAACCTGCAAGACCATCTAGTCCAACCCCTTGCTCAACGCAGGACTCCAAATCAGAGCATCCCTATAGAATGATCGAAAATAGGGTTGGAAGGCGCCTGCAAGACCATGTATTCCAACCCCGTGCTCAACGCAGGACTCCAAGTCAGAGCATCCTTATCGAATCATCTGAAAGTAGGGTTGGAAGTGGCCTGCAAGACCATCTAGTCCAGCCCCCTGCTCAACGCAGGACTCCAAGTCAGAGCATCCCTATAGAATTATCAAAAGTTAGGGTTGGAAGGCGCCTGCAGGACCATCTTCCAGCCCCCTGCTCAACGCAGGACTCCAAGTCAGAGCATCCCTATAGAATGATTGAAAATAGGGTTGGAAGGGTCCTCCAAGACCATCCAGGGCACCCCCTGCTCAACGCAGGACTCCAAGTCAGAGCATCCCTATAGAATGATTGAAAATAGGGTTGGAAGGGTCCTCCAAGACCATCCAGGGCACCCCCTGCTCAACGCAGGACTCCAAGTCAGAGTATCCCTCTAGAATCATCGAAAATAGAGTTGGAAGGGGCCTGCAAGACCATCTAGTCCAGCCCCCTGCTCAATGCAAGACTCCAAGACAGAGCATCCCTATAGAATCATCAAAAGGTAGGGTTGGAAGGGACCTGCAAGACCATCTAGTCCAACCCCCTGCTCAACGCAGGACTCCAAGTCAGAGCATCCCTATAGAATCATCTGAAAGTAGGGTTGGAAGTGGCCTGCAAGACTATCTAATCCAGCCCCCTGCTCAACGTAGGACTCCAAGTCAGAGCATCCCTATAGAAAGATCGAAAATAGAGTTGGAAGGCGCCTGCAAGGCCATCTAGTCCAGCCCCCTGCTCAACGCAGGACTCCAAGTCAGAGCATCCCTATAGAATGATCGAAAATAGGGTTGGAAGGCGCCTGAAGACCATGTATTCCAACCCCGTGCTCAACGCAGGACTCCAAGTCAGAGCATCCTTATCGAATCATCTGAAAGTAGGGTTGGAAGTGGCCTGCAAGACCATCTAGTCCAGCCCCCTGCTCAACGCAGGACTCCAAGTCAGAGCATCCCTATATAATTATCAAAAGTTAGGGTTGGAAGGCGCCTGCAGGACCATCTTCCAGCCCCCTGCTCAACGCAGGACTCCAAGTCAGAGCAGCCCTATAGAATCATTGTAAAGTAGGGTTGGAGGGGGCCTGCAAGGCCATCTAGTCCAGCCCCGTGCTCCAGGCAGGACTGCAGGTCAGAGCATCCCTATAGAATGATCGAAAATAGGGTTGGAAGTGGCCTGCAAGACCATCTAGTCCAGCTCCCTGCTCAACGCAGGACTCCAAGTCAGAGCATCCCTATAGAATTATCAAAAGTTAGGGTTGGAAGGCGCCTGCAGTCCCATCTTCCAGCCCCCTGCTCAACGCAGGACTCCAAGTCAGAGCATCCCTATAGAATGATTGAAAATAGGGTTGGAAGGGTCCTGCAAGACCATCCAGTGCACCCCCTGCTCAACGCAGGACTCCAAGTCAGAGTATCCCTCTAGAATCATCGAAAATAGAGTTGGAAGGCGGCTGCAAGACCATCTATTCCAGCCCCCTGCTCAACGCAGGACTCCAAGTCAGAGCATCCCTATAGAATGATCTAAAATAGGGGTGGAAGGGGCCTGCAAGACCATCTAGTCTAACCCCCTGCTCAATGCAGGACTCTGAGTCAGAGCATCCCTATAGAATGATTGAAAATAGGGTTGGGAGGGGTCTGCAAGACAATCTAGTCCAGCCCCCTGCTCAATGAAGGACTCCAGGTCAGAGCATCCCTATAGAATGATGGAAAATAGGGTTGGAAGGTGCCTGCAAGACCATGTATTCCAACCCCCTGCGCAACGCAGGACTCCAAGTCAGAGCATCCCTATAGAATTATCAAAAGTTAGGGTTGGAAGTGGCCTGCAGGACCATCTTCCAGCCCCCTGCTCAACGCAGTACTCCAAGTCAGAGCATCCCTATAGAATTATTGAAAATAGGGTTGGAAGGGGCCTGCAAGACCATGTATTCCAACCCCGTGCTCAACGCAGGACTCCAAGTCAGAGCAGCCCTATAGAATCATTGGAAAGTAGGGTTGGGGGGGCCTGCAAGGCTATCTAGTCCAAGCCCCTGCTCCAGGCAGGACTCCAGGTCAGAGCATCCCTATAGAATCATCGAAAATAGGGTTGGAAGGCACCTGCAAGACCATGTATTCCAACCCCGTGCTCAACGCAGGACTCCAAGTCAGAGCATCCTTATCGAATCATCTGAAAGTAGGGTTGGAAGTGGCCTGCAAGACTATCTAATACAGCCCCTTGCTCAACGCAGGACTCCAAGTCAGAGCATCCCTATAGAATAATCAAAAAGTAGGGTTGGAAGGGGTATGCAAGACCATCTAGTCAAGCCCCCTGCTCAACGCAGGACTCCAAGTCAGAGCATCCCTATAGAATTATCAAAAGTTAGGGTTGGAAGGGGCCTGCAGGACCATCTTCCAGCCCCCTGCTCAACGCAGGACTCCAAGTCAGAGCATCCCTATAGAATGATGGAAAATAGGGTTGGAAGGGTCCTCCAAGACCATCCAGGGCACCCCCTGCTCAACGCAGGACTCCAAGTCAGAGTATCCCTCTAGAATCATCGAAAATAGAGTTGGAAGGCGCCTGCAAGACCATCTAGTCCAACCCCCTGCTCAATGCAGGACTCCAAGACAGAGCATCCCTATAGAATCATCAAAAGGTAGTGTTGGAAGGCGGCTGCAAGACCATCTAGTCCAGCCCCTTGCTCAACACAGGACTCCAAGTCAGAGCATCCCTATAGAATCATCGAAAATAGAGTTGGAAGGGACCTGCAAGACCATCTAGTCCAACCCCCTGCTCAACGCAGGACTCCAAGTCAGAGCATCCCTATAGAATCATCTGAAAGTAGGGTTGGAAGTGGCCTGCAAGACCATCTAATCCAGCCCCCTGCTCAACGTAGGACTCCAAGTCAGAGCATCCCTATAGAAAGATCGAAAATAGAGTTGGAAGGCGCCTGCAAGGCCATCTAGTCCAGCCCCCTGCTCAACGCAGGACTCCAAGTCAGAGCATCCCTATAGAATGATTGAAAATAGGGTTGGAAGGCGCCTGCAAGACCTTGTATTCCAACCCCGTCCTCAACGCAGGACTCCAAGTCAGAGCAGCCCTATAGAATCATTGGAAAGTAGGGTTGGAGGGGGCCTGCAAGGCCATCTAGTCCAGCCCCCTGCTCCAGGCAGGACTCCAGGTCAGAGCATCCCTATAGAATGATCGAAAATAGGGTTGGAAGTGGCCTGCAAGACCATCTAGTCCAGCCCCCTGCTCAACGCAGGACTCCAAGTCAGAGCATCCCTATAGAATTATCAAAAGTTAGGGTTGGAAGGCGCCTGCAGGACCATCTTCCAGCCCCCTGCTCAACGCAGGACTCCAAGTCAGAGCATCCCTATAGAATGATTGAAAATAGGGTTGGAAGGGTCCTGCAAGACCATCCAGTGCACCCCCTGCTCAACGCAGGACTCCAAGTCAGAGTATCCCTCTAGAATCATCGAAAATAGAGTTGGAAGGCGGCTGCAAGACCATCTAGTCCAGCCCCCTGCTCAACGCAGGACTCCAAGTCAGAGCATCCCTATAGAATGATCTAAAATAGGGGTGGAAGGGGCCTGCAAGACCATCTAGTCTAACCCCCTGCTCAATGCAGGACTCCGAGTCAGAGCATCCCTATAGAATGATTGAAAATGGGTTTGGGAGGGGTCTGCAAGACAATCTAGTCCAGCCCCCTGCTCAATGAAGGACTCCAGGTCAGAGCATCCCTATAGAATGATGGAAAATAGGGTTGGAAGGCGCCTGCAAGACCATGTATTCCAACCCCCTGCGCAACGCAGGACTCCAAGTCAGAGCATCCCTATAGTATTATCAAAAGTTAGGGTTGGTAGTGGCCTGCAGGACCATCTTCCAGCCCCCTGCTCACCGCAGTACTCCATGTCAGAGCATCCCTATAGAATGATTGAAAATAGGGTTGGAAGGGGCCTGCAAGACCATGTATTCCAACCCCGTGCTCAACGCAGGACTCCAAGTCAGAGCAGCCCTATAGAATCATTGGAAAGTAGGGTTGGGGGGGCCTGCAAGGCTATCTAGTCCAAGCCCCTGCTCCAGGCAGGACTCCAGGTCAGAGCATCCCTATAGAATCATCGAAAATAGGGTTGGAAGGCACCTGCAAGACCATGTATTCCAACCCCGTGCTCAACGCAGGACTCCAAGTCAGAGCATCCTTATCGAATCATCTGAAAGTAGGGTTGGAAGTGGCCTACAAGACTATCTAATACAGCCCCTTGCTCAACGCAGGACTCCAAGTCAGAGCATCCCTATAGAATAATCAAAAAGTAGGGTTGGAAGGGGCATGCAAGACCATCTAGTCCAACCCCCTGCTCAACGCAGGACTCCAAGTCAGAGTTTCCCTATAGAATGATCGAAAATAGGGTTGGAAGGGGCCTGCAAGACCATCTAGTCCAACCCCCTGCTCAACGCAGGACTCCAAGTCAGAGTATCCCTAAGGAATCATCTGAAAGTAGGGTTGGAAGTGGCCTGCAAGACCATCTAGTCCAGCCCCCTGCTCAACGCAGGACTCCAAGTCAGAGCATCCCTATAGAATTATCAAAAGTTAGGGTTGGAAGGCGCCTGCAGGACCATCTTCCAGCCCCCTGCTCAACGCAGGACTCCAAGTCAGAGCATCCCTATACAATGAACGAAAATAGGGTTGGAAGGGTCCTCCAAGACCATCCAGGGCACCCCCTGCTCAACGCAGGACTCCAAGTCAGAGTATCCCTCTAGAATCATCGAAAATAGAGTTGAAAGGGACCTGCAAGACCATCTAGTCCTACCCCTTGCTCAACGCAGGACTCCAAGCCAGAGCATCCCTATAGAATGATCTAAAATAGGGGTGGAAGGGGCCTGTAAGACCATCTAGTCTAGCCCCCTGCTCAATGCAGGACTCCAAGACAGAGCATCCCTATAGAATCATCAA
The DNA here is from genome assembly GCF_057233095.1 of Heloderma suspectum. Taxonomy (NCBI): domain Eukaryota; kingdom Metazoa; phylum Chordata; class Lepidosauria; order Squamata; family Helodermatidae; genus Heloderma; species Heloderma suspectum. The sequence continues at coordinate 51,100,078 of NC_139475.1, forward strand.
AAGGTAGGGTTGGAAGGTGGCTGCAAGACCATCTAGTCCAGCCCCCTGCTCAACGCAGGACTCCAAGTCAGAGCATCCCTATAGAATCATCAAAAATAGAGTTGAAAGGGACCTGCAAGACCATCTAGTCCTACCCCTTGCTCAACGCAGGACTCCAAGCCAGAGCATCCCTATAGAATGATCTAAAATAGGGGTGGAAGGGGCCTGCAAGACCATCTAGTCTAACCCCCTGCTCAATGCCGGACTCTAAGAGCATCCGTATAGAATCATCTGAAAGTACGGTTGGAAGGGCCTGCAAGACCATCTAGTCCAACCCCTTGCTCAACACAGGACTCCGAGTCAGAGCATCCCTATACAATGAACGAAAATAGGGTTGGAAGGGGCCGGCAAGAGATCTAGTCCAGCCCCCTGCTCAACGCAGGACTCCAAGTCTTAGTTTCCCTATAGAATGATCGAAAATAGGGTTGGAAGGCGCCTGCAAGACCATGTATTCCAACCCCCTGCTCAACGCAGGACTCCAAGTCAGAGCATCCCTATAGAATTATCAAAAGTTAGGGTTGGAAGTGGCCTGCAGGACCATCTTCCAGCCCCCTGCTCAACGCAGGACTCCAAGTCAGAGCATCCTTATCGAATCATCTGAAAGTAGGGTTGGAAGTGTCCTGCAAGACCATCTAGTCAAGCCCCCTGCTCAACGCAGGACTCCAAGTCAGAGCATCCCTATAGAATTATCAAAAGTTAGGGTTGGAAGGGGCCTGCAGGACCATCTTCCAGCCCCCTGCTCAACGCAGGACTCCAAGTCAGAGCATCCCTATAGAATGATGGAAAATAGGGTTGGAAGGGTCCTCCAAGACCATCCAGGGCACCCCCTGCTCAACGCAGGACTCCAAGTCAGAGTATCCCTCTAGAATCATCGAAAATAGAGTTGGAAGGCGCCTGCAAGACCATCTAGTCCAACCCCCTGCTCAATGCAGGACTCCAAGACAGAGCATCCCTATAGAATCATCAAAAGGTAGTGTTGGAAGGCGGCTGCAAGACCATCTAGTCCAGCCCCTTGCTCAACACAGGACTCCAAGTCAGAGCATCCCTATAGAATCATCGAAAATAGAGTTGGAAGGGACCTGCAAGACCATCTAGTCCAACCCCCTGCTCAACGCAGGACTCCAAGTCAGAGCATCCCTATAGAATCATCTGAAAGTAGGGTTGGAAGTGGCCTGCAAGACCATCTAATCCAGCCCCCTGCTCAACGTAGGACTCCAAGTCAGAGCATCCCTATAGAAAGATCGAAAATAGAGTTGGAAGGCGCCTGCAAGGCCATCTACTCCAGCCCCCTGCTCAACGCAGGACTCCAAGTCAGAGCATCCCTATAGAATGATTGAAAATAGGGTTGGAAGGCGCCTGCAAGACCTTGTATTCCAACCCCGTCCTCAACGCAGGACTCCAAGTCAGAGCAGCCCTATAGAATCATTGGAAAGTAGGGTTGGAGGGGGCCTGCAAGGCCATCTAGTCCAGCCCCCTGCTCCAGGCAGGACTCCAGGTCAGAGCATCCCTATAGAATGATCGAAAATAGGGTTGGAAGTGGCCTGCAAGACCATCTAGTCCAGCCCCCTGCTCAACGCAGGACTCCAAGTCAGAGCATCCCTATAGAATTATCAAAAGTTAGGGTTGGAAGGCGCCTGCAGGACCATCTTCCAGCCCCCTGCTCAACGCAGGACTCCAAGTCAGAGCATCCCTATAGAATGATTGAAAATAGGGTTGGAAAGGTCCTACAAGACCATCCAGTGCACCCCCTGCTCAACGCAGGACTCCAAGTCAGAGTATCCCTCTAGAATCATCGAAAATAGAGTTGGAAGGCGGCTGCAAGACCATCTAGTCCAGCCCCCTGCTCAACGCAGGACTCCAAGTCAGAGCATCCCTATAGAATGATCTAAAATAGGGGTGGAAGGGGCCTGCAAGACCATCTAGTCTAACCCCCTGCTCAATGCAGGACTCCGAGTCAGAGCATCCCTATAGAATGATTGAAAATGGGGTTGGGAGGGGTCTGCAAGACAATCTAGTCCAGCCCCCTGCTCAATGAAGGACTCCAGGTCAGAGCATCCCTATAGAATGATGGAAAATAGGGTTGGAAGGCGCCTGCAAGACCATGTATTCCAACCCCCTGCGCAACGCAGGACTCCAAGTCAGAGCATCCCTATAGAAAGATCGAAAATAGAGTTGGAAGGCGCCTGCAAGGCCATCTAGTCCAGCCCCCTGCTCAACGCAGGACTCCAAGTCAGAGCATCCCTATAGAATGATCGAAAATAGGGTTGGACGGCGCCTGAAGACCATGTATTCCAACCCCGTGCTCAACGCAGGACTCCAAGTCAGAGCATCCTTATCGAATCATCTGAAAGTAGGGTTGGAAGTGGCCTGCAAGACCATCTAGTCCAGCCCCCTGCTCAACGCAGGACTCCAAGTCAGAGCATCCCTATATAATTATCAAAAGTTAGGGTTGGAAGGCGCCTGCAGGACCATCTTCCAGCCCCCTGCTCAACGCAGGACTCCAAGTCAGAGCAGCCCTATAGAATCATTGTAAAGTAGGGTTGGAGGGGGCCTGCAAGGCCATCTAGTCCAGCCCCCTGCTCCAGGCAGGACTCCAGGTCAGAGCATCCCTATAGAATGATCGAAAATAGGGTTGGAAGTGGCCTGCAGGACCATCTAGTCCAGCTCCCTGCTCAACGCAGGACTCCAAGTCAGAGCATCCCTATAGAATTATCAAAAGTTAGGGTTGGAAGGCGCCTGCAGTCCCATCTTCCAGCCCCCTGCTCAACGCAGGACTCCAAGTCAGAGCATCCCTATAGAATGATTGAAAATAGGGTTGGAAGGGTCCTGCAAGACCATCCAGTGCACCCCCTGCTCAACGCAGGACTCCAAGTCAGAGTATCCCTCTAGAATCATCGAAAATAGAGTTGGAAGGCGGCTGCAAGACCATCTAGTCCAGCCCCCTGCTCAACGCAGGACTCCAAGTCAGAGCATCCCTATAGAATGATCTAAAATAGGGGTGGAAGGGGCCTGCAAGACCATCTAGTCTAACCCCCTGCTCAATGCAGGACTCTGAGTCAGAGCATCCCTATAGAATGATTGAAAATAGGGTTGGGAGGGGTCTGCAAGACAATCTAGTCCAGCCCCCTGCTCAATGAAGGACTCCAGGTCAGAGCATCCCTATAGAATGATGGAAAATAGGGTTGGAAGGTGCCTGCAAGACCATGTATTCCAACCCCCTGCGCAACGCAGGACTCCAAGTCAGAGCATCCCTATAGAATTATCAAAAGTTAGGGTTGGAAGTGGCCTGCAGGACCATCTTCCAGCCCCCTGCTCAACGCAGTACTCCAAGTCAGAGCATCCCTATAGAATGATTGAAAATAGGGTTGGAAGGGGCCTGCAAGACCATGTATTCCAACCCCGTGCTCAACGCAGGACTCCAAGTCAGAGCAGCCCTATAGAATCATTGGAAAGTAGGGTTGGGGGGGCCTGCAAGGCTATCTAGTCCAAGCCCCTGCTCCAGGCAGGACTCCAGGTCAGAGCATCCCTATAGAATCATCGAAAATAGGGTTGGAAGGCACCTGCAAGACCATGTATTCCAACCCCGTGCTCAACGCAGGACTCCAAGTCAGAGCATCCTTATCGAATCATCTGAAAGTAGGGTTGGAAGTGGCCTGCAAGACTATCTAAAACAGCCCCTTGCTCAACGCAGGACTCCAAGTCAGAGCATCCCTATAGAATAATCAAAAAGTAGGGTTGGAAGGGGCATGCAAGACCATCTAGTCCAACCCCCTGCTCAACGCAGGACTCCAAGTCAGAGTTTCCCTATAGAATGATCGAAAATAGGGTTGGAAGGGGCCTGCAAGACCATCTAGTCCAACCCCCTGCTCAACGCAGGACTCCAAGTCAGAGTATCCCTAAGGAATCATCTGAAAGTAGGGTTGGAAGTGGCCTGCAAGACTATCTAATCCAGCCCCCTCCTCAACGTAGGACTCCAAGTCAGAGCATCCCTATAGAATCATCGAAAATAGAGTTGGAAGGAACCTGCAAGACCATCTAGTCCAACCCCTTGCTCAACGCAGGACTCCAAATCAGAGCATCCCTATAGAATGATCGAAAATAGGGTTGGAAGGCGCCTGCAAGACCATGTATTCCAACCCCGTGCTCAACGCAGGACTCCAAGTCAGAGCAGCCCTATAGAATCATTGGAAAGTAGGGTTGGGGGGAGCCTGCAAGGCCATCTAGTCCAAGCCCCTGCTCCAGGCAGGACTCCAGGTCAGAGCATCCCTATAGAATGATCGAAAAAAGGTTGGAAGGCGCCTGCAAGACCATGTATTCCAACCCCGTGCTCAACGCAGGACTCCAAGTCAGAGCATCCTTATCGAAACATCTGAAAGTAGGGCTGGAAGTGGCCTGCAAGGCCATCTAGTCCAACCCCCTGCTTCACGCAGGACTCCAAGTCAGAGTATCCCTATAGAATCATCTGAAAGTAGGGTTGGAAGTGGTCTGCAAGACTATGTAATCCAGCCCCCTGCTCAACGCAGGACTCCAAGTCAGAGCATCCTTATCGAATCATCTGAAAGTAGGGTTGGAAGTGTCCTGCAAGACCATCTAGTCAAGCCCCCTGCTCAACGCAGGACTCCAAGTCAGAGCATCCCTATAGAATTATCAAAAGTTAGGGTTGGAAGGGGCCTGCAGGACCATCTTCCAGCCCCCTGCTCAACGCAGGACTCCAAGTCAGAGCATCCCTATAGAATGATGGAAAATAGGGTTGGAAGGGTCCTCCAAGACCATCCAGGGCAGCCCCTGCTCAACGCAGGACTCCAAGTCAGAGTATCCCTCTAGAATCATCGAAAATAGAGTTGGAAGGCGCCTGCAAGACCATCTAGTCCAACCCCCTGCTCAATGCAGGACTCCAAGACAGAGCATCCCTATAGAATCATCAAAAGGTAGTGTTGGAAGGCGGCTGCAAGACCATCTAGTCCAGCCCCTTGCTCAACACAGGACTCCAAGTCAGAGCATCCCTATAGAATCATCGAAAATAGAGTTGGAAGGGACCTGCAAGACCATCTAGTCCAACCCCCTGCTCAACGCAGGACTCCAAGTCAGAGCATCCCTATAGAATCATCTGAAAGTAGGGTTGGAAGTGGCCTGCAAGACCATCTAGTCCAGCCCCCTGCTCAACGCAGGACTCCAAGTCAGAGTTTCCCTATAGAATGATCGAAAATAGGGTTGGAAGGGGCCTGCAAGACCATCTAGTCCAACCCCCTGCTCAACGCAGGACTCCAAGTCAGAGTATCCCTAAGGAATCATCTGAAAGTAGGGTTGGAAGTGGCCTGCAAGACCATCTAGTCCAGCCCCCTGCTCAACGCAGGACTCCAAGTCAGAGCATCCCTATAGAATTATCAAAAGTTAGGGTTGGAAGGCGCCTGCAGGACCATCTTCCAGCCCCCTGCTCAACGCAGGACTCCAAGTCAGAGCATCCCTATACAATGAACGAAAATAGGGTTGGAAGGGTCCTCCAAGACCATCCAGGGCACCCCCTGCTCAACGCAGGACTCCAAGTCAGAGTATCCCTCTAGAATCATCGAAAATAGAGTAGGAAGGGGCCTGCAAGACCATCTAGTCTAGCCCCCTGCTCAATGCAGGACTCCAAGACAGAGCATCCCTATAGAATCATCAAAAGGTAGGGTTGGAAGGTGGCTGCAAGACCATCTAGTCCAGCCCCCTGCTCAACGCAGGACTCCAAGTCAGAGCATCCCTATAGAATCATCAAAAATAGAGTTGAAAGGGACCTGCAAGACCATCTAGTCCTACCCCGTGCTCAACGCAGGACTCCAAGTCAGAGCATCCTTATCGAATCATCTGAAAGTAGGGTTGGAAGTGGCCTGCAAGACCATCTAGTCCAGCCCCCTGCTCAACGCAGGACTCCAAGTCAGAGCATCCCTATATAATTATCAAAAGTTAGGGTTGGAAGGCGCCTGCAGGACCATCTTCCAGCCCCCTGCTCAACGCAGGACTCCAAGTCAGAGCAGCCCTATAGAATCATTGTAAAGTAGGGTTGGAGGGGGCCTGCAAGGCCATCTAGTCCAGCCCCGTGCTCCAGGCAGGACTCCAGGTCAGAGCATCCCTATAGAATGATCGAAAATAGGGTTGGAAGTGGCCTGCAAGACCATCTAGTCCAGCTCCCTGCTCAACGCAGGACTCCAAGTCAGAGCATCCCTATAGAATTATCAAAAGTTAGGGTTGGAAGGCGCCTGCAGTCCCATCTTCCAGCCCCCTGCTCAACGCAGGACTCCAAGTCAGAGCATCCCTATAGAATGATTGAAAATAGGTTTGGAAGGGTCCTGCAAGACCATCCAGTGCACCCCCTGCTCAACGCAGGACTCCAAGTCAGAGTATCCCTCTAGAATCATCGAAAATAGAGTTGGAAGGCGACTGCAAGACCATCTATTCCAGCCCCCTGCTCAACGCAGGACTCCAAGTCAGAGCATCCCTATAGAATGATCTAAAATAGGGGTGGAAGGGGCCTGCAAGACCATCTAGTCTAACCCCCTGCTCAATGCAGGACTCTGAGTCAGAGCATCCCTATAGAATGATTGAAAATAGGGTTGGGAGGGGTCTGCAAGACAATCTAGTCCAGCCCCCTGCTCAATGAAGGACTCCAGGTCAGAGCATCCCTATAGAATGATGGAAAATAGGGTTGGAAGGTGCCTGCAAGACCATGTATTCCAACCCCCTGCGCAACGCAGGACTCCAAGTCAGAGCATCCCTATAGAATTATCAAAAGTTAGGGTTGGAAGTGGCCTGCAGGACCATCTTCCAGCCCCCTGCTCAACGCAGTACTCCAAGTCAGAGCATCCCTATAGAATGATTGAAAATAGGGTTGGAAGGGGCCTGCAAGACCATGTATTCCAACCCCGTGCTCAACGCAGGACTCCAAGTCAGAGCAGCCCTATAGAATCATTGGAAAGTAGGGTTGGGGGGGCCTGCAAGGCTATCTAGTCCAAGCCCCTGCTCCAGGCAGGACTCCAGGTCAGAGCATCCCTATAGAATCATCGAAAATAGGGTTGGAAGGCACCTGCAAGACCATGTATTCCAACCCCGTGCTCAACGCAGGACTCCAAGTCAGAGCATCCTTATCGAATCATCTGAAAGTAGGGTTGGAAGTGGCCTGCAAGACTATCTAATACAGCCCCTTGCTCAACGCAGGACTCCAAGTCAGAGCATCCCTATAGAATAATCAAAAAGTAGGGTTGGAAGGGGCATGCAAGACCATCTAGTCAAGCCCCCTGCTCAACGCAGGACTCCAAGTCAGAGCATCCCTATAGAATTATCAAAAGTTAGGGTTGGAAGGGGCCTGCAGGACCATCTTCCAGCCCCCTGCTCAACGCAGGACTCCAAGTCAGAGCATCCCTATAGAATGATGGAAAATAGGGTTGGAAGGGTCCTCCAAGACCATCCAGGGCACCCCCTGCTCAACGCAGGACTCCAAGTCAGAGTATCCCTCTAGAATCATCGAAAATAGAGTTGGAAGGCGCCTGCAAGACCATCTAGTCCAGCCCCTTGCTCAACACAGGACTCCAAGTCAGAGCATCCCTATAGAATCATCGAAAATAGAGTTGGAAGGGACCTGCAAGACCATCTAGTCCAACCCCCTGCTCAACGCAGGACTCCAAGTCAGAGCATCCCTATAGAATCATCTGAAAGTAGGGTTGGAAGTGGCCTGCAAGACCATCTAATCCAGCCCCCTGCTCAACGTAGGACTCCAAGTCAGAGCATCCCTATAGAAAGATCGAAAATAGAGTTGGCAGGCGCCTGCAAGGCCATCTAGTCCAGCCCCCTGCTCAACGCAGGACTCCAAGTCAGAGCATCCCTATAGAATGATTGAAAATAGGGTTGGAAGGCGCCTGCAAGACCTTGTATTCCAACCCCGTCCTCAACGCAGGACTCCAAGTCAGAGCAGCCCTATAGAATCATTGGAAAGTAGGGTTGGAGGGGGCCTGCAAGGCCATCTAGTCCAGCCCCCTGCTCCAGGCAGGACTCCAGGTCAGAGCATCCCTATAGAATGATCGAAAATAGGGTTGGAAGTGGCCTGCAAGACCATCTAGTCCAGCCCCCTGCTCAACGCAGGACTCCAAGTCAGAGCATCCCTATAGAATTATCAAAAGTTAGGGTTGGAAGGCGCCTGCAGGACCATCTTCCAGCCCCCTGCTCAACGCAGGACTCCAAGTCAGAGCATCCCTATAGAATGATTGAAAATAGGGTTGGAAGGGTCCTGCAAGACCATCCAGTGCACCCCCTGCTCAACGCAGGACTCCAAGTCAGAGTATCCCTCTAGAATCATCGAAAATAGAGTTGGAAGGCGGCTGCAAGACCATCTAGTCCAGCCCCCTGCTCAACGCAGGACTCCAAGTCAGAGCATCCCTATAGAATGATCTAAAATAGGGGTGGAAGGGGCCTGCAAGACCATCTAGTCTAACCCCCTGCTCAATGCAGGACTCCGAGTCAGAGCATCCCTATAGAATGATTGAAAATGGGTTTGGGAGGGGTCTGCAAGACAATCTAGTCCAGCCCCCTGCTCAATGAAGGACTCCAGGTCAGAGCATCCCTATAGAATGATGGAAAATAGGGTTGGAAGGCGCCTGCAAGACCATGTATTCCAACCCCCTGCGCAACGCAGGACTCCAAGTCAGAGCATCCCTATAGTATTATCAAAAGTTAGGGTTGGAAGTGGCCTGCAGGACCATCTTCCAGCCCCCTGCTCAACGCAGTACTCCATGTCAGAGCATCCCTATAGAATGATTGAAAATAGGGTTGGAAGGGGCCTGCAAGACCATGTATTCCAACCCCGTGCTCAACGCAGGACTCCAAGTCAGAGCAGCCCTATAGAATCATTGGAAAGTAGGGTTGGGGGGGCCTGCAAGGCTATCTAGTCCAAGCCCCTGCTCCAGGCAGGACTCCAGGTCAGAGCATCCCTATAGAATCATCGAAAATAGGGTTGGAAGGCACCTGCAAGACCATGTATTCCAACCCCGTGCTCAACGCAGGACTCCAAGTCAGAGCATCCTTATCGAATCATCTGAAAGTAGGGTTGGAAGTGGCCTACAAGACTATCTAATACAGCCCCTTGCTCAACGCAGGACTCCAAGTCAGAGCATCCCTATAGAATAATCAAAAAGTAGGGTTGGAAGGGGCATGCAAGACCATCTAGTCCAACCCCCTGCTCAACGCAGGACTCCAAGTCAGAGTTTCCCTATAGAATGATCGAAAATAGGGTTGGAAGGGGCCTGCAAGACCATCTAGTCCAACCCCCTGCTCAACGCAGGACTCCAAGTCAGAGTATCCCTAAGGAATCATCTGAAAGTAGGGTTGGAAGTGGCCTGCAAGACCATCTAGTCCAGCCCCCTGCTCAACGCAGGACTCCAAGTCAGAGCATCCCTATAGAATTATCAAAAGTTAGGGTTGGAAGGCGCCTGCAGGACCATCTTCCAGCCCCCTGCTCAACGCAGGACTCCAAGTCAGAGCATCCCTATACAATGAACGAAAATAGGGTTGGAAGGGTCCTCCAAGACCATCCAGGGCACCCCCTGCTCAACGCAGGACTCCAAGTCAGAGTATCCCTCTAGAATCATCGAAAATAGAGTAGGAAGGGGCCTGCAAGACCATCTAGTCTAGCCCCCTGCTCAATGCAGGACTCCAAGACAGAGCATCCCTATAGAATCATCAAAAGGTAGGGTTGGAAGGTGGCTGCAAGACCATCTAGTCCAGCCCCCTGCTCAACGCAGGACTCCAAGTCAGAGCATCCCTATAGAATCATCAAAAATAGAGTTGAAAGGGACCTGCAAGACCATCTAGTCCTACCCCTTGCTCAACGCAGGACTCCAAGCCAGAGCATCCCTATAGAATGATCTAAAATAGGGGTGGAAGGGGCCTGCAAGACCATCTAGTCTAACCCCCTGCTCAATGCCGGACTCTAAGAGCATCCGTATAGAATCATCTGAAAGTACGGTTGGAAGGGCCTGCAAGACCATCTAGTCCAACCCCTTGCTCAACACAGGACTCCGAGTCAGAGCATCCCTATACAATGAACGAAAATAGGGTTGGAAGGGGCCGGCAAGAGATCTAGTCCAGCCCCCTGCTCAACGCAGGACTCCAAGTCTTAGTTTCCCTATAGAATGATCGAAAATAGGGTTGGAAGGCGCCTGCAAGACCATGTATTCCAACCCCGTGCTCAACGCAGGACTCCAAGTCAGAGCATCCTTATCGAATCATCTGAAAGTAGGGTTGGAAGTGGCCTGCAAGACCATCTAGTCCAGCCCCCTGCTCAACGCAGGACTCCAAGTCAGAGCATCCCTATAGAATTATCAAAAGTTAGGGTTGGAAGGCGCCTGCAGGACCATCTTCCAGCCCCCTGCTCAAAGCAGGACTCCAAGTCAGAGCATCCCTATAGAATCATGGAAAATAGGGTTGGAAGGCGCCTGCAAGACCATGTATTCCAACCCCCTGCTCAACGCAGGACTCCAAGTCAGAGCATCCCTATAGAATTATCAAAAGTTAGGGTTGGAAGTGGCCTGCAGGACCATCTTCCAGCCCCCTGCTCAACGCAGGACTCCAAGTCAGAGCATCCTTATCGAATCATCTGAAAGTAGGGTTGGAAGTGTCCTGCAAGACCATCTAGTCAAGCCCCCTGCTCAACGCAGGACTCCAAGTCAGAGCATCCCTATAGAATTATCAAAAGTTAGGGTTGGAAGGGGCCTGCAGGACCATCTTCCAGCCCCCTGCTCAACGCAGGACTCCAAGTCAGAGCATCCCTATAGAATGATGGAAAATAGGGTTGGAAGGGTCCTCCAAGACCATCCAGGGCACCCCCTGCTCAACGCAGGACTCCAAGTCAGAGTATCCCTCTAGAATCATCGAAAATAGAGTTGGAAGGTGCCTGCAAGACCATCTAGTCCAACCCCCTGCTCAATGCAGGACTCCAAGACAGAGCATCCCTATAGAATCATCAAAAGGTAGTGTTGGAAGGCGGCTGCAAGACCATCTAGTCCAGCCCCTTGCTCAACACAGGACTCCAAGTCAGAGCATCCCTATAGAATCATCGAAAATAGAGTTGGAAGGGACCTGCAAGACCATCTAGTCCAACCCCCTGCTCAACGCAGGACTCCAAGTCAGAGCATCCCTATAGAATCATCTGAAAGTAGGGTTGGAAGTGGCCTGCAAGACCATCTAATCCAGCCCCCTGCTCAACGTAGGACTCCAAGTCAGAGCATCCCTATAGAAAGATCGAAAATAGAGTTGGAAGGCGCCTGCAAGGCCATCTACTCCAGCCCCCTGCTCAACGCAGGACTCCAAGTCAGAGCATCCCTATAGAATGATTGAAAATAGGGTTGGAAGGCGCCTGCAAGACCTTGTATTCCAACCCCGTCCTCAACGCAGGACTCCAAGTCAGAGCAGCCCTATAGGATCATTGGAAAGTAGGGTTGGAGGGGGCCTGCAAGGCCATCTAGTCCAGCCCCCTGCTCCAGGCAGGACTCCAGGTCAGAGCATCCCTATAGAATGATCGAAAATAGGGTTGGAAGTGGCCTGCAAGACCATCTAGTCCAGCCCCCTGCTCAACGCAGGACTCCAAGTCAGAGCATCCCTATAGAATTATCAAAAGTTAGGGTTGGAAGGCGCCTGCAGGACCATCTTCCAGCCCCCTGCTCAACGCAGGACTCCAAGTCAGAGCATCCCTATAGAATGATTGAAAATAGGGTTGGAAGGGTCCTGCCAGACCATCCAGTGCACCCCCTGCTCAACGCAGGACTCCAAGTCAGAGTATCCCTCTAGAATCATCGAAAATAGAGTTGGAAGGCGGCTGCAAGACCATCTAGTCCAGCCCCCTGCTCAACGCAGGACTCCAAGTCAGAGCATCCCTATAGAATGATCTAAAATAGGGGTGGAAGGGGCCTGCAAGACCATCTAGTCTAACCCCCTGCTCAATGCAGGACTCCGAGTCAGAGCATCCCTATAGAATGATTGAAAATGGGGTTGGGAGGGGTCTGCAAGACAATCTAGTCCAGCCCCCTGCTCAATGAAGGACTCCAGGTCAGAGCATCCCTATAGAATGATGGAAAATAGGGTTGGAAGGCGCCTGCAAGACCATGTATTCCAACCCCCTGCGCAACGCAGGACTCCAAGTCAGAGCATCCCTATAGAAAGATCGAAAATAGAGTTGGAAGGCGCCTGCAAGGCCATCTAGTCCAGCCCCCTGCTCAACGCAGGACTCCAAGTCAGAGCATCCCTATAGAATGATCGAAAATAGGGTTGGACGGCGCCTGAAGACCATGTATTCCAACCCCGTGCTCAACGCAGGACTCCAAGTCAGAGCATCCTTATCGAATCATCTGAAAGTAGGGTTGGAAGTGGCCTGCAAGACCATCTAGTCCAGCCCCCTGCTCAACGCAGGACTCCAAGTCAGAGCATCCCTATATAATTATCAAAAGTTAGGGTTGGAAGGCGCCTGCAGGACCATCTTCCAGCCCCCTGCTCAACGCAGGACTCCAAGTCAGAGCAGCCCTATAGAATCATTGTAAAGTAGGGTTGGAGGGGGCCTGCAAGGCCATCTAGTCCAGCCCCGTGCTCCAGGCAGGACTCCAGGTCAGAGCATCCCTATAGAATGATCGAAAATAGGGTTGGAAGTGGCCTGCAAGACCATCTAGTCCAGCTCCCTGCTCAACGCAGGACTCCAAGTCAGAGCATCCCTATAGAATTATCAAAAGTTAGGGTTGGAAGGCGCCTGCAGTCCCATCTTCCAGCCCCCTGCTCAACGCAGGACTCCAAGTCAGAGCATCCCTATAGAATGATTGAAAATAGGGTTGGAAGGGTCCTGCAAGACCATCCAGTGCACCCCCTGCTCAACGCAGGACTCCAAGTCAGAGTATCCCTCTAGAATCATCGAAAATAGAGTTGGAAGGCGGCTGCAAGACCATCTAGTCCAGCCCCCTGCTCAACGCAGGACTCCAAGTCAGAGCATCCCTATAGAATGATCTAAAATAGGGGTGGAAGGGGCCTGCAAGACCATCTAGTCTAACCCCCTGCTCAATGCAGGACTCTGAGTCAGAGCATCCCTATAGAATGATTGAAAATAGGGTTGGGAGGGGTCTGCAAGACAATCTAGTCCAGCCCCCTGCTCAATGAAGGACTCCAGGTCAGAGCATCCCTATAGAATGATGGAAAATAGGGTTGGAAGGTGCCTGCAAGACCATGTATTCCAACCCCCTGCGCAACGCAGGACTCCAAGTCAGAGCATCCCTATAGAATTATCAAAAGTTAGGGTTGGAAGTGGCCTGCAGGACCATCTTCCAGCCCCCTGCTCAACGCAGTACTCCAAGTCAGAGCATCCCTATAGAATGATTGAAAATAGGGTTGGAAGGGGCCTGCAAGACCCCATGTATTCCAACCCCGTGCTCAACGCAGGACTCCAAGTCAGAGCAGCCCTATAGAATCATTGGAAAGTAGGGTTGGGGGGGCCTGCAAGGCTATCTAGTCCAAGCCCCTGCTCCAGGCAGGACTCCAGGTCAGAGCATCCCTATAGAATCATCGAAAATAGGGTTGGAAGGCACCTGCAAGACCATGTATTCCAACCCCGTGCTCAACGCAGGACTCCAAGTCAGAGCATCCTTATCGAATCATCTGAAAGTAGGGTTGGAAGTGGCCTGCAAGACTATCTAATACAGCCCCTTGCTCAACGCAGGACTCCAAGTCAGAGCATCCCTATAGAATAATCAAAAAGTAGGGTTGGAAGGGGCATGCAAGACCATCTAGTCCAACCCCCTGCTCAACGCAGGACTCCAAGTCAGAGTTTCCCTATAGAATGATCGAAAATAGGGTTGGAAGGGGCCTGCAAGACCATCTAGTCCAACCCCCTGCTCAACGCAGGACTCCAAGTCAGAGTATCCCTAAGGAATCATCTGAAAGTAGGGTTGGAAGTGGCCTGCAAGACTATCTAATCCAGCCCCCTCCTCAACGTAGGACTCCAAGTCAGAGCATCCCTATAGAATCATCGAAAATAGAGTTGGAAGGAACCTGCAAGACCATCTAGTCCAACCCCTTGCTCAACGCAGGACTCCAAATCAGAGCATCCCTATAGAATGATCGAAAATAGGGTTGGAAGGCGCCTGCAAGACCATGTATTCCAACCCCGTGCTCAACGCAGGACTCCAAGTCAGAGCAGCCCTATAGAATCATTGGAAAGTAGGGTTGGGGGGAGCCTGCAAGGCCATCTAGTCCAAGCCCCTGCTCCAGGCAGGACTCCAGGTCAGAGCATCCCTATAGAATGATCGAAAAAAGGTTGGAAGGCGCCTGCAAGACCATGTATTCCAACCCCGTGCTCAACGCAGGACTCCAAGTCAGAGCATCCTTATCGAAACATCTGAAAGTAGGGCTGGAAGTGGCCTGCAAGGCCATCTAGTCCAACCCCCTGCTTCACGCAGGACTCCAAGTCAGAGTATCCCTATAGAATCATCTGAAAGTAGGGTTGGAAGTGGTCTGCAAGACTATGTAATCCAGCCCCCTGCTCAACGCAGGACTCCAAGTCAGAGCATCCTTATCGAATCATCTGAAAATAGGGTTGGAAGTGTCCTGCAAGACCATCTAGTCAAGCCCCCTGCTCAACGCAGGACTCCAAGTCAGAGCATCCCTATAGAATTATCAAAAGTTAGGGTTGGAAGGGGCCTGCAGGACCATCTTCCAGCCCCCTGCTCAACGCAGGACTCCAAGTCAGAGCATCCCTATAGAATGATGGAAAATAGGGTTGGAAGGGTCCTCCAAGACCATCCAGGGCAGCCCCTGCTCAACGCAGGACTCCAAGTCAGAGTATCCCTCTAGAATCATCGAAAATAGAGTTGGAAGGCGCCTGCAAGACCATCTAGTCCAACCCCCTGCTCAATGCAGGACTCCAAGACAGAGCATCCCTATAGAATCATCAAAAGGTAGTGTTGGAAGGCGGCTGCAAGACCATCTAGTCCAGCCCCTTGCTCAACACAGGACTCCAAGTCAGAGCATCCCTATAGAATCATCGAAAATAGAGTTGGAAGGGACCTGCAAGACCATCTAGTCCAACCCCCTGCTCAACGCAGGACTCCAAGTCAGAGCATCCCTATAGAATCATCTGAAAGTAGGGTTGGAAGTGGCCTGCAAGACCATCTAGTCCAGCCCCCTGCTCAACGCAGGACTCCAAGTCAGAGTTTCCCTATAGAATGATCGAAAATAGGGTTGGAAGGGGCCTGCAAGACCATCTAGTCCAACCCCCTGCTCAACGCAGGACTCCAAGTCAGAGTATCCCTAAGGAATCATCTGAAAGTAGGGTTGGAAGTGGCCTGCAAGACCATCTAGTCCAGCCCCCTGCTCAACGCAGGACTCCAAGTCAGAGCATCCCTATAGAGTAATCAAAAGTTAGGGTTGGAAGGCGCCTGCAGGACCATCTTCCAGCCCCCTGCTCAACGCAGGACTCCAAGTCAGAGCATCCCTATACAATGAACGAAAATAGGGTTGGAAGGGTCCTCCAAGACCATCCAGGGCACCCCCTGCTCAACGCAGGACTCCAAGTCAGAGTATCCCTCTAGAATCATCGAAAATAGAGTAGGAAGGGGCCTGCAAGACCATCTAGTCTAGCCCCCTGCTCAATGCAGGACTCCAAGACAGAGCATCCCTATAGAATCATCAAAAGGTAGGGTTGGAAGGTGGCTGCAAGACCATCTAGTCCAGCCCCCTGCTCAACGCAGGACTCCAAGTCAGAGCATCCCTATAGAATCATCAAAAATAGAGTTGAAAGGGACCTGCAAGACCATCTAGTCCTACCCCTTGCTCAACGCAGGACTCCAAGCCAGAGCATCCCTATAGAATGATCTAAAATAGGGGTGGAAGGGGCCTGCAAGACCATCTAGTCTAACCCCCTGCTCAATGCCGGACTCTAAGAGCATCCGTATAGAATCATCTGAAAGTACGGTTGGAAGGGCCTGCAAGACCATCTAGTCCAACCCCTTGCTCAACACAGGACTCCGAGTCAGAGCATCCCTATACAATGAACGAAAATAGGGTTGGAAGGGGCCGGCAAGAGATCTAGTCCAGCCCCCTGCTCAACGCAGGACTCCAAGTCTTAGTTTCCCTATAGAATGATCGAAAATAGGGTTGGAAGGCGCCTGCAAGACCATGTATTCCAACCCCGTGCTCAACGCAGGACTCCAAGTCAGAGCATCCTTATCGAATCATCTGAAAGTAGGGTTGGAAGTGGCCTGCAAGACCATCTAGTCCAGCCCCCTGCTAAACGCAGGACTCCAAGTCAGAGCATCCCTATAGAATTATCAAAAGTTAGGGTTGGAAGGCGCCTGCAGGACCATCTTCCAGCCCCCTGCTCAAAGCAGGACTCCAAGTCAGAGCATCCCTATAGAATCATGGAAAATAGGGTTGGAAGGCGCCTGCAAGACCATGTATTCCAACCCCCTGCTCAACGCAGGACTCCAAGTCAGAGCATCCCTATAGAATTATCAAAAGTTAGGGTTGGAAGTGGCCTGCAGGACCATCTTCCAGCCCCCTGCTCAACGCAGGACTCCAAGTCAGAGCATCCTTATCGAATCATCTGAAAGTAGGGTTGGAAGTGTCCTGCAAGACCATCTAGTCAAGCCCCCTGCTCAACGCAGGACTCCAAGTCAGAGCATCCCTATAGAATTATCAAAAGTTAGGGTTGGAAGGGGCCTGCAGGACCATCTTCCAGCCCCCTGCTCAACGCAGGACTCCAAGTCAGAGCATCCCTATAGAATGATGGAAAATAGGGTTGGAAGGGTCCTCCAAGACCATCCAGGGCACCCCCTGCTCAACGCAGGACTCCAAGTCAGAGTATCCCTCTAGAATCATCGAAAATAGAGTTGGAAGGCGCCTGCAAGACCATCTAGTCCAACCCCCTGCTCAATGCAGGACTCCAAGACAGAGCATCCCTATAGAATCATCAAAAGGTAGTGTTGGAAGGCGGCTGCAAGACCATCTAGTCCAGCCCCTTGCTCAACACAGGACTCCAAGTCAGAGCATCCCTATAGAATCATCGAAAATAGAGTTGGAAGGGACCTGCAAGACCATCTAGTCCAACCCCCTGCTCAACGCAGGACTCCAAGTCAGAGCATCCCTATAGAATCATCTGAAAGTAGGGTTGGAAGTGGCCTGCAAGACCATCTAATCCAGCCCCCTGCTCAACGTAGGACTCCAAGTCAGAGCATCCCTATAGAAAGATCGAAAATAGAGTTGGAAGGCGCCTGCAAGGCCATCTACTCCAGCCCCCTGCTCAACGCAGGACTCCAAGTCAGAGCATCCCTATAGAATGATTGAAAATAGGGTTGGAAGGCGCCTGCAAGACCTTGTATTCCAACCCCGTCCTCAACGCAGGACTCCAAGTCAGAGCAGCCCTATAGAATCATTGGAAAGTAGGGTTGGAGGGGGCCTGCAAGGCCATCTAGTCCAGCCCCCTGCTCCAGGCAGGACTCCAGGTCAGAGCATCCCTATAGAATGATCGAAAATAGGGTTGGAAGTGGCCTGCAAGACCATCTAGTCCAGCCCCCTGCTCAACGCAGGACTCCAAGTCAGAGCATCCCTATAGAATTATCAAAAGTTAGGGTTGGAAGGCGCCTGCAGGACCATCTTCCAGCCCCCTGCTCAACGCAGGACTCCAAGTCAGAGCATCCCTATAGAATGATTGAAAATAGGGTTGGAAGGGTCCTGCAAGACCATCCAGTGCACCCCCTGCTCAACGCAGGACTCCAAGTCAGAGTATCCCTCTAGAATCATCGAAAATAGAGTTGGAAGGCGGCTGCAAGACCATCTAGTCCAGCCCCCTGCTCAACGCAGGACTCCAAGTCAGAGCATCCCTATAGAATGATCTAAAATAGGGGTGGAAGGGGCCTGCAAGACCATCTAGTCTAACCCCCTGCTCAATGCAGGACTCCGAGTCAGAGCATCCCTATAGAATGATTGAAAATGGGGTTGGGAGGGGTCTGCAAGACAATCTAGTCCAGCCCCCTGCTCAATGAAGGACTCCAGGTCAGAGCATCCCTATAGAATGATGGAAAATAGGGTTGGAAGGCGCCTGCAAGACCATGTATTCCAACCCCCTGCGCAACGCAGGACTCCAAGTCAGAGCATCCCTATAGAAAGATCGAAAATAGAGTTGGAAGGCGCCTGCAAGGCCATCTAGTCCAGCCCCCTGCTCAACGCAGGACTCCAAGTCAGAGCATCCCTATAGAATGATCGAAAATAGGGTTGGACGGCGCCTGAAGACCATGTATTCCAACCCCGTGCTCAACGCAGGACTCCAAGTCAGAGCATCCTTATCGAATCATCTGAAAGTAGGGTTGGAAGTGGCCTGCAAGACCATCTAGTCCAGCCCCCTGCTCAACGCAGGACTCCAAGTCAGAGCATCCCTATATAATTATCAAAAGTTAGGGTTGGAAGGCGCCTGCAGGACCATCTTCCAGCCCCCTGCTCAACGCAGGACTCCAAGTCAGAGCAGCCCTATAGAATCATTGTAAAGTAGGGTTGGAGGGGGCCTGCAAGGCCATCTAGTCCAGCCCCGTGCTCCAGGCAGGACTCCAGGTCAGAGCATCCCTATAGAATGATCGAAAATAGGGTTGGAAGTGGCCTGCAAGACCATCTAGTCCAGCTCCCTGCTCAACGCAGGACTCCAAGTCAGAGCATCCCTATAGAATTATCAAAAGTTAGGGTTGGAAGGCGCCTGCAGTCCCATCTTCCAGCCCCCTGCTCAACGCAGGACTCCAAGTCAGAGCATCCCTATAGAATGATTGAAAATAGGGTTGGAAGGGTCCTGCAAGACCATCCAGTGCACCCCCTGCTCAACGCAGGACTCCAAGTCAGAGTATCCCTCTAGAATCATCGAAAATAGAGTTGGAAGGCGGCTGCAAGACCATCTAGTCCAGCCCCCTGCTCAACGCAGGACTCCAAGTCAGAGCATCCCTATAGAATGATCTAAAATAGGGGTGGAAGGGGCCTGCAAGACCATCTAGTCTAACCCCCTGCTCAATGCAGGACTCTGAGTCAGAGCATCCCTATAGAATGATTGAAAATAGGGTTGGGAGGGGTCTGCAAGAGAATCTAGTCCAGCCCCCTGCTCAATGAAGGACTCCAGGTCAGAGCATCCCTATAGAATGATGGAAAATAGGGTTGGAAGGTGCCTGCAAGACCATATATTCCAACCCCCTGCGCAACGCAGGACTCCAAGTCAGAGCATCCCTATAGAATTATCAAAAGTTAGGGTTGGAAGTGGCCTGCAGGACCATCTTCCAGCCCCCTGCTCAACGCAGTACTCCAAGTCAGAGCATCCCTATAGAATGATTGAAAATAGGGTTGGAAGGGGCCTGCAAGACCATGTATTCCAACCCCGTGCTCAACGCAGGACTCCAAGTCAGAGCAGCCCTATAGAATCATTGGAAAGTAGGGTTGGGGGGGCCTGCAAGGCTATCTAGTCCAAGCCCCTGCTCCAGGCAGGACTCCAGGTCAGAGCATCCCTATAGAATCATCGAAAATAGGGTTGGAAGGCACCTGCAAGACCATGTATTCCAACCCCGTGCTCAACGCAGGACTCCAAGTCAGAGCATCCTTATCGAATCATCTGAAAGTAGGGTTGGAAGTGGCCTGCAAGACTATCTAATACAGCCCCTTGCTCAACGCAGGACTCCAAGTCAGAGCATCCCTATAGAATAATCAAAAAGTAGGGTTGGAAGGGGCATGCAAGACCATCTAGTCCAACCCCCTGCTCAACGCAGGACTCCAAGTCAGAGTTTCCCTATAGAATGATCGAAAATAGGGTTGGAAGGGGCCTGCAAGACCATCTAGTCCAACCCCCTGCTCAACGCAGGACTCCAAGTCAGAGTATCCCTAAGGAATCATCTGAAAGTAGGGTTGGAAGTGGCCTGCAAGACTATCTAATCCAGCCCCCTCCTCAACGTAGGACTCCAAGTCAGAGCATCCCTATAGAATCATAGAAAATAGAGTTGGAAGGAACCTGCAAGACCATCTAGTCCAACCCCTTGCTCAACGCAGGACTCCAAATCAGAGCATCCCTATAAAATGATCGAAAATAGGGTTGGAAGGCGCCTGCAAGACCATGTATTCCAACCCCGTGCTCAACGCAGGACTCCAAGTCAGAGCAGCCCTATAGAATCATTGGAAAGTAGGGTTGGGGGGAGCCTGCAAGGCCATCTAGTCCAAGCCCCTGCTCCAGGCAGGACTCCAGGTCAGAGCATCCCTATAGAATGATCGAAAAAAGGTTGGAAGGCGCCTGCAAGACCATGTATTCCAACCCCGTGCTCAACGCAGGACTCCAAGTCAGAGCATCCTTATCGAAACATCTGAAAGTAGGGCTGGAAGTGGCCTGCAAGGCCATCTAGTCCAACCCCCTGCTTCACGCAGGACTCCAAGTCAGAGTATCCCTATAGAATCATCTGAAAGTAGGGTTGGAAGTGGTCTGCAAGACTATGTAATCCAGCCCCCTGCTCAACGCAGGACTCCAAGTCAGAGCATCCTTATCGAATCATCTGAAAGTAGGGTTGGAAGTGTCCTGCAAGACCATCTAGTCAAGCCCCCTGCTCAACGCAGGACTCCAAGTCAGAGCATCCCTATAGAATTATCAAAAGTTAGGGTTGGAAGGGGCCTGCAGGACCATCTTCCAGCCCCCTGCTCAACGCAGGACTCCAAGTCAGAGCATCCCTATAGAATGATGGAAAATAGGGTTGGAAGGGTCCTCCAAGACCATCCAGGGCAGCCCCTGCTCAACGCAGGACTCCAAGTCAGAGTATCCCTCTAGAATCATCGAAAATAGAGTTGGAAGGCGCCTGCAAGACCATCTAGTCCAACCCCCTGCTCAATGCAGGACTCCAAGACAGAGCATCCCTATAGAATCATCAAAAGGTAGTGTTGGAAGGCGGCTGCAAGACCATCTAGTCCAGCCCCTTGCTCAACACAGGACTCCAAGTCAGAGCATCCCTATAGAATCATCGAAAATAGAGTTGGAAGGGACCTGCAAGACCATCTAGTCCAACCCCCTGCTCAACGCAGGACTCCAAGTCAGAGCATCCCTATAGAATCATCTGAAAGTAGGGTTGGAAGTGGCCTGCAAGACCATCTAATCCAGCCCCCTGCTCAACGTAGGACTCCAAGTCAGAGCATCCCTATAGAAAGATCGAAAATAGAGTTGGAAGGCGCCTGCAAGGCCATCTAGTCCAGCCCCCTGCTCAACGCAGGACTCCAAGTCAGAGCATCCCTATAGAATGATTGAAAATAGGGTTGGAAGGCGCCTGCAAGACCTTGTATTCCAACCCCGTCCTCAACGCAGGACTCCAAGTCAGAGCAGCCCTATAGAATCATTGGAAAGTAGGGTTGGAAGTGGCCTGCAAGACCATCTAGTCCAGCCCCCTGCTCAACGCAGGACTCCAAGTCAGAGCATCCCTATATAATTATCAAAAGTTAGGGTTGGAAGGCGCCTGCAGGACCATCTTCCAGCCCCCTGCTCAACGCAGGACTCCAAGTCAGAGCAGCCCTATAGAATCATTGTAAAGTAGGGTTGGAGGGGGCCTGCAAGGCCATCTAGTCCAGCCCCGTGCTCCAGGCAGGACTCCAGGTCAGAGCATCCCTATAGAATGATCGAAAATAGGGTTGGAAGTGGCCTGCAAGACCATCTAGTCCAGCTCCCTGCTCAACGCAGGACTCCAAGTCAGAGCATCCCTATAGAATTATCAAAAGTTAGGGTTGGAAGGCGCCTGCAGTCCCATCTTCCAGCCCCCTGCTCAACGCAGGACTCCAAGTCAGAGCATCCCTATAGAATGATTGAAAATAGGGTTGGAAGGGTCCTGCAAGACCATCCAGTGCACCCCCTGCTCAACGCAGGACTCCAAGTCAGAGTATCCCTCTAGAATCATCGAAAATAGAGTTGGAAGGCGGCTGCAAGACCATCTAGTCCAGCCCCCTGCTCAACGCAGGACTCCAAGTCAGAGCATCCCTATAGAATTATCAAAAGTTAGGGTTGGAAGGGGCCTGCAGGACCATCTTCCAGCCCCCTGCTCAACGCAGGACTCCAAGTCAGAGCATCCCTATAGAATGATGGAAAATAGGGTTGGAAGGGTCCTCCAAGACCATCCAGGGCACCCCCTGCTCAACGCAGGACTCCAAGTCAGAGTATCCCTCTAGAATCATCGAAAATAGAGTTGGAAGGCGCCTGCAAGACCATCTAGTCCAACCCCCTGCTCAATGCAGGACTCCAAGACAGAGCATCCCTATAGAATCATCAAAAGGTAGTGTTGGAAGGCGGCTGCAAGACCATCTAGTCCAGCCCCTTGCTCAACACAGGACTCCAAGTCAGAGCATCCCTATAGAATCATCGAAAATAGAGTTGGAAGGGACCTGCAAGACCATCTAGTCCAACCCCCTGCTCAACGCAGGACTCCAAGTCAGAGCATCCCTATAGAATCATCTGAAAGTAGGGTTGGAAGTGGCCTGCAAGACCATCTAATCCAGCCCCCTGCTCAACGTAGGACTCCAAGTCAGAGCATCCCTATAGAAAGATCGAAAATAGAGTTGGAAGGCGCCTGCAAGGCCATCTACTCCAGCCCCCTGCTCAACGCAGGACTCCAAGTCAGAGCATCCCTATAGAATGATTGAAAATAGGGTTGGAAGGCGCCTGCAGGACCATCTTCCAGCCCCCTGCTCAACGCAGGACTCCAAGTCAGAGCAGCCCTATAGAATCATTGTAAAGTAGGGTTGGAGGGGGCCTGCAAGGCCATCTAGTCCAGCCCCCTGCTCCAGGCAGGACTCCAGGTCAGAGCATCCCTATAGAATGATCGAAAATAGGGTTGGAAGTGGCCTGCAAGACCATCTAGTCCAGCTCCCTGCTCAACGCAGGACTCCAAGTCAGAGCATCCCTATAGAATTATCAAAAGTTAGGGTTGGAAGGCGCCTGCAGTCCCATCTTCCAGCCCCCTGCTCAACGCAGGACTCCAAGTCAGAGCATCCCTATAGAATGATTGAAAATAGGGTTGGAAGGGTCCTGCAAGACCATCCAGTGCACCCCCTGCTCAACGCAGGACTCCAAGTCAGAGTATCCCTCTAGAATCATCGAAAATAGAGTTGGAAGGCGGCTGCAAGACCATCTAGTCCAGCCCCCTGCTCAACGCAGGACTCCAAGTCAGAGCATCCCTATAGAATGATCTAAAATAGGGGTGGAAGGGGCCTGCAAGACCATCTAGTCTAACCCCCTGCTCAATGCAGGACTCTGAGTCAGAGCATCCCTATAGAATGATTGAAAATAGGGTTGGGAGGGGTCTGCAAGACAATCTAGTCCAGCCCCCTGCTCAATGAAGGACTCCAGGTCAGAGCATCCCTATAGAATGATGGAAAATAGGGTTGGAAGGTGCCTGCAAGACCATGTATTCCAACCCCCTGCGCAACGCAGGACTCCAAGTCAGAGCATCCCTATAGAATTATCAAAAGTTAGGGTTGGAAGTGGCCTGCAGGACCATCTTCCAGCCCCCTGCTCAACGCAGTACTCCAAGTCAGAGCATCCCTATAGAATGATTGAAAATAGGGTTGGAAGGGGCCTGCAAGACCATGTATTCCAACCCCGTGCTCAACGCAGGACTCCAAGTCAGAGCAGCCCTATAGAATCATTGGAAAGTAGGGTTGGGGGGGCCTGCAAGGCTATCTAGTCCAAGCCCCTGCTCCAGGCAGGACTCCAGGTCAGAGCATCCCTATAGAATCATCGAAAATAGGGTTGGAAGGCACCTGCAAGACCATGTATTCCAACCCCGTGCTCAACGCAGGACTCCAAGTCAGAGCATCCTTATCGAATCATCTGAAAGTAGGGTTGGAAGTGGCCTGCAAGACTATCTAATACAGCCCCTTGCTCAACGCAGGACTCCAAGTCAGAGCATCCCTATAGAATAATCAAAAAGTAGGGTTGGAAGGGGCATGCAAGACCATCTAGTCCAACCCCCTGCTCAACGCAGGACTCCAAGTCAGAGTTTCCCTATAGAATGATCGAAAATAGGGTTGGAAGGGGCCTGCAAGACCATCTAGTCCAACCCCCTGCTCAACGCAGGACTCCAAGTCAGAGTATCCCTAAGGAATCATCTGAAAGTAGGGTTGGAAGTGGCCTGCAAGACTATCTAATCCAGCCCCCTCCTCAACGTAGGACTCCAAGTCAGAGCATCCCTATAGAATCATCGAAAATAGAGTTGGAAGGAACCTGCAAGACCATCTAGTCCAACCCCTTGCTCAACGCAGGACTCCAAATCAGAGCATCCCTATAGAATGATCGAAAATAGGGTTGGAAGGCGCCTGCAAGACCATGTATTCCAACCCCGTGCTCAACGCAGGACTCCAAGTCAGAGCAGCCCTATAGAATCATTGGAAAGTAGGGTTGGGGGGAGCCTGCAAGGCCATCTAGTCCAAGCCCCTGCTCCAGGCAGGACTCCAGGTCAGAGCATCCCTATAGAATGATCGAAAAAAGGTTGGAAGGCGCCTGCAAGACCATGTATTCCAACCCCGTGCTCAACGCAGGACTCCAAGTCAGAGCATCCTTATCGAAACATCTGAAAGTAGGGCTGGAAGTGGCCTGCAAGGCCATCTAGTCCAACCCCCTGCTTCACGCAGGACTCCAAGTCAGAGTATCCCTATAGAATCATCTGAAAGTAGCGTTGGAAGTGGTCTGCAAGACTATGTAATCCAGCCCCCTGCTCAACGCAGGACTCCAAGTCAGAGCATCCTTATCGAATCATCTGAAAGTAGGGTTGGAAGTGTCCTGCAAGACCATCTAGTCAAGCCCCCTGCTCAACGCAGGACTCCAAGTCAGAGCATCCCTATAGAATTATCAAAAGTTAGGGTTGGAAGGGGCCTGCAGGACCATCTTCCAGCCCCCTGCTCAACGCAGGACTCCAAGTCAGAGCATCCCTATAGAATGATGGAAAATAGGGTTGGAAGGGTCCTCCAAGACCATCCAGGGCAGCCCCTGCTCAACGCAGGACTCCAAGTCAGAGTATCCCTCTAGAATCATCGAAAATAGAGTTGGAAGGCGCCTGCAAGACCATCTAGTCCAACCGCCTGCTCAATGCAGGACTCCAAGACAGAGCATCCCTATAGAATCATCAAAAGGTAGTGTTGGAAGGCGGCTGCAAGACCATCTAGTCCAGCCCCTTGCTCAACACAGGACTCCAAGTCAGAGCATCCCTATAGAATCATCGAAAATAGAGTTGGAAGGGACCTGCAAGACCATCTAGTCCAACCCCCTGCTCAACGCAGGACTCCAAGTCAGAGCATCCCTATAGAATCATCTGAAAGTAGGGTTGGAAGTGGCCTGCAAGACCATCTAGTCCAGCCCCCTGCTCAACGCAGGACTCCAAGTCAGAGTTTCCCTATAGAATGATCGAAAATACGGTTGGAAGGGGCCTGCAAGACCATCTAGTCCAACCCCCTGCTCAACGCAGGACTCCAAGTCAGAGTATCCCTAAGGAATCATCTGAAAGTAGGGTTGGAAGTGGCCTGCAAGACCATCTAGTCCAGCCCCCTGCTCAACGCAGGACTCCAAGTCAGAGCATCCCTATAGAATTATCAAAAGTTAGGGTTGGAAGGCGCCTGCAGGACCATCTTCCAGCCCCCTGCTCAACGCAGGACTCCAAGTCAGAGCATCCCTATACAATGAACGAAAATAGGGTTGGAAGGGTCCTCCAAGACCATCCAGGGCACCCCCTGCTCAACGCAGGACTCCAAGTCAGAGTATCCCTCTAGAATCATCGAAAATAGAGTAGGAAGGGGCCTGCAAGACCATCTAGTCTAGCCCCCTGCTCAATGCAGGACTCCAAGACAGAGCATCCCTATAGAATCATCAAAAGGTAGGGTTGGAAGGTGGCTGCAAGACCATCTAGTCCAGCCCCCTGCTCAACGCAGGACTCCAAGTCAGAGCATCCCTATAGAATCATCAAAAATAGAGTTGAAAGGGACCTGCAAGACCATCTAGTCCTACCCCTTGCTCAACGCAGGACTCCAAGCCAGAGCATCCCTATAGAATGATCTAAAATAGGGGTGGAAGGGGCCTGCAAGACCATCTAGTCTAACCCCCTGCTCAATGCCGGACTCTAAGAGCATCCGTATAGAATCATCTGAAAGTACGGTTGGAAGGGCCTGCAAGACCATCTAGTCCAACCCCTTGCTCAACACAGGACTCCGAGTCAGAGCATCCCTATACAATGAACGAAAATAGGGTTGGAAGGGGCCGGCAAGAGATCTAGTCCAGCCCCCTGCTCAACGCAGGACTCCAAGTCTTAGTTTCCCTATAGAATGATCGAAAATAGGGTTGGAAGGCGCCTGCAAGACCATGTATTCCAACCCCGTGCTCAACGCAGGACTCCAAGTCAGAGCATCCTTATCGAATCATCTGAAAGTAGGGTTGGAAGTGGCCTGCAAGACCATCTAGTCCAGCCCCCTGCTCAACGCAGGACTCCAAGTCAGAGCATCCCTATAGAATTATCAAAAGTTAGGGTTGGAAGGCGCATGCAGGACCATCTTCCAGCCCCCTGCTCAAAGCAGGACTCCAAGTCAGAGCATCCCTATAGAATCATGGAAAATAGGGTTGGAAGGCGCCTGCAAGACCATGTATTCCAACCCCCTGCTCAACGCAGGACTCCAAGTCAGAGCATCCCTATAGAATTATCAAAAGTTAGGGTTGGAAGTGGCCTGCAGGACCATCTTCCAGCCCCCTGCTCAACGCAGGACTCCAAGTCAGAGCATCCTTATCGAATCATCTGAAAGTAGGGTTGGAAGTGTCCTGCAAGACCATCTAGTCAAGCCCCCTGCTCAACGCAGGACTCCAAGTCAGAGCATCCCTATAGAATTATCAAAAGTTAGGGTTGGAAGGGGCCTGCAGGACCATCTTCCAGCCCCCTGCTCAACGCAGGACTCCAAGTCAGAGCATCCCTATAGAATGATGGAAAATAGGGTTGGAAGGGTCCTCCAAGACCATCCAGGGCACCCCCTGCTCAACGCAGGACTCCAAGTCAGAGTATCCCTCTAGAATCATCGAAAATAGAGTTGGAAGGCGCCTGCAAGACCATCTAGTCCAACCCCCTGCTCAATGCAGGACTCCAAGACAGAGCATCCCTATAGAATCATCAAAAGGTAGTGTTGGAAGGCGGCTGCAAGACCATCTAGTCCAGCCCCTTGCTCAACACAGGACTCCAAGTCAGAGCATCCCTATAGAATCATCGAAAATAGAGTTGGAAGGGACCTGCAAGACCATCTAGTCCAACCCCCTGCTCAACGCAGGACTCCAAGTCAGAGCATCCCTATAGAATCATCTGAAAGTAGGGTTGGAAGTGGCCTGCAAGACCATCTAATCCAGCCCCCTGCTCAACGTAGGACTCCAAGTCAGAGCATCCCTATAGAAAGATCGAAAATAGAGTTGGAAGGCGCCTGCAAGGCCATCTACTCCAGCCCCCTGCTCAACGCAGGACTCCAAGTCAGAGCATCCCTATAGAATGATTGAAAATAGGGTTGGAAGGCGCCTGCAAGACCTTGTATTCCAACCCCGTCCTCAACGCAGGACTCCAAGTCAGAGCAGCCCTATAGAATCATTGGAAAGTAGGGTTGGAGGGGGCCTGCAAGGCCATCTAGTCCAGCCCCCTGCTCCAGGCAGGACTCCAGGTCAGAGCATCCCTATAGAATGATCGAAAATAGGGTTGGAAGTGGCCTGCAAGACCATCTAGTCCAGCCCCCTGCTCAACGCAGGACTCCAAGTCAGAGCATCCCTATAGAATTATCAAAAGTTAGGGTTGGAAGGCGCCTGCAGGACCATCTTCCAGCCCCCTGCTCAACGCAGGACTCCAAGTCAGAGCATCCCTATAGAATGATTGAAAATAGGGTTGGAAGGGTCCTGCAAGACCATCCAGTGCACCCCCTGCTCAACGCAGGACTCCAAGTCAGAGTATCCCTCTAGAATCATCGAAAATAGAGTTGGAAGGCGGCTGCAAGACCATCTAGTCCAGCCCCCTGCTCAACGCAGGACTCCAAGTCAGAGCATCCCTATAGAATGATCTAAAATAGGGGTGGAAGGGGCCTGCAAGACCATCTAGTCTAACCCCCTGCTCAATGCAGGACTCCGAGTCAGAGCATCCCTATAGAATGATTGAAAATGGGGTTGGGAGGGGTCTGCAAGACAATCTAGTCCAGCCCCCTGCTCAATGAAGGACTCCAGGTCAGAGCATCCCTATAGAATGATGGAAAATAGGGTTGGAAGGCGCCTGCAAGACCATGTATTCCAACCCCCTGCGCAAAGCAGGACTCCAAGTCAGAGCATCCCTATAGAATGATTGAAAATAGGGTTGGAAGGCGCCTGCAAGACCTTGTATTCCAACCCCGTCCTCAACGCAGGACTCCAAGTCAGAGCAGCCCTATAGAATCATTGGAAAGTAGGGTTGGAAGTGGCCTGCAAGACCATCTAGTCCAGCCCCCTGCTCAACGCAGGACTCCAAGTCAGAGCATCCCTATATAATTATCAAAAGTTAGGGTTGGAAGGCGCCTGCAGGACCATCTTCCAGCCCCCTGCTCAACGCAGGACTCCAAGTCAGAGCAGCCCTATAGAATCATTGTAAAGTAGGGTTGGAGGGGGCCTGCAAGGCCATCTAGTCCAGCCCCGTGCTCCAGGCAGGACTCCAGGTCAGAGCATCCCTATAGAATGATCGAAAATAGGGTTGGAAGTGGCCTGCAAGACCATCTAGTCCAGCTCCCTGCTCAACGCAGGACTCCAAGTCAGAGCATCCCTATAGAATTATCAAAAGTTAGGGTTGGAAGGCGCCTGCAGTCCCATCTTCCAGCCCCCTGCTCAACGCAGGACTCCAAGTCAGAGCATCCCTATAGAATGATTGAAAATAGGGTTGGAAGGGTCCTGCAAGACCATCCAGTGCACCCCCTGCTCAACGCAGGACTCCAAGTCAGAGTATCCCTCTAGAATCATCGAAAATAGAGTTGGAAGGCGGCTGCAAGACCATCTAGTCCAGCCCCCTGCTCAACGCAGGACTCCAAGTCAGAGCATCCCTATAGAATTATCAAAAGTTAGGGTTGGAAGGGGCCTGCAGGACCATCTTCCAGCCCCCTGCTCAACGCAGGACTCCAAGTCAGAGCATCCCTATAGAATGATGGAAAATAGGGTTGGAAGGGTCCTCCAAGACCATCCAGGGCACCCCCTGCTCAACGCAGGACTCCAAGTCAGAGTATCCCTCTAGAATCATCGAAAATAGAGTTGGAAGGCGCCTGCAAGACCATCTAGTCCAACCCCCTGCTCAATGCAGGACTCCAAGACAGAGCATCCCTATAGAATCATCAAAAGGTAGTGTTGGAAGGCGGCTGCAAGACCATCTAGTCCAGCCCCTTGCTCAACACAGGACTCCAAGTCAGAGCATCCCTATAGAATCATCGAAAATAGAGTTGGAAGGGACCTGCAAGACCATCTAGTCCAACCCCCTGCTCAACGCAGGACTCCAAGTCAGAGCATCCCTATAGAATCATCTGAAAGTAGGGTTGGAAGTGGCCTGCAAGACCATCTAATCCAGCCCCCTGCTCAACGTAGGACTCCAAGTCAGAGCATCCCTATAGAAAGATCGAAAATAGAGTTGGAAGGCGCCTGCAAGGCCATCTACTCCAGCCCCCTGCTCAACGCAGGACTCCAAGTCAGAGCATCCCTATAGAATGATTGAAAATAGGGTTGGAAGGCGCCTGCAGGACCATCTTCCAGCCCCCTGCTCAACGCAGGACTCCAAGTCAGAGCAGCCCTATAGAATCATTGTAAAGTAGGGTTGGAGGGGGCCTGCAAGGCCATCTAGTCCAGCCCCGTGCTCCAGGCAGGACTCCAGGTCAGAGCATCCCTATAGAATGATCGAAAATAGGGTTGGAAGTGGCCTGCAAGACCATCTAGTCCAGCTCCCTGCTCAACGCAGGACTCCAAGTCAGAGCATCCCTATAGAATTATCAAAAGTTAGGGTTGGAAGGCGCCTGCAGTCCCATCTTCCAGCCCCCTGCTCAACGCAGGACTCCAAGTCAGAGCATCCCTATAGAATGATTGAAAATAGGGTTGGAAGGGTCCTGCAAGACCATCCAGTGCACCCCCTGCTCAACGCAGGACTCCAAGTCAGAGTATCCCTCTAGAATCATCGAAAATAGAGTTGGAAGGCGGCTGCAAGACCATCTAGTCCAGCCCCCTGCTCAACGCAGGACTCCAAGTCAGAGCATCCCTATAGAATGATCTAAAATAGGGGTGGAAGGGGCCTGCAAGACCATCTAGTCTAACCCCCTGCTCAATGCAGGACTCTGAGTCAGAGCATCCCTATAGAATGATTGAAAAAAGGGTTGGGAGGGGTCTGCAAGACAATCTAGTCCAGCCCCCTGCTCAATGAAGGACTCCAGGTCAGAGCATCCCTATAGAATGATGGAAAATAGGGTTGGAAGGTGCCTGCAAGACCATGTATTCCAACCCCCTGCGCAACGCAGGACTCCAAGTCAGAGCATCCCTATAGAATTATCAAAAGTTAGGGTTGGAAGTGGCCTGCAGGACCATCTTCCAGCCCCCTGCTCAACGCAGTACTCCAAGTCAGAGCATCCCTATAGAATGATTGAAAATAGGGTTGGAAGGGGCCTGCAAGACCATGTATTCCAACCCCGTGCTCAACGCAGGACTCCAAGTCAGAGCAGCCCTATAGAATCATTGGAAAGTAGGGTTGGGGGGGCCTGCAAGGCTATCTAGTCCAAGCCCCTGCTCCAGGCAGGACTCCAGGTCAGAGCATCCCTATAGAATCATCGAAAATAGGGTTGGAAGGCACCTGCAAGACCATGTATTCCAACCCCGTGCTCAACGCAGGACTCCAAGTCAGAGCATCCTTATCGAATCATCTGAAAGTAGGGTTGGAAGTGGCCTGCAAGACTATCTAATACAGCCCCTTGCTCAACGCAGGACTCCAAGTCAGAGCATCCCTATAGAATAATCAAAAAGTAGGGTTGGAAGGGGCATGCAAGACCATCTAGTCCAACCCCCTGCTCAACGCAGGACTCCAAGTCAGAGTTTCCCTATAGAATGATCGAAAATAGGGTTGGAAGGGGCCTGCAAGACCATCTAGTCCAACCCCCTGCTCAACGCAGGACTCCAAGTCAGAGTATCCCTAAGGAATCATCTGAAAGTAGGGTTGGAAGTGGCCTGCAAGACTATCTAATCCAGCCCCCTCCTCAACGTAGGACTCCAAGTCAGAGCATCCCTATAGAATCATCGAAAATAGAGTTGGAAGGAACCTGCAAGACCATCTAGTCCAACCCCTTGCTCAACGCAGGACTCCAAATCAGAGCATCCCTATAGAATGATCGAAAATAGGGTTGGAAGGCGCCTGCAAGACCATGTATTCCAACCCCGTGCTCAACGCAGGACTCCAAGTCAGAGCAGCCCTATAGAATCATTGGAAAGTAGGGTTGGGGGGAGCCTGCAAGGCCATCTAGTCCAAGCCCCTGCTCCAGGCAGGACTCCAGGTCAGAGCATCCCTATAGAATGATCGAAAAAAGGTTGGAAGGCGCCTGCAAGACCATGTATTCCAACCCCGTGCTCAACGCAGGACTCCAAGTCAGAGCATCCTTATCGAAACATCTGAAAGTAGGGCTGGAAGTGGCCTGCAAGGCCATCTAGTCCAACCCCCTGCTTCACGCAGGACTCCAAGTCAGAGTATCCCTATAGAATCATCTGAAAGTAGCGTTGGAAGTGGTCTGCAAGACTATGTAATCCAGCCCCCTGCTCAACGCAGGACTCCAAGTCAGAGCATCCTTATCGAATCATCTGAAAGTAGGGTTGGAAGTGTCCTGCAAGACCATCTAGTCAAGCCCCCTGCTCAACGCAGGACTCCAAGTCAGAGCATCCCTATAGAATTATCAAAAGTTAGGGTTGGAAGGGGCCTGCAGGACCATCTTCCAGCCCCCTGCTCAACGCAGGACTCCAAGTCAGAGCATCCCTATAGAATGATGGAAAATAGGGTTGGAAGGGTCCTCCAAGACCATCCAGGGCAGCCCCTGCTCAACGCAGGACTCCAAGTCAGAGTATCCCTCTAGAATCATCGAAAATAGAGTTGGAAGGCGCCTGCAAGACCATCTAGTCCAACCGCCTGCTCAATGCAGGACTCCAAGACAGAGCATCCCTATAGAATCATCAAAAGGTAGTGTTGGAAGGCGGCTGCAAGACCATCTAGTCCAGCCCCTTGCTCAACACAGGACTCCAAGTCAGAGCATCCCTATAGAATCATCGAAAATAGAGTTGGAAGGGACCTGCAAGACCATCTAGTCCAACCCCCTGCTCAACGCAGGACTCCAAGTCAGAGCATCCCTATAGAATCATCTGAAAGTAGGGTTGGAAGTGGCCTGCAAGACCATCTAGTCCAGCCCCCTGCTCAACGCAGGACTCCAAGTCAGAGTTTCCCTATAGAATGATCGAAAATAGGGTTGGAAGGGGCCTGCAAGACCATCTAGTCCAACCCCCTGCTCAACGCAGGACTCCAAGTCAGAGTATCCCTAAGGAATCATCTGAAAGTAGGGTTGGAAGTGGCCTGCAAGACCATCTAGTCCAGCCCCCTGCTCAACGCAGGACTCCAAGTCAGAGCATCCCTATAGAATTATCAAAAGTTAGGGTTGGAAGGCGCCTGCAGGACCATCTTCCAGCCCCCTGCTCAACGCAGGACTCCAAGTCAGAGCATCCCTATACAATGAACGAAAATAGGGTTGGAAGGGTCCTCCAAGACCATCCAGGGCACCCCCTGCTCAACGCAGGACTCCAAGTCAGAGTATCCCTCTAGAATCATCGAAAATAGAGTAGGAAGGGGCCTGCAAGACCATCTAGTCTAGCCCCCTGCTCAATGCAGGACTCCAAGACAGAGCATCCCTATAGAATCATCAAAAGGTAGGGTTGGAAGGTGGCTGCAAGACCATCTAGTCCAGCCCCCTGCTCAACGCAGGACTCCAAGTCAGAGCATCCCTATAGAATCATCAAAAATAGAGTTGAAAGGGACCTGCAAGACCATCTAGTCCTACCCCTTGCTCAACGCAGGACTCCAAGCCAGAGCATCCCTATAGAATGATCTAAAATAGGGGTGGAAGGGGCCTGCAAGACCATCTAGTCTAACCCCCTGCTCAATGCCGGACTCTAAGAGCATCCGTATAGAATCATCTGAAAGTACGGTTGGAAGGGCCTGCAAGACCATCTAGTCCAACCCCTTGCTCAACACAGGACTCCGAGTCAGAGCATCCCTATACAATGAACGAAAATAGGGTTGGAAGGGGCCGGCAAGAGATCTAGTCCAGCCCCCTGCTCAACGCAGGACTCCAAGTCAGAGCATCCTTATCGAATCATCTGAAAGTAGGGTTGGAAGTGGCCTGCAAGACCATCTAGTCCAGCCCCCTGCTCAACGCAGGACTCCAAGTCAGAGCATCCCTATAGAATTATCAAAAGTTAGGGTTGGAAGGCGCATGCAGGACCATCTTCCAGCCCCCTGCTCAAAGCAGGACTCCAAGTCAGAGCATCCCTATAGAATCATGGAAAATAGGGTTGGAAGGCGCCTGCAAGACCATGTATTCCAACCCCCTGCTCAACGCAGGACTCCAAGTCAGAGCATCCCTATAGAATTATCAAAAGTTAGGGTTGGAAGTGGCCTGCAGGACCATCTTCCAGCCCCCTGCTCAACGCAGGACTCCAAGTCAGAGCATCCTTATCGAATCATCTGAAAGTAGGGTTGGAAGTGTCCTGCAAGACCATCTAGTCAAGCCCCCTGCTCAACGCAGGACTCCAAGTCAGAGCATCCCTATAGAATTATCAAAAGTTAGGGTTGGAAGGGGCCTGCAGGACCATCTTCCAGCCCCCTGCTCAACGCAGGACTCCAAGTCAGAGCATCCCTATAGAATGATGGAAAATAGGGTTGGAAGGGTCCTCCAAGACCATCCAGGGCACCCCCTGCTCAACGCAGGACTCCAAGTCAGAGTATCCCTCTAGAATCATCGAAAATAGAGTTGGAAGGCGCCTGCAAGACCATCTAGTCCAACCCCCTGCTCAATGCAGGACTCCAAGACAGAGCATCCCTATAGAATCATCAAAAGGTAGTGTTGGAAGGCGGCTGCAAGACCATCTAGTCCAGCCCCTTGCTCAACACAGGACTCCAAGTCAGAGCATCCCTATAGAATCATCGAAAATAGAGTTGGAAGGGACCTGCAAGACCATCTAGTCCAACCCCCTGCTCAACGCAGGACTCCAAGTCAGAGCATCCCTATAGAATCATCTGAAAGTAGGGTTGGAAGTGGCCTGCAAGACCATCTAATCCAGCCCCCTGCTCAACGTAGGACTCCAAGTCAGAGCATCCCTATAGAAAGATCGAAAATAGAGTTGGAAGGCGCCTGCAAGGCCATCTACTCCAGCCCCCTGCTCAACGCAGGACTCCAAGTCAGAGCATCCCTATAGAATGATTGAAAATAGGGTTGGAAGGCGCCTGCAAGACCTTGTATTCCAACCCCGTCCTCAACGCAGGACTCCAAGTCAGAGCAGCCCTATAGAATCATTGGAAAGTAGGGTTGGAGGGGGCCTGCAAGGCCATCTAGTCCAGCCCCCTGCTCCAGGCAGGACTCCAGGTCAGAGCATCCCTATAGAATGATCGAAAATAGGGTTGGAAGTGGCCTGCAAGACCATCTAGTCCAGCCCCCTGCTCAACGCAGGACTCCAAGTCAGAGCATCCCTATAGAATTATCAAAAGTTAGGGTTGGAAGGCGCCTGCAGGACCATCTTCCAGCCCCCTGCTCAACGCAGGACTCCAAGTCAGAGCATCCCTATAGAATGATTGAAAATAGGGTTGGAAGGGTCCTGCAAGACCATCCAGTGCACCCCCTGCTCAACGCAGGACTCCAAGTCAGAGTATCCCTCTAGAATCATCGAAAATAGAGTTGGAAGGCGGCTGCAAGACCATCTAGTCCAGCCCCCTGCTCAACGCAGGACTCCAAGTCAGAGCATCCCTATAGAATGATCTAAAATAGGGGTGGAAGGGGCCTGCAAGACCATCTAGTCTAACCCCCTGCTCAATGCAGGACTCCGAGTCAGAGCATCCCTATAGAATGATTGAAAATGGGGTTGGGAGGGGTCTGCAAGACAATCTAGTCCAGCCCCCTGCTCAATGAAGGACTCCAGGTCAGAGCATCCCTATAGAATGATGGAAAATAGGGTTGGAAGGCGCCTGCAAGACCATGTATTCCAACCCCCTGCGCAAAGCAGGACTCCAAGTCAGAGCATCCCTATAGAAAGATCGAAAATAGAGTTGGAAGGCGCCTGCAAGGCCATCTAGTCCAGCCCCCTGCTCAACGCAGGACTCCAAGTCAGAGCATCCCTATAGAATGATCGAAAATAGGGTTGGACGGCGCCTGAAGACCATGTATTCCAACCCCGTGCTCAACGCAGGACTCCAAGTCAGAGCATCCTTATCGAATCATCTGAAAGTAGGGTTGGAAGTGGCCTGCAAGACCATCTAGTCCAGCCCCCTGCTCAACGCAGGACTCCAAGTCAGAGCATCCCTATATAATTATCAAAAGTTAGGGTTGGAAGGCGCCTGCAGGACCATCTTCCAGCCCCCTGCTCAACTCAGGACTCCAAGTCAGAGCAGCCCTATAGAATCATTGTAAAGTAGGGTTGGAGGGGGCCTGCAAGGCCATCTAGTCCAGCCCCGTGCTCCAGGCAGGACTCCAGGTCAGAGCATCCCTATAGAATGATCGAAAATAGGGTTGGAAGTGGCCTGCAAGACCATCTAGTCCAGCTCCCTGCTTAACGCAGGACTCCAAGTCAGAGCATCCCTATAGAATTATCAAAAGTTAGGGTTGGAAGGCGCCTGCAGTCCCATCTTCCAGCCCCCTGCTCAACGCAGGACTCCAAGTCAGAGCATCCCTATAGAATGATTGAAAATAGGGTTGGAAGGGTCCTGCAAGACCATCCAGTGCACCCCCTGCTCAACGCAGGACTCCAAGTCAGAGTATCCCTCTAGAATCATCGAAAATAGAGTTGGAAGGCGGCTGCAAGACCATCTAGTCCAGCCCCCTGCTCAACGCAGGACTCCAAGTCAGAGCATCCCTATAGAATGATCTAAAATAGGGGTGGAAGGGGCCTGCAAGACCATCTAGTCTAACCCCCTGCTCAATGCAGGACTCTGAGTCAGAGCATCCCTATAGAATGATTGAAAATAGGGTTGGGAGGGGTCTGCAAGACAATCTAGTCCAGCCCCCTGCTCAATGAAGGACTCCAGGTCAGAGCATCCCTATAGAATGATGGAAAATAGGGTTGGAAGGTGCCTGCAAGACCATGTATTCCAACCCCCTGCGCAACGCAGGACTCCAAGTCAGAGCATCCCTATAGAATTATCAAAAGTTAGGGTTGGAAGTGGCCTGCAGGACCATCTTCCAGCCCCCTGCTCAACGCAGTACTCCAAGTCAGAGCATCCCTATAGAATGATTGAAAATAGGGTTGGAAGGGGCCTGCAAGACCATGTATTCCAACCCCGTGCTCAACGCAGGACTCCAAGTCAGAGCAGCCCTATAGAATCATTGGAAAGTAGGGTTGGGGGGGCCTGCAAGGCTATCTAGTCCAAGCCCCTGCTCCAGGCAGGACTCCAGGTCAGAGCATCCCTATAGAATCATCGAAAATAGGGTTGGAAGGCACCTGCAAGACCATGTATTCCAACCCCGTGCTCAACGCAGGACTCCAAGTCAGAGCATCCTTATCGAAACATCTGAAAGTAGGGCTGGAAGTGGCCTGCAAGGCCATCTAGTCCAACCCCCTGCTTCACGCAGGACTCCAAGTCAGAGTATCCCTATAGAATCATCTGAAAGTAGGGTTGGAAGTGGTCTGCAAGACTATGTAATCCAGCCCCCTGCTCAACGCAGGACTCCAAGTCAGAGCATCCTTATCGAATCATCTGAAAGTAGGGTTGGAAGTGTCCTGCAAGACCATCTAGTCAAGCCCCCTGCTCAACGCAGGACTCCAAGTCAGAGCATCCCTATAGAATTATCAAAAGTTAGGGTTGGAAGGGGCCTGCAGGACCATCTTCCAGCCCCCTGCTCAACGCAGGACTCCAAGTCAGAGCATCCCTATAGAATGATGGAAAATAGGGTTGGAAGGGTCCTCCAAGACCATCCAGGGCAGCCCCTGCTCAACGCAGGACTCCAAGTCAGAGTATCCCTCTAGAATCATCGAAAATAGAGTTGGAAGGCGCCTGCAAGACCATCTAGTCCAACCCCCTGCTCAATGCAGGACTCCAAGACAGAGCATCCCTATAGAATCATCAAAAGGTAGTGTTGGAAGGCGGCTGCAAGACCATCTAGTCCAGCCCCTTGCTCAACACAGGACTCCAAGTCAGAGCATCCCTATAGAATCATCGAAAATAGAGTTGGAAGGGACCTGCAAGACCATCTAGTCCAACCCCCTGCTCAACGCAGGACTCCAAGTCAGAGCATCCCTATAGAATCATCTGAAAGTAGGGTTGGAAGTGGCCTGCAAGACCATCTAATCCAGCCCCCTGCTCAACGTAGGACTCCAAGTCAGAGCATCCCTATAGAAAGATCGAAAATAGAGTTGGAAGGCGCCTGCAAGGCCATCTAGTCCAGCCCCCTGCTCAACGCAGGACTCCAAGTCAGAGCATCCCTATAGAATGATTGAAAATAGGGTTGGAAGGCGCCTGCAAGACCTTGTATTCCAACCCCGTCCTCAACGCAGGACTCCAAGTCAGAGCAGCCCTATAGAATCATTGGAAAGTAGGGTTGGAGGGGGCCTGCAAGGCCATCTAGTCCAGCCCCCTGCTCCAGGCAGGACTCCAGGTCAGAGCATCCCTATAGAATGATCGAAAATAGGGTTGGAAGTGGCCTGCAAGACCATCTAGTCCAGCCCCCTGCTCAACGCAGGACTCCAAGTCAGAGCATCCCTATAGAATTATCAAAAGTTAGGGTTGGAAGGCGCCTGCAGGACCATCTTCCAGCCCTCTGCTCAACGCAGGACTCCAAGTCAGAGCATCCCTATAGAATGATTGAAAATAGGGTTGGAAGGGTCCTGCAAGACCATCCAGTGCACCCCCTGCTCAACGCAGGACTCCAAGTCAGAGTATCCCTCTAGAATCATCGAAAATAGAGTTGGAAGGCGGCTGCAAGACCATCTAGTCCAGCCCCCTGCTCAACGCAGGACTCCAAGTCAGAGCATCCCTATAGAATGATCTAAAATAGGGGTGGAAGGGGCCTGCAAGACCATCTAGTCTAACCCCCTGCTCAATGCAGGACTCCGAGTCAGAGCTTCCCTATAGAATGATTGAAAATGGGGTTGGGAGGGGTCTGCAAGACAATCTAGTCCAGCCCCCTGCTCAATGAAGGACTCCAGGTCAGAGCATCCCTATAGAATGATGGAAAATAGGGTTGGAAGGCGCCTGCAAGACCATGTATTCCAATCCCCTGCGCAACGCAGGACTCCAAGTCAGAGCATCCCTATAGAAAGATCGAAAATAGAGTTGGAAGGCGCCTGCAAGGCCATCTAGTCCAGCCCCCTGCTCAACGCAGGACTCCAAGTCAGAGCATCCCTATAGAATGATCGAAAATAGGGTTGGAAGGCGCCTGAAGACCATGTATTCCAACCCCGTGCTCAACGCAGGACTCCAAGTCAGAGCATCCTTATCGAATCATCTGAAAGTAGGGTTGGAAGTGGCCTGCAAGACCATCTAGTCCAGCCCCCTGCTCAACGCAGGACTCCAAGTCAGAGCATCCCTATATAATTATCAAAAGTTAGGGTTGGAAGGCGCCTGCAGGACCATCTTCCAGCCCCCTGCTCAACGCAGGACTCCAAGTCTTAGCAGCCCTATAGAATCATTGTAAAGTAGGGTTGGAGGGGGCCTGCAAGGCCATCTAGTCCAGCCCCGTGCTCCAGGCAGGACTCCAGGTCAGAGCATCCCTATAGAATGATCGAAAATTGGGTTGGAAGTGGCCTGCAAGACCATCTAGTCCAGCTCCCTGCTCAACGCAGGACTCCAAGTCAGAGCATCCCTATAGAATTATCAAAAGTTAGGGTTGGAAGGCGCCTGCAGTCCCATCTTCCAGCCCCCTGCTCAACGCAGGACTCCAAGTCAGAGCATCCCTATAGAATGATTGAAAATAGGGTTGGAAGGGTCCTGCAAGACCATCCAGTGCACCCCCTGCTCAACGCAGGACTCCAAGTCAGAGTATCCCTCTAGAATCATCGAAAATAGAGTTGGAAGGCGGCTGCAAGACCATCTATTCCAGCCCCCTGCTCAACGCAGGACTCCAAGTCAGAGCATCCCTATAGAATGATCTAAAATAGGGGTGGAAGGGGCCTGCAAGACCATCTAGTCTAACCCCCTGCTCAATGCAGGACTCTGAGTCAGAGCATCCCTATAGAATGATTGAAAATAGGGTTGGGAGGGGTCTGCAAGACAATCTAGTCCAGCCCCCTGCTCAATGAAGGACTCCAGGTCAGAGCATCCCTATAGAATGATGGAAAATAGGGTTGGAAGGTGCCTGCAAGACCATGTATTCCAACCACCTGCGCAACGCAGGACTCCAAGTCAGAGCATCCCTATAGAATTATCAAAAGTTAGGGTTGGAAGTGGCCTGCAGGACCATCTTCCAGCCCCCTGCTCAACGCAGTACTCCAAGTCAGAGCATCCCTATAGAATGATTGAAAATAGGGTTGGAAGGGGCCTGCAAGACCATGTATTCCAACCCCGTGCTCAACGCAGGACTCCAAGTCAGAGCAGCCCTATAGAATCATTGGAAAGTAGGGTTGGGGGGGCCTGCAAGGCTATCTAGTCCAAGCCCCTGCTCCAGGCAGGACTCCAGGTCAGAGCATCCCTATAGAAT
This sequence comes from Heloderma suspectum, assembly GCF_057233095.1. NCBI lineage: Eukaryota > Metazoa > Chordata > Lepidosauria > Squamata > Helodermatidae > Heloderma > Heloderma suspectum. Next base: position 51,140,071 of record NC_139475.1, read on the forward strand.
CATCGAAAATAGGGTTGGAAGGCACCTGCAAGACCATGTATTCCAACCCCGTGCTCAACGCAGGACTCCAAGTCAGAGCATCCTTATCGAATCATCTGAAAGTAGGGTTGGAAGTGGCCTGCAAGACTATCTAATACAGCCCCTTGCTCAACGCAGGACTCCAAGTCAGAGCATCCCTATAGAATAATCAAAAAGTAGGGTTGGAAGGGGCATGCAAGACCATCTAGTCCAACCCCCTGCTCAACGCAGGACTCCAAGTCAGAGTTTCCCTATAGAATGATCGAAAATAGGGTTGGAAGGGGCCTGCAAGACCATCTAGTCCAACCCCCTGCTCAACGCAGGACTCCAAGTCAGAGTATCCCTAAGGAATCATCTGAAAGTAGGGTTGGAAGTGGCCTGCAAGACTATCTAATCCAGCCCCCTCCTCAACGTAGGACTCCAAGTCAGAGCATCCCTATAGAATCATAGAAAATAGAGTTGGAAGGAACCTGCAAGACCATCTAGTCCAACCCCTTGCTCAACGCAGGACTCCAAATCAGAGCATCCCTATAGAATGATCGAAAATAGGGTTGGAAGGCGCCTGCAAGACCATGTATTCCAACCCCGTGCTCAACGCAGGACTCCAAGTCAGAGCAGCCCTATAGAATCATTGGAAAGTAGGGTTGGGGGGAGCCTGCAAGGCCATCTAGTCCAAGCCCCTGCTCCAGGCAGGACTCCAGGTCAGAGCATCCCTATAGAATGATCGAAAAAAGGTTGGAAGGCGCCTGCAAGACCATGTATTCCAACCCCGTGCTCAACGCAGGACTCCAAGTCAGAGCATCCTTATCGAAACATCTGAAAGTAGGGCTGGAAGTGGCCTGCAAGGCCATCTAGTCCAACCCCCTGCTTCACGCAGGACTCCAAGTCAGAGTATCCCTATAGAATCATCTGAAAGTAGGGTTGGAAGTGGTCTGCAAGACTATGTAATCCAGCCCCCTGCTCAACGCAGGACTCCAAGTCAGAGCATCCTTATCGAATCATCTGAAAGTAGGGTTGGAAGTGTCCTGCAAGACCATCTAGTCAAGCCCCCTGCTCAACGCAGGACTCCAAGTCAGAGCATCCCTATAGAATTATCAAAAGTTAGGGTTGGAAGGGGCCTGCAGGACCATCTTCCAGCCCCCTGCTCAACGCAGGACTCCAAGTCAGAGCATCCCTATAGAATGATGGAAAATAGGGTTGGAAGGGTCCTCCAAGACCATCCAGGGCAGCCCCTGCTCAACGCAGGACTCCAAGTCAGAGTATCCCTCTAGAATCATCGAAAATAGAGTTGGAAGGCGCCTGCAAGACCATCTAGTCCAACCCCCTGCTCAATGCAGGACTCCAAGACAGAGCATCCCTATAGAATCATCAAAAGGTAGTGTTGGAAGGCGGCTGCAAGACCATCTAGTCCAGCCCCTTGCTCAACACAGGACTCCAAGTCAGAGCATCCCTATAGAATCATCGAAAATAGAGTTGGAAGGGACCTGCAAGACCATCTAGTCCAACCCCCTGCTCAACGCAGGACTCCAAGTCAGAGCATCCCTATAGAATCATCTGAAAGTAGGGTTGGAAGTGGCCTGCAAGACCATCTAATCCAGCCCCCTGCTCAACGTAGGACTCCAAGTCAGAGCATCCCTATAGAAAGATCGAAAATAGAGTTGGAAGGCGCCTGCAAGGCCATCTAGTCCAGCCCCCTGCTCAACGCAGGACTCCAAGTCAGAGCATCCCTATAGAATGATTGAAAATAGGGTTGGAAGGCGCCTGCAAGACCTTGTATTCCAACCCCGTCCTCAACGCAGGACTCCAAGTCAGAGCAGCCCTATAGAATCATTGGAAAGTAGGGTTGGAGGGGGCCTGCAAGGCCATCTAGTCCAGCCCCCTGCTCCAGGCAGGACTCCAGGTCAGAGCATCCCTATAGAATGATCGAAAATAGGGTTGGAAGTGGCCTGCAAGACCATCTAGTCCAGCCCCCTGCTCAACGCAGGACTCCAAGTCAGAGCATCCCTATAGAATTATCAAAAGTTAGGGTTGGAAGGCGCCTGCAGGACCATCTTCCAGCCCTCTGCTCAACGCAGGACTCCAAGTCAGAGCATCCCTATAGAATGATTGAAAATAGGGTTGGAAGGGTCCTGCAAGACCATCCAGTGCACCCCCTGCTCAACGCAGGACTCCAAGTCAGAGTATCCCTCTAGAATCATCGAAAATAGAGTTGGAAGGCGGCTGCAAGACCATCTAGTCCAGCCCCCTGCTCAACGCAGGACTCCAAGTCAGAGCATCCCTATAGAATGATCTAAAATAGGGGTGGAAGGGGCCTGCAAGACCATCTAGTCTAACCCCCTGCTCAATGCAGGACTCCGAGTCAGAGCTTCCCTATAGAATGATTGAAAATGGGGTTGGGAGGGGTCTGCAAGACAATCTAGTCCAGCCCCCTGCTCAATGAAGGACTCCAGGTCAGAGCATCCCTATAGAATGATGGAAAATAGGGTTGGAAGGCGCCTGCAAGACCATGTATTCCAATCCCCTGCGCAACGCAGGACTCCAAGTCAGAGCATCCCTATAGAAAGATCGAAAATAGAGTTGGAAGGCGCCTGCAAGGCCATCTAGTCCAGCCCCCTGCTCAACGCAGGACTCCAAGTCAGAGCATCCCTATAGAATGATCGAAAATAGGGTTGGAAGGCGCCTGAAGACCATGTATTCCAACCCCGTGCTCAACGCAGGACTCCAAGTCAGAGCATCCTTATCGAATCATCTGAAAGTAGGGTTGGAAGTGGCCTGCAAGACCATCTAGTCCAGCCCCCTGCTCAACGCAGGACTCCAAGTCAGAGCATCCCTATATAATTATCAAAAGTTAGGGTTGGAAGGCGCCTGCAGGACCATCTTCCAGCCCCCTGCTCAACGCAGGACTCCAAGTCAGAGCAGCCCTATAGAATCATTGTAAAGTAGGGTTGGAGGGGGCCTGCAAGGCCATCTAGTCCAGCCCCGTGCTCCAGGCAGGACTCCAGGTCAGAGCATCCCTATAGAATGATCGAAAATAGGGTTGGAAGTGGCCTGCAAGACCATCTAGTCCAGCTCCCTGCTCAACGCAGGACTCCAAGTCAGAGCATCCCTATAGAATTATCAAAAGTTAGGGTTGGAAGGCGCCTGCAGTCCCATCTTCCAGCCCCCTGCTCAACGCAGGACTCCAAGTCAGAGCATCCCTATAGAATGATTGAAAATAGGGTTGGAAGGGTCCTGCAAGACCATCCAGTGCACCCCCTGCTCAACGCAGGACTCCAAGTCAGAGTATCCCTCTAGAATCATCGAAAATAGAGTTGGAAGGCGGCTGCAAGACCATCTATTCCAGCCCCCTGCTCAACGCAGGACTCCAAGTCAGAGCATCCCTATAGAATGATCTAAAATAGGGGTGGAAGGGGCCTGCAAGACCATCTAGTCTAACCCCCTGCTCAATGCAGGACTCTGAGTCAGAGCATCCCTATAGAATGATTGAAAATAGGGTTGGGAGGGGTCTGCAAGACAATCTAGTCCAGCCCCCTGCTCAATGAAGGACTCCAGGTCAGAGCATCCCTATAGAATGATGGAAAATAGGGTTGGAAGGTGCCTGCAAGACCATGTATTCCAACCACCTGCGCAACGCAGGACTCCAAGTCAGAGCATCCCTATAGAATTATCAAAAGTTAGGGTTGGAAGTGGCCTGCAGGACCATCTTCCAGCCCCCTGCTCAACGCAGTACTCCAAGTCAGAGCATCCCTATAGAATGATTGAAAATAGGGTTGGAAGGGGCCTGCAAGACCATGTATTCCAACCCCGTGCTCAACGCAGGACTCCAAGTCAGAGCAGCCCTATAGAATCATTGGAAAGTAGGGTTGGGGGGGCCTGCAAGGCTATCTAGTCCAAGCCCCTGCTCCAGGCAGGACTCCAGGTCAGAGCATCCCTATAGAATCATCGAAAATAGGGTTGGAAGGCACCTGCAAGACCATGTATTCCAACCCCGTGCTCAACGCAGGACTCCAAGTCAGAGCATCCTTATCGAATCATCTGAAAGTAGGGTTGGAAGTGGCCTGCAAGACTATCTAATACAGCCCCTTGCTCAACGCAGGACTCCAAGTCAGAGCATCCCTATAGAATAATCAAAAAGTAGGGTTGGAAGGGGCATGCAAGACCATCTAGTCCAACCCCCTGCTCAACGCAGGACTCCAAGTCAGAGTATCCCTAAGGAATCATCTGAAAGTAGGGTTGGAAGTGGCCTGCAAGACTATCTAATCCAGCCCCCTCCTCAACGTAGGACTCCAAGTCAGAGCATCCCTATAGAATCATCGAAAATAGAGTTGGAAGGAACCTGCAAGACCATCTAGTCCAACCCCTTGCTCAACGCAGGACTCCAAATCAGAGCATCCCTATAGAATGATCGAAAATAGGGTTGGAAGGCGCCTGCAAGACCATGTATTCCAACCCCGTGCTCAACGCAGGACTCCAAGTCAGAGCATCCTTATCGAATCATCTGAAAGTAGGGTTGGAAGTGGCCTGCAAGACCATCTAGTCCAGCCCCCTGCTCAACGCAGGACTCCAAGTCAGAGCATCCCTAGAGAATTATCAAAAGTTAGGGTTGGAAGGCGCCTGCAGGACCATCTTCCAGCCCCCTGCTCAACGCAGGACTCCAAGTCAGAGCATCCCTATAGAATGATTGAAAATAGGGTTGGAAGGGTCCTCCAAGACCATCCAGGGCACCCCCTGCTCAACGCAGGACTCCAAGTCAGAGTATCCCTCTAGAATCATCGAAAATAGAGTTGGAAGGGGCCTGCAAGACCATCTAGTCCAGCCCCCTGCTCAATGCAGGACTCCAAGACAGAGCATCCCTATAGAATCATCAAAAGGTAGGGTTGGAAGGGACCTGCAAGACCATCTAGTCCAACCCCCTGCTCAACGCCGGACTCCAAGTCAGAGCATCCCTATAGAATCATCTGAAAGTAGGGTTGGAAGTGGCCTGCAAGACTATCTAATCCAGCCCCCTGCTCAACGTAGGACTCCAAGTCAGAGCATCCCTATAGAAAGATCGAAAATAGAGTTGGAAGGCGCCTGCAAGGCCATCTAGTCCAGCCTCCTGCTCAACGCAGGACTCCAAGTCAGAGCATCCCTATAGAATGATCGAAAATAGGGTTGGAAGGCGCCTGAAGACCATGTATTCCAACCCCGTGCTCAACGCAGGACTCCAAGTCAGAGCATCCTTATCGAATCATCTGAAAGTAGGGTTGGAAGTGGCCTGCAAGACCATCTAGTCCAGCCCCCTGCTCAACGCAGGATTCCAAGTCAGAGCATCCCTATATAATTATCAAAAGTTAGGGTTGGAAGGCGCCTGCAGGACCATCTTCCAGCCCCCTGCTCAACGCAGGACTCCAAGTCAGAGCAGCCCTATAGAATCATTGTAAAGTAGGGTTGGAGGGGGCCTGCAAGGCCATCTAGTCCAGCCCCCTGCTCCAGGCAGGACTCCAGGTCAGAGCATCCCTATAGAATGATCGAAAATAGGGTTGGAAGTGGCCTGCAAGACCATCTAGTCCAGCCCCCTGCTCAACGCAGGACTCCAAGTCAGAGCATCCCTATAGAATTATCAAAAGTTAGGGTTGGAAGGCGCCTGCAGTCCCATCTTCCACCCCCTGCTCAACGCAGGACTCCAAGTCAGAGCATCCCTATGGAATGATTGAAAATAGGGTTGGAAGGGTCCTGCAAGACCATCCAGTGCACCCCCTGCTCAACGCAGGACTCCAAGTCAGAGTATCCCTCTAGAATCATCGAAAATAGAGTTGGAAGGCGGCTGCAAGACCATCTAGTCCAGCCCCCTGCTCAACGCAGGACTCCAAGTCAGAGCATCCCTATAGAATGATCTAAAATAGGGGTGGAAGGGGTCTGCAAGACCATCTAGTCTAACCCCCTGCTCAATGCAGGACTCCGAGTCAGAGCATCCCTATAGAATGATTGAAAATAGGGTTGGGAGGGGTCTGCAAGACAATCTAGTCCAGCCCCCTGCTCAATGAAGGACTCCAGGTCAGAGCATCCCTATAGAATGATGGAAAATAGGGTTGGAAGGCGCCTGCAAGACCATGTATTCCAACCACCTGCGCAACGCAGGACTCCAAGTCAGAGCATCCCTATAGAATTATCAAAAGTTAGGGTTGGAAGTGGCCTGCAGGACCATCTTCCAGCCCCCTGCTCAACGCAGGACTCCAAGTCAGAGCATCCCTATAGAATGATGGAAAATAGGGTTGGAAGGGGCCTGCAAGACCATGTATTCCAACCCCGTGCTCAACGCAGGACTCCAAGTCAGAGCAGCCCTATAGAATCATTGGAAAGTAGGGTTGGGGGGGCCTGCAAGGCTATCTAGTCCAAGCCCCTGCTCCAGGCAGGACTCCAGGTCAGAGCATCCCTATAGAATCATCGAAAATAGGGTTGGAAGGCACCTGCAAGACCATGTATTCCAACCCCGTGCTCAACGCAGGACTCCAAGTCAGAGCATCCTTATCGAATCATCTGAAAGTAGGGTTGGAAGTGGCCTGCAAGACTATCTAATACAGCCCCTTGCTCAACGCAGGACTCCAAGTCAGAGCATCCCTATAGAATAATCAAAAAGTAGGGTTGGAAGGGGCATGCAAGACCATCTAGTCCAACCCCCTGCTCAACGCAGGACTCCAAGTCAGAGTATCCCTAAGGAATCATCTGAAAGTAGGGTTGGAAGTGGCCTGCAAGACTATCTAATCCAGCCCCCTCCTCAACGTAGGACTCCAAGTCAGAGCATCCCTATAGAATCATCGAAAATAGAGTTGGAAGGAACCTGCAAGACCATCTAGTCCAACCCCTTGCTCAACGCAGGACTCCAAATCAGAGCATCCCTATAGAATGATCGAAAATAGGGTTGGAAGGCGCCTGCAAGACCATGTATTCCAACCCCGTGCTCAACGCAGGACTCCAAGTCAGAGCATCCTTATCGAATCATCTGAAAGTAGGGTTGGAAGTGGCCTGCAAGACCATCTAGTCCAGCCCCCTGCTCAACGCAGGACTCCAAGTCAGAGCATCCCTAGAGAATTATCAAAAGTTAGGGTTGGAAGGCGCCTGCAGGACCATCTTCCAGCCCCCTGCTCAACGCAGGACTCCAAGTCAGAGCATACCTATAGAATGATTGAAAATAGGGTTGGAAGGGTCCTCCAAGACCATCCAGGGCACCCCCTGCTCAACGCAGGACTCCAAGTCAGAGTATCCCTCTAGAATCATCGAAAATAGAGTTGGAAGGGGCCTGCAAGACCATCTAGTCCAGCCCCCTGCTCAATGCAGGACTCCAAGACAGAGCATCCCTATAGAATCATCAAAAGGTAGGGTTGGAAGGGACCTGCAAGACCATCTAGTCCAACCCCCTGCTCAACGCCGGACTCCAAGTCAGAGCATCCCTATAGAATCATCTGAAAGTAGGGTTGGAAGTGGCCTGCAAGACTATCTAATCCAGCCCCCTGCTCAACGTAGGACTCCAAGTCAGAGCATCCCTATAGAAAGATCGAAAATAGAGTTGGAAGGCGCCTGCAAGGCCATCTAGTCCAGCCCCCTGCTCAACGCAGGACTCCAAGTCAGAGCATCCCTATAGAATGATCGAAAATAGGGTTGGAAGGCGCCTGAAGACCATGTATTCCAACCCCGTGCTCAACGCAGGACTCCAAGTCAGAGCATCCTTATCGAATCATCTGAAAGTAGGGTTGGAAGTGGCCTGCAAGACTATCTAGTCCAGCCCCCTGCTCAACGCAGGACTCCAAGTCAGAGCATCCCTATATAATTATCAAAAGTTAGGGTTGGAAGGCGCCTGCAGGACCATCTTCCAGCCCCCTGCTCAACGCAGGACTCCAAGTCAGAGCAGCCCTATAGAATCATTGTAAAGTAGGGTTGGAGGGGGCCTGCAAGGCCATCTAGTCCAGCCCCGTGCTCCAGGCAGGACTCCAGGTCAGAGCATCCCTATAGAATGATCGAAAATAGGGTTGGAAGTGGCCTGCAAGACCATCTAGTCCAGCCCCCTGCTCAACGCAGGACTCCAAGTCAGAGCATCCCTATAGAATTATCAAAAGTTAGGGTTGGAAGGCGCTTGAAGTCCCATCTTCCAGCCCCCTGCTCAACGCAGGACTCCAAGTCAGAGCATCCCTATAGAATGATTGAAAATAGGGTTGGAAGGGTCCTGCAAGACCATCCAGTGCACCCCCTGCTCAACGCAGGACTCCAAGTCAGAGTATCCCTCTAGAATCATCGAAAATAGAGTTGGAAGGCGGCTGCAAGACTATCTAGTCCAGCCCCCTGCTCAACGCAGGACTCCAAGTCAGAGCATCCCTATAGAATGATCTAAAATAGGGGTGGAAGGGGCCTGCAAGACCATCTAGTCTAACCCCCTGCTCAATGCAGGACTCCGAGTCAGAGCATCCCTATAGAATGATTGAAAATAGGGTTGGGAGGGGTCTACAAGACAATCTAGTCCAGCCCCCTGCTCAATGAAGGACTCCAGGTCAGAGCATCCCTATAGAATGATGGAAAATAGGGTTGGAAGGCGCCTGCAAGACCATGTATTCCAACCCCCTGCGCAACGCAGGACTCCAAGTCAGAGCATCCCTATAGAATTATCAAAAGTTAGGGTTGGAAGTGGCCTGCAGGACCATCTTCCAGCCCCCTGCTCAACGCAGTACTCCAAGTCAGAGCATCCCTATAGAATGATTGAAAATAGGGTTGGAAGGGGCCTGCAAGACCATGTATTCCAACCCCGTGCTCAACGCAGGACTCCAAGTCAGAGCAGCCCTATAGAATCATTGGAAAGTAGGGTTGGGGGGGCCTGCAAGGCTATCTAGTCCAAGCCCCTGCTCCAGGCAGGACTCCAGGTCAGAGCATCCCTATAGAATCATCGAAAATAGGGTTGGAAGGCACCTGCAAGACCATGTATTCCAACCCCGTGCTCAACGCAGGACTCCAAGTCAGAGCATCCTTATCGAATCATCTGAAAGTAGGGTTGGAAGTGGCCTGCAAGACTATCTAATACAGCCCCTTGCTCAACGCAGGACTCCAAGTCAGAGCATCCCTATAGAATAATCAAAAAGTAGGGTTGGAAGGGGCATGCAAGACCATCTAGTCCAACCCCCTGCTCAACGCAGGACTCCAAGTCAGAGTTTCCCTATAGAATGATCGAAAATAGGGTTAGAAGGGGCCTGCAAGACCATCTAGTCCAACCCCCTGCTCAACGCAGGACTCCAAGTCAGAGTATCCCTAAGGAATCATCTGAAAGTAGGGTTGGAAGTGGCCTGCAAGACTATCTAATCCAGCCCCCTCCTCAACGTAGGACTCCAAGTCAGAGCATCCCTATAGAATCATCGAAAATAGAGTTGGAAGGAACCTGCAAGACCATCTAGTCCAACCCCTTGCTCAACGCAGGACTCCAAATCAGAGCATCCCTATAGAATGATCGAAAATAGGCTTGGAAGGCGCCTGCAAGACCATGTATTCCAACCCCGTGCTCAACGCAGGACTCCAAGTCAGAGCATCCTTATCGAATCATCTGAAAGTAGGGTTGGAAGTGGCCTGCAAGACCATCTAGTCCAGCCCCCTGCTCAACGCAGGACTCCAAGTCAGAGCATCCCTATAGAATTATCAAAAGTTAGGGTTGGAAGGCGCCTGCAGGACCATCTTCCAGCCCCCTGCTCAACGCAGGACTCCAAGTCAGAGCATACCTATAGAATGATTGAAAATAGGGTTGGAAGGGTCCTCCAAGACCATCCAGGGCACCCCCTGCTCAACGCAGGACTCCAAGTCAGAGCATCCCTATAGAATGATTGAAAATAGGGTTGGAAGGGTCCTCCAAGACCATCCACGGCACCCCCTGCTCAATGCAGGACTCCAAGTCAGAGTATCCCTCTAGAATCATCGAAAATAGAGTTGGAAGGGGCCTGCAAGACCATCTAGTCCAGCCCCCTGCTCAATGCAGGACTCCAAGACAGAGCATCCCTATAGAATCATCAAAAGGTAGGGTTGGAAGGGACCTGCAAGACCATCTAGTCCAGCCCCCTGCTCAACGCAGGACTCCAAGTCAGAGCATCCCTATAGAATCATCTGAAAGTAGGTTTGGAAGTGGCCTGCAAGACTATCTAATCCAGCCCCCTGCTCAACGTAGGACTCCAAGTCAGAGCATCCCTATAGAAAGATCGAAAATAGAGTTGGAAGGCGCCTGCAAGGCCATCTAGTCCAGCCCCCTGCTCAACGCAGGACTCCAAGTCAGAGCATCCTTATCGAATCATCTGAAAGTAGGGTTGGAAGTGGCCTGCAAGACCATCTAGTCCAGCCCCCTGCTCAACGCAGGATTCCAAGTCAGAGCATCCCTATATAATTATCAAAAGTTAGGGTTGGAAGGCGCCTGCAGGACCATCTTCCAGCCCCCTGCTCAACGCAGGACTCCAAGTCAGAGCAGCCCTATAGAATCATTGTAAAGTAGGGTTGGAGGGGGCCTGCAAGGCCATCTAGTCCAGCCCCCTGCTCCAGGCAGGACTCCAGGTCAGAGCATCCCTATAGAATGATCGAAAATAGGGTTGGAAGTGGCCTGCAAGACCATCTAGTCCAGCCCCCTGCTCAACGCAGGACTCCAAGTCAGAGCATCCCTATAGAATTATCAAAAGTTAGGGTTGGAAGGCGCCTGCAGTCCCATCTTCCAGCCCCCTGCTCAACGCAGGACTCCAAGTCAGAGCATCCCTATGGAATGATTGAAAATAGGGTTGGAAGGGTCCTGCAAGACCATCCAGTGCACCCCCTGCTCAACGCAGGACTCCAAGTCAGAGTATCCCTCTAGAATCATCGAAAATAGAGTTGGAAGGCGGCTGCAAGACCATCTAGTCCAGCCCCCTGCTCAACGCAGGACTCCAAGTCAGAGCATCCCTATAGAATGATCTAAAATAGGGGTGGAAGGGGTCTGCAAGACCATCTAGTCTAACCCCCTGCTCAATGCAGGACTCCGAGTCAGAGCATCCCTATAGAATGATTGAAAATAGGGTTGGGAGGGGTCTGCAAGACAATCTAGTCCAGCCCCCTGCTCAATGAAGGACTCCAGGTCAGAGCATCCCTATAGAATGATGGAAAATAGGGTTGGAAGGCGCCTGCAAGACCATGTATTCCAACCACCTGCGCAACGCAGGACTCCAAGTCAGAGCATCCCTATAGAATTATCAAAAGTTAGGGTTGGAAGTGGCCTGCAGGACCATCTTCCAGCCCCCTGCTCAACGCAGGACTCCAAGTCAGAGCATCCCTATAGAATGATGGAAAATAGGGTTGGAAGGCGCCTGCAAGACCATGTATTCCAACCCCGTGCTCAACGCAGGACTCCAAGTCAGAGCAGCCCTATAGAATCATTGGAAAGTAGGGTTGGGGGGGCCTGCAAGGCTATCTAGTCCAAGCCCCTGCTCCAGGCAGGACTCCAGGTCAGAGCATCCCTATAGAATCATCGAAAATAGGGTTGGAAGGCACCTGCAAGACCATGTATTCCAACCCCGTGCTCAACGCAGGACTCCAAGTCAGAGCATCCTTATCGAATCATCTGAAAGTAGGGTTGGAAGTGGCCTGCAAGACTATCTAATCCAGCCCCCTGCTCAACGCAGGACTCCAAGTCAGAGCATCCCTATAGAATAATCAAAAAGTAGGGTTGGAAGGGGCATGCAAGACCATCTAGTCCAACCCCCTGCTCAACGCAGGACTCCAAGTCAGGGTTTCCCTATAGAATGATCGAAAATAGGGTTGGAAGGGGCCTGCAAGACCATCTAGTCCAACCCCCTGCTCAACGCAGGACTCCAAGTCAGAGCATCCCTAAGGAATCATCTGAAAGTAGGGTTGGAAGTGGCCTGCAAGACTATCTAATCCAGCCCCCTCCTCAACGTAGGACTCCAAGTCAGAGCATCCCTATAGAATCATCGAAAATAGAGTTGGAAGGAACCTGCAAGACCATCTAGTCCAACCCCTTGCTCAACGCAGGACTCCAAATCAGAGCATCCCTATAGAATGATCGAAAATAGGGTTGGAAGGCGCCTGCAAGACCATGTATTCCAACCCCGTGCTCAACGCAGGACTCCAAGTCAGAGCATCCTTATCGAATCATCTGAAAGTAGGGTTGGAAGTGGCCTGCAAGACCATCTAGTCCAGCCCCCTGCTCAACGCAGGACTCCAAGTCAGAGCATCCCTATAGAATTATCAAAAGTTAGGGTTGGAAGGCGCCTGCAGGACCATCTTCCAGCCCCCTGCTCAACGCAGGACTCCAAGTCAGAGCATACCTATAGAATGATTGAAAATAGGGTTGGAAGGGTCCTCCAAGACCATCCAGGGCACCCCCTGCTCAACGCAGGACTCCAAGTCAGAGCATCCCTATAGAATGATTGAAAATAGGGTTGGAAGGGTCCTCCAAGACCAACCAGGGCACCCCCTGCTCAACGCAGGACTCCAAGTCAGAGTATCCCTCTAGAATCATCGAAAATAGAGTTGGAAGGGGCCTGCAAGACCATCTAGTCCAGCCCCCTGCTCAATGCAGGACTCCAAGACAGAGCATCCCTATAGAATCATCAAAAGGTAGGGTTGGAAGGGACCTGCAAGACCATCTAGTCCAACCCCCTGCTCAACGCAGGACTCCAAGTCAGAGCATCCCTATAGAATCATCTGAAAGTAGGGTTGGAAGTGGCCTGCAAGACTATCTAATCCAGCCCCCTGCTCAACGTAGGACTCCAAGTCAGAGCATCCCTATAGAAAGATCGAAAATAGAGTTGGAAGGCGCCTGCAAGGCCATCTAGTCCAGCCCCCTGCTCAACGCAGGACTCCAAGTCAGAGCATCCCTATAGAATGATCGAAAATAGGGTTGGAAGGCGCCTGAAGACCATGTATTCCAACCCCGTGCTCAACGCAGGACTCCAAGTCAGAGCATCCTTATCGAATCATCTGAAAGTAGGGTTGGAAGTGGCCTGCAAGACCATCTAGTCCAGCCCCCTGCTCAACGCAGGACTCCAAGTCAGAGCATCCCTATATAATTATCAAAAGTTAGGGTTGGAAGGCGCCTGCAGGACCATCTTCCAGCCCCCTGCTCAACGCAGGACTCCAAGTCAGAGCAGCCCTATAGAATCATTGTAAAGTAGGGTTGGAGGGGGCCTGCAAGGCCATCTAGTCCAGCCCCCTGCTCCAGGCAGGACTCCAGGTCAGAGCATCCCTATAGAATGATCGAAAATAGGGTTGGAAGTAGCCTGCAAGACCATCTAGTCCAGCCCCCTGCTCAACGCAGGACTCCAAGTCAGAGCATCCCTATAGAATTATCAAAAGTTAGGGTTGGAAGGCGCCTGCAGTCCCATCTTCCAGCCCCCTGCTCAACGCAGGACTCCAAGTCAGAGCATCCCTATAGAATGATTGAAAATAGGGTTGGAAGGGTCCTGCAAGACCATCCAGTGCACCCCCTGCTCAACGCAGGACTCCAAGTCAGAGTATCCCTCTAGAATCATCGAAAATAGAGTTGGAAGGCGGCTGCAAGACCATCTAGTCCAGCCCCCTGCTCAACGCAGGACTCCAAGTCAGAGCATCCCTATAGAATGATCTAAAATAGGGGTGGAAGGGGCCTGCAAGACCATCTACTCTAACCCCCTGCTCAATGCAGGACTCCGAGTCAGAGCATCCCTATAGAATGATTGAAAATAGGGTTGGGAGGGGTCTGCAAGACAATCTAGTCCAGCCCCCTGCTCAATGAAGGACTCCAGGTCAGAGCATCCCTATAGAATGATGGAAAATAGGGTTGGAAGGCGCCTGCAAGACCATGTATTCCAACCACCTGCGCAACGCAGGACTCCAAGTCAGAGCATCCCTATAGAATTATCAAAAGTTAGGGTTGGAAGTGGCCTGCAGGACCATCTTCCAGCCCCCTGCTCAACGCAGTACTCCAAGTCATTGCATCCCTATAGAATGATTGAAAATAGGCTTGGAAGGGGCCTGCAAGACCATGTATTCCAACCCCGTGCTCAACGCAGGACTCCAAGTCAGAGCAGCCCTATAGAATCATTGGAAAGTAGGGTTGGGGTGCCTGCAAGGCTATCTAGTCCAAGCCCCTGCTCCAGGCAGGACTCCAGGTCAGAGCATCCCTATAGAATCATCGAAAATAGGGTTGGAAGGCACCTGCAAGACCATGTATTCCAACCCCGTGCTCAACGCAGGACTCCAAGTCAGAGCATCCTTATCGAATCATCTGAAAGTAGGGTTGGAAGTGGCCTGCAAGACTATCTAATCCAGTCCCCTGCTCAACGCAGGACTCCAAGTCAGAGCATCCCTATAGAATAATCAAAAAGTAGGGTAGGAAGGGGCATGCAAGACCATCTAGTCCAACCCCCTGCTCAACGCAGGACTCCAAGTCAGAGTTGCCCTATAGAATGATCGAAAATAGGGTTGGAAGGGGCCTGCAAGACCATCTAGTCCAACCCCCTGCTCAACGCAGGACTCCAAGTCAGAGCATCCCTAAGGAATCATCTGAAAGTAGGGTTGGAAGTGGCCTGCAAGACTATCTAATCCAGCCCCCTCCTCAACGTAGGACTCCAAGTCAGAGCATCCCTATAGAATCATCGAAAATAGAGTTGGAAGGAACCTGCAAGACCATCTAGTCCAACCCCTTGCTCTACGCAGGACTCCAAGTCAGAGCATCCCTATAGAATGATTGAAAATAGGGTTGGAAGGGTCCTCCAAGACCATCCAGGGCACCCCCTGCTCAACGCAGGACTCCAAGTCAGAGTATCCCTCTAGAATCATCGAAAATAGAGTTGGAAGGGGCCTGCAAGACCATCTAGTCCAGCCCACTGCTCAATGCAGGACTCCAAGACAGAGCATCCCTATAGAATCATCAAAAGGTAGGGTTGGAAGGGACCTGCAAGACCATCTAGTCCAACCCCCTGCTCAACGCAGGACTCCAAGTCAGAGCATCCCTATAGAATCATCTGAAAGTAGGGTTGGAAGTGGCCTGCAAGACTATCTAATCCAGCCCCCTGCTCAACGTAGGACTCCAAGTCAGAGCATCCCTATAGAAAGATCGAAAATAGAGTTGGAAGGCGCCTGCAAGGCCATCTAGTCCAGCCCCCTGCTCAACGCAGGACTCCAAGTCAGAGCATCCCTATAGAATGATCGAAAATAGGGTTGGAAGGCGCCTGAAGACCATGTATTCCAACCCCGTGCTCAACGCAGGACTCCAAGTCAGAGCATCCTTATCGAATCATCTGAAAGTAGGGTTGGAAGTGGCCTGCAAGACTATCTAGTCCAGCCCCCTGCTCAACGCAGGACTCCAAGTCAGAGCATCCCTATATAATTATCAAAAGTTAGGGTTGGAAGGCGCCTGCAGGACCATCTTCCAGCCCCCTGCTCAACGCAGGACTCCAAGTCAGAGCAGCCCTATAGAATCATTGTAAAGTAGGGTTGGAGGGTGCCTGCAAGGCCATCTAGTCCAGCCCCGTGCTCCAGGCAGGACTCCAGGTCAGAGCATCCCTATAGAATGATCGAAAATAGGGTTGGAAGTGGCCTGCAAGACCATCTAGTCCAGCCCCCTGCTCAACGCAGGACTCCAAGTCAGAGCATCCCTATAGAATTATCAAAAGTTAGGGTTGGAAGGCGCCTGAAGTCCCATCTTCCAGCCCCCTGCTCAACGCAGGACTCCAAGTCAGAGCATCCCTATAGAATGATTGAAAATAGGGTTGGAAGGGTCCTGCAAGACCATCCAGTGCACCCCCTGCTCAACGCAGGACTCCAAGTCAGAGTATCCCTCTAGAATCATCGAAAATAGAGTTGGAAGGCGGCTGCAAGACTATCTAGTCCAGCCCCCTGCTCAACGCAGGACTCCAAGTCAGAGCATCCCTATAGAATGATCTAAAATAGGGGTGGAAGGGGCCTGCAAGACCATCTAGTCTAACCCCCTGCTCAATGCAGGACTCCGAGTCAGAGCATCCCTATAGAATGATTGAAAATAGGGTTGGGAGGGGTCTACAAGACAATCTAGTCCAGCCCCCTGCTCAATGAAGGACTCCAGGTCAGAGCATCCCTATAGAATGATGGAAAATAGGGTTGGAAGGCGCCTGCAAGACCATGTATTCCAACCCCCTGCGCAACGCAGGACTCCAAGTCAGAGCATCCCTATAGAATTATCAAAAGTTAGGGTTGGAAGTGGCCTGCAGGACCATCTTCCAGCCCCCTGCTCAACGCAGTACTCCAAGTCAGAGCATCCCTATAGAATGATTGAAAATAGGGTTGGAAGGGGCCTGCAAGACCATGTATTCCAACCCCGTGCTCAACGCAGGACTCCAAGTCAGAGCAGCCCTATAGAATCATTGGAAAGTAGGGTTGGGGGGGCCTGCAAGGCTATCTAGTCCAAGCCCCTGCTCCAGGCAGGACTCCAGGTCAGAGCATCCCTATAGAATCATCGAAAATAGGGTTGGAAGGCACCTGCAAGACCATGTATTCCAACCCCGTGCTCAACGCAGGACTCCAAGTCAGAGCATCCTTATCGAATCATCTGAAAGTAGGGTTGGAAGTGGCCTGCAAGACTATCTAATACAGCCCCTTGCTCAACGCAGGACTCCAAGTCAGAGCATCCCTATAGAATAATCAAA
The DNA here is from genome assembly GCF_057233095.1 of Heloderma suspectum. NCBI lineage: Eukaryota > Metazoa > Chordata > Lepidosauria > Squamata > Helodermatidae > Heloderma > Heloderma suspectum. The sequence goes on from NC_139475.1 coordinate 51,156,735, forward strand.
AAGTAGGGTTGGAAGGGGCATGCAAGACCATCTAGTCCAACCCCCTGCTCAACGCAGGACTCCAAGTCAGAGTTTCCCTATAGAATGATCGAAAATAGGGTTGGAAGGGGCCTGCAAGACCATCTAGTCCAACCCCCTGCTCAACGCAGGACTCCAAGTCAGAGTATCCCTAAGGAATCATCTGAAAGTAGGGTTGGAAGTGGCCTGCAAGACTATCTAATCCAGCCCCCTCCTCAACGTAGGACTCCAAGTCAGAGCATCCCTATAGAATCATCGAAAATAGAGTTGGAAGGAACCTGCAAGACCATCTAGTCCAACCCCTTGCTCAACGCAGGACTCCAAATCAGAGCATCCCTATAGAATGATCGAAAATAGGGTTGGAAGGCGCCTGCAAGACCATGTATTCCAACCCCGTGCTCAACGCAGGACTCCAAGTCAGAGCATCCTTATCGAATCATCTGAAAGTAGGGTTGGAAGTGGCCTGCAAGACCATCTAGTCCAGCCCCCTGCTCAACGCAGGACTCCAAGTCAGAGCATCCCTATAGAATTATCAAAAGTTAGGGTTGGAAGGCGCCTGCAGGACCATCTTCCAGCCCCCTGCTCAACGCAGGACTCCAAGTCAGAGCATACCTATAGAATGATTGAAAATAGGGTTGGAAGGGTCCTCCAAGACCATCCAGGGCACCCCCTGCTCAACGCAGGACTCCAAGTCAGAGCATCCCTATAGAATGATTGAAAATAGGGTTGGAAGGGTCCTCCAAGACCATCCAGGGCACCCCCTGCTCAATGCAGGACTCCAAGTCAGAGTATCCCTCTAGAATCATCGAAAATAGAGTTGGAAGGGGCCTGCAAGACCATCTAGTCCAGCCCCCTGCTCAATGCAGGACTCCAAGACAGAGCATCCCTATAGAATCATCAAAAGGTAGGGTTGGAAGGGACCTGCAAGACCATCTAGTCCAACCCCCTGCTCAACGCAGGACTCCAAGTCAGAGCATCCCTATAGAATCATCTGAAAGTAGGTTTGGAAGTGGCCTGCAAGACTATCTAATCCAGCCCCCTGCTCAACGTAGGACTCCAAGTCAGAGCATCCCTATAGAAAGATCGAAAATAGAGTTGGAAGGCGCCTGCAAGGTCATCTAGTCCAGCCCCCTGCTCAACGCAGGACTCCAAGTCAGAGCATCCCTATAGAATGATCGAAAATAGGGTTGGAAGGCGCCTGAAGACCATGTATTCCAACCCCGTGCTCAACGCAGGACTCCAAGTCAGAGCATCCTTATCGAATCATCTGAAAGTAGGGTTGGAAGTGGCCTGCAAGACTATCTAGTCCAGCCCCCTGCTCAACGCAGGACTCCAAGTCAGAGCATCCCTATATAATTATCAAAAGTTAGGGTTGGAAGGCGCCTGCAGGACCATCTTCCAGCCCCCTGCTCAACGCAGGACTCCAAGTCAGAGCAGCCCTATAGAATCATTGTAAAGTAGGGTTGGAGGGTGCCTGCAAGGCCATCTAGTCCAGCCCCGTGCTCCAGGCAGGACTCCAGGTCAGAGCATCCCTATAGAATGATCGAAAATAGGGTTGGAAGTGGCCTGCAAGACCATCTAGTCCAGCCCCCTGCTCAACGCAGGACTCCAAGTCAGAGCATCCCTATAGAATTATCAAAAGTTAGGGTTGGAAGGCGCCTGAAGTCCCATCTTCCAGCCCCCTGCTCAACGCAGGACTCCAAGTCAGAGCATCCCTATAGAATGATTGAAAATAGGGTTGGAAGGGTCCTGCAAGACCATCCAGTGCACCCCCTGCTCAACGCAGGACTCCAAGTCAGAGTATCCCTCTAGAATCATCGAAAATAGAGTTGGAAGGCGGCTGCAAGACTATCTAGTCCAGCCCCCTGCTCAACGCAGGACTCCAAGTCAGAGCATCCCTATAGAATGATCTAAAATAGGGGTGGAAGGGGCCTGCAAGACCATCTAGTCTAACCCCCTGCTCAATGCAGGACTCCGAGTCAGAGCATCCCTATAGAATGATTGAAAATAGGGTTGGGAGGGGTCTACAAGACAATCTAGTCCAGCCCCCTGCTCAATGAAGGACTCCAGGTCAGAGCATCCCTATAGAATGATGGAAAATAGGGTTGGAAGGCGCCTGCAAGACCATGTATTCCAACCCCCTGCGCAACGCAGGACTCCAAGTCAGAGCATCCCTATAGAATTATCAAAAGTTAGGGTTGGAAGTGGCCTGCAGGACCATCTTCCAGCCCCCTGCTCAACGCAGTACTCCAAGTCAGAGCATCCCTATAGAATGATTGAAAATAGGGTTGGAAGGGGCCTGCAAGACCATGTATTCCAACCCCGTGCTCAACGCAGGACTCCAAGTCAGAGCAGCCCTATAGAATCATTGGAAAGTAGGGTTGGGGGGGCCTGCAAGGCTATCTAGTCCAAGCCCCTGCTCCAGGCAGGACTCCAGGTCAGAGCATCCCTATAGAATCATCGAAAATAGGGTTGGAAGGCACCTGCAAGACCATGTATTCCAACCCCGTGCTCAACGCAGGACTCCAAGTCAGAGCATCCTTATCGAATCATCTGAAAGTAGGGTTGGAAGTGGCCTGCAAGACTATCTATTACAGCCCCTTGCTCAACGCAGGACTCCAAGTCAGAGCATCCCTATAGAATAATCAAAAAGTAGGGTTGGAAGGGGCATGCAAGACCATCTAGTCCAACCCCCTGCTCAACGCAGGACTCCAAGTCAGAGTTTCCCTATAGAATGATCGAAAATAGGGTTGGAAGGGGCCTGCAAGACCATCTAGTCCAACCCCCTGCTCAACGCAGGACTCCAAGTCAGAGTATCCCTAAGGAATCATCTGAAAGTAGGGTTGGAAGTGGCCTGCAAGACTATCTAATCCAGCCCCCTCCTCAACGTAGGACTCCAAGTCAGAGCATCCCTATAGAATCATCGAAAATAGAGTTGGAAGGAACCTGCAAGACCATCTAGTCCAACCCCTTGCTCAACGCAGGACTCCAAATCAGAGCATCCCTATAGAATGATCGAAAATAGGGTTGGAAGGCGCCTGCAAGACCATGTATTCCAACCCCGTGCTCAACGCAGGACTCCAAGTCAGAGCATCCTTATCGAATCATCTGAAAGTAGGGTTGGAAGTGGCCTGCAAGACCATCTAGTCCAGCCCCCTGCTCAACGCAGGACTCCAAGTCAGAGCATCCCTATAGAATTATCAAAAGTTAGGGTTGGAAGGCGCCTGCAGGACCATCTTCCAGCCCCCTGCTCAACGCAGGACTCCAAGTCAGAGCATACCTATAGAATGATTGAAAATAGGGTTGGAAGGGTCCTCCAAGACCATCCAGGGCACCCCCTGCTCAATGCAGGACTCCAAGTCAGAGTATCCCTCTAGAATCATCGAAAATAGAGTTGGAAGGGGCCTGCAAGACCATCTAGTCCAGCCCCCTGCTCAATGCAGGACTCCAAGACAGAGCATCCCTATAGAATCATCAAAAGGTAGGGTTGGAAGGGACCTGCAAGACCATCTAGTCCAACCCCCTGCTCAACGCAGGACTCCAAGTCAGAGCATCCCTATAGAATCATCTGAAAGTAGGTTTGGAAGTGGCCTGCAAGACTATCTAATCCAGCCCCCTGCTCAACGTAGGACTCCAAGTCAGAGCATCCCTATAGAAAGATCGAAAATAGAGTTGGAAGGCGCCTGCAAGGTCATTTAGTCCAGCCCCCTGCTCAACGCAGGACTCCAAGTCAGAGCATCCCTATAGAATGATCGAAAATAGGGTTGGAAGGCGCCTGAAGACCATGTATTCCAACCCCGTGCTCAACGCAGGACTCCAAGTCAGAGCATCCTTATCGAATCATCTGAAAGTAGGGTTGGAAGTGGCCTGCAAGACCATCTAGTCCAGCCCCCTGCTCAACGCAGGATTCCAAGTCAGAGCATCCCTATATAATTATCAAAAGTTAGGGTTGGAAGGCGCCTGCAGGACCATCTTCCAGCCCCCTGCTCAACGCAGGACTCCAAGTCATAGCAGCCCTATAGAATCATTGTAAAGTAGGGTTGGAGGGGGCCTGCAAGGCCATCTAGTCCAGCCCCCTGCTCCAGGCAGGACTCCAGGTCAGAGCATCCCTATAGAATGATCGAAAATAGGGTTGGAAGTGGCCTGCAAGACCATCTAGTCCAGCCCCCTGCTCAACGCAGGACTCCAAGTCAGAGCATCCCTATAGAATTATCAAAAGTTAGGGTTGGAAGGCGCCTGCAGTCCCATCTTCCAGCCCCCTGCTCAACGCAGGACTCCAAGTCAGAGCATCCCTATGGAATGATTGAAAATAGGGTTGGAAGGGTCCTGCAAGACCATCCAGTGCACCCCCTGCTCAACGCAGGACTCCAAGTCAGAGTATCCCTCTAGAATCATCGAAAATAGAGTTGGAAGGCGGCTGCAAGACCATCTAGTCCAGCCCCCTGCTCAACGCAGGACTCCAAGTCAGAGCATCCCTATAGAATGATCTAAAATAGGGGGGGAAGGGGTCTGCAAGACCATCTAGTCTAACCCCCTGCTCAATGCAGGACTCCGAGTCAGAGCATCCCTATAGAATGATTGAAAATAGGGTTGGGAGGGGTCTGCAAGACAATCTAGTCCAGCCCCCTGCTCAATGAAGGACTCCAGGTCAGAGCATCCCTATAGAATGATGGAAAATAGGGTTGGAAGGCGCCTGCAAGACCATGTATTCCAACCACCTGCGCAACGCAGGACTCCAAGTCAGAGCATCCCTATAGAATTATCAAAAGTTAGGGTTGGAAGTGGCCTGCAGGACCATCTTCCAGCCCCCTGCTCAACGCAGGACTCCAAGTCAGAGCATCCCTATAGAATGATGGAAAATAGGGTTGGAAGGCGCCTGCAAGACCATGTATTCCAACCCCGTGCTCAACGCAGGACTCCAAGTCAGAGCAGCCCTATAGAATCATTGGAAAGTAGGGTTGGGGGGGCCTGCAAGGCTATCTAGTCCAAGCCACTGCTCCAGGCAGGACTCCAGGTCAGAGCATCCCTATAGAATCATCGAAAATAGGGTTGGAAGGCACCTGCAAGACCATGTATTCCAACCCCGTGCTCAACGCAGGACTCCAAGTCAGAGCATCCTTATCGAATCATCTGAAAGTAGGGTTGGAAGTGGCCTGCAAGACTATCTAATCCAGCCCCCTGCTCAACGCAGGACTCCAAGTCAGAGCATCCCTATAGAATAATCAAAAAGTAGGGTTGGAAGGGGCATGCAAGACCATCTAGTCCAACCCCCTGCTCAACGCAGGACTCCAAGTCAGAGTTTCCCTATAGAATGATCGAAAATAGGGTTGGAAGGGGCCTGCAAGACCATCTAGTCCAACCCCCTGCTCAACGCAGGACTCCAAGTCAGAGCATCCCTATAGAATCATCGAAAATAGAGTTGGAAGGAACCTGCAAGACCATCTAGTCCAACCCCTTGCTCAACGCAGGACTCCAAATCAGAGCATCCCTATAGAATGATCGAAAATAGGGTTGGAAGGCGCCTGCAAGACCATGTATTCCAACCCCGTGCTCAACGCAGGACTCCAAGTCAGAGCATCCTTATCGAATCATCTGAAAGTAGGGTTGGAAGTGGCCTGCAAGACCATCTAGTCCAGCCCCCTGCTCAACGCAGGACTCCAAGTCAGAGCATCCCTATAGAATTATCAAAAGTTAGGGTTGGAAGGCGCCTGCAGGACCATCTTCCAGCCCCCTGCTCAACGCAGGACTCCAAGTCAGAGCATCCCTATAGAATGATTGAAAATAGGGTTGGAAGGGTCCTCCAAGACCATCCAGGGCACCCCCTGCTCAACGCAGGACTCCAAGTCAGAGCATCCCTATAGAATGATTGAAAATAGGGTTGGAAGGGTCCTCCAAGACCAACCAGGGCACCCCCTGCTCAACGCAGGACTCCAAGTCAGAGTATCCCTCTAGAATCATCGAAAATAGAGTTGGAAGGGGCCTGCAAGACCATCTAGTCCAGCCCCCTGCTCAATGCAGGACTCCAAGACAGAGCATCCCTATAGAATCATCAAAAGGTAGGGTTGGAAGGGACCTGCAAGACCATCTAGTCCAACCCCCTGCTCAACGCAGGACTCCAAGTCAGAGCATCCCTATAGAATCATCTGAAAGTAGGGTTGGAAGTGGCCTGCAAGACTATCTAATACAGCCCCCTGCTCAACGTAGGACTCCAAGTCAGAGCATCCCTATAGAAAGATCGAAAATAGAGTTGGAAGGCGCCTGCAAGGCCATCTAGTCCAGCCCCCTGCTCAACGCAGGACTCCAAGTCAGAGCATCCCTATAGAATGATCGAAAATAGGGTTGGAAGGCGCCTGAAGACCATGTATTCCAACCCCGTGCTCAACGCAGGACTCCAAGTCAGAGCATCCTTATCGAATCATCTGAAAGTAGGGTTGGAAGTGGCCTGCAAGACCATCTAGTCCAGCCCCCTGCTCAACGCAGGACTCCAAGTCAGAGCATCCCTATATAATTATCAAAAGTTAGGGTTGGAAGGCGCCTGCAGGACCATCTTCCAGCCCCCTGCTCAACGCAGGACTCCAAGTCAGAGCAGCCCTATAGAATCATTGTAAAGTAGGGTTGGAGGGGGTCTGCAAGGCCATCTAGTCCAGCCCCCTGCTCCAGGCAGGACTCCAGGTCAGAGCATCCCTATAGAATGATCGAAAATAGGGTTGGAAGTAGCCTGCAAGACCATCTAGTCCAGCCCCCTGCTCAACGCAGGACTCCAAGTCAGAGCATCCCTATAGAATTATCAAAAGTTAGGGTTGGAAGGCGCCTGCAGTCCCATCTTCCAGCCCCCTGCTCAACGCAGGACTCCAAGTCAGAGCATCCCTATAGAATCATTGGAAAGTAGGGTTGGGGGGGCCTGCAAGGCTATCTAGTCCAAGCCCCTGCTCCAGGCAGGACTCCAGGTCAGAGCATCCCTATAGAATCATCGAAAATAGGGTTGGAAGGCACCTGCAAGACCATGTATTCCAACCCCGTGCTCAACGCAGGACTCCAAGTCAGAGCATCCTTATCGAATCATCTGAAAGTAGGGTTGGAAGTGGCCTGCAAGACTATCTAATACAGCCCCTTGCTCAACGCAGGACTCCAAGTCAGAGCATCCCTATAGAATAATCAAAAAGTAGGGTTGGAAGGGGCATGCAAGACCATCTAGTCCAACCCCCTGCTCAACGCAGGACTCCAAGTCAGAGTTTCCCTATAGAATGATCGAAAATAGGGTTGGAAGGGGCCTGCAAGACCATCTAGTCCAACCCCCTGCTCAACGCAGGACTCCAAGTCAGAGTATCCCTAAGGAATCATCTGAAAGTAGGGTTGGAAGTGGCCTGCAAGACTATCTAATCCAGCCCCCTCCTCAACGTAGGACTCCAAGTCAGAGCATCCCTATAGAATCATCGAAAATAGAGTTGGAAGGAACCTGCAAGACCATCTAGTCCAACCCCTTGCTCAACGCAGGACTCCAAATCAGAGCATCCCTATAGAATGATCGAAAATAGGGTTGGAAGGCGCCTGCAAGACCATGTATTCCAACCCCGTGCTCAACGCAGGACTCCAAGTCAGAGCATCCTTATCGAATCATCTGAAAGTAGGGTTGGAAGTGGCCTGCAAGACCATCTAGTCCAGCCCCCTGCTCAACGCAGGACTCCAAGTCAGAGCATCCCTATAGAATTATCAAAAGTTAGGGTTGGAAGGCGCCTGCAGGACCATCTTCCAGCCCCCTGCTCAACGCAGGACTCCAAGTCAGAGCATACCTATAGAATGATTGAAAATAGGGTTGGAAGGGTCCTCCAAGACCATCCAGGGCACCCCCTGCTCAACGCAGGACTCCAAGTCAGAGCATCCCTATAGAATGATTGAAAATAGGGTTGGAAGGGTCCTCCAAGACCATCCAGGGCACCCCCTGCTCAATGCAGGACTCCAAGTCAGAGTATCCCTCTAGAATCATCGAAAATAGAGTTGGAAGGGGCCTGCAAGACCATCTAGTCCAGCCCCCTGCTCAATGCAGGACTCCAAGACAGAGCATCCCTATAGAATCATCAAAAGGTAGGGTTGGAAGGGACCTGCAAGACCATCTAGTCCAACCCCCTGCTCAACGCAGGACTCCAAGTCAGAGCATCCCTATAGAATCATCTGAAAGTAGGTTTGGAAGTGGCCTGCAAGACTATCTAATCCAGCCCCCTGCTCAACGTAGGACTCCAAGTCAGAGCATCCCTATAGAAAGATCGAAAATAGAGTTGGAAGGCGCCTGCAAGGTCATCTAGTCCAGCCCCCTGCTCAACGCAGGACTCCAAGTCAGAGCATCCCTATAGAATGATCGAAAATAGGGTTGGAAGGCGCCTGAAGACCATGTATTCCAACCCCGTGCTCAACGCAGGACTCCAAGTCAGAGCATCCTTATCGAATCATCTGAAAGTAGGGTTGGAAGTGGCCTGCAAGACTATCTAGTCCAGCCCCCTGCTCAACGCAGGACTCCAAGTCAGAGCATCCCTATATAATTATCAAAAGTTAGGGTTGGAAGGCGCCTGCAGGACCATCTTCCAGCCCCCTGCTCAACGCAGGACTCCAAGTCAGAGCAGCCCTATAGAATCATTGTAAAGTAGGGTTGGAGGGTGCCTGCAAGGCCATCTAGTCCAGCCCCGTGCTCCAGGCAGGACTCCAGGTCAGAGCATCCCTATAGAATGATCGAAAATAGGGTTGGAAGTGGCCTGCAAGACCATCTAGTCCAGCCCCCTGCTCAACGCAGGACTCCAAGTCAGAGCATCCCTATAGAATTATCAAAAGTTAGGGTTGGAAGGCGCCTGAAGTCCCATCTTCCAGCCCCCTGCTCAACGCAGGACTCCAAGTCAGAGCATCCCTATAGAATGATTGAAAATAGGGTTGGAAGGGTCCTGCAAGACCATCCAGTGCACCCCCTGCTCAACGCAGGACTCCAAGTCAGAGTATCCCTCTAGAATCATCGAAAATAGAGTTGGAAGGCGGCTGCAAGACTATCTAGTCCAGCCCCCTGCTCAACGCAGGACTCCAAGTCAGAGCATCCCTATAGAATGATCTAAAATAGGGGTGGAAGGGGCCTGCAAGACCATCTAGTCTAACCCCCTGCTCAATGCAGGACTCCGAGTCAGAGCATCCCTATAGAATGATTGAAAATAGGGTTGGGAGGGGTCTACAAGACAATCTAGTCCAGCCCCCTGCTCAATGAAGGACTCCAGGTCAGAGCATCCCTATAGAATGATGGAAAATAGGGTTGGAAGGCGCCTGCAAGACCATGTATTCCAACCCCCTGCGCAACGCAGGACTCCAAGTCAGAGCATCCCTATAGAATTATCAAAAGTTAGGGTTGGAAGTGGCCTGCAGGACCATCTTCCAGCCCCCTGCTCAACGCAGTACTCCAAGTCAGAGCATCCCTATAGAATGATTGAAAATAGGGTTGGAAGGGGCCTGCAAGACCATGTATTCCAACCCCGTGCTCAACGCAGGACTCCAAGTCAGAGCAGCCCTATAGAATCATTGGAAAGTAGGGTTGGGGGGGCCTGCAAGGCTATCTAGTCCAAGCCCCTGCTCCAGGCAGGACTCCAGGTCAGAGCATCCCTATAGAATCATCGAAAATAGGGTTGGAAGGCACCTGCAAGACCATGTATTCCAACCCCGTGCTCAACGCAGGACTCCAAGTCAGAGCATCCTTATCGAATCATCTGAAAGTAGGGTTGGAAGTGGCCTGCAAGACTATCTATTACAGCCCCTTGCTCAACGCAGGACTCCAAGTCAGAGCATCCCTATAGAATAATCAAAAAGTAGGGTTGGAAGGGGCATGCAAGACCATCTAGTCCAACCCCCTGCTCAACGCAGGACTCCAAGTCAGAGTTTCCCTATAGAATGATCGAAAATAGGGTTGGAAGGGGCCTGCAAGACCATCTAGTCCAACCCCCTGCTCAACGCAGGACTCCAAGTCAGAGTATCCCTAAGGAATCATCTGAAAGTAGGGTTGGAAGTGGCCTGCAAGACTATCTAATCCAGCCCCCTCCTCAACGTAGGACTCCAAGTCAGAGCATCCCTATAGAATCATCGAAAATAGAGTTGGAAGGAACCTGCAAGACCATCTAGTCCAACCCCTTGCTCAACGCAGGACTCCAAATCAGAGCATCCCTATAGAATGATCGAAAATAGGGTTGGAAGGCGCCTGCAAGACCATGTATTCCAACCCCGTGCTCAACGCAGGACTCCAAGTCAGAGCATCCTTATCGAATCATCTGAAAGTAGGGTTGGAAGTGGCCTGCAAGACCATCTAGTCCAGCCCCCTGCTCAACGCAGGACTCCAAGTCAGAGCATCCCTATAGAATTATCAAAAGTTAGGGTTGGAAGGCGCCTGCAGGACCATCTTCCAGCCCCCTGCTCAACGCAGGACTCCAAGTCAGAGCATACCTATAGAATGATTGAAAATAGGGTTGGAAGGGTCCTCCAAGACCATCCAGGGCACCCCCTGCTCAATGCAGGACTCCAAGTCAGAGTATCCCTCTAGAATCATCGAAAATAGAGTTGGAAGGGGCCTGCAAGACCATCTAGTCCAGCCCCCTGCTCAATGCAGGACTCCAAGACAGAGCATCCCTATAGAATCATCAAAAGGTAGGGTTGGAAGGGACCTGCAAGACCATCTAGTCCAACCCCCTGCTCAACGCAGGACTCCAAGTCAGAGCATCCCTATAGAATCATCTGAAAGTAGGTTTGGAAGTGGCCTGCAAGACTATCTAATCCAGCCCCCTGCTCAACGTAGGACTCCAAGTCAGAGCATCCCTATAGAAAGATCGAAAATAGAGTTGGAAGGCGCCTGCAAGGTCATTTAGTCCAGCCCCCTGCTCAACGCAGGACTCCAAGTCAGAGCATCCCTATAGAATGATCGAAAATAGGGTTGGAAGGCGCCTGAAGACCATGTATTCCAACCCCGTGCTCAACGCAGGACTCCAAGTCAGAGCATCCTTATCGAATCATCTGAAAGTAGGGTTGGAAGTGGCCTGCAAGACCATCTAGTCCAGCCCCCTGCTCAACGCAGGATTCCAAGTCAGAGCATCCCTATATAATTATCAAAAGTTAGGGTTGGAAGGCGCCTGCAGGACCATCTTCCAGCCCCCTGCTCAACGCAGGACTCCAAGTCATAGCAGCCCTATAGAATCATTGTAAAGTAGGGTTGGAGGGGGCCTGCAAGGCCATCTAGTCCAGCCCCCTGCTCCAGGCAGGACTCCAGGTCAGAGCATCCCTATAGAATGATCGAAAATAGGGTTGGAAGTGGCCTGCAAGACCATCTAGTCCAGCCCCCTGCTCAACGCAGGACTCCAAGTCAGAGCATCCCTATAGAATTATCAAAAGTTAGGGTTGGAAGGCGCCTGCAGTCCCATCTTCCAGCCCCCTGCTCAACGCAGGACTCCAAGTCAGAGCATCCCTATGGAATGATTGAAAATAGGGTTGGAAGGGTCCTGCAAGACCATCCAGTGCACCCCCTGCTCAACGCAGGACTCCAAGTCAGAGTATCCCTCTAGAATCATCGAAAATAGAGTTGGAAGGCGGCTGCAAGACCATCTAGTCCAGCCCCCTGCTCAACGCAGGACTCCAAGTCAGAGCATCCCTATAGAATGATCTAAAATAGGGGGGGAAGGGGTCTGCAAGACCATCTAGTCTAACCCCCTGCTCAATGCAGGACTCCGAGTCAGAGCATCCCTATAGAATGATTGAAAATAGGGTTGGGAGGGGTCTGCAAGACAATCTAGTCCAGCCCCCTGCTCAATGAAGGACTCCAGGTCAGAGCATCCCTATAGAATGATGGAAAATAGGGTTGGAAGGCGCCTGCAAGACCATGTATTCCAACCACCTGCGCAACGCAGGACTCCAAGTCAGAGCATCCCTATAGAATTATCAAAAGTTAGGGTTGGAAGTGGCCTGCAGGACCATCTTCCAGCCCCCTGCTCAACGCAGGACTCCAAGTCAGAGCATCCCTATAGAATGATGGAAAATAGGGTTGGAAGGCGCCTGCAAGACCATGTATTCCAACCCCGTGCTCAACGCAGGACTCCAAGTCAGAGCAGCCCTATAGAATCATTGGAAAGTAGGGTTGGGGGGGCCTGCAAGGCTATCTAGTCCAAGCCACTGCTCCAGGCAGGACTCCAGGTCAGAGCATCCCTATAGAATCATCGAAAATAGGGTTGGAAGGCACCTGCAAGACCATGTATTCCAACCCCGTGCTCAACGCAGGACTCCAAGTCAGAGCATCCTTATCGAATCATCTGAAAGTAGGGTTGGAAGTGGCCTGCAAGACTATCTAATCCAGCCCCCTGCTCAACGCAGGACTCCAAGTCAGAGCATCCCTATAGAATAATCAAAAAGTAGGGTTGGAAGGGGCATGCAAGACCATCTAGTCCAACCCCCTGCTCAACGCAGGACTCCAAGTCAGAGTTTCCCTATAGAATGATCGAAAATAGGGTTGGAAGGGGCCTGCAAGACCATCTAGTCCAACCCCCTGCTCAACGCAGGACTCCAAGTCAGAGCATCCCTATAGAATCATCGAAAATAGAGTTGGAAGGAACCTGCAAGACCATCTAGTCCAACCCCTTGCTCAACGCAGGACTCCAAATCAGAGCATCCCTATAGAATGATCGAAAATAGGGTTGGAAGGCGCCTGCAAGACCATGTATTCCAACCCCGTGCTCAACGCAGGACTCCAAGTCAGAGCATCCTTATCGAATCATCTGAAAGTAGGGTTGGAAGTGGCCTGCAAGACCATCTAGTCCAGCCCCCTGCTCAACGCAGGACTCCAAGTCAGAGCATCCCTATAGAATTATCAAAAGTTAGGGTTGGAAGGCGCCTGCAGGACCATCTTCCAGCCCCCTGCTCAACGCAGGACTCCAAGTCAGAGCATCCCTATAGAATGATTGAAAATAGGGTTGGAAGGGTCCTCCAAGACCATCCAGGGCACCCCCTGCTCAACGCAGGACTCCAAGTCAGAGCATCCCTATAGAATGATTGAAAATAGGGTTGGAAGGGTCCTCCAAGACCAACCAGGGCACCCCCTGCTCAACGCAGGACTCCAAGTCAGAGTATCCCTCTAGAATCATCGAAAATAGAGTTGGAAGGGGCCTGCAAGACCATCTAGTCCAGCCCCCTGCTCAATGCAGGACTCCAAGACAGAGCATCCCTATAGAATCATCAAAAGGTAGGGTTGGAAGGGACCTGCAAGACCATCTAGTCCAACCCCCTGCTCAACGCAGGACTCCAAGTCAGAGCATCCCTATAGAATCATCTGAAAGTAGGGTTGGAAGTGGCCTGCAAGACTATCTAATACAGCCCCCTGCTCAACGTAGGACTCCAAGTCAGAGCATCCCTATAGAAAGATCGAAAATAGAGTTGGAAGGCGCCTGCAAGGCCATCTAGTCCAGCCCCCTGCTCAACGCAGGACTCCAAGTCAGAGCATCCCTATAGAATGATCGAAAATAGGGTTGGAAGGCGCCTGAAGACCATGTATTCCAACCCCGTGCTCAACGCAGGACTCCAAGTCAGAGCATCCTTATCGAATCATCTGAAAGTAGGGTTGGAAGTGGCCTGCAAGACCATCTAGTCCAGCCCCCTGCTCAACGCAGGACTCCAAGTCAGAGCATCCCTATATAATTATCAAAAGTTAGGGTTGGAAGGCGCCTGCAGGACCATCTTCCAGCCCCCTGCTCAACGCAGGACTCCAAGTCAGAGCAGCCCTATAGAATCATTGTAAAGTAGGGTTGGAGGGGGTCTGCAAGGCCATCTAGTCCAGCCCCCTGCTCCAGGCAGGACTCCAGGTCAGAGCATCCCTATAGAATGATCGAAAATAGGGTTGGAAGTAGCCTGCAAGACCATCTAGTCCAGCCCCCTGCTCAACGCAGGACTCCAAGTCAGAGCATCCCTATAGAATTATCAAAAGTTAGGGTTGGAAGGCGCCTGCAGTCCCATCTTCCAGCCCCCTGCTCAACGCAGGACTCCAAGTCAGAGCATCCCTATAGAATGATTGAAAATAGGGTTGGAAGGGTCCTGCAAGACCATCCAGTGCACCCCCTGCTCAACGCAGGACTCCAAGTCAGAGTATCCCTCTAGAATCATCGAAAATAGAGTTGGAAGGCGGCTGCAAGACCATCTAGTCCAGCCCCCTGCTCAACGCAGGACTCCAAGTCAGAGCATCCCTATAGAATGATCTAAAATAGGGGTGGAAGGGGCCTGCAAGACCATCTAGTCTAACCCCCTGCTCAATGCAGGACTCCGAGTCAGAGCATCCCTATAGAATGATTGAAAATAGGGTTGGGAGGGGTCTGCAAGACAATCTAGTCCAGCCCCCTGCTCAATGAAGGACTCCAGGTCAGAGCATCCCTATAGAATGATGGAAAATAGGGTTGGAAGGCGCCTGCAAGACCATGTATTCCAACCATCTGCGCAACGCAGGACTCCAAGTCAGAGCATCCCTATAGAATTATCAAAAGTTAGGGTTGGAAGTGGCCTGCAGGACCATCTTCCAGCCCCCTGCTCAACGCAGTACTCCAAGTCATTGCATCCCTATAGAATGATTGAAAATAGGCTTGGAAGGGGCCTGCAAGACCATGTATTCCAACCCCGTGCTCAACGCAGGACTCCAAGTCAGAGCAGCCCTATAGAATCATTGGAAAGTAGGGTTGGGGTGCCTGCAAGGCTATCTAGTCCAAGCCCCTGCTCCAGGCAGGACTCCAGGTCAGAGCATCCCTATAGAATCATCGAAAATAGGGTTGGAAGGCACCTGCAAGACCATGTATTCCAACCCCGTGCTCAACGCAGGACTCCAAGTCAGAGCATCCTTATCGAATCATCTGAAAGTAGGGTTGGAAGTGGCCTGCAAGACTATCTAATCCAGTCCCCTGCTCAACGCAGGACTCCAAGTGAGAGCATCCCTATAGAATAATCAAAAAGTAGGGTAGGAAGGGGCATGCAAGGCTATCTAGTCCAACCCCCTGCTCAACGCAGGACTCCAGGTCAGAGCATCCCTATAGAATCATCGAAAATAGGGTTGGAAGGGGCCTGCAAGACCATGTATTCCAACCCCCTGCTCAACGCAGGACTCCAAGTCAGAGCAGCCCTGTAGAATCATTGGAAAGTAGGGTTGGAGGGGGCCTGCAAGGCTATCTAGTCCAACCCCCTGCTCAACGCAGGACTCCAAGTCAGAGCATCCCTATAGAATTATCAAAAGTTAGGGTTGGAAGTCGCCTGCAGGACCATCTTCCAGCCCCCTGCTCAACGCAGGACTCCAAGTCAGAGCATCCCTATAGAATCATCGAAAATAGAGTTGGAAGGGACCTGCAAGACCATCTAATCCAGCCCCCTGCTCAACGTAGGACTCCAAGTCAGAGCATCCCTATAGAAAGATCGAAAATAGAGTTGGAAGACGCCTGCAAGGCCATCTAGTCCAGCCCCCTGCTCAACGCAGGACTCCAAGTCAGAGCATCCCTATAGAATGATTGAAAATAGGGTTGGAAGGCGCCTGCAAGACCATGTATTCCAACCCCGTCCTCAACGCAGGACTCCAAGTCAGAGCAGCCCTATAGAATCATTGGAAAGTAGGGTTGGAGGGGGCCTGCAAGGCCATCTAGTCCAGCCCCCTGCTCCAGGCAGGACTCCAGGTCAGAGCATCCCTATAGAATGATCGAAAATAGGGTTGGAAGTGGCCTGCAAGACCATCTAGTCCAGCCCCCTGCTCAACGCAGGACTCCAAGTCAGAGCATCCCTATAGAATTATCAAAAGTTAGGGTTGGAAGGCGCCTGCAGGACCATCTTCCAGTCCCCTGCTCAACGCAGGACTCCAAGTCAGAGCATCCCTACAGAATGATTGAAAATAGGGTTGGAAGGGTCCTGCAAGACCATCCAGTGCACCCCCCGCTCAACGCAGGACTCCAAGACAGAGTATCCCTCTAGAATCATCGAAAATAGAGTTGGAAGGCGGCTGCAAGACCATCTAGTCCAGCCAACTGCTCAACGCAGGACTCCAAGTCAGAGCATCCCTATAGAATGATCTAAAATAGGGGTGGAAGGGGCCTGCAAGACCATCTAGTCTAACCCCCTGCTCAATGCAGGACTCCGGGTCAGAGCATCCCTATAGAATGATTGAAAATAGGGTTGGGAGGGGTCTGCAAGACAATCTAGTCCAGCCCCCTGCTCAATGAAGGACTCCAGGTCAGAGCATCCCTATAGAATGATGGAAAATAGTGTTGGAAGGCGCCTGCAAGACCATGTATTCCAACCCCCTGCTCAACGCAGGACTCCAAGTCAGAGCATCCCTATAGAATTATCAAAAGTTAGGGTTGGAAGTGGCCTGCAGGACCATCTTCCAGCCCCCTGCTCAACGCAGTACTCCCAGTCAGAGCATCCCTATAGAATGATTGAAAAGAGGGTTGGAAGGGTCTGCAAGACCATGTATTCCAACCCCGTGCTCAACGCAGGACTCCAAGTCAGAGCAGCCCTATAGAATCATTGGAAAGTAGGGTTGGGGGGGACTGCAAGGCCATCTAGTCCAACCCCCTGCTCCAGGCAGGACTCCAGGTCAGAGCATCCCTATAGAATGATCGAAAATAGGGTTGGAAGGCACCTGCAAGACCATGTATTCCAACCCCGTGCTCAACGCAGGACTCCAAGTCAGAGCATCCTTATCGAATCATCTGAAAGTAGGGTTGGAAGGGGCCGGCAAGACCATCTAGTCCAACCCCCTGCTCAACGCAGGACTCCAAGTCTTATTTTCCCTATAGAATGATCGAAAATAGGGTTGGAAGGGGCCTGCAAGACCATCTAGTCCAACCCCCTGCTCAACGCAGGACTCCAAGTCAGAGCATCCCTATAGAATAATCAAAAAGTAGGGTTGGAAGGCGTCTGCAAGACCATCTAGTCCAACCCCCTGCTCAACGCAGGACTCCAAGTCAGAGCATCTCTATAGAATCATCTGAAAGTAGGGTTGGAAGTGGCCTGCAAGACTAATCCAGCCCCCTGCTCAACGCAGGACTCCAGGTCAGAGCATCCCTATAGAATCATCGAAAATAGAGCTGGAAGGAACCTGCAAGACCATCTAGTCCAACCCCTTCCTTAACGCAGGACTCCAAATCAGAGCATCCCTATAGAATGATTGAAAATAGGGTTGGAAGGGGCCTGCAAGACCATGTATTCCAACCCCGTGCTGAACGCAGGACTCCAAGTCAGAGCAGCCCTATAGAATCATTGGAAAGTAGGGTTGGGGGGGGGCTGCAAGGCCATCTTTTCCAAGCCCCTCCTCCAGGCAGGACTCCAGGTCAGAGCATCCCTATAGAATGATCGAAAATAGGGTTGGAAGGCGCCTGCAAGACCATATATTCCAACCCCGTGCTCAACGCAGGACTCCAAGTCAGAGCATCCTTATCGAATCATCTGAAAGTAGGGTTGGAAGTGGCCTGCAAGACAATCTAGTCCAGCCCCCTGCTCAACGCAGGACTCCAAGTCAGAGCATCCCTATAGAATTATCAAAAGGTAGGGTTGGAAGGCGCCTGCAGGACCATCTTCCAGCCCCCTGCTCAACGCAGGACTCCAAGTCAGAGCATCCCTATAGAATTATGGAAAATAGGGTTGGAAGGCGCCTGCAAGACCATGTATTCCAACCCCCTGCTCAACGCAGGACTCCAAGTCAGAGCATCCCTATAGAATCATCGAAAATAGAGTTGGAAGGAACCTGCAAGACCATCTAGTCCAACCCCTTGCTCAACGCAGGACTCCAAATCAGAGCATCCCTATAGAATGATCGAAAATAGGGTTGGAAGGCGCCTGCAAGACCATGTATTCCAACCCCGTGCTCAACGCAGGACTCCAAGTCAGAGCATCCTTATCGAATCATCTGAAAGTAGGGTTGGAAGTGGCCTGCAAGACCATCTAGTCCAGCCCCCTGCTCAACGCAGGACTCCAAGTCAGAGCATCCGTATAGAATTATCAAAAGTTAGGGTTGGAAGGCGCCTGCAGGACCATCTTCCAGCCCCCTGCTCAACGCAGGACTCCAAGTCAGAGCATCCCTATAGAATGATTGAAAATAGGGTTGGAAGGGTCCTCCAAGACCATCCAGGGCACCCCCTGCTCAACGCAGGACTCCAAGTCAGAGTATCCCTCTAGAATCATCGAAAATAGAGTTGTAAGGGGCCTGCAAGACCATCTAGTCCAGCCCCCACCTCAATGCAGGACTCCAAGACAGAGCATCCCTATAGAATCATCAAAAGGTAGGGTTGGAAGGCGGCTGCAAGACCATCTAGTCCAGCCCCCTGCTCAACGCAGGACTCCAAGTCAGAGCATCCCTATAGAATCATCGAAAATAGAGTTGGAAGGGATCTGCAAGACCATCTAGTCCAACCCCTTGCTCAACGCAGGAGTCCAAGCCAGAGCATCCCTATAGAATGATCTAAAATAGGGGTGGAAGGGGCCTGCAAGACCATCTAGTCTAACCCCCTGCTCAATGCAGGACTCTAAGAGCATCCGTATAGAATCATCTGAAAGTACGGTTGGAAGGGGCCTACAAGACCATCTAGTCCAACCCCTTGCTCAACACAGGACTCCGAGTCAGAGCATCCCTATAGAATGATCGAAAATAGGGTTGGAAGGCGCCTGCAAGACCATGTATTCCAACCCCGTGCTCAACGCAGGACTCCAAGTCAGAGCATCCTTATCGAATCATCTGAAAGTAGGGTTGGAAGTGGCCTGCAAGACCATCTAGTCCAGCCCCCTGCTCAACGCAGGACTCCAAGTCAGAGCATCCCTATAGAATTATCAAAAGTTAGGGTTGGAAGGCGCCTGCAGGACCATCTTCCAGCCCCCTGCTCAACGCAGGACTCCAAGTCAGAGCATCCCTATATAATCATGGAAAATAGGGTTGGAAGGCGCCTGCAAGACGATGTATTCCAACCCCCTGCTCAACGCAGGACTCCAAGTCAGAGCATGCCTATAGAATTATCAAAAGTTAGGGTTGGAAGTGGCCTGCAGGACCATCTTCCAGCCCCCTGCTCAACGCAGGACTCCAAGTCAGAGCATCCCTATAGAATCATCGAAAATAGAGTTGGAAGGGACCTGCAAGACCATCTAGTCCAACCCCCTGCTCAACGCAGGACTCCAAGTCAGAGCATCCCTATAGAATCATCTGAAAGTAGGGTTGGAAGTGGCCTGCAAGACCATCTAATCCAGCCCCCTGCTCAACGTAGGACTCCAAGTCAGAGCATCCCTATAGAAAGATCGAAAATAGAGTTGGAAGGCGCCTGCAAGGCCATCTAGTCCAGCCCCCTGCTCAACGCAGGACTCCAAGTCAGAGCATCCCTATAGAATGATTGAAAATAGGGTTGGAAGTGGCTTGCAAGACCATCTAGTCCAGCCCCCTGCTCAAGGCAGGACTCCAAGTCACAGCATCCCTATAGAATTATCAAAAGTTAGGGTTGGAAGGCGCCTGCAGGACCATCTTCCAGCCCCCTGCTCAACGCAGGACTCCAAGTCAGAGCATCCCTATAGAATGATTGAAAATAGGGTTGGAAGGGGCCTGCAAGACTAATCCAGCCCCCTGCTCAACGCAGGACTCCAGGTCAGAGCATCCCTATAGAATCATCGAAAATAGAGCTGGAAGGAACCTGCAAGACCATCTAGTCCAACCCCTTCCTTAACGCAGGACTCCAAATCAGAGCATCCCTATAGAATGATTGAAAATATGGTTGGAAGGGGCCTGCAAGACCATGTATTCCAACCCCGTGCTGAACGCAGGACTCCAAGTCAGAGCAGCCCTATAGAATCATTGGAAAGTAGGGTTGGGGGGGGCCTGCAAGGCCATCTTTTCCAAGCCCCTCCTCCAGGCAGGACTCCAGGTCAGAGCATCCCTATAGAATGATCGAAAATAGGGTTGGAAGGCCCCTGCAGGACCATGTATTCCAACCCCGTGCTCAACGCAGGACTCCAAGTCAGAGCATCCTTATCGAATCATCTGAAAGTAGGGTTGGAAGTGGCCTGCAAGACAATCTAGTCCAGCCCCCTGCTCAACGCAGGACTCCAAGTCAGAGCATCCCTATAGAATTATCAAAAGGTAGGGTTGGAAGGCGCCTGCAGGACCATCTTCCAGCCCCCTGCTCAACGCAGGACTCCAAGTCAGAGCATCCCTATAGAATTATGGAAAATAGGGTTGGAAGGCGCCTGCAAGACCATGTATTCCAACCCCCTGCTCAACGCAGGACTCCAAGTCAGAGAATCCCTAAGGAATCATCTGAAAGTAGGGTTGGAAGTGGCCTGCAGGACCATCTTCCAGCCCCCTCCTCAACGAAGGACTCCAAGTCAGAGCATCCCTATAGAATCATCGAAAATAGAGTTGGAAGGAACCTGCAAGACCATCTAGTCCAACCCCTTGCTCAACGCAGGACTCCAAATCAGAGCATCCCTATAGAATGATCGAAAATAGGGTTGGAAGGCGCCTGCAAGACCATGTATTCCAACCCCGTGCTCAACGCAGGACTCCAAGTCAGAGCATCCTTATCGAATCATCTGAAAGTAGGGTTGGAAGTGGCCTGCAAGACCATCTAGTCCAGCCCCCTGCTCAACGCAGGACTCCAAGTCAGAGCATCCCTATAGAATTATCAAAAGTTAGGGTTGGAAGGCGCCTGCAGGACCATCTTCCAGCCCCCTGCTCAACGCAGGACTCCAAGTCAGAGCATCCCTATAGAATGATTGAAAATAGGGTTGGAAGGGTCCTCCAAGACCATCCAGGGCACCCCCTGCTCAACGCAGGACTCCAAGTCAGAGTATCCCTCTAGAATCATCGAAAATAGAGTTGTAAGGGGCCTGCAAGACCATCTAGTCCAGCCCCCACCTCAATGCAGGACTCCAAGACAGAGCATCCCTCTAGAATCATCAAAAGGTAGGGTTGGAAGGCGGCTGCAAGACCATCTAGTCCAGCCCCCTGCTCAACGCAGGACTCCAAGTCAGAGCATCCCTATAGAATCATCGAAAATAGAGTTGGAAGGGATCTGCAAGACCATCTAGTCCAACCCCTTGCTCAACGCAGGAGTCCAAGCCAGAGCATCCCTATAGAATGATCTAAAATAGGGGTGGAAGGGGCCTGCAAGACCATCTAGTCTAACCCCCTGCTCAATGCAGGACTCTAAGAGCATCCGTATAGAATCATCTGAAAGTACGGTTGGAAGGGGCCTACAAGACCATCTAGTCCAACCCCTTGCTCAACACAGGACTCCAAATCAGAGCATCCCTATAGAATGATCGAAAATAGGGTTGGAAGGCGCCTGCAAGACCATGTATTCCAACCCCGTGCTCAACGCAGGACTCCAAGTCAGAGCATCCTTATCGAATCATCTGAAAGTAGGGTTGGAAGTGGCCTGCAAGACCATCTAGTCCAGCCCCCTGCTCAACGCAGGACTCCAAGTCAGAGCATCCCTATAGAATTATCAAAAGTTAGGGTTGGAAGGGGCCTGCAGGACCATCTTCCAGCCCCCTGCTCAACGCAGGACTCCAAGTCAGAGCATCCCTATAGAATGATGGAAAATAGGGTTGGAAGGGTCCTCCAAGACCATCCAGGGCACCCCCTGCTCAACGCAGGACTCCAAGTCAGAGTATCCCTCTAGAATCATCGAAAATAGAGTTGGAAGGCGCCTGCAAGACCATCTAGTCCAACCCCCTGCTCAATGCAGGACTCCAAGACAGAGCATCCCTATAGAATCATCAAAAGGTAGTGTTGGAAGGCGGCTGCAAGACCATCTAGTCCAGCCCCTTGCTCAACACAGGACTCCAAGTCAGAGCATCCCTATAGAATCATCGAAAATAGAGTTGGAAGGGACCTGCAAGACCATCTAGTCCAACCCCCTGCTCAACGCAGGACTCCAAGTCAGAGCATCCCTATAGAATCATCTGAAAGTAGGGTTGGAAGTGGCCTGCAAGACCATCTAATCCAGCCCCCTGCTCAACGTAGGACTCCAAGTCAGAGCATCCCTATAGAAAGATCGAAAATAGAGTTGGAAGGCGCCTGCAAGGCCATCTAGTCCAGCCCCCTGCTCAACGCAGGACTCCAAGTCAGAGCATCCCTATAGAATGATTGAAAATAGGGTTGGAAGGCGCCTGCAAGACCTTGTATTCCAACCCCGTCCTCAACGCAGGACTCCAAGTCAGAGCAGCCCTATAGAATCATTGGAAAGTAGGGTTGGAGGGGGCCTGCAAGGCCATCTAGTCCAGCCCCCTGCTCCAGGCAGGACTCCAGGTCAGAGCATCCCTATAGAATGATCGAAAATAGGGTTGGAAGTGGCCTGCAAGACCATCTAGTCCAGCCCCCTGCTCAACGCAGGACTCCAAGTCAGAGCATCCCTATAGAATTATCAAAAGTTAGGGTTGGAAGGCGCCTGCAGGACCATCTTCCAGCCCCCTGCTCAACGCAGGACTCCAAGTCAGAGCATCCCTATAGAATGATTGAAAATAGGGTTGGAAGGGTCCTGCAAGACCATCCAGTGCACCCCCTGCTCAACGCAGGACTCCAAGTCAGAGTATCCCTCTAGAATCATCGAAAATAGAGTTGGAAGGCGGCTGCAAGACCATCTAGTCCAGCCCCCTGCTCAACGCAGGACTCCAAGTCAGAGCATCCCTATAGAATGATCTAAAATAGGGGTGGAAGGGGCCTGCAAGACCATCTAGTCTAACCCCCTGCTCAATGCAGGACTCCGAGTCAGAGCATCCCTATAGAATGATTGAAAATGGGTTTGGGAGGGGTCTGCAAGACAATCTAGTCCAGCCCCCTGCTCAATGAAGGACTCCAGGTCAGAGCATCCCTATAGAATGATGGAAAATAGGGTTGGAAGGCGCCTGCAAGACCATGTATTCCAACCCCCTGCGCAACGCAGGACTCCAAGTCAGAGCATCCCTATAGTATTATCAAAAGTTAGGGTTGGAAGTGGCCTGCAGGACCATCTTCCAGCCCCCTGCTCAACGCAGTACTCCATGTCAGAGCATCCCTATAGAATGATTGAAAATAGGGTTGGAAGGGGCCTGCAAGACCATGTATTCCAACCCCGTGCTCAACGCAGGACTCCAAGTCAGAGCAGCCCTATAGAATCATTGGAAAGTAGGGTTGGGGGGGCCTGCAAGGCTATCTAGTCCAAGCCCCTGCTCCAAGCAGGACTGCAGGTCAGAGCATCCCTATAGAATCATCGAAAATAGGGTTGGAAGGCACCTGCAAGACCATGTATTCCAACCCCGTGCTCAACGCAGGACTCCAAGTCAGAGCATCCTTATCGAATCATCTGAAAGTAGGGTTGGAAGTGGCCTACAAGACTATCTAATACAGCCCCTTGCTCAACGCAGGACTCCAAGTCAGAGCATCCCTATAGAATAATCAAAAAGTAGGGTTGGAAGGGGCATGCAAGACCATCTAGTCCAACCCCCTGCTCAACGCAGGACTCCAAGTCAGAGTTTCCCTATAGAATGATCGAAAATAGGGTTGGAAGGGGCCTGCAAGACCATCTAGTCCAACCCCCTGCTCAACGCAGGACTCCAAGTCAGAGTATCCCTAAGGAATCATCTGAAAGTAGGGTTGGAAGTGGCCTGCAAGACCATCTAGTCCAGCCCCCTGCTCAACGCAGGACTCCAAGTCAGAGCATCCCTATAGAATTATCAAAAGTTAGGGTTGGAAGGCGCCTGCAGGACCATCTTCCAGCCCCCTGCTCAACGCAGGACTCCAAGTCAGAGCATCCCTATACAATGAACGAAAATAGGGTTGGAAGGGTCCTCCAAGACCATCCAGGGCACCCCCTGCTCAACGCAGGACTCCAAGTCAGAGTATCCCTCTAGAATCATCGAAAATA
Source organism: Heloderma suspectum (assembly GCF_057233095.1). Lineage (NCBI taxonomy): Eukaryota > Metazoa > Chordata > Lepidosauria > Squamata > Helodermatidae > Heloderma > Heloderma suspectum. The sequence continues at coordinate 51,180,647 of NC_139475.1, forward strand.
GAGTAGGAAGGGGCCTGCAAGACCATCTAGTCTAGCCCCCTGCTCAATGCAGGACTCCAAGACAGAGCATCCCTATAGAATCATCAAAAGGTAGGGTTGGAAGGTGGCTGCAAGACCATCTAGTCCAGCCCCCTGCTCAACGCAGGACTCCAAGTCAGAGCATCCCTATAGAATCATCAAAAATAGAGTTGAAAGGGACCTGCAAGACCATCTAGTCCTACCCCTTGCTCAACGCAGGACTCCAAGCCAGAGCATCCCTATAGAATGATCTAAAATAGGGGTGGAAGGGGCCTGCAAGACCATCTAGTCTAACCCCCTGCTCAATGCCGGACTCTAAGAGCATCCGTATAGAATCATCTGAAAGTACGGTTGGAAGGGCCTGCAAGACCATCTAGTCCAACCCCTTGCTCAACACAGGACTCCGAGTCAGAGCATCCCTATACAATGAACGAAAATAGGGTTGGAAGGGGCCGGCAAGAGATCTAGTCCAGCCCCCTGCTCAACGCAGGACTCCAAGTCTTAGTTTCCCTATAGAATGATCGAAAATAGGGTTGGAAGGCGCCTGCAAGACCATGTATTCCAACCCCGTGCTCAACGCAGGACTCCAAGTCAGAGCATCCTTATCGAATCATCTGAAAGTATGGTTGGAAGTGGCCTGCAAGACCATCTAGTCCAGCCCCCTGCTCAACGCAGGACTCCAAGTCAGAGCATCCCTATAGAATTATCAAAAGTTAGGGTTGGAAGGCGCCTGCAGGACCATCTTCCAGCCCCCTGCTCAAAGCAGGACTCCAAGTCAGAGCATCCCTATAGAATCATGGAAAATAGGGTTGGAAGGCGCCTGCAAGACCATGTATTCCAACCCCCTGCTCAACGCAGGACTCCAAGTCAGAGCATCCCTATAGAATTATCAAAAGTTAGGGTTGGAAGTGGCCTGCAGGACCATCTTCCAGCCCCCTGCTCAACGCAGGACTCCAAGTCAGAGCATCCTTATCGAATCATCTGAAAGTAGGGTTGGAAGTGTCCTGCAAGACCATCTAGTCAAGCCCCCTGCTCAACGCAGGACTCCAAGTCAGAGCATCCCTATAGAATTATCAAAAGTTAGGGTTGGAAGGGGCCTGCAGGACCATCTTCCAGCCCCCTGCTCAACGCAGGACTCCAAGTCAGAGCATCCCTATAGAATGATGGAAAATAGGGTTGGAAGGGTCCTCCAAGACCATCCAGGGCACCCCCTGCTCAACGCAGGACTCCAAGTCAGAGTATCCCTCTAGAATCATCGAAAATAGAGTTGGAAGGCGCCTGCAAGACCATCTAGTCCAACCCCCTGCTCAATGCAGGACTCCAAGACAGAGCATCCCTATAGAATCATCAAAAGGTAGTGTTGGAAGGCGGCTGCAAGACCATCTAGTCCAGCCCCTTGCTCAACACAGGACTCCAAGTCAGAGCATCCCTATAGAATCATCGAAAATAGAGTTGGAAGGGACCTGCAAGACCATCTAGTCCAACCCCCTGCTCAACGCAGGACTCCAAGTCAGAGCATCCCTATAGAATCATCTGAAAGTAGGGTTGGAAGTGGCCTGCAAGACCATCTAATCCAGCCCCCTGCTCAACGTAGGACTCCAAGTCAGAGCATCCCTATAGAAAGATCGAAAATAGAGTTGGAAGGCGCCTGCAAGGCCATCTACTCCAGCCCCCTGCTCAACGCAGGACTCCAAGTCAGAGCATCCCTATAGAATGATTGAAAATAGGGTTGGAAGGCGCCTGCAAGACCTTGTATTCCAACCCCGTCCTCAACGCAGGACTCCAAGTCAGAGCAGCCCTATAGAATCATTGGAAAGTAGGGTTGGAGGGGGCCTGCAAGGCCATCTAGTCCAGCCCCCTGCTCCAGGCAGGACTCCAGGTCAGAGCATCCCTATAGAATGATCGAAAATAGGGTTGGAAGTGGCCTGCAAGACCATCTAGTCCAGCCCCCTGCTCAACGCAGGACTCCAAGTCAGAGCATCCCTATAGAATTATCAAAAGTTAGGGTTGGAAGGCGCCTGCAGGACCATCTTCCAGCCCCCTGCTCAACGCAGGACTCCAAGTCAGAGCATCCCTATAGAATGATTGAAAATAGGGTTGGAAGGGTCCTGCAAGACCATCCAGTGCACCCCCTGCTCAACGCAGGACTCCAAGTCAGAGTATCCCTCTAGAATCATCGAAAATAGAGTTGGAAGGCGGCTGCAAGACCATCTAGTCCAGCCCCCTGCTCAACGCAGGACTCCAAGTCAGAGCATCCCTATAGAATGATCTAAAATAGGGGTGGAAGGGGCCTGCAAGACCATCTAGTCTAACCCCCTGCTCAATGCAGGACTCCGAGTCAGAGCATCCCTATAGAATGATTGAAAATGGGGTTGGGAGGGGTCTGCAAGACAATCTAGTCCAGCCCCCTGCTCAATGAAGGACTCCAGGTCAGAGCATCCCTATAGAATGATGGAAAATAGGGTTGGAAGGCGCCTGCAAGACCATGTATTCCAACCCCCTGCGCAACGCAGGACTCCAAGTCAGAGCATCCCTATAGAAAGATCGAAAATAGAGTTGGAAGGCGCCTGCAAGGCCATCTAGTCCAGCCCCCTGCTCAACGCAGGACTCCAAGTCAGAGCATCCCTATAGAATGATCGAAAATAGGGTTGGACGGCGCCTGAAGACCATGTATTCCAACCCCGTGCTCAACGCAGGAGTCCAAGTCAGAGCATCCTTATCGAATCATCTGAAAGTAGGGTTGGAAGTGGCCTGCAAGACCATCTAGTCCAGCCCCCAGCTCAACGCAGGACTCCAAGTCAGAGCATCCCTATATAATTATCAAAAGTTAGGGTTGGAAGGCGCCTGCAGGACCATCTTCCAGCCCCCTGCTCAACGCAGGACTCCAAGTCAGAGCAGCCCTATAGAATCATTGTAAAGTAGGGTTGGAGGGGGCCTGCAAGGCCATCTAGTCCAGCCCCGTGCTCCAGGCAGGACTCCAGGTCAGAGCATCCCTATAGAATGATCGAAAATAGGGTTGGAAGTGGCCTGCAAGACCATCTAGTCCAGCTCCCTGCTCAACGCAGGACTCCAAGTCAGAGCATCCCTATAGAATTATCAAAAGTTAGGGTTGGAAGGCGCCTGCAGTCCCATCTTCCAGCCCCCTGCTCAACGCAGGACTCCAAGTCAGAGCATCCCTATAGAATGATTGAAAATAGGGTTGGAAGGGTCCTGCAAGACCATCCAGTGCACCCCCTGCTCAACGCAGGACTCCAAGTCAGAGTATCCCTCTAGAATCATCGAAAATAGAGTTGGAAGGCGGCTGCAAGACCATCTAGTCCAGCCCCCTGCTCAACGCAGGACTCCAAGTCAGAGCATCCCTATAGAATGATCTAAAATAGGGGTGGAAGGGGCCTGCAAGACCATCTAGTCTAACCCCCTGCTCAATGCAGGACTCTGAGTCAGAGCATCCCTATAGAATGATTGAAAATAGGGTTGGGAGGGGTCTGCAAGACAATCTAGTCCAGCCCCCTGCTCAATGAAGGACTCCAGGTCAGAGCATCCCTATAGAATGATGGAAAATAGGGTTGGAAGGTGCCTGCAAGACCATGTATTCCAACCCCCTGCGCAACGCAGGACTCCAAGTCAGAGCATCCCTATAGAATTATCAAAAGTTAGGGTTGGAAGTGGCCTGCAGGACCATCTTCCAGCCCCCTGCTCAACGCAGTACTCCAAGTCAGAGCATCCCTATAGAATGATTGAAAATAGGGTTGGAAGGGGCCTGCAAGACCATGTATTCCAACCCCGTGCTCAACGCAGGACTCCAAGTCAGAGCAGCCCTATAGAATCATTGGAAAGTAGGGTTGGGGGGGCCTGCAAGGCTATCTAGTCCAAGCCCCTGCTCCAGGCAGGACTCCAGGTCAGAGCATCCCTATAGAATCATCGAAAATAGGGTTGGAAGGCACCTGCAAGACCATGTATTCCAACCCCGTGCTCAACGCAGGACTCCAAGTCAGAGCATCCTTATCGAATCATCTGAAAGTAGGGTTGGAAGTGGCCTGCAAGACTATCTAATACAGCCCCTTGCTCAACGCAGGACTCCAAGTCAGAGCATCCCTATAGAATAATCAAAAAGTAGGGTTGGAAGGGGCATGCAAGACCATCTAGTCCAACCCCCTGCTCAACGCAGGACTCCAAGTCAGAGTTTCCCTATAGAATGATCGAAAATAGGGTTGGAAGGGGCCTGCAAGACCATCTAGTCCAACCCCCTGCTCAACGCAGGACTCCAAGTCAGAGTATCCCTAAGGAATCATCTGAAAGTAGGGTTGGAAGTGGCCTGCAAGACTATCTAATCCAGCCCCCTCCTCAACGTAGGACTCCAAGTCAGAGCATCCCTATAGAATCATCGAAAATAGAGTTGGAAGGAACCTGCAAGACCATCTAGTCCAACCCCTTGCTCAACGCAGGACTCCAAATCAGAGCATCCCTATAGAATGATCGAAAATAGGGTTGGAAGGCGCCTGCAAGACCATGTATTCCAACCCCGTGCTCAACGCAGGACTCCAAGTCAGAGCAGCCCTATAGAATCATTGGAAAGTAGGGTTGGGGGGAGCCTGCAAGGCCATCTAGTCCAAGCCCCTGCTCCAGGCAGGACTCCAGGTCAGAGCATCCCTATAGAATGATCGAAAAAAGGTTGGAAGGCGCCTGCAAGACCATGTATTCCAACCCCGTGCTCAACGCAGGACTCCAAGTCAGAGCATCCTTATCGAAACATCTGAAAGTAGGGCTGGAAGTGGCCTGCAAGGCCATCTAGTCCAACCCCCTGCTTCACGCAGGACTCCAAGTCAGAGTATCCCTATAGAATCATCTGAAAGTAGGGTTGGAAGTGGTCTGCAAGACTATGTAATCCAGCCCCCTGCTCAACGCAGGACTCCAAGTCAGAGCATCCTTATCGAATCATCTGAAAGTAGGTTTGGAAGTGTCCTGCAAGACCATCTAGTCAAGCCCCCTGCTCAACGCAGGACTCCAAGTCAGAGCATCCCTATAGAATTATCAAAAGTTAGGGTTGGAAGGGGCCTGCAGGACCATCTTCCAGCCCCCTGCTCAACGCAGGACTCCAAGTCAGAGCATCCCTATAGAATGATGGAAAATAGGGTTGGAAGGGTCCTCCAAGACCATCCAGGGCAGCCCCTGCTCAACGCAGGACTCCAAGTCAGAGTATCCCTCTAGAATCATCGAAAATAGAGTTGGAAGGCGCCTGCAAGACCATCTAGTCCAACCCCCTGCTCAATGCAGGACTCCAAGACAGAGCATCCCTATAGAATCATCAAAAGGTAGTGTTGGAAGGCGGCTGCAAGACCATCTAGTCCAGCCCCTTGCTCAACACAGGACTCCAAGTCAGAGCATCCCTATAGAATCATCGAAAATAGAGTTGGAAGGGACCTGCAAGACCATCTAGTCCAACCCCCTGCTCAACGCAGGACTCCAAGTCAGAGCATCCCTATAGAATCATCTGAAAGTAGGGTTGGAAGTGGCCTGCAAGACCATCTAGTCCAGCCCCCTGCTCAACGCAGGACTCCAAGTCAGAGTTTCCCTATAGAATGATCGAAAATAGGGTTGGAAGGGGCCTGCAAGACCATCTAGTCCAACCCCCTGCTCAACGCAGGACTCCAAGTCAGAGTATCCCTAAGGAATCATCTGAAAGTAGGGTTGGAAGTGGCCTGCAAGACCATCTAGTCCAGCCCCCTGCTCAACGCAGGACTCCAAGTCAGAGCATCCCTATAGAATTATCAAAAGTTAGGGTTGGAAGGCGCCTGCAGGACCATCTTCCAGCCCCCTGCTCAACGCAGGACTCCAAGTCAGAGCATCCCTATACAATGAACGAAAATAGGGTTGGAAGGGTCCTCCAAGACCATCCAGGGCACCCCCTGCTCAACGCAGGACTCCAAGTCAGAGTATCCCTCTAGAATCATCGAAAATAGAGTAGGAAGGGGCCTGCAAGACCATCTAGTCTAGCCCCCTGCTCAATGCAGGACTCCAAGACAGAGCATCCCTATAGAATCATCAAAAGGTAGGGTTGGAAGGTGGCTGCAAGACCATCTAGTCCAGCCCCCTGCTCAACGCAGGACTCCAAGTCAGAGCATCCCTATAGAATCATCAAAAATAGAGTTGAAAGGGACCTGCAAGACCATCTAGTCCTACCCCTTGCTCAACGCAGGACTCCAAGCCAGAGCATCCCTATAGAATGATCTAAAATAGGGGTGGAAGGGGCCTGCAAGACCATCTAGTCTAACCCCCTGCTCAATGCCGGACTCTAAGAGCATCCGTATAGAATCATCTGAAAGTACGGTTGGAAGGGCCTGCAAGACCATCTAGTCCAACCCCTTGCTCAACACAGGACTCCGAGTCAGAGCATCCCTATACAATGAACGAAAATAGGGTTGGAAGGGGCCGGCAAGAGATCTAGTCCAGCCCCCTGCTCAACGCAGGACTCCAAGTCTTAGTTTCCCTATAGAATGATCGAAAATAGGGTTGGAAGGCGCCTGCAAGACCATGTATTCCAACCCCGTGCTCAACGCAGGACTCCAAGTCAGAGCATCCTTATCGAATCATCTGAAAGTAGGGTTGGAAGTGGCCTGCAAGACCATCTAGTCCAGCCCCCTGCTAAACGCAGGACTCCAAGTCAGAGCATCCCTATAGAATTATCAAAAGTTAGGGTTGGAAGGCGCCTGCAGGACCATCTTCCAGCCCCCTGCTCAAAGCAGGACTCCAAGTCAGAGCATCCCTATAGAATCATGGAAAATAGGGTTGGAAGGCGCCTGCAAGACCATGTATTCCAACCCCCTGCTCAACGCAGGACTCCAAGTCAGAGCATCCCTATAGAATTATCAAAAGTTAGGGTTGGAAGTGGCCTGCAGGACCATCTTCCAGCCCCCTGCTCAACGCAGGACTCCAAGTCAGAGCATCCTTATCGAATCATCTGAAAGTAGGGTTGGAAGTGTCCTGCAAGACCATCTAGTCAAGCCCCCTGCTCAACGCAGGACTCCAAGTCAGAGCATCCCTATAGAATTATCAAAAGTTAGGGTTGGAAGGGGCCTGCAGGACCATCTTCCAGCCCCCTGCTCAACGCAGGACTCCAAGTCAGAGCATCCCTATAGAATGATGGAAAATAGGGTTGGAAGGGTCCTCCAAGACCATCCAGGGCACCCCCTGCTCAACGCAGGACTCCAAGTCAGAGTATCCCTCTAGAATCATCGAAAATAGAGTTGGAAGGCGCCTGCAAGACCATCTAGTCCAACCCCCTGCTCAATGCAGGACTCCAAGACAGAGCATCCCTATAGAATCATCAAAAGGTAGTGTTGGAAGGCGGCTGCAAGACCATCTAGTCCAGCCCCTTGCTCAACACAGGACTCCAAGTCAGAGCATCCCTATAGAATCATCGAAAATAGAGTTGGAAGGGACCTGCAAGACCATCTAGTCCAACCCCCTGCTCAACGCAGGACTCCAAGTCAGAGCATCCCTATAGAATTATCAAAAGTTAGGGTTGGAAGGGGCCTGCAGGACCATCTTCCAGCCCCCTGCTCAACGCAGGACTCCAAGTCAGAGCATCCCTATAGAATGATGGAAAATAGGGTTGGAAGGGTCCTCCAAGACCATCCAGGGCACCCCCTGCTCAACGCAGGACTCCAAGTCAGAGTATCCCTCTAGAATCATCGAAAATAGAGTTGGAAGGCGCCTGCAAGACCATCTAGTCCAACCCCCTGCTCAATGCAGGACTCCAAGACAGAGCATCCCTATAGAATCATCAAAAGGTAGTGTTGGAAGGCGGCTGCAAGACCATCTAGTCCAGCCCCTTGCTCAACACAGGACTCCAAGTCAGAGCATCCCTATAGAATCATCGAAAATAGAGTTGGAAGGGACCTGCAAGACCATCTAGTCCAACCCCCTGCTCAACGCAGGACTCCAAGTCAGAGCATCCCTATAGAATCATCTGAAAGTAGGGTTGGAAGTGGCCTGCAAGACCATCTAATCCAGCCCCCTGCTCAACGTAGGACTCCAAGTCAGAGCATCCCTATAGAAAGATCGAAAATAGAGTTGGAAGGCGCCTGCAAGGCCATCTACTCCAGCCCCCTGCTCAACGCAGGACTCCAAGTCAGAGCATCCCTATAGAATGATTGAAAATAGGGTTGGAAGGCGCCTGCAAGACCTTGTATTCCAACCCCGTCCTCAACGCAGGACTCCAAGTCAGAGCAGCCCTATAGAATCATTGGAAAGTAGGGTTGGAGGGGGCCTGCAAGGCCATCTAGTCCAGCCCCCTGCTCCAGGCAGGACTCCAGGTCAGAGCATCCCTATAGAATGATCGAAAATAGGGTTGGAAGTGGCCTGCAAGACCATCTAGTCCAGCCCCCTGCTCAACGCAGGACTCCAAGTCAGAGCATCCCTATAGAATTATCAAAAGTTAGGGTTGGAAGGCGCCTGCAGGACCATCTTCCAGCCCCCTGCTCAACGCAGGACTCCAAGTCAGAGCATCCCTATAGAATGATTGAAAATAGGGTTGGAAGGGTCCTGCAAGACCATCCAGTGCACCCCCTGCTCAACGCAGGACTCCAAGTCAGAGTATCCCTCTAGAATCATCGAAAATAGAGTTGGAAGGCGGCTGCAAGACCATCTAGTCCAGCCCCCTGCTCAACGCAGGACTCCAAGTCAGAGCATCCCTATAGAATGATCTAAAATAGGGGTGGAAGGGGCCTGCAAGACCATCTAGTCTAACCCCCTGCTCAATGCAGGACTCCGAGTCAGAGCATCCCTATAGAATGATTGAAAATGGGGTTGGGAGGGGTCTGCAAGACAATCTAGTCCAGCCCCCTGCTCAATGAAGGACTCCAGGTCAGAGCATCCCTATAGAATGATGGAAAATAGGGTTGGAAGGCGCCTGCAAGACCATGTATTCCAACCCCCTGCGCAACGCAGGACTCCAAGTCAGAGCATCCCTATAGAAAGATCGAAAATAGAGTTGGAAGGCGCCTGCAAGGCCATCTAGTCCAGCCCCCTGCTCAACGCAGGACTCCAAGTCAGAGCATCCCTATAGAATGATCGAAAATAGGGTTGGACGGCGCCTGAAGACCATGTATTCCAACCCCGTGCTCAACGCAGGAGTCCAAGTCAGAGCATCCTTATCGAATCATCTGAAAGTAGGGTTGGAAGTGGCCTGCAAGACCATCTAGTCCAGCCCCCTGCTCAACGCAGGACTCCAAGTCAGAGCATCCCTATATAATTATCAAAAGTTAGGGTTGGAAGGCGCCTGCAGGACCATCTTCCAGCCCCCTGCTCAACGCAGGACTCCAAGTCAGAGCAGCCCTATAGAATCATTGTAAAGTAGGGTTGGAGGGGGCCTGCAAGGCCATCTAGTCCAGCCCCGTGCTCCAGGCAGGACTCCAGGTCAGAGCATCCCTATAGAATGATCGAAAATAGGGTTGGAAGTGGCCTGCAAGACCATCTAGTCCAGCTCCCTGCTCAACGCAGGACTCCAAGTCAGAGCATCCCTATAGAATTATCAAAAGTTAGGGTTGGAAGGCGCCTGCAGTCCCATCTTCCAGCCCCCTGCTCAACGCAGGACTCCAAGTCAGAGCATCCCTATAGAATGATTGAAAATAGGGTTGGAAGGGTCCTGCAAGACCATCCAGTGCACCCCCTGCTCAACGCAGGACTCCAAGTCAGAGTATCCCTCTAGAATCATCGAAAATAGAGTTGGAAGGCGGCTGCAAGACCGTCTAGTCCAGCCCCCTGCTCAACGCAGGACTCCAAGTCAGAGCATCCCTATAGAATGATCTAAAATAGGGGTGGAAGGGGCCTGCAAGACCATCTAGTCTAACCCCCTGCTCAATGCAGGACTCTGAGTCAGAGCATCCCTATAGAATGATTGAAAATAGGGTTGGGAGGGGTCTGCAAGACAATCTAGTCCAGCCCCCTGCTCAATGAAGGACTCCAGGTCAGAGCATCCCTATAGAATGATGGAAAATAGGGTTGGAAGGTGCCTGCAAGACCATGTATTCCAACCCCCTGCGCAACGCAGGACTCCAAGTCAGAGCATCCCTATAGAATTATCAAAAGTTAGGGTTGGAAGTGGCCTGCAGGACCATCTTCCAGCCCCCTGCTCAACGCAGTACTCCAAGTCAGAGCATCCCTATAGAATGATTGAAAATAGGGTTGGAAGGGGCCTGCAAGACCATGTATTCCAACCCCGTGCTCAACGCAGGACTCCAAGTCAGAGCAGCCCTATAGAATCATTGGAAAGTAGGGTTGGGGGGGCCTGCAAGGCTATCTAGTCCAAGCCCCTGCTCCAGGCAGGACTCCAGGTCAGAGCATCCCTATAGAATCATCGAAAATAGGGTTGGAAGGCACCTGCAAGACCATGTATTCCAACCCCGTGCTCAACGCAGGACTCCAAGTCAGAGCATCCTTATCGAATCATCTGAAAGTAGGGTTGGAAGTGGCCTGCAAGACTATCTAATACAGCCCCTTGCTCAACGCAGGACTCCAAGTCAGAGCATCCCTATAGAATAATCAAAAAGTAGGGTTGGAAGGGGCATGCAAGACCATCTAGTCCAACCCCCTGCTCAACGCAGGACTCCAAGTCAGAGTTTCCCTATAGAATGATCGAAAATAGGGTTGGAAGGGGCCTGCAAGACCATCTAGTCCAACCCCCTGCTCAACGCAGGACTCCAAGTCAGAGTATCCCTAAGGAATCATCTGAAAGTAGGGTTGGAAGTGGCCTGCAAGACTATCTAATCCAGCCCCCTCCTCAACGTAGGACTCCAAGTCAGAGCATCCCTATAGAATCATCGAAAATAGAGTTGGAAGGAACCTGCAAGACCATCTAGTCCAACCCCTTGCTCAACGCAGGACTCCAAATCAGAGCATCCCTATAGAATGATCGAAAATAGGGTTGGAAGGCGCCTGCAAGACCATGTATTCCAACCCCGTGCTCAACGCAGGACTCCAAGTCAGAGCAGCCCTATAGAATCATTGGAAAGTAGGGTTGGGGGGAGCCTGCAAGGCCATCTAGTCCAAGCCCCTGCTCCAGGCAGGACTCCAGGTCAGAGCATCCCTATAGAATGATCGAAAAAAGGTTGGAAGGCGCCTGCAAGACCATGTATTCCAACCCCGTGCTCAACGCAGGACTCCAAGTCAGAGCATCCTTATCGAAACATCTGAAAGTAGGGCTGGAAGTGGCCTGCAAGGCCATCTAGTCCAACCCCCTGCTTCACGCAGGACTCCAAGTCAGAGTATCCCTATAGAATCATCTGAAAGTAGGGTTGGAAGTGGTCTGCAAGACTATGTAATCCAGCCCCCTGCTCAACGCAGGACTCCAAGTCAGAGCATCCTTATCGAATCATCTGAAAGTAGGGTTGGAAGTGTCCTGCAAGACCATCTAGTCAAGCCCCCTGCTCAACGCAGGACTCCAAGTCAGAGCATCCCTATAGAATTATCAAAAGTTAGGGTTGGAAGGGGCCTGCAGGACCATCTTCCAGCCCCCTGCTCAACGCAGGACTCCAAGTCAGAGCATCCCTATAGAATGATGGAAAATAGGGTTGGAAGGGTCCTCCAAGACCATCCAGGGCAGCCCCTGCTCAACGCAGGACTCCAAGTCAGAGTATCCCTCTAGAATCATCGAAAATAGAGTTGGAAGGCGCCTGCAAGACCATCTAGTCCAACCCCCTGCTCAATGCAGGACTCCAAGACAGAGCATCCCTATAGAATCATCAAAAGGTAGTGTTGGAAGGCGGCTGCAAGACCATCTAGTCCAGCCCCTTGCTCAACACAGGACTCCAAGTCAGAGCATCCCTATAGAATCATCGAAAATAGAGTTGGAAGGGACCTGCAAGACCATCTAGTCCAACCCCCTGCTCAACGCAGGACTCCAAGTCAGAGCATCCCTATAGAATCATCTGAAAGTAGGGTTGGAAGTGGCCTGCAAGACCATCTAGTCCAGCCCCCTGCTCAACGCAGGACTCCAAGTCAGAGTTTCCCTATAGAATGATCGAAAATAGGGTTGGAAGGGGCCTGCAAGACCATCTAGTCCAACCCCCTGCTCAACGCAGGACTCCAAGTCAGAGTATCCCTAAGGAATCATCTGAAAGTAGGGTTGGAAGTGGCCTGCAAGACCATCTAGTCCAGCCCCCTGCTCAACGCAGGACTCCAAGTCAGAGCATCCCTATAGAATTATCAAAAGTTAGGGTTGGAAGGCGCCTGCAGGACCATCTTCCAGCCCCCTGCTCAACGCAGGACTCCAAGTCAGAGCATCCCTATACAATGAACGAAAATAGGGTTGGAAGGGTCCTCCAAGACCATCCAGGGCACCCCCTGCTCAACGCAGGACTCCAAGTCAGAGTATCCCTCTAGAATCATCGAAAATAGAGTAGGAAGGGGCCTGCAAGACCATCTAGTCTAGCCCCCTGCTCAATGCAGGACTCCAAGACAGAGCATCCCTATAGAATCATCAAAAGGTAGGGTTGGAAGGTGGCTGCAAGACCATCTAGTCCAGCCCCCTGCTCAACGCAGGACTCCAAGTCAGAGCATCCCTATAGAATCATCAAAAATAGAGTTGAAAGGGACCTGCAAGACCATCTAGTCCTACCCCTTGCTCAACGCAGGACTCCAAGCCAGAGCATCCCTATAGAATGATCTAAAATAGGGGTGGAAGGGGCCTGCAAGACCATCTAGTCTAACCCCCTGCTCAATGCCGGACTCTAAGAGCATCCGTATAGAATCATCTGAAAGTACGGTTGGAAGGGCCTGCAAGACCATCTAGTCCAACCCCTTGCTCAACACAGGACTCCGAGTCAGAGCATCCCTATACAATGAACGAAAATAGGGTTGGAAGGGGCCGGCAAGAGATCTAGTCCAGCCCCCTGCTCAACGCAGGACTCCAAGTCTTAGTTTCCCTATAGAATGATCGAAAATAGGGTTGGAAGGCGCCTGCAAGACCATGTATTCCAACCCCGTGCTCAACGCAGGACTCCAAGTCAGAGCATCCTTATCGAATCATCTGAAAGTAGGGTTGGAAGTGGCCTGCAAGACCATCTAGTCCAGCCCCCTGCTAAACGCAGGACTCCAAGTCAGAGCATCCCTATAGAATTATCAAAAGTTAGGGTTGGAAGGCGCCTGCAGGACCATCTTCCAGCCCCCTGCTCAAAGCAGGACTCCAAGTCAGAGCATCCCTATAGAATCATGGAAAATAGGGTTGGAAGGCGCCTGCAAGACCATGTATTCCAACCCCCTGCTCAACGCAGGACTCCAAGTCAGAGCATCCCTATAGAATTATCAAAAGTTAGGGTTGGAAGTGGCCTGCAGGACCATCTTCCAGCCCCCTGCTCAACGCAGGACTCCAAGTCAGAGCATCCTTATCGAATCATCTGAAAGTAGGGTTGGAAGTGTCCTGCAAGACCATCTAGTCAAGCCCCCTGCTCAACGCAGGACTCCAAGTCAGAGCATCCCTATAGAATTATCAAAAGTTAGGGTTGGAAGGGGCCTGCAGGACCATCTTCCAGCCCCCTGCTCAACGCAGGACTCCAAGTCAGAGCATCCCTATAGAATGATGGAAAATAGGGTTGGAAGGGTCCTCCAAGACCATCCAGGGCACCCCCTGCTCAACGCAGGACTCCAAGTCAGAGTATCCCTCTAGAATCATCGAAAATAGAGTTGGAAGGCGCCTGCAAGACCATCTAGTCCAACCCCCTGCTCAATGCAGGACTCCAAGACAGAGCATCCCTATAGAATCATCAAAAGGTAGTGTTGGAAGGCGGCTGCAAGACCATCTAGTCCAGCCCCTTGCTCAACACAGGACTCCAAGTCAGAGCATCCCTATAGAATCATCGAAAATAGAGTTGGAAGGGACCTGCAAGACCATCTAGTCCAACCCCCTGCTCAACGCAGGACTCCAAGTCAGAGCATCCCTATAGAATCATCTGAAAGTAGGGTTGGAAGTGGCCTGCAAGACCATCTAATCCAGCCCCCTGCTCAACGTAGGACTCCAAGTCAGAGCATCCCTATAGAAAGATCGAAAATAGAGTTGGAAGGCGCCTGCAAGGCCATCTACTCCAGCCCCCTGCTCAACGCAGGACTCCAAGTCAGAGCATCCCTATAGAATGATTGAAAATAGGGTTGGAAGGCGCCTGCAAGACCTTGTATTCCAACCCCGTCCTCAACGCAGGACTCCAAGTCAGAGCAGCCCTATAGAATCATTGGAAAGTAGGGTTGGAGGGGGCCTGCAAGGCCATCTAGTCCAGCCCCCTGCTCCAGGCAGGACTCCAGGTCAGAGCATCCCTATAGAATGATCGAAAATAGGGTTGGAAGTGGCCTGCAAGACCATCTAGTCCAGCCCCCTGCTCAACGCAGGACTCCAAGTCAGAGCATCCCTATAGAATTATCAAAAGTTAGGGTTGGAAGGCGCCTGCAGGACCATCTTCCAGCCCCCTGCTCAACGCAGGACTCCAAGTCAGAGCATCCCTATAGAATGATTGAAAATAGGGTTGGAAGGGTCCTGCAAGACCATCCAGTGCACCCCCTGCTCAACGCAGGACTCCAAGTCAGAGTATCCCTCTAGAATCATCGAAAATAGAGTTGGAAGGAGGCTGCAAGACCATCTAGTCCAGCCCCCTGCTCAACGCAGGACTCCAAGTCAGAGCATCCCTATAGAATGATCTAAAATAGGGGTGGAAGGGGCCTGCAAGACCATCTAGTCTAACCCCCTGCTCAATGCAGGACTCCGAGTCAGAGCATCCCTATAGAATGATTGAAAATGGGGTTGGGAGGGGTCTGCAAGACAATCTAGTCCAGCCCCCTGCTCAATGAAGGACTCCAGGTCAGAGCATCCCTATAGAATGATGGAAAATAGGGTTGGAAGGCGCCTGCAAGACCATGTATTCCAACCCCCTGCGCAACGCAGGACTCCAAGTCAGAGCATCCCTATAGAAAGATCGAAAATAGAGTTGGAAGGCGCCTGCAAGGCCATCTAGTCCAGCCCCCTGCTCAACGCAGGACTCCAAGTCAGAGCATCCCTATAGAATGATCGAAAATAGGGTTGGACGGCGCCTGAAGACCATGTATTCCAACCCCGTGCTCAACGCAGGACTCCAAGTCAGAGCATCCTTATCGAATCATCTGAAAGTAGGGTTGGAAGTGGCCTGCAAGACCATCTAGTCCAGCCCCCTGCTCAACGCAGGACTCCAAGTCAGAGCATCCCTATATAATTATCAAAAGTTAGGGTTGGAAGGCGCCTGCAGGACCATCTTCCAGCCCCCTGCTCAACGCAGGACTCCAAGTCAGAGCAGCCCTATAGAATCATTGTAAAGTAGGGTTGGAGGGGGCCTGCAAGGCCATCTAGTCCAGCCCCGTGCTCCAGGCAGGACTCCAGGTCAGAGCATCCCTATAGAATGATCGAAAATAGGGTTGGAAGTGGCCTGCAAGACCATCTAGTCCAGCTCCCTGCTCAACGCAGGACTCCAAGTCAGAGCATCCCTATAGAATTATCAAAAGTTAGGGTTGGAAGGCACCTGCAGTCCCATCTTCCAGCCCCCTGCTCAACGCAGGACTCCAAGTCAGAGCATCCCTATAGAATGATTGAAAATAGGGTTGGAAGGGTCCTGCAAGACCATCCAGTGCACCCCCTGCTCAACGCAGGACTCCAAGTCAGAGTATCCCTCTAGAATCATCGAAAATAGAGTTGGAAGGCGGCTGCAAGACCATCTAGTCCAGCCCCCTGCTCAACGCAGGACTCCAAGTCAGAGCATCCCTATAGAATGATCTAAAATAGGGGTGGAAGGGGCCTGCAAGACCATCTAGTCTAACCCCCTGCTCAATGCAGGACTCTGAGTCAGAGCATCCCTATAGAATGATTGAAAATAGGGTTGGGAGGGGTCTGCAAGACAATCTAGTCCAGCCCCCTGCTCAATGAAGGACTCCAGGTCAGAGCATCCCTATAGAATGATGGAAAATAGGGTTGGAAGGTGCCTGCAAGACCATGTATTCCAACCCCCTGCGCAACGCAGGACTCCAAGTCAGAGCATCCCTATAGAATTATCAAAAGTTAGGGTTGGAAGTGGCCTGCAGGACCATCTTCCAGCCCCCTGCTCAACGCAGTACTCCAAGTCAGAGCATCCCTATAGAATGATTGAAAATAGGGTTGGAAGGGGCCTGCAAGACCATGTATTCCAACCCCGTGCTCAACGCAGGACTCCAAGTCAGAGCAGCCCTATAGAATCATTGGAAAGTAGGGTTGGGGGGGCCTGCAAGGCTATCTAGTCCAAGCCCCTGCTCCAGGCAGGACTCCAGGTCAGAGCATCCCTATAGAATCATCGAAAATAGGGTTGGAAGGCACCTGCAAGACCATGTATTCCAACCCCGTGCTCAACGCAGGACTCCAAGTCAGAGCATCCTTATCGAATCATCTGAAAGTAGGGTTGGAAGTGGCCTGCAAGACTATCTAATACAGCCCCTTGCTCAACGCAGGACTCCAAGTCAGAGCATCCCTATAGAATAATCAAAAAGTAGGGTTGGAAGGGGCATGCAAGACCATCTAGTCCAACCCCCTGCTCAACGCAGGACTCCAAGTCAGAGTTTCCCTATAGAATGATCGAAAATAGGGTTGGAAGGGGCCTGCAAGACCATCTAGTCCAACCCCCTGCTCAACGCAGGACTCCAAGTCAGAGTATCCCTAAGGAATCATCTGAAAGTAGGGTTGGAAGTGGCCTGCAAGACTATCTAATCCAGCCCCCTCCTCAACGTAGGACTCCAAGTCAGAGCATCCCTATAGAATCATAGAAAATAGAGTTGGAAGGAACCTGCAAGACCATCTAGTCCAACCCCTTGCTCAACGCAGGACTCCAAATCAGAGCATCCCTATAGAATGATCGAAAATAGGGTTGGAAGGCGCCTGCAAGACCATGTATTCCAACCCCGTGCTCAACGCAGGACTCCAAGTCAGAGCAGCCCTATAGAATCATTGGAAAGTAGGGTTGGGGGGAGCCTGCAAGGCCATCTAGTCCAAGCCCCTGCTCCAGGCAGGACTCCAGGTCAGAGCATCCCTATAGAATGATCGAAAAAAGGTTGGAAGGCGCCTGCAAGACCATGTATTCCAACCCCGTGCTCAACGCAGGACTCCAAGTCAGAGCATCCTTATCGAAACATCTGAAAGTAGGGCTGGAAGTGGCCTGCAAGGCCATCTAGTCCAACCCCCTGCTTCACGCAGGACTCCAAGTCAGAGTATCCCTATAGAATCATCTGAAAGTAGGGTTGGAAGTGGTCTGCAAGACTATGTAATCCAGCCCCCTGCTCAACGCAGGACTCCAAGTCAGAGCATCCTTATCGAATCATCTGAAAGTAGGGTTGGAAGTGTCCTGCAAGACCATCTAGTCAAGCCCCCTGCTCAACGCAGGACTCCAAGTCAGAGCATCCCTATAGAATTATCAAAAGTTAGGGTTGGAAGGGGCCTGCAGGACCATCTTCCAGCCCCCTGCTCAACGCAGGACTCCAAGTCAGAGCATCCCTATAGAATGATGGAAAATAGGGTTGGAAGGGTCCTCCAAGACCATCCAGGGCACCCCCTGCTCAACGCAGGACTCCAAGTCAGAGTATCCCTCTAGAATCATCGAAAATAGAGTTGGAAGGCGCCTGCAAGACCATCTAGTCCAACCCCCTGCTCAATGCAGGACTCCAAGACAGAGCATCCCTATAGAATCATCAAAAGGTAGTGTTGGAAGGCGGCTGCAAGACCATCTAGTCCAGCCCCTTGCTCAACACAGGACTCCAAGTCAGAGCATCCCTATAGAATCATCGAAAATAGAGTTGGAAGGGACCTGCAAGACCATCTAGTCCAACCCCCTGCTCAACGCAGGACTCCAAGTCAGAGCATCCCTATAGAATCATCTGAAAGTAGGGTTGGAAGTGGCCTGCAAGACCATCTAATCCAGCCCCCTGCTCAACGTAGGACTCCAAGTCAGAGCATCCCTATAGAAAGATCGAAAATAGAGTTGGAAGGCGCCTGCAAGGCCATCTACTCCAGCCCCCTGCTCAACGCAGGACTCCAAGTCAGAGCATCCCTATAGAATGATTGAAAATAGGGTTGGAAGGCGCCTGCAAGACCTTGTATTCCAACCCCGTCCTCAACGCAGGACTCCAAGTCAGAGCAGCCCTATAGAATCATTGGAAAGTAGGGTTGGAGGGGGCCTGCAAGGCCATCTAGTCCAGCCCCCTGCTCCAGGCAGGACTCCAGGTCAGAGCATCCCTATAGAATGATCGAAAATAGGGTTGGAAGTGGCCTGCAAGACCATCTAGTCCAGCCCCCTGCTCAACGCAGGACTCCAAGTCAGAGCATCCCTATAGAATTATCAAAAGTTAGGGTTGGAAGGCGCCTGCAGGACCATCTTCCAGCCCCCTGCTCAACGCAGGACTCCAAGTCAGAGCATCCCTATAGAATGATTGAAAATAGGGTTGGAAGGGTCCTGCAAGACCATCCAGTGCACCCCCTGCTCAACGCAGGACTCCAAGTCAGAGTATCCCTCTAGAATCATCGAAAATAGAGTTGGAAGGCGGCTGCAAGACCATCTAGTCCAGCCCCCTGCTCAACGCAGGACTCCAAGTCAGAGCATCCCTATAGAATGATCTAAAATAGGGGTGGAAGGGGCCTGCAAGACCATCTAGTCTAACCCCCTGCTCAATGCAGGACTCCGAGTCAGAGCATCCCTATAGAATGATTGAAAATGGGGTTGGGAGGGGTCTGCAAGACAATCTAGTCCAGCCCCCTGCTCAATGAAGGACTCCAGGTCAGAGCATCCCTATAGAATGATGGAAAATAGGGTTGGAAGGCGCCTGCAAGACCATGTATTCCAACCCCCTGCGCAACGCAGGACTCCAAGTCAGAGCATCCCTATAGAAAGATCGAAAATAGAGTTGGAAGGCGCCTGCAAGGCCATCTAGTCCAGCCCCCTGCTCAACGCAGGACTCCAAGTCAGAGCATCCCTATAGAATGATCGAAAATAGGGTTGGACGGCGCCTGAAGACCATGTATTCCAACCCCGCGCTCAACGCAGGACTCCAAGTCAGAGCATCCTTATCGAATCATCTGAAAGTAGGGTTGGAAGTGGCCTGCAAGACCATCTAGTCCAGCCCCCTGCTCAACGCAGGACTCCAAGTCAGAGCATCCCTATATAATTATCAAAAGTTAGGGTTGGAAGGCGCCTGCAGGACCATCTTCCAGCCCCCTGCTCAACGCAGGACTCCAAGTCAGAGCAGCCCTATAGAATCATTGTAAAGTAGGGTTGGAGGGGGCCTGCAAGGCCATCTAGTCCAGCCCCGTGCTCCAGGCAGGACTCCAGGTCAGAGCATCCCTATAGAATGATCGAAAATAGGGTTGGAAGTGGCCTGCAAGACCATCTAGTCCAGCTCCCTGCTCAACGCAGGACTCCAAGTCAGAGCATCCCTATAGAATTATCAAAAGTTAGGGTTGGAAGGCGCCTGCAGTCCCATCTTCCAGCCCCCTGCTCAACGCAGGACTCCAAGTCAGAGCATCCCTATAGAATGATTGAAAATAGGGTTGGAAGGGTCCTGCAAGACCATCCAGTGCACCCCCTGCTCAACGCAGGACTCCAAGTCAGAGTATCCCTCTAGAATCATCGAAAATAGAGTTGGAAGGCGGCTGCAAGACCATCTAGTCCAGCCCCCTGCTCAACGCAGGACTCCAAGTCAGAGCATCCCTATAGAATGATCTAAAATAGGGGTGGAAGGGGCCTGCAAGACCATCTAGTCTAACCCCCTGCTCAATGCAGGACTCTGAGTCAGAGCATCCCTATAGAATGATTGAAAATAGGGTTGGGAGGGGTCTGCAAGACAATCTAGTCCAGCCCCCTGCTCAATGAAGGACTCCAGGTCAGAGCATCCCTATAGAATGATGGAAAATAGGGTTGGAAGGTGCCTGCAAGACCATGTATTCCAACCCCCTGCGCAACGCAGGACTCCAAGTCAGAGCATCCCTATAGAATTATCAAAAGTTAGGGTTGGAAGTGGCCTGCAGGACCATCTTCCAGCCCCCTGCTCAACGCAGTACTCCAAGTCAGAGCATCCCTATAGAATGATTGAAAATAGGGTTGGAAGGGGCCTGCAAGACCATGTATTCCAACCCCGTGCTCAACGCAGGACTCCAAGTCAGAGCAGCCCTATAGAATCATTGGAAAGTAGGGTTGGGGGGGCCTGCAAGGCTATCTAGTCCAAGCCCCTGCTCCAGGCAGGACTCCAGGTCAGAGCATCCCTATAGAATCATCGAAAATAGGGTTGGAAGGCACCTGCAAGACCATGTATTCCAACCCCGTGCTCAACGCAGGACTCCAAGTCAGAGCATCCTTATCGAATCATCTGAAAGTAGGGTTGGAAGTGGCCTGCAAGACTATCTAATACAGCCCCTTGCTCAACGCAGGACTCCAAGTCAGAGCATCCCTATAGAATAATCAAAAAGTAGAGTTGGAAGGGGCATGCAAGACCATCTAGTCCAACCCCCTGCTCAACGCAGGACTCCAAGTCAGAGTTTCCCTATAGAATGATCGAAAATAGGGTTGGAAGGGGCCTGCAAGACCATCTAGTCCAACCCCCTGCTCAACGCAGGACTCCAAGTCAGAGTATCCCTAAGGAATCATCTGAAAGTAGGGTTGGAAGTGGCCTGCAAGACTATCTAATCCAGCCCCCTCCTCAACGTAGGACTCCAAGTCAGAGCATCCCTATAGAATCATCGAAAATAGAGTTGGAAGGAACCTGCAAGACCATCTAGTCCAACCCCTTGCTCAACGCAGGACTCCAAATCAGAGCATCCCTATAGAATGATCGAAAATAGGGTTGGAAGGCGCCTGCAAGACCATGTATTCCAACCCCGTGCTCAACGCAGGACTCCAAGTCAGAGCAGCCCTATAGAATCATTGGAAAGTAGGGTTGGGGGGAGCCTGCAAGGCCATCTAGTCCAAGCCCCTGCTCCAGGCAGGACTCCAGGTCAGAGCATCCCTATAGAATGATCGAAAAAAGGTTGGAAGGCGCCTGCAAGACCATGTATTCCAACCCCGTGCTCAACGCAGGACTCCAAGTCAGAGCATCCTTATCGAAACATCTGAAAGTAGGGCTGGAAGTGGCCTGCAAGGCCATCTAGTCCAACCCCCTGCTTCACGCAGGACTCCAAGTCAGAGTATCCCTATAGAATCATCTGAAAGTAGGGTTGGAAGTGGTCTGCAAGACTATGTAATCCAGCCCCCTGCTCAACGCAGGACTCCAAGTCAGAGCATCCTTATCGAATCATCTAAAAGTAGGGTTGGAAGTGTCCTGCAAGACCATCTAGTCAAGCCCCCTGCTCAACGCAGGACTCCAAGTCAGAGCATCCCTATAGAATTATCAAAAGTTAGGGTTGGAAGGGGCCTGCAGGACCATCTTCCAGCCCCCTGCTCAACGCAGGACTCCAAGTCAGAGCATCCCTATAGAATGATGGAAAATAGGGTTGGAAGGGTCCTCCAAGACCATCCAGGGCAGCCCCTGCTCAACGCAGGACTCCAAGTCAGAGTATCCCTCTAGAATCATCGAAAATAGAGTTGGAAGGCGGCTGCAAGACCATCTAGTCCAGCCCCCTGCTCAACGCAGGACTCCAAGTCAGAGCATCCCTATAGAATGATCTAAAATAGGGGTGGAAGGGGCCTGCAAGACCATCTAGTCTAACCCCCTGCTCAATGCAGGACTCTGAGTCAGAGCATCCCTATAGAATGATTGAAAATAGGGTTGGGAGGGGTCTGCAAGACAATCTAGTCCAGCCCCCTGCTCAATGAAGGACTCCAGGTCAGAGCATCCCTATAGAATGATGGAAAATAGGGTTGGAAGGTGCCTGCAAGACCATGTATTCCAACCCCCTGCGCAACGCAGGACTCCAAGTCAGAGCATCCCTATAGAATTATCAAAAGTTAGGGTTGGAAGTGGCCTGCAGGACCATCTTCCAGCCCCCTGCTCAACGCAGTACTCCAAGTCAGAGCATCCCTATAGAATGATTGAAAATAGGGTTGGAAGGGGCCTGCAAGACCATGTATTCCAACCCCGTGCTCAACGCAGGACTCCAAGTCAGAGCAGCCCTATAGAATCATTGGAAAGTAGGGTTGGGGGGGCCTGCAAGGCTATCTAGTCCAAGCCCCTGCTCCAGGCAGGACTCCAGGTCAGAGCATCCCTATAGAATCATCGAAAATAGGGTTGGAAGGCACCTGCAAGACCATGTATTCCAACCCCGTGCTCAACGCAGGACTCCAAGTCAGAGCATCCTTATCGAATCATCTGAAAGTAGGGTTGGAAGTGGCCTGCAAGACTATCTAATACAGCCCCTTGCTCAACGCAGGACTCCAAGTCAGAGCATCCCTATAGAATAATCAAAAAGTAGAGTTGGAAGGGGCATGCAAGACCATCTAGTCCAACCCCCTGCTCAACGCAGGACTCCAAGTCAGAGTTTCCCTATAGAATGATCGAAAATAGGGTTGGAAGGGGCCTGCAAGACCATCTAGTCCAACCCCCTGCTCAACGCAGGACTCCAAGTCAGAGTATCCCTAAGGAATCATCTGAAAGTAGGGTTGGAAGTGGCCTGCAAGACTATCTAATCCAGCCCCCTCCTCAACGTAGGACTCCAAGTCAGAGCATCCCTATAGAATCATCGAAAATAGAGTTGGAAGGAACCTGCAAGACCATCTAGTCCAACCCCTTGCTCAACGCAGGACTCCAAATCAGAGCATCCCTATAGAATGATCGAAAATAGGGTTGGAAGGCGCCTGCAAGACCATGTATTCCAACCCCGTGCTCAACGCAGGACTCCAAGTCAGAGCAGCCCTATAGAATCATTGGAAAGTAGGGTTGGGGGGAGCCTGCAAGGCCATCTAGTCCAAGCCCCTGCTCCAGGCAGGACTCCAGGTCAGAGCATCCCTATAGAATGATCGAAAAAAGGTTGGAAGGCGCCTGCAAGACCATGTATTCCAACCCCGTGCTCAACGCAGGACTCCAAGTCAGAGCATCCTTATCGAAACATCTGAAAGTAGGGCTGGAAGTGGCCTGCAAGGCCATCTAGTCCAACCCCCTGCTTCACGCAGGACTCCAAGTCAGAGTATCCCTATAGAATCATCTGAAAGTAGGGTTGGAAGTGGTCTGCAAGACTATGTAATCCAGCCCCCTGCTCAACGCAGGACTCCAAGTCAGAGCATCCTTATCGAATCATCTAAAAGTAGGGTTGGAAGTGTCCTGCAAGACCATCTAGTCAAGCCCCCTGCTCAACGCAGGACTCCAAGTCAGAGCATCCCTATAGAATTATCAAAAGTTAGGGTTGGAAGGGGCCTGCAGGACCATCTTCCAGCCCCCTGCTCAACGCAGGACTCCAAGTCAGAGCATCCCTATAGAATGATGGAAAATAGGGTTGGAAGGGTCCTCCAAGACCATCCAGGGCAGCCCCTGCTCAACGCAGGTCTCCAAGTCAGAGTATCCCTCTAGAATCATCGAAAATAGAGTTGGAAGGCGCCTGCAAGACCATCTAGTCCAACCCCCTGCTCAATGCAGGACTCCAAGACAGAGCATCCCTATAGAATCATCAAAAGGTAGTGTTGGAAGGCGGCTGCAAGACCATCTAGTCCAGCCCCTTGCTCAACACAGGACTCCAAGTCAGAGCATCCCTATAGAATCATCGAAAATAGAGTTGGAAGGGACCTGCAAGACCATCTAGTCCAACCCCCTGCTCAACGCAGGACTCCAAGTCAGAGCATCCCTATAGAATCATCTGAAAGTAGGGTTGGAAGTGGCCAGCAAGACCATCTAGTCCAGCCCCCTGCTCAACGCAGGACTCCAAGTCAGAGTTTCCCTATAGAATGATCGAAAATAGGGTTGGAAGGGGCCTGCAAGACCATCTAGTCCAACCCCCTGCTCAACGCAGGACTCCAAGTCAGAGTATCCCTAAGGAATCATCTGAAAGTAGGGTTGGAAGTGGCCTGCAAGACCATCTAGTCCAGCCCCCTGCTCAACGCAGGACTCCAAGTCAGAGCATCCCTATAGAATTATCAAAAGTTAGGGTTGGAAGGCGCCTGCAGGACCATCTTCCAGCCCCCTGCTCAACGCAGGACTCCAAGTCAGAGCATCCCTATACAATGAACGAAAATAGGGTTGGAAGGGTCCTCCAAGACCATCCAGGGCACCCCCTGCTCAACGCAGGACTCCAAGTCAGAGTATCCCTCTAGAATCATCGAAAATAGAGTAGGAAGGGGCCTGCAAGACCATCTAGTCTAGCCCCCTGCTCAATGCAGGACTCCAAGACAGAGCATCCCTATAGAATCATCAAAAGGTAGGGTTGGAAGGTGGCTGCAAGACCATCTAGTCCAGCCCCCTGCTCAACGCAGGACTCCAAGTCAGAGCATCCCTATAGAATCATCAAAAATAGAGTTGAAAGGGACCTGCAAGACCATCTAGTCCTACCCCTTGCTCAACGCAGGACTCCAAGCCAGAGCATCCCTATAGAATGATCTAAAATAGGGGTGGAAGGGGCCTGCAAGACCATCTAGTCTAACCCCCTGCTCAATGCCGGACTCTAAGAGCATCCGTATAGAATCATCTGAAAGTACGGTTGGAAGGGCCTGCAAGACCATCTAGTCCAACCCCTTGCTCAACACAGGACTCCGAGTCAGAGCATCCCTATACAATGAACGAAAATAGGGTTGGAAGGGGCCGGCAAGAGATCTAGTCCAGCCCCCTGCTCAACGCAGGACTCCAAGTCTTAGTTTCCCTATAGAATGATCGAAAATAGGGTTGGAAGGCGCCTGCAAGACCATGTATTCCAACCCCGTGCTCAACGCAGGACTCCAAGTCAGAGCATCCTTATCGAATCATCTGAAAGTAGGGTTGGAAGTGGCCTGCAAGACCATCTAGTCCAGCCCCCTGCTAAACGCAGGACTCCAAGTCAGAGCATCCCTATAGAATTATCAAAAGTTAGGGTTGGAAGGCGCCTGCAGGACCATCTTCCAGCCCCCTGCTCAAAGCAGGACTCCAAGTCAGAGCATCCCTATAGAATCATGGAAAATAGGGTTGGAAGGCGCCTGCAAGACCATGTATTCCAACCCCCTGCTCAACGCAGGACTCCAAGTCAGAGCATCCCTATAGAATTATCAAAAGTTAGGGTTGGAAGTGGCCTGCAGGACCATCTTCCAGCCCCCTGCTCAACGCAGGACTCCAAGTCAGAGCATCCTTATCGAATCATCTGAAAGTAGGGTTGGAAGTGTCCTGCAAGACCATCTAGTCAAGCCCCCTGCTCAACGCAGGACTCCAAGTCAGAGCATCCCTATAGAATTATCAAAAGTTAGGGTTGGAAGGGGCCTGCAGGACCATCTTCCAGCCCCCTGCTCAACGCAGGACTCCAAGTCAGAGCATCCCTATAGAATGATGGAAAATAGGGTTGGAAGGGTCCTCCAAGACCATCCAGGGCACCCCCTGCTCAACGCAGGACTCCAAGTCAGAGTATCCCTCTAGAATCATCGAAAATAGAGTTGGAAGGCGCCTGCAAGACCATCTAGTCCAACCCCCTGCTCAATGCAGGACTCCAAGACAGAGCATCCCTATAGAATCATCAAAAGGTAGTGTTGGAAGGCGGCTGCAAGACCATCTAGTCCAGCCCCTTGCTCAACACAGGACTCCAAGTCAGAGCATCCCTATAGAATCATCGAAAATAGAGTTGGAAGGGACCTGCAAGACCATCTAGTCCAACCCCCTGCTCAACGCAGGACTCCAAGTCAGAGCATCCCTATAGAATCATCTGAAAGTAGGGTTGGAAGTGGCCTGCAAGACCATCTAATCCAGCCCCCTGCTCAACGTAGGACTCCAAGTCAGAGCATCCCTATAGAAAGATCGAAAATAGAGTTGGAAGGCGCCTGCAAGGCCATCTACTCCAGCCCCCTGCTCAACGCAGGACTCCAAGTCAGAGCATCCCTATAGAATGATTGAAAATAGGGTTGGAAGGCGCCTGCAAGACCTTGTATTCCAACCCCGTCCTCAACGCAGGACTCCAAGTCAGAGCAGCCCTATAGAATCATTGGAAAGTAGGGTTGGAGGGGGTCTGCAAGGCCATCTAGTCCAGCCCCCTGCTCCAGGCAGGACTCCAGGTCAGAGCATCCCTATAGAATGATCGAAAATAGGGTTGGAAGTGGCCTGCAAGACCATCTAGTCCAGCCCCCTGCTCAACGCAGGACTCCAAGTCAGAGCATCCCTATAGAATTATCAAAAGTTAGGGTTGGAAGGCGCCTGCAGGACCATCTTCCAGCCCCCTGCTCAACGCAGGACTCCAAGTCAGAGCATCCCTATAGAATGATTGAAAATAGGGTTGGAAGGGTCCTGCAAGACCATCCAGTGCACCCCCTGCTCAACGCAGGACTCCAAGTCAGAGTATCCCTCTAGAATCATCGAAAATAGAGTTGGAAGGCGGCTGCAAGACCATCTAGTCCAGCCCCCTGCTCAACGCAGGACTCCAAGTCAGAGCATCCCTATAGAATGATCTAAAATAGGGGTGGAAGGGGCCTGCAAGACCATCTAGTCTAACCCCCTGCTCAATGCAGGACTCCGAGTCAGAGCATCCCTATAGAATGATTGAAAATGGGGTTGGGAGGGGTCTGCAAGACAATCTAGTCCAGCCCCCTGCTCAATGAAGGACTCCAGGTCAGAGCATCCCTATAGAATGATGGAAAATAGGGTTGGAAGGCGCCTGCAAGACCATGTATTCCAACCCCCTGCGCAACGCAGGACTCCAAGTCAGAGCATCCCTATAGAAAGATCGAAAATAGAGTTGGAAGGCGCCTGCAAGGCCATCTAGTCCAGCCCCCTGCTCAACGCAGGACTCCAAGTCAGAGCATCCCTATAGAATGATCGAAAATAGGGTTGGACGGCGCCTGAAGACCATGTATTCCAACCCCGTGCTCAACGCAGGACTCCAAGTCAGAGCATCCTTATCGAATCATCTGAAAGTAGGGTTGGAAGTGGCCTGCAAGACCATCTAGTCCAGCCCCCTGCTCAACGCAGGACTCCAAGTCAGAGCATCCCTATATAATTATCAAAAGTTAGGGTTGGAAGGCGCCTGCAGGACCATCTTCCAGCCCCCTGCTCAACGCAGGACTCCAAGTCAGAGCAGCCCTATAGAATCATTGTAAAGTAGGGTTGGAGGGGGCCTGCAAGGCCATCTAGTCCAGCCCCGTGCTCCAGGCAGGACTCCAGGTCAGAGCATCCCTATAGAATGATCGAAAATAGGGTTGGAAGTGGCCTGCAAGACCATCTAGTCCAGCTCCCTGCTCAACGCAGGACTCCAAGTCAGAGCATCCCTATAGAATTATCAAAAGTTAGGGTTGGAAGGCGCCTGCAGTCCCATCTTCCAGCCCCCTGCTCAACGCAGGACTCCAAGTCAGAGCATCCCTATAGAATGATTGAAAATAGGGTTGGAAGGGTCCTGCAAGACCATCCAGTGCACCCCCTGCTCAACGCAGGACTCCAAGTCAGAGTATCCCTCTAGAATCATCGAAAATAGAGTTGGAAGGCGGCTGCAAGACCATCTAGTCCAGCCCCCTGCTCAACGCAGGACTCCAAGTCAGAGCATCCCTATAGAATGATCTAAAATAGGGGTGGAAGGGGCCTGCAAGACCATCTAGTCTAACCCCCTGCTCAATGCAGGACTCTGAGTCAGAGCATCCCTATAGAATGATTGAAAATAGGGTTGGGAGGGGTCTGCAAGACAATCTAGTCCAGCCCCCTGCTCAATGAAGGACTCCAGGTCAGAGCATCCCTATAGAATGATGGAAAATAGGGTTGGAAGGTGCCTGCAAGACCATGTATTCCAACCCCCTGCGCAACGCAGGACTCCAAGTCAGAGCATCCCTATAGAATTATCAAAAGTTAGGGTTGGAAGTGGCCTGCAGGACCATCTTCCAGCCCCCTGCTCAACGCAGTACTCCAAGTCAGAGCATCCCTATAGAATGATTGAAAATAGGGTTGGAAGGGGCCTGCAAGACCATGTATTCCAACCCCGTGCTCAACGCAGGACTCCAAGTCAGAGCAGCCCTATAGAATCATTGGAAAGTAGGGTTGGGGGGGCCTGCAAGGCTATCTAGTCCAAGCCCCTGCTCCAGGCAGGACTCCAGGTCAGAGCATCCCTATAGAATCATCGAAAATAGGGTTGGAAGGCACCTGCAAGACCATGTATTCCAACCCCGTGCTCAACGCAGGACTCCAAGTCAGAGCATCCTTATCGAATCATCTGAAAGTAGGGTTGGAAGTGGCCTGCAAGACTATCTAATACAGCCCCTTGCTCAACGCAGGACTCCAAGTCAGAGCATCCCTATAGAATAATCAAAAAGTAGGGTTGGAAGGGGCATGCAAGACCATCTAGTCCAACCCCCTGCTCAACGCAGGACTCCAAGTCAGAGTTTCCCTATAGAATGATCGAAAATAGGGTTGGAAGGGGCCTGCAAGACCATCTAGTCCAACCCCCTGCTCAACGCAGGACTCCAAGTCAGAGTATCCCTAAGGAATCATCTGAAAGTAGGGTTGGAAGTGGCCTGCAAGACTATCTAATCCAGCCCCCTCCTCAACGTAGGACTCCAAGTCAGAGCATCCCTATAGAATCATAGAAAATAGAGTTGGAAGGAACCTGCAAGACCATCTAGTCCAACCCCTTGCTCAACGCAGGACTCCAAATCAGAGCATCCCTATAGAATGATCGAAAATAGGGTTGGAAGGCGCCTGCAAGACCATGTATTCCAACCCCGTGCTCAACGCAGGACTCCAAGTCAGAGCAGCCCTATAGAATCATTGGAAAGTAGGGTTGGGGGGAGCCTGCAAGGCCATCTAGTCCAAGCCCCTGCTCCAGGCAGGACTCCAGGTCAGAGCATCCCTATAGAATGATCGAAAAAAGGTTGGAAGGCGCCTGCAAGACCATGTATTCCAACCCCGTGCTCAACGCAGGACTCCAAGTCAGAGCATCCCTATCGAAACATCTGAAAGTAGGGCTGGAAGTGGCCTGCAAGGCCATCTAGTCCAACCCCCTGCTTCACGCAGGACTCCAAGTCAGAGTATCCCTATAGAATCATCTGAAAGTAGGGTTGGAAGTGGTCTGCAAGACTATGTAATCCAGCCCCCTGCTCAACGCAGGACTCCAAGTCAGAGCATCCTTATCGAATCATCTGAAAGTAGGGTTGGAAGTGTCCTGCAAGACCATCTAGTCAAGCCCCCTGCTCAACGCAGGACTCCAAGTCAGAGCATCCCTATAGAATTATCAAAAGTTAGGGTTGGAAGGGGCCTGCAGGACCATCTTCCAGCCCCCTGCTCAACGCAGGACTCCAAGTCAGAGCATCCCTATAGAATGATGGAAAATAGGGTTGGAAGGGTCCTCCAAGACCATCCAGGGCAGCCCCTGCTCAACGCAGGACTCCAAGTCAGAGTATCCCTCTAGAATCATCGAAAATAGAGTTGGAAGGCGCCTGCAAGACCATCTAGTCCAACCCCCTGCTCAATGCAGGACTCCAAGACAGAGCATCCCTATAGAATCATCAAAAGGTAGTGTTGGAAGGCGGCTGCAAGACCATCTAGTCCAGCCCCTTGCTCAACACAGGACTCCAAGTCAGAGCATCCCTATAGAATCATCGAAAATAGAGTTGGAAGGGACCTGCAAGACCATCTAGTCCAACCCCCTGCTCAACGCAGGACTCCAAGTCAGAGCATCCCTATAGAATCATCTGAAAGTAGGGTTGGAAGTGGCCTGCAAGACCATCTAATCCAGCCCCCTGCTCAACGTAGGACTCCAAGTCAGAGCATCCCTATAGAAAGATCGAAAATAGAGTTGGAAGGCGCCTGCAAGGCCATCTAGTCCAGCCCCCTGCTCAACGCAGGACTCCAAGTCAGAGCATCCCTATAGAATGATTGAAAATAGGGTTGGAAGGCGCCTGCAAGACCTTGTATTCCAACCCCGTGCTCAACGCAGGACTCCAAGTCAGAGCAGCCCTATAGAATCATTGGAAAGTAGGGTTGGAAGTGGCCTGCAAGACCATCTAGTCCAGCCCCCTGCTCAACGCAGGACTCCAAGTCAGAGCATCCCTATATAATTATCAAAAGTTAGGGTTGGAAGGCGCCTGCAGGACCATCTTCCAGCCCCCTGCTCAACGCAGGACTCCAAGTCAGAGCAGCCCTATAGAATCATTGTAAAGTAGGGTTGGAGGGGGCCTGCAAGGCCATCTAGTCCAGCCCCGTGCTCCAGGCAGGACTCCAGGTCAGAGCATCCCTATAGAATGATCGAAAATAGGGTTGGAAGTGGCCTGCAAGACCATCTAGTCCAGCTCCCTGCTCAACGCAGGACTCCAAGTCAGAGCATCCCTATAGAATTATCAAAAGTTAGGGTTGGAAGGCGCCTGCAGTCCCATCTTCCAGCCCCCTGCTCAACGCAGGACTCCAAGTCAGAGCATCCCTATAGAATGATTGAAAATAGGGTTGGAAGGGTCCTGCAAGACCATCCAGTGCACCCCCTGCTCAACGCAGGACTCCAAGTCAGAGTATCCCTCTAGAATCATCGAAAATAGAGTTGGAAGGCGGCTGCAAGACCATCTAGTCCAGCCCCCTGCTCAACGCAGGACTCCAAGTCAGAGCATCCCTATAGAATGATCTAAAATAGGGGTGGAAGGGGCCTGCAAGACCATCTAGTCTAACCCCCTGCTCAATGCAGGACTCTGAGTCAGAGCATCCCTATAGAATGATTGAAAATAGGGTTGGGAGGGGTCTGCAAGACAATCTAGTCCAGCCCCCTGCTCAATGAAGGACTCCAGGTCAGAGCATCCCTATAGAATGATGGAAAATAGGGTTGGAAGGTGCCTGCAAGACCATGTATTCCAACCCCCTGCGCAACGCAGGACTCCAAGTCAGAGCATCCCTATAGAATTATCAAAAGTTAGGGTTGGAAGTGGCCTGCAGGACCATCTTCCAGCCCCCTGCTCAACGCAGTACTCCAAGTCAGAGCATCCCTATAGAATGATTGAAAATAGGGTTGGAAGGGGCCTGCAAGACCATGTATTCCAACCCCGTGCTCAACGCAGGACTCCAAGTCAGAGCAGCCCTATAGAATCATTGGAAAGTAGGGTTGGGGGGGCCTGCAAGGCTATCTAGTCCAAGCCCCTGCTCCAGGCAGGACTCCAGGTCAGAGCATCCCTATAGAATCATCGAAAATAGGGTTGGAAGGCACCTGCAAGACCATGTATTCCAACCCCGTGCTCAACGCAGGACTCCAAGTCAGAGCATCCTTATCGAATCATCTGAAAGTAGGGTTGGAAGTGGCCTGCAAGACTATCTAATACAGCCCCTTGCTCAACGCAGGACTCCAAGTCAGAGCATCCCTATAGAATAATCAAAAAGTAGGGTTGGAAGGGGCATGCAAGACCATCTAGTCCAACCCCCTGCTCAACGCAGGACTCCAAGTCAGAGTTTCCCTATAGAATGATCGAAAATAGGGTTGGAAGGGGCCTGCAAGACCATCTAGTCCAACCCCCTGCTCAACGCAGGACTCCAAGTCAGAGTATCCCTAAGGAATCATCTGAAAGTAGGGTTGGAAGTGGCCTGCAAGACTATCTAATCCAGCCCCCTCCTCAACGTAGGACTCCAAGTCAGAGCATCCCTATAGAATCATCGAAAATAGAGTTGGAAGGAACCTGCAAGACCATCTAGTCCAACCCCTTGCTCAACGCAGGACTCCAAATCAGAGCATCCCTATAGAATGATCGAAAATAGGGTTGGAAGGCGCCTGCAAGACCATGTATTCCAACCCCGTGCTCAACGCAGGACTCCAAGTCAGAGCAGCCCTATAGAATCATTGGAAAGTAGGGTTGGGGGGAGCCTGCAAGGCCATCTAGTCCAAGCCCCTGCTCCAGGCAGGACTCCAGGTCAGAGCATCCCTATAGAATGATCGAAAAAAGGTTGGAAGGCGCCTGCAAGACCATGTATTCCAACCCCGTGCTCAACGCAGGACTCCAAGTCAGAGCATCCTTATCGAAACATCTGAAAGTAGGGCTGGAAGTGGCCTGCAAGGCCATCTAGTCCAACCCCCTGCTTCACGCAGGACTCCAAGTCAGAGTATCCCTATAGAATCATCTGAAAGTAGGGTTGGAAGTGGTCTGCAAGACTATGTAATCCAGCCCCCTGCTCAACGCAGGACTCCAAGTCAGAGCATCCTTATCGAATCATCTGAAAGTAGGGTTGGAAGTGTCCTGCAAGACCATCTAGTCAAGCCCCCTGCTCAACGCAGGACTCCAAGTCAGAGCATCCCTATAGAATTATCAAAAGTTAGGGTTGGAAGGGGCCTGCAGGACCATCTTCCAGCCCCCTGCTCAACGCAGGACTCCAAGTCAGAGCATCCCTATAGAATGATGGAAAATAGGGTTGGAAGGGTCCTCCAAGACCATCCAGGGCAGCCCCTGCTCAACGCAGGACTCCAAGTCAGAGTATCCCTCTAGAATCATCGAAAATAGAGTTGGAAGGCGCCTGCAAGACCATCTAGTCCAACCCCCTGCTCAATGCAGGACTCCAAGACAGAGCATCCCTATAGAATCATCAAAAGGTAGTGTTGGAAGGCGGCTGCAAGACCATCTAGTCCAGCCCCTTGCTCAACACAGGACTCCAAGTCAGAGCATCCCTATAGAATCATCGAAAATAGAGTTGGAAGGGACCTGCAAGACCATCTAGTCCAACCCCCTGCTCAACGCAGGACTCCAAGTCAGAGCATCCCTATAGAATCATCTGAAAGTAGGGTTGGAAGTGGCCTGCAAGACCATCTAGTCCAGCCCCCTGCTCAACGCAGGACTCCAAGTCAGAGTTTCCCTATAGAATGATCGAAAATAGGGTTGGAAGGGGCCTGCAAGACCATCTAGTCCAACCCCCTGCTCAACGCAGGACTCCAAGTCAGAGTATCCCTAAGGAATCATCTGAAAGTAGGGTTGGAAGTGGCCTGCAAGACCATCTAGTCCAGCCCCCTGCTCAACGCAGGACTCCAAGTCAGAGCATCCCTATAGAATTATCAAAAGTTAGGGTTGGAAGGCGCCTGCAGGACCATCTTCCAGCCCCCTGCTCAACGCAGGACTCCAAGTCAGAGCATCCCTATACAATGAACGAAAATAGGGTTGGAAGGGTCCTCCAAGACCATCCAGGGCACCCCCTGCTCAACGCAGGACTCCAAGTCAGAGTATCCCTCTAGAATCATCGAAAATAGAGTAGGAAGGGGCCTGCAAGACCATCTAGTCTAGCCCCCTGCTCAATGCAGGACTCCAAGACAGAGCATCCCTATAGAATCATCAAAAGGTAGGGTTGGAAGGTGGCTGCAAGACCATCTAGTCCAGCCCCCTGCTCAACGCAGGACTCCAAGTCAGAGCATCCCTATAGAATCATCAAAAATAGAGTTGAAAGGGACCTGCAAGACCATCTAGTCCTACCCCTTGCTCAACGCAGGACTCCAAGCCAGAGCATCCCTATAGAATGATCTAAAATAGGGGTGGAAGGGGCCTGCAAGACCATCTAGTCTAACCCCCTGCTCAATGCCGGACTCTAAGAGCATCCGTATAGAATCATCTGAAAGTACGGTTGGAAGGGCCTGCAAGACCATCTAGTCCAACCCCTTGCTCAACACAGGACTCCGAGTCAGAGCATCCCTATACAATGAACGAAAATAGGGTTGGAAGGGGTCGGCAAGAGATCTAGTCCAGCCCCCTGCTCAACGCAGGACTCCAAGTCTTAGTTTCCCTATAGAATGATCGAAAATAGGGTTGGAAGGCGCCTGCAAGACCATGTATTCCAACCCCGTGCTCAACGCAGGACTCCAAGTCAGAGCATCCTTATCGAATCATCTGAAAGTAGGGTTGGAAGTGGCCTGCAAGACCATCTAGTCCAGCCCCCTGCTCAACGCAGGACTCCAAGTCAGAGCATCCCTATAGAATTATCAAAAGTTAGGGTTGGAAGGCGCATGCAGGACCATCTTCCAGCCCCCTGCTCAACGCAGGACTCCAAGTCAGAGCATCCCTATAGAATCATGGAAAATAGGGTTGGAAGGCGCCTGCAAGACCATGTATTCCAACCCCCTGCTCAACGCAGGACTCCAAGTCAGAGCATCCCTATAGAATTATCAAAAGTTAGGGTTGGAAGTGGCCTGCAGGACCATCTTCCAGCCCCCTGCTCAACGCAGGACTCCAAGTCAGAGCATCCTTATCGAATCATCTGAAAGTAGGGTTGGAAGTGTCCTGCAAGACCATCTAGTCAAGCCCCCTGCTCAACGCAGGACTCCAAGTCAGAGCATCCCTATAGAATTATCAAAAGTTAGGGTTGGAAGGGGCCTGCAGGACCATCTTCCAGCCCCCTGCTCAACGCAGGACTCCAAGTCAGAGCATCCCTATAGAATGATGGAAAATAGGGTTGGAAGGGTCCTCCAAGACCATCCAGGGCAGCCCCTGCTCAACGCAGGACTCCAAGTCAGAGTATCCCTCTAGAATCATCGAAAATAGAGTTGGAAGGCGCCTGCAAGACCATCTAGTCCAACCCCCTGCTCAATGCAGGACTCCAAGACAGAGCATCCCTATAGAATCATCAAAAGGTAGTGTTGGAAGGCGGCTGCAAGACCATCTAGTCCAGCCCCTTGCTCAACACAGGACTCCAAGTCAGAGCATCCCTATAGAATCATCGAAAATAGAGTTGGAAGGGACCTGCAAGACCATCTAGTCCAACCCCCTGCTCAACGCAGGACTCCAAGTCAGAGCATCCCTATAGAATCATCTGAAAGTAGGGTTGGAAGTGGCCTGCAAGACCATCTAATCCAGCCCCCTGCTCAACGTAGGACTCCAAGTCAGAGCATCCCTATAGAAAGATCGAAAATAGAGTTGGAAGGCGCCTGCAAGGCCATCTAGTCCAGCCCCCTGCTCAACGCAGGACTCCAAGTCAGAGCATCCCTATAGAATGATTGAAAATAGGGTTGGAAGGCGCCTGCAAGACCTTGTATTCCAACCCCGTCCTCAACGCAGGACTCCAAGTCAGAGCAGCCCTATAGAATCATTGGAAAGTAGGGTTGGAGGGGGCCTGCAAGGCCATCTAGTCCAGCCCCCTGCTCCAGGCAGGACTCCAGGTCAGAGCATCCCTATAGAATGATCGAAAATAGGGTTGGAAGTGGCCTGCAAGACCATCTAGTCCAGCCCCCTGCTCAACGCAGGACTCCAAGTCAGAGCATCCCTATAGAATTATCAAAAGTTAGGGTTGGAAGGCGCCTGCAGGACCATCTTCCAGCCCTCTGCTCAACGCAGGACTCCAAGTCAGAGCATCCCTATAGAATGATTGAAAATAGGGTTGGAAGGGTCCTGCAAGACCATCCAGTGCACCCCCTGCTCAACGCAGGACTCCAAGTCAGAGTATCCCTCTAGAATCATCGAAAATAGAGTTGGAAGGCGGCTGCAAGACCATCTAGTCCAGCCCCCTGCTCAACGCAGGACTCCAAGTCAGAGCATCCCTATAGAATGATCTAAAATAGGGGTGGAAGGGGCCTGCAAGACCATCTAGTCTAACCCCCTGCTCAATGCAGGACTCCGAGTCAGAGCTTCCCTATAGAATGATTGAAAATGGGGTTGGGAGGGGTCTGCAAGACAATCTAGTCCAGCCCCCTGCTCAATGAAGGACTCCAGGTCAGAGCATCCCTATAGAATGATGGAAAATAGGGTTGGAAGGCGCCTGCAAGACCATGTATTCCAACCCCCTGCGCAACGCAGGACTCCAAGTCAGAGCATCCCTATAGAAAGATCGAAAATAGAGTTGGAAGGCGCCTGCAAGGCCATCTAGTCCAGCCCCCTGCTCAACGCAGGACTCCAAGTCAGAGCATCCCTATAGAATGATCGAAAATAGGGTTGGACGGCGCCTGAAGACCATGTATTCCAACCCCGTGCTCAACGCAGGACTCCAAGTCAGAGCATCCTTATCGAATCATCTGAAAGTAGGGTTGGAAGTGGCCTGCAAGACCATCTAGTCCAGCCCCCTGCTCAACGCAGGACTCCAAGTCAGAGCATCCCTATATAATTATCAAAAGTTAGGGTTGGAAGGCGCCTGCAGGACCATCTTCCAGCCCCCTGCTCAACGCAGGACTCCAAGTCAGAGCAGCCCTATAGA
Organism: Heloderma suspectum; assembly: GCF_057233095.1. Taxonomy (NCBI): domain Eukaryota; kingdom Metazoa; phylum Chordata; class Lepidosauria; order Squamata; family Helodermatidae; genus Heloderma; species Heloderma suspectum. The sequence goes on from NC_139475.1 coordinate 51,216,872, forward strand.
ATCATTGTAAAGTAGGGTTGGAGGGGGCCTGCAAGGCCATCTAGTCCAGCCCCGTGCTCCAGGCAGGACTCCAGGTCAGAGCATCCCTATAGAATGATCGAAAATAGGGTTGGAAGTGGCCTGCAAGACCATCTAGTCCAGCTCCCTGCTCAACGCAGGACTCCAAGTCAGAGCATCCCTATAGAATTATCAAAAGTTAGGGTTGGAAGGCGCCTGCAGTCCCATCTTCCAGCCCCCTGCTCAACGCAGGACTCCAAGTCAGAGCATCCCTATAGAATGATTGAAAATAGGGTTGGAAGGGTCCTGCAAGACCATCCAGTGCACCCCCTGCTCAACGCAGGACTCCAAGTCAGAGTATCCCTCTAGAATCATCGAAAATAGAGTTGGAAGGCGGCTGCAAGACCATCTATTCCAGCCCCCTGCTCAACGCAGGACTCCAAGTCAGAGCATCCCTATAGAATGATCTAAAATAGGGGTGGAAGGGGCCTGCAAGACCATCTAGTCTAACCCCCTGCTCAATGCAGGACTCTGAGTCAGAGCATCCCTATAGAATGATTGAAAATAGGGTTGGGAGGGGTCTGCAAGACAATCTAGTCCAGCCCCCTGCTCAATGAAGGACTCCAGGTCAGAGCATCCCTATAGAATGATGGAAAATAGGGTTGGAAGGTGCCTGCAAGACCATGTATTCCAACCACCTGCGCAACGCAGGACTCCAAGTCAGAGCATCCCTATAGAATTATCAAAAGTTAGGGTTGGAAGTGGCCTGCAGGACCATCTTCCAGCCCCCTGCTCAACGCAGTACTCCAAGTCAGAGCATCCCTATAGAATGATTGAAAATAGGGTTGGAAGGGGCCTGCAAGACCATGTATTCCAACCCCGTGCTCAACGCAGGACTCCAAGTCAGAGCAGCCCTATAGAATCATTGGAAAGTAGGGTTGGGGGGGCCTGCAAGGCTATCTAGTCCAAGCCCCTGCTCCAGGCAGGACTCCAGGTCAGAGCATCCCTATAGAATCATCGAAAATAGGGTTGGAAGGCACCTGCAAGACCATGTATTCCAACCCCGTGCTCAACGCAGGACTCCAAGTCAGAGCATCCTTATCGAATCATCTGAAAGTAGGGTTGGAAGTGGCCTGCAAGACTATCTAATACAGCCCCTTGCTCAACGCAGGACTCCAAGTCAGAGCATCCCTATAGAATAATCAAAAAGTAGGGTTGGAAGGGGCATGCAAGACCATCTAGTCCAACCCCGTGCTCAACGCAGGACTCCAAGTCAGAGTATCCCTAAGGAATCATCTGAAAGTAGGGTTGGAAGTGGCCTGCAAGACTATCTAATCCAGCCCCCTCCTCAACGTAGGACTCCAAGTCAGAGCATCCCTATAGAATCATCGAAAATAGAGTTGGAAGGAACCTGCAAGACCATCTAGTCCAACCCCTTGCTCAACGCAGGACTCCAAATCAGAGCATCCCTATAGAATGATCGAAAATAGGGTTGGAAGGCGCCTGCAAGACCATGTATTCCAACCCCGTGCTCAACGCAGGACTCCAAGTCAGAGCATCCTTATCGAATCATCTGAAAGTAGGGTTGGAAGTGGCCTGCAAGACCATCTAGTCCAGCCCCCTGCTCAACGCAGGACTCCAAGTCAGAGCATCCCTATAGAATTATCAAAAGTTAGGGTTGGAAGGCGCCTGCAGGACCATCTCCCAGCCCCCTGCTCAACGCAGGACTCCAAGTCAGAGCATACCTATAGAATGATTGAAAATAGGGTTGGAAGGGTCCTCCAAGACCATCCAGGGCACCCCCTGCTCAACGCAGGACTCCAAGTCAGAGTATCCCTCTAGAATCATCGAAAATAGAGTTGGAAGGGGCCTGCAAGACCATCTAGTCCAGCCCCCTGCTCAATGCAGGACTCCAAGACAGAGCATCCCTATAGAATCATCAAAAGGTAGGGTTGGAAGGGACCTGCAAGACCATCTAGTCCAACCCCCTGCTCAACGCCGGACTCCAAGTCAGAGCATCCCTATAGAATCATCTGAAAGTAGGGTTGGAAGTGGCCTGCAAGACTATCTAATCCAGCCCCCTGCTCAACGTAGGACTCCAAGTCAGAGCATCCCTATAGAAAGATCGAAAATAGAGTTGGAAGGCGCCTGCAAGGCCATCTAGTCCAGCCCCCTGCTCAACGCAGGACTCCAAGTCAGAGCATCCCTATAGAATGATCGAAAATAGGGTTGGAAGGCGCCTGAAGACCATGTATTCCAACCCCGTGCTCAACGCAGGACTCCAAGTCAGAGCATCCTTATCGAATCATCTGAAAGTAGGGTTGGAAGTGGCCTGCAAGACTATCTAGTCCAGCCCCCTGCTCAACGCAGGACTCCAAGTCAGAGCATCCCTATATAATTATCAAAAGTTAGGGTTGGAAGGCGCCTGCAGGACCATCTTCCAGCCCCCTGCTCAACGCAGGACTCCAAGTCAGAGCAGCCCTATAGAATCATTGTAAAGTAGGGTTGGAGGGGGCCTGCAAGGCCATCTAGTCCAGCCCCGTGCTCCAGGCAGGACTCCAGGTCAGAGCATCCCTATAGAATGATCGAAAATAGGGTTGGAAGTGGCCTGCAAGACCATCTAGTCCAGCCCCCTGCTCAACGCAGGACTCCAAGTCAGAGCATCCCTATAGAATTATCAAAAGTTAGGGTTGGAAGGCGCCTGAAGTCCCATCTTCCAGCCCCCTGCTCAACGCAGGACTCCAAGTCAGAGCATCCCTATAGAATGATTGAAAATAGGGTTGGAAGGGTCCTGCAAGACCATCCAGTGCACCCCCTGCTCAACGCAGGACTCCAAGTCAGAGTATCCCTCTAGAATCATCGAAAATAGAGTTGGAAGGCGGCTGCAAGACTATCTAGTCCAGCCCCCTGCTCAACGCAGGACTCCAAGTCAGAGCATCCCTATAGAATGATCTAAAATAGGGGTGGAAGGGGCCTGCAAGACCATCTAGTCTAACCCCCTGCTCAATGCAGGACTCCGAGTCAGAGCATCCCTATAGAATGATTGAAAATAGGGTTGGGAGGGGTCTACAAGACAATCTAGTCCAGCCCCCTGCTCAATGAAGGACTCCAGGTCAGAGCATCCCTATAGAATGATGGAAAATAGGGTTGGAAGGCGCCTGCAAGACCATGTATTCCAACCCCCTGCGCAACGCAGGACTCCAAGTCAGAGCATCCCTATAGAATTATCAAAAGTTAGGGTTGGAAGTGGCCTGCAGGACCATCTTCCAGCCCCCTGCTCAACGCAGTACTCCAAGTCAGAGCATCCCTATAGAATGATTGAAAATAGGGTTGGAAGGGGCCTGCAAGACCATGTATTCCAACCCCGTGCTCAACGCAGGACTCCAAGTCAGAGCAGCCCTATAGAATCATTGGAAAGTAGGGTTGGGGGGGCCTGCAAGGCTATCTAGTCCAAGCCCCTGCTCCAGGCAGGACTCCAGGTCAGAGCATCCCTATAGAATCATCGAAAATAGGGTTGGAAGGCACCTGCAAGACCATGTATTCCAACCCCGTGCTCAACGCAGGACTCCAAGTCAGAGCATCCTTATCGAATCATCTGAAAGTAGGGTTGGAAGTGGCCTGCAAGACTATCTAATACAGCCCCTTGCTCAACGCAGGACTCCAAGTCAGAGCATCCCTATAGAATAATCAAAAAGTAGGGTTGGAAGGGGCATGCAAGACCATCTAGTCCAACCCCCTGCTCAACGCAGGACTCCAAGTCAGAGTTTCCCTATAGAATGATCGAAAATAGGGTTAGAAGGGGCCTGCAAGACCATCTAGTCCAACCCCCTGCTCAACGCAGGACTCCAAGTCAGAGTATCCCTAAGGAATCATCTGAAAGTAGGGTTGGAAGTGGCCTGCAAGACTATCTAATCCAGCCCCCTCCTCAACGTAGGACTCCAAGTCAGAGCATCCCTATAGAATCATCGAAAATAGAGTTGGAAGGAACCTGCAAGACCATCTAGTCCAACCCCTTGCTCAACGCAGGACTCCAAATCAGAGCATCCCTATAGAATGATCGAAAATAGGGTTGGAAGGCGCCTGCAAGACCATGTATTCCAACCCCGTGCTCAACGCAGGACTCCAAGTCAGAGCATCCTTATCGAATCATCTGAAAGTAGGGTTGGAAGTGGCCTGCAAGACCATCTAGTCCAGCCTCCTGCTCAACGCAGGACTCCAAGTCAGAGCATCCCTATAGAATTATCAAAAGTTAGGGTTGGAAGGCGCCTGCAGGACCATCTTCCAGCCCCCTGCTCAACGCAGGACTCCAAGTCAGAGCATACCTATAGAATGATTGAAAATAGGGTTGGAAGGGTCCTCCAAGACCATCCAGGGCACCCCCTGCTCAACGCAGGACTCCAAGTCAGAGCATCCCTATAGAATGATTGAAAATAGGGTTGGAAGGGTCCTCCAAGACCATCCACGGCACCCCCTGCTCAATGCAGGACTCCAAGTCAGAGTATCCCTCTAGAATCATCGAAAATAGAGTTGGAAGGGGCCTGCAAGACCATCTAGTCCAGCCCCCTGCTCAATGCAGGACTCCAAGACAGAGCATCCCTATAGAATCATCAAAAGGTAGGGTTGGAAGGGACCTGCAAGACCATCTAGTCCAACCCCCTGCTCAACGCAGGACTCCAAGTCAGAGCATCCCTATAGAATCATCTGAAAGTAGGTTTGGAAGTGGCCTGCAAGACTATCTAATCCAGCCCCCTGCTCAACGTAGGACTCCAAGTCAGAGCATCCCTATAGAAAGATCGAAAATAGAGTTGGAAGGCGCCTGCAAGGCCATCTAGTCCAGCCCCCTGCTCAACGCAGGACTCCAAGTCAGAGCATCCCTATAGAATGATCGAAAATAGGGTTGGAAGGCGCCTGAAGACCATGTATTCCAACCCCGTGCTCAACGCAGGACTCCAAGTCAGAGCATCCTTATCGAATCATCTGAAAGTAGGGTTGGAAGTGGCCTGCAAGACCATCTAGTCCAGCCCCCTGCTCAACGCAGGATTCCAAGTCAGAGCATCCCTATATAATTATCAAAAGTTAGGGTTGGAAGGCGCCTGCAGGACCATCTTCCAGCCCCCTGCTCAACGCAGGACTCCAAGTCAGAGCAGCCCTATAGAATCATTGTAAAGTAGGGTTGGAGGGGGCCTGCAAGGCCATCTAGTCCAGCCCCCTGCTCCAGGCAGGACTCCAGGTCAGAGCATCCCTATAGAATGATCGAAAATAGGGTTGGAAGTGGCCTGCAAGACCATCTAGTCCAGCCCCCTGCTCAACGCAGGACTCCAAGTCAGAGCATCCCTATAGAATTATCAAAAGTTAGGGTTGGAAGGCGCCTGCAGTCCCATCTTCCAGCCCCCTGCTCAACGCAGGACTCCAAGTCAGAGCATCCCTATGGAATGATTGAAAATAGGGTTGGAAGGGTCCTGCAAGACCATCCAGTGCACCCCCTGCTCAACGCAGGACTCCAAGTCAGAGTATCCCTCTAGAATCATCGAAAATAGAGTTGGAAGGCGGCTGCAAGACCATCTAGTCCAGCCCCCTGCTCAACGCAGGACTCCAAGTCAGAGCATCCCTATAGAATGATCTAAAATAGGGGTGGAAGGGGTCTGCAAGACCATCTAGTCTAACCCCCTGCTCAATGCAGGACTCCGAGTCAGAGCATCCCTATAGAATGATTGAAAATAGGGTTGGGAGGGGTCTGCAAGACAATCTAGTCCAGCCCCCTGCTCAATGAAGGACTCCAGGTCAGAGCATCCCTATAGAATGATGGAAAATAGGGTTGGAAGGCGCCTGCAAGACCATGTATTCCAACCACCTGCGCAACGCAGGACTCCAAGTCAGAGCATCCCTATAGAATTATCAAAAGTTAGGGTTGGAAGTGGCCTGCAGGACCATCTTCCAGCCCCCTGCTCAACGCAGGACTCCAAGTCAGAGCATCCCTATAGAATGATGGAAAATAGGGTTGGAAGGCGCCTGCAAGACCATGTATTCCAACCCCGTGCTCAACGCAGGACTCCAAGTCAGAGCAGCCCTATAGAATCATTGGAAAGTAGGGTTGGGGGGGCCTGCAAGGCTATCTAGTCCAAGCCCCTGCTCCAGGCAGGACTCCAGGTCAGAGCATCCCTATAGAATCATCGAAAATAGGGTTGGAAGGCACCTGCAAGACCATGTATTCCAACCCCGTGCTCAACGCAGGACTCCAAGTCAGAGCATCCTTATCGAATCATCTGAAAGTAGGGTTGGAAGTGGCCTGCAAGACTATCTAATCCAGCCCCCTGCTCAACGCAGGACTCCAAGTCAGAGCATCCCTATAGAATAATCAAAAAGTAGGGTTGGAAGGGGCATGCAAGACCATCTAGTCCAACCCCCTGCTCAACGCAGGACTCCAAGTCAGAGTTTCCCTATAGAATGATCGAAAATAGGGTTGGAAGGGGCCTGCAAGACCATCTAGTCCAACCCCCTGCTCAACGCAGGACTCCAAGTCAGAGCATCCCTAAGGAATCATCTGAAAGTAGGGTTGGAAGTGGCCTGCAAGACTATCTAATCCAGCCCCCTCCTCAACGTAGGACTCCAAGTCAGAGCATCCCTATAGAATCATCGAAAATAGAGTTGGAAGGAACCTGCAAGACCATCTAGTCCAACCCCTTGCTCAACGCAGGACTCCAAATCAGAGCATCCCTATAGAATGATCGAAAATAGGCTTGGAAGGCGCCTGCAAGACCATGTATTCCAACCCCGTGCTCAACGCAGGACTCCAAGTCAGAGCATCCTTATCGAATCATCTGAAAGTAGGGTTGGAAGTGGCCTGCAAGACCATCTAGTCCAGCCCCCTGCTCAACGCAGGACTCCAAGTCAGAGCATCCCTATAGAATTATCAAAAGTTAGGGTTGGAAGGCGCCTGCAGGACCATCTTCCAGCCCCCTGCTCAACGCAGGACTCCAAGTCAGAGCATACCTATAGAATGATTGAAAATAGGGTTGGAAGGGTCCTCCAAGACCATCCAGGGCACCCCCTGCTCAACGCAGGACTCCAAGTCAGAGCATCCCTATAGAATGATTGAAAATAGGGTTGGAAGGGTCCTCCAAGACCAACCAGGGCACCCCCTGCTCAACGCAGGACTCCAAGTCAGAGTATCCCTCTAGAATCATCGAAAATAGAGTTGGAAGGGGCCTGCAAGACCATCTAGTCCAGCCCCCTGCTCAATGCAGGACTCCAAGACAGAGCATCCCTATAGAATCATCAAAAGGTAGGGTTGGAAGGGACCTGCAAGACCATCTAGTCCAACCCCCTGCTCAACGCAGGACTCCAAGTCAGAGCATCCCTATAGAATCATCTGAAAGTAGGGTTGGAAGTGGCCTGCAAGACTATCTAATCCAGCCCCCTGCTCAACGTAGGACTCCAAGTCAGAGCATCCCTATAGAAAGATCGAAAATAGAGTTGGAAGGCGCCTGCAAGGCCATCTAGTCCAGCCCCCTGCTCAACGCAGGACTCCAAGTCAGAGCATCCCTATAGAATGATCGAAAATAGGGTTGGAAGGCGCCTGAAGACCATGTATTCCAACCCCGTGCTCAACGCAGGACTCCAAGTCAGAGCATCCTTATCGAATCATCTGAAAGTAGGGTTGGAAGTGGCCTGCAAGACCATCTAGTCCAGCCCCCTGCTCAACGCAGGACTCCAAGTCAGAGCATCCCTATATAATTATCAAAAGTTAGGGTTGGAAGGCGCCTGCAGGACCATCTTCCAGCCCCCTGCTCAACGCAGGACTCCAAGTCAGAGCAGCCCTATAGAATCATTGTAAAGTAGGGTTGGAGGGGGCCTGCAAGGCCATCTAGTCCAGCCCCCTGCTCCAGGCAGGACTCCAGGTCAGAGCATCCCTATAGAATGATCGAAAATAGGGTTGGAAGTAGCCTGCAAGACCATCTAGTCCAGCCCCCTGCTCAACGCAGGACTCCAAGTCAGAGCATCCCTATAGAATTATCAAAAGTTAGGGTTGGAAGGCGCCTGCAGTCCCATCTTCCAGCCCCCTGCTCAACGCAGGACTCCAAGTCAGAGCATCCCTATAGAATGATTGAAAATAGGGTTGGAAGGGTCCTGCAAGACCATCCAGTGCACCCCCTGCTCAACGCAGGACTCCAAGTCAGAGTATCCCTCTAGAATCATCGAAAATAGAGTTGGAAGGCGGCTGCAAGACCATCTAGTCCAGCCCCCTGCTCAACGCAGGACTCCAAGTCAGAGCATCCCTATAGAATGATCTAAAATAGGGGTGGAAGGGGCCTGCAAGACCATCTACTCTAACCCCCTGCTCAATGCAGGACTCCGAGTCAGAGCATCCCTATAGAATGATTGAAAATAGGGTTGGGAGGGGTCTGCAAGACAATCTAGTCCAGCCCCCTGCTCAATGAAGGACTCCAGGTCAGAGCATCCCTATAGAATGATGGAAAATAGGGTTGGAAGGCGCCTGCAAGACCATGTATTCCAACCACCTGCGCAACGCAGGACTCCAAGTCAGAGCATCCCTATAGAATTATCAAAAGTTAGGGTTGGAAGTGGCCTGCAGGACCATCTTCCAGCCCCCTGCTCAACGCAGTACTCCAAGTCATTGCATCCCTATAGAATGATTGAAAATAGGCTTGGAAGGGGCCTGCAAGACCATGTATTCCAACCCCGTGCTCAACGCAGGACTCCAAGTCAGAGCAGCCCTATAGAATCATTGGAAAGTAGGGTTGGGGTGCCTGCAAGGCTATCTAGTCCAAGCCCCTGCTCCAGGCAGGACTCCAGGTCAGAGCATCCCTATAGAATCATCGAAAATAGGGTTGGAAGGCACCTGCAAGACCATGTATTCCAACCCCGTGCTCAACGCAGGACTCCAAGTCAGAGCATCCTTATCGAATCATCTGAAAGTAGGGTTGGAAGTGGCCTGCAAGACTATCTAATCCAGTCCCCTGCTCAACGCAGGACTCCAAGTCAGAGCATCCCTATAGAATAATCAAAAAGTAGGGTAGGAAGGGGCATGCAAGACCATCTAGTCCAACCCCCTGCTCAACGCAGGACTCCAAGTCAGAGTTTCCCTATAGAATGATCGAAAATAGGGTTGGAAGGGGCCTGCAAGACCATCTAGTCCAACCCCCTGCTCAACGCAGGACTCCAAGTCAGAGCATCCCTAAGGAATCATCTGAAAGTAGGGTTGGAAGTGGCCTGCAAGACTATCTAATCCAGCCCCCTCCTCAACGTAGGACTCCAAGTCAGAGCATCCCTATAGAATCATCGAAAATAGAGTTGGAAGGAACCTGCAAGACCATCTAGTCCAACCCCTTGCTCTACGCAGGACTCCAAGTCAGAGCATCCCTATAGAATGATTGAAAATAGGGTTGGAAGGGTCCTCCAAGACCATCCAGGGCACCCCCTGCTCAACGCAGGACTCCAAGTCAGAGTATCCCTCTAGAATCATCGAAAATAGAGTTGGAAGGGGCCTGCAAGACCATCTAGTCCAGCCCACTGCTCAATGCAGGACTCCAAGACAGAGCATCCCTATAGAATCATCAAAAGGTAGGGTTGGAAGGGACCTGCAAGACCATCTAGTCCAACCCCCTGCTCAACGCAGGACTCCAAGTCAGAGCATCCCTATAGAATCATCTGAAAGTAGGGTTGGAAGTGGCCTGCAAGACTATCTAATCCAGCCCCCTGCTCAACGTAGGACTCCAAGTCAGAGCATCCCTATAGAAAGATCGAAAATAGAGTTGGAAGGCACCTGCAAGGCCATCTAGTCCAGCCCCCTGCTCAACGCAGGACTCCAAGTCAGAGCATCCCTATAGAATGATCGAAAATAGGGTTGGAAGGCGCCTGAAGACCATGTATTCCAACCCCGTGCTCAACGCAGGACTCCAAGTCAGAGCATCCTTATCGAATCATCTGAAAGTAGGGTTGGAAGTGGCCTGCAAGACTATCTAGTCCAGCCCCCTGCTCAACGCAGGACTCCAAGTCAGAGCATCCCTATATAATTATCAAAAGTTAGGGTTGGAAGGCGCCTGCAGGACCATCTTCCAGCCCCCTGCTCAACGCAGGACTCCAAGTCAGAGCAGCCCTATAGAATCATTGTAAAGTAGGGTTGGAGGGTGCCTGCAAGGCCATCTAGTCCAGCCCCGTGCTCCAGGCAGGACTCCAGGTCAGAGCATCCCTATAGAATGATCGAAAATAGGGTTGGAAGTGGCCTGCAAGACCATCTAGTCCAGCCCCCTGCTCAACGCAGGACTCCAAGTCAGAGCATCCCTATAGAATTATCAAAAGTTAGGGTTGGAAGGCGCCTGAAGTCCCATCTTCCAGCCCCCTGCTCAACGCAGGACTCCAAGTCAGAGCATCCCTATAGAATGATTGAAAATAGGGTTGGAAGGGTCCTGCAAGACCATCCAGTGCACCCCCTGCTCAACGCAGGACTCCAAGTCAGAGTATCCCTCTAGAATCATCGAAAATAGAGTTGGAAGGCGGCTGCAAGACTATCTAGTCCAGCCCCCTGCTCAACGCAGGACTCCAAGTCAGAGCATCCCTATAGAATGATCTAAAATAGGGGTGGAAGGGGCCTGCAAGACCATCTAGTCTAACCCCCTGCTCAATGCAGGACTCTGAGTCAGAGCATCCCTATAGAATGATTGAAAATAGGGTTGGGAGGGGTCTACAAGACAATCTAGTCCAGCCCCCTGCTCAATGAAGGACTCCAGGTCAGAGCATCCCTATAGAATGATGGAAAATAGGGTTGGAAGGCGCCTGCAAGACCATGTATTCCAACCCCCTGCGCAACGCAGGACTCCAAGTCAGAGCATCCCTATAGAATTATCAAAAGTTAGGGTTGGAAGTGGCCTGCAGGACCATCTTCCAGCCCCCTGCTCAACGCAGTACTCCAAGTCAGAGCATCCCTATAGAATGATTGAAAATAGGGTTGGAAGGGGCCTGCAAGACCATGTATTCCAACCCCGTGCTCAACGCAGGACTCCAAGTCAGAGCAGCCCTATAGAATCATTGGAAAGTAGGGTTGGGGGGGCCTGCAAGGCTATCTAGTCCAAGCCCCTGCTCCAGGCAGGACTCCAGGTCAGAGCATCCCTATAGAATCATCGAAAATAGGGTTGGAAGGCACCTGCAAGACCATGTATTCCAACCCCGTGCTCAACTCAGGACTCCAAGTCAGAGTATCCTTATCGAATCATCTGAAAGTAGGGTTGGAAGTGGCCTGCAAGACTATCTAATACAGCCCCTTGCTCAACGCAGGACTCCAAGTCAGAGCATCCCTATAGAATAATCAAAAAGTAGGGTTGGAAGGGGCATGCAAGACCATCTAGTCCAACCCCCTGCTCAACGCAGGACTCCAAGTCAGAGTTTCCCTATAGAATGATCGAAAATAGGGTTGGAAGGGGCCTGCAAGACCATCTAGTCCAACCCCCTGCTCAACGCAGGACTCCAAGTCAGAGTATCCCTAAGGAATCATCTGAAAGTAGGGTTGGAAGTGGCCTGCAAGACTATCTAATCCAGCCCCCTCCTCAACGTAGGACTCCAAGTCAGAGCATCCCTATAGAATCATCGAAAATAGAGTTGGAAGGAACCTGCAAGACCATCTAGTCCAACCCCTTGCTCAACGCAGGACTCCAAATCAGAGCATCCCTATAGAATGATCGAAAATAGGGTTGGAAGGCGCCTGCAAGACCATGTATTCCAACCCCGTGCTCAACGCAGGACTCCAAGTCAGAGCATCCTTATCGAATCATCTGAAAGTAGGGTTGGAAGTGGCCTGCAAGACCATCTAGTCCAGCCCCCTGCTCAACGCAGGACTCCAAGTCAGAGCATCCCTATAGAATTATCAAAAGTTAGGGTTGGAAGGCGCCTGCAGGACCATCTTCCAGCCCCCTGCTCAACGCAGGACTCCAAGTCAGAGCATACCTATAGAATGATTGAAAATAGGGTTGGAAGGGTCCTCCAAGACCATCCAGGGCACCCCCTGCTCAACGCAGGACTCCAAGTCAGAGCATCCCTATAGAATGATTGAAAATAGGGTTGGAAGGGTCCTCCAAGACCATCCAGGGCACCCCCTGCTCAATGCAGGACTCCAAGTCAGAGTATCCCTCTAGAATCATCGAAAATAGAGTTGGAAGGGGCCTGCAAGACCATCTAGTCCAGCCCCCTGCTCAATGCAGGACTCCAAGACAGAGCATCCCTATAGAATCATCAAAAGGTAGGGTTGGAAGGGACCTGCAAGACCATCTAGTCCAACCCCCTGCTCAACGCAGGACTCCAAGTCAGAGCATCCCTATAGAATCATCTGAAAGTAGGTTTGGAAGTGGCCTGCAAGACTATCTAATCCAGCCCCCTGCTCAACGTAGGACTCCAAGTCAGAGCATCCCTATAGAAAGATCGAAAATAGAGTTGGAAGGCGCCTGCAAGGTCATCTAGTCCAGCCCCCTGCTCAACGCAGGACTCCAAGTCAGAGCATCCCTATAGAATGATCGAAAATAGGGTTGGAAGGCGCCTGAAGATCATGTATTCCAACCCCGTGCTCAACGCAGGACTCCAAGTCAGAGCATCCTTATCGAATCATCTGAAAGTAGGGTTGGAAGTGGCCTGCAAGACCATCTAGTCCAGCCCCTGCTCAACGCAGGATTCCAAGTCAGAGCATCCCTATATAATTATCAAAAGTTAGGGTTGGAAGGCGCCTGCAGGACCATCTTCCAGCCCCCTGCTCAACGCAGGACTCCAAGTCATAGCAGCCCTATAGAATCATTGTAAAGTAGGGTTGGAGGGGGCCTGCAAGGCCATCTAGTCCAGCCCCCTGCTCCAGGCAGGACTCCAGGTCAGAGCATCCCTATAGAATGATCGAAAATAGGGTTGGAAGTGGCCTGCAAGACCATCTAGTCCAGCCCCCTGCTCAACGCAGGACTCCAAGTCAGAGCATCCCTATAGAATTATCAAAAGTTAGGGTTGGAAGGCGCCTGCAGTCCCATCTTCCAGCCCCCTGCTCAACGCAGGACTCCAAGTCAGAGCATCCCTATGGAATGATTGAAAATAGGGTTGGAAGGGTCCTGCAAGACCATCCAGTGCACCCCCTGCTCAACGCAGGACTCCAAGTCAGAGTATCCCTCTAGAATCATCGAAAATAGAGTTGGAAGGCGGCTGCAAGACCATCTAGTCCAGCCCCCTGCTCAACGCAGGACTCCAAGTCAGAGCATCCCTATAGAATGATCTAAAATAGGGGGGGAAGGGGTCTGCAAGACCATCTAGTCTAACCCCCTGCTCAATGCAGGACTCCGAGTCAGAGCATCCCTATAGAATGATTGAAAATAGGGTTGGGAGGGGTCTGCAAGACAATCTAGTCCAGCCCCCTGCTCAATGAAGGACTCCAGGTCAGAGCATCCCTATAGAATGATGGAAAATAGGGTTGGAAGGCGCCTGCAAGACCATGTATTCCAACCACCTGCGCAACGCAGGACTCCAAGTCAGAGCATCCCTATAGAATTATCAAAAGTTAGGGTTGGAAGTGGCCTGCAGGACCATCTTCCAGCCCCCTGCTCAACGCAGGACTCCAATTCAGAGCATCCCTATAGAATGATGGAAAATAGGGTTGGAAGGCGCCTGCAAGACCATGTATTCCAACCCCGTGCTCAACGCAGGACTCCAAGTCAGAGCAGCCCTATAGAATCATTGGAAAGTAGGGTTGGGGGGGCCTGCAAGGCTATCTAGTCCAAGCCCCTGCTCCAGGCAGGACTCCAGGTCAGAGCATCCCTATAGAATCATCGAAAATAGGGTTGGAAGGCACCTGCAAGACCATGTATTCCAACCCCGTGCTCAACGCAGGACTCCAAGTCAGAGCATCCTTATCGAATCATCTGAAAGTAGGGTTGGAAGTGGCCTGCAAGACTATCTAATCCAGCCCCCTGCTCAACGCAGGACTCCAAGTCAGAGCATCCCTATAGAATAATCAAAAAGTAGGGTTGGAAGGGGCATGCAAGACCATCTAGTCCAACCCCCTGCTCAACGCAGGACTCCAAGTCAGAGTTTCCCTATAGAATGATCGAAAATAGGGTTGGAAGGGGCCTGCAAGACCATCTAGTCCAACCCCCTGCTCAACGCAGGACTCCAAGTCAGAGCATCCCTAAGGAATCATCTGAAAGTAGGGTTGGAAGTGGCCTGCAAGACTATCTAATCCAGCCCCCTCCTCAACGTAGGACTCCAAGTCAGAGCATCCCTATAGAATCATCGAAAATAGAGTTGGAAGGAACCTGCAAGACCATCTAGTCCAACCCCTTGCTCAACGCAGGACTCCAAATCAGAGCATCCCTATAGAATGATCGAAAATAGGCTTGGAAGGCGCCTGCAAGACCATGTATTCCAACCCCGTGCTCAACGCAGGACTCCAAGTCAGAGCATCCTTATCGAATCATCTGAAAGTAGGGTTGGAAGTGGCCTGCAAGACCATCTAGTCCAGCCCCCTGCTCAACGCAGGACTCCAAGTCAGAGCATCCCTATAGAATTATCAAAAGTTAGGGTTGGAAGGCGCCTGCAGGACCATCTTCCAGCCCCCTGCTCAACGCAGGACTCCAAGTCAGAGCATCCCTATAGAATGATTGAAAATAGGGTTGGAAGGGTCCTCCAAGACCATCCAGGGCACCCCCTGCTCAACGCAGGACTCCAAGTCAGAGCATCCCTATAGAATGATTGAAAATAGGGTTGGAAGGGTCCTCCAAGACCAACCAGGGCACCCCCTGCTCAACGCAGGACTCCAAGTCAGAGTATCCCTCTAGAATCATCGAAAATAGAGTTGGAAGGGGCCTGCAAGACCATCTAGTCCAGCCCCCTGCTCAATGCAGGACTCCAAGACAGAGCATCCCTATAGAATCATCAAAAGGTAGGGTTGGAAGGGACCTGCAAGACCATCTAGTCCAACCCCCTGCTCAACGCAGGACTCCAAGTCAGAGCATCCCTATAGAATCATCTGAAAGTAGGGTTGGAAGTGGCCTGCAAGACTATCTAATCCAGCCCCCTGCTCAACGTAGGACTCCAAGTCAGAGCATCCCTATAGAAAGATCGAAAATAGAGTTGGAAGGCGCCTGCAAGGCCATCTAGTCCAGCCCCCTGCTCAACGCAGGACTCCAAGTCAGAGCATCCCTATAGAATGATCGAAAATAGGGTTGGAAGGCGCCTGAAGACCATGTATTCCAACCCCGTGCTCAACGCAGGACTCCAAGTCAGAGCATCCTTATCGAATCATCTGAAAGTAGGGTTGGAAGTGGCCTGCAAGACCATCTAGTCCAGCCCCCTGCTCAACGCAGGACTCCAAGTCAGAGCATCCCTATATAATTATCAAAAGTTAGGGTTGGAAGGCGCCTGCAGGACCATCTTCCAGCCCCCTGCTCAACGCAGGACTCCAAGTCAGAGCAGCCCTATAGAATCATTGTAAAGTAGGGTTGGAGGGGGCCTGCAAGGCCATCTAGTCCAGCCCCCTGCTCCAGGCAGGACTCCAGGTCAGAGCATCCCTATAGAATGATCGAAAATAGGGTTGGAAGTAGCCTGCAAGACCATCTAGTCCAGCCTCCTGCTCAACGCAGGACTCCAAGTCAGAGCATCCCTATAGAATTATCAAAAGTTAGGGTTGGAAGGCGCCTGCAGTCCCATCTTCCAGCCCCCTGCTCAACGCAGGACTCCAAGTCAGAGCATCCCTATAGAATGATTGAAAATAGGGTTGGAAGGGTCCTGCAAGACCATCCAGTGCACCCCCTGCTCAACGCAGGACTCCAAGTCAGAGTATCCCTCTAGAATCATCGAAAATAGAGTTGGAAGGCGGCTGCAAGACCATCTAGTCCAGCCCCCTGCTCAACGCAGGACTCCAAGTCAGAGCATCCCTATAGAATGATCTAAAATAGGGGTGGAAGGGGCCTGCAAGACCATCTAGTCTAACCCCCTGCTCAATGCAGGACTCCGAGTCAGAGCATCCCTATAGAATGATTGAAAATAGGGTTGGGAGGGGTCTGCAAGACAATCTAGTCCAGCCCCCTGCTCAATGAAGGACTCCAGGTCAGAGCATCCCTATAGAATGATGGAAAATAGGGTTGGAAGGCGCCTGCAAGACCATGTATTCCAACCACCTGCGCAACGCAGGACTCCAAGTCAGAGCATCCCTATAGAATTATCAAAAGTTAGGGTTGGAAGTGGCCTGCAGGACCATCTTCCAGCCCCCTGCTCAACGCAGTACTCCAAGTCATTGCATCCCTATAGAATGATGGAAAATAGGCTTGGAAGGGGCCTGCAAGACCATGTATTCCAACCCCGTGCTCAACGCAGGACTCCAAGTCAGAGCAGCCCTATAGAATCATTGGAAAGTAGGGTTGGGGTGCCTGCAAGGCTATCTAGTCCAAGCCCCTGCTCCAGGCAGGACTCCAGGTCAGAGCATCCCTATAGAATCATAGAAAATAGGGTTGGAAGGCACCTGCAAGACCATGTATTCCAACCCCGTGCTCAACGCAGGACTCCAAGTCAGAGCATCCTTATCGAATCATCTGAAAGTAGGGTTGGAAGTGGCCTGCAAGACTATCTAATCCAGTCCCCTGCTCAACGCAGGACTCCAAGTGAGAGCATCCCTATAGAATAATCAAAAAGTAGGGTAGGAAGGGGCATGCAAGACCATCTAGTCCAACCCCCTGCTCAACGCAGGACTCCAAGTCAGAGTTTCCCTATAGAATGATCGAAAATAGGGTTGGAAGGGGCCTGCAAGACCATCTAGTCCAACCCCCTGCTCAACGCAGGACTCCAAGTCAGAGCATCCCTAAGGAATCATCTGAAAGTAGGGTTGGAAGTGGCCTGCAAGACTATCTAATCCAGCCCCCTCCTCAACGTAGGACTCCAAGTCAGAGCATCCCTATAGAATCATCGAAAATAGAGTTGGAAGGAACCTGCAAGACCATCTAGTCCAACCCCTTGCTCTACGCAGGACTCCAAGTCAGAGCATCCTTATCGAATCATCTGAAAGTAGGGTTGGAAGTGGCCTGCAAGACCATCTAGTCCAGCCCCCTGCTCAACGCAGGACTCCAAGTCAGAGCATCCCTATAGAATTATCAAAAGTTAGGGTTGGAAGGCGCCTGCAGG
The DNA here is from genome assembly GCF_057233095.1 of Heloderma suspectum. Lineage (NCBI taxonomy): Eukaryota > Metazoa > Chordata > Lepidosauria > Squamata > Helodermatidae > Heloderma > Heloderma suspectum. Next base: position 51,234,020 of record NC_139475.1, read on the forward strand.
ACCATCTTCCAGCCCCCTGCTCAACGCAGGACTCCAAGTCAGAGCATCCCTATAGAATGATTGAAAATAGGGTTGGAAGGGTCCTCCAAGACCATCCAGGGCACCCCTGCTCAACGCAGGACTCCAAGTCAGAGCATCCCTATAGAATGATTGAAAATAGGGTTGGAAGGGTCCTCCAAGACCATCCAGGGCACCCCCTGCTCAACGCAGGACTCCAAGTCAGAGTATCCCTCTAGAATCATCGAAAATAGAGTTGGAAGGGGCCTGCAAGACCATCTAGTCCAGCCCCCTGCTCAATGCAGGACTCCAAGACAGAGCATCCCTATAGAATCATCAAAAGGTAGGGTTGGAAGGGACCTGCAAGACCATCTAGTCCAACCACCTGCTCAACGCAGGACTCCAAGTCAGAGCATCCCTATAGAATCATCTGAAAGTAGGGTTGGAAGTGGCCTGCAAGAATATCTAATCCAGCCCCCTGCTCAACGTAGGACTCCAAGTCAGAGCATCCCTATAGAATCATCGAAAATAGAGTTGGAAGGCGCCTGCAAGGCCATCTAGTCCAGCCCCCTGCTCAACGCAGGACTCCAAGTCAGAGCATCCCTATAGAATGATCGAAGATAGGGTTGGAAGGCGCCTGAAGACCATGTATTCCAACCCGTGCTCAACGCAGGACTCCAAGTCAGAGCATCCTTATCGAATCATCTGAAAGTAGGGTTGGAAGTGGCCTGCAAGACCATCTAGTCCAGCCCCCTGCTCAACGCAGGACTCCAAGTCAGAGCATCCCTATATAATTATCAAAAGTTAGGGTTGGAAGGCGCCTGCAGGACCATCTTCCAGCCCCCTGCTCAACGCAGGACTCCAAGTCAGAGCAGCCCTATAGAATCATTGTAAAGTAGGGTTGGAGGGGGCCTGCAAGGCCATCTAGTCCAGCCCCCTGCTCCAGGCAGGACTCCAGGTCAGAGCATCCCTATAGATTGATCGAAAATAGGGTTGGAAGTGGCCTGCAAGACCATCTAGTCCAGCCCCCTGCGCAACGCAGGACTCCAAGTCAGAGCATCCCTATAGAATTATCAAAAGTTAGGGTTGGAAGGCGCCTGCAGGACCATCTTCCAGCCCCCTGCTCAACGCAGGACTCCAAGTCAGAGCATCCCTATAGAATGATTGAAAATAGGGTTGGAAGGGTCCTGCAAGACCATCCAGTGCACCCCCTGCTCAACGCAGGACTCCAAGTCAGAGTATCCCTCTAGAATCATCGAAAATAGAGTTGGAAGGCGGCTGCAAGACCATCTAGTCCAGCCCCCTGCTCAACGCAGGACTCCAAGTCAGAGCATCCCTATAGAATGATCTAAAATAGGGGTGGAAGGGGCCTGCAAGACCATCTAGTCTAACCCCCTGCTCAATGCAGGACTCCGAGTCAGAGCATCCCTATAGAATGATTGAAAATAGGGTTGGGAGGGGTCTGCAAGACAATCTAGTCCAGCCACCTGCTCAATGAAGGACTCCAGGTCAGAGCATCCCTATAGAATGATGGAAAATAGGGTTGGAAGGCGCCTGCAAGACCATGTATTCCAACCACCTGCGCAACGCAGGACTCCAAGTCAGAGCATCCCTATAGAATTATCAAAAGTTAGGGTTGGGAGTGGCCTGCAGGACCATCTTCCAGCCCCCTGCTCAACGCAGTACTCCAAGTCAGAGCATCCCTATAGAATGATTGAAAATAGGGTTGGAAGTGGCCTGCAAGACCATGTATTCCAACCCCGTGCTCAACGCAGGACTCCAAGTCAGAGCAGCCCTATAGAATCATCGGAAAGTAGGGTTGGGGGGGCCTGCAAGGCTATCTAGTCCAAGCCCCTGCTCCAGGCAGGACTCCAGGTCAGAGCATCCCTATAGAATCATCGAAAATAGGGTTGGAAGGGGCCTGCAAGACCATGTATTCCAACCCCGTGCTCAACGCAGGACTCCAAGTCAGAGCAGCCCTGTAGAATCATTGGAAAGTAGGGTTGGAGGGGACCTGCAAGGCTATCTAGTCCAACCCCCTGCTCAACGCAGGACTCCAAGTCAGAGCATCCCTATAGAATTATCAAAAGTTAGGGTTAGAAGTCGCCTGCAGGACCATCTTCCAGCCCCCTGCTCAACGCAGGACTCCAAGTCAGAGCATCCCTATAGAATCATCGAAAATAGAGTTGGAAGGGACCTGCAAGACCATCTAATCCAGCCCCCTGCTCAACGTAGGACTCCAAGTCAGAGCATCCCTATAGAAAGATCGAAAATAGAGTTGGAAGACGCCTGCAAGGCCATCTAGTCCAGCCCCCTGCTCAACGCAGGACTCCAAGTCAGAGCATCCCTATAGAATGATTGAAAATAGGGTTGGAAGGCGCCTGCAAGACCATGTATTCCAACCCCGTCCTCAACGCAGGACTCCAAGTCAGAGCAGCCCTATAGAATCATTGGAAAGTAGGGTTGGAGGGGGCCTGCAAGGCCATCTAGTCCAGCCCCCTGCTCCAGGCAGGACTCCAGGTCAGAGCATCCCTATAGAATGATCGAAAATAGGGTTGGAAGTGGCCTGCAAGACCATCTAGTCCAGCCCCCTGCTCAACGCAGGACTCCAAGTCAGAGCATCCCTATAGAATTATCAAAAGTTAGGGTTGGAAGGCGCCTGCAGGACCATCTTCCAGCCCCCTGCTCAACGCAGGACTCCAAGTCAGAGCATCCCTATAGAATGATTGAAAATAGGGTTGGAAGGGTCCTCCAAGACCATCCAGGGCACCCCCTGCTCAACGCAGGACTCCAAGTCAGAGCATCCCTATAGAATGATTGAAAATAGGGTTGGAAGGGTCCTCCAAGACCATCCAGGGCACCCCCTGCTCAACGCAGGACTCCAAGTCAGAGTATCCCTCTAGAATCATCGAAAATAGAGTTGGAAGGGGCCTGCAAGACCATCTAGTCCAGCCCCCTGCTCAATGCAGGACTCCAAGACAGAGCATCCCTATAGAATCATCAAAAGGTAGGGTTGGAAGGGACCTGCAAGACCATCTAGTCCAACCACCTGCTCAACGCAGGACTCCAAGTCAGAGCATCCCTATAGAATCATCTGAAAGTAGGGTTGGAAGTGGCCTGCAAGAATATCTAATCCAGCCCCCTGCTCAACGTAGGACTCCAAGTCAGAGCATCCCTATAGAATCATCGAAAATAGAGTTGGAAGGCGCCTGCAAGGCCATCTAGTCCAGCCCCCTGCTCAACGCAGGACTCCAAGTCAGAGCATCCCTATAGAATGATCGAAGATAGGGTTGGAAGGCGCCTGAAGACCATGTATTCCAACCCGTGCTCAACGCAGGACTCCAAGTCAGAGCATCCTTATCGAATCATCTGAAAGTAGGGTTGGAAGTGGCCTGCAAGACCATCTAGTCCAGCCCCCTGCTCAACGCAGGACTCCAAGTCAGAGCATCCCTATATAATTATCAAAAGTTAGGGTTGGAAGGCGCCTGCAGGACCATCTTCCAGCCCCCTGCTCAACGCAGGACTCCAAGTCAGAGCAGCCCTATAGAATCATTGTAAAGTAGGGTTGGAGGGGGCCTGCAAGGCCATCTAGTCCAGCCCCCTGCTCCAGGCAGGACTCCAGGTCAGAGCATCCCTATAGATTGATCGAAAATAGGGTTGGAAGTGGCCTGCAAGACCATCTAGTCCAGCCCCCTGCGCAACGCAGGACTCCAAGTCAGAGCATCCCTATAGAATTATCAAAAGTTAGGGTTGGAAGGCGCCTGCAGGACCATCTTCCAGCCCCCTGCTCAACGCAGGACTCCAAGTCAGAGCATCCCTATAGAATGATTGAAAATAGGGTTGGAAGGGTCCTGCAAGACCATCCAGTGCACCCCCTGCTCAACGCAGGACTCCAAGTCAGAGTATCCCTCTAGAATCATCGAAAATAGAGTTGGAAGGCGGCTGCAAGACCATCTAGTCCAGCCCCCTGCTCAACGCAGGACTCCAAGTCAGAGCATCCCTATAGAATGATCTAAAATAGGGGTGGAAGGGGCCTGCAAGACCATCTAGTCTAACCCCCTGCTCAATGCAGGACTCCGAGTCAGAGCATCCCTATAGAATGATTGAAAATAGGGTTGGGAGGGGTCTGCAAGACAATCTAGTCCAGCCACCTGCTCAATGAAGGACTCCAGGTCAGAGCATCCCTATAGAATGATGGAAAATAGGGTTGGAAGGCGCCTGCAAGACCATGTATTCCAACCACCTGCGCAACGCAGGACTCCAAGTCAGAGCATCCCTATAGAATTATCAAAAGTTAGGGTTGGGAGTGGCCTGCAGGACCATCTTCCAGCCCCCTGCTCAACGCAGTACTCCAAGTCAGAGCATCCCTATAGAATGATTGAAAATAGGGTTGGAAGTGGCCTGCAAGACCATGTATTCCAACCCCGTGCTCAACGCAGGACTCCAAGTCAGAGCAGCCCTATAGAATCATCGGAAAGTAGGGTTGGGGGGGCCTGCAAGGCTATCTAGTCCAAGCCCCTGCTCCAGGCAGGACTCCAGGTCAGAGCATCCCTATAGAATCATCGAAAATAGGGTTGGAAGGGGCCTGCAAGACCATGTATTCCAACCCCGTGCTCAACGCAGGACTCCAAGTCAGAGCAGCCCTGTAGAATCATTGGAAAGTAGGGTTGGAGGGGACCTGCAAGGCTATCTAGTCCAACCCCCTGCTCAACGCAGGACTCCAAGTCAGAGCATCCCTATAGAATTATCAAAAGTTAGGGTTGGAAGTCGCCTGCAGGACCATCTTCCAGCCCCCTGCTCAACGCAGGACTCCAAGTCAGAGCATCCCTATAGAATCATCGAAAATAGAGTTGGAAGGGACCTGCAAGACCATCTAATCCAGCCCCCTGCTCAACGTAGGACTCCAAGTCAGAGCATCCCTATAGAAAGATCGAAAATAGAGTTGGAAGACGCCTGCAAGGCCATCTAGTCCAGCCCCCTGCTCAACGCAGGACTCCAAGTCAGAGCATCCCTATAGAATGATTGAAAATAGGGTTGGAAGGCGCCTGCAAGACCATGTATTCCAACCCCGTCCTCAACGCAGGACTCCAAGTCAGAGCAGCCCTATAGAATCATTGGAAAGTAGGGTTGGAGGGGGCCTGCAAGGCCATCTAGTCCAGCCCCCTGCTCCAGGCAGGACTCCAGGTCAGAGCATCCCTATAGAATGATCGAAAATAGGGTTGGAAGTGGCCTGCAAGACCATCTAGTCCAGCCCCCTGCTCAACGCAGGACTCCAAGTCAGAGCATCCCTATAGAATTATCAAAAGTTAGGGTTGGAAGGCGCCTGCAGGACCATCTTCCAGCCCCCTGCTCAACGCAGGACTCCAAGTCAGAGCATCCCTATAGAATCATCTGAAAGTAGGGTTGGAAGTGGCCTGCAAGACTATCTAATCCAGCCCCCTGCTCAACGTAAGACTCCAAGTCAGAGCATCCCTATAGAAAGATCGAAAATAGAGTTGGAAGGCACCTGCAAGGCCATCTAGTCCAGCCCCCTGCTCAACGCAGGACTCCAAGTCAGAGCATCCCTATAGAATGATCGAAAATAGGGTTGGAAGGCGCCTGAAGACCATGTATTCCAACCCCGTGCTCAACGCAGGACTCCAAGTCAGAGCATCCTTATCGAATCATCTGAAAGTAGGGTTGGAAGTGGCCTGCAAGACTATCTAGTCCAGCCCCCTGCTCAACGCAGGACTCCAAGTCAGAGCATCCCTATATAATTATCAAAAGTTAGGGTTGGAAGGCGCCTGCAGGACCATCTTCCAGCCCCCTGCTCAACGCAGGACTCCAAGTCAGAGCAGCCCTATAGAATCATTGTAAAGTAGGGTTGGAGGGTGCCTGCAAGGCCATCTAGTCCAGCCCCGTGCTCCAGGCAGGACTCCAGGTCAGAGCATCCCTATAGAATGATCGAAAATAGGGTTGGAAGTGGCCTGCAAGACCATCTAGTCCAGCCCCCTGCTCAACGCAGGACTCCAAGTCAGAGCATCCCTATAGAATTATCAAAAGTTAGGGTTGGAAGGCGCCTGAAGTCCCATCTTCCAGCCCCCTGCTCAACGCAGGACTCCAAGTCAGAGCATCCCTATAGAATGATTGAAAATAGGGTTGGAAGGGTCCTGCAAGACCATCCAGTGCACCCCCTGCTCAACGCAGGACTCCAAGTCAGAGTATCCCTCTAGAATCATCGAAAATAGAGTTGGAAGGCGGCTGCAAGACTATCTAGTCCAGCCCCCTGCTCAACGCAGGACTCCAAGTCAGAGCATCCCTATAGAATGATCTAAAATAGGGGTGGAAGGGGCCTGCAAGACCATCTAGTCTAACCCCCTGCTCAATGCAGGACTCTGAGTCAGAGCATCCCTATAGAATGATTGAAAATAGGGTTGGGAGGGGTCTACAAGACAATCTAGTCCAGCCCCCTGCTCAATGAAGGACTCCAGGTCAGAGCATCCCTATAGAATGATGGAAAATAGGGTTGGAAGGCGCCTGCAAGACCATGTATTCCAACCCCCTGCGCAACGCAGGACTCCAAGTCAGAGCATCCCTATAGAATTATCAAAAGTTAGGGTTGGAAGTGGCCTGCAGGACCATCTTCCAGCCCCCTGCTCAACGCAGTACTCCAAGTCAGAGCATCCCTATAGAATGATTGAAAATAGGGTTGGAAGGGGCCTGCAAGACCATGTATTCCAACCCCGTGCTCAACGCAGGACTCCAAGTCAGAGCAGCCCTATAGAATCATTGGAAAGTAGGGTTGGGGGGGCCTGCAAGGCTATCTAGTCCAAGCCCCTGCTCCAGGCAGGACTCCAGGTCAGAGCATCCCTATAGAATCATCGAAAATAGGGTTGGAAGGCACCTGCAAGACCATGTATTCCAACCCCGTGCTCAACTCAGGACTCCAAGTCAGAGCATCCTTATCGAATCATCTGAAAGTAGGGTTGGAAGTGGCCTGCAAGACTATCTAATACAGCCCCTTGCTCAACGCAGGACTCCAAGTCAGAGCATCCCTATAGAATAATCAAAAAGTAGGGTTGGAAGGGGCATGCAAGACCATCTAGTCCAACCCCCTGCTCAACGCAGGACTCCAAGTCAGAGTTTCCCTATAGAATGATCGAAAATAGGGTTGGAAGGGGCCTGCAAGACCATCTAGTCCAACCCCCTGCTCAACGCAGGACTCCAAGTCAGAGTATCCCTAAGGAATCATCTGAAAGTAGGGTTGGAAGTGGCCTGCAAGACTATCTAATCCAGCCCCCTCCTCAACGTAGGACTCCAAGTCAGAGCATCCCTATAGAATCATCGAAAATAGAGTTGGAAGGAACCTGCAAGACCATCTAGTCCAACCCCTTGCTCAACGCAGGACTCCAAATCAGAGCATCCCTATAGAATGATCGAAAATAGGGTTGGAAGGCGCCTGCAAGACCATGTATTCCAACCCCGTGCTCAACGCAGGACTCCAAGTCAGAGCATCCTTATTGAATCATCTGAAAGTAGGGTTGGAAGTGGCCTGCAAGACCATCTAGTCCAGCCCCCTGCTCAACGCAGGACTCCAAGTCAGAGCATCCCTATAGAATTATCAAAAGTTAGGGTTGGAAGGCGCCTGCAGGACCATCTTCCAGCCCCCTGCTCAACGCAGGACTCCAAGTCAGAGCATACCTATAGAATGATTGAAAATAGGGTTGGAAGGGTCCTCCAAGACCATCCAGGGCACCCCCTGCTCAACGCAGGACTCCAAGTCAGAGCATCCCTATAGAATGATTGAAAATAGGGTTGGAAGGGTCCTCCAAGACCATCCAGGGCACCCCCTGCTCAATGCAGGACTCCAAGTCAGAGTATCCCTCTAGAATCATCGAAAATAGAGTTGGAAGGGGCCTGCAAGACCATCTAGTCCAGCCCGCTGCTCAATGCAGGACTCCAAGACAGAGCATCCCTATAGAATCATCAAAAGGTAGGGTTGGAAGGGACCTGCAAGACCATCTAGTCCAACCCCCTGCTCAACGCAGGACTCCAAGTCAGAGCATCCCTATAGAATCATCTGAAAGTAGGTTTGGAAGTGGCCTGCAAGACTATCTAATCCAGCCCCCTGCTCAACGTAGGACTCCAAGTCAGAGCATCCCTATAGAAAGATCGAAAATAGAGTTGGAAGGCGCCTGCAAGGTCATCTAGTCCAGCCCCCTGCTCAACGCAGGACTCCAAGTCAGAGCATCCCTATAGAATGATCGAAAATAGGGTTGGAAGGCGCCTGAAGACCATGTATTCCAACCCCGTGCTCAACGCAGGACTCCAAGTCAGAGCATCCTTATCGAATCATCTGAAAGTAGGGTTGGAAGTGGCCTGCAAGACCATCTAGTCCAGCCCCCTGCTCAACGCAGGATTCCAAGTCAGAGCATCCCTATATAATTATCAAAAGTTAGGGTTGGAAGGCGCCTGCAGGACCATCTTCCAGCCCCCTGCTCAACGCAGGACTCCAAGTCATAGCAGCCCTATAGAATCATTGTAAAGTAGGGTTGGAGGGGGCCTGCAAGGCCATCTAGTCCAGCCCCCTGCTCCAGGCAGGACTCCAGGTCAGAGCATCCCTATAGAATGATCGAAAATAGGGTTGGAAGTGGCCTGCAAGACCATCTAGTCCAGCTCCCTGCTCAACGCAGGACTCCAAGTCAGAGCATCCCTATAGAATTATCAAAAGTTAGGGTTGGAAGGCGCCTGCAGTCCCATCTTCCAGCCCCCTGCTCAACGCAGGACTCCAAGTCAGAGCATCCCTATGGAATGATTGAAAATAGGGTTGGAAGGGTCCTGCAAGACCATCCAGTGCACCCCCTGCTCAACGCAGGACTCCAAGTCAGAGTATCCCTCTAGAATCATCGAAAATAGAGTTGGAAGGCGGCTGCAAGACCATCTAGTCCAGCCCCCTGCTCAACGCAGGACTCCAAGTCAGAGCATCCCTATAGAATGATCTAAAATAGGGGGGGAAGGGGTCTGCAAGACCATCTAGTCTAACCCCCTGCTCAATGCAGGACTCCGAGTCAGAGCATCCCTATAGAATGATTGAAAATAGGGTTGGGAGGGGTCTGCAAGACAATCTAGTCCAGCCCCCTGCTCAATGAAGGACTCCAGGTCAGAGCATCCCTATAGAATGATGGAAAATAGGGTTGGAAGGCGCCTGCAAGACCATGTATTCCAACCACCTGCGCAACGCAGGACTCCAAGTCAGAGCATCCCTATAGAATTATCAAAAGTTAGGGTTGGAAGTGGCCTGCAGGACCATCTTCCAGCCCCCTGCTCAACGCAGGACTCCAAGTCAGAGCATCCCTATAGAATGATGGAAAATAGGGTTGGAAGGCGCCTGCAAGACCATGTATTCCAACCCCGTGCTCAACGCAGGACTCCAAGTCAGAGCAGCCCTATAGAATCATTGGAAAGTAGGGTTGGGGGGGCCTGCAAGGCTATCTAGTCCAAGCCCCTGCTCCAGGCAGGACTCCAGGTCAGAGCATCCCTATAGAATCATCGAAAATAGGGTTGGAAGGCACCTGCAAGACCATGTATTCCAACCCCGTGCTCAACGCAGGACTCCAAGTCAGAGCATCCTTATCGAATCATCTGAAAGTAGGGTTGGAAGTGGCCTGCAAGACTATCTAATCCAGCCCCCTGCTCAACGCAGGACTCCAAGTCAGAGCATCCCTATAGAATAATCAAAAAGTAGGGTTGGAAGGGGCATGCAAGACCATCTAGTCCAACCCCCTGCTCAACGCAGGACTCCAAGTCAGAGTTTCCCTATAGAATGATCGAAAATAGGGTTGGAAGGGGCCTGCAAGACCATCTAGTCCAACCCCCTGCTCAACGCAGGACTCCAAGTCAGAGCATCCCTAAGGAATCATCTGAAAGTAGGGTTGGAAGTGGCCTGCAAGACTATCTAATCCAGCCCCCTCCTCAACGTAGGACTCCAAGTCAGAGCATCCCTATAGAATCATCGAAAATAGAGTTGGAAGGAACCTGCAAGACCATCTAGTCCAACCCCTTGCTCAACGCAGGACTCCAAATCAGAGCATCCCTATAGAATGATCGAAAATAGGCTTGGAAGGCGCCTGCAAGACCATGTATTCCAACCCCGTGCTCAACGCAGGACTCCAAGTCAGAGCATCCTTATCGAATCATCTGAAAGTAGGGTTGGAAGTGGCCTGCAAGACCATCTAGTCCAGCCCCCTGCTCAACGCAGGACTCCAAGTCAGAGCATCCCTATAGAATTATCAAAAGTTAGGGTTGGAAGGCGCCTGCAGGACCATCTTCCAGCCCCCTGCTCAACGCAGGACTCCAAGTCAGAGCATACCTATAGAATGATTGAAAATAGGGTTGGAAGGGTCCTCCAAGACCATCCAGGGCACCCCCTGCTCAACGCAGGACTCCAAGTCAGAGCATCCCTATAGAATGATTGAAAATAGGGTTGGAAGGGTCCTCCAAGACCAACCAGGGCACCCCCTGCTCAACGCAGGACTCCAAGTCAGAGTATCCCTCTAGAATCATCGAAAATAGAGTTGGAAGGGGCCTGCAAGACCATCTAGTCCAGCCCCCTGCTCAATGCAGGACTCCAAGACAGAGCATCCCTATAGAATCATCAAAAGGTAGGGTTGGAAGGGACCTGCAAGACCATCTAGTCCAACCCCCTGCTCAACGCAGGACTCCAAGTCAGAGCATCCCTATAGAATCATCTGAAAGTAGGGTTGGAAGTGGCCTGCAAGACTATCTAATCCAGCCCCCTGCTCAACGTAGGACTCCAAGTCAGAGCATCCCTATAGAAAGATCGAAAATAGAGTTGGAAGGCGCCTGCAAGGCCATCTAGTCCAGCCCCCTGCTCAACGCAGGACTCCAAGTCAGAGCATCCCTATAGAATGATCGAAAATAGGGTTGGAAGGCGCCTGAAGACCATGTATTCCAACCCCGTGCTCAACGCAGGACTCCAAGTCAGAGCATCCTTATCGAATCATCTGAAAGTAGGGTTGGAAGTGGCCTGCAAGACCATCTAGTCCAGCCCCCTGCTCAACGCAGGACTCCAAGTCAGAGCATCCCTATATAATTATCAAAAGTTAGGGTTGGAAGGCGCCTGCAGGACCATCTTCCAGCCCCCTGCTCAACGCAGGACTCCAAGTCAGAGCAGCCCTATAGAATCATTGTAAAGTAGGGTTGGAGGGGGCCTGCAAGGCCATCTAGTCCAGCCCCCTGCTCCAGGCAGGACTCCAGGTCAGAGCATCCCTATAGAATGATCGAAAATAGGGTTGGAAGTAGCCTGCAAGACCATCTAGTCCAGCCTCCTGCTCAACGCAGGACTCCAAGTCAGAGCATCCCTATAGAATTATCAAAAGTTAGGGTTGGAAGGCGCCTGCAGTCCCATCTTCCAGCCCCCTGCTCAACGCAGGACTCCAAGTCAGAGCATCCCTATAGAATGATTGAAAATAGGGTTGGAAGGGTCCTGCAAGACCATCCAGTGCACCCCCTGCTCAACGCAGGACTCCAAGTCAGAGTATCCCTCTAGAATCATCGAAAATAGAGTTGGAAGGCGGCTGCAAGACCATCTAGTCCAGCCCCCTGCTCAACGCAGGACTCCAAGTCAGAGCATCCCTATAGAATGATCTAAAATAGGGGTGGAAGGGGCCTGCAAGACCATCTAGTCTAACCCCCTGCTCAATGCAGGACTCCGAGTCAGAGCATCCCTATAGAATGATTGAAAATAGGGTTGGGAGGGGTCTGCAAGACAATCTAGTCCAGCCCCCTGCTCAATGAAGGACTCCAGGTCAGAGCATCCCTATAGAATGATGGAAAATAGGGTTGGAAGGCGCCTGCAAGACCATGTATTCCAACCACCTGCGCAACGCAGGACTCCAAGTCAGAGCATCCCTATAGAATTATCAAAAGTTAGGGTTGGAAGTGGCCTGCAGGACCATCTTCCAGCCCCCTGCTCAACGCAGTACTCCAAGTCATTGCATCCCTATAGAATGATGGAAAATAGGCTTGGAAGGGGCCTGCAAGACCATGTATTCCAACCCCGTGCTCAACGCAGGACTCCAAGTCAGAGCAGCCCTATAGAATCATTGGAAAGTAGGGTTGGGGTGCCTGCAAGGCTATCTAGTCCAAGCCCCTGCTCCAGGCAGGACTCCAGGTCAGAGCATCCCTATAGAATCATCGAAAATAGGGTTGGAAGGCACCTGCAAGACCATGTATTCCAACCCCGTGCTCAACGCAGGACTCCAAGTCAGAGCATCCTTATCGAATCATCTGAAAGTAGGGTTGGAAGTGGCCTGCAAGACTATCTAATCCAGTCCCCTGCTCAACGCAGGACTCCAAGTGAGAGCATCCCTATAGAATAATCAAAAAGTAGGGTAGGAAGGGGCATGCAAGACCATCTAGTCCAACCCCCTGCTCAACGCAGGACTCCAAGTCAGAGTTTCCCTATAGAATGATCGAAAATAGGGTTGGAAGGGGCCTGCAAGACCATCTAGTCCAACCCCCTGCTCAACGCAGGACTCCAAGTCAGAGCATCCCTAAGGAATCATCTGAAAGTAGGGTTGGAAGTGGCCTGCAAGACTATCTAATCCAGCCCCCTCCTCAACGTAGGACTCCAAGTCAGAGCATCCCTATAGAATCATCGAAAATAGAGTTGGAAGGAACCTGCAAGACCATCTAGTCCAACCCCTTGCTCTACGCAGGACTCCAAGTCAGAGCATCCTTATCGAATCATCTGAAAGTAGGGTTGGAAGTGGCCTGCAAGACCATCTAGTCCAGCCCCCTGCTCAACGCAGGACTCCAAGTCAGAGCATCCCTATAGAATTATCAAAAGTTAGGGTTGGAAGGCGCCTGCAGGACCATCTTCCAGCCCCCTGCTCAACGCAGGACTCCAAGTCAGAGCATCCCTATAGAATGATTGAAAATAGGGTTGGAAGGGTCCTCCAAGACCATCCAGGGCACCCCCTGCTCAACGCAGGACTCCAAGTCAGAGCATCCCTATAGAATGATTGAAAATAGGGTTGGAAGGGTCCTCCAAGACCATCCAGGGCACCCCCTGCTCAACGCAGGACTCCAAGTCAGAGTATCCCTCTAGAATCATCGAAAATAGAGTTGGAAGGGGCCTGCAAGACCATCTAGTCCAGCCCCCTGCTCAATGCAGGACTCCAAGACAGAGCATCCCTATAGAATCATCAAAAGGTAGGGTTGGAAGGGACCTGCAAGACCATCTAGTCCAACCACCTGCTCAACGCAGGACTCCAAGTCAGAGCATCCCTATAGAATCATCTGAAAGTAGGGTTGGAAGTGGCCTGCAAGAATATCTAATCCAGCCCCCTGCTCAACGTAGGACTCCAAGTCAGAGCATCCCTATAGAATCATCGAAAATAGAGTTGGAAGGCGCCTGCAAGGCCATCTAGTCCAGCCCCCTGCTCAACGCAGGACTCCAAGTCAGAGCATCCCTATAGAATGATCGAAGATAGGGTTGGAAGGCGCCTGAAGACCATGTATTCCAACCCGTGCTCAACGCAGGACTCCAAGTCAGAGCATCCTTATCGAATCATCTGAAAGTAGGGTTGGAAGTGGCCTGCAAGACCATCTAGTCCAGCCCCCTGCTCAACGCAGGACTCCAAGTCAGAGCATCCCTATATAATTATCAAAAGTTAGGGTTGGAAGGCGCCTGCAGGACCATCTTCCAGCCCCCTGCTCAACGCAGGACTCCAAGTCAGAGCAGCCCTATAGAATCATTGTAAAGTAGGGTTGGAGGGGGCCTGCAAGGCCATCTAGTCCAGCCCCCTGCTCCAGGCAGGACTCCAGGTCAGAGCATCCCTATAGATTGATCGAAAATAGGGTTGGAAGTGGCCTGCAAGACCATCTAGTCCAGCCCCCTGCGCAACGCAGGACTCCAAGTCAGAGCATCCCTATAGAATTATCAAAAGTTAGGGTTGGAAGGCGCCTGCAGGACCATCTTCCAGCCCCCTGCTCAACGCAGGACTCCAAGTCAGAGCATCCCTATAGAATGATTGAAAATAGGGTTGGAAGGGTCCTGCAAGACCATCCAGTGCACCCCCTGCTCAACGCAGGACTCCAAGTCAGAGTATCCCTCTAGAATCATCGAAAATAGAGTTGGAAGGCGGCTGCAAGACCATCTAGTCCAGCCCCCTGCTCAACGCAGGACTCCAAGTCAGAGCATCCCTATAGAATGATCTAAAATAGGGGTGGAAGGGGCCTGCAAGACCATCTAGTCTAACCCCCTGCTCAATGCAGGACTCCGAGTCAGAGCATCCCTATAGAATGATTGAAAATAGGGTTGGGAGGGGTCTGCAAGACAATCTAGTCCAGCCACCTGCTCAATGAAGGACTCCAGGTCAGAGCATCCCTATAGAATGATGGAAAATAGGGTTGGAAGGCGCCTGCAAGACCATGTATTCCAACCACCTGCGCAACGCAGGACTCCAAGTCAGAGCATCCCTATAGAATTATCAAAAGTTAGGGTTGGGAGTGGCCTGCAGGACCATCTTCCAGCCCCCTGCTCAACGCAGTACTCCAAGTCAGAGCATCCCTATAGAATGATTGAAAATAGGGTTGGAAGTGGCCTGCAAGACCATGTATTCCAACCCCGTGCTCAACGCAGGACTCCAAGTCAGAGCAGCCCTATAGAATCATCGGAAAGTAGGGTTGGGGGGGCCTGCAAGGCTATCTAGTCCAAGCCCCTGCTCCAGGCAGGACTCCAGGTCAGAGCATCCCTATAGAATCATCGAAAATAGGGTTGGAAGGGGCCTGCAAGACCATGTATTCCAACCCCGTGCTCAACGCAGGACTCCAAGTCAGAGCAGCCCTGTAGAATCATTGGAAAGTAGGGTTGGAGGGGGCCTGCAAGGCTATCTAGTCCAACCCCCTGCTCAACGCAGGACTCCAAGTCAGAGCATCCCTATAGAATTATCAAAAGTTAGGGTTGGAAGTCGCCTGCAGGACCATCTTCCAGCCCCCTGCTCAACGCAGGACTCCAAGTCAGAGCATCCCTATAGAATCATCGAAAATAGAGTTGGAAGGGACCTGCAAGACCATCTAATCCAGCCCCCTGCTCAACGTAGGACTCCAAGTCAGAGCATCCCTATAGAAAGATCGAAAATAGAGTTGGAAGACGCCTGCAAGGCCATCTAGTCCAGCCCCCTGCTCAACGCAGGACTCCAAGTCAGAGCATCCCTATAGAATGATTGAAAATAGGGTTGGAAGGCGCCTGCAAGACCATGTATTCCAACCCCGTCCTCAACGCAGGACTCCAAGTCAGAGCAGCCCTATAGAATCATTGGAAAGTAGGGTTGGAGGGGGCCTGCAAGGCCATCTAGTCCAGCCCCCTGCTCCCGGCAGGACTCCAGGTCAGAGCATCCCTATAGAATGATCGAAAATAGGGTTGGAAGTGGCCTGCAAGACCATCTAGTCCAGCCCCCTGCTCAACGCAGGACTCCAAGTCAGAGCATCCCTATAGAATTATCAAAAGTTAGGGTTGGAAGGCGCCTGCAGGACCATCTTCCAGTCCCCTGCTCAACGCAGGACTCCAAGTCAGAGCATCCCTACAGAATGATTGAAAATAGGGTTGGAAGGGTCCTGCAAGACCATCCAGTGCACCCCCCGCTCAACGCAGGACTCCAAGACAGAGTATCCCTGTAGAATCATCGAAAATAGAGTTGGAAGGCGGCTGCAAGACCATCTAGTCCAGCCAACTGCTCAACGCAGGACTCCAAGTCAGAGCATCCCTATAGAATGATCTAAAATAGGGGTGGAAGGGGCCTGCAAGACCATCTAGTCTAACCCCCTGCTCAATGCAGGACTCCGGGTCAGAGCATCCCTATAGAATGATTGAAAATAGGGTTGGGAGGGGTCTGCAAGACAATCTAGTCCAGCCCCCTGCTCAATGAAGGACTCCAGGTCAGAGCATCCCTATAGAATGATGGAAAATAGTGTTGGAAGGCGCCTGCAAGACCATGTATTCCAACCCCCTGCTCAACGCAGGACTCCAAGTCAGAGCATCCCTATAGAATTATCAAAAGTTAGGGTTGGAAGTGGCCTGCAGGACCATCTTCCAGCCCCCTGCTCAACGCAGTACTCCCAGTCAGAGCATCCCTATAGAATGATTGAAAAGAGGGTTGGAAGGGTCTGCAAGACCATGTATTCCAACCCCGTGCTCAACGCAGGACTCCAAGTCAGAGCAGCCCTATAGAATCATTGGAAAGTAGGGTTGGGGGGGACTGCAAGGCCATCTAGTCCAACCCCCTGCTCCAGGCAGGACTCCAGGTCAGAGCATCCCTATAGAATGATCGAAAATAGGGTTGGAAGGCACCTGCAAGACCATGTATTCCAACCCCGTGCTCAACGCAGGACTCCAAGTCAGAGCATCCTTATCGAATCATCTGAAAGTAGGGTTGGAAGGGGCCGGCAAGACCATCTAGTCCAACCCCCTGCTCAACGCAGGACTCCAAGTCTTATTTTCCCTATAGAATGATCGAAAATAGGGTTGGAAGGGGCCTGCAAGACCATCTAGTCCAACCCCCTGCTCAACGCAGGACTCCAAGTCAGAGCATCCCTATAGAATAATCAAAAAGTAGGGTTGGAAGGCGTCTGCAAGACCATCTAGTCCAACCCCCTGCTCAACGCAGGACTCCAAGTCAGAGCATCTCTATAGAATCATCTGAAAGTAGGGTTGGAAGTGGCCTGCAAGACTAATCCAGCCCCCTGCTCAACGCAGGACTCCAGGTCAGAGCATCCCTATAGAATCATCGAAAATAGAGCTGGAAGGAACCTGCAAGACCATCTAGTCCAACCCCTTCCTTAACGCAGGACTCCAAATCAGAGCATCCCTATAGAATGATTGAAAATAGGGTTGGAAGGGGCCTGCAAGACCATGTATTCCAACCCCGTGCTGAACGCAGGACTCCAAGTCAGAGCAGCCCTATAGAATCATTGGAAAGTAGGGTTGGGGGGGGGCTGCAAGGCCATCTTTTCCAAGCCCCTCCTCCAGGCAGGACTCCAGGTCAGAGCATCCCTATAGAATGATCGAAAATAGGGTTGGAAGGCGCCTGCAAGACCATATATTCCAACCCCGTGCTCAACGCAGGACTCCAAGTCAGAGCATCCTTATCGAATCATCTGAAAGTAGGGTTGGAAGGGGCCTGCAAGACAATCTAGTCCAGCCCCCTGCTCAACGCAGGACTCCAAGTCAGAGCATCCCTATAGAATTATCAAAAGGTAGGGTTGGAAGGCGCCTGCAGGACCATCTTCCAGCCCCCTGCTCAACGCAGGACTCCAAGTCAGAGCATCCCTATAGAATTATGGAAAATAGGGTTGGAAGGCGCCTGCAAGACCATGTATTCCAACCCCCTGCTCAACGCAGGACTCCAAGTCAGAGCATCCCTATAGAATCATCAAAAATAGAGTTGGAAGGAACCTGCAAGACCATCTAGTCCAACCCCTTGCTCAACGCAGGACTCCAAATCAGAGCATCCCTATAGAATGATCGAAAATAGGGTTGGAAGGCGCCTGCAAGACCATGTATTCCAACCCCGTGCTCAACGCAGGACTCCAAGTCAGAGCATCCTTATCGAATCATCTGAAAGTAGGGTTGGAAGTGGCCTGCAAGACCATCTAGTCCAGCCCCCTGCTCAACGCAGGACTCCAAGTCAGAGCATCCGTATAGAATTATCAAAAGTTAGGGTTGGAAGGCGCCTGCAGGACCATCTTCCAGCCCCCTGCTCAACGCAGGACTCCAAGTCAGAGCATCCCTATAGAATGATTGAAAATAGGGTTGGAAGGGTCCTCCAAGACCATCCAGGGCACCCCCTGCTCAACGCAGGACTCCAAGTCAGAGTATCCCTCTAGAATCATCGAAAATAGAGTTGTAAGGGGCCTGCAAGACCATCTAGTCCAGCCCCCACCTCAATGCAGGACTCCAAGACAGAGCATCCCTATAGAATCATCAAAAGGTAGGGTTGGAAGGCGGCTGCAAGACCATCTAGTCCAGCCCCCTGCTCAACGCAGGACTCCAAGTCAGAGCATCCCTATAGAATCATCGAAAATAGAGTTGGAAGGGATCTGCAAGACCATCTAGTCCAACCCCTTGCTCAACGCAGGAGTCCAAGCCAGAGCATCCCTATAGAATGATCTAAAATAGGGGTGGAAGGGGCCTGCAAGACCATCTAGTCTAACCCCCTGCTCAATGCAGGACTCTAAGAGCATCCGTATAGAATCATCTGAAAGTACGGTTGGAAGGGGCCTACAAGACCATCTAGTCCAACCCCTTGCTCAACACAGGACTCCGAGTCAGAGCATCCCTATAGAATGATCGAAAATAGGGTTGGAAGGCGCCTGCAAGACCATGTATTCCAACCCCGTGCTCAACGCAGGACTCCAAGTCAGAGCATCCTTATCGAATCATCTGAAAGTAGGGTTGGAAGTGGCCTGCAAGACCATCTAGTCCAGCCCCCTGCTCAACGCAGGACTCCAAGTCAGAGCATCCCTATAGAATTATCAAAAGTTAGGGTTGGAAGGCGCCTGCAGGACCATCTTCCAGCCCCCTGCTCAACGCAGGACTCCAAGTCAGAGCATCCCTATATAATCATGGAAAATAGGGTTGGAAGGCGCCTGCAAGACGATGTATTCCAACCCCCTGCTCAACGCAGGACTCCAAGTCAGAGCATGCCTATAGAATTATCAAAAGTTAGGGTTGGAAGTGGCCTGCAGGACCATCTTCCAGCCCCCTGCTCAACGCAGGACTCCAAGTCAGAGCATCCCTATAGAAAGATCGAAAATAGAGTTGGAAGGCGCCTGCAAGGCCATCTAGTCCAGCCCCCTGCTCAACGCAGGACTCCAAGTCAGAGCATCCCTATAGAATGATTGAAAATAGGGTTGGAAGTGGCTTGCAAGACCATCTAGTCCAGCCCCCTGCTCAAGGCAGGACTCCAAGTCACAGCATCCCTATAGAATTATCAAAAGTTAGGGTTGGAAGGCGCCTGCAGGACCATCTTCCAGCCCCCTGCTCAACGCAGGACTCCAAGTCAGAGCATCCCTATAGAATGATTGAAAATAGGGTTGGAAGGGGCCTGCAAGACTAATCCAGCCCCCTGCTCAACGCAGGACTCCAGGTCAGAGCATCCCTATAGAATCATCGAAAATAGAGCTGGAAGGAACCTGCAAGACCATCTAGTCCAACCCCTTCCTTAACGCAGGACTCCAAATCAGAGCATCCCTATAGAATGATTGAAAATATGGTTGGAAGGGGCCTGCAAGACCATGTATTCCAACCCCGTGCTGAACGCAGGACTCCAAGTCAGAG
This sequence comes from Heloderma suspectum, assembly GCF_057233095.1. Taxonomy (NCBI): domain Eukaryota; kingdom Metazoa; phylum Chordata; class Lepidosauria; order Squamata; family Helodermatidae; genus Heloderma; species Heloderma suspectum. The sequence goes on from NC_139475.1 coordinate 51,253,359, forward strand.
CAGCCCTATAGAATCATTGGAAAGTAGGGTTGGGGGGGGCCTGCAAGGCCATCTTTTCCAAGCCCCTCCTCCAGGCAGGACTCCAGGTCAGAGCATCCCTATAGAATGATCGAAAATAGGGTTGGAAGGCCCCTGCAGGACCATGTATTCCAACCCCGTGCTCAACGCAGGACTCCAAGTCAGAGCATCCTTATCGAATCATCTGAAAGTAGGGTTGGAAGTGGCCTGCAAGACAATCTAGTCCAGCCCCCTGCTCAACGCAGGACTCCAAGTCAGAGCATCCCTATAGAATTATCAAAAGGTAGGGTTGGAAGGCGCCTGCAGGACCATCTTCCAGCCCCCTGCTCAACGCAGGACTCCAAGTCAGAGCATCCCTATAGAATTATGGAAAATAGGGTTGGAAGGCGCCTGCAAGACCATGTATTCCAACCCCCTGCTCAACGCAGGACTCCAAGTCAGAGCATCCCTAAGGAATCATCTGAAAGTAGGGTTGGAAGTGGCCTGCAGGACCATCTTCCAGCCCCCTCCTCAACGAAGGACTCCAAGTCAGAGCATCCCTATAGAATCATCGAAAATAGAGTTGGAAGGAACCTGCAAGACCATCTAGTCCAACCCCTTGCTCAACGCAGGACTCCAAATCAGAGCATCCCTATAGAATGATCGAAAATAGGGTTGGAAGGCGCCTGCAAGACCATGTATTCCAACCCCGTGCTCAACGCAGGACTCCAAGTCAGAGCATCCTTATCGAATCATCTGAAAGTAGGGTTGGAAGTGGCCTGCAAGACCATCTAGTCCAGCCCCCTGCTCAACGCAGGACTCCAAGTCAGAGCATCCCTATAGAATTATCAAAAGTTAGGGTTGGAAGGCGCCTGCAGGACCATCTTCCAGCCCCCTGCTCAACGCAGGACTCCAAGTCAGAGCATCCCTATAGAATGATTGAAAATAGGGTTGGAAGGGTCCTCCAAGACCATCCAGGGCACCCCCTGCTCAACGCAGGACTCCAAGTCAGAGTATCCCTCTAGAATCATCGAAAATAGAGTTGTAAGGGGCCTGCAAGACCATCTAGTCCAGCCCCCACCTCAATGCAGGACTCCAAGACAGAGCATCCCTCTAGAATCATCAAAAGGTAGGGTTGGAAGGCGGCTGCAAGACCATCTAGTCCAGCCCCCTGCTCAACGCAGGACTCCAAGTCAGAGCATCCCTATAGAATCATCGAAAATAGAGTTGGAAGGGATCTGCAAGACCATCTAGTCCAACCCCTTGCTCAACGCAGGAGTCCAAGCCAGAGCATCCCTATAGAATGATCTAAAATAGGGGTGGAAGGGGCCTGCAAGACCATCTAGTCTAACCCCCTGCTCAATGCAGGACTCTAAGAGCATCCGTATAGAATCATCTGAAAGTACGGTTGGAAGGGGCCTACAAGACCATCTAGTCCAACCCCTTGCTCAACACAGGACTCCAAATCAGAGCATCCCTATAGAATGATCGAAAATAGGGTTGGAAGGCGCCTGCAAGACCATGTATTCCAACCCCGTGCTCAACGCAGGACTCCAAGTCAGAGCATCCTTATCGAATCATCTGAAAGTAGGGTTGGAAGTGGCCTGCAAGACCATCTAGTCCAGCCCCCTGCTCAACGCAGGACTCCAAGTCAGAGCATCCCTATAGAATTATCAAAAGTTAGGGTTGGAAGGCGCCTGCAGGACCATCTTCCAGCCCCCTGCTCAACGCAGGACTCCAAGTCAGAGCATCCCTATAGAATCATGGAAAATAGGGTTGGAAGGCGCCTGCAAGACGATGTATTCCAACCCCCTGCTCAACGCAGGACTCCAAGTCAGAGCATGCCTATAGAATTATCAAAAGTTAGGGTTGGAAGTGGCCTGCAGGACCATCTTCCAGCCCCCTGCTCAACGCAGGACTCCAAGTCAGAGCATCCCTATAGAATCATCGAAAATAGAGTTGGAAGGGACCTGCAAGACCATCTAGTCCAACCCCCTGCTCAACGCAGGACTCCAAGTCAGAGCATCCCTATAGAATCATCTGAAAGTAGGGTTGGAAGTGGCCTGCAAGACCATCTAATCCAGCCCCCTGCTCAACGTAGGACTCCAAGTCAGAGCATCCCTATAGAAAGATCGAAAATAGAGTTGGAAGGCGCCTGCAAGGCCATCTAGTCCAGCCCCCTGCTCAACGCAGGACTCCAAGTCAGAGCATCCCTATAGAATGATTGAAAATAGGGTTGGAAGTGGCTTGCAAGGCCATCTAGTCCAGCCCCCTGCTCAAGGCAGGACTCCAAGTCACAGCATCCCTATAGAATTATCAAAAGTTAGGGTTGGAAGGCGCCTGCAGGACCATCTTCCAGCCCCCTGCTCAACGCAGGACTCCAAGTCAGAGCATCCCTATAGAATGATTGAAAATAGGGTTGGAAGGGGCCTGCAAGACCATCTAGTCCAGCCCCATTGTCAACGCAGGACTCCACGTCAGAGTATCCCTATAGAACGATTGAAAATAGGGTTGGAAGGTGCCTGCAAGACCATCTAGTCCAGCCCCATGGTCAACGCAGGACTCCAAGTCAGAGCATCCCTATAGAATCATTGGAAAGTAGGGTTGGGGAGGCCTGCAAGGCCATCTAGTCCAACCCCCTGCTCCAGGCAGGACTCCAGGTCAGAGCATCCCTATAGAATGATCGAAAATAGGGTTGGAAGGCGCCTGCAAGACCATGTATTCCAACCCAGTGCCTAACGCAGGACTCCAAGTCAGAGCATCCTTATCGAATCATCTGAAAGTAGGGTTGGAAGTGGCCTGCAAGACCATGTAGTCCAGTCCCCTCTTCAACGCAGGACTCCAAGTCAGAGCATCCCTATAGAATCCTCGAAAATAAGAGTTGGAAGGGGCTTGCAAGACCATCTAGTCCAACGCCCTGCTCAACGCAGGAGTCCAAGTCAGAGCATCCCTATAGAATCATCTGAAAGTAGGGTTGGAGGGCGCCTTCAAGACCATCTAGTCCAGCCCCCTGCTCAATTCAGGACTCCAAGTGAGAGCATCCCTATAGAAATATTGAAAATAGTGTTGGACTGTCCGGCAAGACAATCTAGTCCAGCCCCCTGCTCAACCCAGGACTCCAAGTCAGAGTATCCCTATAGAATCAATGAAAAGTAGGGTTGGGATGGGCCTGCAAGACCATGTAGTCCAATCCCGTGCGCAATGCAGGACTCCAAGTCAGAGCATCCCTATAGAATCATCTGAAAGTACGGTTGGAAGTGGCCTGCAAGACCATCTTGTCCAGCCCCCTGCTCAACGCAGGATTCCAAGTCAGAGCATCCCTATAAAATCATCAAAAAGTAGGGTTGGAATGGGCCTGCAAGACCTCCTAATCCAGCCTCCTGCTCAATGCAGGACTCCGAGTCAGAGCATCCGTATAGAATGATTGAAAATAGGGTTGGGAGGGGTCTGCAAGACAATCTAGTCCAGCCCCCTGCTCAATGAAGGACTCCAGGTCAGAGCATCCCTATAGAAATATTGAAAATAGGGGTGGACTGTCCGGCAAGACCATCTAGTCCAACCCCCTGCTCCAGGCAGGACTCCAGGTCAGAGCATCCCTATAGAATGACTGAAAATAGGGTTGGGAGGGGTCTGCAAGACAATCTAGTCCAGCCCCCTGCTCAATGAAGGACTCCAGCTCAGAGCATCCCTATAGAATGATCGAAAATAGGGTTGGAAGGCGCCTGCAAGACCATGTATTCCAACCCCGTGCTCAACGCAGGACTCCATGTCAGAGCATCCTTATCGAATCATCTGAAAGTAGGGTTGGAAGTGACCTGCAAGACCATCTAGTCCAGCCCCCTGCTCAAGGCAGGACTCCAAGTCACAGCATCCCTATAGAATTATCAAAAGTTAGGGTTGGAAGGCGCCTGCAGGACCATCTTCCAGCCCCATGCTCAACGCAGGACTCCAAGTCAGAGGATCCATATAGAATCATCTGAAAGTAGGGGTGGAAGGGGGGTAGAAGGCCATCTAATCCAGCCCCCTGCTCAACGTAGGACTCCAAGTCAGGGCAGCCCTATAGAATCATTCGAAAGTAGGGTTGGAAGGGGCCGGCAAGACCATCTAGTCCAGCCCCCTGCTCAACGCAGGACTCCAAGTCAGAGCATCCCTACAGAATGATCGGAAATATGGTTGGAAGGGGCCTGCAAGACCATCCAGTCCAGCCCCCTGGTCAACACAGGACTCCAAGTCAGAACATCCCGATAGAATCATCTGAAAGTAGGTTTGGAAGGGGCCTGCAAGGCCATCTAATCCAGCCCCCTGCTCAACGTAGGACTCCAAGTCAGAGCAGCCCTATCGAATCATTGGAAAGTAGGGTTGGGGTGGCCTGCAAGGCCATCTAGTCCAACCCCCTGCTTGAGGCAGGATTCCAAGTCACAGCATCCCTGTAGAATAATCAAAAAGTAGGGTTGGAAAGGGCCTGCAAGGCCATCTAGTCCAGCCCCCTGCTCAACGCAGGACTCCAATTCAAAGCAGCCCTACAGAATCATCGAAAAGTAGGGTTGGGAGGGGCCGACAAGACCATCTAGTCCAGCCAACTGCTCAATGCAGGACTCCAAGTCAGAGCATCCCTATAGAATGATCGATAATAAGGTTGGAAGGCACCTGCAAGACCATGTAGTCCAACCCCATGCTCAATGCAGGACTCCAAGTCAGAGCATCCCTATAGAATTATCAAAAGTTAGGGTTGGAAGGCGCCTACAGGACCATCTTCCAGCCCCCTGCTCAACGCAGGACTCCAAGTCAGAGCATCCCTATAGAATGATTGAAAGTAGGGTTGGAAGGGGCCTGCACGACCATCTAGTCCAGCCCCATGGTCAACGCAGGACTCCAAGTCAGAGCATCCCTATAGAATCATCTGAAAGTAGGGTTCGAAGGGGCCTGCAAGGCCATCGAATCCAGCCCCCTGCTCAACGTAGGACTCCAAGTGAGGGCAGCCCTATAGAATCATTGGAAAGAAGGGTTGGGGGGGGCCTGCAAGGCCATCTAGTCCAACCCCCTACTCCAGGCAGGACTCCAGGTCAGAGCATCCCTATAGAATGATCGAAAATAGGGTTGGAAGGCGCCTGCAAGACCACGTATTCCAACCCCGTGCTCAACGCAGGACTCCAAGTCAGAGCATCCTTATCGAATCATCTGAAAGTCGGGTTGTAAGTGGCCTGCAAGACCATCTAGTCCAGCCCCATGGTCAACGCAGGACTCCAAGTCAGAGCATCCCTATAGAATCATCTTTAAGTAGGGTTCGAAGGGCCCTGCAAGGCCATCTAATCCAGCCCCCTGTTCAACCTAGGACTCCAAGTCAGAGCAGCCCTACAGAATCTTTGGAAAGTAGGGTTGGGGAGGCCTGCAAGGCCATCTAGTCGAACCCTCTGCTCCCGGCAGGACTCCAGGTCAGAGCATCCCTATAGAATGATCGAAAATAGGGTTGGAAGGCGCCTGCAAGACCATGTATTCCAACCCCGTGCCTAACGCAGGACTCCAAGTCAGAGCATCCTTATCGAATCATCTGAAAGTAGGGTTGGAAGTGGCCTGCAAGACCATCTAGTCCAGTCCCCTGTTCAACGCAGGACTCCAAGCCAGAGCATCCCTATAGAATCCTCGAAAATAAGAGTTGGAAGGGGCTTGCAAGACCATCTAGTCCAACGCCCTGCTCAACGCAGGACTCCAAGTCAGAGCATCCCTATAGAATCATCTGAAAGTAGGGTTGGAGGGGGCCTTCAAGACCATCTTGTCCAGCCCTCTGCTCAACGCAGGATTCCAAGTCAGAGCATCCCTATAGAATCATCAGAAAGTAGGGTTGGAAGTGGCCTGCAAGACCATCTAGTCCAACCCCTTGCTCAACACAGGCCACCGAGTAAGAGCATCCCTATAGAATCATCTGAAAGTAGGGTTGGAAGCGGCCTGAAAGGCCATCTAATCCAGCCCCCTGCTCAACGTAGGACTCAAAGTCAGAGTAGCCCTATAGAATCATTGGAAAGTATGGTTGGGGGGGCCTGCAAGGACATCTAGTCCAACCCCCTACTCAAGGCAGGACTCCAAGTCACAGCATCCGTATAGAATAATCAAAAAGTAGGGTTGGGGGCGGCCTGCAAGGCCATCTAGTCCAACCCCCTACTCCAGGCAAGACTCCAGGTCAGAGCATCCCTATAGAATGATTGAAAATAGGGTTGGAAGGCGCCTGCAAGACCATGTATTCCAACCCCGTGCTCAACGCAGGACTCCAAGTCAGAGCATCCTTATCGAATCATCTGAAAGTCGGGTTGTAAGTGGCCTGCAAGACCATCTAGTCCAGCCCCCTGCTCAACGCAGGACTCCAAGTCAGAGCATCCCTATAGAATTATCAAAAGTTAGGGTTGGAAGGCGGCTGCAGGACCATCATCCAGCCCCCTGCTCAACGCAGGTCTCCACGTCAGAGCATCCCTATAGAATGATTGAAAATAGGGTTGGAAGGGGCCTGCACGTCCATCTAGTCCAGCCCCCTGTTCAACGTAGGACTCCAAGTCAGAGCATCCCTATAGAATCATCTGAAAGTAGGGTTGGGGAGGCCTGCAAGGCCATCTAGTCCAACCCCCTGCTCCAGGCAGGACTCCAGGTCAGAGCATCCCTATAGAATGATCGAATATAGGGTTGGAAGGCGCCTGCAAGACCATGTATTCCAACCCCGTGCCTAACGCAGGACTCCAAGTCAGAGCATCCTTATCGAATCATCTGAAAGTAGGGTTGGAAGTGGCCTGCAAGACAATCTAGTCCAGTCCCCTGTTCAACGCAGGACTCCAAGTCAGAGCATCCCTATAGAATCCTCGAAAATAAGAGTTGGAAGGGGCTTGCAAGACCATCTAGTCCAACGCCCTGCTCAACGCAGGACTCCAAGTCAGAGCATCCCTATAGAATCATGGAAAATAGGGTTGGAAGGCGCCTGCAAGACGATGTATTCCAACCCCCTGCTCAACGCAGGACTCCAAGTCAGAGCATGCCTATAGAATTATCAAAAGTTAGGGTTGGAAGTGGCCTGCAGGACCATCTTCCAGCCCCCTGCTCAACGCAGGACTCCAAGTCAGAGCATCCCTATAGAATCATCGAAAATAGAGTTGGAAGGGACCTGCAAGACCATCTAGTCCAACCCCCTGCTCAACGCAGGACTCCAAGTCAGAGCATCCCTATAGAATCATCTGAAAGTAGGGTTGGAAGTGGCCTGCAAGACCATCTAATCCAGCCCCCTGCTCAACGTAGGACTCCAAGTCAGAGCATCCCTATAGAAAGATCGAAAATAGAGTTGGAAGGCGCCTGCAAGGCCATCTAGTCCAGCCCCCTGCTCAACGCAGGACTCCAAGTCAGAGCATCCCTATAGAATGATTGAAAATAGGGTTGGAAGTGGCTTGCAAGGCCATCTAGTCCAGCCCCCTGCTCAAGGCAGGACTCCAAGTCACAGCATCCCTATAGAATTATCAAAAGTTAGGGTTGGAAGGCGCCTGCAGGACCATCTTCCAGCCCCCTGCTCAACGCAGGACTCCAAGTCAGAGCATCCCTATAGAATGATTGAAAATAGGGTTGGAAGGGGCCTGCAAGACCATCTAGTCCAGCCCCATTGTCAACGCAGGACTCCACGTCAGAGTATCCCTATAGAACGATTGAAAATAGGGTTGGAAGGTGCCTGCAAGACCATCTAGTCCAGCCCCATGGTCAACGCAGGACTCCAAGTCAGAGCATCCCTATAGAATCATTGGAAAGTAGGGTTGGGGAGGCCTGCAAGGCCATCTAGTCCAACCCCCTGCTCCAGGCAGGACTCCAGGTCAGAGCATCCCTATAGAATGATCGAAAATAGGGTTGGAAGGCGCCTGCAAGACCATGTATTCCAACCCAGTGCCTAACGCAGGACTCCAAGTCAGAGCATCCTTATCGAATCATCTGAAAGTAGGGTTGGAAGTGGCCTGCAAGACCATGTAGTCCAGTCCCCTCTTCAACGCAGGACTCCAAGTCAGAGCATCCCTATAGAATCCTCGAAAATAAGAGTTGGAAGGGGCTTGCAAGACCATCTAGTCCAACGCCCTGCTCAACGCAGGAGTCCAAGTCAGAGCATCCCTATAGAATCATCTGAAAGTAGGGTTGGAGGGCGCCTTCAAGACCATCTAGTCCAGCCCCCTGCTCAATTCAGGACTCCAAGTGAGAGCATCCCTATAGAAATATTGAAAATAGTGTTGGACTGTCCGGCAAGACAATCTAGTCCAGCCCCCTGCTCAACCCAGGACTCCAAGTCAGAGTATCCCTATAGAATCAATGAAAAGTAGGGTTGGGATGGGCCTGCAAGACCATGTAGTCCAATCCCGTGCGCAATGCAGGACTCCAAGTCAGAGCATCCCTATAGAATCATCTGAAAGTACGGTTGGAAGTGGCCTGCAAGACCATCTTGTCCAGCCCCCTGCTCAACGCAGGATTCCAAGTCAGAGCATCCCTATAAAATCATCAAAAAGTAGGGTTGGAATGGGCCTGCAAGACCTCCTAATCCAGCCTCCTGCTCAATGCAGGACTCCGAGTCAGAGCATCCGTATAGAATGATTGAAAATAGGGTTGGGAGGGGTCTGCAAGACAATCTAGTCCAGCCCCCTGCTCAATGAAGGACTCCAGGTCAGAGCATCCCTATAGAAATATTGAAAATAGGGGTGGACTGTCCGGCAAGACCATCTAGTCCAACCCCCTGCTCCAGGCAGGACTCCAGGTCAGAGCATCCCTATAGAATGACTGAAAATAGGGTTGGGAGGGGTCTGCAAGACAATCTAGTCCAGCCCCCTGCTCAATGAAGGACTCCAGCTCAGAGCATCCCTATAGAATGATCGAAAATAGGGTTGGAAGGCGCCTGCAAGACCATGTATTCCAACCCCGTGCTCAACGCAGGACTCCATGTCAGAGCATCCTTATCGAATCATCTGAAAGTAGGGTTGGAAGTGACCTGCAAGACCATCTAGTCCAGCCCCCTGCTCAAGGCAGGACTCCAAGTCACAGCATCCCTATAGAATTATCAAAAGTTAGGGTTGGAAGGCGCCTGCAGGACCATCTTCCAGCCCCATGCTCAACGCAGGACTCCAAGTCAGAGGATCCATATAGAATCATCTGAAAGTAGGGGTGGAAGGGGGGTAGAAGGCCATCTAATCCAGCCCCCTGCTCAACGTAGGACTCCAAGTCAGGGCAGCCCTATAGAATCATTCGAAAGTAGGGTTGGAAGGGGCCGGCAAGACCATCTAGTCCAGCCCCCTGCTCAACGCAGGACTCCAAGTCAGAGCATCCCTACAGAATGATCGGAAATATGGTTGGAAGGGGCCTGCAAGACCATCCAGTCCAGCCCCCTGGTCAACACAGGACTCCAAGTCAGAACATCCCGATAGAATCATCTGAAAGTAGGTTTGGAAGGGGCCTGCAAGGCCATCTAATCCAGCCCCCTGCTCAACGTAGGACTCCAAGTCAGAGCAGCCCTATCGAATCATTGGAAAGTAGGGTTGGGGTGGCCTGCAAGGCCATCTAGTCCAACCCCCTGCTTGAGGCAGGATTCCAAGTCACAGCATCCCTGTAGAATAATCAAAAAGTAGGGTTGGAAAGGGCCTGCAAGGCCATCTAGTCCAGCCCCCTGCTCAACGCAGGACTCCAATTCAAAGCAGCCCTACAGAATCATCGAAAAGTAGGGTTGGGAGGGGCCGACAAGACCATCTAGTCCAGCCAACTGCTCAATGCAGGACTCCAAGTCAGAGCATCCCTATAGAATGATCGATAATAAGGTTGGAAGGCACCTGCAAGACCATGTAGTCCAACCCCATGCTCAATGCAGGACTCCAAGTCAGAGCATCCCTATAGAATTATCAAAAGTTAGGGTTGGAAGGCGCCTACAGGACCATCTTCCAGCCCCCTGCTCAACGCAGGACTCCAAGTCAGAGCATCCCTATAGAATGATTGAAAGTAGGGTTGGAAGGGGCCTGCACGACCATCTAGTCCAGCCCCATGGTCAACGCAGGACTCCAAGTCAGAGCATCCCTATAGAATCATCTGAAAGTAGGGTTCGAAGGGGCCTGCAAGGCCATCGAATCCAGCCCCCTGCTCAACGTAGGACTCCAAGTGAGGGCAGCCCTATAGAATCATTGGAAAGAAGGGTTGGGGGGGGCCTGCAAGGCCATCTAGTCCAACCCCCTACTCCAGGCAGGACTCCAGGTCAGAGCATCCCTATAGAATGATCGAAAATAGGGTTGGAAGGCGCCTGCAAGACCACGTATTCCAACCCCGTGCTCAACGCAGGACTCCAAGTCAGAGCATCCTTATCGAATCATCTGAAAGTCGGGTTGTAAGTGGCCTGCAAGACCATCTAGTCCAGCCCCATGGTCAACGCAGGACTCCAAGTCAGAGCATCCCTATAGAATCATCTTTAAGTAGGGTTCGAAGGGCCCTGCAAGGCCATCTAATCCAGCCCCCTGTTCAACCTAGGACTCCAAGTCAGAGCAGCCCTACAGAATCTTTGGAAAGTAGGGTTGGGGAGGCCTGCAAGGCCATCTAGTCGAACCCTCTGCTCCCGGCAGGACTCCAGGTCAGAGCATCCCTATAGAATGATCGAAAATAGGGTTGGAAGGCGCCTGCAAGACCATGTATTCCAACCCCGTGCCTAACGCAGGACTCCAAGTCAGAGCATCCTTATCGAATCATCTGAAAGTAGGGTTGGAAGTGGCCTGCAAGACCATCTAGTCCAGTCCCCTGTTCAACGCAGGACTCCAAGCCAGAGCATCCCTATAGAATCCTCGAAAATAAGAGTTGGAAGGGGCTTGCAAGACCATCTAGTCCAACGCCCTGCTCAACGCAGGACTCCAAGTCAGAGCATCCCTATAGAATCATCTGAAAGTAGGGTTGGAGGGGGCCTTCAAGACCATCTTGTCCAGCCCTCTGCTCAACGCAGGATTCCAAGTCAGAGCATCCCTATAGAATCATCAGAAAGTAGGGTTGGAAGTGGCCTGCAAGACCATCTAGTCCAACCCCTTGCTCAACACAGGCCACCGAGTAAGAGCATCCCTATAGAATCATCTGAAAGTAGGGTTGGAAGCGGCCTGAAAGGCCATCTAATCCAGCCCCCTGCTCAACGTAGGACTCAAAGTCAGAGTAGCCCTATAGAATCATTGGAAAGTATGGTTGGGGGGGCCTGCAAGGACATCTAGTCCAACCCCCTACTCAAGGCAGGACTCCAAGTCACAGCATCCGTATAGAATAATCAAAAAGTAGGGTTGGGGGCGGCCTGCAAGGCCATCTAGTCCAACCCCCTACTCCAGGCAAGACTCCAGGTCAGAGCATCCCTATAGAATGATTGAAAATAGGGTTGGAAGGCGCCTGCAAGACCATGTATTCCAACCCCGTGCTCAACGCAGGACTCCAAGTCAGAGCATCCTTATCGAATCATCTGAAAGTCGGGTTGTAAGTGGCCTGCAAGACCATCTAGTCCAGCCCCCTGCTCAACGCAGGACTCCAAGTCAGAGCATCCCTATAGAATTATCAAAAGTTAGGGTTGGAAGGCGGCTGCAGGACCATCATCCAGCCCCCTGCTCAACGCAGGTCTCCACGTCAGAGCATCCCTATAGAATGATTGAAAATAGGGTTGGAAGGGGCCTGCAAGTCCATCTAGTCCAGCCCCCTGTTCAACGTAGGACTCCAAGTCAGAGCATCCCTATAGAATCATCTGAAAGTAGGGTTGGGGAGGCCTGCAAGGCCATCTAGTCCAACCCCCTGCTCCAGGCAGGACTCCAGGTCAGAGCATCCCTATAGAATGATCGAATATAGGGTTGGAAGGCGCCTGCAAGACCATGTATTCCAACCCCGTGCCTAACGCAGGACTCCAAGTCAGAGCATCCTTATCGAATCATCTGAAAGTAGGGTTGGAAGTGGCCTGCAAGACAATCTAGTCCAGTCCCCTGTTCAACGCAGGACTCCAAGTCAGAGCATCCCTATAGAATCCTCGAAAATAAGAGTTGGAAGGGGCTTGCAAGACCATCTAGTCCAACGCCCTGCTCAACGCAGGACTCCAAGTCAGAGCATCCCTATAGAATCAAGGAAAATAGGGTTGGAAGGCGCCTGCAAGACGATGTATTCCAACCCCCTGCTCAACGCAGGACTCCAAGTCAGAGCATGCCTATAGAATTATCAAAAGTTAGGGTTGGAAGTGGCCTGCAGGACCATCTTCCAGCCCCCTGCTCAACGCAGGACTCCAAGTCAGAGCATCCCTATAGAATCATCGAAAATAGAGTTGGAAGGGACCTGCAAGACCATCTAGTCCAACCCCCTGCTCAACGCAGGACTCCAAGTCAGAGCATCCCTATAGAATCATCTGAAAGTAGGGTTGGAAGTGGCCTGCAAGACCATCTAATCCAGCCCCCTGCTCAACGTAGGACTCCAAGTCAGAGCATCCCTATAGAAAGATCGAAAATAGAGTTGGAAGGCGCCTGCAAGGCCATCTAGTCCAGCCCCCTGCTCAACGCAGGACTCCAAGTCAGAGCATCCCTATAGAATGATTGAAAATAGGGTTGGAAGTGGCTTGCAAGGCCATCTAGTCCAGCCCCCTGCTCAAGGCAGGACTCCAAGTCACAGCATCCCTATAGAATTATCAAAAGTTAGGGTTGGAAGGCGCCTGCAGGACCATCTTCCAGCCCCCTGCTCAACGCAGGACTCCAAGTCAGAGCATCCCTATAGAATGATTGAAAATAGGGTTGGAAGGGGCCTGCAAGACCATCTAGTCCAGCCCCATTGTCAACGCAGGACTCCACGTCAGAGTATCCCTATAGAACGATTGAAAATAGGGTTGGAAGGTGCCTGCAAGACCATCTAGTCCAGCCCCATGGTCAACGCAGGACTCCAAGTCAGAGCATCCCTATAGAATCATTGGAAAGTAGGGTTGGGGAGGCCTGCAAGGCCATCTAGTCCAACCCCCTGCTCCAGGCAGGACTCCAGGTCAGAGCATCCCTATAGAATGATCGAAAATAGGGTTGGAAGGCGCCTGCAAGACCATGTATTCCAACCCAGTGCCTAACGCAGGACTCCAAGTCAGAGCATCCTTATCGAATCATCTGAAAGTAGGGTTGGAAGTGGCCTGCAAGACCATGTAGTCCAGTCCCCTCTTCAACGCAGGACTCCAAGTCAGAGCATCCCTATAGAATCCTCGAAAATAAGAGTTGGAAGGGGCTTGCAAGACCATCTAGTCCAACGCCCTGCTCAACGCAGGAGTCCAAGTCAGAGCATCCCTATAGAATCATCTGAAAGTAGGGTTGGAGGGCGCCTTCAAGACCATCTAGTCCAGCCCCCTGCTCAATTCAGGACTCCAAGTGAGAGCATCCCTATAGAAATATTGAAAATAGTGTTGGACTGTCCGGCAAGACAATCTAGTCCAGCCCCCTGCTCAACCCAGGACTCCAAGTCAGAGTATCCCTATAGAATCAATGAAAAGTAGGGTTGGGATGGGCCTGCAAGACCATGTAGTCCAATCCCGTGCGCAATGCAGGACTCCAAGTCAGAGCATCCCTATAGAATCATCTGAAAGTACGGTTGGAAGTGGCCTGCAAGACCATCTTGTCCAGCCCCCTGCTCAACGCAGGATTCCAAGTCAGAGCATCCCTATAAAATCATCAAAAAGTAGGGTTGGAATGGGCCTGCAAGACCTCCTAATCCAGCCTCCTGCTCAATGCAGGACTCCGAGTCAGAGCATCCGTATAGAATGATTGAAAATAGGGTTGGGAGGGGTCTGCAAGACAATCTAGTCCAGCCCCCTGCTCAATGAAGGACTCCAGGTCAGAGCATCCCTATAGAAATATTGAAAATAGGGGTGGACTGTCCGGCAAGACCATCTAGTCCAACCCCCTGCTCCAGGCAGGACTCCAGGTCAGAGCATCCCTATAGAATGACTGAAAATAGGGTTGGGAGGGGTCTGCAAGACAATCTAGTCCAGCCCCCTGCTCAATGAAGGACTCCAGCTCAGAGCATCCCTATAGAATGATCGAAAATAGGGTTGGAAGGCGCCTGCAAGACCATGTATTCCAACCCCGTGCTCAACGCAGGACTCCATGTCAGAGCATCCTTATCGAATCATCTGAAAGTAGGGTTGGAAGTGACCTGCAAGACCATCTAGTCCAGCCCCCTGCTCAAGGCAGGACTCCAAGTCACAGCATCCCTATAGAATTATCAAAAGTTAGGGTTGGAAGGCGCCTGCAGGACCATCTTCCAGCCCCATGCTCAACGCAGGACTCCAAGTCAGAGGATCCATATAGAATCATCTGAAAGTAGGGGTGGAAGGGGGGTAGAAGGCCATCTAATCCAGCCCCCTGCTCAACGTAGGACTCCAAGTCAGGGCAGCCCTATAGAATCATTCGAAAGTAGGGTTGGAAGGGGCCGGCAAGACCATCTAGTCCAGCCCCCTGCTCAACGCAGGACTCCAAGTCAGAGCATCCCTACAGAATGATCGGAAATATGGTTGGAAGGGGCCTGCAAGACCATCCAGTCCAGCCCCCTGGTCAACACAGGACTCCAAGTCAGAACATCCCGATAGAATCATCTGAAAGTAGGTTTGGAAGGGGCCTGCAAGGCCATCTAATCCAGCCCCCTGCTCAACGTAGGACTCCAAGTCAGAGCAGCCCTATCGAATCATTGGAAAGTAGGGTTGGGGTGGCCTGCAAGGCCATCTAGTCCAACCCCCTGCTTGAGGCAGGATTCCAAGTCACAGCATCCCTGTAGAATAATCAAAAAGTAGGGTTGGAAAGGGCCTGCAAGGCCATCTAGTCCAGCCCCCTGCTCAACGCAGGACTCCAATTCAAAGCAGCCCTACAGAATCATCGAAAAGTAGGGTTGGGAGGGGCCGACAAGACCATCTAGTCCAGCCAACTGCTCAATGCAGGACTCCAAGTCAGAGCATCCCTATAGAATGATCGATAATAAGGTTGGAAGGCACCTGCAAGACCATGTAGTCCAACCCCATGCTCAATGCAGGACTCCAAGTCAGAGCATCCCTATAGAATTATCAAAAGTTAGGGTTGGAAGGCGCCTACAGGACCATCTTCCAGCCCCCTGCTCAACGCAGGACTCCAAGTCAGAGCATCCCTATAGAATGATTGAAAGTAGGGTTGGAAGGGGCCTGCACGACCATCTAGTCCAGCCCCATGGTCAACGCAGGACTCCAAGTCAGAGCATCCCTATAGAATCATCTGAAAGTAGGGTTCGAAGGGGCCTGCAAGGCCATCGAATCCAGCCCCCTGCTCAACGTAGGACTCCAAGTGAGGGCAGCCCTATAGAATCATTGGAAAGAAGGGTTGGGGGGGGCCTGCAAGGCCATCTAGTCCAACCCCCTACTCCAGGCAGGACTCCAGGTCAGAGCATCCCTATAGAATGATCGAAAATAGGGTTGGAAGGCGCCTGCAAGACCACGTATTCCAACCCCGTGCTCAACGCAGGACTCCAAGTCAGAGCATCCTTATCGAATCATCTGAAAGTCGGGTTGTAAGTGGCCTGCAAGACCATCTAGTCCAGCCCCATGGTCAACGCAGGACTCCAAGTCAGAGCATCCCTATAGAATCATCTTTAAGTAGGGTTCGAAGGGCCCTGCAAGGCCATCTAATCCAGCCCCCTGTTCAACCTAGGACTCCAAGTCAGAGCAGCCCTACAGAATCTTTGGAAAGTAGGGTTGGGGAGGCCTGCAAGGCCATCTAGTCGAACCCTCTGCTCCCGGCAGGACTCCAGGTCAGAGCATCCCTATAGAATGATCGAAAATAGGGTTGGAAGGCGCCTGCAAGACCATGTATTCCAACCCCGTGCCTAACGCAGGACTCCAAGTCAGAGCATCCTTATCGAATCATCTGAAAGTAGGGTTGGAAGTGGCCTGCAAGACCATCTAGTCCAGTCCCCTGTTCAACGCAGGACTCCAAGCCAGAGCATCCCTATAGAATCCTCGAAAATAAGAGTTGGAAGGGGCTTGCAAGACCATCTAGTCCAACGCCCTGCTCAACGCAGGACTCCAAGTCAGAGCATCCCTATAGAATCATCTGAAAGTAGGGTTGGAGGGGGCCTTCAAGACCATCTTGTCCAGCCCTCTGCTCAACGCAGGATTCCAAGTCAGAGCATCCCTATAGAATCATCAGAAAGTAGGGTTGGAAGTGGCCTGCAAGACCATCTAGTCCAACCCCTTGCTCAACACAGGCCACCGAGTAAGAGCATCCCTATAGAATCATCTGAAAGTAGGGTTGGAAGCGGCCTGAAAGGCCATCTAATCCAGCCCCCTGCTCAACGTAGGACTCAAAGTCAGAGTAGCCCTATAGAATCATTGGAAAGTATGGTTGGGGGGGCCTGCAAGGACATCTAGTCCAACCCCCTACTCAAGGCAGGACTCCAAGTCACAGCATCCGTATAGAATAATCAAAAAGTAGGGTTGGGGGCGGCCTGCAAGGCCATCTAGTCCAACCCCCTACTCCAGGCAAGACTCCAGGTCAGAGCATCCCTATAGAATGATTGAAAATAGGGTTGGAAGGCGCCTGCAAGACCATGTATTCCAACCCCGTGCTCAACGCAGGACTCCAAGTCAGAGCATCCTTATCGAATCATCTGAAAGTCGGGTTGTAAGTGGCCTGCAAGACCATCTAGTCCAGCCCCCTGCTCAACGCAGGACTCCAAGTCAGAGCATCCCTATAGAATTATCAAAAGTTAGGGTTGGAAGGCGGCTGCAGGACCATCATCCAGCCCCCTGCTCAACGCAGGTCTCCACGTCAGAGCATCCCTATAGAATGATTGAAAATAGGGTTGGAAGGGGCCTGCAAGTCCATCTAGTCCAGCCCCCTGTTCAACGTAGGACTCCAAGTCAGAGCATCCCTATAGAATCATCTGAAAGTAGGGTTGGGGAGGCCTGCAAGGCCATCTAGTCCAACCCCCTGCTCCAGGCAGGACTCCAGGTCAGAGCATCCCTATAGAATGATCGAATATAGGGTTGGAAGGCGCCTGCAAGACCATGTATTCCAACCCCGTGCCTAACGCAGGACTCCAAGTCAGAGCATCCTTATCGAATCATCTGAAAGTAGGGTTGGAAGTGGCCTGCAAGACAATCTAGTCCAGTCCCCTGTTCAACGCAGGACTCCAAGTCAGAGCATCCCTATAGAATCCTCGAAAATAAGAGTTGGAAGGGGCTTGCAAGACCATCTAGTCCAACGCCCTGCTCAACGCAGGACTCCAAGTCAGAGCATCCCAATAGAATCATCTGAAAGTAGGGTTGGAGGGGGCCTTCAAGACCATCTTGTCCAGCCCCCTGCTCAACGCAGGATTCCAA
Source organism: Heloderma suspectum (assembly GCF_057233095.1). NCBI lineage: Eukaryota > Metazoa > Chordata > Lepidosauria > Squamata > Helodermatidae > Heloderma > Heloderma suspectum. The sequence continues at coordinate 51,270,703 of NC_139475.1, forward strand.
TTCAGAGCATCCCTATAGAATCATCAGAAAGTAGGGTTGGAAGGGGCCTACAAGACCATCTAGTCCAACCCCTTGCTCAACACAGGACACCGAGTAAGAGCATCCCTATAGAATCATCTGAAAGTAGGGTTGGAAGGGGACTGCAAGGCCATCTAATCCAGCCCCCTGCTCAACGTAGGACTCCAAGTCAGAGTAGCCCTATAGAATCATTGGAAAGTATGGTTGGGGGGGCCTGCAAGGCCATCTAGTCCAACCCCCTACTCAAGGCAGGACTCCAAGTCACAGCATCCGTATAGAATAATCAAAAAGTAGGGGTGGGAGGGGTCTGCAGGACCATCTAAACCAGCCCCCTGCTCAACGCAGGACTCCAAGTCAGAGCACCCTATAGTATCATCAAAAGCTAGGGTTGGAAGGGTCCGGCAAGACCATCTAGTCCAGCCTCCTGCTTAAAGCAGGACTCCAAGTCAGAGCATCCCCATAGAATAACCGAAAATAGGGTTGGGATGGGTCTGCAAGACCATCTACTCCAGCCCCCTGCTCAATTCAGGACTCCAAGTCAGAGCATCCCTATAGAATGATCAAAAAGTAGGGTTGGAATGGGCCTGCAAAACCTCCTAATCCAGCCTCCTGCTCAATGCAGGACTCCGAGTCAGAGCATCCCTATAGAATGATTGAAAATAGGGTTGGGAGGGGTCTGCAAGACAATCTAGTCCAACCCCGTGCTCAACGCAGGACTCCAAGGCAGAGCATCCCTATAGAATGATGGAAAATAGGGTTGGAAGGGGCCTGCAAGACCATCTAGTCCAGCCAACTTCTCAATGCAGGACTCCAAGTCAGAGCATCCCTATAGAATTATCAAAAGTTAGGGTTGGAAGGCGCCTGCAGGACCATGTTCCAGCCCCCTGCTCAACGCAGGACTCCAAGTCAGAGCATCCCTATAGAATGATTGAAAATAGGGATGGAAGGGGCCTGCAAGACCATCTAGTCCAGCCCCATGGTCAATGCAGGACTCCAAGTCAGAGCATCCCTATAGAATCATCTGAAAGTAGGGTTCGAAGGGGCCTGCAAGGGCATCGAATCCAGCCCCCTGCTCAACGTAGGACTCCAAGTGAGGGCAGCCCTATAGAATCATTGGAAAGAAGGGTTGGGGGGGGTCTGCAAGGCCATCTAGTCCAACCCGCTACTCCAGGCAGGACTCCAGGTCAGAGCATCCCTATAGAATGATTGCAAATAGGGTTGGAAGGCGCCTGCAAGACCATGTATTCCAACCCCGTGCTCAACGCAGGACTCCAAGTCAGAGCATCCTTATCGAATCATCTGAAAGTCGGGTTGTAAGTGGCCTGCAAGACCATCTAGTCCAGCCCCCTGCTCAACGCAGGACTCCAAGTCAGAGCATCCCTATAGAATTATCAAAAGTTAGGGTTGGAAGGCGCCTGCAGGACCATCATCCAGCCCCCTGCTCAACGCAGGACTCCACGTCAGAGCATCCCTATAGAATGATTGAAAATAGGGTTGGAAGGGGCCTGCAAGACCATCTAGTCCAGACCCATGGTCAATGCAGGACTCCAAGTCAGAGCATCCCTATAGAATCATCTTTAAGTAGGGTTCGAAGGGCCCTGCAAGGCCATCTAATCCAGCCCCCTGTTCAACCTAGGACTCCAAGTCAGAGCAGCCCTATAGAATCTTTGGAAAGTAGGGTTGGGGAGGCCTGGAAGGCCATCTAGTCGAACCCCCTGCTCCCGGCAGGACTCCAGGTCAGAGCATCCCTATAGAATGATCGAAAATAGGGTTGGAAGGCGCCTGAAAGACCATGTATTCCAACCCCGTGCCTAACGCAGGACTCCAACTCAGAGCATCCTTATCGAATCATCTGAAAGTAGAGTTGGAAGTGGCCTGCAAGACCATCTAGTCCAGTCCCCTGTTCAACGCAGGACTCCAAGCCAGAGCATCCCTATAGAATCCTCGAAAATAAGAGTTGGAAGGGGCTTGCAAGACCATCTAGTCCAACGCCCTGCTCAACGCAGGAGTCCAAGTCAGAGCATCCCTATAGAATCATCTGAAAGTAGGGTTGGAGGGGGCCTTCAAGACCATCTTGTCCAGCCCCCTGCTCAACGCAGGATTCCAAGTCAGAGCATCCCTATAGAATCATCAGAAAGTAGGGTTGGAAGGGGTCTGCAAGACCATCTAGTCCAACCCCTTCCTCAACACAGGCCACCGAGTAAGAGCATCCCTATAGAATCATCTGAAAGTAGGGTTGGAAGCGGCCTGCAAGGCCATCTAATCCAGCCCCCTGCTCAACGTAGGACTCCAAGTCAGAGTAGCCCTATAGAATCATTGGAAAGTATGGTTGGGGGGGCCTGCAAGGCCATCTAGTCCAACCCCCTGCTCAATGCAGGACTCCAAGTCAGAGCACCCTATAGTATCATCAAAAGCTAGGGTTGGAAGGGTCCGGCAAGACCATCTAGTCCAGCCTCCTGCGTAAAGCAGGACTCCAAGACAGAGCATCCCTATAGAATGATCAAAAATAGGGTTGGAAGGGGCCTACAAGACCATCTACTCCAGCCCCCTGCTCAATTCAGGACTCCACGTCAGAGCATCCCTATAAAATCATCAAAAAGTAGGGTTGGAATGGGTCTGCAAAACCTCCTAAACCAGCCTCCTGCTCAATGCAGGACTCCGAGTCAGAGCATCCCTATAGAATGATTGAAAATAGGGTTGGGAGGGGTCTGCAAGACAATCTAGTCCAGCCCCCTGCTCAATGAAGGACTCCAGGTCAGAGCATCCCTATAGAATGATCGAAAATAGGGTTGGAAGGCGCCTGCAAGACCATCTAGTCCAGCCAACTGCTCAATGCAGGACTCCAAGTCAGAGCATCCCTATAGAATGATCCATAATAAGGTTGGAAGGCGCCTGCAAGACCATGTAGTCCAACCCCATGCTCAATGCAGGACTCCAAGTCAGAGCATCCCTATAGAATCATCTGAAAGTAGGGTTGGAAGTAACCTGCAAGACCATCTAGTCCAGCCCCCTGCTCAAGGCAGGACTCCAAGTCACAGCATCCCTATAGAATTATCAAAAGTTAGGGTTGGGAGGCGCCTGCAGGACCATCTTCCAGCCCCCTGCTCAACGCAGGACTCCAAGTCAGAGCATCCCTATAGAATCATCTGAAAGTAGGGTTGGAAGGGGGGTGGAAGGCCATCTAATCCAGCCCCCTGCTCAACGTAGGACTCCAAGTCAGGGCAGCCCTATAGAATCATTGGAAAGTGGGGTTGGAAGGGGCCGGCAAGACCATCTAGTCCAGCCCCCTACTCAACGCAGGACTCCAAGTCAGAGCATCCCTACAGAATGATCGGAAATATGGTTGGAAGGGGCCTGCAAGACCATCCAGTCCAGCCCCCTGGTCAACACAGGACTCCAGGTCAGAGCATCCCTATAGAATCATTGAAAAGTAGGGTTGGGATGGGCCTGCAAGACCATCTAGTCCAACCCCCTGCTCAACGCAGGACTCCAAGGCAGAGCATCCCTATAGAATGGTCGATAATAGCTTTGGAAGGCGCCTGCAAGACCATCTAGTCCAACCCCCTGCTCAACGCAGGACTCCAAGGCAGAGCATCCCTATAGAATGATGGAAAATAAGGTTGGAAGTGGCCTGCAAGACAATCTAGTCCAGCCCCCTGCTCAACACAGGATTCCAAGTCAGAGCATCCCTATAGAATCATTAGAAAGTAGGGTTGGAAGGGGCCTGCAACGCCATCTCATCCAGCCCCCTGCTCAACGTAGGACTCCAAGTCAGAGCAGCCCTATAGAATCATTGGAAAGTAGGGTTGGACGGGCCTGCAAGGCCATCTAGACCAACCCCCTGCTCAAGAGAGGACTCCAAGTCACAGCATCCCTATAGAAATATCAGAAAGTAGGGTTGGAAGGGGCCTACAAGACCATCTAAACCAGCCCCCTGCTCAACGCAGGACTCCAAGTCAGAGCATCACCATAGAATAATCGAAAATAGGGTTGGGAGGGGCCTCCAAGACCATCTAGTCCAGCCCCCTCCTTAACGCAGGACTCCAAGTCAGAGCATCCCTATAGAATGATCAAAAATAGGGTTGGAAGGGGCCTACAAGACCATTTACTCCAGCCCCCTGCTCAATTGAGGACTCCAAGTGAGAGCATCCCTATAGAAATATTGAAAATAGGGTTGGACTGTCCGGCAAGACCATCTAGTCCAGCCCCCTGCTCAAGGCAGGACCCCAAGTCAAAGCATTCCTATAGAATGACTGAAAATAGGGTTGGGAGGGGTCTGCAAGACAATCTAGTCCAGCCCCCTGCTCAATGAAGGACTCCAGGTCAGAGCATCCCTATAGAATCATCTGAAAGTAGGTTTGGAAGGGGCCTGCAAGGCCATCTAATCCAGCCCCCTGCTCAACGTAGGACTCCAAGTCAGAGCAGCCCTATCGAATCATTGGAAAGTAGGGTTGGGGTGGCCTGCAAGGCCATCTAGTCCAACCCCCTGCTTGAGGAAGGACTCCAAGTCACAGCATCCCTATAGAATAATCAAAAAGTAGGGTTGGAAAGGGCCTGCAAGGCCATCTAGTCCAGCCCCCTGCTCAACGCAGGACTCCAAGTCAAAGCAGCCCTACAGAATCATCGAAAAGTAGGGTTGGGAGGGGCCGACAAGACCATCTAGTCCAGCCCCCTGCTCAACACAGGACTCCCAAGTCAGAGCACCCCTATAGCATCATCAAAAAGTAGGGTTGGAAGGGGCCTGCAAGACCATCTAGTCCAGCCCCATGCTCAACGCAGGACTCCCAAGGCACAGCATCCCTATATTGTCAGCAAAGGTAGGGTTGGAAGGGGCCTGCAAAACCTCCTAATCCAGCCTCCTGCTCAATTCAGGACTCCAAGTCAGAGCATCCCTATAGAATGATCAAAAATAGGGTTGGAAGGGGCCTACAAGACCATCTACTCCAGCCCCCTGCTCAATTCAGGACTCCAAGTCAGAGCATCCCTATAAAATCATCAAAAAGTAGGGTTGGAATGGGCCTGCAAAACCTCCTAATCCAGCCTCCTGCTCAATGCAGGACTCCGAGTCAGAGCATCCCTATAGAATGATTGAAAATAGGGTTGGGAGCGGTCTGCAAGACAATCTAGTCCAGCCCCATGCTCAATGAAGGACTCCAGGTCAGAGCATCCCTATAGAATGATCGAAAATAGGGTTGGAAGGCGCCTGCAAGACCATGTATTCCAACCCCGTGCTCAACGCAGGACTCCAAGGCAGAGCATCCCTATAGAATGATGGAAAATAGGGTTGGAAGGGGCCTGCAAGACCATCTAGTCCAGCCAACTCCTCAATGCAGGACTCCAAGTAAGAGCATCCCTATAGAATGATTGCAAATAGGGTTGGAAGGCCCCTGCAAGACGATGTATTCCAACCCCGTGCTCAACGCAGGACTCCAAGTCAGAGCATCCTTATTGAATCATCTGAAAGTAGGGTTGGAAGGAGCCTGCAAGACCATCTAGTCCAGCCCCCTGCTCAACGCAGGACTCAGAGCAGCCCTATAGAATTATCAAAAGGAAGTGTTGGAAGGGGTCTGCAAGACCATCTAGTCCAGCCCCCTGCTCAACGCAGGACTCCAAGTCATTGGATCCCTATAGAATCATCTGAAAGTAGGGTTTGAGGGCGCCTTCAAGGCCATCTACTCCAGCCCCCTTCTCAATTCAGGACTCCAAGTGAGAGCATCCCTATAGAAATATTGAAAATAGGGTTGGACTGTCCGGCAAGACCATTTAGTCCAGCCCCCTGCTCAATGCAGGACTCCAAGTCAGAGCATCCCTATAGAATGATTGAAATTATGGTTGGAAGGGGCCTACAAGACCATCTAGTCCAGCCCCCTGCTCAACCCAGGATTCCAAGTCAGAGCATCCCTTTAGAATGATCGAAAATATAGTTGGAAGGGGCCTACAAGAAGATCTACTCCAGTCCCCTACACAATGCAGGACTCCAAGTCAGAGCATCCCTATAGAATGATCGATAATAAGGTTGGAAGGTGCCTGCAAGACCATGTAGTCCAACCCCATGCTCAATGCAGGACTCCAAGTCAGAGCATCCCTATAGAATCATCTGAAAGTAGGGTTGGAAGTAACCAGCAAGACCATCTAGTCCAGCCCCCTGCTCAAGGCAGGACTCCAAGTCACAGCATCCCTATAGAATTATCAAAAGTTAGGGTTGGAAGGCGCCTGCAGGACCATCTTCCAGCCCCCTGCTCAACGCAGGACTCCAAGTCAGAGCATCCCTATAGAATCATCTGAAAGTAGGGTTGGAAGGGGCCGGCAAGACCATCTAGTCCATCCCCCTGCTCTACGCAGGACTCCAAGTCAGAGCATCCCTACAGAATGATCGGAAATATGGTTGGAAGGGGCCTGCAAGACCATCCAGTCCAGCCCCCTGGTCAACACAGGACTCCAGGTCAGAGGATCCCTATAGAATCATTGAAAAGTAGGGTTGGGATGGGCCTGCAAGACCATCTAATCCAACCCCCTGCTCAACGCAGGACTCCAAGGCAGAGCATCCCTATAGAATGATGGAAAATAGGGTTGGAAGGGGTCTGCAAGACCATCTAGTCCAGCCAACTCCTCAATGCAGGACTCCAAGTCAGAGCATCCCTATAGAATGGTCGATAATAGGTTTGGAAGGCGCCTGCAAGACCATCTAGTCCAACCCCCTGCTCAACGCAGGACTCCAAGGCAGAGCATCCCTATAGAATGATGGAAAATAGGGTTGGAAGTGGCCTGCAAGACAATTTAGTCCAGCCCCCTGCTCAACGCAGGATTCCAAGTCAGAGCATCCCTATAGAATCATTAGAAAGTAGGGTTGGAAGGGGCCTGCAAGGCCATCTAATCCAGCCCCCTGCTCAACGTAGGACTCCAAGTCAGAGCAGCCCTATAGAATCATAGGAAAGTAGGGTTGGGCGGGCCTGCAAGGCCATCTAGTCCAACCCCCTGCTCAAGGGAGGACTCCAAGTCAGAGCATCCCTATAGAATCATCAGAAAGTAGGGTTGGAAGGGGCCTGCAAGACCATCTAGTCCAACCCCTTGCTCAACACAGGACACCGAGTAAGAGCATCCCTATAGAATCATCTGAAAGTAGGGTTGGAAGGGGCCTGCAAGGCCATCTAATCCAGCCCCCTGCTCAACGTAGGACTCCAAGTCAGAGTAGCCCTATAGAATCATTGGAAAGTATGGTTGGGGGGGCCTACAAGGCCATCTAGTCCAACCCCCTACTCAAGGTAGGACTCGAAGTCACAGCATCCGTATAGAATAATCAAAAAGTGGGGGTGGGAGGGGTCTGCAGGACCATCTAAACCAGCCCCCTGCTCAACGCAGGACTCCAAGTCAGAGCACCCTATAGTATCATCAAAAGCTAGGGTTGGAAGGGTCCGGCAAGACCATCTAGTCCAGCCTCCTGCTTAAAGCAGGACTCCAAGTCAGAGCATCCCCATAGAATAATCGAATATAGGGTTGGGATGGGTCTGCAAGACCATCTAGTCCAGCCCCCTGCTTAAAGCAGGGCTCCAAGTCAGAGCATCCCTATAGAATGATCAAAAATAGGGTTGGAAGGGGCCTACAAGACCATCTACTCCAGCCCCCTGCTCAATTCAGGACTCCAAGTCAGAGCATCCCTATAAAATCATCAAAAAGTAGGGTTGGAATGGGCCTGCAAAACCTCCTAATCCAGCCTCCTGCACAATGCAGGACTCCGAGTCAGAGCATCCCTATAGAATGATTGAAAATAGGGTTGGGAGGGGTCTGCAAGACAATCTAGTCCAGCCCCCTGCTCAATGAAGGACTCCAGGTCAGAGCATCCCTATAGAATGATCGGAAATAGGGCTGGAAGGCGCCTGCAAGACCATGTATTCCAACCCCGTGCTCAACGCAGGACTCCAAGGCAGAGCATCCCTGTAGAATGATGGAAAATAGGGTTGGAAGGGGCCTGCAAGACCATCTAGTCCAGCCAACTGCTCAATGCAGGACTCCAAGTCAGAGCATCCCTATAGAATGATTGCAAAAAGGGTTGGAAGGCACCTGCAAGACCATGTATTCCAACCCCGTGCTCAACGCAGGACTCCAAGTCAGAGCATCCTTATCGAATCATCTGAAAGTCGGGTTGTAAGTGGCCTGCAAGACCATCTAGTCCAGCCCCCTGCTCAACGCAGGACTCCAAGTCAGAGCATCCCTATAGAATTATCAAAAGTTAGGGTTGGAAGGCGCCTGCAGGACCATCATCCAGCCCCCTACTCAACGCAGGACTCCACGTCAGAGCATCCCTATAGAATCATTGAAAATAGGGTTGGAAGGGGCCTGCAAGACCATCTAGTCGAGCCCCATGGTCAACGCAGGACTCCAAGTCAGAGCATCCCTATAGAATCATCTTTAAGTAGGGTTCGAAGGGCCCTGCAAGGCCATCTAATCCAGCCCCATGTTCAACCTAGGACTCGAAGTCAGATCAGCCCTATAGAATCTTTGGAAAGTAGGGTTGGGGAGGCCTGCAAGGCCATCTAGTCGAACCCCCTGCTCCCGGCAGGACTCCAGGTCAGAGCATCCCTATAGAATGATCGAAAATAGGGTTGGAAGGCACCTGCAAGACCATGTATTCCAACCCCGTGCCTAACGCAGGACTCCAAGCCAGAGCATCCCTATAGAATCCTCGAAAATAAGAGTTGGAAGGGGCTTGCAAGACCATCTAGTCCAACGCCCTGCTCAACGCAGGACTCCAAGTCAGAGCATCCCTATAGAATCATTTGAAAGTTGGGTTGGAGGGGGCCTTCAAGACCATCTTGTCCAGCCCCCTGCTCAACGCAGGATTCCAAGTCAGAGCATCCCTATAGAATCATCTGAAAGTAGGGTTGGAAGCGGCCTGCAAGGCCATCTAATCCAGCCCCCTGCTCAACGTAGGACTCCAAGTCAGAGTAGCCCTATAGAATCATTGGAAAGTATGGTTGGGAGGGCCTGCAAGGCCATCTAGTCCAACCCCCTACTCAAGGCAGGACTCCAAGTCACAGCATCCGTATAGAATAATCAAAAATAGGGTTGGAAGGCACCTGCAAGACCATGTATTCCAACCCCGTGCCTAACGCAGGACTCCAAGCCAGAGCATCCCTATAGAATCCTCGAAAATAAGAGTTGGAAGGGGCTTGCAAGACCATCTAGTCCAACGCCCTGCTCAACGCAGGACTCCAAGTCAGAGCATCCCTATAGAATCATTTGAAAGTTGGGTTGGAGGGGGCCTTCAAGACCATCTTGTCCAGCCCCCTGCTCAACGCAGGATTCCAAGTCAAAGCATCCCTATAGAATCATCTGAAAGTAGGGTTGGAAGCGGCCTGCAAGGCCATCTAATCCAGCCCCCTGCTCAACGTAGGACTCCAAGTCAGAGTAGCCCTATAGAATCATTGGAAAGTATGGTTGGGAGGGCCTGCAAGGCCATCTAGTCCAACCCCCTACTCAAGGCAGGACTCCAAGTCACAGCATCCGTATAGAATAATCAAAAAGTAGGGGTGGGAGGGGTCTGCAGGACCATCTAAACCAGCCCCCTGCTCAACGCAGGACTCCAAGTCAGAGCACCCTATAGTATCATCAAAAGCTAGGGTTGGAAGGGTCCGGCAAGACCATCTAGTCCAGCCTCCTGCTTAAAGCAGGACTCCAAGTCAGAGCATCCCCATAGAATAATCGAAAATAGGGTTGGAATGGATCTGCAAGACCATCTAGTCCTGCCCCCTGCTTAAAGCAGGACTCCAAGACAGAGCATCCCTATAGAATGAACAAAAATAGGGTTGGAAGGGGCCTACAAGACCATCTACTCCAGCCCCCTGCTCAATTCAGGACTCCAAGTCAGAGCATCCTTATAAAATCATCAAAAAGTAGGGTTGGAATGGGTCTGCAAAACCTCCTAAACCAGCCTCCTGCTCAATGCAGGACTCCGAGTCAGAGCATCCCTATAGAATGATTGAAAATAGGGTTGGGAGGGGTCTGCAAGACAATCTAGTCCAGCCCCCTGCTCAATGAAGGACTACAGGTCAGAGCATCCCTATAGAATGATCGAAAATAGGGTTGGAAGGCGCCTGCAAGACCATCTAGTCCAGCCAACTGCTCAATGCTGGACTCCAAGTCAGAGCATCCCTATAGAATGATCGATAATAAGGTTGGAAGGCGCCTGCAAGACCATGTAGTCCAACCCCATGCTCAATGCAGGACTCCAAGTCAGAGCAGCCCTATCGAATCATTGGAAAGTAGGGTTGGGGTGGCCTGCAAGGCCATCTAGTCCAACCCCCTGCTTGAGGAAGGACTCCAAGTCACAGCATCCCTATAGAATAATCAAAAAGTAGGGTTGGAAAGGGCCTGCAAGGCCATCTAGTCCAGCCCCCTGCTCAACGCAGGACTCCAAGTCAAAGCAGCCCTACAGAATCATCGAAAAGTAGGGTTGGGAGGGGCCGACAAGACCATCTAGTCCAGCCCCCTGCTCAACACAGGACTCCCAAGTCAGAGCACCCCTATAGCATCATCAAAAAGTAGGGTTGGAAGGGGCCTGCAAGACCATCTAGTCCAGCCCCATGCTCAACGCAGGACTCCCAAGGCACAGCATCCCTATATTGTCAGCAAAGGTAGGGTTGGAAGGGGCCTGCAAAACCTCCTAATCCAGCCTCCTGCTCAATTCAGGACTCCAAGTCAGAGCATCCCTATAGAATGATCAAAAATAGGGTTGGAAGGGGCCTACAAGACCATCTACTCCAGCCCCCTGCTCAATTCAGGACTCCAAGTCAGAGCATCCCTATAAAATCATCAAAAAGTAGGGTTGGAATGGGCCTGCAAAACCTCCTAATCCAGCCTCCTGCTCAATGCAGGACTCCGAGTCAGAGCATCCCTATAGAATGATTGAAAATAGGGTTGGGAGCGGTCTGCAAGACAATCTAGTCCAGCCCCATGCTCAATGAAGGACTCCAGGTCAGAGCATCCCTATAGAATGATCGAAAATAGGGTTGGAAGGCGCCTGCAAGACCATGTATTCCAACCCCGTGCTCAACGCAGGACTCCAAGGCAGAGCATCCCTATAGAATGATGGAAAATAGGGTTGGAAGGGGCCTGCAAGACCATCTAGTCCAGCCAACTCCTCAATGCAGGACTCCAAGTAAGAGCATCCCTATAGAATGATTGCAAATAGGGTTGGAAGGCCCCTGCAAGACGATGTATTCCAACCCCGTGCTCAACACAGGACTCCAAGTCAGAGCATCCTTATTGAATCATCTGAAAGTAGGGTTGGAAGGAGCCTGCAAGACCATCTAGTCCAGCCCCCTGCTCAACGCAGGACTCAGAGCAGCCCTATAGAATTATCAAAAGGAAGTGTTGGAAGGGGTCTGCAAGACCATCTAGTCCAGCCCCCTGCTCAACGCAGGACTCCAAGTCATTGGATCCCTATAGAATCATCTGAAAGTAGGGTTTGAGGGCGCCTTCAAGGCCATCTACTCCAGCCCCCTTCTCAATTCAGGACTCCAAGTGAGAGCATCCCTATAGAAATATTGAAAATAGGGTTGGACTGTCCGGCAAGACCATTTAGTCCAGCCCCCTGCTCAATGCAGGACTCCAAGTCAGAGCATCCCTATAGAATGATTGAAATTATGGTTGGAAGGGGCCTACAAGACCATCTAGTCCAGCCCCCTGCTCAACCCAGGATTCCAAGTCAGAGCATCCCTTTAGAATGATCGAAAATATAGTTGGAAGGGGCCTACAAGAAGATCTACTCCAGTCCCCTACACAATGCAGGACTCCAAGTCAGAGCATCCCTATAGAATGATCGATAATAAGGTTGGAAGGTGCCTGCAAGACCATGTAGTCCAACCCCATGCTCAATGCAGGACTCCAAGTCAGAGCATCCCTATAGAATCATCTGAAAGTAGGGTTGGAAGTAACCAGCAAGACCATCTAGTCCAGCCCCCTGCTCAAGGCAGGACTCCAAGTCACAGCATCCCTATAGAATTATCAAAAGTTAGGGTTGGAAGGCGCCTGCAGGACCATCTTCCAGCCCCCTGCTCAACGCAGGACTCCAAGTCAGAGCATCCCTATAGAATCATCTGAAAGTAGGGTTGGAAGGGGCCGGCAAGACCATCTAGTCCATCCCCCTGCTCTACGCAGGACTCCAAGTCAGAGCATCCCTACAGAATGATCGGAAATATGGTTGGAAGGGGCCTGCAAGACCATCCAGTCCAGCCCCCTGGTCAACACAGGACTCCAGGTCAGAGGATCCCTATAGAATCATTGAAAAGTAGGGTTGGGATGGGCCTGCAAGACCATCTAATCCAACCCCCTGCTCAACGCAGGACTCCAAGGCAGAGCATCCCTATAGAATGATGGAAAATAGGGTTGGAAGGGGTCTGCAAGACCATCTAGTCCAGCCAACTCCTCAATGCAGGACTCCAAGTCAGAGCATCCCTATAGAATGGTCGATAATAGGTTTGGAAGGCGCCTGCAAGACCATCTAGTCCAACCCCCTGCTCAACGCAGGACTCCAAGGCAGAGCATCCCTATAGAATGATGGAAAATAGGGTTGGAAGTGGCCTGCAAGACAATTTAGTCCAGCCCCCTGCTCAACGCAGGATTCCAAGTCAGAGCATCCCTATAGAATCATTAGAAAGTAGGGTTGGAAGGGGCCTGCAAGGCCATCTAATCCAGCCCCCTGCTCAACGTAGGACTCCAAGTCAGAGCAGCCCTATAGAATCATAGGAAAGTAGGGTTGGGCGGGCCTGCAAGGCCATCTAGTCCAACCCCCTGCTCAAGGGAGGACTCCAAGTCAGAGCATCCCTATAGAATCATCAGAAAGTAGGGTTGGAAGGGGCCTGCAAGACCATCTAGTCCAACCCCTTGCTCAACACAGGACACCGAGTAAGAGCATCCCTATAGAATCATCTGAAAGTAGGGTTGGAAGGGGCCTGCAAGGCCATCTAATCCAGCCCCCTGCTCAACGTAGGACTCCAAGTCAGAGTAGCCCTATAGAATCATTGGAAAGTATGGTTGGGGGGGCCTACAAGGCCATCTAGTCCAACCCCCTACTCAAGGTAGGACTCGAAGTCACAGCATCCGTATAGAATAATCAAAAAGTGGGGGTGGGAGGGGTCTGCAGGACCATCTAAACCAGCCCCCTGCTCAACGCAGGACTCCAAGTCAGAGCACCCTATAGTATCATCAAAAGCTAGGGTTGGAAGGGTCCGGCAAGACCATCTAGTCCAGCCTCCTGCTTAAAGCAGGACTCCAAGTCAGAGCATCCCCATAGAATAATCGAATATAGGGTTGGGATGGGTCTGCAAGACCATCTAGTCCAGCCCCCTGCTTAAAGCAGGGCTCCAAGTCAGAGCATCCCTATAGAATGATCAAAAATAGGGTTGGAAGGGGCCTACAAGACCATCTACTCCAGCCCCCTGCTCAATTCAGGACTCCAAGTCAGAGCATCCCTATAAAATCATCAAAAAGTAGGGTTGGAATGGGCCTGCAAAACCTCCTAATCCAGCCTCCTGCACAATGCAGGACTCCGAGTCAGAGCATCCCTATAGAATGATTGAAAATAGGGTTGGGAGGGGTCTGCAAGACAATCTAGTCCAGCCCCCTGCTCAATGAAGGACTCCAGGTCAGAGCATCCCTATAGAATGATCGGAAATAGGGCTGGAAGGCGCCTGCAAGACCATGTATTCCAACCCCGTGCTCAACGCAGGACTCCAAGGCAGAGCATCCCTGTAGAATGATGGAAAATAGGGTTGGAAGGGGCCTGCAAGACCATCTAGTCCAGCCAACTGCTCAATGCAGGACTCCAAGTCAGAGCATCCCTATAGAATGATTGCAAAAAGGGTTGGAAGGCACCTGCAAGACCATGTATTCCAACCCCGTGCTCAACGCAGGACTCCAAGTCAGAGCATCCTTATCGAATCATCTGAAAGTCGGGTTGTAAGTGGCCTGCAAGACCATCTAGTCCAGCCCCCTGCTCAACGCAGGACTCCAAGTCAGAGCATCCCTATAGAATTATCAAAAGTTAGGGTTGGAAGGCGCCTGCAGGACCATCATCCAGCCCCCTACTCAACGCAGGACTCCACGTCAGAGCATCCCTATAGAATCATTGAAAATAGGGTTGGAAGGGGCCTGCAAGACCATCTAGTCGAGCCCCATGGTCAACGCAGGACTCCAAGTCAGAGCATCCCTATAGAATCATCTTTAAGTAGGGTTCGAAGGGCCCTGCAAGGCCATCTAATCCAGCCCCATGTTCAACCTAGGACTCGAAGTCAGATCAGCCCTATAGAATCTTTGGAAAGTAGGGTTGGGGAGGCCTGCAAGGCCATCTAGTCGAACCCCCTGCTCCCGGCAGGACTCCAGGTCAGAGCATCCCTATAGAATGATCGAAAATAGGGTTGGAAGGCACCTGCAAGACCATGTATTCCAACCCCGTGCCTAACGCAGGACTCCAAGCCAGAGCATCCCTATAGAATCCTCGAAAATAAGAGTTGGAAGGGGCTTGCAAGACCATCTAGTCCAACGCCCTGCTCAACGCAGGACTCCAAGTCAGAGCATCCCTATAGAATCATTTGAAAGTTGGGTTGGAGGGGGCCTTCAAGACCATCTTGTCCAGCCCCCTGCTCAACGCAGGATTCCAAGTCAGAGCATCCCTATAGAATCATCTGAAAGTAGGGTTGGAAGCGGCCTGCAAGGCCATCTAATCCAGCCCCCTGCTCAACGTAGGACTCCAAGTCAGAGTAGCCCTATAGAATCATTGGAAAGTATGGTTGGGAGGGCCTGCAAGGCCATCTAGTCCAACCCCCTACTCAAGGCAGGACTCCAAGTCACAGCATCCGTATAGAATAATCAAAAATAGGGTTGGAAGGCACCTGCAAGACCATGTATTCCAACCCCGTGCCTAACGCAGGACTCCAAGCCAGAGCATCCCTATAGAATCCTCGAAAATAAGAGTTGGAAGGGGCTTGCAAGACCATCTAGTCCAACGCCCTGCTCAACGCAGGACTCCAAGTCAGAGCATCCCTATAGAATCATTTGAAAGTTGGGTTGGAGGGGGCCTTCAAGACCATCTTGTCCAGCCCCCTGCTCAACGCAGGATTCCAAGTCAAAGCATCCCTATAGAATCATCTGAAAGTAGGGTTGGAAGCGGCCTGCAAGGCCATCTAATCCAGCCCCCTGCTCAACGTAGGACTCCAAGTCAGAGTAGCCCTATAGAATCATTGGAAAGTATGGTTGGGAGGGCCTGCAAGGCCATCTAGTCCAACCCCCTACTCAAGGCAGGACTCCAAGTCACAGCATCCGTATAGAATAATCAAAAAGTAGGGGTGGGAGGGGTCTGCAGGACCATCTAAACCAGCCCCCTGCTCAACGCAGGACTCCAAGTCAGAGCACCCTATAGTATCATCAAAAGCTAGGGTTGGAAGGGTCCGGCAAGACCATCTAGTCCAGCCTCCTGCTTAAAGCAGGACTCCAAGTCAGAGCATCCCCATAGAATAATCGAAAATAGGGTTGGAATGGATCTGCAAGACCATCTAGTCCTGCCCCCTGCTTAAAGCAGGACTCCAAGACAGAGCATCCCTATAGAATGAACAAAAATAGGGTTGGAAGGGGCCTACAAGACCATCTACTCCAGCCCCCTGCTCAATTCAGGACTCCAAGTCAGAGCATCCTTATAAAATCATCAAAAAGTAGGGTTGGAATGGGTCTGCAAAACCTCCTAAACCAGCCTCCTGCTCAATGCAGGACTCCGAGTCAGAGCATCCCTATAGAATGATTGAAAATAGGGTTGGGAGGGGTCTGCAAGACAATCTAGTCCAGCCCCCTGCTCAATGAAGGACTACAGGTCAGAGCATCCCTATAGAATGATCGAAAATAGGGTTGGAAGGCGCCTGCAAGACCATCTAGTCCAGCCAACTGCTCAATGCTGGACTCCAAGTCAGAGCATCCCTATAGAATGATCGATAATAAGGTTGGAAGGCGCCTGCAAGACCATCTAGTCCAGCCCCCTGCTCAAGGCAGGACTCCAAGTCACAGCATCCCTATAGAATTATCAAAAGTTAGGGTTGGAAGGCGCCTGCAGGACCATCTTCCAGCCCCCTGCTCAACGCAGGACTCCAAGTCAGAGCATCCCTATAGAATCATCTGAAAGTAGGGTTGGAAGGGGGGTGGAAGGCCATCTAATCCAGCCCCCTGCTCAACGTAGGACTCCAAGTCAGGGCAGCCCTATAGAATCATTGGAAAGTAGGGTTGGAAGGGGCCGGCAAGACCATCTAGTCCAATCCCTGCTCAACGCAGGACTCCAAGTCAGAGCATCCCTACAGAATGATTGGAAATATGGTTGGAAGGGGCCTGCAAGACCATCCAGTCCAGCCCCCTGGTCAACACAGGACTCCAGGTCAGAGCATCCCTATAGAATCATTGAAAAGTAGGGTTGGGATGGGCCTGCAAGACCATCTAGTCCAACCCCCTGCTCAACGCAGGACTCCAAGGCAGAGCATCCCTATAGAATGATGGAAAATAGGGTTGGAAGGGGTCTGCAAGACCATCTAGTCCAGCCAACTGCTCAATGCAGGACTCCAAGTCAGAGCATCCCTATAGAATGGTCGATAATAGGGTTGGAAGGCGCCTGCAAGACCATGTAGTCCAACCCCGTTCTCAATGCAGGACTCCAAGTCAGAGCATCACTATAGAATCATCTGAAAGTACGGTTGGAAGTGGCCTGCAAGACAATCTAGTCCAGCCCCCTGCTCAACGCAGGATTCCAAGTCAGAGCATCCCTATAGAATCATTAGAAAGTAGGGTTGGAAGGGGCCTGCAAGGCCATCTAATCCAGCCCCCTGCTCAACGTAGGACTCCAAGTCAGAGCAGCCCTATAGAATCATTGGAAAGTATGGTTGGGGGGGCCTGCAAGGCCATCTAGTCCAACCCCCTACTCAAGGCAGGACTCCAAGTCACAGCATCCGTATAGAATAATCAAAAAGTAGGGGTGGGAGGGGTCTGCAGGACCATCTAAACCAGCCCCCTGCTCAACGCAGGACTCCAAGTCAGAGCACCCTATAGAATGATTGAAAATAGGGTTGGGAGGGGTCTGCAAGACAATCTAGTCCAGCCCCCTGCTCAATGAAGGACTCCAGGTCAGAGCATCCCTATAGAATGATGGAAAATAGGGTTGGAAGGCGCCTGCAAGACCATCTAGTCCAGCCAACTGCTCAATGCAGGACTCCAAGTCAGAGCATCCCTATAGAATGATCGATAATAAGGTTGGAAGGCGCCTGCAAGACCATGTAGTCCAAACCCATGCTCAATGCAGGACTCCAAGTCAGAGCATCCCTATAGAATCATCTGAAAGTAGGGTTGGAAGTAACCTGCAAGACCATCTAGTCCAGCCCCCTGCTCAACCCAGGACTCCAAGTCAGAGCATCCCTATAGAATCATTGAAAAGTAGGGTTCGAAGGGGCCTCCAAGACCATCTAGTCCAGCCAACTGCTCAATGCAGGACTCCAAGTCAGAGCATCCCTATAGAATGATCGATAATAGGGTTGGAAGGCGCCTGCAAGACCATGTAGTCCAACCCCGTGCTCAATGCAGGACTCCAAGTCAGTGCATCCCTACAGAATCATCTGAATGTACGGTTGGAGGTGGCCTGCAAGACAATCTAGTCCAGCCCCCTGCTCAACGCAGGACTCCAAGTCAGAGCATCCGTATAGAATCATCAGAAAGTAGGGTTGGAAGGGGCCTGCAAGACCTTCTAGTCCAACCCCTTGCTCAACACAGGACACCGAGTAAGAGCATCCCTATACAATCATCTGAAAGTAGGGTTCGAAGGGGCCTCCAAGGCCATCTAATCCAGCCCCCTGCTCAACGCAGGACTCCAAGCCAGAGCATCCCTATAGAATGATCTAAAATAGGGGTGGAAGGGGCCTGCAAGACCATCTAGTCTAACCCCCTGCTCAATGCAGGACTCTAAGAGCATCCGTATAGAATCATCTGAAAGTACGGTTGGAAGGGGCCTGCAAGACCATCTAGTCCAACCCCTTGCTCAACACAGGACTCCGAGTCAGAGCATCCCTATACAATGAACGAAAATAGGGTTGGAAGGGGCCGGCAAGACCATCTAGTCCAGCCCCCTGCTCAACGCAGGACTCCAAGTCATAGTTTCCCAATAGAATGATCGAAAATAGGGTTGGAAGGGGCCTGCAAGACCATCTAGTCCAACCCCCTGCTCAACGCAGGACTCCTAGTCAGAGTTTCCCTATAGAATGATCGAAAATAGGGTTGGAAGTGGCCTGCAAGACCATCTAGTCCAACCCCCTGCTCAACGCAGGACTCCAAGTCAGAGCATCCCTAAGGAATCATCTGAAAGTAGGGTTGGAAGTGGCCTGCAAGACTATCTAATCCAGCCCCCTCCTCAACGTAGGACTCTAAGTCAGAGCATCCCTATAGAATCATCGAAAATAGAGTTGGAAGGAACCTGCAAGACCATCTAGTCCAACCCCTTGCTCAACGCAGGACTCCAAATCAGAGCATCCCTATAGAATGATCGAAAATAGGGTTGGAAGGCGCCTGCAAGACCATGGATTCCAACCCCGTGCTCAACGCAGGACTCCAAGTCAGAGCATCCTTATCGAATCATCTGAAAGTAGGGTTGGAAGTGGCCTTCAAGACCATCTAGTCCAGCCCCCTGCTCAACGCAGGACTCCAAGTCAGAGCATCCCTATAGAATTATCAAAAGTTAGGGTTGGAAGGCGCCTGCAGGACCATCTTCCAGCCCCCTGCTCAACGCAGGACTCCAAGTCAGAGCATCCCTATAGAATGATTGAAAATAGGGTTGGAAGGGTCCTCCAAGACCATCCAGGGCACCCCCTGCTCAACGCAGGACTCCAAGTCAGAGTATCCCTCTAGAATCATCGAAAATAGAGTTGGAAGGGGCCTGCAAGACCATCTAGTCCAACCCCCTGCTCAATGCAGGACTCCAAGACAGAGCATCCCTATAGAATCATCAAAAGGTAGGGTTGGAAGGCGGCTGCAAGACCATCTTAGTCCAGACCCTTGCTCAACACAGTACTCCAAGTCAGAGCATCCCTATAGAATCATCGAAAATAGAGTTGGAAGGGACCTCCAAGACCATCTAGTCCAACCCCCTGCTCAACGCAGGACTTCAAGTCAGAGCATCCCTATAGAATCATCTCAAAGTAGGGTTGGAAGTGGCCTGCAAGACTATCTAATCCAGCCCCCTGCTCAACGTAGGACTCCAAGTCAGAGCATCCCTATAGAATTATCAAAAGTTAGGGTTGGAAGTGGCCTGCAGGACCATCTTCCAGCCCCCTGCTCAACGCAGGACTCCAAGTCAGAGCATCCCTATAGAATGATTGAAAATAGGGTTGGAAGGGGCCTGCAAGACACTCTAGTCCAGCCCCCTGCTCAATGAAGGACTCCAGGTCAGAGCATCCCTATAGAATGATCGAAAATAGGGTTGGAAGGCGCCTGCAAGACCATCTAGTCCAGCCAACTGCTCAATGCAGGACTCCAAGTCCGAGCATCCCTATAGAATGATCCATAATAAGGTTGGAAGGCGCCTGCAAGACCATGTAGTCCAACCCCATGCTCAATGCAGGACTCCAAGTCAGAGCATCCTTATCGAATCATCTGAAAGTCGGGTTGTAAGTGGCCTGCAAGACCATCTAGTCCAGCCCCCTGCTCAACGCAGGACTCCAAGTCAGAGCATCCCTATAGAATTATCAAAAGTTAGGGTTGGAAGGCGCCTGCAGGACCATCATCCAGCCCCCTACTCAACGCAGGACTCCACGTCAGAGCATCCCTATAGAATCATTGAAAATAGGGTTGGAAGGGGCCTGCAAGACCATCTAGTCGAGCCCCATGGTCAACGCAGGACTCCAAGTCAGAGCATCCCTATAGAATCATCTTTAAGTAGGGTTCGAAGGGCCCTGCAAGGCCATCTAATCCAGCCCCATGTTCAACCTAGGACTCGAAGTCAGATCAGCCCTATAGAATCTTTGGAAAGTAGGGTTGGGGAGGCCTGCAAGGCCATCTAGTCGAACCCCCTGCTCCCGGCAGGACTCCAGGTCAGAGCATCCCTATAGAATGATCGAAAATAGGGTTGGAAGGCACCTGCAAGACCATGTATTCCAACCCCGTGCCTAACGCAGGACTCCAAGCCAGAGCATCCCTATAGAATCCTCGAAAATAAGAGTTGGAAGGGGCTTGCAAGACCATCTAGTCCAACGCCCTGCTCAACGCAGGACTCCAAGTCAGAGCATCCCTATAGAATCATTTGAAAGTTGGGTTGGAGGGGGCCTTCAAGACCATCTTGTCCAGCCCCCTGCTCAACGCAGGATTCCAAGTCAGAGCATCCCTATAGAATCATCTGAAAGTAGGGTTGGAAGCGGCCTGCAAGGCCATCTAATCCAGCCCCCTGCTCAACGTAGGACTCCAAGTCAGAGTAGCCCTATAGAATCATTGGAAAGTATGGTTGGGAGGGCCTGCAAGGCCATCTAGTCCAACCCCCTACTCAAGGCAGGACTCCAAGTCACAGCATCCGTATAGAATAATCAAAAATAGGGTTGGAAGGCACCTGCAAGACCATGTATTCCAACCCCGTGCCTAACGCAGGACTCCAAGCCAGAGCATCCCTATAGAATCCTCGAAAATAAGAGTTGGAAGGGGCTTGCAAGACCATCTAGTCCAACGCCCTGCTCAACGCAGGACTCCAAGTCAGAGCATCCCTATAGAATCATTTGAAAGTTGGGTTGGAGGGGGCCTTCAAGACCATCTTGTCCAGCCCCCTGCTCAACGCAGGATTCCAAGTCAAAGCATCCCTATAGAATCATCTGAAAGTAGGGTTGGAAGCGGCCTGCAAGGCCATCTAATCCAGCCCCCTGCTCAACGTAGGACTCCAAGTCAGAGTAGCCCTATAGAATCATTGGAAAGTATGGTTGGGAGGGCCTGCAAGGCCATCTAGTCCAACCCCCTACTCAAGGCAGGACTCCAAGTCACAGCATCCGTATAGAATAATCAAAAAGTAGGGGTGGGAGGGGTCTGCAGGACCATCTAAACCAGCCCCCTGCTCAACGCAGGACTCCAAGTCAGAGCACCCTATAGTATCATCAAAAGCTAGGGTTGGAAGGGTCCGGCAAGACCATCTAGTCCAGCCTCCTGCTTAAAGCAGGACTCCAAGTCAGAGCATCCCCATAGAATAATCGAAAATAGGGTTGGAATGGATCTGCAAGACCATCTAGTCCTGCCCCCTGCTTAAAGCAGGACTCCAAGACAGAGCATCCCTATAGAATGAACAAAAATAGGGTTGGAAGGGGCCTACAAGACCATCTACTCCAGCCCCCTGCTCAATTCAGGACTCCAAGTCAGAGCATCCTTATAAAATCATCAAAAAGTAGGGTTGGAATGGGTCTGCAAAACCTCCTAAACCAGCCTCCTGCTCAATGCAGGACTCCGAGTCAGAGCATCCCTATAGAATGATTGAAAATAGGGTTGGGAGGGGTCTGCAAGACAATCTAGTCCAGCCCCCTGCTCAATGAAGGACTACAGGTCAGAGCATCCCTATAGAATGATCGAAAATAGGGTTGGAAGGCGCCTGCAAGACCATCTAGTCCAGCCAACTGCTCAATGCTGGACTCCAAGTCAGAGCATCCCTATAGAATGATCGATAATAAGGTTGGAAGGCGCCTGCAAGACCATCTAGTCCAGCCCCCTGCTCAAGGCAGGACTCCAAGTCACAGCATCCCTATAGAATTATCAAAAGTTAGGGTTGGAAGGCGCCTGCAGGACCATCTTCCAGCCCCCTGCTCAACGCAGGACTCCAAGTCAGAGCATCCCTATAGAATCATCTGAAAGTAGGGTTGGAAGGGGGGTGGAAGGCCATCTAATCCAGCCCCCTGCTCAACGTAGGACTCCAAGTCAGGGCAGCCCTATAGAATCATTGGAAAGTAGGGTTGGAAGGGGCCGGCAAGACCATCTAGTCCAATCCCTGCTCAACGCAGGACTCCAAGTCAGAGCATCCCTACAGAATGATTGGAAATATGGTTGGAAGGGGCCTGCAAGACCATCCAGTCCAGCCCCCTGGTCAACACAGGACTCCAGGTCAGAGCATCCCTATAGAATCATTGAAAAGTAGGGTTGGGATGGGCCTGCAAGACCATCTAGTCCAACCCCCTGCTCAACGCAGGACTCCAAGGCAGAGCATCCCTATAGAATGATGGAAAATAGGGTTGGAAGGGGTCTGCAAGACCATCTAGTCCAGCCAACTGCTCAATGCAGGACTCCAAGTCAGAGCATCCCTATAGAATGGTCGATAATAGGGTTGGAAGGCGCCTGCAAGACCATGTAGTCCAACCCCGTTCTCAATGCAGGACTCCAAGTCAGAGCATCACTATAGAATCATCTGAAAGTACGGTTGGAAGTGGCCTGCAAGACAATCTAGTCCAGCCCCCTGCTCAACGCAGGATTCCAAGTCAGAGCATCCCTATAGAATCATTAGAAAGTAGGGTTGGAAGGGGCCTGCAAGGCCATCTAATCCAGCCCCCTGCTCAACGTAGGACTCCAAGTCAGAGCAGCCCTATAGAATCATTGGAAAGTATGGTTGGGGGGGCCTGCAAGGCCATCTAGTCCAACCCCCTACTCAAGGCAGGACTCCAAGTCACAGCATCCGTATAGAATAATCAAAAAGTAGGGGTGGGAGGGGTCTGCAGGACCATCTAAACCAGCCCCCTGCTCAACGCAGGACTCCAAGTCAGAGCACCCTATAGAATGATTGAAAATAGGGTTGGGAGGGGTCTGCAAGACAATCTAGTCCAGCCCCCTGCTCAATGAAGGACTCCAGGTCAGAGCATCCCTATAGAATGATGGAAAATAGGGTTGGAAGGCGCCTGCAAGACCATCTAGTCCAGCCAACTGCTCAATGCAGGACTCCAAGTCAGAGCATCCCTATAGAATGATCGATAATAAGGTTGGAAGGCGCCTGCAAGACCATGTAGTCCAAACCCATGCTCAATGCAGGACTCCAAGTCAGAGCATCCCTATAGAATCATCTGAAAGTAGGGTTGGAAGTAACCTGCAAGACCATCTAGTCCAGCCCCCTGCTCAACCCAGGACTCCAAGTCAGAGCATCCCTATAGAATCATTGAAAAGTAGGGTTCGAAGGGGCCTCCAAGACCATCTAGTCCAGCCAACTGCTCAATGCAGGACTCCAAGTCAGAGCATCCCTATAGAATGATCGATAATAGGGTTGGAAGGCGCCTGCAAGACCATGTAGTCCAACCCCGTGCTCAATGCAGGACTCCAAGTCAGTGCATCCCTACAGAATCATCTGAATGTACGGTTGGAGGTGGCCTGCAAGACAATCTAGTCCAGCCCCCTGCTCAACGCAGGACTCCAAGTCAGAGCATCCGTATAGAATCATCAGAAAGTAGGGTTGGAAGGGGCCTGCAAGACCTTCTAGTCCAACCCCTTGCTCAACACAGGACACCGAGTAAGAGCATCCCTATACAATCATCTGAAAGTAGGGTTCGAAGGGGCCTCCAAGGCCATCTAATCCAGCCCCCTGCTCAACGCAGGACTCCAAGCCAGAGCATCCCTATAGAATGATCTAAAATAGGGGTGGAAGGGGCCTGCAAGACCATCTAGTCTAACCCCCTGCTCAATGCAGGACTCTAAGAGCATCCGTATAGAATCATCTGAAAGTACGGTTGGAAGGGGCCTGCAAGACCATCTAGTCCAACCCCTTGCTCAACACAGGACTCCGAGTCAGAGCATCCCTATACAATGAACGAAAATAGGGTTGGAAGGGGCCGGCAAGACCATCTAGTCCAGCCCCCTGCTCAACGCAGGACTCCAAGTCATAGTTTCCCAATAGAATGATCGAAAATAGGGTTGGAAGGGGCCTGCAAGACCATCTAGTCCAACCCCCTGCTCAACGCAGGACTCCTAGTCAGAGTTTCCCTATAGAATGATCGAAAATAGGGTTGGAAGTGGCCTGCAAGACCATCTAGTCCAACCCCCTGCTCAACGCAGGACTCCAAGTCAGAGCATCCCTAAGGAATCATCTGAAAGTAGGGTTGGAAGTGGCCTGCAAGACTATCTAATCCAGCCCCCTCCTCAACGTAGGACTCTAAGTCAGAGCATCCCTATAGAATCATCGAAAATAGAGTTGGAAGGAACCTGCAAGACCATCTAGTCCAACCCCTTGCTCAACGCAGGACTCCAAATCAGAGCATCCCTATAGAATGATCGAAAATAGGGTTGGAAGGCGCCTGCAAGACCATGGATTCCAACCCCGTGCTCAACGCAGGACTCCAAGTCAGAGCATCCTTATCGAATCATCTGAAAGTAGGGTTGGAAGTGGCCTTCAAGACCATCTAGTCCAGCCCCCTGCTCAACGCAGGACTCCAAGTCAGAGCATCCCTATAGAATTATCAAAAGTTAGGGTTGGAAGGCGCCTGCAGGACCATCTTCCAGCCCCCTGCTCAACGCAGGACTCCAAGTCAGAGCATCCCTATAGAATGATTGAAAATAGGGTTGGAAGGGTCCTCCAAGACCATCCAGGGCACCCCCTGCTCAACGCAGGACTCCAAGTCAGAGTATCCCTCTAGAATCATCGAAAATAGAGTTGGAAGGGGCCTGCAAGACCATCTAGTCCAACCCCCTGCTCAATGCAGGACTCCAAGACAGAGCATCCCTATAGAATCATCAAAAGGTAGGGTTGGAAGGCGGCTGCAAGACCATCTTAGTCCAGACCCTTGCTCAACACAGTACTCCAAGTCAGAGCATCCCTATAGAATCATCGAAAATAGAGTTGGAAGGGACCTCCAAGACCATCTAGTCCAACCCCCTGCTCAACGCAGGACTTCAAGTCAGAGCATCCCTATAGAATCATCTCAAAGTAGGGTTGGAAGTGGCCTGCAAGACTATCTAATCCAGCCCCCTGCTCAACGTAGGACTCCAAGTCAGAGCATCCCTATAGAATTATCAAAAGTTAGGGTTGGAAGTGGCCTGCAGGACCATCTTCCAGCCCCCTGCTCAACGCAGGACTCCAAGTCAGAGCATCCCTATAGAATGATTGAAAATAGGGTTGGAAGGGGCCTGCAAGACACTCTAGTCCAGCCCCCTGCTCAATGAAGGACTCCAGGTCAGAGCATCCCTATAGAATGATCGAAAATAGGGTTGGAAGGCGCCTGCAAGACCATCTAGTCCAGCCAACTGCTCAATGCAGGACTCCAAGTCCGAGCATCCCTATAGAATGATCCATAATAAGGTTGGAAGGCGCCTGCAAGACCATGTAGTCCAACCCCATGCTCAATGCAGGACTCCAAGTCAGAGCATCCCTATAGAATCATCTGAAAGTAGGGTTGGAAGTAACCTGCAAGACCATCTAGTCCAGCCCCCTGCTCAAGGCAGGACTCCAAGTCACAGCATCCCTATAGAATTATCAAAAGTTAGGGTTGGGAGGCGCCTGCAGGACCATCTTCCAGCCCCCTGCTCAACGCAGGACTCCAAGTCAGAGCATCCCTATAGAATCATCTGAAAGTAGGGTTGGAAGGGGGGTGGAAGGCCATCTAATCCAGCCCCCTGCTCAACGTAGGACTCCAAGTCAGGGCAGCCCTATAGAATCATTGGAAAGTGGGGTTGGAAGGGGCCGGCAAGACCATCTAGTCCAGCCCCCTACTCAACGCAGGACTCCAAGTCAGAGCATCCCTACAGAATGATCGGAAATATGGTTGGAAGGGGCCTGCAAGACCATCCAGTCCAGCCCCCTGGTCAACACAGGACTCCAGGTCAGAGCATCCCTATAGAATCATTGAAAAGTAGGGTTGGGATGGGCCTGCAAGACCATCTAGTCCAACCCCCTGCTCAACGCAGGACTCCAAGGCAGAGCATCCCTATAGAATGGTCGATAATAGCTTTGGAAGGCGCCTGCAAGACCATCTAGTCCAACCCCCTGCTCAACGCAGGACTCCAAGGCAGAGCATCCCTATAGAATGATGGAAAATAAGGTTGGAAGTGGCCTGCAAGACAATCTAGTCCAGCCCCCTGCTCAACACAGGATTCCAAGTCAGAGCATCCCTATAGAATCATTAGAAAGTAGGGTTGGAAGGGGCCTGCAACGCCATCTCATCCAGCCCCCTGCTCAACGTAGGACTCCAAGTCAGAGCAGCCCTATAGAATCATTGGAAAGTAGGGTTGGACGGGCCTGCAAGGCCATCTAGACCAACCCCCTGCTCAAGAGAGGACTCCAAGTCACAGCATCCCTATAGAAATATCAGAAAGTAGGGTTGGAAGGGGCCTACAAGACCATCTAAACCAGCCCCCTGCTCAACGCAGGACTCCAAGTCAGAGCATCACCATAGAATAATCGAAAATAGGGTTGGGAGGGGCCTCCAAGACCATCTAGTCCAGCCCCCTCCTTAACGCAGGACTCCAAGTCAGAGCATCCCTATAGAATGATCAAAAATAGGGTTGGAAGGGGCCTACAAGACCATTTACTCCAGCCCCCTGCTCAATTGAGGACTCCAAGTGAGAGCATCCCTATAGAAATATTGAAAATAGGGTTGGACTGTCCGGCAAGACCATCTAGTCCAGCCCCCTGCTCAAGGCAGGACCCCAAGTCAAAGCATTCCTATAGAATGACTGAAAATAGGGTTGGGAGGGGTCTGCAAGACAATCTAGTCCAGCCCCCTGCTCAATGAAGGACTCCAGGTCAGAGCATCCCTATAGAATCATCTGAAAGTAGGTTTGGAAGGGGCCTGCAAGGCCATCTAATCCAGCCCCCTGCTCAACGTAGGACTCCAAGTCAGAGCAGCCCTATCGAATCATTGGAAAGTAGGGTTGGGGTGGCCTGCAAGGCCATCTAGTCCAACCCCCTGCTTGAGGAAGGACTCCAAGTCACAGCATCCCTATAGAATAATCAAAAAGTAGGGTTGGAAAGGGCCTGCAAGGCCATCTAGTCCAGCCCCCTGCTCAACGCAGGACTCCAAGTCAAAGCAGCCCTACAGAATCATCGAAAAGTAGGGTTGGGAGGGGCCGACAAGACCATCTAGTCCAGCCCCCTGCTCAACACAGGACTCCCAAGTCAGAGCACCCCTATAGCATCATCAAAAAGTAGGGTTGGAAGGGGCCTGCAAGACCATCTAGTCCAGCCCCATGCTCAACGCAGGACTCCCAAGGCACAGCATCCCTATATTGTCAGCAAAGGTAGGGTTGGAAGGGGCCTGCAAGGCCATCCCTATAAAATCATCAAAAAGTAGGGTTGGAATGGGCCTGCAAAACCTCCTAATCCAGCCTCCTGCTCAATTCAGGACTCCAAGTCAGAGCATCCCTATAGAATGATCAAAAATAGGGTTGGAAGGGGCCTACAAGACCATCTACTCCAGCCCCCTGCTCAATTCAGGACTCCAAGTCAGAGCATCCCTATAAAATCATCAAAAAGTAGGGTTGGAATGGGCCTGCAAAACCTCCTAATCCAGCCTCCTGCTCAATGCAGGACTCCGAGTCAGAGCATCCCTATAGAATGATTGAAAATAGGGTTGGGAGCGGTCTGCAAGACAATCTAGTCCAGCCCCATGCTCAATGAAGGACTCCAGGTCAGAGCATCCCTATAGAATGATCGAAAATAGGGTTGGAAGGCGCCTGCAAGACCATGTATTCCAACCCCGTGCTCAACGCAGGACTCCAAGGCAGAGCATCCCTATAGAATGATGGAAAATAGGGTTGGAAGGGGCCTGCAAGACCATCTAGTCCAGCCAACTGCTCAATGCAGGACTCCAAGTAAGAGCATCCCTATAGAATGATTGCAAATAGGGTTGGAAGGCCCCTGCAAGACGATGTATTCCAACCCCGTGCTCAACGCAGGACTCCAAGTCAGAGCATCCTTATTGAATCATCTGAAAGTAGGGTTGGAAGGAGCCTGCAAGACCATCTAGTCCAGCCCCCTGCTCAACGCAGGACTCAGAGCAGCCCTATAGAATTATCAAAAGGAAGTGTTGGAAGGGGTCTGCAAGACCATCTAGTCCAGCCCCCTGCTCAACGCAGGACTCCAAGTCATTGGATCCCTATAGAATCATCTGAAAGTAGGGTTTGAGGGCGCCTTCAAGGCCATCTACTCCAGCCCCCTTCTCAATTCAGGACTCCAAGTGAGAGCATCCCTATAGAAATATTGAAAATAGGGTTGGACTGTCCGGCAAGACCATTTAGTCCAGCCCCCTGCTCAATGCAGGACTCCAAGTCAGAGCATCCCTATAGAATGATTGAAATTATGGTTGGAAGGGGCCTACAAGACCATCTAGTCCAGCCCCCTGCTCAACCCAGGATTCCAAGTCAGAGCATCCCTTTAGAATGATCGAAAATATAGTTGGAAGGGGCCTACAAGAAGATCTACTCCAGTCCCCTACACAATGCAGGACTCCAAGTCAGAGCATCCCTATAGAATGATCGATAATAAGGTTGGAAGGTGCCTGCAAGACCATGTAGTCCAACCCCATGCTCAATGCAGGACTCCAAGTCAGAGCATCCCTATAGAATCATCTGAAAGTAGGGTTGGAAGTAACCAGCAAGACCATCTAGTCCAGCCCCCTGCTCAAGGCAGGACTCCAAGTCACAGCATCCCTATAGAATTATCAAAAGTTAGGGTTGGAAGGCGCCTGCAGGACCATCTTCCAGCCCCCTGCTCAACGCAGGACTCCAAGTCAGAGCATCCCTATAGAATCATCTGAAAGTAGGGTTGGAAGGGGCCGGCAAGACCATCTAGTCCATCCCCCTGCTCTA
Organism: Heloderma suspectum; assembly: GCF_057233095.1. Classification (NCBI taxonomy): domain Eukaryota; kingdom Metazoa; phylum Chordata; class Lepidosauria; order Squamata; family Helodermatidae; genus Heloderma; species Heloderma suspectum. The sequence continues at coordinate 51,299,527 of NC_139475.1, forward strand.
CGCAGGACTCCAAGTCAGAGCATCCCTACAGAATGATCGGAAATATGGTTGGAAGGGGCCTGCAAGACCATCCAGTCCAGCCCCCTGGTCAACACAGGACTCCAGGTCAGAGGATCCCTATAGAATCATTGAAAAGTAGGGTTGGGATGGGCCTGCAAGACCATCTAATCCAACCCCCTGCTCAACGCAGGACTCCAAGGCAGAGCATCCCTATAGAATGATGGAAAATAGGGTTGGAAGGGGTCTGCAAGACCATCTAGTCCAGCCAACTCCTCAATGCAGGACTCCAAGTCAGAGCATCCCTATAGAATGGTCGATAATAGGTTTGGAAGGCGCCTGCAAGACCATCTAGTCCAACCCCCTGCTCAACGCAGGACTCCAAGGCAGAGCATCCCTATAGAATGATGGAAAATAGGGTTGGAAGTGGCCTGCAAGACAATTTAGTCCAGCCCCCTGCTCAACGCAGGATTCCAAGTCAGAGCATCCCTATAGAATCATTAGAAAGTAGGGTTGGAAGGGGCCTGCAAGGCCATCTAATCCAGCCCCCTGCTCAACGTAGGACTCCAAGTCAGAGCAGCCCTATAGAATCATAGGAAAGTAGGGTTGGGCGGGCCTGCAAGGCCATCTAGTCCAACCCCCTGCTCAAGGGAGGACTCCAAGTCAGAGCATCCCTATAGAATCATCAGAAAGTAGGGTTGGAAGGGGCCTGCAAGACCATCTAGTCCAACCCCTTGCTCAACACAGGACACCGAGTAAGAGCATCCCTATAGAATCATCTGAAAGTAGGGTTGGAAGGGGCCTGCAAGGCCATCTAATCCAGCCCCCTGCTCAACGTAGGACTCCAAGTCAGAGTAGCCCTATAGAATCATTGGAAAGTATGGTTGGGGGGGCCTACAAGGCCATCTAGTCCAACCCCCTACTCAAGGTAGGACTCGAAGTCACAGCATCCGTATAGAATAATCAAAAAGTGGGGGTGGGAGGGGTCTGCAGGACCATCTAAACCAGCCCCCTGCTCAACGCAGGACTCCAAGTCAGAGCACCCTATAGTATCATCAAAAGCTAGGGTTGGAAGGGTCCGGCAAGACCATCTAGTCCAGCCTCCTGCTTAAAGCAGGACTCCAAGTCAGAGCATCCCCATAGAATAATCGAATATAGGGTTGGGATGGGTCTGCAAGACCATCTAGTCCAGCCCCCTGCTTAAAGCAGGGCTCCAAGTCAGAGCATCCCTATAGAATGATCAAAAATAGGGTTGGAAGGGGCCTACAAGACCATCTACTCCAGCCCCCTGCTCAATTCAGGACTCCAAGTCAGAGCATCCCTATAAAATCATCAAAAAGTAGGGTTGGAATGGGCCTGCAAAACCTCCTAATCCAGCCTCCTGCACAATGCAGGACTCCGAGTCAGAGCATCCCTATAGAATGATTGAAAATAGGGTTGGGAGGGGTCTGCAAGACAATCTAGTCCAGCCCCCTGCTCAATGAAGGACTCCAGGTCAGAGCATCCCTATAGAATGATCGGAAATAGGGCTGGAAGGCGCCTGCAAGACCATGTATTCCAACCCCGTGCTCAACGCAGGACTCCAAGGCAGAGCATCCCTGTAGAATGATGGAAAATAGGGTTGGAAGGGGCCTGCAAGACCATCTAGTCCAGCCAACTGCTCAATGCAGGACTCCAAGTCAGAGCATCCCTATAGAATGATTGCAAAAAGGGTTGGAAGGCGCCTGCAAGACCATGTATTCCAACCCCGTGCTCAACGCAGGACTCCAAGTCAGAGCATCCTTATCGAATCATCTGAAAGTCGGGTTGTAAGTGGCCTGCAAGACCATCTAGTCCAGCCCCCTGCTCAACGCAGGACTCCAAGTCAGAGCATCCCTATAGAATTATCAAAAGTTAGGGTTGGAAGGCGCCTGCAGGACCATCATCCAGCCCCCTACTCAACGCAGGACTCCACGTCAGAGCATCCCTATAGAATCATTGAAAATAGGGTTGGAAGGGGCCTGCAAGACCATCTAGTCGAGCCCCATGGTCAACGCAGGACTCCAAGTCAGAGCATCCCTATAGAATCATCTTTAAGTAGGGTTCGAAGGGCCCTGCAAGGCCATCTAATCCAGCCCCATGTTCAACCTAGGACTCGAAGTCAGATCAGCCCTATAGAATCTTTGGAAAGTAGGGTTGGGGAGGCCTGCAAGGCCATCTAGTCGAACCCCCTGCTCCCGGCAGGACTCCAGGTCAGAGCATCCCTATAGAATGATCGAAAATAGGGTTGGAAGGCACCTGCAAGACCATGTATTCCAACCCCGTGCCTAACGCAGGACTCCAAGCCAGAGCATCCCTATAGAATCCTCGAAAATAAGAGTTGGAAGGGGCTTGCAAGACCATCTAGTCCAACGCCCTGCTCAACGCAGGACTCCAAGTCAGAGCATCCCTATAGAATCATTTGAAAGTTGGGTTGGAGGGGGCCTTCAAGACCATCTTGTCCAGCCCCCTGCTCAACGCAGGATTCCAAGTCAGAGCATCCCTATAGAATCATCTGAAAGTAGGGTTGGAAGCGGCCTGCAAGGCCATCTAATCCAGCCCCCTGCTCAACGTAGGACTCCAAGTCAGAGTAGCCCTATAGAATCATTGGAAAGTATGGTTGGGAGGGCCTGCAAGGCCATCTAGTCCAACCCCCTACTCAAGGCAGGACTCCAAGTCACAGCATCCGTATAGAATAATCAAAAATAGGGTTGGAAGGCACCTGCAAGACCATGTATTCCAACCCCGTGCCTAACGCAGGACTCCAAGCCAGAGCATCCCTATAGAATCCTCGAAAATAAGAGTTGGAAGGGGCTTGCAAGACCATCTAGTCCAACGCCCTGCTCAACGCAGGACTCCAAGTCAGAGCATCCCTATAGAATCATTTGAAAGTTGGGTTGGAGGGGGCCTTCAAGACCATCTTGTCCAGCCCCCTGCTCAACGCAGGATTCCAAGTCAAAGCATCCCTATAGAATCATCTGAAAGTAGGGTTGGAAGCGGCCTGCAAGGCCATCTAATCCAGCCCCCTGCTCAACGTAGGACTCCAAGTCAGAGTAGCCCTATAGAATCATTGGAAAGTATGGTTGGGAGGGCCTGCAAGGCCATCTAGTCCAACCCCCTACTCAAGGCAGGACTCCAAGTCACAGCATCCGTATAGAATAATCAAAAAGTAGGGGTGGGAGGGGTCTGCAGGACCATCTAAACCAGCCCCCTGCTCAACGCAGGACTCCAAGTCAGAGCACCCTATAGTATCATCAAAAGCTAGGGTTGGAAGGGTCCGGCAAGACCATCTAGTCCAGCCTCCTGCTTAAAGCAGGACTCCAAGTCAGAGCATCCCCATAGAATAATCGAAAATAGGGTTGGAATGGATCTGCAAGACCATCTAGTCCTGCCCCCTGCTTAAAGCAGGACTCCAAGACAGAGCATCCCTATAGAATGAACAAAAATAGGGTTGGAAGGGGCCTACAAGACCATCTACTCCAGCCCCCTGCTCAATTCAGGACTCCAAGTCAGAGCATCCTTATAAAATCATCAAAAAGTAGGGTTGGAATGGGTCTGCAAAACCTCCTAAACCAGCCTCCTGCTCAATGCAGGACTCCGAGTCAGAGCATCCCTATAGAATGATTGAAAATAGGGTTGGGAGGGGTCTGCAAGACAATCTAGTCCAGCCCCCTGCTCAATGAAGGACTACAGGTCAGAGCATCCCTATAGAATGATCGAAAATAGGGTTGGAAGGCGCCTGCAAGACCATCTAGTCCAGCCAACTGCTCAATGCTGGACTCCAAGTCAGAGCATCCCTATAGAATGATCGATAATAAGGTTGGAAGGCGCCTGCAAGACCATCTAGTCCAGCCCCCTGCTCAAGGCAGGACTCCAAGTCACAGCATCCCTATAGAATTATCAAAAGTTAGGGTTGGAAGGCGCCTGCAGGACCATCTTCCAGCCCCCTGCTCAACGCAGGACTCCAAGTCAGAGCATCCCTATAGAATCATCTGAAAGTAGGGTTGGAAGGGGGGTGGAAGGCCATCTAATCCAGCCCCCTGCTCAACGTAGGACTCCAAGTCAGGGCAGCCCTATAGAATCATTGGAAAGTAGGGTTGGAAGGGGCCGGCAAGACCATCTAGTCCAATCCCTGCTCAACGCAGGACTCCAAGTCAGAGCATCCCTACAGAATGATTGGAAATATGGTTGGAAGGGGCCTGCAAGACCATCCAGTCCAGCCCCCTGGTCAACACAGGACTCCAGGTCAGAGCATCCCTATAGAATCATTGAAAAGTAGGGTTGGGATGGGCCTGCAAGACCATCTAGTCCAACCCCCTGCTCAACGCAGGACTCCAAGGCAGAGCATCCCTATAGAATGATGGAAAATAGGGTTGGAAGGGGTCTGCAAGACCATCTAGTCCAGCCAACTGCTCAATGCAGGACTCCAAGTCAGAGCATCCCTATAGAATGGTCGATAATAGGGTTGGAAGGCACCTGCAAGACCATGTAGTCCAACCCCGTTCTCAATGCAGGACTCCAAGTCAGAGCATCACTATAGAATCATCTGAAAGTACGGTTGGAAGTGGCCTGCAAGACAATCTAGTCCAGCCCCCTGCTCAACGCAGGATTCCAAGTCAGAGCATCCCTATAGAATCATTAGAAAGTAGGGTTGGAAGGGGCCTGCAAGGCCATCTAATCCAGCCCCCTGCTCAACGCAGGACTCCAAGTCAGAGCAGCCCTATAGAATCATTGGAAAGTATGGTTGGGGGGGCCTGCAAGGCCATCTAGTCCAACCCCCTACTCAAGGCAGGACTCCAAGTCACAGCATCCGTATAGAATAATCAAAAAGTAGGGGTGGGAGGGGTCTGCAGGACCATCTAAACCAGCCCCCTGCTCAACGCAGGACTCCAAGTCAGAGCACCCTATAGAATGATTGAAAATAGGGTTGGGAGGGGTCTGCAAGACAATCTAGTCCAGCCCCCTGCTCAATGAAGGACTCCAGGTCAGAGCATCCCTATAGAATGATGGAAAATAGGGTTGGAAGGCGCCTGCAAGACCATCTAGTCCAGCCAACTGCTCAATGCAGGACTCCAAGTCAGAGCATCCCTATAGAATGATCGATAATAAGGTTGGAAGGCGCCTGCAAGACCATGTAGTCCAAACCCATGCTCAATCCAGGACTCCAAGTCAGAGCATCCCTATAGAATCATCTGAAAGTAGGGTTGGAAGTAACCTGCAAGACCATCTAGTCCAGCCCCCTGCTCAACCCAGGACTCCAAGTCAGAGCATCCCTATAGAATCATTGAAAAGTAGGGTTGGAAGGGGCCTCCAAGACCATCTAGTCCAGCCAACTGCTCAATGCAGGACTCCAAGTCAGAGCATCCCTATAGAATGATCGATAATAGGGTTGGAAGGCGCCTGCAAGACCATGTAGTCCAACCCCGTGCTCAATGCAGGACTCCAAGTCAGTGCATCCCTACAGAATCATCTGAATGTACGGTTGGAGGTGGCCTGCAAGACAATCTAGTCCAGCCCCCTGCTCAACGCAGGACTCCAAGTCAGAGCATCCGTATAGAATCATCAGAAAGTAGGGTTGGAAGGGGCCTGCAAGACCTTCTAGTCCAACCCCTTGCTCAACACAGGACACCGAGTAAGAGCATCCCTATACAATCATCTGAAAGTAGGGTTCGAAGGGGCCTCCAAGGCCATCTAATCCAGCCCCCTGCTCAACGCAGGACTCCAAGCCAGAGCATCCCTATAGAATGATCTAAAATAGGGGTGGAAGGGGCCTGCAAGACCATCTAGTCTAACCCCCTGCTCAATGCAGGACTCTAAGAGCATCCGTATAGAATCATCTGAAAGTACGGTTGGAAGGGGCCTGCAAGACCATCTAGTCCAACCCCTTGCTCAACACAGGACTCCGAGTCAGAGCATCCCTATACAATGAACGAAAATAGGGTTGGAAGGGGCCGGCAAGACCATCTAGTCCAGCCCCCTGCTCAACGCAGGACTCCAAGTCATAGTTTCCCAATAGAATGATCGAAAATAGGGTTGGAAGGGGCCTGCAAGACCATCTAGTCCAACCCCCTGCTCAACGCAGGACTCCTAGTCAGAGTTTCCCTATAGAATGATCGAAAATAGGGTTGGAAGTGGCCTGCAAGACCATCTAGTCCAACCCCCTGCTCAACGCAGGACTCCAAGTCAGAGCATCCCTAAGGAATCATCTGAAAGTAGGGTTGGAAGTGGCCTGCAAGACTATCTAATCCAGCCCCCTCCTCAACGTAGGACTCTAAGTCAGAGCATCCCTATAGAATCATCGAAAATAGAGTTGGAAGGAACCTGCAAGACCATCTAGTCCAACCCCTTGCTCAACGCAGGACTCCAAATCAGAGCATCCCTATAGAATGATCGAAAATAGGGTTGGAAGGCGCCTGCAAGACCATGGATTCCAACCCCGTGCTCAACGCAGGACTCCAAGTCAGAGCATCCTTATCGAATCATCTGAAAGTAGGGTTGGAAGTGGCCTTCAAGACCATCTAGTCCAGCCCCCTGCTCAACGCAGGACTCCAAGTCAGAGCATCCCTATAGAATTATCAAAAGTTAGGGTTGGAAGGCGCCTGCAGGACCATCTTCCAGCCCCCTGCTCAACGCAGGACTCCAAGTCAGAGCATCCCTATAGAATGATTGAAAATAGGGTTGGAAGGGTCCTCCAAGACCATCCAGGGCACCCCCTGCTCAACGCAGGACTCCAAGTCAGAGTATCCCTCTAGAATCATCGAAAATAGAGTTGGAAGGGGCCTGCAAGACCATCTAGTCCAACCCCCTGCTCAATGCAGGACTCCAAGACAGAGCATCCCTATAGAATCATCAAAAGGTAGGGTTGGAAGGCGGCTGCAAGACCAACTTAGTCCAGACCCTTGCTCAACACAGTACTCCAAGTCAGAGCATCCCTATAGAATCATCGAAAATAGAGTTGGAAGGGACCTCCAAGACCATCTAGTCCAACCCCCTGCTCAACGCAGGACTTCAAGTCAGAGCATCCCTATAGAATCATCTCAAAATAGGGTTGGAAGTGGCCTGCAAGACTATCTAATCCAGCCCCCTGCTCAACGTAGGACTCCAAGTCAGAGCATCCCTATAGAATTATCAAAAGTTAGGGTTGGAAGTGGCCTGCAGGACCATCTTCCAGCCCCCTGCTCAACGCAGGACTCCAAGTCAGAGCATCCCTATAGAATGATTGAAAATAGGGTTGGAAGGGGCCTGCAAGACCATGTATTCCAACCCCATGCTCAACGCAGGACTCCAAGTCAGAGCAGCCCTATAGAATCATTGGAAAGTAGGGTTGGGGGGGCCTGCAAGGCCATCTAGTCCAAGCCCCTGCTCCAGGCAGGACTCCAGGTCAGAGCATCCCTATAGAATCATCGAAAATAGGGTTGGAAGGCACCTGCAAGACCATGTATTCCAACCCCGTGCTCAACGCAGGACTCCAAGTCAGAGCATCCTTATCGAATCATCTGAAAGTAGGGCTGGAAGTGGCCTGCAAGGCCATCTAGTCCAACCCCCTGCTCAACGCAGGACTCCAAGTCAGAGCATCCCTATAGAATCATTTGAAAGTAGGGTTGGAAGTGGCCTGCAAGACTATCTAATCCAGCCCCCTGCTCAACGCAGGACTCCAAGTCAGAGCATCCCTATAGAATAATCAAAAAGTAGGGTTGGAAGGGGCATGCAAGCCCATCTAGTCCAACCCCCTGCTCAACGCAGGACTCCAAGTCAGAGTTTCCCTATAGAATGATCGAAAATAGGGTTGGAAGGCACCTGCAAGACCATGTATTCCAACCCCGTGCCTAACGCAGGACTCCAAGCCAGAGCATCCCTATAGAATCCTCGAAAATAAGAGTTGGAAGGGGCTTGCAAGACCATCTAGTCCAACGCCCTGCTCAACGCAGGACTCCAAGTCAGAGCATCCCTATAGAATCATTTGAAAGTTGGGTTGGAGGGGGCCTTCAAGACCATCTTGTCCAGCCCCCTGCTCAACGCAGGATTCCAAGTCAGAGCATCCCTATAGAATCATCTGAAAGTAGGGTTGGAAGCGGCCTGCAAGGCCATCTAATCCAGCCCCCTGCTCAACGTAGGACTCCAAGTCAGAGTAGCCCTATAGAATCATTGGAAAGTATGGTTGGGAGGGCCTGCAAGGCCATCTAGTCCAACCCCCTACTCAAGGCAGGACTCCAAGTCACAGCATCCGTATAGAATAATCAAAAAGTAGGGGTGGGAGGGGTCTGCAGGACCATCTAAACCAGCCCCCTGCTCAACGCAGGACTCCAAGTCAGAGCACCCTATAGTATCATCAAAAGCTAGGGTTGGAAGGGTCCGGCAAGACCATCTAGTCCAGCCTCCTGCTTAAAGCAGGACTCCAAGTCAGAGCATCCCCATAGAATAATCGAAAATAGGGTTGGAATGGATCTGCAAGACCATCTAGTCCTGCCCCCTGCTTAAAGCAGGACTCCAAGACAGAGCATCCCTATAGAATGAACAAAAATAGGGTTGGAAGGGGCCTACAAGACCATCTACTCCAGCCCCCTGCTCAATTCAGGACTCCAAATCAGAGCATCCTTATAAAATCATCAAAAAGTAGGGTTGGAATGGGTCTGCAAAACCTCCTAAACCAGCCTCCTGCTCAATGCAGGACTCCGAGTCAGAGCATCCCCATAGAATGATTGAAAATAGGGTTGGGAGGGGTCTGCAAGACAATCTAGTCCAGCCCCCTGCTCAATGAAGGACTACAGGTCAGAGCATCCCTATAGAATGATCGAAAATAGGGTTGGAAGGCGCCTGCAAGACCATCTAGTCCAGCCAACTGCTCAATGCTGGACTCCAAGTCAGAGGATCCCTATAGAATGATCGATAATAAGGTTGGAAGGCGCCTGCAAGACCATGTAGTCCAACCCCATGCTCAATGCAGGACTCCAAGTCAGAGCATCCCTATAGAATCATCTGAAAGTAGGGTTGGAAGTAACCTGCAAGACCATCTAGTCCAGCCCCCTGCTCAAGGCAGGACTCCAAGTCACAGCATCCCTATAGAATTATCAAAAGTTAGGGTTGGAAGGCGCCTGCAGGACCATCTTCCAGCCCCCTGCTCAACGCAGGACTCCAAGTCAGAGCATCCCTATAGAATCATCTGAAAGTAGGGTTGGAAGGGGGGTGGAAGGCCATCTAATCCAGCCCCCTGCTCAACGTAGGACTCCAAGTCAGGGCAGCCCTATAGAATCATTGGAAAGTAGGGTTGGAAGGGGCCGGCAAGACCATCTAGTCCAATCCCTGCTCAACGCAGGACTCCAAGTCAGAGCATCCCTACAGAATGATCGGAAATATGGTTGGAAGGGGCCTGCAAGACCATCCAGTCCAGCCCCCTGGTCAACACAGGACTCCAGGTCAGAGCATCCCTATAGAATCATTGAAAAGTAGGGTTGGGATGGGCCTGAAAGACCATCTAGTCCAACGCCCTGCTCAACGCAGGACTCCAAGGCAGAGCATCCCTATAGAATGATGGAAAATAGGGTTGGAAGGGGTCTGCAAGACCATCTAGTCCAGCCAACTGCTCAATGCAGGACTCCAAGTCAGAGCATCCCTATAGAATGGTCGATAATAGGGTTGGAGGGCGCCTGCAAGACCATGTAGTCCAACCCCGTGCTCAATGCAGGACTCCAAGTCAGAGCATCACTATAGAATCATCTGAAAGTACGGTTGGAAGTGGCCTGCAAGACAATCTAGTCCAGCCCCCTGCTCAACGCAGGATTCCAAGTCAGAGCATCCCTATAGAATCATTAGAAAGTAGGGTTGGAAGGGGCCTGCAAGGCCATCTAATCCAGCCCCCTGCTCAACGTAGGACTCCAAGTCAGAGCAGCCCTATAGAATCATTGGAAAGTATGGTTGGGGGGGCCTGCAAGGCCATCTAGTCCAACCCCCTACTCAAGGCAGGACTCCAAGTCACAGCATCCGTATAGAATAATCAAAAAGTAGGGGTGGGAGGGGTCTGCAGGACCATCTAAACCAGCCCCCTGCTCAACGCAGGACTCCAAGTCAGAGCACCCTATAGAATGATTGAAAATAGGGTTGGGAGGGGTCTGCAAGACAATCTAGTCCAGCCCCCTGCTCAATGAAGGACTCCAGGTCAGAGCATCCCTATAGAATGATGGAAAATAGGGTTGTAAGGCGCCTGCAAGACCATCTAGTCCAGCCAACTGCTCAATGCAGGACTCCAAGTCAGAGCATCCCTATAGAATGATCGATAATAAGGTTGGAAGGCGCCTGCAAGACCATGTAGTCCAAACCCATGCTCAATGCAGGACTCCAAGTCAGAGCATCCCTATAGAATCATCTGAAAGTAGGGTTGGAAGTAACCTGCAAGACCATCTAGTCCAGCCCCCTGCTCAACCCAGGACTCCAAGTCAGAGCATCCCTATAGAATCATTGAAAAGTAGGGTTGGAAGGGGCCTCCAAGACCATCTAGTCCAGCCAACTGCTCAATGCAGGACTCCAAGTCAGAGCATCCCTATAGAATGATGGATAATAGGGTTGGAAGGCGCCTACAAGACCATGTAGTCCAACCCCGTGCTCAATGCAGGACTCCAAGTCAGTGCATCCCTACAGAATCATCTGAATGTACGGTTGGAGGTGGCCTGCAAGACAATCTAGTCCAGCCCCCTGCTCAACGCAGGACTCCAAGTCAGAGCATCCGTATAGAATCATCAGAAAGTAGGGTTGGAAGGGGCCTGCAAGACCTTCTAGTCCAACCCCTTGCTCAACACAGGACACCGAGTAAGAGCATCCCTATACAATCATCTGAAAGTAGGGTTCGAAGGGGCCTCCAAGGCCATCTAATCCAGCCCCCTGCTCAACGCAGGACTCCAAGCCAGAGCATCCCTATAGAATGATCTAAAATAGGGGTGGAAGGGGCCTGCAAGACCATCTAGTCTAACCCTCTGCTCAATGCAGGACTCTAAGAGCATCCGTATAGAATCATCTGAAAGTACGGTTGGAAGGGGCCTGCAAGACCATCTAGTCCAACCCCTTGCTCAACACAGGACTCCGAGTCAGAGCATCCCTATACAATGAACGAAAATAGGGTTGGAAGGGGCCGGCAAGACCATCTAGTCCAGCCCCCTGCTCAACGCAGGACTCCAAGTCATAGTTTCCCAATAGAATGATCGAAAATAGGGTTGGAAGGGGCCTGCAAGACCATCTAGTCCAACCCGATGCTCAACGCAGGACTCCTAGTCAGAGTTTCCCTATAGAATGATCGAAAATAGGGTTGGAAGTGGCCTGCAAGACCATCTAGTCCAACCCCCTGCTCAACGCAGGACTCCAAGTCAGAGCATCCCTAAGGAATCATCTGAAAGTAGGGTTGGAAGTGGCCTGCAAGACTATCTAATCCAGCCCCCTCCTCAACGTAGGACTCTAAGTCAGAGCATCCCTATAGAATCATCGAAAATAGAGTTGGAAGGAACCTGCAAGACCATCTAGTCCAACCCCTTGCTCAACGCAGGACTCCAAATCAGAGCATCCCTATAGAATGATCGAAAATAGGGTTGGAAGGTGCCTGCAAGACCATGTATTCCAACCCCGTGCTCAACGCAGGACTCCAAGTCAGAGCATCCTTATCGAATCATCTGAAAGTAGGGATGGAAGTGGCCTGCAAGACCATCTAGTCCAGCCCCCTGCTCAACGCAGGACTCCAAGTCAGAGCATCCCTATAGAATTATCAAAAGTTAGGGTTGGAAGGCGCCTGCAGGACCATCTTCCAGCCCCCTGCTCAACGCAGGACTCCAAGTCAGAGCATCCCTATAGAATGATTGAAAATAGGGTTGGAAGGGTCCTCCAAGACCATCCAGGGCACCCCCTGCTCAACGCAGGACTCCAAGTCAGAGTATCCCTCTAGAATCATCGAAAATAGAGTTGGAAGGGGCCTGCAAGACCATCTAGTCCAACCCCCTGCTCAATGCAGGACTCCAAGACAGAGCATCCCTATAGAATCATCAAAAGGTAGGGTTGGAAGGCGGCTGCAAGACCATCTTAGTCCAGCCCCTTGCTCAACACAGTACTCCAAGTCAGAGCATCCCTATAGAATCATCGAAAATAGAGTTGGAAGGGACCTCCAAGACCATCTAGTCCAACCCCCTGCTCAACGCAGGACTCCAAGTCAGAGCATCCCTATAGAATCATCTCAAAGTAGGGTTGGAAGTGGCCTGCAAGACTATCTAATCCAGCCCCCTGCTCAACGTAGGACTCCAAGTCAGAGCATCCCTATAGAATTATCAAAAATTAGGGTTGGAAGTGGCCTACAGGACCATCTTCCAGCCCCCTGCTCAACACAGGACTCCAAGTCAGAGCATCCCTATAGAATGATTGAAAATAGGGTTGGAAGGGGCCTGCAAGACCATGTATTCCAACCCCATGCTCAACGCAGGACTCCAAGTCAGAGCAGCCCTATAGAATCATTGGAAAGTAGGGTTGGGGGGGCCTGCAAGGCCATCTAGTCCAAGCCCCTGCTCCAGGCAGGACTCCAGGTCAGAGCATCCCTATAGAATCATCGAAAATAGGGTTGGAAGGCACCTGCAAGACCATGTATTCCAACCCCGTGCTCAACGCAGGACTCCAAGTCAGAGCATCCTTATCGAATCATCTGAAAGTAGGGCTGGAAGTGGCCTGCAAGGCCATCTAGTCCAACCCCCTGCTCAACGCAGGACTCCAAGTCAGAGCATCCCTATAGAATCATTTGAAAGTAGGGTTGGAAGTGGCCTGCAAGACTATCTAATCCAGCCCCCTGCTCAACGCAGGACTCCAAGTCAGAGCATCCCTATAGAATAATCAAAAAGTAGGGTTGGAAGGGGCATGCAAGCCCATCTAGTCCAACCCCCTGCTCAACGCAGGACTCCAAGTCAGAGTTTCCCTATAGAATGATCGAAAATAGGGTTGGAAGGGGCCTGCAAGACCATCTAGTCCAACCCCCTGCTCAACGCAGGACTCCAAGTCAGAGCATCCCTAAGGAATCATCTGAAAGTAGGGTTGGAAGTGGCCTGCAAGACCATCTAATCCAGCCCCCTGCTCAACGCAGGACTCCAAGTCAGAGCATCCCTATAGAATCATGGAAAATAGGGTTGGAAGGCGCCTGCAAGACGATGTATTCCAACCCCCTGCTCAACGCAGGACTCCAAGTCAGAGCATGCCTATAGAATTATCAAAAGTTAGGGTTGGAAGTGGCCTGCAGGACCATCTTCCAGCCCCCTCCTCAACGCAGGACTCCAAGTCAGAGCATCCCTATAGAATCATCGAAAATAGAGTTGGAAGGGACCTGCAAGACCATCTAGTCCAACCCCCTGCTCAACGCAGGACTCCAAGTCAGAGCATCCCTATAGAATCATCTGAAAGTAGGGTTGGAAGTGGCCTGCAAGACCATCTAATCCAGCCCCCTGCTCAACGTAGGACTCCAAGTCAGAGCATCCCTATAGAAAGATCGAAAATAGAGTTGGAAGGCGCCTGCAAGGCCATCTAGTCCAGCCCCCTGCTCAACGCAGGACTCCAAGTCAGAGCATCCCTATAGAATGATTGAAAATAGGGTTGGAAGTGGCTTGCAAGGCCATCTAGTCCAGCCCCCTGCTCAAGGCAGGACTCCAAGTCACAGCATCCCTATAGAATTATCAAAAGTTAGGGTTGGAAGGCGCCTGCAGGACCATCTTCCAGCCCCCTGCTCAACGCAGGACTCCAAGTCAGAGCATCCCTATAGAATGATTGAAAATAGGGTTGGAAGGGGCCTGCAAGACCATCTAGTCCAGCCCCATTGTCAACGCAGGACTCCACGTCAGAGTATCCCTATAGAACGATTGAAAATAGGGTTGGAAGGTGCCTGCAAGACCATCTAGTCCAGCCCCATGGTCAACGCAGGACTCCAAGTCAGAGCATCCCTATAGAATCATTGGAAAGTAGGGTTGGGGAGGCCTGCAAGGCCATCTAGTCCAACCCCCTGCTCCAGGCAGGACTCCAGGTCAGAGCATCCCTATAGAATGATCGAAAATAGGGTTGGAAGGCGCCTGCAAGACCATGTATTCCAACCCAGTGCCTAACGCAGGACTCCAAGTCAGAGCATCCTTATCGAATCATCTGAAAGTAGGGTTGGAAGTGGCCTGCAAGACCATGTAGTCCAGTCCCCTCTTCAACGCAGGACTCCAAGTCAGAGCATCCCTATAGAATCCTCGAAAATAAGAGTTAGAAGGGGCTTGCAAGACCATCTAGTCCAACGCCCTGCTCAACGCAGGAGTCCAAGTCAGAGCATCCCTATAGAATCATCTGAAAGTAGGGTTGGAGGGCGCCTTCAAGACCATCTAGTCCAGCCCCCTGCTCAATTCAGGACTCCAAGTGAGAGCATCCCTATAGAAATATTGAAAATAGTGTTGGACTGTCCGGCAAGACAATCTAGTCCAGCCCCCTGCTCAACCCAGGACTCCAAGTCAGAGTATCCCTATAGAATCAATGAAAAGTAGGGTTGGGATGGGCCTGCAAGACCATGTAGTCCAATCCCGTGCGCAATGCAGGACTCCAAGTCAGAGCATCCCTATAGAATCATCTGAAAGTACGGTTGGAAGTGGCCTGCAAGACCATCTTGTCCAGCCCCCTGCTCAACGCAGGATTCCAAGTCAGAGCATCCCTATAAAATCATCAAAAAGTAGGGTTGGAATGGGCCTGCAAGACCTCCTAATCCAGCCTCCTGCTCAATGCAGGACTCCGAGTCAGAGCATCCGTATAGAATGATTGAAAATAGGGTTGGGAGGGGTCTGCAAGACAATCTAGTCCAGCCCCCTGCTCAATGAAGGACTCCAGGTCAGAGCATCCCTATAGAAATATTGAAAATAGGGGTGGACTGTCCGGCAAGACCATCTAGTCCAACCCCCTGCTCCAGGCAGGACTCCAGGTCAGAGCATCCCTATAGAATGACTGAAAATAGGGTTGGGAGGGGTCTGCAAGACAATCTAGTCCAGCCCCCTGCTCAATGAAGGACTCCAGCTCAGAGCATCCCTATAGAATGATCGAAAATAGGGTTGGAAGGCGCCTGCAAGACCATGTATTCCAACCCCGTGCTCAACGCAGGACTCCATGTCAGAGCATCCTTATCGAATCATCTGAAAGTAGGGTTGGAAGTGACCTGCAAGACCATCTAGTCCAGCCCCCTGCTCAAGGCAGGACTCCAAGTCACAGCATCCCTATAGAATTATCAAAAGTTAGGGTTGGAAGGCGCCTGCAGGACCATCTTCCAGCCCCATGCTCAACGCAGGACTCCAAGTCAGAGGATCCATATAGAATCATCTGAAAGTAGGGGTGGAAGGGGGGTAGAAGGCCATCTAATCCAGCCCCCTGCTCAACGTAGGACTCCAAGTCAGGGCAGCCCTATAGAATCATTCGAAAGTAGGGTTGGAAGGGGCCGGCAAGACCATCTAGTCCAGCCCCCTGCTCAACGCAGGACTCCAAGTCAGAGCATCCCTACAGAATGATCGGAAATATGGTTGGAAGGGGCCTGCAAGACCATCCAGTCCAGCCCCCTGGTCAACACAGGACTCCAAGTCAGAACATCCCGATAGAATCGTCTGAAAGTAGGTTTGGAAGGGGCCTGCAAGGCCATCTAATCCAGCCCCCTGCTCAACGTAGGACTCCAAGTCAGAGCAGCCCTATCGAATCATTGGAAAGTAGGGTTGGGGTGGCCTGCAAGGCCATCTAGTCCAACCCCCTGCTTGAGGCAGGATTCCAAGTCACAGCATCCCTGTAGAATAATCAAAAAGTAGGGTTGGAAAGGGCCTGCAAGGCCATCTAGTCCAGCCCCCTGCTCAACGCAGGACTCCAATTCAAAGCAGCCCTACAGAATCATCGAAAAGTAGGGTTGGGAGGGGCCGACAAGACCATCTAGTCCAGCCAACTGCTCAATGCAGGACTCCAAGTCAGAGCATCCCTACAGAATGATCGATAATAAGGTTGGAAGGCACCTGCAAGACCATGTAGTCCAACCCCATGCTCAATGCAGGACTCCAAGTCAGAGCATCCCTATAGAATTATCAAAAGTTAGGGTTGGAAGGCGCCTACAGGACCATCTTCCAGCCCCCTGCTCAACGCAGGACTCCAAGTCAGAGCATCCCTATAGAATGATTGAAAGTAGGGTTGGAAGGGGCCTGCACGACCATCTAGTCCAGCCCCATGGTCAACGCAGGACTCCAAGTCAGAGCATCCCTATAGAATCATCTGAAAGTAGGGTTCGAAGGGGCCTGCAAGGCCATCGAATCCAGCCCCCTGCTCAACGTAGGACTCCAAGTGAGGGCAGCCCTATAGAATCATTGGAAAGAAGGGTTGGGGGGGGCCTGCAAGGCCATCTAGTCCAACCCCCTACTCCAGGCAGGACTCCAGGTCAGAGCATCCCTATAGAATGATCGAAAATAGGGTTGGAAGGCGCCTGCAAGACCACGTATTCCAACCCCGTGCTCAACGCAGGACTCCAAGTCAGAGCATCCTTATCGAATCATCTGAAAGTCGGGTTGTAAGTGGCCTGCAAGACCATCTAGTCCAGCCCCATGGTCAACGCAGGACTCCAAGTCAGAGCATCCCTATAGAATCATCTTTAAGTAGGGTTCGAAGGGCCCTGCAAGGCCATCTAATCCAGCCCCCTGTTCAACCTAGGACTCCAAGTCAGAGCAGCCCTACAGAATCTTTGGAAAGTAGGGTTGGGGAGGCCTGCAAGGCCATCTAGTCGAACCCTCTGCTCCCGGCAGGACTCCAGGTCAGAGCATCCCTATAGAATGATCGAAAATAGGGTTGGAAGGCGCCTGCAAGACCATGTATTCCAACCCCGTGCCTAACGCAGGACTCCAAGTCAGAGCATCCTTATCGAATCATCTGAAAGTAGGGTTGGAAGTGGCCTGCAAGACCATCTAGTCCAGTCCCCTGTTCAACGCAGGACTCCAAGCCAGAGCATCCCTATAGAATCCTCGAAAATAAGAGTTGGAAGGGGCTTGCAAGACCATCTAGTCCAACGCCCTGCTCAACGCAGGACTCCAAGTCAGAGCATCCCTATAGAATCATCTGAAAGTAGGGTTGGAGGGGGCCTTCAAGACCATCTTGTCCAGCCCTCTGCTCAACGCAGGATTCCAAGTCAGAGCATCCCTATAGAATCATCAGAAAGTAGGGTTGGAAGTGGCCTGCAAGACCATCTAGTCCAACCCCTTGCTCAACACAGGCCACCGAGTAAGAGCATCCCTATAGAATCATCTGAAAGTAGGGTTGGAAGCGGCCTGAAAGGCCATCTAATCCAGCCCCCTGCTCAACGTAGGACTCAAAGTCAGAGTAGCCCTATAGAATCATTGGAAAGTATGGTTGGGGGGGCCTGCAAGGACATCTAGTCCAACCCCCTACTCAAGGCAGGACTCCAAGTCACAGCATCCGTATAGAATAATCAAAAAGTAGGGTTGGGGGCGGCCTGCAAGGCCATCTAGTCCAACCCCCTACTCCAGGCAAGACTCCAGGTCAGAGCATCCCTATAGAATGATTGAAAATAGGGTTGGAAGGCGCCTGCAAGACCATGTATTCCAACCCCGTGCTCAACGCAGGACTCCAAGTCAGAGCATCCTTATCGAATCATCTGAAAGTCGGGTTGTAAGTGGCCTGCAAGACCATCTAGTCCAGCCCCCTGCTCAACGCAGGACTCCAAGTCAGAGCATCCCTATAGAATTATCAAAAGTTAGGGTTGGAAGGCGGCTGCAGGACCATCATCCAGCCCCCTGCTCAACGCAGGTCTCCACGTCAGAGCATCCCTATAGAATGATTGAAAATAGGGTTGGAAGGGGCCTGCAAGTCCATCTAGTCCAGCCCCCTGTTCAACGTAGGACTCCAAGTCAGAGCATCCCTATAGAATCATCTGAAAGTAGGGTTGGGGAGGCCTGCAAGGCCATCTAGTCCAACCCCCTGCTCCAGGCAGGACTCCAGGTCAGAGCATCCCTATAGAATGATCGAATATAGGGTTGGAAGGCGCCTGCAAGACCATGTATTCCAACCCCGTGCCTAACGCAGGACTCCAAGTCAGAGCATCCTTATCGAATCATCTGAAAGTAGGGTTGGAAGTGGCCTGCAAGACAATCTAGTCCAGTCCCCTGTTCAACGCAGGACTCCAAGTCAGAGCATCCCTATAGAATCCTCGAAAATAAGAGTTGGAAGGGGCTTGCAAGACCATCTAGTCCAACGCCCTGCTCAACGCAGGACTCCAAGTCAGAGCATCCCAATAGAATCATCTGAAAGTAGGGTTGGAGGGGGCCTTCAAGACCATCTTGTCCAGCCCCCTGCTCAACGCAGGATTCCAATTCAGAGCATCCCTATAGAATCATCAGAAAGTAGGGTTGGAAGGGGCCTACAAGACCATCTAGTCCAACCCCTTGCTCAACACAGGACACCGAGTAAGAGCATCCCTATAGAATCATCTGAAAGTAGGGTTGGAAGGGGACTGCAAGGCCATCTAATCCAGCCCCCTGCTCAACGTAGGACTCCAAGTCAGAGTAGCCCTATAGAATCATTGGAAAGTATGGTTGGGGGGGCCTGCAAGGCCATCTAGTCCAACCCCCTACTCAAGGCAGGACTCCAAGTCACAGCATCCGTATAGAATAATCAAAAAGTAGGGGTGGGAGGGGTCTGCAGGACCATCTAAACCAGCCCCCTGCTCAACGCAGGACTCCAAGTCAGAGCACCCTATAGTATCATCAAAAGCTAGGGTTGGAAGGGTCCGGCAAGACCATCTAGTCCAGCCTCCTGCTTAAAGCAGGACTCCAAGTCAGAGCATCCCCATAGAATAACCGAAAATAGGGTTGGGATGGGTCTGCAAGACCATCTACTCCAGCCCCCTGCTCAATTCAGGACTCCAAGTCAGAGCATCCCTATAGAATGATCAAAAAGTAGGGTTGGAATGAGCCTGCAAAACCTCCTAATCCAGCCTCCTGCTCAATGCAGGACTCCGAGTCAGAGCATCCCTATAGAATGATTGAAAATAGGGTTGGGAGGGGTCTGCAAGACAATCTAGTCCAACCCCGTGCTCAACGCAGGACTCCAAGGCAGAGCATCCCTATAGAATGATGGAAAATAGGGTTGGAAGGGGCCTGCAAGACCATCTAGTCCAGCCAACTGCTCAATGCAGGACTCCAAGTCAGAGCATCCCTATAGAATGATCGATAATAAGGTTGGAAGGCGCCTGCAAGACCATGTATTCCAACCCCATGCTCAATGCAGGACTCCAAGTCAGAGCATCCCTATAGAATTATCAAAAGTTAGGGTTGGAAGGCGCCTGCAGGACCATGTTCCAGCCCCCTGCTCAACGCAGGACTCCAAGTCAGAGCATCCCTATAGAATGATTGAAAATAGGGATGGAAGGGGCCTGCAAGACCATCTAGTCCAGCCCCATGGTCAATGCAGGACTCCAAGTCAGAGCATCCCTATAGAATCATCTGAAAGTAGGGTTCGAAGGGGCCTGCAAGGGCATCGAATCCAGCCCCCTGCTCAACGTAGGACTCCAAGTGAGGGCAGCCCTATAGAATCATTGGAAAGAAGGGTTGGGGGGGGTCTGCAAGGCCATCTAGTCCAACCCGCTACTCCAGGCAGGACTCCAGGTCAGAGCATCCCTATAGAATGATTGCAAATAGGGTTGGAAGGCGCCTGCAAGACCATGTATTCCAACCCCGTGCTCAACGCAGGACTCCAAGTCAGAGCATCCTTATCGAATCATCTGAAAGTCGGGTTGTAAGTGGCCTGCAAGACCATCTAGTCCAGCCCCCTGCTCAACGCAGGACTCCAAGTCAGAGCATCCCTATAGAATTATCAAAAGTTAGGGTTGGAAGGCGCCTGCAGGACCATCATCCAGCCCCCTGCTCAACGCAGGACTCCACGTCAGAGCATCCCTATAGAATGATTGAAAATAGGGTTGGAAGGGGCCTGCAAGACCATCTAGTCCAGACCCATGGTCAATGCAGGACTCCAAGTCAGAGCATCCCTATAGAATCATCTTTAAGTAGGGTTCGAAGGGCCCTGCAAGGCCATCTAATCCAGCCCCCTGTTCAACCTAGGACTCCAAGTCAGAGCAGCCCTATAGAATCTTTGGAAAGTAGGGTTGGGGAGGCCTGGAAGGCCATCTAGTCGAACCCCCTGCTCCCGGCAGGACTCCAGGTCAGAGCATCCCTATAGAATGATCGAAAATAGGGTTGGAAGGCGCCTGAAAGACCATGTATTCCAACCCCGTGCCTAACGCAGGACTCCAACTCAGAGCATCCTTATCGAATCATCTGAAAGTAGAGTTGGAAGTGGCCTGCAAGACCATCTAGTCCAGTCCCCTGTTCAACGCAGGACTCCAAGCCAGAGCATCCCTATAGAATCCTCGAAAATAAGAGTTGGAAGGGGCTTGCAAGACCATCTAGTCCAACGCCCTGCTCAACGCAGGAGTCCAAGTCAGAGCATCCCTATAGAATCATCTGAAAGTAGGGTTGGAGGGGGCCTTCAAGACCATCTTGTCCAGCCCCCTGCTCAACGCAGGATTCCAAGTCAGAGCATCCCTATAGAATCATCAGAAAGTAGGGTTGGAAGGGGTCTGCAAGACCATCTAGTCCAACCCCTTCCTCAACACAGGCCACCGAGTAAGAGCATCCCTATAGAATCATCTGAAAGTAGGGTTGGAAGCGGCCTGCAAGGCCATCTAATCCAGCCCCCTGCTCAACGTAGGACTCCAAGTCAGAGCAGCCCTATAGAATCATTGGAAAGTATGGTTGGGGGGGCCTGCAAGGCCATCTAGTCCAACCCCCTGCTCAAGGGAGGACTCCAAGTCAGAGCATCCCTATAGAATGGTCGATAATAGGTTTGGAAGGCGCCTGCAAGACCATCTAGTCCAACCCCCTGCTCAACGCAGGACTCCAAGGCAGAGCATCCCTATAGAATGATGGAAAATAGGGTTGGAAGTGGCCTGCAAGACAATTTAGTCCAGCCCCCTGCTCAACGCAGGATTCCAAGTCAGAGCATCCCTATAGAATCATTAGAAAGTAGGGTTGGAAGGGGCCTGCAAGGCCATCTAATCCAGCCCCCTGCTCAACGTAGGACTCCAAGTCAGAGCAGCCCTATAGAATCATAGGAAAGTAGGGTTGGGCGGGCCTGCAAGGCCATCTAGTCCAACCCCCTGCTCAAGGGAGGACTCCAAGTCAGAGCATCCCTATAGAATCATCAGAAAGTAGGGTTGGAAGGGGCCTGCAAGACCATCTAGTCCAACCCCTTGCTCAACACAGGACACCGAGTAAGAGCATCCCTATAGAATCATCTGAAAGTAGGGTTGGAAGGGGCCTGCAAGGCCATCTAATCCAGCCCCCTGCTCAACGTAGGA
Organism: Heloderma suspectum; assembly: GCF_057233095.1. Classification (NCBI taxonomy): domain Eukaryota; kingdom Metazoa; phylum Chordata; class Lepidosauria; order Squamata; family Helodermatidae; genus Heloderma; species Heloderma suspectum. The sequence goes on from NC_139475.1 coordinate 51,320,954, forward strand.
CTCCAAGTCAGAGTAGCCCTATAGAATCATTGGAAAGTATGGTTGGGGGGGCCTACAAGGCCATCTAGTCCAACCCCCTACTCAAGGTAGGACTCGAAGTCACAGCATCCGTATAGAATAATCAAAAAGTGGGGGTGGGAGGGGTCTGCAGGACCATCTAAACCAGCCCCCTGCTCAACGCAGGACTCCAAGTCAGAGCACCCTATAGTATCATCAAAAGCTAGGGTTGGAAGGGTCCGGCAAGACCATCTAGTCCAGCCTCCTGCTTAAAGCAGGACTCCAAGTCAGAGCATCCCCATAGAATAATCGAATATAGGGTTGGGATGGGTCTGCAAGACCATCTAGTCCAGCCCCCTGCTTAAAGCAGGGCTCCAAGTCAGAGCATCCCTATAGAATGATCAAAAATAGGGTTGGAAGGGGCCTACAAGACCATCTACTCCAGCCCCCTGCTCAATTCAGGACTCCAAGTCAGAGCATCCCTATAAAATCATCAAAAAGTAGGGTTGGAATGGGCCTGCAAAACCTCCTAATCCAGCCTCCTGCACAATGCAGGACTCCGAGTCAGAGCATCCCTATAGAATGATTGAAAATAGGGTTGGGAGGGGTCTGCAAGACAATCTAGTCCAGCCCCCTGCTCAATGAAGGACTCCAGGTCAGAGCATCCCTATAGAATGATCGGAAATAGGGCTGGAAGGCGCCTGCAAGACCATGTATTCCAACCCCGTGCTCAACGCAGGACTCCAAGGCAGAGCATCCCTGTAGAATGATGGAAAATAGGGTTGGAAGGGGCCTGCAAGACCATCTAGTCCAGCCAACTGCTCAATGCAGGACTCCAAGTCAGAGCATCCCTATAGAATGATTGCAAAAAGGGTTGGAAGGCGCCTGCAAGACCATGTATTCCAACCCCGTGCTCAACGCAGGACTCCAAGTCAGAGCATCCTTATCGAATCATCTGAAAGTCGGGTTGTAAGTGGCCTGCAAGACCATCTAGTCCAGCCCCCTGCTCAACGCAGGACTCCAAGTCAGAGCATCCCTATAGAATTATCAAAAGTTAGGGTTGGAAGGCGCCTGCAGGACCATCATCCAGCCCCCTACTCAACGCAGGACTCCACGTCAGAGCATCCCTATAGAATCATTGAAAATAGGGTTGGAAGGGGCCTGCAAGACCATCTAGTCGAGCCCCATGGTCAACGCAGGACTCCAAGTCAGAGCATCCCTATAGAATCATCTTTAAGTAGGGTTCGAAGGGCCCTGCAAGGCCATCTAATCCAGCCCCATGTTCAACCTAGGACTCGAAGTCAGATCAGCCCTATAGAATCTTTGGAAAGTAGGGTTGGGGAGGCCTGCAAGGCCATCTAGTCGAACCCCCTGCTCCCGGCAGGACTCCAGGTCAGAGCATCCCTATAGAATGATCGAAAATAGGGTTGGAAGGCACCTGCAAGACCATGTATTCCAACCCCGTGCCTAACGCAGGACTCCAAGCCAGAGCATCCCTATAGAATCCTCGAAAATAAGAGTTGGAAGGGGCTTGCAAGACCATCTAGTCCAACGCCCTGCTCAACGCAGGACTCCAAGTCAGAGCATCCCTATAGAATCATTTGAAAGTTGGGTTGGAGGGGGCCTTCAAGACCATCTTGTCCAGCCCCCTGCTCAACGCAGGATTCCAAGTCAGAGCATCCCTATAGAATCATCTGAAAGTAGGGTTGGAAGCGGCCTGCAAGGCCATCTAATCCAGCCCCCTGCTCAACGTAGGACTCCAAGTCAGAGCAGCCCTATAGAATCATTGGAAAGTAGGGTTGGACGGGCCTGCAAGGCCATCTAGACCAACCCCCTGCTCAAGAGAGGACTCCAAGTCACAGCATCCCTATAGAAATATCAGAAAGTAGGGTTGGAAGGGGCCTACAAGACCATCTAAACCAGCCCCCTGCTCAACGCAGGACTCCAAGTCAGAGCATCACCATAGAATAATCGAAAATAGGGTTGGGAGGGGCCTCCAAGACCATCTAGTCCAGCCCCCTCCTTAACGCAGGACTCCAAGTCAGAGCATCCCTATAGAATGATCAAAAATAGGGTTGGAAGGGGCCTACAAGACCATTTACTCCAGCCCCCTGCTCAATTGAGGACTCCAAGTGAGAGCATCCCTATAGAAATATTGAAAATAGGGTTGGACTGTCCGGCAAGACCATCTAGTCCAGCCCCCTGCTCAAGGCAGGACCCCAAGTCAAAGCATTCCTATAGAATGACTGAAAATAGGGTTGGGAGGGGTCTGCAAGACAATCTAGTCCAGCCCCCTGCTCAATGAAGGACTCCAGGTCAGAGCATCCCTATAGAATCATCTGAAAGTAGGTTTGGAAGGGGCCTGCAAGGCCATCTAATCCAGCCCCCTGCTCAACGTAGGACTCCAAGTCAGAGCAGCCCTATCGAATCATTGGAAAGTAGGGTTGGGGTGGCCTGCAAGGCCATCTAGTCCAACCCCCTGCTTGAGGAAGGACTCCAAGTCACAGCATCCCTATAGAATAATCAAAAAGTAGGGTTGGAAAGGGCCTGCAAGGCCATCTAGTCCAGCCCCCTGCTCAACGCAGGACTCCAAGTCAAAGCAGCCCTACAGAATCATCGAAAAGTAGGGTTGGGAGGGGCCGACAAGACCATCTAGTCCAGCCCCCTGCTCAACACAGGACTCCCAAGTCAGAGCACCCCTATAGCATCATCAAAAAGTAGGGTTGGAAGGGGCCTGCAAGACCATCTAGTCCAGCCCCATGCTCAACGCAGGACTCCCAAGGCACAGCATCCCTATATTGTCAGCAAAGGTAGGGTTGGAAGGGGCCTGCAAGGCCATCCCTATAAAATCATCAAAAAGTAGGGTTGGAATGGGCCTGCAAAACCTCCTAATCCAGCCTCCTGCTCAATTCAGGACTCCAAGTCAGAGCATCCCTATAGAATGATCAAAAATAGGGTTGGAAGGGGCCTACAAGACCATCTACTCCAGCCCCCTGCTCAATTCAGGACTCCAAGTCAGAGCATCCCTATAAAATCATCAAAAAGTAGGGTTGGAATGGGCCTGCAAAACCTCCTAATCCAGCCTCCTGCTCAATGCAGGACTCCGAGTCAGAGCATCCCTATAGAATGATTGAAAATAGGGTTGGGAGCGGTCTGCAAGACAATCTAGTCCAGCCCCATGCTCAATGAAGGACTCCAGGTCAGAGCATCCCTATAGAATGATCGAAAATAGGGTTGGAAGGCGCCTGCAAGACCATGTATTCCAACCCCGTGCTCAACGCAGGACTCCAAGGCAGAGCATCCCTATAGAATGATGGAAAATAGGGTTGGAAGGGGCCTGCAAGACCATCTAGTCCAGCCAACTGCTCAATGCAGGACTCCAAGTAAGAGCATCCCTATAGAATGATTGCAAATAGGGTTGGAAGGCCCCTGCAAGACGATGTATTCCAACCCCGTGCTCAACGCAGGACTCCAAGTCAGAGCATCCTTATTGAATCATCTGAAAGTAGGGTTGGAAGGAGCCTGCAAGACCATCTAGTCCAGCCCCCTGCTCAACGCAGGACTCAGAGCAGCCCTATAGAATTATCAAAAGGAAGTGTTGGAAGGGGTCTGCAAGACCATCTAGTCCAGCCCCCTGCTCAACGCAGGACTCCAAGTCATTGGATCCCTATAGAATCATCTGAAAGTAGGGTTTGAGGGCGCCTTCAAGGCCATCTACTCCAGCCCCCTTCTCAATTCAGGACTCCAAGTGAGAGCATCCCTATAGAAATATTGAAAATAGGGTTGGACTGTCCGGCAAGACCATTTAGTCCAGCCCCCTGCTCAATGCAGGACTCCAAGTCAGAGCATCCCTATAGAATGATTGAAATTATGGTTGGAAGGGGCCTACAAGACCATCTAGTCCAGCCCCCTGCTCAACCCAGGATTCCAAGTCAGAGCATCCCTTTAGAATGATCGAAAATATAGTTGGAAGGGGCCTACAAGAAGATCTACTCCAGTCCCCTACACAATGCAGGACTCCAAGTCAGAGCATCCCTATAGAATGATCGATAATAAGGTTGGAAGGTGCCTGCAAGACCATGTAGTCCAACCCCATGCTCAATGCAGGACTCCAAGTCAGAGCATCCCTATAGAATCATCTGAAAGTAGGGTTGGAAGTAACCAGCAAGACCATCTAGTCCAGCCCCCTGCTCAAGGCAGGACTCCAAGTCACAGCATCCCTATAGAATTATCAAAAGTTAGGGTTGGAAGGCGCCTGCAGGACCATCTTCCAGCCCCCTGCTCAACGCAGGACTCCAAGTCAGAGCATCCCTATAGAATCATCTGAAAGTAGGGTTGGAAGGGGCCGGCAAGACCATCTAGTCCATCCCCCTGCTCTACGCAGGACTCCAAGTCAGAGCATCCCTACAGAATGATCGGAAATATGGTTGGAAGGGGCCTGCAAGACCATCCAGTCCAGCCCCCTGGTCAACACAGGACTCCAGGTCAGAGCATCCCTATAGAATCATTGAAAAGTAGGGTTGGGATGGGCCTGCAAGACCATCTAGTCCAACCCCCTGCTCAACGCAGGACTCCAAGGCAGAGCATCCCTATAGAATGATGGAAAATAGGGTTGGAAGGGGTCTGCAAGACCATCTAGTCCAGCCAACTCCTCAATGCAGGACTCCAAGTCAGAGCATCCCTATAGAATGGTCGATAATAGGTTTGGAAGGCGCCTGCAAGACCATCTAGTCCAACCCCCTGCTCAACGCAGGACTCCAAGGCAGAGCATCCCTATAGAATGATGGAAAATAGGGTTGGAAGTGGCCTGCAAGACAATTTAGTCCAGCCCCCTGCTCAACGCAGGATTCCAAGTCAGAGCATCCCTATAGAATCATTAGAAAGTAGGGTTGGAAGGGGCCTGCAAGGCCATCTAATCCAGCCCCCTGCTCAACGTAGGACTCCAAGTCAGAGCAGCCCTATAGAATCATAGGAAAGTAGGGTTGGGCGGGCCTGCAAGGCCATCTAGTCCAACCCCCTGCTCAAGGGAGGACTCCAAGTCAGAGCATCCCTATAGAATCATCAGAAAGTAGGGTTGGAAGGGTCCTGCAAGACCATCTAGTCCAACCCCTTGCTCAACACAGGACACCGAGTAAGAGCATCCCTATAGAATCATCTGAAAGTAGGGTTGGAAGGGGCCTGCAAGGCCATCTAATCCAGCCCCCTGCTCAACGTAGGACTCCAAGTCAGAGTAGCCCTATAGAATCATTGGAAAGTATGGTTGGGGGGGCCTACAAGGCCATCTAGTCCAACCCCCTACTCAAGGTAGGACTCGAAGTCACAGCATCCGTATAGAATAATCAAAAAGTGGGGGTGGGAGGGGTCTGCAGGACCATCTAAACCAGCCCCCTGCTCAACGCAGGACTCCAAGTCAGAGCACCCTATAGTATCATCAAAAGCTAGGGTTGGAAGGGTCCGGCAAGACCATCTAGTCCAGCCTCCTGCTTAAAGCAGGACTCCAAGTCAGAGCATCCCCATAGAATAATCGAATATAGGGTTGGGATGGGTCTGCAAGACCATCTAGTCCAGCCCCCTGCTTAAAGCAGGGCTCCAAGTCAGAGCATCCCTATAGAATGATCAAAAATAGGGTTGGAAGGGGCCTACAAGACCATCTACTCCAGCCCCCTGCTCAATTCAGGACTCCAAGTCAGAGCATCCCTATAAAATCATCAAAAAGTAGGGTTGGAATGGGCCTGCAAAACCTCCTAATCCAGCCTCCTGCACAATGCAGGACTCCGAGTCAGAGCATCCCTATAGAATGATTGAAAATAGGGTTGGGAGGGGTCTGCAAGACAATCTAGTCCAGCCCCCTGCTCAATGAAGGACTCCAGGTCAGAGCATCCCTATAGAATGATCGGAAATAGGGCTGGAAGGCGCCTGCAAGACCATGTATTCCAACCCCGTGCTCAACGCAGGACTCCAAGGCAGAGCATCCCTGTAGAATGATGGAAAATAGGGTTGGAAGGGGCCTGCAAGACCATCTAGTCCAGCCAACTGCTCAATGCAGGACTCCAAGTCAGAGCATCCCTATAGAATGATTGCAAAAAGGGTTGGAAGGCGCCTGCAAGACCATGTATTCCAACCCCGTGCTCAACGCAGGACTCCAAGTCAGAGCATCCTTATCGAATCATCTGAAAGTCGGGTTGTAAGTGGCCTGCAAGACCATCTAGTCCAGCCCCCTGCTCAACGCAGGACTCCAAGTCAGAGCATCCCTATAGAATTATCAAAAGTTAGGGTTGGAAGGCGCCTGCAGGACCATCATCCAGCCCCCTACTCAACGCAGGACTCCACGTCAGAGCATCCCTATAGAATCATTGAAAATAGGGTTGGAAGGGGCCTGCAAGACCATCTAGTCGAGCCCCATGGTCAACGCAGGACTCCAAGTCAGAGCATCCCTATAGAATCATCTTTAAGTAGGGTTCGAAGGGCCCTGCAAGGCCATCTAATCCAGCCCCATGTTCAACCTAGGACTCGAAGTCAGATCAGCCCTATAGAATCTTTGGAAAGTAGGGTTGGGGAGGCCTGCAAGGCCATCTAGTCGAACCCCCTGCTCCCGGCAGGACTCCAGGTCAGAGCATCCCTATAGAATGATCGAAAATAGGGTTGGAAGGCACCTGCAAGACCATGTATTCCAACCCCGTGCCTAACGCAGGACTCCAAGCCAGAGCATCCCTATAGAATCCTCGAAAATAAGAGTTGGAAGGGGCTTGCAAGACCATCTAGTCCAACGCCCTGCTCAACGCAGGACTCCAAGTCAGAGCATCCCTATAGAATCATTTGAAAGTTGGGTTGGAGGGGGCCTTCAAGACCATCTTGTCCAGCCCCCTGCTCAACGCAGGATTCCAAGTCAGAGCATCCCTATAGAATCATCTGAAAGTAGGGTTGGAAGCGGCCTGCAAGGCCATCTAATCCAGCCCCCTGCTCAACGTAGGACTCCAAGTCAGAGTAGCCCTATAGAATCATTGGAAAGTATGGTTGGGAGGGCCTGCAAGGCCATCTAGTCCAACCCCCTACTCAAGGCAGGACTCCAAGTCACAGCATCCGTATAGAATAATCAAAAATAGGGTTGGAAGGCACCTGCAAGACCATGTATTCCAACCCCGTGCCTAACGCAGGACTCCAAGCCAGAGCATCCCTATAGAATCCTCGAAAATAAGAGTTGGAAGGGGCTTGCAAGACCATCTAGTCCAACGCCCTGCTCAACGCAGGACTCCAAGTCAGAGCATCCCTATAGAATCATTTGAAAGTTGGGTTGGAGGGGGCCTTCAAGACCATCTTGTCCAGCCCCCTGCTCAACGCAGGATTCCAAGTCAAAGCATCCCTATAGAATCATCTGAAAGTAGGGTTGGAAGCGGCCTGCAAGGCCATCTAATCCAGCCCCCTGCTCAACGTAGGACTCCAAGTCAGAGTAGCCCTATAGAATCATTGGAAAGTATGGTTGGGAGGGCCTGCAAGGCCATCTAGTCCAACCCCCTACTCAAGGCAGGACTCCAAGTCACAGCATCCGTATAGAATAATCAAAAAGTAGGGGTGGGAGGGGTCTGCAGGACCATCTAAACCAGCCCCCTGCTCAACGCAGGACTCCAAGTCAGAGCACCCTATAGTATCATCAAAAGCTAGGGTTGGAAGGGTCCGGCAAGACCATCTAGTCCAGCCTCCTGCTTAAAGCAGGACTCCAAGTCAGAGCATCCCCATAGAATAATCGAAAATAGGGTTGGAATGGATCTGCAAGACCATCTAGTCCTGCCCCCTGCTTAAAGCAGGACTCCAAGACAGAGCATCCCTATAGAATGAACAAAAATAGGGTTGGAAGGGGCCTACAAGACCATCTACTCCAGCCCCCTGCTCAATTCAGGACTCCAAGTCAGAGCATCCTTATAAAATCATCAAAAAGTAGGGTTGGAATGGGTCTGCAAAACCTCCTAAACCAGCCTCCTGCTCAATGCAGGACTCCGAGTCAGAGCATCCCTATAGAATGATTGAAAATAGGGTTGGGAGGGGTCTGCAAGACAATCTAGTCCAGCCCCCTGCTCAATGAAGGACTACAGGTCAGAGCATCCCTATAGAATGATCGAAAATAGGGTTGGAAGGCGCCTGCAAGACCATCTAGTCCAGCCAACTGCTCAATGCTGGACTCCAAGTCAGAGCATCCCTATAGAATGATCGATAATAAGGTTGGAAGGCGCCTGCAAGACCATCTAGTCCAGCCCCCTGCTCAAGGCAGGACTCCAAGTCACAGCATCCCTATAGAATTATCAAAAGTTAGGGTTGGAAGGCGCCTGCAGGACCATCTTCCAGCCCCCTGCTCAACGCAGGACTCCAAGTCAGAGCATCCCTATAGAATCATCTGAAAGTAGGGTTGGAAGGGGGGTGGAAGGCCATCTAATCCAGCCCCCTGCTCAACGTAGGACTCCAAGTCAGGGCAGCCCTATAGAATCATTGGAAAGTAGGGTTGGAAGGGGCCGGCAAGACCATCTAGTCCAATCCCTGCTCAACGCAGGACTCCAAGTCAGAGCATCCCTACAGAATGATTGGAAATATGGTTGGAAGGGGCCTGCAAGACCATCCAGTCCAGCCCCCTGGTCAACACAGGACTCCAGGTCAGAGCATCCCTATAGAATCATTGAAAAGTAGGGTTGGGATGGGCCTGCAAGACCATCTAGTCCAACCCCCTGCTCAACGCAGGACTCCAAGGCAGAGCATCCCTATAGAATGATGGAAAATAGGGTTGGAAGGGGTCTGCAAGACCATCTAGTCCAGCCAACTGCTCAATGCAGGACTCCAAGTCAGAGCATCCCTATAGAATGGTCGATAATAGGGTTGGAAGGCGCCTGCAAGACCATGTAGTCCAACCCCGTTCTCAATGCAGGACTCCAAGTCAGAGCATCACTATAGAATCATCTGAAAGTACGGTTGGAAGTGGCCTGCAAGACAATCTAGTCCAGCCCCCTGCTCAACGCAGGATTCCAAGTCAGAGCATCCCTATAGAATCATTAGAAAGTAGGGTTGGAAGGGGCCTGCAAGGCCATCTAATCCAGCCCCCTGCTCAACGTAGGACTCCAAGTCAGAGCAGCCCTATAGAATCATTGGAAAGTATGGTTGGGGGGGCCTGCAAGGCCATCTAGTCCAACCCCCTACTCAAGGCAGGACTCCAAGTCACAGCATCCGTATAGAATAATCAAAAAGTAGGGGTGGGAGGGGTCTGCAGGACCATCTAAACCAGCCCCCTGCTCAACGCAGGACTCCAAGTCAGAGCACCCTATAGAATGATTGAAAATAGGGTTGGGAGGGGTCTGCAAGACAATCTAGTCCAGCCCCCTGCTCAATGAAGGACTCCAGGTCAGAGCATCCCTATAGAATGATGGAAAATAGGGTTGGAAGGCGCCTGCAAGACCATCTAGTCCAGCCAACTGCTCAATGCAGGACTCCAAGTCAGAGCATCCCTATAGAATGATCGATAATAAGGTTGGAAGGCGCCTGCAAGACCATGTAGTCCAAACCCATGCTCAATCCAGGACTCCAAGTCAGAGCATCCCTATAGAATCATCTGAAAGTAGGGTTGGAAGTAACCTGCAAGACCATCTAGTCCAGCCCCCTGCTCAACCCAGGACTCCAAGTCAGAGCATCCCTATAGAATCATTGAAAAGTAGGGTTGGAAGGGGCCTCCAAGACCATCTAGTCCAGCCAACTGCTCAATGCAGGACTCCAAGTCAGAGCATCCCTATAGAATGATCGATAATAGGGTTGGAAGGCGCCTGCAAGACCATGTAGTCCAACCCCGTGCTCAATGCAGGACTCCAAGTCAGTGCATCCCTACAGAATCATCTGAATGTACGGTTGGAGGTGGCCTGCAAGACAATCTAGTCCAGCCCCCTGCTCAACGCAGGACTCCAAGTCAGAGCATCCGTATAGAATCATCAGAAAGTAGGGTTGGAAGGGGCCTGCAAGACCTTCTAGTCCAACCCCTTGCTCAACACAGGACACCGAGTAAGAGCATCCCTATACAATCATCTGAAAGTAGGGTTCGAAGGGGCCTCCAAGGCCATCTAATCCAGCCCCCTGCTCAACGCAGGACTCCAAGCCAGAGCATCCCTATAGAATGATCTAAAATAGGGGTGGAAGGGGCCTGCAAGACCATCTAGTCTAACCCCCTGCTCAATGCAGGACTCTAAGAGCATCCGTATAGAATCATCTGAAAGTACGGTTGGAAGGGGCCTGCAAGACCATCTAGTCCAACCCCTTGCTCAACACAGGACTCCGAGTCAGAGCATCCCTATACAATGAACGAAAATAGGGTTGGAAGGGGCCGGCAAGACCATCTAGTCCAGCCCCCTGCTCAACGCAGGACTCCAAGTCATAGTTTCCCAATAGAATGATCGAAAATAGGGTTGGAAGGGGCCTGCAAGACCATCTAGTCCAACCCCCTGCTCAACGCAGGACTCCTAGTCAGAGTTTCCCTATAGAATGATCGAAAATAGGGTTGGAAGTGGCCTGCAAGACCATCTAGTCCAACCCCCTGCTCAACGCAGGACTCCAAGTCAGAGCATCCCTAAGGAATCATCTGAAAGTAGGGTTGGAAGTGGCCTGCAAGACTATCTAATCCAGCCCCCTCCTCAACGTAGGACTCTAAGTCAGAGCATCCCTATAGAATCATCGAAAATAGAGTTGGAAGGAACCTGCAAGACCATCTAGTCCAACCCCTTGCTCAACGCAGGACTCCAAATCAGAGCATCCCTATAGAATGATCGAAAATAGGGTTGGAAGGCGCCTGCAAGACCATGGATTCCAACCCCGTGCTCAACGCAGGACTCCAAGTCAGAGCATCCTTATCGAATCATCTGAAAGTAGGGTTGGAAGTGGCCTGCAAGACCATCTAGTCCAGCCCCCTGCTCAACGCAGGACTCCAAGTCAGAGCATCCCTATAGAATTATCAAAAGTTAGGGTTGGAAGGCGCCTGCAGGACCATCTTCCAGCCCCCTGCTCAACGCAGGACTCCAAGTCAGAGCATCCCTATAGAATGATTGAAAATAGGGTTGGAAGGGTCCTCCAAGACCATCCAGGGCACCCCCTGCTCAACGCAGGACTCCAAGTCAGAGTATCCCTCTAGAATCATCGAAAATAGAGTTGGAAGGGGCCTGCAAGACCATCTAGTCCAACCCCCTGCTCAATGCAGGACTCCAAGACAGAGCATCCCTATAGAATCATCAAAAGGTAGGGTTGGAAGGCGGCTGCAAGACCATCTTAGTCCAGACCCTTGCTCAACACAGTACTCCAAGTCAGAGCATCCCTATAGAATCATCGAAAATAGAGTTGGAAGGGACCTCCAAGACCATCTAGTCCAACCCCCTGCTCAACGCAGGACTTCAAGTCAGAGCATCCCTATAGAATCATCTCAAAGTAGGGTTGGAAGTGGCCTGCAAGACTATCTAATCCAGCCCCCTGCTCAACGTAGGACTCCAAGTCAGAGCATCCCTATAGAATTATCAAAAGTTAGGGTTGGAAGTGGCCTGCAGGACCATCTTCCAGCCCCCTGCTCAACGCAGGACTCCAAGTCAGAGCATCCCTATAGAATGATTGAAAATAGGGTTGGAAGGGGCCTGCAAGACCATGTATTCCAACCCCATGCTCAACGCAGGACTCCAAGTCAGAGCAGCCCTATAGAATCATTGGAAAGTAGGGTTGGGGGGGCCTGCAAGGCCATCTAGTCCAAGCCCCTGCTCCAGGCAGGACTCCAGGTCAGAGCATCCCTATAGAATCATCGAAAATAGGGTTGGAAGGCACCTGCAAGACCATGTATTCCAACCCCGTGCTCAACGCAGGACTCCAAGTCAGAGCATCCTTATCGAATCATCTGAAAGTAGGGCTGGAAGTGGCCTGCCAGGCCATCTAGTCCAACCCCCTGCTCAACGCAGGACTCCAAGTCAGAGCATCCCTATAGAATCATTTGAAAGTAGGGTTGGAAGTGGCCTGCAAGACTATCTAATCCAGCCCCCTGCTCAACGCAGGACTCCAAGTCAGAGCATCCCTATAGAATAATCAAAAAGTAGGGTTGGAAGGGGCATGCAAGCCCATCTAGTCCAACCCCCTGCTCAACGCAGGACTCCAAGTCAGAGTTTCCCTATAGAATGATCGAAAATAGGGTTGGAAGGCACCTGCAAGACCATGTATTCCAACCCCGTGCCTAACGCAGGACTCCAAGCCAGAGCATCCCTATAGAATCCTCGAAAATAAGAGTTGGAAGGGGCTTGCAAGACCATCTAGTCCAACGCCCTGCTCAACGCAGGACTCCAAGTCAGAGCATCCCTATAGAATCATTTGAAAGTTGGGTTGGAGGGGGCCTTCAAGACCATCTTGTCCAGCCCCCTGCTCAACGCAGGATTCCAAGTCAGAGCATCCCTATAGAATCATCTGAAAGTAGGGTTGGAAGCGGCCTGCAAGGCCATCTAATCCAGCCCCCTGCTCAACGTAGGACTCCAAGTCAGAGTAGCCCTATAGAATCATTGGAAAGTATGGTTGGGAGGGCCTGCAAGGCCATCTAGTCCAACCCCCTACTCAAGGCAGGACTCCAAGTCACAGCATCCGTATAGAATAATCAAAAAGTAGGGGTGGGAGGGGTCTGCAGGACCATCTAAACCAGCCCCCTGCTCAACGCAGGACTCCAAGTCAGAGCACCCTATAGTATCATCAAAAGCTAGGGTTGGAAGGGTCCGGCAAGACCATCTAGTCCAGCCTCCTGCTTAAAGCAGGACTTCAAGTCAGAGCATCCCCATAGAATAATCGAAAATAGGGTTGGAATGGATCTGCAAGACCATCTAGTCCTGCCCCCTGCTTAAAGCAGGACTCCAAGACAGAGCATCCCTATAGAATGAACAAAAATAGGGTTGGAAGGGGCCTACAAGACCATCTACTCCAGCCCCCTGCTCAATTCAGGACTCCAAGTCAGAGCATCCTTATAAAATCATCAAAAAGTAGGGTTGGAATGGGTCTGCAAAACCTCCTAAACCAGCCTCCTGCTCAATGCAGGACTCCGAGTCAGAGCATCCCTATAGAATGATTGAAAATAGGGTTGGGAGGGGTCTGCAAGACAATCTAGTCCAGCCCCCTGCTCAATGAAGGACTACAGGTCAGAGCATCCCTATAGAATGATCGAAAATAGGGTTGGAAGGCGCCTGCAAGACCATCTAGTCCAGCCAACTGCTCAATGCTGGACTCCAAGTCAGAGGATCCCTATAGAATGATCGATAATAAGGTTGGAAGGCGCCTGCAAGACCATGTAGTCCAACCCCATGCTCAATGCAGGACTCCAAGTCAGAGCATCCCTATAGAATCATCTGAAAGTAGGGTTGGAAGTAACCTGCAAGACCATCTAGTCCAGCCCCCTGCTCAAGGCAGGACTCCAAGTCACAGCATCCCTATAGAATTATCAAAAGTTAGGGTTGGAAGGCGCCTGCAGGACCATCTTCCAGCCCCCTGCTCAACGCAGGACTCCAAGTCAGAGCATCCCTATAGAATCATCTGAAAGTAGGGTTGGAAGGGGGGTGGAAGGCCATCTAATCCAGCCCCCTGCTCAACGTAGGACTCCAAGTCAGGGCAGCCCTATAGAATCATTGGAAAGTAGGGTTGGAAGGGGCCGGCAAGACCATCTAGTCCAATCCCTGCTCAACGCAGGACTCCAAGTCAGAGCATCCCTACAGAATGATCGGAAATATGGTTGGAAGGGGCCTGCAAGACCATCCAGTCCAGCCCCCTGGTCAACACAGGACTCCAGGTCAGAGCATCCCTATAGAATCATTGAAAAGTAGGGTTGGGATGGGCCTGCAAGACAATCTAGTCCAGCCCCCTGCTCAATGAAGGACTCCAGGTCAGAGCATCCCTATAGAATGATGGAAAATAGGGTTGGAAGGCGCCTGCAAGACCATCTAGTCCAGCCAACTGCTCAATGCAGGACTCCAAGTCAGAGCATCCCTATAGAATGATCGATAATAAGGTTGGAAGGCGCCTGCAAGACCATGTAGTCCAAACCCATGCTCAATGCAGGACTCCAAGTCAGAGCATCCCTATAGAATCATCTGAAAGTAGGGTTGGAAGTAACCTGCAAGACCATCTAGTCCAGCCCCCTGCTCAACCCAGGACTCCAAGTCAGAGCATCCCTATAGAATCATTGAAAAGTAGGGTTGGAAGGGGCCTCCAAGACCATCTAGTCCAGCCAACTGCTCAATGCAGGACTCCAAGTCAGAGCATCCCTATAGAATGATGGATAATAGGGTTGGAAGGCGCCTGCAAGACCATGTAGTCCAACCCCGTGCTCAATGCAGGACTCCAAGTCAGTGCATCCCTACAGAATCATCTGAATGTACGGTTGGAGGTGGCCTGCAAGACAATCTAGTCCAGCCCCCTGCTCAACGCAGGACTCCAAGTCAGAGCATCCGTATAGAATCATCAGAAAGTAGGGTTGGAAGGGGCCTGCAAGACCTTCTAGTCCAACCCCTTGCTCAACACAGGACACCGAGTAAGAGCATCCCTATACAATCATCTGAAAGTAGGGTTCGAAGGGGCCTCCAAGGCCATCTAATCCAGCCCCCTGCTCAACGCAGGACTCCAAGCCAGAGCATCCCTATAGAATGATCTAAAATAGGGGTGGAAGGGGCCTGCAAGACCATCTAGTCTAACCCCCTGCTCAATGCAGGACTCTAAGAGCATCCGTATAGAATCATCTGAAAGTACGGTTGGAAGGGGCCTGCAAGACCATCTAGTCCAACCCCTTGCTCAACACAGGACTCCGAGTCAGAGCATCCCTATACAATGAACGAAAATAGGGTTGGAAGGGGCCGGCAAGACCATCTAGTCCAGCCCCCTGCTCAACGCAGGACTCCAAGTCATAGTTTCCCAATAGAATGATCGAAAATAGGGTTGGAAGGGGCCTGCAAGACCATCTAGTCCAACCCGATGCTCAACGCAGGACTCCTAGTCAGAGTTTCCCTATAGAATGATCGAAAATAGGGTTGGAAGTGGCCTGCAAGACCATCTAGTCCAACCCCCTGCTCAACGCAGGACTCC
Source organism: Heloderma suspectum (assembly GCF_057233095.1). Taxonomy (NCBI): domain Eukaryota; kingdom Metazoa; phylum Chordata; class Lepidosauria; order Squamata; family Helodermatidae; genus Heloderma; species Heloderma suspectum. Next base: position 51,336,047 of record NC_139475.1, read on the forward strand.
AAGTCAGAGCATCCCTAAGGAATCATCTGAAAGTAGGGTTGGAAGTGGCCTGCAAGACTATCTAATCCAGCCCCCTCCTCAACGTAGGACTCTAAGTCAGAGCATCCCTATAGAATCATCGAAAATAGAGTTGGAAGGAACCTGCAAGACCATCTAGTCCAACCCCTTGCTCAACGCAGGACTCCAAATCAGAGCATCCCTATAGAATGATCGAAAATAGGGTTGGAAGGCGCCTGCAAGACCATGTATTCCAACCCCGTGCTCAACGCAGGACTCCAAGTCAGAGCATCCTTATCGAATCATCTGAAAGTAGGGATGGAAGTGGCCTGCAAGACCATCTAGTCCAGCCCCCTGCTCAACGCAGGACTCCAAGTCAGAGCATCCCTATAGAATTATCAAAAGTTAGGGTTGGAAGGCGCCTGCAGGACCATCTTCCAGCCCCCTGCTCAACGCAGGACTCCAAGTCAGAGCATCCCTATAGAATGATTGAAAATAGGGTTGGAAGGGTCCTCCAAGACCATCCAGGGCACCCCCTGCTCAACGCAGGACTCCAAGTCAGAGTATCCCTCTAGAATCATCGAAAATAGAGTTGGAAGGGGCCTGCAAGACCATCTAGTCCAACCCCCTGCTCAATGCAGGACTCCAAGACAGAGCATCCCTATAGAATCATCAAAAGGTAGGGTTGGAAGGCGGCTGCAAGACCATCTTAGTCCAGCCCCTTGCTCAACACAGTACTCCAAGTCAGAGCATCCCTATAGAATCATCGAAAATAGAGTTGGAAGGGACCTCCAAGACCATCTAGTCCAACCCCCTGCTCAACGCAGGACTCCAAGTCAGAGCATCCCTATAGAATCATCTCAAAGTAGGGTTGGAAGTGGCCTGCAAGACTATCTAATCCAGCCCCCTGCTCAACGTAGGACTCCAAGTCAGAGCATCCCTATAGAATTATCAAAAATTAGGGTTGGAAGTGGCCTACAGGACCATCTTCCAGCCCCCTGCTCAACGCAGGACTCCAAGTCAGAGCATCCCTATAGAATGATTGAAAATAGGGATGGAAGGGGCCTGCAAGACCATGTATTCCAACCCCATGCTCAACGCAGGACTCCAAGTCAGAGCAGCCCTATAGAATCATTGGAAAGTAGGGTTGGGGGGGCCTGCAAGGCCATCTAGTCCAAGCCCCTGCTCCAGGCAGGACTCCAGGTCAGAGCATCCCTATAGAATCATCGAAAATAGGGTTGGAAGGCACCTGCAAGACCATGTATTCCAACCCCGTGCTCAACGCAGGACTCCAAGTCAGAGCATCCTTATCGAATCATCTGAAAGTAGGGCTGGAAGTGGCCTGCAAGGCCATCTAGTCCAACCCCCTGCTCAACGCAGGACTCCAAGTCAGAGCATCCCTATAGAATCATTTGAAAGTAGGGTTGGAAGTGGCCTGCAAGACTATCTAATCCAGCCCCCTGCTCAACGCAGGACTCCAAGTCAGAGCATCCCTATAGAATAATCAAAAAGTAGGGTTGGAAGGGGCATGCAAGCCCATCTAGTCCAACCCCCTGCTCAACGCAGGACTCCAAGTCAGAGTTTCCCTATAGAATGATCGAAAATAGGGTTGGAAGGGGCCTGCAAGACCATCTAGTCCAACCCCCTGCTCAACGCAGGACTCCAAGTCAGAGCATCCCTAAGGAATCATCTGAAAGTAGGGTTGGAAGTGGCCTGCAAGACTCTCTAATCCAGCCCCCTCCTCAACGTAGGACTCCAAGTCAGAGCATCCCTATAGAATCATCGAAAATAGAGTTGGAAGGAACCTGCAAGACCATCTAGTCCAACCCCTTGCTCAACGCAGGACTCCAAATCAGAGCATCCCTATAGAATGATCGAAAATAGGGTTGGAAGGGGCCTGCAAGACCATGTATTCCAACCCCGTGCTCAACGCAGGACTCCAAGTCAGAGCATCCTTATCGAATCATCTGAAAGTAGGGTTGGAAGTGGCCTGCAAGACCATCTAGTCCAGCCCCCTGCTCAACGCAGGACTCCAAGTCAGAGCATCCCTATAGAATTATCAAAAGTTAGGGTTGGAAGGCGCCTGCAGGACCATCTTCCAGCCCCCTGCTCAACGCAGGACTCCAAGTCAGAGCATCCCTATAGAATGATTGAAAATAGGGTTGGAAGGGTCCTCCAAGACCATCCAGGGCACCCCCTGCTCAACGCAGGACTCCAAGTCAGAGTATCCCTCTAGAATCATCGAAAATAGAGTTGGAAGGGGCCTGCAAGACCATCTAGTCCAACCCCCTGCTCAATGCAGGACTCCAAGACAGAGCATCCCTATAGAATCATCAAAAGGTAGGGTTGGAAGGCGGCTGCAAGACCATCTAGTCCAGCCCCTTGCTCAACACAGTACTCCAAGTCAGAGCATCCCTATAGAATCATCGAAAATAGAGTTGGAAGGGACCTCCAAGACCATCTAGTCCAACCCCTTGCTCAACACAGGACTCCGAGTCAGAGCATCCCTATAGAATGATCGAAAATAGGGTTGGAAGGCGCCTGCAAGACCATGTATTCCAACCCCGTGCTCAACGCAGGACTCCAAGTCAGAGCATCCTTATCGAATCATCTGAAAGTAGGGTTGGAAGTGGCCTGCAAGACCATCTAGTCCAGCCCCCTGCTCAACGCAGGACTCCAAGTCAGAGCATCCCTATAGAATTATCAAAAGTTAGGGTTGGAAGGCGCCTGCAGGACCATCTTCCAGCCCCCTGCTCAACGCAGGACTCCAAGTCAGAGCATCCCTATAGAATCATGGAAAATAGGGTTGGAAGGCGCCTGCAAGACGATGTATTCCAACCCCCTGCTCAACGCAGGACTCCAAGTCAGAGCATGCCTATAGAATTATCAAAAGTTAGGGTTGGAAGTGGCCTGCAGGACCATCTTCCAGCCCCCTGCTCAACGCAGGACTCCAAGTCAGAGCATCCCTATAGAATCATCGAAAATAGAGTTGGAAGGGACCTGCAAGACCATCTAGTCCAACCCCCTGCTCAACGCAGGACTCCAAGTCAGAGCATCCCTATAGAATCATCTGAAAGTAGGGTTGGAAGTGGCCTGCAAGACCATCTAATCCAGCCCCCTGCTCAACGTAGGACTCCAAGTCAGAGCATCCCTATAGAAAGATCGAAAATAGAGTTGGAAGGCGCCTGCAAGGCCATCTAGTCCAGCCCCCTGCTCAACGCAGGACTCCAAGTCAGAGCATCCCTATAGAATGATTGAAAATAGGGTTGGAAGTGGCTTGCAAGACCATCTAGTCCAGCCCCCTGCTCAAGGCAGGACTCCAAGTCACAGCATCCCTATAGAATTATCAAAAGTTAGGGTTGGAAGGCGCCTGCAGGACCATCTTCCAGCCCCCTGCTCAACGCAGGACTCCAAGTCAGAGCATCCCTATAGAATGATAGAAAATAGGGTTGGAAGGGGCCTGCAAGACCATCTAGTCCAGCCCCATTGTCAACGCAGGACTCCACGTCAGAGTATCCCTATAGAACGATTGAAAATAGGGTTGGAAGGTGCCTGCAAGACCATCTAGTCCAGCCCCATGGTCAACGCAGGACTCCAAGTCAGAGCATCCCTATAGAATCATTGGAAAGTAGGGTTGGGGAGGCCTGCAAGGCCATCTAGTCCAACCCCCTGCTCCAGGCAGGACTCCAGGTCAGAGAATCCCTATAGAATGATCGAAAATAGGGTTGGAAGGCGCCTGCAAGACCATGTATTCCAACCCCGTGCCTAACGCAGGACTCCAAGTCAGAGCATCCTTATCGAATCATCTGAAAGTAGGGCTGGAAGTGGCCTGCAAGGCCATCTAGTCCAACCCCCTGCTCAACGCAGGACTCCAAGTCAGAGCATCCCTATAGAATCTTTTGAAAGTAGGGTTGGAAGTGGCCTGCAAGACTATCAAATCCAGACCCCTGCTCAACGCAGGACTCCAAGTCAGAGCATCCCTATAGAATAATCAAAAAGTAGGGTTGGAAGGGGCATGCAAGCCCATCTAGTCCAACCCCCTGCCCAACGCAGGACTCCAAGTCAGAGTTTCCCTATAGAATGATCGAAAATAGGGTTGGAAGGGGCCTGCAAGACCATCTAGTCCAACCCCCTGCTCAACGCAGGACTCCAAGTCAGAGCATCCTTAAGGAATCATCTGAAAGTAGGGTTGGAAGTGGCCTGCAAGACTATCTAATCCAGCCCCCTGCTCAACGCAGGACTCCAAGTCAGAGCATCCCTATAGAATGATTGAAAATAGGGTTGGAAGGGTCCTCCAAGACCATCCAGGGCACCCCCTGCTCAACGCAGGACTCCAAGACAGAGCATCCCTATAGAATGATTGAAAATAGGGTTGGAAGGGTCCTCCAAGACCATCCAGGGCACCCCCTGCTCAATGCAGGACTCCAAGTCAGAGTATCCCTCTAGAATCATCGAAAATAGAGTTGGAAGGGGCCTGCAAGACCATCTAGTCCAGCCCCCTGCTCAACGCAGGACTCCAAGTCAGAGCATCCCTATAGAATGATTGAAAATAGGGTTGGGAGGGGTCTGCAAGACAATCTAGTCCAGCCCCCTGCTCAATGAAGGACTCCAAGTCAGAGCATCCCTATAGAAAGATCGAAAATAGAGTTGGAAGGCGCCTGCAAGACCATCTAGTCCATCCCCCTGCTCAACGCAGGACTCCAAGTCAGAGCATCCCTATAGAATGATTGAAAATAGGGTTGGAAGGTGCCTGCAAGACCATGTATTCCAACCCCGTCCTCAACGCAGGACTCCAAGTCAGAGCAGCCCTATAGTATCATTGGAAAGTAGGGTTGGAGGGGGCCTGCAAGGCCATCTAGTCCAGCCCCCTGCTCCAGGCAGGACTCCAGGTCAGAGTATACCTCTAGAATCATCGAAAATAGAGTTGGAAGGGGCCTGCAAGACCATCTAGTCCAGCCCCCACCTCAATGCAGGACTCCAAGACAGAGCATCCCTATAGAATCATCAAAAGGTAGGGTTGGAAGGCGGCTGCAAGACCATATAGTCCAGCCCCCTGCTCAACGCAGGACTCCAAGTCAGAGCATCCCTATAGAATCATCGAAAATAGAGATGGAAGGGATCTGCAAGACCATCTAGTCCAACCCCTTGCTCAACGCAGGACTCCAAGCCAGAGCATCCCTATAGAATGATCTAAAATAGGGGTGGAAGGGGCCTGCAAGACCATCTAGTCTAACCCCCTGCTCAACGCAGGACTCCAAGTCAGAGTATCCCTCTAGAATCATCGAAAATAGAGTTGGAAGGGGCCTGCAAGACCATCTAGTCCAACCCCCTGCTCAACGCAGGACTCCAAGTCAGAGCATCCTTATCGAATCATCTGAAAGTAGGGCTGGAAGTGGCCTGCAAGGCCATCTAGTCCAACCCCCTGCTCAACGCAGGACTCCAAGTCAGAGCATCCGTATAGAATCATCTGAAAGTAGGGTTGGAAGTGGCCTGCAAGACTATCTAATCCAGCCCCCTGCTCAACGCAGGACTCCAAGTCAGAGCATCCCTATAGAATAATCAAAAAGTAGGGTTGGAAGGGGCCTGCAAGACCATCTAGTCCAACGCCCTGCTCAACGCAGGACTCCAAGGCAGAGCATCCCTATAGAATGATGGAAAATAGGGTTGGAAGGGGTCTGCAAGACCATCTAGTCCAGCCAACTGCTCAATGCAGGACTCCAAGTCAGAGCATCCCTATAGAATGGTCGATAATAGGGTTGGAAGGCGCCTGCAAGACCATGTAGTCCAACCCCGTGCTCAATGCAGGACTCCAAGTCAGAGCATCACTATAGAATCATCTGAAAGTACGGTTGGAAGTGGCCTGCAAGACAATCTAGTCCAGCCCCCTGCTCAACGCAGGACTCCAAGTCAGAGCATCCCTATAGAATCATTAGAAAGTAGGGTTGGAAGGGGCCTGCAAGGCCATCTAATCCAGCCCCCTGCTCAACGTAGGACTCCAAGTCAGAGCAGCCCTATAGAATCATTGGAAAGTATGGTTGGGGGGGCCTGCAAGGCCATCTAGTCCAACCCCCTACTCAAGGCAGGACTCCAAGTCACAGCATCCGTATAGAATAATCAAAAAGTAGGGGTGGGAGGGGTCTGCAGGACCATCTAAACCAGCCCCCTGCTCAACGCAGGACTCCAAGTCAGAGCACCCTATAGAATGATTGAAAATAGGGTTGGGAGGGGTCTGCAAGACAATCTAGTCCAGCCCCCTGCTCAATGAAGGACTCCAGGTCAGAGCATCCCTATAGAATGATGGAAAATAGGGTTGGAAGGCGCCTGCAAGACCATCTAGTCCAGCCAACTGCTCAATGCAGGACTCCAAGTCAGAGCATCCCTATAGAATGATCGATAATAAGGTTGGAAGGCGCCTGCAAGACCATGTAGTCCAAACCCATGCTCAATGCAGGACTCCAAGTCAGAGCATCCCTATAGAATCATCTGAAAGTAGGGTTGGAAGTAACCTGCAAGACCATCTAGTCCAGCCCCCTGCTCAACCCAGGACTCCAAGTCAGAGCATCCCTATAGAATCATTGAAAAGTAGGGTTGGAAGGGGCCTCCAAGACCATCTAGTCCAGCCAACTGCTCAATGCAGGACTCCAAGTCAGAGCATCCCTATAGAATGATGGATAATAGGGTTGGAAGGCGCCTGCAAGACCATGTAGTCCAACCCCGTGCTCAATGCAGGACTCCAAGTCAGTGCATCCCTACAGAATCATCTGAATGTACGGTTGGAGGTGGCCTGCAAGACAATCTAGTCCAGCCCCCTGCTCAACGCAGGACTCCAAGTCAGAGCATCCGTATAGAATCATCAGAAAGTAGGGTTGGAAGGGGCCTGCAAGACCTTCTAGTCCAACCCCTTGCTCAACACAGGACACCGAGTAAGAGCATCCCTATACAATCATCTGAAAGTAGGGTTCGAAGGGGCCTCCAAGGCCATCTAATCCAGCCCCCTGCTCAACGCAGGACTCCAAGCCAGAGCATCCCTATAGAATGATCTAAAATAGGGGTGGAAGGGGCCTGCAAGACCATCTAGTCTAACCCCCTGCTCAATGCAGGACTCTAAGAGCATCCGTATAGAATCATCTGAAAGTACGGTTGGAAGGGGCCTGCAAGACCATCTAGTCCAACCCCTTGCTCAACACAGGACTCCGAGTCAGAGCATCCCTATACAATGAACGAAAATAGGGTTGGAAGGGGCCGGCAAGACCATCTAGTCCAGCCCCCTGCTCAACGCAGGACTCCAAGTCATAGTTTCCCAATAGAATGATCGAAAATAGGGTTGGAAGGGGCCTGCAAGACCATCTAGTCCAACCCGATGCTCAACGCAGGACTCCTAGTCAGAGTTTCCCTATAGAATGATCGAAAATAGGGTTGGAAGTGGCCTGCAAGACCATCTAGTCCAACCCCCTGCTCAACGCAGGACTCCAAGTCAGAGCATCCCTAAGGAATCATCTGAAAGTAGGGTTGGAAGTGGCCTGCAAGACTATCTAATCCAGCCCCCTCCTCAACGTAGGACTCTAAGTCAGAGCATCCCTATAGAATCATCGAAAATAGAGTTGGAAGGAACCTGCAAGACCATCTAGTCCAACCCCTTGCTCAACGCAGGACTCCAAATCAGAGCATCCCTATAGAATGATCGAAAATAGGGTTGGAAGGCGCCTGCAAGACCATGTATTCCAACCCCGTGCTCAACGCAGGACTCCAAGTCAGAGCATCCTTATCGAATCATCTGAAAGTAGGGATGGAAGTGGCCTGCAAGACCATCTAGTCCAGCCCCCTGCTCAACGCAGGACTCCAAGTCAGAGCATCCCTATAGAATTATCAAAAGTTAGGGTTGGAAGGCGCCTGCAGGACCATCTTCCAGCCCCCTGCTCAACGCAGGACTCCAAGTCAGAGCATCCCTATAGAATGATTGAAAATAGGGTTGGAAGGGTCCTCCAAGACCATCCAGGGCACCCCCTGCTCAACGCAGGACTCCAAGTCAGAGTATCCCTCTAGAATCATCGAAAATAGAGTTGGAAGGGGCCTGCAAGACCATCTAGTCCAACCCCCTGCTCAATGCAGGACTCCAAGACAGAGCATCCCTATAGAATCATCAAAAGGTAGGGTTGGAAGGCGGCTGCAAGACCATCTTAGTCCAGCCCCTTGCTCAACACAGTACTCCAAGTCAGAGCATCCCTATAGAATCATCGAAAATAGAGTTGGAAGGGACCTCCAAGACCATCTAGTCCAACCCCCTGCTCAACGCAGGACTCCAAGTCAGAGCATCCCTATAGAATCATCTCAAAGTAGGGTTGGAAGTGGCCTGCAAGACTATCTAATCCAGCCCCCTGCTCAACGTAGGACTCCAAGTCAGAGCATCCCTATAGAATTATCAAAAATTAGGGTTGGAAGTGGCCTACAGGACCATCTTCCAGCCCCCTGCTCAACGCAGGACTCCAAGTCAGAGCATCCCTATAGAATGATTGAAAATAGGGATGGAAGGGGCCTGCAAGACCATGTATTCCAACCCCATGCTCAACGCAGGACTCCAAGTCAGAGCAGCCCTATAGAATCATTGGAAAGTAGGGTTGGGGGGGCCTGCAAGGCCATCTAGTCCAAGCCCCTGCTCCAGGCAGGACTCCAGGTCAGAGCATCCCTATAGAATCATCGAAAATAGGGTTGGAAGGCACCTGCAAGACCATGTATTCCAACCCCGTGCTCAACGCAGGACTCCAAGTCAGAGCATCCTTATCGAATCATCTGAAAGTAGGGCTGGAAGTGGCCTGCAAGGCCATCTAGTCCAACCCCCTGCTCAACGCAGGACTCCAAGTCAGAGCATCCCTATAGAATCATTTGAAAGTAGGGTTGGAAGTGGCCTGCAAGACTATCTAATCCAGCCCCCTGCTCAACGCAGGACTCCAAGTCAGAGCATCCCTATAGAATAATCAAAAAGTAGGGTTGGAAGGGGCATGCAAGCCCATCTAGTCCAACCCCCTGCTCAACGCAGGACTCCAAGTCAGAGTTTCCCTATAGAATGATCGAAAATAGGGTTGGAAGGGGCCTGCAAGACCATCTAGTCCAACCCCCTGCTCAACGCAGGACTCCAAGTCAGAGCATCCCTAAGGAATCATCTGAAAGTAGGGTTGGAAGTGGCCTGCAAGACTCTCTAATCCAGCCCCCTCCTCAACGTAGGACTCCAAGTCAGAGCATCCCTATAGAATCATCGAAAATAGAGTTGGAAGGAACCTGCAAGACCATCTAGTCCAACCCCTTGCTCAACGCAGGACTCCAAATCAGAGCATCCCTATAGAATGATCGAAAATAGGGTTGGAAGGGGCCTGCAAGACCATGTATTCCAACCCCGTGCTCAACGCAGGACTCCAAGTCAGAGCATCCTTATCGAATCATCTGAAAGTAGGGTTGGAAGTGGCCTGCAAGACCATCTAGTCCAGCCCCCTGCTCAACGCAGGACTCCAAGTCAGAGCATCCCTATAGAATTATCAAAAGTTAGGGTTGGAAGGCGCCTGCAGGACCATCTTCCAGCCCCCTGCTCAACGCAGGACTCCAAGTCAGAGCATCCCTATAGAATGATTGAAAATAGGGTTGGAAGGGTCCTCCAAGACCATCCAGGGCACCCCCTGCTCAACGCAGGACTCCAAGTCAGAGTATCCCTCTAGAATCATCGAAAATAGAGTTGGAAGGGGCCTGCAAGACCATCTAGTCCAACCCCCTGCTCAATGCAGGACTCCAAGACAGAGCATCCCTATAGAATCATCAAAAGGTAGGGTTGGAAGGCGGCTGCAAGACCATCTAGTCCAGCCCCTTGCTCAACACAGTACTCCAAGTCAGAGCATCCCTATAGAATCATCGAAAATAGAGTTGGAAGGGACCTCCAAGACCATCTAGTCCAACCCCTTGCTCAACACAGGACTCCGAGTCAGAGCATCCCTATAGAATGATCGAAAATAGGGTTGGAAGGCGCCTGCAAGACCATGTATTCCAACCCCGTGCTCAACGCAGGACTCCAAGTCAGAGCATCCTTATCGAATCATCTGAAAGTAGGGTTGGAAGTGGCCTGCAAGACCATCTAGTCCAGCCCCCTGCTCAACGCAGGACTCCAAGTCAGAGCATCCCTATAGAATTATCAAAAGTTAGGGTTGGAAGGCGCCTGCAGGACCATCTTCCAGCCCCCTGCTCAACGCAGGACTCCAAGTCAGAGCATCCCTATAGAATCATGGAAAATAGGGTTGGAAGGCGCCTGCAAGACGATGTATTCCAACCCCCTGCTCAACGCAGGACTCCAAGTCAGAGCATGCCTATAGAATTATCAAAAGTTAGGGTTGGAAGTGGCCTGCAGGACCATCTTCCAGCCCCCTGCTCAACGCAGGACTCCAAGTCAGAGCATCCCTATAGAATCATCGAAAATAGAGTTGGAAGGGACCTGCAAGACCATCTAGTCCAACCCCCTGCTCAACGCAGGACTCCAAGTCAGAGCATCCCTATAGAATCATCTGAAAGTAGGGTTGGAAGTGGCCTGCAAGACCATCTAATCCAGCCCCCTGCTCAACGTAGGACTCCAAGTCAGAGCATCCCTATAGAAAGATCGAAAATAGAGTTGGAAGGCGCCTGCAAGGCCATCTAGTCCAGCCCCCTGCTCAACGCAGGACTCCAAGTCAGAGCATCCCTATAGAATGATTGAAAATAGGGTTGGAAGTGGCTTGCAAGACCATCTAGTCCAGCCCCCTGCTCAAGGCAGGACTCCAAGTCACAGCATCCCTATAGAATTATCAAAAGTTAGGGTTGGAAGGCGCCTGCAGGACCATCTTCCAGCCCCCTGCTCAACGCAGGACTCCAAGTCAGAGCATCCCTATAGAATGATAGAAAATAGGGTTGGAAGGGGCCTGCAAGACCATCTAGTCCAGCCCCATTGTCAACGCAGGACTCCACGTCAGAGTATCCCTATAGAACGATTGAAAATAGGGTTGGAAGGTGCCTGCAAGACCATCTAGTCCAGCCCCATGGTCAACGCAGGACTCCAAGTCAGAGCATCCCTATAGAATCATTGGAAAGTAGGGTTGGGGAGGCCTGCAAGGCCATCTAGTCCAACCCCCTGCTCCAGGCAGGACTCCAGGTCAGAGAATCCCTATAGAATGATCGAAAATAGGGTTGGAAGGCGCCTGCAAGACCATGTATTCCAACCCCGTGCCTAACGCAGGACTCCAAGTCAGAGCATCCTTATCGAATCATCTGAAAGTAGGGCTGGAAGTGGCCTGCAAGGCCATCTAGTCCAACCCCCTGCTCAACGCAGGACTCCAAGTCAGAGCATCCCTATAGAATCTTTTGAAAGTAGGGTTGGAAGTGGCCTGCAAGACTATCAAATCCAGACCCCTGCTCAACGCAGGACTCCAAGTCAGAGCATCCCTATAGAATAATCAAAAAGTAGGGTTGGAAGGGGCATGCAAGCCCATCTAGTCCAACCCCCTGCCCAACGCAGGACTCCAAGTCAGAGTTTCCCTATAGAATGATCGAAAATAGGGTTGGAAGGGGCCTGCAAGACCATCTAGTCCAACCCCCTGCTCAACGCAGGACTCCAAGTCAGAGCATCCTTAAGGAATCATCTGAAAGTAGGGTTGGAAGTGGCCTGCAAGACTATCTAATCCAGCCCCCTGCTCAACGCAGGACTCCAAGTCAGAGCATCCCTATAGAATGATTGAAAATAGGGTTGGAAGGGTCCTCCAAGACCATCCAGGGCACCCCCTGCTCAACGCAGGACTCCAAGACAGAGCATCCCTATAGAATGATTGAAAATAGGGTTGGAAGGGTCCTCCAAGACCATCCAGGGCACCCCCTGCTCAATGCAGGACTCCAAGTCAGAGTATCCCTCTAGAATCATCGAAAATAGAGTTGGAAGGGGCCTGCAAGACCATCTAGTCCAGCCCCCTGCTCAACGCAGGACTCCAAGTCAGAGCATCCCTATAGAATGATTGAAAATAGGGTTGGGAGGGGTCTGCAAGACAATCTAGTCCAGCCCCCTGCTCAATGAAGGACTCCAAGTCAGAGCATCCCTATAGAAAGATCGAAAATAGAGTTGGAAGGCGCCTGCAAGACCATCTAGTCCATCCCCCTGCTCAACGCAGGACTCCAAGTCAGAGCATCCCTATAGAATGATTGAAAATAGGGTTGGAAGGTGCCTGCAAGACCATGTATTCCAACCCCGTCCTCAACGCAGGACTCCAAGTCAGAGCAGCCCTATAGTATCATTGGAAAGTAGGGTTGGAGGGGGCCTGCAAGGCCATCTAGTCCAGCCCCCTGCTCCAGGCAGGACTCCAGGTCAGAGTATACCTCTAGAATCATCGAAAATAGAGTTGGAAGGGGCCTGCAAGACCATCTAGTCCAGCCCCCACCTCAATGCAGGACTCCAAGACAGAGCATCCCTATAGAATCATCAAAAGGTAGGGTTGGAAGGCGGCTGCAAGACCATATAGTCCAGCCCCCTGCTCAACGCAGGACTCCAAGTCAGAGCATCCCTATAGAATCATCGAAAATAGAGATGGAAGGGATCTGCAAGACCATCTAGTCCAACCCCTTGCTCAACGCAGGACTCCAAGCCAGAGCATCCCTATAGAATGATCTAAAATAGGGGTGGAAGGGGCCTGCAAGACCATCTAGTCTAACCCCCTGCTCAACGCAGGACTCCAAGTCAGAGTATCCCTCTAGAATCATCGAAAATAGAGTTGGAAGGGGCCTGCAAGACCATCTAGTCCAACCCCCTGCTCAACGCAGGACTCCAAGTCAGAGCATCCTTATCGAATCATCTGAAAGTAGGGCTGGAAGTGGCCTGCAAGGCCATCTAGTCCAACCCCCTGCTCAACGCAGGACTCCAAGTCAGAGCATCCGTATAGAATCATCTGAAAGTAGGGTTGGAAGTGGCCTGCAAGACTATCTAATCCAGCCCCCTGCTCAACGCAGGACTCCAAGTCAGAGCATCCCTATAGAATAATCAAAAAGTAGGGTTGGAAGGGGCCTGCAAGACCATCTAGTCCAACGCCCTGCTCAACGCAGGACTCCAAGGCAGAGCATCCCTATAGAATGATGGAAAATAGGGTTGGAAGGGGTCTGCAAGACCATCTAGTCCAGCCAACTGCTCAATGCAGGACTCCAAGTCAGAGCATCCCTATAGAATGGTCGATAATAGGGTTGGAAGGCGCCTGCAAGACCATGTAGTCCAACCCCGTGCTCAATGCAGGACTCCAAGTCAGAGCATCACTATAGAATCATCTGAAAGTACGGTTGGAAGTGGCCTGCAAGACAATCTAGTCCAGCCCCCTGCTCAACGCAGGACTCCAAGTCAGAGCATCCCTATAGAATCATTAGAAAGTAGGGTTGGAAGGGGCCTGCAAGGCCATCTAATCCAGCCCCCTGCTCAACGTAGGACTCCAAGTCAGAGCAGCCCTATAGAATCATTGGAAAGTATGGTTGGGGGGGCCTGCAAGGCCATCTAGTCCAACCCCCTACTCAAGGCAGGACTCCAAGTCACAGCATCCGTATAGAATAATCAAAAAGTAGGGGTGGGAGGGGTCTGCAGGACCATCTAAACCAGCCCCCTGCTCAACGCAGGACTCCAAGTCAGAGCACCCTATAGAATGATTGAAAATAGGGTTGGGAGGGGTCTGCAAGACAATCTAGTCCAGCCCCCTGCTCAATGAAGGACTCCAGGTCAGAGCATCCCTATAGAATGATGGAAAATAGGGTTGGAAGGCGCCTGCAAGACCATCTAGTCCAGCCAACTGCTCAATGCAGGACTCCAAGTCAGAGCATCCCTATAGAATGATCGATAATAAGGTTGGAAGGCGCCTGCAAGACCATGTAGTCCAAACCCATGCTCAATGCAGGACTCCAAGTCAGAGCATCCCTATAGAATCATCTGAAAGTAGGGTTGGAAGTAACCTGCAAGACCATCTAGTCCAGCCCCCTGCTCAACCCAGGACTCCAAGTCAGAGCATCCCTATAGAATCATTGAAAAGTAGGGTTGGAAGGGGCCTCCAAGACCATCTAGTCCAGCCAACTGCTCAATGCAGGACTCCAAGTCAGAGCATCCCTATAGAATGATGGATAATAGGGTTGGAAGGCGCCTGCAAGACCATGTAGTCCAACCCCGTGCTCAATGCAGGACTCCAAGTCAGTGCATCCCTACAGAATCATCTGAATGTACGGTTGGAGGTGGCCTGCAAGACAATCTAGTCCAGCCCCCTGCTCAACGCAGGACTCCAAGTCAGAGCATCCGTATAGAATCATCAGAAAGTAGGGTTGGAAGGGGCCTGCAAGACCTTCTAGTCCAACCCCTTGCTCAACACAGGACACCGAGTAAGAGCATCCCTATACAATCATCTGAAAGTAGGGTTCGAAGGGGCCTCCAAGGCCATCTAATCCAGCCCCCTGCTCAACGCAGGACTCCAAGCCAGAGCATCCCTATAGAATGATCTAAAATAGGGGTGGAAGGGGCCTGCAAGACCATCTAGTCTAACCCCCTGCTCAATGCAGGACTCTAAGAGCATCCGTATAGAATCATCTGAAAGTACGGTTGGAAGGGGCCTGCAAGACCATCTAGTCCAACCCCTTGCTCAACACAGGACTCCGAGTCAGAGCATCCCTATACAATGAACGAAAATAGGGTTGGAAGGGGCCGGCAAGACCATCTAGTCCAGCCCCCTGCTCAACGCAGGACTCCAAGTCATAGTTTCCCAATAGAATGATCGAAAATAGGGTTGGAAGGGGCCTGCAAGACCATCTAGTCCAACCCGATGCTCAACGCAGGACTCCTAGTCAGAGTTTCCCTATAGAATGATCGAAAATAGGGTTGGAAGTGGCCTGCAAGACCATCTAGTCCAACCCCCTGCTCAACGCAGGACTCCAAGTCAGAGCATCCCTAAGGAATCATCTGAAAGTAGGGTTGGAAGTGGCCTGCAAGACTATCTAATCCAGCCCCCTCCTCAACGTAGGACTCTAAGTCAGAGCATCCCTATAGAATCATCGAAAATAGAGTTGGAAGGAACCTGCAAGACCATCTAGTCCAACCCCTTGCTCAACGCAGGACTCCAAATCAGAGCATCCCTATAGAATGATCGAAAATAGGGTTGGAAGGCGCCTGCAAGACCATGTATTCCAACCCCGTGCTCAACGCAGGACTCCAAGTCAGAGCATCCTTATCGAATCATCTGAAAGTAGGGATGGAAGTGGCCTGCAAGACCATCTAGTCCAGCCCCCTGCTCAACGCAGGACTCCAAGTCAGAGCATCCCTATAGAATTATCAAAAGTTAGGGTTGGAAGGCGCCTGCAGGACCATCTTCCAGCCCCCTGCTCAACGCAGGACTCCAAGTCAGAGCATCCCTATAGAATGATTGAAAATAGGGTTGGAAGGGTCCTCCAAGACCATCCAGGGCACCCCCTGCTCAACGCAGGACTCCAAGTCAGAGTATCCCTCTAGAATCATCGAAAATAGAGTTGGAAGGGGCCTGCAAGACCATCTAGTCCAACCCCCTGCTCAATGCAGGACTCCAAGACAGAGCATCCCTATAGAATCATCAAAAGGTAGGGTTGGAAGGCGGCTGCAAGACCATCTTAGTCCAGCCCCTTGCTCAACACAGTACTCCAAGTCAGAGCATCCCTATAGAATCATCGAAAATAGAGTTGGAAGGGACCTCCAAGACCATCTAGTCCAACCCCCTGCTCAACGCAGGACTCCAAGTCAGAGCATCCCTATAGAATCATCTCAAAGTAGGGTTGGAAGTGGCCTGCAAGACTATCTAATCCAGCCCCCTGCTCAACGTAGGACTCCAAGTCAGAGCATCCCTATAGAATTATCAAAAATTAGGGTTGGAAGTGGCCTACAGGACCATCTTCCAGCCCCCTGCTCAACGCAGGACTCCAAGTCAGAGCATCCCTATAGAATGATTGAAAATAGGGATGGAAGGGGCCTGCAAGACCATGTATTCCAACCCCATGCTCAACGCAGGACTCCAAGTCAGAGCAGCCCTATAGAATCATTGGAAAGTAGGGTTGGGGGGGCCTGCAAGGCCATCTAGTCCAAGCCCCTGCTCCAGGCAGGACTCCAGGTCAGAGCATCCCTATAGAATCATCGAAAATAGGGTTGGAAGGCACCTGCAAGACCATGTATTCCAACCCCGTGCTCAACGCAGGACTCCAAGTCAGAGCATCCTTATCGAATCATCTGAAAGTAGGGCTGGAAGTGGCCTGCAAGGCCATCTAGTCCAACCCCCTGCTCAACGCAGGACTCCAAGTCAGAGCATCCCTATAGAATCATTTGAAAGTAGGGTTGGAAGTGGCCTGCAAGACTATCTAATCCAGCCCCCTGCTCAACGCAGGACTCCAAGTCAGAGCATCCCTATAGAATAATCAAAAAGTAGGGTTGGAAGGGGCATGCAAGCCCATCTAGTCCAACCCCCTGCTCAACGCAGGACTCCAAGTCAGAGTTTCCCTATAGAATGATCGAAAATAGGGTTGGAAGGGGCCTGCAAGACCATCTAGTCCAACCCCCTGCTCAACGCAGGACTCCAAGTCAGAGCATCCCTAAGGAATCATCTGAAAGTAGGGTTGGAAGTGGCCTGCAAGACTCTCTAATCCAGCCCCCTCCTCAACGTAGGACTCCAAGTCAGAGCATCCCTATAGAATCATCGAAAATAGAGTTGGAAGGAACCTGCAAGACCATCTAGTCCAACCCCTTGCTCAACGCAGGACTCCAAATCAGAGCATCCCTATAGAATGATCGAAAATAGGGTTGGAAGGGGCCTGCAAGACCATGTATTCCAACCCCGTGCTCAACGCAGGACTCCAAGTCAGAGCATCCTTATCGAATCATCTGAAAGTAGGGTTGGAAGTGGCCTGCAAGACCATCTAGTCCAGCCCCCTGCTCAACGCAGGACTCCAAGTCAGAGCATCCCTATAGAATTATCAAAAGTTAGGGTTGGAAGGCGCCTGCAGGACCATCTTCCAGCCCCCTGCTCAACGCAGGACTCCAAGTCAGAGCATCCCTATAGAATGATTGAAAATAGGGTTGGAAGGGTCCTCCAAGACCATCCAGGGCACCCCCTGCTCAACGCAGGACTCCAAGTCAGAGTATCCCTCTAGAATCATCGAAAATAGAGTTGGAAGGGGCCTGCAAGACCATCTAGTCCAACCCCCTGCTCAATGCAGGACTCCAAGACAGAGCATCCCTATAGAATCATCAAAAGGTAGGGTTGGAAGGCGGCTGCAAGACCATCTAGTCCAGCCCCTTGCTCAACACAGTACTCCAAGTCAGAGCATCCCTATAGAATCATCGAAAATAGAGTTGGAAGGGACCTCCAAGACCATCTAGTCCAACCCCTTGCTCAACACAGGACTCCGAGTCAGAGCATCCCTATAGAATGATCGAAAATAGGGTTGGAAGGCGCCTGCAAGACCATGTATTCCAACCCCGTGCTCAACGCAGGACTCCAAGTCAGAGCATCCTTATCGAATCATCTGAAAGTAGGGTTGGAAGTGGCCTGCAAGACCATCTAGTCCAGCCCCCTGCTCAACGCAGGACTCCAAGTCAGAGCATCCCTATAGAATTATCAAAAGTTAGGGTTGGAAGGCGCCTGCAGGACCATCTTCCAGCCCCCTGCTCAACGCAGGACTCCAAGTCAGAGCATCCCTATAGAATCATGGAAAATAGGGTTGGAAGGCGCCTGCAAGACGATGTATTCCAACCCCCTGCTCAACGCAGGACTCCAAGTCAGAGCATGCCTATAGAATTATCAAAAGTTAGGGTTGGAAGTGGCCTGCAGGACCATCTTCCAGCCCCCTGCTCAACGCAGGACTCCAAGTCAGAGCATCCCTATAGAATCATCGAAAATAGAGTTGGAAGGGACCTGCAAGACCATCTAGTCCAACCCCCTGCTCAACGCAGGACTCCAAGTCAGAGCATCCCTATAGAATCATCTGAAAGTAGGGTTGGAAGTGGCCTGCAAGACCATCTAATCCAGCCCCCTGCTCAACGTAGGACTCCAAGTCAGAGCATCCCTATAGAAAGATCGAAAATAGAGTTGGAAGGCGCCTGCAAGGCCATCTAGTCCAGCCCCCTGCTCAACGCAGGACTCCAAGTCAGAGCATCCCTATAGAATGATTGAAAATAGGGTTGGAAGTGGCTTGCAAGACCATCTAGTCCAGCCCCCTGCTCAAGGCAGGACTCCAAGTCACAGCATCCCTATAGAATTATCAAAAGTTAGGGTTGGAAGGCGCCTGCAGGACCATCTTCCAGCCCCCTGCTCAACGCAGGACTCCAAGTCAGAGCATCCCTATAGAATGATAGAAAATAGGGTTGGAAGGGGCCTGCAAGACCATCTAGTCCAGCCCCATTGTCAACGCAGGACTCCACGTCAGAGTATCCCTATAGAACGATTGAAAATAGGGTTGGAAGGTGCCTGCAAGACCATCTAGTCCAGCCCCATGGTCAACGCAGGACTCCAAGTCAGAGCATCCCTATAGAATCATTGGAAAGTAGGGTTGGGGAGGCCTGCAAGGCCATCTAGTCCAACCCCCTGCTCCAGGCAGGACTCCAGGTCAGAGAATCCCTATAGAATGATCGAAAATAGGGTTGGAAGGCGCCTGCAAGACCATGTATTCCAACCCCGTGCCTAACGCAGGACTCCAAGTCAGAGCATCCTTATCGAATCATCTGAAAGTAGGGCTGGAAGTGGCCTGCAAGGCCATCTAGTCCAACCCCCTGCTCAACGCAGGACTCCAAGTCAGAGCATCCCTATAGAATCTTTTGAAAGTAGGGTTGGAAGTGGCCTGCAAGACTATCAAATCCAGACCCCTGCTCAACGCAGGACTCCAAGTCAGAGCATCCCTATAGAATAATCAAAAAGTAGGGTTGGAAGGGGCATGCAAGCCCATCTAGTCCAACCCCCTGCCCAACGCAGGACTCCAAGTCAGAGTTTCCCTATAGAATGATCGAAAATAGGGTTGGAAGGGGCCTGCAAGACCATCTAGTCCAACCCCCTGCTCAACGCAGGACTCCAAGTCAGAGCATCCTTAAGGAATCATCTGAAAGTAGGGTTGGAAGTGGCCTGCAAGACTATCTAATCCAGCCCCCTGCTCAACGCAGGACTCCAAGTCAGAGCATCCCTATAGAATGATTGAAAATAGGGTTGGAAGGGTCCTCCAAGACCATCCAGGGCACCCCCTGCTCAACGCAGGACTCCAAGACAGAGCATCCCTATAGAATGATTGAAAATAGGGTTGGAAGGGTCCTCCAAGACCATCCAGGGCACCCCCTGCTCAATGCAGGACTCCAAGTCAGAGTATCCCTCTAGAATCATCGAAAATAGAGTTGGAAGGGGCCTGCAAGACCATCTAGTCCAGCCCCCTGCTCAACGCAGGACTCCAAGTCAGAGCATCCCTATAGAATGATTGAAAATAGGGTTGGGAGGGGTCTGCAAGACAATCTAGTCCAGCCCCCTGCTCAATGAAGGACTCCAAGTCAGAGCATCCCTATAGAAAGATCGAAAATAGAGTTGGAAGGCGCCTGCAAGACCATCTAGTCCATCCCCCTGCTCAACGCAGGACTCCAAGTCAGAGCATCCCTATAGAATGATTGAAAATAGGGTTGGAAGGTGCCTGCAAGACCATGTATTCCAACCCCGTCCTCAACGCAGGACTCCAAGTCAGAGCAGCCCTATAGTATCATTGGAAAGTAGGGTTGGAGGGGGCCTGCAAGGCCATCTAGTCCAGCCCCCTGCTCCAGGCAGGACTCCAGGTCAGAGTATACCTCTAGAATCATCGAAAATAGAGTTGGAAGGGGCCTGCAAGACCATCTAGTCCAGCCCCCACCTCAATGCAGGACTCCAAGACAGAGCATCCCTATAGAATCATCAAAAGGTAGGGTTGGAAGGCGGCTGCAAGACCATATAGTCCAGCCCCCTGCTCAACGCAGGACTCCAAGTCAGAGCATCCCTATAGAATCATCGAAAATAGAGATGGAAGGGATCTGCAAGACCATCTAGTCCAACCCCTTGCTCAACGCAGGACTCCAAGCCAGAGCATCCCTATAGAATGATCTAAAATAGGGGTGGAAGGGGCCTGCAAGACCATCTAGTCTAACCCCCTGCTCAACGCAGGACTCCAAGTCAGAGTATCCCTCTAGAATCATCGAAAATAGAGTTGGAAGGGGCCTGCAAGACCATCTAGTCCAACCCCCTGCTCAACGCAGGACTCCAAGTCAGAGCATCCTTATCGAATCATCTGAAAGTAGGGCTGGAAGTGGCCTGCAAGGCCATCTAGTCCAACCCCCTGCTCAACGCAGGACTCCAAGTCAGAGCATCCGTATAGAATCATCTGAAAGTAGGGTTGGAAGTGGCCTGCAAGACTATCTAATCCAGCCCCCTGCTCAACGCAGGACTCCAAGTCAGAGCATCCCTATAGAATAATCAAAAAGTAGGGTTGGAAGGGGCCTGCAAGACCATCTAGTCCAACCCCCTGCTCAACGCAGGACTCCAAGTCAGAGTTTCCAAATAGAATGATCGAAAATAGGGTTGGAAGGGGCCTGCAAGAGCATCTAGTCCAACCCCCTGCTCAACGCAGGACTCCAAGTCAGAGCATCCCTAAGGAATCATCTGAAAGTAGGGTTGGAAGTGGCCTGCAAGACCATCTAGTCCAACCCCCTGCTCAACGCAGGACTCCAAGTCAGAGCATCCCTATAGAATTATCAAAAGTTAGGGTTGGAAGGCGCCTGCAGGACCATCTTCCAGCCCCCTGCTCAACGCAGGACTCCAAGTCAGAGCATCCCTATAGAATCATCGAAAATAGAGTTGGAAGGGACCTGCAAGACCATCTAATCCAGCCCCCTGCTCAACGTAGGACTCCAAGTCAGAGCATCCCTATAGAAAGATCGAAAATAGAGTTGGAAGGCGCCTGCAAGGCCATCTAGTCCAGCCCCCTGCTCAACGCAGGACTCCAAGTCAGAGCATCCCTATAGAATCATTTGAAAGTTGGGTTGGAGGGGGCCCTCAAGACCATCTTGTCCAGCCCCCTGCTCAACGCAGGATTCCAAGTCAGAGCATCCCTATAGAATCATCTGAAAGTAGGGTTGGAAGCGGTCTGCAAGGCCATCTAATCCAGCCCCCTGCTCAACGTAGGACTCCAAGTCAGAGTAGCCCTATAGAATCATTGGAAAGTATGGTTGGGAGGGCCTGCAAGGCCATCTAGTCCAACCCCCTACTCAAGGCAGGACTCCAAGTCACAGCATCCGTATAGAATAATCAAAAAGTAGGGGTGGGAGGGGTCTGCAGGACCATCTAAACCAGCCCCCTGCTCAACGCAGGACTCCAAGTCAGAGCACCCTATAGTATCATCAAAAGCTAGGGTTGGAAGGGTCCGGCAAGACCATCTAGTCCAGCCTCCTGCTTAAAGCAGGACTCCAAGTCAGAGCATCCCTATAGAATGATCGATAATAAGGTTGGAAGGCGCCTGCAAGACCATGTAGTCCAACCCCATGCTCAATGCAGGACTCCAAGTCAGAGCATCCCTATAGAATCATCTGAAAGTAGGGTTGGAAGTAACCTGCAAGACCATCTAGTCCAGCCCCCTGCTCAAGGCAGGACTCCAAGTCACAGCATCCCTATAGAATTATCAAAAGTTAGGGTTGGAAGGCGCCTGCAGGACCATCTTCCAGCCCCCTGCTCAACGCAGGACTCCAAGTCAGAGCATCCCTATACAATCATCTGAAAGTAGGGTTGGAAGGGGGGTGGAAGGCCATCTAATCCAGCCCCCTGCTCAACGTAGGACTCCAAGTCAGGGCAGCCCTATAGAATCATTGGAAAGTAGGGTTGGAAGGGGCCGGCAAGACCATCTAGTCCAATCCCTGCTCAACGCAGGACTCCAAGTCAGAGCATCCCTACAGAATGATCGGAAATATGGTTGGAAGGGGCCTGCAAGACCATCCAGTCCAGCCCCCTGGTCAACACAGGACTCCAGGTCAGAGCATCCCTATAGAATCATTGAAAAGTAGGGTTGGGATGGGCCTGCAAGACCATCTAGTCCAACCCCCTGCTCAACGCAGGACTCCAAGGCAGAGCATCCCTATAGAATGATGGAAAATAGGGTTGGAAGTGGCCTGCAAGACAATCTAGTCCAGCCCCCTGCTCAACGCAGGATTCCAAGTCAGAGCATCCCTATAGAATCATTAGAAAGTAGGGTTGGAAGGGGCCTGCAAGGCCATCTAATCCAGCCCCCTGCTCAACGTAGGACTCCAAGTCAGAGCAGCCCTATAGAATCATTGGAAAGTATGGTTGGGGGGGCCTGCAAGGCCATCTAGTCCAACCCCCTACTCAAGGCAGGACTCCAAGTCACAGCATCCGTATAGAATAATCAAAAAGTAGGGGTGGGAGGGGTCTGCAGGACCATCTAAACCAGCCCCCTGCTCAACCCAGGACTCCAAGTCAGAGCAGCCTATAGAATGATTGAAAATAGGGTTGGGAGGGGTCTGCAAGACAATCTAGTCCAGCCCCCTGCTCAATGAAGGACTCCAGGTCAGAGCATCCCTATAGAATGATGGAAAATAGGGTTGGAAGGCGCCTGCAAGACCATCTAGTCCAGCCAACTGCTCAATGCAGGACTCCAAGTCAGAGCATCCCTATAGAATGATCGATAATAGGGTTGGAAGGCGCCTGCAAGACCATGTAGTCCAACCCCGTGCTCAATGCAGGACTCCAAGTCAGAGCATCACTATAGAATCATCTGAAAGTAGGGTTGGAAGTAACCTGCAAGACCATCTAGTCCAGCCCCCTGCTCAACCCAGGACTCCAAGTCAGAGCATCCCTATAGAATCATTGAAAAGTAGGGTTGGAAGGCGCCTGCAAGACCATGTAGTCCAACCCCGTGCTCAATGCAGGACTCCAAGTCAGTGCATCCCTACAGAATCATCTGAATGTACGGTTGGAGGTGGCCTGCAAGACAATCTAGTCCAGCCCCCTGCTCAACGCAGGACTCCAAGTCAGAGCATCCGTATAGAATCATCAGAAAGTAGGGTTGGAAGGGGCCTGCAAGACCTTCTAGTCCAACCCCTTGCTCAACACAGGACACCGAGTAAGAGCATCCCTATACAATCATCTGAAAGTAGGGTTCGAAGGGGCCTGCAAGGCCATCTAATCCAGCCCCCTGCTCAACGCAGGACTCCAAGCCAGAGCATCCCTATAGAATGATCTAAAATAGGGGTGGAAGGGGCCTGCAAGACCATCTAGTCTAACCCCCTGCTCAATGCAGGACTCTAAGAGCATCCGTATAGAATCATCTGAAAGTACGGTTGGAAGGGGCCTGCAAGACCATCTAGTCCAACCGCTTGCTCAACACAGGACTCCGAGTCAGAGCATGCCTATACAATGAACGAAAATAGGGTTGGAAGGGGCCAGCAAGACCATCTAGTCCAGCCCCCTGCTCAACGCAGGACTCCAAGTCATAGTTTCCCAATAGAATGATCGAAAATAGGGTTGGAAGGGGCCTGCAAGACCATCTAGTCCAACCCCCTGCTCAACGCAGGACTCCTAGTCAGAGTTTCCCTATAGAATGATCGAAAATAGGGTTGGAAGGGACCTGCAAGACCATCTAGTCCAACCCCCTGCTCAACGCAGGACTCCAAGTCAGAGCATCCCTAAGGAATCATCTGAAAGTAGGGTTGGAAGTGGCCTGCAAGACTATCTAATCCAGCCCCCTCCTCAACGTAGGTCTCTAAGTCAGAGCATCCCTATAGAATCATCGAAAATAGAGTTGGAAGGAACCTGCAAGACCATCTAGTCCAACCCCTTGCTCAACGCAGGACTCCAAATCAGAGCATCCCTATAGAATGATCGAAAATAGGGTTGGAAGGCGCCTGCAAGACCATGTATTCCAACCCCGTGCTCAACGCAGGACTCCAAGTCAGAGCATCCTTATCGAATCATCTGAAAGTAGGGTTGGAAGTGGCCTGCAAGACCATCTAGTCCAGCCCCCTGCTCAACGCAGGACTCCAAGTCAGAGCATCCCTATAGAATTATCAAAAGTTAGGGTTGGAAGGCGCCTGCAGGACCATCTTCCAGCCCCCTGCTCAACGCAGGACTCCAAGTCAGAGCATCCCTATAGAATGATTGAAAATAGGGTTGGAAGGGTCCTCCAAGACCATCCAGGGCACCCCCTGCTCAACGCAGGACTCCAAGTCAGAGTATCCCTCTAGAATCATCGAAAATAGAGTTGGAAGGGGCCTGCAAGACCATCTAGTCCAACCCCCTGCTCAATGCAGGACTCCAAGACAGAGCATCCCTATAGAATCATCAAAAGGTAGGGTTGGAAGGCGGCTGCAAGACCATCTAGTCCAGCCCCTTGCTCAACACAGTACTCCAAGTCAGAGCATCCCTATAGAATCATCGAAAATAGAGTTGGAAGGGACCTCCAAGACCATCTAGTCCAACCCCTTGCTCAACACAGGACTCCGAGTCAGAGCATCCCTATAGAATTATCGAAAATAGGGTTGGAAGGCGCCTGCAAGACCATGTATTCCAACCCCGTGCTCAACGCAGGACTCCAAGTCAGAGCATCCTTATCGAATCATCTGAAAGTAGGGTTGGAAGTGGCCTGCAAGACCATCTAGTCCAGCCCCCTGCTCAACGCAGGACTCCAAGTCAGAGCATCCCTATAGAATTATCAAAAGTTAGGGTTGGAAGGCGCCTGCAGGACCATCTTCCAGCCCCCTGCTCAACGCAGGACTCCAAGTCAGAGCATCCCTATAGAATCATGGAAAATAGGGTTGGAAGGCGCCTGCAAGACGATGTATTCCAACCCCCTGCTCAACGCAGGACTCCAAGTCAGAGCATCCCTATAGAATCATCTGAAAGTAGGGTTGGAAGTGGCCTGCAAGACTATCTAATCCAGCCCCCTGCTCAACGTAGGACTCCAAGTCAGAGCATCCCTATAGAAAGATCGAAAATAGAGTTGGAAGGCGCCTGCAAGGCCATCTAGTCCAGCCCCCTGCTCAACGCAGGACTACAAGTCAGAGCATCCCTATAGAATGATTGAAAATAGGGTTGGAAGGTGCCTGCAAGACCATGTATTCCAACCCCGTCCTCAACGCAGGACTCCAAGTCAGAGCAGCCCTATAGTATCATTGGAAAGTAGGGTTGGAGGGGGCCTGCAAGGCCATCTAGTCCAGCCCCCTGCTCCAGGCAGGACTCCAGGTCAGAGTATACCTCTAGAATCATCGAAAATAGAGTTGGAAGGGGCCTGCAAGACCATCTAGTCCAGCCCCCACCTCAATGCAGGACTCCAAGACAGAGCATCCCTATAGAATCATCAAAAGGTAGGGTTGGAAGGCGGCTGCAAGACCATATAGTCCAGCCCCCTGCTCAACGCAGGACTCCAAGTCAGAGCATCCCTATAGAATCATCGAAAATAGAGATGGAAGGGATCTGCAAGACCATCTAGTCCAACCCCTTGCTCAACGCAGGACTCCAAGCCAGAGCATCCCTATAGAATGATCTAAAATAGGGGTGGAAGGGGCCTGCAAGACCATCTAGTCTAACCCCCTGCTCAACGCAGGACTCCAAGTCAGAGTATCCCTCTAGAATCATCGAAAATAGAGTTGGAAGGGGCCTGCAAGACCATCTAGTCCAACCCCCTGCTCAACGCAGGACTCCAAGTCAGAGCATCCTTATCGAATCATCTGAAAGTAGGGCTGGAAGTGGCCTGCAAGGCCATCTAGTCCAACCCCCTGCTCAACGCAGGACTCCAAGTCAGAGCATCCGTATAGAATCATCTGAAAGTAGGGTTGGAAGTGGCCTGCAAGACTATCTAATCCAGCCCCCTGCTCAACGCAGGACTCCAAGTCAGAGCATCCCTATAGAATAATCAAAAAGTAGGGTTGGAAGGGGCCTGCAAGACCATCTAGTCCAACCCCCTGCTCAACGCAGGACTCCAAGTCAGAGTTTCCAAATAGAATGATCGAAAATAGGGTTGGAAGGGGCCTGCAAGAGCATCTAGTCCAACCCCCTGCTCAACGCAGGACTCCAAGTCAGAGCATCCCTAAGGAATCATCTGAAAGTAGGGTTGGAAGTGGCCTGCAAGACCATCTAGTCCAACCCCCTGCTCAACGCAGGACTCCAAGTCAGAGCATCCCTATAGAATTATCAAAAGTTAGGGTTGGAAGGCGCCTGCAGGACCATCTTCCAGCCCCCTGCTCAACGCAGGACTCCAAGTCAGAGCATCCCTATAGAATCATCGAAAATAGAGTTGGAAGGGACCTGCAAGACCATCTAATCCAGCCCCCTGCTCAACGTAGGACTCCAAGTCAGAGCATCCCTATAGAAAGATCGAAAATAGAGTTGGAAGGCGCCTGCAAGGCCATCTAGTCCAGCCCCCTGCTCAACGCAGGACTCCAAGTCAGAGCATCCCTATAGAATCATTTGAAAGTTGGGTTGGAGGGGGCCTTCAAGACCATCTTGTCCAGCCCCCTGCTCAACGCAGGATTCCAAGTCAGAGCATCCCTATAGAATCATCTGAAAGTAGGGTTGGAAGCGGCCTGCAAGGCCATCTAATCCAGCCCCCTGCTCAACGTAGGACTCCAAGTCAGAGTAGCCCTATAGAATCATTGGAAAGTATGGTTGGGAGGGCCTGCAAGGCCATCTAGTCCAACCCCCTACTCAAGGCAGGACTCCAAGTCACAGCATCCGTATAGAATAATCAAAAAGTAGGGGTGGGAGGGGTCTGCAGGACCATCTAAACCAGCCCCCTGCTCAACGCAGGACTCCAAGTCAGAGCACCCTATAGTATCATCAAAAGCTAGGGTTGGAAGGGTCTGGCAAGACCATCTAGTCCAGCCTCCTGCTTAAAGCAGGACTCCAAGTCAGAGCATCCCCATAGAATAATCGAAAATAGGGTTGGAATGGATCTGCAAGACCATCTAGTCCTGCCCCCTGCTTAAAGCAGGACTCCAAGACAGAGCATCCCTATAGAATGAACAAAAATAGGGTTGGAAGGGGCCTACAAGACCATCTACTCCAGCCCCCTGCTCAATTCAGGACTCCAAGTCAGAGCATCCTTATAAAATCATCAAAAAGTAGGGTTGGAATGGGTCTGCAAAACCTCCTAAACCAGCCTCCTGCTCAATGCAGGACTCCGAGTCAGAGCATCCCTATAGAATGATTGAAAATAGGGTTGGGAGGGGTCTGCAAGACAATCTAGTCCAGCCCCCTGCTCAATGAAGGACTACAGGTCAGAGCATCCCTATAGAATGATCGAAAATAGGGTTGGAAGGCGCCTGCAAGACCATCTAGTCCAGCCAACTGCTCAATGCTGGACTCCAAGTCAGAGCATCCCTATAGAATGATCGATAATAAGGTTGGAAGGCGCCTGCAAGACCATGTAGTCCAACCCCATGCTCAATGCAGGACTCCAAGTCAGAGCATCCCTATAGAATCATCTGAAAGTAGGGTTGGAAGTAACCTGCAAGACCATCTAGTCCAGCCCCCTGCTCAAGGCAGGACTCCAAGTCACAGCATCCCTATAGAATTATCAAAAGTTAGGGTTGGAAGGCGCCTGCAGGACCATCTTCCAGCCCCCTGCTCAACGCAGGACTCCAAGTCAGAGCATCCCTATAGAATAATCAAAAAGTAGGGTTGGAAGGGGCCTGCAAGACCATCTAGTCCAACCCCCTGCTCAACGCAGGACTCCAAGTCAGAGTTTCCAAATAGAATGATCGAAAATAGGGTTGGAAGGGGCCTGCAAGAGCATCTAGTCCAACCCCCTGCTCAACGCAGGACTCCAAGTCAGAGCATCCCTAAGGAATCATCTGAAAGTAGGGTTGGAAGTGGCCTGCAAGACCATCTAGTCCAACCCCCTGCTCAACGCAGGACTCCAAGTCAGAGCATCCCTATAGAATTATCAAAAGTTAGGGTTGGAAGGCGCCTGCAGGACCATCTTCCAGCCCCCTGCTCAACGCAGGACTCCAAGTCAGAGCATCCCTATAGAATCATCGAAAATAGAGTTGGAAGGGACCTGCAAGACCATCTAATCCAGCCCCCTGCTCAACGTAGGACTCCAAGTCAGAGCATCCCTATAGAAAGATCGAAAATAGAGTTGGAAGGCGCCTGCAAGGCCATCTAGTCCAGCCCCCTGCTCAACGCAGGACTCCAAGTCAGAGCATCCCTATAGAATCATTTGAAAGTTGGGTTGGAGGGGGCCTTCAAGACCATCTTGTCCAGCCCCCTGCTCAACGCAGGATTCCAAGTCAGAGCATCCCTATAGAATCATCTGAAAGTAGGGTTGGAAGCGGCCTGCAAGGCCATCTAATCCAGCCCCCTGCTCAACGTAGGACTCCAAGTCAGAGTAGCCCTATAGAATCATTGGAAAGTATGGTTGGGAGGGCCTGCAAGGCCATCTAGTCCAACCCCCTACTCAAGGCAGGACTCCAAGTCACAGCATCCGTATAGAATAATCAAAAAGTAGGGGTGGGAGGGGTCTGCAGGACCATCTAAACCAGCCCCCTGCTCAACGCAGGACTCCAAGTCAGAGCACCCTATAGTATCATCAAAAGCTAGGGTTGGAAGGGTCCGGCAAGACCATCTAGTCCAGCCTCCTGCTTAAAGCAGGACTCCAAGTCAGAGCATCCCCATAGAATAATCGAAAATAGGGTTGGAATGGATCTGCAAGACCATCTAGTCCTGCCCCCTGCTTAAAGCAGGACTCCAAGACAGAGCATCCCTATAGAATGAACAAAAATAGGGTTGGAAGGGGCCTACAAGACCATCTACTCCAGCCCCCTGCTCAATTCAGGACTCCAAGTCAGAGCATCCTTATAAAATCATCAAAAAGTAGGGTTGGAATGGGTCTGCAAAACCTCCTAAACCAGCCTCCTGCTCAATGCAGGACTCCGAGTCAGAGCATCCCTATAGAATGATTGAAAATAGGGTTGGGAGGGGTCTGCAAGACAATCTAGTCCAGCCCCCTGCTCAATGAAGGACTACAGGTCAGAGCATCCCTATAGAATGATCGAAAATAGGGTTGGAAGGCGCCTGCAAGACCATCTAGTCCAGCCAACTGCTCAATGCTGGACTCCAAGTCAGAGCATCCCTATAGAATGATCGATAATAAGGTTGGAAGGCGCCTGCAAGACCATGTAGTCCAACCCCATGCTCAATGCAGGACTCCAAGTCAGAGCATCCCTATAGAATCATCTGAAAGTAGGGTTGGAAGTAACCTGCAAGACCATCTAGTCCAGCCCCCTGCTCAAGGCAGGACTCCAAGTCACAGCATCCCTATAGAATTATCAAAAGTTAGGGTTGGAAGGCGCCTGCAGGACCATCTTCCAGCCCCCTGCTCAACGCAGGACTCCAAGTCAGAGCATCCCTATAGAATCATCTGAAAGTAGGGTTGGAAGGGGGGTGGAAGGCCATCTAATCCAGCCCCCTGCTCAACGTAGGACTCCAAGTCAGGGCAGCCCTATAGAATCATTGGAAAGTAGGGTTGGAAGGGGCCGGCAAGACCATCTAGTCCAATCCCTGCTCAACGCAGGACTCCAAGTCAGAGCATCCCTACAGAATGATCGGAAATATGGTTGGAAGGGGCCTGCAAGACCATCCAGTCCAGCCCCCTGGTCAACACAGGACTCCAGGTCAGAGCATCCCTATAGAATCATTGAAAAGTAGGGTTGGGATGGGCCTGCAAGACCATCTAGTCCAACCCCCTGCTCAACGCAGGACTCCAAGGCAGAGCATCCCTATAGAATGATGGAAAATAGGGTTGGAAGGGGTCTGCAAGACCATCTAGTCCAGCCAACTGCTCAATGCAGGACTCCAAGTCAGAGCATCCCTATAGAATGGTCGATAATAGGGTTGGAAGGCGCCTGCAAGACCATGTAGTCCAACCCCGTGCTCAATGCAGGACTCCAAGTCAGAGCATCACTATAGAATCATCTGAAAGTACGGTTGGAAGTGGCCTGCAAGACAATCTAGTCCAGCCCCCTGCTCAACGCAGGATTCCAAGTCAGAGCATCCCTATAGAATCATTAGAAAGTAGGGTTGGAAGGGGCCTGCAAGGCCATCTAATCCAGCCCCCTGCTCAACGTAGGACTCCAAGTCAGAGCAGCCCTATAGAATCATTGGAAAGTATGGTTGGGGGGGCCTGCAAGGCCATCTAGTCCAACCCCCTACTCAAGGCAGGACTCCAAGTCACAGCATCCGTATAGAATAATCAAAAAGTAGGGGTGGGAGGGGTCTGCAGGACCATCTAAACCAGCCCCCTGCTCAACGCAGGACTCCAAGTCAGGGCAGCCCTATAGAATCATTCGAAAGTAGGGTTGGAAGGGGCCGGCAAGACCATCTAGTCCAGCCCCCTGCTCAACGCAGGACTCCAAGTCAGAGCATCCCTACAGAATGATCGGAAATATGGTTGGAAGGGGCCTGCAAGACCATCTAGTCCAGCCCCCTACTCAAGGCAGGACTCCAAGTCAGAGCATCCCTATAGAATTATCAAAAGTTAGGGTTGGAAGGCGCCTGCAGGACCATCTTCCAGCCCCATGCTCAACGCAGGACTCCAAGTCAGAGGATCCATATAGAATCATCTGAAAGTAGGGGTGGAAGGGGGGTAGAAGGCCATCTAATCCAGCCCCCTGCTCAACGTAGGACTCCAAGTCAGGGCAGCCCTATAGAATCATTCGAAAGTAGGGTTGGAAGGGGCCGGCAAGACCATCTAGTCCAGCCCCCTGCTCAACGCAGGACTCCAAGTCAGAGCATCCCTACAGAATGATCGGAAATATGGTTGGAAGGGGCCTGCAAGACCATCCAGTCCAGCCCCCTGGTCAACACAGGACTCCAAGTCAGAACATCCCGATAGAATCATCTGAAAGTAGGTTTGGAAGGGGCCTGCAAGGCCATCTAATCCAGCCCCCTGCTCAACGTAGGACTCCAAGTCAGAGCAGCCCTATCGAATCATTGGAAAGTAGGGTTGGGGTGGCCTGCAAGGCCATCTAGTCCAACCCCCTGCTTGAGGCAGGATTCCAAGTCACAGCATCCCTGTAGAATAATCAAAAAGTAGGGTTGGAAAGGGCCTGCAAGGCCATCTAGTCCAGCCCCCTGCTCAACGCAGGACTCCAATTCAAAGCAGCCCTACAGAATCATCGAAAAGTAGGGTTGGGAGGGGCCGACAAGACCATCTAGTCCAGCCAACTGCTCAATGCAGGACTCCAAGTCAGAGCATCCCTATAGAATGATCGATAATAAGGTTGGAAGGCGCCTGCAAGACCATGTAGTCCAACCCCATGCTCAATGCAGGACTCCAAGTCAGAGCATCCCTATAGAATTATCAAAAGTTAGGGTTGGAAGGCGCCTACAGGACCATCTTCCAGCCCCCTGCTCAACGCAGGACTCCAAGTCAGAGCATCCCTATAGAATGATTGAAAGTAGGGTTGGAAGGGGCCTGCACGACCATCTAGTCCAGCCCCATGGTCAACGCAGGACTCCAAGTCAGAGCATCCCTATAGAATCATCTGAAAGTAGGGTTCGAAGGGCCCTGCAAGGCTATCTAATCCAGCCCCCTGTTCAACCTAGGACTCCAAATCAGAGCAGCCCTACAGAATCTTTGGAAAGTAGGGTTGGGGAGGCCTGCAAGGCCATCTAGTTGAACCCCCTGCTCCCGGCAGGACTCCAGGTCAGAGCATCCCTATAGAATGATCGAAAATAGGGTTGGAAGGCGCCTGCAAGACCATGTATTCCAACCCCGTGCCTAACGCAGGACTCCAAGTCAGAGCATCCTTATCGAATCATCTGAAAGTAGGGTTGGAAGTGGCCTGCAAGACCATCTAGTCCAGTCCCCTGTTCAACGCAGGACTCCAAGCCAGAGCATCCCTATAGAATCCTCGAAAATAAGAGTTGGAAGGGGCTTGCAAGACCATCTAGTCCAACGCCCTGCTCAACGCAGGACTCCAAGTCAGAGCATCCCTATAGAATCATCTGAAAGTAGGGTTGGAGGGGGCCTTCAAGACCATCTTGTCCAGCCCTCTGCTCAACGCAGGATTCCAAGTCAGAGCATCCCTATAGAATCATCAGAAAGTAGGGTTGGAAGTGGCCTGCAAGACCATCTAGTCCAACCCCTTGCTCAACACAGGCCACCGAGTAAGAGCATCCCTATAGAATCATCTGAAAGTAGGGTTGGAAGCGGCCTGAAAGGCCATCTAATCCAGCCCCCTGGTCAACGTAGGACTCAAAGTCAGAGTAGCCCTATAGAATCATTGGAAAGTATGGTTGGGGGGGCCTGCAAGGCCATCTAGTCCAACCCCCTACTCAAGGCAGGACTCCAAGTCACAGCATCCGTATAGAATAATCAAAAAGTAGGGTTGGGGGGGGCCTGCAAGGCCATCTAGTCCAACCCCCTACTCCAGGCAGGACTCCAGGTCAGAGCATCCCTATAGAATGATTGAAAATAGGGTTGGAAGGCGCCTGCAAGACCATGTATTCCAACCCCGTGCTCAACGCAGGACTCCAAGTCAGAGCATCCTTATCGAATCATCTGAAAGTTGGGTTGTAAGTGGCCTGCAAGACCATCTAGTCCAGCCCCCTGCTCAACGCAGGACTCCAAGTCAGAGCATCCCTATAGAATTATCAAAAGTTAGGGTTGGAAGGCGGCTGCAGGACCATCATCCAGCCCCCTGCTCAACGCAGGTCTCCACGTCAGAGCATCCCTATAGAATGATTGAAAATAGGGTTGGAAGGTGCCTGCAAGTCCATCTAGTCCAGCCCCCTGTTCAACGTAGGACTCCAAGTCAGAGCATCCCTATAGAATCATCTGAAAGTAGGGTTGGGGAGGCCTGCAAGGCCATCTAGTCCAACCCCCTGCTCCAGGCAGGACTCCAGGTCAGAGCATCCCTATAGAATGATCGAAAATAGGGTTGGAAGGCGCCTGCAAGACCATGTATTCCAACCCCGTGCCTAACGCAGGACTCCAAGTCAGAGCATCCTTATCGAATCATCTGAAAGTAGGGTTGGAAGTGGCCTGCAAGACAATCTAGTCCAGTCCCCTGTTCAACGCAGGACTCCAAGTCAGAGCATCCCTATAGAATCCTCGAAAATAAGAGTTGGAAGGGGCTTGCAAGACCATCTAGTCCAACGCCCTGCTCAACGCAGGACTCCAAGTCAGAGCATCCCAATAGAATCATCTGAAAGTAGGGTTGGAGGGGGCCTTCAAGACCATCTTGTCCAGCCCCCTGCTCAACGCAGGATTCCAATTCAGAGCATCCCTATAGAATCATCAGAAAGTAGGGTTGGAAGGGGCCTGCAAGACCATCTAGTCCAACCCCTTGCTCAACACAGGACACCGAGTAAGAGCATCCCTATAGAATCATCTGAAAGTAGGGTTGGAAGGGGACTGCAAGGCCATCTAATCCAGCCCCCTGCTCAACGTAGGACTCCAAGTCAGAGTAGCCCTATAGAATCATTGGAAAGTATGGTTGGGGGGGCCTGCAAGGCCATCTAGTCCAACCCCCTACTCAAGGCAGGACTCCAAGTCACAGCATCCGTATAGAATAATCAAAAAGTAGGGGTGGGAGGGGTCTGCAGGACCATCTAAACCAGCCCCCTGCTCAACGCAGGACTCCAAGTCAGAGCACCCTATAGTATCATCAAAAGCTAGGGTTGGAAGGGTCCGGCAAGACCATCTAGTCCAGCCTCCTGCTTAAAGCAGGACTCCAAGTCAGAGCATCCCCATAGAATAACCGAAAATAGGGTTGGGATGGGTCTGCAAGACCATCTACTCCAGCCCCCTGCTCAATTCAGGACTCCAAGTCAGAGCATCCCTATAGAATGATCAAAAACTAGGGTTGGAATGGGCCTGCAAAACCTCCTAATCCAGCCTCCTGCTCAATGCAGGACTCCGAGTCAGAGCATCCCTATAGAATGATTGAAAATAGGGTTGGGAGGGGTCTGCAAGACAATCTAGTCCAACCCCGTGCTCAACGCAGGACTCCAAGGCAGAGCATCCCTATAGAATGATGGAAAATAGGGTTGGAAGGGGCCTGCAAGACCATCTAGTCCAGCCAACTGCTCAATGCAGGACTCCAAGTCAGAGCATCCCTATAGAATGATCGATAATAAGGTTGGAAGGCGCCTGCAAGACCATGTAGTCCAACCCCATGCTCAATGCAGGACTCCAAGTCAGAGCATCCCTATAGAATTATCAAAAGTTAGGGTTGGAAGGCGCCTGCAGGACCATCTTCCAGCCCCCTGCTCAACGCAGGACTCCAAGTCAGAGCATCCCTATAGAATGATTGAAAATAGGGATGGAAGGGGCCTGCAAGACCATCTAGTCCAGCCCCATGGTCAACGCAGGACTCCAAGTCAGAGCATCCCTATAGAATCATCTGAAAGTAGGGTTCGAAGGGGCCTGCAAGGGCATCGAATCCAGCCCCCTGCTCAACGTAGGACTCCAAGTGAGGGCAGCCCTATAGAATCATTGGAAAGAAGGGTTGGGGGGGGTCTGCAAGGCCATCTAGTCCAACCCGCTACTCCAGGCAGGACTCCAGGTCAGAGCATCCCTATAGAATGATTGCAAATAGGGTTGGAAGGCGCCTGCAAGACCATGTATTCCAACCCCGTGCTCAACGCAGGACTCCAAGTCAGAGCATCCTTATCGAATCATCTGAAACTCGGGTTGTAAGTGGCCTGCAAGACCATCTAGTCCAGCCCCCTGCTCAACGCAGGACTCCAAGTCAGAGCATCCCTATAGAATTATCAAAAGTTAGGGTTGGAAGGCGCCTGCAGGACCATCATCCAGCCCCCTGCTCAACGCAGGACTCCACGTCAGAGCATCCCTATAGAATGATTGAAAATAGGGTTGGAAGGGGCCTGCAAGACCATCTAGTCCAGACCCATGGTCAATGCAGGACTCCAAGTCAGAGCATCCCTATAGAATCATCTTTAAGTAGGGTTCGAAGGGCCCTGCAAGGCCATCTAATCCAGCCCCCTGTTCAACCTAGGACTCCAAGTCAGAGCAGCCCTATAGAATCTTTGGAAAGTAGGGTTGGGGAGGCCTGGAAGGCCATCTAGTCGAACCCCCTGCTCCCGGCAGGACTCCAGGTCAGAGCATCCCTATAGAATGATCGAAAATAGGGTTGGAAGGCGCCTGAAAGACCATGTATTCCAACCCCGTGCCTAACGCAGGACTCCAACTCAGAGCATCCTTATCGAATCATCTGAAAGTAGAGTTGGAAGTGGCCTGCAAGACCATCTAGTCCAGTCCCCTGTTCAACGCAGGACTCCAAGCCAGAGCATCCCTATAGAATCCTCGAAAATAAGAGTTGGAAGGGGCTTGCAAGACCATCTAGTCCAACGCCCTGCTCAACGCAGGAGTCCAAGTCAGAGCATCCCTATAGAATCATCTGAAAGTAGGGTTGGAGGGGGCCTTCAAGACCATCTTGTCCAGCCCCCTGCTCAACGCAGGATTCCAAGTCAGAGCATCCCTATAGAATCATCAGAAAGTAGGGTTGGAAGGGGTCTGCAAGACCATCTAGTCCAACCCCTTCCTCAACACAGGCCACCGAGTAAGAGCATCCCTATAGAATCATCTGAAAGTAGGGTTGGAAGCGGCCTGCAAGGCCATCTAATCCAGCCCCCTGCTCAACGTAGGACTCCAAGTCAGAGTAGCCCTATAGAATCATTGGAAAGTATGGTTGGGGGGGCCTGCAAGGCCATCTAGTCCAACCCCCTGCTCAATGCAGGACTCCAAGTCAGAGCACCCTATAGTATCATCAAAAGCTAGGGTTGGAAGGGTCCGGCAAGACCATCTAGTCCAGCCTCCTGCGTAAAGCAGGACTCCAAGACAGAGCATCCCTATAGAATGATCAAAAATAGGGTTGGAAGGGGCCTACAAGACCATCTACTCCAGCCCCCTGCTCAATTCAGGACTCCACGTCAGAGCATCCCTATAAAATCATCAAAAAGTAGGGTTGGAATGGGTCTGCAAAACCTCCTAAACCAGCCTCCTGCTCAATGCAGGACTCCGAGTCAGAGCATCCCTATAGAATGATTGAAAATAGGGTTGGGAGGGGTCTGCAAGACACTCTAGTCCAGCCCCCTGCTCAATGAAGGACTCCAGGTCAGAGCATCCCTATAGAATGATCGAAAATAGGGTTGGAAGGCGCCTGCAAGACCATCTAGTCCAGCCAACTGCTCAATGCAGGACTCCAAGTCCGAGCATCCCTATAGAATGATCCATAATAAGGTTGGAAGGCGCCTGCAAGACCATGTAGTCCAACCCCATGCTCAATGCAGGACTCCAAGTCAGAGCATCCCTATAGAATCATCTGAAAGTAGGGTTGGAAGTAACCTGCAAGACCATCTAGTCCAGCCCCCTGCTCAAGGCAGGACTCCAAGTCACAGCATCCCTATAGAATTATCAAAAGTTAGGGTTGGGAGGCGCCTGCAGGACCATCTTCCAGCCCCCTGCTCAACGCAGGACTCCAAGTCAGAGCATCCCTATAGAATCATCTGAAAGTAGGGTTGGAAGGGGGGTGGAAGGCCATCTAATCCAGCCCCCTGCTCAACGTAGGACTCCAAGTCAGGGCAGCCCTATAGAATCATTGGAAAGTGGGGTTGGAAGGGGCCGGCAAGACCATCTAGTCCAGCCCCCTACTCAACGCAGGACTCCAAGTCAGAGCATCCCTACAGAATGATCGGAAATATGGTTGGAAGGGGCCTGCAAGACCATCCAGTCCAGCCCCCTGGTCAACACAGGACTCCAGGTCAGAGCATCCCTATAGAATCATTGAAAAGTAGGGTTGGGATGGGCCTGCAAGACCATCTAGTCCAACCCCCTGCTCAACGCAGGACTCCAAGGCAGAGCATCCCTATAGAATGGTCGATAATAGCTTTGGAAGGCGCCTGCAAGACCATCTAGTCCAACCCCCTGCTCAACGCAGGACTCCAAGGCAGAGCATCCCTATAGAATGATGGAAAATAAGGTTGGAAGTGGCCTGCAAGACAATCTAGTCCAGCCCCCTGCTCAACACAGGATTCCAAGTCAGAGCATCCCTATAGAATCATTAGAAAGTAGGGTTGGAAGGGGCCTGCAACGCCATCTCATCCAGCCCCCTGCTCAACGTAGGACTCCAAGTCAGAGCAGCCCTATAGAATCATTGGAAAGTAGGGTTGGACGGGCCTGCAAGGCCATCTAGACCAACCCCCTGCTCAAGAGAGGACTCCAAGTCACAGCATCCCTATAGAAATATCAGAAAGTAGGGTTGGAAGGGGCCTACAAGACCATCTAAACCAGCCCCCTGCTCAACGCAGGACTCCAAGTCAGAGCATCACCATAGAATAATCGAAAATAGGGTTGGGAGGGGCCTCCAAGACCATCTAGTCCAGCCCCCTCCTTAACGCAGGACTCCAAGTCAGAGCATCCCTATAGAATGATCAAAAATAGGGTTGGAAGGGGCCTACAAGACCATTTACTCCAGCCCCCTGCTCAATTCAGGACTCCAAGTGAGAGCATCCCTATAGAAATATTGAAAATAGGGTTGGACTGTCCGGCAAGACCATCTAGTCCAGCCCCCTGCTCAAGGCAGGACCCCAAGTCAAAGCATTACTATAGAATGACTGAAAATAGGGTTGGGAGGGGTCTGCAAGACAATCTAGTCCAGCCCCCTGCTCAATGAAGGACTCCAGGTCAGAGCATCCCTATAGAATCATCTGAAAGTAGGTTTGGAAGGGGCCTGCAAGGCCATCTAATCCAGCCCCCTGCTCAACGTAGGACTCCAAGTCAGAGCAGCCCTATCGAATCATTGGAAAGTAGGGTTGGGGTGGCCTGCAAGGCCATCTAGTCGAACCCCCTGCTTGAGGCAGGACTCCAAGTCACAGCATCCCTATAGAATAATCAAAAAGTAGGGTTGGAAAGGGCCTGCAAGGCCATCTAGTCCAGCCCCCTGCTCAACGCAGGACTCCAAGTCAAAGCAGCCCTACAGAATCATCGAAAAGTAGGGTTGGGAGGGGCCGACAAGACCATCTAGTCCAGCCCCCTGCTCAACACAGGACTCCCAAGTCAGAGCACCCCTATAGCATCATCAAAAAGTAGGGTTGGAAGGGGCCTGCAAGACCATCTAGTCCAGCCCCATGCTCAACGCAGGACTCCCAAGGCACAGCATCCCTATATTGTCAGCAAAGGTAGGGTTGGAAGGGGCCTGCAAGGCCATCCCTATAAAATCATCAAAAAGTAGGGTTGGAATGGGCCTGCAAAACCTCCTAATCCAGCCTCCTGCTCAATTCAGGAATCCAAGTCAGAGCATCCCTATAGAATGATCAAAAATAGGGATGGAAGGGGCCTACAAGACCATCTACTCCAGCCCCCTGCTCAATTCAGGACTCCAAGTCAGAGCATCCCTATAAAATCATCAAAAAGTAGGGTTGGAATGGGCCTGCAAAACCTCCTAATCCAGCCTCCTGCTCAATGCAGGACTCCGAGTCAGAGCATCCCTATAGAATGATTGAAAATAGGGTTGGGAGCGGCCTGCAAGACAATCTAGTCCAGCCCCATGCTCAATGAAGGACTCCAGGTCAGAGCATCCCTATAGAATGATCGAAAATAGGGTTGGAAGGCGCCTGCAAGACCATGTATTCCAACCCCGTGCTCAACGCAGGACTCCAAGGCAGAGCATCCCTATAGAATGATGGAAAATAGGGTTGGAAGGGGCCTGCAAGACCATCTAGTCCAGCCAACTGCTCAATGCAGGACTCCAAGTCAGAGCATCCCTATAGAATGATTGCAAATAGGGTTGGAAGGCGCCTGCAAGACGATGTATTCCAACCCCGTGCTCAACGCAGGACTCCAAGTCAGAGCATCCTTATTGAATCATCTGAAAGTAGGGTTGGAAGGAGCCTGCAAGACCATCTAGTCCAGCCCCCTGCTCAACGCAGGACTCAGAGCAGCCCTATAGAATTATCAAAAGGAAGTGTTGGAAGGGGTCTGCAAGACCATCTAGTCCAGCCCCCTGCTCAACGCAGGACTCCAAGTCATTGGATCCCTATAGAATCATCTGAAAGTAGGGGTTGAGGGCGCCTTCAAGGCCATCTACTCCAGCCCCCTTCTCAATTCAGGACTCCAAGTGAGAGCATCCCTATAGAAATATTGAAAATAGGGTTGGACTGTCCGGCAAGACCATTTAGTCCAGCCCCCTGCTCAATGCAGGACTCCAAGTCAGAGCATCCCTATAGAATGATTGAAATTATGGTTGGAAGGGGCCTACAAGACCATCTAGTCCAGCCCCCTGCTCAACCCAGGATTCCAAGTCAGAGCATCCCTTTAGAATGATCGAAAATATAGTTGTAAGGGGCCTACAAGAAGATCTACTCCAGTCCCCTACACAATGCAGGACTCCAAGTCAGAGCATCCCTATAGAATGATCGATTATAAGGTTGGAAGGTGCCTGCAAGACCATGTAGTCCAACCCCATGCTCAATGCAGGACTCCAAGTCAGAGCATCCCTATAGAATCATCTGAAAGTAGGGTTGGAAGTAACCAGCAAGACCATCTAGTCCAGCCCCCTGCTCAAGGCAGGACTCCAAGTCACAGCATCCCTATAGAATTATCAAAAGTTAGGGTTGGAAGGCGCCTGCAGGACCATCTTCCAGCCCCCTGCTCAACGCAGGACTCCAAGTCAGAGCATCCCTATAGAATCATCTGAAAGTAGGGTTGGAAGGGGCCGGCAAGACCATCTAGTCCATCCCCCTGCTCTACGCAGGACTCCAAGTCAGAGCATCCCTACAGAATGATCGGAAATATGGTTGGAAGGGGCCTGCAAGACCATCCAGTCCAGCCCCCTGGTCAACACAGGACTCCAGGTCAGAGCATCCCTATATAATCATTGAAAAGTAGGGTTGGGATGGGCCTGCAAGACCATCTAGTCCAACCCCCTGCTCAACGCAGCACTCCAAGGCAGAGCATCCCTATAGAATGATGGAAAATAGGGTTGGAAGGGGTCTGCAAGACCATCTAGTCCAGCCAACTCCTCAATGCAGGACTCCAAGTCAGAGCATCCCTATAGAATGGTCGATAATAGGTTTGGAAGGCGCCTGCAAGACCATCTAGTCCAACCCCCTGCTCAACGCAGGACTCCAAGGCAGAGCATCCCTATAGAATCATCAGAAAGTAGGGTTGGAAGGGGCCTGCAAGACCATCTAGTCCAACCCCTTGCTCAACACAGGACACCGAGTAAGAGCATCCCTATAGAATCATCTGAAAGTAGGGTTGGAAGGGGCCTGCAAGGCCATCTAATCCAGCCCCCTGCTCAACGTAGGACTCCAAGTCAGAGTAGCCCTATAGAATCATTGGAAAGTATGGTTGGGGGGGCCTACAAGGCCATCTAGTCCAACCCCCTACTCAAGGTAGGACTCGAAGTCACAGCATCCGTATAGAATAATCAAAAAGTGGGGGTGGGAGGGGTCTGCAGGACCATCTAAACCAGCCCCCTGCTCAACGCAGGACTCCAAGTCAGAGCACCCTATAGTATCATCAAAAGCTAGGG
Source organism: Heloderma suspectum (assembly GCF_057233095.1). Classification (NCBI taxonomy): domain Eukaryota; kingdom Metazoa; phylum Chordata; class Lepidosauria; order Squamata; family Helodermatidae; genus Heloderma; species Heloderma suspectum. The sequence continues at coordinate 51,376,632 of NC_139475.1, forward strand.
TTGGAAGGGTCCGGCAAGACCATCTAGTCCAGCCTCCTGCTTAAAGCAGGACTCCAAGTCAGAGCATCCCCATAGAATAATCGAAAATAGGGTTGGGATGGGTCTGCAAGACCATCTAGTCCAGCCCCCTGCTTAAAGCAGGGCTCCAAGTCAGAGCATCCCTATAGAATGATCAAAAATAGGGTTGGAAGGGGCCTACAAGACCATCTACTCCAGCCCCCTGCTCAATTCAGGACTCCAAGTCAGAGCATCCCTATAAAATCATCTTAAAGTAGGGTTGGAATGGGCCTGCAAAACCTCGTAATCCAGCCTCCTGCACAATGCAGGACTCCGAGTCAGAGCATCCCTATAGAATGATTGAAAATAGGGTTGGGAGGGGTCTGCAAGACAATCTAGTCCAGCCCCCTGCTCAATGAAGGACTCCAGGTCAGAGCATCCGTATAGAATGATCGGAAATAGGGCTGGAAGGCGCCTGCAAGACCATGTATTCCAACCCCGTGCTCAACGCAGGACTCCAAGGCAGAGCATCCCTGTAGAATGATGGAAAATAGGGTTGGAAGGGGCCTGCAAGACCATCTAGTCCAGCCAACTGCTCAATGCAGGACTCCAAGTCAGAGCATCCCTATAGAATGATTGCAAAAAGGGTTGGAAGGCGCCTGCGAGACCATGTATTCCAACCCCGTGCTCAACGCAGGACTCCAAGTCAGAGCATCCTTATCGAATCATCTGAAAGTCGGGTTGTAAGTGGCCTGCAAGACCATCTAGTCCAGCCCCCTGCTCAACGCAGGACTCCAAGTCAGAGCATCCCTATAGAATTATCAAAAGTTAGGGTTGGAAGGCGCCTGCAGGACCATCATCCAGCCCCCTACTCAACGCAGGACTCCACGTCAGAGCATCCCTATAGAATGATTGAAAATAGGGTTGGAAGGGGCCTGCAAGACCATCTAGTCCAGCCCCATGGTCAACGCAGGACTCCAAGTCAGAGCATCCCTATAGAATCATCTTTAAGTAGGGTTCGAAGGGCCCTGCAAGGCCATCTAATCCAGCCCCATGTTCAACCTAGGACTCGAAGTCAGATCAGCCCTATAGAATCTTTGGAAAGTAGGGTTGGGGAGGCCTGCAAGGCCATCTAGTCGAACCCCCTGCTCCTGGCAGGACTCCAGGTCAGAGCATCCCTATAGAATGATCGAAAATAGGGTTGGAAGGCACCTGCAAGACCATGTATTCCAACCCCGTGCCTAACGCAGGACTCCAAGCCAGAGCATCCCTATAGAATCCTCGAAAATAAGAGTTGGAAGGGGCTTGCAAGACCATCTAGTCCAACGCCCTGCTCAACGCAGGACTCCAAGTCAGAGCATCCCTATAGAATCATTTGAAAGTTGGGTTGGAGGGGGCCTTCAAGACCATCTTGTCCAGCCCCCTGCTCAACGCAGGATTCCAAGTCAGAGCATCCCTATAGAATCATCTGAAAGTAGGGTTGGAAGCGGCCTGCAAGGCCATCTAATCCAGCCCCCTGCTCAACGTAGGACTCCAAGTCAGAGTAGCCCTATAGAATCATTGGAAAGTATGGTTGGGAGGGCCTGCAAGGCCATCTAGTCCAACCCCCTACTCAAGGCAGGACTCCAAGTCACAGCATCCGTATAGAATAATCAAAAAGTAGGGGTGGGAGGGGTCTGCAGGACCATCTAAACCAGCCCCCTGCTCAACGCAGGACTCCAAGTCAGAGCACCCTATAGTATCATCAAAAGCTAGGGTTGGAAGGGTCCGGCAAGACCATCTAGTCCAGCCTCCTGCTTAAAGCAGGACTCCAAGTCAGAGCATCCCCATAGAATAATCGAAAATAGGGTTGGAATGGATCTGCAAGACCATCTAGTCCTGCCCCCTGCTTAAAGCAGGACTCCAAGACAGAGCATCCCTATAGAATGAACAAAAATAGGGTTGGAAGGGGCCTACAAGACCATCTACTCCAGCCCCCTGCTCAATTCAGGACTCCAAGTCAGAGCATCCTTATAAAATCATCAAAAAGTAGGGTTGGAATGGGTCTGCAAAACCTCCTAAACCAGCCTCCTGCTCAATGCAGGACTCCGAGTCAGAGCATCCCTATAGAATGATTGAAAATAGGGTTGGGAGGGGTCTGCAAGACAATCTAGTCCAGCCCCCTGCTCAATGAAGGACTACAGGTCAGAGCATCCCTATAGAATGATCGAAAATAGGGTTGGAAGGCGCCTGCAAGACCATCTAGTCCAGCCAACTGCTCAATGCTGGACTCCAAGTCAGAGCATCCCTATAGAATGATCGATAATAAGGTTGGAAGGCGCCTGCAAGACCATGTAGTCCAACCCCATGCTCAATGCAGGACTCCAAGTCAGAGCATCCCTATAGAATCATCTGAAAGTAGGGTTGGAAGGGGCCGGCAAGACCATCTAGTCCAATCCCTGCTCAACGCAGGACTCCAAGTCAGAGCATCCCTACAGAATGATCGGAAATATGGTTGGAAGGGGCCTGCAAGACCATCCAGTCCAGCCCCCTGGTCAACACAGGACTCCAGGTCAGAGCATCCCTATAGAATCATTGAAAAGTAGGGTTGGGATGGGCCTGCAAGACCATCTAGTCCAACCCCCTGCTCAACGCAGGACTCCAAGGCAGAGCATCCCTATAGAATGATGGAAAATAGGGTTGGAAGGGGTCTGCAAGACCATCTAGTCCAGCCAACTGCTCAATGCAGGACTCCAAGTCAGAGCATCCCTATAGAATGGTCGATAATAGGGTTGGAAGGCGCCTGCAAGACCATGTAGTCCAACCCCGTGCTCAATGCAGGACTCCAAGTCAGAGCATCACTATAGAATCATCTGAAAGTAGGGTTGGAAGGGGCCGGCAAGACCATCTAGTCCAATCCCTGCTCAACGCAGGACTCCAAGTCAGAGCATCCCTACAGAATGATCGGAAATATGGTTGGAAGGGGCCTGCAAGACCATCCAGTCCAGCCCCCTGGTCAACACAGGACTCCAGGTCAGAGCATCCCTATAGAATCATTGAAAAGTAGGGTTGGGATGGGCCTGCAAGACCATCTAGTCCAACCCCCTGCTCAACGCAGGACTCCAAGGCAGAGCATCCCTATAGAATGATGGAAAATAGGGTTGGAAGGGGTCTGCAAGACCATCTAGTCCAGCCAACTGCTCAATGCAGGACTCCAAGTCAGAGCATCCCTATAGAATGGTCGATAATAGGGTTGGAAGGCGCCTGCAAGACCATGTAGTCCAACCCCGTGCTCAATGCAGGACTCCAAGTCAGAGCATCACTATAGAATCATCTGAAAGTACGGTTGGAAGTGGCCTGCAAGACAATCTAGTCCAGCCCCCTGCTCAACGCAGGATTCCAAGTCAGAGCATCCCTATAGAATCATTAGAAAGTAGGGTTGGAAGGGGCCTGCAAGGCCATCTAATCCAGCCCCCTGCTCAACGTAGGACTCCAAGTCAGAGCAGCCCTATAGAATCATTGGAAAGTATGGTTGGGGGGGCCTGCAAGGCCATCTAGTCCAACCCCCTACTCAAGGCAGGACTCCAAGTCACAGCATCCGTATAGAATAATCAAAAAGTAGGGGTGGGAGGGGTCTGCAGGACCATCTAAACCAGCCCCCTGCTCAACGCAGGACTCCAAGTCAGAGCACCCTATAGAATGATTGAAAATAGGGTTGGGAGGGGTCTGCAAGACAATCTAGTCCAGCCCCCTGCTCAATGAAGGACTCCAGGTCAGAGCATCCCTATAGAATGATGGAAAATAGGGTTGGAAGGCGCCTGCAAGACCATCTAGTCCAGCCAACTGCTCAATGCAGGACTCCAAGTCAGAGCATCCCTATAGAATGATCGATAATAAGGTTGGAAGGCGCCTGCAAGACCATGTAGTCCAAACCCATGCTCAATGCAGGACTCCAAGTCAGAGCATCCCTATAGAATCATCTGAAAGTAGGGTTGGAAGTAACCTGCAAGACCATCTAGTCCAGCCCCCTGCTCAACCCAGGACTCCAAGTCAGAGCATCCCTATAGAATCATTGAAAAGTAGGGTTGGAAGGGGCCTCCAAGACCATCTAGTCCAGCCAGCTGCTCAATGCAGGACTCCAGGTCAGAGCATCCCTATAGAATGATGGAAAATAGGGTTGGAAGGCGCCTGCAAGACCATCTAGTCCAGCCAACTGCTCAATGCAGGACTCCAAGTCAGAGCATCCCTATAGAATGATCGATAATAAGGTTGGAAGGCGCCTGCAAGACCATGTAGTCCAAACCCATGCTCAATGCAGGACTCCAAGTCAGTGCATCCCTACAGAATCATCTGAATGTACGGTTGGAGGTGGCCTGCAAGACAATCTAGTCCAGCCCCCTGCTCAACGCAGGACTCCAAGTCAGAGCATCCGTATAGAATCATCAGAAAGTAGGGTTGGAAGGGGCCTGCAAGACCTTCTAGTCCAACCCCTTGCTCAACACAGGACACCGAGTAAGAGCATCCCTATACAATCATCTGAAAGTAGGGTTCGAAGGGGCCTCCAAGGCCATCTAATCCAGCCCCCTGCTCAACGCAGGACTCCAAGCCAGAGCATCCCTATAGAATGATCTAAAATAGGGGTGGAAGGGGCCTGCAAGACCATCTAGTCTACCCCCCTGCTCAATGCAGGACTCTAAGAGCATCCGTATAGAATCATCTGAAAGTACGGTTGGAAGGGGCCTGCAAGACCATCTAGTCCAACCCCTTACTCAACACAGGACTCCGAGTCAGAGCATCCCTATACAATGAACGAAAATAGGGTTGGAAGGGGCCGGCAAGACCATCTAGTCCAGCCCCCTGCTCAACGCAGGACTCCAAGTCATAGTTTCCCAATAGAATGATCGAAAATAGGGTTGGAAGGGGCCTGCAAGACCATCTAGTCCAACCCCCTGCTCAACGCAGGACTCCTAGTCAGAGTTTCCCTATAGAATGATCGAAAATAGGGTTGGAAGTGGCCTGCAAGACCATCTAGTCCAACCCCCTGCTCAACGCAGGACTCCAAGTCAGAGCATCCCTAAGGAATCATCTGAAAGTAGGGTTGGAAGTGGCCTGCAAGACTATCTAATCCAGCCCCCTCCTCAACGTAGGACTCTAAGTCAGAGCATCCCTATAGAATCATCGAAAATAGAGTTGGAAGGAACCTGCAAGACCATCTAGTCCAACCCCTTGCTCAACGCAGGACTCCAAATCAGAGCATCCCTATAGAATGATCGAAAATAGGGTTGGAAGGCGCCTGCAAGACCATGTATTCCAACCCCGTGCTCAACGCAGGACTCCAAGTCAGAGCATCCTTATCGAATCATCTGAAAGTAGGGTTGGAAGTGGCCTGCAAGACCATCTAGTCCAGCCCCCTGCTCAACGCAGGACTCCAAGTCAGAGCATCCCTATAGAATTATCAAAAGTTAGGGTTGGAAGGCGCCTGCAGGACCATCTTCCAGCCCCCTGCTCAACGCAGGACTCCAAGTCAGAGCATCCCTATAGAATGATTGAAAATAGGGTTGGAAGGGTCCTCCAAGACCATCCAGGGCACCCCTGCTCAACGCAGGACTCCAAGTCAGAGTATCCCTCTAGAATCATCGAAAATAGAGTTGGAAGGGGCCTGCAAGACCATCTAGTCCAACCCCCTGCTCAATGCAGGACTCCAAGACAGAGCATCCCTATAGAATCATCAAAAGGTAGGGTTGGAAGGCGGCTGCAAGACCATCTTAGTCCAGCCCCTTGCTCAACACAGTACTCCAAGTCAGAGCATCCCTATAGAATCATCGAAAATAGAGTTGGAAGGGACCTCCAAGACCATCTAGTCCAACCCCCTGCTCAACGCAGGACTCCAAGTCAGAGCATCCCTATAGAATCATCTCAAAGTAGGGTTGGAAGTGGCCTGCAAGACTATCTAATCCAGCCCCCTGCTCAACGTAGGACTCCAAGTCAGAGCATCCCTATAGAATTATCAAAAGTTAGGGTTGGAAGTGGCCTGCAGGACCATCTTCCAGCCCCCTGCTCAACGCAGGACTCCAAGTCAGAGCATCCCTATAGAATGATTGAAAATAGGGTTGGAAGGGGCCTGCAAGACCATGTATTCCAACCCCATGCTCAACGCAGGACTCCAAGTCAGAGCAGCCCTATAGAATCATTGGAAAGTAGGGTTGGGGGGGCCTGCAAGGCCATCTAGTCCAAGCCCCTGCTCCATGCAGGACTCCAGGTCAGAGCATCCCTATAGAATCATCGAAAATAGGGTTGGAAGGCACCTGCAAGACCATGTATTCCAACCCCGTGCTCAACGCAGGACTCCAAGTCAGAGCATCCTTATCGAATCATCTGAAAGTAGGGCTGGAAGTGGCCTGCAAGGCCATCTAGTCCAACCCCCTGCTCAACGCAGGACTCCAAGTCAGAGCATCCCTATAGAATCATTTGAAAGTAGGGTTGGAAGTGGCCTGCAAGACTATCTAATCCAGCCCCCTGCTCAACGCAGGACTCCAAGTCAGAGCATCCCTATAGAATAATCAAAAAGTAGGGTTGGAAGGGGCATGCAAGCCCATCTAGTCCAACCCCCTGCTCAACGCAGGACTCCAAGTCAGAGTTTCCCTATAGAATGATCGAAAATAGGGTTGGAAGGGGCCTGCAAGACCATCTAGTCCAACCCCCTGCTCAACGCAGGACTCCAAGTCAGAGCATCCCTAAGGAATCATCTGAAAGTAGGGTTGGAAGTGGCCTGCAAGACTATCTAATCCAGCCCCCTCCTCAACGTAGGACTCCAAGTCAGAGCATCCCTATAGAATCATCGAAAATAGAGTTGGAAGGAACCTGCAAGACCATCTAGTCCAACCCCTTGCTCAACGCAGGACTCCAAATCAGCGCATCCCTATAGAATGATTGAAAATAGGGTTGGAAGGGGCCTGCAAGACCATGTATTCCAACCCCGTGCTCAACGCAGGACTCCAAGTCAGAGCATCCTTATCGAATCATCTGAAAGTAGGGTTGGAAGTGGCCTGCAAGACCATCTAGTCCAGCCCCCTGCTCAACGCAGGACTCCAAGTCAGAGCATCCCTATAGAATTATCAAAGTTAGGGTTGGAAGGCGCCTGCAGGACCATCTTCCAGCCCCCTGCTCAACGCAGGACTCCAAGTCAGAGCATCCCTATAGAATGATTGAAAATAGGGTTGGAAGGGTCCTCCAAGACCATCCAGGGCACCCCCTGCTCAACGCAGGACTCCAAGTCAGAGTATCCCTCTAGAATCATCGAAAATAGAGTTGGAAGGGGCCTGCAAGACCATCTAGTCCAACCCCCTGCTCAATGCAGGACTCCAAGACAGAGCATCCCTATAGAATCATCAAAAGGTAGGGTTGGAAGGCGGCTGCAAGACCATCTAGTCCAGCCCCTTGCTCAACACAGTACTCCAAGTCAGAGCATCCTTATAGAATCATCGAAAATAGAGTTGGAAGGGACCTCCAAGACCATCTAGTCCAACCCCCTGCTCAACGCAGGACTCCAAGTTAGAGCATCCCTATAGAATCATCTGAAAGTAGGGTTGGAAGTGGCCTGCAAGACTATCTAATCCAGCCCCCTGCTCAACGTAGGACTCCAAGTCAGAGCATCCCTATAGAATTATCAAAAGTTAGGGTTGGAAGTGGCCTGCAGGACCATCTTCCAGCCCCCTGCTCAACGCAGGACTCCAAGTCAGAGCATCCCTATAGAATGATTGAAAATAGGGTTGGAAGGGGCCTGCAAGACTATGTATTCCAACCCCATGCTCAACGCAGGACTCCAAGTCAGAGAAGCCCTATAGAATCATTGGAAAGTAGGGTTGGGGGGGCCTGCAAGGCCATCTAGTCCAAGCCCCTGCTCCAGGCAGGACTCCAGGTCAGAGCATCCCTATAGAATCATCGAAAATAGGGTTGGAAGGCACCTGCAAGACCATGTATTCCAACCCCGTGCTCAACGCAGGACTCCAAGTCAGAGCATCCTTATCGAATCATCTGAAAGTAGGGCTGGAAGTGGCCTGCAAGGCCATCTAGTCCAACCCCCTGCTCAACGCAGGACTCCAAGTCAGAGCATCCCTATAGAATCATTTGAAAGTAGGGTTGGAAGTGGCCTGCAAGACTATCTAATCCAGCCCCCTGCTCAACGCAGGACTCCAAGTCAGAGCATCCCTATAGAATAATCAAAAAGTAGGGTTGGAAGGGGCATGCAAGCCCATCTAGTCCAACCCCCTGCTCAACGCAGGACTCCAAGTCAGAGTTTCCCTATAGAATGATCGAAAATAGGGTTGGAAGGGGCCTGCAAGACCATCTAGTCCAACCCCCTGCTCAACGCAGGACTCCAAGTCAGAGCATCCCTAAGGAATCATCTGAAAGTAGGGTTGGAAGTGGCCTGCAAGACTATCTAATCCAGCCCCCTCCTCAACGTAGGACTCCAAGTCAGAGCATCCCTATAGAATCATCGAAAATAGAGTTGGAAGGAACCTGCAAGACCATCTAGTCCAACCCCTTGCTCAACGCAGGACTCCAAATCAGAGCATCCCTATAGAATGATCGAAAATAGGGTTGGAAGGGGCCTGCAAGACCATGTATTCCAACCCCGTGCTCAACGCAGGACTCCAAGTCAGAGCATCCTTATCGAATCATCTGAAAGTAGGGTTGGAAGTGCCTGCAAGACCATCTAGTCCAGCCCCCTGCTCAACGCAGGACTCCAAGTCAGAGCATCCCTATAGAATTATCAAAAGTTAGGGTTGGAAGGCGCCTGCAGGACCATCTTCCAGCCCCCTGCTCAACGCAGGACTCCAAGTCAGAGCATCCCTATAGAATGATTGAAAATAGGGTTGGAAGGGTCCGCCAAGACCATCCAGGGCACCCCCTGCTCAACGCAGGACTCCAAGACAGAGCATCCCTATAGAATGATTGAAAATAGGGTTGGAAGGGTCCTCCAAGACCATCCAGGGCACCCCCTGCTCAATGCAGGACTCCAAGTCAGAGTATCCCTCTAGAATCATCGAAAATAGAGTTGGAAGGGGCCTGCAAGACCATCCAGTCCAGCCCCCTGCTCAATGCAGGACTCCAAGACAGAGCATCCCTATAGAATCATCAAAAGGTAGGGTTGGAAGGCGGCTGCAAGACCATCTAGTCCAGCCCCCTGCTCAACGCAGGACTCCAAGTCAGAGCATCCCTATAGAATCATCGAAAATAGAGTTGGAAGGGACCTGCAAGACCATCTAGTGCAACCCCCTGCTCAACGCAGGACTCCAAGTCAGAGCATCCCTATAGAATCATCTGAAAGTAGGGTTGGAAGTGGCCTGCAAGACTATCTAATCCAGCCCCCTGCTCAACGTAGGACTCCAAGTCAGAGCATCCCTATAGAAAGATCGAAAATAGAGTTGGAAGGCGCCTGCAAGGCCATCTAGTCCAGCCCCCTGCTCAACGCAGGACTCCAAGTCAGAGCATCACTATAGAATGATCGAAAATAGGGTTGGAAGGCGCCTGAAGACCATGTATTCCAACCCCGTGCTCAACGCAGGACTCCAAGTCAGAGCATCCTTATCGAATCATCTGAAAGTAGGGTTGGAAGTGGCCTGCAAGACCATCTAGTCCAGCCCCCTGCTCAACGCAGGACTCCAAGTCAGAGCATCCCTATAGAATTGTCAAAAGTGAGGGTTGGAAGGCGCCTGCAGGACCATCTTCCAGCCCCCTGCTCAACGCAGGACTCCAAGTCAGAGCATCCCTATAGAATGATTGAAAATAGGGTTGGAAGGGTCCTCCAAGACCATCCAGGGCACCCCCTGCTCAACGCAGGACTCCAAGTCAGAGTATCCCTCTAGAAACATCGAAAATAGAGTTGGAAGGGGCCTGCAAGACCATCTAGTCCAGCCCCCTGCTCAATGCAGGACTCCAAGACAGAGCATCCCTATAGAATCATCAAAAGGTAGGGTTGGAAGGCGGCTGCAAGACCATCTAGTCCAGCCCCCTGCTCAACGCAGGACTCCAAGTCAGAGCATCCCTATAGAATGATTGAAAATAGGGTTGGGAGGGGTCTGCAAGACAATCTAGTCCAGCCCCCTGCTCAATGAAGGACTCCAAGTCAGAGCATCCCTATAGAAAGATCGAAAATAGAGTTGGAAGGCGCCTGCAAGACCATCTAGTCCAACCCCCTGCTCAACGCAGGACTCCAAGTCAGAGCATCCCTATAGAATCATCTGAAAGTAGGGTTGGAAGTGGCCTGCAAGACTATCTAATCCAGCCCCCTGCTCAACGTAGGACTCCAAGTCAGAGCATCCCTATAGAAAGATCGAAAATAGAGTTGGAAGGCGCCTGCAAGGCCATCTAGTCCAGCCCCCTGCTCAACGCAGGACTACAAGTCAGAGCATCCCTATAGAATGATTGAAAATAGGGTTGGAAGGTGCCTGCAAGACCATGTATTCCAACCCCGTCCTCAACGCAGGACTCCAAGTCAGAGCAGCCCTATAGTATCATTGGAAAGTAGGGTTGGAGGGGGCCTGCAAGGCCATCTAGTCCAGCCCCCTGCTCCAGGCAGGACTCCAGGTCAGAGTATACCTCTAGAATCATCGAAAATAGAGTTGGAAGGGGCCTGCAAGACCATCTAGTCCAGCCCCCACCTCAATGCAGGACTCCAAGACAGAGCATCCCTATAGAATCATCAAAAGGTAGGGTTGGAAGGCGGCTGCAAGACCATATAGTCCAGCCCCCTGCTCAACGCAGGACTCCAAGTCAGAGCATCCCTATAGAATCATCGAAAATAGAGATGGAAGGGATCTGCAAGACCATCTAGTCCAACCCCTTGCTCAACGCAGGACTCCAAGCCAGAGCATCCCTATAGAATGATCTAAAATAGGGGTGGAAGGGGCCTGCAAGACCATCTAGTCTAACCCCCTGCTCAACGCAGGACTCCAAGTCAGAGTATCCCTCTAGAATCATCGAAAATAGAGTTGGAAGGGCCCTGCAATACCATCTAGTCCAACCCCCTGCTCAACGCAGGACTCCAAGTCAGAGCATCCTTATCGAATCATCTGAAAGTAGGGCTGAAGTGGCCTGCAAGGCCATCTAGTCCAACCCCCTGCTCAACGCAGGACTCCAAGTCAGAGCATCCGTATAGAATCATCTGAAAGTAGGGTTGGAAGTGGCCTGCAAGACTATCTAATCCAGCCCCCTGCTCAACGCAGGACTCCAAGTCAGAGCATCCCTATAGAATAATCAAAAAGTAGGGTTGGAAGGGGCGTGCAAGACCATCTAGTCCAACCCCCTGCTCAACGCAGGACTCCAAGTCAGAGTTTCCCTATAGAATGATCGAAAATAGGGTTGGAAGGGGCCTGGAAGAGCATCTAGTCCAACCCCCTGCTCAACGCAGGACTCCAAGTCAGAGCATCCCTAAGGAATCATCTGAAAGTAGGGTTGGAAGTGGCCTGCAAGACCATCTAGTCCAACCCCCTGCTCAACGCAGGACTCCAAGTCAGAGCATCCCTATAGAATTATCAAAAGTTAGGGTTGGAAGGCGCCTGCAGGACCATCTTCCAGCCCCCTGCTCAACGCAGGACTCCAAGTCAGAGCATCCCTATAGAATCATCGAAAATAGAGTTGGAAGGGACCTGCAAGACCATCTAATCCAGCCCCCTGCTCAACGTAGGACTCCAAGTCAGAGCATCCCTATAGAAAGATCGAAAATAGAGTTGGAAGGCGCCTGCAAGGCCATCTAGTCCAGCCCCCTGCTCAACGCAGGACTCCAAGTCAGAGCATCCCTATAGAATCATTTGAAAGTTGGGTTGGAGGGGCCCTTCAAGGCCATCTAGTCCAACGCCCTACTCAAGGCAGGACTCCAAGTCACAGCATCCGTATAGAATAATCAAAAAGTAGGGGTGGGAGGGGTCTGCAGGACCATCTAAACCAGCCCCCTGCTCAACGCAGGACTCCAAGTCAGAGCACCCTATAGTATCATCAAAAGCTAGGGTTGGAAGGGTCCGGCAAGACCATCTAGTCCAGCCTCCTGCTTAAAGCAGGACTCCAAGTCAGAGCATCCCCATAGAATAATCGAAAATAGGGTTGGAATGGATCTGCAAGACCATCTAGTCCTGCCCCCTGCTTAAAGCAGGACTCCAAGACAGAGCATCCCTATAGAATGAACAAAAATAGGGTTGGGAGGGGTCTGCAAGACAATCTAGTCCAGCCTCCTGCTTAAAGCAGGACTCCAAGTCAGAGTAGCCCTATAGAATCATTGGAAAGTATGGTTGGGAGGGCCTACAAGACCATCTACTCCAGCCCCCTGCTCAATTCAGGACTCCAAGTCAGAGCATCCTTATAAAATCATCAAAAAGTAGGGTTGGAATGGGTCTGCAAAACCTCCTAAACCAGCCTCCTGCTCAATGCAGGACTCCGAGTCAGAGCATCCCTATAGAATGATTGAAAATAGGGTTGGGAGGCGTCTGCAAGACAATCTAGTCCAGCCCCCTGCTCAATGAAGGACTACAGGTCAGAGCATCCCTATAGAATGATCGAAAATAGGGTTGGAAGGCGCCTGCAAGACCATCTAGTCCAGCCAACTGCTCAATGCTGGACTCCAAGTCAGAGCATCCCTATAGAATGATCGATAATAAGGTTGGAAGGCGCCTGCAAGACCATGTAGTCCAACCCCATGCTCAATGCAGGACTCCAAGTCAGAGCATCCCTATAGAATCATCTGAAAGTAGGGTTGGAAGTAACCTGCAAGACCATCTAGTCCAGCCCCCTGCTCAAGGCAGGACTCCAAGTCACAGCATCCCTATAGAATTATCAAAAGTTAGGGTTGGAAGGCGCCTGCAGGACCATCTTCCAGCCCCCTGCTCAACGCAGGACTCCAAGTCAGAGCATCCCTATAGAATCATCTGAAAGTAGGGTTGGAAGGGGGGTGGAAGGCCATCTAATCCAACCCCCCTGCTCAACGTAGGATTCCAAGTCAGGGCAGCCCTATAGAATCATTGGAAAGTAGGGTTGGAAGGGGCCGGCAAGACCATCTAGTCCAATCCCTGCTCAACGCAGGACTCCAAGTCAGAGCATCCCTACAGAATGATCGGAAATATGGTTGGAAGGGGCCTGCAAGACCATCCAGTCCAGCCCCCTGGTCAACACAGGACTCCAGGTCAGAGCATCCATATAGAATCATTGAAAAGTAGGGTTGGGATGGGTCTGCAAGACCATCTAGTCCAACCCCCTGCTCAACGCAGGACTCCAAGGCAGAGCATCCCTATAGAATGATGGAAAATAGGGTTGGAAGGGGTCTGCAAGACCATCTAGTCCAGCCAACTGCTCAATGCAGGACTCCAAGTCAGAGCATCCCTATAGAATGGTCGATAATAGGGTTGGAAGGCGCCTGCAAGACCATGTAGTCCAACCCCGTGCTCAATGCAGGACTCCAAGTCAGAGCATCACTATAGAATCATCTGAAAGTACGGTTGGAAGTGGCCTGCAAGACAATCTAGTCCAGCCCCCTGCTCAACGCAGGATTCCAAGTCAGAGCATCCCTATAGAATCATTAGAAAGTAGGGTTGGAAGGGGCCTGCAAGGCCATCTAATCCAGCCCCCTGCTCAACGTAGGACTCCAAGTCAGAGCAGCCCTATAGAATCATTGGAAAGTATGGTTGGGGGGGCCTGCAAGGCCATCTAGTCCAACCCCCTACTCAAGGCAGGACTCCAAGTCACAGCATCCGTATAGAATAATCAAACAGTAGGGGTGGGAGGGGTCTGCAGGACCATCTAAACCAGCCCCCTGCTCAACGCAGGACTCCACGTCAGAGCACCCTATAGAATGATTGAAAATAGGGTTGGGAGGGGTCTGCAAGACAATCTAGTCCAGCCCCCTGCTCAATGAAGGACTCCAGGTCAGAGCATCCCTATAGAATGATGGAAAATAGGGTTGGAAGGCTCCTGCAAGACCATCTAGTCCAGCCAACTGCTCAATGCAGGACTCCAAGTCAGAGCATCCCTATAGAATCATCTGAAAGTAGGGTTGGACGTAACCTGCAAGACCATCTAGTCCAGCCCCCTGCTCAACGCAGGACTACAAGTCAGAGCATCCCTATAGAATGATTGAAAATAGGGTTGGAAGGTGCCTGCAAGACCATGTATTCCAACCCCGTCCTCAACGCAGGACTCCAAGTCAGAGCAGCCCTATAGTATCATTGGAAAGTAGGGTTGGAGGGGGCCTGCAAGGCCATCTAGTCCAGCCCCCTGCTCCAGGCAGGACTCCAGGTCAGAGTATACCTCTAGAATCATCGAAAATAGAGTTGGAAGGGGCCTGCAAGACCATCTAGTCCAGCCCCCACCTCAATGCAGGACTCCAAGACAGAGCATCCCTATAGAATCATCAAAAGGTAGGGTTGGAAGGCGGCTGCAAGACCATATAGTCCAGCCCCCTGCTCAACGCAGGACTCCAAGTCAGAGCATCCCTATAGAATCATCGAAAATAGAGATGGAAGGGATCTGCAAGACCATCTAGTCCAACCCCTTGCTCAACGCAGGACTCCAAGCCAGAGCATCCCTATAGAATGATCTAAAATAGGGGTGGAAGGGGCCTGCAAGACCATCTAGTCTAACCCCCTGCTCAACGCAGGACTCCAAGTCAGAGTATCCCTCTAGAATCATCGAAAATAGAGTTGGAAGGGCCCTGCAAGACCATCTAGTCCAACCCCCTGCTCAACGCAGGACTCCAAGTCAGAGCATCCTTATCGAATCATCTGAAAGTAGGGCTGAAGTGGCCTGCAAGGCCATCTAGTCCAACCCCCTGCTCAACGCAGGACTCCAAGTCAGAGCATCCGTATAGAATCATCTGAAAGTAGGGTTGGAAGTGGCCTGCAAGACTATCTAATCCAGCCCCCTGCTCAACGCAGGACTCCAAGTCAGAGCATCCCTATAGAATAATCAAAAAGTAGGGTTGGAAGGGGCGTGCAAGACCATCTAGTCCAACCCCCTGCTCAACGCAGGACTCCAAGTCAGAGTTTCCCTATAGAATGATCGAAAATAGGGTTGGAAGGGGCCTGGAAGAGCATCTAGTCCAACCCCCTGCTCAACGCAGGACTCCAAGTCAGAGCATCCCTAAGGAATCATCTGAAAGTAGGGTTGGAAGTGGCCTGCAAGACCATCTAGTCCAACCCCCTGCTCAACGCAGGACTCCAAGTCAGAGCATCCCTATAGAATTATCAAAAGTTAGGGTTGGAAGGCGCCTGCAGGACCATCTTCCAGCCCCCTGCTCAACGCAGGACTCCAAGTCAGAGCATCCCTATAGAATCATCGAAAATAGAGTTGGAAGGGACCTGCAAGACCATCTAATCCAGCCCCCTGCTCAACGTAGGACTCCAAGTCAGAGCATCCCTATAGAAAGATCGAAAATAGAGTTGGAAGGCGCCTGCAAGGCCATCTAGTCCAGCCCCCTGCTCAACGCAGGACTCCAAGTCAGAGCATCCCTATAGAATCATTTGAAAGTTGGGTTGGAGGGGCCCTTCAAGGCCATCTAGTCCAACGCCCTACTCAAGGCAGGACTCCAAGTCACAGCATCCGTATAGAATAATCAAAAAGTAGGGGTGGGAGGGGTCTGCAGGACCATCTAAACCAGCCCCCTGCTCAACGCAGGACTCCAAGTCAGAGCACCCTATAGTATCATCAAAAGCTAGGGTTGGAAGGGTCCGGCAAGACCATCTAGTCCAGCCTCCTGCTTAAAGCAGGACTCCAAGTCAGAGCATCCCCATAGAATAATCGAAAATAGGGTTGGAATGGATCTGCAAGACCATCTAGTCCTGCCCCCTGCTTAAAGCAGGACTCCAAGACAGAGCATCCCTATAGAATGAACAAAAATAGGGTTGGGAGGGGTCTGCAAGACAATCTAGTCCAGCCTCCTGCTTAAAGCAGGACTCCAAGTCAGAGTAGCCCTATAGAATCATTGGAAAGTATGGTTGGGAGGGCCTACAAGACCATCTACTCCAGCCCCCTGCTCAATTCAGGACTCCAAGTCAGAGCATCCTTATAAAATCATCAAAAAGTAGGGTTGGAATGGGTCTGCAAAACCTCCTAAACCAGCCTCCTGCTCAATGCAGGACTCCGAGTCAGAGCATCCCTATAGAATGATTGAAAATAGGGTTGGGAGGCGTCTGCAAGACAATCTAGTCCAGCCCCCTGCTCAATGAAGGACTACAGGTCAGAGCATCCCTATAGAATGATCGAAAATAGGGTTGGAAGGCGCCTGCAAGACCATCTAGTCCAGCCAACTGCTCAATGCTGGACTCCAAGTCAGAGCATCCCTATAGAATGATCGATAATAAGGTTGGAAGGCGCCTGCAAGACCATGTAGTCCAACCCCATGCTCAATGCAGGACTCCAAGTCAGAGCATCCCTATAGAATCATCTGAAAGTAGGGTTGGAAGTAACCTGCAAGACCATCTAGTCCAGCCCCCTGCTCAAGGCAGGACTCCAAGTCACAGCATCCCTATAGAATTATCAAAAGTTAGGGTTGGAAGGCGCCTGCAGGACCATCTTCCAGCCCCCTGCTCAACGCAGGACTCCAAGTCAGAGCATCCCTATAGAATCATCTGAAAGTAGGGTTGGAAGGGGGGTGGAAGGCCATCTAATCCAACCCCCCTGCTCAACGTAGGATTCCAAGTCAGGGCAGCCCTATAGAATCATTGGAAAGTAGGGTTGGAAGGGGCCGGCAAGACCATCTAGTCCAATCCCTGCTCAACGCAGGACTCCAAGTCAGAGCATCCCTACAGAATGATCGGAAATATGGTTGGAAGGGGCCTGCAAGACCATCCAGTCCAGCCCCCTGGTCAACACAGGACTCCAGGTCAGAGCATCCATATAGAATCATTGAAAAGTAGGGTTGGGATGGGTCTGCAAGACCATCTAGTCCAACCCCCTGCTCAACGCAGGACTCCAAGGCAGAGCATCCCTATAGAATGATGGAAAATAGGGTTGGAAGGGGTCTGCAAGACCATCTAGTCCAGCCAACTGCTCAATGCAGGACTCCAAGTCAGAGCATCCCTATAGAATGGTCGATAATAGGGTTGGAAGGCGCCTGCAAGACCATGTAGTCCAACCCCGTGCTCAATGCAGGACTCCAAGTCAGAGCATCACTATAGAATCATCTGAAAGTACGGTTGGAAGTGGCCTGCAAGACAATCTAGTCCAGCCCCCTGCTCAACGCAGGATTCCAAGTCAGAGCATCCCTATAGAATCATTAGAAAGTAGGGTTGGAAGGGGCCTGCAAGGCCATCTAATCCAGCCCCCTGCTCAACGTAGGACTCCAAGTCAGAGCAGCCCTATAGAATCATTGGAAAGTATGGTTGGGGGGGCCTGCAAGGCCATCTAGTCCAACCCCCTACTCAAGGCAGGACTCCAAGTCACAGCATCCGTATAGAATAATCAAACAGTAGGGGTGGGAGGGGTCTGCAGGACCATCTAAACCAGCCCCCTGCTCAACGCAGGACTCCACGTCAGAGCACCCTATAGAATGATTGAAAATAGGGTTGGGAGGGGTCTGCAAGACAATCTAGTCCAGCCCCCTGCTCAATGAAGGACTCCAGGTCAGAGCATCCCTATAGAATGATGGAAAATAGGGTTGGAAGGCTCCTGCAAGACCATCTAGTCCAGCCAACTGCTCAATGCAGGACTCCAAGTCAGAGCATCCCTATAGAATCATCTGAAAGTAGGGTTGGACGTAACCTGCAAGACCATCTAGTCCAGCCCCCTGCTCAACGCAGGACTACAAGTCAGAGCATCCCTATAGAATGATTGAAAATAGGGTTGGAAGGTGCCTGCAAGACCATGTATTCCAACCCCGTCCTCAACGCAGGACTCCAAGTCAGAGCAGCCCTATAGTATCATTGGAAAGTAGGGTTGGAGGGGGCCTGCAAGGCCATCTAGTCCAGCCCCCTGCTCCAGGCAGGACTCCAGGTCAGAGTATACCTCTAGAATCATCGAAAATAGAGTTGGAAGGGGCCTGCAAGACCATCTAGTCCAGCCCCCACCTCAATGCAGGACTCCAAGACAGAGCATCCCTATAGAATCATCAAAAGGTAGGGTTGGAAGGCGGCTGCAAGACCATATAGTCCAGCCCCCTGCTCAACGCAGGACTCCAAGTCAGAGCATCCCTATAGAATCATCGAAAATAGAGATGGAAGGGATCCGCAAGACCATCTAGTCCAACCCCTTGCTCAACGCAGGACTCCAAGCCAGAGCATCCCTATAGAATGATCTAAAATAGGGGTGGAAGGGGCCTGCAAGACCATCTAGTCTAACCCCCTGCTCAACGCAGGACTCCAAGTCAGAGTATCCCTCTAGAATCATCGAAAATAGAGTTGGAAGGGCCCTGCAAGACCATCTAGTCCAACCCCCTGCTCAACGCAGGACTCCAAGTCAGAGCATCCTTATCGAATCATCTGAAAGTAGGGCTGAAGTGGCCTGCAAGGCCATCTAGTCCAACCCCCTGCTCAACGCAGGACTCCAAGTCAGAGCATCCGTATAGAATCATCTGAAAGTAGGGTTGGAAGTGGCCTGCAAGACTATCTAATCCAGCCCCCTGCTCAACGCAGGACTCCAAGTCAGAGCATCCCTATAGAATAATCAAAAAGTAGGGTTGGAAGGGGCGTGCAAGACCATCTAGTCCAACCCCCTGCTCAACGCAGGACTCCAAGTCAGAGTTTCCCTATAGAATGATCGAAAATAGGGTTGGAAGGGGCCTGGAAGAGCATCTAGTCCAACCCCCTGCTCAACGCAGGACTCCAAGTCAGAGCATCCCTAAGGAATCATCTGAAAGTAGGGTTGGAAGTGGCCTGCAAGACCATCTAGTCCAACCCCCTGCTCAACGCAGGACTCCAAGTCAGAGCATCCCTATAGAATTATCAAAAGTTAGGGTTGGAAGGCGCCTGCAGGACCATCTTCCAGCCCCCTGCTCAACGCAGGACTCCAAGTCAGAGCATCCCTATAGAATCATCGAAAATAGAGTTGGAAGGGACCTGCAAGACCATCTAATCCAGCCCCCTGCTCAACGTAGGACTCCAAGTCAGAGCATCCCTATAGAAAGATCGAAAATAGAGTTGGAAGGCGCCTGCAAGGCCATCTAGTCCAGCCCCCTGCTCAACGCAGGACTCCAAGTCAGAGCATCCCTATAGAATCATTTGAAAGTTGGGTTGGAGGGGCCCTTCAAGGCCATCTAGTCCAACGCCCTACTCAAGGCAGGACTCCAAGTCACAGCATCCGTATAGAATAATCAAAAAGTAGGGGTGGGAGGGGTCTGCAGGACCATCTAAACCAGCCCCCTGCTCAACGCAGGACTCCAAGTCAGAGCACCCTATAGTATCATCAAAAGCTAGGGTTGGAAGGGTCCGGCAAGACCATCTAGTCCAGCCTCCTGCTTAAAGCAGGACTCCAAGTCAGAGCATCCCCATAGAATAATCGAAAATAGGGTTGGAATGGATCTGCAAGACCATCTAGTCCTGCCCCCTGCTTAAAGCAGGACTCCAAGACAGAGCATCCCTATAGAATGAACAAAAATAGGGTTGGGAGGGGTCTGCAAGACAATCTAGTCCAGCCTCCTGCTTAAAGCAGGACTCCAAGTCAGAGTAGCCCTATAGAATCATTGGAAAGTATGGTTGGGAGGGCCTACAAGACCATCTACTCCAGCCCCCTGCTCAATTCAGGACTCCAAGTCAGAGCATCCTTATAAAATCATCAAAAAGTAGGGTTGGAATGGGTCTGCAAAACCTCCTAAACCAGCCTCCTGCTCAATGCAGGACTCCGAGTCAGAGCATCCCTATAGAATGATTGAAAATAGGGTTGGGAGGCGTCTGCAAGACAATCTAGTCCAGCCCCCTGCTCAATGAAGGACTACAGGTCAGAGCATCCCTATAGAATGATCGAAAATAGGGTTGGAAGGCGCCTGCAAGACCATCTAGTCCAGCCAACTGCTCAATGCTGGACTCCAAGTCAGAGCATCCCTATAGAATGATCGATAATAAGGTTGGAAGGCGCCTGCAAGACCATGTAGTCCAACCCCATGCTCAATGCAGGACTCCAAGTCAGAGCATCCCTATAGAATCATCTGAAAGTAGGGTTGGAAGTAACCTGCAAGACCATCTAGTCCAGCCCCCTGCTCAAGGCAGGACTCCAAGTCACAGCATCCCTATAGAATTATCAAAAGTTAGGGTTGGAAGGCGCCTGCAGGACCATCTTCCAGCCCCCTGCTCAACGCAGGACTCCAAGTCAGAGCATCCCTATAGAATCATCTGAAAGTAGGGTTGGAAGGGGGGTGGAAGGCCATCTAATCCAACCCCCCTGCTCAACGTAGGATTCCAAGTCAGGGCAGCCCTATAGAATCATTGGAAAGTAGGGTTGGAAGGGGCCGGCAAGACCATCTAGTCCAATCCCTGCTCAACGCAGGACTCCAAGTCAGAGCATCCCTACAGAATGATCGGAAATATGGTTGGAAGGGGCCTGCAAGACCATCCAGTCCAGCCCCCTGGTCAACACAGGACTCCAGGTCAGAGCATCCATATAGAATCATTGAAAAGTAGGGTTGGGATGGGTCTGCAAGACCATCTAGTCCAACCCCCTGCTCAACGCAGGACTCCAAGGCAGAGCATCCCTATAGAATGATGGAAAATAGGGTTGGAAGGGGTCTGCAAGACCATCTAGTCCAGCCAACTGCTCAATGCAGGACTCCAAGTCAGAGCATCCCTATAGAATGGTCGATAATAGGGTTGGAAGGCGCCTGCAAGACCATGTAGTCCAACCCCGTGCTCAATGCAGGACTCCAAGTCAGAGCATCACTATAGAATCATCTGAAAGTACGGTTGGAAGTGGCCTGCAAGACAATCTAGTCCAGCCCCCTGCTCAACGCAGGATTCCAAGTCAGAGCATCCCTATAGAATCATTAGAAAGTAGGGTTGGAAGGGGCCTGCAAGGCCATCTAATCCAGCCCCCTGCTCAACGTAGGACTCCAAGTCAGAGCAGCCCTATAGAATCATTGGAAAGTATGGTTGGGGGGGCCTGCAAGGCCATCTAGTCCAACCCCCTACTCAAGGCAGGACTCCAAGTCACAGCATCCGTATAGAATAATCAAACAGTAGGGGTGGGAGGGGTCTGCAGGACCATCTAAACCAGCCCCCTGCTCAACGCAGGACTCCACGTCAGAGCACCCTATAGAATGATTGAAAATAGGGTTGGGAGGGGTCTGCAAGACAATCTAGTCCAGCCCCCTGCTCAATGAAGGACTCCAGGTCAGAGCATCCCTATAGAATGATGGAAAATAGGGTTGGAAGGCTCCTGCAAGACCATCTAGTCCAGCCAACTGCTCAATGCAGGACTCCAAGTCAGAGCATCCCTATAGAATCATCTGAAAGTAGGGTTGGACGTAACCTGCAAGACCATCTAGTCCAGCCCCCTGCTCAACGCAGGACTACAAGTCAGAGCATCCCTATAGAATGATTGAAAATAGGGTTGGAAGGTGCCTGCAAGACCATGTATTCCAACCCCGTCCTCAACGCAGGACTCCAAGTCAGAGCAGCCCTATAGTATCATTGGAAAGTAGGGTTGGAGGGGGCCTGCAAGGCCATCTAGTCCAGCCCCCTGCTCCAGGCAGGACTCCAGGTCAGAGTATACCTCTAGAATCATCGAAAATAGAGTTGGAAGGGGCCTGCAAGACCATCTAGTCCAGCCCCCACCTCAATGCAGGACTCCAAGACAGAGCATCCCTATAGAATCATCAAAAGGTAGGGTTGGAAGGCGGCTGCAAGACCATATAGTCCAGCCCCCTGCTCAACGCAGGACTCCAAGTCAGAGCATCCCTATAGAATCATCGAAAATAGAGATGGAAGGGATCTGCAAGACCATCTAGTCCAACCCCTTGCTCAACGCAGGACTCCAAGCCAGAGCATCCCTATAGAATGATCTAAAATAGGGGTGGAAGGGGCCTGCAAGACCATCTAGTCTAACCCCCTGCTCAACGCAGGACTCCAAGTCAGAGTATCCCTCTAGAATCATCGAAAATAGAGTTGGAAGGGCCCTGCAAGACCATCTAGTCCAACCCCCTGCTCAACGCAGGACTCCAAGTCAGAGCATCCTTATCGAATCATCTGAAAGTAGGGCTGAAGTGGCCTGCAAGGCCATCTAGTCCAACCCCCTGCTCAACGCAGGACTCCAAGTCAGAGCATCCGTATAGAATCATCTGAAAGTAGGGTTGGAAGTGGCCTGCAAGACTATCTAATCCAGCCCCCTGCTCAACGCAGGACTCCAAGTCAGAGCATCCCTATAGAATAATCAAAAAGTAGGGTTGGAAGGGGCGTGCAAGACCATCTAGTCCAACCCCCTGCTCAACGCAGGACTCCAAGTCAGAGTTTCCCTATAGAATGATCGAAAATAGGGTTGGAAGGGGCCTGGAAGAGCATCTAGTCCAACCCCCTGCTCAACGCAGGACTCCAAGTCAGAGCATCCCTAAGGAATCATCTGAAAGTAGGGTTGGAAGTGGCCTGCAAGACCATCTAGTCCAACCCCCTGCTCAACGCAGGACTCCAAGTCAGAGCATCCCTATAGAATTATCAAAAGTTAGGGTTGGAAGGCGCCTGCAGGACCATCTTCCAGCCCCCTGCTCAACGCAGGACTCCAAGTCAGAGCATCCCTATAGAATCATCGAAAATAGAGTTGGAAGGGACCTGCAAGACCATCTAATCCAGCCCCCTGCTCAACGTAGGACTCCAAGTCAGAGCATCCCTATAGAAAGATCGAAAATAGAGTTGGAAGGCGCCTGCAAGGCCATCTAGTCCAGCCCCCTGCTCAACGCAGGACTCCAAGTCAGAGCATCCCTATAGAATCATTTGAAAGTTGGGTTGGAGGGGCCCTTCAAGGCCATCTAGTCCAACGCCCTACTCAAGGCAGGACTCCAAGTCACAGCATCCGTATAGAATAATCAAAAAGTAGGGGTGGGAGGGGTCTGCAGGACCATCTAAACCAGCCCCCTGCTCAACGCAGGACTCCAAGTCAGAGCACCCTATAGTATCATCAAAAGCTAGGGTTGGAAGGGTCCGGCAAGACCATCTAGTCCAGCCTCCTGCTTAAAGCAGGACTCCAAGTCAGAGCATCCCCATAGAATAATCGAAAATAGGGTTGGAATGGATCTGCAAGACCATCTAGTCCTGCCCCCTGCTTAAAGCAGGACTCCAAGACAGAGCATCCCTATAGAATGAACAAAAATAGGGTTGGGAGGGGTCTGCAAGACAATCTAGTCCAGCCTCCTGCTTAAAGCAGGACTCCAAGTCAGAGTAGCCCTATAGAATCATTGGAAAGTATGGTTGGGAGGGCCTACAAGACCATCTACTCCAGCCCCCTGCTCAATTCAGGACTCCAAGTCAGAGCATCCTTATAAAATCATCAAAAAGTAGGGTTGGAATGGGTCTGCAAAACCTCCTAAACCAGCCTCCTGCTCAATGCAGGACTCCGAGTCAGAGCATCCCTATAGAATGATTGAAAATAGGGTTGGGAGGCGTCTGCAAGACAATCTAGTCCAGCCCCCTGCTCAATGAAGGACTACAGGTCAGAGCATCCCTATAGAATGATCGAAAATAGGGTTGGAAGGCGCCTGCAAGACCATCTAGTCCAGCCAACTGCTCAATGCTGGACTCCAAGTCAGAGCATCCCTATAGAATGATCGATAATAAGGTTGGAAGGCGCCTGCAAGACCATGTAGTCCAACCCCATGCTCAATGCAGGACTCCAAGTCAGAGCATCCCTATAGAATCATCTGAAAGTAGGGTTGGAAGTAACCTGCAAGACCATCTAGTCCAGCCCCCTGCTCAAGGCAGGACTCCAAGTCACAGCATCCCTATAGAATTATCAAAAGTTAGGGTTGGAAGGCGCCTGCAGGACCATCTTCCAGCCCCCTGCTCAACGCAGGACTCCAAGTCAGAGCATCCCTATAGAATCATCTGAAAGTAGGGTTGGAAGGGGGGTGGAAGGCCATCTAATCCAACCCCCCTGCTCAACGTAGGACTCCAAGTCAGGGCAGCCCTATAGAATCATTGGAAAGTAGGGTTGGAAGGGGCCGGCAAGACCATCTAGTCCAATCCCTGCTCAACGCAGGACTCCAAGTCAGAGCATCCCTACAGAATGATCGGAAATATGGTTGGAAGGGGCCTGCAAGACCATCCAGTCCAGCCCCCTGGTCAACACAGGACTCCAGGTCAGAGCATCCCTATAGAATGATTGAAAATAGGGTTGGAAGGGTCCTCCAAGACCATCCAGGGCACCCCCTGCTCAACGCAGGACTCCAAGTCAGAGTATCCCTCTAGAATCATCGAAAATAGAGTTGGAAGGGGCCTGCAAGACCATCTAGTCCAACCCCCTGCTCAATGCAGGACTCCAAGACAGAGCATCCCTATAGAATCATCAAAAGGTAGGGTTGGAAGGCGGCTGCAAGACCATCTCGTCCAGCCCCTTGCTCAACACAGTACTCCAAGTCAGAGCATCCTTATAGAATCATCGAAAATAGAGTTGGAAGGGACCTCCAAGACCATCTAGTCCAACCCCCTGCTCAACGCAGGACTCCAAGTTAGAGCATCCCTATAGAATCATCTGAAAGTAGGGTTGGAAGTGGCCTGCAAGACTATCTAATCCAGCCCCCTGCTCAACGTAGGACTCCAAGTCAGAGCATCCCTATAGAATTATCAAAAGTTAGGGTTGGAAGTGGCCTGCAGGACCATCTTCCAGCCCCCTGCTCAACGCAGGACTCCAAGTCAGAGCATCCCTATAGAATGATTGAAAATAGGGTTGGAAGGGGCCTGCAAGACTATGTATTCCAACCCCATGCTCAACGCAGGACTCCAAGTCAGAGCAGCCCTATAGAATCATTGGAAAGTAGGGTTGGGGGGGCCTGCAAGGCCATCTAGTCCAAGCCCCTGCTCCAGGCAGGACTCCAGGTCAGAGCATCCCTATAGAATCATCGAAAATAGGGTTGGAAGGCACCTGCAAGACCATGTATTCCAACCCCGTGCTCAACGCAGGACTCCAAGTCAGAGCATCCTTATCGAATCATCTGAAAGTAGGGCTGGAAGTGGCCTGCAAGGCCATCTAGTCCAACCCCCTGCTCAACGCAGGACTCCAAGTCAGAGCATCCCTATAGAATCATTTGAAAGTAGGGTTGGAAGTGGCCTGCAAGACTATCTAATCCAGCCCCCTGCTCAACGCAGGACTCCAAGTCAGAGCATCCCTATAGAATAATCAAAAAGTAGGGTTGGAAGGGGCATGCAAGCCCATCTAGTCCAACCCCCTGCTCAACGCAGGACTCCAAGTCAGAGTTTCCCTATAGAATGATCGAAAATAGGGTTGGAAGGGGCCTGCAAGACCATCTAGTCCAACCCCCTGCTCAACGCAGGACTCCAAGTCAGAGCATCCCTAAGGAATCATCTGAAAGTAGGGTTGGAAGTGGCCTGCAAGACTATCTAATCCAGCCCCCTCCTCAACGTAGGACTCCAAGTCAGAGCATCCCTATAGAATCATCGAAAATAGAGTTGGAAGGAACCTGCAAGACCATCTAGTCCAACCCCTTGCTCAACGCAGGACTCCAAATCAGAGCATCCCTATAGAATGATCGAAAATAGGGTTGGAAGGGGCCTGCAAGACCATGTATTCCAACCCCGTGCTCAACGCAGGACTCCAAGTCAGAGCATCCTTATCGAATCATCTGAAAGTAGGGTTGGAAGTGCCTGCAAGACCATCTAGTCCAGCCCCCTGCTCAACGCAGGACTCCAAGTCAGAGCATCCCTATAGAATTATCAAAAGTTAGGGTTGGAAGGCGCCTGCAGGACCATCTTCCAGCCCCCTGCTCAACGCAGGACTCCAAGTCAGAGCATCCCTATAGAATGATTGAAAATAGGGTTGGAAGGGTCCGCCAAGACCATCCAGGGCACCCCCTGCTCAACGCAGGACTCCAAGACAGAGCATCCCTATAGAATGATTGAAAATAGGGTTGGAAGGGTCCTCCAAGACCATCCAGGGCACCCCCTGCTCAATGCAGGACTCCAAGTCAGAGTATCCCTTTAGAATCATCGAAAATAGAGTTGGAAGGGGCCTGCAAGACCATCCAGTCCAGCCCCCTGCTCAATGCAGGACTCCAAGACAGAGCATCCCTATAGAATCATCAAAAGGTAGGGTTGGAAGGCGGCTGCAAGACCATCTAGTCCAGCCCCCTGCTCAACGCAGGACTCCAAGTCAGAGCATCCCTATAGAATCATCGAAAATAGAGTTGGAAGGGACCTGCAAGACCATCTAGTGCAACCCCCTGCTCAACGCAGGACTCCAAGTCAGAGCATCCCTATAGAATCATCTGAAAGTAGGGTTGGAAGTGGCCTGCAAGACTATCTAATCCAGCCCCCTGCTCAACGTAGGACTCCAAGTCAGAGCATCCCTATAGAAAGATCGAAAATAGAGTTGGAAGGCGCCTGCAAGGCCATCTAGTCCAGCCCCCTGCTCAACGCAGGACTCCAAGTCAGAGCATCACTATAGAATGATCGAAAATAGGGTTGGAAGGCGCCTGAAGACCATGTATTCCAACCCCGTGCTCAACGCAGGACTCCAAGTCAGAGCATCCTTATCGAATCATCTGAAAGTAGGGTTGGAAGTGGCCTGCAAGACCATCTAGTCCAGCCCCCTGCTCAACGCAGGACTCCAAGTCAGAGCATCCCTATAGAATTGTCAAAAGTGAGGGTTGGATGGCGCCTGCAGGACCATCTTCCAGCCCCCTGCTCAACGCAGGACTCCAAGTCAGAGCATCCCTATAGAATGATTGAAAATAGGGTTGGAAGGGTCCTCCAAGACCATCCAGGGCACCCCCTGCTCAACGCAGGACTCCAAGTCAGAGTATCCCTCTAGAAACATCGAAAATAGAGTTGGAAGGGGCCTGCAAGACCATCTAGTCCAGCCCCCTGCTCAATGCAGGACTCCAAGACAGAGCATCCCTATAGAATCATCAAAAGGTAGGGTTGGAAGGCGGCTGCAAGACCATCTAGTCCAGCCCCCTGCTCAACGCAGGACTCCAAGTCAGAGCATCCCTATAGAATGATTGAAAATAGGGTTGGGAGGGGTCTGCAAGACAATCTAGTCCAGCCCCCTGCTCAATGAAGGACTCCAAGTCAGAGCATCCCTATAGAAAGATCGAAAATAGAGTTGGAAGGCGCCTGCAAGACCATCTAGTCCAACCCCCTGCTCAACGCAGGACTCCAAGTCAGAGCATCCCTATAGAATCATCTGAAAGTAGGGTTGGAAGTGGCCTGCAAGACTATCTAATCCAGCCCCCTGCTCAACGTAGGACTCCAAGTCAGAGCATCCCTATAGAAAGATCGAAAATAGAGTTGGAAGGCGCCTGCAAGGCCATCTAGTCCAGCCCCCTGCTCAACGCAGGACTACAAGTCAGAGCATCCCTATAGAATGATTGAAAATAGGGTTGGAAGGTGCCTGCAAGACCATGTATTCCAACCCCGTCCTCAACGCAGGACTCCAAGTCAGAGCAGCCCTATAGTATCATTGGAAAGTAGGGTTGGAGGGGGCCTGCAAGGCCATCTAGTCCAGCCCCCTGCTCCAGGCAGGACTCCAGGTCAGAGTATACCTCTAGAATCATCGAAAATAGAGTTGGAAGGGGCCTGCAAGACCATCTAGTCCAGCCCCCACCTCAATGCAGGACTCCAAGACAGAGCATCCCTATAGAATCATCAAAAGGTAGGGTTGGAAGGCGGCTGCAAGACCATATAGTCCAGCCCCCTGCTCAACGCAGGACTCCAAGTCAGAGCATCCCTATAGAATCATCGAAAATAGAGATGGAAGGGATCTGCAAGACCATCTAGTCCAACCCCTTGCTCAACGCAGGACTCCAAGCCAGAGCATCCCTATAGAATGATCTAAAATAGGGGTGGAAGGGGCCTGCAAGACCATCTAGTCTAACCCCCTGCTCAACGCAGGACTCCAAGTCAGAGTATCCCTCTAGAATCATCGAAAATAGAGTTGGAAGGGCCCTGCAAGACCATCTAGTCCAACCCCCTGCTCAACGCAGGACTCCAAGTCAGAGCATCCTTATCGAATCATCTGAAAGTAGGGCTGAAGTGGCCTGCAAGGCCATCTAGTCCAACCCCCTGCTCAACGCAGGACTCCAAGTCAGAGCATCCGTATAGAATCATCTGAAAGTAGGGTTGGAAGTGGCCTGCAAGACTATCTAATCCAGCCCCCTGCTCAACGCAGGACTCCAAGTCAGAGCATCCCTATAGAATAATCAAAAAGTAGGGTTGGAAGGGGCGTGCAAGACCATCTAGTCCAACCCCCTGCTCAACGCAGGACTCCAAGTCAGAGTTTCCCTATAGAATGATCGAAAATAGGGTTGGAAGGGGCCTGGAAGAGCATCTAGTCCAACCCCCTGCTCAACGCAGGACTCCAAGTCAGAGCATCCCTAAGGAATCATCTGAAAGTAGGGTTGGAAGTGGCCTGCAAGACCATCTAGTCCAACCCCCTGCTCAACGCAGGACTCCAAGTCAGAGCATCCCTATAGAATTATCAAAAGTTAGGGTTGGAAGGCGCCTGCAGGACCATCTTCCAGCCCCCTGCTCAACGCAGGACTCCAAGTCAGAGCATCCCTATAGAATCATCGAAAATAGAGTTGGAAGGTACCTGCAAGACCATCTAATCCAGCCCCCTGCTCAACGTAGGACTCCAAGTCAGAGCATCCCTATAGAAAGATCGAAAATAGAGTTGGAAGGCGCCTGCAAGGCCATCTAGTCCAGCCCCCTGCTCAACGCAGGACTCCAAGTCAGAGCATCCCTATAGAATCATTTGAAAGTTGGGTTGGAGGGGCCCTTCAAGGCCATCTAGTCCAACGCCCTACTCAAGGCAGGACTCCAAGTCACAGCATCCGTATAGAATAATCAAAAAGTAGGGGTGGGAGGGGTCTGCAGGACCATCTAAACCAGCCCCCTGCTCAACGCAGGACTCCAAGTCAGAGCACCCTATAGTATCATCAAAAGCTAGGGTTGGAAGGGTCCGGCAAGACCATCTAGTCCAGCCTCCTGCTTAAAGCAGGACTCCAAGTCAGAGCATCCCCATAGAATAATCGAAAATAGGGTTGGAATGGATCTGCAAGACCATCTAGTCCTGCCCCCTGCTTAAAGCAGGACTCCAAGACAGAGCATCCCTATAGAATGAACAAAAATAGGGTTGGGAGGGGTCTGCAAGACAATCTAGTCCAGCCTCCTGCTTAAAGCAGGACTCCAAGTCAGAGTAGCCCTATAGAATCATTGGAAAGTATGGTTGGGAGGGCCTACAAGACCATCTACTCCAGCCCCCTGCTCAATTCAGGACTCCAAGTCAGAGCATCCTTATAAAATCATCAAAAAGTAGGGTTGGAATGGGTCTGCAAAACCTCCTAAACCAGCCTCCTGCTCAATGCAGGACTCCGAGTCAGAGCATCCCTATAGAATGATTGAAAATAGGGTTGGGAGGCGTCTGCAAGACAATCTAGTCCAGCCCCCTGCTCAATGAAGGACTACAGGTCAGAGCATCCCTATAGAATGATCGAAAATAGGGTTGGAAGGCGCCTGCAAGACCATCTAGTCCAGCCAACTGCTCAATGCTGGACTCCAAGTCAGAGCATCCCTATAGAATGATCGATAATAAGGTTGGAAGGCGCCTGCAAGACCATGTAGTCCAACCCCATGCTCAATGCAGGACTCCAAGTCAGAGCATCCCTATAGAATCATCTGAAAGTAGGGTTGGAAGTAACCTGCAAGACCATCTAGTCCAGCCCCCTGCTCAAGGCAGGACTCCAAGTCACAGCATCCCTATAGAATTATCAAAAGTTAGGGTTGGAAGGCGCCTGCAGGACCATCTTCCAGCCCCCTGCTCAACGCAGGACTCCAAGTCAGAGCATCCCTATAGAATCATCTGAAAGTAGGGTTGGAAGGGGGGTGGAAGGCCATCTAATCCAACCCCCCTGCTCAACGTAGGATTCCAAGTCAGGGCATCCCTATAGAATCATTGGAAAGTAGGGTTGGAAGGGGCCGGCAAGACCATCTAGTCCAATCCCTGCTCAACGCAGGACTCCAAGTCAGAGCATCCCTACAGAATGATCGGAAATATGGTTGGAAGGGGCCTGCAAGACCATCCAGTCCAGCCCCCTGGTCAACACAGGACTCCAGGTCAGAGCATCCATATAGAATCATTGAAAAGTAGGGTTGGGATGGGCCTGCAAGACCATCTAGTCCAACCCCCTGCTCAACGCAGGACTCCAAGGCAGAGCATCCCTATAGAATGATGGAAAATAGGGTTGGAAGGGGTCTGCAAGACCATCTAGTCCAGCCAACTGCTCAATGCAGGACTCCAAGTCAGAGCATCCCTATAGAATGGTCGATAATAGGGTTGGAAGGCGCCTGCAAGACCATGTAGTCCAACCCCGTGCTCAATGCAGGACTCCAAGTCAGAGCATCACTATAGAATCATCTGAAAGTACGGTTGGAAGTGGCCTGCAAGACAATCTAGTCCAGCCCCCTGCTCAACGCAGGATTCCAAGTCAGAGCATCCCTATAGAATCATTAGAAAGTAGGGTTGGAAGGGGCCTGCAAGGCCATCTAATCCAGCCCCCTGCTCAACGTAGGACTCCAAGTCAGAGCAGCGCTATAGAATCATTGGAAAGTATGGTTGGGGGGGCCTGCAAGGCCATCTAGTCCAACCCCCTACTCAAGGCAGGACTCCAAGTCACAGCATCCGTATAGAATAATCAAACAGTAGGGGTGGGAGGGGTCTGCAGGACCATCTAAACCAGCCCCCTGCTCAACGCAGGACTCCACGTCAGAGCACCCTATAGAATGATTGAAAATAGGGTTGGGAGGGGTCTGCAAGACAATCTAGTCCAGCCCCCTGCTCAATGAAGGACTACAGGTCAGAGCATCCCTATAGAATGATCGAAAATAGGGTTGGAAGGCGCCTGCAAGACCATCTAGTCCAGCCAACTGCTCAATGCTGGACTCCAAGTCAGAGCATCCCTATAGAATGATCGATAATAAGGTTGGAAGGCGCCTGCAAGACCATGTAGTCCAACCCCATGCTCAATGCAGGACTCCAAGTCAGAGCATCCCTATAGAATCATCTGAAAGTAGGGTTGGAAGTAACCTGCAAGACCATCTAGTCCAGCCCCCTGCTCAAGGCAGGACTCCAAGTCACAGCATCCCTATAGAATTATCAAAAGTTAGGGTTGGAAGGCGCCTGCAGGACCATCTTCCAGCCCCCTGCTCAACGCAGGACTCCAAGTCAGAGCATCCCTATAGAATCATCTGAAAGTAGGGTTGGAAGGGGGGTGGAAGGCCATCTAATCCAACCCCCCTGCTCAACGTAGGATTCCAAGTCAGGGCAGCCCTATAGAATCATTGGAAAGTAGGGTTGGAAGGGGCCGGCAAGACCATCTAGTCCAATCCCTGCTCAACGCAGGACTCCAAGTCAGAGCATCCCTACAGAATGATCGGAAATATGGTTGGAAGGGGCCTGCAAGACCATCCAGTCCAGCCCCCTGGTCAACACAGGACTCCAGGTCAGAGCATCCATATAGAATCATTGAAAAGTAGGGTTGGGATGGGTCTGCAAGACCATCTAGTCCAACCCCCTGCTCAACGCAGGACTCCAAGGCAGAGCATCCCTATAGAATGATGGAAAATAGGGTTGGAAGGGGTCTGCAAGACCATCTAGTCCAGCCAACTGCTCAATGCAGGACTCCAAGTCAGAGCATCCCTATAGAATGGTCGATAATAGGGTTGGAAGGCGCCTGCAAGACCATGTAGTCCAACCCCGTGCTCAATGCAGGACTCCAAGTCAGAGCATCACTATAGAATCATCTGAAAGTACGGTTGGAAGTGGCCTGCAAGACAATCTAGTCCAGCCCCCTGCTCAACGCAGGATTCCAAGTCAGAGCATCCCTATAGAATCATTAGAAAGTAGGGTTGGAAGGGGCCTGCAAGGCCATCTAATCCAGCCCCCTGCTCAACGTAGGACTCCAAGTCAGAGCAGCCCTATAGAATCATTGGAAAGTATGGTTGGGGGGGCCTGCAAGGCCATCTAGTCCAACCCCCTACTCAAGGCAGGACTCCAAGTCACAGCATCCGTATAGAATAATCAAACAGTAGGGGTGGGAGGGGTCTGCAGGACCATCTAAACCAGCCCCCTGCTCAACGCAGGACTCCACGTCAGAGCACCCTATAGAATGATTGAAAATAGGGTTGGGAGGGGTCTGCAAGACAATCTAGTCCAGCCCCCTGCTCAATGAAGGACTCCAGGTCAGAGCATCCCTATAGAATGATGGAAAATAGGGTTGGAAGGCTCCTGCAAGACCATCTAGTCCAGCCAACTGCTCAATGCAGGACTCCAAGTCAGAGCATCCCTATAGAATCATCTGAAAGTAGGGTTGGACGTAACCTGCAAGACCATCTAGTCCAGCCCCCTGCTCAACGCAGGACTACAAGTCAGAGCATCCCTATAGAATGATTGAAAATAGGGTTGGAAGGTGCCTGCAAGACCATGTATTCCAACCCCGTCCTCAACGCAGGACTCCAAGTCAGAGCAGCCCTATAGTATCATTGGAAAGTAGGGTTGGAGGGGGCCTGCAAGGCCATCTAGTCCAGCCCCCTGCTCCAGGCAGGACTCCAGGTCAGAGTATACCTCTAGAATCATCGAAAATAGAGTTGGAAGGGGCCTGCAAGACCATCTAGTCCAGCCCCCACCTCAATGCAGGACTCCAAGACAGAGCATCCCTATAGAATCATCAAAAGGTAGGGTTGGAAGGCGGCTGCAAGACCATATAGTCCAGCCCCCTGCTCAACGCAGGACTCCAAGTCAGAGCATCCCTATAGAATCATCGAAAATAGAGATGGAAGGGATCTGCAAGACCATCTAGTCCAACCCCTTGCTCAACGCAGGACTCCAAGCCAGAGCATCCCTATAGAATGATCTAAAATAGGGGTGGAAGGGGCCTGCAAGACCATCTAGTCTAACCCCCTGCTCAACGCAGGACTCCAAGTCAGAGTATCCCTCTAGAATCATCGAAAATAGAGTTGGAAGGGCCCTGCAAGACCATCTAGTCCAACCCCCTGCTCAACGCAGGACTCCAAGTCAGAGCATCCTTATCGAATCATCTGAAAGTAGGGCTGAAGTGGCCTGCAAGGCCATCTAGTCCAACCCCCTGCTCAACGCAGGACTCCAAGTCAGAGCATCCGTATAGAATCATCTGAAAGTAGGGTTGGAAGTGGCCTGCAAGACTATCTAATCCAGCCCCCTGCTCAACGCAGGACTCCAAGTCAGAGCATCCCTATAGAATAATCAAAAAGTAGGGTTGGAAGGGGCGTGCAAGACCATCTAGTCCAACCCCCTGCTCAACGCAGGACTCCAAGTCAGAGTTTCCCTATAGAATGATCGAAAATAGGGTTGGAAGGGGCCTGGAAGAGCATCTAGTCCAACCCCCTGCTCAACGCAGGACTCCAAGTCAGAGCATCCCTAAGGAATCATCTGAAAGTAGGGTTGGAAGTGGCCTGCAAGACCATCTAGTCCAACCCCCTGCTCAACGCAGGACTCCAAGTCAGAGCATCCCTATAGAATTATCAAAAGTTAGGGTTGGAAGGCGCCTGCAGGACCATCTTCCAGCCCCCTGCTCAACGCAGGACTCCAAGTCAGAGCATCCCTATAGAATCATCGAAAATAGAGTTGGAAGGGACCTGCAAGACCATCTAATCCAGCCCCCTGCTCAACGTAGGACTCCAAGTCAGAGCATCCCTATAGAAAGATCGAAAATAGAGTTGGAAGGCGCCTGCAAGGCCATCTAGTCCAGCCCCCTGCTCAACGCAGGACTCCAAGTCAGAGCATCCCTATAGAATCATTTGAAAGTTGGGTTGGAGGGGCCCTTCAAGGCCATCTAGTCCAACGCCCTACTCAAGGCAGGACTCCAAGTCACAGCATCCGTATAGAATAATCAAAAAGTAGGGGTGGGAGGGGTCTGCAGGACCATCTAAACCAGCCCCCTGCTCAACGCAGGACTCCAAGTCAGAGCACCCTATAGTATCATCAAAAGCTAGGGTTGGAAGGGTCCGGCAAGACCATCTAGTCCAGCCTCCTGCTTAAAGCAGGACTCCAAGTCAGAGCATCCCCATAGAATAATCGAAAATAGGGTTGGAATGGATCTGCAAGACCATCTAGTCCTGCCCCCTGCTTAAAGCAGGACTCCAAGACAGAGCATCCCTATAGAATGAACAAAAATAGGGTTGGGAGGGGTCTGCAAGACAATCTAGTCCAGCCTCCTGCTTAAAGCAGGACTCCAAGTCAGAGTAGCCCTATAGAATCATTGGAAAGTATGGTTGGGAGGGCCTACAAGACCATCTACTCCAGCCCCCTGCTCAATTCAGGACTCCAAGTCAGAGCATCCTTATAAAATCATCAAAAAGTAGGGTTGGAATGGGTCTGCAAAACCTCCTAAACCAGCCTCCTGCTCAATGCAGGACTCCGAGTCAGAGCATCCCTATAGAATGATTGAAAATAGGGTTGGGAGGCGTCTGCAAGACAATCTAGTCCAGCCCCCTGCTCAATGAAGGACTACAGGTCAGAGCATCCCTATAGAATGATCGAAAATAGGGTTGGAAGGCGCCTGCAAGACCATCTAGTCCAGCCAACTGCTCAATGCTGGACTCCAAGTCAGAGCATCCCTATAGAATGATCGATAATAAGGTTGGAAGGCGCCTGCAAGACCATGTAGTCCAACCCCATGCTCAATGCAGGACTCCAAGTCAGAGCATCCCTATAGAATCATCTGAAAGTAGGGTTGGAAGTAACCTGCAAGACCATCTAGTCCAGCCCCCTGCTCAAGGCAGGACTCCAAGTCACAGCATCCCTATAGAATTATCAAAAGTTAGGGTTGGAAGGCGCCTGCAGGACCATCTTCCAGCCCCCTGCTCAACGCAGGACTCCAAGTCAGAGCATCCCTATAGAATCATCTGAAAGTAGGGTTGGAAGGGGGGTGGAAGGCCATCTAATCCAACCCCCCTGCTCAACGTAGGACTCCAAGTCAGGGCAGCCCTATAGAATCATTGGAAAGTAGGGTTGGAAGGGGCCGGCAAGACCATCTAGTCCAATCCCTGCTCAACGCAGGACTCCAAGTCAGAGCATCCCTACAGAATGATCGGAAATATGGTTGGAAGGGGCCTGCAAGACCATCCAGTCCAGCCCCCTGGTCAACACAGGACTCCAGGTCAGAGCATCCCTATAGAATGATTGAAAATAGGGTTGGAAGGGTCCTCCAAGACCATCCAGGGCACCCCCTGCTCAACGCAGGACTCCAAGTCAGAGTATCCCTCTAGAATCATCGAAAATAGAGTTGGAAGGGGCCTGCAAGACCATCTAGTCCAACCCCCTGCTCAATGCAGGACTCCAAGACAGAGCATCCCTATAGAATCATCAAAAGGTAGGGTTGGAAGGCGGCTGCAAGACCATCTCGTCCAGCCCCTTGCTCAACACAGTACTCCAAGTCAGAGCATCCTTATAGAATCATCGAAAATAGAGTTGGAAGGGACCTCCAAGACCATCTAGTCCAACCCCCTGCTCAACGCAGGACTCCAAGTTAGAGCATCCCTATAGAATCATCTGAAAGTAGGGTTGGAAGTGGCCTGCAAGACTATCTAATCCAGCCCCCTGCTCAACGTAGGACTCCAAGTCAGAGCATCCCTATAGAATTATCAAAAGTTAGGGTTGGAAGTGGCCTGCAGGACCATCTTCCAGCCCCCTGCTCAACGCAGGACTCCAAGTCAGAGCATCCCTATAGAATGATTGAAAATAGGGTTGGAAGGGGCCTGCAAGACTATGTATTCCAACCCCATGCTCAACGCAGGACTCCAAGTCAGAGCAGCCCTATAGAATCATTGGAAAGTAGGGTTGGGGGGGCCTGCAAGGCCATCTAGTCCAAGCCCCTGCTCCAGGCAGGACTCCAGGTCAGAGCATCCCTATAGAATCATCGAAAATAGGGTTGGAAGGCACCTGCAAGACCATGTATTCCAACCCCGTGCTCAACGCAGGACTCCAAGTCAGAGCATCCTTATCGAATCATCTGAAAGTAGGGCTGGAAGTGGCCTGCAAGGCCATCTAGTCCAACCCCCTGCTCAACGCAGGACTCCAAGTCAGAGCATCCCTATAGAATCATTTGAAAGTAGGGTTGGAAGTGGCCTGCAAGACTATCTAATCCAGCCCCCTGCTCAACGCAGGACTCCAAGTCAGAGCATCCCTATAGAATAATCAAAAAGTAGGGTTGGAAGGGGCCTGCAAGACAATCTAGTCCAACCCCCTGCTCAACGCAGGACTCCAAGTCAGAGTTTCCCTATAGAATGATCGAAAATAGGGTTGGAAGGGGCCTGCAAGACCATCTAGTCCAACCCCCTGCTCAACGCAGGACTCCAAGTCAGAGCATCCCTAAGGAATCATCTGAAAGTAGGGTTGGAAGTGGCCTGCAAGACTATCTAATCCAGCCCCCTCCTCAACGTAGGACTCCAAGTCAGAGCATCCCTATAGAATCATCGAAAATAGAGTTGGAAGGAACCTGCAAGACCATCTAGTCCAACCCCTTGCTCAACGCAGGACTCCAAATCAGAGCATCCCTATAGAATGATCGAAAATAGGGTTGGAAGGGGCCTGCAAGACCATGTATTCCAACCCCGTGCTCAACGCAGGACTCCAAGTCAGAGCATCCTTATCGAATCATCTGAAAGTAGGGTTGGAAGTGCCTGCAAGACCATCTAGTCCAGCCCCCTGCTCAACGCAGGACTCCAAGTCAGAGCATCCCTATAGAATTATCAAAAGTTAGGGTTGGAAGGCGCCTGCAGGACCATCTTCCAGCCCCCTGCTCAACGCAGGACTCCAAGTCAGAGCATCCCTATAGAATGATTGAAAATAGGGTTGGAAGGGTCCGCCAAGACCATCCAGGGCACCCCCTGCTCAACGCAGGACTCCAAGACAGAGCATCCCTATAGAATGATTGAAAATAGGGTTGGAAGGGTCCTCCAAGACCATCCAGGGCACCCCCTGCTCAATGCAGGACTCCAAGTCAGAGTATCCCTTTAGAATCATCGAAAATAGAGTTGGAAGGGGCCTGCAAGACCATCCAGTCCAGCCCCCTGCTCAATGCAGGACTCCAAGACAGAGCATCCCTATAGAATCATCAAAAGGTAGGGTTGGAAGGCGGCTGCAAGACCATCTAGTCCAGCCCCCTGCTCAACGCAGGACTCCAAGTCAGAGCATCCCTATAGAATCATCGAAAATAGAGTTGGAAGGGACCTGCAAGACCATCTAGTGCAACCCCCTGCTCAACGCAGGACTCCAAGTCAGAGCATCCCTATAGAATCATCTGAAAGTAGGGTTGGAAGTGGCCTGCAAGACTATCTAATCCAGCCCCCTGCTCAACGTAGGACTCCAAGTCAGAGCATCCCTATAGAAAGATCGAAAATAGAGTTGGAAGGCGCCTGCAAGGCCATCTAGTCCAGCCCCCTGCTCAACGCAGGACTCCAAGTCAGAGCATCACTATAGAATGATCGAAAATAGGGTTGGAAGGCGCCTGAAGACCATGTATTCCAACCCCGTGCTCAACGCAGGACTCCAAGTCAGAGCATCCTTATCGAATCATCTGAAAGTAGGGTTGGAAGTGGCCTGCAAGACCATCTAGTCCAGCCCCCTGCTCAACGCAGGACTCCAAGTCAGAGCATCCCTATAGAATTGTCAAAAGTGAGGGTTGGATGGCGCCTGCAGGACCATCTTCCAGCCCCCTGCTCAACGCAGGACTCCAAGTCAGAGCATCCCTATAGAATGATTGAAAATAGGGTTGGAAGGGTCCTCCAAGACCATCCAGGGCACCCCCTGCTCAACGCAGGACTCCAAGTCAGAGTATCCCTCTAGAAACATCGAAAATAGAGTTGGAAGGGGCCTGCAAGACCATCTAGTCCAGCCCCCTGCTCAATGCAGGACTCCAAGACAGAGCATCCCTATAGAATCATCAAAAGGTAGGGTTGGAAGGCGGCTGCAAGACCATCTAGTCCAGCCCCCTGCTCAACGCAGGACTCCAAGTCAGAGCATCCCTATAGAATGATTGAAAATAGGGTTGGGAGGGGTCTGCAAGACAATCTAGTCCAGCCCCCTGCTCAATGAAGGACTCCAAGTCAGAGCATCCCTATAGAAAGATCGAAAATAGAGTTGGAAGGCGCCTGCAAGACCATCTAGTCCAACCCCCTGCTCAACGCAGGACTCCAAGTCAGAGCATCCCTATAGAATCATCTGAAAGTAGGGTTGGAAGTGGCCTGCAAGACTATCTAATCCAGCCCCCTGCTCAACGTAGGACTCCAAGTCAGAGCATCCCTATAGAAAGATCGAAAATAGAGTTGGAAGGCGCCTGCAAGGCCATCTAGTCCAGCCCCCTGCTCAACGCAGGACTACAAGTCAGAGCATCCCTATAGAATGATTGAAAATAGGGTTGGAAGGTGCCTGCAAGACCATGTATTCCAACCCCGTCCTCAACGCAGGACTCCAAGTCAGAGCAGCCCTATAGTATCATTGGAAAGTAGGGTTGGAGGGGGCCTGCAAGGCCATCTAGTCCAGCCCCCTGCTCCAGGCAGGACTCCAGGTCAGAGTATACCTCTAGAATCATCGAAAATAGAGTTGGAAGGGGCCTGCAAGACCATCTAGTCCAGCCCCCACCTCAATGCAGGACTCCAAGACAGAGCATCCCTATAGAATCATCAAAAGGTAGGGTTGGAAGGCGGCTGCAAGACCATATAGTCCAGCCCCCTGCTCAACGCAGGACTCCAAGTCAGAGCATCCCTATAGAATCATCGAAAATAGAGATGGAAGGGATCTGCAAGACCATCTAGTCCAACCCCTTGCTCAACGCAGGACTCCAAGCCAGAGCATCCCTATAGAATGATCTAAAATAGGGGTGGAAGGGGCCTGCAAGACCATCTAGTCTAACCCCCTGCTCAACGCAGGACTCCAAGTCAGAGTATCCCTCTAGAATCATCGAAAATAGAGTTGGAAGGGCCCTGCAAGACCATCTAGTCCAACCCCCTGCTCAACGCAGGACTCCAAGTCAGAGCATCCTTATCGAATCATCTGAAAGTAGGGCTGAAGTGGCCTGCAAGGCCATCTAGTCCAACCCCCTGCTCAACGCAGGACTCCAAGTCAGAGCATCCGTATAGAATCATCTGAAAGTAGGGTTGGAAGTGGCCTGCAAGACTATCTAATCCAGCCCCCTGCTCAACGCAGGACTCCAAGTCAGAGCATCCCTATAGAATAATCAAAAAGTAGGGTTGGAAGGGGCGTGCAAGACCATCTAGTCCAACCCCCTGCTCAACGCAGGACTCCAAGTCAGAGTTTCCCTATAGAATGATCGAAAATAGGGTTGGAAGGGGCCTGGAAGAGCATCTAGTCCAACCCCCTGCTCAACGCAGGACTCCAAGTCAGAGCATCCCTAAGGAATCATCTGAAAGTAGGGTTGGAAGTGGCCTGCAAGACCATCTAGTCCAACCCCCTGCTCAACGCAGGACTCCAAGTCAGAGCATCCCTATAGAATTATCAAAAGTTAGGGTTGGAAGGCGCCTGCAGGACCATCTTCCAGCCCCCTGCTCAACGCAGGACTCCAAGTCAGAGCATCCCTATAGAATCATCGAAAATAGAGTTGGAAGGTACCTGCAAGACCATCTAATCCAGCCCCCTGCTCAACGTAGGACTCCAAGTCAGAGCATCCCTATAGAAAGATCGAAAATAGAGTTGGAAGGCGCCTGCAAGGCCATCTAGTCCAGCCCCCTGCTCAACGCAGGACTCCAAGTCAGAGCATCCCTATAGAATCATTTGAAAGTTGGGTTGGAGGGGCCCTTCAAGGCCATCTAGTCCAACGCCCTACTCAAGGCAGGACTCCAAGTCACAGCATCCGTATAGAATAATCAAAAAGTAGGGGTGGGAGGGGTCTGCAGGACCATCTAAACCAGCCCCCTGCTCAACGCAGGACTCCAAGTCAGAGCACCCTATAGTATCATCAAAAGCTAGGGTTGGAAGGGTCCGGCAAGACCATCTAGTCCAGCCTCCTGCTTAAAGCAGGACTCCAAGTCAGAGCATCCCCATAGAATAATCGAAAATAGGGTTGGAATGGATCTGCAAGACCATCTAGTCCTGCCCCCTGCTTAAAGCAGGACTCCAAGACAGAGCATCCCTATAGAATGAACAAAAATAGGGTTGGGAGGGGTCTGCAAGACAATCTAGTCCAGCCTCCTGCTTAAAGCAGGACTCCAAGTCAGAGTAGCCCTATAGAATCATTGGAAAGTATGGTTGGGAGGGCCTACAAGACCATCTACTCCAGCCCCCTGCTCAATTCAGGACTCCAAGTCAGAGCATCCTTATAAAATCATCAAAAAGTAGGGTTGGAATGGGTCTGCAAAACCTCCTAAACCAGCCTCCTGCTCAATGCAGGACTCCGAGTCAGAGCATCCCTATAGAATGATTGAAAATAGGGTTGGGAGGCGTCTGCAAGACAATCTAGTCCAGCCCCCTGCTCAATGAAGGACTACAGGTCAGAGCATCCCTATAGAATGATCGAAAATAGGGTTGGAAGGCGCCTGCAAGACCATCTAGTCCAGCCAACTGCTCAATGCTGGACTCCAAGTCAGAGCATCCCTATAGAATGATCGATAATAAGGTTGGAAGGCGCCTGCAAGACCATGTAGTCCAACCCCATGCTCAATGCAGGACTCCAAGTCAGAGCATCCCTATAGAATCATCTGAAAGTAGGGTTGGAAGTAACCTGCAAGACCATCTAGTCCAGCCCCCTGCTCAAGGCAGGACTCCAAGTCACAGCATCCCTATAGAATTATCAAAAGTTAGGGTTGGAAGGCGCCTGCAGGACCATCTTCCAGCCCCCTGCTCAACGCAGGACTCCAAGTCAGAGCATCCCTATAGAATCATCTGAAAGTAGGGTTGGAAGGGGGGTGGAAGGCCATCTAATCCAACCCCCCTGCTCAACGTAGGATTCCAAGTCAGGGCATCCCTATAGAATCATTGGAAAGTAGGGTTGGAAGGGGCCGGCAAGACCATCTAGTCCAATCCCTGCTCAACGCAGGACTCCAAGTCAGAGCATCCCTACAGAATGATCGGAAATATGGTTGGAAGGGGCCTGCAAGACCATCCAGTCCAGCCCCCTGGTCAACACAGGACTCCAGGTCAGAGCATCCATATAGAATCATTGAAAAGTAGGGTTGGGATGGGCCTGCAAGACCATCTAGTCCAACCCCCTGCTCAACGCAGGACTCCAAGGCAGAGCATCCCTATAGAATGATGGAAAATAGGGTTGGAAGGGGTCTGCAAGACCATCTAGTCCAGCCAACTGCTCAATGCAGGACTCCAAGTCAGAGCATCCCTATAGAATGGTCGATAATAGGGTTGGAAGGCGCCTGCAAGACCATGTAGTCCAACCCCGTGCTCAATGCAGGACTCCAAGTCAGAGCATCACTATAGAATCATCTGAAAGTACGGTTGGAAGTGGCCTGCAAGACAATCTAGTCCAGCCCCCTGCTCAACGCAGGATTCCAAGTCAGAGCATCCCTATAGAATCATTAGAAAGTAGGGTTGGAAGGGGCCTGCAAGGCCATCTAATCCAGCCCCCTGCTCAACGTAGGACTCCAAGTCAGAGCAGCGCTATAGAATCATTGGAAAGTATGGTTGGGGGGGCCTGCAAGGCCATCTAGTCCAACCCCCTACTCAAGGCAGGACTCCAAGTCACAGCATCCGTATAGAATAATCAAACAGTAGGGGTGGGAGGGGTCTGCAGGACCATCTAAACCAGCCCCCTGCTCAACGCAGGACTCCACGTCAGAGCACCCTATAGAATGATTGAAAATAGGGTTGGGAGGGGTCTGCAAGACAATCTAGTCCAGCCCCCTGCTCAATGAAGGACTCCAGGTCAGAGCATCCCTATAGAATGATGGAAAATAGGGTTGGAAGGCTCCTGCAAGACCATCTAGTCCAGCCAACTGCTCAATGCAGGACTCCAAGTCAGAGCATCCCTATAGAATCATCTGAAAGTAGGGTTGGACGTAACCTGCAAGACCATCTAGTCCAGCCCCCTGCTCAACGCAGGACTACAAGTCAGAGCATCCCTATAGAATGATTGAAAATAGGGTTGGAAGGTGCCTGCAAGACCATGTATTCCAACCCCGTCCTCAACGCAGGACTCCAAGTCAGAGCAGCCCTATAGTATCATTGGAAAGTAGGGTTGGAGGGGGCCTGCAAGGCCATCTAGTCCAGCCCCCTGCTCCAGGCAGGACTCCAGGTCAGAGTATACCTCTAGAATCATCGAAAATAGAGTTGGAAGGGGCCTGCAAGACCATCTAGTCCAGCCCCCACCTCAATGCAGGACTCCAAGACAGAGCATCCCTATAGAATCATCAAAAGGTAGGGTTGGAAGGCGGCTGCAAGACCATATAGTCCAGCCCCCTGCTCAACGCAGGACTCCAAGTCAGAGCATCCCTATAGAATCATCGAAAATAGAGATGGAAGGGATCTGCAAGACCATCTAGTCCAACCCCTTGCTCAACGCAGGACTCCAAGCCAGAGCATCCCTATAGAATGATCTAAAATAGGGGTGGAAGGGGCCTGCAAGACCATCTAGTCTAACCCCCTGCTCAACGCAGGACTCCAAGTCAGAGTATCCCTCTAGAATCATCGAAAATAGAGTTGGAAGGGCCCTGCAAGACCATCTAGTCCAACCCCCTGCTCAACGCAGGACTCCAAGTCAGAGCATCCTTATCGAATCATCTGAAAGTAGGGCTGAAGTGGCCTGCAAGGCCATCTAGTCCAACCCCCTGCTCAACGCAGGACTCCAAGTCAGAGCATCCGTATAGAATCATCTGAAAGTAGGGTTGGAAGTGGCCTGCAAGACTATCTAATCCAGCCCCCTGCTCAACGCAGGACTCCAAGTCAGAGCATCCCTATAGAATAATCAAAAAGTAGGGTTGGAAGGGGCGTGCAAGACCATCTAGTCCAACCCCCTGCTCAACGCAGGACTCCAAGTCAGAGTTTCCCTATAGAATGATCGAAAATAGGGTTGGAAGGGGCCTGGAAGAGCATCTAGTCCAACCCCCTGCTCAACG
Organism: Heloderma suspectum; assembly: GCF_057233095.1. Classification (NCBI taxonomy): domain Eukaryota; kingdom Metazoa; phylum Chordata; class Lepidosauria; order Squamata; family Helodermatidae; genus Heloderma; species Heloderma suspectum. Next base: position 51,419,852 of record NC_139475.1, read on the forward strand.
CAGGACTCCAAGTCAGAGCATCCCTAAGGAATCATCTGAAAGTAGGGTTGGAAGTGGCCTGCAAGACCATCTAGTCCAACCCCCTGCTCAACGCAGGACTCCAAGTCAGAGCATCCCTATAGAATTATCAAAAGTTAGGGTTGGAAGGCGCCTGCAGGACCATCTTCCAGCCCCCTGCTCAACGCAGGACTCCAAGTCAGAGCATCCCTATAGAATCATCGAAAATAGAGTTGGAAGGGACCTGCAAGACCATCTAATCCAGCCCCCTGCTCAACGTAGGACTCCAAGTCAGAGCATCCCTATAGAAAGATCGAAAATAGAGTTGGAAGGCGCCTGCAAGGCCATCTAGTCCAGCCCCCTGCTCAACGCAGGACTCCAAGTCAGAGCATCCCTATAGAATCATTTGAAAGTTGGGTTGGAGGGGCCCTTCAAGGCCATCTAGTCCAACGCCCTACTCAAGGCAGGACTCCAAGTCACAGCATCCGTATAGAATAATCAAAAAGTAGGGGTGGGAGGGGTCTGCAGGACCATCTAAACCAGCCCCCTGCTCAACGCAGGACTCCAAGTCAGAGCACCCTATAGTATCATCAAAAGCTAGGGTTGGAAGGGTCCGGCAAGACCATCTAGTCCAGCCTCCTGCTTAAAGCAGGACTCCAAGTCAGAGCATCCCCATAGAATAATCGAAAATAGGGTTGGAATGGATCTGCAAGACCATCTAGTCCTGCCCCCTGCTTAAAGCAGGACTCCAAGACAGAGCATCCCTATAGAATGAACAAAAATAGGGTTGGGAGGGGTCTGCAAGACAATCTAGTCCAGCCTCCTGCTTAAAGCAGGACTCCAAGTCAGAGTAGCCCTATAGAATCATTGGAAAGTATGGTTGGGAGGGCCTACAAGACCATCTACTCCAGCCCCCTGCTCAATTCAGGACTCCAAGTCAGAGCATCCTTATAAAATCATCAAAAAGTAGGGTTGGAATGGGTCTGCAAAACCTCCTAAACCAGCCTCCTGCTCAATGCAGGACTCCGAGTCAGAGCATCCCTATAGAATGATTGAAAATAGGGTTGGGAGGCGTCTGCAAGACAATCTAGTCCAGCCCCCTGCTCAATGAAGGACTACAGGTCAGAGCATCCCTATAGAATGATCGAAAATAGGGTTGGAAGGCGCCTGCAAGACCATCTAGTCCAGCCAACTGCTCAATGCTGGACTCCAAGTCAGAGCATCCCTATAGAATGATCGATAATAAGGTTGGAAGGCGCCTGCAAGACCATGTAGTCCAACCCCATGCTCAATGCAGGACTCCAAGTCAGAGCATCCCTATAGAATCATCTGAAAGTAGGGTTGGAAGTAACCTGCAAGACCATCTAGTCCAGCCCCCTGCTCAAGGCAGGACTCCAAGTCACAGCATCCCTATAGAATTATCAAAAGTTAGGGTTGGAAGGCGCCTGCAGGACCATCTTCCAGCCCCCTGCTCAACGCAGGACTCCAAGTCAGAGCATCCCTATAGAATCATCTGAAAGTAGGGTTGGAAGGGGGGTGGAAGGCCATCTAATCCAACCCCCCTGCTCAACGTAGGACTCCAAGTCAGGGCAGCCCTATAGAATCATTGGAAAGTAGGGTTGGAAGGGGCCGGCAAGACCATCTAGTCCAATCCCTGCTCAACGCAGGACTCCAAGTCAGAGCATCCCTACAGAATGATCGGAAATATGGTTGGAAGGGGCCTGCAAGACCATCCAGTCCAGCCCCCTGGTCAACACAGGACTCCAGGTCAGAGCATCCATATAGAATCATTGAAAAGTAGGGTTGGGATGGGCCTGCAAGACCATCTAGTCCAACCCCCTGCTCAACGCAGGACTCCAAGGCAGAGCATCCCTATAGAATGATGGAAAATAGGGTTGGAAGGGGTCTGCAAGACCATCTAGTCCAGCCAACTGCTCAATGCAGGACTCCAAGTCAGAGCATCCCTATAGAATGGTCGATAATAGGGTTGGAAGGCGCCTGCAAGACCATGTAGTCCAACCCCGTGCTCAATGCAGGACTCCAAGTCAGAGCATCACTATAGAATCATCTGAAAGTACGGTTGGAAGTGGCCTGCAAGACAATCTAGTCCAGCCCCCTGCTCAACGCAGGATTCCAAGTCAGAGCATCCCTATAGAATCATTAGAAAGTAGGGTTGGAAGGGGCCTGCAAGGCCATCTAATCCAGCCCCCTGCTCAACGTAGGACTCCAAGTCAGAGCAGCGCTATAGAATCATTGGAAAGTATGGTTGGGGGGGCCTGCAAGGCCATCTAGTCCAACCCCCTACTCAAGGCAGGACTCCAAGTCACAGCATCCGTATAGAATAATCAAACAGTAGGGGTGGGAGGGGTCTGCAGGACCATCTAAACCAGCCCCCTGCTCAACGCAGGACTCCACGTCAGAGCACCCTATAGAATGATTGAAAATAGGGTTGGGAGGGGTCTGCAAGACAATCTAGTCCAGCCCCCTGCTCAATGAAGGACTCCAGGTCAGAGCATCCCTATAGAATGATGGAAAATAGGGTTGGAAGGCTCCTGCAAGACCATCTAGTCCAGCCAACTGCTCAATGCAGGACTCCAAGTCAGAGCATCCCTATAGAATCATCTGAAAGTAGGGTTGGACGTAACCTGCAAGACCATCTAGTCCAGCCCCCTGCTCAACCCAGGACTCCAAGTCAGAGCATCCCTATAGAATCATTGAAAAGTAGGGTTGGAAGGCGCCTGCAAGACCATGTAGTCCAACCCCGTGCTCAATGCAGGACTCCAAGTCAGTGCATCCCTACAGAATCATCTGAATGTACGGTTGGAGGTGGCCTGCAAGACAATCTAGTCCAACCCCTTGCTCAACACAGGACACCGAGTAAGAGCATCCCTATACAATCATCTGAAAGTAGGGTTCGAAGGGGCCTGCAAAGCCATCTAATCCAGCCCCCTGCTCAACGCAGGACTCCAAGCCAGAGCATCCCTATAGAATGATCTAAAATAGGGGTGGAAGGGGCCTGCAAGACCATCTAGTCTAACCCCCTGCTCAATGCAGGACTCTAAGAGCATCCGTATAGAATCATCTGAAAGTACGGTTGGAAGGGGCCTGCAAGACCATCTAGTCCAACCCCTTGCTCAACACAGGACTCCGAGTCAGAGCATCCCTATACAATGAACGAAAATAGGGTTGGAAGGGGCCGGCAAGACCATCTAGTCCAGCCCCCTGCTCAACGCAGGACTCCAAGTCATAGTTTCCCAATAGAATGATCGAAAATAGGGTTGGAAGGGGCCTGCAAGACCATCTAGTCCAACCCCCTGCTCAACGCAGGACTCCTAGTCAGAGTTTCCCTATAGAATGATCGAAAATAGGGTTGGAAGGGGCCTGCAAGACCATCTAGTCCAACCCCCTGCTCAACGCAGGACTCCAAGTCAGAGCATCCCTAAGGAATCATCTGAAAGTAGGGTTGGAAGTGGCCTGCAAGACTATCTAATCCAGCCCCCTCCTCAACGTAGGACTCTAAGTCAGAGCATCCCTATAGAATCATCGAAAATAGAGTTGGAAGGAACCTGCAAGACCATCTAGTCCAACCCCTTGCTCAACGCAGGACTCCAAATCAGAGCATCCCTATAGAATGATCGAAAATAGGGTTGGAAGGCGCCTGAAAGACCATGTATTCCAACCCCGTGCTCAACGCAGGACTCCAAGTCAGAGCATCCTTATCGAATCATCTGAAAGTAGGGTTGGAAGTGGCCTGCAAGACCATCTAGTCCAGCCCCCTGCTCAACGCAGGACTCCAAGTCAGAGCATGCCTATAGAATTATCAAAAGTTAGGGTTGGAAGGCGCCTGCAGGACCATCTTCCAGCCCCCTGCTCAACGCAGGACTCCAAGTCAGAGCATCCCTATAGAATGATTGAAAATAGGGTTGGAAGGGTCCTCCAAGACCATCCAGGGCACCCCCTGCTCAACGCAGGACTCCACGTCAGAGTATCCCTCTAGAATCATCGAAAATAGAGTTGGAAGGGGCCTGCAAGACCATCTAGTCCAACCCCCTGCTCAATGCTGGACTCCAAGACAGAGCATCCCTATAGAATCATCAAAAGGTAGGGTTGGAAGGCGGCTGCAAGACCATCTAGTCCAGCCCCTTGCTCAACACAGTACTCCAAGTCAGAGCATCCCTATAGAATCATCGAAAATAGAGTTGGAAGGGACCTCCAAGACCATCTAGTCCAACCCCCTGCTCAACGCAGGACTCCAAGTCAGAGCATCCCTATAGAATCATCTGAAAGTAGGGTTGGAAGTGGACTGCAAGACTATCTAATCCAGCCCCCTGCTCAACGTAGGACTCCAAGTCAGAGCATCCCTATAGAATTATCAAAAGTTAGGGTTGGAAGTGGCCTGCAGGACCATCTTCCAGCCCCCTGCTCAACGCAGGACTCCAAGTCAGAGCATCCCTATAGAATGATTGAAAATAGGGTTGGAAGGGGCCTGCAACGCCATCTAGTCCAAGCCCCTGCTCCAGGCAGGACTCCAGGTCAGAGCATCCCTATAGAATCATCGAAAATAGGGTTGGAAGGCACCTGCAAGACCATGTATTCCAACCCCGTGCTCAACGCAGGACTCCAAGTCAGAGCATCCTTATCGAATCATCTGAAAGTAGGGCTGGAAGTGGCCTGCAAGGCCATCTAGTCCAACCCCCTGCTCAACGCAGGACTCCAAGTCAGAGCATCCCTATAGAATCATTTGAAAGTAGGGTTGGAAGTGGCCTGCAAGACTATCTAATCCAGCCCCCTGCTCAACGCAGGACTCCATGTCAGAGCATCCCTATAGAATAATCAAAAAGTAGGGTTGGAAGGGGCATGCAAGCCCATCAAGTCCAACCCCCTGCTCAACGCAGGACTCCAAGTCAGAGTTTCCCTATAGAATGATCGAAAATAGGGTTGGAAGGGGCCTGCAAGACCATCTAGTCCAACCCCCTGCTCAACGCAGGACTCCAAGTCAGAGCATCCCTAAGGAATCATCTGAAAGTAGGGTTGGAAGTGGCCTGCAAGACTATCTAATCCAGCCCCCTGCTCAACGCAGGACTCCAAGTCAGAGCATCCCTATAGAATAATCAAAAAGTAGGGTTGGAAGGGGCATGCAAGCCCATCAAGTCCAACCCCCTGCTCAACGCAGGACTCCAAGTCAGAGCATCCCTATAGAATCATCGAAAATAGAGTTGGAAGGGGCCTGCAAGACCATGTATTCCAACCCCGTGCTCAACGCAGGACTCCAAGTCAGAGCATCCTTATCGAATCATCTGAAAGTAGGGTTGGAAGTGGCCTGCAAGACCATCTAGTCCAGCCCCCTGCTCAACGCAGGACTCCAAGTCAGAGCATCCCTATAGAATTATCAAAAGTTAGGGTTGGAAGGCGCCTGCAGGACCATCTTCCAGCCCCCTGCTCAACGCAGGACTCCAAGTCAGAGCATCCCTATAGAATGATTGAAAATAGGGTTGGAAGGGTCCTCCAAGACCATCCAGGGCACCCCCTGCTCAACGCAGGACTCCAAGTCAGAGTATCCCTCTAGAATCATCGAAAATAGAGTTGGAAGGGGCCTGCAAGACCATCTAGTCCAACCCCCTGCTCAATGCAGGACTCCAAGACAGAGCATCCCTATAGAATCATCAAAAGGTAGGGTTGGAAGGCGGCTGCAAGACCATCTAGTCCAGCCCCTTGCTCAACACAGTACTCCAAGTCAGAGCATCCCTATAGAATCATCGAAAATAGAGTTGGAAGGGACCTCCAAGACCATCTAGTCCAACCCCCTGCTCAACGCAGGACTCCAAGTCAGAGCATCCCTATAGAATCATCTGAAAGTAGGGTTGGAAGTGGCCTGCAAGACTATCTAATCCAGCCCCCTGCTCAACGTAGGACTCCAAGTCAGAGCATCCCTATAGAATTATCAAAAGTTAGGGTTGGAAGTGGCCTGCAGGACCATCTTCCAGCCCCCTGCTCAACGCAGGACTCCAAGTCAGAGCATCCCTATAGAATGATTGAAAATAGGGTTGGAAGGGGCCTGCAAGACCATGTATTCCAACCCCATGCTCAACGCAGGACTCCAAGTCAGAGCAGCCCTATAGAATCATTGGAAAGTAGGGTTGGGGGGGCCTGCAAGGCCATCTAGTCCAAGCCCCTGCTCCAGGCAGGACTCCAGGTCAGAGCATCCCTATAGAATCATCGAAAATAGAGTTGGAAGGAACCTGCAAGACCGTCTAGTCCAACCCCTTGCTCAACGCAGGACTCCAAATCAGAGCATCCCTATAGAATGATCGAAAATAGTGTTGGAAGGGGCCTGCAAGACCATGTATTCCAACCCCGTGCTCAACGCAGGACTCCAAGTCAGAGCATCCTTGTCGAATCATCTGAAAGTAGGGTTGGAAGTGCCTGCAAGACCATCTAGTCCAGCCCCCTGCTCAACGCAGGACTCCAAGTCAGAGCATCCCTATAGAATTATCAAAAGTTAGGGTTGGAAGGCGCCTGCAGGACCATCTTCCAGCCCCCTGCTCAACGCAGGACTCCAAGTCAGAGCATCCCTATAGAATGATTGAAAATAGGGTTGGAAGGGTCCTCCAAGACCATCCAGGGCACCCCCTGCTCAACGCAGGACTCCAAGACAGAGCATCCCTATAGAATGATTGAAAATAGGGTTGGAAGGGTCCTCCAAGACCATCCAGGGCACCCCCTGCTCAATGCAGGACTCCAAGTCAGAGTATCCCTCTAGAATCATCGAAAATAGAGTTGGAAGGGGCCTGCAAGACCATCCAGTCCAGCCCCCTGCTCAATGCAGGACTCCAAGACAGAGCATCCCTATAGAATCATCAAAAGGTAGGGTTGGAAGGCGGCTGCAAGACCATCTAGTCCAGCCCCCTGCTCAACGCAGGACTCCAAGTCAGAGCATCCCTATAGAATCATCGAAAATAGAGTTGGAAGGGACCTGCAAGACCATCTAGTGCAACCCCCTGCTCAACGCAGGACTCCAAGTCAGAGCATCCCTATAGAATCATCTGAAAGTAGGGTTGGAAGTGGCCTGCAAGACTATCTAATCCAGCCCCCTGCTCAACGTAGGACTCCAAGTCAGAGCATCCCTATAGAAAGATCGAAAATAGAGTTGGAAGGCGCCTGCAAGGCCATCTAGTCCAGCCCCCTGCTCAACGCAGGACTCCAAGTCAGAGCATCACTATAGAATGATCGAAAATAGGGTTGGAAGGCGCCTGAAGACCATGTATTCCAACCCCGTGCTCAACGCAGGACTCCAAGTCAGAGCATCCTTATCGAATCATCTGAAAGTAGGGTTGGAAGTGGCCTGCAAGACCATCTAGTCCAGCCCCCTGCTTAACGCAGGACTCCAAGTCAGAGCATCCCTATAGAATTGTCAAAAGTGAGGGTTGGAAGGCGCCTGCAGGACCATCTTCCAGCCCCCTGCTCAACGCAGGACTCCAAGTCAGAGCATCCCTATAGAATGATTGAAAATAGGGTTGGAAGGGTCCTCCAAGACCATCCAGGGCACCCCCTGCTCAACGCTGGACTCCAAGTCAGAGTATCCCTCTAGAAACATCGAAAATAGAGTTGGAAGGGGCCTGCAAGACCATCTAGTCCAGCCCCCTGCTCAATGCAGGACTCCAAGACAGAGCATCCCTATAGAATCATCAAAAGGTAGGGTTGGAAGGCGGCTGCAAGACCATCTAGTCCAGCCCCCTGCTCAACGCAGGACTCCAAGTCAGAGCATCCCTATAGAATGATTGAAAATAGGGTTGGGAGGGGTCTGCAAGACAATCTAGTCCAGCCCCCTGCTCAATGAAGGACTCCAAGTCAGAGCATCCCTATAGAAAGATCGAAAATAGAGTTGGAAGGCGCCTGCAAGACCATCTAGTCCAACCCCCTGCTCAACGCAGGACTCCAAGTCAGAGCATCCCTATAGAATCATCTGAAAGTAGGGTTGGAAGTGGCCTGCAAGACTATCTAATCCAGCCCCCTGCTCAACGTAGGACTCCAAGTCAGAGCATCCCTATAGAAAGATCGAAAATAGAGTTGGAAGGCGCCTGCAAGGCCATCTAGTCCAGCCCCCTGCTCAACGCAGGACTACAAGTCAGAGCATCCCTATAGAATGATTGAAAATAGGGTTGCAAGGTGCCTGCAAGACCATGTATTCCAACCCCGTCCTCAACACAGGACTCCAAGTCAGAGCAGCCCTATAGTATCATTGGAAAGTAGGGTTGGAGGGGGCCTGCAAGGCCATCTAGTCCAGCCCCCTGCTCCAGGCAGGACTCCAGGTCAGAGTATACCTCTAGAATCATCGAAAATAAAGTTGGAAGGGGCCTGCAAGACCATCTAGTCCAGCCCCCACCTCAATGCAGGACTCCAAGACAGAGCATCCCTATAGAATCATCAAAAGGTAGGGTTGGAAGGCGGCTGCAAGACCATATAGTCCAGCCCCCTGCTCAACGCAGGACTCCAAGTCAGAGCATCCCTATAGAATCATCGAAAATAGAGATGGAAGGGATCTGCAAGACCATCTAGTCCAACCCCTTGCTCAACGCAGGACTCCAAGCCAGAGCATCCCTATAGAATGATCTAAAATAGGGGTGGAAGGGGCCTGCAAGACCATCTAGTCTAACCCCCTGCTCAACGCAGGACTCCAAGTCAGAGTATCCCTCTAGAATCATCGAAAATAGAGTTGGAAGGGGCCTGCAAGACCATCTAGTCCAACCCCCTGCTCAACGCAGGACTCCAAGTCAGAGCATCCTTATCGAATCATCTGAAAGTAGGGCTGGAAGTGGCCTGCAAGGCCATCTAGTCCAACCCCCTGCTCAACGCAGGACTCCAAGTCAGAGCATCCGTATAGAATCATCTGAAAGTAGGGTTGGAAGTGGCCTGCAAGACTATCTAATCCAGCCCCCTGCTCAACGCAGGACTCCAAGTCAGAGCATCCCTATAGAATAATCAAAAAGTAGGGTTGGAAGGGGCCTGCAAGACCATCTAGTCCAACCTCCTGCTCAACGCAGGACTCCAAGTCAGAGTTTCCCTATAGAATGATCGAAAATAGGGTTGGAAGGGGCCTGCAAGAGCATCTAGTCCAACCCCCTGCTCAACGCAGGACTCCAAGTCAGAGCATCCCTAAGGAATCATCTGAAAGTAGGGTTGGAAGTGGCCTGCAAGACCATCTAGTCCAACCCCCTGCTCAACGCAGGACTCCAAGTCAGAGCATCCCTATAGAATTATCAAAAGTTAGGGTTGGAAGGCGCCTGCAGGACCATCTTCCAGCCCCCTGCTCAACGCAGGACTCCAAGTCAGAGCATCCCTATAGAATCATCGAAAATAGAGTTGGAAGGGACCTGCAAGACCATCTAATCCAGCCCCCTGCTCAACGTAGGACTCCAAGTCAGAGCATCCCTATAGAAAGATCGAAAATAGAGTTGGAAGGCGCCTGCAAGGCCATCTAGTCCAGCCCCCTGCTCAACGCAGGACTCCAAGTAAGAGCATCCCTATAGAATGATTGAAAATAGGGTTGGAAGGCGCCTGCAAGACCATGTATTCCAACCCCGTCCTCAACGCAGGACTCCAAGTCAGAGCAGCCCTATAGAATCATTGGAAAGTAGGGTTGGAGGGGGCCTGCAAGGCCATCTAGTCCAGCCCCCTGCTCCAGGCAGGACTCCAGGTCAGAGCATCCCTATAGAATGATCGAAAATAGGGTTGGAAGTGGCCTGCAAGACCATCTAGTCCAGCCCCCTGCTCAACGCAGGACTCCAAGTCAGAGCATCCCTATAGAATTATCAAAAGTTAGGGTTGGAAGTAGCCTGCAGGACCATCTTCCAGTCCCCTGCTCAACGCAGGACTCCAAGTCAGAGCATCCCTACAGAATGATTGAAAATAGGGTTGGAAGGGTCCTGGAAGACCATCCAGTGCACCCCCTGCTCAACGCAGGACTCCAAGACAGAGTATCCCTCTAGAATCATCGAAAATAGAGTTGGAAGGCGGCTGCAAGACCATCTAGTCCAGCCAACTGCTCAACGCAGGACTCCAAGTCAGAGCATCCCTATAGAATGATCTAAAATAGGTGTGGAAGGGGCCTGCAAGACCATCTAGTCTAACCCCCTGCTCAATGCAGGACTCCGGGTCAGAGCATCCCTATAGAATGATTGAAAATAGGGTTGGGAGGGGTCTGCAAGACAATCTAGTCCAGCCCCCTGCTCAATGAAGGACTCCAGGTCAGAGCATCCCTATAGAATGATGGAAAATAGTGTTGGAAGGCGCCTGCAGGACCATCTTCCAGCCCCCTGCTCAACGCAGGACTCCAAGTCAGAGCATCCCTATAGAATGATTGAAAATAGGGTTGGAAGGGTCCTCCAAGACCATCCAGGGCACCCCCTGCTCAACGCAGGACTCCAAGACAGAGTATCCCTATAGAATCATCAAAAGGTAGGGTTGGAAGGTGGCTGCAAGACCATCTTGTCCAGCCCCCTGCTCAACGCAGGAGTCCAAGTCAGAGCATCCCTATAGAATCATCGAAAATAGAGTTGAACGGGACCTGCAAGACCATCTAGTCCAACCCCTTGCTCAACGCAGGACTCCAAGCCAGAGCATCCCTATAGAATGATCTAAAATAGGGGTGGAAGGGGCCTGCAAGACCATCTAGTCTAACCCCCTGCTCAATGCAGGACTCTAAGAGCATCCGTACAGAATCATCTGAAAGTACGGTTGGAAGGGCCTGCAAGACCATCTAGTCCAACCCCTTGCTCAACACAGGACTCCGAGTCAGAGCATCCCTATACAATGAACGAAAATAGGGTTGGAAGGGGCTGGCAAGAGATCTAGTCCAGCCCCCTGCTCAACGCAGGACTCCAAGTCTTATTTTCCCTATAGAATGATCGAAAATAGGGTTGGAAGGGGCCTGCAAGACCATCTAGTCCAACCCCCTGCTCAATGCAGGACTCCAAGTCAGAGCATCCCTATAGAATAATCAAAAAGTAGGGTTGGAAGGCGTCTGCAATACCATCTAGTCCAACCCCCTGCTCAACGCAGGACTCCAAGTCAGAGCACCTCTATAGAATCATCTGAAAGTAGGGTTGGAAGTGGCCTGCAAGACTAATCCAGCCCCCTGCTCAACGCAGGACTCCAGGTCAGAGCATCCCTATAGAATCATCGAAAATAGAGCTGGAAGGAACCTGCAAGACCATCTAGTCCAACCCCTTCCTTAACGCAGGACTCCAAATCAGAGCATCCCTATAGAATGATTGAAAATAGGGTTGGAAGGGGCCTGCAAGACCATGTATTCCAACCCCGTGCTGAACGCAGGACTCCAAGTCAGAGCAGCCCTATAGAATCATTGGAAAGTAGGGTTGGGGGGGGCCTGCAAGGCCATCTTTTCCAAGCCCCTCCTCCAGGCAGGACTCCAGGTCAGAGCATTCCTATAGAATGATCGAAAATAGGGTTGGAAGGCGCCTGCAAGACCATGTATTCCAACCCCGTGCTCAACGCAGGAATCCAAGTCAGAGCATCCTTATCGAATCATCTGAAAGTAGGGTTGGAAGTGGCCTGCAAGACCATCTAGTCCAGCCCCCTGCTCAACGCAGGACTCCAAGTCAGAGCATCCCTATAGAATTATCAAAAGGTAGGGTTGGAAGGCGCCTGCAGGACCATCTTCCAGCCCCCTGCTCAACGCAGGACTCCAAGTCAGAGCATCCCTATAGAATGATCGAAAATAGGGTTGGAAGGCGCCTGCAAGACCATGTATTCCAACCCCCTGCTCAACGCAGGACTCCAAGTCAGAGCATCCCTATAGAATCATCGAAAATAGAGTTGGAAGGAACCTGCAAGACCATCTAGTCCAACCCCTTGCTCAACGCAGGACTCCAAATCAGAGCATCCCTATAGAATGATCGAAAATAGGGTTGGAAGGCGCCTGCAAGACCATGTATTCCAACCCCGTGCTCAACGCAGGACTCCAAGTCAGAGCATCCTTATCGAATCATCTGAAAGTAGGGTTGGAAGTGGCCTGCAAGACCATCTAGTCCAGCCCCCTGCTCAACGCAGGACTCCAAGTCAGAGCATCCCTGTAGAATTATCAAAAGTTAGGGTTGGAAGGCGCCTGCAGGACCATCTAGTCCAACCCCCTGCTCAACGCAGGACTCCAAGTCAGAGCATCCCTAAGGAATCATCTGAAAGTAGGGTTGGAAGTGGCCTGCAAGACTATCTAATCCAGCCCCCTCCTCAACGTAGGACTCCAAGTCAGAGCATCCCTATAGAATCATCGAAAATAGAGTTGGAAGGAACCTGCAAGACCATCTACTCCAACCCCTTGCTCAACGCAGGACTCCAAATCAGAGCATCCCTATAGAATGATCGAAAATGGGGTTGGAAGGCGCCTGCAAGACCATGTATTCCAACCCCGTGCTCAACGCAGGACTCCAAGTCAGAGCATCCTTATCGAATCATCTGAAAGTAGGGTTGGAAGTGGCCTGCAAGACCATCTAGTCCAGCCCCCTGCTCAACGCAGGACTCCAAGTCAGAGCATCCCTATAGAATTATCAAAAGTTAGGGTTGGAAGGCGCCTGCAGGACCATCTTCCAGCCCCCTGCTCAACGCAGGACTCCAAGTCAGAGCATCCCTATACAATGAACGAAAATAGGGTTGGAAGGGTCCTCCAAGACCATCCAGGGCACCCCCTGCTCAACGCAGGACTCCAAGTAAGAGTATCCCTCTAGAATCATCGAAAATAGAGTAGGAAGGGGCCTGCAAGACCATCTAGTCTAGCCCCCTGCTCAATGCAGGACTCCGAGACAGAGCATCCCTATAGAATCATCAAAAGGTAGGGTTGGAAGGTGGCTGCAAGACCATCTAGTCCAGCCCCCTGCTCAACGCAGGACTCCAAGTCAGAGCATCCCTATAGAATCATCGAAAATAGAGTTGAAAGGGACCTGCAAGACCATCTAGTCCAACCCCTTGCTCAACGCAGGACTCCAAGCCAGAGCATCCCTATAGAATGATCTAAAATAGGGGTGGAAGGGGCCTGCAAGACCATCTAGTCTAACCCCCTGCTCAATGCAGGACTCTAAGAGCATCCGTATAGAATCATCTGAAAGTACGGTTGGAAGGGCCTGCAAGACCATCTAGTCCAACCCCTTGCTCAACACAGGACTCCGAGTCAGAGCATCCCTATACAATGAACGAAAATAGGGTTGGAAGGGGCCGGCAAGTGATCTAGTCCAGCCCCCTGCTCAACGCAGGACTCCAAGTCTTATTTTCCCTATAGAATGATCGAAAATAGGGTTGGAAGGGGCCTGCAAGACCATCTAGTCCAACCCCCTGCTCAACGCAGGACTCCAAGTCAGAGCATCCCTATAGAATAATCAAAAAGTAGGGTTGGAAGGCGTCTGCAAGACCATCTAGTCCAACCCCCTGCTCAACGCAGGACTCCAAGTCAGAGCATCTCTATAGAATCATCTGAAAGTAGGGTTGGAAGTGGCCTGCAAGACTAATCCAGCCCCCTGCTCCAGGCAGGACTCCAGGTCAGAGCATCCCTATAGAATCATCGAAAATAGAGCTGGAAGGAACCTGCAAGACCATCTAGTCCAACCCCTTCCTTAACGCAGGACTCCAAATCAGAGCATCCCTATAGAATGATTGAAAATAGGGTTGGAAGGGGCCTGCAAGACCATGTATTCCAACCCCGTGCTGAACGCAGGACTCCAAGTCAGAGCAGCCCTATAGAATCATTGGAAAGTAGGGTTGGGGGGGGCCTGCAAGGCCATCTTTTCCAAGCCCCTCCTCCAGGCAGGACTCCAGGTCAGAGCATCCCTATAGAATGATCGAAAATAGGGTTGGAAGGCGCCTGCAAGACCATGTATTCCAACCCCGTGCTCAACGCAGGACTCCAAGTCAGAGCATCCTTATTGAATCATCTGAAAGTAGGGTTGGAAGTGGCCTGCAAGACCATCTAGTCCAGCCCCCTGCTCAACGCAGGACTCCAAGTCAGAGCATCCCTATAGAATTATCAAAAGGTAGGGTTGGAAGGCGCCTGCAGGACCATCTTCCAGCCCCCTGCTCAACGCAGGACTCCAAGTCAGAGCATCCCTATAGAATTATGGAAAATAGGGTTGGAAGGCGCCTGCAAGACCATGTATTCCAACCCCCTGCTCAACGCAGGACTCCAAGTCAGAGCATCCCTAAGGAATCATCTGAAAGTAGGGTTGGAAGTGGCCTGCAGGACCATCTTCCAGCCCCCTCCTCAACGAAGGACTCCAAGTCAGAGCATCCCTATAGAATCATCGAAAATAGAGTTGGAAGGAACCTGCAAGACCATCTAGTCCAACCCCTTGCTCAACGCAGGACTCCAAATCAGAGCATCCCTATAGAATGATCGAAAATAGGGTTGGAAGGCGCCTGCAAGACCATGTATTCCAACCCCGTGCTCAACGCAGGACTCCAAGTCAGAGCATCCTTATCGAATCATCTGAAAGTAGGGTTGGAAGTGGCCTGCAAGACCATCTAGTCCAGCCCCCTGCTCAACGCAGGACTCCAAGTCAGAGCATCCCTATAGAATTATCAAAAGTTAGGGTTGGAAGGCGCCTGCAGGACCATCTTCCAGCCCCCTGCTCAACGCAGGACTCCAAGTCAGAGCATCCCTATAGAATGATTGAAAATAGGGTTGGAAGGGTCCTCCAAGACCATCCAGGGCACCCCCTGCTCAACGCAGGACTCCAAGTCAGAGTATACCTCTAGAATCATCGAAAATAGAGTTGGAAGGGGCCTGCAAGACCATCTAGTCCAGCCCCCACCTCAATGCAGGACTCCAAGACAGAGCATCCCTATAGAATCATCAAAAGGTAGGGTTGGAAGGCGGCTGCAAGACCATCTAGTCCAGCCCCCTGCTCAACGCAGGACTCCAAGTCAGAGAATCCCTATAGAATCATCGAAAATAGAGTTGGAAGGGATCTGCAAGACCATCTAGTCCAACCCCTTGCTCAACGCAGGAGTCCAAGCCAGAGCATCCCTATAGAATGATCTAAAATAGGGGTGGAAGGGGCCTGCAAGACCATCTAGTCTAACCCCCAGCTCAATGCAGGACTCTAAGAGCATCCGTATAGAATCATCTGAAAGTACGGTTGGAAGGGGCCTACAAGACCATCTAGTCCAACCCCGTGCTCAACGCAGGACTCCAAGTCAGAGCATCCTTATCGAATCATCTGAAAGTAGGGTTGGAAGTGGCCTGCAAGACCATCTAGTCCAGCCCCCTGCTCAACGCAGGACTCCAAGTCAGAGCATCCCTATAGAATTATCAAAAGTTAGGGTTGGAAGGCGCCTGCAGGACCATCTTCCAGCCCCCTGCTCAACGCAGGACTCCAAGTCAGAGCATCCCTATAGAATCATGGAAAATAGGGTTGGAAGGCGCCTGCAAGACGATGTATTCCAACCCCCTGCTCAACGCAGGACTCCAAGTCAGAGCATGCCTATAGAATTATCAAAAGTTAGGGTTGGAAGTGGCCTGCAGGACCATCTTCCAGCCCCCTGCTCAACGCAGGACTCCAAGTCAGAGCATCCCTATAGAATCATCGAAAATAGAGTTGGAAGGGACCTGCAAGACCATCTAGTCCAACCCCCTGCTCAACGCAGGACTCCAAGTCAGAGCATCCCTATAGAATCATCTGAAAGTAGGGTTGGAAGTGGCCTGCAAGACCATCTAATCCAGCCCCCTGCTCAACGTAGGACTCCAAGTCAGAGCATCCCTATAGAAAGATCGAAAATAGAGTTGGAAGGCGCCTGCAAGGCCATCTAGTCCAGCCCCCTGCTCAACGCAGGACTCCAAGTCAGAGCATCCCTATAGAATGATTGAAAATAGGGTTGGAAGGCGCCTGCAAGACCATGTATTCCAACCCCGTCCTCAACGCAGGACTCCAAGTCAGAGCAGCCCTATAGAATCATTGGAAAGTAGGGTTGGAGGGGGCCTGCAAGGCCATCTAGTCCAGCCCCCTGCTCCAGGCAGGACTCCAGGTCAGAGCATCCCTATAGAATGATCGAAAATAGGGTTGGAAGTGGCCTGCAAGACCATCTAGTCCAGCCCCCTGCTCAACGCAGGACTCCAAGTCAGAGCATCCCTATAGAATTATCAAAAGTTAGGGTTGGAAGGCGCCTGCAGGACCATCTTCCAGCCACCTGCTCAACGCAGGACTCCAAGTCAGAGCATCCCTATAGAATCATGGAAAATAGGGTTGGAAGGCGCCTGCAAGACGATGTATTCCAACCCCCTGCTCAACGCAGGACTCCAAGTCAGAGCATGCCTATAGAATTATCAAAAGTTAGGGTTGGAAGTGGCCTGCAGGACCATCTTCCAGCCCCCTGCTCAACGCAGTACTCCAAGTCAGAGCATCCCTATAGAATGATTGAAAATAGGGTTGGAAGGGGCCTGCAAGACCATGTATTCCAACCCCGTGCTCAACGCAGGACTCCAAGTCAGAGCAGCCCTATAGAATCATTGGAAAGTAGGGTTGGGGGGAGCCTGCAAGGCCATCTAGTCCAAGCCCCTGCTCCAGGCAGGACTCCAGGTCAGAGCATCCCTATAGAATGATCGAAAATAGGGTTGGAAGGCGCCTGCAAGACCATGTATTCCAACCCCGTGCTCAACGCAGGACTCCAAGTCAGAGCATCCTTATCGAAACATCTGAAAGTAGGGCTGGAAGTGGCCTGCAAGGCCATCTAGTCCAACCCCCTGCTTCACGCAGGACTCCAAGTCAGAGCATCCCTATAGAATCATCTGAAAGTGGGGTTGGAAGTGGTCTGCAAGACTATGTAATCCAGCCCCCTGCTCAACGCAGGACTCCAAGTCAGAGCATCCCTATAGAATCATCAAAAGGTAGGGTTGGAAGGGGGCTGCAAGACCATCTAGTCCAGCCCCCTGCTCAGCGCACGACTCCAAGTCAGAGCATCCCTATAGAACCATCGAAAATAGAGTTGGAAGGGACCTGCAAGACCATCTAGTCCAACCCCTTGCTCAACCCAGGACTCCAAGCCAGAGCATCCCTATAGAATGATCTAAAATAGGGGTGGAAGGGGCCTGCAAGACCATCTAGTCTAACCCCCTGCTCAATGCAGGACTCTAAGAGCATCCGTATAGAATCATCTGAAAGTACGGTTGGAAGGGGCCTGCAAGACCATCTAGTCCAACCCCTTGCTCAACGCAGGACTCCGAGTCAGAGCATCCCTATACAATGAACCAAAATAGGGTTGGAAGGGGCCGGCAAGACCATCTAGTCCAGCCCTCTGCTCAACGCAGGACTCCAAGTCATAGTTTCCCTATAGAATGATCGAAAATAGGGTTGGAAGGGGCCTGCAAGACCATCTAGTCCAACCCCCTGCTCAACGCAGGACTCCAAGTCAGAGTTTCCCTATAGAATGATCGAAAATAGGGTTGGAAGGGGCCTGCAAGACCATCTAGTCCAACCCCCTGCTCAACGCAGGACTCCAAGTCAGAGCATCCCTATAGAATGATGGAAAATAGGGTTGGAAGGGTCCTCCAAGACCATCCAGGGCACCCCCTGCTCAACGCAGGACTCCAAGTCAGAGTATCCCTCTAGAATCATCGAAAATAGAGTTGGAAGGGGCCTGCAAGACCATCTAGTCCAACCCCCTGCTCAATGCAGGACTCCAAGACAGAGCATCCCTATAGAATCATCAAAAGGTAGGGTTGGAAGGCGGCTGCAAGACCATCTAGTCCAGCCCCTTGCTCAACGTAGGACACCAAGTCAGAGCATCCCTATAGAATCATCGAAAATAGAGTTGGAAGGGACCTGCAAGACCATCTAGTCCAACCCTCTGCTCAACGCAGGACTCCAAGTCAGAGCATCCCTATAGAATCATCTGAAAGTAGGGTTGGAAGTGGCCTGCAAGACTATCTAATCCAGCCCCCTGCTCAACGTAGGACTCCAAGTCAGAGCATCCCTATAGAAAGATCGAAAATAGAGATGGAAGGCGCCTGCAAGGCCATCTAGTCCAGCCCCCTGCTCAACGCAGGACTCCAAGTCAGAGCATCCCTATAGAATGATTGAAAATAGGGTTGGAAGGCGCCTGCAAGACCATGTATTGCAACCCCGTCCTCAACGCAGGACTCCAAGTCAGAGCAGCCCTATAGAATCATTGGAAATTAGGGTTGGAGGGGGCCTGCAAGGCCATCTAGTCCAGCCCCATGCTCCAGGCAGGACTCCAGGTCAGAGCATCCCTATAGAATGATCGAAAATAGGGTTGGAAGTGGCCTGCAAGACCATCTAGTCCAGCCCCCTGCTCAACGCAGGACTCCAAGTCAGAGCATCCCTATAGAATTATCAAAAGTTAGGGTTGGAAGGCGCCTGCAGGACAATCTTCCAGCCCCCTGCTCAACGCAGGACTCCAAGTCAGAGCATCCCTATAGAATGATTGAAAATAGGGTTGGAAGGGTCCTGCAAGACCATCCAGTGCACCCCCTGCTCAACGCAGGACTCCAAGTCAGAGTATCCCTCTAGAATCATCGAAAATAGAGTTGGAAGGTGGCTGCAAGACCATCTAGGCCAGCCCCCTGCTCAATGAAGGACTCCAGGTCAGAGCATCCCTATAGAATGATGGAAAATAGGGTTGGAAGGCGCCTGCAAGACCATGTATTCCAACCCCCTGCGCAACGCAGGACTCCAAGTCAGAGCATCCCTATAGAATTATCAAAAGTTAGGGTTGGAAGTGGCCTGCAGGACCATCTTCCAGCCCCCTGCTCAACGCAGTACTCCAAGTCAGAGCATCCCTATAGAATGATTGAAAATAGGGTTGGAAGGGCCTGCAAGACCATGTATTCCAACCACGCGCTCAAAGCAGGACTCCAAGTCAGAGCAGCCCTATATAATCATTGGAAAGTAGGGTTGGGGGGGCCTGCAAGGCTATCTAGTCTAAGCCCCTGCTCCAGGCAGGACTCCAGGTCAGAGCATCCCTATAGAATCATCGAAAATAGGGTTGGAAGGCACCTGCAAGACCATGTATTCCAACCCCGTGCTCAACGCAGGACTCCAAGTCAGAGCATCCTTATCGAATCATCTGAAAGTAGGGCTGGAAGTGGCCTGCAAGGCCATCTAGTCCAACCCCCTGCTCAACGCAGGACTCAAAGTCAGAGCATCCCTATAGAATCATTTGAAAGTAGGGTTGGAAGTGGCCTGCAAGACTATCTAATCCAGCCCCCTGCTCAACGCAGGACTCCAAGTCAGAGCATCCCTATAGAATAATCAAAAAGTAGGGTTGGAAGGGGCATGCAAGACCATCTAGTCCAACCCCCTGCTCAACGCAGGACTCCAAGTCAGAGCATCCCTAAGGAATCATCTGAAAGTAGGGTTGGAAGTGGCCTGCAAGACTATCTAATCCAGCCCCCTCCTCAACGTAGGACTCCAAGTCAGAGCATCCTTATCGAATCATCTGAAAGTAGGGTTGGAAGAAGCCTGCAAGACCATCTAGTCCAGCCCCCTGCTCAACGCAGGACTCCAAGTCAGAGCATCCCTATAGAATTATCAAAAGTTAGGGTTGGAAGGCGCCTGCAGGACCATCTTCCAGCCCCCTGCTCAACGCAGGACTCCAAGTCAGAGCATCCCTATAGAATTATGGAAAATAGGGTTGGAAGGCGCCTGCAAGACCATGTATTCCAACCCCCTGCTCAACGCAGGACTCCAAGTCAGAGCATCCCTAAGGAATCATCTGAAAGTAGGGTTGGAAGTGGCCTGCAGGACCATCTAGTCCAACCCCTTGCTCAACGCAGGACTCCAAATCAGAGCATCCCTATAGAATGATCGAAAATAGGGTTGGAAGGCGCCTGCAAGACCATGTATTCCAACCCCGTGCTCAACGCAGGACTCCAAGTCAGAGCATCCTTATCGAATCATCTGAAAGTAGGGTTGGAAGTGGCCTGCAAGACCATCTAGTCCAGCCCCCTGCTCAACGCAGGACTCCAAGTCAGAGCATCCCTATAGAATTATCAAAAGTTAGGGTTGGAAGGCGCCTGCAGGACCATCTTCCAGCCCCCTGCTCAACGCAGGACTCCAAGTCAGAGCATCCCTATAGAATGATTGAAAATAGGGTTGGAAGGGTCCTCCAAGACCATCCAGGGCACCCCCTGCTCAACGCAGGACTCCAAGTCAGAGTATACCTCTAGAATCATCGAAAATAGAGTTGGAAGGGGCCTGCAAGACCATCTAGTCCAGCCCCCACCTCAATGCAGGACTCCAAGACAGAGCATCCCTATAGAATCATCAAAAGGTAGGGTTGGAAGGCGGCTGCAAGACCATCTAGTCCAGCCCCCTGCTCAACGCAGGACTCCAAGTCAGAGCATCCCTATAGAATCATCGAAAATAGAGTTGGAAGGGATCTGCAAGACCATCTAGTCCAACCCCTTGCTCAACGCAGGAGTCCAAGCCAGAGCATCTCTATAGAATGATCTAAAATAGGGGTGGAAGGGGCCTGCAAGACCATCTAGTCTAACCCCCTGCTCAATGCAGGACTCTAAGAGCATCCGTATAGAATCATCTGAAAGTACGGTTGGAAGGGGCCTACAAGACCATCAAGTCCAACCCCGTGCTCAACGCAGGACTCCAAGTCAGAGCATCCTTATCGAATCATCTGAAAGTAGGGTTGGAAGTGGCCTGCAAGACCATCTAGTCCAGCCCCCTGCTCAACGCAGGACTCCAAGTCAGAGCATCCCTATAGAATTATCAAAAGTTAGGGTTGGAAGGCGCCTGCAGGACCATCTTCCAGCCCCCTGCTCAACGCAGGACTCCAAGTCAGAGCATGCCTATAGAATTATCAAAAGTTAGGGTTGGAAGTGGCCTGCAGGACCATCTTCCAGCCCCCTGCTCAACGCAGGACTCCAAGTCAGAGCATCCCTATAGAATCATCGAAAATAGAGTTGGAAGGGACCTGCAAGACCATCTAGTCCAACCCCCTGCTCAACGCAGGACTCCAAGTCAGAGCATCCCTATAGAATCATCTGAAAGTAGGGTTGGAAGTGGCCTGCAAGACCATCTAATCCAGCCCCCTGCTCAACGTAGGACTCCAAGTCAGAGCATCCCTATAGAAAGATCGAAAATAGAGTTGGAAGGCGCCTGCAAGGCCATCTAGTCCAGCCCCCTGCTCAACGCAGGACTCCAAGTCAGAGCATCCCTATAGAATGATTGAAAATAGGGTTGGAAGGCGCCTGCAAGACCATGTATTCCAACCCCGTCCTCAACGCAGGACTCCAAGTCAGAGCAGCCCTATAGAACCATTGGAAAGTAGGGTTGGAGGGGGCCTGCAAGGCCATCTAGTCCAGCCCCCTGCTCCAGGCAGGATTCCAGGTCAGAGCATCCCTATAGAATGATCGAAAATAGGGTTGGAAGTGGCCTGCAAGACCATCTAGTCCAGCCCCCTGCTCAACGCAGGACTCCAAGTCAGAGCATCCCTATAGAATTATCAAAAGTTAGGGTTGGAAGGCGCCTGCAGGACCATCTTCCAGCCACCTGCTCAACGCAGGACTCCAAGTCAGAGCATCCCTATAGAATCATGGAAAATAGGGTTGGAAGGCGCCTGCAAGACGATGTATTCCAACCCCCTGCTCAACGCAGGACTGCAAGTCAGAGCATGCCTATCGAATTATCAAAAGTTAGGGTTGGAAGTGGCCTGCAGGACCATCTTCCAGCCCCCTGCTCAACGCAGTACTCCAAGTCAGAGCATCCCTATAGAATGATTGAAAATAGGGTTGGAAGGGGCCTGCAAGACCATGTATTCCAACCCCGTGCTCAACGCAGGACTCCAAGTCAGAGCAGCCCTATAGAATCATTGGAAAGTAGGGTTGGGGGGAGCCTGCAAGGCCATCTAGTCCAAGCCCCTGCTCCAGGCAGGACTCCAGGTCAGAGCATCCCTATAGAATGATCGAAAATAGGGTTGGAAGGCGCCTGCAAGACCATGTATTCCAACCCCGTGCTCAACGCAGGACTCCAAGTCAGAGCATCCTTATCGAAACATCTGAAAGTAGGGCTGGAAGTGGCCTGCAAGGCCATCTAGTCCAACCCCCTGCTTCACGCAGGACTCCAAGTCAGAGCATCCCTATAGAATCATCTGAAAGTGGGGTTGGAAGTGGTCTGCAAGACTATGTAATCCAGCCCCCTGCTCAACGCAGGACTCCAAGTCAGAGCATCCCTATAGAATCATCAAAAGGTAGGGTTGGAAGGCGGCTGCAAGACCATCTAGTCCAGCCCCCTGCTCAGCGCAGGACTCCAAGTCAGAGCATCCCTATAGAACCATCGAAAATAGAGTTGGAAGGGACCTGCAAGACCATCTAGTCCAACCCCTTGCTCAACCCAGGACTCCAAGCCAGAGCATCCCTATAGAATGATCTAAAATAGGGGTGGAAGGGGCCTGCAAGACCATCTAGTCTAACCCCCTGCTCAATGCAGGACTCTAAGAGCATCCGTATAGAATCATCTGAAAGTACGGTTGGAAGGGGCCTGCAAGACCATCTAGTCCAACCCCTTGCTCAACGCAGGACTCCGAGTCAGAGCATCCCTATACAATGAACCAAAATAGGGTTGGAAAGGGCCGGCAAGACCATCTAGTCCAGCCCTCTGCTCAACGCAGGACTCCAAGTCATAGTTTCCCTATAGAATGATCGAAAATAGGGTTGGAAGGGGCCTGCAAGACCATCTAGTCCAACCCCCTGCTCAACGCAGGACTCCAAGTCAGAGTTTCCCTATAGAATGATCGAAAATAGGGTTGGAAGGGGCCTGCAAGACCATCTAGTCCAACCCCCTGCTCAACGCAGGACTCCAAGTCAGAGCATCCCTATAGAATGATGGAAAATAGGGTTGGAAGGGTCCTCCAAGACCATCCAGGGCACCCCCTGCTCAACGCAGGACTCCAAGTCAGAGTATCCCTCTAGAATCATCGAAAATAGAGTTGGAAGGGGCCTGCAAGACCATCTAGTGCAACCCCCTGCTCAATGCAGGACTCCAAGACAGAGCATCCCTATAGAATCATCAAAAGGTAGGGTTGGAAGGCGGCTGCAAGACCATCTAGTCCAGCCCCTTGCTCAACGTAGGACACCAAGTCAGAGCATCCCTATAGAATCATCGAAAATAGAGTTGGAAGGGACCTGCAAGACTATCTAATCCAGCCCCCTGCTCAACGTAGGACTCCAAGTCAGAGCATCCCTATAGAAAGATCGAAAATAGAGTTGGAAGGCGCCTGCAAGGCCATCTAGTCCAGCCCCCTGCTCAACGCAGGACTCCAAGTCAGAGCATCCCTATAGAATGATTGAAAATAGGGTTGGAAGGCGCCTGCAAGACCATGTATTCCAACCCCGTCCTCAACGCAGGACTCCAAGTCAGAGCAGCCCTATAGAATCATTGGAAATTAGGGTTGGAGGGGGCCTGCAAGGCCATCTAGTCCAGCCCCATGCTCCAGGCAGGACTCCAGGTCAGAGCATCCCTATAGAATGATCGAAAATAGGGTTGGAAGTGGCCTGCAAGACCATCTAGTCCAGCCCCCTGCTCAACGCAGGACTCCAAGTCAGAGCATCCCTATAGAATTATCAAAAGTTAGGGTTGGAAGGCGCCTGCAGGACAATCTTCCAGCCCCCTGCTCAACGCAGGACTCCAAGTCAGAGCATCCCTATAGAATGATTGAAAATAGGGTTGGAAGGGTCCTGCAAGACCATCCAGTGCACCCCCTGCTCAACGCAGGACTCCAAGTCAGAGTATCCCTCTAGAATCATCGAAAATAGAGTTGGAAGGTGGCTGCAAGACCATCTAGGCCAGCCCCCTGCTCAATGAAGGACTCCAGGTCAGAGCATCCCTATAGAATGATGGAAAATAGGGTTGGAAGGCGCCTGCAAGACCATGTATTCCAACCCCCTGCGCAACGCAGGACTCCAAGTCAGAGCATCCCTATAGAATTATCAAAAGTTAGGGTTGGAAGTGGCCTGCAGGACCATCTTCCAGCCCCCTGCTCAACGCAGTACTCCAAGTCAGAGCATCCCTATAGAATGATTGAAAATAGGGTTGGAAGGGCCTGCAAGACCATGTATTCCAACCACGCGCTCAAAGCAGGACTCCAAGTCAGAGCAGCCCTATATAATCATTGGAAAGTAGGGTTGGGGGGGCCTGCAAGGCTATCTAGTCTAAGCCCCTGCTCCAGGCAGGACTCCAGGTCAGAGCATCCCTATAGAATCATCGAAAATAGGGTTGGAAGGCACCTGCAAGACCATGTATTCCAACCCCGTGCTCAACGCAGGACTCCAAGTCAGAGCATCCTTATCGAATCATCTGAAAGTAGGGCTGGAAGTGGCCTGCAAGGCCATCTAGTCCAACCCCCTGCTCAACGCAGGACTCAAAGTCAGAGCATCCCTATAGAATCATTTGAAAGTAGGGTTGGAAGTGGCCTGCAAGACTATCTAATCCAGCCCCCTGCTCAACGCAGGACTCCAAGTCAGAGCATCCCTATAGAATAATCAAAAAGTAGGGTTGGAAGGGGCATGCAAGACCATCTAGTCCAACCCCCTGCTCAACGCAGGACTCCAAGTCAGAGCATCCCTAAGGAATCATCTGAAAGTAGGGTTGGAAGTGGCCTGCAAGACTATCTAATCCAGCCCCCTCCTCAACGTAGGACTCCAAGTCAGAGCATCCCTTTAGAATCATCAAAAATAGAGTTGGAAGGAACCTGCAAGACCATCTAGTCCAACCCCTTGCTCAACGCAGGACTCCAAATCAGAGCATCCCTATAGAATGATCGAAAATAGGGTTGGAAGGCGCCTGCAAGACCATGTATTCCAACCCCGTGCTCAACGCAGGACTCCAAGTCAGAGCATCCTTATCGAATCATCTGAAAGTAGGGTTGGAAGAAGCCTGCAAGACCATCTAGTCCAGCCCCCTGCTCAACGCAGGACTCCAAGTCAGAGCATCCCTATAGAATTATCAAAAGTTAGGGTTGGAAGGCGCCTGCAGGACCATCCAGGGCACCCCCTGCTCAACGCAGGACTCCAAGTCAGAGCATCCCTATAGAATGATTGAAAATAGGGTTGGAAGGGTCCTCCAAGACCATCCAGGGCACCCCCTGCTCAACGCAGGACTCCAAGTCAGAGTATCCCTCTAGAATCATCGAAAATAGAGTTGGAAGGGGCCTGCAAGACCATCTAGTCCAGCCCCCTGCTCAATGCAGGACTCCAAGACAGAGCATCCCTATAGAATCATCAAAAGGTAGGGTTGGAAGGCGGCTGCAAGACCATCTAGTCCAGCCCCCTGCTCAACACAGGACTCCAAGTCAGAGCATCCCTATAGAATCATCGAAAATAGAGTTGGAAGGGACCTGCAAGACCATCTAGTCCAACCCCCTGCTCAACGCAGGACTCCAAGTCAGAGCATCCCTATAGAATCATCTGAAAGTAGGGTTGGAAGTGGCCTGCAAGACTATCTAATCCAGCCCCCTGCTCAACGTAGGACTCCAAGTCAGAGCATCCCTATAGAAAGATCGAAAATAGAGTTGGAAGGCGCCTGCAAGGCCATCTAGTCCAGCCCCCTGCTCAACGCAGGACTCCAAGTCAGAGCATCCCTATAGAATGATCGAAAATAGGGTTGGAAGGTGCCTGAAGACCATGTATTCCAACCCCGTGCTCAACACAGGACTCCAAGTCAGAGCATCCTTATCGAATCATCTGAAAGTAGGGTTGGAAGTGGCCTGCAAGACTATCTAATCCAGCCCCCTGCTCAACGTAGGACTCCAAGTCAGAGCATCCCTATAGAAAGATCGAAAATAGAGTTGGAAGGGGCCTGCAAGACCATCTAGTCCAGCCCCCTGCTCAATGCAGGACTCCAAGACAGAGCATCCCTATAGAATCATCAAAAGGTAGGGTTGGAAGGCGGCTGCAAGACCATCTAGTCCAGCCCCCTGCTCAACGCAGGACTCCAAGTCAGAGCATCCCTATAGAATGATTGAAAATAGGGTTGGGAGGGGTCTGCAAGACAATCTAGTCCAGCCCCCTGCTCAATGAAGGACTCCAAGTCAGAGCATCCCTATAGAAAGATCGAAAATAGAGTTGGAACGCACCTGCAAGACCATCTAGTCCAACCCCCTGCTCAACGCAGGACTCCAAGTCAGAGCATCCCTATAGAATCATCTGAAAGTAGGGTTGGAAGTGGCCTGCAAGACTATCTAATCCAGCCCCCTGCTTAACGCAGGACTCCAAGTCAGAGCAGCCCTATAGTATCATTGGAAATTAGGGTTGGAGGGGGCCTGCAAGGCCATCTAGTCCAGCCCCCTGCTCCAGGCAGGACTCCAGGTCAGAGTATACCTCTAGAATCATCGAAAATAGAGTTGGAAGGGGCCTGCAAGACCATCTAGTCCAGCCCCCACCTCAATGCAGGACTCCAAGACAGAGCATCCCTATAGAATCATCAAAAGGTAGGGTTGGAAGGCGGCTGCAAGACCATATAGTCCAGCCCCCTGCTCAACGCAGGACTCCAAGTCAGAGCATCCCTATAGAATCATCGAAAATAGAGATGGAAGGGATCTGCAAGACCATCTAGTCCAACCCCTTGCTCAACGCAGGACTCCAAGCCAGAGCATCCCTATAGAATGATCTAAAATAGGGGTGGAAGGGGCCTGCAAGACCATCTAGTCTAACCCCCTGCTCAACGCAGGACTCCAAGTCAGAGTATCCCTCTAGAATCATCGAAAATAGAGTTGGAAGGGGTCTGCAAGACCATCTAGTCCAACCCCCTGCTCAACGCAGGACTCCAAGTCAGAGCATCCTTATCGAATCATCTGAAAGTAGGGCTGGAAGTGGCCTTCAAGGCCATCTAGTCCAACCCCCTGCTCAACGCAGGACTCCAAGTCAGAGCATCCCTATAGAATCATCTGAAAGTAGGGTTGGAAGTGGCCTGCAAGACTATCTAATCCAGCCCCCTGCTCAACGCAGGACTCCAAGTCAGAGCATCCCTATAGAATAATCAAAAAGTAGGGTTGGAAGGGGCCTGCAAGACCATCTAGTCCAACCCCCTGCTCAACGCAGGACTCCAAGTCAGAGTTTCCCTATAGAATGATCGAAAATAGGGTTGGAAGGGGCCTGCAAGAGCATCTAGTCCAACCCCCTGCTCAACGCAGGACTCCAAGTCAGAGCAGCCCTAAGGAATCATCTGAAAGTAGGGTTGGAAGTGGCCTGCAAGACCATCTAGTCCAACCCCCTGCTCAACGCAGGACTCCAAGTCAGAGCATCCCTATAGAATTATCAAAAGTTAGGGTTGGAAGGCGCCTGCAGGACCATCTTCCAGCCCCCTGCTCAACGCAGGACTCCAAGTCAGAGCATCCCTATAGAATCATCGAAAATAGAGTTGGAAGGGACCTGCAAGACCATCTAATCCAGCCCCCTGCTCAACGTAGGACTCCAAGTCAGAGCATCCCTATAGAAAGATCGAAAATAGAGTTGGAAGACGCCTGCAAGGCCATCTAGTCCAGCCCCCTGCTCAACGCAGGACTCCAAGTCAGAGCATCCCTATAGAATGATTGAAAATAGGGTTGGAAGGCGCCTGCAAGACCATGTATTCCAACCCCGTCCTCAACGCAGGACTCCAAGTCAGAGCAGCCCTATAGAATCATAGGAAAGTAGGGTTGGAGGGGGCCTGCAAGGCCATCTAGTCCAGCCCCCTGCTCCAGGCAGGACTCCAGGTCAGAGCATCCCTATAGAATGATCGAAAATAGGGTTGGAAGTGGCCTGCAAGACCATCTAGTCCAGCCCCCTGCTCAACGCAGGACTCCAAGTCAGAGCATCCCTATAGAATTATCAAAAGTTAGTGTTGGAAGGCGCCTGCAGGACCATCTTCCAGTCCCCTGCTCAACGCAGGACTCCAAGTCAGAGCATCCCTACAGAATGATTGAAAATAGGGTTGGAAGGGTCCTGTAAGACCATCCAGTGCACCCCCTGCTCAACGCAGGACTCCAAGACAGAGTATCCCTCTAGAATCATCGAAAATAGAGTTGGAAGGCGGCTGCAAGACCATCTAGTCCAGCCAACTGCTCAACGCAGGACTCCAAGTCAGAGCATCCCTATAGAATGATCTAAAATAGGGGTGGAAGGGTCCTGCAAGACCATCTAGTCTAACCCCCTGCTCAATGCAGGACTCTAAGAGCATCCGTATAGAATCATCTGAAAGTACGGTTGGAAGGGGCCTACAAGACCATCTAGTCCAACCCCTTGCTCAACACAGGACTCCGAGTCAGAGCATCCCTATAGAATGATCGAAAATAGGGTTGGAAGGCGCCTGCAAGACCATGTATTCCAACCCCGTGCTCAACGCAGGACTCCAAGTCAGAGCATCCTTATCGAATCATCTGAAAGTAGGGTTGGAAGTGGCCTGCAAGACCATCTAGTCCAGCCCCCTGCTCAACGCAGGACTCCAAGTCAGAGCATCCCTATAGAATTATCAAAAGTTAGGGTTGGAAGGCGCCTGCAGGACCATCTTCCAGCCCCCTGCTCAACGCAGGACTCCAAGTCAGAGCATCCCTATAGAATCATGGAAAATAGGGTTGGAAGTGGCCTGCAGGACCATCTTCCAGCCCCCTGCTCAACGCAGGACTCCAAGTCAGAGCATCCCTATAGAATCATCGAAAATAGAGTTGGAAGGGACCTGCAAGACCATCTAGTCCAACCCCCTGGTCAACGCAGGACTCCAAGTCAGAGCATCCCTATAGAATAATCTGAAAGTAGGGTTGGAAGTGGCCTGCAAGACCATCTAATCCAGCCCCCTGCTCAACGTAGGACTCCAAGTCAGAGCATCCCTATAGAAAGATCGAAAATAGAGTTGGAAGGCGCCTGCAAGGCCATCTAGTCCAGCCCCCTGCTCAACGCAGGACTCCAAGTCAGAGCATCCCTATAGAATGATTGAAAATAGGGTTGGAAGGCGCCTGCAAGACCATGTATTCCAACCCCGTCCTCAATGCAGGACTCCAAGTCAGAGCAGCCCTATAGAATCATTGGAAAGTAGGGTTGGAGGGGGCCTGCAAGGCCATCTAGTCCAGCCCCCTGCTCCAGGCAGGACTCCAGGTCAGAGCATCCTTATCGAATCATCTGAAAGTAGGGTTGGAAGTGGCCTGCAAGACCATCTAGTCCAGCCCCCTGCTCAACGCAGGACTCAAAGTCAGAGCATCCCTATAGAATTATCAAAAGTTAGGGTTGGAAGGGGCCTGCAGGACCATCTTCCAGCCCCCTGCTCAATGCAAGACTCCAAGTCAGAGCATCCCTATAGAATGATTGAAAATAGGGTTGGAAGGGTCCTCCAAGACCATCCAGGGCACCCCCTGCTCAATGCAGGACTCCAAGTCAGAGTATCCCTCTAGAATCATCGAAAATAGAGTTGTAAGGGGCCTGCAAGACCATCTAGTCCAGCCTCCATCTCAATGCAGGACTCCAAGACAGAGCATCCCTATAGAATCATCAAAAGGTAGGGTTGGAAGGCGGCTGCAAGACCATCTAGTCCAGCCCCCTGCTCAACGCAGGACTCCAAGTCAGAGCATCCCTATAGAATCATCGAAAATAGAGTTGGAAGGGATCTGCAAGACCATCTAGTCCAACCCCTTGCTCAACGCAGGAGTCCAAGCCAGAGCATCCCTATAGAATGATCTAAAATAGGGGTGGAAGGGGCCTGCAAGACCATCTAGTCTAACCCCCTTCTCAATGCAGGACTGTAAGAGCATCCGTATAGAATCATCTGAAAGTACGGTTGGAAGGGGCCTACAAGACCATCTAGTCCAACCCCTTGCTCAACACAGGACTCCGAGTCAGAGCATCCCTATAGAATGATCGAAAATAGGGTTGGAAGGCGCCTGCAAGACCATGTATTCCAACCCCGTGCTCAACGCAGGACTCCAAGTCAGAGCATCCTTATCGAATCATCTGAAAGTAGGGTTGGAAGTGGCCTGCAAGACCATCTAGTCCAGCCCCCTGCTCAACGCAGGACTCCAAGTCAGAGCATCCCTATAGAATTATCAAAAGTTAGGGTTGGAAGGCGCCTGCAGGACCATCTTCCAGCCCCCTGCTCAATGCAGGACTCCAAGTCAGAGCATCCCTATAGAATCATGGAAAATAGGGTTGGAAGGCGCCTGCAAGACGATGTATTCCAACCCCCTGCTCAACGAAGGACTCCAAGTCAGAGCATGCCTATAGAATTATCAAAAGTTAGGGTTGGAAGTGGCCTGCAGGACCATCTTCCAGCCCCCTGCTCAACGCAGGACTCCAAGTCAGAGCATCCCTATAGAATCATCGAAAATAGAGTTGGAAGGGACCTGCAAGACCATCTAGTCCAACCCCCTGCTCAACGCAGGACTCCAAGTCAGAGCATCCCTATAGAATCATCTGAAAGTAGGGTTGGAAGTGGCCTGCAAGACCATCTAATCCAGCCCCCTGCTCAACGTAGGACTCCAAGTCAGAGCATCCCTATAGAAAGATCGAAAATAGAGTTGGAAGGCGCCTGCAAGGCCATCTAGTCCAGCCCCCTGCTCAACGTAGGACTCCAAGTCAGAGCATCCCTATAGAATGATTGAAAATAGGGTTGGAAGGCGCCTGCAAGACCATGTATTCCAACCCCGTCCTCAACGCAGGACTCCAAGTCAGAGCAGCCCTATAGAATCATTGGAAAGTAGGGTTGGAGGGGGCCTGCAAGGCCATCTAGTCCAGCCCCCTGCTCCAGGCAGGACTCCAGGTCAGAGCATCCCTATAGAATGATCGAAAATAGGGTTGGAAGTGGCCTGCAAGACCATCTAGTCCAGCCCCCTGCTCAACGCAGGACTCCAAGTCAGAGCATCCCTATAGAATTATCAAAAGTTAGGGTTGGAAGGCGCCTGCAGGACCATCTTCCAGCCCCCTGCTCAACGCAGGACTCCAAGTCAGAGCATCCCTATAGAATGATTGAAAATAGGGTTGGAAGGGGCCTGCAAGACCATGTATTCCAACCCCGTGCTCAACGCAGGACTCCAAGTCAGAGCAGCCCTATAGAATCATTGGAAAGTAGGGTTGGGGGGAGCCTGCAAGGCCATCTAGTCCAAGCCCCTGCTCCAGGCAGGACTCCAGGTCAGAGCATCCCTATAGAATGATCGAAAATAGGGTTGGAAGGCGCCTGCAAGACCATGTATTCCAACCCCGTGCTCAACGCAGGACTCCAAGTCAGAGCATCCTTATCGAAACATCTGAAAGTAGGGCTGGAAGTGGCCTGCAAGGCCATCTAGTCCAACCCCCTGCTTCACGCAGGACTCCAAGTCAGAGCATCCCTATAGAATCATCTGAAAGTAGGGTTGGAAGTGGTCTGCAAGACTATGTAATCCAGCCCCCTGCTCAACGCAGGACTCCAAGTCAGAGCATCCCTATAGAATCATCAAAAGGTAGGGTTGGAAGGCGGCTGCAAGACCATCTAGTCCAGCCCCCTGCTCAGCGCAGGACTCCAAGTCAGAGCATCCCTATAGAATCATCGAAAATAGAGTTGGAAGGGACCTGCAAGACCATCTAGTCCAACCCCTTGCTCAACGCAGGACTCCAAGCCAGAGCATCCCTATAGAATGATCTAAAATAGGGGTGGAAGGGGCCTGCAAGACCCTCTAGTCTAACCCCCTGCTCAATGCAGGACTCTAAGAGCATCCGTATAGAATCATCTGAAAGTACGGTTGGAAGGGGCCTGCAAGACCATCTAGTCCAACCCCTTGCTCAACGCAGGACTCCGAGTCAGAGCATCCCTATACAATGAACCAAAATAGGGTTGGAAGGGGCCGGCAAGACCATCTAGTCCAGCCCTCTGCTCAACGCAGGACTCCAAGTCATAGTTTCCCTATAGAATGATCGAAAATAGGGTTGGAAGGGGCCTGCAAGACCATCTAGTCCAACCCCCTGCTCAACGCAGGACTCCAAGTCAGAGTTTCCCTATAGAATGATCGAAAATAGGGTTGGAAGGGGCCTGCAAGACCATCTAGTCCAACCCCCTGCTCAACGCAGGACTCCAAGTCAGAGCATCCCTATAGAATGATGGAAAATAGGGTTGGAAGGGTCCTCCAAGACCATCCAGGGCACCCCCTGCTCAACGCAGGACTCCAAGTCAGAGTATCCCTCTAGAATCATCGAAAATAGAGTTGGAAGGGGCCTGCAAGACCATCTAGTCCAACCCCCTGCTCAATGCAGGACTCCAAGACAGAGCATCCCTATAGAATCTTCAAAAGGTAGGGTTGGAAGGCGGCTGCAAGACCATCTAGTCCAGCCCCTTGCTCAATGTAGGACACCAAGTCAGAGCATCCCTATAGAATCATCGAAAATAGAGTTGGAAGGGACCTGCAAGACCATCTAGTCCAACCCTCTGCTCAACGCAGGACTCCAAGTCAGAGCATCCCTATAGAATCATCTGAAAGTAGGGTTGGAAGTGGCCTGCAAGACTATCTAATCCAGCCCCCTGCTCAACGTAGGACTCCAAGTCAGAGCATCCCTATAGAAAGATCGAAAATAGAGTTGGAAGGCGCCTGCAAGGCCATCTAGTCCAGCCCCCTGCTCAACGCAGGACTCCAAGTCAGAGCATCCCTATAGAATGATTGAAAATAGGGTTCGAAGGCGCCTGCAAGACCATGTATTCCAACCCCGTCCTCAACGCAGGACTCCAAGTCAGAGCAGCCCTATAGAATCATTGGAAAGTAGGGTTGGAGGGGGCCTGCAAGGCCATCTAGTCCAGCCCCATGCTCCAGGCAGGACTCCAGGTCAGAGCATCCCTATAGAATGATCGAAAATAGGGTTGGAAGTGGCCTGCAAGACCATCTAGTCCAGCCCCCTGCTCAACGCAGGACTCCAAGTCAGAGCATCCCTATAAAATTATCAAAAGTTAGGGTTGGAAGGCGCCTGCAGGACCATCTTCCAGCCCCCTGCTCAACGCAGGACTCCAAGTCAGAGCATCCCTATAGAATGATTGAAAATAGGGTTGGAAGGGTCCTGCAAGACCATCCAGTGCACCCCCTGCTCAACGCAGGACTCCAAGTCAGAGTATCCCTCTAGAATCATCGAAAATAGAGTTGGAAGGTGGCTGCAAGACCATCTAGGCCAGCCCCCTGCTCAATGAAGGACTCCAGGTCAGAGCATCCCTATAGAATGATGGAAAATAGGGTTGGAAGGCGCCTGCAAGACCATGTATTCCAACCCCCTGCGCAACGCAGGACTCCAAGTCAGAGCATCCCTATAGAATTATCAAAAGTTAGTGTTGGAAGTGGCCTGCAGGACCATCTTCCAGCCCCCTGCTCAACGCAGTACTCCAAGTCAGAGCATCCCTATAGAATGATTGAAAATAGGGTTGGAAGGGCCTGCAAGACCATGTATTCCAACCCCGCGCTCAACGCAGGACTCCAAGTCAGAGCAGCCCTATATAATCATTGGAAAGTAGGGTTGGGGGGGCCTGCAAGGCTATCTAGTCTAAGCCCCTGCTCCAGGCAGGACTCCAGGTCAGAGCATCCCTATAGAATCATCGAAAATAGGGTTGGAAGGCACCTGCAAGACCACGTATTCCAACCCCGTGCTCAACGCAGGACTCCAAGTCAGAGCATCCTTATCGAATCATCTGAAAGTAGGGCTGGAAGTGGCCTGCAAGGCCATCTAGTCCAACCCCCTGCTCAACGCAGGACTCAAAGTCAGAGCATCCCTATAGAATCATTTGAAAGTAGGGATGGCAGTGGCCTGCAAGACTATCTAATCCAGCCCCCTGCTCAACGCAGGACTCCAAGTCAGAGCATCCCTATAGAATAATCAAAAAGTAGGGTTGGAAGGGGCATGCAAGACCATCTAGTCCAACCCCCTGCTCAACGCAGGACTCCAAGTCAGAGCATCCCTAAGGAATCATCTGAAAGTAGGGTTGGAAGTGGCCTGCAAGACTATCTAATCCAGCCCCCTCCTCAACGTAGGACTCCAAGTCAGAGCATCCCTTTAGAATCATCAAAAATAGAGTTGGAAGGAACCTGCAAGACCATCTAGTCCAACCCCTTGCTCAACGCAGGACTCCAAATCAGAGCATCCCTATAGAATGATCGAAAATAGGGTTGGAAGGCGCCTGCAAGACCATGTATTCCAACCCCGTGCTCAACGCAGGACTCCAAGTCAGAGCATCCTTATCGAATCATCTGAAAGTAGGGTTGGAAGAAGCCTGCAAGACCATCTAGTCCAGCCCCCTGCTCAACGCAGGACTCCAAGTCAGAGCATCCCTATAGAATTATCAAAAGTTAGGGTTGGAAGTGGCCTGCAGGACCATCCAGGGCACCCCCTGCTCAACGCAGGACTCCAAGTCAGAGCATCCCTATAGAATGATTGAAAATAGGGTTGGAAGGGTCCTCCAAGACCATCCAGGGCACCCCCTGCTCAACGCAGGACTCCAAGTCAGAGTATCCCTCTAGAATCATCGAAAATAGAGTTGGAAGGGGCCTGCAAGACCATCTAGTCCAGCCCCCTGCTCAATGCAGGACTCCAAGACAGAGCATCCCTATAGAATCATCAAAAGGTAGGGTTGGAAGGCGGCTGCAAGACCATCTAGTCCAGCCCCCTGCTCAACGCAGGACTCCAAGTCAGAGCATCCCTATAGAATCATCGAAAATAGAGTTGGAAGGGACCTGCAAGACCATCTAGTCCAACCCCCTGCTCAACGCAGGACTCCAAGTCAGAGCATCCTTATCGAATCATCTGAAAGTAGGGTTGGAAGTGGCCTGCAAGACTATCTAATCCAGCCCCCTGCTCAACGTAGGACTCCAAGTCAGAGCATCCCTATAGAAAGATCGAAAATAGAGTTGGAAGGCGCCTGCAAGGCCATCTAGTCCAGCCCCCTGCTCAACGCAGGACTACAAGTCAGAGCATCCCTATAGAATGATTGAAAATAGGGTTGGAAGGTGCCTGCAAGACCATGTATTCCAACCCCGTCCTCAACGCAGGACTCCAAGTCAGAGCAGCCCTATAGTATCATTGGAAAGTAGGGTTGGAGGGGGCCTGCAAGGCCATCTAGTCCAGCCCCCTGCTCCAGGCAGGACTCCAGGTCAGAGTATACCTCTAGAATCATCGAAAATAGAGTTGGAAGGGGCCTGCAAGACCATCTAGTCCAGCCCCCACCTCAATGCAGGACTCCAAGACAGAGCATCCCTATAGAATCATCAAAAGGTAGGGTTGGAAGGCGGCTGCAAGACCATATCGTCCAGCCCCCTGCTCAACGCAGGACTCCAAGTCAGAGCATCCCTATAGAATCATCGAAAATACAGATGGAAGGGATCTGCAAGACCATCTAGTCCAACCCCTTGCTCAACGCAGGACTCCAAGCCAGAGCATCCCTATAGAATGATCTAAAATAGGGGTGGAAGGGGCCTGCAAGACCATCTAGTCTAACCCCCTGCTCAACGCAGGACTCCAAGTCAGAGTATCCCTCTAGAATCATCGAAAATAGAGTTGGAAGGGGCCTGCAAGACCATCTAGTCCAACCCCCTGCTCAACGCAGGACTCCAAGTCAGAGCATCCTTATCGAATCATCTGAAAGTAGGGCTGGAAGTGGCCTGCAAGGCCATCTAGTCCAACCCCCTGCTCAACGCAGGACTCCAAGTCAGAGCATCCCTATAGAATCATCTGAAAGTAGGGTTGGAAGTGGCCTGCAAGACTATCTAATCCAGCCCCCTGCTCAACGCAGGACTCCAAGTCAGAGCATCCCTATAGAATAATCAAAAAGTAGGGTTGGAAGGGGCCTGCAAGACCATCTAGTCCAACCCCCTGCTCAACGCAGGACTCCAAGTCAGAGTTTCCCTATAGAATGATCGAAAATAGGGTTGGAAGGGGCCTGCAAGACCATCTAGTCCAACCCCCTGCTCAACGCAGTACTCCAAGTCAGAGCATCCCTAGGGAATCATCTGAAAGTAGGGTTGGAAGTGGCCTGCAAGATCATCTAGTCCAACCCCCTGCTCAACGCAGGACTCCAAGTCAGAGCATCCCTATAGAATTATCAAAAGTTAGGGTTGGAAGGCGCCTGCAGGACCATCTTCCAGCCCCCTGCTCAACGCAGGACTCCAAGTCAGAGCATCCCTATAGAATCATCGAAAATAGAGTTGGAAGGGACCTGCAAGACCATCTAATCCAGCCCCCTGCTCAACGTAGGACTCCAAGTCAGAGCATCCCTATAGAAAGATCGAAAATAGAGTTGGAAGGCGCCTGCAAGGCCATCTAGTCCAGCCCCCTGCTCAACGCAGGACTCCAAGTCAGAGCATCCCTATAGAATGATTGAAAATAGGGTTGGAAGGCGCCTGCAAGACCATGTATTCCAACCCCGTCCTCAACGCAGGACTCCAAGTCAGAGCAGCCCTATAGAATCATTGGAAAGTAGGGTTGGAGGGGGCCTGCAAGGCCATCTAGTCCAGCCCCCTGCTCAACGTAGGACTCCAGGTCAGAGCATCCCTATAGAATGATCGAAAATAGGGTTGGAAGTGGCCTGCAAGACCATCTAGTCCAGCCCCCTGCTCAACGCAGGACTCCAAGTCAGAGCATCCCTATAGAATTATCAAAAGTTAGGGTTGGAAGGCGCCTGCAGGACCATCTTCCAGTCCCCTGCTCAACGCAGGACTCCAAGTCAGAGCATCCCTACAGAATGATTGAAAATAGGGTTGGAAGGGTCCTGGAAGACCATCCAGTGCACCCCCTGCTCAACGCAGGACTCCAAGACAGAGTATCCCTCTAGAATCATCGAAAATAGAGTTGGAAGGCGGCTGCAAGACCATCTAGTCCAGCCAACTGCTCAACGCAGGACTCCAAGTCAGAGCATCCCTATAGAATGATCTAAAATAGGGGTGGAAGGGGCCTGCAAGACCATCTAGTCTAACCCCCTGCTCAATGCAGGACTCTAAGAGCATCCGTATAGAATCATCTGAAAGTACGGTTGGAAGGGGCCTACAAGACCATCTAGTCCAACCCCTTGCTCAACACAGGACTCCGAGTCAGAGCATCCCTATAGAATGATCGAAAATAGGGTTGGAAGGCGCCTGCAAGACCATGTATTCCAACCCCGTGCTCAACGCAGGACTCCAAGTCAGAGCATCCTTATCGAATCATCTGAAAGTAGGGTTGGAAGTGGCCTGCAAGACCATCTAGTCCAGCCCCCTGCTCAACGCAGGACTCCAAGTCAGAGCATCCCTATAGAATTATCAAAAGTTAGGGTTGGAAGGCGCCTGCAGGACCATCTTCCAGCCCCCTGCTCAACGCAGGACTCCAAGTCAGAGCATCCCTATAGAATCATGGAAAATAGGGTTGGAAGTGGCCTGCAGGACCATCTTCCAGCCCCCTGCTCAACGCAGGACTCCAAGTCAGAGCATCCCTATAGAATCATCGAAAATAGAGTTGGAAGGGACCTGCAAGACCATCTAGTCCAACCCCCTGGTCAACGCAGGACTCCAAGTCAGAGCATCCCTATAGAATAATCTGAAAGTAGGGTTGGAAGTGGCCTGCAAGACCATCTAATCCAGCCCCCTGCTCAACGTAGGACTCCAAGTCAGAGCATCCCTATAGAAAGATCGAAAATAGAGTTGGAAGGCGCCTGCAAGGCCATCTAGTCCAGCCCCCTGCTCAACGCAGGACTCCAAGTCAGAGCATCCCTATAGAATGATTGAAAATAGGGTTGGAAGGCGCCTGCAAGACCATGTATTCCAACCCCGTCCTCAATGCAGGACTCCAAGTCAGAGCAGCCCTATAGAATCATTGGAAAGTAGGGTTGGAGGGGGCCTGCAAGGCCATCTAGTCCAGCCCCCTGCTCCAGGCAGGACTCCAGGTCAGAGCATCCCTATAGAATGATCGAAAATAGGGTTGGAAGTGGCCTGCAAGACCATCTAGTCCAGCCCCCTGCTCAACGCAGGACTCCAAGTCAGAGCATGCCTATAGAATTATCAAAAGTTAGGGTTGGAAGTGGCCTGCAGGACCATCTTCCAGCCCCCTGCTCAACGCAGTACTCCAAGTCAGAGCATCCCTATAGAATGATTGAAAATAGGGTTGGAAGGGGCCTGCAAGACCATGTATTCCAACCCCGTGCTCAACGCAGGACTCCAAGTCAGAGCAGCCCTATAGAATCATTGGAAAGTAGGGTTGGGGGGAGCCTGCAAGGCCATCTAGTCCAAGCCCCTGCTCCAGGCAGGACTCCAGGTCAGAG
This sequence comes from Heloderma suspectum, assembly GCF_057233095.1. Taxonomy (NCBI): domain Eukaryota; kingdom Metazoa; phylum Chordata; class Lepidosauria; order Squamata; family Helodermatidae; genus Heloderma; species Heloderma suspectum. The sequence goes on from NC_139475.1 coordinate 51,458,062, forward strand.
CATCCCTATAGAATGATCGAAAATAGGGTTGGAAGGCGCCTGCAAGACCATGTATTCCAACCCCGTGCTCAACGCAGGACTCCAAGTCAGAGCATCCTTATCGAAACATCTGAAAGTAGGGCTGGAAGTGGCCTGCAAGGCCATCTAGTCCAACCCCCTGCTTCACGCAGGACTCCAAGTCAGAGCATCCCTATAGAATCATCTGAAAGTAGGGTTGGAAGTGGTCTGCAAGACTATGTAATCCAGCCCCCTGCTCAACGCAGGACTCCAAGTCAGAGCATCCCTATAGAATCATCAAAAGGTAGGGTTGGAAGGCGGCTGCAAGACCATCTAGTCCAGCCCCCTGCTCAGCGCAGGACTCCAAGTCAGAGCATCCCTATAGAACCATCGAAAATAGAGTTGGAAGGGACCTGCAAGACCATCTAGTCCAACCCCTTGCTCAACGCAGGACTCCAAGCCAGAGCATCCCTATAGAATGATCTAAAATAGGGGTGGAAGGGGCCTGCAAGACCATCTAGTCTAACCCCCTGCTCAATGCAGGACTCTAAGAGCATCCGTATAGAATCATCTGAAAGTACGGTTGGAAGGGGCCTGCAAGACCATCTAGTCCAACCCCTTGCTCAACGCAGGACTCCGAGTCAGAGCATCCCTATACAATGAACCAAAATAGGGTTGGAAGGGGCCGGCAAGACCATCTAGTCCAGCCCTCTGCTCAACGCAGGACTCCAAGTCATAGTTTCCCTATAGAATGATCGAAAATAGGGTTGGAAGGGGCCTGCAAGACCATCTAGTCCAACCCCCTGCTCAACGCAGGACTCCAAGTCAGAGTTTCCCTATAGAATGATCGAAAATAGGGTTGGAAGGCGGCTGCAAGACCATCTAGTCCAACCCCCTGCTCAACGCAGGACTCCAAGTCAGAGCATCCCTATAGAATCATCGAAAATAGAGTTGGAAGGGACCTGCAAGACCATCTAGTCCAACCCCCTGCTCAACGCAGGACTCCAAGTCAGAGCATCCCTATAGAATCATCTGAAAGTAGGGTTGGAAGTGGCCTGCAAGACTATCTAATCCAGCCCCCTGCTCAACGTAGGACTCCAAGTCAGAGCATCCCTATAGAAAGATCGAAAATAGAGTTGGAAGGCGCCTGCAAGGCCATCTAGTCCAGCCCCCTGCTCAACGCAGGACTCCAAGTCAGAGCATCCCTATAGAATGATCGAAAATAGGGTTGGAAGGCGCCTGAAGACCATGTATTCCAACCCCGTTCTCAACGCAGGACTCCAAGTCAGAGCATCCTTATCGAATCATCTGAAAGTAGGGTTGGAAGTGGCCTGCAAGACTATCTAATCCAGCCCCCTGCTCAACGTAGGACTCCAAGTCAGAGCATCCCTATAGAAAGATCGAAAATAGATTTGGAAGGCGCCTGCAAGGCCATCTAGTCCAGCCCCCTGCTCAACGCAGGACTACAAGTCAGAGCATCCCTATAGAATGATTGAAAATAGGGTTGGAAGGTGCCTGCAAGACCATGTATTCCAACCCCGTCCTCAACGCAGGACTCCAAGTGAGAGCAGCCCTATAGTATCATTGGAAAGTAGGGTTGGAGGAGGCCTGCAAGTCCATCTAGTCCAGCCCCCTGCTCCAGGCAGGACTCCAGGTCAGAGTATACCTCTAGAATCATCGAAAATAGAGTTGGAAGGGGCCTGCAAGACCATCTAGTCCAGCCCCCACCTCAATGCAGGACTCCAAGACAGAGCATCCCTATAGAATCATCAAAAGGTAGGGTTGGAAGGCGGCTGCAAGACCATATCGTCCAGCCCCCTGCTCAACGCAGGACTCCAAGTCAGAGCATCCCTATAGAATCATCGAAAATACAGATGGAAGGGATCTGCAAGACCATCTAGTCCAACCCCTTGCTCAACGCAGGACTCCAAGCCAGAGCATCCCTATAGAATGATCTAAAATAGGGGTGGAAGGGGCCTGCAAGACCATCTAGTCTAACCCCCTGCTCAACGCAGGACTCCAAGTCAGAGTATCCCTCTAGAATCATCGAAAATAGAGTTGGAAGGGGCCTGCAAGACCATCTAGTCCAACCCCCTGCTCAACGCAGGACTCCAAGTCAGAGCATCCTTATCGAATCATCTGAAAGTAGGGCTGGAAGTGGCCTGCAAGGCCATCTAGTCCAACCCCCTGCTCAATGCAGGACTCCAAGTCAGAGCATCCCTATAGAATCATCTGAAAGTAGGGTTGGAAGTGGCCTGCAAGACTATCTAATCCAGCCCCCTGCTCAACGCAGGACTCCAAGTCAGAGCATCCCTATAGAATAATCAAAAAGTAGGGTTGGAAGGGGCCTGCAAGACCATCTAGTCCAACCCCCTGCTCAACGCAGGACTCCAAGTCAGAGTTTCCCTATAGAATGATCGAAAATAGGGTTGGAAGGGGCCTGCAAGAGCATCTAGTCCAACCCCCTGCTCAACGCAGGACTCCAAGTCAGAGCATCCCTAAGGAATCATCTGAAAGTAGGGTTGGAAGTGGCCTGCAAGACCATCTAGTCCAACCCCCTGCTCAACGCAGGACTCCAAGTCAGAGCATCCCTATAGAATTATCAAAAGTTAGGGTTGGAAGGCGCCTGCAGGACCATCTTCCAGCCCCCTGCTCAACGCAGGACTCCAAGTCAGAGCATCCCTATAGAATCATCGAAAATAGAGTTGGAAGGGACCTGCAAGACCATCTAATCCAGCCCCCTGCTCAACGTAGGACTCCAAGTCAGAGCATCCCTATAGAAAGATCGAAAATAGAGTTGGAAGGCGCCTGCAAGGCCATCTAGTCCAGCCCCCTGCTCAACGCAGGACTCCAAGTCAGAGCATCCCTATAGAATTGTCAAAAGTGAGGGTTGGAAGTGGCCTGCAGGACCATCTTCCAGCCCCCTGCTCAACGCAGTACTCCAAGTCAGAGCATCCCTATAGAATGATTGAAAATAGGGTTGGAAGGGGCCTGCAAGACCATGTATTCCAACCCCGTGCTCAACGCAGGACTCCAAGTCAGAGCAGCCCTATAGAATCATTGGAAAGTAGGGTTGGGGGGAGCCTGCAAGGCCATCTAGTCCAAGCCCCTGCTCCAGGCAGGACTCCAGGTCAGAGCATCCCTATAGAATGATCGAAAATAGGGTTGGAAGGCGCCTGCAAGATCATGTATTCCAACCCCGTGCTCAACGCAGGACTCCAAGTCAGAGCATCCTTATCGAAACATCTGAAAGTAGGGCTGGAAGTGGCCTGCAAGGCCATCTAGTCCAACCCCCTGCTTCACGCAGGACTCCAAGTCAGAGCATCCCTATAGAATCATCTGAAAGTAGGGTTGGAAGTGGTCTGCAAGACTATGTAATCCAGCCCCCTGCTCAACGCAGGACTCCAAGTCAGAGCATCCCTATAGAATCATCAAAAGGTAGGGTTGGAAGGCGGCTGCAAGACCATCTAGTCCAGCCCCCTGCTCAGCGCAGGACTCCAAGTCAGAGCATCCCTATAGAACCATCGAAAATAGAGTTGGAAGGGACCTGCAAGACCATCTAGTCCAACCCCTTGCTCAACGCAGGACTCCAAGTCAGAGCATCCCTATAGAATCATCTGAAAGTAGGGTTGGAAGTGGTCTGCAAGACTATGTAATCCAGCCCCCTGCTCAACGCAGGACTCCAAGTCAGAGCATCCCTATAGAATCATCAAAAGGTAGGGTTGGAAGGCGGCTGCAAGACCATCTAGTCCAGCCCCCTGCTCAGCGCAGGACTCCAAGTCAGAGCATCCCTATAGAACCATCGAAAATAGAGTTGGAAGGGACCTGCAAGACCATCTAGTCCAACCCCTTGCTCAACGCAGGACTCCAAGTCAGAGCATCCCTATAGAATCATCTGAAAGTAGGGTTGGAAGTGGTCTGCAAGACTATGTAATCCAGCCCCCTGCTCAACGCAGGACTCCAAGTCAGAGCATCCCTATAGAATCATCAAAAGGTAGGGTTGGAAGGCGGCTGCAAGACCATCTAGTCCAGCCCCCTGCTCAGCGCAGGACTCCAAGTCAGAGCATCCCTATAGAACCATCGAAAATAGAGTTGGAAGGGACCTGCAAGACCATCTAGTCCAACCCCTTGCTCAACGCAGGACTCCAAGCCAGAGCATCCCTATAGAATGATCTAAAATAGGGGTGGAAGGGGCCTGCAAGACCCTCTAGTCTAACCCCCTGCTCAATGCAGGACTCTAAGAGCATCCGTATAGAATCATCTGAAAGTACGGTTGGAAGGGGCCTGCAAGACCATCTAGTCCAACCCCTTGCTCAACGCAGGACTCCGAGTCAGAGCATCCCTATACAATGAACCAAAATAGGGTTGGAAGGGGCCGGCAAGACCATCTAGTCCAGCCCTCTGCTCAACGCAGGACTCCAAGTCATAGTTTCCCTATAGAATGATCGAAAATAGGGTTGGAAGGGGCCTGCAAGACCATCTAGTCCAACCCCCTGCTCAACGCAGGACTCCAAGTCAGAGTTTCCCTATAGAATGATCGAAAATAGGGTTGGAAGGGGCCTGCAAGACCATCTAGTCCAACCCCCTGCTCAACGCAGGACTCCAAGTCAGAGCATCCCTATAGAATGATGGAAAATAGGGTTGGAAGGGTCCTCCAAGACCATCCAGGGCACCCCCTGCTCAACGCAGGACTCCAAGTCAGAGTATCCCTCTAGAATCATCGAAAATAGAGTTGGAAGGGTCCTGCAAGACCATCTAGTCCAACCCCCTGTTCAATGCAGGACTCCAAGACAGAGCATCCCTATAGAATCATCAAAAGGTAGGGTTGGAAGGCGGCTGCAAGACCATCTAGTCCAGCCCCTTGCTCAACGTAGGACACCAAGTCAGAGCATCCCTATAGAATCATCGAAAATAGAGTTGGAAGGGACCTGCAAGACCATCTAGTCCAACCCTCTGCTCAACGCAGGACTCCAAGTCAGAGCATCCCTATAGAATCATCTGAAAGTAGGGTTGGAAGTGGCCTGCAAGACTATCTAATCCAGCCCCCTGCTCAACGCAGGACTCCAAGTCAGAGCATCCCTATAGAAAGATCGAAAATAGAGTTGGAAGGCGCCTGCAAGGCCATCTAGTCCAGCCCCCTGCTCAACGCAGGACTCCAAGTCTTATTTTCCCTATAGAATGATCGAAAATAGGGTTGGAAGGGGCCTGCAAGACCATCTAGTCCAACCCCCTGTTCAACGCAGGACTCCAAGTCAGAGCATCCCTATAGAATAATCAAAAAGCAGGGTTGGAAGGCGTCTGCAAGACCATCTAGTCCAACCCCCTGCTCAACGCAGGACTCCAAGTCAGAGCATCTCTATAGAATCATCTGAAAGTAGGGTTGGAAGTGGCCTGCAAGACTAATCCAGCCCCCTGCTCAACGCAGGACTCCAGGTCAGAGCATCCCTATAGAATCATCGAAAATAGAGCTGGAAGGAACCTGCAAGACCATCTAGTCCAACCCCTTCCTTAACGCAGGACTCCAAATCAGAGCATCCCTATAGAATGATTGAAAATAGGGTTGGAAGGGGCCTGCAAGACCATGTATTCCAACCCCGTGCTGAACGCAGGACTCCAAGTCAGAGCAGCCCTATAGAATCATTGGAAAGTAGGGTTGGGGGGGGCCTGCAAGGCCATCTTTTCCAACCCCCTCCTCCAGGCAGGACTCCAGGTCAGAGCATCCCTATAGAATGATCGAAAATAGGGTTGGAAGGCGCCTGCAAGACCATGTATTCCAACCCCGTGCTCAACGCAGGACTCCAAGTCAGAGCATCCTTATCGAATCATCTGAAAGTAGGGTTGGAAGTGGCCTGCAAGACAATCTAGTCCAGCCCCCTGCTCAACGCAGGACTCCAAGTCAGAGCATCCCTATAGAATTATCAAAAGGTAGGGTTGGAAGGCGCCTGCAGGACCATCTTCCAGCCCCCTGCTCAACGCAGGACTCCAAGTCAGAGCATCCCTATAGAATTATGGAAAATAGGGTTGGAAGGCGCCTGCAAGACCATGTATTCCAACCCCCTGCTCAACGCAGGACTCCAAGTCAGAGCATCCCTAAGGAATCATCTGAAAGTAGGGTTGGAAGTGGCCTGCAGGACCATCTTCCAGCCCTCTCCTCAACGAAGGACTCCAAGTCAGAGCATCCCTATAGAATCATCGAAAATAGAGTTGGAAGGAACCTGCAAGACCATCTAGTCCAACCCCTTGCTCAACGCAGGACTCCAAATCAGAGCATCCCTATAGAATGATCGAAAATAGGGTTGGAAGGCGCCTGCAAGACCATGTATTCCAACCCCGTGCTCAACGCAGGACTCCAAGTCAGAGCATCCTTATCGAATCATCTGAAAGTAGGGTTGGAAGTGGCCTGCAAGACCATCTAGTCCAGCCCCCTGCTCAACGCAGGACTCAAAGTCAGAGCATCCCTATAGAATTATCAAAAGTTAGGGTTGGAAGGGGCCTGCAGGACCATCTTCCAGCCCCCTGCTCAATGCAGGACTCCAAGTCAGAGCATCCCTATAGAATGATTGAAAATAGGGTTGGAAGGGTCCTCCAAGACCATCCAGGGCACCCCCTGCTCAACGCAGGACTCCAAGTCAGAGTATCCCTCTAGAATCATCGAAAATAGAGTTGTAAGGGGCCTGCAAGACCATCTAGTCCAGCCTCCACCTCAATGCAGGACTCCAAGACAGAGCATCCCTATAGAATCATCAAAAGGTAGGGTTGGAAGGCGGCTGCAAGACCATCTAGTCCAGCCCCCTGCTCAACGCAGGACTCCAAGTCAGAGCATCCCTATAGAATCATCGAAAATAGAGTTGGAAGGGATCTGCAAGACCATCTAGTCCAACTCCTTGCTCAACGCAGGAGTCCAAGCCAGAGCATCCCTATAGAATGATCTAAAATAGGGGTGGAAGGGGCCTGCAAGACCATCTAGTCTAACCCCCTTCTCAATGCAGGACTGTAAGAGCATCCGTATAGAATCATCTGAAAGTACGGTTGGAAGGGGCCTACAAGACCATCTAGTCCAACCCCTTGCTCAACACAGGACTCCGAGTCAGAGCATCCCTATAGAATGATCGAAAATAGGGTTGGAAGGCGCCTGCAAGACCATGTATTCCAACCCCGTGCTCAACGCAGGACTCCAAGTCAGAGCATCCTTATCGAATCATCTGAAAGTAGGGTTGGAAGTGGCCTGCAAGACCATCTAGTCCAGCCCCCTGCTCAACGCAGGACTCCAAGTCAGAGCATCCCTATAGAATTATCAAAAGTTAGGGTTGGAAGGCGCCTGCAGGACCATCTTCCAGCCCCCTGCTCAATGCAGGACTCCAAGTCAGAGCATCCCTATAGAATCATGGAAAATAGGGTTGGAAGGCGCCTGCAAGACGATGTATTCCAACCCCCTGCTCAACGCAGGACTCCAAGTCAGAGCATGCCTATAGAATTATCAAAAGTTAGGGTTGGAAGTGGCCTGCAGGACCATCTTCCAGCCCCCTGCTCAACGCAGGACTCCAAGTCAGAGCATCCCTATAGAATCATCGAAAATAGAGTTGGAAGGGACCTGCAAGACCATCTAGTCCAACCCCCTGCTCAACGCAGGACTCCAAGTCAGAGCATCCCTATAGAATCATCTGAAAGTAGGGTTGGAAGTGGCCTGCAAGACCATCTAATCCAGCCCCCTGCTCAACGTAGGACTCCAAGTCAGAGCATCCCTATAGAAAGATCGAAAATAGAGTTGGAAGGCGCCTGCAAGGCCATCTAGTCCAGCCCCCTGCTCAACGCAGGACTCCAAGTCAGAGCATCCCTATAGAATGATTGAAAATAGGGTTGGAAGGCGCCTGCAAGACCATGTATTCCAACCCCGTCCTCAACGCAGGACTCCAAGTCAGAGCAGCCCTATAGAATCATTGGAAAGTAGGGTTGGAGGGGGCCTGCAAGGCCATCTAGTCCAGCCCCCTGCTCCAGGCAGGACTCCAGGTCAGAGCATCCCTATAGAATGATCGAAAATAGGGTTGGAAGGCGCCTGCAAGACCATGTATTCCAACCCCGTGCTCAACGCAGGACTCCAAGTCAGAGCATCCTTATCGAAACATCTGAAAGTAGGGCTGGAAGTGGCCTGCAAGGCCATCTAGTCCAACCCCCTGCTTCACGCAGGACTCCAAGTCAGAGCATCCCTATAGAATCATCTGAAAGTAGGGTTGGAAGTGGTCTGCAAGACTATGTAATCCAGCCCCCTGCTCAACGCAGGACTCCAAGTCAGAGCATCCCTATAGAATCATCAAAAGGTAGGGTTGGAAGGCGGCTGCAAGACCATCTAGTCCAGCCCCCTGCTCAGCGCAGGACTCCAAGTCAGAGCATCCCTATAGAATCATCGAAAATAGAGTTGGAAGGGACCTGCAAGACCATCTAGTCCAACCCCTTGCTCAACGCAGGACTCCAAGCCAGAGCATCCCTATAGAATGATCTAAAATAGGGGTGGAAGGGGCCTGCAAGACCCTCTAGTCTAACCCCCTGCTCAATGCAGGACTCTAAGAGCATCCGTATAGAATCATCTGAAAGTACGGTTGGAAGGGGCCTGCAAGACCATCTAGTCCAACCCCTTGCTCAACGCAGGACTCCGAGTCAGAGCATCCCTATACAATGAACCAAAATAGGGTTGGAAGGGGCCGGCAAGACCATCTAGTCCAGCCCTCTGCTCAACGCAGGACTCCAAGTCATAGTTTCCCTATAGAATGATCGAAAATAGGGTTGGAAGGGGCCTGCAAGACCATCTAGTCCAACCCCCTGCTCAACGCAGGACTCCAAGTCAGAGTTTCCCTATAGAATGATCGAAAATAGGGTTGGAAGGGGCCTGCAAGACCATCTAGTCCAACCCCCTGCTCAACGCAGGACTCCAAGTCAGAGCATCCCTATAGAATGATGGAAAATAGGGTTGGAAGGGTCCTCCAAGACCATCCAGGGCACCCCCTGCTCAACGCAGGACTCCAAGTCAGAGTATCCCTCTAGAATCATCGAAAATAGAGTTGGAAGGGGCCTGCAAGACCATCTAGTCCAACCCCCTGCTCAATGCAGGACTCCAAGACAGAGCATCCCTATAGAATCATCAAAAGGTAGGGTTGGAAGGCGGCTGCAAGACCATCTAGTCCAGCCCCTTGCTCAACGTAGGACACCAAGTCAGAGCATCCCTATAGAATCATCGAAAATAGAGTTGGAAGGGACCTGCAAGACCATCTAGTCCAACCCTCTGCTCAACGCAGGACTCCAAGTCAGAGCATCCCTATAGAATCATCTGAAAGTAGGGTTGGAAGTGGCCTGCAAGACTATCTAATCCAGCCCCCTGCTCAACGTAGGACTCCAAGTCAGAGCATCCCTATAGAAAGATCGAAAATAGAGTTGGAAGGCGCCTGCAAGGCCATCTAGTCCAGCCCCCTGCTCAACGCAGGACTCCGAGTCAGAGCATCCCTATAGAATGATCGAAAATAGGGTTGGAAGGCGCCTGCAAGACCATGTATTCCAACCCCGTGCTCAACGCAGGACTCCAAGTCAGAGCATCCTTATCGAATCATCTGAAAGTAGGGTTGGAAGTGGCCTGCAAGACCATCTAGTCCAGCCCCCTGCTCAACGCAGGACTCCAAGTCAGAGCATCCCTATAGAATTATCAAAAGTTAGGGTTGGAAGGCGCCTGCAGGACCATCTTCCAGCCCCCTGCTCAACGCAGGACTCCAAGTCAGAGCATCCCTATAGAATCATGGAAAATAGGGTTGGAAGGCGCCTGCAAGACGATGTATTCCAACCCCCTGCTCAACGCAGGACTCCAAGTCAGAGCATGCCTATAGAATTATCAAAAGTTAGGGTTGGAAGTGGCCTGCAGGACCATCTTCCAGCCCCCTGCTCAACGCAGGACTCCAAGTCAGAGCATCCCTATAGAATCATCGAAAATAGAGTTGGAAGGGACCTGCAAGACCATCTAGTCCAACCCCCTGCTCAACGCAGGACTCCAAGTCAGAGCATCCCTATAGAATCATCTGAAAGTAGGGTTGGAAGTGGCCTGCAAGACCATCTAATCCAGCCCCCTGCTCAACGTAGGACTCCAAGTCAGAGCATCCCTATAGAAAGATCGAAAATAGAGTTGGAAGGCGCCTGCAAGGCCATCTAGTCCAGCCCCCTGCTCAACGCAGGACTCCAAGTCAGAGCATCCCTATAGAATGATTGAAAATAGGGTTGGAAGGCGCCTGCAAGACCATGTATTCCAACCCCGTCCTCAATGCAGGACTCCAAGTCAGAGCAGCCCTATAGAATCATTGGAAAGTAGGGTTGGAGGGGGCCTGCAAGGCCATCTAGTCCAGCCCCCTGCTCCAGGCAGGACTCCAGGTCAGAGCATCCCTATAGAATGATCGAAAATAGGGTTGGAAGTAGCCTGCAAGACCATCTAGTCCAGCCCCCTGCTCAACGCAGGACTCCAAGTCAGAGCATGCCTATAGAATTATCAAAAGTTAGGGTTGGAAGTGGCCTGCAGGACCATCTTCCAGCCCCCTGCTCAACGCAGTACTCCAAGTCAGAGCATCCCTATAGAATGATTGAAAATAGGGTTGGAAGGGGCCTGCAAGACCATGTATTCCAACCCCGTGCTCAACGCAGGACTCCAAGTCAGAGCAGCCCTATAGAATCATTGGAAAGTAGGGTTGGGGGGAGCCTGCAAGGCCATCTAGTCCAAGCCCCTGCTCCAGGCAGGACTCCAGGTCAGAGCATCCCTATTGAATGATCGAAAATAGGGTTGGAAGGCGCCTGCAAGACCATGTATTCCAGCCCCCTGCTCAACGTAGGACTCCAAGTCAGAGCATCCCTATAGAAAGATCGAAAATAGAGTTGGAAGGCGCCTGCAAGGCCATCTAGTCCAGCCCCCTGCTCAACGCAGGACTCCGAGTCAGAGCATCCCTATAGAATGATCGAAAATAGGGTTGGAAGGCGCCTGCAAGACCATGTATTCCAACCCCGTGCTCAACGCAGGACTCCAAGTCAGAGCATCCTTATCGAATCATCTGAAAGTAGGGTTGGAAGTGGCCTGCAAGACCATCTAGTCCAGCCCCCTGCTCAACGCAGGACTCCAAGTCAGAGCATCCCTATAGAATTATCAAAAGTTAGGGTTGGAAGGCGCCTGCAGGACCATCTTCCAGCCCCCTGCTCAACGCAGGACTCCAAGTCAGAGCATCCCTATAGAATCATGGAAAATAGGGTTGGAAGGCGCCTGCAAGACGATGTATTCCAACCCCCTGCTCAACGCAGGACTCCAAGTCAGAGCATGCCTATAGAATTATCAAAAGTTAGGGTTGGAAGTGGCCTGCAGGACCATCTTCCAGCCCCCTGCTCAACGCAGGACTCCAAGTCAGAGCATCCCTATAGAATCATCGAAAATAGAGTTGGAAGGGACCTGCAAGACCATCTAGTCCAACCCCCTGCTCAACGCAGGACTCCAAGTCAGAGCATCCCTATAGAATCATCTGAAAGTAGGGTTGGAAGTGGCCTGCAAGACCATCTAATCCAGCCCCCTGCTCAACGTAGGACTCCAAGTCAGAGCATCCCTATAGAAAGATCGAAAATAGAGTTGGAAGGCGCCTGCAAGGCCATCTAGTCCAGCCCCCTGCTCAACGCAGGACTCCAAGTCAGAGCATCCCTATAGAATGATTGAAAATAGGGTTGGAAGGCGCCTGCAAGACCATGTATTCCAACCCCGTCCTCAATGCAGGACTCCAAGTCAGAGCAGCCCTATAGAATCATTGGAAAGTAGGGTTGGAGGGGGCCTGCAAGGCCATCTAGTCCAGCCCCCTGCTCCAGGCAGGACTCCAGGTCAGAGCATCCCTATAGAATGATCGAAAATAGGGTTGGAAGTGGCCTGCAAGACCATCTAGTCCAGCCCCCTGCTCAACGCAGGACTCCAAGTCAGAGCATGCCTATAGAATTATCAAAAGTTAGGGTTGGAAGTGGCCTGCAGGACCATCTTCCAGCCCCCTGCTCAACGCAGTACTCCAAGTCAGAGCATCCCTATAGAATGATTGAAAATAGGGTTGGAAGGGGCCTGCAAGACCATGTATTCCAACCCCGTGCTCAACGCAGGACTCCAAGTCAGAGCAGCCCTATAGAATCATTGGAAAGTAGGGTTGGGGGGAGCCTGCAAGGCCATCTAGTCCAAGCCCCTGCTCCAGGCAGGACTCCAGGTCAGAGCATCCCTATAGAATGATCGAAAATAGGGTTGGAAGGCGCCTGCAAGACCATGTATTCCAACCCCGTGCTCAACGCAGGACTCCAAGTCAGAGCATCCTTATCGAAACATCTGAAAGTAGGGCTGGAAGTGGCCTGCAAGGCCATCTAGTCCAACCCCCTGCTTCACGCAGGACTCCAAGTCAGAGCATCCCTATAGAATCATCTGAAAGTAGGGTTGGAAGTGGTCTGCAAGACTATGTAATCCAGCCCCCTGCTCAACGCAGGACTCCAAGTCAGAGCATCCCTATAGAATCATCAAAAGGTAGGGTTGGAAGGCGGCTGCAAGACCATCTAGTCCAGCCCCCTGCTCAGCGCAGGACTCCAAGTCAGAGCATCCCTATAGAACCATCGAAAATAGAGTTGGAAGGGACCTGCAAGACCATCTAGTCCAACCCCTTGCTCAACGCAGGACTCCAAGCCAGAGCATCCCTATAGAATGATCTAAAATAGGGGTGGAAGGGGCATGCAAGACCATCTAGTCTAACCCCCTGCTCAATGCAGGACTCTAAGAGCATCCGTATAGAATCATCTGAAAGTACGGTTGGAAGGGGCCTGCAAGACCATCTAGTCCAACCCCTTGCTCAACGCAGGACTCCGAGTCAGAGCATCCCTATACAATGAACCAAAATAGGGTTGGAAGGGGCCGGCAAGACCATCTAGTCCAGCCCTCTGCTCAACGCAGGACTCCAAGTCATAGTTTCCCTATAGAATGATCGAAAATAGGGTTGGAAGGGGCCTGCAAGACCATCTAGTCCAACCCCCTGCTCAACGCAGGACTCCAAGTCAGAGTTTCCCTATAGAATGATCGAAAATAGGGTTGGAAGGGGCCTGCAAGACCATCTAGTCCAACCCCCTGCTCAACGCAGGACTCCAAGTCAGAGCATCCCTATAGAATGATGGAAAATAGGGTTGGAAGGGTCCTCCAAGACCATCCAGGGCACCCCCTGCTCAACGCAGGACTCCAAGTCAGAGTATCCCTCTAGAATCATCGAAAATAGAGTTGGAAGGGGCCTGCAAGACCATCTAGTCCAACCCCCTGCTCAATGCAGGACTCCAAGACAGAGCATCCCTATAGAATCATCAAAAGGTAGGGTTGGAAGGCGGCTGCAAGACCATCTAGTCCAGCCCCTTGCTCAACGTAGGACACCAAGTCAGAGCATCCCTATAGAATCATCGAAAATAGAGTTGGAAGGGACCTGCAAGACCATCTAGTCCAACCCTCGGCTCAACGCAGGACTCCAAGTCAGAGCATCCCTATAGAATCATCTGAAAGTAGGGTTGGAAGTGGCCTGCAAGACTATCTAATCCAGCCCCCTGCTCAACGTAGGACTCCAAGTCAGAGCATCCCTATAGAAAGATCGAAAATAGAGTTGGAAGGCGCCTGCAAGGCCATCTAGTCCAGCCCCCTGCTCAACGCAGGACTCCAAGTCAGAGCATCCCTATAGAATGATTGAAAATAGGGTTGGAAGGGGCCTGCAAGACCATGTATTCCAACCCCGTCCTCAACGCAGGACTCCAAGTCAGAGCAGCCCTATAGAATCATTGGAAAGTAGGGTTGGAGGGGGCCTGCAAGGCCATCTAGTCCAGCCCCATGCTCCAGGCAGGACTCCAGGTCAGAGCATCCCTATAGAATGATCGAAAATAGGGTTGGAAGTGGCCTGCAAGACCATCTAGTCCAACCCCCTGCTCAACGCAGGACTCCAAGTCAGAGCATCCCTATAGAATTATCAAAAGTTAGGGTTGGAAGGCGCCTGCAGGACCATCTTCCAGCCCCCTGCTCAACGCAGGACTCCAAGTCAGAGCATCCCTATAGAATGATTGAAAATAGGGTTGGAAGGGCCCTGCAAGACCATCCAGTGCACCCCCTGCTCAACGCAGGACTCCAAGTCAGAGTATCCCTCTAGAATCATCGAAAATAGAGTTGGAAGGTGGCTGCAAGACCATCTAGGCCAGCCCCCTGCTCAATGAAGGACTCCAGGTCAGAGCATCCCTATAGAATGATGGAAAATAGGGTTGGAAGGCGCCTGCAAGACCATGTATTCCAACCCCCTGCGCAACGCAGGACTCCAAGTCAGAGCATCCCTATAGAATTATCAAAAGTTAGTGTTGGAAGTGGCCTGCAGGACCATCTTCCAGCCCCCTGCTCAACGCAGTACTCCAAGTCAGAGCATCCCTATAGAATGATTGAAAATAGGGTTGGAAGGGCCTGCAAGACCATGTATTCCAACCCCGCGCTCAACGCAGGACTCCAAGTCAGAGCAGCCCTATATAATCATTGGAAAGTAGGGTTGGGGGGGCCTGCAAGGCTATCTAGTCTAAGCCCCTGCTCCAGGCAGGACTCCAGGTCAGAGCATCCCTATAGAATCATCGAAAATAGGGTTGGAAGGCACCTGCAAGACCATGTATTCCAACCCCGTGCTCAACGCAGGACTCCAAGTCAGAGCATCCTTATCGAATCATCTGAAAGTAGGGCTGGAAGTGGCCTGCAAGGCCATCTAGTCCAACCCCCTGCTCAACGCAGGACTCAAAGTCAGAGCATCCCTATAGAATCATTTGAAAGTAGGGTTGGAAGTGGCCTGCAAAACTATCTAATCCAGCCCCCTGCTCAACGCAGGACTCCAAGTCAGAGCATCCCTATAGAATAATCAAAAAGTAGGGTTGGAAGGGGCATGCAAGACCATCTAGTCCAACCCCCTGCTCAACGCAGGACTCCAAGTCAGAGCATCCCTAAGGAATCATCTGAAAGTAGGGTTGGAAGTGGCCTGCAAGACTATCTAATCCAGCCCCCTCCTCAACGTAGGACTCCAAGTCAGAGCATCCCTTTAGAATCATCAAAAATAGAGTTGGAAGGAACCTGCAAGACCATCTAGTCCAACCCCTTGCTCAACGCAGGACTCCAAATCAGAGCATCCCTATAGAACGATCGAAAATAGGGTTGGAAGGCGCCTGCAAGACCATGTATTCCAACCCCGTGCTCAACGCAGGACTCCAAGTCAGAGCATCCTTATCGAATCATCTGAAAGTAGGGTTGGAAGAAGCCTGCAAGACCATCTAGTCCAGCCCCCTGCTCAACGCAGGACTCCAAGTCAGAGCATCCCTATAGAATTATCAAAAGTTAGGGTTGGAAGGCGCCTGCAGGACCATCCAGGGCACCCCCTGCTCAACGCAGGACTCCAAGTCAGAGCATCCCTATAGAATGATTGAAAATAGGGTTGGAAGGGTCCTCCAAGACCATCCAGGGCACCCCCTGCTCAACGCAGGACTCCAAGTCAGAGTATCCCTCTAGAATCATCGAAAATAGAGTTGGAAGGGGCCTGAAAGACCATCTAGTCCAGCCCCCTGCTCAATGCAGGACTCCAAGACAGAGCATCCCTATAGAATCATCAAAAGGTAGGGTTGGAAGGCGGCTGCAAGACCATCTAGTCCAGCCCCCTGCTCAACGCAGGACTCCAAGTCAGAGCATCCCTATAGAATCATCGAAAATAGAGTTGGAAGGGACCTGCAAGACCATCTAGTCCAACCCCCTGCTCAACGCAGGACTCCAAGTCAGAGCATCCCTATAGAATCATCTGAAAGTAGGGTTGGAAGTGGCCTGCAAGACTATCTAATCCAGCCCCCTGCTCAACGTAGGACTCCAAGTCAGAGCATCCCTATAGAAAGATCGAAAATAGAGTTGGAAGGCGCCTGCAAGGCCATCTAGTCCAGCCCCCTGCTCAACGCAGGACTCCAAGTCAGAGCATCCCTATAGAATGATCGAAAATAGGGTTGGAAGGCGCCTGAAGACCATGTATTCCAACCCCGTGCTCAACGCAGGACTCCAAGTCAGAGCATCCTTATCGAATCATCTGAAAGTAGGGTTGGAAGTGGCCTGCAAGACTATCTAATCCAGCCCCCTGCTCAACGTAGGACTCCAAGTCAGAGCATCCCTATAGAAAGATCGAAAATAGAGTTGGAAGGCGCCTGCAAGGCCATCTAGTCCAGCCCCCTGCTCAACGCAGGACTACAAGTCAGAGCATCCCTATAGAATGATTGAAAATAGGGTTGGAAGGTGCCTGCAAGACCATGTATTCCAACCCCGTCCTCAACGCAGGACTCCAAGTCAGAGCAGCCCTATAGTATCATTGGAAAGTAGGGTTGGAGGGGGCCTGCAAGGCCATCTAGTCCAGCCCCCTGCTCCAGGCAGGACTCCAGGTCAGAGTATACCTCTAGAATCATCGAAAATAGAGTTGGAAGGTGGCTGCAAGACCATCTAGTCCAGCCCCCACCTCAATGCAGGACTCCAAGACAGAGCATCCCTATAGAATCATCAAAAGGTAGGGTTGGAAGGCGGCTGCAAGACCATCTAGTCCAACCCCCTGCTCAACGCAGGACTCCAAGTCAGAGCATCCCTATAGAATCATCGAAAATACAGATGGAAGGGATCTGCAAGACCATCTAGTCCAACCCCTTGCTCAACGCAGGACTCCAAGCCAGAGCATCCCTATAGAATGATCTAAAATAGGGGTGGAAGGGGCCTGCAAGACCATCTAGTCTAACCCCCTGCTCAACGCAGGACTCCAAGTCAGAGTATCCCTCTAGAATCATCGAAAATAGAGTTGGAAGGGGCCTGCAAGACCATCTAGTCCAACCCCCTGCTCAACGCAGGACTCCAAGTCAGAGCATCCTTATCGAATCATCTGAAAGTAGGGCTGGAAGTGGCCTGCAAGGCCATCTAGTCCAACCCCCTGCTCAACGCAGGACTCCAAGTCAGAGCATCCCTATAGAATCATCTGAAAGTAGGGTTGGAAGTGGCCTGCAAGACTATCTAATCCAGCCCCCTGCTCAACGCAGGACTCCAAGTCAGAGCATCCCTATAGAATAATCAAAAAGTAGGGTTGGAAGGGGCCTGCAAGACCATCTAGTCCAACCCCCTGCTCAACGCAGGACTCCAAGTCAGAGTTTCCCTATAGAATGATCGAAAATAGGGTTGGAAGGGGCCTGCAAGAGCATCTAGTCCAACCCCCTCCTCAACGCAGGACTCCAA
This sequence comes from Heloderma suspectum, assembly GCF_057233095.1. Taxonomy (NCBI): domain Eukaryota; kingdom Metazoa; phylum Chordata; class Lepidosauria; order Squamata; family Helodermatidae; genus Heloderma; species Heloderma suspectum. The sequence continues at coordinate 51,475,370 of NC_139475.1, forward strand.
GTCAGAGCATCCCTAAGGAATCATCTGAAAGTAGGGTTGGAAGTGGCCTGCAAGACCATCTAGTCCAACCCCCTGCTCAACGCAGGTCTCCAAGTCAGAGCATCCCTATAGAATTATCAAAAGTTAGGGTTGGAAGGCGCCTGCAGGACCATCTTCCAGCCCCCTGCTCAACGCAGGACTCCAAGTCAGAGCATCCCTATAGAATCATCGAAAATAGAGTTGGAAGGGACCTGCAAGACCATCTAATCCAGCCCCCTGCTCAACGTAGGACTCCAAGTCAGAGCATCCCTATAGAAAGATCGAAAATAGAGTTGGAAGGCGCCTGCAAGGCCATCTAGTCCAGCCCCCTGCTCAACGCAGGACTCCAAGTCAGAGCATCCCTATAGAATTGTCAAAAGTGAGGGTTGGAAGTGGCCTGCAGGACCATCTTCCAGCCCCCTGCTCAACGCAGTACTCCAAGTCAGAGCATCCCTATAGAATGATTGAAAATAGGGTTGGAAGGGGCCTGCAAGACCATGTATTCCAACCCCGTGCTCAACGCAGGACTCCAAGTCAGAGCAGCCCTATAGAATCATTGGAAAGTAGGGTTGGGGGGAGCCTGCAAGGCCATCTAGTCCAAGCCCCTGCTCCAGGCAGGACTCCAGGTCAGAGCATCCCTATAGAATGATCGAAAATAGGGTTGGAAGGCGCCTGCAAGACCATGTATTCCAACCCCGTGCTCAACGCAGGACTCCAAGTCAGAGCATCCTTATCGAAACATCTGAAAGTAGGGCTGGAAGTGGCCTGCAAGGCCATCTAGTCCAACCCCCTGCTTCACGCAGGACTCCAAGTCAGAGCATCCCTATAGAATCATCTGAAAGTAGGGTTGGAAGTGGTCTGCAAGACTATGTAATCCAGCCCCCTGCTCAACGCAGGACTCCAAGTCAGAGCATCCCTATAGAATCATCAAAAGGTAGGGTTGGAAGGCGGCTGCAAGACCATCTAGTCCAGCCCCCTGCTCAGCGCAGGACTCCAAGTCAGAGCATCCCTATAGAATCATCGAAAATAGAGTTGGAAGGGACCTGCAAGACCATCTAGTCCAACCCCTTGCTCAACGCAGGACTCCAAGCCAGAGCATCCCTATAGAATGATCTAAAATAGGGGTGGAAGGGGCCTGCAAGACCCTCTAGTCTAACCCCCTGCTCAATGCAGGACTCTAAGAGCATCCGTATAGAATCATCTGAAAGTACGGTTGGAAGGGGCCTGCAAGACCATCTAGTCCAACCCCTTGCTCAACGCAGGACTCCGAGTCAGAGCATCCCTATACAATGAACCAAAATAGGGTTGGAAGGGGCCGGCAAGACCATCTAGTCCAGCCCTCTGCTCAACGCAGGACTCCAAGTCATAGTTTCCCTATAGAATGATCGAAAATAGGGTTGGAAGGGGCCTGCAAGACCATCTAGTCCAACCCCCTGCTCAACGCAGGACTCCAAGTCAGAGTTTCCCTATAGAATGATCGAAAATAGGGTTGGAAGGGGCCTGCAAGACCATCTAGTCCAACCCCCTGCTCAACGCAGGACTCCAAGTCAGAGCATCCCTATAGAATGATGGAAAATAGGGTTGGAAGGGTCCTCCAAGACCATCCAGGGCACCCCCTGCTCAACGCAGGACTCCAAGTCAGAGTATCCCTCTAGAATCATCGAAAATAGAGTTGGAAGGGGCCTGCAAGACCATCTAGTCCAACCCCCTGCTCAATGCAGGACTCCAAGACAGAGCATCCCTATAGAATCATCAAAAGGTAGGGTTGGAAGGCGGCTGCAAGACCATCTAGTCCAGCCCCTTGCTCAACGTAGGACACCAAGTCAGAGCATCCCTATAGAATCATCGAAAATAGAGTTGGAAGGGACCTGCAAGACCATCTAGTCCAACCCTCTGCTCAACGCAGGACTCCAAGTCAGAGCATCCCTATAGAATCATCTGAAAGTAGGGTTGGAAGTGGCCTGCAAGACTATCTAATCCAGCCCCCTGCTCAACGTAGGACTCCAAGTCAGAGCATCCCTATAGAAAGATCGAAAATAGAGTTGGAAGGCGCCTGCAAGGCCATCTAGTCCAGCCCCCTGCTCAACGCAGGACTCCGAGTCAGAGCATCCCTATAGAATGATCGAAAATAGGGTTGGAAGGCGCCTGCAAGACCATGTATTCCAACCCCGTGCTCAACGCAGGACTCCAAGTCAGAGCATCCTTATCGAATCATCTGAAAGTAGGGTTGGAAGTGGCCTGCAAGACCATCTAGTCCAGCCCCCTGCTCAACGCAGGACTCCAAGTCAGAGCATCCCTATAGAATTATCAAAAGTTAGGGTTGGAAGGCGCCTGCAGGACCATCTTCCAGCCCCCTGCTCAACGCAGGACTCCAAGTCAGAGCATCCCTATAGAATCATGGAAAATAGGGTTGGAAGGCGCCTGCAAGACGATGTATTCCAACCCCCTGCTCAACGCAGGACTCCAAGTCAGAGCATGCCTATAGAATTATCAAAAGTTAGGGTTGGAAGTGGCCTGCAGGACCATCTTCCAGCCCCCTGCTCAACGCAGGACTCCAAGTCAGAGCATCCCTATAGAATCATCGAAAATAGAGTTGGAAGGGACCTGCAAGACCATCTAGTCCAACCCCCTGCTCAACGCAGGACTCCAAGTCAGAGCATCCCTATAGAATCATCTGAAAGTAGGGTTGGAAGTGGCCTGCAAGACCATCTAATCCAGCCCCCTGCTCAACGTAGGACTCCAAGTCAGAGCATCCCTATAGAAAGATCGAAAATAGAGTTGGAAGGCGCCTGCAAGGCCATCTAGTCCAGCCCCCTGCTCAACGCAGGACTCCAAGTCAGAGCATCCCTATAGAATGATTGAAAATAGGGTTGGAAGGCGCCTGCAAGACCATGTATTCCAACCCCGTCCTCAATGCAGGACTCCAAGTCAGAGCAGCCCTATAGAATCATTGGAAAGTAGGGTTGGAGGGGGCCTGCAAGGCCATCTAGTCCAGCCCCCTGCTCCAGGCAGGACTCCAGGTCAGAGCATCCCTATAGAATGATCGAAAATAGGGTTGGAAGTGGCCTGCAAGACCATCTAGTCCAGCCCCCTGCTCAACGCAGGACTCCAAGTCAGAGCATGCCTATAGAATTATCAAAAGTTAGGGTTGGAAGTGGCCTGCAGGACCATCTTCCAGCCCCCTGCTCAACGCAGTACTCCAAGTCAGAGCATCCCTATAGAATGATTGAAAATAGGGTTGGAAGGGGCCTGCAAGACCATGTATTCCAACCCCGTGCTCAACGCAGGACTCCAAGTCAGAGCAGCCCTATAGAATCATTGGAAAGTAGGGTTGGGGGGAGCCTGCAAGGCCATCTAGTCCAAGCCCCTGCTCCAGGCAGGACTCCAGGTCAGAGCATCCCTATTGAATGATCGAAAATAGGGTTGGAAGGCGCCTGCAAGACCATGTATTCCAACCCCGTGCTCAACGCAGGACTCCAAGTCAGAGCATCCTTATCGAAACATCTGAAAGTAGGGCTGGAAGTGGCCTGCAAGGCCATCTAGTCCAACCCCCTGCTTCACGCAGGACTCCAAGTCAGAGCATCCCTATAGAATCATCTGAAAGTAGGGTTGGAAGTGGTCTGCAAGACTATGTAATCCAGCCCCCTGCTCAACGCAGGACTCCAAGTCAGAGCATCCCTATAGAATCATCAAAAGGTAGGGTTGGAAGGCGGCTGCAAGACCATCTAGTCCAGCCCCCTGCTCAGCGCAGGACTCCAAGTCAGAGCATCCCTATAGAACCATCGAAAATAGAGTTGGAAGGGACCTGCAAGACCATCTAGTCCAACCCCTTGCTCAACGCAGGACTCCAAGCCAGAGCATCCCTATAGAATGATCTAAAATAGGGGTGGAAGGGGCCTGCAAGACCATCTAGTCTAACCCCCTGCTCAATGCAGGACTCTAAGAGCATCCGTATAGAATCATCTGAAAGTACGGTTGGAAGGGGCCTGCAAGACCATCTAGTCCAACCCCCTGCTCAACGCAGGACTCCAAGTCAGAGCATCCCTATAGAATCATCTGAAAGTAGGGTTGGAAGTGGCCTGCAAGACTATCTAATCCAGCCCCCTGCTCAACGTAGGACTCCAAGTCAGAGCATCCCTATAGAAAGATCGAAAATAGAGTTGGAAGGCGCCTGCAAGGCCATCTAGTCCAGCCCCCTGCTCAACGCAGGACTCCGAGTCAGAGCATCCCTATAGAATGATCGAAAATAGGGTTGGAAGGCGCCTGCAAGACCATGTATTCCAACCCCGTGCTCAACGCAGGACTCCAAGTCAGAGCATCCTTATCGAATCATCTGAAAGTAGGGTTGGAAGTGGCCTGCAAGACCATCTAGTCCAGCCCCCTGCTCAACGCAGGACTCCAAGTCAGAGCATCCCTATAGAATTATCAAAAGTTAGGGTTGGAAGGCGCCTGCAGGACCATCTTCCAGCCCCCTGCTCAACGCAGGACTCCAAGTCAGAGCATCCCTATAGAATCATGGAAAATAGGGTTGGAAGGCGCCTGCAAGACGATGTATTCCAACCCCCTGCTCAACGCAGGACTCCAAGTCAGAGCATGCCTATAGAATTATCAAAAGTTAGGGTTGGAAGTGGCCTGCAGGACCATCTTCCAGCCCCCTGCTCAACGCAGGACTCCAAGTCAGAGCATCCCTATAGAATCATCGAAAATAGAGTTGGAAGGGACCTGCAAGACCATCTAGTCCAACCCCCTGCTCAACGCAGGACTCCAAGTCAGAGCATCCCTATAGAATCATCTGAAAGTAGGGTTGGAAGTGGCCTGCAAGACCATCTAATCCAGCCCCCTGCTCAACGTAGGACTCCAAGTCAGAGCATCCCTATAGAAAGATCGAAAATAGAGTTGGAAGGCGCCTGCAAGGCCATCTAGTCCAGCCCCCTGCTCAACGCAGGACTCCAAGTCAGAGCATCCCTATAGAATGATTGAAAATAGGGTTGGAAGGCGCCTGCAAGACCATGTATTCCAACCCCGTCCTCAATGCAGGACTCCAAGTCAGAGCAGCCCTATAGAATCATTGGAAAGTAGGGTTGGAGGGGGCCTGCAAGGCCATCTAGTCCAGCCCCCTGCTCCAGGCAGGACTCCAGGTCAGAGCATCCCTATAGAATGATCGAAAATAGGGTTGGAAGTGGCCTGCAAGACCATCTAGTCCAGCCCCCTGCTCAACGCAGGACTCCAAGTCAGAGCATGCCTATAGAATTATCAAAAGTTAGGGTTGGAAGTGGCCTGCAGGACCATCTTCCAGCCCCCTGCTCAACGCAGTACTCCAAGTCAGAGCATCCCTATAGAATGATTGAAAATAGGGTTGGAAGGGGCCTGCAAGACCATGTATTCCAACCCCGTGCTCAACGCAGGACTCCAAGTCAGAGCAGCCCTATAGAATCATTGGAAAGTAGGGTTGGGGGGAGCCTGCAAGGCCATCTAGTCCAAGCCCCTGCTCCAGGCAGGACTCCAGGTCAGAGCATCCCTATAGAATGATCGAAAATAGGGTTGGAAGGCGCCTGCAAGACCATGTATTCCAACCCCGTGCTCAACGCAGGACTCCAAGTCAGAGCATCCTTATCGAAACATCTGAAAGTAGGGCTGGAAGTGGCCTGCAAGGCCATCTAGTCCAACCCCCTGCTTCACGCAGGACTCCAAGTCAGAGCATCCCTATAGAATCATCTGAAAGTAGGGTTGGAAGTGGTCTGCAAGACTATGTAATCCAGCCCCCTGCTCAACGCAGGACTCCAAGTCAGAGCATCCCTATAGAATCATCAAAAGGTAGGGTTGGAAGGCGGCTGCAAGACCATCTAGTCCAGCCCCCTGCTCAGCGCAGGACTCCAAGTCAGAGCATCCCTATAGAACCATCGAAAATAGAGTTGGAAGGGACCTGCAAGACCATCTAGTCCAACCCCTTGCTCAACGCAGGACTCCAAGCCAGAGCATCCCTATAGAATGATCTAAAATAGGGGTGGAAGGGGCCTGCAAGACCATCTAGTCTAACCCCCTGCTCAATGCAGGACTCTAAGAGCATCCGTATAGAATCATCTGAAAGTACGGTTGGAAGGGGCCTGCAAGACCATCTAGTCCAACCCCTTGCTCAACGCAGGACTCCGAGTCAGAGCATCCCTATACAATGAACCAAAATAGGGTTGGAAGGGGCCGGCAAGACCATCTAGTCCAGCCCTCTGCTCAACGCAGGACTCCAAGTCATAGTTTCCCTATAGAATGATCGAAAATAGGGTTGGAAGGGGCCTGCAAGACCATCTAGTCCAACCCCCTGCTCAACGCAGGACTCCAAGTCAGAGTTTCCCTATAGAATGATCGAAAATAGGGTTGGAAGGGGCCTGCAAGACCATCTAGTCCAACCCCCTGCTCAACGCAGGACTCCAAGTCAGAGCATCCCTATAGAATGATGGAAAATAGGGTTGGAAGGGTCCTCCAAGACCATCCAGGGCACCCCCTGCTCAACGCAGGACTCCAAGTCAGAGTATCCCTCTAGAATCATCGAAAATAGAGTTGGAAGGGGCCTGCAAGACCATCTAGTCCAACCCCCTGCTCAATGCAGGACTCCAAGACAGAGCATCCCTATAGAATCATCAAAAGGTAGGGTTGGAAGGCGGCTGCAAGACCATCTAGTCCAGCCCCTTGCTCAACGTAGGACACCAAGTCAGAGCATCCCTATAGAATCATCGAAAATAGAGTTGGAAGGGACCTGCAAGACCATCTAGTCCAACCCTCGGCTCAACGCAGGACTCCAAGTCAGAGCATCCCTATAGAATCATCTGAAAGTAGGGTTGGAAGTGGCCTGCAAGACTATCTAATCCAGCCCCCTGCTCAACGTAGGACTCCAAGTCAGAGCATCCCTATAGAAAGATCGAAAATAGAGTTGGAAGGCGCCTGCAAGGCCATCTAGTCCAGCCCCCTGCTCAACGCAGGACTCCAAGTCAGAGCATCCCTATAGAATGATTGAAAATAGGGTTGGAAGGGGCCTGCAAGACCATGTATTCCAACCCCGTCCTCAACGCAGGACTCCAAGTCAGAGCAGCCCTATAGAATCATTGGAAAGTAGGGTTGGAGGGGGCCTGCAAGGCCATCTAGTCCAGCCCCATGCTCCAGGCAGGACTCCAGGTCAGAGCATCCCTATAGAATGATCGAAAATAGGGTTGGAAGTGGCCTGCAAGACCATCTAGTCCAACCCCCTGCTCAACGCAGGACTCCAAGTCAGAGCATCCCTATAGAATTATCAAAAGTTAGGGTTGGAAGGCGCCTGCAGGACCATCTTCCAGCCCCCTGCTCAACGCAGGACTCCAAGTCAGAGCATCCCTATAGAATGATTGAAAATAGGGTTGGAAGGGCCCTGCAAGACCATCCAGTGCACCCCCTGCTCAACGCAGGACTCCAAGTCAGAGTATCCCTCTAGAATCATCGAAAATAGAGTTGGAAGGTGGCTGCAAGACCATCTAGGCCAGCCCCCTGCTCAATGAAGGACTCCAGGTCAGAGCATCCCTATAGAATGATGGAAAATAGGGTTGGAAGGCGCCTGCAAGACCATGTATTCCAACCCCCTGCGCAACGCAGGACTCCAAGTCAGAGCATCCCTATAGAATTATCAAAAGTTAGTGTTGGAAGTGGCCTGCAGGACCATCTTCCAGCCCCCTGCTCAACGCAGTACTCCAAGTCAGAGCATCCCTATAGAATGATTGAAAATAGGGTTGGAAGGGCCTGCAAGACCATGTATTCCAACCCCGCGCTCAACGCAGGACTCCAAGTCAGAGCAGCCCTATATAATCATTGGAAAGTAGGGTTGGGGGGGCCTGCAAGGCTATCTAGTCTAAGCCCCTGCTCCAGGCAGGACTCCAGGTCAGAGCATCCCTATAGAATCATCGAAAATAGGGTTGGAAGGCACCTGCAAGACCATGTATTCCAACCCCGTGCTCAACGCAGGACTCCAAGTCAGAGCATCCTTATCGAATCATCTGAAAGTAGGGCTGGAAGTGGCCTGCAAGGCCATCTAGTCCAACCCCCTGCTCAACGCAGGACTCAAAGTCAGAGCATCCCTATAGAATCATTTGAAAGTAGGGTTGGAAGTGGCCTGCAAAACTATCTAATCCAGCCCCCTGCTCAACGCAGGACTCCAAGTCAGAGCATCCCTATAGAATAATCAAAAAGTAGGGTTGGAAGGGGCATGCAAGACCATCTAGTCCAACCCCCTGCTCAACGCAGGACTCCAAGTCAGAGCATCCCTAAGGAATCATCTGAAAGTAGGGTTGGAAGTGGCCTGCAAGACTATCTAATCCAGCCCCCTCCTCAACGTAGGACTCCAAGTCAGAGCATCCCTTTAGAATCATCAAAAATAGAGTTGGAAGGAACCTGCAAGACCATCTAGTCCAACCCCTTGCTCAACGCAGGACTCCAAATCAGAGCATCCCTATAGAACGATCGAAAATAGGGTTGGAAGGCGCCTGCAAGACCATGTATTCCAACCCCGTGCTCAACGCAGGACTCCAAGTCAGAGCATCCTTATCGAATCATCTGAAAGTAGGGTTGGAAGAAGCCTGCAAGACCATCTAGTCCAGCCCCCTGCTCAACGCAGGACTCCAAGTCAGAGCATCCCTATAGAATTAAAAAAAGTTAGGGTTGGAAGGCGCCTGCAGGACCATCCAGGGCACCCCCTGCTCAACGCAGGACTCCAAGTCAGAGCATCCCTATAGAATGATTGAAAATAGGGTTGGAAGGGTCCTCCAAGACCATCCAGGGCACCCCCTGCTCAACGCAGGACTCCAAGTCAGAGTATCCCTCTAGAATCATCGAAAATAGAGTTGGAAGGGGCCTGCAAGACCATCTAGTCCAGCCCCCTGCTCAATGCAGGACTCCAAGACAGAGCATCCCTATAGAATCATCAAAAGGTAGGGTTGGAAGGCGGCTGCAAGACCATCTAGTCCAGCCCCCTGCTCAACGCAGGACTCCAAGTCAGAGCATCCCTATAGAATCATCGAAAATAGAGTTGGAAGGGACCTGCAAGACCATCTAGTCCAACCCCCTGCTCAACGCAGGACTCCAAGTCAGAGCATCCCTATAGAATCATCTGAAAGTAGGGTTGGAAGTGGCCTGCAAGACTATCTAATCCAGCCCCCTGCTCAACGTAGGACTCCAAGTCAGAGCATCCCTATAGAAAGATCGAAAATAGAGTTGGAAGGCGCCTGCAAGGCCATCTAGTCCAGCCCCCTGCTCAACGCAGGACTCCAAGTCAGAGCATCCCTATAGAATGATCGAAAATAGGGTTGGAAGGCGCCTGAAGACCATGTATTCCAACCCCGTGCTCAGCGCAGGACTCCAAGTCAGAGCATCCTTATCGAATCATCTGAAAGTAGGGTTGGAAGTGGCCTGCAAGACTATCTAATCCAGCCCCCTGCTCAACGTAGGACTCCAAGTCAGAGCATCCCTATAGAAAGATCGAAAATAGAGTTGGAAGGCGCCTGCAAGGCCATCTAGTCCAGCCCCCTGCTCAACGCAGGACTACAAGTCAGAGCATCCCTATAGAATGATTGAAAATAGGGTTGGAAGGTGCCTGCAAGACCATGTATTCCAACCCCGTCCTCAACGCAGGACTCCAAGTCAGAGCAGCCCTATAGTATCATTGGAAAGTAGGGTTGGAGGGGGCCTGCAAGGCCATCTAGTCCAGCCCCCTGCTCCAGGCAGGACTCCAGGTCAGAGTATACCTCTAGAATCATCGAAAATAGAGTTGGAAGGTGGCTGCAAGACCATCTAGTCCAGCCCCCACCTCAATGCAGGACTCCAAGACAGAGCATCCCTATAGAATCATCAAAAGGTAGGGTTGGAAGGCGGCTGCAAGACCATCTAGTCCAACCCCCTGCTCAACGCAGGACTCCAAGTCAGAGCATCCCTATAGAATCATCGAAAATACAGATGGAAGGGATCTGCAAGACCATCTAGTCCAACCCCTTGCTCAACGCAGGACTCCAAGCCAGAGCATCCCTATAGAATGATCTAAAATAGGGGTGGAAGGGGCCTGCAAGACCATCTAGTCTAACCCCCTGCTCAACGCAGGACTCCAAGTCAGAGTATCCCTCTAGAATCATCGAAAATAGAGTTGGAAGGGGCCTGCAAGACCATCTAGTCCAACCCCCTGCTCAACGCAGGACTCCAAGTCAGAGCATCCTTATCGAATCATCTGAAAGTAGGGCTGGAAGTGGCCTGCAAGGCCATCTAGTCCAACCCCCTGCTCAACGCAGGACTCCAAGTCAGAGCATCCCTATAGAATCATCTGAAAGTAGGGTTGGAAGTGGCCTGCAAGACTATCTAATCCAGCCCCCTGCTCAACGCAGGACTCCAAGTCAGAGCATCCCTATAGAATAATCAAAAAGTAGGGTTGGAAGGGGCCTGCAAGACCATCTAGTCCAACCCCCTGCTCAACGCAGGACTCCAAGTCAGAGTTTCCCTATAGAATGATCGAAAATAGGGTTGGAAGGGGCCTGCAAGAGCATCTAGTCCAACCCCCTCCTCAACGCAGGACTCCAAGTCAGAGCATCCCTAAGGAATCATCTGAAAGTAGGGTTGGAAGTGGCCTGCAAGACCATCTAGTCCAACCCCCTGCTCAACGCAGGACTCCAAGTCAGAGCATCCCTATAGAATTATCAAAAGTTAGGGTTGGAAGGCGCCTGCAGGACCATCTTCCAGCCCCCTGCTCAACGCAGGACTCCAAGTCAGAGCATCCCTATAGAATCATCGAAAATAGAGTTGGAAGGGACCTGCAAGACCATCTAATCCAGCCCCCTGCTCAACGTAGGACTCCAAGTCAGAGCATCCCTATAGAAAGATCGAAAATAGAGTTGGAAGGCGCCTGCAAGGCCATCTAGTCCAGCCCCCTGCTCAACGCAGGACTCCAAGTCAGAGCATCCCTATAGAATTGTCAAAAGTGAGGGTTGGAAGTGGCCTGCAGGACCATCTTCCAGCCCCCTGCTCAACGCAGTACTCCAAGTCAGAGCATCCCTATAGAATGATTGAAAATAGGGTTGGAAGGGGCCTGCAAGACCATGTATTCCAACCCCGTGATCAACGCAGGACTCCAAGTCAGAGCAGCCCTATAGAATCATTGGAAAGTAGGGTTGGGGGGAGCCTGCAAGGCCATCTAGTCCAAGCCCCTGCTCCAGGCAGGACTCCAGGTCAGAGCATCCCTATAGAATGATCGAAAATAGGGTTGGAAGGCGCCTGCAAGATCATGTATTCCAACCCCGTGCTCAACGCAGGACTCCAAGTCAGAGCATCCTTATCGAAACATCTGAAAGTAGGGCTGGAAGTGGCCTGCAAGGCCATCTAGTCCAACCCCCTGCTTCACGCAGGACTCCAAGTCAGAGCATCCCTATAGAATCATCTGAAAGTAGGGTTGGAAGTGGTCTGCAAGACTATGTAATCCAGCCCCCTGCTCAACGCAGGACTCCAAGTCAGAGCATCCCTATAGAATCATCAAAAGGTAGGGTTGGAAGGCGGCTGCAAGACCATCTAGTCCAGCCCCCTGCTCAGCGCAGGACTCCAAGTCAGAGCATCCCTATAGAACCATCGAAAATAGAGTTGGAAGGGACCTGCAAGACCATCTAGTCCAACCCCTTGCTCAACGCAGGACTCCAAGCCAGAGCATCCCTATAGAATGATCTAAAATAGGGGTGGAAGGGGCCTGCAAGACCATCTAGTCTAACCCCCTGCTCAATGCAGGACTCTAAGAGCATCCGTATAGAATCATCTGAAAGTACGGTTGGAAGGGGCCTGCAAGACCATCTAGTCCAACCCCTTGCTCAACGCAGGACTCCGAGTCAGAGCATCCCTATACAATGAACCAAAATAGGGTTGGAAGGGGCCGGCAAGACCATCTAGTCCAGCCCTCTGCTCAACGCAGGACTCCAAGTCATAGTTTCCCTATAGAATGATCGAAAATAGGGTTGGAAGGGGCCTGCAAGACCATCTAGTCCAACCCCCTGCTCAACGCAGGACTCCAAGTCAGAGTTTCCCTATAGAATGATCGAAAATAGGGTTGGAAGGCGGCTGCAAGACCATCTAGTCCAACCCCCTGCTCAACGCAGGACTCCAAGTCAGAGCATCCCTATAGAATCATCGAAAATAGAGTTGGAAGGGACCTGCAAGACCATCTAGTCCAACCCCCTGCTCAACGCAGGACTCCAAGTCAGAGCATCCCTATAGAATCATCTGAAAGTAGGGTTGGAAGTGGCCTGCAAGACTATCTAATCCAGCCCCCTGCTCAACGTAGGACTCCAAGTCAGAGCATCCCTATAGAAAGATCGAAAATAGAGTTGGAAGGCGCCTGCAAGGCCATCTAGTCCAGCCCCCTGCTCAACGCAGGACTCCAAGTCAGAGCATCCCTATAGAATGATCGAAAATAGGGTTGGAAGGCGCCTGAAGACCATGTATTCCAACCCCGTTCTCAACGCAGGACTCCAAGTCAGAGCATCCTTATCGAATCATCTGAAAGTAGGGTTGGAAGTGGCCTGCAAGACTATCTAATCCAGCCCCCTGCTCAACGTAGGACTCCAAGTCAGAGCATCCCTATAGAAAGATCGAAAATAGAGTTGGAAGGCGCCTGCAAGGCCATCTAGTCCAGCCCCCTGCTCAACGCAGGACTACAAGTCAGAGCATCCCTATAGAATGATTGAAAATAGGGTTGGAAGGTGCCTGCAAGACCATGTATTCCAACCCCGTCCTCAACGCAGGACTCCAAGTGAGAGCAGCCCTATAGTATCATTGGAAAGTAGGGTTGGAGGGGGCCTGCAAGGCCATCTAGTCCAGCCCCCTGCTCCAGGCAGGACTCCAGGTCAGAGTATACCTCTAGAATCATCGAAAATAGAGTTGGAAGGGGCCTGCAAGACCATCTAGTCCAGCCCCCACCTCAATGCAGGACTCCAAGACAGAGCATCCCTATAGAATCATCAAAAGGTAGGGTTGGAAGGCGGCTGCAAGACCATATCGTCCAGCCCCCTGCTCAACGCAGGACTCCAAGTCAGAGCATCCCTATAGAATCATCGAAAATACAGATGGAAGGGATCTGCAAGACCATCTAGTCCAACCCCTTGCTCAACGCAGGACTCCAAGCCAGAGCATCCCTATAGAATGATCTAAAATAGGGGTGGAAGGGGCCTGCAAGACCATCTAGTCTAACCCCCTGCTCAACGCAGGACTCCAAGTCAGAGTATCCCTCTAGAATCATCGAAAATAGAGTTGGAAGGGGCCTGCAAGACCATCTAGTCCAACCCCCTGCTCAACGCAGGACTCCAAGTCAGAGCATCCTTATCGAATCATCTGAAAGTAGGGCTGGAAGTGGCCTGCAAGGCCATCTAGTCCAACCCCCTGCTCAACGCAGGACTCCAAGTCAGAGCATCCCTATAGAATCATCTGAAAGTAGGGTTGGAAGTGGCCTGCAAGACTATCTAATCCAGCCCCCTGCTCAACGCAGGACTCCAAGTCAGAGCATCCCTATAGAATAATCAAAAAGTAGGGTTGGAAGGGGCCTGCAAGACCATCTAGTCCAACCCCCTGCTCAACGCAGGACTCCAAGTCAGAGTTTCCCTATAGAATGATCGAAAATAGGGTTGGAAGGGGCCTGCAAGAGCATCTAGTCCAACCCCCTGCTCAACGCAGGACTCCAAGTCAGAGCATCCCTAAGGAATCATCTGAAAGTAGGGTTGGAAGTGGCCTGCAAGACCATCTAGTCCAACCCCCTGCTCAACGCAGGACTCCAAGTCAGAGCATCCCTATAGAATTATCAAAAGTTAGGGTTGGAAGGCGCCTGCAGGACCATCTTCCAGCCCCCTGTTCAACGCAGGACTCCAAGTCAGAGCATCCCTATAGAATCATCGAAAATAGAGTTGGAAGGGACCTGCAAGACCATCTAATCCAGCCCCCTGCTCAACGTAGGACTCCAAGTCAGAGCATCCCTATAGAAAGATCGAAAATAGAGTTGGAAGGCGCCTGCAAGGCCATCTAGTCCAGCCCCCTGCTCAACGCAGGACTCCAAGTCAGAGCATCCCTATAGAATTGTCAAAAGTGAGGGTTGGAAGTGGCCTGCAGGACCATCTTCCAGCCCCCTGCTCAACGCAGTACTCCAAGTCAGAGCATCCCTATAGAAAGATCGAAAATAGAGTTGGAAGGCGCCTGCAAGGCCATCTAGTCCAGCCCCCTGCTCAACGCAGGACTCCAAGTCAGAGCATCCCTATAGAATTGTCAAAAGTGAGGGTTGGAAGTGGCCTGCAGGACCATCTTCCAGCCCCCTGCTCAACGCAGTACTCCAAGTCAGAGCATCCCTATAGAATGATTGAAAATAGGGTTGGAAGGGGCCTGCAAGACCATGTATTCCAACCCCGTGCTCAACGCAGGACTCCAAGTCAGAGCAGCCCTATAGAATCATTGGAAAGTAGGGTTGGGGGGAGCCTGCAAGGCCATCTAGTCCAAGCCCCTGCTCCAGGCAGGACTCCAGGTCAGAGCATCCCTATAGAATGATCGAAAATAGGGTTGGAAGGCGCCTGCAAGATCATGTATTCCAACCCCGTGCTCAACGCAGGACTCCAAGTCAGAGCATCCTTATCGAAACATCTGAAAGTAGGGCTGGAAGTGGCCTGCAAGGCCATCTAGTCCAACCCCCTGCTTCACGCAGGACTCCAAGTCAGAGCATCCCTATAGAATCATCTGAAAGTAGGGTTGGAAGTGGTCTGCAAGACTATGTAATCCAGCCCCCTGCTCAACGCAGGACTCCAAGTCAGAGCATCCCTATAGAATCATCAAAAGGTAGGGTTGGAAGGCGGCTGCAAGACCATCTAGTCCAGCCCCCTGCTCAGCGCAGGACTCCAAGTCAGAGCATCCCTATAGAACCATCGAAAATAGAGTTGGAAGGGACCTGCAAGACCATCTAGTCCAACCCCTTGCTCAACGCAGGACTCCAAGCCAGAGCATCCCTATAGAATGATCTAAAATAGGGGTGGAAGGGGCCTGCAAGACCATCTATTCTAACCCCCTGCTCAATGCAGGACTCTAAGAGCATCCGTATAGAATCATCTGAAAGTACGGTTGGAAGGGGCCTGCAAGACCATCTAGTCCAACCCCTTGCTCAACGCAGGACTCCGAGTCAGAGCATCCCTATACAATGAACCAAAATAGGGTTGGAAGGGGCCGGCAAGACCATCTAGTCCAGCCCTCTGCTCAACGCAGGACTCCAAGTCATAGTTTCCCTATAGAATGATCGAAAATAGGGTTGGAAGGGGCCTGCAAGACCATCTAGTCCAACCCCCTGCTCAACGCAGGACTCCAAGTCAGAGTTTCCCTATAGAATGATCGAAAATAGGGTTGGAAGGGGCCTGCAAGACCATCTAGTCCAACCCCCTGCTCAACGCAGGACTCCAAGTCAGAGCATCCCTATAGAATGATGGAAAATAGGGTTGGAAGGGTCCTCCAAGACCATCCAGGGCACCCCCTGCTCAACGCAGGACTCCAAGTCAGAGTATCCCTCTATAATCATCGAAAATAGAGTTGGAAGGGCCCTGCAAGACCATCTAGTCCAACCCCCTGTTCAATGCAGGACTCCAAGACAGAGCATCCCTATAGAATCATCAAAAGGTAGGGTTGGAAGGCGGCTGCAAGACCATCTAGTCCAGCCCCTTGCTCAACGTAGGACACCAAGTCAGAGCATCCCTATAGAATCATCGAAAATAGAGTTGGAAGGGACCTGCAAGACCATCTAGTCCAACCCTCTGCTCAACGCAGGACTCCAAGTCAGAGCATCCCTATAGAATCATCTGAAAGTAGGGTTGGAAGTGGCCTGCAAGACTATCTAATCCAGCCCCCTGCTCAACGCAGGACTCCAAGTCAGAGCATCCCTATAGAAAGATCGAAAATAGAGTTGGAAGGCGACTGCAAGGCCATCTAGTCTAGCCCCCTGCTCAACGCAGGACTCCAAGTCTTATTTTCCCTATAGAATGATCGAAAATAGGGTTGGAAGGGGCCTGCAAGACCATCTAGTCCAACCCCCTGTTCAACGCAGGACTCCAAGTCAGAGCATCCCTATAGAATAATCAAAAAGTAGGGTTGGAAGGCGTCTGCAAGACCATCTAGTCCAACCCCCTGCTCAACGCAGGACTCCAAGTCAGAGCATCTCTATAGAATCATCTGAAAGTAGGGTTGGAAGTGGCCTGCAAGACTAATCCAGCCCCCTGCTCAACGCAGGACTCCAGGTCAGAGCATCCCTATAGAATCATCGAAAATAGAGCTGGAAGGAACCTGCAAGACCATCTAGTCCAACCCCTTCCTTAACGCAGGACTCCAAATCAGAGCATCCCTATAGAATGATTGAAAATAGGGTTGGAAGGGGCCTGCAAGACCATGTATTCCAACCCCGTGCTGAACGCAGGACTCCAAGTCAGAGCAGCCCTATAGAATCATTGGAAAGTAGGGTTGGGGGGGGCCTGCAAGGCCATCTTTTCCAACCCCCTCCTCCAGGCAGGACTCCAGGTCAGAGCATCCCTATAGAATGATCGAAAATAGGGTTGGAAGGCGCCTGCAAGACCATGTATTCCAACCCCGTGCTCAACGCAGGACTCCAAGTCAGAGCATCCTTATCGAATCATCTGAAAGTAGGGTTGGAAGTGGCCTGCAAGACAATCTAGTCCAGCCCCCTGCTCAACGCAGGACTCCAAGTCAGAGCATCCCTATAGAATTATCAAAAGGTAGGGTTGGAAGGCGCCTGCAGGACCATCTTCCAGCCCCCTGCTCAACGCAGGACTCCAAGTCAGAGCATCCCTATAGAATTATGGAAAATAGGGTTGGAAGGCGCCTGCAAGACCATGTATTCCAACCCCCTGCTCAACGCAGGACTCCAAGTCAGAGCATCCCTAAGGAATCATCTGAAAGTAGGGTTGGAAGTGGCCTGCAGGACCATCTTCCAGCCCCCTCCTCAACGAAGGACTCCAAGTCAGAGCATCCCTATAGAATCATCGAAAATAGAGTTGGAAGGAACCTGCAAGACCATCTAGTCCAACCCCTTGCTCAACGCAGGACTCCAAATCAGAGCATCCCTATAGAATGATCGAAAATAGGGTTGGAAGGCGCCTGCAAGACCATGTATTCCAACCCCGTGCTCAACGCAGGACTCCAAGTCAGAGCATCCTTATCGAATCATCTGAAAGTAGGGTTGGAAGTGGCCTGCAAGACCATCTAGTCCAGCCCCCTGCTCAACGCAGGACTCCAAGTCAGAGCATCCCTATAGAATTATCAAAAGTTAGGGTTGGAAGGGGCCTGCAGGACCATCTTCCAGCCCCCTGCTCAATGCAGGACTCCAAGTCAGAGCATCCCTATAGAATGATTGAAAATAGGGTTGGAAGGGTCCTCCAAGACCATCCAGGGCACCCCCTGCTCAACGCAGGACTCCAAGTCAGAGTATCCCTCTAGAATCATCGAAAATAGAGTTGTAAGGGGCCTGCAAGACCATCTAGTCCAGCCTCCATCTCAATGCAGGACTCCAAGACAGAGCATCCCTATAGAATCATCAAAAGGTAGGCTTGGAAGGCGGCTGCAAGACCATCTAGTCCAGCCCCCTGCTCAACGCAGGACTCCAAGTCAGAGCATCCCTATAGAATCATCGAAAATAGAGTTGGAAGGGATCTGCAAGACCATCTAGTCCAACCCCTTGCTCAACGCAGGAGTCCAAGCCAGAGCATCCCTATAGAATGATCTAAAATAGGGGTGGAAGGGGCCTGCAAGACCATCTAGTCTAACCCCCTTCTCAATGCAGGACTGTAAGAGCATCCGTATAGAATCATCTGAAAGTACGGTTGGAAGGGGCCTACAAGACCATCTAGTCCAACCCCTTGCTCAACACAGGACTCCGAGTCAGAGCATCCCTATAGAATGATCGAAAATAGGGTTGGAAGGCGCCTGCAAGACCATGTATTCCAACCCCGTGCTCAACGCAGGACTCCAAGTCAGAGCATCCTTATCGAATCATCTGAAAGTAGGGTTGGAAGTGGCCTGCAAGACCATCTAGTCCAGCCCCCTGCTCAACGCAGGACTCCAAGTCAGAGCATCCCTATAGAATTATCAAAAGTTAGGGTTGGAAGGCGCCTGCAGGACCATCTTCCAGCCCCCTGCTCAATGCAGGACTCCAAGTCAGAGCATCCCTATAGAATCATGGAAAATAGGGTTGGAAGGCGCCTGCAAGACGATGTATTCCAACCCCCTGCTCAACGAAGGACTCCAAGTCAGAGCATGCCTATAGAATTATCAAAAGTTAGGGTTGGAAGTGGCCTGCAGGACCATCTTCCAGCCCCCTGCTCAACGCAGGACTCCAAGTCAGAGCATCCCTATAGAATCATCGAAAATAGAGTTGGAAGGGACCTGCAAGACCATCTAGTCCAACCCCCTGCTCAACGCAGGACTCCAAGTCAGAGCATCCCTATAGAATCATCTGAAAGTAGGGTTGGAAGTGGCCTGCAAGACCATCTAATCCAGCCCCCTGCTCAACGTAGGACTCCAAGTCAGAGCATCCCTATAGAAAGATCGAAAATAGAGTTGGAAGGCGCCTGCAAGGCCATCTAGTCCAGCCCCCTGCTCAACGCAGGACTCCAAGTCAGAGCATCCCTATGGAATGATTGAAAATAGGGTTGGAAGGCACCTGCAAGACCATGTATTCCAACCCCGTCCTCAACGCAGGACTCCAAGTCAGAGCAGCCCTATAGAATCATTGGAAAGTAGGGTTGGAGGGGGCCTGCAAGGCCATCTAGTCCAGCCCCCTGCTCCAGGCAGGACTCCAGGTCAGAGCATCCCTATAGAATGATCGAAAATAGGGTTGGAAGTGGCCTGCAAGACCATCTAGTCCAGCCCCCTGCTCAACGCAGGACTCCAAGTCAGAGCATCCCTATAGAATTATCAAAAGTTAGGGTTGGAAGGCGCCTGCAGGACCATCTTCCAGCCCCCTGCTCAACGCAGGACTCCAAGTCAGAGCATCCCTATAGAATGATTGAAAATAGGGTTGGAAGGGGCCTGCAAGACCATGTATTCCAACCCCGTGCTCAACGCAGGACTCCAAGTCAGAGCAGCCCTATAGAATCATTGGAAAGTAGGGTTGGGGGGAGCCTGCAAGGCCATCTAGTCCAAGCCCCTGCTCCAGGCAGGACTCCAGGTCAGAGCATCCCTATAGAATGATCGAAAATAGGGTTGGAAGGCGCCTGCAAGACCATGTATTCCAACCCCGTGCTCAACGCAGGACTCCAAGTCAGAGCATCCTTATCGAAACATCTGAAAGTAGGGCTGGAAGTGGCCTGCAAGGCCATCTAGTCCAACCCCCTGCTTCACGCAGGACTCCAAGTCAGAGCATCCCTATAGAATCATCTGAAAGTAGGGTTGGAAGTGGTCTGCAAGACTATGTAATCCAGCCCCCTGCTCAACGCAGGACTCCAAGTCAGAGCATCCCTATAGAATCATCAAAAGGTAGGGTTGGAAGGCGGCTGCAAGACCATCTAGTCCAGCCCCCTGCTCAGCGCAGGACTCCAAGTCAGAGCATCCCTATAGAATCATCGAAAATAGAGTTGGAAGGGACCTGCAAGACCATCTAGTCCAACCCCTTGCTCAACGCAGGACTCCAAGCCAGAGCATCCCTATAGAATGATCTAAAATAGGGGTGGAAGGGGCCTGCAAGACCCTCTAGTCTAACCCCCTGCTCAATGCAGGACTCTAAGAGCATCCGTATAGAATCATCTGAAAGTACGGTTGGAAGGGGCCTGCAAGACCATCTAGTCCAACCCCTTGCTCAACGCAGGACTCCGAGTCAGAGCATCCCTATACAATGAACCAAAATAGGGTTGGAAGGGGCCGGCAAGACCATCTAGTCCAGCCCTCTGCTCAACGCAGGACTCCAAGTCATAGTTTCCCTATAGAATGATCGAAAATAGGGTTGGAAGGGGCCTGCAAGACCATCTAGTCCAACCCCCTGCTCAACGCAGGACTCCAAGTCAGAGTTTCCCTATAGAATGATCGAAAATAGGGTTGGAAGGGGCCTGCAAGACCATCTAGTCCAACCCCCTGCTCAACGCAGGACTCCAAGTCAGAGCATCCCTATAGAATGATGGAAAATAGGGTTGGAAGGGTCCTCCAAGACCATCCAGGGCACCCCCTGCTCAACGCAGGACTCCAAGTCAGAGTATCCCTCTAGAATCATCGAAAATAGAGTTGGAAGGGGCCTGCAAGACCATCTAGTCCAACCCCCTGCTCAATGCAGGACTCCAAGACAGAGCATCCCTATAGAATCTTCAAAAGGTAGGGTTGGAAGTCGGCTGCAAGACCATCTAGTCCAGCCCCTTGCTCAATGTAGGACACCAAGTCAGAGCATCCCTATAGAATCATCGAAAATAGAGTTGGAAGGGACCTGCAAGACCATCTAGTCCAACCCTCTGCTCAACGCAGGACTCCAAGTCAGAGCATCCCTATAGAATCATCTGAAAGTAGGGTTGGAAGTGGCCTGCAAGACTATCTAATCCAGCCCCCTGCTCAACGTAGGACTCCAAGTCAGAGCATCCCTATAGAAAGATCGAAAATAGAGTTGGAAGGCGCCTGCAAGGCCATCTAGTCCAGCCCCCTGCTCAACGCAGGACTCCAAGTCAGAGCATCCCTATAGAATGATTGAAAATAGGGTTCGAAGGCGCCTGCAAGACCATTTATTCCAACCCCGTCCTCAACGCAGGACTCCAAGTCAGAGCAGCCCTATAGAATCATTGGAAAGTAGGGTTGGAGGGGGCCTGCAAGGCCATCTAGTCCAGCCCCATGCTCCAGGCAGGACTCCAGGTCAGAGCATCCCTATAGAATGATCGAAAATAGGGTTGGAAGTGGCCTGCAAGACCATCTAGTCCAGCCCCCTGCTCAACGCAGGACTCCAAGTCAGAGCATCCCTATAGAATTATCTAAAGTTAGGGTTGGAAGGCGTCTGCAGGACCATCTTCCAGCCCCCTGCTCAACGCAGGACTCCAAGTCAGAGCATCCCTATAGAATGATTGAAAATAGGGTTGGAAGGGTCCTGCAAGACCATCCAGTGCACCCCCTGCTCAACGCAGGACTCCAAGTCAGAGTATCCCTCTAGAATCATCGAAAATAGAGTTGGAAGGTGGCTGCAAGACCATCTAGGCCAGCCCCCTGCTCAATGAAGGACTCCAGGTCAGAGCATCCCTATAGAATGATGGAAAATAGGGTTGGAAGGCGCCTGCAAGACCATGTATTCCAACCCCCTGCGCAACGCAGGACTCCAAGTCAGAGCATCCCTATAGAATTATCAAAAGTTAGTGTTGGAAGTGGCCTGCAGGACCATCTTCCAGCCCCCTGCTCAACGCAGTACTCCAAGTCAGAGCATCCCTATAGAATGATTGAAAATAGGGTTGGAAGGGCCTGCAAGACCATGTATTCCAACCCCGCGCTCAACGCAGGACTCCAAGTCAGAGCAGCCCTATATAATCATTGGAAAGTAGGGTTGGGGGGGCCTGCAAGGCTATCTAGTCTAAGCCCCTGCTCCAGGCAGGACTCCAGGTCAGAGCATCCCTATAGAATCATCGAAAATAGGGTTGGAAGGCACCTGCAAGACCATGTATTCCAACCCCGTGCTCAACGCAGGACTCCAAGTCAGAGCATCCTTATCGAATCATCTGAAAGTAGGGCTGGAAGTGGCCTGCAAGGCCATCTAGTCCAACCCCCTGCTCAACGCAGGACTCAAAGTCAGAGCATCCCTATAGAATCATTTGAAAGTAGGGATGGAAGTGGCCTGCAAGACTATCTAATCCAGCCCCCTGCTCAACGCAGGACTCCAAGTCAGAGCATCCCTATAGAATAATCAAAAAGTAGGGTTGGAAGGGGCATGCAAGACCATCTAGTCCAACCCCCTGCTCAACGCAGGACTCAAAGTCAGAGCATCCCTATAGAATCATTTGAAAGTAGGGATGGAAGTGGCCTGCAAGACTATCTAATCCAGCCCCCTGCTCAACGCAGGACTCCAAGTCAGAGCATCCCTATAGAATCATCGAAAATAGAGTTGGAAGGGACCTGCAAGACCATCTAATCCAGCCCCCTGCTCAACGTAGGACTCCAAGTCAGATCATCCCTATAGAAAGATCGAAAATAGAGTTGGAAGGCGCCTGCAAGGCCATCTAGTCCAGCCCCCTGCTCAACGCAGGACTCCAAGTCAGAGCATCCCTATAGAATTGTCAAAAGTGAGGGTTGGAAGTGGCCTGCAGGACCATCTTCCAGCCCCCTGCTCAACGCAGTACTCCAAGTCAGAGCATCCCTATAGAAAGATCGAAAATAGAGTTGGAAGGCGCCTGCAAGGCCATCTAGTCCAGCCCCCTGCTCAACGCAGGACTCCAAGTCAGAGCATCCCTATAGAATTGTCAAAAGTGAGGGTTGGAAGTGGCCTGCAGGACCATCTTCCAGCCCCCTGCTCAACGCAGTACTCCAAGTCAGAGCATCCCTATAGAATGATTGAAAATAGGGTTGGAAGGGGCCTGCAAGACCATGTATTCCAACCCCGTGCTCAACGCAGGACTCCAAGTCAGAGCAGCCCTATAGAATCATTGGAAAGTAGGGTTGGGGGGAGCCTGCAAGGCCATCTAGTCCAAGCCCCTGCTCCACGCAGGACTCCAGGTCAGAGCATCCCTATAGAATGATCGAAAATAGGGTTGGAAGGCGCCTGCAAGATCATGTATTCCAACCCCGTGCTCAACGCAGGACTCCAAGTCAGAGCATCCTTATCGAAACATCTGAAAGTAGGGCTGGAAGTGGCCTGCAAGGCCATCTAGTCCAACCCCCTGCTTCACGCAGGACTCCAAGTCAGAGCATCCCTATAGAATCATCTGAAAGTAGGGTTGGAAGTGGTCTGCAAGACTATGTAATCCAGCCCCCTGCTCAACGCAGGACTCCAAGTCAGAGCATCCCTATAGAATCATCAAAAGGTAGGGTTGGAAGGCGGCTGCAAGACCATCTAGTCCAGCCCCCTGCTCAGCGCAGGACTCCAAGTCAGAGCATCCCTATAGAACCATCGAAAATAGAGTTGGAAGGGACCTGCAAGACCATCTAGTCCAACCCCTTGCTCAACGCAGGACTCCAAGCCAGAGCATCCCTATAGAATGATCTAAAATAGGGGTGGAAGGGGCCTGCAAGACCATCTATTCTAACCCCCTGCTCAATGCAGGACTCTAAGAGCATCCGTATAGAATCATCTGAAAGTACGGTTGGAAGGGGCCTGCAAGACCATCTAGTCCAACCCCTTGCTCAACGCAGGACTCCGAGTCAGAGCATCCCTATACAATGAACCAAAATAGGGTTGGAAGGGGCCGGCAAGACCATCTAGTCCAGCCCTCTGCTCAACGCAGGACTCCAAGTCATAGTTTCCCTATAGAATGATCGAAAATAGGGTTGGAAGGGGCCTGCAAGACCATCTAGTCCAACCCCCTGCTCAACGCAGGACTCCAAGTCAGAGTTTCCCTATAGAATGATCGAAAATAGGGTTGGAAGGGGCCTGCAAGACCATCTAGTCCAACCCCCTGCTCAACGCAGGACTCCAAGTCAGAGCATCCCTATAGAATGATGGAAAATAGGGTTGGAAGGGTCCTCCAAGACCATCCAGGGCACCCCCTGCTCAACGCAGGACTCCAAGTCAGAGTATCCCTCTAGAATCATCGAAAATAGAGTTGGAAGGGCCCTGCAAGACCATCTAGTCCAACCCCCTGTTCAATGCAGGACTCCAAGACAGAGCATCCCTATAGAATCATCAAAAGGTAGGGTTGGAAGGCGGCTGCAAGACCATCTAGTCCAGCCCCTTGCTCAACGTAGGACACCAAGTCAGAGCATCCCTATAGAATCATCGAAAATAGAGTTGGAAGGGACCTGCAAGACCATCTAGTCCAACCCTCTGCTCAACGCAGGACTCCAAGTCAGAGCATCCCTATAGAATCATCTGAAAGTAGGGTTGGAAGTGGCCTGCAAGACTATCTAATCCAGCCCCCTGCTCAACGCAGGACTCCAAGTCAGAGCATCCCTATAGAAAGATCGAAAATAGAGTTGGAAGGCGCCTGCAAGGCCATCTAGTCTAGCCCCCTGCTCAACGCAGGACTCCAAGTCTTATTTTCCCTATAGAATGATCGAAAATAGGGTTGGAAGGGGCCTGCAAGACCATCTAGTCCAACCCCCTGTTCAACGCAGGACTCCAAGTCAGAGCATCCCTATAGAATAATCAAAAAGTAGGGTTGGAAGGCGTCTGCAAGACCATCTAGTCCAACCCCCTGCTCAACGCAGGACTCCAAGTCAGAGCATCTCTATAGAATCATCTGAAAGTAGGGTTGGAAGTGGCCTGCAAGACTAATCCAGCCCCCTGCTCAACGCAGGACTCCAGGTCAGAGCATCCCTATAGAATCATCGAAAATAGAGCTGGAAGGAACCTGCAAGACCATCTAGTCCAACCCCTTCCTTAACGCAGGACTCCAAATCAGAGCATCCCTATAGAATGATTGAAAATAGGGTTGGAAGGGGCCTGCAAGACCATGTATTCCAACCCCGTGCTGAACGCAGGACTCCAAGTCAGAGCAGCCCTATAGAATCATTGGAAAGTAGGGTTGGGGGGGGCCTGCAAGGCCATCTTTTCCAACCCCCTCCTCCAGGCAGGACTCCAGGTCAGAGCATCCCTATAGAATGATCGAAAATAGGGTTGGAAGGCGCCTGCAAGACCATGTATTCCAACCCCGTGCTCAACGCAGGACTCCAAGTCAGAGCATCCTTATCGAATCATCTGAAAGTAGGGTTGGAAGTGGCCTGCAAGACAATCTAGTCCAGCCCCCTGCTCAACGCAGGACTCCAAGTCAGAGCATCCCTATAGAATTATCAAAAGGTAGGGTTGGAAGGCGCCTGCAGGACCATCTTCCAGCCCCCTGCTCAACGCAGGACTCCAAGTCAGAGCATCCCTATAGAATTATGGAAAATAGGGTTGGAAGGCGCCTGCAAGACCATGTATTCCAACCCCCTGCTCAACGCAGGACTCCAAGTCAGAGCATCCCTAAGGAATCATCTGAAAGTAGGGTTGGAAGTGGCCTGCAGGACCATCTTCCAGCCCCCTCCTCAACGAAGGACTCCAAGTCAGAGCATCCCTATAGAATCATCGAAAATAGAGTTGGAAGGAACCTGCAAGACCATCTAGTCCAACCCCTTGCTCAACGCAGGACTCCAAATCAGAGCATCCCTATAGAATGATCGAAAATAGGGTTGGAAGGCGCCTGCAAGACCATGTATTCCAACCCCGTGCTCAACGCAGGACTCCAAGTCAGAGCATCCTTATCGAATCATCTGAAAGTAGGGTTGGAAGTGGCCTGCAAGACCATCTAGTCCAGCCTCCATCTCAATGCAGGACTCCAAGACAGAGCATCCCTATATAATCATCAAAAGGTAGGGTTGGAAGGCGGCTGCAAGACCATCTAGTCCAGCCCCCTGCTCAACGCAGGACTCCAAGTCAGAGCATCCCTATAGAATCATCGAAAATAGAGTTGGAAGGGATCTGCAAGACCATCTAGTCCAACCCCTTGCTCAACGCAGGAGTCCAAGCCAGAGCATCCCTATAGAATGATCTAAAATAGGGGTGGAAGGGGCCTGCAAGACCATCTAGTCTAACCCCCTTCTCAATGCAGGACTGTAAGAGCATCCGTATAGAATCATCTGAAAGTACGGTTGGAAGGGGCCTACAAGACCATCTAGTCCAACCCCTTGCTCAACACAGGACTCCGAGTCAGAGCATCCCTATAGAATGATCGAAAATAGGGTTGGAAGGCGCCTGCAAGACCATGTATTCCAACCCCGTGCTCAACGCAGGACTCCAAGTCAGAGCATCCTTATCGAATCATCTGAAAGTAGGGTTGGAAGTGGCCTGCAAGACCATCTAGTCCAGCCCCCTGCTCAACGCAGGACTCCAAGTCAGAGCATCCCTATAGAATTATCAAAAGTTAGGGTTGGAAGGCGCCTGCAGGACCATCTTCCAGCCCCCTGCTCAATGCAGGACTCCAAGTCAGAGCATCCCTATAGAATCATGGAAAATAGGGTTGGAAGGCGCCTGCAAGACGATGTATTCCAACCCCCTGCTCAACGAAGGACTCCAAGTCAGAGCATGCCTATAGAATTATCAAAAGTTAGGGTTGGAAGTGGCCTGCAGGACCATCTTCCAGCCCCCTGCTCAACGCAGGACTCCAAGTCAGAGCATCCCTATAGAATCATCGAAAATAGAGTTGGAAGGGACCTGCAAGACCATCTAGTCCAACCCCCTGCTCAACGCAGGACTCCAGGTCAGAGCATCCCTATAGAATGATCGAAAATAGGGTTGGAAGGCGCCTGCAAGACCATGTATTCCAACCCCGTGCTCAACGCAGGACTCCAAGTCAGAGCATCCTTATCGAAACATCTGAAAGTAGGGCTGGAAGTGGCCTGCAAGGCCATCTAGTCCAACCCCCTGCTTCACGCAGGACTCCAAGTCAGAGCATCCCTATAGAATCATCTGAAAGTAGGGTTGGAAGTGGTCTGCAAGACTATGTAATCCAGCCCCCTGCTCAACGCAGGACTCCAAGTCAGAGCATCCCTATAGAATCATCAAAAGGTAGGGTTGGAAGGCGGCTGCAAGACCATCTAGTCCAGCCCCCTGCTCAGCGCAGGACTCCAAGTCAGAGCATCCCTATAGAATCATCGAAAATAGAGTTGGAAGGGACCTGCAAGACCATCTAGTCCAACCCCTTGCTCTACGCAGGACTCCAAGCCAGAGCATCCCTATAGAATGATCTAAAATAGGGGTGGAAGGGGCCTGCAAGACCCTCTAGTCTAACCCCCTGCTCAATGCAGGACTCTAAGAGCATCCGTAAAGAATCATCTGAAAGTACGGTTGGAAGGGGCCTGCAAGACCATCTAGTCCAACCCCTTGCTCAACGCAGGACTCCGAGTCAGAGCATCCCTATACAATGAACCAAAATAGGGTTGGAAGGGGCCGGCAAGACCATCTAGTCCAGCCCTCTGCTCAACGCAGGACTCCAAGTCATAGTTTCCCTATAGAATGATCGAAAATAGGGTTGGAAGGGGCCTGCAAGACCATCTAGTCCAACCCCCTGCTCAACGCAGGACTCCAAGTCAGAGTTTCCCTATAGAATGATCGAAAATAGGGTTGGAAGGGGCCTGCAAGACCATCTAGTCCAACCCCCTGCTCAACGCAGGACTCCAAGTCAGAGCATCCCTATAGAATGATGGAAAATAGGGTTGGAAGGGTCCTCCAAGACCATCCAGGGCACCCCCTGCTCAACGCAGGACTCCAAGTCAGAGTATCCCTCTAGAATCATCGAAAATAGAGTTGGAAGGGGCCTGCAAGACCATCTAGTCCAACCCCCTGCTCAATGCAGGACTCCAAGACAGAGCATCCCTATAGAATCTTCAAAAGGTAGGGTTGGAAGTCGGCTGCAAGACCATCTAGTCCAGCCCCTTGCTCAATGTAGGACACCAAGTCAGAGCATCCCTATAGAATCATCGAAAATAGAGTTGGAAGGGACCTGCAAGACCATCTAGTCCAACCCTCTGCTCAACGCAGGACTCCAAGTCAGAGCATCCCTATAGAATCATCTGAAAGTAGGGTTGGAAGTGGCCTGCAAGACTATCTAATCCAGCCCCCTGCTCAACGTAGGACTCCAAGTCAGAGCATCCCTATAGAAAGATCGAAAATAGAGTTGGAAGGCGCCTGCAAGGCCATCTAGTCCAGCCCCCTGCTCAACGCAGGACTCCAAGTCAGAGCATCCCTATAGAATGATTGAAAATAGGGTTCGAAGGCGCCTGCAAGACCATGTATTCCAACCCCGTCCTCAACGCAGGACTCCAAGTCAGAGCAGCCCTATAGAATCATTGGAAAGTAGAGTTGGAGGGGGCCTGCAAGGCCATCTAGTCCAGCCCCATGCTCCAGGCAGGACTCCAGGTCAGAGCATCCCTATAGAATGATCGAAAATAGGGTTGGAAGTGGCCTGCAAGACCATCTAGTCCAGCCCCCTGCTCAACGCAGGACTCCAAGTCAGAGCATCCCTATAGAATTATCAAAAGTTAGGGTTGGAAGGCGCCTGCAGGACCATCTTCCAGCCCCCTGCTCAACGCAGGACTCCAAGTCAGAGCATCCCTATAGAATGATTGAAAATAGGGTTGGAAGGGTCCTGCAAGACCATCCAGTGCACCCCCTGCTCAACGCAGGACTCCAAGTCAGAGTATCCCTCTAGAATCATCGAAAATAGAGTTGGAAGGTGGCTGCAAGACCATCTAGGCCAGCCCCCTGCTCAATGAAGGACTCCAGGTCAGAGCATCCCTATAGAATGATGGAAAATAGGGTTGGAAGGCGCCTGCAAGACCATGTATTCCAACCCCCTGCGCAACGCAGGACTCCAAGTCAGAGCATCCCTATAGAATTATCAAAAGTTAGTGTTGGAAGTGGCCTGCAGGACCATCTTCCAGCCCCCTGCTCAACGCAGTACTCCAAGTCAGAGCATCCCTATAGAATGATTGAAAATAGGGTTGGAAGGGCCTGCAAGACCATGTATTCCAACCCCGCGCTCAACGCAGGACTCCAAGTCAGAGCAGCCCTATATAATCATTGGAAAGTAGGGTTGGGGGGGCCTGCAAGGCTATCTAGTCTAAGCCCCTGCTCCAGGCAGGACTCCAGGTCAGAGCATCCCTATAGAATCATCGAAAATAGGGTTGGAAGGCACCTGCAAGACCATGTATTCCAACCCCGTGCTCAACGCAGGACTCCAAGTCAGAGCATCCTTATCGAATCATCTGAAAGTAGGGCTGGAAGTGGCCTGCAAGGCCATCTAGTCCAACCCCCTGCTCAACGCAGGACTCAAAGTCAGAGCATCCCTATAGAATCATTTGAAAGTAGGGATGGAAGTGGCCTGCAAGACTATCTAATCCAGCCCCCTGCTCAACGCAGGACTCCAAGTCAGAGCATCCCTATAGAATAATCAAAAAGTAGGGTTGGAAGGGGCATGCAAGACCATCTAGTCCAACCCCCTGCTCAACGCAGGACTCCAAGTCAGAGCATCCCTAAGGAATCATCTGAAAGTAGGGTTGGAAGTGGCCTGCAAGACTATCTAATCCAGCCCCCTCCTCAACGTAGGACTCCAAGTCAGAGCATCCCTTTAGAATCATCAAAAATAGAGTTGGAAGGAACCTGCAAGACCATCTAGTCCAACCCCTTGCTCAACGCAGGACTCCAAATCAGAGCATCCCTATAGAATGATCGAAAATAGGGTTGGAAGGCGCCTGCAAGACCATGTATTCCAACCCCGTGCTCAACGCAGGACTCCAAGTCAGAGCATCCTTATCGAATCATCTGAAAGTAGGGTTGGAAGAAGCCTGCAAGACCATCTAGTCCAGCCCCCTGCTCAACGCAGGACTCCAAGTCAGAGCATCCCTATAGAATTATCAAAAGTTAGGGTTGGAAGTGGCCTGCAGGACCATCCAGGGCACCCCCTGCTCAACGCAGGACTCCAAGTCAGAGCATCCCTATAGAATGATTGAAAATAGGGTTGGAAGGGTCCTCCAAGACCATCCAGGGCACCCCCTGCTCAACGCAGGACTCCAAGTCAGAGTATCCCTCTAGAATCATCGAAAATAGAGTTGGAAGGGGCCTGCAAGACCATCTAGTCCAGCCCCCTGCTCAATGCAGGACTCCAAGACAGAGCA
Organism: Heloderma suspectum; assembly: GCF_057233095.1. Lineage (NCBI taxonomy): Eukaryota > Metazoa > Chordata > Lepidosauria > Squamata > Helodermatidae > Heloderma > Heloderma suspectum. The sequence goes on from NC_139475.1 coordinate 51,505,202, forward strand.
TCCCTATAGAATCATCAAAAGGTAGGGTTGGAAGGCGGCTGCAAGACCATCTAGTCCAACCCCCTGCTCAACGCAGGACTCCAAGTCAGAGCATCCCTATAGAATCATCGAAAATAGAGTTGGAAGGGACCTGCAAGACCATCTAGTCCAACCCCCTGCTCAACGCAGGACTCCAAGTCAGAGCATCCCTATAGAATCATCTGAAAGTAGGGTTGGAAGTGGCCTGCAAGACTATCTAATCCAGCCCCCTGCTCAACGTAGGACTCCAAGTCAGAGCATCCCTATAGAAAGATCGAAAATAGAGTTGGAAGGCGCCTGCAAGGCCATCTAGTCCAGCCCCCTGCTCAACGCAGGACTCCAAGTCAGAGCATCCCTATAGAATGATCGAAAATAGGGTTGGAAGGCGCCTGAAGACCATGTATTCCAACCCCGTCCTCAACGCAGGACTCCAAGTCAGAGCAGCCCTATAGTATCATTGGAAAGTAGGGTTGGAGGGGGCCTGCAAGGCCATCTAGTCCAGCCCCCTGCTCCAGGCAGGACTCCAGGTCAGAGTATACCTCTAGAATCATCGAAAATAGAGTTGGAAGGGGCCTGCAAGACCATCTAGTCCAGCCCCCACCTCAATGCAGGACTCCAAGACAGAGCATCCCTATAGAATCATCAAAAGGTAGGGTTGGAAGGCGGCTGCAAGACCATATCGTCCAGCCCCCTGCTCAACGCAGGACTCCAAGTCAGAGCATCCCTATAGAATCATCGAAAATACAGATGGAAGGGATCTGCAAGACCATCTAGTCCAACCCCTTGCTCAACGCAGGACTCCAAGCCAGAGCATCCCTATAGAATGATCTAAAATAGGGGTGGAAGGGGCCTGCAAGACCATCTAGTCTAACCCCCTGCTCAACGCAGGACTCCAAGTCAGAGTATCCCTCTAGAATCATCGAAAATAGAGTTGGAAGGGGCCTGCAAGACCATCTAGTCCAACCCCCTGCTCAACGCAGGACTCCAAGTCAGAGCATCCTTATCGAATCATCTGAAAGTAGGGCTGGAAGTGGCCTGCAAGGCCATCTAGTCCAACCCCCTGCTCAACGCAGGACTCCAAGTCAGAGCATCCCTATAGAATCATCTGAAAGTAGGGTTGGAAGTGGCCTGCAAGACTATCTAATCCAGCCCCCTGCTCAACGCAGGACTCCAAGTCAGAGCATCCCTATAGAATAATCAAAAAGTAGGGTTGGAAGGGGCCTGCAAGACCATCTAGTCCAACCCCCTGCTCAACGCAGGACTCCAAGTCAGAGTTTCCCTATAGAATGATCGAAAATAGGGTTGGAAGGGGCCTGCAAGAGCATCTAGTCCAACCCCCTGCTCAACGCAGTACTCCAAGTCAGAGCATCCCTAGGGAATCATCTGAAAGTAGGGTTGGAAGTGGCCTGCAAGACCATCTAGTCCAACCCCCTGCTCAACGCAGGACTCCAAGTCAGAGCATCCCTATAGAATTATCAAAAGTTAGGGTTGGAAGGCGCCTGCAGGACCATCTTCCAGCCCCCTGCTCAACGCAGGACTCCAAGTCAGAGCATCCCTATAGAATCATCGAAAATAGAGTTGGAAGGGACCTGCAAGACCATCTAATCCAGCCCCCTGCTCAACGTAGGACTCCAAGTCAGAGCATCCCTATAGAAAGATCGAAAATAGAGTTGGAAGGCGCCTGCAAGGCCATCTAGTCCAGCCCCCTGCTCAACGCAGGACTCCAAGTCAGAGCATCCCTATAGAATGATTGAAAATAGGGTTGGAAGGCGCCTGCAAGACCATGTATTCCAACCCCGTCCTCAACGCAGGACTCCAAGTCAGAGCAGCCCTATAGAATCATTGGAAAGTAGGGTTGGAGGGGGCCTGCAAGGCCATCTAGTCCAGCCCCCTGCTCAACGCAGGACTCCAGGTCAGAGCATCCCTATAGAATGATCGAAAATAGGGTTGGAAGTGGCCTGCAAGACCATCTAGTCCAGCCCCCTGCTCAACGCAGGACTCCAAGTCAGAGCATCCCTATAGAATTATCAAAAGTTAGGGTTGGAAGGCGCCTGCAGGACCATCTTCCAGTCCCCTGCTCAACGCAGGACTCCAAGTCAGAGCATCCCTACAGAATGATTGAAAATAGGGTTGGAAGGGTCCTGGAAGACCATCCAGTGCACCCCCTGCTCAACGCAGGACTCCAAGACAGAGTATCCCTCTAGAATCATCGAAAATAGAGTTGGAAGGCGGCTGCAAGACCATCTAGTCCAGCAAACTGCTCAACGCAGGACTCCAAGTCAGAGCATCCCTATAGAATGATCTAAAATAGGGGTGGAAGGGGCCTGCAAGACCATCTAGTCTAACCCCCTGCTCAATGCAGGACTCTAAGAGCATCCGTATAGAATCATCTGAAAGTACGGTTGGAAGGGGCCTACAAGACCATCTAGTCCAACCCCTTGCTCAACACAGGACTCCGAGTCAGAGCATCCCTATAGAATGATCGAAAATAGGGTTGGAAGGCGCCTGCAAGACCATGTATTCCAACCCCGTGCTCAACGCAGGACTCCAAGTCAGAGCATCCTTATCGAATCATCTGAAAGTAGGGTTGGAAGTGGCCTGCAAGACCATCTAGTCCAGCCCCCTGCTCAACGCAGGACTCCAAGTCAGAGCATCCCTATAGAATTATCAAAAGTTAGGGTTGGAAGGCGCCTGCAGGAACATCTTCCAGCCCCCTGCTCAACGCAGGACTCCAAGTCAGAGCATCCCTATAGAATCATGGAAAATAGGGTTGGAAGGCGCCTGCAAGACGATGTATTCCAACCCCCTGCTCAACGCAGGACTCCAAGTCAGAGCATGCCTATAGAATTATGAAAAGTTAGGGTTGGAAGTGGCCTGCAGGACCATCTTCCAGCCCCCTGCTCAACGCAGGACTCCAAGTCAGAGCATCCCTATAGAATCATCGAAAATAGAATTGGAAGGGACCTGCAAGACCATCTAGTCCAACCCCCTGCTCAACGCAGGACTCCAAGTCAGAGCATCCCTATAGAATCATCTGAAAGTAGGGTTGGAAGTGGCCTGCAAGACCATCTAATCCAGCCCCCTGCTCAACGTAGGACTCCAAGTCAGAGCATCCCTATAGAAAGATCGAAAATAGAGTTGGAAGGCGCCTGCAAGGCCATCTAGTCCAGCCCCCTGCTCAACGCAGGACTCCAAGTCAGAGCATCCCTATAGAATGATTGAAAATAGGGTTGGAAGGCGCCTGCAAGACCATGTATTCCAACCCCGTCCTCAACGCAGGACTCCAAGTCAGAGCAGCCCTATAGAATCATTGGAAAGTAGGGTTGGAGGGGGGCTGCAAGGCCATCTAGTCCAGCCCCCTGCTCCAGGCAGGACTCCAGGTCAGAGCATCCCTATAGAATGATCGAAAATAGGGTTGGAAGTGGCCTGCAAGACCATCTAGTCCAGCCCCCTGCTCAACGCAGGACTCCAAGTCAGAGCATCCCTATAGAATTATCAAAAGTTAGGGTTGGAAGGCGCCTGCAGGACCATCTTCCAGCCCCCTGCTCAACGCAGGACTCCAAGTCAGAGCATCCCTATAGAATCATGGAAAATAGGGTTGGAAGGCGCCTGCAAGACGATGTATTCCAACCCCCTGCTCAACGCAGGACTCCAAGTCAGAGCATGCCTATAGAATTATCAAAAGTTAGGGTTGGAAGTGGCCTGCAGGACCATCTTCCAGCCCCCTGCTCAACGCAGTACTCCAAGTCAGAGCATCCCTATAGAATGATTGAAAATAGGGTTGGAAGGGGCCTGCAAGACCATGTATTCCAACCCCGTGCTCAACGCAGGACTCCAAGTCAGAGCAGCCCTATAGAATCATTGGAAAGTAGGGTTGGGGGGAGCCTGCAAGGCCATCTAGTCCAAGCCCCTGCTCCAGGCAGGACTCCAGGTCAGAGCATCCCTATAGAATGATCGAAAATAGGGTTGAAAGGCGCTTGCAAGACCATGTATTCCAACCCCGTGCTCAACGCAGGACTCCAAGTCAGAGCATCCTTATCGAAACATCTGAAAGTAGGGCTGGAAGTGGCCTGCAAGGCCATCTAGTCCAACCCCCTGCTTCACGCAGGACTCCAAGTCAGAGCATCCCTATAGAATCATCTGAAAGTAGGGTTGGAAGTGGTCTGCAAGACTATGTAATCCAGCCCCCTGCTCAACGCAGGACTCCAAGTCAGAGCATCCCTATAGAATCATCAAAAGGTAGGGTTGGAAGGCGGCTGCAAGACCATCTAGTCCAGCCCCCTGCTCAGCGCAGGACTCCAAGTCAGAGCATCCCTATAGAACCATCGAAAATAGAGTTGGAAGGGACCTGCAAGACCATCTAGTCCAACCCCTTGCTCAACGCAGGACTCCAAGCCAGAGCATCCCTATAGAATGATCTAAAATAGGGGTGGAAGGGGCCTGCAAGACCATCTAGTCTAACCCCCTGCTCAATGCAGGACTCTAAGAGCATCCGTATAGAATCATCTGAAAGTACGGTTGGAAGGGGCCTGCAAGACCATCTAGTCCAACCCCTTGCTCAACGCAGGACTCCGAGTCAGAGCATCCCTATACAATGAACCAAAATAGGGTTGGAAGGGGCCGGCAAGACCATCTAGTCCAGCCCTCTGCTCAACGCAGGACTCCAAGTCATAGTTTCCCTATAGAATGATCGAAAATAGGGTTGGAAGGGGCCTGCAAGACCATCTAGTCCAACCCCCTGCTCAACGCAGGACTCCAAGTCAGAGTTTCCCTATAGAATGATCGAAAATAGGGTTGGAAGGGGCCTGCAAGACCATCTAGTCCAACCCCCTGCTCAACGCAGGACTCCAAGTCAGAGCATCCCTATAGAATGATGGAAAATAGGGTTGGAAGGGTCCTCCAAGACCATCTAGTCCAACCCCCTGCTCAACGCAGGACTCCAAGTCAGAGCATCCCTATAGAATCATCTGAAAGTAGGGTTGGAAGTGGCCTGCAAGACTATCTAATCCAGCCCCCTGCTCAACGCAGGACTCCAAGTCAGAGCATCCCTAAGGAATCATCTGAAAGTAGGGTTGGAAGTGGCCTGCAAGACCATGTATTCCAACCCCCTGCGCAACGCAGGACTCCAAGTCAGAGCATCCCTATAGAATTATCAAAAGTTAGTGTTGGAAGTGGCCTGCAGGACCATCTTCCAGCCCCCTGCTCAACGCAGTACTCCAAGTCAGAGCATCCCTATAGAATGATTGAAAATAGGGTTGGAAGGGCCTGCAAGACCATGTATTCCAACCCCGCGCTCAACGCAGGACTCCAAGTCAGAGCAGCCCTATATAATCATTGGAAAGTAGGGTTGGGGGGGCCTGCAAGGCTATCTAGTCTAAGCCCCTGCTCCAGGCAGGACTCCAGGTCAGAGCATCCCTATAGAATCATCGAAAATAGGGTTGGAAGGCACCTGCAAGACCATGTATTCCAACCCCGTGCTCAACGCAGGACTCCAAGTCAGAGCATCCTTATCGAATCATCTGAAAGTAGGGCTGGAAGTGGCCTGCAAGGCCATCTAGTCCAACCCCCTGCTCAACGCAGGACTCAAAGTCAGAGCATCCCTATAGAATCATTTGAAAGTAGGGATGGAAGTGGCCTGCAAGACTATCTAATCCAGCCCCCTGCTCAACGCAGGACTCCAAGTCAGAGCATCACTATAGAATAATCAAAAAGTAGGGTTGGAAGGGGCATGCAAGACCATCTAGTCCAACCCCCTGCTCAACGCAGGACTCCAAGTCAGAGCATCCCTAAGGAATCATCTGAAAGTAGGGTTGGAAGGGGCCTGCAAGACTATCTAATCCAGCCCCCTCCTCAACGTAGGACTCCAAGTCAGAGCATCCCTTTAGAATCATCAAAAATAGAGTTGGAAGGAACCTGCAAGACCATCTAGTCCAACCCCTTGCTCAACGCAGGACTCCAAATCAGAGCATCCCTATAGAATGATCGAAAATAGGGTTGGAAGACGCCTGCAAGACCATGTATTCCAACCCCGTGCTCAACGCAGGACTCCAAGTCAGAGCATCCTTATCGAATCATCTGAAAGTAGGGTTGGAAGAAGCCTGCAAGACCATCTAGTCCAGCCCCCTGCTCAACACAGGACTCCAAGTCAGAGCATCCCTATAGAATTATCAAAAGTTAGGGTTGGAAGTGGCCTGCAGGACCATCCAGGGCACCCCCTGCTCAACGCAGGACTCCAAGTCAGAGCATCCCTATAGAATGATTGAAAATAGGGTTGGAAGGGTCCTCCAAGACCATCCAGGGCACCCCCTGCTCAACGCAGGACTCCAAGTCAGAGTATCCCTCTAGAATCATCGAAAATAGAGTTGGAAGGGGCCTGCAAGACCATCTAGTCCAGCCCCCTGCTCAATGCAGGACTCCAAGACAGAGCATCCCTATAGAATCATCAAAAGGTAGGGTTGGAAGGCGGCTGCAAGACCATCTAGTCCAGCCCCCTGCTCAACGCAGGACTCCAAGTCAGAGCATCCCTATAGAATCATCGAAAATAGAGTTGGAAGGGACCTGCAAGACCATCTAGTCCAACCCCCTGCTCAACGCAGGACTCCAAGTCAGAGCATCCCTATAGAATCATCTGAAAGTAGGGTTGGAAGTGGCCTGCAAGACTATCTAATCCAGCCCCCTGCTCAACGTAGGACTCCAAGTCAGAGCATCCCTATAGAAAGATCGAAAATAGAGTTGGAAGGCGCCTGCAAGGCCATCTAGTCCAGCCCCCTGCTCAACGCAGGACTCCAAGTAAGAGCATCCCTATAGAATGATCGAAAATAGGGTTGGAAGGCGCCTGAAGACCATGTATTCCAACCCCGTGCTCAACGCAGGACTCCAAGTCAGAGCATCCTTATCGAATCATCTGAAAGTAGGGTTGGAAGTGGCCTGCAAGACTATCTAATCCAGCCCCCTGCTCAACGTAGGACTCCAAGTCAGAGCATCCCTATAGAAAGATCGAAAATAGAGTTGGAAGGCGCCTGCAAGGCCATCTAGTCCAGCCCCCTGCTCAACGCAGGACTACAAGTCAGAGCATCCCTATAGAATGATTGAAAATAGGGTTGGAAGGTGCCTGCAAGACCATGTATTCCAACCGCGTGCTCAACGCAGGACTCCAAGTCAGAGCATCCTTATCGAAACATCTGAAAGTAGGGCTGGAAGTGGCCTGCAAGGCCATCTAGTCCAACCCCCTGCTTCACGCAGGACTCCAAGTCAGAGCATCCCTATAGAATCATCTGAAAGTAGGGTTGGAAGTGGTCTGCAAGACTATGTAATCCAGCCCCCTGCTCAACGCAGGACTCCAAGTCAGAGCATCCCTATAGAATCATCAAAAGGTAGGGTTGGAAGGCGGCTGCAAGACCATCTAGTCCAGCCCCCTGCTCAGCGCAGGACTCCAAGTCAGAGCATCCCTATAGAACCATCGAAAATAGAGTTGGAAGGGACCTGCAAGACCATCTAGTCCAACCCCTTGCTCAACGCAGGACTCCAAGCCAGAGCATCCCTATAGAATGATCTAAAATAGGGGTGGAAGGGGCCTGCAAGACCATCTAGTCTAACCCCCTGCTCAATGCAGGACTCTAAGAGCATCCGTATAGAATCATCTGAAAGTACGGTTGGAAGGGGCCTGCAAGACCATCTAGTCCAACCCCTTGCTCAACGCAGGACTCCGAGTCAGAGCATCCCTATACAATGAACCAAAATAGGGTTGGAAGGGGCCGGCAAGACCATCTAGTCCAGCCCTCTGCTCAACGCAGGACTCCAAGTCATAGTTTCCCTATAGAATGATCGAAAATAGGGTTGGAAGGGGCCTGCAAGACCATCTAGTCCAACCCCCTGCTCAACGCAGGACTCCAAGTCAGAGTTTCCCTATAGAATGATCGAAAATAGGGTTGGAAGGGGCCTGCAAGACCATCTAGTCCAACCCCCTGCTCAACGCAGGACTCCAAGTCAGAGCATCCCTATAGAATGATGGAAAATAGGGTTGGAAGGGTCCTCCAAGACCATCTAGTCCAACCCCCTGCTCAACGCAGGACTCCAAGTCAGAGCATCCCTATAGAATCATCTGAAAGTAGGGTTGGAAGTGGCCTGCAAGACTATCTAATCCAGCCCCCTGCTCAACGCAGGACTCCAAGTCAGAGCATCCCTATAGAATAATCAAAAAGTAGGGTTGGAAGGGGCCTGCAAGACCATCTAGTCCAACCCCCTGCTCAACGCAGGACTCCAAGTCAGAGTTTCCCTATAGAATGATCGAAAACAGGGTTGGAAGGGGCCTGCAAGAGCATCTAGTCCAACCCCCTGCTCAACGCAGGACTCCAAGTCAGAGCATCCCTAAGGAATCATCTGAAAGTAGGGTTGGAAGTGGCCTGCAAGACCATCTAGTCCAACCCCCTGCTCAACGCAGGACTCCAAGTCAGAGCATCCCTATAGAATTATCAAAAGTTAGGGTTGGAAGGCGCCTGCAGGACTATCTTCCAGCCCCCTGCTCAACGCAGGACTCCAAGTCAGAGCATCCCTATAGAATCATCGAAAATAGAGTTGGAAGGGACCTGCAAGACCATCTAATCCAGCCCCCTGCTCAACGTAGGACTCCAAGTCAGAGCATCCCTATAGAAAGATCGAAAATAGAGTTGGAAGGCACCTGCAAGGCCATCTAGTCCAGCCCCCTGCTCAACGCAGGACTCCAAGTCAGAGCATCCCTATAGAATGATTGAAAATAGGGTTGGAAGGCGCCTGCAAGACCATGTATTCCAACCCCGTCCTCAACGCAGGACTCCAAGTCAGAGCAGCCCTATAGAATCATTGGAAAGTAGGGTTGGAGGGGGCCTGCAAGGCCATCTAGTCCAGCCCCCTGCTCCAGGCAGGACTCCAGGTCAGAGCATCCCTATAGAATGATTGAAAATAGGGTTGGAAGTGGCCTGCAAGACCATCTAGTCCAGCCCCCTGCTCAACGCAGGACTCCAAGTCAGAGCATCCCTATAGAATTATCAAAAGTTAGGGTTGGAAGGCGCCTGCAGGACCATCTTCCAGTCCCCTGCTCAACGCAGGACTCCAAGTCAGAGCATCCCTACAGAATGATTGAAAATAGGGTTGGAAGGGTCCTGGAAGACCATCCAGTGCACCCCCTGCTCAACGCAGGACTCCAAGTCAGAGTATCCCTCTAGAATCATCGAAAATAGAGTTGGAAGGTGGCTGCAAGACCATCTAGGCCAGCCCCCTGCTCAATGAAGGACTCCAGGTCAGAGCATCCCTATAGAATGATGGAAAATAGGGTTGGAAGGCGCCTGCAAGACCATGTATTCCAACCCCCTGCGCAACGCAGGACTCCAAGTCAGAGCATCCCTATAGAATTATCAAAAGTTAGTGTTGGAAGTGGCCTGCAGGACCATCTTCCAGCCCCCTGCTCAACGCAGTACTCCAAGTCAGAGCATCCCTATAGAATGATTGAAAATAGGGTTGGAAGGGCCTGCAAGCCCATGTATTCCAACCCCGCGCTCAACGCAGGACTCCAAGTCAGAGCAGCCCTATATAATCATTGGAAAGTAGGGTTGGGGGGGCCTGCAAGGCTATCTAGTCTAAGCCCCTGCTCCAGGCAGGACTCCAGGTCAGAGCATCCCTATAGAATCATCGAAAATAGGGTTGGAAGGCACCTGCAAGACCATGTATTCCAACCCCGTGCTCAACGCAGGACTCCAAGTCACAGCATCCTTATCGAATCATCTGAAAGTAGGGCTGGAAGTGGCCTGCAAGGCCATCTAGTCCAACCCCCTGCTCAACGCAGGACTCAAAGTCAGAGCATCCCTATAGAATCATTTGAAAGTAGGGATGGAAGTGGCCTGCAAGACTATCTAATCCAGCCCCCTGCTCAACGCAGGACTCCAAGTCAGAGCATCCCTATAGAATAATCAAAAAGTAGGGTTGGAAGGGGCATGCAAGACCATCTAGTCCAACCCCCTGCTCAACGCAGGACTCCAAGTCAGAGCATCCCTAAGGAATCATCTGAAAGTAGGGTTGGAAGTGGCCTGCAAGACTATCTAATCCAGCCCCCTCCTCAACGTAGGACTCCAAGTCAGAGCATCCCTTTAGAATCATCAAAAATAGAGTTGGAAGGAACCTGCAAGACCATCTAGTCCAACCCCTTGCTCAACGCAGGACTCCAAATCAGAGCATCCCTATAGAATGATCGAAAATAGGGTTGGAAGGCGCCTGCAAGACCATGTATTCCAACCCCGTGCTCAACGCAGGACTCCAAGTCAGAGCATCCTTATCGAATCATCTGAAAGTAGGGTTGGAAGAAGCCTGCAAGACCATCTAGTCCAGCCCCCTGCTCAACGCAGGACTCCAAGTCAGAGCATCCCTATAGAATTATCAAAAGTTAGGGTTGGAAGTGGCCTCTAGGACCATCCAGGGCACCCCCTGCTCAACGCAGGACTCCAAGTCAGAGCATCCCTATAGAATGATTGAAAATAGGGTTGGAAGGGTCCTCCAAGACCATCCAGGGCACCCCCTGCTCAACGCAGGACTCCAAGTCAGAGTATCCCTCTAGAATCATCGAAAATAGAGTTGGAAGGGGCCTGCAAGACCATCTAGTCCAGCCCCCTGCTCAATGCAGGACTCCAAGACAGAGCATCCCTATAGAATCATCAAAAGGTAGGGTTGGAAGGCGGCTGCAAGACCATCTAGTCCAGCCCCCTGCTCAACGCAGGACTCCAAGTCAGAGCATCCCTATAGAATCATCGAAAATAGAGTTGGAAGGGACCTGCAAGACCATCTAGTCCAACCCCCTGCTCAACGCAGGACTCCAAGTCAGAGCATGCCTATAGAATCATCTGAAAGTAGGGTTGGAAGTGGCCTGCAAGACTATCTAATCCAGCCCCCTGCTCAACGTAGGACTCCAAGTCAGAGCATCCCTATAGAAAGATCGAAAATAGAGTTGGAAGGCGCCTGCAAGGCCATCTAGTCCAGCCCCCTGCTCAACGCAGGACTCCAAGTCAGAGCATCCCTATAGAATGATCGAAAATAGGGTTGGAAGGCGCCTGAAGACCATGTATTCCAACCCCGTGCTCAACGCAGGACTCCAAGTCAGAGCATCCTTATCGAATCATCTGAAAGTAGGGTTGGAAGTGGCCTGCAAGACTATCTAATCCAGCCCCCTGCTCAACGTAGGACTCCAAGTCAGAGCATCCCTATAGAAAGATCGAAAATAGAGTTGGAAGGCGCCTGCAAGGCCATCTAGTCCAGCCCCCTGCTCAACGCAGGACTCCAAGTCAGAGCATCCCTATAGAATGATTGAAAATAGGGTTGGAAGGTGCCTGCAAGACCATGTATTCCAACCCCGTCCTCAACGCAGGACTCCAAGTCAGAGCAGCCCTATAGTATCATTGGAAAGTAGGGTTGGAGGGGGCCTGCAAGGCCATCTAGTCCAGCCCCCTGCTCCAGGCAGGACTCCAGGTCAGAGTATACCTCTAGAATCATCGAAAATAGAGTTGGAAGGGGCCTGCAAGACCATCTAGTCCAGCCCCCACCTCAATGCAGGACTCCAAGACAGAGCATCCCTATAGAATCATCAAAAGGTAGGGTTGGAAGGCGGCTGCAAGACCATATCGTCCAGCCCCCTGCTCAACGCAGGACTCCAAGTCAGAGCATCCCTATAGAATCATCGAAAATACAGATGGAAGGGATCTGCAAGACCATCTAGTCCAACCCCTTGCTCAACGCAGGACTCCAAGCCAGAGCATCCCTATAGAATGATCTAAAATAGGGGTGGAAGGGGCCTGCAAGACCATCTAGTCTAACCCCCTGCTCAACGCAGGACTCCAAGTCAGAGTATCCCTCTAGAATCATCGAAAATAGAGTTGGAAGGGGCCTGCAAGACCATCTAGTCCAACCCCCTGCTCAACGCAGGACTCCAAGTCAGAGCATCCTTATCGAATCATCTGAAAGTAGGGCTGGAAGTGGCCTGCAAGGCCATCTAGTCCAACCCCCTGCTCAACGCAGGACTCCAAGTCAGAGCATCCCTATAGAATCATCTGAAAGTAGGGTTGGAAGTGGCCTGCAAGACTATCTAATCCAGCCCCCTGCTCAACGCAGGACTCCAAGTCAGAGCATCCCTATAGAATAATCAAAAAGTAGGGTTGGAAGGGGCCTGCAAGACCATCTAGTCCAACCCCCTGCTCAACGCAGGACTCCAAGTCAGAGTTTCCCTATAGAATGATCGAAAATAGGGTTGGAAGGGGCCTGCAAGAGCATCTAGTCCAACCCCCTGCTCAACGCAGTACTCCAAGTCAGAGCATCCCTAGGGAATCATCTGAAAGTAGGGTTGGAAGTGGCCTGCAAGACCATCTAGTCCAACCCCCTGCTCAACGCAGGACTCCAAGTCAGAGCATCCCTATAGAATTATCAAAAGTTAGGGTTGGAAGGCGCCTGCAGGACCATCTTCCAGCCCCCTGCTCAACGCAGGACTCCAAGTCAGAGCATCCCTATAGAATCATCGAAAATAGAGTTGGAAGGGACCTGCAAGACCATCTAATCCAGCCCCCTGCTCAACGTAGGACTCCAAGTCAGAGCATCCCTATAGAAAGATCGAAAATAGAGTTGGAAGGCGCCTGCAAGGCCATCTAGTCCAGCCCCCTGCTCAACGCAGGACTCCAAGTCAGAGCATCCCTATAGAATGATTGAAAATAGGGTTGGAAGGCGCCTGCAAGACCATGTATTCCAACCCCGTCCTCAACGCAGGACTCCAAGTCAGAGCAGCCCTATAGAATCATTGGAAAGTAGGGTTGGAGGGGGCCTGCAAGGCCATCTAGTCCAGCCCCCTGCTCAACGCAGGACTCCAGGTCAGAGCATCCCTATAGAATGATCGAAAATAGGGTTGGAAGTGGCCTGCAAGACCATCTAGTCCAGCCCCCTGCTCAACGCAGGACTCCAAGTCAGAGCATCCCTATAGAATTATCAAAAGTTAGGGTTGGAAGGCGCCTGCAGGACCATCTTCCAGTCCCCTGCTCAACGCAGGACTCCAAGTCAGAGCATCCCTACAGAATGATTGAAAATAGGGTTGGAAGGGTCCTGGAAGACCATCCAGTGCACCCCCTGCTCAACGCAGGACTCCAAGACAGAGTATCCCTCTAGAATCATCGAAAATAGAGTTGGAAGGCGGCTGCAAGACCATCTAGTCCAGCCAACTGCTCAACGCAGGACTCCAAGTCAGAGCATCCCTATAGAATGATCTAAAATAGGGGTGGAAGGGGCCTGCAAGACCATCTAGTCTAACCCCCTGCTCAATGCAGGACTCTAAGAGCATCCGTATAGAATCATCTGAAAGTACGGTTGGAAGGGGCCTACAAGACCATCTAGTCCAACCCCTTGCTCAACACAGGACTCCGAGTCAGAGCATCCCTATAGAATGATCGAAAATAGGGTTGGAAGGCGCCTGCAAGACCATGTATTCCAACCCCGTGCTCAACGCAGGACTCCAAGTCAGAGCATCCTTATCGAATCATCTGAAAGTAGGGTTGGAAGTGGCCTGCAAGACCATCTAGTCCAGCCCCCTGCTCAACGCAGGACTCCAAGTCAGAGCATCCCTATAGAATTATCAAAAGTTAGGGTTGGAAGGCGCCTGCAGGAACATCTTCCAGCCCCCTGCTCAACGCAGGACTCCAAGTCAGAGCATCCCTATAGAATCATGGAAAATAGGGTTGGAAGGCGCCTGCAAGACGATGTATTCCAACCCCCTGCTCAACGCAGGACTCCAAGTCAGAGCATGCCTATAGAATTATGAAAAGTTAGGGTTGGAAGTGGCCTGCAGGACCATCTTCCAGCCCCCTGCTCAACGCAGGACTCCAAGTCAGAGCATCCCTATAGAATCATCGAAAATAGAATTGGAAGGGACCTGCAAGACCATCTAGTCCAACCCCCTGCTCAACGCAGGACTCCAAGTCAGAGCATCCCTATAGAATCATCTGAAAGTAGGGTTGGAAGTGGCCTGCAAGACCATCTAATCCAGCCCCCTGCTCAACGTAGGACTCCAAGTCAGAGCATCCCTATAGAAAGATCGAAAATAGAGTTGGAAGGCGCCTGCAAGGCCATCTAGTCCAGCCCCCTGCTCAACGCAGGACTCCAAGTCAGAGCATCCCTATAGAATGATTGAAAATAGGGTTGGAAGGCGCCTGCAAGACCATGTATTCCAACCCCGTCCTCAACGCAGGACTCCAAGTCAGAGCAGCCCTATAGAATCATTGGAAAGTAGGGTTGGAGGGGGGCTGCAAGGCCATCTAGTCCAGCCCCCTGCTCCAGGCAGGACTCCAGGTCAGAGCATCCCTATAGAATGATCGAAAATAGGGTTGGAAGTGGCCTGCAAGACCATCTAGTCCAGCCCCCTGCTCAACGCAGGACTCCAAGTCAGAGCATCCCTATAGAATTATCAAAAGTTAGGGTTGGAAGGCGCCTGCAGGACCATCTTCCAGCCCCCTGCTCAACGCAGGACTCCAAGTCAGAGCATCCCTATAGAATCATGGAAAATAGGGTTGGAAGGCGCCTGCAAGACGATGTATTCCAACCCCCTGCTCAACGCAGGACTCCAAGTCAGAGCATGCCTATAGAATTATCAAAAGTTAGGGTTGGAAGTGGCCTGCAGGACCATCTTCCAGCCCCCTGCTCAACGCAGTACTCCAAGTCAGAGCATCCCTATAGAATGATTGAAAATAGGGTTGGAAGGGGCCTGCAAGACCATGTATTCCAACCCCGTGCTCAACGCAGGACTCCAAGTCAGAGCAGCCCTATAGAATCATTGGAAAGTAGGGTTGGGGGGAGCCTGCAAGGCCATCTAGTCCAAGCCCCTGCTCCAGGCAGGACTCCAGGTCAGAGCATCCCTATAGAATGATCGAAAATAGGGTTGGAAGGCGCCTGCAAGACCATGTATTCCAACCCCGTGCTCAACGCAGGACTCCAAGTCAGAGCATCCTTATCGAAACATCTGAAAGTAGGGCTGGAAGTGGCCTGCAAGGCCATCTAGTCCAACCCCCTGCTTCACGCAGGACTCCAAGTCAGAGCATCCCTATAGAATCATCTGAAAGTAGGGTTGGAAGTGGTCTGCAAGACTATGTAATCCAGCCCCCTGCTCAACGCAGGACTCCAAGTCAGAGCATCCCTATAGAATCATCAAAAGGTAGGGTTGGAAGGCGGCTGCAAGACCATCTAGTCCAGCCCCCTGCTCAGCGCAGGACTCCAAGTCAGAGCATCCCTATAGAACCATCGAAAATAGAGTTGGAAGGGACCTGCAAGACCATCTAGTCCAACCCCTTGCTCAACGCAGGACTCCAAGCCAGAGCATCCCTATAGAATGATCTAAAATAGGGGTGGAAGGGGCCTGCAAGACCATCTAGTCTAACCCCCTGCTCAATGCAGGACTCTAAGAGCATCCGTATAGAATCATCTGAAAGTAGGGTTGGAAGGGGCCTGCAAGACTATCTAATCCAGCCCCCTGCTCAACGCAGGACTCCAAGTCAGAGCATCCCTAAGGAATCATCTGAAAGTAGGGTTGGAAGTGGCCTGCAAGACCATGTATTCCAACCCCCTGCGCAACGCAGGACTCCAAGTCAGAGCATCCCTATAGAATTATCAAAAGTTAGTGTTGGAAGTGGCCTGCAGGACCATCTTCCAGCCCCCTGCTCAACGCAGTACTCCAAGTCAGAGCATCCCTATAGAATGATTGAAAATAGGGTTGGAAGGGCCTGCAAGACCATGTATTCCAACCCCGCGCTCAACGCAGGACTCCAAGTCAGAGCAGCCCTATATAATCATTGGAAAGTAGGGTTGGGGGGGCCTGCAAGGCTATCTAGTCTAAGCCCCTGCTCCAGGCAGGACTCCAGGTCAGAGCATCCCTATAGAATCATCGAAAATAGGGTTGGAAGGCACCTGCAAGACCATGTATTCCAACCCCGTGCTCAACGCAGGACTCCAAGTCAGAGCATCCTTATCGAATCATCTGAAAGTAGGGCTGGAAGTGGCCTGCAAGGCCATCTAGTCCAACCCCCTGCTCAACGCAGGACTCAAAGTCAGAGCATCCCTATAGAATCATTTGAAAGTAGGGATGGAAGTGGCCTGCAAGACTATCTAATCCAGCCCCCTGCTCAACGCAGGACTCCAAGTCAGAGCATCCCTATAGAATAATCAAAAAGTAGGGTTGGAAGGGGCATGCAAGACCATCTAGTCCAACCCCCTGCTCAACGCAGGACTCCAAGTCAGAGCATCCCTAAGGAATCATCTGAAAGTAGGGTTGGAAGGGGCCTGCAAGACTATCTAATCCAGCCCCCTCCTCAACGTAGGACTCCAAGTCAGAGCATCCCTTTAGAATCATCAAAAATAGAGTTGGAAGGAACCTGCAAGACCATCTAGTCCAACCCCTTGCTCAACGCAGGACTCCAAATCAGAGCATCCCTATAGAATGATCGAAAATAGGGTTGGAAGACGCCTGCAAGACCATGTATTCCAACCCCGTGCTCAACGCAGGACTCCAAGTCAGAGCATCCTTATCGAATCATCTGAAAGTAGGGTTGGAAGAAGCCTGCAAGACCATCTAGTCCAGCCCCCTGCTCAACACAGGACTCCAAGTCAGAGCATCCCTATAGAATTATCAAAAGTTAGGGTTGGAAGTGGCCTGCAGGACCATCCAGGGCACCCCCTGCTCAACGCAGGACTCCAAGTCAGAGCATCCCTATAGAATGATTGAAAATAGGGTTGGAAGGGTCCTCCAAGACCATCCAGGGCACCCCCTGCTCAACGCAGGACTCCAAGTCAGAGTATCCCTCTAGAATCATCGAAAATAGAGTTGGAAGGGGCCTGCAAGACCATCTAGTCCAGCCCCCTGCTCAATGCAGGACTCCAAGACAGAGCATCCCTATAGAATCATCAAAAGGTAGGGTTGGAAGGCGGCTGCAAGACCATCTAGTCCAGCCCCCTGCTCAACGCAGGACTCCAAGTCAGAGCATCCCTATAGAATCATCGAAAATAGAGTTGGAAGGGACCTGCAAGACCATCTAGTCCAACCCCCTGCTCAACGCAGGACTCCAAGTCAGAGCATCCCTATAGAATCATCTGAAAGTAGGGTTGGAAGTGGCCTGCAAGACTATCTAATCCAGCCCCCTGCTCAACGTAGGACTCCAAGTCAGAGCATCCCTATAGAAAGATCGAAAATAGAGTTGGAAGGCGCCTGCAAGGCCATCTAGTCCAGCCCCCTGCTCAACGCAGGACTCCAAGTCAGAGCATCCCTATAGAATGATCGAAAATAGGGTTGGAAGGCGCCTGAAGACCATGTATTCCAACCCCGTGCTCAACGCAGGACTCCAAGTCAGAGCATCCTTATCGAATCATCTGAAAGTAGGGTTGGAAGTGGCCTGCAAGACTATCTAATCCAGCCCCCTGCTCAACGTAGGACTCCAAGTCAGAGCATCCCTATAGAAAGATCGAAAATAGAGTTGGAAGGCGCCTGCAAGGCCATCTAGTCCAGCCCCCTGCTCAACGCAGGACTACAAGTCAGAGCATCCCTATAGAATGATTGAAAATAGGGTTGGAAGGTGCCTGCAAGACCATGTATTCCAACCCCGTCCTCAACGCAGGACTCCAAGTCAGAGCAGCCCTATAGTATCATTGGAAAGTAGGGTTGGAGGGGGCCTGCAAGGCCATCTAGTCCAGCCCCCTGCTCCAGGCAGGACTCCAGGTCAGAGTATACCTCTAGAATCATCGAAAATAGAGTTGGAAGGGGCCTGCAAGACCATCTAGTCCAGCCCCCACCTCAATGCAGGACTCCAAGACAGAGCATCCCTATAGAATCATCAAAAGGTAGGGTTGGAAGGCGGCTGCAAGACCATATCGTCCAGCCCCCTGCTCAACGCAGGACTCCAAGTCAGAGCATCCCTATAGAATCATCGAAAATACAGATGGAAGGGATCTGCAAGACCATCTAGTCCAACCCCTTGCTCAACGCAGGACTCCAAGCCAGAGCATCCCTATAGAATGATCTAAAATAGGGGTGGAAGGGGCCTGCAAGACCATCTAGTCTAACCCCCTGCTCAACGCAGGACTCCAAGTCAGAGTATCCCTCTAGAATCATCGAAAATAGAGTTGGAAGGGGCCTGCAAGACCATCTAGTCCAACCCCCTGCTCAACGCAGGACTCCAAGTCAGAGCATCCTTATCGAATCATCTGAAAGTAGGGCTGGAAGTGGCCTGCAAGGCCATCTAGTCCAACCCCCTGCTCAACGCAGGACTCCAAGTCAGAGCATCCCTATAGAATCATCTGAAAGTAGGGTTGGAAGTGGCCTGCAAGACTATCTAATCCAGCCCCCTGCTCAACGCAGGACTCCAAGTCAGAGCATCCCTATAGAATAATCAAAAAGTAGGGTTGGAAGGGGCCTGCAAGACCATCTAGTCCAACCCCCTGCTCAACGCAGGACTCCAAGTCAGAGTTTCCCTATAGAATGATCGAAAATAGGGTTGGAAGGGGCCTGCAAGAGCATCTAGTCCAACCCCCTGCTCAACGCAGTACTCCAAGTCAGAGCATCCCTAGGGAATCATCTGAAAGTAGGGTTGGAAGTGGCCTGCAAGACCATCTAGTCCAACCCCCTGCTCAACGCAGGACTCCAAGTCAGAGCATCCCTATAGAATTATCAAAAGTTAGGGTTGGAAGGCGCCTGCAGGACCATCTTCCAGCCCCCTGCTCAACGCAGGACTCCAAGTCAGAGCATCCCTATAGAATCATCGAAAATAGAGTTGGAAGGGACCTGCAAGACCATCTAATCCAGCCCCCTGCTCAACGTAGGACTCCAAGTCAGAGCATCCCTATAGAAAGATCGAAAATAGAGTTGGAAGGCGCCTGCAAGGCCATCTAGTCCAGCCCCCTGCTCAACGCAGGACTCCAAGTCAGAGCATCCCTATAGAATGATTGAAAATAGGGTTGGAAGGCGCCTGCAAGACCATGTATTCCAACCCCGTCCTCAACGCAGGACTCCAAGTCAGAGCAGCCCTATAGAATCATTGGAAAGTAGGGTTGGAGGGGGCCTGCAAGGCCATCTAGTCCAGCCCCCTGCTCAACGCAGGACTCCAGGTCAGAGCATCCCTATAGAATGATCGAAAATAGGGTTGGAAGTGGCCTGCAAGACCATCTAGTCCAGCCCCCTGCTCAACGCAGGACTCCAAGTCAGAGCATCCCTATAGAATTATCAAAAGTTAGGGTTGGAAGGC
This sequence comes from Heloderma suspectum, assembly GCF_057233095.1. NCBI lineage: Eukaryota > Metazoa > Chordata > Lepidosauria > Squamata > Helodermatidae > Heloderma > Heloderma suspectum. Next base: position 51,524,491 of record NC_139475.1, read on the forward strand.
GCCTGCAGGACCATCTTCCAGTCCCCTGCTCAACGCAGGACTCCAAGTCAGAGCATCCCTACAGAATGATTGAAAATAGGGTTGGAAGGGTCCTGGAAGACCATCCAGTGCACCCCCTGCTCAACGCAGGACTCCAAGACAGAGTATCCCTCTAGAATCATCGAAAATAGAGTTGGAAGGCGGCTGCAAGACCATCTAGTCCAGCCAACTGCTCAACGCAGGACTCCAAGTCAGAGCATCCCTATAGAATGATCTAAAATAGGGGTGGAAGGGGCCTGCAAGACCATCTAGTCTAACCCCCTGCTCAATGCAGGACTCTAAGAGCATCCGTATAGAATCATCTGAAAGTACGGTTGGAAGGGGCCTACAAGACCATCTAGTCCAACCCCTTGCTCAACACAGGACTCCGAGTCAGAGCATCCCTATAGAATGATCGAAAATAGGGTTGGAAGGCGCCTGCAAGACCATGTATTCCAACCCCGTGCTCAACGCAGGACTCCAAGTCAGAGCATCCTTATCGAATCATCTGAAAGTAGGGTTGGAAGTGGCCTGCAAGACCATCTAGTCCAGCCCCCTGCTCAACGCAGGACTCCAAGTCAGAGCATCCCTATAGAATTATCAAAAGTTAGGGTTGGAAGGCGCCTGCAGGAACATCTTCCAGCCCCCTGCTCAACGCAGGACTCCAAGTCAGAGCATCCCTATAGAATCATGGAAAATAGGGTTGGAAGGCGCCTGCAAGACGATGTATTCCAACCCCCTGCTCAACGCAGGACTCCAAGTCAGAGCATGCCTATAGAATTATGAAAAGTTAGGGTTGGAAGTGGCCTGCAGGACCATCTTCCAGCCCCCTGCTCAACGCAGGACTCCAAGTCAGAGCATCCCTATAGAATCATCGAAAATAGAATTGGAAGGGACCTGCAAGACCATCTAGTCCAACCCCCTGCTCAACGCAGGACTCCAAGTCAGAGCATCCCTATAGAATCATCTGAAAGTAGGGTTGGAAGTGGCCTGCAAGACCATCTAATCCAGCCCCCTGCTCAACGTAGGACTCCAAGTCAGAGCATCCCTATAGAAAGATCGAAAATAGAGTTGGAAGGCGCCTGCAAGGCCATCTAGTCCAGCCCCCTGCTCAACGCAGGACTCCAAGTCAGAGCATCCCTATAGAATGATTGAAAATAGGGTTGGAAGGCGCCTGCAAGACCATGTATTCCAACCCCGTCCTCAACGCAGGACTCCAAGTCAGAGCAGCCCTATAGAATCATTGGAAAGTAGGGTTGGAGGGGGGCTGCAAGGCCATCTAGTCCAGCCCCCTGCTCCAGGCAGGACTCCAGGTCAGAGCATCCCTATAGAATGATCGAAAATAGGGTTGGAAGTGGCCTGCAAGACCATCTAGTCCAGCCCCCTGCTCAACGCAGGACTCCAAGTCAGAGCATCCCTATAGAATTATCAAAAGTTAGGGTTGGAAGGCGCCTGCAGGACCATCTTCCAGCCCCCTGCTCAACGCAGGACTCCAAGTCAGAGCATCCCTATAGAATCATGGAAAATAGGGTTGGAAGGCGCCTGCAAGACGATGTATTCCAACCCCCTGCTCAACGCAGGACTCCAAGTCAGAGCATGCCTATAGAATTATCAAAAGTTAGGGTTGGAAGTGGCCTGCAGGACCATCTTCCAGCCCCCTGCTCAACGCAGTACTCCAAGTCAGAGCATCCCTATAGAATGATTGAAAATAGGGTTGGAAGGGGCCTGCAAGACCATGTATTCCAACCCCGTGCTCAACGCAGGACTCCAAGTCAGAGCAGCCCTATAGAATCATTGGAAAGTAGGGTTGGGGGGAGCCTGCAAGGCCATCTAGTCCAAGCCCCTGCTCCAGGCAGGACTCCAGGTCAGAGCATCCCTATAGAATGATCGAAAATAGGGTTGGAAGGCGCCTGCAAGACCATGTATTCCAACCCCGTGCTCAACGCAGGACTCCAAGTCAGAGCGTCCTTATCGAAACATCTGAAAGTAGGGCTGGAAGTGGCCTGCAAGGCCATCTAGTCCAACCCCCTGCTTCACGCAGGACTCCAAGTCAGAGCATCCCTATAGAATCATCTGAAAGTAGGGTTGGAAGTGGTCTGCAAGACTATGTAATCCAGCCCCCTGCTCAACGCAGGACTCCAAGTCAGAGCATCCCTATAGAATCATCAAAAGGTAGGGTTGGAAGGCGGCTGCAAGACCATCTAGTCCAGCCCCCTGCTCAGCGCAGGACTCCAAGTCAGAGCATCCCTATAGAACCATCGAAAATAGAGTTGGAAGGGACCTGCAAGACCATCTAGTCCAACCCCTTGCTCAACGCAGGACTCCAAGCCAGAGCATCCCTATAGAATGATCTAAAATAGGGGTGGAAGGGGCCTGCAAGACCATCTAGTCTAACCCCCTGCTCAATGCAGGACTCTAAGAGCATCCGTATAGAATCATCTGAAAGTACGGTTGGAAGGGGCCTGCAAGACCATCTAGTCCAACCCCTTGCTCAACGCAGGACTCCGAGTCAGAGCATCCCTATACAATGAACCAAAATAGGGTTGGAAGGGGCCGGCAAGACCATCTAGTCCAGCCCTCTGCTCAACGCAGGACTCCAAGTCATAGTTTCCCTATAGAATGATCGAAAATAGGGTTGGAAGGGGCCTGCAAGACCATCTAGTCCAACCCCCTGCTCAACGCAGGACTCCAAGTCAGAGTTTCCCTATAGAATGATGGAAAATAGGGTTGGAAGGGTCCTCCAAGACCATCTAGTCCAACCCCCTGCTCAACGCAGGACTCCAAGTCAGAGCATCCCTATAGAATCATCTGAAAGTAGGGTTGGAAGTGGCCTGCAAGACTATCTAATCCAGCCCCCTGCTCAACGCAGGACTCCAAGTCAGAGCATCCCTATAGAATAATCAAAAAGTAGGGTTGGAAGGGGCCTGCAAGACCATCTAGTCCAACCCCCTGCTCAACGCAGGACTCCAAGTCAGAGTTTCCCTATAGAATGATCGAAAACAGGGTTGGAAGGGGCCTGCAAGAGCATCTAGTCCAACCCCCTGCTCAACGCAGGACTCCAAGTCAGAGCATCCCTAAGGAATCATCTGAAAGTAGGGTTGGAAGTGGCCTGCAAGACCATCTAGTCCAACCCCCTGCTCAACGCAGGACTCCAAGTCAGAGCATCCCTATAGAATTATCAAAAGTTAGGGTTGGAAGGCGCCTGCAGGACTATCTTCCAGCCCCCTGCTCAACGCAGGACTCCAAGTCAGAGCATCCCTATAGAATCATCGAAAATAGAGTTGGAAGGGACCTGCAAGACCATCTAATCCAGCCCCCTGCTCAACGTAGGACTCCAAGTCAGAGCATCCCTATAGAAAGATCGAAAATAGAGTTGGAAGGCGCCTGCAAGGCCATCTAGTCCAGCCCCCTGCTCAACGCAGGACTCCAAGTCAGAGCATCCCTATAGAATGATTGAAAATAGGGTTGGAAGGCGCCTGCAAGACCATGTATTCCAACCCCGTCCTCAACGCAGGACTCCAAGTCAGAGCAGCCCTATAGAATCATTGGAAAGTAGGGTTGGAGGGGGCCTGCAAGGCCATCTAGTCCAGCCCCCTGCTCCAGGCAGGACTCCAGGTCAGAGCATCCCTATAGAATGATTGAAAATAGGGTTGGAAGTGGCCTGCAAGACCATCTAGTCCAGCCCCCTGCTCAACGCAGGACTCCAAGTCAGAGCATCCCTATAGAATTATCAAAAGTTAGGGTTGGAAGGCGCCTGCAGGACCATCTTCCAGTCCCCTGCTCAACGCAGGACTCCAAGTCAGAGCATCCCTACAGAATGATTGAAAATAGGGTTGGAAGGGTCCTGGAAGACCATCCAGTGCACCCCCTGCTCAACGCAGGACTCCAAGACAGAGTATCCCTCTAGAATCATCGAAAATAGAGTTGGAAGGCGGCTGCAAGACCATCTAGTCCAGCCAACTGCTCAACGCAGGACTCCAAGTCAGAGCATCCCTATAGAATGATCTAAAATAGGGGTGGAAGGGGCCTGCAAGACCATCTAGTCTAACCCCCTGCTCAATGCAGGACTCTAAGAGCATCCGTATAGAATCATCTGAAAGTACGGTTGGAAGGGGCCTACAAGACCATCTAGTCCAACCCCTTGCTCAACACAGGACTCCGAGTCAGAGCATCCCTATAGAATGATCGAAAATAGGGTTGGAAGGCGCCTGCAAGACCATGTATTCCAACCCCGTGCTCAACGCAGGACTCCAAGTCAGAGCATCCTTATCGAATCATCTGAAAGTAGGGTTGGAAGTGGCCTGCAAGACCATCTAGTCCAGCCCCCTGCTCAACGCAGGACTCCAAGTCAGAGCATCCCGATAGAATTATCAAAAGTTAGGGTTGGAAGGCGCCTGCAGGACCATCTTCCAGCCCCCTGCTCAACGCAGGACTCCAAGTCAGAGCATCCCTATAGAATCATGGAAAATAGGGTTGGAAGGCGCCTGCAAGACGATGTATTCCAACCCCCTGCTCAACGCAGGACTCCAAGTCAGAGCATGCCTATAGAATTATCAAAAGTTAGGGTTGGAAGTGGCCTGCAGGACCATCTTCCAGCCCCCTGCTCAACGCAGGACTCCAAGTCAGAGCATCCCTATAGAATCATCGAAAATAGAATTGGAAGGGACCTGCAAGACCATCTAGTCCAACCCCCTGCTCAACGCAGGACTCCAAGTCAGAGCATCCCTATAGAATCATCTGAAAGTGGGGTTGGAAGTGGCCTGCAAGACCATCTAATCCAGCCCCCTGCTCAACGTAGGACTCCAAGTCAGAGCATCCCTATAGAAAGATCGAAAATAGAGTTGGAAGGCTCCTGCAAGGCCATCTAGTCCAGCCCCCTGCTCAACGCAGGACTCCAAGTCAGAGCATCCCTATAGAATGATTGAAAATAGGGTTGGAAGGCGCCTGCAAGACCATGTATTCCAACCCCGTCCTCAACGCAGGACTCCAAGTCAGAGCAGCCCTATAGAATCATTGGAAAGTAGGGTTGGAGGGGGGCTGCAAGGCCATCTAGTCCAGCCCCCTGCTCCAGGCAGGACTCCAGGTCAGAGCATCCCTATAGAATGATCGAAAATAGGGTTGGAAGTGGCCTGCAAGACCATCTAGTCCAGCCCCCTGCTCAACGCAGGACTCCAAGTCAGAGCATCCCTATAGAATTATCAAAAGTTAGGGTTGGAAGGCGCCTGCAGGACCATCTTCCAGCCCCCTGCTCAACGCAGGACTCCAAGTCAGAGCATCCCTATAGAATCATGGAAAATAGGGTTGGAAGGCGCCTGCAAGACGATGTATTCCAACCCCCTGCTCAACGCAGGACTCCAAGTCAGAGCATGCCTATAGAATTATCAAAAGTTAGGGTTGGAAGTGGCCTGCAGGACCATCTTCCAGCCCCCTGCTCAACGCAGTACTCCAAGTCAGAGCATCCCTATAGAATGATTGAAAATAGGGTTGGAAGGGGCCTGCAAGACCATGTATTCCAACCCCGTGCTCAACGCAGGACTCCAAGTCAGAGCAGCCCTATAGAATCATTGGAAAGTAGGGTTGGGGGGAGCCTGCAAGGCCATCTAGTCCAAGTCCCTGCTCCAGGCAGGACTCCAGGTCAGAGCATCCCTATAGAATGATCGAAAATAGGGTTGGAAGGCGCCTGCAAGACCATGTATTCCAACCCCGTGCTCAACGCAGGACTCCAAGTCAGAGCATCCTTATCGAAACATCTGAAAGTAGGGCTGGAAGTGGCCTGCAAGGCCATCTAGTCCAACCCCCTGCTTCACGCAGGACTCCAAGTCAGAGCATCCCTATAGAATCATCTGAAAGTAGGGTTGGAAGTGGTCTGCAAGACTATGTAATCCAGCCCCCTGCTCAACGCAGGACTCCAAGTCAGAGCATCCCTATAGAATCATCAAAAGGTAGGGTTGGAAGGCGGCTGCAAGACCATCTAGTCCAGCCCCCTGCTCAGCGCAGGACTCCAAGTCAGAGCATCCCTATAGAACCACCGAAAATAGAGTTGGAAGGGACCTGCAAGACCATCTAGTCCAACCCCTTGCTCAACGCAGGACTCCAAGCCAGAGCATCCCTATAGAATGATCTAAAATAGGGGTGGAAGGGGCCTGCAAGACCATCTAGTCTAACCCCCTGCTCAATGCAGGACTCTAAGAGCATCCGTATAGAATCATCTGAAAGTACGGTTGGAAGGGGCCTGCAAGACCATCTAGTCCAACCCCTTGCTCAACGCAGGACTCCGAGTCAGAGCATCCCTATACAATGAACCAAAATAGGGTTGGAAGGGGCCGGCAAGACCATCTAGTCCAGCCCTCTGCTCAACGCAGGACTCCAAGTCATAGTTTCCCTATAGAATGATCGAAAATAGGGTTGGAAGGGGCCTGCAAGACCATCTAGTCCAACCCCCTGCTCAACGCAGGACTCCAAGTCAGAGTTTCCCTATAGAATGATCGAAAATAGGGTTGGAAGGGGCCTGCAAGACCATCTAGTCCAACCCCCTGCTCAACGCAGGACTCCAAGTCAGAGCATCCCTATAGAATGATGGAAAATAGGGTTGGAAGGGTCCTCCAAGACCATCCAGGGCACCCCCTGCTCAACGCAGGACTCCAAGTCAGAGTATCCCTCTAGAATCATCGAAAATAGAGTTGGAAGGGGCCTGCAAGACCATCTAGTCCAACCCCCTGCTCAATGCAGGACTCCAAGACAGAGCATCCCTATAGAATCATCAAAAGGTAGGGTTGGAAGGCGGCTGCAAGACCATCTAGTCCAGCCCCTTGCTCAACGTAGGACACCAAGTCAGAGCATCCCTATAGAATCATCGAAAATAGAGTTGGAAGGGACCTGCAAGACCATCTAGTCCAACCCTCTGCTCAACGCAGGACTCCAAGTCAGAGCATCCCTATAGAATCATCTGAAAGTAGGGTTGGAAGTGGCCTGCAAGACTATCTAATCCAGCCCCCTGCTCAACGTAGGACTCCAAGTCAGAGCATCCCTATAGAAAGATCGAAAATAGAGTTGGAAGGCGCCTGCAAGGCCATCTAGTCCAGCCCCCTGCTCAACGCAGGACTCCGAGTCAGAGCATCCCTATAGAATGATCGAAAATAGGGTTGGAAGGCGCCTGCAAGACCATGTATTCCAACCCCGTGCTCAACGCAGGACTCCAAGTCAGAGCATCCTTATCGAATCATCTGAAAGTAGGGTTGGAAGTGGCCTGCAAGACCATCTAGTCCAGCCCCCTGCTCAACGCAGGACTCCAAGTCAGAGCATCCCTATAGAATTATCAAAAGTTAGGGTTGGAAGGCGCCTGCAGGACCATCTTCCAGCCCCCTGCTCAACGCAGGACTCCAAGTCAGAGCATCCCTATAGAATCATGGAAAATAGGGTTGGAAGGCGCCTGCAAGACGATGTATTCCAACCCCCTGCTCAACGCAGGACTCCAAGTCAGAGCATGCCTATAGAATTATCAAAAGTTAGGGTTGGAAGTGGCCTGCAGGACCATCTTCCAGCCCCCTGCTCAACGCAGGACTCCAAGTCAGAGCATCCCTATAGAATCATCTAAAATAGAGTTGGAAGGGACCTGCAAGACCATCTAGTCCAACCCCCTGCTCAACGCAGGACTCCAAGTCAGAGCATCCCTATAGAATCATCTGAAAGTAGGGTTGGAAGTGGCCTGCAAGACCATCTAATCCAGCCCCCTGCTCAACGTAGGACTCCAAGTCAGAGCATCCCTATAGAAAGATCGAAAATAGAGTTGGAAGGCGCCTGCAAGGCCATCTAGTCCAGCCCCCTGCTCAACGCAGGACTCCAAGTCAGAGCATCCCTATAGAATGATTGAAAATAGGGTTGGAAGGCGCCTGCAAGACCATGTATTCCAACCCCGTCCTCAATGCAGGACTCCAAGTCAGAGCATCCCTATAGAATCATTGGAAAGTAGGGTTGGAGGGGGCCTGCAAGGCCATCTAGTCCAGCCCCCTGCTCCAGGCAGGACTCCAGGTCAGAGCATCCCTATAGAATGATCGAAAATAGGGTTGGAAGTGGCCTGCAAGACCATCTAGTCCAGCCCCCTGCTCAACGCAGGACTCCAAGTCAGAGCATGCCTATAGAATTATCAAAAGTTAGGGTTGGAAGTGGCCTGCAGGACCATCTTCCTGCCCCCTGCTCAACGCAGTACTCCAAGTCAGAGCATCCCTATAGAATGATTGAAAATAGGGTTGGAAGGGGCCTGCAAGACCATGTATTCCAACCCCGTGCTCAACGCAGGACTCCAAGTCAGAGCAGCCCTATAGAATCATTGGAAAGTAGGGTTGGGGGGAGCCTGCAAGGCCATCTAGTCCAAGCCCCTGCTCCAGGCAGGACTCCAGGTCAGAGCATCCCTATAGAATGATCGAAAATAGGGTTGGAAGGCGCCTGCAAGACCATGTATTCCAACCCCGTGCTCAACGCAGGACTCCAAGTCAGAGCATCCTTATCGAAACATCTGAAAGTAGGGCTGGAAGTGGCCTGCAAGGCCATCTAGTCCAACCCCCTGCTTCACGCAGGACTCCAAGTCAGAGCATCCCTATAGAATCATCTGAAAGTAGGGTTGGAAGTGGTCTGCAAGACTATGTAATCCAGCCCCCTGCTCAACGCAGGACTCCAAGTCAGAGCATCCCTATAGAATCATCAAAAGGTAGGGTTGGAAGGCGGCTGCAAGACCATCTAGTCCAGCCCCCTGCTCAGCGCAGGACTCCAAGTCAGAGCATCCCTATAGAACCATCGAAAATAGAGTTGGAAGGGACCTGCAAGACCATCTAGTCCAACCCCTTGCTCAACGCAGGACTCCAAGCCAGAGCATCCCTATAGAATGATCTAAAATAGGGGTGGAAGGGGCCTGCAAGACCATCTAGTCTAACCCCCTGCTCAATGCAGGACTCTAAGAGCATCCGTATAGAATCATCTGAAAGTACGGTTGGAAGGGGCCTGCAAGACCATCTAGTCCAACCCCTTGCTCAACGCAGGACTCCGAGTCAGAGCATCCCTATACAATGAACCAAAATAGGGTTGGAAGGGGCCGGCAAGACCATCTAGTCCAGCCCTCTGCTCAACGCAGGACTCCAAGTCATAGTTTCCCTATAGAATGATCGAAAATAGGGTTGGAAGGGGCCTGCAAGACCATCTAGTCCAACCCCCTGCTCAACGCAGGACTCCAAGTCAGAGTTTCCCTATAGAATGATCGAAAATAGGGTTGGAAGGGGCCTGCAAGACCATCTAGTCCAACCCCCTGCTCAACGCAGGACTCCAAGTCAGAGCATCCCTATAGAATGATGGAAAATAGGGTTGGAAGGGTCCTCCAAGACCATCCAGGGCACCCCCTGCTCAACGCAGGACTCCAAGTCAGAGTATCCCTCTAGAATCATCGAAAATAGAGTTGGAAGGGGCCTGCAAGACCATCTAGTCCAACCCCCTGCTCAATGCAGGACTCCAAGACAGAGCATCCCTATAGAATCATCAAAAGGTAGGGTTGGAAGGCGGCTGCAAGACCATCTAGTCCAGCCCCTTGCTCAACGTAGGACACCAAGTCAGAGCATCCCTATAGAATCATCGAAAATAGAGTTGGAAGGGACCTGCAAGACCATCTAGTCCAACCCTCGGCTCAACGCAGGACTCCAAGTCAGAGCATCCCTATAGAATCATCTGAAAGTAGGGTTGGAAGTGGCCTGCAAGACTATCTAATCCAGCCCCCTGCTCAACGTAGGACTCCAAGTCAGAGCATCCCTATAGAAAGATCGAAAATAGAGTTGGAAGGCGCCTGCAAGGCCATCTAGTCCAGCCCCCTGCTCAACGCAGGACTCCAAGTCAGAGCATCCCTATAGAATGATTGAAAATAGGGTTGGAAGGGGCCTGCAAGACCATGTATTCCAACCCCGTCCTCAACGCAGGACTCCAAGTCAGAGCAGCCCTATAGAATCATTGGAAAGTAGGGTTGGAGGGGGCCTGCAAGGCCATCTAGTCCAGCCCCATGCTCCAGGCAGGACTCCAGGTCAGAGCATCCCTATAGAATGATCGAAAATAGGGTTGGAAGTGGCCTGCAAGACCATCTAGTCCAACCCCCTGCTCAACGCAGGACTCCAAGTCAGAGCATCCCTATAGAATTATCAAAAGTTAGGGTTGGAAGGCGTCTGCAGGACCATCTTCCAGCCCCCTGCTCAACGCAGGACTCCAAGTCAGAGCATCCCTATAGAATGATTGAAAATAGGGTTGGAAGGGCCCTGCAAGACCATCCAGTGCACCCCCTGCTCAACGCAGGACTCCAAGTCAGAGTATCCCTCTAGAATCATCGAAAATAGAGTTGGAAGGTGGCTGCAAGACCATCTAGGCCAGCCCCCTGCTCAATGAAGGACTCCAGGTCAGAGCATCCCTATAGAATGATGGAAAATAGGGTTGGAAGGCGCCTGCAAGACCATGTATTCCAACCCCCTGCGCAACGCAGGACTCCAAGTCAGAGCATCCCTATAGAATTATCAAAAGTTAGTGTTGGAAGTGGCCTGCAGGACCATCTTCCAGCCCCCTGCTCAACGCAGTACTCCAAGTCAGAGCATCCCTATAGAATGAATGAAAATAGGGTTGGAAGGGCCTGCAAGACCATGTATTCCAACCCCGCGCTCAACGCAGGACTCCAAGTCAGAGCAGCCCTATATAATCATTGGAAAGTAGGGTTGGGGGGGCCTGCAAGGCTATCTAGTCTAAGCCCCTGCTCCAGGCAGGACTCCAGGTCAGAGCATCCCTATAGAATCATCGAAAATAGGGTTGGAAGGCACCTGCAAGACCATGTATTCCAACCCCGTGCTCAACGCAGGACTCCAAGTCAGAGCATCCTTATCGAATCATCTGAAAGTAGGGCTGGAAGTGGCCTGCAAGGCCATCTAGTCCAACCCCCTGCTCAACGCAGGACTCAAAGTCAGAGCATCCCTATAGAATCATTTGAAAGTAGGGTTGGAAGTGGCCTGCAAAACTATCTAATCCAGCCCCCTGCTCAACGCAGGACTCCAAGTCAGAGCATCCCTATAGAATAATCAAAAAGTAGGGTTGGAAGGGGCATGCAAGACCATCTAGTCCAACCCCCTGCTCAACGCAGGACTCCAAGTCAGAGCATCCCTAAGGAATCATCTGAAAGTAGGGTTGGAAGTGGCCTGCAAGACTATCTAATCCAGCCCCCTCCTCAACGTAGGACTCCAAGTCAGAGCATCCCTTTAGAATCATCAAAAATAGAGTTGGAAGGAACCTGCAAGACCATCTAGTCCAACCCCTTGCTCAACGCAGGACTCCAAATCAGAGCATCCCTATAGAACGATCGAAAATAGGGTTGGAAGGCGCCTGCAAGACCATGTATTCCAACCCCGTGCTCAACGCAGGACTCCAAGTCAGAGCATCCTTATCGAATCATCTGAAAGTAGGGTTGGAAGAAGCCTGCAAGACCATCTAGTCCAGCCCCCTGCTCAACGCAGGACTCCAAGTCAGAGCATCCCTATAGAATTATCAAAAGTTAGGGTTGGAAGGCGCCTGCAGGACCATCCAGGGCACCCCCTGCTCAACGCAGGACTCCAAGTCAGAGCATCCCTATAGAATGATTGAAAATAGGGTTGGAAGGGTCCTCCAAGACCATCCAGGGCACCCCCTGCTCAACGCAGGACTCCAAGTCAGAGTATCCCTCTAGAATCATCGAAAATAGAGTTGGAAGGGGCCTGCAAGACCATCTAGTCCAGCCCCCTGCTCAATGCAGGACTCCAAGACAGAGCATCCCTATAGAATCATCAAAAGGTAGGGTTGGAAGGCGGCTGCAAGACCATCTAGTCCAGCCCCCTGCTCAACGCAGGACTCCAAGTCAGAGCATCCCTATAGAATCATCGAAAATAGAGTTGGAAGGGACCTGCAAGACCATCTAGTCCAACCCCCTGCTCAACGCAGGACTCCAAGTCAGAGCATCCCTATAGAATCATCTGAAAGTAGGGTTGGAAGTGGCCTGCAAGACTATCTAATCCAGCCCCCTGCTCAACGTAGGACTCCAAGTCAGAGCATCCCTATAGAAAGATCGAAAATAGAGTTGGAAGGTGCCTGCAAGGCCATCTAGTCCAGCCCCCTGCTCAACGCAGGACTCCAAGTCAGAGCATCCCTATAGAATGATCGAAAATAGGGTTGGAAGGCGCCTGAAGACCATGTATTCCAACCCCGTGCTCAACGCAGGACTCCAAGTCAGAGCATCCTTATCGAATCATCTGAAAGTAGGGTTGGAAGTGGCCTGCAAGACTATCTAATCCAGCCCCCTGCTCAACGTAGGACTCCAAGTCAGAGCATCCCTATAGAAAGATCGAAAATAGAGTTGGAAGGCGCCTGCAAGGCCATCTAGTCCAGCCCCCTGCTCAACGCAGGACTACAAGTCAGAGCATCCCTATAGAATGATTGAAAATAGGGTTGGAAGGTGCCTGCAAGACCATGTATTCCAACCCCGTCCTCAACGCAGGACTCCAAGTCAGAGCAGCCCTATAGTATCATTGGAAAGTAGGGTTGGAGGGGGCCTGCAAGGCCATCTAGTCCAGCCCCCTGCTCCAGGCAGGACTCCAGGTCAGAGTATACCTCTAGAATCATCGAAAATAGAGTTGGAAGGGGCCTGCAAGACCATCTAGTCCAGCCCCCACCTCAATGCAGGACTCCAAGACAGAGCATCCCTATAGAATCATCAAAAGGTAGGGTTGGAAGGCGGCTGCAAGACCATCTAGTCCAACCCCCTGCTCAACGCAGGACTCCAAGTCAGAGCATCCCTATAGAATCATCGAAAATACAGATGGAAGGGATCTGCAAGACCATCTAGTCCAACCCCTTGCTCAACGCAGGACTCCAAGCCAGAGCATCCCTATAGAATGATCTAAAATAGGGGTGGAAGGGGCCTGCAAGACCATCTAGTCTAACCCCCTGCTCAACGCAGGACTCCAAGTCAGAGTATCCCTCTAGAATCATCGAAAATAGAGTTGGAAGGGGCCTGCAAGACCATCTAGTCCAACCCCCTGCTCAACGCAGGACTCCAAGTCAGAGCATCCTTATCGAATCATCTGAAAGTAGGGCTGGAAGTGGCCTGCAAGGCCATCTAGTCCAACCCCCTGCTCAACGCAGGACTCCAAGTCAGAGCATCCCTATAGAATCATCTGAAAGTAGGGTTGGAAGTGGCCTGCAAGACTATCTAATCCAGCCCCCTGCTCAACGCAGGACTCCAAGTCAGAGCATCCCTATAGAATAATCAAAAAGTAGGGTTGGAAGGGGCCTGCAAGACCATCTAGTCCAACCCCCTGCTCAACGCAGGACTCCAAGTCAGAGTTTCCCTATAGAATGATCGAAAATAGGGTTGGAAGGGGCCTGCAAGAGCATCTAGTCCAACCCCCTCCTCAACGCAGGACTCCAAGTCAGAGCATCCCTAAGGAATCATCTGAAAGTAGGGTTGGAAGTGGCCTGCAAGACCATCTAGTCCAACCCCCTGCTCAATGCAGGACTCCAAGTCAGAGCATCCCTATAGAATTATCAAAAGTTAGGGTTGGAAGGCGCCTGCAGGACCATCTTCCTGCCCCCTGCTCAACGCAGGACTCCAAGTCAGAGCATCCCTATAAAATCATCGAAAATAGAGTTGGAAGGGACCTGCAAGACCATCTAATCCAGCCCCCTGCTCAACGTAGGACTCCAAGTCAGAGCATCCCTATAGAAAGATCGAAAATAGAGTTGGAAGGCGCCTGCAAGGCCATCTAGTCCAGCCCCCTGCTCAACGCAGGACTCCAAGTCAGAGCATCCCTATAGAATTGTCAAAAGTGAGGGTTGGAAGTGGCCTGCAGGACCATCTTCCAGCCCCCTGCTCAACGCAGTACTCCAAGTCAGAGCATCCCTATAGAGTGATTGAAAATAGGGTTGGAAGGGGCCTGCAAGACCATGTATTCCAACCCCGTGATCAACGCAGGACTCCAAGTCAGAGCAGCCCTATAGAATCATTGGAAAGTAGGGTTGGGGGGAGCCTGCAAGGCCATCTAGTCCAAGCCCCTGCTCCAGGCAGGACTCCAGGTCAGAGCATCCCTATAGAATGATCGAAAATAGGGTTGGAAGGCGCCTGCAAGATCATGTATTCCAACCCCGTGCTCAACGCAGGACTCCAAGTCAGAGCATCCTTATCGAAACATCTGAAAGTAGGGCTGGAAGTGGCCTGCAAGGCCATCTAGTCCAACCCCCTGCTTCACGCAGGACTCCAAGTCAGAGCATCCCTATAGAATCATCTGAAAGTAGGGTTGGAAGTGGTCTGCAAGACTATGTAATCCAGCCCCCTGCTCAACGCAGGACTCCAAGTCAGAGCATCCCTATAGAATCATCAAAAGGTAGGGTTGGAAGGCGGCTGCAAGACCATCTAGTCCAGCCCCCTGCTCAGCGCAGGACTCCAAGTCAGAGCATCCCTATAGAACCATCGAAAATAGAGTTGGAAGGGACCTGCAAGACCATCTAGTCCAACCCCTTGCTCAACGCAGGACTCCAAGCCAGAGCATCCCTATAGAATGATCTAAAATAGGGGTGGAAGGGGCCTGCAAGACCATCTAGTCTAACCCCCTGCTCAATGCAGGACTCTAAGAGCATCCGTATAGAATCATCTGAAAGTACGGTTGGAAGGGGCCTGCAAGACCATCTAGTCCAACCCCTTGCTCAACGCAGGACTCCGAGTCAGAGCATCCCTATACAATGAACCAAAATAGGGTTGGAAGGGGCCGGCAAGACCATCTAGTCCAGCCCTCTGCTCAACGCAGGACTCCAAGTCATAGTTTCCCTATAGAATGATCGAAAATAGGGTTGGAAGGGGCCTGCAAGACCATCTAGTCCAACCCCCTGCTCAACGCAGGACTCCAAGTCAGAGTTTCCCTATAGAATGATCGAAAATAGGGTTGGAAGGCGGCTGCAAGACCATCTAGTCCAACCCCCTGCTCAACGCAGGACTCCAACTCAGAGCATCCCTATAGAATCATCGAAAATAGAGTTGGAAGGGACCTGCAAGACCATCTAGTCCAACCCCCTGCTCAACGCAGGACTCCAAGTCAGAGCATCCCTATAGAATCATCTGAAAGTAGGGTTGGAAGTGGCCTGCAAGACTATCTAATCCAGCCCCCTGCTCAACGTAGGACTCCAAGTCAGAGCATCCCTATAGAAAGATCGAAAATAGAGTTGGAAGGCGCCTGCAAGGCCATCTAGTCCAGCCCCCTGCTCAACGCAGGACTCCAAGTCAGAGCATCCCTATAGAATGATCGAAAATAGAGTTGGAAGGCGCCTGAAGACCATGTATTCCAACCCCGTTCTCAACGCAGGACTCCAAGTCAGAGCATCCTTATCGAATCATCTGAAAGTAGGGTTGGAAGTGGCCTGCAAGACTATCTAATCCAGCCCCCTGCTCAACGTAGGACTCCAAGTCAGAGCATCCCTATAGAAAGATCGAAAATAGAGTTGGAAGGCGCCTGCAAGGCCATCTAGTCCAGCCCCCTGCTCAACGCAGGACTACAAGTCAGAGCATCCCTATAGAATGATTGAAAATAGGGTTGGAAGGTGCCTGCAAGACCATGTATTCCAACCCCGTCCTCAATGCAGGACTCCAAGTCAGAGCAGCCCTATAGTATCATTGGAAAGTAGGGTTGGAGGGGGCCTGCAAGGCCATCTAGTCCAGCCCCCTGCTCCAGGCAGGACTCCAGGTCAGAGTATACCTCTAGAATCATCGAAAATAGAGTTGGAAGGGGCCTGCAAGACCATCTAGTCCAGCCCCCACCTCAATGCAGGACTCCAAGACAGAGCATCCCTATAGAATCATCAAAAGGTAGGGTTGGAAGGCGGCTGCAAGACCATATCGTCCAGCCCCCTGCTCAACGCAGGACTCCAAGTCAGAGCATCCCTATAGAATCATCGAAAATACAGATGGAAGGGATCTGCAAGACCATCTAGTCCAACCCCTTGCTCAACGCAGGACTCCAAGCCAGAGCATCCCTATAGAATGATCTAAAATAGGGGTGGAAGGGGCCTGCAAGACCATCTAGTCTAACCCCCTGCTCAACGCAGGACTCCAAGTCAGAGCATCCCTATAGAATGATTGAAAATAGGGTTGGAAGGGTCCTGCAAGACCATCCAGTGCACCCCCTGCTCAACGCAGGACTCCAAGTCAGAGTATCCCTCTAGAATCATCGAAAATAGAGTTGGAAGGTGGCTGCAAGACCATCTAGGCCAGCCCCCTGCTCAATGAAGGACTCCAGGTCAGAGCATCCCTATAGAATGATGGAAAATAGGGTTGGAAGGCGCCTGCAAGACCATGTATTCCAACCCCCTGCGCAACGCAGGACTCCAAGTCAGAGCATCCCTATAGAATTATCAAAAGTTAGTGTTGGAAGTGGCCTGCAGGACCATCTTCCAGCCCCCTGCTCAACGCAGTACTCCAAGTCAGAGCATCCCTATAGAATGATTGAAAATAGGGTTGGAAGGGCCTGCAAGACCATGTATTCCAACCCCGCGCTCAACGCAGGACTCCAAGTCAGAGCAGCCCTATAGAATCATTGGAAAGTAGGGTTGGGGGGGCCTGCAAGGCTATCTAGTCTAAGCCCCTGCTCCAGGCAGGACTCCAGGTCAGAGCATCCCTATAGAATCATCGAAAATAGGGTTGGAAGGCACCTGCAAGACCATGTATTCCAACCCCGTGCTCAACGCAGGACTCCAAGTCAGAGCATCCTTATCGAATCATCTGAAAGTAGGGCTGGAAGTGGCCTGCAAGGCCATCTAGTCCAACCCCCTGCTCAACGCAGGACTCAAAGTCAGAGCATCCCTATAGAATCATTTGAAAGTAGGGTTGGAAGTGGCCTGCAAGACTATCTAATCCAGCCCCCTGCTCAACGCAGGACTCCAAGTCAGAGCATCCCTATAGAATAATCAAAAAGTAGGGTTGGAAGGGGCATGCAAGACCATCTAGTCCAACCCCCTGCTCAACGCAGGACTCCAAGTCAGAGCATCCCTAAGGAATCATCTGAAAGTAGGGTTGGAAGTGGCCTGCAAGACTATCTAATCCAGCCCCCTCCTCAACGTAGGACTCCAAGTCAGAGCATCCCTTTAGAATCATCAAAAATAGAGTTGGAAGGAACCTTCAAGACCATCTAGTCCAACCCCTTGCTCAACGCAGGACTCCAAATCAGAGCATCCCTATAGAATGATCGAAAATAGGGTTGGAAGGCGCCTGCAAGACCATGTATTCCAACCCCGTGCTCAACGCAGGACTCCAAGTCAGAGCATCCTTATCGAATCATCTGAAAGTAGGGTTGGAAGAAGCCTGCAAGACCATCTAGTCCAGCCCCCTGCTCAACGCAGGACTCCAAGTCAGAGCATCCCTATAGAATTATCAAAAGTTAGGGTTGGAAGTGGCCTGCAGGACCATCCAGGGCACCCCCTGCTCAACGCAGGACTCCAAGTCAGAGCATCCCTATAGAATGATTGAAAATAGGGTTGGAAGGGTCCTCCAAGACCATCCAGGGCAGCCCCTGCTCAACGCAGGACTCCAAGTCAGAGTATCCCTCTAGAATCATCGAAAATAGAGTTGGAAGGGGCCTGCAAGACCATCTAGTCCAGCCCCCTGCTCAATGCAGGACTCCAAGACAGAGCATCCCTATAGAATCATCAAAAGGTAGGGTTGGAAGGCGGCTGCAAGACCATCTAGTCCAGCCCCCTGCTCAACGCAGGACTCCAAGTCAGAGCATCCCTATAGAATCATCGAAAATAGAGTTGGAAGGGACCTGCAAGACCATCTAGTCCAACCCCCTGCTCAACGCAGGACTCCAAGTCAGAGCATCCCTATAGAATCATCTGAAAGTAGGGTTGGAAGTGGCCTGCAAGACTATCTAATCCAGCCCCCTGCTCAACGTAGGACTCCAAGTCAGAGCATCCCTATAGAAAGATCGAAAATAGAGTTGGAAGGCGCCTGCAAGGCCATCTAGTCCAGCCCCCTGCTCAACGCAGGACTCCAAGTCAGAGCATCCCTATAGAATGATCGAAAATAGGGTTGGAAGGCGCCTGAAGACCATGTATTCCAACCCCGTGCTCAACGCAGGACTCCAAGTCAGAGCATCCTTATCGAATCATCTGAAAGTAGGGTTGGAAGTGGCCTGCAAGACTATCTAATCCAGCCCCCTGCTCAACGTAGGACTCCAAGTCAGAGCATCCCTATAGAAAGATCGAAAATAGAGTTGGAAGGCGCCTGCAAGGCCATCTAGTCCAGCCCCCTGCTCAACGCAGGACTACAAGTCAGAGCATCCCTATAGAATGATTGAAAATAGGGTTGGAAGGTGCCTGCAAGACCATGTATTCCAACCCCGTCCTCAACGCAGGACTCCAAGTCAGAGCAGCCCTATAGTATCATTGGAAAGTAGGGTTGGAGGGGGCCTGCAAGGCCATCTAGTCCAGCCCCCTGCTCCAGGCAGGACTCCAGGTCAGAGTATACCTCTAGAATCATCGAAAATAGAGTTGGAAGGGGCCTGCAAGACCATCTAGTCCAGCCCCCACCTCAATGCAGGACTCCAAGACAGAGCATCCCTATAGAATCATCAAAAGGTAGGGTTGGAAGGCGGCTGCAAGACCATATCGTCCAGCCCCCTGCTCAACGCAGGACTCCAAGTCAGAGCATCCCTATAGAATCATCGAAAATACAGATGGAAGGGATCTGCAAGACCATCTAGTCCAACCCCTTGCTCAACGCAGGACTCCAAGCCAGAGCATCCCTATAGAATGATCTAAAATAGGGGTGGAAGGGGCCTGCAAGACCATCTAGTCTAACCCCCTGCTCAACGCAGGACTCCAAGTCAGAGCATCCCTATAGAATGATTGAAAATAGGGTTGGAAGGGTCCTGCAAGACCATCCAGTGCACCCCCTGCTCAACGCAGGACTCCAAGTCAGAGTATCCCTCTAGAATCATCGAAAATAGAGTTGGAAGGTGGCTGCAAGACCATCTAGGCCAGCCCCCTGCTCAATGAAGGACAACAGGTCAGAGCATCCCTATAGAATGATGGAAAATAGGGTTGGAAGGCGCCTGCAAGACCATGTATTCCAACCCCCTGCGCAACGCAGGACTCCAAGTCAGAGCATCCCTATAGAATTATCAAAAGTTAGTGTTGGAAGTGGCCTGCAGGACCATCTTCCAGCCCCCTGCTCAACGCAGTACTCCAAGTCAGAGCATCCCTATAGAATGATTGAAAATAGGGTTGGAAGGGCCTGCAAGACCATGTATTCCAACCCCGCGCTCAACGCAGGACTCCAAGTCAGAGCAGCCCTATATAATCATTGGAAAGTAGGGTTGGGGGGGCCTGCAAGGCTATCTAGTCTAAGCCCCTGCTCCAGGCAGGACTCCAGGTCAGAGCATCCCTATAGAATCATCGAAAATAGGGTTGGAAGGCACCTGCAAGACCATGTATTCCAACCCCGTGCTCAACGCAGGACTCCAAGTCAGAGCATCCTTATCGAATCATCTGAAAGTAGGGCTGGAAGTGGCCTGCAAGGCCATCTAGTCCAACCCCCTGCTCAACGCAGGACTCAAAGTCAGAGCATCCCTATAGAATCATTTGAAAGTAGGGTTGGAAGTGGCCTGCAAGACTATCTAATCCAGCCCCCTGCTCAACGCAGGACTCCAAGTCAGAGCATCCCTATAGAATAATCAAAAAGTAGGGTTGGAAGGGGCATGCAAGACCATCTAGTCCAACCCCCTGCTCAACGCAGGACTCCAAGTCAGAGCATCCCTAAGGAATCATCTGAAAGTAGGGTTGGAAGTGGCCTGCAAGACTATCTAATCCAGCCCCCTCCTCAACGTAGGACTCCAAGTCAGAGCATCCCTTTAGAATCATCAAAAATAGAGTTGGAAGGAACCTTCAAGACCATCTAGTCCAACCCCTTGCTCAACGCAGGACTCCAAATCAGAGCATCCCTATAGAATGATCGAAAATAGGGTTGGAAGGCGCCTGCAAGACCATGTATTCCAACCCCGTGCTCAACGCAGGACTCCAAGTCAGAGCATCCTTATCGAATCATCTGAAAGTAGGGTTGGAAGAAGCCTGCAAGACCATCTAGTCCAGCCCCCTGCTCAACGCAGGACTCCAAGTCAGAGCATCCCTATAGAATTATCAAAAGTTAGGGTTGGAAGTGGCCTGCAGGACCATCCAGGGCACCCCCTGCTCAACGCAGGACTCCAAGTCAGAGCATCCCTATAGAATGATTGAAAATAGGGTTGGAAGGGGCCTGCAAGACCATCTAGTCCAGCCCCCTGCTCAATGCAGGACTCCAAGACAGAGCATCCCTATAGAATCATCAAAAGGTAGGGTTGGAAGGCGGCTGCAAGACCATCTAGTCCAGCCCCCTGCTCAACGCAGGACTCCAAGTCAGAGCATCCCTATAGAATCATCGAAAATAGAGTTGGAAGGGACCTGCAAGACCATCTAGTCCAACCCCCTGCTCAACGCAGGACTCCAAGTCAGAGCATCCCTATAGAATCATCTGAAAGTAGGGTTGGAAGTGGCCTGCAAGACTATCTAATCCAGCCCCCTGCTCAACGTAGGACTCCAAGTCAGAGCATCCCTATAGAAAGATCGAAAATAGAGTTGGAAGGCGCCTGCAAGGCCATCTAGTCCAGCCCCCTGCTCAACGCAGGACTCCAAGTCAGAGCATCCCTATAGAATGATCGAAAATAGGGTTGGAAGGCGCCTGAAGACCATGTATTCCAACCCCGTGCTCAACGCAGGACTCCAAGTCAGAGCATCCTTATCGAATCATCTGAAAGTAGGGTTGGAAGTGGCCTGCAAGACTATCTAATCCAGCCCCCTGCTCAACGTAGGACTCCAAGTCAGAGCATCCCTATAGAAAGATCGAAAATAGAGTTGGAAGGCGCCTGCAAGGCCATCTAGTCCAGCCCCCTGCTCAACGCAGGACTACAAGTCAGAGCATCCCTATAGAATGATTGAAAATAGGGTTGGAAGGTGCCTGCAAGACCATGTATTCCAACCCCGTCCTCAACGCAGGACTCCAAGTCAGAGCAGCCCTATAGTATCATTGGAAAGTAGGGTTGGAGGGGGCCTGCAAGGCCATCTAGTCCAGCCCCCTGCTCCAGGCAGGACTCCAGGTCAGAGTATACCTCTAGAATCATCGAAAATAGAGTTGGAAGGGGCCTGCAAGACCATCTAGTCCAGCCCCCACCTCAATGCAGGACTCCAAGACAGAGCATCCCTATAGAATCATAAAAAGGTAGGGTTGGAAGGCGGCTGCAAGACCATATCGTCCAGCCCCCTGCTCAACGCAGGACTCCAAGTCAGAGCATCCCTATAGAATCATCGAAAATACAGATGGAAGGGATCTGCAAGACCATCTAGTCCAACCCCTTGCTCAACGCAGGACTCCAAGCCAGAGCATCCCTATAGAATGATCTAAAATAGGGGTGGAAGGGGCCTGCAAGACCATCTAGTCTAACCCCCTGCTCAACGCAGGACTCCAAGTCAGAGTATCCCTCTAGAATCATCGAAAATAGAGTTGGAAGGGGCCTGCAAGACCATCTAGTCCAACCCCCTGCTCAACGCAGGACTCCAAGTCAGAGCATCCTTATCGAATCATCTGAAAGTAGGGCTGGAAGTGGCCTGCAAGGCCATCTAGTCCAACCCCCTGCTCAACGCAGGACTCCAAGTCAGAGCATCCCTATAGAATCATCTGAAAGTAGGGTTGGAAGTGGCCTGCAAGACTATCTAATCCAGCCCCCTGCTCAACGCAGGACTCCAAGTCAGAGCATCCCTATAGAATAATCAAAAAGTAGGGTTGGAAGGGGCCTGCAAGACCATCTAGTCCAACCCCCTGCTCAACGCAGGACTCCAAGTCAGAGCATCCCTAAGGAATCTTCTGAAAGTAGGGTTGGAAGTGGCCTGCAAGACCATCTAGTCCAACCCCCTGCTCAACGCAGGACTCCAAGTCAGAGCATCCCTATAGAATTATCAAAAGTTAGGGTTGGAAGGCGCCTGCAGGACCATCTTCCAGCCCCCTGCTCAACGCAGGACTCCAAGTCAGAGCATCCCTATAGAATCATCGAAAATAGAGTTGGAAGGGACCTGC
Organism: Heloderma suspectum; assembly: GCF_057233095.1. Classification (NCBI taxonomy): domain Eukaryota; kingdom Metazoa; phylum Chordata; class Lepidosauria; order Squamata; family Helodermatidae; genus Heloderma; species Heloderma suspectum. The sequence goes on from NC_139475.1 coordinate 51,546,689, forward strand.
AAGACCATCTAATCCAGCCCCCTGCTCAACGTAGGACTCCAAGTCAGAGCATCCCTATAGAAAGATCGAAAATAGAGTTGGAAGGCGCCTGCAAGGCCATCTAGTCCAGCCCCCTGCTCAACGCAGGACTCCAAGTCAGAGCATCCCTATAGAATGATTGAAAATAGGGTTGGAAGGCGCCTGCAAGACCATGTATTCCAACCCCGTCCTCAACGCAGGACTCCAAGTCAGAGCAGCCCTATAGAATCATTGGAAAGTAGGGTTGGAGGGGGCCTGCAAGGCCATCTAGTCCAGCCCCCTGCTCAACGCAGGACTCCAGGTCAGAGCATCCCTATAGAATGATCGAAAATAGGGTTGGAAGTGGCCTGCAAGACCATCTAGTCCAGCCCCCTGCTCAACGCAGGACTCCAAGTCAGAGCATCCCTATAGAATTATCAAAAGTTAGGGTTGGAAGGCGCCTGCAGGACCATCTTCCAGTCCCCTGCTCAACGCAGGACTCCAAGTCAGAGCATCCCTACAGAATGATTGAAAATAGGGTTGGAAGGGTCCTGGAAGACCATCCAGTGCACCCCCTGCTCAACGCAGGACTCCAAGACAGAGTATCCCTCTAGAATCATCGAAAATAGAGTTGGAAGGCGGCTGCAAGACCATCTAGTCCAGCCAACTGCTCAACGCAGGACTCCAAGTCAGAGCATCCCTATAGAATGATCTAAAATAGGGGTGGAAGGGGCCTGCAAGACCATCTAGTCTAACCCCCTGCTCAATGCAGGACTCTAAGAGCATCCGTATAGAATCATCTGAAAGTACGGTTGGAAGGGGCCTACAAGACCATCTAGTCCAACCCCTTGCTCAACACAGGACTCCGAGTCAGAGCATCCCTATAGAATGATCGAAAATAGGGTTGGAAGGCGCCTGCAAGACCATGTATTCCAACCCCGTGCTCAACGCAGGACTCCAAGTCAGAGCATCCTTATCGAATCATCTGAAAGTAGGGTTGGAAGTGGCCTGCAAGACCATCTAGTCCAGCCCCCTGCTCAACGCAGGACTCCAAGTCAGAGCATCCCTATAGAATTATCAAAAGTTAGGGTTGGAAGGCGCCTGCAGGACCATCTTCCAGCCCCCTGCTCAACGCAGGACTCCAAGTCAGAGCATCCCTATAGAATCATGGAAAATAGGGTTGGAAGGCGCCTCCAAGACGATGTATTCCAACCCCCTGCTCAACGCAGGACTCCAAGTCAGAGCATGCCTATAGAATTATGAAAAGTTAGGGTTGGAAGTGGCCTGCAGGACCATCTTCCAGCCCCCTGCTCAACGCAGGACTCCAAGTCAGAGCATCCCTATAGAATCATCGAAAATAGAATTGGAAGGGACCTGCAAGACCATCTAGTCCAACCCCCTGCTCAACGCAGGACTCCAAGTCAGAGCATCCCTATAGAATCATCTGAAAGTAGGGTTGGAAGTGGCCTGCAAGACCATCTAATCCAGCCCCCTGCTCAACGTAGGACTCCAAGTCAGAGCATCCCTATAGAAAGATCGAAAATAGAGTTGGAAGGCGCCTGCAAGGCCATCTAGTCCAGCCCCCTGCTCAACGCAGGACTCCAAGTCAGAGCATCCCTATAGAATGATTGAAAATAGGGTTGGAAGGCGCCTGCAAGACCATGTATTCCAACCCCGTCCTCAACGCAGGACTCCAAGTCAGAGCAGCCCTATAGAATCATTGGAAAGTAGGGTTGGAGGGGGGCTGCAAGGCCATCTAGTCCAGCCCCCTGCTCCAGGCAGGACTCCAGGTCAGAGCATCCCTATAGAATGATCGAAAATAGGGTTGGAAGTGGCCTGCAAGACCATCTAGTCCAGCCCCCTGCTCAACGCAGGACTCCAAGTCAGAGCATCCCTATAGAATTATCAAAAGTTAGGGTTGGAAGTGGCCTGCAGGACCATCTTCCAGCCCCCTGCTCAACGCAGGACTCCAAGTCAGAGCATCCCTATAGAATCATGGAAAATAGGGTTGGAAGGCGCCTGCAAGACGATGTATTCCAACCCCCTGCTCAACGCAGGACTCCAAGTCAGAGCATGCCTATAGAATTATCAAAAGTTAGGGTTGGAAGTGGCCTGCAGGACCATCTTCCAGCCCCCTGCTCAACGCAGTACTCCAAGTCAGAGCATCCCTATAGAATGATTGAAAATAGGGTTGGAAGGGGCCTGCAAGACCATGTATTCCAACCCCGTGCTCAACGCAGGACTCCAAGTCAGAGCAGCCCTATAGAATCATTGGAAAGTAGGGTTGGGGGGAGCCTGCAAGGCCATCTAGTCCAAGCCCCTGCTCCAGGCAGGACTCCAGGTCAGAGCATCCCTATAGAATGATCGAAAATAGGGTTGGAAGGCGCCTGCAAGACCATGTATTCCAACCCCGTGCTCAACGCAGGACTCCAAGTCAGAGCATCCTTATCGAAACATCTGAAAGTAGGGCTGGAAGTGGCCTGCAAGGCCATCTAGTCCAACCCCCTGCTTCACGCAGGACTCCAAGTCAGAGCATCCCTATAGAATCATCTGAAAGTAGGGTTGGAAGTGGTCTGCAAGACTATGTAATCCAGCCCCCTGCTCAACGCAGGACTCCAAGTCAGAGCATCCCTATAGAATCATCAAAAGGTAGGGTTGGAAGGCGGCTGCAAGACCATCTAGTCCAGCCCCCTGCTCAGCGCAGGACTCCAAGTCAGAGCATCCCTATAGAACCATCGAAAATAGAGTTGGAAGGGACCTGCAAGACCATCTAGTCCAACCCCTTGCTCAACGCAGGACTCCAAGCCAGAGCATCCCTATAGAATGATCTAAAATAGGGGTGGAAGGGGCCTGCAAGACCATCTAGTCTAACCCCCTGCTCAATGCAGGACTCTAAGAGCATCCGTATAGAATCATCTGAAAGTATGGTTGGAAGGGGCCTGCAAGACCATCTAGTCCAACCCCTTGCTCAACGCAGGACTCCGAGTCAGAGCATCCCTATACAATGAACCAAAATAGGGTTGGAAGGGGCCGGCAAGACCATCTAGTCCAGCCCTCTGCTCAACGCAGGACTCCAAGTCATAGTTTCCCTATAGAATGATCGAAAATAGGGTTGGAAGGGGCCTGCAAGACCATCTAGTCCAACCCCCTGCTCAACGCAGGACTCCAAGTCAGAGTTTCCCTATAGAATGATCGAAAATAGGGTTGGAAGGGGCCTGCAAGACCATCTAGTCCAACCCCCTGCTCAACGCAGGACTCCAAGTCAGAGCATCCCTATAGAATGATGGAAAATAGGGTTGGAAGGGTCCTCCAAGACCATCCAGGGCACCCCCTGCTCAACGCAGGACTCCAAGTCAGAGCATCCCTATAGAATCATCTGAAAGTAGGGTTGGAAGTGGCCTGCAAGACTATCTAATCCAGCCCCCTGCTCAACGCAGGACTCCAAGTCAGAGCATCCCTATAGAATAATCAAAAAGTAGGGTTGGAAGGGGCCTGCAAGACCATCTAGTCCAACCCCCTGCTCAACGCAGGACTCCAAGTCAGAGTTTCCCTATAGAATGATCGAAAATAGGGTTGGAAGGGGCCTGCAAGAGCATCTAGTCCAACCCCCTGCTCAACGCAGGACTCCAAGTCAGAGCATCCCTAAGGAATCATCTGAAAGTAGGGTTGGAAGTGGCCTGCAAGACCATCTAGTCCAACCCCCTGCTCAACGCAGGACTCCAAGTCAGAGCATCCCTATAGAATTATCAAAAGTTAGGGTTGGAAGGCGCCTGCAGGACTATCTTCCAGCCCCCTGCTCAACGCAGGACTCCAAGTCAGAGCATCCCTATAGAATCATCGAAAATAGAGTTGGAAGGGACCTGCAAGACCATCTAATCCAGCCCCCTGCTCAACGTAGGACTCCAAGTCAGAGCATCCCTATAGAAAGATCGAAAATAGAGTTGGAAGGCGCCTGCAAGGCCATCTAGTCCAGCCCCCTGCTCAACGCAGGACTCCAAGTCAGAGCATCCCTATAGAATGATTGAAAATAGGGTTGGAAGGCGCCTGCAAGACCATGTATTCCAACCCCGTCCTCAACGCAGGACTCCAAGTCAGAGCAGCCCTATAGAATCATTGGAAAGTAGGGTTGGATGGGGCCTGCAAGGCCATCTAGTCCAGCCCCCTGCTCCAGGCAGGACTCCAGGTCAGAGCATCCCTATAGAATGATTGAAAATAGGGTTGGAAGTGGCCTGCAAGACCATCTAGTCCAGCCCCCTGCTCAACGCAGGACTCCAAGTCAGAGCATCCCTATAAAATTATCAAAAGTTAGGGTTGGAAGGCGCCTGCAGGACCATCTTCCAGTCCCCTGCTCAACGCAGGACTCCAAGTCAGAGCATCCCTACAGAATGATTGAAAATAGGGTTGGAAGGGTCCTGGAAGACCATCCAGTGCACCCCCTGCTCAACGCAGGACTCCAAGACAGAGTATCCCTCTAGAATCATCGAAAATAGAGTTGGAAGGCGGCTGCAAGACCATCTAGTCCAGCCAACTGCTCAACGCAGGACACCAAGTCAGAGCATCCCTATAGAATGATCTAAAATAGGGGTGGAAGGGGCCTGCAAGACCATCTAGTCTAACCCCCTGCTCAATGCAGGACTCTAAGAGCATCCGTATAGAATCATCTGAAAGTACGGTTGGAAGGGGCCTACAAGACCATCTAGTCCAACCCCTTGCTCAACACAGGACTCCGAGTCAGAGCATCCCTATAGAATGATCGAAAATAGGGTTGGAAGGCGCCTGCAAGACCATGTATTCCAACCCCGTGCTCAACGCAGGACTCCAAGTCAGAGCATCCTTATCGAATCATCTGAAAGTAGGGTTGGAAGTCGCTTGCAAGACCATCTAGTCCAGCCCCCTGCTCAACGCAGGACTCCAAGTCAGAGCATCCCTATAGAATTATCAAAAGTTAGGGTTGGAAGGCGCCTGCAGGACCATCTTCCAGCCCCCTGCTCAACGCAGGACTCCAAGTCAGAGCATCCCTATAGAATCATGGAAAATAGGGTTGGAAGGCGCCTGCAAGACGATGTATTCCAACCCCCTGCTCAACGCAGGACTCCAAGTCAGAGCATGCCTATAGAATTATGAAAAGTTAGGGTTGGAAGTGGCCTGCAGGACCATCTTCCAGCCCCCTGCTCAACGCAGGACTCCAAGTCAGAGCATCCCTATAGAATCATCGAAAATAGAATTGGAAGGGACCTGCAAGACCATCTAGTCCAACCCCCTGCTCAACGCAGGACTCCAAGTCAGAGCATCCCTATAGAATCATCTGAAAGTAGGGTTGGAAGTGGCCTGCAAGACCATCTAATCCAGCCCCCTGCTCAACGTAGGACTCCAAGTCAGAGCATCCCTATAGAAAGATCGAAAATAGAGTTGGAAGGCTCCTGCAAGGCCATCTAGTCCAGCCCCCTGCTCAACGCAGGACTCCAAGTCAGAGCATCCCTATAGAATGATTGAAAATAGGGTTGGAAGGCGCCTGCAAGACCATGTATTCCAACCCCGTCCTCAACGCAGGACTCCAAGTCAGAGCAGCCCTATAGAATCATTGGAAAGTAGGGTTGGAGGGGGGCTGCAAGGCCATCTAGTCCAGCCCCCTGCTCCAGGCAGGACTCCAGGTCAGAGCATCCCTATAGAATGATCGAAAATAGGGTTGGAAGTGGCCTGCAAGACCATCTAGTCCAGCCCCCTGCTCAACGCAGGACTCCAAGTCAGAGCATCCCTATAGAATTATCAAAAGTTAGGGTGGAAGGCGCCTGCAGGACCATCTTCCAGCCCCCTGCTCAACGCAGGACTCCAAGTCAGAGCATCCCTATAGAATCATGGAAAATAGGGTTGGAAGGCGCCTGCAAGACGATGTATTCCAACCCCCTGCTCAACGCAGGACTCCAAGTCAGAGCATGCCTATAGAATTATCAAAAGTTAGGGTTGGAAGTGGCCTGCAGGACCATCTTCCAGCCCCCTGCTCAACGCAGTACTCCAAGTCAGAGCATCCCTATAGAATGATTGAAAATAGGGTTGGAAGGGGCCTGCAAGACCATGTATTCCAACCCCGTGCTCAACGCAGGACTCCAAGTCAGAGCAGCCCTATAGAATCATTGGAAAGTAGGGTTGGGGGGAGCCTGCAAGGCCATCTAGTCCAAGCCCCTGCTCCAGGCAGGACTCCAGGTCAGAGCATCCCTATAGAATGATCGAAAATAGGGTTGGAAGGCGCCTGCAAGACCATGTATTCCAACCCCGTGCTCAACGCAGGACTCCAAGTCAGAGCATCCTTATCGAAACATCTAAAAGTAGGGCTGGAAGTGGCCTGCAAGGCCATCCAGTCCAACCCCCTGCTTCACGCAGGACTCCAAGTCAGAGCATCCCTATAGAACCATCGAAAATAGAGTTGGAAGGGACCTGCAAGACCATCTAGTCCAACCCCTTGCTCAACGCAGGACTCCAAGCCAGAGCATCCCTATAGAATGATCTAAAATAGGGGTGGAAGGGGCCTGCAAGACCATCTAGTCTAACCCCCTGCTCAATGCAGGACTCTAAGAGCATCCGTATAGAATCATCTGAAAGTACGGTTGGAAGGGGCCTGCAAGACCATCTAGTCCAACCCCTTGCTCAACGCAGGACTCCGAGTCAGAGCATCCCTATACAATGAACCAAAATAGGGTTGGAAGGGGCCGGCAAGACCATCTAGTCCAGCCCTCTGCTCAACGCAGGACTCCAAGTCATAGTTTCCCTATAGAATGATCGAAAATAGGGTTGTAAGGGGCCTGCAAGACCATCTAGTCCAACCCCCTGCTCAACGCAGGACTCCAAGTCAGAGTTTCCCCATAGAATGATCGAAAATAGGGTTGGAAGGGGCCTGCAAGACCATCTAGTCCAACCCCCTGCTCAACGCAGGACTCCAAGTCAGAGCATCCCTATAGAATGATGGAAAATAGGGTTGGAAGGGTCCTCCAAGACCATCCAGGGCACCCCCTGCTCAACGCAGGACTCCAAGTCAGAGTATCCCTCTAGAATCATCGAAAATAGAGTTGGAAGGGGCCTGCAAGACCATCTAGTCCAACCCCCTGCTCAATGCAGGACTCCAAGACAGAGCATCCCTATAGAATCATCAAAAGGTAGGGTTGGAAGGCGGCTGCAAGACCATCTAGTCCAGCCCCTTGCTCAACGTAGGACACCAAGTCAGAGCATCCCTATAGAATCATCGAAAATAGAGTTGGAAGGGACCTGCAAGACCATCTAGTCCAACCCTCTGCTCAACGCAGGACTCCAAGTCAGAGCATCCCTATAGAATCATCTGAAAGTAGGGTTGGAAGTGGCCTGCAAGACTATCTAATCCAGCCCCCTGCTCAACGTAGGACTCCAAGTCAGAGCATCCCTATAGAAAGATCGAAAATAGAGTTGGAAGGCGCCTGCAAGGCCATCTAGTCCAGCCCCCTGCTCAACGCAGGACTCCGAGTCAGAGCATCCCTATAGAATGATCGAAAATAGGGTTGGAAGGCGCCTGCAAGACCATGTATTCCAACCCCGTGCTCAACGCAGGACTCCAAGTCAGAGCATCCTTATCGAATCATCGGAAAGTAGGGTTGGAAGTGGCCTGCAAGACCATCTAGTCCAGCCCCCTGCTCAACGCAGGACTCCAAGTCAGAGCATCCCTATAGAATTATCAAAAGTTAGGGTTGGAAGGCGCCTGCAGGACCATCTTCCAGCCCCCTGCTCAACGCAGGACTCCAAGTCAGAGCATCCCTATAGAATCATGGAAAATAGGGTTGGAAGGCGCCTGCAAGACGATGTATTCCAACCCCCTGCTCAACGCAGGACTCCAAGTCAGAGCATGCCTATAGAATTATCAAAAGTTAGGGTTGGAAGTGGCCTGCAGGACCATCTTCCAGCCCCCTGCTCAACGCAGGACTCCAAGTCAGAGCATCCCTATAGAATCATCGAAAATAGAGTTGGAAGGGACCTGCAAGACCATCTAGTCCAACCCCCTGCTCAACGCAGGACTCCAAGTCAGAGCATCCCTATAGAATCATCTGAAAGTAGGGTTGGAAGTGGCCTGCAAGACCATCTAATCCAGCCCCCTGCTCAACGTAGGACTCCAAGTCAGAGCATCCCTATAGAAAGATCGAAAATAGAGTTGGAAGGCGCCTGCAAGGCCATCTAGTCCAGCCCCCTGCTCAACGCAGGACTCCAAGTCAGAGCATCCCTATAGAATGATTGAAAATAGGGTTGGAAGGCGCCTGCAAGACCATGTATTCCAACCCCGTCCTCAATGCAGGACTCCAAGTCAGAGCAGCCCTATAGAATCATTGGAAAGTAGGGTTGGAGGGGGCCTGCAAGGCCATCTAGTCCAGCCCCCTGCTCCAGGCAGGACTCCAGGTCAGAGCATCCCTATAGAATGATCGAAAATAGGGTTGGAAGTGGCCTGCAAGACCATCTAGTCCAGCCCCCTGCTCAACGCAGGACTCCAAGTCAGAGCATGCCTATAGAATTATCAAAAGTTAGGGTTGGAAGTGGCCTGCAGGACCATCTTCCAGCCCCCTGCTCAACACAGTACTCCAAGTCAGAGCATCCCTATAGAATGATTGAAAATAGGGTTGGAAGGGGCCTGCAAGACCATGTATTCCAACCCCGTGCTCAACGCAGGACTCCAAGTCAGAGCAGCCCTATAGAATCATTGGAAAGTAGGGTTGGGGGGAGCCTGCAAGGCCATCTAGTCCAAGCCCCTGCTCCAGGCAGGACTCCAGGTCAGAGCATCCCTATAGAATGATCGAAAATAGGGTTGGAAGGCGCCTGCAAGACCATGTATTCCAACCCCGTGCTCAACGCAGGACTCCAAGTCAGAGCATCCTTATCGAAACATCTGAAAGTAGGGCTGGAAGTGGCCTGCAAGGCCATCTAGTCCAACCCCCTGCTTCACGCAGGACTCCAAGTCAGAGCATCCCTATAGAATCATCTGAAAGTAGGGTTGGAAGTGGTCTGCAAGACTATGTAATCCAGCCCCCTGCTCAACGCAGGACTCCAAGTCAGAGCATCCCTATAGAATCATCAAAAGGTAGGGTTGGAAGGCGGCTGCAAGACCATCTAGTCCAGCCCCCTGCTCAGCGCAGGACTCCAAGTCAGAGCATCCCTATAGAACCATCGAAAATAGAGTTGGAAGGGACCTGCAAGACCATCTAGTCCAACCCCTTGCTCAACGCAGGACTCCAAGCCAGAGCATCCGTATAGAATCATCTGAAAGTACGGTTGGAAGGGGCCTGCAAGACCATCTAGTCCAACCCCTTGCTCAACGCAGGACTCCGAGTCAGAGCATCCCTATACAATGAACCAAAATAGGGTTGGAAGGGGCCGGCAAGACCATCTAGTCCAGCCCTCTGCTCAACGCAGGACTCCAAGTCATAGTTTCCCTATAGAATGATCGAAAATAGGGTTGGAAGGGGCCTGCAAGACCATCTAGTCCAACCCCCTGCTCAACGCAGGACTCCAAGTCAGAGTTTCCCTATAGAATGATCGAAAATAGGGTTGGAAGGGGCCTGCAAGACCATCTAGTCCAACCCCCTGCTCAACGCAGGACTCCAAGTCAGAGCATCCCTATAGAATGATGGAAAATAGGGTTGGAAGGGTCCTCCAAGACCATCCAGGGCACCCCCTGCTCAACGCAGGACTCCAAGTCAGAGCATCCCTATAGAATCATCTGAAAGTAGGGTTGGAAGTGGCCTGCAAGACTATCTAATCCAGCCCCCTGCTCAACGCAGGACTCCAAGTCAGAGCATCCCTATAGAATAATCAAAAAGTAGGGTTGGAAGGGGCCTGCAAGACCATCTAGTCCAACCCCCTGCTCAACGCAGGACTCCAAGTCAGAGTTTCCCTATAGAATGATCGAAAATAGGGTTGGAAGGGGCCTGCAAGAGCATCTAGTCCAACCCCCTGCTCAACGCAGTACTCCAAGTCAGAGCATCCCTAGGGAATCATCTGAAAGTAGGGTTGGAAGTGGCCTGCAAGACCATCTAGTCCAACCCCCTGCTCAACGCAGGACTCCAAGTCAGAGCATCCCTATAGAATTATCAAAAGTTAGGGTTGGAAGGCGCCTGCAGGACCATCTTCCAGCCCCCTGCTCAACGCAGGACTCCAAGTCAGAGCATCCCTATAGAATCATCGAAAATAGAGTTGGAAGGGACCTGCAAGACCATCTAATCCAGCCCCCTGCTCAACGTAGGACTCCAAGTCAGAGCATCCCTATAGAAAGATCGAAAATAGAGTTGGAAGGCGCCTGCAAGGCCATCTAGTCCAGCCCCCTGCTCAACGCAGGACTCCAAGTCAGAGCATCCCTATAGAATGATTGAAAATAGGGTTGGAAGGCGCCTGCAAGACCATGTATTCCAACCCCGTCCTCAACGCAGGACTCCAAGTCAGAGCAGCCCTATAGAATCATTGGAAAGTAGGGTTGGAGGGGGCCTGCAAGGCCATCTAGTCCAGCCCCCTGCTCAACGCAGGACTCCAGGTCAGAGCATCCCTATAGAATGATCGAAAATAGGGTTGGAAGTGGCCTGCAAGACCATCTAGTCCAGCCCCCTGCTCAACGCAGGACTCCAAGTCAGAGCATCCCTATAGAATTATCAAAAGTTAGGGTTGGAAGGCGCCTGCAGGACCATCTTCCAGTCCCCTGCTCAACGCAGGAGTCCAAGTCAGAGCATCCCTACAGAATGATTGAAAATAGGGTTGGAAGGGTCCTGGAAGACCATCCAGTGCACCCCCTGCTCAACGCAGGACTCCAAGACAGAGTATCCCTCTAGAATCATCGAAAATAGAGTTGGAAGGCGGCTGCAAGACCATCTAGTCCAGCCAACTGCTCAACGCAGGACTCCAAGTCAGAGCATCCCTATAGAATGATCTAAAATAGGGGTGGAAGGGGCCTGCAAGACCATCTAGTCTAACCCCCTGCTCAATGCAGGACTCTAAGAGCATCCGTATAGAATCATCTGAAAGTACGGTTGGAAGGGGCCTACAAGACCATCTAGTCCAACCCCTTGCTCAACACAGGACTCCGAGTCAGAGCATCCCTATAGAATGATCGAAAATAGGGTTGGAAGGCGCCTGCAAGACCATGTATTCCAACCCCGTGCTCAACGCAGGACTCCAAGTCAGAGCATCCTTATCGAATCATCTGAAAGTAGGGTTGGAAGTGGCCTGCAAGACCATCTAGTCCAGCCCCCTGCTCAACGCAGGACTCCAAGTCAGAGCATCCCTATAGAATTATCAAAAGTTAGGGTTGGAAGGCGCCTGCAGGACCATCTTCCAGCCCCCTGCTCAACGCAGGACTCCAAGTCAGAGAATCCCTATAGAATCATGGAAAATAGGGTTGGAAGGCGCCTGCAAGACGATGTATTCCAACCCCCTGCTCAACGCAGGACTCCAAGTCAGAGCATGCCTATAGAATTATCAAAAGTTAGGGTTGGAAGTGGCCTGCAGGACCATCTTCCAGCCCCCTGCTCAACGCAGGACTCCAAGTCAGAGCATCCCTATAGAATCATCGAAAATAGAATTGGAAGGGACCTGCAAGACCATCTAGTCCAACCCCCTGCTCAACGCAGGACTCCAAGTCAGAGCATCCCTATAGAATCATCTGAAAGTAGGGTTGGAAGTGGCCTGCAAGACCATCTAATCCAGCCCCCTGCTCAACGTAGGACTCCAAGTCAGAGCATCCCTATAGAAAGATCGAAAATAGAGTTGGAAGGCTCCTGCAAGGCCATCTAGTCCAGCCCCCTGCTCAACGCAGGACTCCAAGTCAGAGCATCCCTATAGAATGATTGAAAATAGGGTTGGAAGGCGCCTGCAAGACCATGTATTCCAACCCCGTCCTCAACGCAGGACTCCAAGTCAGAGCAGCCCTATAGAATCATTGGAAAGTAGGGTTGGAGGGGGGCTGCAAGGCCATCTAGTCCAGCCCCCTGCTCCAGGCAGGACTCCAGGTCAGAGCATCCCTATAGAATGATCGAAAATAGGGTTGGAAGTGGCCTGCAAGACCATCTAGTCCAGCCCCCTGCTCAACGCAGGACTCCAAGTCAGAGCATCCCTATAGAATTATCAAAAGTTAGGGTTGGAAGGCGCCTGCAGGACCATCTTCCAGCCCCCTGCTCAACGCAGGACTCCAAGTCAGAGCATCCCTATAGAATCATGGAAAATAGGGTTGGAAGGCGCCTGCAAGACGATGTATTCCAACCCCCTGCTCAACGCAGGACTCCAAGTCAGAGCATGCCTATAGAATTATCAAAAGTTAGGGTTGGAAGTGGCCTGCAGGACCATCTTCCAGCCCCCTGCTCAACGCAGTACTCCAAGTCAGAGCATCCCTATAGAATGATTGAAAATAGGGTTGGAAGGGGCCTGCAAGACCATGTATTCCAACCCCGTGCTCAACGCAGGACTCCAAGTCAGAGCAGCCCTATAGAATCATTGGAAAGTAGGGTTGGGGGGAGCCTGCAAGGCCATCTAGTCCAAGCCCCTGCTCCAGGCAGGACTCCAGGTCAGAGCATCCCTATAGAATGATCGAAAATAGGGTTGGAAGGCGCCTGCAAGACCATGTATTCCAACCCCGTGCTCAACGCAGGACTCCAAGTCAGAGCATCCTTATCGAAACATCTAAAAGTAGGGCTGGAAGTGGCCTGCAAGGCCATCCAGTCCAACCCCCTGCTTCACGCAGGACTCCAAGTCAGAGCATCCCTATAGAATCATCTGAAAGTAGGGTTGGAAGTGGTCTGCAAGACTATGTAATCCAGCCCCCTGCTCAACGCAGGACTCCAAGTCAGAGCATCCCTATAGAATCATCAAAAGGTAGGGTTGGAAGGCGGCTGCAAGACCATCTAGTCCAGCCCCCTGCTCAGCGCAGGACTCCAAGTCAGAGCATCCCTATAGAACCATCGAAAATAGAGTTGGAAGGGACCTGCAAGACCATCTAGTCCAACCCCTTGCTCAACGCAGGACTCCAAGCCAGAGCATCCCTATAGAATGATCTAAAATAGGGGTGGAAGGGGCCGGCAAGACCATCTAGTCCAGCCCTCTGCTCAACGCAGGACTCTAAGAGCATCCGTATAGAATCATCTGAAAGTACGGTTGGAAGGGGCCTGCAAGACCATCTAGTCCAACCCCCTGCTCAACGCAGGACTCCAAGTCAGAGTTTCCCTATAGAATGATCGAAAATAGGGTTGGAAGGGGCCTGCAAGACCATCTAGTCCAACCCCCTGCTCAACGCAGGACTCCAAGTCAGAGCATCCCTATAGAATGATGGAAAATAGGGTTGGAAGGGTCCTCCAAGACCATCCAGGGCACCCCCTGCTCAACGCAGGACTCCAAGTCAGAGTATCCCTCTAGAATCATCGAAAATAGAGTTGGAAGGGGCCTGCAAGACCATCTAGTCCAACCCCCTGCTCAATGCAGGACTCCAAGACAGAGCATCCCTATAGAATCATCAAAAGGTAGGGTTGGAAGGCGGCTGCAAGACCATCTAGTCCAGCCCCTTGCTCAACGTAGGACACCAAGTCAGAGCATCCCTATAGAATCATCGAAAATAGAGTTGGAAGGGACCTGCAAGACCATCTAGTCCAACCCTCTGCTCAACGCAGGACTCCAAGTCAGAGCATCCCTATAGAATCATCTGAAAGTAGGGTTGGAAGTGGCCTGCAAGACTATCTAATCCAGCCCCCTGCTCAACGTAGGACTCCAAGTCAGAGCATCCCTATAGAAAGATGGAAAATAGAGTTGGAAGGCGCCTGCAAGGCCATCTAGTCCAGCCCCCTGCTCAACGCAGGACTCCGAGTCAGAGCATCCCTATAGAATGATTGAAAATAGGGTTGGAAGGTGCCTGCAAGACCATGTATTCCAACCCCGTGCTCAACGCAGGACTCCAAGTCAGAGCATCCTTATCGAATCATCTGAAAGTAGGGTTGGAAGTGGCCTGCAAGACCATCTAGTCCAGCCCCCTGCTCAACGCAGGACTCCAAGTCAGAGCATCCCTATAGAATTATCAAAAGTTAGGGTTGGAAGGCGCCTGCAGGACCATCTTCCAGCCCCCTGCTCAACGCAGGACTCCAAGTCAGAGCATCCCTATAGAATCATGGAAAATAGGGTTGGAAGGCGCCTGCAAGACGATGTATTCCAACCCCCTGCTCAACGCAGGACTCCAAGTCAGAGCATGCCTATAGAATTATCAAAAGTTAGGGTTGGAAGTGGCCTGCAGGACCATCTTCCAGCCCCCTGCTCAACGCAGGACTCCAAGTCAGAGCATCCCTATAGAATCATCGAAAATAGAGTTGGAAGGGACCTGCAAGACCATCTAGTCCAACCTCCTGCTCAACGCAGGACTCCAAGTCAGAGCATCCCTATAGAATCATCTGAAAGTAGGGTTGGAAGTGGCCTGCAAGACCATCTAATCCAGCCCCCTGCTCAACGTAGGACTCCAAGTCAGAGCATCCCTATAGAAAGATCGAAAATAGAGTTGGAAGGCGCCTGCAAGGCCATCTAGTCCAGCCCCCTGCTCAACGCAGGACTCCAAGTCAGAGCATCCCTATAGAATGATTGAAAATAGGGTTGGAAGGCGCCTGCAAGACCATGTATTCCAACCCCGTCCTCAATGCAGGACTCCAAGTCAGAGCAGCCCTATAGAATCATTGGAAAGTAGGGTTGGAGGGGGCCTGCAAGGCCATCTAGTCCAGCCCCCTGCTCCAGGCAGGACTCCAGGTCAGAGCATCCCTATAGAATGATCGAAAATAGGGTTGGAAGTGGCCTGCAAGACCATCTAGTCCAGCCCCCTGCTCAACGCAGGACTCCAAGTCAGAGCATGCCTATAGAATTATCAAAAGTTAGGGTTGGAAGTGGCCTGCAGGACCATCTTCCAGCCCCCTGCTCAACACAGTACTCCAAGTCAGAGCATCCCTATAGAATGATTGAAGATAGGGTTGGAAGGGGCCTGCAAGACCATGTATTCCAACACCGTGCTCAACGCAGGACTCCAAGTCAGAGCAGCCCTATAGAATCATTGGAAAGTAGGGTTGGGGGGAGCCTGCAAGGCCATCTAGTCCAAGCCCCTGCTCCAGGCAGGACTCCAGTTCAGAGCATCCCTATAGAATGATCGAAATTAGGGTTGGAAGGCGCCTGCAAGACCATGTATTCCAACCCCGTGCTCAACGCAGGACTCCAAGTCAGAGCATCCTTATCGAAACATCTGAAAGTAGGGCTGGAAGTGGCCTGCAAGGCCATCTAGTCCAACCCCCTGCTTCACGCAGGACTCCAAGTCAGAGCATCCCTATAGAATCATCTGAAAGTAGGGTTGGAAGTGGTCTGCAAGACTATGTAATCCAGCCCCCTGCTCAACGCAGGACTCCAAGTCAGAGCATCCCTATAGAATCATCAAAAGGTAGGGTTGGAAGGCGGCTGCAAGACCATCTAGTCCAGCCCCCTGCTCAGCGCAGGACTCCAAGTCAGAGCATCCCTATAGAACCATCGAAAATAGAGTTGGAAGGGACCTGCAAGACCATCTAGTCCAACCCCTTGCTCAACGCAGGACTCCAAGCCAGAGCATCCCTATAGAATGATCTAAAATAGGGGTGGAAGGGGCCTGCAAGACCATCTAGTCTAACCCCCTGCTCAATGCAGGACTCTAAGAGCATCCGTATAGAATCATCTGAAAGTACGGTTGGAAGGGGCCTGCAAGACCATCTAGTCCAACCCCTTGCTCAACGCAGGACTCCGAGTCAGAGCATCCCTATACAATGAACCAAAATAGGGTTGGAAGGGGCCGGCAAGACCATCTAGTCCAGCCCTCTGCTCAACGCAGGACTCCAAGTCATAGTTTCCCTATAGAATGATCGAAAATAGGGTTGGAAGGGGCCTGCAAGACCATCTAGTCCAACCCCCTGCTCAACGCAGGACTCCAAGTCAGAGTTTCCCTATAGAATGATCGAAAATAGGGTTGGAAGGGGCCTGCAAGACCATCTAGTCCAACCCCCTGCTCAACGCAGGACTCCAAGTCAGAGCATCCCTATAGAATGATGGAAAATAGGGTTGGAAGGGTCCTCCAAGACCATCCAGGGCACCCCCTGCTCAACGCAGGACTACAAGTCAGAGTATCCCTCTAGAATCATCGAAAATAGAGTTGGAAGGGGCCTGCAAGACCATCTAGTCCAACCCCCTGCTCAATGCAGGACTCCAAGACAGAGCATCCCTATAGAATCATCAAAAGGTAGGGTTGGAAGGCGGCTGCAAGACCATCTAGTCCAGCCCCTTGCTCAACGTAGGACACCAAGTCAGAGCATCCCTATAGAATCATCGAAAATAGAGTTGGAAGGGACCTGCAAGAACATCTAGTCCAACCCTCGGCTCAACGCAGGACTCCAAGTCAGAGCATCCCTATAGAATCATCTGAAAGTAGGGTTGGAAGTGGCCTGCAAGACTATCTAATCCAGCCCCCTGCTCAACGTAGGACTCCAAGTCAGAGCATCCCTATAGAAAGATCGAAAATAGAGTTGGAAGGCGCCTGCAAGGCCATCTAGTCCAGCCCCCTGCTCAACGCAGGACTCCAAGTCAGAGCATCCCTATAGAATGATTGAAAATAGGGTTGGAAGGGGCCTGCAAGACCATGTATTCCAACCCCGTCCTCAACGCAGGACTCCAAGTCAGAGCAGCCCTATAGAATCATTGGAAAGTAGGGTTGGAGGGGGCCTGCAAGGCCATCTAGTCCAGCCCCATGCTCCAGGCAGGACTCCAGGTCAGAGCATCCCTATAGAATGATCGAAAATAGGGTTGGAAGTGGCCTGCAAGACCATCTAGTCCAACCCCCTGCTCAACGCAGGACTCCAAGTCAGAGCATCCCTATAGAATTATCAAAAGTTAGGGTTGGAAGGCGCCTGCAGGACCATCTTCCAGCCCCCTGCTCAACGCAGGACTCCAAGTCAGAGCATCCCTATAGAATGATTGAAAATAGGGTTGGAAGGGCCCTGCAAGACCATCCAGTGCACCCCCTGCTCAACGCCGGACTCCAAGTCAGAGTATCCCTCTAGAATCATCGAAAATAGAGTTGGAAGGTGGCTGCAAGACCATCTAGGCCAGCCCCCTGCTCAATGAAGGACTCCAGGTCAGAGCATCCCTATAGAATGATGGAAAATAGGGTTGGAAGGCGCCTGCAAGACCATGTATTCCAACCCCCTGCGCAACGCAGGACTCCAAGTCAGAGCATCCCTATAGAATTATCAAAAGTTAGTGTTGGAAGTGGCCTGCAGGACCATCTTCCAGCCCCCTGCTCAACGCAGTACTCCAAGTCAGAGCATCCCTATAGAATGATTGAAAATAGGGTTGGAAGGGCCTGCAAGACCATGTATTCCAACCCCGCGCTCAACGCAGGACTCCAAGTCAGAGCAGCCCTATATAATCATTGGAAAGTAGGGTTGGGGGGGCCTGCAAGGCTATCTAGTCTAAGCCCCTGCTCCAGGCAGGACTCCAGGTCAGAGCATCCCTATAGAATCATCGAAAATAGGGTTGGAAGGCACCTGCAAGACCATGTATTCCAACCCCGTGCTCAACGCAGGACTCCAAGTCAGAGCATCCTTATCGAATCATCTGAAAGTAGGGCTGGAAGTGGCCTGCAAGGCCATCTAGTCCAACCCCCTGCTCAACGCAGGACTCAAAGTCAGAGCATCCCTATAGAATCATTTGAAAGTAGGGTTGGAAGTGGCCTGCAAAACTATCTAATCCAGCCCCCTGCTCAACGCAGGACTCCAAGTCAGAGCATCCCTATAGAATAATCAAAAAGTAGGGTTGGAAGGGGCATGCAAGACCATCTAGTCCAACCCCCTGCTCAACGCAGGACTCCAAGTCAGAGCATCCCTAAGGAATCATCTGAAAGTAGGGTTGGAAGTGGCCTGCAAGACTATCTAATCCAGCCCCCTCCTCAACGTAGGACTCCAAGTCAGAGCATCCCTTTAGAATCATCAAAAATAGAGTTGGAAGGAACCTGCAAGACCATCTAGTCCAACCCCTTGCTCAACGCAGGACTCCAAATCAGAGCATCCCTATAGAACGATCGAAAATAGGGTTGGAAGGCGCCTGCAAGGCCATGTATTCCAACCCCGTGCTCAACGCAGGACTCCAAGTCAGAGCATCCTTATCGAATCATCTGAAAGTAGGGTTGGAAGAAGCCTGCAAGACCATCTAGTCCAGCCCCCTGCTCAACGCAGGACTCCAAGTCAGAGCATCCCTATAGAATTATCAAAAGTTAGGGTTGGAAGGCGCCTGCAGGACCATCCAGGGCACCCCCTGCTCAACGCAGGACTCCAAGTCAGAGCATCCCTATAGAATGATTGAAAATAGGGTTGGAAGGGTCCTCCAAGACCATCCAGGGCACCCCCTGCTCAACGCAGGACTCCAAGTCAGAGTATCCCTCTAGAATCATCGAAAATAGAGTTGGAAGGGGCCTGCAAGACCATCTAGTCCAGCCCCCTGCTCAATGCAGGACTCCAAGACAGAGCATCCCTATAGAATCATCAAAAGGTAGGGTTGGAAGGCGGCTGCAAGACCATCTAGTCCAGCCCCCTGCTCAACGCAGGACTCCAAGTCAGAGCATCCCTATAGAATCATCGAAAATAGAGTTGGAAGGGACCTGCAAGACCATCTAGTCCAACCCCCTGCTCAACGCAGGACTCCAAGTCAGAGCATCCCTATAGAATCATCTGAAAGTAGGGTTGGAAGTGGCCTGCAAGACTATCTAATCCAGCCCCCTGCTCAACGTAGGACTCCAAGTCAGAGCATCCCTATAGAAAGATCGAAAATAGAGTTGGAAGGCGCCTGCAAGGCCATCTAGTCCAGCCCCCTGCTCAACGCAGGACTCCAAGTCAGAGCATCCCTATAGAATGATCGAAAATAGGGTTGGAAGGCGCCTGAAGACCATGTATTCCAACCCCGTGCTCAACGCAGGACTCCAAGTCAGAGCATCCTTATCGAATCATCTGAAAGTAGGGTTGGAAGTGGCCTGCAAGACTATCTAATCCAGCCCCCTGCTCAACGTAGGACTCCAAGTCAGAGCATCCCTATAGAAAGATCGAAAATAGAGTTGGAAGGCGCCTGCAAGGCCATCTAGTCCAGCCCCCTGCTCAACGCAGGACTACAAGTCAGAGCATCCCTATAGAATGATTGAAAATAGGGTTGGAAGGTGCCTGCAAGACCATGTATTCCAACCCCGTCCTCAACGCAGGACTCCAAGTCAGAGCAGCCCTATAGTATCATTGGAAAGTAGGGTTGGAGGGGGCCTGCAAGGCCATCTAGTCCAGCCCCCTGCTCCAGGCAGGACTCCAGGTCAGAGTATACCTCTAGAATCATCGAAAATAGAGTTGGAAGGGGCCTGCAAGACCATCTAGTCCAGCCCCCACCTCAATGCAGGACTCCAAGACAGAGCATCCCTATAGAATCATCAAAAGGTAGGGTTGGAAGGCGGCTGCAAGATCATCTAGTCCAACCCCCTGCTCAACGCAGGACTCCAAGTCAGAGCATCCCTATAGAATCATCGAAAATACAGATGGAAGGGATCTGCAAGACCATCTAGTCCAACCCCTTGCTCAACGCAGGACTCCAAGCCAGAGCATCCCTATAGAATGATCTAAAATAGGGGTGGAAGGGGCGTGCAAGACCATCTAGTCTAACCCCCTGCTCAACGCAGGACTCCAAGTCAGAGTATCCCTCTAGAATCATCGAAAATAGAGTTGGAAGGGGCCTGCAAGACCATCTAGTCCAACCCCCTTCTCAACGCAGGACTCCAAGTCAGAGCATCCTTATCGAATCATCTGAAAGTAGGGCTGGAAGTGGCCTGCAAGGCCATCTAGTCCAACCCCCTGCTCAACGCAGGACTCCAAGTCAGAGCATCCCTATAGAATCATCTGAAAGTAGGGTTGGGAGTGGCCTGCAAGACTATCTAATCCAGCCCCCTGCTCAACGCAGGACTCCAAGTCAGAGCATCCCTATAGAATAATCAAAAAGTAGGGTTGGAAGGGGCCTGCAAGACCATCTAGTCCAACCCCCTGCTCAACGCAGGACTCCAAGTCAGAGTTTCCCTATAGAATGATCGAAAATAGGGTTGGAAGGGGCCTGCAAGAGCATCTAGTCCAACCCCCTGCTCAACGCAGGACTCCAAGTCAGAGCATCCCTAAGGAATCATCTGAAAGTAGGGTTGGAAGTGGCCTGCAAGACCATCTAGTCCAACCCCCTGCTCAACGCAGGACTCCAAGTCATAGCATCCCTATAGAATTATCAAAAGTTAGGGTTGGAAGGCGCCTGCAGGACCATCTTCCAGCCCCCTGCTCAACGCAGGACTCCAAGTCAGAGCATCCCTATAGAATCATCGAAAATAGAGTTGGAAGGGACCTGCAAGACCATCTAATCCAGCCCCCTGCTCAACGTAGGACTCCAAGTCAGAGCATCCCTATAGAAAGATCGAAAATAGAGTTGGAAGGCGCCTGCAAGGCCATCTAGTCCAGCCCCCTGCTCAACGCAGGACTCCAAGTCAGAGCATCCCTATAGAATTGTCAAAAGTGAGGGTTGGAAGTGGCCTGCAGGACCATCTTCCAGCCCCCTGCTCAACGCAGTACTCCAAGTCAGAGCATCCCTATAGAATGATTGAAAATAGGGTTGGAAGGGGCCTGCAAGACCATGTATTCCAACCCCGTGATCAACGCAGGACTCCAAGTCAGAGCAGCCCTATAGAATCATTGGAAAGTAGGGTTGGGGGGAGCCTGCAAGGCCATCTAGTCCAAGCCCCTGCTCCAGGCAGGACTCCAGGTCAGAGCATCCCTATAGAATGATCGAAAATAGGGTTGGAAGGCGCCTGCAAGATCATGTATTCCAACCCCGTGCTCAACGCAGGACTCCAAGTCAGAGCATCCTTATCGAAACATCTGAAAGTAGGGCTGGAAGTGGCCTGCAAGGCCATCTAGTCCAACCCCCTGCTTCACGCAGGACTCCAAGTCAGAGCATCCCTATAGAATCATCTGAAAGTAGGGTTGGAAGTGGTCTGCAAGACTATGTAATCCAGCCCCCTGCTCAACGCAGGACTCCAAGTCAGAGCATCCCTATAGAATCATCAAAAGGTAGGGTTGGAAGGCGGCTGCAAGACCATCTAGTCCAGCCCCCTGCTCAGCGCAGGACTCCAAGTCAGAGCATCCCTATAGAACCATCGAAAATAGAGTTGGAAGGGACCTGCAAGACCATCTAGTCCAACCCCTTGCTCAACGCAGGACTCCAAGCCAGAGCATCCCTATAGAATGATCTAAAATAGGGGTGGAAGGGGCCTGCAAGACCATCTAGTCTAACCCCCTGCTCAATGCAGGACTCTAAGAGCATCCGTATAGAATCATCTGAAAGTACGGTTGGAAGGGGCCTGCAAGACCATCTAGTCCAACCCCTTGCTCAACGCAGGACTCCGAGTCAGAGCATCCCTATACAATGAACCAAAATAGGGTTGGAAGGGGCCGGCAAGACCATCTAGTCCAGCCCTCTGCTCAACGCAGGACTCCAAGTCATAGTTTCCCTATAGAATGATCGAAAATAGGGTTGGAAGGGGCCTGCAAGACCATCTAGTCCAACCCCCTGCTCAACGCAGGACTCCAAGTCAGAGTTTCCCTATAGAATGATCGAAAATAGGGTTGGAAGGCGGCTGCAAGACCATCTAGTCCAACCCCCTGCTCAACGCAGGACTCCAAGTCAGAGCATCCCTATAGAATCATCGAAAATAGAGTTGGAAGGGACCTGCAAGACCATCTAGTCCAACCCCCTGCTCAACGCAGGACTCCAAGTCAGAGCATCCCTATAGAATCATCTGAAAGTAGGGTTGGAAGTGGCCTGCAAGACTATCTAATCCAGCCCCCTGCTCAACGTAGGACTCCAAGTCAGAGCATCCCTATAGAAAGATCGAAAATAGAGTTGGAAGGCGCCTGCAAGGCCATCTAGTCCAGCCCCCTGCTCAACGCAGGACTCCAAGTCAGAGCATCCCTATAGAATGATTGAAAATAGGGTTGGAAGGGGCCTGCAAGACCATGTATTCCAACCCCGTCCTCAACGCAGGACTCCAAGTCAGAGCAGCCCTATAGAATCATTGGAAAGTAGGGTTGGAGGGGGCCTGCAAGGCCATCTAGTCCAGCCCCATGCTCCAGGCAGGACTCCAGGTCAGAGCATCCCTATAGAATGATCGAAAATAGGGTTGGAAGTGGCCTGCAAGACCATCTAGTCCAACCCCCTGCTCAACGCAGGACTCCAAGTCAGAGCATCCCTATAGAATTATCAAAAGTTAGGGTTGGAAGGCGCCTGCAGGACCATCTTCCAGCCCCCTGCTCAACGCAGGACTCCAAGTCAGAGCATCCCTATAGAATGATTGAAAATAGGGTTGGAAGGGCCCTGCAAGACCATCCAGTGCACCCCCTGCTCAACGCAGGACTCCAAGTCAGAGTATCCCTCTAGAATCATCGAAAATAGAGTTGGAAGGTGGCTGCAAGACCATCTAGGCCAGCCCCCTGCTCAATGAAGGACTCCAGGTCAGAGCATCCCTATAGAATGATGGAAAATAGGGTTGGAAGGCGCCTGCAAGACCATGTATTCCAACCCCCTGCGCAACGCAGGACTCCAAGTCAGAGCATCCCTATAGAATTATCAAAAGTTAGTGTTGGAAGTGGCCTGCAGGACCATCTTCCAGCCCCCTGCTCAACGCAGTACTCCAAGTCAGAGCATCCCTATAGAATGATTGAAAATAGGGTTGGAAGGGCCTGCAAGACCATGTATTCCAACCCCGCGCTCAACGCAGGACTCCAAGTCAGAGCAGCCCTATATAATCATTGGAAAGTAGGGTTGGGGGGGCCTGCAAGGCTATCTAGTCTAAGCCCCTGCTCCAGGCAGGACTCCAGGTCAGAGCATCCCTATAGAATCATCGAAAATAGGGTTGGAAGGCACCTGCAAGACCATGTATTCCAACCCCGTGCTCAACGCAGGACTCCAAGTCAGAGCATCCTTATCGAATCATCTGAAAGTAGGGCTGGAAGTGGCCTGCAAGGCCATCTAGTCCAACCCCCTGCTCAACGCAGGACTCAAAGTCAGAGCATCCCTATAGAATCATTTGAAAGTAGGGTTGGAAGTGGCCTGCAAAACTATCTAATCCAGCCCCCTGCTCAACGCAGGACTCCAAGTCAGAGCATCCCTATAGAATAATCAAAAAGTAGGGTTGGAAGGGGCATGCAAGACCATCTAGTCCAACCCCCTGCTCAACGCAGGACTCCAAGTCAGAGCATCCCTAAGGAATCATCTGAAAGTAGGGTTGGAAGTGGCCTGCAAGACTATCTAATCCAGCCCCCTCCTCAACGTAGGACTCCAAGTCAGAGCATCCCTTTAGAATCATCAAAAATAGAGTTGGAAGGAACCTGCAAGACCATCTAGTCCAACCCCTTGCTCAACGCAGGACTCCAAATCAGAGCATCCCTATAGAACGATCGAAAATAGGGTTGGAAGGCGCCTGCAAGGCCATGTATTCCAACCCCGTGCTCAACGCAGGACTCCAAGTCAGAGCATCCTTATCGAATCATCTGAAAGTAGGGTTGGAAGAAGCCTGCAAGACCATCTAGTCCAGCCCCCTGCTCAACGCAGGACTCCAAGTCAGAGCATCCCTATAGAATTATCAAAAGTTAGGGTTGGAAGGCGCCTGCAGGACCATCCAGGGCACCCCCTGCTCAACGCAGGACTCCAAGTCAGAGCATCCCTATAGAATGATTGAAAATAGGGTTGGAAGGGTCCTCCAAGACCATCCAGGGCACCCCCTGCTCAACGCAGGACTCCAAGTCAGAGTATCCCTCTAGAATCATCGAAAATAGAGTTGGAAGGGGCCTGCAAGACCATCTAGTCCAGCCCCCTGCTCAATGCAGGACTCCAAGACAGAGCATCCCTATAGAATCATCAAAAGGTAGGGTTGGAAGGCGGCTGCAAGACCATCTAGTCCAGCCCCCTGCTCAACGCAGGACTCCAAGTCAGAGCATCCCTATAGAATCATCGAAAATAGAGTTGGAAGGGACCTGCAAGACCATCTAGTCCAACCCCCTGCTCAACGCAGGACTCCAAGTCAGAGCATCCCTATAGAATCATCTGAAAGTAGGGTTGGAAGTGGCCTGCAAGACTATCTAATCCAGCCCCCTGCTCAACGTAGGACTCCAAGTCAGAGCATCCCTATAGAAAGATCGAAAATAGAGTTGGAAGGCGCCTGCAAGGCCATCTAGTCCAGCCCCCTGCTCAACGCAGGACTCCAAGTCAGAGCATCCCTATAGAATGATCGAAAATAGGGTTGGAAGGCGCCTGAAGACCATGTATTCCAACCCCGTGCTCAACGCAGGACTCCAAGTCAGAGCATCCTTATAGAATCATATGAAAGTAGGGTTGGAAGTGGCCTGCAAGACTATCTAATCCAGCCCCCTGCTCAACGTAGGACTCCAAGTCAGAGCATCCCTATAGAAAGATCGAAAATAGAGTTGGAAGGCGCCTGCAAGGCCATCTAGTCCAGCCCCCTGCTCAACGCAGGACTACAAGTCAGAGCATCCCTATAGAATGATTGAAAATAGGGTTGGAAGGTGCCTGCAAGACCATGTATTCCAACCCCGTCCTCAACGCAGGACTCCAAGTCAGAGCAGCCCTATAGTATCATTGGAAAGTAGGGTTGGAGGGGGCCTGCAAGGCCATCTAGTCCAGCCCCCTGCTCCAGGCAGGACTCCAGGTCAGAGTATACCTCTAGAATCATCGAAAATAGAGTTGGAAGGGGCCTGCAAGACCATCTAGTCCAACCCCCTGCTCAACGCAGGACTCCAAGTCAGAGCATCCCTATAGAATCATCGAAAATACAGATGGAAGGGATCTGCAAGACCATCTAGTCCAACCCCTTGCTCAACGCAGGACTCCAAGCCAGAGCATCCCTATAGAATGATCTAAAATAGGGGTGGAAGGGGCGTGCAAGACCATCTAGTCTAACCCCCTGCTCAACGCAGGACTCCAAGTCAGAGTATCCCTCTAGAATCATCGAAAATAGAGTTGGAAGGGGCCTGCAAGACCATCTAGTCCAACCCCCTTCTCAACGCAGGACTCCAAGTCAGAGCATCCTTATCGAATCATCTGAAAGTAGGGCTGGAAGTGGCCTGCAAGGCCATCTAGTCCAACCCCCTGCTCAACGCAGGACTCCAAGTCAGAGCATCCCTATAGAATCATCTGAAAGTAGGGTTGGGAGTGGCCTGCAAGACTATCTAATCCAGCCCCCTGCTCAACGCAGGACTCCAAGTCAGAGCATCCCTATAGAATAATCAAAAAGTAGGGTTGGAAGGGGCCTGCAAGACCATCTAGTCCAACCCCCTGCTCAACGCAGGACTCCAAGTCATAGCATCCCTATAGAATTATCAAAAGTTAGGGTTGGAAGGCGCCTGCAGGACCATCTTCCAGCCCCCTGCTCAACGCAGGACTCCAAGTCAGAGCATCCCTATAGAATCATCGAAAATAGAGTTGGAAGGGACCTGCAAGACCATCTAATCCAGCCCCCTGCTCAACGTAGGACTCCAAGTCAGAGCATCCCTATAGAAAGATCGAAAATAGAGTTGGAAGGCGCCTGCAAGGCCATCTAGTCCAGCCCCCTGCTCAACGCAGGACTCCAAGTCAGAGCATCCCTATAGAATTGTCAAAAGTGAGGGTTGGAAGTGGCCTGCAGGACCATCTTCCAGCCCCCTGCTCAACGCAGTACTCCAAGTCAGAGCATCCCTATAGAATGATTGAAAATAGGGTTGGAAGGGGCCTGCAAGACCATGTATTCCAACCCCGTGATCAACGCAGGACTCCAAGTCAGAGCAGCCCTATAGAATCATTGGAAAGTAGGGTTGGGGGGAGCCTGCAAGGCCATCTAGTCCAAGCCCCTGCTCCAGGCAGGACTCCAGGTCAGAGCATCCCTATAGAATGATCGAAAATAGGGTTGGAAGGCGCCTGCAAGATCATGTATTCCAACCCCGTGCTCAACGCAGGACTCCAAGTCAGAGCATCCTTATCGAAACATCTGAAAGTAGGGCTGGAAGTGGCCTGCAAGGCCATCTAGTCCAACCCCCTGCTTCACGCAGGACTCCAAGTCAGAGCATCCCTATAGAATCATCTGAAAGTAGGGTTGGAAGTGGTCTGCAAGACTATGTAATCCAGCCCCCTGCTCAACGCAGGACTCCAAGTCAGAGCATCCCTATAGAATCATCAAAAGGTAGGGTTGGAAGGCGGCTGCAAGACCATCTAGTCCAGCCCCCTGCTCAGCGCAGGACTCCAAGTCAGAGCATCCGTATAGAACCATCGAAAATAGAGTTGGAAGGGACCTGCAAGACCATCTAGTCCAACCCCTTGCTCAACGCAGGACTCCAAGCCAGAGCATCCCTATAGAATGATCTAAAATAGGGGTGGAAGGGGCCTGCAAGACCATCTAGTCTAACCCCCTGCTCAATGCAGGACTCTAAGAGCATCCGTATAGAATCATCTGAAAGTACGGTTGGAAGGGGCCTGCAAGACCATCTAGTCCAACCCCTTGCTCAACGCAGGACTCCGAGTCAGAGCATCCCTATACAATGAACCAAAATAGGGTTGGAAGGGGCCGGCAAGACCATCTAGTCCAGCCCTCTGCTCAACGCAGGACTCCAAGTCATAGTTTCCCTATAGAATGATCGAAAATAGGGTTGGAAGGGGCCTGCAAGACCATCTAGTCCAACCCCCTGCTCAACGCAGGACTCCAAGTCAGAGTTTCCCTATAGAATGATCGAAAATAGGGTTGGAAGGCGGCTGCAAGACCATCTAGTCCAACCCCCTGCTCAACGCAGGACTCCAAGTCAGAGCATCCCTATAGAATCATCGAAAATAGAGTTGGAAGGGACCTGCAAGACCATCTAGTCCAACCCCCTGCTCAACGCAGGACTCCAAGTCAGAGCATCCCTATAGAATCATCTGAAAGTAGGGTTGGAAGTGGCCTGCAAGACTATCTAATCCAGCCCCCTGCTCAACGTAGGACTCCAAGTCAGAGCATCCCTATAGAAAGATCGAAAATAGAGTTGGAAGGCGCCTGCAAGGCCATCTAGTCCAGCCCCCTGCTCAACGCAGGACTCCAAGTCAGAGCATCCCTATAGAATGATCGAAAATAGGGTTGGAAGGCGCCTGAAGACCATGTATTCCAACCCCGTTCTCAACGCAGGACTCCAAGTCAGAGCATCCTTATCGAATCATCTGAAAGTAGGGTTGGAAGTGGCCTGCAAGACTATCTAATCCAGCCCCCTGCTCAACGTAGGACTCCAAGTCAGAGCATCCCTATAGAAAGATCGAAAATAGAGTTGGAAGGCGCCTGCAAGGCCATCTAGTCCAGCCCCCTGCTCAACGCAGGACTACAAGTCAGAGCATCCCTATAGAATGATTGAAAATAGGGTTGGAAGGTGCCTGCAAGACCATGTATTCCAACCCCGTCCTCAACGCAGGACTCCAAGTCAGAGCAGCCCTATAGTATCATTGGAAAGTAGGGTTGGAGGGGGCCTGCAAGGCCATCTAGTCCAGCCCCCTGCTCCAGGCAGGACTCCAGGTCAGAGTATACCTCTAGAATCATCGAAAATAGAGTTGGAAGGGGCCTGCAAGACCATCTAGTCCAGCCCCCACCTCAATGCAGGACTCCAAGACAGAGCATCCCTATAGAATCATCAAAAGGTAGGGTTGGAAGGCGGCTGCAAGACCATATCGTCCAGCCCCCTGCTCAACGCAGGACTCCAAGTCAGAGCATCCCTATAGAATCATCGAAAATACAGATGGAAGGGATCTGCAAGACCATCTAGTCCAACCCCTTGCTCAACGCAGGACTCCAAGCCAGAGCATCCCTATAGAATGATCTAAAATAGGGGTGGAAGGGGCCTGCAAGACCATCTAGTCTAACCCCCTGCTCAACGCAGGACTCCAAGTCAGAGTATCCCTCTAGAATCATCGAAAATAGAGTTGGAAGGGGCCTGCAAGACCATCTAGTCCAACCCCCTGCTCAACGCAGGACTCCAAGTCAGAGCATCCCTATAGAATCATCTGAAAGTAGGGCTGGAAGTGGCCTGCAAGGCCATCTAGTCCAACCCCCTGCTCAACGCAGGACTCCAAGTCAGAGCATCCCTATAGAATAATCAAAAAGTAGGGTTGGAAGGGGCCTGCAAGACCATCTAGTCCAACCCCCTGCTCAACGCAGGACTCCAAGTCAGAGTTTCCCTATAGAATGATCGAAAATAGGGTTGGAAGGGGCCTGCAAGAGCATCTAGTCCAACCCCCAGCTCAACGCAGGACTCCAAGTCAGAGCATCCCTAAGGAATCATCTGAAAGTAGGGTTGGAAGTGGCCTGCAAGACCATCTAGTCCAACCCCCTGCTCAACGCAGGACTCCAAGTCAGAGCATCCCTATAGAATTATCAAAAGTTAGGGTTGGAAGGCGCCTGCAGGACCATCTTCCAGCCCCCTGCTCAACGCAGGACTCCAAGTCAGAGCATCCCTATAGAATCATCGAAAATAGAGTTGGAAGGGACCTGCAAGACCATCTAATCCAGCCCCCTGCTCAACGTAGGACTCCAAGTCAGAGCATCCCTATAGAATGATCGAAAATAGAGTTGGAAGGCGCCTGCAAGGCCATCTAGTCCAGCCCCCTGCTCAACGCAGGACTCCAAGTCAGAGCATCCCTATAGAATTGTCAAAAGTGAGGGTTGGAAGTGGCCTGCAGGACCATCTTCCAGCCCCCTGCTCAACGCAGTACTCCAAGTCAGAGCATCCCTATAGAATGATTGAAAATAGGGTTGGAAGGGGCCTGCAAGACCATGTATTCCAACCCCGTGCTCAACGCAGGACTCCAAGTCAGAGCAGCCCTATAGAATCATTGGAAAGTAGGGTTGGGGGGAGCCTGCAAGGCCATCTAGTCCAAGCCCCTGCTCCAGGCAGGACTCCAGGTCAGAGCATCCCTATAGAATGATCGAAAATAGGGTTGGAAGGCGCCTGCAAGATCATGTATTCCAACCCCGTGCTCAACGCAGGACTCCAAGTCAGAGCATCCTTATCGAAACATCTGAAAGTAGGGCTGGAAGTGGCCTGCAAGGCCATCTAGTCCAACCCCCTGCTTCACGCAGGACTCCAAGTCAGAGCATCCCTATAGAATCATCTGAAAGTAGGGTTGGAAGTGGTCTGCAAGACTATGTAATCCAGCCCCCTGCTCAACGCAGGACTCCAAGTCAGAGCATCCCTATAGAATCATGAAAAGGTAGGGTTGGAAGGCGGCTGCAAGACCATCTAGTCCAGCCCCCTGCTCAGCGCAGGACTCCAAGTCAGAGCATCCCTATAGAACCATCGAAAATAGAGTTGGAAGGGACCTGCAAGACCATCTAGTCCAACCCCTTGCTCAACGCAGGACTCCAAGCCAGAGCATCCCTATAGAATGATCTAAAATAGGGGTGGAAGGGGCCTGCAAGACCATCTATTCTAACCCCCTGCTCAATGCAGGACTCTAAGAGCATCCGTATAGAATCATCTGAAAGTACGGTTGGAAGGGGCCTGCAAGACCATCTAGTCCAACCCCTTGCTCAACGCAGGACTCCGAGTCAGAGCATCCCTATACAATGAACCAAAATAGGGTTGGAAGGGGCCGGCAAGACCATCTAGTCCAGCCCTCTGCTCAACGCAGGACTCCAAGTCATAGTTTCCCTATAGAATGATCGAAAATAGGGTTGGAAGGGGCCTGCAAGACCATCTAGTCCAACCCCCTGCTCAACGCAGGACTCCAAGTCAGAGTTTCCCTATAGAATGATCGAAAATAGGGTTGGAAGGGGCCTGCAAGACCATCTAGTCCAACCCCCTGCTCAACGCAGGACTCCAAGTCAGAGCATCCCTATAGAATGATGGAAAATAGGGTTGGAAGGGTCCTCCAAGACCATCCAGGGCACCCCCTGCTCAACGCAGGACTCCAAGTCAGAGTATCCCTCTAGAATCATCGAAAATAGAGTTGGAAGGGCCCTGCAAGACCATCTAGTCCAACCCCCTGTTCAATGCAGGACTCCAAGACAGAGCATCCCTATAGAATCATCAAAAGGTAGGGTTGGAAGGCGGCTGCAAGACCATCTAGTCCAGCCCCTTGCTCAACGTAGGACACCAAGTCAGAGCATCCCTATAGAATCATCGAAAATAGAGTTGGAAGGGACCTGCAAGACCATCTAGTCCAACCCTCTGCTCAACGCAGGACTCCAAGTCAGAGCATCCCTATAGAATCATCTGAAAGTAGGGTTGGAAGTGGCCTGCAAGACTATCTAATCCAGCCCCCTGCTCAACGCAGGACTCCAAGTCAGAGCATCCCTATAGAAAGATCGAAAATAGAGTTGGAAGGCGCCTGCAAGGCCATCTAGTCCAGCCCCCTGCTCAACGCAGGACTCCAAGTCAGAGCATCCCTATAGAATGATTGAAAATAGGGTTGGAAGGGGCCTGCAAGACCATGTATTCCAACCCCGTCCTCAACGCAGGACTCCAAGTCAGAGCAGCCCTATAGAATCATTGGAAAGTAGGGTTGGAGGGGGCCTGCAAGGCCATCTAGTCCAGCCCCATGCTCCAGGCAGGACTCCAGGTCAGAGCATCCCTATAGAATGATCGAAAATAGGTTTGGAAGTGGCCTGCAAGACCATCTAGTCCAGCCCCCTGCTCAACGCAGGACTCCAAGTCAGAGCATCCCTATAGAATTATCAAAAGTTAGGGTTGGAAGGCGCCTGCAGGACCATCTTCCAGCCCCCTGCTCAACGCAGGACTCCAAGTCAGAGCATCCCTATAGAATGATTGAAAATAGGGTTGGAAGGGTCCTGCAAGACCATCCAGTGCACCCCCTGCTCAACGCAGGACTCCAAGTCAGAGTATCCCTCTAGAATCATCGAAAATAGAGTTGGAAGGTGGCTGCAAGACCATCTAGGCCAGCCCCCTGCTCAATGAAGGACTCCAGGTCAGAGCATCCCTATAGAATGATCGAAAATAGGGTTGGAAGGCGCCTGTAAGACCATGTATTCCAACCCCCTGCGCAACGCAGGACTCCAAGTCAGAGCATCCCTATAGAATTATCAAAAGTTAGTGTTGGAAGTGGCCTGCAGGACCATCTTCCAGCCCCCTGCTCAACGCAGTACTCCAAGTCAGAGCATCCCTATAGAATGATTGAAAATAGGGTTGGAAGGGCCTGCAAGACCATGTATTCCAACCCCGCGCTCAACGCAGGACTCCAAGTCAGAGCAGCCCTATATAATCATTGGAAAGTAGGGTTGGGGGGGCCTGCAAGGCTATCTAGTCTAAGCCCCTGCTCCAGGCAGGACTCCAGGTCAGAGCATCCCTATAGAATCATCGAAAATAGGGTTGGAAGGCACCTGCAAGACCATGTATTCCAACCCCGTGCTCAACGCAGGACTCCAAGTCAGAGCATCCTTATCGAATCATCTGAAAGTAGGGCTGGAAGTGGCCTGCAAGGCCATCTAGTCCAACCCCCTGCTCAACGCAGGACTCAAAGTCAGAGCATCCCTATAGAATCATTTGAAAGTAGGGTTGGAAGTGGCCTGCAAGACTATCTAATCCAGCCCCCTGCTCAACGCAGGACTCCAAGTCAGAGCATCCCTATAGAATAATCAAAAAGTAGGGTTGGAAGGGGCATGCAAGACCATCTAGTCCAACCCCCTGCTCAACGCAGGACTCCAAATCAGAGCATCCCTATAGAATGATCGAAAATAGGGTTGGAAGGCGCCTGCAAGACCATGTATTCCAACCCCGTGCTCAACGCAGGACTCCAAGTCAGAGCATCCTTATCGAATCATCTGAAAGTAGGGTTGGAAGAAGCCTGCAAGACCATCTAGTCCAGCCCCCTGCTCAACGCAGGACTCCAAGTCAGAGCATCCCTATAGAATTATCAAAAGTTAGGGTTGGAAGGCGCCTGCAGGACCATCCAGGGCACCCCCTGCTCAACGCAGGACTCCAAGTCAGAGCATCCCTATAGAATGATTGAAAATAGGGTTGGAAGGGTCCTCCAAGACCATCCAGGGCACCCCCTGCTCAACGCAGGACTCCAAGTCAGAGTATCCCTCTAGAATCATCGAAAATAGAGTTGGAAGGGGCCTGCAAGACCATCTAGTCCAGCCCCCTGCTCAATGCAGGACTCCAAGACAGAGCATCCCTATAGAATCATCAAAAGGTAGGGTTGGAAGGCGGCTGCAAGACCATCTAGTCCAGCCCCCTGCTCAACGCAGGACTCCAAGTCAGAGCATCCCTATAGAATCATCGAAAATAGAGTTGGAAGGGACCTGCAAGACCATCTAGTCCAACCCCCTGCTCAACGCAGGACTCCAAGTCAGAGCATCCCTATAGAATCATCTGAAAGTAGGGTTGGAAGTGGCCTGCAAGACTATCTAATCCAGCCCCCTGCTCAACGTAGGACTCCAAGTCAGAGCATCCCTATAGAAAGATCGAAAATAGAGTTGGAAGGCGCCTGCAAGGCCATCTAGTCCAGCCCCCTGCTCAACGCAGGACTCCAAGTCAGAGCATCCCTATAGAATGATCGAAAATAGGGTTGGAAGGCGCCTGAAGACCATGTATTCCAACCCCGTGCTCAACGCAGGACTCCAAGTCAGAGCATCCTTATCGAATCATCTGAAAGTAGGGTTGGAAGTGGCCTGCAAGACTATCTAATCCAGCCCCCTGCTCAACGTAGGACTCCAAGTCAGAGCATCCCTATAGAAAGATCGAAAATAGAGTTGGAAGGCGCCTGCAAGGCCATCTAGTCCAGCCCCCTGCTCAACGCAGGACTACAAGTCAGAGCATCCCTATAGAATGATTGAAAATAGGGTTGGAAGGTGCCTGCAAGACCATGTATTCCAACCCCGTCCTCAACGCAGGACTCCAAGTCAGAGCAGCCCTATAGTATCATTGGAAAGTAGGGTTGGAGGGGGCCTGCAAGGCCATCTAGTCCAGCCCCCTGCTCCAGGCAGGACTCCAGGTCAGAGTATACCTCTAGAATCATCGAAAATAGAGTTGGAAGGGGCCTGCAAGACCATCTAGTCCAGCCCCCACCTCAATGCAGGACTCCAAGACAGAGCATCCCTATAGAATCATCAAAAGGTAGGGTTGGAAGGCGGCTGCAAGACCATATCGTCCAGCCCCCTGCTCAACGCAGGACTCCAAGTCAGAGCATCCCTATAGAATCATCGAAAATACAGATGGAAGGGATCTGCAAGACCATCTAGTCCAACCCCTTGCTCAACGCAGGACTCCAAGCCAGAGCATCCCTATAGAATGATCTAAAATAGGGGTGGAAGGGGCCTGCAAGACCATCTAGTCTAACCCCCTGCTCAACGCAGGACTCCAAGTCAGAGTATCCCTCTAGAATCATCGAAAATAGAGTTGGAAGGGGCCTGCAAGACCATCTAGTCCAACCCCCTGCTCAACGCAGGACTCCAAGTCAGAGCATCCTTATCGAATCATCTGAAAGTAGGGCTGGAAGTGGCCTGCAAGGCCATCTAGTCCAACCCCCTGCTCAACGCAGGACTCCAAGTCAGAGCATCCCTATAGAATCATCTGAAAGTAGGGTTGGAAGTGGCCTGCAAGACTATCTAATCCAGCCCCCTGCTCAACGCAGGACTCCAAGTCAGAGCATCCCTATAGAATAATCAAAAAGTAGGGTTGGAAGGGGCCTGCAAGACCATCTAGTCCAACCCCCTGCTCAACGCAGGACTCCAAGTCAGAGTTTCCCTATAGAATGATCGAAAATAGGGTTGGAAGGGGCCTGCAAGAGCATCTAATCCAGCCCCCTGCTCAACGCAGGACTCCAAGTCAGAGCATCCCTATAGAATCATCGAAAATAGAGTTGGAAGGGACCTGCAAGACCATCTAATCCAGCCCCCTGCTCAACGTAGGACTCCAAGTCAGAGCATCCCTATAGAATGATCGAAAATAGAGTTGGAAGGCGCCTGCAAGGCCATCTAGTCCAGCCCCCTGCTCAACGCAGGACTCCAAGTCAGAGCATCCCTATAGAATTGTCAAAAGTG
The DNA here is from genome assembly GCF_057233095.1 of Heloderma suspectum. Taxonomy (NCBI): domain Eukaryota; kingdom Metazoa; phylum Chordata; class Lepidosauria; order Squamata; family Helodermatidae; genus Heloderma; species Heloderma suspectum. The sequence continues at coordinate 51,580,827 of NC_139475.1, forward strand.
AGGGTTGGAAGTGGCCTGCAGGACCATCTTCCAGCCCCCTGCTCAACGCAGTACTCCAAGTCAGAGCATCCCTATAGAATGATTGAAAATAGGGTTGGAAGGGGCCTGCAAGACCATGTATTCCAACCCCGTGCTCAACGCAGGACTCCAAGTCAGAGCAGCCCTATAGAATCATTGGAAAGTAGGGTTGGGGGGAGCCTGCAAGGCCATCTAGTCCAAGCCCCTGCTCCAGGCAGGACTCCAGGTCAGAGCATCCCTATAGAATGATCGAAAATAGGGTTGGAAGGCGCCTGCAAGATCATGTATTCCAACCCCGTGCCCAACGCAGGACTCCAAGTCAGAGCATCCTTATCGAAACATCTGAAAGTAGGGCTGGAAGTGGCCTGCAAGGCCATCTAGTCCAACCCCCTGCTTCACGCAGGACTCCAAGTCAGAGCATCCCTATAGAATCATCTGAAAGTAGGGTTGGAAGTGGTCTGCAAGACTATGTAATCCAGCCCCCTGCTCAACGCAGGACTCCAAGTCAGAGCATCCCTATAGAATCATCAAAAGGTAGGGTTGGAAGGCGGCTGCAAGACCATCTAGTCCAGCCCCCTGCTCAGCGCAGGACTCCAAGTCAGAGCATCCCTATAGAACCATCGAAAATAGAGTTGGAAGGGACCTGCAAGACCATCTAGTCCAACCCCTTGCTCAACGCAGGACTCCAAGCCAGAGCATCCCTATAGAATGATCTAAAATAGGGGTGGAAGGGGCCTGCAAGACCATCTATTCTAACCCCCTGCTCAATGCAGGACTCTAAGAGCATCCGTATAGAATCATCTGAAAGTACGGTTGGAAGGGGCCTGCAAGACCATCTAGTCCAACCCCTTGCTCAACGCAGGACTCCGAGTCAGAGCATCCCTATACAATGAACCAAAATAGGGTTGGAAGGGGCCGGCAAGACCATCTAGTCCAGCCCTCTGCTCAACGCAGGACTCCAAGTCATAGTTTCCCTATAGAATGATCGAAAATAGGGTTGGAAGGGGCCTGCAAGACCATCTAGTCCAACCCCCTGCTCAACGCAGGACTCCAAGTCAGAGTTTCCCTATAGAATGATCGAAAATAGGGTTGGAAGGGGCCTGCAAGACCATCTAGTCCAACCCCCTGCTCAACGCAGGACTCCAAGTCAGAGCATCCCTATAGAATGATGGAAAATAGGGTTGGAAGGGTCCTCCAAGACCATCCAGGGCACCCCCTGCTCAACGCAGGACTCCAAGTCAGAGTATCCCTCTAGAATCATCGAAAATAGAGTTGGAAGGGCCCTGCAAGACCATCTAGTCCAACCCCCTGTTCAATGCAGGACTCCAAGACAGAGCATCCCTATAGAATCATCAAAAGGTAGGGTTGGAAGGCGGCTGCAAGACCATCTAGTCCAGCCCCTTGCTCAACGTAGGACACCAAGTCAGAGCATCCCTATAGAATCATCGAAAATAGAGTTGGAAGGGACCTGCAAGACCATCTAGTCCAACCCTCTGCTCAACGCAGGACTCCAAGTCAGAGCATCCCTATAGAATCATCTGAAAGTAGGGTTGGAAGTGGCCTGCAAGACTATCTAATCCAGCCCCCTGCTCAACGCAGGACTCCAAGTCAGAGCATCCCTATAGAAAGATCGAAAATAGAGTTGGAAGGCGCCTGCAAGGCCATCTAGTCCAGCCCCCTGCTCAACGCAGGACTCCAAGTCAGAGCATCCCTATAGAATGATTGAAAATAGGGTTGGAAGGGGCCTGCAAGACCATGTATTCCAACCCCGTCCTCAACGCAGGACTCCAAGTCAGAGCAGCCCTATAGAATCATTGGAAAGTAGGGTTGGAGGGGGCCTGCAAGGCCATCTAGTCCAGCCCCATGCTCCAGGCAGGACTCCAGGTCAGAGCATCCCTATAGAATGATCGAAAATAGGTTTGGAAGTGGCCTGCAAGACCATCTAGTCCAGCCCCCTGCTCAACGCAGGACTCCAAGTCAGAGCATCCCTATAGAATTATCAAAAGTTAGGGTTGGAAGGCGCCTGCAGGACCATCTTCCAGCCCCCTGCTCAACGCAGGACTCCAAGTCAGAGCATCCCTATAGAATGATTGAAAATAGGGTTGGAAGGGTCCTGCAAGACCATCCAGTGCACCCCCTGCTCAACGCAGGACTCCAAGTCAGAGTATCCCTCTAGAATCATCGAAAATAGAGTTGGAAGGTGGCTGCAAGACCATCTAGGCCAGCCCCCTGCTCAATGAAGGACTCCAGGTCAGAGCATCCCTATAGAATGATCGAAAATAGGGTTGGAAGGCGCCTGCAAGACCATGTATTCCAACCCCCTGCGCAACGCAGGACTCCAAGTCAGAGCATCCCTATAGAATTATCAAAAGTTAGTGTTGGAAGTGGCCTGCAGGACCATCTTCCAGCCCCCTGCTCAACGCAGTACTCCAAGTCAGAGCATCCCTATAGAATGATTGAAAATAGGGTTGGAAGGGCCTGCAAGACCATGTATTCCAACCCCGCGCTCAACGCAGGACTCCAAGTCAGAGCAGCCCTATATAATCATTGGAAAGTAGGGTTGGGGGGGCCTGCAAGGCTATCTAGTCTAAGCCCCTGCTCCAGGCAGGACTCCAGGTCAGAGCATCCCTATAGAATCATCGAAAATAGGGTTGGAAGGCACCTGCAAGACCATGTATTCCAACCCCGTGCTCAACGCAGGACTCCAAGTCAGAGCATCCTTATCGAATCATCTGAAAGTAGGGCTGGAAGTGGCCTGCAAGGCCATCTAGTCCAACCCCCTGCTCAACGCAGGACTCAAAGTCAGAGCATCCCTATAGAATCATTTGAAAGTAGGGTTGGAAGTGGCCTGCAAGACTATCTAATCCAGCCCCCTGCTCAACGCAGGACTCCAAGTCAGAGCATCCCTATAGAATAATCAAAAAGTAGGGTTGGAAGGGGCATGCAAGACCATCTAGTCCAACCCCCTGCTCAACGCAGGACTCCAAGTCAGAGCATCCCTAAGGAATCATCTGAAAGTAGGGTTGGAAGTGGCCTGCAAGACTATCTAATCCAGCCCCCTCCACAACGTAGGACTCCAAGTCAGAGCATCCCTTTAGAATCATCAAAAATAGAGTTGGAAGGAACCTGCAAGACCATCTAGTCCAACCCGTTGCTCAACGCAGGACTCCAAATCAGAGCATCCCTATAGAATGATCGAAAATAGGGTTGGAAGGCGCCTGCAAGACCATGTATTCCAACCCCGTGCTCAACGCAGGACTCCAAGTCAGAGCATCCTTATCGAATCATCTGAAAGTAGGGTTGGAAGAAGCCTGCAAGACCATCTAGTCCAGCCCCCTGCTCAACGCAGGACTCCAAGTCAGAGCATCCCTATAGAATTATCAAAAGTTAGGGTTGGAAGGCGCCTGCAGGACCATCCAGGGCACCCCCTGCTCAACGCAGGACTCCAAGTCAGAGCATCCCTATAGAATGATTGAAAATAGGGTTGGAAGGGTCCTCCAAGACCATCCAGGGCACCCCCTGCTCAACGCAGGACTCCAAGTCAGAGTATCCCTCTAGAATCATCGAAAATAGAGTTGGAAGGGGCCTGCAAGACCATCTAGTCCAGCCCCCTGCTCAATGCAGGACTCCAAGACAGAGCATCCCTATAGAATCATCAAAAGGTAGGGTTGGAAGGCGGCTGCAAGACCATCTAGTCCAGCCCCCTGCTCAACGCAGGACTCCAAGTCAGAGCATCCCTATAGAATCATCGAAAATAGAGTTGGAAGGGACCTGCAAGACCATCTAGTCCAACCCCCTGCTCAACGCAGGACTCCAAGTCAGAGCATCCCTATAGAATCATCTGAAAGTAGGGTTGGAAGTGGCCTGCAAGACTATCTAATCCAGCCCCCTGCTCAACGTAGGACTCCAAGTCAGAGCATCCCTATAGAAAGATCGAAAATAGAGTTGGAAGGCGCCTGCAAGGCCATCTAGTCCAGCCCCCTGCTCAACGCAGGACTCCAAGTCAGAGCATCCCTATAGAATGATCGAAAATAGGGTTGGAAGGCGCCTGAAGACCATGTATTCCAACCCCGTGCTCAACGCAGGACTCCAAGTCAGAGCATCCTTATCGAATCATCTGAAAGTAGGGTTGGAAGTGGCCTGCAAGACTATCTAATCCAGCCCCCTGCTCAACGTAGGACTCCAAGTCAGAGCATCCCTATAGAAAGATCGAAAATAGAGTTGGAAGGCGCCTGCAAGGCCATCTAGTCCAGCCCCCTGCTCAACGCAGGACTACAAGTCAGAGCATCCCTATAGAATGATTGAAAATAGGGTTGGAAGGTGCCTGCAAGACCATGTATTCCAACCCCGTCCTCAACGCAGGACTCCAAGTCAGAGCAGCCCTATAGTATCATTGGAAAGTAGGGTTGGAGGGGGCCTGCAAGGCCATCTAGTCCAGCCCCCTGCTCCAGGCAGGACTCCAGGTCAGAGTATACCTCTAGAATCATCGAAAATAGAGTTGGAAGGGGCCTGCAAGACCATCTAGTCCAGCCCCCACCTCAATGCAGGACTCCAAGACAGAGCATCCCTATAGAATCATCAAAAGGTAGGGTTGGAAGGCGGCTGCAAGACCATATCGTCCAGCCCCCTGCTCAACGCAGGACTCCAAGTCAGAGCATCCCTATAGAATCATCGAAAATACAGATGGAAGGGATCTGCAAGACCATCTAGTCCAACCCCTTGCTCAACGCAGGACTCCAAGCCAGAGCATCCCTATAGAATGATCTAAAATAGGGGTGGAAGGGGCCTGCAAGACCATCTAGTCTAACCCCCTGCTCAACGCAGGACTCCAAGTCAGAGTATCCCTCTAGAATCATCGAAAATAGAGTTGGAAGGGGCCTGCAAGACCATCTAGTCCAACCCCCTGCTCAACGCAGGACTCCAAGTCAGAGCATCCTTATCGAATCATCTGAAAGTAGGGCTGGAAGTGGCCTGCAAGGCCATCTAGTCCAACCCCCTGCTCAACGCAGGACTCCAAGTCAGAGCATCCCTATAGAATCATCTGAAAGTAGGGTTGGAAGTGGCCTGCAAGACTATCTAATCCAGCCCCCTGCTCAACGCAGGACTCCAAGTCAGAGCATCCCTATAGAATAATCAAAAAGTAGGGTTGGAAGGGGCCTGCAAGACCATCTAGTCCAACCCCCTGCTCAACGCAGGACTCCAAGTCAGAGTTTCCCTATAGAATGATCGAAAATAGGGTTGGAAGGGGCCTGCAAGAGCATCTAGTCCAACCCCCTGCTCAACGCAGGACTCCAAGTCAGAGCATCCCTAAGGAATCATCTGAAAGTAGGGTTGGAAGTGGCCTGCAAGACCATCTAGTCCAACCCCCTGCTCAACGCAGGACTCCAAGTCAGAGCATCCCTATAGAATTATCAAAAGTTAGGGTTGGAAGGCGCCTGCAGGACCATCTTCCAGCCCCCTGCTCAACGCAGGACTCCAAGTCAGAGCATCCCTATAGAATCATCGAAAATAGAGTTGGAAGGGACCTGCAAAACCATCTAGTCCAGCCCCCTGCTCAACGCAGGACTCCAAGTCAGAGCATCCCTATAGAATGATTGAAAATAGGGTTGGAAGGGGCCTGCAAGACCATGTATTCCAACCCCGTCCTCAACGCAGGACTCCAAGTCAGAGCAGCCCTATAGAATCATTGGAAAATAGGGTTGGAAGTGGCCTGCAAGACCATCTAGTCCAGCCCCCTGCTCAACACAGGACTCCAAGTCAGAGCATCCCTATAGAATTATCAAAAGTTAGTGTTGGAAGTGGCCTGCAGGACCATCTTCCAGCCCCCTGCTCAACGCAGTACTCCAAGTCAGAGCATCCCTATAGAATGATTGAAAATAGGGTTGGAAGGGCCTGCAAGACCATGTATTCCAACCCCGCGCTCAACGCAGGACTCCAAGTCAGAGCAGCCCTATATAATCATTGGAAAGTAGGGTTGGGGGGGCCTGCAAGGCTATCTAGTCTAAGCCCCTGCTCCAGGCAGGACTCCAGGTCAGAGCATCCCTATAGAATCATCGAAAATAGGGTTGGAAGGCACCTGCAAGACCATGTATTCCAACCCCGTGCTCAACGCAGGACTCCAAGTCAGAGCATCCTTATCGAATCATCTGAAAGTAGGGCTGGAAGTGGCCTGCAAGGCCATCTAGTCCAACCCCCTGCTCAACGCAGGACTCAAAGTCAGAGCATCCCTATAGAATCATTTGAAAGTAGGGTTGGAAGTGGCCTGCAAGACTATCTAATCCAGCCCCCTGCTCAACGCAGGACTCCAAGTCAGAGCATCCCTATAGAATAATCAAAAAGTAGGGTTGGAAGGGGCATGCAAGACCATCTAGTCCAACCCCCTGCTCAACGCAGGACTCCAAGTCAGAGCATCCCTAAGGAATCATCTGAAAGTAGGGTTGGAAGTGGCCTGCAAGACTATCTAATCCAGCCCCCTCCACAACGTAGGACTCCAAGTCAGAGCATCCCTTTAGAATCATCAAAAATAGAGTTGGAAGGAACCTGCAAGACCATCTAGTCCAACCCGTTGCTCAACGCAGGACTCCAAATCAGAGCATCCCTATAGAATGATCGAAAATAGGGTTGGAAGGCGCCTGCAAGACCATGTATTCCAACCCCGTGCTCAACGCAGGACTCCAAGTCAGAGCATCCTTATCGAATCATCTGAAAGTAGGGTTGGAAGAAGCCTGCAAGACCATCTAGTCCAGCCCCCTGCTCAACGCAGGACTCCAAGTCAGAGCATCCCTATAGAATTATCAAAAGTTAGGGTTGGAAGGCGCCTGCAGGACCATCCAGGGCACCCCCTGCTCAACGCAGGACTCCAAGTCAGAGCATCCCTATAGAATGATTGAAAATAGGGTTGGAAGGGTCCTCCAAGACCATCCAGGGCACCCCCTGCTCAACGCAGGACTCCAAGTCAGAGTATCCCTCTAGAATCATCGAAAATAGAGTTGGAAGGGGCCTGCAAGACCATCTAGTCCAGCCCCCTGCTCAATGCAGGACTCCAAGACAGAGCATCCCTATAGAATCATCAAAAGGTAGGGTTGGAAGGCGGCTGCAAGACCATCTAGTCCAGCCCCCTGCTCAACGCAGGACTCCAAGTCAGAGCATCCCTATAGAATCATCGAAAATAGAGTTGGAAGGGACCTGCAAGACCATCTAGTCCAACCCCCTGCTCAACGCAGGACTCCAAGTCAGAGCATCCCTATAGAATCATCTGAAAGTAGGGTTGGAAGTGGCCTGCAAGACTATCTAATCCAGCCCCCTGCTCAACGTAGGACTCCAAGTCAGAGCATCCCTATAGAAAGATCGAAAATAGAGTTGGAAGGCGCCTGCAAGGCCATCTAGTCCAGCCCCCTGCTCAACGCAGGACTCCAAGTCAGAGCATCCCTATAGAATGATCGAAAATAGGGTTGGAAGGCGCCTGAAGACCATGTATTCCAACCCCGTGCTCAACGCAGGACTCCAAGTCAGAGCATCCTTATCGAATCATCTGAAAGTAGGGTTGGAAGTGGCCTGCAAGACTATCTAATCCAGCCCCCTGCTCAACGTAGGACTCCAAGTCAGAGCATCCCTATAGAAAGATCGAAAATAGAGTTGGAAGGCGCCTGCAAGGCCATCTAGTCCAGCCCCCTGCTCAACGCAGGACTACAAGTCAGAGCATCCCTATAGAATGATTGAAAATAGGGTTGGAAGGTGCCTGCAAGACCATGTATTCCAACCCCGTCCTCAACGCAGGACTCCAAGTCAGAGCAGCCCTATAGTATCATTGGAAAGTAGGGTTGGAGGGGGCCTGCAAGGCCATCTAGTCCAGCCCCCTGCTCCAGGCAGGACTCCAGGTCAGAGTATACCTCTAGAATCATCGAAAATAGAGTTGGAAGGGGCCTGCAAGACCATCTAGTCCAGCCCCCACCTCAATGCAGGACTCCAAGACAGAGCATCCCTATAGAATCATCAAAAGGTAGGGTTGGAAGGCGGCTGCAAGACCATATCGTCCAGCCCCCTGCTCAACGCAGGACTCCAAGTCAGAGCATCCCTATAGAATCATCGAAAATACAGATGGAAGGGATCTGCAAGACCATCTAGTCCAACCCCTTGCTCAACGCAGGACTCCAAGCCAGAGCATCCCTATAGAATGATCTAAAATAGGGGTGGAAGGGGCCTGCAAGACCATCTAGTCTAACCCCCTGCTCAACGCAGGACTCCAAGTCAGAGTATCCCTCTAGAATCATCGAAAATAGAGTTGGAAGGGGCCTGCAAGACCATCTAGTCCAACCCCCTGCTCAACGCAGGACTCCAAGTCAGAGCATCCTTATCGAATCATCTGAAAGTAGGGCTGGAAGTGGCCTGCAAGGCCATCTAGTCCAACCCCCTGCTCAACGCAGGACTCCAAGTCAGAGCATCCCTATAGAATCATCTGAAAGTAGGGTTGGAAGTGGCCTGCAAGACTATCTAATCCAGCCCCCTGCTCAACGCAGGACTCCAAGTCAGAGCATCCCTATAGAATAATCAAAAAGTAGGGTTGGAAGGGGCCTGCAAGACCATCTAGTCCAACCCCCTGCTCAACGCAGGACTCCAAGTCAGAGTTTCCCTATAGAATGATCGAAAATAGGGTTGGAAGGGGCCTGCAAGAGCATCTAGTCCAACCCCCTGCTCAACGCAGGACTCCAAGTCAGAGCATCCCTAAGGAATCATCTGAAAGTAGGGTTGGAAGTGGCCTGCAAGACCATCTAGTCCAACCCCCTGCTCAACGCAGGACTCCAAGTCAGAGCATCCCTATAGAATTATCAAAAGTTAGGGTTGGAAGGCGCCTGCAGGACCATCTTCCAGCCCCCTGCTCAACGCAGGACTCCAAGTCAGAGCATCCCTATAGAATCATCGAAAATAGAGTTGGAAGGGACCTGCAAAACCATCTAGTCCAGCCCCCTGCTCAACGCAGGACTCCAAGTCAGAGCATCCCTATAGAATGATTGAAAATAGGGTTGGAAGGGGCCTGCAAGACCATGTATTCCAACCCCGTCCTCAACGCAGGACTCCAAGTCAGAGCAGCCCTATAGAATCATTGGAAAATAGGGTTGGAAGTGGCCTGCAAGACCATCTAGTCCAGCCCCCTGCTCAACACAGGACTCCAAGTCAGAGCATCCCTATAGAATTATCAAAAGTTAGGGTTGGAAGGCGCCTGCAGGACCATCTTCCAGTCCCCTGCTCAACGCAGGACTCCAAGTCAGAGCATCCCTACAGAATGCTTGAAGATAGGGTTGGAAGGGTCCTGGAAGACCATCCAGTGCACCCCCTGCTCAACGCAGGACTCCAAGACAGAGTATCCCTCTAGAATCATCGAAAATAGAGTTGGAAGGCGGCTGCAAGACCATCTAGTCCAGCCAACTTCTCAACGCAGGACTCCAAGTCAGAGCATCCCTATAGAATGATCTAAAATAGGGGTGGAAGGGGCCTGCAAGACCATCTAGTCTAACCCCCTGCTCAATGCAGGACTCTAAGAGCATCCGTATAGAATCATCTGAAAGTACGGTTGGAAGGGGCCTACAAGACCATCTAGTCCAACCCCTTGCTAAACACAGGACTCCGAGTCAGAGCATCCCTATAGAATGATCGAAAATAGGGTTGGAAGGCGCCTGCAAGACCATGTATTCCAACCCCGTGCTCAACGCAGGACTCCAAGTCAGAGCATCCTTATCGAATCATCTGAAAGTAGGGTTGGAAGTGGCCTGCAAGACCATCTAGTCCAGCCCCCTGCTCAACGCAGGACTCCAAGTGAGAGCATGCCTATAGAATTATCAAAAGTTAGGGTTGGAAGGCGCCTGCAGGACCATCTTCCAGCCCCCTGCTCAACGCAGGACTCCAAGTCAGAGCATCCCTATAGAATCATCGAAAATAGAATTGGAAGGGACCTGCAAGACCATCTAGTCCAACCCCCTGCTCAACGCAGGACTCCAAGTCAGAGCATCCCTATAGAATCATCTGAAAGTAGGGTTGGAAGTGGCCTGCAAGACCATCTAATCCAGCCCCCTGCTCAACGTAGGACTCCAAGTCAGAGCATCCCTATAGAAAGATCGAAAATAGAGTTGGAAGGCGCCTGAAAGGCCATCTAGTCCAGCCCCCTGCTCAACGCAGGACTCCAAGTCAGAGCATCCCTATAGAATGATTGAAAATAGGGTTGGAAGGCGCCTGCAAGACCATGTATTCCAACCCCGTCCTCAACGCAGGACTCCAAGTAAGAGCAGCCCTATAGAATCATTGGAAAGTAGGGTTGGAGGGGGCCTGCAAGGCCATCTAGTCCAGCCCCCTGCTCCAGGCAGGACTCCAGGTCAGAGCATCCCTATAGAATGATCGAAAATAGGGTTGGAAGTGGCCTGCAAGACCATCTAGTCCAGCCCCCTTCTCAACGCAGGACTCCAAGTCAGAGCATCCCTATAGAATTATCAAAAGTTAGGGTTGGAAGGCGCCTGCAGGACCATCTTCCAGCCCCCTGCTCAACGCAGGACTCCAAGTCAGAGCATCCCTATAGAATCATGGATAATAGGGTTGGAAGGCGCCTGCAAGACGATGTATTCCAACCCCCTGCTCAACGCAGGACTCCAAGTCAGAGCATCCCTATAGAATCATCTGAAAGTAGGGTTGGAAGTGGCCTGCAAGACCATCTAATCCAGCCCCCTGCTCAACGTAGGACTCCAAGTCAGAGCATCCCTATAGAAAGATCGAAAATAGAGTTGGAAGGCGCCTGCAAGGCCATCTAGTCCAGCCCCCTGCTCAACGCAGGACTCCAAGTCAGAGCATCCCTATTGAATGATTGAAAATAGGGTTGGAAGGCGCCTGCAAGACCATGTATTCCAACCCCGTCCTCAACGCAGGACTCCAAGTAAGAGCAGCCCTATAGAATCATTGGAAAGTAGGGTTGGAGGGGGCCTGCAAGGCCATCTAGTCCAGCCCCCTGCTCCAGGCAGGACTCCAGGTCAGAGCATCCCTATAGAATGATCGAAAATAGGGTTGGAAGTGGCCTGCAAGACCATCTAGTCCAGCCCCCTTCTCAACGCAGGACTCCAAGTCAGAGCATCCCTATAGAATTATCAAAAGTTAGGGTTGGAAGGCGCCTGCAGGACCATCTTCCAGCCCCCTGCTCAACGCAGGACTCCAAGTCAGAGCATCCCTATAGAATCATGGATAATAGGGTTGGAAGGCGCCTGCAAGACGATGTATTCCAACCCCCTGCTCAACGCAGGACTCCAAGTCAGAGCATGCCTATAGAATTATCAAAAGTTAGGGTTGGGAGGGGCCTGCAGGACCATCTTCCAGCCCCCAGCTCAACGCAGTATTCCAAGTCAGAGCATCCCTATAGAATGATTGAAAATAGGGTTGGAAGGGGCCTGCAAGACCATGTATTCCAACCCCGTGCTCAACGCAGGACTCCAAGTCAGAGCAGCCCTATAGAATCATTGGAAAGTAGGGTTGGGGGGAGCCTGCAAGGCCATCTAGTCCAAGCCCCTGCTCCAGGCAGGACTCCAGGTCAGAGCATCCCTATAGAATGATCGAAAATAGGGTTGGAAGGCGCCTGCAAGACCATGTATTCCAACCCCGTGCTCAACGCAGGACTCCAAGTCAGAGCATCCTTATCGAAACATCTGAAAGTAGGGCTGGAAGTGGCCTGCAAGGCCATCTAGTCCAACCCCCTGCTTCACGCAGGACTCCAAGTCAGAGCATCCCTATAGAATCATCTGAAAGTAGGGTTGGAAGTGGTCTGCAAGACTATGTAATCCAGCCCCCTGCTCAACGCAGGACTCCAAGTCAGAGCATCCATATAGAATCATCAAAAGGTAGGGTTGGAAGGCGGCTGCAAGACCATCTAGTCCAGCCCCCTGCTCAGCGCAGGACTCCAAGTCAGAGCATCCCTATAGAACCATCGAAAATAGAGTTGGAAGGGACCTGCAAGACCATCTAGTCCAACCCCTTGCTCAACGCAGGACTCCAAGCCAGAGCATCCCTATAGAATGATCTAAAATAGGGGTGGAAGGGGCCTGCAAGACCATCTAGTCTAACCCCCTGCTCAATGCAGGACTCTAAGAGCATCCGTATAGAATCATCTGAAAGTACGGTTGGAAGGGGCCTGCAAGACCATCTAGTCCAACCCCTTGCTCAACGCAGGACTCCGAGTCAGAGCATCCCTATACAATGAACCAAAATAGGGTTGGAAGGGGCCGGCAAGACCATCTAGTCCAGCCCTCTGCTCAACGCAGGACTCCAAGTCATAGTTTCCCTATAGAATGATCGAAAATAGGGTTGGAAGGGGCCTGCAAGACCATCTAGTCCAACCCCCTGCTCAACGCAGGACTCCAAGTCAGAGTTTCCCTATAGAATGATCGAAAATAGGGTTGGAAGGGGCCTGCAAGACCATCTAGTCCAACCCCCTGCTCAACGCAGGACTCCAAGTCAGAGCATCCCTATAGAATGATGGAAAATAGGGTTGGAAGGGTCCTCCAAGACCATCCAGGGCACCCCCTGCTCAACGCAGGACTCCAAGTCAGAGTATCCCTCTAGAATCATCGAAAATAGAGTTGGAAGGGGCCTGCAAGACCATCTAGTCCAACCCCCTGCTCAATGCAGGACTCCAAGACAGAGCATCCCTATAGAATCATCAAAAGGTAGAGTTGGAAGGCGGCTGCAAGACCATCTAGTCCAGCCCCTAGCTCAACGTAGGACTCCAAGTCAGAGCATCCCTATAGAATCATCGAAAATAAAGTTGGAAGGGACCTGCAAGACCATCTAGTCCAACCCTCTGCTCAACGCAGGACTCCAAGTCAGAGCATCCCTATAGAAAGATCGAAAATAGAGTTGGAAGGTGCCTGCAAGGCCATCTAGTCCAGCCCCCTGCTCAACGCAGGACTCCAAGTCAGAGCATCCCTATAGAATGATTGAAAATAGGGTTGGAAGGCGCCTGCAAGACCATGTATTCCAACCCCGTCCTCAACGCAGGACTCCAAGTCAGAGCAGCCCTATAGAATCATTGGAAAGTAGGGTTGGAGGGGGCCTGCAAGGCCATCTAGTCCAGCCCCATGCTCCAGGCAGGACTCCAGGTCAGAGCATCCCTATAGAATGATCGAAAATAGGGTTGGAAGTGGCCTGCAAGACCATCTAGTCCAGCCCCCTGCTCAACGCAGGACTCCAAGTCAGAGCATCCCTATAGAATTATCAAAAGTTAGGGTTGGAAGGCGCCTGCAGGACCATCTTCCAGCCCCCTGCTCAACGCAGGACTCCAAGTCAGAGCATCCCTATAGAATGATTGAAAATAAGGTTGGAAGGGTCCTGCAAGACCATCCAGTGCACCCCCTGCTCAACGCAGGACTCCAAGTCAGAGTATGCCTCTAGAATCATCGAAAATAGAGTTGGAAGGCGGCTGCAAGACCATCTAGGCCAGCCCCCTGCTCAATGAAGGACTCCAGGTCAGAGCATCCCTATAGAATGATGGAAAATAGGGTTGGAAGGCGCCTGCAAGACCATGTATTCCAACCCCCTGCGCAACGCAGGACTCCAAGTCAGAGCATCCCTATAGAATTATCAAAAGTTAGGGTTGGAAGTGGCCTGCAGGACCATCTTCCAGCCCCCTGCTCAACGCAGTACTCCAAGTCAGAGCATCCCTATAGAATGATTGAAAATAGGGTTGGAAGGGCCTGCAAGACCATGTATTCCAACCCCGCGCTCAACGCAGGACTCCAAGTCAGAGCAGCCCTATATAATCATTGGAAAGTAGGGTTGGGGGGGCCTGCAAGGCTATCTAGTCTAAGCCCCTGCTCCAGGCAGGACTCCAGGTCAGAGCATCCCTATAGAATCATCGAAAATAGGGTTGGAAGGCACCTGCAAGACCATGTATTCCAACCCCGTGCTCAACGCAGGACTCCAAGTCAGAGCATCCTTATCGAATCATCTGAAAGTAGGGCTGGAAGTGGCCTGCAAGGCCATCTAGTCCAACCCCCTGCTCAACGCAGGACTCCAAGTCAGAGCATCCCTATAGAATCATTTGAAAGTAGGGTTGGAAGTGGCCTGCAAGACTATCTAATCCAGCCCCCTGCTCAACGCAGGACTCCAAGTCAGAGCATCCCTATAGAATAATCAAAAAGTAGGGTTGGAAGGGGCATGCAAGACCATCTAGTCCAACCCCCTGCTCAACGCAGGACTCCAAGTCAGAGCATCCCTAAGGAATCATCTGAAAGTAGGGTTGGAAGTGGCCTGCAAGACTATCTAATCCAGCCCCCTCCTCAACGTAGGACTCCAAGTCAGAGCATCCCTATAGAATCATCAAAAATAGAGTTGGAAGGAACCTGCAAGACCATCTAGTCCAACCCCTTGCTCAACGCAGGACTCCAAATCAGAGCATCCCTATAGAATGATCGAAAATAGGGTTGGAAGGCACCTGCAAGACCATGTATTCCAACCCCGTACTCAACGCAGGACTCCAAGTCAGAGCATCTTTATTGAATCATCTGAAAGTAGGGTTGGAAGAAGCCTGCAAGACCATCTAGTCCAGCCCCCTGCTCAACGCAGGACTCCAAGTCAGAGCATCCCTATAGAATTATCAAAAATTAGGGTTGGAAGGCGCCTGCAGGACCATCTTCCAGCCCCCTGCTCAACGCAGGACTCCAAGTCAGAGCATCCCTATAGAATGATTGAAAATAGGGTTGGAAGGGTCCTCCAAGACCATCCAGGGCACCCCCTGCTCAACGCAGGACTCCAAGTCAGAGCATCCCTATAGAATGATTGAAAATAGGGTTGGAAGGGTCCTCCAAGACCATCCAGGGCACCCCCTGCTCAACGCAGGACTCCAAGTCAGAGTATCCCTCTAGAATCATCGAAAATAGAGTTGGAAGGGGCCTGCAAGACCATCTAGTCCAGCCCCCTGCTCAATGCAGGACTCCAAGACAGAGCATCCCTATAGAATCATCAAAAGGTAGGGTTGGAAGGCGGCTGCAAGACCATCTAGTCCAGCCCCCTGCTCAACGCAGGACTCCAAGTCAGAGCATCCCTATAGAATCATCGAAAATAGGGTTGGAAGGCGCCTGCAAGACCATGTATTCCAACCCCGTGCTCAACGCAGGACTCCAAGTCAGAGCATCCTTATCGAAACATCTGAAAGTAGGGCTGGAAGTGGCCTGCAAGGCCATCTAGTCCATCCCCCTGCTTCACGCAGGACTCCAAGTCAGAGCATCCCTATAGAATCATCTGAAAGTAGGGTTGGAAGTGGTCTGCAAGACTATGTAATCCAGCCCCCTGCTCAACGCAGGACTCCAAGTCAGAGCATCCCTATAGAATCATCAAAAGGTAGGGTTGGAAGGCGGCTGCAAGACCATTTAGTCCAGCCCCCTGCTCAGCGCAGGACTCCAAGTCAGAGCATCCCTATAGAATGATCTAAAATAGGGGTGGAAGGGGCCTGCAAGACCATCTAGTCTAACCCCCTGCTCAATGCAGGACTCTAAGAGCATCCGTATAGAATCATCTGAAAGTACGGTTGGAAGGGGCCTGCAAGACCATCTAGTCCAACCCCTTGCTCAACGCAGGACTCCGAGTCAGAGCATCCCTATACAATGAACCAAAATAGGGTTGGAAGGGGCCGGCAAGACCATCTAGTCCAGCCCTCTGCTCAACGCAGGACTCCAAGTCATAGTTTCCCTATAGAATGATCGAAAATAGGGTTGGAAGGGGCCTGCAAGACCATCTAGTCCAACCCCCTGCTCAACGCAGGACTCCAAGTCAGAGTTTCCCTATAGAATGATCGAAAATAGGGTTGGAAGGGGCCTGCAAGACCATCTAGTCCAACCCCCTGCTCAACGCAGGACTCCAAGTCAGAGCATCCCTATAGAATGATGGAAAATAGGGTTGGAAGGGTCCTCCAAGACCATCCAGGGCACCCCCTGCTCAACGCAGGACTCCAAGTCAGAGTATCCCTCTAGAATCATCGAAAATAGAGTTGGAAGGGGCCTGCAAGACCATCTAGTCCAACCCCCTGCTCAATGCAGGACTCCAAGACAGAGCATCCCTATAGAATCATCAAAAGGTAGAGTTGGAAGGCGGCTGCAAGACCATCTAGTCCAGCCCCTTGCTCAACGTAGGACTCCAAGTCAGAGCATCCCTATAGAATCATCGAAAATAGAGTTGGAAGGGACCTGCAAGACCATCTAGTCCAACCCTCTGCTCAACGCAGGACTCCAAGTCAGAGCATCCCTATAGAATCATCTGAAAGTAGGGTTGGAAGTGGCCTGCAAGACCATCTAATCCAGCCCCCTGCTCAACGTAGGACTCCAAGTCAGAGCATCCCTATAGAAAGATCGAAAATAGAGTTGGAAGGTGCCTGCAAGGCCATCTAGTCCAGCCCCCTGCTCAACGCAGGAGTCCAAGTCAGAGCATCCCTATAGAATGATTGAAAATAGGGTTGGAAGGCGCCTGCAAGACCATGTATTCCAACCCCGTCCTCAACGCAGGACTCCAAGTCAGAGCAGCCCTATAGAATCATTGGAAAGTAGGGTTGAAGGGGGCCTGCAAGGCCATCTAGTCCAGCCCCATGCTCCAGGCAGGACTCCAGGTCAGAGCATCCCTATAGAATGATCGAAAATAGGGTTGGAAGTGGCCTGCAAGACCATCTAGTCCAGGCCCCTGCTCAACGCAGGACTCCAAGTCAGAGCATCACTATAGAATGATTGAAAATAAGGTTGGAAGGGTCCTGCAAGACCATCCAGTGCACCCCCTGCTCAACGCAGGACTCCAAGTCAGAGTATCCCTCTAGAATCATCGAAAATAGAGTTGGAAGGCGGCTGCAAGACCATCTAGGCCAGCCCCCTGCTCAATGAAGGACTCCAGGTCAGAGCATCCCTATAGAATGATGGAAAATAGGGTTGGAAGGCGCCTGCAAGACCATGTATTCCAACCCCCTGCGCAACGCAGGACTCCAAGTCAGAGCATCCCTATAGAATTATCAAAAGTTAGGGTTGGAAGTGGCCTGCAGGACCATCTTCCAGCCCCCTGCTCAACGCAGTACTCCAAGTCAGAGCATCCCTATAGAATGATTGAAAATAGGGTTGGAAGGGCCTGCAAGACCATGTATTCCAACCCCGCGCTCAACGCAGGACTCCAAGTCAGAGCAGCCCTATATAATCATTGGAAAGTAGGGTTGGGGGGGCCTGCAAGGCTATCTAGTCTAAGCCCCTGCTCCAGGCAGGACTCCAGGTCAGAGCATCCCTATAGAATGATCGAAAATAGGGTTGGAAGGCACCTGCAAGACCATGTATTCCAACCCCGTGCTCAACGCAGGACTCCAAGTCAGAGCATCCTTATCGAATCATCTGAAAGTAGGGCTGGAAGTGGCCTGCAAGGCCATCTAGTCCAACCCCCTGCTCAACGCAGGACTCCAAGTCAGAGCATCCCTATAGAATCATTTGAAAGTAGGGTTGGAAGTGGCCTGCAAGACTATCTAATCCAGCCCCCTGCTCAACGCAGGACTCCAAGTCAGAGCATCCCTATAGAATAATCAAAAAGTAGGGTTGGAAGTGGCCTGCAAGACTATCTAATCCAGCCCCCTCCTCAACGTAGGACTCCAAGTCAGAGCATCCCTATAGAATCATCAAAAATAGAGTTGGAAGGAACCTGCAAGACCATCTAGTCCAACCCCTTGCTCAACGCAGGACTCCAAATCAGAGCATCCCTATAGAATGATCGAAAATAGGGTTTGAAGGCGCCTGCAAGACCATGTATTCCAACCCCGTGCTCAACGCAGGACTCCAAGTCAGAGCATCCTTATCGAATCATCTGAAAGTAGGGTTGGAAGAAGCCTGCAAGACCATCTAGTCCAGCCCCCTGCTCAACGCAGGACTCCAAGTCAGAGCATCCCTATAGAATCATCGAAAATAGAGTTGGAAGGGACCTGCAAGACCATCTAGTCCAACCCTCTGCTCAACGCAGGACTCCAAGTCAGAGCATCCCTATAGAATCATCTGAAAGTAGGGTTGGAAGTGGCCTGCAAGACCATCTAATCCAGCCCCCTGCTCAACGTAGGACTCCAAGTCAGAGCATCCCTATAGAAAGATCGAAAATAGAGTTGGAAGGTGCCTGCAAGGCCATCTAGTCCAGCCCCCTGCTCAACGCAGGAGTCCAAGTCAGAGCATCCCTATAGAATGATTGAAAATAGGGTTGGAAGGCGCCTGCAAGACCATGTATTCCAACCCCGTCCTCAACGCAGGACTCCAAGTCAGAGCAGCCCTATAGAATCATTGGAAAGTAGGGTTGAAGGGGGCCTGCAAGGCCATCTAGTCCAGCCCCATGCTCCAGGCAGGACTCCAGGTCAGAGCATCCCTATAGAATGATCGAAAATAGGGTTGGAAGTGGCCTGCAAGACCATCTAGTCCAGCCCCCTGCTCAACGCAGGACTCCAAGTCAGAGCATCACTATAGAATGATTGAAAATAAGGTTGGAAGGGTCCTGCAAGACCATCCAGTGCACCCCCTGCTCAACGCAGGACTCCAAGTCAGTGTATCCCTCTAGAATCATCGAAAATAGAGTTGGAAGGCGGCTGCAAGACCATCTAGGCCAGCCCCCTGCTCAATGAAGGACTCCAGGTCAGAGCATCCCTATAGAATGATGGAAAATAGGGTTGGAAGGCGCCTGCAAGACCATGTATTCCAACCCCCTGCGCAACGCAGGACTCCAAGTCAGAGCATCCCTATAGAATTATCAAAAGTTAGGGTTGGAAGTGGCCTGCAGGACCATCTTCCAGCCCCCTGCTCAACGCAGTACTCCAAGTCAGAGCATCCCTATAGAATGATTGAAAATAGGGTTGGAAGGGCCTGCAAGACCATGTATTCCAACCCCGCGCTCAACGCAGGACTCCAAGTCAGAGCAGCCCTATATAATCATTGGAAAGTAGGGTTGGGGGGGCCTGCAAGGCTATCTAGTCTAAGCCCCTGCTCCAGGCAGGACTCCAGGTCAGAGCATCCCTATAGAATGATCGAAAATAGGGTTGGAAGGCACCTGCAAGACCATGTATTCCAACCCCGTGCTCAACGCAGGACTCCAAGTCAGAGCATCCTTATCGAATCATCTGAAAGTAGGGCTGGAAGTGGCCTGCAAGGCCATCTAGTCCAACCCCCTGCTCAACGCAGGACTCCAAGTCAGAGCATCCCTATAGAATCATTTGAAAGTAGGGTTGGAAGTGGCCTGCAAGACTATCTAATCCAGCCCCCTGCTCAACGCAGGACTCCAAGTCAGAGCATCCCTATAGAATAATCAAAAAGTAGGGTTGGAAGTGGCCTGCAAGACTATCTAATCCAGCCCCCTCCTCAACGTAGGACTCCAAGTCAGAGCATCCCTATAGAATCATCAAAAATAGAGTTGGAAGGAACCTGCAAGACCATCTAGTCCAACCCCTTGCTCAACGCAGGACTCCAAATCAGAGCATCCCTATAGAATGATCGAAAATAGGGTTTGAAGGCGCCTGCAAGACCATGTATTCCAACCCCGTGCTCAACGCAGGACTCCAAGTCAGAGCATCCTTATCGAATCATCTGAAAGTAGGGTTGGAAGAAGCCTGCAAGACCATCTAGTCCAGCCCCCTGCTCAACGCAGGACTCCAAGTCAGAGCATCCCTATAGAATTATCAAAAATTAGGGTTGGAAGGCGCCTGCAGGACCATCTTCCAGCCCCCTGCTCAACGCAGGACTCCAAGTCAGAGCATCCCTATAGAATGATTGAAAATAGGGTTGGAAGGGTCCTCCAAGACCATCCAGGGCACCCCCTGCTCAACGCAGGACTCCAAGTCAGAGCATCCCTATAGAATGATTGAAAATAGGGTTGGAAGGGTCCTCCAAGACCATCCAGGGCACCCCCTGCTCAACGCAGGACTCCAAGTCAGAGTATCCCTCTAGAATCATCGAAAATAGAGTTGGAAGGGGCCTGCAAGACCATCTAGTCCAGCCCCCTGCTCAATGCAGGACTCCAAGACAGAGCATCCCTATAGAATCATCAAAAGGTAGGGTTGGAAGGCGGCTGCAAGACCATCTAGTCCAGCCCCCTGCTCAATGCAGGACTCCAAGACAGAGCATCCCTATAGAATCATCAAAAGGTAGGGTTGGAAGGCGGCTGCAAGACCATCTAGTCCAGCCCCCTGCTCAACGCAGGACTCCAAGTCAGAGCATCCCTATAGAATCATCGAAAATAGAGTTGGAAGGGACCTGCAAGACCATCTAGTCCAACCCCCTGCTCAACGCAGGACTCCAAGTCAGAGCATCCCTATAGAATCATCTGAAAGTAGGGTTGGAAGTGGCCTGCAAGACTATCTAATCCAGCCCCCTGCTCAACGTAGGACTCCAAGTCAGAGCATCCCTATAGAAAGATCGAAAATAGAGTTGGAAGGCGCCTGCAAGGCCATCTAGTCCAGCCCCCTGCTCAACGCAGGACTCCAAGTCAGAGCATCCCTATAGAATGATCGAAAATAGGGTTGGAAGGCGCCTGCAAGACCATGTATTCCAACCCCGTGCTCAACGCAGGACTCCAAGTCAGAGCATCCTTATCGAAACATCTGAAAGTAGGGTTGGAAGTGGTCTGCAAGACCATCTAGTCCAGCCCCCTGCTCAACGCAGGACTCCAAGTCAGAGCATCCCTATAGAATCATCAAAAGGTAGGGTTGGAAGGCGGCTGCAAGACCATCTAGTCCAGCCCCCTGCTCAGCGCAGGACTCCAAGTCAGAGCATCCCTATAGAATGATTGAAAATAGGGTTGGAAGGGGCCTGCAAGACCATGTATTCCAACCCCGTCCTCAACGCAGGACTCCAAGTCAGAGCAGCCCTATAGAATCATTGGAAAGTAGGGTTGGAGGGGGCCTGCAAGGCCATCTAGTCCAGCCCCATGCTCCAGGCAGGACTCCAGGTCAGAGCATCCCTATAGAATGATCGAAAATAGGGTTGGAAGTGGCCTGCAAGACCATCTAGTCCAGCCCCCTGCTCAACGCAGGACTCCAAGTCAGAGCATCCCTATAGAATTATCAAAAGTTAGGGTTGGAAGGCGCCTGCAGGACCATCTTCCAGCCCCCTGCTCAACGCAGGACTCCAAGTCAGAGCATCCCTATAGAATGATTGAAAATAGGGTTGGAAGGGTCCTGCAAGACCATCCAGTGCACCCCCTGCTCAACGCAGGACTCCAAGTCAGAGTATCCCTCTAGAATCATCGAAAATAGAGTTGGAAGGTGGCTGCAAGACCATCTAGGCCAGCCCCCTGCTCAATGAAGGACTCCAGGTCAGAGCATCCCTATAGAATGATGGAAAATAGGGTTGGAAGGCGCCTGCAAGACCATGTATTCCAACCCCCTGCGCAACGCAGGACTCCAAGTCAGAGCATCCCTATAGAATTATCAAAAGTTAGTGTTGGACGTGGCCTGCAGGACCATCTTCCAGCCCCCTGCTCAACGCAGTACTCCAAGTCAGAGCATCCCTATAGAATGATTGAAAATAGGGTTGGAAGGGCCTGCAAGACCATGTATTCCAACCCCGCGCTCAACGCAGGACTCCAAGTCAGAGCAGCCCTATATAATCATTGGAAAGTAGGGTTGGGGGGGCCTGCAAGGCTATCTAGTCTAAGCCCCTGCTCCAGGCAGGACTCCAGGTCAGAGCATCCCTATAGAATCATCGAAAATAGGGTTGGAAGGCACCTGCAAGACCATGTATTCCAACCCCGTGCTCAACGCAGGACTCCAAGTCAGAGCATCCTTATCGAATCATCTGAAAGTAGGGCTGGAAGTGGCCTGCAAGGCCATCTAGTCCAACCCCCTGCTCAACGCAGGACTCCAAGTCAGAGCATCCCTATAGAATCATTTGAAAGTAGGGTTGGAAGTGGCCTGCAAGACTATCTAATCCAGCCCCCTGCTCAACGCAGGACTCCAAGTCAGAGCATCCCTATAGAATAATCAAAAAGTAGGGTTGGAAGGGGCATGCAAGACCATCTAGTCCAACCCCCTGCTCAACGCAGGACTCCAAGTCAGAGCATCCCTAAGGAATCATCTGAAAGTAGGGTTGGAAGTGGCCTGCAAGACTATCTAATCCAGCCCCCTCCACAACGTAGGACTCCAAGTCAGAGCATCCCTTTAGAATCATCAAAAATAGAGTTGGAAGGAACCTGCAAGACCATCTAGTCCAACCCCTTGCTCAACGCAGGACTCCAAATCAGAGCATCCCTATAGAATGATCGAAAATAGGGTTGGAAGGCGCCTGCAAGACCATGTATTCCAACCCCGTGCTCAACGCAGGACTCCAAGTCAGAGCATCCTTATCGAATCATCTGAAAGTAGGGTTGGAAGAAGCCTGCAAGACCATCTAGTCCAGCCCCCTGCTCAACGCAGGACTCCAAGTCAGAGCATCCCTATAGAATTATCAAAAGTTAGGGTTGGAAGGCGCCTGCAGGACCATCCAGGGCACCCCCTGCTCAACGCAGGACTCCAAGTCAGAGCATCCCTATAGAATGATTGAAAATAGGGTTGGAAGGGTCCTCCAAGACCATCCAGGGCACCCCCTGCTCAACGCAGGACTCCAAGTCAGAGTATCCCTCTAGAATCATCGAAAATAGAGTTGGAAGGGGCCTGCAAGACCATCTAGTCCAGCCCCCTGCTCAATGCAGGACTCCAAGACAGAGCATCCCTATAGAATCATCAAAAGGTAGGGTTGGAAGGCGGCTGCAAGACCATCTAGTCCAGCCCCCTGCTCAACGCAGGACTCCAAGTCAGAGCATCCCTATAGAATCATCGAAAATAGAGTTGGAAGGGACCTGCAAGACCATCTAGTCCAACCCCCTGCTCAACGCAGGACTCCAAGTCAGAGCATCCCTATAGAATCATCTGAAAGTAGGGTTGGAAGTGGCCTGCAAGACTATCTAATCCAGCCCCCTGCTCAACGTAGGACTCCAAGTCAGAGCATCCCTATAGAAAGATCGAAAATAGAGTTGGAAGGCGCCTGCAAGGCCATCTAGTCCAGCCCCCTGCTCAACGCAGGACTCCAAGTCAGAGCATCCCTATAGAATGATCGAAAATAGGGTTGGAAGGCGCCTGAAGACCATGTATTCCAACCCCGTGCTCAACGCAGGACTCCAAGTCAGAGCATCCTTATCGAATCATCTGAAAGTAGGGTTGGAAGTGGCCTGCAAGACTATCTAATCCAGCCCCCTGCTCAACGTAGGACTCCAAGTCAGAGCATCCCTATAGAAAGATCGAAAATAGAGTTGGAAGGCGCCTGCAAGGCCATCTAGTCCAGCCCCCTGCTCAACGCAGGACTACAAGTCAGAGCATCCCTATAGAATGATTGAAAATAGGGTTGGAAGGTGCCTGCAAGACCATGTATTCCAACCCCGTCGTCAACGCAGGACTCCAAGTCAGAGCAGCCCTATAGTATCATTGGAAAGTAGGGTTGGAGGGGGCCTGCAAGGCCATCTAGTCCAGCCCCCTGCTCCAGGCAGGACTCCAGGTCAGAGTATACCTCTAGAATCATCGAAAATAGAGTTGGAAGGGGCCTGCAAGACCATCTAGTCCAGCCCCCACCTCAATGCAGGACTCCAAGACAGAGCATCCCTATAGAATCATCAAAAGGTAGGGTTGGAAGGCGGCTGCAAGACCATATCGTCCAGCCCCCTGCTCAACGCAGGACTCCAAGTCAGAGCATCCCTATAGAATCATCGAAAATACAGATGGAAGGGATCTGCAAGACCATCTAGTCCAACCCCTTGCTCAACGCAGGACTCCAAGCCAGAGCATCCCTATAGAATGATCTAAAATAGGGGTGGAAGGGGCCTGCAAGACCATCTAGTCTAACCCCCTGCTCAACGCAGGACTCCAAGTCAGAGTATCCCTCTAGAATCATCGAAAATAGAGTTGGAAGGGGCCTGCAAGACCATCTAGTCCAACCCCCTGCTCAACGCAGGACTCCAAGTCAGAGCATCCTTATCGAATCATCTGAAAGTAGGGCTGGAAGTGGCCTGCAAGGCCATCTAGTCCAACCCCCTGCTCAACGCAGGACTCCAAGTCAGAGCATCCCTATAGAATCATCTGAAAGTAGGGTTGGAAGTGGCCTGCAAGACTATCTAATCCAGCCCCCTGCTCAACGCAGGACTCCAAGTCAGAGCATCCCTATAGAATAATCAAAAAGTAGGGTTGGAAGGGGCCTGCAAGACCATCTAGTCCAACCCCCTGCTCAACGCAGGACTCCAAGTCAGAGTTTCCCTATAGAATGATCGAAAATAGGGTTGGAAGGGGCATGCAAGACCATCTACTCCAACCCCCTGCTCAACGCAGGACTCCAAGTCAGAGCATCCCTAAGGAATCATCTGAAAGTAGGGTTGGAAGTGGCCTGCAAGACTATCTAATCCAGCCCCCTCCACAACGTAGGACTCCAAGTCAGAGCATCCCTTTAGAATCATCAAAAATAGAGTTGGAAGGAACCTGCAAGACCATCTAGTCCAACCCCTTGCTCAACGCAGGACTCCAAATCAGAGCATCCCTATAGAATGATCGAAAATAGGGTTGGAAGGCGCCTGCAAGACCATGTATTCCAACCCCGTGCTCAACGCAGGACTCCAAGTCAGAGCATCCTTATCGAATCATCTGAAAGTAGGGTTGGAAGAAGCCTGCAAGACCATCTAGTCCAGCCCCCTGCTCAACGCAGGACTCCAAGTCAGAGCATCCCTATAGAATTATCAAAAGTTAGGGTTGGAAGGCGCCTGCAGGACCATCCAGGGCACCCCCTGCTCAACGCAGGACTCCAAGTCAGAGCATCCCTATAGAATGATTGAAAATAGGGTTGGAAGGGTCCTCCAAGACCATCCAGGGCACCCCCTGCTCAACGCAGGACTCCAAGTCAGAGTATCCCTCTAGAATCATCGAAAATAGAGTTGGAAGGGGCCTGCAAGACCATCTAGTCCAGCCCCCTGCTCAATGCAGGACTCCAAGACAGAGCATCCCTATAGAATCATCAAAAGGGAGGGTTGGAAGGCGGCTGCAAGACCATCTAGTCCAGCCCCCTGCTCAACGCAGGACTCCAAGTCAGAGCATCCCTATAGAATCATCGAAAATAGAGTTGGAAGGGACCTGCAAGACCATCTAGTCCAACCCCCTGCTCAACGCAGGACTCCAAGTCAGAGCATCCCTATAGAATCATCTGAAAGTAGGGTTGGAAGTGGCCTGCAAGACTATCTAATGCAGCCCCCTGCTCAACGTAGGACTCCAAGTCAGAGCATCCCTATAGAAAGATCGAAAATAGAGTTGGAAGGCGCCTGCAAGGCCATCTAGTCCAGCCCCCTGCTCAACGCAGGACTCCAAGTCAGAGCATCCCTATAGAATGATCGAAAATAGGGTTGGAAGGCGCCTGAAGACCATGTATTCCAACCCCGTGCTCAACGCAGGACTCCAAGTCAGAGCATCCTTATCGAATCATCTGAAAGTAGGGTTGGAAGTGGCCTGCAAGACTATCTAATCCAGCCCCCTGCTCAACGTAGGACTCCAAGTCAGAGCATCCCTATAGAAAGATCGAAAATAGAGTTGGAAGGCGCCTGCAAGGCCATCTAGTCCAGCCCCCTGCTCAACGCAGGACTACAAGTCAGAGCATCCCTATAGAATGATTGAAAATAGGGTTGGAAGGTGCCTGCAAGACCATGTATTCCAACCCCGTCCTCAACGCAGGACTCCAAGTCAGAGCAGCCCTATAGTATCATTGGAAAGTAGGGTTGGAGGGGGCCTGCAAGGCCATCTAGTCCAGCCCCCTGCTCCAGGCAGGACTCCAGGTCAGAGTATACCTCTAGAATCATCGAAAATAGAGTTGGAAGGGGCCTGCAAGACCATCTAGTCCAGCCCCCACCTCAATGCAGGACTCCAAGACAGAGCATCCCTATAGAATCATCAAAAGGTAGGGTTGGAAGGCGGCTGCAAGACCATATCGTCCAGCCCCCTGCTCAACGCAGGACTCCAAGTCAGAGCATCCGTATAGAATCATCGAAAATACAGATGGAAGGGATCTGCAAGACCATCTAGTCCAACCCCTTGCTCAACGCAGGACTCCAAGCCAGAGCATCCCTATAGAATGATCTAAAATAGGGGTGGAAGGGGCCTGCAAGACCATCTAGTCTAACCCCCTGCTCAACGCAGGACTCCAAGTCAGAGTATCCCTCTAGAATCATCGAAAATAGAGTTGGAAGGGGCCTGCAAGACCATCTAGTCCAACCCCCTGCTCAACGCAGGACTCCAAGTCAGAGCATCCTTATCGAATCATCTGAAAGTAGGGCTGGAAGTGGCCTGCAAGGCCATCTAGTCCAACCCCCTGCTTAACGCAGGACTCCAAGTCAGAGCATCCCTATAGAATCATCTGAAAGTAGGGTTGGAAGTGGCCTGCAAGACTATCTAATCCAGCCCCCTGCTCAACGCAGGACTCCAAGTCAGAGCATCCCTATAGAATAATCAAAAAGTAGGGTTGGAAGGGGCCTGCAAGACCATCTAGTCCAACCCCCTGCTCAACGCAGGACTCCAAGTCAGAGTTTCCCTATAGAATGATCGAAAATAGGGTTGGAAGGGGCCTGCAAGAGCATCTAGTCCAACCCCCTGCTCAACGCAGGACTCCAAGTCAGAGCATCCCTAAGGAATCATCTGAAAGTAGGGTTGGAAGTGGCCTGCAAGACCATCTAGTCCAACCCCCTGCTCAACGCAGGACTCCAAGTCAGAGCATCCCTATAGAATTATCAAAAGTTAGGGTTGGAAGGCGCCTGCAGGACCATCTTCCAGCCCCCTGCTCAACGCAGGACTCCAAGTCAGAGCATCCCTATAGAATCATCGAAAATAGAGTTGGAAGGGACCTGCAAGACCATCTAGTCCAGCCCCCTGCTCAACGCAGGACTCCAAGTCAGAGCATCCCTATAGAATGATTGAAAATAGGGTTGGAAGGGGCCTGCAAGACCATGTATTCCAACCCCGTCCTCAACGCAGGACTCCAAGTCAGAGCAGCCCTATAGAATCATTGGAAAGTAGGGTTGGAGGGGGCCTGCAAGGCCATCTAGTCCAGCCCCCTGCTCCAGGCAGGACTCCAGGTCAGAGCATCCCTATAGAATGATCGAAAATAGGGTTGGAAGTGGCCTGCAAGACCATCTAGTCCAGCCCCCTGCTCAACGCAGGACTCCAAGTCAGAGCATCCCTATAGAATTATCAAAAGTTAGGGTTGGAAGGCGCCTGCAGGACCATCTTCCAGTCCCCTGCTCAACGCAGGACTCCAAGTCAGAGCATCCCTACAGAATGATTGAAAATAGGGTTGGAAGGGTCCTGGAAGACCATCCAGTGCACCCCCTGCTCAACGCAGGACTCCAAGACAGAGTATCCCTCTAGAATCATCGAAAATAGAGTTGGAAGGCGGCTGCAAGACCATCTAGTCCAGCCAACTGCTCAACGCAGGACTCCAAGTCAGAGCATCCCTATAGAATGATCTAAAATAGGGGTGGAAGGGGCCTGCAAGACCATCTAGTCTAACCCCCTGCTCAATGCAGGACTCTAAGAGCATCCGTATAGAATCATCTGAAAGTACGGTTGGAAGGGGCCTACAAGACCATCTAGTCCAACCCCTTGCTCAACACAGGACTCCGAGTCAGAGCATCCCTATAGAATGATCGAAAATAGGGTTGGAAGGCGCCTGCAAGACCATGTATTCCAACCCCGTGCTCAACGCAGGACTCCAAGTCAGAGCATCCTTATCGAATCATCTGAAAGTAGGGTTGGAAGTGGCCTGCAAGACCATCTAGTCCAGCCCCCTGCTCAACGCAGGACTCCAAGTGAGAGCATCCCTATAGAATTATCAAAAGTTAGGGTTGGAAGGCGCCTGCAGGACCATCTTCCAGCCCCCTGCTCAACGCAGGACTCCAAGTCAGAGCATCCCTATAGAATCATGGAAAATAGGGTTGGAAGGCGCCTGCAAGACGATGTATTCCAACCCCCTGCTCAACGCAGGACTCCAAGTCAGAGCATGCCTATAGAATTATCAAAAGTTAGGGTTGGAAGTGGCCTGCAGGACCATCTTCCAGCCCCCTGCTCAACGCAGGACTCCAAGTCAGAGCATCCCTATAGAATCATCGAAAATAGAATTGGAAGGGACCTGCAAGACCATCTAGTCCAACCCCCTGCTCAACGCAGGACTCCAAGTCAGAGCATCCCTATAGAATCATCTGAAAGTAGGGTTGGAAGTGGCCTGCAAGACCATCTAATCCAGCCCCCTGCTCAACGTAGGACTCCAAGTCAGAGCATCCCTATAGAAAGATCGAAAATAGAGTTGGAAGGCGCCTGCAAGGCCATCTAGTCCAGCCCCCTGCTCAACGCAGGACTCCAGGTCAGAGCATCCCTATAGAATGATCGAAAATAGGGTTGGAAGTGGCCTGCAAGACCATCTAGTCCAGCCCCCTTCTCAACGCAGGACTCCAAGTCAGAGCATCCCTATAGAATTATCAAAAGTTAGGGTTGGAAGGCGCCTGCAGGACCATCTTCCAGCCCCCTGCTCAACGCAGGACTCCAAGTCAGAGCATCCCTATAGAATCATGGATAATAGGGTTGGAAGGCGCCTGCAAGACGATGTATTCCAACCCCCTGCTCAACGCAGGACTCCAAGTCAGAGCATGCCTATAGAATTATCAAAAGTTAGGGTTGGGAGGGGCCTGCAGGACCATCTTCCAGCCCCCTGCTCAACGCAGTACTCCAAGTCAGAGCATCCCTATAGAATGATTGAAAATAGGGTTGGAAGGGGCCTGCAAGACCATGTATTCCAACCCCGTGCTCAACGCAGGACTCCAAGTCAGAGCAGCCCTATAGAATCATTGGAAAGTAGGGTTGGGGGGAGCCTGCAAGGCCATCTAGTCCAGCCCCCTGCTCCAGGCAGGACTCCAGGTCAGAGTATACCTCTAGAATCATCGAAAATAGAGTTGGAAGGGGCCTGCAAGACCATCTAGTCCAGCCCCCACCTCAATGCAGGACTCCAAGACAGAGCATCCCTATAGAATCATCAAAAGGTAGGGTTGGAAGGCGGCTGCAAGACCATATCGTCCAGCCCCCTGCTCAACGCAGGACTCCAAGTCAGAGCATCCGTATAGAATCATCGAAAATACAGATGGAAGGGATCTGCAAGACCATCTAGTCCAACCCCTTGCTCAACGCAGGACTCCAAGCCAGAGCATCCCTATAGAATGATCTAAAATAGGGGTGGAAGGGGCCTGCAAGACCATCTAGTCTAACCCCCTGCTCAACGCAGGACTCCAAGTCAGAGTATCCCTCTAGAATCATCGAAAATAGAGTTGGAAGGGGCCTGCAAGACCATCTAGTCCAACCCCCTGCTCAACGCAGGACTCCAAGTCAGAGCATCCTTATCGAATCATCTGAAAGTAGGGCTGGAAGTGGCCTGCAAGGCCATCTAGTCCAACCCCCTGCTCAACGCAGGACTCCAAGTCAGAGCATCCCTATAGAATCATCTGAAAGTAGGGTTGGAAGTGGCCTGCAAGACTATCTAATCCAGCCCCCTGCTCAACGCAGGACTCCAAGTCAGAGCATCCCTATAGAATAATCAAAAAGTAGGGTTGGAAGGGGCCTGCAAGACCATCTAGTCCAACCCCCTGCTCAACGCAGGACTCCAAGTCAGAGTTTCCCTATAGAATGATCGAAAATAGGGTTGGAAGGGGCCTGCAAGAGCATCTAGTCCAACCCCCTGCTCAACGCAGGACTCCAAGTCAGAGCATCCCTAAGGAATCATCTGAAAGTAGGGTTGGAAGTGGCCTGCAAGACCATCTAGTCCAACCCCCTGCTCAACGCAGGACTCCAAGTCAGAGCATCCCTATAGAATTATCAAAAGTTAGGGTTGGAAGGCGCCTGCAGGACCATCTTCCAGCCCCCTGCTCAACGCAGGACTCCAAGTCAGAGCATCCCTATAGAATCATCGAAAATAGAGTTGGAAGGGACCTGCAAGACCATCTAGTCCAGCCCCCTGCTCAACGCAGGACTCCAAGTCAGAGCATCCCTATAGAATGATTGAAAATAGGGTTGGAAGGGGCCTGCAAGACCATGTATTCCAACCCCGTCCTCAACGCAGGACTCCAAGTCAGAGCAGCCCTATAGAATCATTGGAAAGTAGGGTTGGAGGGGGCCTGCAAGGCCATCTAGTCCAGCCCCCTGCTCCAGGCAGGACTCCAGGTCAGAGCATCCCTATAGAATGATCGAAAATAGGGTTGGAAGTGGCCTGCAAGACCATCTAGTCCAGCCCCCTGCTCAACGCAGGACTCCAAGTCAGAGCATCCCTATAGAATTATCAAAAGTTAGGGTTGGAAGGCGCCTGCAGGACCATCTTCCAGTCCCCTGCTCAACGCAGGACTCCAAGTCAGAGCATCCCTACAGAATGATTGAAAATAGGGTTGGAAGGGTCCTGGAAGACCATCCAGTGCACCCCCTGCTCAACGCAGGACTCCAAGACAGAGTATCCCTCTAGAATCATCGAAAATAGAGTTGGAAGGCGGCTGCAAGACCATCTAGTCCAGCCAACTGCTCAACGCAGGACTCCAAGTCAGAGCATCCCTATAGAATGATCTAAAATAGGGGTGGAAGGGGCCTGCAAGACCATCTAGTCTAACCCCCTGCTCAATGCAGGACTCTAAGAGCATCCGTATAGAATCATCTGAAAGTACGGTTGGAAGGGGCCTACAAGACCATCTAGTCCAACCCCTTGCTCAACACAGGACTCCGAGTCAGAGCATCCCTATAGAATGATCGAAAATAGGGTTGGAAGGCGCCTGCAAGACCATGTATTCCAACCCCGTGCTCAACGCAGGACTCCAAGTCAGAGCATCCTTATCGAATCATCTGAAAGTAGGGTTGGAAGTGGCCTGCAAGACCATCTAGTCCAGCCCCCTGCTCAACGCAGGACTCCAAGTGAGAGCATCCCTATAGAATTATCAAAAGTTAGGGTTGGAAGGCGCCTGCAGGACCATCTTCCAGCCCCCTGCTCAACGCAGGACTCCAAGTCAGAGCATCCCTATAGAATCATGGAAAATAGGGTTGGAAGGCGCCTGCAAGACGATGTATTCCAACCCCCTGCTCAACGCAGGACTCCAAGTCAGAGCATGCCTATAGAATTATCAAAAGTTAGGGTTGGAAGTGGCCTGCAGGACCATCTTCCAGCCCCCTGCTCAACGCAGGACTCCAAGTCAGAGCATCCCTATAGAATCATCGAAAATAGAATTGGAAGGGACCTGCAAGACCATCTAGTCCAACCCCCTGCTCAACGCAGGACTCCAAGTCAGAGCATCCCTATAGAATCATCTGAAAGTAGGGTTGGAAGTGGCCTGCAAGACCATCTAATCCAGCCCCCTGCTCAACGTAGGACTCCAAGTCAGAGCATCCCTATAGAAAGATCGAAAATAGAGTTGGAAGGCGCCTGCAAGGCCATCTAGTCCAGCCCCCTGCTCAACGCAGGACTCCAGGTCAGAGCATCCCTATAGAATGATCGAAAATAGGGTTGGAAGTGGCCTGCAAGACCATCTAGTCCAGCCCCCTTCTCAACGCAGGACTCCAAGTCAGAGCATCCCTATAGAATTATCAAAAGTTAGGGTTGGAAGGCGCCTGCAGGACCATCTTCCAGCCCCCTGCTCAACGCAGGACTCCAAGTCAGAGCATCCCTATAGAATCATGGATAATAGGGTTGGAAGGCGCCTGCAAGACGATGTATTCCAACCCCCTGCTCAACGCAGGACTCCAAGTCAGAGCATGCCTATAGAATTATCAAAAGTTAGGGTTGGGAGGGGCCTGCAGGACCATCTTCCAGCCCCCTGCTCAACGCAGTACTCCAAGTCAGAGCATCCCTATAGAATGATTGAAAATAGGGTTGGAAGGGGCCTGCAAGACCATGTATTCCAACCCCGTGCTCAACGCAGGACTCCAAGTCAGAGCAGCCCTATAGAATCATTGGAAAGTAGGGTTGGGGGGAGCCTGCAAGGCCATCTAGTCCAAGCCCCTGCTCCAGGCAGGACTCCAGGTCAGAGCATCCCTATAGAATGATCGAAAATAGGGTTGGAAGGCGCCTGCAAGACCATGTATTCCAACCCCGTGCTCAACGCAGGACTCCAAGTCAGAGCATCCTTATCGAAACATCTGAAAGTAGGGCTGGAAGTGGCCTGCAAGGCCATCTAGTCCAACCCCCTGCTTCACGCAGGACTCCAAGTCAGAGCATCCCTATAGAATCATCTGAAAGTAGGGTTGGAAGTGGTCTGCAAGACTATGTAATCCAGCCCCCTGCTCAACGCAGGACTCCAAGTCAGAGCATCCCTATAGAATCATCAAAAGGTAGGGTTGGAAGGCGGCTGCAAGACCATCTAGTCCAGCCCCCTGCTCAGCGCAGGACTCCAAGTCAGAGCATCCCTATAGAACCATCGAAAATAGAGTTGGAAGGGACCTGCAAGACCATCTAGTCCAACCCCTTGCTCAACGCAGGACTCCAAGCCAGAGCATCCCTATAGAATGATCTAAAATAGGGGTGGAAGGGGCCTGCAAGACCATCTAGTCTAACCCCCTGCTCAATGCAGGACTCTAAGAGCATCCGTATAGAATCATCTGAAAGTACGGTTGGAAGGGGCCTGCAAGACCATCTAGTCCAACCCCTTGCTCAACGCAGGACTCCGAGTCAGAGCATCCCTATACAATGAACCAAAATAGGGTTGGAAGGGGCCGGCAAGACCATCTAGTCCAGCCCTCTGCTCAACGCAGGACTCCAAGTCATAGTTTCCCTATAGAATGATCGAAAATAGGGTTGGAAGGGGCCTGCAAGACCATCTAGTCCAACCCCCTGCTCAACGCAGGACTCCAAGTCAGAGTTTCCCTATAGAATGATCGAAAATAGGGTTGGAAGGGGCCTGCAAGACCATCTAGTCCAACCCCCTGCTCAACGCAGGACTCCAAGTCAGAGCATCCCTATAGAATGATGGAAAATAGGGTTGGAAGGGTCCTCCAAGACCATCCAGGGCACCCCCTGCTCAACGCAGGACTCCAAGTCAGAGTATCCCTCTAGAATCATCGAAAATAGAGTTGGAAGGGGCCTGCAAGACCATCTAGTCCAACCCCCTGCTCAATGCAGGACTCCAAGACAGAGCATCCCTATAGAATCATCAAAAGGTAGAGTTGGAAGGCGGCTGCAAGACCATCTAGTCCAGCCCCTTGCTCAACGTAGGACTCCAAGTCAGAGCATCCCTATAGAATCATCGAAAATAAAGTTGGAAGGGACCTGCAAGACCATCTAGTCCAACCCTCTGCTCAACGTAGGACTCCAAGTCAGAGCATCCCTATAGAATCATCTGAAAGTAGGGTTGGAAGTGGCCTGCAAGACTATCTAATCCAGCCCCCTGCTCAACGTAGGACTCCAAGTCAGAGCATCCCTATAGAAAGATCGAAAATAGAGTTGGAAGGTGCCTGCAAGGCCATCTAGTCCAGCCCCCTGCTCAACGCAGGACTCCAAGTCAGAGCATCCCTATAGAATGATTGAAAATAGGGTTGGAAGGCGCCTGCAAGACCATGTATTCCAACCCTGTCCTCAACGCAGGACTCCAAGTCAGAGCAGCCCTATAGAATCATTGGAAAGTAGGGTTGGAGGGGGCCTGCAAGGCCATCTAGTCCAGCCCCATGCTCCAGGCAGGACTCCAGGTCAGAGCATCCCTATAGAATGATCGAAAATAGGGTTGGAAGTGGCCTGCAAGACCATCTAGTCCAACCCCCTGCTCAACGCAGGACTCCAAGTCAGAGCAGCCCTATAGAATTATCAAAAGTTAGGGTTGGAAGGCGCCTGCAGGACCATCTTCCAGCCCCCTGCTCAACGCAGGACTCCAAGTCAGAGCATCCCTATAGAATGATTGAAAATAAGGTTGGAAGGGTCCTGCAAGACCATCCAGTGCACCCCCTGCTCAACGCAGGACTCCAAGTCAGAGTATGCCTCTAGAATCATCGAAAATAGAGTTGGAAGGCGGCTGCAAGACCATCTAGGCCAGCCCCCTGCTCAATGAAGGACTCCAGGTCAGAGCATCCCTATAGAATGATGGAAAATAGGGTTGGAAGGCGCCTGCAAGACCATGTATTCCAACCCCCTGCGCAACGCAGGACTCCAAGTCAGAGCATCCCTATAGAATTATCAAAAGTTAGGGTTGGAAGTGGCCTGCAGGACCATCTTCCAGCCCCCTGCTCAACGCAGTACTCCAAGTCAGAGCATCCCTATAGAATGATTGAAAATAGGGTTGGAAGGGCCTGCAAGACCATGTATTCCAACCCCGCGCTCAACGCAGGACTCCAAGTCAGAGCAGCCCTATATAATCATTGGAAAGTAGGGTTGGGGGGGCCTGCAAGGCTATCTAGTCTAAGCCCCTGCTCCAGGCAGGACTCCAGGTCAGAGCATCCCTATAGAATCATCGAAAATAGGGTTGGAAGGCACCTGCAAGACCATGTATTCCAACCCCGTGCTCAACGCAGGACTCCAAGTCAGAGCATCCTTATCGAATCATCTGAAAGTAGGGCTGGAAGTGGCCTGCAAGGCCATCTAGTCCAACCCCCTGCTCAACGCAGGACTCCAAGTCAGAGCATCCCTATAGAATCATTTGAAAGTAGGGTTGGAAGTGGCCTGCAAGACTATCTAATCCAGCCCCCTGCTCAACGCAGGACTCCAAGTCAGAGCATCCCTATAGAATAATCAAAAAGTAGGGTTGGAAGGGGCATGCAAGACCATCTAGTCCAACCCCCTGCTCAACGCAGGACTCCAAGTCAGAGCATCCCTAAGGAATCATCTGAAAGTAGGGTTGGAAGTGGCCTGCAAGACTATCTAATCCAGCCCCCTCCTCAACGTAGGACTCCAAGTCAGAGCATCCCTATAGAATCATCAAAAATAGAGTTGGAAGGAACCTGCAAGACCATCTAGTCCAACCCCTTGCTCAACGCAGGACTCCAAATCAGAGCATCCCTATAGAATGATCGAAAATAGGGTTGGAAGGCACCTGCAAGACCATGTATTCCAACCCCGTACTCAACGCAGGACTCCAAGTCAGAGCATCTTTATCGAATCATCTGAAAGTAGGGTTGGAAGAAGCCTGCAAGACCATCTAGTCCAGCCCCCTGCTCAACGCAGGACTCCAAGTCAGAGCATCCCTATAGAATTATCAAAAATTAGGGTTGGAAGGCGCCTGCAGGACCATCTTCCAGCCCCCTGCTCAACGCAGGACTCCAAGTCAGAGCATCCCTATAGAATGATTGAAAATAGGGTTGGAAGGGTCCTCCAAGACCATCCAGGGCACCCCCTGCTCAACGCAGGACTCCAAGTCAGAGCATCCCTATAGAATGATTGAAAATAGGGTTGGAAGGGTCCTCCAAGACCATCCAGGGCACCCCCTGCTCAACGCAGGACTCCAAGTCAGAGTATCCCTCTAGAATCATCGAAAATAGAGTTGGAAGGGGCCTGCAAGACCATCTAGTCCAGCCCCCTGCTCAATGCAGGACTCCAAGACAGAGCATCCCTATAGAATCATCAAAAGGTAGGGTTGGAAGGCGGCTGCAAGACCATTTAGTCCAGCCCCCTGCTCAACGCAGGACTCCAAGTCAGAGCATCCCTATAGAATCATCGAAAATAGAGTTGGAAGGGACCTGCAAGACCATCTAGTCCAACCCCCTGCTCAACGCAGGACTCCAAGTCAGAGCATCCCTATAGAATCATCTGAAAGTAGGGTTGGAAGTGGCCTGCAAGACTATCTAATCCAGCCCCCTGCTCAACGTAGGACTCCAAGTCAGAGCATCCCTATAGAAAGATCGAAAATAGAGTTGGAAGGCGCCTGCAAGGCCATCTAGTCCAGCCCCCTGCTCAACGCAGGACTCCAAGTCAGAGCAGCCCTATAGAATCATTGGAAAGTAGGGTTGAAGGGGGCCTGCAAGGCCATCTAGTCCAGCCCCATGCTCCAGGCAGGACTCCAGGTCAGAGCATCCCTATAGAATGATCGAAAATAGGGTTGGAAGTGGCCTGCAAGACCATCTAGTCCAGCCCCCTGCTCAACGCAGGACTCCAAGTCAGAGCATCACTATAGAATGATTGAAAATAAGGTTGGAAGGGTCCTGCAAGACCATCCAGTGCACCCCCTGCTCAACGCAGGACTCCAAGTCAGAGTATCCCTCTAGAATCATCGAAAATAGAGTTGGAAGGCGGCTGCAAGACCATCTAGGCCAGCCCCCTGCTCAATGAAGGACTCCAGGTCAGAGCATCCCTATAGAATGATGGAAAATAGGGTTGGAAGGCGCCTGCAAGACCATGTATTCCAACCCCCTGCGCAACGCAGGACTCCAAGTCAGAGCATCCCTATAGAATTATCAAAAGTTAGGGTTGGAAGTGGCCTGCAGGACCATCTTCCAGCCCCCTGCTCAACGCAGTACTCCAAGTCAGAGCATCCCTATAGAATGATTGAAAATAGGGTTGGAAGGGCCTGCAAGACCATGTATTCCAACCCCGCGCTCAACGCAGGACTCCAAGTCAGAGCAGCCCTATATAATCATTGGAAAGTAGGGTTGGGGGGGCCTGCAAGGCTATCTAGTCTAA
This sequence comes from Heloderma suspectum, assembly GCF_057233095.1. NCBI lineage: Eukaryota > Metazoa > Chordata > Lepidosauria > Squamata > Helodermatidae > Heloderma > Heloderma suspectum. The sequence continues at coordinate 51,617,513 of NC_139475.1, forward strand.
GCCCCTGCTCCAGGCAGGACTCCAGGTCAGAGCATCCCTATAGAATGATCGAAAATAGGGTTGGAAGGCACCTGCAAGACCATGTATTCCAACCCCGTGCTCAACGCAGGACTCCAAGTCAGAGCATCCTTATCGAATCATCTGAAAGTAGGGCTGGAAGTGGCCTGCAAGGCCATCTAGTCCAACCCCCTGCTCAACGCAGGACTCCAAGTCAGAGCATCCCTATAGAATCATTTGAAAGTAGGGTTGGAAGTGGCCTGCAAGACTATCTAATCCAGCCCCCTGCTCAACGCAGGACTCCAAGTCAGAGCATCCCTATAGAATAATCAAAAAGTAGGGTTGGAAGTGGCCTGCAAGACTATCTAATCCAGCCCCCTCCTCAACGTAGGACTCCAAGTCAGAGCATCCCTATAGAATCATCAAAAATAGAGTTGGAAGGAACCTGCAAGACCATCTAGTCCAACCCCTTGCTCAACGCAGGACTCCAAATCAGAGCATCCCTATAGAATGATCGAAAATAGGGTTGGAAGGCGCCTGCAAGACCATGTATTCCAACCCCGTGCTCAACGCAGGACTCCAAGTCAGAGCATCCTTATCGAATCATCTGAAAGTAGGGTTGGAAGAAGCCTGCAAGACCATCTAGTCCAGCCCCCTGCTCAACGCAGGACTCCAAGTCAGAGCATCCCTATAGAATTATCAAAAATTAGGGTTGGAAGGCGCCTGCAGGACCATCTTCCAGCCCCCTGCTCAACGCAGGACTCCAAGTCAGAGCATCCCTATAGAATGATTGAAAATAGGGTTGGAAGGGTCCTCCAAGACCATCCAGGGCACCCCCTGCTCAACGCAGGACTCCAAGTCAGAGCATCCCTATAGAATGATTGAAAATAGGGTTGGAAGGGTCCTCCAAGACCATCCAGGGCACCCCCTGCTCAACGCAGGACTCCAAGTCAGAGTATCCCTCTAGAATCATCGAAAATAGAGTTGGAAGGGGCCTGCAAGACCATCTAGTCCAGCCCCCTGCTCAATGCAGGACTCCAAGACAGAGCATCCCTATAGAATCATCAAAAGGTAGGGTTGGAAGGCGGCTGCAAGACCATCTAGTCCAGCCCCCTGCTCAATGCAGGACTCCAAGACAGAGCATCCCTATAGAATCATCAAAAGGTAGGGTTGGAAGGCGGCTGCAAGACCATCTAGTCCAGCCCCCTGCTCAACGCAGGACTCCAAGTCAGAGCATCCCTATAGAATCATCGAAAATAGAGTTGGAAGGGACCTGCAAGACCATCTAGTCCAACCCCCTGCTCAACGCAGGACTCCAAGTCAGAGCATCCCTATAGAATCATCTGAAAGTAGGGTTGGAAGTGGCCTGCAAGACTATCTAATCCAGCCCCCTGCTCAACGTAGGACTCCAAGTCAGAGCATCCCTATAGAAAGATCGAAAATAGAGTTGGAAGGCGCCTGCAAGGCCATCTAGTCCAGCCCCCTGCTCAACGCAGGACTCCAAGTCAGAGCATCCCTATAGAATGATCGAAAATAGGGTTGGAAGGCGCCTGCAAGACCATGTATTCCAACCCCGTGCTCAACGCAGGACTCCAAGTCAGAGCATCCTTATCGAAACATCTGAAAGTAGGGTTGGAAGTGGTCTGCAAGACCATCTAGTCCAGCCCCCTGCTCAACGCAGGACTCCAAGTCAGAGCATCCCTATAGAATCATCAAAAGGTAGGGTTGGAAGGCGGCTGCAAGACCATCTAGTCCAGCCCCCTGCTCAGCGCAGGACTCCAAGTCAGAGCATCCCTATAGAATGATTGAAAATAGGGTTGGAAGGGGCCTGCAAGACCATGTATTCCAACCCCGTCCTCAACGCAGGACTCCAAGTCAGAGCAGCCCTATAGAATCATTGGAAAGTAGGGTTGGAGGGGGCCTGCAAGGCCATCTAGTCCAGCCCCATGCTCCAGGCAGGACTCCAGGTCAGAGCATCCCTATAGAATGATCGAAAATAGGGTTGGAAGTGGCCTGCAAGACCATCTAGTCCAGCCCCCTGCTCAACGCAGGACTCCAAGTCAGAGCATCCCTATAGAATTATCAAAAGTTAGGGTTGGAAGGCGCCTGCAGGACCATCTTCCAGCCCCCTGCTCAACGCAGGACTCCAAGTCAGAGCATCCCTATAGAATGATTGAAAATAGGGTTGGAAGGGTCCTGCAAGACCATCCAGTGCACCCCCTGCTCAACGCAGGACTCCAAGTCAGAGTATCCCTCTAGAATCATCGAAAATAGAGTTGGAAGGTGGCTGCAAGACCATCTAGGCCAGCCCCCTGCTCAATGAAGGACTCCAGGTCAGAGCATCCCTATAGAATGATGGAAAATAGGGTTGGAAGGCGCCTGCAAGACCATGTATTCCAACCCCCTGCGCAACGCAGGACTCCAAGTCAGAGCATCCCTATAGAATTATCAAAAGTTAGTGTTGGACGTGGCCTGCAGGACCATCTTCCAGCCCCCTGCTCAACGCAGTACTCCAAGTCAGAGCATCCCTATAGAATGATTGAAAATAGGGTTGGAAGGGCCTGCAAGACCATGTATTCCAACCCCGCGCTCAACGCAGGACTCCAAGTCAGAGCAGCCCTATATAATCATTGGAAAGTAGGGTTGGGGGGGCCTGCAAGGCTATCTAGTCTAAGCCCCTGCTCCAGGCAGGACTCCAGGTCAGAGCATCCCTATAGAATCATCGAAAATAGGGTTGGAAGGCACCTGCAAGACCATGTATTCCAACCCCGTGCTCAACGCAGGACTCCAAGTCAGAGCATCCTTATCGAATCATCTGAAAGTAGGGCTGGAAGTGGCCTGCAAGGCCATCTAGTCCAACCCCCTGCTCAACGCAGGACTCCAAGTCAGAGCATCCCTATAGAATCATTTGAAAGTAGGGTTGGAAGTGGCCTGCAAGACTATCTAATCCAGCCCCCTGCTCAACGCAGGACTCCAAGTCAGAGCATCCCTATAGAATAATCAAAAAGTAGGGTTGGAAGGGGCATGCAAGACCATCTAGTCCAACCCCCTGCTCAACGCAGGACTCCAAGTCAGAGCATCCCTAAGGAATCATCTGAAAGTAGGGTTGGAAGTGGCCTGCAAGACTATCTAATCCAGCCCCCTCCACAACGTAGGACTCCAAGTCAGAGCATCCCTTTAGAATCATCAAAAATAGAGTTGGAAGGAACCTGCAAGACCATCTAGTCCAACCCCTTGCTCAACGCAGGACTCCAAATCAGAGCATCCCTATAGAATGATCGAAAATAGGGTTGGAAGGCGCCTGCAAGACCATGTATTCCAACCCCGTGCTCAACGCAGGACTCCAAGTCAGAGCATCCTTATCGAATCATCTGAAAGTAGGGTTGGAAGAAGCCTGCAAGACCATCTAGTCCAGCCCCCTGCTCAACGCAGGACTCCAAGTCAGAGCATCCCTATAGAATTATCAAAAGTTAGGGTTGGAAGGCGCCTGCAGGACCATCCAGGGCACCCCCTGCTCAACGCAGGACTCCAAGTCAGAGCATCCCTATAGAATGATTGAAAATAGGGTTGGAAGGGTCCTCCAAGACCATCCAGGGCACCCCCTGCTCAACGCAGGCCTCCAAGTCAGAGTATCCCTCTAGAATCATCGAAAATAGAGTTGGAAGGGGCCTGCAAGACCATCTAGTCCAGCCCCCTGCTCAATGCAGGACTCCAAGACAGAGCATCCCTATAGAATCATCAAAAGGTAGGGTTGGAAGGCGGCTGCAAGACCATCTAGTCCAGCCCCCTGCTCAACGCAGGACTCCAAGTCAGAGCATCCCTATAGAATCATCGAAAATAGAGTTGGAAGGGACCTGCAAGACCATCTAGTCCAACCCCCTGCTCAACGCAGGACTCCAAGTCAGAGCATCCCTATAGAATCATCTGAAAGTAGGGTTGGAAGTGGCCTGCAAGACTATCTAATCCAGCCCCCTGCTCAACGTAGGACTCCAAGTCAGAGCATCCCTATAGAAAGATCGAAAATAGAGTTGGAAGGCGCCTGCAAGGCCATCTAGTCCAGCCCCCTGCTCAACGCAGGACTCCAAGTCAGAGCATCCCTATAGAATGATCGAAAATAGGGTTGGAAGGCGCCTGAAGACCATGTATTCCAACCCCGTGCTCAACGCAGGACTCCAAGTCAGAGCATCCTTATCGAATCATCTGAAAGTAGGGTTGGAAGTGGCCTGCAAGACTATCTAATCCAGCCCCCTGCTCAACGTAGGACTCCAAGTCAGAGCATCCCTATAGAAAGATCGAAAATAGAGTTGGAAGGCGCCTGCAAGGCCATCTAGTCCAGCCCCCTGCTCAACGCAGGACTACAAGTCAGAGCATCCCTATAGAATGATTGAAAATAGGGTTGGAAGGTGCCTGCAAGACCATGTATTCCAACCCCGTCGTCAACGCAGGACTCCAAGTCAGAGCAGCCCTATAGTATCATTGGAAAGTAGGGTTGGAGGGGGCCTGCAAGGCTATCTAGTCCAGCCCCCTGCTCCAGGCAGGACTCCAGGTCAGAGTATACCTCTAGAATCATCGAAAATAGAGTTGGAAGGGGCCTGCAAGACCATCTAGTCCAGCCCCCACCTCAATGCAGGACTCCAAGACAGAGCATCCCTATAGAATCATCAAAAGGTAGGGTTGGAAGGCGGCTGCAAGACCATATCGTCCAGCCCCCTGCTCAACGCAGGACTCCAAGTCAGAGCATCCCTATAGAATCATCGAAAATACAGATGGAAGGGATCTGCAAGACCATCTAGTCCAACCCCTTGCTCAACGCAGGACTCCAAGCCAGAGCATCCCTATAGAATGATCTAAAATAGGGGTGGAAGGGGCCTGCAAGACCATCTAGTCTAACCCCCTGCTCAACGCAGGACTCCAAGTCAGAGCATCCTTATCGAATCATCTGAAAGTAGGGCTGGAAGTGGCCTGCAAGGCCATCTAGTCCAACCCCCTGCTCAACGCAGGACTCCAAGTCAGAGCATCCCTATAGAATCATCTGAAAGTAGGGTTGGAAGTGGCCTGCAAGACTATCTAATCCAGCCCCCTGCTCAACGCAGGACTCCAAGTCAGAGCATCCCTATAGAATAATCAAAAAGTAGGGTTGGAAGGGGCCTGCAAGACCATCTAGTCCAACCCCCTGCTCAACGCAGGACTCCAAGTCAGAGTTTCCCTATAGAATGATCGAAAATAGGGTTGGAAGGGGCATGCAAGACCATCTACTCCAACCCCCTGCTCAACGCAGGACTCCAAGTCAGAGCATCCCTAAGGAATCATCTGAAAGTAGGGTTGGAAGTGGCCTGCAAGACTATCTAATCCAGCCCCCTCCACAACGTAGGACTCCAAGTCAGAGCATCCCTTTAGAATCATCAAAAATAGAGTTGGAAGGAACCTGCAAGACCATCTAGTCCAACCCCTTGCTCAACGCAGGACTCCAAATCAGAGCATCCCTATAGAATGATCGAAAATAGGGTTGGAAGGCGCCTGCAAGACCATGTATTCCAACCCCGTGCTCAACGCAGGACTCCAAGTCAGAGCATCCTTATCGAATCATCTGAAAGTAGGGTTGGAAGAAGCCTGCAAGACCATCTAGTCCAGCCCCCTGCTCAACGCAGGACTCCAAGTCAGAGCATCCCTATAGAATTATCAAAAGTTAGGGTTGGAAGGCGCCTGCAGGACCATCCAGGGCACCCCCTGCTCAACGCAGGACTCCAAGTCAGAGCGTCCCTATAGAATGATTGAAAATAGGGTTGGAAGGGTCCTCCAAGACCATCCAGGGCACCCCCTGCTCAACGCAGGACTCCAAGTCAGAGTATCCCTCTAGAATCATCGAAAATAGAGTTGGAAGGGGCCTGCAAGACCATCTAGTCCAGCCCCCTGCTCAATGCAGGACTCCAAGACAGAGCATCCCTATAGAATCATCAAAAGGTAGGGTTGGAAGGCGGCTGCAAGACCATCTAGTCCAGCCCCCTGCTCAACGCAGGACTCCAAGTCAGAGCATCCCTATAGAATCATCGAAAATAGAGTTGGAAGGGACCTGCAAGACCATCTAGTCCAACCCCCTGCTCAACGCAGGACTCCAAGTCAGAGCATCCCTATAGAATCATCTGAAAGTAGGGTTGGAAGTGGCCTGCAAGACTATCTAATGCAGCCCCCTGCTCAACGTAGGACTCCAAGTCAGAGCATCCCTATAGAAAGATCGAAAATAGAGTTGGAAGGCGCCTGCAAGGCCATCTAGTCCAGCCCCCTGCTCAACGCAGGACTCCAAGTCAGAGCATCCCTATAGAATGATCGAAAATAGGGTTGGAAGGCGCCTGAAGACCATGTATTCCAACCCCGTGCTCAACGCAGGACTCCAAGTCAGAGCATCCTTATCGAATCATCTGAAAGTAGGGTTGGAAGTGGCCTGCAAGACTATCTAATCCAGCCCCCTGCTCAACGTAGGACTCCAAGTCAGAGCATCCCTATAGAAAGATCGAAAATAGAGTTGGAAGGCGCCTGCAAGGCCATCTAGTCCAGCCCCCTGCTCAACGCAGGACTACAAGTCAGAGCATCCCTATAGAATGATTGAAAATAGGGTTGGAAGGTGCCTGCAAGACCATGTATTCCAACCCCGTCCTCAACGCAGGACTCCAAGTCAGAGCAGCCCTATAGTATCATTGGAAAGTAGGGTTGGAGGGGGCCTGCAAGGCCATCTAGTCCAGCCCCCTGCTCCAGGCAGGACTCCAGGTCAGAGTATACCTCTAGAATCATCGAAAATAGAGTTGGAAGGGGCCTGCAAGACCATCTAGTCCAGCCCCCACCTCAATGCAGGACTCCAAGACAGAGCATCCCTATAGAATCATCAAAAGGTAGGGTTGGAAGGCGGCTGCAAGACCATATCGTCCAGCCCCCTGCTCAACGCAGGACTCCAAGTCAGAGCATCCGTATAGAATCATCGAAAATACAGATGGAAGGGATCTGCAAGACCATCTAGTCCAACCCCTTGCTCAACGCAGGACTCCAAGCCAGAGCATCCCTATAGAATGATCTAAAATAGGGGTGGAAGGGGCCTGCAAGACCATCTAGTCTAACCCCCTGCTCAACGCAGGACTCCAAGTCAGAGTATCCCTCTAGAATCATCGAAAATAGAGTTGGAAGGGGCCTGCAAGACCATCTAGTCCAACCCCCTGCTCAACGCAGGACTCCAAGTCAGAGCATCCTTATCGAATCATCTGAAAGTAGGGCTGGAAGTGGCCTGCAAGGCCATCTAGTCCAACCCCCTGCTCAACGCAGGACTCCAAGTCAGAGCATCCCTATAGAATCATCTGAAAGTAGGGTTGGAAGTGGCCTGCAAGACTATCTAATCCAGCCCCCTGCTCAACGCAGGACTCCAAGTCAGAGCATCCCTATAGAATAATCAAAAAGTAGGGTTGGAAGGGGCCTGCAAGACCATCTAGTCCAACCCCCTGCTCAACGCAGGACTCCAAGTCAGAGTTTCCCTATAGAATGATCGAAAATAGGGTTGGAAGGGGCCTGCAAGAGCATCTAGTCCAACCCCCTGCTCAACGCAGGACTCCAAGTCAGAGCATCCCTAAGGAATCATCTGAAAGTAGGGTTGGAAGTGGCCTGCAAGACCATCTAGTCCAACCCCCTGCTCAACGCAGGACTCCAAGTCAGAGCATCCCTATAGAATTATCAAAAGTTAGGGTTGGAAGGCGCCTGCAGGACCATCTTCCAGCCCCCTGCTCAACGCAGGACTCCAAGTCAGAGCATCCCTATAGAATCATCGAAAATAGAGTTGGAAGGGACCTGCAAGACCATCTAGTCCAGCCCCCTGCTCAACGCAGGACTCCAAGTCAGAGCATCCCTATAGAATGATTGAAAATAGGGTTGGAAGGGGCCTGCAAGACCATGTATTCCAACCCCGTCCTCAACGCAGGACTCCAAGTCAGAGCAGCCCTATAGAATCATTGGAAAGTAGGGTTGGAGGGGGCCTGCAAGGCCATCTAGTCCAGCCCCCTGCTCCAGGCAGGACTCCAGGTCAGAGCATCCCTATAGAATGATCGAAAATAGGGTTGGAAGTGGCCTGCAAGACCATCTAGTCCAGCCCCCTGCTCAACGCAGGACTCCAAGTCAGAGCATCCGTATAGAATTATCAAAAGTTAGGGTTGGAAGGCGCCTGCAGGACCATCTTCCAGTCCCCTGCTCAACGCAGGACTCCAAGTCAGAGCATCCCTACAGAATGATTGAAAATAGGGTTGGAAGGGTCCTGGAAGACCATCCAGTGCACCCCCTGCTCAACGCAGGACTCCAAGACAGAGTATCCCTCTAGAATCATCGAAAATAGAGTTGGGAGGCGGCTGCAAGACCATCTAGTCCAGCCAACTGCTCAACGCAGGACTCCAAGTCAGAGCATCCCTATAGAATGATCTAAAATAGGGGTGGAAGGGGCCTGCAAGACCATCTAGTCTAACCCCCTGCTCAATGCAGGACTCTAAGAGCATCCGTATAGAATCATCTGAAAGTACGGTTGGAAGGGGCCTACAAGACCATCTAGTCCAACCCCTTGCTCAACACAGGACTCCGAGTCAGAGCATCCCTATAGAATGATCGAAAATAGGGTTGGAAGGCGCCTGCAAGACCATGTATTCCAACCCCGTGCTCAACGCAGGACTCCAAGTCAGAGCATCCTTATCGAATCATCTGAAAGTAGGGTTGGAAGTGGCCTGCAAGACCATCTAGTCCAGCCCCCTGCTCAACGCAGGACTCCAAGTGAGAGCATCCCTATAGAATTATCAAAAGTTAGGGTTGGAAGGCGCCTGCAGGACCATCTTCCAGCCCCCTGCTCAACGCAGGACTCCAAGTCAGAGCATCCCTATAGAATCATGGAAAATAGGGTTGGAAGGCGCCTGCAAGACGATGTATTCCAACCCCCTGCTCAACGCAGGACTCCAAGTCAGAGCATGCCTATAGAATTATCAAAAGTTAGGGTTGGAAGTGGCCTGCAGGACCATCTTCCAGCCCCCTGCTCAACGCAGGACTCCAAGTCAGAGCATCCCTATAGAATCATCGAAAATAGAATTGGAAGGGACCTGCAAGACCATCTAGTCCAACCCCCTGCTCAACGCAGGACTCCAAGTCAGAGCATCCCTATAGAATCATCTGAAAGTAGGGTTGGAAGTGGCCTGCAAGACCATCTAATCCAGCCCCCTGCTCAACGTAGGACTCCAAGTCAGAGCATCCCTATAGAAAGTTCGAAAATAGAGTTGGAAGGCGCCTGCAAGGCCATCTAGTCCAGCCCCCTGCTCAATGCAGGACTCCAGGTCAGAGCATCCCTATAGAATGATCGAAAATAGGGTTGGAAGTGGCCTGCAAGACCATCTAGTCCAGCCCCCTTCTCAACGCAGGACTCCAAGTCAGAGCATCCCTATAGAATTATCAAAAGTTAGGGTTGGAAGGCGCCTGCAGGACCATCTTCCAGCCCCCTGCTCAACGCAGGACTCCAAGTCAGAGCATCCCTATAGAATCATGGATAATAGGGTTGGAAGGCGCCTGCAAGACGATGTATTCCAACCCCCTGCTCAACGCAGGACTCCAAGTCAGAGCATGCCTATAGAATTATCAAAAGTTAGGGTTGGGAGGGGCCTGCAGGACCATCTTCCAGCCCCCTGCTCAACGCAGTACTCCAAGTCAGAGCATCCCTATAGAATGATTGAAAATAGGGTTGGAAGGGGCCTGCAAGACCATGTATTCCAACCCCGTGCTCAACGCAGGACTCCAAGTCAGAGCAGCCCTATAGAATCATTGGAAAGTAGGGTTGGGGGGAGCCTGCAAGGCCATCTAGTCCAAGCCCCTGCTCCAGGCAGGACTCCAGGTCAGAGCATCCCTATAGAATGATCGAAAATAGGGTTGGAAGGCGCCTGCAAGACCATGTATTCCAACCCCGTGCTCAATGCAGGACTCCAAGTCAGAGCATCCTTATCGAAACATCTGAAAGTAGGGCTGGAAGTGGCCTGCAAGGCCATCTAGTCCAACCCCCTGCTTCACGCAGGACTCCAAGTCAGAGCATCCCTATAGAATCATCTGAAAGTAGGGTTGGAAGTGGTCTGCAAGACTATGTAATCCAGCCCCCTGCTCAACGCAGGACTCCAAGTCAGAGCATCCCTATAGAATCATCAAAAGGTAGGGTTGGAAGGCGGCTGCAAGACCATCTAGTCCAGCCCCCTGCTCAGCGCAGGACTCCAAGTCAGAGCATCCCTATAGAACCATCGAAAATAGAGTTGGAAGGGACCTGCAAGACCATCTAGTCCAACCCCTTGCTCAACGCAGGACTCCAAGCCAGAGCATCCCTATAGAATGATCTAAAATAGGGGTGGAAGGGGCCTGCAAGACCATCTAGTCTAACCCCCTGCTCAATGCAGGACTCTAAGAGCATCCGTATAGAATCATCTGAAAGTACGGTTGGAAGGGGCCTGCAAGACCATCTAGTCCAACCCCTTGCTCAACGCAGGACTCCGAGTCAGAGCATCCCTATACAATGAACCAAAATAGGGTTGGAAGGGGCCGGCAAGACCATCTAGTCCAGCCCTCTGCTCAACGCAGGACTCCAAGTCATAGTTTCCCTATAGAATGATCGAAAATAGGGTTGGAAGGGGCCTGCAAGACCATCTAGTCCAACCCCCTGCTCAACGCAGGACTCCAAGTCAGAGTTTCCCTATAGAATGATCGAAAATAGGGTTGGAAGGGGCCTGCAAGACCATCTAGTCCAACCCCCTGCTCAACGCAGGACTCCAAGTCAGAGCATCCCTATAGAATGATGGAAAATAGGGTTGGAAGGGTCCTCCAAGACCATCCAGGGCACCCCCTGCTCAACGCAGGACTCCAAGTCAGAGTATCCCTCTAGAATCATCGAAAATAGAGTTGGAAGGGGCCTGCAAGACCATCTAGTCCAACCCCCTGCTCAATGCAGGACTCCAAGACAGAGCATCCCTATAGAATCATCAAAAGGTAGAGTTGGAAGGCGGCTGCAAGACCATCTAGTCCAGCCCCTTGCTCAACGTAGGACTCCAAGTCAGAGCATCCCTATAGAATCATCGAAAATAAAGTTGGAAGGGACCTGCAAGACCATCTAGTCCAACCCTCTGCTCAACGTAGGACTCCAAGTCAGAGCATCCCTATAGAATCATCTGAAAGTAGGGTTGGAAGTGGCCTGCAAGACTATCTAATCCAGCCCCCTGCTCAACGTAGGACTCCAAGTCAGAGCATCCCTATAGAAAGATCGAAAATAGAGTAGGAAGGTGCCTGCAAGGCCATCTAGTCCAGCCCCCTGCTCAACGCAGGACTCCAAGTCAGAGCATCCCTATAGAATGATTGAAAATAGGGTTGGAAGGCGCCTGCAAGACCATGTATTCCAACCCCGTCCTCAACGCAGGACTCCAAGTCAGAGCAGCCCTATAGAATCATTGGAAAGTAGGGTTGGAGGGGGCCTGCAAGGCCATCTAGTCCAGCCCCATGCTCCAGGCAGGACTCCAGGTCAGAGCATCCCTATAGAATGATCGAAAATAGGGTTGGAAGTGGCCTGCAAGACCATCTAGTCCAGCCCCCTGCTCAACGCAGGACTCCAAGTCAGAGCAGCCCTATAGAATTATCAAAAGTTAGGGTTGGAAGGCGCCTGCAGGACCATCTTCCAGCCCCCTGCTCAACGCAGGACTCCAAGTCAGAGCATCCCTATAGAATGATTGAAAATAAGGTTGGAAGGGTCCTGCAAGACCATCCAGTGCACCCCCTGCTCAACGCAGGACTCCAAGTCAGAGTATGCCTCTAGAATCATCGAAAATAGAGTTGGAAGGCGGCTGCAAGACCATCTAGGCCAGCCCCCTGCTCAATGAAGGACTCCAGGTCAGAGCATCCCTATAGAATGATGGAAAATAGGGTTGGAAGGCGCCTGCAAGACCATGTATTCCAACCCCCTGCGCAACGCAGGACTCCAAGTCAGAGCATCCCTATAGAATTATCAAAAGTTAGTGTTGGAAGTGGCCTGCAGGACCATCTTCCAGCCCCCTGCTCAACGCAGTACTCCAAGTCAGAGCATCCCTATAGAATGATTGAAAATAGGGTTGGAAGGGCCTGCAAGACCATGTATTCCAACCCCGCGCTCAACGCAGGACTCCAAGTCAGAGCAGCCCTATATAATCATTGGAAAGTAGGGTTGGGGGGGCCTGCAAGGCTATCTAGTCTAAGCCCCTGCTCCAGGCAGGACTCCAGGTCAGAGCATCCCTATAGAATCATCGAAAATAGGGTTGGAAGGCACCTGCAAGACCATGTATTCCAACCCCGTGCTCAACGCAGGACTCCAAGTCAGAGCATCCTTATCGAATCATCTGAAAGTAGGGCTGGAAGTGGCCTGCAAGGCCATCTAGTCCAACCCCCTGCTCAACGCAGGACTCCAAGTCAGAGCATCCCTATAGAATCATTTGAAAGTAGGGTTGGAAGTGGCCTGCAAGACTATCTAATCCAGCCCCCTGCTCAACGCAGGACTCCAAGTCAGAGCATCCCTATAGAATAATCAAAAAGTAGGGTTGGAAGGGGCATGCAAGACCATCTAGTCCAACCCCCTGCTCAACGCAGGACTCCAAGTCAGAGCATCCCTAAGGAATCATCTGAAAGTAGGGTTGGAAGTGGCCTGCAAGACTATCTAATCCAGCCCCCTCCTCAACGTAGGACTCCAAGTCAGAGCATCCCTATAGAATCATCAAAAATAGAGTTGGAAGGAACCTGCAAGACCATCTAGTCCAACCCCTTGCTCAACGCAGGACTCCAAATCAGAGCATCCCTATAGAATGATCGAAAATAGGGTTGGAAGGCACCTGCAAGACCATGTATTCCAACCCCGTACTCAACGCAGGACTCCAAGTCAGAGCATCTTTATCGAATCATCTGAAAGTAGGGTTGGAAGAAGCCTGCAAGACCATCTAGTCCAGCCCCCTGCTCAACGCAGGACTCCAAGTCAGAGCATCCCTATAGAATTATCAAAAATTAGGGTTGGAAGGCGCCTGCAGGACCATCTTCCAGCCCCCTGCTCAACGCAGGACTCCAAGTCAGAGCATCCCTATAGAATGATTGAAAATAGGGTTGGAAGGGTCCTCCAAGACCATCCAGGGCACCCCCTGCTCAACGCAGGACTCCAAGTCAGAGCATCCCTATAGAATGATTGAAAATAGGGTTGGAAGGGTCCTCCAAGACCATCCAGGGCACCCCCTGCTCAACGCAGGACTCCAAGTCAGAGTATCCCTCTAGAATCATCGAAAATAGAGTTGGAAGGGGCCTGCAAGACCATCTAGTCCAGCCCCCTGCTCAATGCAGGACTCCAAGACAGAGCATCCCTATAGAATCATCAAAAGGTAGGGTTGGAAGGCGGCTGCAAGACCATTTAGTCCAGCCCCCTGCTCAACGCAGGACTCCAAGTCAGAGCATCCCTATAGAATCATCGAAAATAGAGTTGGAAGGGACCTGCAAGACCATCTAGTCCAACCCCCTGCTCAACGCAGGACTCCAAGTCAGAGCATCCCTATAGAATCATCTGAAAGTAGGGTTGGAAGTGGCCTGCAAGACTATCTAATCCAGCCCCCTGCTCAACGTAGGACTCCAAGTCAGAGCATCCCTATAGAAAGATCGAAAATAGAGTTGGAAGGCGCCTGCAAGGCCATCTAGTCCAGCCCCCTGCTCAACGCAGGACTCCAAGTCAGAGCATCCCTATAGAATGATCGAAAATAGGGTTGGAAGGCGCCTGAAGACCATGTATTCCAACCCCGTGCTCAACGCAGGACTCCAAGTCAGAGCATCCTTATCGAATCATCTGAAAGTAGGGTTGGAAGTGGCCTGCAAGACTATCTAATCCAGCCCCCTGCTCAACGTAGGACTCCAAGTCAGAGCATCCCTATAGAAAGATCGAAAATAGAGTTGGAAGGCGCCTGCAAGGCCATCTAGTCCAGCCCCCTGCTCAACGCAGGACTACAAGTCAGAGCATCCCTATAGAATGATTGAAAATAGGGTTGGAAGGTGCCTGCAAGACCATGTATTCCAACCCCGTCGTCAACGCAGGACTCCAAGTCAGAGCAGCCCTATAGTATCATTGGAAAGTAGGGTTGGAGGGGGCCTGCAAGGCCATCTAGTCCAGCCCCCTGCTCCAGGCAGGACTCCAGGTCAGAGTATACCTCTAGAATCATCGAAAATAGAGTTGGAAGGGGCCTGCAAGACCATCTAGTCCAGCCCCCACCTCAATGCAGGACTCCAAGACAGAGCATCCCTATAGAATCATCAAAAGGTAGGGTTGGTAGGCGGCTGCAAGACCATATCGTCCAGCCCCCTGCTCAACGCAGGACTCCAAGTCAGAGCATCCCTATAGAATCATCGAAAATACAGATGGAAGGGATCTGCAAGACCATCTAGTCCAACCCCTTGCTCAACGCAGGACTCCAAGCCAGAGCATCCCTATAGAATGATCTAAAATAGGGGTGGAAGGGGCCTGCAAGACCATCTAGTCTAACCCCCTGCTCAACGCAGGACTCCAAGTCAGAGTATCCCTCTAGAATCATCGAAAATAGAGTTGGAAGGGGCCTGCAAGACCATCTAGTCCAACCCCCTGCTCAACGCAGGACTCCAAGTCAGAGCATCCTTATCGAATCATCTGAAAGTAGGGCTGGAAGTGGCCTGCAAGGCCATCTAGTCCAACCCCCTGCTCAACGCAGGACTCCAAGTCAGAGCATCCCTATAGAATCATCTGAAAGTAGGGTTGGAAGTGGCCTGCAAGACTATCTAATCCAGCCCCCTGCTCAACGCAGGACTCCAAGTCAGAGCATCCCTATAGAATAATCAAAAAGTAGGGTTGGAAGGGGCCTGCAAGACCATCTAGTCCAACCCCCTGCTCAACGCAGGACTCCAAGTCAGAGTTTCCCTATAGAATGATCGAAAATAGGGTTGGAAGGGGCATGCAAGACCATCTACTCCAACCCCCTGCTCAACGCAGGACTCCAAGTCAGAGCATCCCTAAGGAATCATCTGAAAGTAGGGTTGGAAGTGGCCTGCAAGACTATCTAATCCAGCCCCCTCCACAACGTAGGACTCCAAGTCAGAGCATCCCTTTAGAATCATCAAAAATAGAGTTGGAAGGAACCTGCAAGACCATCTAGTCCAACCCCTTGCTCAACGCAGGACTCCAAATCAGAGCATCCCTATAGAATGATCGAAAATAGGGTTGGAAGGCGCCTGCAAGACCATGTATTCCAACCCCGTGCTCAACGCAGGACTCCAAGTCAGAGCATCCTTATCGAATCATCTGAAAGTAGGGTTGGAAGAAGCCTGCAAGACCATCTAGTCCAGCCCCCTGCTCAACGCAGGACTCCAAGTCAGAGCATCCCTATAGAATTATCAAAAGTTAGGGTTGGAAGGCGCCTGCAGGACCATCCAGGGCACCCCCTGCTCAACGCAGGACTCCAAGTCAGAGCATCCCTATAGAATGATTGAAAATAGGGTTGGAAGGGTCCTCCAAGACCATCCAGGGCACCCCCTGCTCAACGCAGGACTCCAAGTCAGAGTATCCCTCTAGAATCATCGAAAATAGAGTTGGAAGGGGCCTGCAAGACCATCTAGTCCAGCCCCCTGCTCAATGCAGGACTCCAAGACAGAGCATCCCTATAGAATCATCAAAAGGTAGGGTTGGAAGGCGGCTGCAAGACCATCTAGTCCAGCCCCCTGCTCAACGCAGGACTCCAAGTCAGAGCATCCCTATAGAATCATCGAAAATAGAGTTGGAAGGGACCTGCAAGACCATCTAGTCCAACCCCCTGCTCAACGCAGGACTCCAAGTCAGAGCATCCCTATAGAATCATCTGAAAGTAGGGTTGGAAGTGGCCTGCAAGACTATCTAATCCAGCCCCCTGCTCAACGTAGGACTCCAAGTCAGAGCATCCCTATAGAAAGATCGAAAATAGAGTTGGAAGGCGCCTGCAAGGCCATCTAGTCCAGCCCCCTGCTCAACGCAGGACTCCAAGTCAGAGCATCCCTATAGAATGATCGAAAATAGGGTTGGAAGGCGCCTGAAGACCATGTATTCCAACCCCGTGCTCAACGCAGGACTCCAAGTCAGAGCATCCTTATCGAATCATCTGAAAGTAGGGTTGGAAGTGGCCTGCAAGACTATCTAATCCAGCCCCCTGCTCAACGTAGGACTCCAAGTCAGAGCATCCCTATAGAAAGATCGAAAATAGAGTTGGAAGGCGCCTGCAAGGCCATCTAGTCCAGCCCCCTGCTCAACGCAGGACTACAAGTCAGAGCATCCCTATAGAATGATTGAAAATAGGGTTGGAAGGTGCCTGCAAGACCATGTATTCCAACCCCGTCCTCAACGCAGGACTCCAAGTCAGAGCAGCCCTATAGTATCATTGGAAAGTAGGGTTGGAGGTGGCCTGCAAGGCCATCTAGTCCAGCCCCCTGCTCCAGGCAGGACTCCAGGTCAGAGTATACCTCTAGAATCATCGAAAATAGAGTTGGAAGGGGCCTGCAAGACCATCTAGTCCAGCCCCCACCTCAATGCAGGACTCCAAGACAGAGCATCCCTATAGAATCATCAAAAGGTAGGGTTGGAAGGCGGCTGCAAGACCATATCGTCCAGCCCCCTGCTCAACGCAGGACTCCAAGTCAGAGCATCCCTATAGAATCATCGAAAATACAGATGGAAGGGATCTGCAAGACCATCTAGTCCAACCCCTTGCTCAACGCAGGACTCCAAGCCAGAGCATCCCTATAGAATGATCTAAAATAGGGGTGGAAGGGGCCTGCAAGACCATCTAGTCTAACCCCCTGCTCAACGCAGGACTCCAAGTCAGAGTATCCCTCTAGAATCATCGAAAATAGAGTTGGAAGGGGCCTGCAAGACCATCTAGTCCAACCCCCTGCTCAACGCAGGACTCCAAGTCAGAGCATCCTTATCGAATCATCTGAAAGTAGGGCTGGAAGTGGCCTGCAAGGCCATCTAGTCCAACCCCCTGCTCAACGCAGGACTCCAAGTCAGAGCATCCCTATAGAATCATCTGAAAGTAGGGTTGGAAGTGGCCTGCAAGACTATCTAATCCAGCCCCCTGCTCAACGCAGGACTCCAAGTCAGAGCATCCCTATAGAATAATCAAAAAGTAGGGTTGGAAGGGGCCTGCAAGACCATCTAGTCCAACCCCCTGCTCAACGCAGGACTCCAAGTCAGAGTTTCCCTATAGAATGATCGAAAATAGGGTTGGAAGGGGCCTGCAAGAGCATCTAGTCCAACCCCCTGCTCAACGCAGGACTCCAAGTCAGAGCATCCCTAAGGAATCATCTGAAAGTAGGGTTGGAAGTGGCCTGCAAGACCATCTAGTCCAACCCCCTGCTCAACGCAGGACTCCAAGTCAGAGCATCCCTATAGAATTATCAAAAGTTAGGGTTGGAAGGCGCCTGCAGGACCATCTTCCAGCCCCCTGCTCAACGCAGGACTCCAAGTCAGAGCATCCCTATAGAATCATCGAAAATAGAGTTGGAAGGGACCTGCAAGACCATCTAGTCCAGCCCCCTGCTCAACGCAGGACTCCAAGTCAGAGCATCCCTATAGAATGATTGAAAATAGGGTTGGAAGGGGCCTGCAAGACCATGTATTCCAACCCCGTCCTCAACGCAGGACTCCAAGTCAGAGCAGCCCTATAGAATCATTGGAAAGTAGGGTTGGAGGGGGCCTGCAAGGCCATCTAGTCCAGCCCCCTGCTCCAGGCAGGACTCCAGGTCAGAGCATCCCTATAGAATGATCGAAAATAGGGTTGGAAGTGGCCTGCAAGACCATCTAGTCCAGCCCCCTGCTCAACGCAGGACTCCAAGTCAGAGCATCCCTATAGAATTATCAAAAGTTAGGGTTGGAAGGCGCCTGCAGGACCATCTTCCAGTCCCCTGCTCAACGCAGGACTCCAAGTCAGAGCATCCCTACAGAATGATTGAAAATAGGGTTGGAAGGGTCCTGGAAGACCATCCAGTGCACCCCCTGCTCAACGCAGGACTCCAAGACAGAGTATCCCTCTAGAATCATCGAAAATAGAGTTGGAAGGCGGCTGCAAGACCATCTAGTCCAGCCAACTGCTCAACGCAGGACTCCAAGTCAGAGCATCCCTATAGAATGATCTAAAATAGGGGTGGAAGGGGCCTGCAAGACCATCTAGTCTAACCCCCTGCTCAATGCAGGACTCTAAGAGCATCCGTATAGAATCATCTGAAAGTACGGTTGGAAGGGGCCTACAAGACCATCTAGTCCAACCCCTTGCTCAACACAGGACTCCGAGTCAGAGCATCCCTATAGAATGATCGAAAATAGGGTTGGAAGGCGCCTGCAAGACCATGTATTCCAACCCCGTGCTCAACGCAGGACTCCAAGTCAGAGCATCCTTATCGAATCATCTGAAAGTAGGGTTGGAAGTGGCCTGCAAGACCATCTAGTCCAGCCCCCTGCTCAACGCAGGACTCCAAGTCAGAGCATGCCTATAGAATTATCAAAAGTTAGGGTTGGAAGTGGCCTGCAGGACCATCTTCCAGCCCCCTGCTCAACGCAGGACTCCAAGTCAGAGCATCCCTATAGAATCATCGAAAATAGAATTGGAAGGGACCTGCAAGACCATCTAGTCCAACCCCCTGCTCAACGCAGGACTCCAAGTCAGAGCATCCCTATAGAATCATCTGAAAGTAGGGTTGGAAGTGGCCTGCAAGACCATCTAATCCAGCCCCCTGCTCAACGTAGGACTCCAAGTCAGAGCATCCCTATAGAAAGATCGAAAATAGAGTTGGAAGGCGCCTGCAAGGCCATCTAGTACAGCCCCCTGCTCAACGCAGGACTCCAGGTCAGAGCATCCCTATAGAATGATCGAAAATAGGGTTGGAAGTGGCCTGCAAGACCATCTAGTCCAGCCCCCTTCTCAACGCAGGACTCCAAGTCAGAGCATCCCTATAGAATTATCAAAAGTTAGGGTTGGAAGGCGCCTGCAGGACCATCTTCCAGCCCCCTGCTCAACCCAGGACTCCAAGTCAGAGTTTCCCTATAGAATGATCGAAAATAGGGTTGGAAGGTGCCTGCAAGACCATCTAGTCCAACCCCCTGCTCAACGCAGGACTCCAAGGCAGAGCATCCCTAAGGAATCATCTGAAAGTAGGGTTGGAAGTGGCCTGCAAGACTATCTAATCCAGCCCCCTCCTCAACGTAGGACTCCAAGTCAGAGCATCCCTATAGAATCATCGAAAATAGAGTTGGAAGGAACCTGCAGGACCATCTAGTCCAACCCCTTGCTCAACGCAGGACTCCAAATCAGAGCATCCCTATAGAATGATCGAAAATAGGGTTGGAAGGGGCCTGCAAGACCATCTAGTCTAACCCCCTGCTCAATGCAGGACTCTAAGAGCATCCGTATAGAATCATCTGAAAGTACGGTTGGAAGGGGCCTACAAGACCATCTAGTCCAACCCCTTGCTCAACACAGGACTCCGAGTCAGAGCATCCCTATAGAATGATCGAAAATAGGGTTGGAAGGCGCCTGCAAGACCATGTATTCCAACCCCGTGCTCAACGCAGGACTCCAAGTCAGAGCATCCTTATCGAATCATCTGAAAGTAGGGTTGGAAGTGGCCTGCAAGACCATCTAGTCCAGCCCCCTGCTCAACGCAGGACTCCAAGTGAGAGCATCCCTATAGAATTATCAAAAGTTAGGGTTGGAAGGCGCCTGCAGGACCATCTTCCAGCCCCCTGCTCAACGCAGGACTCCAAGTCAGAGCATCCCTATAGAATCATGGAAAATAGGGTTGGAAGGCGCCTGCAAGACGATGTATTCCAACCCCCTGCTCAACGCAGGACTCCAAGTCAGAGCATGCCTATAGAATTATCAAAAGTTAGGGTTGGAAGTGGCCTGCAGGACCATCTTCCAGCCCCCTGCTCAACGCAGGACTCCAAGTCAGAGCATCCCTATAGAATCATCGAAAATAGAATTGGAAGGGACCTGCAAGACCATCTAGTCCAACCCCCTGCTCAACGCAGGACTCCAAGTCAGAGCATCCCTATAGAATCATCTGAAAGTAGGGTTGGAAGTGGCCTGCAAGACCATCTAATCCAGCCCCCTGCTCAACGTAGGACTCCAAGTCAGAGCATCCCTATAGAAAGTTCGAAAATAGAGTTGGAAGGCGCCTGCAAGGCCATCTAGTCCAGCCCCCTGCTCAATGCAGGACTCCAGGTCAGAGCATCCCTATAGAATGATCGAAAATAGGGTTGGAAGTGGCCTGCAAGACCATCTAGTCCAGCCCCCTTCTCAACGCAGGACTCCAAGTCAGAGCATCCCTATAGAATTATCAAAAGTTAGGGTTGGAAGGCGCCTGCAGGACCATCTTCCAGCCCCCTGCTCAACGCAGGACTCCAAGTCAGAGCATCCCTATAGAATCATGGATAATAGGGTTGGAAGGCGCCTGCAAGACGATGTATTCCAACCCCCTGCTCAACGCAGGACTCCAAGTCAGAGCATGCCTATAGAATTATCAAAAGTTAGGGTTGGGAGGGGCCTGCAGGACCATCTTCCAGCCCCCTGCTCAACGCAGTACTCCAAGTCAGAGCATCCCTATAGAATGATTGAAAATAGGGTTGGAAGGGGCCTGCAAGACCATGTATTCCAACCCCGTGCTCAACGCAGGACTCCAAGTCAGAGCAGCCCTATAGAATCATTGGAAAGTAGGGTTGGGGGGAGCCTGCAAGGCCATCTAGTCCAAGCCCCTGCTCCAGGCAGGACTCCAGGTCAGAGCATCCCTATAGAATGATCGAAAATAGGGTTGGAAGGCGCCTGCAAGACCATGTATTCCAACCCCGTGCTCAATGCAGGACTCCAAGTCAGAGCATCCTTATCGAAACATCTGAAAGTAGGGCTGGAAGTGGCCTGCAAGGCCATCTAGTCCAACCCCCTGCTTCACGCAGGACTCCAAGTCAGAGCATCCCTATAGAATCATCTGAAAGTAGGGTTGGAAGTGGTCTGCAAGACTATGTAATCCAGCCCCCTGCTCAACGCAGGACTCCAAGTCAGAGCATCCCTATAGAATCATCAAAAGGTAGGGTTGGAAGGCGGCTGCAAGACCATCTAGTCCAGCCCCCTGCTCAGCGCAGGACTCCAAGTCAGAGCATCCCTATAGAACCATCGAAAATAGAGTTGGAAGGGACCTGCAAGACCATCTAGTCCAACCCCTTGCTCAACGCAGGACTCCAAGCCAGAGCATCCCTATAGAATGATCTAAAATAGGGGTGGAAGGGGCCTGCAAGACCATCTAGTCTAACCCCCTGCTCAATGCAGGACTCTAAGAGCATCCGTATAGAATCATCTGAAAGTACGGTTGGAAGGGGCCTGCAAGACCATCTAGTCCAACCCCTTGCTCAACGCAGGACTCCGAGTCAGAGCATCCCTATACAATGAACCAAAATAGGGTTGGAAGGGGCCGGCAAGACCATCTAGTCCAGCCCTCTGCTCAACGCAGGACTCCAAGTCATAGTTTCCCTATAGAATGATCGAAAATAGGGTTGGAAGGGGCCTGCAAGACCATCTAGTCCAACCCCCTGCTCAACGCAGGACTCCAAGTCAGAGTTTCCCTATAGAATGATCGAAAATAGGGTTGGAAGGGGCCTGCAAGACCATCTAGTCCAACCCCCTGCTCAACGCAGGACTCCAAGTCAGAGCATCCCTATAGAATGATGGAAAATAGGGTTGGAAGGGTCCTCCAAGACCATCCAGGGCACCCCCTGCTCAACGCAGGACTCCAAGTCAGAGTATCCCTCTAGAATCATCGAAAATAGAGTTGGAAGGGGCCTGCAAGACCATCTAGTCCAACCCCCTGCTCAATGCAGGACTCCAAGACAGAGCATCCCTATAGAATCATCAAAAGGTAGAGTTGGAAGGCGGCTGCAAGACCATCTAGTCCAGCCCCTTGCTCAACGTAGGACTCCAAGTCAGAGCATCCCTATAGAATCATCGAAAATAAAGTTGGAAGGGACCTGCAAGACCATCTAGTCCAACCCTCTGCTCAACGTAGGACTCCAAGTCAGAGCATCCCTATAGAATCATCTGAAAGTAGGGTTGGAAGTGGCCTGCAAGACTATCTAATCCAGCCCCCTGCTCAACGTAGGACTCCAAGTCAGAGCATCCCTATAGAAAGATCGAAAATAGAGTAGGAAGGTGCCTGCAAGGCCATCTAGTCCAGCCCCCTGCTCAACGCAGGACTCCAAGTCAGAGCATCCCTATAGAATGATTGAAAATAGGGTTGGAAGGCGCCTGCAAGACCATGTATTCCAACCCCGTCCTCAACGCAGGACTCCAAGTCAGAGCAGCCCTATAGAACCATTGGAAAGTAGGGTTGGAGGGGGCCTGCAAGGCCATCTAGTCCAGCCCCATGCTCCAGGCAGGACTCCAGGTCAGAGCATCCCTATAGAATGATCGAAAATAGGGTTGGAAGTGGCCTGCAAGACCATCTAGTCCAGCCCCCTGCTCAACGCAGGACTCCAAGTCAGAGCAGCCCTATAGAATTATCAAAAGTTAGGGTTGGAAGGCGCCTGCAGGACCATCTTCCAGCCCCCTGCTCAACGCAGGACTCCAAGTCAGAGCATCCCTATAGAATGATTGAAAATAAGGTTGGAAGGGTCCTGCAAGACCATCCAGTGCACCCCCTGCTCAACGCAGGACTCCAAGTCAGAGTATGCCTCTAGAATCATCGAAAATAGAGTTGGAAGGCGGCTGCAAGACCATCTAGGCCAGCCCCCTGCTCAATGAAGGACTCCAGGTCAGAGCATCCCTATAGAATGATGGAAAATAGGGTTGGAAGGCGCCTGCAAGACCATGTATTCCAACCCCCTGCGCAACGCAGGACTCCAAGTCAGAGCATCCCTATAGAATTATCAAAAGTTAGTGTTGGAAGTGGCCTGCAGGACCATCTTCCAGCCCCCTGCTCAACGCAGTACTCCAAGTCAGAGCATCCCTATAGAATGATTGAAAATAGGGTTGGAAGGGCCTGCAAGACCATGTATTCCAACCCCGCGCTCAACGCAGGACTCCAAGTCAGAGCAGCCCTATATAATCATTGGAAAGTAGGGTTGGGGGGGCCTGCAAGGCTATCTAGTCTAAGCCCCTGCTCCAGGCAGGACTCCAGGTCAGAGCATCCCTATAGAATCATCGAAAATAGGGTTGGAAGGCACCTGCAAGACCATGTATTCCAACCCCGTGCTCAACGCAGGACTCCAAGTCAGAGCATCCTTATCGAATCATCTGAAAGTAGGGCTGGAAGTGGCCTGCAAGGCCATCTAGTCCAACCCCCTGCTCAACGCAGGACTCCAAGTCAGAGCATCCCTATAGAATCATTTGAAAGTAGGGTTGGAAGTGGCCTGCAAGACTATCTAATCCAGCCCCCTGCTCAACGCAGGACTCCAAGTCAGAGCATCCCTATAGAATAATCAAAAAGTAGGGTTGGAAGGGGCATGCAAGACCATCTAGTCCAACCCCCTGCTCAACGCAGGACTCCAAGTCAGAGCATCCCTAAGGAATCATCTGAAAGTAGGGTTGGAAGTGGCCTGCAAGACTATCTAATCCAGCCCCCTCCTCAACGTAGGACTCCAAGTCAGAGCATCCCTATAGAATCATCAAAAATAGAGTTGGAAGGAACCTGCAAGACCATCTAGTCCAACCCCTTGCTCAACGCAGGACTCCAAATCAGAGCATCCCTATAGAATGATCGAAAATAGGGTTGGAAGGCACCTGCAAGACCATGTATTCCAACCCCGTACTCAACGCAGGACTCCAAGTCAGAGCATCTTTATCGAATCATCTGAAAGTAGGGTTGGAAGAAGCCTGCAAGACCATCTAGTCCAGCCCCCTGCTCAACGCAGGACTCCAAGTCAGAGCATCCCTATAGAATTATCAAAAATTAGGGTTGGAAGGCGCCTGCAGGACCATCTTCCAGCCCCCTGCTCAACGCAGGACTCCAAGTCAGAGCATCCCTATAGAATGATTGAAAATAGGGTTGGAAGGGTCCTCCAAGACCATCCAGGGCACCCCCTGCTCAACGCAGGACTCCAAGTCAGAGCATCCCTATAGAATGATTGAAAATAGGGTTGGAAGGGTCCTCCAAGACCATCCAGGGCACCCCCTGCTCAACGCAGGACTCCAAGTCAGAGTATCCCTCTAGAATCATCGAAAATAGAGTTGGAAGGGGCCTGCAAGACCATCTAGTCCAGCCCCCTGCTCAATGCAGGACTCCAAGACAGAGCATCCCTATAGAATCATCAAAAGGTAGGGTTGGAAGGCGGCTGCAAGACCATTTAGTCCAGCCCCCTGCTCAACGCAGGACTCCAAGTCAGAGCATCCCTATAGAATCATCGAAAATAGAGTTGGAAGGGACCTGCAAGACCATCTAGTCCAACCCCCTGCTCAACGCAGGACTCCAAGTCAGAGCATCCCTATAGAATCATCTGAAAGTAGGGTTGGAAGTGGCCTGCAAGACTATCTAATCCAGCCCCCTGCTCAACGTAGGACTCCAAGTCAGAGCATCCCTATAGAAAGATCGAAAATAGAGTTGGAAGGCGCCTGCAAGGCCATCTAGTCCAGCCCCCTGCTCAACGCAGGACTCCAAGTCAGAGCATCCCTATAGAATGATCGAAAATAGGGTTGGAAGGCGCCTGAAGACCATGTATTCCAACCCCGTGCTCAACGCAGGACTCCAAGTCAGAGCATCCTTATCGAATCATCTGAAAGTAGGGTTGGAAGTGGCCTGCAAGACTATCTAATCCAGCCCCCTGCTCAACGTAGGACTCCAAGTCAGAGCATCCCTATAGAAAGATCGAAAATAGAGTTGGAAGGCGCCTGCAAGGCCATCTAGTCCAGCCCCCTGCTCAACGCAGGACTACAAGTCAGAGCATCCCTATAGAATGATTGAAAATAGGGTTGGAAGGTGCCTGCAAGACCATGTATTCCAACCCCGTCGTCAACGCAGGACTCCAAGTCAGAGCAGCCCTATAGTATCATTGGAAAGTAGGGTTGGAGGGGGCCTGCAAGGCCATCTAGTCCAGCCCCCTGCTCCAGGCAGGACTCCAGGTCAGAGTATACCTCTAGAATCATCGAAAATAGAGTTGGAAGGGGCCTGCAAGACCATCTAGTCCAGCCCCCACCTCAATGCAGGACTCCAAGACAGAGCATCCCTATAGAATCATCAAAAGGTAGGGTTGGTAGGCGGCTGCAAGACCATATCGTCCAGCCCCCTGCTCAACGCAGGACTCCAAGTCAGAGCATCCCTATAGAATCATCGAAAATACAGATGGAAGGGATCTGCAAGACCATCTAGTCCAACCCCTTGCTCAACGCAGGACTCCAAGCCAGAGCATCCCTATAGAATGATCTAAAATAGGGGTGGAAGGGGCCTGCAAGACCATCTAGTCTAACCCCCTGCTCAACGCAGGACTCCAAGTCAGAGTATCCCTCTAGAATCATCGAAAATAGAGTTGGAAGGGGCCTGCAAGACCATCTAGTCCAACCCCCTGCTCAACGCAGGACTCCAAGTCAGAGCATCCTTATCGAATCATCTGAAAGTAGGGCTGGAAGTGGCCTGCAAGGCCATCTAGTCCAACCCCCTGCTCAACGCAGGACTCCAAGTCAGAGCATCCCTATAGAATCATCTGAAAGTAGGGTTGGAAGTGGCCTGCAAGACTATCTAATCCAGCCCCCTGCTCAACGCAGGACTCCAAGTCAGAGCATCCCTATAGAATAATCAAAAAGTAGGGTTGGAAGGGGCCTGCAAGACCATCTAGTCCAACCCCCTGCTCAACGCAGGACTCCAAGTCAGAGTTTCCCTATAGAATGATCGAAAATAGGGTTGGAAGGGGCATGCAAGACCATCTACTCCAACCCCCTGCTCAACGCAGGACTCCAAGTCAGAGCATCCCTAAGGAATCATCTGAAAGTAGGGTTGGAAGTGGCCTGCAAGACTATCTAATCCAGCCCCCTCCACAACGTAGGACTCCAAGTCAGAGCATCCCTTTAGAATCATCAAAAATAGAGTTGGAAGGAACCTGCAAGACCATCTAGTCCAACCCCTTGCTCAACGCAGGACTCCAAATCAGAGCATCCCTATAGAATGATCGAAAATAGGGTTGGAAGGCGCCTGCAAGACCATGTATTCCAACCCCGTGCTCAACGCAGGACTCCAAGTCAGAGCATCCTTATCGAATCATCTGAAAGTAGGGTTGGAAGAAGCCTGCAAGACCATCTAGTCCAGCCCCCTGCTCAACGCAGGACTCCAAGTCAGAGCATCCCTATAGAATTATCAAAAGTTAGGGTTGGAAGGCGCCTGCAGGACCATCCAGGGCACCCCCTGCTCAACGCAGGACTCCAAGTCAGAGCATCCCTATAGAATGATTGAAAATAGGGTTGGAAGGGTCCTCCAAGACCATCCAGGGCACCCCCTGCTCAACGCAGGACTCCAAGTCAGAGTATCCCTCTAGAATCATCGAAAATAGAGTTGGAAGGGGCCTGCAAGACCATCTAGTCCAGCCCCCTGCTCAATGCAGGACTCCAAGACAGAGCATCCCTATAGAATCATCAAAAGGTAGGGTTGGAAGGCGGCTGCAAGACCATCTAGTCCAGCCCCCTGCTCAACGCAGGACTCCAAGTCAGAGCATCCCTATAGAATCATCGAAAATAGAGTTGGAAGGGACCTGCAAGACCATCTAGTCCAACCCCCTGCTCAACGCAGGACTCCAAGTCAGAGCATCCCTATAGAATCATCTGAAAGTAGGGTTGGAAGTGGCCTGCAAGACTATCTAATCCAGCCCCCTGCTCAACGTAGGACTCCAAGTCAGAGCATCCCTATAGAAAGATCGAAAATAGAGTTGGAAGGCGCCTGCAAGGCCATCTAGTCCAGCCCCCTGCTCAACGCAGGACTCCAAGTCAGAGCATCCCTATAGAATGATCGAAAATAGGGTTGGAAGGCGCCTGAAGACCATGTATTCCAACCCCGTGCTCAACGCAGGACTCCAAGTCAGAGCATCCTTATCGAATCATCTGAAAGTAGGGTTGGAAGTGGCCTGCAAGACTATCTAATCCAGCCCCCTGCTCAACGTAGGACTCCAAGTCAGAGCATCCCTATAGAAAGATCGAAAATAGAGTTGGAAGGCGCCTGCAAGGCCATCTAGTCCAGCCCCCTGCTCAACGCAGGACTACAAGTCAGAGCATCCCTATAGAATGATTGAAAATAGGGTTGGAAGGTGCCTGCAAGACCATGTATTCCAACCCCGTCCTCAACGCAGGACTCCAAGTCAGAGCAGCCCTATAGTATCATTGGAAAGTAGGGTTGGAGGTGGCCTGCAAGGCCATCTAGTCCAGCCCCCTGCTCCAGGCAGGACTCCAGGTCAGAGTATACCTCTAGAATCATCGAAAATAGAGTTGGAAGGGGCCTGCAAGACCATCTAGTCCAGCCCCCACCTCAATGCAGGACTCCAAGACAGAGCATCCCTATAGAATCATCAAAAGGTAGGGTTGGAAGGCGGCTGCAAGACCATATCGTCCAGCCCCCTGCTCAACGCAGGACTCCAAGTCAGAGCATCCCTATAGAATCATCGAAAATACAGATGGAAGGGATCTGCAAGACCATCTAGTCCAACCCCTTGCTCAACGCAGGACTCCAAGCCAGAGCATCCCTATAGAATGATCTAAAATAGGGGTGGAAGGGGCCTGCAAGACCATCTAGTCTAACCCCCTGCTCAACGCAGGACTCCAAGTCAGAGTATCCCTCTAGAATCATCGAAAATAGAGTTGGAAGGGGCCTGCAAGACCATCTAGTCCAACCCCCTGCTCAACGCAGGACTCCAAGTCAGAGCATCCTTATCGAATCATCTGAAAGTAGGGCTGGAAGTGGCCTGCAAGGCCATCTAGTCCAACCCCCTGCTCAACGCAGGACTCCAAGTCAGAGCATCCCTATAGAATCATCTGAAAGTAGGGTTGGAAGTGGCCTGCAAGACTATCTAATCCAGCCCCCTGCTCAACGCAGGACTCCAAGTCAGAGCATCCCTATAGAATAATCAAAAAGTAGGGTTGGAAGGGGCCTGCAAGACCATCTAGTCCAACCCCCTGCTCAACGCAGGACTCCAAGTCAGAGTTTCCCTATAGAATGATCGAAAATAGGGTTGGAAGGGGCCTGCAAGAGCATCTAGTCCAACCCCCTGCTCAACGCAGGACTCCAAGTCAGAGCATCCCTAAGGAATCATCTGAAAGTAGGGTTGGAAGTGGCCTGCAAGACCATCTAGTCCAACCCCCTGCTCAACGCAGGACTCCAAGTCAGAGCATCCCTATAGAATTATCAAAAGTTAGGGTTGGAAGGCGCCTGCAGGACCATCTTCCAGCCCCCTGCTCAACGCAGGACTCCAAGTCAGAGCATCCCTATAGAATCATCGAAAATAGAGTTGGAAGGGACCTGCAAGACCATCTAGTCCAGCCCCCTGCTCAACGCAGGACTCCAAGTCAGAGCATCCCTATAGAATGATTGAAAATAGGGTTGGAAGGGGCCTGCAAGACCATGTATTCCAACCCCGTCCTCAACGCAGGACTCCAAGTCAGAGCAGCCCTATAGAATCATTGGAAAGTAGGGTTGGAGGGGGCCTGCAAGGCCATCTAGTCCAGCCCCCTGCTCCAGGCAGGACTCCAGGTCAGAGCATCCCTATAGAATGATCGAAAATAGGGTTGGAAGTGGCCTGCAAGACCATCTAGTCCAGCCCCCTGCTCAACGCAGGACTCCAAGTCAGAGCATCCCTATAGAATTATCAAAAGTTAGGGTTGGAAGGCGCCTGCAGGACCATCTTCCAGTCCCCTGCTCAACGCAGGACTCCAAGTCAGAGCATCCCTACAGAATGATTGAAAATAGGGTTGGAAGGGTCCTGGAAGACCATCCAGTGCACCCCCTGCTCAACGCAGGACTCCAAGACAGAGTATCCCTCTAGAATCATCGAAAATAGAGTTGGAAGGCGGCTGCAAGACCATCTAGTCCAGCCAACTGCTCAACGCAGGACTCCAAGTCAGAGCATCCCTATAGAATGATCTAAAATAGGGGTGGAAGGGGCCTGCAAGACCATCTAGTCTAACCCCCTGCTCAATGCAGGACTCTAAGAGCATCCGTATAGAATCATCTGAAAGTACGGTTGGAAGGGGCCTACAAGACCATCTAGTCCAACCCCTTGCTCAACACAGGACTCCGAGTCAGAGCATCCCTATAGAATGATCGAAAATAGGGTTGGAAGGCGCCTGCAAGACCATGTATTCCAACCCCGTGCTCAACGCAGGACTCCAAGTCAGAGCATCCTTATCGAATCATCTGAAAGTAGGGTTGGAAGTGGCCTGCAAGACCATCTAGTCCAGCCCCCTGCTCAACGCAGGACTCCAAGTCAGAGCATGCCTATAGAATTATCAAAAGTTAGGGTTGGAAGTGGCCTGCAGGACCATCTTCCAGCCCCCTGCTCAACGCAGGACTCCAAGTCAGAGCATCCCTATAGAATCATCGAAAATAGAATTGGAAGGGACCTGCAAGACCATCTAGTCCAACCCCCTGCTCAACGCAGGACTCCAAGTCAGAGCATCCCTATAGAATCATCTGAAAGTAGGGTTGGAAGTGGCCTGCAAGACCATCTAATCCAGCCCCCTGCTCAACGTAGGACTCCAAGTCAGAGCATCCCTATAGAAAGATCGAAAATAGAGTTGGAAGGCGCCTGCAAGGCCATCTAGTACAGCCCCCTGCTCAACGCAGGACTCCAGGTCAGAGCATCCCTATAGAATGATCGAAAATAGGGTTGGAAGTGGCCTGCAAGACCATCTAGTCCAGCCCCCTTCTCAACGCAGGACTCCAAGTCAGAGCATCCCTATAGAATTATCAAAAGTTAGGGTTGGAAGGCGCCTGCAGGACCATCTTCCAGCCCCCTGCTCAACGCAGGACTCCAAGTCAGAGCATCCCTATAGAATCATGGATAATAGGGTTGGAAGGCGCCTGCAAGACGATGTATTCCAACCCCCTGCTCAACGCAGGACTCCAAGTCAGAGCATGCCTATAGAATTATCAAAAGTTAGGGTTGGGAGGGGCCTGCAGGACCATCTTCCAGCCCCCTGCTCAACGCAGTACTCCAAGTCAGAGCATCCCTATAGAATGATTGAAAATAGGGTTGGAAGGGGCCTGCAAGACCATGTATTCCAACCCCGTGCTCAACGCAGGACTCCAAGTCAGAGCAGCCCTATAGAATCATTGGAAAGTAGGGTTGGGGGGAGCCTGCAAGGCCATCTAGTCCAAGCCCCTGCTCCAGGCAGGACTCCAGGTCAGAGCATCCCTATAGAATGATCGAAAATAGGGTTGGAAGGCGCCTGCAAGACCATGTATTCCAACCCCGTGCTCAACGCAGGACTCCAAGTCAGAGCATCCTTATCGAAACATCTGAAAGTAGGGCTGGAAGTGGCCTGCAAGGCCATCTAGTCCAACCCCCTGCTTCACGCAGGACTCCAAGTCAGAGCATCCCTATAAAATCATCTGAAAGTAGGGTTGGAAGTGGTCTGCAAGACTATGTAATCCAGCCCCCTGCTCAACGCAGGACTCCAAGTCAGAGCATCCCTATAGAATCATCAAAAGGTAGGGTTGGAAGGCGGCTGCAAGACCATCTAGTCCAGCCCCCTGCTCAGCGCAGGACTCCAAGTCAGAGCATCCCTATAGAACCATCGAAAATAGAGTTGGAAGGGACCTGCAAGACCATCTAGTCCAACCCCTTGCTCAACGCAGGACTCCAAGCCAGAGCATCCCTATAGAATGATCTAAAATAGGGGTGGAAGGGGCCTGCAAGACCATCTAGTCTAACCCCCTGCTCAATGCAGGACTCTAAGAGCATCCGTATAGAATCATCTGAAAGTACGGTTGGAAGGGGCCTGCAAGACCATCTAGTCCAACCCCTTGCTCAACGCAGGACTCCGAGTCAGAGCATCCCTATACAATGAACCAAAATAGGGTTGGAAGGGGCCGGCAAGACCATCTAGTCCAGCCCTCTGCTCAACGCAGGACTCCAAGTCATAGTTTCCCTATAGAATGATCGAAAATAGGGTTGGAAGGGGCCTGCAAGACCATCTAGTCCAACCCCCTGCTCAACGCAGGACTCCAAGTCAGAGTTTCCCTATAGAATGATCGAAAATAGGGTTGGAAGGGGCCTGCAAGACCATCTAGTCCAACCCCCTGCTCAACGCAGGACTCCAAGTCAGAGCATCCCTATAGAATGATGGAAAATAGGGTTGGAAGGGTCCTCCAAGACCATCCAGGGCACCCCCTGCTCAACGCAGGACTCCAAGTCAGAGCATCCCTATAGAATGATTGAAAATAGGGTTGGAAGGCGCCTGCAAGACCATGTATTCCAACCCCGTCCTCAACGCAGGACTCCAAGTCAGAGCAGCCCTATAGAATCATTGGAAAGTAGGGTTGGAGGGGGCCTGCAAGGCCATCTAGTCCAGCCCCATGCTCCAGGCAGGACTCCAGGTCAGAGCATCCCTATAGAATGATCGAAAATAGGGTTGGAAGTGGCCTGCAAGACCATCTAGTCCAGCCCCCTGCTCAACGCAGGACTCCAAGTCAGAGCAGCCCTATAGAATTATCAAAAGTTAGGGTTGGAAGGCGCCTGCAGGACCATCTTCCAGCCCCCTGCTCAACGCAGGACTCCAAGTCAGAGCATCCCTATAGAATGATTGAAAATAAGGTTGGAAGGGTCCTGCAAGACCATCCAGTGCACCCCCTGCTCAACGCAGGACTCCAAGTCAGAGTATGCCTCTAGAATCATCGAAAATAGAGTTGGAAGGCGGCTGCAAGACCATCTAGGCCAGCCCCCTGCTCAATGAAGGACTCCAGGTCAGAGCATCCCTATAGAATGATGGAAAATAGGGTTGGAAGGCGCCTGCAAGACCATGTATTCCAACCCCCTGCGCAACGCAGGACTCCAAGTCAGAGCATCCCTATAGAATTATCAAAAGTTAGGGTTGGAAGTGGCCTGCAGGACCATCTTCCAGCCCCCTGCTCAACGCAGTACTCCAAGTCAGAGCATCCCTATAGAATGATTGAAAATAGGGTTGGAAGGGCCTGCAAGACCATGTATTCCAACCCCGCGCTCAACGCAGGACTCCAAGTCAGAGCAGCCCTATATAATCATTGGAAAGTAGGGTTGGGGGGGCCTGCAAGGCTATCTAGTCTAAGCCCCTGCTCCAGGCAGGACTCCAGGTCAGAGCATCCCTATAGAATCATCGAAAATAGGGTTGGAAGGCACCTGCAAGACCATGTATTCCAACCCCGTGCTCAACGCAGGACTCCAAGTCAGAGCATCCTTATCGAATCATCTGAAAGTAGGGCTGGAAGTGGCCTGCAAGGCCATCTAGTCCAACCCCCTGCTCAACGCAGGACTCCAAGTCAGAGCATCCCTATGGAATCATTTGAAAGTAGGGTTGGAAGTGGCCTGCAAGACTATCTAATCCAGCCCCCTGCTCAACGCAGGACTCCAAGTCAGAGCATCCCTATAGAATAATCAAAAAGTAGGGTTGGAAGGGGCATGCAAGACCATCTAGTCCAACCCCCTGCTCAACGCAGGACTCCAAGTCAGAGCATCCCTAAGGAATCATCTGAAAGTAGGGTTGGAAGTGGCCTGCAAGACTATCTAATCCAGCCCCCTCCTCAACGTAGGACTCCAAGTCAGAGCATCCCTATAGAATCATCAAAAATAGAGTTGGAAGGAACCTGCAAGACCATCTAGTCCAACCCCTTGCTCAACGCAGGACTCCAAATCAGAGCATCCCTATAGAATGATCGAAAATAGGGTTGGAAGGCACCTGCAAGACCATGTATTCCAACCCCGTACTCAACGCAGGACTCCAAGTCAGAGCATCTTTATCGAATCATCTGAAAGTAGGGTTGGAAGAAGCCTGCAAGACCATCTAGTCCAGCCCCCTGCTCAACGCAGGACTCCAAGTCAGAGCATCCCTATAGAATTATCAAAAATTAGGGTTGGAAGGCGCCTGCAGGACCATCTTCCAGCCCCCTGCTCAACGCAGGACTCCAAGTCAGAGCATCCCTATAGAATGATTGAAAATAGGGTTGGAAGGGTCCTCCAAGACCATCCAGGGCACCCCCTGCTCAACGCAGGACTCCAAGTCAGAGCATCCCTATAGAATGATTGAAAATAGGGTTGGAAGGGTCCTCCAAGACCATCCAGGGCACCCCCTGCTCAACGCAGGACTCCAAGTCAGAGTATCCCTCTAGAATCATCGAAAATAGAGTTGGAAGGGGCCTGCAAGACCATCTAGTCCAGCCCCCTGCTCAATGCAGGACTCCAAGACAGAGCATCCCTATAGAATCATCAAAAGGTAGGGTTGGAAGGCGGCTGCAAGACCATCTAGTCCAGCCCCCTGCTCAACGCAGGACTCCAAGTCAGAGCATCCCTATAGAATCATCGAAAATAGAGTTGGAAGGGACCTGCAAGACCATCTAGTCCAACCCCCTGCTCAACGCAGGACTCCAAGTCAGAGCATCCCTATAGAATCATCTGAAAGTAGGGTTGGTAGTGGCCTGCAAGACTATCTAATCCAGCCCCCTGCTCAACGTAGGACTCCAAGTCAGAGCATCCCTATAGAAAGATCGAAAATAGAGTTGGAAGGCGCCTGCAAGGCCATCTAGTCCAGCCCCCTGCTCAACGCAGGACTCCAAGTCAGAGCATCCCTATAGAATGATCGAAAATAGGGTTGGAAGGCGCCTGAAGACCATGTATTCCAACCCCGTGCTCAACGCAGGACTCCAAGTCAGAGCATCCTTATCGAATCATCTGAAAGTAGGGTTGGAAGTGGCCTGCAAGACTATCTAATCCAGCCCCCTGCTCAACGTAGGACTCCAAGTCAGAGCATCCCTATAGAAAGATCGAAAATAGAGTTGGAAGGCGCCTGCAAGGCCATCTAGTCCAGCCCCCTGCTCAACGCAGGACTACAAGTCAGAGCATCCCTATAGAATGATTGAAAATAGGGTTGGAAGGTGCCTGCAAGACCATGTATTCCAACCCCGTCCTCAACGCAGGACTCCAAGTCAGAGCAGCCCTATAGTATCATTGGAAAGTAGGGTTGGAGGGGGCCTGCAAGGCCATCTAGTCCAGCCCCCTGCTCCAGGCAGGACTCCAGGTCAGAGTATACCTCTAGAATCATCGAAAATAGAGTTGGAAGGGGCCTGCAAGACCATCTAGTCCAGCCCCCACCTCAATGGAGGACTCCAAGACAGAGCATCCCTATAGAATCATCAAAAGGTAGGGTTGGAAGGCGGCTGCAAGACCATATCGTCCAGCCCCCTGCTCAACGCAGGACTCCAAGTCAGAGCATCCCTATAGAATCATCGAAAATACAGATGGAAGGGATCTGCAAGACCATCTAGTCCAACCCCTTGCTCAACGCAGGACTCCAAGCCAGAGCATCCCTATAGAATGATCTAAAATAGGGGTGGAAGGGGCCTGCAAGACCATCTAGTCTAACCCCCTGCTCAACGCAGGACTCCAAGTCAGAGTATCCCTCTAGAATCATCGAAAATAGAGTTGGAAGGGGCCTGCAAGACCATCTAGTCCAACCCCCTGCTCAACGCAGGACTCCAAGTCAGAGCATCCTTATCGAATCATCTGAAAGTAGGGCTGGAAGTGGCCTGCAAGGCCATCTAGTCCAACCCCCTGCTCAACGCAGGACTCCAAGTCAGAGCATCCCTATAGAATCATCTGAAAGTAGGGTTGGAAGTGGCCTGCAAGACTATCTAATCCAGCCCCCTGCTCAACGCAGGACTCCAAGTCAGAGCATCCCTATAGAATAATCAAAAAGTAGGGTTGGAAGGGGCCTGCAAGACCATCTAGTCCAACCCCCTGCTCAACGCAGGACTCCAAGTCAGAGTTTCCCTATAGAATGATCGAAAATAGGGTTGGAAGGGGCCTGCAAGAGCATCTAGTCCAACCCCCTGCTCAACGCAGGACTCCAAGTCAGAGCATCCCTAAGGAATCATCTGAAAGTAGGGTTGGAAGTGGCCTGCAAGACCATCTAGTCCAACCCCCTGCTCAACGCAGGACTCCAAGTCAGAGCATCCCTATAGAATTATCAAAAGTTAGGGTTGGAAGGCGCCTGCAGGACCATCTTCCAGCCCCCTGCTCAACGCAGGACTCCAAGTCAGAGCATCCCTATAGAATCATCGAAAATAGAGTTGGAAGGGACCTGCAAGACCATCTAGTCCAGCCCCCTGCTCAACGCAGGACTCCAAGTCAGAGCATCCCTATAGAATGATTGAAAATAGGGTTGGAAGGGGCCTGCAAGACCATGTATTCCAACCCCGTCCTCAACGCAGGACTCCAAGTCAGAGCAGCCCTATAGAATCATTGGAAAGTAGGGTTGGAGGGGGCCTGCAAGGCCATCTAGTCCAGCCCCCTGCTCCAGGCAGGACTCCAGGTCAGAGCATCCCTATAGAATGATCGAAAATAGGGTTGGAAGTGGCCTGCAAGACCATCTAGTCCAGCCCCCTGCTCAACGCAGGACTCCAAGTCAGAGCATCCCTATAGAATTATCAAAAGTTAG
The DNA here is from genome assembly GCF_057233095.1 of Heloderma suspectum. Taxonomy (NCBI): domain Eukaryota; kingdom Metazoa; phylum Chordata; class Lepidosauria; order Squamata; family Helodermatidae; genus Heloderma; species Heloderma suspectum. Next base: position 51,653,218 of record NC_139475.1, read on the forward strand.
GGTTGGAAGGCGCCTGCAGGACCATCTTCCAGTCCCCTGCTCAACGCAGGACTCCAAGTCAGAGCATCCCTACAGAATGATTGAAAATAGGGTTGGAAGGGTCCTGGAAGACCATCCAGTGCACCCCCTGCTCAACGCAGGACTCCAAGACAGAGTATCCCTCTAGAATCATCGAAAATAGAGTTGGAAGGCGGCTGCAAGACCATCTAGTCCAGCCAACTGCTCAACGCAGGACTCCAAGTCAGAGCATCCCTATAGAATGATCTAAAATAGGGGTGGAAGGGGCCTGCAAGACCATCTAGTCTAACCCCCTGCTCAATGCAGGACTCTAAGAGCATCCGTATAGAATCATCTGAAAGTACGGTTGGAAGGGGCCTACAAGACCATCTAGTCCAACCCCTTGCTCAACACAGGACTCCGAGTCAGAGCATCCCTATAGAATGATCGAAAATAGGGTTGGAAGGCGCCTGCAAGACCATGTATTGCAACCCCGTGCTCAACGCAGGACTCCAAGTCAGAGCATCCTTATCGAATCATCTGAAAGTAGGGTTGGAAGTGGCCTGCAAGACCATCTAGTCCAGCCCCCTGCTCAACGCAGGACTCCAAGTGAGAGCATCCCTATAGAATTATCAAAAGTTAGGGTTGGAAGGCGCCTGCAGGACCATCTTCCAGCCCCCTGCTCAACGCAGGACTCCAAGTCAGAGCATCCCTATAGAATCATGGAAAATAGGGTTGGAAGGCGCCTGCAAGACGATGTATTCCAACCCCCTGCTCAACGCAGGACTCCAAGTCAGAGCATGCCTATAGAATTATCAAAAGTTAGGGTTGGAAGTGGCCTGCAGGACCATCTTCCAGCCCCCTGCTCAACGCAGGACTCCAAGTCAGAGCATCCCTATAGAATCATCGAAAATAGAATTGGAAGGGACCTGCAAGACCATCTAGTCCAACCCCCTGCTCAACGCAGGACTCCAAGTCAGAGCATCCCTATAGAATCATCTGAAAGTAGGGTTGGAAGTGGCCTGCAAGACCATCTAATCCAGCCCCCTGCTCAACGTAGGACTCCAAGTCAGAGCATCCCTATAGAAAGATCGAAAATAGAGTTGGAAGGCGCCTGCAAGGCCATCTAGTCCAGCCCCCTGCTCAACGCAGGACTCCAGGTCAGAGCATCCCTATAGAATGATCGAAAATAGGGTTGGAAGTGGCCTGCAAGACCATCTAGTCCAGCCCCCTTCTCAACGCAGGACTCCAAGTCAGAGCATCCCTATAGAATTATCAAAAGTTAGGGTTGGAAGGCGCCTGCAGGACCATCTTCCAGCCCCCTGCTCAACGCAGGACTCCAAGTCAGAGCATCCCTATAGAATCATGGATAATAGGGTTGGAAGGCGCCTGCAAGACGATGTATTCCAACCCCCTGCTCAACGCAGGACTCCAAGTCAGAGCATGCCTATAGAATTATCAAAAGTTAGGGTTGGGAGGGGCCTGCAGGACCATCTTCCAGCCCCCTGCTCAACGCAGTACTCCAAGTCAGAGCATCCCTATAGAATGATTGAAAATAGGGTTGGAAGGGGCCTGCAAGACCATGTATTCCAACCCCGTGCTCAACGCAGGACTCCAAGTCAGAGCAGCCCTATAGAATCATTGGAAAGTAGGGTTGGGGGGAGCCTGCAAGGCCATCTAGTCCAAGCCCCTGCTCCAGGCAGGACTCCAGGTCAGAGCATCCCTATAGAATGATCGAAAATAGGGTTGGAAGGCGCCTGCAAGACCATGTATTCCAACCCCGTGCTCAACGCAGGACTCCAAGTCAGAGCATCCTTATCGAAACATCTGAAAGTAGGGCTGGAAGTGGCCTGCAAGGCCATCTAGTCCAACCCCCTGCTTCACGCAGGACTCCAAGTCAGAGCATCCCTATAGAATCATCTGAAAGTAGGGTTGGAAGTGGTCTGCAAGACTATGTAATCCAGCCCCCTGCTCAACGCAGGACTCCAAGTCAGAGCATCCCTATAGAATCATCAAAAGGTAGGGTTGGAAGGCGGCTGCAAGACCATCTAGTCCAGCCCCCTGCTCAGCGCAGGACTCCAAGTCAGAGCATCCCTATAGAACCATCGAAAATAGAGTTGGAAGGGACCTGCAAGACCATCTAGTCCAACCCCTTGCTCAACGCAGGACTCCAAGCCAGAGCATCCCTATAGAATGATCTAAAATAGGGGTGGAAGGGGCCTGCAAGACCATCTAGTCTAACCCCCTGCTCAATGCAGGACTCTAAGAGCATCCGTATAGAATCATCTGAAAGTACGGTTGGAAGGGGCCTGCAAGACCATCTAGTCCAACCCCTTGCTCAACGCAGGACTCCGAGTCAGAGCATCCCTATACAATGAACCAAAATAGGGTTGGAAGGGGCCGGCAAGACCATCTAGTCCAGCCCTCTGCTCAACGCAGGACTCCAAGTCATAGTTTCCCTATAGAATGATCGAAAATAGGGTTGGAAGGGGCCTGCAAGACCATCTAGTCCAACCCCCTGCTCAACGCAGGACTCCAAGTCAGAGTTTCCCTATAGAATGATCGAAAATAGGGTTGGAAGGGGCCTGCAAGACCATCTAGTCCAACCCCCTGCTCAACGCAGGACTCCAAGTCAGAGCATCCCTATAGAATGATGGAAAATAGGGTTGGAAGGGTCCTCCAAGACCATCCAGGGCACCCCCTGCTCAACGCAGGACTCCAAGTCAGAGTATCCCTCTAGAATCATCGAAAATAGAGTTGGAAGGGGCCTGCAAGACCATCTAGTCCAACCCCCTGCTCAATGCAGGACTCCAAGACAGAGCATCCCTATAGAATCATCAAAAGGTAGAGTTGGAAGGCGGCTGCAAGACCATCTAGTCCAGCCCCTTGCTCAACGTAGGACTCCAAGTCAGAGCATCCCTATAGAATCATCGAAAATAAAGTTGGAAGGGACCTGCAAGACCATCTAGTCCAACCCTCTGCTCAACGTAGGACTCCAAGTCAGAGCATCCCTATAGAATCATCTGAAAGTAGGGTTGGAAGTGGCCTGAAAGACTATCTAATCCAGCCCCCTGCTCAACGTAGGACTCCAAGTCAGAGCATCCCTATAGAAAGATCGAAAATAGAGTTGGAAGGTGCCTGCAAGGCCATCTAGTCCAGCCCCCTGCTCAACGCAGGACTCCAAGTCAGAGCATCCCTATAGAATGATTGAAAATAGGGTTGGAAGGCGCCTGCAAGACCATGTATTCCAACCCCGTCCTCAACGCAGGACTCCAAGTCAGAGCAGCCCTATAGAATCATTGGAAAGTAGGGTTGGAGGGGGCCTGCAAGGCCATCTAGTCCAGCCCCATGCTCCAGGCAGGACTCCAGGTCAGAGCATCCCTATAGAATGATCGAAAATAGGGTTGGAAGTGGCCTGCAAGACCATCTAGTCCAGCCCCCTGCTCAACGCAGGACTCCAAGTCAGAGCAGCCCTATAGAATTATCAAAAGTTAGGGTTGGAAGGCGCCTGCAGGACCATCTTCCAGCCCCCTGCTCAACGCAGGACTCCAAGTCAGAGCATCCCTATAGAATGATTGAAAATAAGGTTGGAAGGGTCCTGCAAGACCATCCAGTGCACCCCCTGCTCAACGCAGGACTCCAAGTCAGAGTATGCCTCTAGAATCATCGAAAATAGAGTTGGAAGGCGGCTGCAAGACCATCTAGGCCAGCCCCCTGCTCAATGAAGGACTCCAGGTCAGAGCATCCCTATAGAATGATGGAAAATAGGGTTGGAAGGCGCCTGCAAGACCATGTATTCCAACCCCCTGCGCAACGCAGGACTCCAAGTCAGAGCATCCCTATAGAATTATCAAAAGTTAGGGTTGGAAGTGGCCTGCAGGACCATCTTCCAGCCCCCTGCTCAACGCAGTACTCCAAGTCAGAGCATCCCTATAGAATGATTGAAAATAGGGTTGGAAGGGCCTGCAAGACCATGTATTCCAACCCCGCGCTCAACGCAGGACTCCAAGTCAGAGCAGCCCTATATAATCATTGGAAAGTAGGGTTGGGGGGGCCTGCAAGGCTATCTAGTCTAAGCCCCTGCTCCAGGCAGGACTCCAGGTCAGAGCATCCCTATAGAATCATCGAAAATAGGGTTGGAAGGCACCTGCAAGACCATGTATTCCAACCCCGTGCTCAACGCAGGACTCCAAGTCAGAGCATCCTTATCGAATCATCTGAAAGTAGGGCTGGAAGTGGCCTGCAAGGCCATCTAGTCCAACCCCCTGCTCAACGCAGGACTCCAAGTCAGAGCATCCCTAAGGAATCATCTGAAAGTAGGGTTGGAAGTGGCCTGCAAGACTATCTAATCCAGCCCCCTCCTCAACGTAGGACTCCAAGTCAGAGCATCCCTATAGAATCATCAAAAATAGAGTTGGAAGGAACCTGCAAGACCATCTAGTCCAACCCCTTGCTCAACGCAGGACTCCAAATCAGAGCATCCCTATAGAATGATCGAAAATAGGGTTGGAAGGCACCTGCAAGACCATGTATTCCAACCCCGTACTCAACGCAGGACTCCAAGTCAGAGCATCTTTATCGAATCATCTGAAAGTAGGGTTGGAAGAAGCCTGCAAGACCATCTAGTCCAGCCCCCTGCTCAACGCAGGACTCCAAGTCAGAGCATCCCTATAGAATTATCAAAAATTAGGGTTGGAAGGCGCCTGCAGGACCATCTTCCAGCCCCCTGCTCAACGCAGGACTCCAAGTCAGAGCATCCCTATAGAATGATTGAAAATAGGGTTGGAAGGGTCCTCCAAGACCATCCAGGGCACCCCCTGCTCAACGCAGGACTCCAAGTCAGAGCATCCCTATAGAATGATTGAAAATAGGGTTGGAAGGGTCCTCCAAGACCATCCAGGGCACCCCCTGCTCAACGCAGGACTCCAAGTCAGAGTATCCCTCTAGAATCATCGAAAATAGAGTTGGAAGGGGCCTGCAAGACCATCTAGTCCAGCCCCCTGCTCAATGCAGGACTCCAAGACAGAGCATCCCTATAGAATCATCAAAAGGTAGGGTTGGAAGGCGGCTGCAAGACCATCTAGTCCAGCCCCCTGCTCAACGCAGGACTCCAAGTCAGAGCATCCCTATAGAATCATCGAAAATAGAGTTGGAAGGGACCTGCAAGACCATCTAGTCCAACCCCCTGCTCAACGCAGGACTCCAAGTCAGAGCATCCCTATAGAATCATCTGAAAGTAGGGTTGGAAGTGGCCTGCAAGACTATCTAATCCAGCCCCCTGCTCAACGTAGGACTCCAAGTCAGAGCATCCCTATAGAAAGATCGAAAATAGAGTTGGAAGGCGCCTGCAAGGCCATCTAGTCCAGCCCCCTGCTCAACGCAGGACTCCAAGTCAGAGCATCCCTATAGAATGATCGAAAATAGGGTTGGAAGGCGCCTGAAGACCATGTATTCCAACCCCGTGCTCAACGCAGGACTCCAAGTCAGAGCATCCTTATCGAATCATCTGAAAGTAGGGTTGGAAGTGGCCTGCAAGACTATCTAATCCAGCCCCCTGCTCAACGTAGGACTCCAAGTCAGAGCATCCCTATAGAAAGATCGAAAATAGAGTTGGAAGGCGCCTGCAAGGCCATCTAGTCCAGCCCCCTGCTCAACGCAGGACTACAAGTCAGAGCATCCCTATAGAATGATTGAAAATAGGGTTGGAAGGTGCCTGCAAGACCATGTATTCCAACCCCGTCCTCAACGCAGGACTCCAAGTCAGAGCAGCCCTATAGTATCATTGGAAAGTAGGGTTGGAGGGGGCCTGCAAGGCCATCTAGTCCAGCCCCCTGCTCCAGGCAGGACTCCAGGTCAGAGTATACCTCTAGAATCATCGAAAATAGAGTTGGAAGGGGCCTGCAAGACCATCTAGTCCAGCCCCCACCTCAATGCAGGACTCCAAGACAGAGCATCCCTATAGAATCATCAAAAGGTAGGGTTGGAAGGCGGCTGCAAGACCATATCGTCCAGCCCCCTGCTCAACGCAGGACTCCAAGTCAGAGCATCCCTATAGAATCATCGAAAATACAGATGGAAGGGATCTGCAAGACCATCTAGTCCAACCCCTTGCTCAACGCAGGACTCCAAGCCAGAGCATCCCTATAGAATGATCTAAAATAGGGGTGGAAGGGGCCTGCAAGACCATCTAGTCTAACCCCCTGCTCAACGCAGGACTCCAAGTCAGAGTATCCCTCTAGAATCATCGAAAATAGAGTTGGAAGGGGCCTGCAAGACCATCTAGTCCAACCCCCTGCTCAACGCAGGACTCCAAGTCAGAGCATCCTTATCGAATCATCTGAAAGTAGGGCTGGAAGTGGCCTGCAAGGCCATCTAGTCCAACCCCCTGCTCAACGCAGGACTCCAAGTCAGAGCATCCCTATAGAATCATCTGAAAGTAGGGTTGGAAGTGGCCTGCAAGACTATCTAATCCAGCCCCCTGCTCAACGCAGGACTCCAAGTCAGAGCATCCCTATAGAATAATCAAAAAGTAGGGTTGGAAGGGGCCTGCAAGACCATCTAGTCCAACCCCCTGCTCAACGCAGGACTCCAAGTCAGAGTTTCCCTATAGAATGATCGAAAATAGGGTTGGAAGGGGCCTGCAAGAGCATCTAGTCCAACCCCCTGCTCAACGCAGGACTCCAAGTCAGAGCATCCCTAAGGAATCATCTGAAAGTAGGGTTGGAAGTGGCCTGCAAGACCATCTAGTCCAACCCCCTGCTCAACGCAGGACTCCAAGTCAGAGCATCCCTATAGAATTATCAAAAGTTAGGGTTGGAAGGCGCCTGCAGGACCATCTTCCAGCCCCCTGCTCAACGCAGGACTCCAAGTCAGAGCATCCCTATAGAATCATCGAAAATAGAGTTGGAAGGGACCTGCAAGACCATCTAGTCCAGCCCCCTGCTCAACGCAGGACTCCAAGTCAGAGCATCCCTATAGAATGATTGAAAATAGGGTTGGAAGGGGCCTGCAAGACCATGTATTCCAACCCCGTCCTCAACGCAGGACTCCAAGTCAGAGCAGCCCTATAGAATCATTGGAAAGTAGGGTTGGAGGGGGCCTGCAAGGCCATCTAGTCCAGCCCCCTGCTCCAGGCAGGACTCCAGGTCAGAGCATCCCTATAGAATGATCGAAAATAGGGTTGGAAGTGGACTGCAAGACCATCTAGTCCAGCCCCCTGCTCAACGCAGGACTCCAAGTCAGAGCATCCCTATAGAATTATCAAAAGTTAGGGTTGGAAGGCGCCTGCAGGACCATCTTCCAGTCCCCTGCTCAACGCAGGACTCCAAGTCAGAGCATCCCTACAGAATGATTGAAAATAGGGTTGGAAGGGTCCTGGAAGACCATCCAGTGCACCCCCTGCTCAACGCAGGACTCCAAGACAGAGTATCCCTCTAGAATCATCGAAAATAGAGTTGGAAGGCGGCTGCAAGACCATCTAGTCCAGCCAACTGCTCAACGCAGGACTCCAAGTCAGAGCATCCCTATAGAATGATCTAAAATAGGGGTGGAAGGGGCCTGCAAGACCATCTAGTCTAACCCCCTGCTCAATGCAGGACTCTAAGAGCATCCGTATAGAATCATCTGAAAGTACGGTTGGAAGGGGCCTACAAGACCATCTAGTCCAACCCCTTGCTCAACACAGGACTCCGAGTCAGAGCATCCCTATAGAATGATCGAAAATAGGGTTGGAAGGCGCCTGCAAGACCATGTATTGCAACCCCGTGCTCAACGCAGGACTCCAAGTCAGAGCATCCTTATCGAATCATCTGAAAGTAGGGTTGGAAGTGGCCTGCAAGACCATCTAGTCCAGCCCCCTGCTCAACGCAGGACTCCAAGTGAGAGCATCCCTATAGAATTATCAAAAGTTAGGGTTGGAAGGCGCCTGCAGGACCATCTTCCAGCCCCCTGCTCAACGCAGGACTCCAAGTCAGAGCATCCCTATAGAATCATGGAAAATAGGGTTGGAAGGCGCCTGCAAGACGATGTATTCCAACCCCCTGCTCAACGCAGGACTCCAAGTCAGAGCATGCCTATAGAATTATCAAAAGTTAGGGTTGGAAGTGGCCTGCAGGACCATCTTCCAGCCCCCTGCTCAACGCAGGACTCCAAGTCAGAGCATCCCTATAGAATCATCGAAAATAGAATTGGAAGGGACCTGCAAGACCATCTAGTCCAACCCCCTGCTCAACGCAGGACTCCAAGTCAGAGCATCCCTATAGAATCATCTGAAAGTAGGGTTGGAAGTGGCCTGCAAGACCATCTAATCCAGCCCCCTGCTCAACGTAGGACTCCAAGTCAGAGCATCCCTATAGAAAGATCGAAAATAGAGTTGGAAGGCGCCTGCAAGGCCATCTAGTCCAGCCCCCTGCTCAACGCAGGACTCCAGGTCAGAGCATCCCTATAGAATGATCGAAAATAGGGTTGGAAGTGGCCTGCAAGACCATCTAGTCCAGCCCCCTTCTCAACGCAGGACTCCAAGTCAGAGCATCCCTATAGAATTATCAAAAGTTAGGGTTGGAAGGCGCCTGCAGGACCATCTTCCAGCCCCCTGCTCAACGCAGGACTCCAAGTCAGAGCATCCCTATAGAATCATGGATAATAGGGTTGGAAGGCGCCTGCAAGACGATGTATTCCAACCCCCTGCTCAACGCAGGACTCCAAGTCAGAGCATGCCTATAGAATTATCAAAAGTTAGGGTTGGGAGGGGCCTGCAGGACCATCTTCCAGCCCCCTGCTCAACGCAGTACTCCAAGTCAGAGCATCCCTATAGAATGATTGAAAATAGGGTTGGAAGGGGCCTGCAAGACCATGTATTCCAACCCCGTGCTCAACGCAGGACTCCAAGTCAGAGCAGCCCTATAGAATCATTGGAAAGTAGGGTTGGGGGGAGCCTGCAAGGCCATCTAGTCCAAGCCCCTGCTCCAGGCAGGACTCCAGGTCAGAGCATCCCTATAGAATGATCGAAAATAGGGTTGGAAGGCGCCTGCAAGACCATGTATTCCAACCCCGTGCTCAACGCAGGACTCCAAGTCAGAGCATCCTTATCGAAACATCTGAAAGTAGGGCTGGAAGTGGCCTGCAAGGCCATCTAGTCCAACCCCCTGCTTCACGCAGGACTCCAAGTCAGAGCATCCCTATAGAATCATCTGAAAGTAGGGTTGGAAGTGGTCTGCAAGACTATGTAATCCAGCCCCCTGCTCAACGCAGGACTCCAAGTCAGAGCATCCCTATAGAATCATCAAAAGGTAGGGTTGGAAGGCGGCTGCAAGACCATCTAGTCCAGCCCCCTGCTCAGCGCAGGACTCCAAGTCAGAGCATCCCTATAGAACCATCGAAAATAGAGTTGGAAGGGACCTGCAAGACCATCTAGTCCAACCCCTTGCTCAACGCAGGACTCCAAGCCAGAGCATCCCTATAGAATGATCTAAAATAGGGGTGGAAGGGGCCTGCAAGACCATCTAGTCTAACCCCCTGCTCAATGCAGGACTCTAAGAGCATCCGTATAGAATCATCTGAAAGTACGGTTGGAAGGGGCCTGCAAGACCATCTAGTCCAACCCCTTGCTCAACGCAGGACTCCGAGTCAGAGCATCCCTATACAATGAACCAAAATAGGGTTGGAAGGGGCCGGCAAGACCATCTAGTCCAGCCCTCTGCTCAACGCAGGACTCCAAGTCATAGTTTCCCTATAGAATGATCGAAAATAGGGTTGGAAGGGGCCTGCAAGACCATCTAGTCCAACCCCCTGCTCAACGCAGGACTCCAAGTCAGAGTTTCCCTATAGAATGATCGAAAATAGGGTTGGAAGGGGCCTGCAAGACCATCTAGTCCAACCCCCTGCTCAACGCAGGACTCCAAGTCAGAGCATCCCTATAGAATGATGGAAAATAGGGTTGGAAGGGTCCTCCAAGACCATCCAGGGCACCCCCTGCTCAACGCAGGACTCCAAGTCAGAGTATCCCTCTAGAATCATCGAAAATAGAGTTGGAAGGGGCCTGCAAGACCATCTAGTCCAACCCCCTGCTCAATGCAGGACTCCAAGACAGAGCATCCCTATAGAATCATCAAAAGGTAGAGTTGGAAGGCGGCTGCAAGACCATCTAGTCCAGCCCCTTGCTCAACGTAGGACTCCAAGTCAGAGCATCCCTATAGAATCATCGAAAATAAAGTTGGAAGGGACCTGCAAGACCATCTAGTCCAACCCTCTGCTCAACGTAGGACTCCAAGTCAGAGCATCCCTATAGAATCATCTGAAAGTAGGGTTGGAAGTGGCCTGAAAGACTATCTAATCCAGCCCCCTGCTCAACGTAGGACTCCAAGTCAGAGCATCCCTATAGAAAGATCGAAAATAGAGTTGGAAGGTGCCTGCAAGGCCATCTAGTCCAGCCCCCTGCTCAACGCAGGACTCCAAGTCAGAGCATCCCTATAGAATGATTGAAAATAGGGTTGGAAGGCGCCTGCAAGACCATGTATTCCAACCCCGTCCTCAACGCAGGACTCCAAGTCAGAGCAGCCCTATAGAATCATTGGAAAGTAGGGTTGGAGGGGGCCTGCAAGGCCATCTAGTCCAGCCCCATGCTCCAGGCAGGACTCCAGGTCAGAGCATCCCTATAGAATGATCGAAAATAGGGTTGGAAGTGGCCTGCAAGACCATCTAGTCCAGCCCCCTGCTCAACGCAGGACTCCAAGTCAGAGCAGCCCTATAGAATTATCAAAAGTTAGGGTTGGAAGGCGCCTGCAGGACCATCTTCCAGCCCCCTGCTCAACGCAGGACTCCAAGTCAGAGCATCCCTATAGAATGATTGAAAATAAGGTTGGAAGGGTCCTGCAAGACCATCCAGTGCACCCCCTGCTCAACGCAGGACTCCAAGTCAGAGTATGCCTCTAGAATCATCGAAAATAGAGTTGGAAGGCGGCTGCAAGACCATCTAGGCCAGCCCCCTGCTCAATGAAGGACTCCAGGTCAGAGCATCCCTATAGAATGATGGAAAATAGGGTTGGAAGGCGCCTGCAAGACCATGTATTCCAACCCCCTGCGCAACGCAGGACTCCAAGTCAGAGCATCCCTATAGAATTATCAAAAGTTAGGGTTGGAAGTGGCCTGCAGGACCATCTTCCAGCCCCCTGCTCAACGCAGTACTCCAAGTCAGAGCATCCCTATAGAATGATTGAAAATAGGGTTGGAAGGGCCTGCAAGACCATGTATTCCAACCCCGCGCTCAACGCAGGACTCCAAGTCAGAGCAGCCCTATATAATCATTGGAAAGTAGGGTTGGGGGGGCCTGCAAGGCTATCTAGTCTAAGCCCCTGCTCCAGGCAGGACTCCAGGTCAGAGCATCCCTATAGAATCATCGAAAATAGGGTTGGAAGGCACCTGCAAGACCATGTATTCCAACCCCGTGCTCAACGCAGGACTCCAAGTCAGAGCATCCCTAAGGAATCATCTGAAAGTAGGGTTGGAAGTGGCCTGCAAGACTATCTAATCCAGCCCCCTCCTCAACGTAGGACTCCAAGTCAGAGCATCCCTATAGAATCATCAAAAATAGAGTTGGAAGGAACCTGCAAGACCATCTAGTCCAACCCCTTGCTCAACGCAGGACTCCAAATCAGAGCATCCCTATAGAATGATCGAAAATAGGGTTGGAAGGCACCTGCAAGACCATGTATTCCAACCCCGTACTCAACGCAGGACTCCAAGTCAGAGCATCTTTATCGAATCATCTGAAAGTAGGGTTGGAAGAAGCCTGCAAGACCATCTAGTCCAGCCCCCTGCTCAACGCAGGACTCCAAGTCAGAGCATCCCTATAGAATTATCAAAAATTAGGGTTGGAAGGCGCCTGCAGGACCATCTTCCAGCCCCCTGCTCAACGCAGGACTCCAAGTCAGAGCATCCCTATAGAATGATTGAAAATAGGGTTGGAAGGGTCCTCCAAGACCATCCAGGGCACCCCCTGCTCAACGCAGGACTCCAAGTCAGAGCATCCCTATAGAATGATTGAAAATAGGGTTGGAAGGGTCCTCCAAGACCATCCAGGGCACCCCCTGCTCAACGCAGGACTCCAAGTCAGAGTATCCCTCTAGAATCATCGAAAATAGAGTTGGAAGGGGCCTGCAAGACCATCTAGTCCAGCCCCCTGCTCAATGCAGGACTCCAAGACAGAGCATCCCTATAGAATCATCAAAAGGTAGGGTTGGAAGGCGGCTGCAAGACCATCTAGTCCAGCCCCCTGCTCAACGCAGGACTCCAAGTCAGAGCATCCCTATAGAATCATCGAAAATAGAGTTGGAAGGGACCTGCAAGACCATCTAGTCCAACCCCCTGCTCAACGCAGGACTCCAAGTCAGAGCATCCCTATAGAATCATCTGAAAGTAGGGTTGGAAGTGGCCTGCAAGACTATCTAATCCAGCCCCCTGCTCAACGTAGGACTCCAAGTCAGAGCATCCCTATAGAAAGATCGAAAATAGAGTTGGAAGGCGCCTGCAAGGCCATCTAGTCCAGCCCCCTGCTCAACGCAGGACTCCAAGTCAGAGCATCCCTATAGAATGATCGAAAATAGGGTTGGAAGGGGCCTGCAAGACCATCTAATCCAGCCCCCTGCTCAACGTAGGACTCCAAGTCAGAGCATCCCTATAGAAAGATCGAAAATAGAGTTGGAAGGCGCCTGCAAGGCCATCTAGTCCAGCCCCCTGCTCAACGCAGGACTCCAGGTCAGAGCATCCCTATAGAATGATCGAAAATAGGGTTGGAAGTGGCCTGCAAGACCATCTAGTCCAGCCCCCTTCTCAACGCAGGACTCCAAGTCAGAGCATCCCTATAGAATTATCAAAAGTTAGGGTTGGAAGGCGCCTGCAGGACCATCTTCCAGCCCCCTGCTCAACGCAGGCCTCCAAGTCAGAGCATCCCTATAGAATCATGGATAATAGGGTTGGAAGGCGCCTGCAAGACGATGTATTCCAACCCCCTGCTCAACGCAGGACTCCAAGTCAGAGCATGCCTATAGAATTATCAAAAGTTAGGGTTGGGAGGGGCCTGCAGGACCATCTTCCAGCCCCCTGCTCAACGCAGTACTCCAAGTCAGAGCATCCCTATAGAATGATTGAAAATAGGGTTGGAAGGGGCCTGCAAGACCATGTATTCCAACCCCGTGCTCAACGCAGGACTCCAAGTCAGAGCAGCCCTATAGAATCATTGGAAAGTAGGGTTGGGGGGAGCCTGCAAGGCCATCTAGTCCAAGCCCCTGCTCCAGGCAGGACTCCAGGTCAGAGCATCCCTATAGAATGATCGAAAATAGGGTTGGAAGGCGCCTGCAAGACCATCTAGTCCAGCCCCTTGCTCAACGTAGGACTCCAAGTCAGAGCATCCCTATAGAATCATCGAAAATAAAGTTGGAAGGGACCTGCAAGACCATCTAGTCCAACCCTCTGCTCAACGTAGGACTCCAAGTCAGAGCATCCCTATAGAATCATCTGAAAGTAGGGTTGGAAGTGGCCTGCAAGACTATCTAATCCAGCCCCCTGCTCAACGTAGGACTCCAAGTCAGAGCATCCCTATAGAAAGATCGAAAATAGAGTTGGAAGGTGCCTACAAGGCCATCTAGTCCAGCCCCCTGCTCAACGCAGGACTCCAAGTCAGAGCATCCCTATAGAATGATTGAAAATAGGGTTGGAAGGCGCCTGCAAGACCATGTATTCCAACCCCGTCCTCAACGCAGGACTCCAAGTCAGAGCAGCCCTATAGAATCATTGGAAAGTAGGGTTGGAGGGGGCCTGCAAGGCCATCTAGTCCAGCCCCATGCTCCAGGCAGGACTCCAGGTCAGAGCATCCCTATAGAATGATCGAAAATAGGGTTGGAAGTGGCCTGCAAGACCATCTAGTCCAGCCCCCTGCTCAACGCAGGACTCCAAGTCAGAGCAGCCCTATAGAATTATCAAAAGTTAGGGTTGGAAGGCGCCTGCAGGACCATCTTCCAGCCCCCTGCTCAACGCAGGACTCCAAGTCAGAGCATCCCTATAGAATGATTGAAAATAAGGTTGGAAGGGTCCTGCAAGACCATCCAGTGCACCCCCTGCTCAACGCAGGACTCCAAGTCAGAGTATGCCTCTAGAATCATCGAAAATAGAGTTGGAAGGCGGCTGCAAGACCATCTAGGCCAGCCCCCTGCTCAATGAAGGACTCCAGGTCAGAGCATCCCTATAGAATGATGGAAAATAGGGTTGGAAGGCGCCTGCAAGACCATGTATTCCAACCCCCTGCGCAACGCAGGACTCCAAGTCAGAGCATCCCTATAGAATTATCAAAAGTTAGGGTTGGAAGTGGCCTGCAGGACCATCTTCCAGCCCCCTGCTCAACGCAGTACTCCAAGTCAGAGCATCCCTATAGAATGATTGAAAATAGGGTTGGAAGGGCCTGCAAGACCATGTATTCCAACCCCGCGCTCAACGCAGGACTCCAAGTCAGAGCAGCCCTATATAATCATTGGAAAGTAGGGTTGGGGGGGCCTGCAAGGCTATCTAGTCTAAGCCCCTGCTCCAGGCAGGACTCCAGGTCAGAGCATCCCTATAGAATCATCGAAAATAGGGTTGGAAGGCACCTGCAAGACCATGTATTCCAACCCCGTGCTCAACGCAGGACTCCAAGTCAGAGCATCCTTATCGAATCATCTGAAAGTAGGGCTGGAAGTGGCCTGCAAGGCCATCTAGTCCAACCCCCTGCTCAACGCAGGACTCCAAGTCAGAGCATCCCTATAGAATCATTTGAAAGTAGGGTTGGAAGTGGCCTGCAAGACTATCTAATCCAGCCCCCTGCTCAACGCAGGACTCCAAGTCAGAGCATCCCTATAGAATCATCAAAAAGTAGGGTTGGAAGGGGCATGCAAGACCATCTAGTCCAACCCCCTGCTCAACGCAGGACTCCAAGTCAGAGCATCCCTAAGGAATCATCTGAAAGTAGGGTTGGAAGTGGCCTGCAAGACTATCTAATCCAGCCCCCTCCTCAACGTAGGACTCCAAGTCAGAGCATCCCTATAGAATCATCAAAAATAGAGTTGGAAGGAACCTGCAAGACCATCTAGTCCAACCCCTTGCTCAACGCAGGACTCCAAATCAGAGCATCCCTATAGAATGATCGAAAATAGGGTTGGAAGGCACCTGCAAGACCATGTATTCCAACCCCGTACTCAACGCAGGACTCCAAGTCAGAGCATCTTTATCGAATCATCTGAAAGTAGGGTTGGAAGAAGCCTGCAAGACCATCTAGTCCAGCCCCCTGCTCAACGCAGGACTCCAAGTCAGAGCATCCCTATAGAATTATCAAAAATTAGGGTTGGAAGGCGCCTGCAGGACCATCCAGGGCACCCCCTGCTCAACGCAGGACTCCAAGTCAGAGCATCCCTATAGAATGATTGAAAATAGGGTTGGAAGGGTCCTCCAAGACCATCCAGGGCACCCCCTGCTCAACGCAGGACTCCAAGTCAGAGCATCCCTATAGAATGATTGAAAATAGGGTTGGAAGGGTCCTCCAAGACCATCCAGGGCACCCCCTGCTCAACGCAGGACTCCAAGTCAGAGTATCCCTCTAGAATCATCGAAAATAGAGTTGGAAGGGGCCTGCAAGACCATCTAGTCCAGCCCCCTGCTCAATGCAGGACTCCAAGACAGAGCATCCCTATAGAATCATCAAAAGGTAGGGTTGGAAGGCGGCTGCAAGACCATCTAGTCCAGCCCCCTGCTCAACGCAGGACTCCAAGTCAGAGCATCCCTATAGAATCATCGAAAATAGAGTTGGAAGGGACCTGCAAGACCATCTAGTCCAACCCCCTGCTCAACGCAGGACTCCAAGTCAGAGCATCCCTATAGAATCATCTGAAAGTAGGGTTGGAAGTGGCCTGCAAGACTATCTAATCCAGCCCCCTGCTCAACGTAGGACTCCAAGTCAGAGCATCCCTATAGAAAGATCGAAAATAGAGTTGGAAGGCGCCTGCAAGGCCATCTAGTCCAGCCCCCTGCTCAACGCAGGACTCCAAGTCAGAGCATCCCTATAGAATGATCGAAAATAGGGTTGGAAGGCGCCTGAAGACCATGTATTCCAACCCCGTGCTCAACGCAGGACTCCAAGTCAGAGCATCCTTATCGAATCATCTGAAAGTAGGGTTGGAAGTGGCCTGCAAGACTATCTAATCCAGCCCCCTGCTCAACGTAGGACTCCAAGTCAGAGCATCCCTATAGAAAGATCGAAAATAGAGTTGGAAGGCGCCTGCAAGGCCATCTAGTCCAGCCCCCTGCTCAACGCAGGACTACAAGTCAGAGCATCCCTATAGAATGATTGAAAATAGGGTTGGAAGGTGCCTGCAAGACCATGTATTCCAACCCCGTCGTCAACGCAGGACTCCAAGTCAGAGCAGCCCTATAGTATCATTGGAAAGTAGGGTTGGAGGGGGCCTGCAAGGCCATCTAGTCCAGCCCCCTGCTCCAGGCAGGACTCCAGGTCAGAGTATACCTCTAGAATCATCGAAAATAGAGTTGGAAGGGGCCTGCAAGACCATCTAGTCCAGCCCCCACCTCAATGCAGGACTCCAAGACAGAGCATCCCTATAGAATCATCAAAAGGTAGGGTTGGAAGGCGGCTGCAAGACCATATCGTCCAGCCCCCTGCTCAACGCAGGACTCCAAGTCAGAGCATCCCTATAGAATCATCGAAAATACAGATGGAAGGGATCTGCAAGACCATCTAGTCCAACCCCTTGCTCAACGCAGGACTCCAAGCCAGAGCATCCCTATAGAATGATCTAAAATAGGGGTGGAAGGGGCCTGCAAGACCATCTAGTCTAACCCCCTGCTCAACGCAGGACTCCAAGTCAGAGTATCCCTCTAGAATCATCGAAAATAGAGTTGGAAGGGGCCTGCAAGACCATCTAGTCCAACCCCCTGCTCAACGCAGGACTCCAAGTCAGAGCATCCTTATCGAATCATCTGAAAGTAGGGCTGGAAGTGGCCTGCAAGGCCATCTAGTCCAACCCCCTGCTCAACGCAGGACTCCAAGTCAGAGCATCCCTATAGAATCATCTGAAAGTAGGGTTGGAAGTGGCCTGCAAGACTATCTAATCCAGCCCCCTGCTCAACGCAGGACTCCAAGTCAGAGCATCCCTATAGAATAATCAAAAAGTAGGGTTGGAAGGGGCCTGCAAGACCATCTAGTCCAACCCCCTGCTCAACGCAGGACTCCAAGTCAGAGTTTCCCTATAGAATGATCGAAAATAGGGTTGGAAGGGGCATGCAAGACCATCTACTCCAACCCCCTGCTCAACGCAGGACTCCAAGTCAGAGCATCCCTAAGGAATCATCTGAAAGTAGTGTTGGAAGTGGCCTGCAAGACTATCTAATCCAGCCCCCTCCACAACGTAGGACTCCAAGTCAGAGCATCCCTTTAGAATCATCAAAAATAGAGTTGGAAGGAACCTGCAAGACCATCTAGTCCAACCCCTTGCTCAACGCAGGACTCCAAATCAGAGCATCCCTATAGAATGATCGAAAATAGGGTTGGAAGGCACCTGCAAGACCATGTATTCCAACCCCGTACTCAACGCAGGACTCCAAGTCAGAGCATCTTTATCGAATCATCTGAAAGTAGGGTTGGAAGAAGCCTGCAAGACCATCTAGTCCAGCCCCCTGCTCAACGCAGGACTCCAAGTCAGAGCATCCCTATAGAATTATCAAAAATTAGGGTTGGAAGGCGCCTGCAGGACCATCCAGGGCACCCCCTGCTCAACGCAGGACTCCAAGTCAGAGCATCCCTATAGAATGATTGAAAATAGGGTTGGAAGGGTCCTCCAAGACCATCCAGGGCACCCCCTGCTCAACGCAGGACTCCAAGTCAGAGCATCCCTATAGAATGATTGAAAATAGGGTTGGAAGGGTCCTCCAAGACCATCCAGGGCACCCCCTGCTCAACGCAGGACTCCAAGTCAGAGTATCCCTCTAGAATCATCGAAAATAGAGTTGGAAGGGGCCTGCAAGACCATCTAGTCCAGCCCCCTGCTCAATGCAGGACTCCAAGACAGAGCATCCCTATAGAATCATCAAAAGGTAGGGTTGGAAGGCGGCTGCAAGACCATCTAGTCCAGCCCCCTGCTCAACGCAGGACTCCAAGTCAGAGCATCCCTATAGAATCATCGAAAATAGAGTTGGAAGGGACCTGCAAGACCATCTAGTCCAACCCCCTGCTCAACGCAGGACTCCAAGTCAGAGCATCCCTATAGAATCATCTGAAAGTAGGGTTGGAAGTGGCCTGCAAGACTATCTAATCCAGCCCCCTGCTCAACGTAGGACTCCAAGTCAGAGCATCCCTATAGAAAGATCGAAAATAGAGTTGGAAGGCGCCTGCAAGGCCATCTAGTCCAGCCCCCTGCTCAACGCAGGACTCCAAGTCAGAGCATCCCTATAGAATGATCGAAAATAGGGTTGGAAGGCGCCTGAAGACCATGTATTCCAACCCCGTGCTCAACGCAGGACTCCAAGTCAGAGCATCCTTATCGAATCATCTGAAAGTAGGGTTGGAAGTGGCCTGCAAGACTATCTAATCCAGCCCCCTGCTCAACGTAGGACTCCAAGTCAGAGCATCCCTATAGAAAGATCGAAAATAGAGTTGGAAGGCGCCTGCAAGGCCATCTAGTCCAGCCCCCTGCTCAACGCAGGACTACAAGTCAGAGCATCCCTATAGAATGATTGAAAATAGGGTTGGAAGGTGCCTGCAAGACCATGTATTCCAACCCCGTCGTCAACGCAGGACTCCAAGTCAGAGCAGCCCTATAGTATCATTGGAAAGTAGGGTTGGAGGGGGCCTGCAAGGCCATCTAGTCCAGCCCCCTGCTCCAGGCAGGACTCCAGGTCAGAGTATACCTCTAGAATCATCGAAAATAGAGTTGGAAGGGGCCTGCAAGACCATCTAGTCCAGCCCCCACCTCAATGCAGGACTCCAAGACAGAGCATCCCTATAGAATCATCAAAAGGTAGGGTTGGAAGGCGGCTGCAAGACCATATCGTCCAGCCCCCTGCTCAACGCAGGACTCCAAGTCAGAGCATCCCTATAGAATCATCGAAAATACAGATGGAAGGGATCTGCAAGACCATCTAGTCCAACCCCTTGCTCAACGCAGGACTCCAAGCCAGAGCATCCCTATAGAATGATCTAAAATAGGGGTGGAAGGGGCCTGCAAGACCATCTAGTCTAACCCCCTGCTCAACGCAGGACTCCAAGTCAGAGTATCCCTCTAGAATCATCGAAAATAGAGTTGGAAGGGGCCTGCAAGACCATCTAGTCCAACCCCCTGCTCAACGCAGGACTCCAAGTCAGAGCATCCTTATCGAATCATCTGAAAGTAGGGCTGGAAGTGGCCTGCAAGGCCATCTAGTCCAACCCCCTGCTCAACGCAGGACTCCAAGTCAGAGCATCCCTATAGAATCATCTGAAAGTAGGGTTGGAAGTGGCCTGCAAGACTATCTAATCCAGCCCCCTGCTCAACGCAGGACTCCAAGTCAGAGCATCCCTATAGAATAATCAAAAAGTAGGGTTGGAAGGGGCCTGCAAGACCATCTAGTCCAACCCCCTGCTCAACGCAGGACTCCAAGTCAGAGTTTCCCTATAGAATGATCGAAAATAGGGTTGGAAGGGGCATGCAAGACCATCTACTCCAACCCCCTGCTCAACGCAGGACTCCAAGTCAGAGCATCCCTAAGGAATCATCTGAAAGTAGGGTTGGAAGTGGCCTGCAAGACTATCTAATCCAGCCCCCTCCACAACGTAGGACTCCAAGTCAGAGCATCCCTTTAGAATCATCAAAAATAGAGTTGGAAGGAACCTGCAAGACCATCTAGTCCAACCCCTTGCTCAACGCAGGACTCCAAATCAGAGCATCCCTATAGAATGATCGAAAATAGGGTTGGAAGGCGCCTGCAAGACCATGTATTCCAACCCCGTGCTCAACGCAGGACTCCAAGTCAGAGCATCCTTATCGAATCATCTGAAAGTAGGGTTGGAAGAAGCCTGCAAGACCATCTAGTCCAGCCCCCTGCTCAACGCAGGACTCCAAGTCAGAGCATCCCTATAGAATTATCAAAAGTTAGGGTTGGAAGGCGCCTGCAGGACCATCCAGGGCACCCCCTGCTCAACGCAGGACTCCAAGTCAGAGCATCCCTATAGAATGATTGAAAATAGGGTTGGAAGGGTCCTCCAAGACCATCCAGGGCACCCCCTGCTCAACGCAGGACTCCAAGTCAGAGTATCCCTCTAGAATCATCGAAAATAGAGTTGGAAGGGGCCTGCAAGACCATCTAGTCCAGCCCCCTGCTCAATGCAGGACTCCAAGACAGAGCATCCCTATAGAATCATCAAAAGGGAGGGTTGGAAGGCGGCTGCAAGACCATCTAGTCCAGCCCCCTGCTCAACGCAGGACTCCAAGTCAGAGCATCCCTATAGAATCATCGAAAATAGAGTTGGAAGGGACCTGCAAGACCATCTAGTCCAACCCCCTGCTCAACGCAGGACTCCAAGTCAGAGCATCCCTATAGAATCATCTGAAAGTAGGGTTGGAAGTGGCCTGCAAGACTATCTAATGCAGCCCCCTGCTCAACGTAGGACTCCAAGTCAGAGCATCCCTATAGAAAGATCGAAAATAGAGTTGGAAGGCGCCTGCAAGGCCATCTAGTCCAGCCCCCTGCTCAACGCAGGACTCCAAGTCAGAGCATCCCTATAGAATGATCGAAAATAGGGTTGGAAGGCGCCTGAAGACCATGTATTCCAACCCCGTGCTCAACGCAGGACTCCAAGTCAGAGCATCCTTATCGAATCATCTGAAAGTAGGGTTGGAAGTGGCCTGCAAGACTATCTAATCCAGCCCCCTGCTCAACGTAGGACTCCAAGTCAGAGCATCCCTATAGAAAGATCGAAAATAGAGTTGGAAGGCGCCTGCAAGGCCATCTAGTCCAGCCCCCTGCTCAACGCAGGACTACAAGTCAGAGCATCCCTATAGAATGATTGAAAATAGGGTTGGAAGGTGCCTGCAAGACCATGTATTCCAACCCCGTCCTCAACGCAGGACTCCAAGTCAGAGCAGCCCTATAGTATCATTGGAAAGTAGGGTTGGAGGGGGCCTGCAAGGCCATCTAGTCCAGCCCCCTGCTCCAGGCAGGACTCCAGGTCAGAGTATACCTCTAGAATCATCGAAAATAGAGTTGGAAGGGGCCTGCAAGACCATCTAGTCCAGCCCCCACCTCAATGCAGGACTCCAAGACAGAGCATCCCTATAGAATCATCAAAAGGTAGGGTTGGAAGGCGGCTGCAAGACCATATCGTCCAGCCCCCTGCTCAACGCAGGACTCCAAGTCAGAGCATCCCTATAGAATCATCGAAAATACAGATGGAAGGGATCTGCAAGACCATCTAGTCCAACCCCTTGCTCAACGCAGGACTCCAAGCCAGAGCATCCCTATAGAATGATCTAAAATAGGGGTGGAAGGGGCCTGCAAGACCATCTAGTCTAACCCCCTGCTCAACGCAGGACTCCAAGTCAGAGTATCCCTCTAGAATCATCGAAAATAGAGTTGGAAGGGGCCTGCAAGACCATCTAGTCCAACCCCCTGCTCAACGCAGGACACCAAGTCAGAGCATCCTTATCGAATCATCTGAAAGTAGGGCTGGAAGTGGCCTGCAAGGCCATCTAGTCCAACCCCCTGCTCAACGCAGGACTCCAAGTCAGAGCATCCCTATAGAATCATCTGAAAGTAGGGTTGGAAGTGGCCTGCAAGACTATCTAATCCAGCCCCCTGCTCAACGCAGGACTCCAAGTCAGAGCATCCCTATAGAATAATCAAAAAGTAGGGTTGGAAGGGGCCTGCAAGACCATCTAGTCCAACCCCCTGCTCAACGCAGGACTCCAAGTCAGAGTTTCCCTATAGAATGATCGAAAATAGGGTTGGAAGGGGCCTGCAAGAGCATCTAGTCCAACCCCCTGCTCAACGCAGGACTCCAAGTCAGAGCATCCCTAAGGAATCATCTGAAAGTAGGGTTGGAAGTGGCCTGCAAGACCATCTAGTCCAACCCCCTGCTCAACGCAGGACTCCAAGTCAGAGCATCCCTATAGAATTATCAAAAGTTAGGGTTGGAAGGCGCCTGCAGGACCATCTTCCAGCCCCCTGCTCAACGCAGGACTCCAAGTCAGAGCATCCCTATAGAATCATCGAAAATAGAGTTGGAAGGGACCTGCAAGACCATCTAGTCCAGCCCCCTGCTCAACGCAGGACTCCAAGTCAGAGCATCCCTATAGAATGATTGAAAATAGGGTTGGAAGGGGCCTGCAAGACCATGTATTCCAACCCCGTCCTCAACGCAGGACTCCAAGTCAGAGCAGCCCTATAGAATCATTGGAAAGTAGGGTTGGAGGGGGCCTGCAAGGCCATCTAGTCCAGCCCCCTGCTCCAGGCAGGACTCCAGGTCAGAGCATCCCTATAGAATGATCGAAAATAGGGTTGGAAGTGGCCTGCAAGACCATCTAGTCCAGCCCCCTGCTCAACGCAGGACTCCAAGTCAGAGCATCCCTATAGAATTATCAAAAGTTAGGGTTGGAAGGCGCCTGCAGGACCATCTTCCAGTCCCCTGCTCAACGCAGGACTCCAAGTCAGAGCATCCCTACAGAATGATTGAAAATAGGGTTGGAAGGGTCCTGGAAGACCATCCAGTGCACCCCCTGCTCAACGCAGGACTCCAAGACAGAGTATCCCTCTAGAATCATCGAAAATAGAGTTGGAAGGCGGCTGCAAGACCATCTAGTCCAGCCAACTGCTCAACGCAGGACTCCAAGTCAGAGCATCCCTATAGAATGATCTAAAATAGGGGTGGAAGGGGCCTGCAAGACCATCTAGTCTAACCCCCTGCTCAATGCAGGACTCTAAGAGCATCCGTATAGAATCATCTGAAAGTACGGTTGGAAGGGGCCTACAAGACCATCTAGTCCAACCCCTTGCTCAACACAGGACTCCGAGTCAGAGCATCCCTATAGAATGATCGAAAATAGGGTTGGAAGGCGCCTGCAAGACCATGTATTCCAACCCCGTGCTCAACGCAGGACTCCAAGTCAGAGCATCCTTATCGAATCATCTGAAAGTAGGGTTGGAAGTGGCCTGCAAGACCATCTAGTCCAGCCCCCTGCTCAACGCAGGACTCCAAGTGAGAGCATCCCTATAGAATTATCAAAAGTTAGGGTTGGAAGGCGCCTGCAGGACCATCTTCCAGCCCCCTGCTCAACGCAGGACTCCAAGTCAGAGCATCCCTATAGAATCATGGAAAATAGGGTTGGAAGGCGCCTGCAAGACGATGTATTCCAACCCCCTGCTCAACGCAGGACTCCAAGTCAGAGCATGCCTATAGAATTATCAAAAGTTAGGGTTGGAAGTGGCCTGCAGGACCATCTTCCAGCCCCCTGCTCAACGCAGGACTCCAAGTCAGAGCATCCCTATAGAATCATCGAAAATAGAATTGGAAGGGACCTGCAAGACCATCTAGTCCAACCCCCTGCTCAACGCAGGACTCCAAGTCAGAGCATCCCTATAGAATCATCTGAAAGTAGGGTTGGAAGTGGCCTGCAAGACCATCTAATCCAGCCCCCTGCTCAACGTAGGACTCCAAGTCAGAGCATCCCTATAGAAAGATCGAAAATAGAGTTGGAAGGCGCCTGCAAGGCCATCTAGTCCAGCCCCCTGCTCAACGCAGGACTCCAGGTCAGAGCATCCCTATAGAATGATCGAAAATAGGGTTGGAAGTGGCCTGCAAGACCATCTAGTCCAGCCCCCTTCTCAACGCAGGACTCCAAGTCAGAGCATCCCTATAGAATTATCAAAAGTTAGGGTTGGAAGGCGCCTGCAGGACCATCTTCCAGCCCCCTGCTCAACGCAGGACTCCAAGTCAGAGCATCCCTATAGAATCATGGATAATAGGGTTGGAAGGCGCCTGCAAGACGATGTATTCCAACCCCCTGCTCAACGCAGGACTCCAAGTCAGAGCATGCCTATAGAATTATCAAAAGTTAGGGTTGGGAGGGGCCTGCAGGACCATCTTCCAGCCCCCTGCTCAACGCAGTACTCCAAGTCAGAGCATCCCTATAGAATGATTGAAAATAGGGTTGGAAGGGGCCTGCAAGACCATGTATTCCAACCCCGTGCTCAACGCAGGACTCCAAGTCAGAGCAGCCCTATAGAATCATTGGAAAGTAGGGTTGGGGGGAGCCTGCAAGGCCATCTCGTCCAAGCCCCTGCTCCAGGCAGGACTCCAGGTCAGAGCATCCCTATAGAATGATCGAAAATAGGGTTGGAAGGCGCCTGCAAGACCATGTATTCCAACCCCGTGCTCAACGCAGGACTCCAAGTCAGAGCATCCTTATCGAAACATCTGAAAGTAGGGCTGGAAGTGGCCTGCAAGGCCATCTAGTCCAACCCCCTGCTTCACGCCGGACTCCAAGTCAGAGCATCCCTATAGAATCATCTGAAAGTAGGGTTGGAAGTGGTCTGCAAGACTATGTAATCCAGCCCCCTGCTCAACGCAGGACTCCAAGTCAGAGCATCCCTATAGAATCATCAAAAGGTAGGGTTGGAAGGCGGCTGCAAGACCATCTAGTCCAGCCCCCTGCTCAGCGCAGGACTCCAAGTCAGAGCATCCCTATAGAACCATCGAAAATAGAGTTGGAAGGGACCTGCAAGACCATCTAGTCCAACCCCCTGCTCAACGCAGGACTCCAAGTCAGAGTTTCCCTATAGAATGATCGAAAATAGGGTTGGAAGGGGCCTGCAAGACCATCTAGTCCAACCCCCTGCTCAACGCAGGACTCCAAGTCAGAGCATCCCTATAGAATGATGGAAAATAGGGTTGGAAGGGTCCTCCAAGACCATCCAGGGCACCCCCTGCTCAACGCAGGACTCCAAGTCAGAGTATCCCTCTAGAATCATCGAAAATAGAGTTGGAAGGGGCCTGCAAGACCATCTAGTCCAACCCCCTGCTCAATGCAGGACTCCAAGACAGAGCATCCCTATAGAATCATCAAAAGGTAGAGTTGGAAGGCGGCTGCAAGACCATCTAGTCCAGCCCCTTGCTCAACGTAGGACTCCAAGTCAGAGCATCCCTATAGAATCATCGAAAATAAAGTTGGAAGGGACCTGCAAGACCATCTAGTCCAACCCTCTGCTCAACGTAGGACTCCAAGTCAGAGCATCCCTATAGAATCATCTGAAAGTAGGGTTGGAAGTGGCCTGCAAGACTATCTAATCCAGCCCCCTGCTCAACGTAGGACTCCAAGTCAGAGCATCCCTATAGAAAGATCGAAAATAGAGTTGGAAGGTGCCTGCAAGGCCATCTAGTCCAGCCCCCTGCTCAACGCAGGACTCCAAGTCAGAGCATCCCTATAGAATGATTGAAAATAGGGTTGGAAGGCGCCTGCAAGACCATGTATTCCAACCCCGTCCTCAACGCAGGACTCCAAGTCAGAGCAGCCCTATAGAATCATTGGAAAGTAGGGTTGGAGGGGGCCTGCAAGGCCATCTAGTCCAGCCCCATGCTCCAGGCAGGACTCCAGGTCAGAGCATCCCTATAGAATGATCGAAAATAGGGTTGGAAGTGGCCTGCAAGACCATCTAGTCCAGCCCCCTGCTCAACGCAGGACTCCAAGTCAGAGCAGCCCTATAGAATTATCAAAAGTTAGGGTTGGAAGGCGCCTGCAGGACCATCTTCCAGCCCCCTGCTCAACGCAGGACTCCAAGTCAGAGCATCCCTATAGAATGATTGAAAATAAGGTTGGAAGGGTCCTGCAAGACCATCCAGTGCACCCCCTGCTCAACGCAGGACTCCAAGTCAGAGTATGCCTCTAGAATCATCGAAAATAGAGTTGGAAGGCGGCTGCAAGACCATCTAGGCCAGCCCCCTGCTCAATGAAGGACTCCAGGTCAGAGCATCCCTATAGAATGATGGAAAATAGGGTTGGAAGGCGCCTGCAAGACCATGTATTCCAACCCCCTGCGCAACGCAGGACTCCAAGTCAGAGCATCCCTATAGAATTATCAAAAGTTAGGGTTGGAAGTGGCCTGCAGGACCATCTAGTCCAGCCCCCTGCTCAACGCAGGACTCCAAGTGAGAGCATCCCTATAGAATTATCAAAAGTTAGGGTTGGAAGGCGCCTGCAGGACCATCTTCCAGCCCCCTGCTCAACGCAGGACTCCAAGTCAGAGCATCCCTATAGAATCATGGAAAATAGGGTTGGAAGGCGCCTGCAAGACGATGTATTCCAACCCCCTGCTCAACGCAGGACTCCAAGTCAGAGCATGCCTATAGAATTATCAAAAGTTAGGGTTGGAAGTGGCCTGCAGGACCATCTTCCAGCCCCCTGCTCAACGCAGGACTCCAAGTCAGAGCATCCCTATAGAATCATCGAAAATAGAATTGGAAGGGACCTGCAAGACCATCTAGTCCAACCCCCTGCTCAACGCAGGACTCCAAGTCAGAGCATCCCTATAGAATCATCTGAAAGTAGGGTTGGAAGTGGCCTGCAAGACCATCTAATCCAGCCCCCTGCTCAACGTAGGACTCCAAGTCAGAGCATCCCTATAGAAAGATCGAAAATAGAGTTGGAAGGCGCCTGCAAGGCCATCTAGTCCAGCCCCCTGCTCAACGCAGGACTCCAGGTCAGAGCATCCCTATAGAATGATCGAAAATAGGGTTGGAAGTGGCCTGCAAGACCATCTAGTCCAGCCCCCTTCTCAACGCAGGACTCCAAGTCAGAGCATCCCTATAGAATTATCAAAAGTTAGGGTTGGAAGGCGCCTGCAGGACCATCTTCCAGCCCCCTGCTCAACGCAGGACTCCAAGTCAGAGCATCCCTATAGAATCATGGATAATAGGGTTGGAAGGCGCCTGCAAGACGATGTATTCCAACCCCCTGCTCAACGCAGGACTCCAAGTCAGAGCATGCCTATAGAATTATCAAAAGTTAGGGTTGGGAGGGGCCTGCAGGACCATCTTCCAGCCCCCTGCTCAACGCAGTACTCCAAGTCAGAGCATCCCTATAGAATGATTGAAAATAGGGTTGGAAGGGGCCTGCAAGACCATGTATTCCAACCCCGTGCTCAACGCAGGACTCCAAGTCAGAGCAGCCCTATAGAATCATTGGAAAGTAGGGTTGGGGGGAGCCTGCAAGGCCATCTAGTCCAAGCCCCTGCTCCAGGCAGGACTCCAGGTCAGAGCATCCCTATAGAATGATCGAAAATAGGGTTGGAAGGCACCTGCAAGGCCATCTAGTCCAACCCCCTGCTTCACGCCGGACTCCAAGTCAGAGCATCCCTATAGAATCATCTGAAAGTAGGGTTGGAAGTGGTCTGCAAGACTATGTAATCCAGCCCCCTGCTCAACGCAGGACTCCAAGTCAGAGCATCCCTATAGAATCATCAAAAGGTAGGGTTGGAAGGCGGCTGCAAGACCATCTAGTCCAGCCCCCTGCTCAGCGCAGGACTCCAAGTCAGAGCATCCCTATAGAACCATCGAAAATAGAGTTGGAAGGGACCTGCAAGACCATCTAGTCCAACCCCTTGCTCAACGCAGGACTCCAAGCCAGAGCATCCCTATAGAATGATCTAAAATAGGGGTGGAAGGGGCCTGCAAGACCATCTAGTCTAACCCCCTGCTCAATGCAGGACTCTAAGAGCATCCGTATAGAATCATCTGAAAGTACGGTTGGAAGGGGCCTGCAAGACCATCTAGTCCAACCCCTTGCTCAACGCAGGACTCCGAGTAAGAGCATCCCTATACAATGAACCAAAATAGGGTTGGAAGGGGCCGGCAAGACCATCTAGTCCAGCCCTCTGCTCAACGCAGGACTCCAAGTCATAGTTTCCCTATAGAATGATCGAAAATAGGGTTGGAAGGGGCCTGCAAGACCATCTAGTCCAACCCCCTGCTCAACGCAGGACTCCAAGTCAGAGTTTCCCTATAGAATGATCGAAAATAGGGTTGGAAGGGGCCTGCAAGACCATCTAGTCCAACCCCCTGCTCAACGCAGGACTCCAAGTCAGAGCATCCCTATAGAATGATGGAAAATAGGGTTGGAAGGGTCCTCCAAGACCATCCAGGGCACCCCCTGCTCAACGCAGGACTCCAAGTCAGAGTATCCCTCTAGAATCATCGAAAATAGAGTTGGAAGGGGCCTGCAAGACCATCTAGTCCAACCCCCTGCTCAATGCAGGACTCCAAGACAGAGCATCCCTATAGAATCATCAAAAGGTAGAGTTGGAAGGCGGCTGCAAGACCATCTAGTCCAGCCCCTTGCTCAACGTAGGACTCCAAGTCAGAGCATCCCTATAGAATCATCGAAAATAAAGTTGGAAGGGACCTGCAAGACCATCTAGTCCAACCCTCTGCTCAACGTAGGACTCCAAGTCAGAGCATCCCTATAGAATCATCTGAAAGTAGGGTTGGAAGTGGCCTGCAAGACTATCTAATCCAGCCCCCTGCTCAACGTAGGACTCCAAGTCAGAGCATCCCTATAGAAAGATCGAAAATAGAGTTGGAAGGTGCCTGCAAGGCCATCTAGTCCAGCCCCCTGCTCAACGCAGGACTCCAAGTCAGAGCATCCCTATAGAATGATTGAAAATAGGGTTGGAAGGCGCCTGCAAGACCATGTATTCCAACCCCGTCCTCAACGCAGGACTCCAAGTCAGAGCAGCCCTATAGAATCATTGGAAAGTAGGGTTGGAGGGGGCCTGCAAGGCCATCTAGTCCAGCCCCATGCTCCAGGCAGGACTCCAGGTCAGAGCATCCCTATAGAATGATCGAAAATAGGGTTGGAAGTGGCCTGCAAGACCATCTAGTCCAGCCCCCTGCTCAACGCAGGACTCCAAGTCAGAGCAGCCCTATAGAATTATCAAAAGTTAGGGTTGGAAGGCGCCTGCAGGACCATCTTCCAGCCCCCTGCTCAACGCAGGACTCCAAGTCAGAGCATCCCTATAGAATGATTGAAAATAAGGTTGGAAGGGTCCTGCAAGACCATCCAGTGCACCCCCTGCTCAACGCAGGACTCCAAGTCAGAGTATGCCTCTAGAATCATCGAAAATAGAGTTGGAAGGCGGCTGCAAGACCATCTAGGCCAGCCCCCTGCTCAATGAAGGACTCCAGGTCAGAGCATCCCTATAGAATGATGGAAAATAGGGTTGGAAGGCGCCTGCAAGACCATGTATTCCAACCCCCTGCGCAACGCAGGACTCCAAGTCAGAGCATCCCTATAGAATTATCAAAAGTTAGGGTTGGAAGTGGCCTGCAGGACCATCTAGTCCAGCCCCCTGCTCAACGCAGGACTCCAAGTGAGAGCATCCCTATAGAATTATCAAAAGTTAGGGTTGGAAGGCGCCTGCAGGACCATCTTCCAGCCCCCTGCTCAACGCAGGACTCCAAGTCAGAGCATCCCTATAGAATCATGGAAAATAGGGTTGGAAGGCGCCTGCAAGACGATGTATTCCAACCCCCTGCTCAACGCAGGACTCCAAGTCAGAGCATGCCTATAGAATTATCAAAAGTTAGGGTTGGAAGTGGCCTGCAGGACCATCTTCCAGCCCCCTGCTCAACGCAGGACTCCAAGTCAGAGCATCCCTATAGAATCATCGAAAATAGAATTGGAAGGGACCTGCAAGACCATCTAGTCCAACCCCCTGCTCAACGCAGGACTCCAAGTCAGAGCATCCCTATAGAATCATCTGAAAGTAGGGTTGGAAGTGGCCTGCAAGACCATCTAATCCAGCCCCCTGCTCAACGTAGGACTCCAAGTCAGAGCATCCCTATAGAAAGATCGAAAATAGAGTTGGAAGGCGCCTGCAAGGCCATCTAGTCCAGCCCCCTGCTCAACGCAGGACTCCAGGTCAGAGCATCCCTATAGAATGATCGAAAATAGGGTTGGAAGTGGCCTGCAAGACCATCTAGTCCAGCCCCCTTCTCAACGCAGGACTCCAAGTCAGAGCATCCCTATAGAATTATCAAAAGTTAGGGTTGGAAGGCGCCTGCAGGACCATCTTCCAGCCCCCTGCTCAACGCAGGACTCCAAGTCAGAGCATCCCTATAGAATCATGGATAATAGGGTTGGAAGGCGCCTGCAAGACGATGTATTCCAACCCCCTGCTCAACGCAGGACTCCAAGTCAGAGCATGCCTATAGAATTATCAAAAGTTAGGGTTGGGAGGGGCCTGCAGGACCATCTTCCAGCCCCCTGCTCAACGCAGTACTCCAAGTCAGAGCATCCCTATAGAATGATTGAAAATAGGGTTGGAAGGGGCCTGCAAGACCATGTATTCCAACCCCGTGCTCAACGCAGGACTCCAAGTCAGAGCAGCCCTATAGAATCATTGGAAAGTAGGGTTGGGGGGAGCCTGCAAGGCCATCTAGTCCAAGCCCCTGCTCCAGGCAGGACTCCAGGTCAGAGCATCCCTATAGAATGATCGAAAATAGGGTTGGAAGGCGCCTGCAAGACCATGTATTCCAACCCCGTGCTCAACGCAGGACTCCAAGTCAGAGCATCCTTATCGAAACATCTGAAAGTAGGGCTGGAAGTGGCCTGCAAGGCCATCTAGTCCAACCCCCTGCTTCACGCAGGACTCCAAGTCAGAGCATCCCTATAGAATCATGGATAATAGGGTTGGAAGGCGCCTGCAAGACGATGTATTCCAACCCCCTGCTCAACGCAGGACTCCAAGTCAGAGCATGCCTATAGAATTATCAAAAGTTAGGGTTGGGAGGGGCCTGCAGGACCATCTTCCAGCCCCCTGCTCAACGCAGTACTCCAAGTCAGAGCATCCCTATAGAATGATTGAAAATAGGGTTGGAAGGGACCTTCAAGACCATCTAGTCCAACCCTCTGCTCAACGTAGGACTCCAAGTCAGAGCATCCCTATAGAATCATCTGAAAGTAGGGTTGGAAGTGGCCTGCAAGACTATCTAATCCAGCCCCCTGCTCAACGTAGGACTCCAAGTCAGAGCATCCCTATAGAAAGATCGAAAATAGAGTTGGAAGGTGCCTGCAAGGCCATCTAGTCCAGCCCCCTGCTCAACGCAGGACTCCAAGTCAGAGCATCCCTATAGAATGATTGAAAATAGGGTTGGAAGGCGCCTGCAAGACCATGTATTCCAACCCCGTCCTCAACGCAGGACTCCAAGTCAGAGCAGCCCTATAGAATCATTGGAAAGTAGGGTTGGAGGGGGCCTGCAAGGCCATCTAGTCCAGCCCCATGCTCCAGGCAGGACTCCAGGTCAGAGCATCCCTATAGAATGATCGAAAATAGGGTTGGAAGTGGCCTGCAAGACCATCTAGTCCAGCCCCCTGCTCAACGCAGGACTCCAAGTCAGAGCAGCCCTATAGAATTATCAAAAGTTAGGGTTGGAAGGCGCCTGCAGGACCATCTTCCAGCCCCCTGCTCAACGCAGGACTCCAAGTCAGAGCATCCCTATAGAATGATTGAAAATAAGGTTGGAAGGGTCCTGCAAGACCATCCAGTGCACCCCCTGCTCAACGCAGGACTCCAAGTCAGAGTATGCCTCTAGAATCATCGAAAATAGAGTTGGAAGGCGGCTGCAAGACCATCTAGGCCAGCCCCCTGCTCAATGAAGGACTCCAGGTCAGAGCATCCCTATAGAATGATGGAAAATAGGGTTGGAAGGCGCCTGCAAGACCATGTATTCCAACCCCCTGCGCAACGCAGGACTCCAAGTCAGAGCATCCCTATAGAATTATCAAAAGTTAGGGTTGGAAGTGGCCTGCAGGACCATCTTCCAGCCCCCTGCTCAACGCAGTACTCCAAGGCAGAGCATCCCTATAGAATGATTGAAAATAGGGTTGGAAGGGCCTGCAAGACCATGTATTCCAACCCCGCGCTCAACGCAGGACTCCAAGTCAGAGCAGCCCTATATAATCATTGGAAAGTAGGGTTGGGGGGGCCTGCAAGGCTATCTAGTCTAAGCCCCTGCTCCAGGCAGGACTCCAGGTCAGAGCATCCCTATAGAATCATCGAAAATAGGGTTGGAAGGCACCTGCAAGACCATGTATTCCAACCCCGTGCTCAACGCAGGACTCCAAGTCAGAGCATCCTTATCGAATCATCTGAAAGTAGGGCTGGAAGTGGCCTGCAAGGCCATCTAGTCCAACCCCCTGCTCAACGCAGGACTCCAAGTCAGAGCATCCCTATAGAATCATTTGAAAGTAGGGTTGGAAGTGGCCTGCAAGACTATCTAATCCAGCCCCCTGCTCAACGCAGGACTCCAAGTCAGAGCATCCCTATAGAATAATCAAAAAGTAGGGTTGGAAGGGGCATGCAAGACCATCTAGTCCAACCCCCTGCTCAACGCAGGACTCCAAGTCAGAGCATCCCTAAGGAATCATCTGAAAGTAGGGTTGGAAGTGGCCTGCAAGACTATCTAATCCAGCCCCCTCCTCAACGTAGGACTCCAAGTCAGAGCATCCCTATAGAATCATCAAAAATAGAGTTGGAAGGAACCTGCAAGACCATCTAGTCCAACCCCTTGCTCAACGCAGGACTCCAAATCAGAGCATCCCTATAGAATGATCGAAAATAGGGTTGGAAGGCACCTGCAAGACCATGTATTCCAACCCCGTACTCAACGCAGGACTCCAAGTCAGAGCATCTTTATCGAATCATCTGAAAGTAGGGTTGGAAGAAGCCTGCAAGACCATCTAGTCCAGCCCCCTGCTCAACGCAGGACTCCAAGTCAGAGCATCCCTATAGAATTATCAAAAATTAGGGTTGGAAGGCGCCTGCAGGACCATCTTCCAGCCCCCTGCTCAACGCAGGACTCCAAGTCAGAGCATCCCTATAGAATGATTGAAAATAGGGTTGGAAGGGTCCTCCAAGACCATCCAGGGCACCCCCTGCTCAACGCAGGACTCCAAGTCAGAGCATCCCTATAGAATGATTGAAAATAGGGTTGGAAGGGTCCTCCAAGACCATCCAGGGCACCCCCTGCTCAACGCAGGACTCCAAGTCAGAGTATCCCTCTAGAATCATCGAAAATAGAGTTGGAAGGGGCCTGCAAGACCATCTAGTCCAGCCCCCTGCTCAATGCAGGACTCCAAGACAGAGCATCCCTATAGAATCATCAAAAGGTAGGGTTGGAAGGCGGCTGCAAGACCATCTAGTCCAGCCCCCTGCTCAACGCAGGACTCCAAGTCAGAGCATCCCTATAGAATCATCGAAAATAGAGTTGGAAGGGACCTGCAAGACCATCTAGTCCAACCCCCTGCTCAACGCAGGACTCCAAGTCAGAGCATCCCTATAGAATCATCTGAAAGTAGGGTTGGAAGTGGCCTGCAAGACTATCTAATCCAGCCCCCTGCTCAACGTAGGACTCCAAGTCAGAGCATCCCTATAGAAAGATCGAAAATAGAGTTGGAAGGCGCCTGCAAGGCCATCTAGTCCAGCCCCCTGCTCAACGCAGGACTCCAAGTCAGAGCATCCCTATAGAATGATTGAAAATAGGGTTGGAAGGGGCCTGCAAGACCATGTATTCCAACCCCGTGCTCAACGCAGGACTCCAAGTCAGAGCAGCCCTATAGAATCATTGGAAAGTAGGGTTGGGGGGAGCCTGCAAGGCCATCTAGTCCAAGCCCCTGCTCCAGGCAGGACTCCAGGTCAGAGCATCCCTATAGAATGATCGAAAATAGGGTTGGAAGGCGCCTGCAAGACCATGTATTCCAACCCCGTGCTCAACGCAGGACTCCAAGTCAGAGCATCCTTATCGAAACATCTGAAAGTAGGGCTGGAAGTGGCCTGCAAGGCCATCTAGTCCAACCCCCTGCTTCACGCAGGACTCCAAGTCAGAGCATCCCTATAGAATCATCTGAAAGTAGGGTTGGAAGTGGTCTGCAAGACTATGTAATCCAGCCCCCTGCTCAACGCAGGACTCCAAGTCAGAGCATCCCTATAGAATCATCAAAAGGTAGGGTTGGAAGGCGGCTGCAAGACCATCTAGTCCAGCCCCCTGCTCAGCGCAGGACTCCAAGTCAGAGCATCCCTATAGAACCATCGAAAATAGAGTTGGAAGGGACCTGCAAGACCATCTAGTCCAACCCCTTGCTCAACGCAGGACTCCAAGCCAGAGCATCCCTATAGAATGATCTAAAATAGGGGTGGAAGGGGCCTGCAAGACCATCTAGTCTAACCCCCTGCTCAATGCAGGACTCTAAGAGCATCCGTATAGAATCATCTGAAAGTACGGTTGGAAGGGGCCTGCAAGACCATCTAGTCCAACCCCTTGCTCAACGCAGGACTCCGAGTCAGAGCATCCCTATACAATGAACCAAAATAGGGTTGGAAGGGGCCGGCAAGACCATCTAGTCCAGCCCTCTGCTCAACGCAGGACTCCAAGTCATAGTTTCCCTATAGAATGATCGAAAATAGGGTTGGAAGGGGCCTGCAAGACCATCTAGTCCAACCCCCTGCTCAACGCAGGACTCCAAGTCAGAGTTTCCCTATAGAATGATCGAAAATAGGGTTGGAAGGGGCCTGCAAGACCATCTAGTCCAACCCCCTGCTCAACGCAGGACTCCAAGTCAGAGCATCCCTATAGAATGATGGAAAATAGGGTTGGAAGGGTCCTCCAAGACCATCCAGGGCACCCCCTGCTCAACGCAGGACTCCAAGTCAGAGTATCCCTCTAGAATCATCGAAAATAGAGTTGGAAGGGGCCTGCAAGACCATCTAGTCCAACCCCCTGCTCAATGCAGGACTCCAAGACAGAGCATCCCTATAGAATCATCAAAAGGTAGAGTTGGAAGGCGGCTGCAAGACCATCTAGTCCAGCCCCTTGCTCAACGTAGGACTCCAAGTCAGAGCATCCCTATAGAATCATCGAAAATAAAGTTGGAAGGGACCTGCAAGACCATCTAGTCCAACCCTCTGCTCAACGTAGGACTCCAAGTCAGAGCATCCCTATAGAATCATTTGAAAGTAGGGTTGGAAGTGGCCTGCAAGGCCATCTAGTCCAACCCCCTGCTTCACGCAGGACTCCAAGTCAGAGCATCCCTATAGAATCATCTGAAAGTAGGGTTGGAAGTGGTCTGGAAGACTATGTAATCCAGCCCCCTGCTCAACGCAGGACTCCAAGTCAGAGCATCCCTATAGAATCATCAAAAGGTAGGGTTGGAAGGCGGCTGCAAGACCATCTAGTCCAGCCCCCTGCTCAGCGCAGGACTCCAAGTCAGAGCATCCCTATAGAACCATCGAAAATAGAGTTGGAAGGGACCTGCAAGACCATCTAGTCCAACCCCTTGCTCAACGCAGGACTCCAAGCCAGAGCATCCCTATAGAATGATCTAAAATAGGGGTGGAAGGGGCCTGCAAGACCATCTAGTCTAACCCCCTGCTCAATGCAGGACTCTAAGAGCATCCGTATAGAATCATCTGAAAGTACGGTTGGAAGGGGCCTGCAAGACCATCTAGTCCAACCCCTTGCTCAACGCAGGACTCCGAGTCAGAGCATCCCTATACAATGAACCAAAATAGGGTTGGAAGGGGCCGGCAAGACCATCTAGTCCAGCCCTCTGCTCAACGCAGGACTCCAAGTCATAGTTTCCCTATAGAATGATCGAAAATAGGGTTGGAAGGGGCCTGCAAGACCATCTAGTCCAACCCCCTGCTCAACGCAGGACTCCAAGTCAGAGTTTCCCTATAGAATGATCGAAAATAGGGTTGGAAGGGGCCTGCAAGACCATCTAGTCCAACCCCCTGCTCAACGCAGGACTCCAAGTCAGAGCATCCCTATAGAATGATGGAAAATAGGGTTGGAAGGGTCCTCCAAGACCATCCAGGGCACCCCCTGCTCAACGCAGGACTCCAAGTCAGAGTATCCCTCTAGAATCATCGAAAATAGAGTTGGAAGGGGCCTGCAAGACCATCTAGTCCAACCCCCTGCTCAATGCAGGACTCCAAGACAGAGCATCCCTATAGAATCATCAAAAGGTAGAGTTGGAAGGCGGCTGCAAGACCATCTAGTCCAGCCCCTTGCTCAACGTAGGACTCCAAGTCAGAGCATCCCTATAGAATCATCGAAAATAAAGTTGGAAGGGACCTGCAAGACCATCTAGTCCAACCCTCTGCTCAACGTAGGACTCCAAGTCAGAGCATCCCTATAGAATCATCTGAAAGTAGGGTTGGAAGTGGCCTGCAAGACTATCTAATCCAGCCCCCTGCTCAACGTAGGACTCCAAGTCAGAGCATCCCTATAGAAAGATCGAAAATAGAGTTGGAAGGTGCCTGCAAGGCCATCTAGTCCAGCCCCCTGCTCAACGCAGGACTCCAAGTCAGAGCATCCCTATAGAATGATTGAAAATAGGGTTGGAAGGCGCCTGCAAGACCATGTATTCCAACCCCGTCCTCAACGCAGGACTCCAAGTCAGAGCAGCCCTATAGAATCATTGGAAAGTAGGGTTGGAGGGGGCCTGCAAGGCCATCTAGTCCAGCCCCATGCTCCAGGCAGGACTCCAGGTCAGAGCATCCCTATAGAATGATCGAAAATAGGGTTGGAAGTGGCCTGCAAGACCATCTAGTCCAGCCCCCTGCTCAACGCAGGACTCCAAGTCAGAGCAGCCCTATAGAATTATCAAAAGTTAGGGTTGGAAGGCGCCTGCAGGACCATCTTCCAGCCCCCTGCTCAACGCAGGACTCCAAGTCAGAGCATCCCTATAGAATGATTGAAAATAAGGTTGGAAGGGTCCTGCAAGACCATCCAGTGCACCCCCTGCTCAACGCAGGACTCCAAGTCAGAGTATGCCTCTAGAATCATCGAAAATAGAGTTGGAAGGCGGCTGCAAGACCATCTAGGCCAGCCCCCTGCTCAATGAAGGACTCCAGGTCAGAGCATCCCTATAGAATGATGGAAAATAGGGTTGGAAGGCGCCTGCAAGACCATGTATTCCAACCCCCTGCGCAACGCAGGACTCCAAGTCAGAGCATCCCTATAGAATTATCAAAAGTTAGGGTTGGAAGTGGCCTGCAGGACCATCTTCCAGCCCCCTGCTCAACGCAGTACTCCAAGGCAGAGCATCCCTATAGAATGATTGAAAATAGGGTTGGAAGGGCCTGCAAGACCATGTATTCCAACCCCGCGCTCAACGCAGGACTCCAAGTCAGAGCAGCCCTATATAATCATTGGAAAGTAGGGTTGGGGGGGCCTGCAAGGCTATCTAGTCTAAGCCCCTGCTCCAGGCAGGACTCCAGGTCAGAGCATCCCTATAGAATCATCGAAAATAGGGTTGGAAGGCACCTGCAAGACCATGTATTCCAACCCCGTGCTCAACGCAGGACTCCAAGTCAGAGCATCCTTATCGAATCATCTGAAAGTAGGGCTGGAAGTGGCCTGCAAGGCCATCTAGTCCAACCCCCTGCTCAACGCAGGACTCCAAGTCAGAGCATCCCTATAGAATCATTTGAAAGTAGGGTTGGAAGTGGCCTGCAAGACTATCTAATCCAGCCCCCTGCTCAACGCAGGACTCCAAGTCAGAGCATCCCTATAGAATAATCAAAAAGTAGGGTTGGAAGGGGCATGCAAGACCATCTAGTCCAACCCCCTGCTCAACGCAGGACTCCAAGTCAGAGCATCCCTAAGGAATCATCTGAAAGTAGGGTTGGAAGTGGCCTGCAAGACTATCTAATCCAGCCCCCTCCTCAACGTAGGACTCCAAGTCAGAGCATCCCTATAGAATCATCAAAAATAGAGTTGGAAGGAACCTGCAAGACCATCTAGTCCAACCCCTTGCTCAACGCAGGACTCCAAATCAGAGCATCCCTATAGAATGATCGAAAATAGGGTTGGAAGGCACCTGCAAGACCATGTATTCCAACCCCGTACTCAACGCAGGACTCCAAGTCAGAGCATCTTTATCGAATCATCTGAAAGTAGGGTTGGAAGAAGCCTGCAAGACCATCTAGTCCAGCCCCCTGCTCAACGCAGGACTCCAAGTCAGAGCATCCCTATAGAATTATCAAAAATTAGGGTTGGAAGGCGCCTGCAGGACCATCTTCCAGCCCCCTGCTCAACGCAGGACTCCAAGTCAGAGCATCCCTATAGAATGATTGAAAATAGGGTTGGAAGGGTCCTCCAAGACCATCCAGGGCACCCCCTGCTCAACGCAGGACTCCAAGTCAGAGCATCCCTATAGAATGATTGAAAATAGGGTTGGAAGGGTCCTCCAAGACCATCCAGGGCACCCCCTGCTCAACGCAGGACTCCAAGTCAGAGTATCCCTCTAGAATCATCGAAAATAGAGTTGGAAGGGGCCTGCAAGACCATCTAGTCCAGCCCCCTGCTCAATGCAGGACTCCAAGACAGAGCATCCCTATAGAATCATCAAAAGGTAGGGTTGGAAGGCGGCTGCAAGACCATCTAGTCCAGCCCCCTGCTCAACGCAGGACTCCAAGTCAGAGCATCCCTATAGAATCATCGAAAATAGAGTTGGAAGGGACCTGCAAGACCATCTAGTCCAACCCCCTGCTCAACGCAGGACTCCAAGTCAGAGCATCCCTATAGAATCATCTGAAAGTAGGGTTGGAAGTGGCCTGCAAGACTATCTAATCCAGCCCCCTGCTCAACGTAGGACTCCAAGTCAGAGCATCCCTATAGAAAGATCGAAAATAGAGTTGGAAGGCGCCTGCAAGGCCATCTAGTCCAGCCCCCTGCTCAACGCAGGACTCCAAGTCAGAGCATCCCTATAGAATGATTGAAAATAGGGTTGGAAGGGGCCTGCAAGACCATGTATTCCAACCCCGTGCTCAACGCAGGACTCCAAGTCAGAGCAGCCCTATAGAATCATTGGAAAGTAGGGTTGGGGGGAGCCTGCAAGGCCATCTAGTCCAAGCCCCTGCTCCAGGCAGGACTCCAGGTCAGAGCATCCCTATAGAATGATCGAAAATAGGGTTGGAAGGCGCCTGCAAGACCATGTATTCCAACCCCGTGCTCAACGCAGGACTCCAAGTCAGAGCATCCTTATCGAAACATCTGAAAGTAGGGCTGGAAGTGGCCTGCAAGGCCATCTAGTCCAACCCCCTGCTTCACGCAGGACTCCAAGTCAGAGCATCCCTATAGAATCATCTGAAAGTAGGGTTGGAAGTGGTCTGCAAGACTATGTAATCCAGCCCCCTGCTCAACGCAGGACTCCAAGTCAGAGCATCCCTATAGAATCATCAAAAGGTAGGGTTGGAAGGCGGCTGCAAGACCATCTAGTCCAGCCCCCTGCTCAGCGCAGGACTCCAAGTCAGAGCATCCCTATAGAACCATCGAAAATAGAGTTGGAAGGGACCTGCAAGACCATCTAGTCCAACCCCTTGCTCAACGCAGGACTCCAAGCCAGAGCATCCCTATAGAATGATCTAAAATAGGGGTGGAAGGGGCCTGCAAGACCATCTAGTCTAACCCCCTGCTCAATGCAGGACTCTAAGAGCATCCGTATAGAATCATCTGAAAGTACGGTTGGAAGGGGCCTGCAAGACCATCTAGTCCAACCCCTTGCTCAACGCAGGACTCCGAGTCAGAGCATCCCTATACAATGAACCAAAATAGGGTTGGAAGGGGCCGGCAAGACCATCTAGTCCAGCCCTCTGCTCAACGCAGGACTCCAAGTCATAGTTTCCCTATAGAATGATCGAAAATAGGGTTGGAAGGGGCCTGCAAGACCATCTAGTCCAACCCCCTGCTCAACGCAGGACTCCAAGTCAGAGTTTCCCTATAGAATGATCGAAAATAGGGTTGGAAGGGGCCTGCAAGACCATCTAGTCCAACCCCCTGCTCAACGCAGGACTCCAAGTCAGAGCATCCCTATAGAATGATGGAAAATAGGGTTGGAAGGGTCCTCCAAGACCATCCAGGGCACCCCCTGCTCAACGCAGGACTCCAAGTCAGAGTATCCCTCTAGAATCATCGAAAATAGAGTTGGAAGGGGCCTGCAAGACCATCTAGTCCAACCCCCTGCTCAATGCAGGACTCCAAGACAGAGCATCCCTATAGAATCATCAAAAGGTAGAGTTGGAAGGCGGCTGCAAGACCATCTAGTCCAGCCCCTTGCTCAACGTAGGACTCCAAGTCAGAGCATCCCTATAGAATCATCGAAAATAAAGTTGGAAGGGACCTGCAAGACCATCTAGTCCAACCCTCTGCTCAACGTAGGACTCCAAGTCAGAGCATCCCTATAGAATCATCTGAAAGTAGGGTTGGAAGTGGCCTGCAAGACTATCTAATCCAGCCCCCTGCTCAACGTAGGACTCCAAGTCAGAGCATCCCTATAGAAAGATCGAAAATAGAGTTGGAAGGTGCCTGCAAGGCCATCTAGTCCAGCCCCCTGCTCAACGCAGGACTCCAAGTCAGAGCATCCCTATAGAATGATTGAAAATAGGGTTGGAAGGCGCCTGCAAGACCATGTATTCCAACCCCGTCCTCAACGCAGGACTCCAAGTCAGAGCAGCCCTATAGAATCATTGGAAAGTAGGGTTGGAGGGGGCCTGCAAGGCCATCTAGTCCAGCCCCATGCTCCAGGCAGGACTCCAAGTCAGAGCATCCCTATAGAATCATCAAAAATAGAGTTGAAAGGAACCTGCAAGACCATCTAGTCCAACCCCTTGCTCAACGCAGGACTCCAAGTCAGAGCATCCCTATAGAATGATTGAAAATAAGGTTGGAAGGGTCCTGCAAGACCATCCAGTGCACCCCCTGCTCAACGCAGGACTCCAAGTCAGAGTATGCCTCTAGAATCATCGAAAATAGAGTTGGAAGGCGGCTGCAAGACCATCTAGGCCAGCCCCCTGCTCAATGAAGGACTCCAGGTCAGAGCATCCCTATAGAATGATGGAAAATAGGGTTGGAAGGCGCCTGCAAGACCATGTATTCCAACCCCCTGCGCAACGCAGGACTCCAAGTCAGAGCATCCCTATAGAATTATCAAAAGTTAGGGTTGGAAGTGGCCTGCAGGACCATCTTCCAGCCCCCTGCTCAACGCAGTACTCCAAGTCAGAGCATCCCTATAGAAT
Organism: Heloderma suspectum; assembly: GCF_057233095.1. Taxonomy (NCBI): domain Eukaryota; kingdom Metazoa; phylum Chordata; class Lepidosauria; order Squamata; family Helodermatidae; genus Heloderma; species Heloderma suspectum. The sequence goes on from NC_139475.1 coordinate 51,694,345, forward strand.
GATTGAAAATAGGGTTGGAAGGGCCTGCAAGACCATGTATTCCAACCCCGCGCTCAACGCAGGACTCCAAGTCAGAGCAGCCCTATATAATCATTGGAAAGTAGGGTTGGGGGGGCCTGCAAGGCTATCTAGTCTAAGCCCCTGCTCCAGGCAGGACTCCAGGTCAGAGCATCCCTATAGAATCATCGAAAATAGGGTTGGAAGGCACCTGCAAGACCATGTATTCCAACCCCGTGCTCAACGCAGGACTCCAAGTCAGAGCATCCTTATCGAATCATCTGAAAGTAGGGCTGGAAGTGGCCTGCAAGGCCATCTAGTCCAACCCCCTGCTCAACGCAGGACTCCAAGTCAGAGCATCCCTATAGAATCATTTGAAAGTAGGGTTGGAAGTGGCCTGCAAGACTATCTAATCCAGCCCCCTGCTCAACGCAGGACTCCAAGTCAGAGCATCCCTATAGAATAATCAAAAAGTAGGGTTGGAAGGGGCATGCAAGACCATCTAGTCCAACCCCCTGCTCAACGCAGGACTCCAAGTCAGAGCATCCCTAAGGAATCATCTGAAAGTAGGGTTGGAAGTGGCCTGCAAGACTATCTAATCCAGCCCCCTCCTCAACGTAGGACTCCAAGTCAGAGCATCCCTATAGAATCATCAAAAATAGAGTTGGAAGGAACCTGCAAGACCATCTAGTCCAACCCCTTGCTCAACGCAGGACTCCAAATCAGAGCATCCCTATAGAATGATCGAAAATAGGGTTGGAAGGCACCTGCAAGACCATGTATTCCAACCCCGTACTCAACGCAGGACTCCAAGTCAGAGCATCTTTATCGAATCATCTGAAAGTAGGGTTGGAAGAAGCCTGCAAGACCATCTAGTCCAGCCCCCTGCTCAACGCAGGACTCCAAGTCAGAGCATCCCTATAGAATTATCAAAAATTAGGGTTGGAAGGCGCCTGCAGGACCATCTTCCAGCCCCCTGCTCAACGCAGGACTCCAAGTCAGAGCATCCCTATAGAATGATTGAAAATAGGGTTGGAAGGGTCCTCCAAGACCATCCAGGGCACCCCCTGCTCAACGCAGGACTCCAAGTCAGAGCATCCCTATAGAATGATTGAAAATAGGGTTGGAAGGGTCCTCCAAGACCATCCAGGGCACCCCCTGCTCAACGCAGGACTCCAAGTCAGAGTATCCCTCTAGAATCATCGAAAATAGAGTTGGAAGGGGCCTGCAAGACCATCTAGTCCAGCCCCCTGCTCAATGCAGGACTCCAAGACAGAGCATCCCTATAGAATCATCAAAAGGTAGGGTTGGAAGGCGGCTGCAAGACCATCTAGTCCAGCCCCCTGCTCAACGCAGGACTCCAAGTCAGAGCATCCCTATAGAATCATCGAAAATAGAGTTGGAAGGGACCTGCAAGACCATCTAGTCCAACCCCCTGCTCAACGCAGGACTCCAAGTCAGAGCATCCCTATAGAATCATCTGAAAGTAGGGTTGGAAGTGGCCTGCAAGACTATCTAATCCAGCCCCCTGCTCAACGTAGGACTCCAAGTCAGAGCATCCCTATAGAAAGATCGAAAATAGAGTTGGAAGGCGCCTGCAAGGCCATCTAGTCCAGCCCCCTGCTCAACGCAGGACTCCAAGTCAGAGCATCCCTATAGAATGATCGAAAATAGGGTTGGAAGGGGCCTGCAAGACCATCTAATCCAGCCCCCTGCTCAACGTAGGACTCCAAGTCAGAGCATCCCTATAGAAAGATCGAAAATAGAGTTGGAAGGCGCCTGCAAGGCCATCTAGTCCAGCCCCCTGCTCAACGCAGGACTCCAGGTCAGAGCATCCCTATAGAATGATCGAAAATAGGGTTGGAAGTGGACTGCAAGACCATATAGTCCAGCCCCCTTCTCAACGCAGGACTCCAAGTCAGAGCATCCCTATAGAATTATCAAAAGTTAGGGTTGGAAGGCGCCTGCAGGACCATCTTCCAGCCCCCTGCTCAACGCAGGACTCCAAGTCAGAGCATCCCTATAGAATCATGGATAATAGGGTTGGAAGGCGCCTGCAAGACGATGTATTCCAACCCCCTGCTCAACGCAGGACTCCAAGTCAGAGCATGCCTATAGAATTATCAAAAGTTAGGGTTGGGAGGGGCCTGCAGGACCATCTTCCAGCCCCCTGCTCAACGCAGTACTCCAAGTCAGAGCATCCCTATAGAATGATTGAAAATAGGGTTGGAAGGGGCCTGCAAGACCATGTATTCCAACCCCGTGCTCAACGCAGGACTCCAAGTCAGAGCAGCCCTATAGAATCATTGGAAAGTAGGGTTGGGGGGAGCCTGCAAGGCCATCTAGTCCAAGCCCCTGCTCCAGGCAGGACTCCAGGTCAGAGCATCCCTATAGAATGATCGAAAATAGGGTTGGAAGGCGCCTGCAAGACCATGTATTCCAACCCCGTGCTCAACGCAGGACTCCAAGTCATTGCATCCTTATCGAAACATCTGAAAGTAGGGCTGGAAGTGGCCTGCAAGGCCATCTAGTCCAACCCCCTGCTTCACGCAGGACTCCAAGTCAGAGCATCCCTATAGAATCATCTGAAAGTAGGGTTGGAAGTGGTCTGCAAGACTATGTAATCCAGCCCCCTGCTCAACGCAGGACTCCAAGTCAGAGCATCCCTATAGAATCATCAAAAGGTAGGGTTGGAAGGCGGCTGCAAGACCATCTAGTCCAGCCCCCTGCTCAGCGCAGGACTCCAAGTCAGAGCATCCCTATAGAACCATCGAAAATAGAGTTGGAAGGGACCTGCAAGACCATCTAGTCCAACCCCTTGCTCAACGCAGGACTCCAAGCCAGAGCATCCCTATAGAATGATCTAAAATAGGGGTGGAAGGGGACTGCAAGACCATCTAGTCTAACCCCCTGCTCAATGCAGGACTCTAAGAGCATCCGTATAGAATCATCTGAAAGTACGGTTGGAAGGGGCCTGCAAGACCATCTAGTCCAACCCCTTGCTCAACGCAGGACTCCGAGTCAGAGCATCCCTATACAATGAACCAAAATAGGGTTGGAAGGGGCCGGCAAGACCATCTAGTCCAGCCCTCTGCTCAACGCAGGACTCCAAGTCATAGTTTCCCTATAGAATGATCGAAAATAGGGTTGGAAGGGGCCTGCAAGACCATCTAGTCCAACCCCCTGCTCAACGCAGGACTCCAAGTCAGAGTTTCCCTATAGAATGATCGAAAATAGGGTTGGAAGGGGCCTGCAAGACCATCTAGTCCAACCCCCTGCTCAACGCAGGACTCCAAGTCAGAGCATCCCTATAGAATGATGGAAAATAGGGTTGGAAGGGTCCTCCAAGACCATCCAGGGCACCCCCTGCTCAACGCAGGACTCCAAGTCAGAGTATCCCTCTAGAATCATCGAAAATAGAGTTGGAAGGGGCCTGCAAGACCATCTAGTCCAACCCCCTGCTCAATGCAGGACTCCAAGACAGAGCATCCCTATAGAATCATCAAAAGGTAGAGTTGGAAGGCGGCTGCAAGACCATCTAGTCCAGCCCCTTGCTCAACGTAGGACTCCAAGTCAGAGCATCCCTATAGAATCATCGAAAATAAAGTTGGAAGGGACCTGCAAGACCATCTAGTCCAACCCTCTGCTCAACGTAGGACTCCAAGTCAGAGCATCCCTATAGAATCATCTGAAAGTAGGGTTGGAAGTGGCCTGCAAGACTATCTAATCCAGCCCCCTGCTCAACGTAGGACTCCAAGTCAGAGCATCCCTATAGAAAGATCGAAAATAGAGTTGGAAGGTGCCTGCAAGGCCATCTAGTCCAGCCCCCTGCTCAACGCAGGACTCCAAATCAGAGCATCCCTATAGAATGATTGAAAATAGGGTTGGAAGGCGCCTGCAAGACCATGTATTCCAACCCCGTCCTCAACGCAGGACTCCAAGTCAGAGCAGCCCTATAGAATCATTGGAAAGTAGGGTTGGAGGGGGCCTGCAAGGCCATCTAGTCCAGCCCCATGCTCCAGGCAGGACTCCAGGTCAGAGCATCCCTATAGAATGATCGAAAATAGGGTTGGAAGTGGCCTGCAAGACCATCTAGTCCAGCCCCCTGCTCAACGCAGGACTCCAAGTCAGAGCAGCCCTATAGAATTATCAAAAGTTAGGGTTGGAAGGCGCCTGCAGGACCATCTTCCAGCCCCCTGCTCAACGCAGGACTCCAAGTCAGAGCATCCCTATAGAATGATTGAAAATAAGGTTGGAAGGGTCCTGCAAGACCATCCAGTGCACCCCCTGCTCAACGCAGGACTCCAAGTCAGAGTATGCCTCTAGAATCATCGAAAATAGAGTTGGAAGGCGGCTGCAAGACCATCTAGGCCAGCCCCCTGCTCAATGAAGGACTCCAGGTCAGAGCATCCCTATAGAATGATGGAAAATAGGGTTGGAAGGCGCCTGCAAGACCATGTATTCCAACCCCCTGCGCAACGCAGGACTCCAAGTCAGAGCATCCCTATAGAATTATCAAAAGTTAGGGTTGGAAGTGGCCTGCAGGACCATCTTCCAGCCCCCTGCTCAACGCAGTACTCCAAGTCAGAGCATCCCTATAGAATGATTGAAAATAGGGTTGGAAGGGCCTGCAAGACCATGTATTCCAACCCCGCGCTCAACGCAGGACTCCAAGTCAGAGCAGCCCTATATAATCATTGGAAAGTAGGGTTGGGGGGGCCTGCAAGGCTATCTAGTCTAAGCCCCTGCTCCAGGCAGGACTCCAGGTCAGAGCATCCCTATAGAATCATCGAAAATAGGGTTGGAAGGCACCTGCAAGACCATGTATTCCAACCCCGTGCTCAACGCAGGACTCCAAGTCAGAGCATCCTTATCGAATCATCTGAAAGTAGGGCTGGAAGTGGCCTGCAAGGCCATCTAGTCCAACCCCCTGCTCAACGCAGGACTCCAAGTCAGAGCATCCCTATAGAATCATTTGAAAGTAGGGTTGGAAGTGGCCTGCAAGACTATCTAATCCAGCCCCCTGCTCAACGCAGGACTCCAAGTCAGAGCATCCCTATAGAATAATCAAAAAGTAGGGTTGGAAGGGGCATGCAAGACCATCTAGTCCAACCCCCTGCTCAACGCAGGACTCCAAGTCAGAGCATCCCTAAGGAATCATCTGAAAGTAGGGTTGGAAGTGGCCTGCAAGACTATCTAATCCAGCCCCCTCCTCAACGTAGGACTCCAAGTCAGAGCATCCCTATAGAATCATCAAAAATAGAGTTGGAAGGAACCTGCAAGACCATCTAGTCCAACCCCTTGCTCAACGCAGGACTCCAAATCAGAGCATCCCTATAGAATGATCGAAAATAGGGTTGGAAGGCACCTGCAAGACCATGTATTCCAACCCCGTACTCAACGCAGGACTCCAAGTCAGAGCATCTTTATCGAATCATCTGAAAGTAGGATTGGAAGAAGCCTGCAAGACCATCTAGTCCAGCCCCCTGCTCAACGCAGGACTCCAAGTCAGAGCATCCCTATAGAATTATCAAAAATTAGGGTTGGAAGGCGCCTGCAGGACCATCTTCCAGCCCCCTGCTCAACGCAGGACTCCAAGTCAGAGCATCCCTATAGAATGATTGAAAATAGGGTTGGAAGGGTCCTCCAAGACCATCCAGGGCACCCCCTGCTCAACGCAGGACTCCAAGTCAGAGCATCCCTATAGAATGATTGAAAATAGGGTTGGAAGGGTCCTCCAAGACCATCCAGGGCACCCCCTGCTCAACGCAGGACTCCAAGTCAGAGTATCCCTCTAGAATCATCGAAAATAGAGTTGGAAGGGGCCTGCAAGACCATCTAGTCCAGCCCCCTGCTCAATGCAGGACTCCAAGACAGAGCATCCCTATAGAATCATCAAAAGGTAGGGTTGGAAGGCGGCTGCAAGACCATCTAGTCCAGCCCCCTGCTCAACGCAGGACTCCAAGTCAGAGCATCCCTATAGAATCATCGAAAATAGAGTTGGAAGGGACCTGCAAGACCATCTAGTCCAACCCCCTGCTCAACGCAGGACTCCAAGTCAGAGCATCCCTATAGAATCATCTGAAAGTAGGGTTGGAAGTGGCCTGCAAGACTATCTAATCCAGCCCCCTGCTCAACGTAGGACTCCAAGTCAGAGCATCCCTATAGAAAGATCGAAAATAGAGTTGGAAGGCGCCTGCAAGGCCATCTAGTCCAGCCCCCTGCTCAACGCAGGACTCCAAGTCAGAGCATCCCTATAGAATGATCGAAAATAGGGTTGGAAGGGGCCTGCAAGACCATGTATTCCAACCCCGTGCTCAACGCAGGACTCCAAGTCAGAGCAGGCCTATAGAATCATTGGAAAGTAGGGCTGGAAGTGGCCTGCAAGGCCATCTAGTCCAACCCCCTGCTTCACGCAGGACTCCAAGTCAGAGCATCCCTATAGAATCATCTGAAAGTAGGGTTGGAAGTGGTCTGCAAGACTATGTAATCCAGCCCCCTGCTCAACGCAGGACTCCAAGTCAGAGCATCCCTATAGAATCATCAAAAGGTAGGGTTGGAAGGCGGCTGCAAGACCATCTAGTCCAGCCCCCTGCTCAGCGCAGGACTCCAAGTCAGAGCATCCCTATAGAATGATCTAAAATAGGGGTGGAAGGGGCCTGCAAGACCATCTAGTCTAACCCCCTGCTCAATGCAGGACTCTAAGAGCATCCGTATAGAATCATCTGAAAGTACGGTTGGAAGGGGCCTGCAAGACCATCTAGTCCAACCCCTTGCTCAACGCAGGACTCCGAGTCAGAGCATCCCTATACAATGAACCAAAATAGGGTTGGAAGGGGCCGGCAAGACCATCTAGTCCAGCCCTCTGCTCAACGCAGGACTCCAAGTCATAGTTTCCCTATAGAATGATCGAAAATAGGGTTGGAAGGGGCCTGCAAGACCATCTAGTCCAACCCCCTGCTCAACGCAGGACTCCAAGTCAGAGTTTCCCTATAGAATGATCGAAAATAGGGTTGGAAGGGGCCTGCAAGACCATCTAGTCCAACCCCCTGCTCAACGCAGGACTCCAAGTCAGAGCATCCCTATAGAATGATGGAAAATAGGGTTGGAAGGGTCCTCCAAGACCATCCAGGGCACCCCCTGCTCAACGCAGGACTCCAAGTCAGAGTATCCCTCTAGAATCATCGAAAGGTAGGGTTGGAAGGCGGCTGCAAGACCATCTAGTCCAGCCCCCTGCTCAGCGCAGGACTCCAAGTCAGAGCATCCCTATAGAATGATCTAAAATAGGGGTGGAAGGGGCCTGCAAGACCATCTAGTCCAACCCCCTGCTCAATGCAGGACTCCAAGACAGAGCATCCCTATAGAATCATCAAAAGGTAGAGTTGGAAGGCGGCTGCAAGACCATCTAGTCCAGCCCCTTGCTCAACGTAGGACTCCAAGTCAGAGCATCCCTATAGAATCATCGAAAATAGAGTTGGAAGGGACCTGCAAGACCATCTAGTCCAACCCTCTGCTCAACGCAGGACTCCAAGTCAGAGCATCCCTATAGAATCATCTGAAAGTAGGGTTGGAAGTGGCCTGCAAGACCATCTAATCCAGCCCCCTGCTCAACGTAGGACTCCAAGTCAGAGCATCCCTATAGAAAGATCGAAAATAGAGTTGGAAGGTGCCTGCAAGGCCATCTAGTCCAGCCCCCTGCTCAACGCAGGAGTCCAAGTCAGAGCATCCCTATAGAATGATTGAAAATAGGGTTGGAAGGCGCCTGCAAGACCATGTATTCCAACCCCGTCCTCAACGCAGGACTCCAAGTCAGAGCAGCCCTATAGAATCATTGGAAAGTAGGGTTGGAGGGGGCCTGCAAGGCCATCTAGTCCAGCCCCATGCTCCAGGCAGGACTCCAGGTCAGAGCATCCCTATAGAATGATCGAAAATAGGGTTGGAAGTGGCCTGCAAGACCATCTAGTCCAGCCCCCTGCTCAACGCAGGACTCCAAGTCAGAGCATCCCTATAGAATTATCAAAAGTTAGGGTTGGAAGGCACCTGCAGGACCATCTTCCAGCCCCCTGCTCAACGCATGACTCCAAGTCAGAGCATCACTATAGAATGATTGAAAATAGGGTTGGAAGGGTCCTGCAAGACCATCCAGTGCACCCCCTGCTCAACGCAGGACTCCAAGTCAGAGTATCCCTCTAGAATCATCGAAAATAGAGTTGGAAGGCGGCTGCAAGACCATCTAGGCCAGCCCCCTGCTCAATGAAGGACTCCAGGTCAGAGCATCCCTATAGAATGATGGAAAATAGGGTTGGAAGGCGCCTGCAAGACCATGTATTCCAACCCCCTGCGCAACGCAGGACTCCAAGTCAGAGCATCCCTATAGAATTATCAAAAGTTAGGGTTGGAAGTGGCCTGCAGGACCATCTTCCAGCCCCCTGCTCAACGCAGTACTCCAAGTCAGAGCATCCCTATAGAATGATTGAAAATAGGGTTGGAAGGGCCTGCAAGACCATGTATTCCAACCCCACGCTCAACGCAGGACTCCAAGTCAGAGCAGCCCTATATAATCATTGGAAAGTAGGGTTGGGGGGGCCTGCAAGGCTATCTAGTCTAAGCCCCTGCTCCAGGCAGGACTCCAGGTCAGAGCATCCCTATAGAATGATCGAAAATAGGGTTGGAAGGCACCTGCAAGACCATGTATTCCAACCCCGTGCTCAACGCAGGACTCCAAGTCAGAGCATCCTTATCGAATCATCTGAAAGTAGGGCTGGAAGTGGCCTGCAAGGCCATCTAGTCCAACCCCCTGCTCAACGCAGGACTCCAAGTCAGAGCATCCCTATAGAATCATTTGAAAGTAGGGTTGGAAGTGGCCTGCAAGACTATCTAATCCAGCCCCCTGCTCAACGCAGGACTCCAAGTCAGAGCATCCCTATAGAATAATCAAAAAGTAGGGTTGGAAGTGGCCTGCAAGACTATCTAATCCAGCCCCCTCCTCAACGTAGGACTCCAAGTCAGAGCATCCCTATAGAATCATCAAAAATAGAGTTGGAAGGAACCTGCAAGACCATCTAGTCCAACCCCTTGCTCAACGCAGGACTCCAAATCAGAGCATCCCTATAGAATGATCGAAAATAGGGTTGGAAGGCGCCTGCAAGACCATGTATTCCAACCCCGTGCTCAACGCAGGACTCCAAGTCAGAGCATCCTTATCGAATCATCTGAAAGTAGGGTTGGAAGAAGCCTGCAAGACCATCTAGTCCAGCCCCCTGCTCAACGCAGGACTCCAAGTCAGAGCATCCCTATAGAATTATCAAAAATTAGGGTTGGAAGGCGCCTGCAGGACCATCTTCCAGCCCCCTGCTCAACGCAGGACTCCAAGTCAGAGCATCCCTATAGAATGATTGAAAATAGGGTTGGAAGGGTCCTCCAAGACCATCCAGGGCACCCCCTGCTCAACGCAGGACTCCAAGTCAGAGCATCCCTATAGAATGATTGAAAATAGGGTTGGAAGGGTCCTCCAAGACCATCCAGGGCACCCCCTGCTCAACGCAGGACTCCAAGTCAGAGTATCCCTCTAGAATCATCGAAAATAGAGTTGGAAGGGGCCTGCAAGACCATCTAGTCCAGCCCCCTGCTCAATGCAGGACTCCAAGACAGAGCATCCCTATAGAATCATCAAAAGGTAGGGTTGGAAGGCGGCTGCAAGACCATCTAGTCCAGCCCCCTGCTCAACGCAGGACTCCAAGTCAGAGCATCCCTATAGAATCATCGAAAATAGAGTTGGAAGGGACCTGCAAGACCATCTAGTCCAACCCCCTGCTCAACGCAGGACTCCAAGTCAGAGCATCCCTATAGAATCATCTGAAAGTAGGGTTGGAAGTGGCCTGCAAGACTATCTAATCCAGCCCCCTGCTCAACGTAGGACTCCAAGTCAGAGCATCCCTATAGAAAGATCGAAAATAGAGTTGGAAGGCGCCTGCAAGGCAATCTAGTCCAGCCCCCTGCTCAACGCAGGACTCCAAGTCAGAGCATCCCTATAGAATGATCGAAAATAGGGTTGGAAGGCGCCTGCAAGACCATGTATTCCAACCCCGTGCTCAACGCAGGACTCCAAGTCAGAGCATCCTTATCGAAACATCTGAAAGTAGGGTTGGAAGTGGTCTGCAAGACCATCTAGTCCAGCCCCCTGCTCAACGCAGGACTCCAAGTCAGAGCATCCCTATAGAATCATCAAAAGGTAGGGTTGGAAGGCGGCTGCAAGACCATCTAGTCCAGCCCCCTGCTCAGCGCAGGACTCCAAGTCAGAGCATCCCTATAGAACCATCGAAAATAGAGTTGGAAGGGACCTGCAAGACCATCTAGTCCAACCCCTTGCTCAACGCAGGACTCCAAGCCAGAGCATCCCTATAGAATGATCTAAAATAGGGGTGGAAGGGGCCTGCAAGACCATCTAGTCCAACCCCTTGCTCAACGCAGGACTCCGAGTCAGAGCATCCCTATACAATGAACCAAAATAGGGTTGGAAGGGGCCGGCAAGACCATCTAGTCCAGCCCTCTGCTCAACGCAGGACTCCAAGTCATAGTTTCCCTATAGAATGATCGAAAATAGGGTTGGAAGTGGCCTGCAAGACCATGTAGTCCAGCCTCCTGCTCAACGCAGGACTCCAAGTCAGAGCATCCCTATAGAATGATTGAAAATAGGGTTGGAAGGCGCCTGCAAGACCATGTATTCCAACCCCGTGCTCAACGCAGGACTCCGAGTCAGAGCATGCCTATAGAATTATCAAAAGTTAGGGTTGGGAGGGGCCTGCAGGACCATCTTCCAGCCCCCTGCTCAACGCAGTACTCCAAGTCAGAGCATCCCTATAGAATGATTGAAAATAGGGTTGGAAGGGGCCTGCAAGACCATGTATTCCAACCCCGTGCTCAACGCAGGACTCCAAGTCAGAGCAGCCCTATAGAATCATTGGAAAGTAGGGTTGGGGGGAGCCTGCAAGGCCATCTAGTCCAAGCCCCTGCTCCAGGCAGGACTCCAGGTCAGAGCATCCCTATAGAATCATGGAAAATAGGGTTGGAAGGCGCCTGCAAGACGATGTATTCCAACCCCCTGCTCAACGCAGGACTCCAAGTCAGAGCATGCCTATAGAATTATCAAAAGTTAGGGTTGGAAGTGGCCTGCAGGACCATCTTCCAGCCCCCTGCTCAACGCAGGACTCCAAGTCAGAGCATCCCTATAGAATCATGGAAAATAGGGTTGGAAGGCGCCTGCAAGACGATGTATTCCAACCCCCTGCTCAACGCAGGACTCCAAGTCAGAGCATGCCTATAGAATTATCAAAAGTTAGGGTTGGAAGTGGCCTGCAGGACCATCTTCCAGCCCCCTGCTCAACGCAGGACTCCAAGTCAGAGCATCCCTATAGAATCATCGAAAATAGAATTGGAAGGGACCTGCAAGACCATCTAGTCCAACCCCCTGCTCAACGCAGGACTCCAAGTCAGAGCATCCCTATAGAATCATCTGAAAGTAGGGTTGGAAGTGGCCTGCAAGACCATCTAATCCAGCCCCCTGCTCAACGTAGGACTCCAAGTCAGAGCATCCCTATAGAAAGTTCGAAAATAGAGTTGGAAGGCGCCTGCAAGGCCATCTAGTCCAGCCCCCTGCTCAATGCAGGACTCCAGGTCAGAGCATCCCTATAGAATGATCGAAAATAGGGTTGGAAGTGGCCTGCAAGACCATCTAGTCCAGCCCCCTTCTCAACGCAGGACTCCAAGTCAGAGCATCCCTATAGAATTATCAAAAGTTAGGGTTGGAAGGCGCCTGCAGGACCATCTTCCAGCCCCCTGCTCAACGCAGGACTCCAAGTCAGAGCATCCCTATAGAATCATGGATAATAGGGTTGGAAGGCGCCTGCAAGACGATGTATTCCAACCCCCTGCTCAACGCAGGACTCCAAGTCAGAGCATGCCTATAGAATTATCAAAAGTTAGGGTTGGGAGGGGCCTGCAGGACCATCTTCCAGCCCCCTGCTCAACGCAGTACTCCAAGTCAGAGCATCCCTATAGAATGATTGAAAATAGGGTTGGAAGGGGCCTGCAAGACCATGTATTCCAACCCCGTGCTCAACGCAGGACTCCAAGTCAGAGCAGCCCTATAGAATCATTGGAAAGTAGGGTTGGGGGGAGCCTGCAAGGCCATCTAGTCCAAGCCCCTGCTCCAGGCAGGACTCCAGGTCAGAGCATCCCTATAGAATGATCGAAAATAGGGTTGGAAGGCGCCTGCAAGACCATGTATTCCAACCCCGTGCTCAATGCAGGACTCCAAGTCAGAGCATCCTTATCGAAACATCTGAAAGTAGGGCTGGAAGTGGCCTGCAAGGCCATCTAGTCCAACCCCCTGCTTCACGCAGGACTCCAAGTCAGAGCATCCCTATAGAATCATCTGAAAGTAGGGTTGGAAGTGGTCTGCAAGACTATGTAATCCAGCCCCCTGCTCAACGCAGGACTCCAAGTCAGAGCATCCCTATAGAATCATCAAAAGGTAGGGTTGGAAGGCGGCTGCAAGACCATCTAGTCCAGCCCCCTGCTCAGCGCAGGACTCCAAGTCAGAGCATCCCTATAGAACCATCGAAAATAGAGTTGGAAGGGACCTGCAAGACCATCTAGTCCAACCCCTTGCTCAACGCAGGACTCCAAGCCAGAGCATCCCTATAGAATGATCTAAAATAGGGGTGGAAGGGGCCTGCAAGACCATCTAGTCTAACCCCCTGCTCAATGCAGGACTCTAAGAGCATCCGTATAGAATCATCTGAAAGTACGGTTGGAAGGGGCCTGCAAGACCATCTAGTCCAACCCCTTGCTCAACGCAGGACTCCGAGTCAGAGCATCCCTATACAATGAACCAAAATAGGGTTGGAAGGGGCCGGCAAGACCATCTAGTCCAGCCCTCTGGTCAACGCAGGACTCCAAGTCATAGTTTCCCTATAGAATGATCGAAAATAGGGTTGGAAGGGGCCTGCAAGACCATCTAGTCCAACCCCCTGCTCAACGCAGGACTCCAAGTCAGAGTTTCCCTATAGAATGATCGAAAATAGGGTTGGAAGGGGCCTGCAAGACCATCTAGTCCAACCCCCTGCTCAACGCAGGACTCCAAGTCAGAGCATCCCTATAGAATGATGGAAAATAGGGTTGGAAGGGTCCTCCAAGACCATCCAGGGCACCCCCTGCTCAACGCAGGACTCCAAGTCAGAGTATCCCTCTAGAATCATCGAAAATAGAGTTGGAAGGGGCCTGCAAGACCATCTAGTCCAACCCCCTGCTCAATGCAGGACTCCAAGACAGAGCATCCCTATAGAATCATCAAAAGGTAGAGTTGGAAGGCGGCTGCAAGACCATCTAGTCCAGCCCCTTGCTCAACGTAGGACTCCAAGTCAGAGCATCCCTATAGAATCATCGAAAATAAAGTTGGAAGGGACCTGCAAGACCATCTAGTCCAACCCTCTGCTCAACGTAGGACTCCAAGTCAGAGCATCCCTATAGAATCATCTGAAAGTAGGGTTGGAAGTGGCCTGCAAGACTATCTAATCCAGCCCCCTGCTCAACGTAGGACTCCAAGTCAGAGCATCCCTATAGAAAGATCGAAAATAGAGTTGGAAGGTGCCTGCAAGGCCATCTAGTCCAGCCCCCTGCTCAACGCAGGACTCCAAGTCAGAGCATCCCTATAGAATGATTGAAAATAGGGTTGGAAGGCGCCTGCAAGACCATGTATTCCAACCCCGTCCTCAACGCAGGACTCCAAGTCAGAGCAGCCCTATAGAATCATTGGAAAGTAGGGTTGGAGGGGGCCTGCAAGGCCATCTAGTCCAGCCCCATGCTCCAGGCAGGACTCCAGGTCAGAGCATCCCTATAGAATGATCGAAAATAGGGTTGGAAGTGGCCTGCAAGACCATCTAGTCCAGCCCCCTGCTCAACGCAGGACTCCAAGTCAGAGCAGCCCTATAGAATTATCAAAAGTTAGGGTTGGAAGGCGCCTGCAGGACCATCTTCCAGCCCCCTGCTCAACGCAGGACTCCAAGTCAGAGCATCCCTATAGAATGATTGAAAATAAGGTTGGAAGGGTCCTGCAAGACCATCCAGTGCACCCCCTGCTCAACGCAGGACTCCAAGTCAGAGTATGCCTCTAGAATCATCGAAAATAGAGTTGGAAGGCGGCTGCAAGACCATCTAGGCCAGCCCCCTGCTCAATGAAGGACTCCAGGTCAGAGCATCCCTATAGAATGATGGAAAATAGGGTTGGAAGGCGCCTGCAAGACCATGTATTCCAACCCCCTGCGCAACGCAGGACTCCAAGTCAGAGCATCCCTATAGAATTATCAAAAGTTAGGGTTGGAAGTGGCCTGCAGGACCATCTTCCAGCCCCCTGCTCAACGCAGTACTCCAAGGCAGAGCATCCCTATAGAATGATTGAAAATAGGGTTGGAAGGGCCTGCAAGACCATGTATTCCAACCCCGCGCTCAACGCAGGACTCCAAGTCAGAGCAGCCCTATATAATCATTGGAAAGTAGGGTTGGGGGGGCCTGCAAGGCTATCTAGTCTAAGCCCCTGCTCCAGGCAGGACTCCAGGTCAGAGCATCCCTATAGAATCATCGAAAATAGGGTTGGAAGGCACCTGCAAGACCATGTATTCCAACCCCGTGCTCAACGCAGGACTCCAAGTCAGAGCATCCTTATCGAATCATCTGAAAGTAGGGCTGGAAGTGGCCTGCAAGGCCATCTAGTCCAACCCCCTGCTCAACGCAGGACTCCAAGTCAGAGCATCCCTATAGAATCATTTGAAAGTAGGGTTGGAAGTGGCCTGCAAGACTATCTAATCCAGCCCCCTGCTCAACGCAGGACTCCAAGTCAGAGCATCCCTATAGAATAATCAAAAAGTAGGGTTGGAAGGGGCATGCAAGACCATCTAGTCCAACCCCCTGCTCAACGCAGGACTCCAAGTCAGAGCATCCCTAAGGAATCATCTGAAAGTAGGGTTGGAAGTGGCCTGCAAGACTATATAATCCAGCCCCCTCCTCAACGTAGGACTCCAAGTCAGAGCATCCCTATAGAATCATCAAAAATAGAGTTGGAAGGAACCTGCAAGACCATCTAGTCCAACCCCTTGCTCAACGCAGGACTCCAAATCAGAGCATCCCTATAGAATGATCGAAAATAGGGTTGGAAGGCACCTGCAAGACCATGTATTCCAACCCCGTACTCAACGCAGGACTCCAAGTCAGAGCATCTTTATCGAATCATCTGAAAGTAGGGTTGGAAGAAGCCTGCAAGACCATCTAGTCCAGCCCCCTGCTCAACGCAGGACTCCAAGTCAGAGCATCCCTATAGAATTATCAAAAATTAGGGTTGGAAGGCGCCTGCAGGACCATCTTCCAGCCCCCTGCTCAACGCAGGACTCCAAGTCAGAGCATCCCTATAGAATGATTGAAAATAGGGTTGGAAGGGTCCTCCAAGACCATCCAGGGCACCCCCTGCTCAACGCAGGACTCCAAGTCAGAGCATCCCTATAGAATGATTGAAAATAGGGTTGGAAGGGTCCTCCAAGACCATCCAGGGCACCCCCTGCTCAACGCAGGACTCCAAGTCAGAGTATCCCTCTAGAATCATCGAAAATAGAGTTGGAAGGGGCCTGCAAGACCATCTAGTCCAGCCCCCTGCTCAATGCAGGACTCCAAGACAGAGCATCCCTATAGAATCATCAAAAGGTAGGGTTGGAAGGCGGCTGCAAGACCATCTAGTCCAGCCCCCTGCTCAACGCAGGACTCCAAGTCAGAGCATCCCTATAGAATCATCGAAAATAGAGTTGGAAGGGACCTGCAAGACCATCTAGTCCAACCCCCTGCTCAACGCAGGACTCCAAGTCAGAGCATCCCTATAGAATCATCTGAAAGTAGGGTTGGAAGTGGCCTGCAAGACTATCTAATCCAGCCCCCTGCTCAACGTAGGACTCCAAGTCAGAGCATCCCTATAGAAAGATCGAAAATAGAGTTGGAAGGCGCCTGCAAGGCCATCTAGTCCAGCCCCCTGCTCAACGCAGGACTCCAAGTCAGAGCATCCCTATAGAATGATTGAAAATAGGGTTGGAAGGGGCCTGCAAGACCATGTATTCCAACCCCGTGCTCAACGCAGGACTCCAAGTCAGAGCAGCCCTATAGAATCATTGGAAAGTAGGGTTGGGGGGAGCCTGCAAGGCCATCTAGTCCAAGCCCCTGCTCCAGGCAGGACTCCAGGTCAGAGCATCCCTATAGAATGATCGAAAATAGGGTTGGAAGGCGCCTGCAAGACCATGTATTCCAACCCCGTGCTCAACGCAGGACTCCAAGTCAGAGCATCCTTATCGAAACATCTGAAAGTAGGGCTGGAAGTGGCCTGCAAGGCCATCTAGTCCAACCCCCTGCTTCACGCAGGACTCCAAGTCAGAGCATCCCTATAGAATCATCTGAAAGTAGGGTTGGAAGTGGTCTGCAAGACTATGTAATCCAGCCCCCTGCTCAACGCAGGACTCCAAGTCAGAGCATCCCTATAGAATCATCAAAAGGTAGGGTTGGAAGGCGGCTGCAAGACCATCTAGTCCAGCCCCCTGCTCAGCGCAGGACTCCAAGTCAGAGCATCCCTATAGAACCATCGAAAATAGAGTTGGAAGGGACCTGCAAGACCATCTAGTCCAACCCCTTGCTCAACGCAGGACTCCAAGCCAGAGCATCCCTATAGAATGATCTAAAATAGGGGTGGAAGGGGCCTGCAAGACCATCTAGTCTAACCCCCTGCTCAATGCAGGACTCTAAGAGCATCCGTATAGAATCATCTGAAAGTACGGTTGGAAGGGGCCTGCAAGACCATCTAGTCCAACCCCTTGCTCAACGCAGGACTCCGAGTCAGAGCATCCCTATACAATGAACCAAAATAGGGTTGGAAGGGGCCGGCAAGACCATCTAGTCCAGCCCTCTGCTCAACGCAGGACTCCAAGTCATAGTTTCCCTATAGAATGATCGAAAATAGGGTTGGAAGGGGCCTGCAAGACCATCTAGTCCAACCCCCTGCTCAACGCAGGACTCCAAGTCAGAGTTTCCCTATAGAATGATCGAAAATAGGGTTGGAAGGGGCCTGCAAGACCATCTAGTCCAACCCCCTGCTCAACGCAGGACTCCAAGTCAGAGCATCCCTATAGAATGATGGAAAATAGGGTTGGAAGGGTCCTCCAAGACCATCCAGGGCACCCCCTGCTCAACGCAGGACTCCAAGTCAGAGTATCCCTCTAGAATCATCGAAAATAGAGTTGGAAGGGGCCTGCAAGACCATCTAGTCCAACCCCCTGCTCAATGCAGGACTCCAAGACAGAGCATCCCTATAGAATCATCAAAAGGTAGAGTTGGAAGGCGGCTGCAAGACCATCTAGTCCAGCCCCTTGCTCAACGTAGGACTCCAAGTCAGAGCATCCCTATAGAATCATCGAAAATAAAGTTGGAAGGGACCTGCAAGACCATCTAGTCCAACCCTCTGCTCAACGTAGGACTCCAAGTCAGAGCATCCCTATAGAATCATCTGAAAGTAGGGTTGGAAGTGGCCTGCAAGACTATCTAATCCAGCCCCCTGCTCAACGTAGGACTCCAAGTCAGAGCATCCCTATAGAAAGATCGAAAATAGAGTTGGAAGGTGCCTGCAAGGCCATCTAGTCCAGCCCCCTGCTCAACGCAGGACTCCAAGTCAGAGCATCCCTATAGAATGATTGAAAATAGGGTTGGAAGGCGCCTGCAAGACCATGTATTCCAACCCCGTCCTCAACGCAGGACTCCAAGTCAGAGCAGCCCTATAGAATCATTGGAAAGTAGGGTTGGAGGGGGCCTGCAAGGCCATCTAGTCCAGCCCCATGCTCCAGGCAGGACTCCAGGTCAGAGCATCCCTATAGAATGATCGAAAATAGGGTTGGAAGTGGCCTGCAAGACCATCTAGTCCAGCCCCCTGCTCAACGCAGGACTCCAAGTCAGAGCAGCCCTATAGAATTATCAAAAGTTAGGGTTGGAAGGCGCCTGCAGGACCATCTTCCAGCCCCCTGCTCAACGCAGGACTCCAAGTCAGAGCATCCCTATAGAATGATTGAAAATAAGGTTGGAAGGGTCCTGCAAGACCATCTAGTCCAACCCCCTGCTCAACGCAGGACTCCAAGTCAGAGCATCCCTATAGAATCATCTGAAAGTAGGGTTGGAAGTGGCCTGCAAGACTATCTAATCCAGCCCCCTGCTCAACGTAGGACTCCAAGTCAGAGCATCCCTATAGAAAGATCGAAAATAGAGTTGGAAGGCGCCTGCAAGGCCATCTAGTCCAGCCCCCTGCTCAACGCAGGACTCCAAGTCAGAGCATCCCTATAGAATGATTGAAAATAGGGTTGGAAGGGGCCTGCAAGACCATGTATTCCAACCCCGTGCTCAACGCAGGACTCCAAGTCAGAGCAGCCCTATAGAATCATTGGAAAGTAGGGTTGGGGGGAGCCTGCAAGGCCATCTAGTCCAAGCCCCTGCTCCAGGCAGGACTCCAGGTCAGAGCATCCCTATAGAATGATCGAAAATAGGGTTGGAAGGCGCCTGCAAGACCATGTATTCCAACCCCGTGCTCAACGCAGGACTCCAAGTCAGAGCATCCTTATCGAAACATCTGAAAGTAGGGCTGGAAGTGGCCTGCAAGGCCATCTAGTCCAACCCCCTGCTTCACGCAGGACTCCAAGTCAGAGCATCCCTATAGAATCATCTGAAAGTAGGGTTGGAAGTGGTCTGCAAGACTATGTAATCCAGCCCCCTGCTCAACGCAGGACTCCAAGTCAGAGCATCCCTATAGAATCATCAAAAGGTAGGGTTGGAAGGCGGCTGCAAGACCATCTAGTCCAGCCCCCTGCTCAGCGCAGGACTCCAAGTCAGAGCATCCCTATAGAACCATCGAAAATAGAGTTGGAAGGGACCTGCAAGACCATCTAGTCCAACCCCTTGCTCAACGCAGGACTCCAAGCCAGAGCATCCCTATAGAATGATCTAAAATAGGGGTGGAAGGGGCCTGCAAGACCATCTAGTCTAACCCCCTGCTCAATGCAGGACTCTAAGAGCATCCGTATAGAATCATCTGAAAGTACGGTTGGAAGGGGCCTGCAAGACCATCTAGTCCAACCCCTTGCTCAACGCAGGACTCCGAGTCAGAGCATCCCTATACAATGAACCAAAATAGGGTTGGAAGGGGCCGGCAAGACCATCTAGTCCAGCCCTCTGCTCAACGCAGGACTCCAAGTCATAGTTTCCCTATAGAATGATCGAAAATAGGGTTGGAAGGGGCCTGCAAGACCATCTAGTCCAACCCCCTGCTCAACGCAGGACTCCAAGTCAGAGTTTCCCTATAGAATGATCGAAAATAGGGTTGGAAGGGGCCTGCAAGACCATCTAGTCCAACCCCCTGCTCAACGCAGGACTCCAAGTCAGAGCATCCCTATAGAATGATGGAAAATAGGGTTGGAAGGGTCCTCCAAGACCATCCAGGGCACCCCCTGCTCAACGCAGGACTCCAAGTCAGAGTATCCCTCTAGAATCATCGAAAATAGAGTTGGAAGGGGCCTGCAAGACCATCTAGTCCAACCCCCTGCTCAATGCAGGACTCCAAGACAGAGCATCCCTATAGAATCATCAAAAGGTAGAGTTGGAAGGCGGCTGCAAGACCATCTAGTCCAGCCCCTTGCTCAACGTAGGACTCCAAGTCAGAGCATCCCTATAGAATCATCGAAAATAAAGTTGGAAGGGACCTGCAAGACCATCTAGTCCAACCCTCTGCTCAACGTAGGACTCCAAGTCAGAGCATCCCTATAGAATCATCTGAAAGTAGGGTTGGAAGTGGCCTGCAAGACTATCTAATCCAGCCCCCTGCTCAACGTAGGACTCCAAGTCAGAGCATCCCTATAGAAAGATCGAAAATAGAGTTGGAAGGTGCCTGCAAGGCCATCTAGTCCAGCCCCCTGCTCAACGCAGGACTCCAAGTCAGAGGATCCCTATAGAATGATTGAAAATAGGGTTGGAAGGCGCCTGCAAGACCATGTATTCCAACCCCGTCCTCAACGCAGGACTCCAAGTCAGAGCAGCCCTATAGAATCATTGGAAAGTAGGGTTGGAGGGGGCCTGCAAGGCCATCTAGTCCAGCCCCATGCTCCAGGCAGGACTCCAGGTCAGAGCATCCCTATAGAATGATCGAAAATAGGGTTGGAAGTGGCCTGCAAGACCATCTAGTCCAGCCCCCTGCTCAACGCAGGACTCCAAGTCAGAGCAGCCCTATAGAATTATCAAAAGTTAGGGTTGGAAGGCGCCTGCAGGACCATCTTCCAGCCCCCTGCTCAACGCAGGACTCCAAGTCAGAGCATCCCTATAGAATGATTGAAAATAAGGTTGGAAGGGTCCTGCAAGACCATCCAGTGCACCCCCTGCTCAACGCAGGACTCCAAGTCAGAGTATGCCTCTAGAATCATCGAAAATAGAGTTGGAAGGCGGCTGCAAGACCATCTAGGCCAGCCCCCTGCTCAATGAAGGACTCCAGGTCAGAGCATCCCTATAGAATGATGGAAAATAGGGTTGGAAGGCGCCTGCAAGACCATGTATTCCAACCCCCTGCGCAACGCAGGACTCCAAGTCAGAGCATCCCTATAGAATTATCAAAAGTTAGGGTTGGAAGTGGCCTGCAGGACCATCTTCCAGCCCCCTGCTCATCGCAGTACTCCAAGGCAGAGCATCCCTATAGAATGATTGAAAATAGGGTTGGAAGGGCCTGCAAGACCATGTATTCCAACCCCGCGCTCAACGCAGGACTCCAAGTCAGAGCAGCCCTATATAATCATTGGAAAGTAGGGTTGGGGGGGCCTGCAAGGCTATCTAGTCTAAGCCCCTGCTCCAGGCAGGACTCCAGGTCAGAGCATCCCTATAGAATCATCGAAAATAGGGTTGGAAGGCACCTGCAAGACCATGTATTCCAACCCCGTGCTCAACGCAGGACTCCAAGTCAGAGCATCCTTATTGAATCATCTGAAAGTAGGGCTGGAAGTGGCCTGCAAGGCCATCTAGTCCAACCCCCTGCTCAACGCAGGACTCCAAGTCAGAGCATCCCTATAGAATCATTTGAAAGTAGGGTTGGAAGTGGCCTGCAAGACTATCTAATCCAGCCCCCTGCTCAACGCAGGACTCCAAGTCAGAGCATCCCTATAGAATAATCAAAAAGTAGGGTTGGAAGGGGCATGCAAGACCATCTAGTCCAACCCCCTGCTCAACGCAGGACTCCAAGTCAGAGCATCCCTAAGGAATCATCTGAAAGTAGGGTTGGAAGTGGCCTGCAAGACTATCTAATCCAGCCCCCTCCTCAACGTAGGACTCCAAGTCAGAGCATCCCTATAGAATCATCAAAAATAGAGTTGGAAGGAACCTGCAAGACCATCTAGTCCAACCCCTTGCTCAACGCAGGACTCCAAATCAGAGCATCCCTATAGAATGATCGAAAATAGGGTTGGAAGGCACCTGCAAGACCATGTATTCCAACCCCGTACTCAACGCAGGACTCCAAGTCAGAGCATCTTTATCGAATCATCTGAAAGTAGGGTTGGAAGAAGCCTGCAAGACCATCTAGTCCAGCCCCCTGCTCAACGCAGGACTCCAAGTCAGAGCATCCCTATAGAATTATCAAAAATTAGGGTTGGAAGGCGCCTGCAGGACCATCTTCCAGCCCCCTGCTCAACGCAGGACTCCAAGTCAGAGCATCCCTATAGAATGATTGAAAATAGGGTTGGAAGGGTCCTCCAAGACCATCCAGGGCACCCCCTGCTCAACGCAGGACTCCAAGTCAGAGCATCCCTATAGAATGATTGAAAATAGGGTTGGAAGGGTCCTCCAAGACCATCCAGGGCACCCCCTGCTCAACGCAGGACTCCAAGTCAGAGTATCCCTCTAGAATCATCGAAAATAGAGTTGGAAGGGGCCTGCAAGACCATCTAGTCCAGCCCCCTGCTCAATGCAGGACTCCAAGACAGAGCATCCCTATAGAATCATCAAAAGGTAGGGTTGGAAGGCGGCTGCAAGACCATCTAGTCCAGCCCCCTGCTCAACGCAGGACTCCAAGTCAGAGCATCCCTATAGAATCATCGAAAATAGAGTTGGAAGGGACCTGCAAGACCATCTAGTCCAACCCCCTGCTCAACGCAGGACTCCAAGTCAGAGCATCCCTATAGAATCATCTGAAAGTAGGGTTGGAAGTGGCCTGCAAGACTATCTAATCCAGCCCCCTGCTCAACGTAGGACTCCAAGTCAGAGCATCCCTATAGAAAGATCGAAAATAGAGTTGGAAGGCGCCTGCAAGGCCATCTAGTCCAGCCCCCTGCTCAACGCAGGACTCCAAGTCAGAGCATCCCTATAGAATGATTGAAAATAGGGTTGGAAGGGGCCTGCAAGACCATGTATTCCAACCCCGTGCTCAACGCAGGACTCCAAGTCAGAGCAGCCCTATAGAATCATTGGAAAGTAGGGTTGGGGGGAGCCTGCAAGGCCATCTAGTCCAAGCCCCTGCTCCAGGCAGGACTCCAGGTCAGAGCATCCCTATAGAATGATCGAAAATAGGGTTGGAAGGCGCCTGCAAGACCATGTATTCCAACCCCGTGCTCAACGCAGGACTCCAAGTCAGAGCATCCTTATCGAAACATCTGAAAGTAGGGCTGGAAGTGGCCTGCAAGGCCATCTAGTCCAACCCCCTGCTTCACGCAGGACTCCAAGTCAGAGCATCCCTATAGAATCATCTGAAAGTAGGGTTGGAAGTGGTCTGCAAGACTATGTAATCCAGCCCCCTGCTCAACGCAGGACTCCAAGTCAGAGCATCCCTATAGAATCATCAAAAGGTAGGGTTGGAAGGCGGCTGCAAGACCATCTAGTCCAGCCCCCTGCTCAGCGCAGGACTCCAAGTCAGAGCATCCCTATAGAACCATCGAAAATAGAGTTGGAAGGGACCTGCAAGACCATCTAGTCCAACCCCTTGCTCAACGCAGGACTCCAAGCCAGAGCATCCCTATAGAATGATCTAAAATAGGGGTGGAAGGGGCCTGCAAGACCATCTAGTCTAACCCCCTGCTCAATGCAGGACTCTAAGAGCATCCGTATAGAATCATCTGAAAGTACGGTTGGAAGGGGCCTGCAAGACCATCTAGTCCAACCCCTTGCTCAACGCAGGACTCCGAGTCAGAGCATCCCTATACAATGAACCAAAATAGGGTTGGAAGGGGCCGGCAAGACCATCTAGTCCAGCCCTCTGCTCAACGCAGGACTCCAAGTCATAGTTTCCCTATAGAATGATCGAAAATAGGGTTGGAAGGGGCCTGCAAGACCATCTAGTCCAACCCCCTGCTCAACGCAGGACTCCAAGTCAGAGTTTCCCTATAGAATGATCGAAAATAGGGTTGGAAGGGGCCTGCAAGACCATCTAGTCCAACCCCCTGCTCAACGCAGGACTCCAAGTCAGAGCATCCCTATAGAATGATGGAAAATAGGGTTGGAAGGGTCCTCCAAGACCATCCAGGGCACCCCCTGCTCAACGCAGGACTCCAAGTCAGAGTATCCCTCTAGAATCATCGAAAATAGAGTTGGAAGGGGCCTGCAAGACCATCTAGTCCAACCCCCTGCTCAATGCAGGACTCCAAGACAGAGCATCCCTATAGAATCATCAAAAGGTAGAGTTGGAAGGCGGCTGCAAGACCATCTAGTCCAGCCCCTTGCTCAACGTAGGACTCCAAGTCAGAGCATCCCTATAGAATCATCGAAAATAAAGTTGGAAGGGACCTGCAAGACCATCTAGTCCAACCCTCTGCTCAACGTAGGACTCCAAGTCAGAGCATCCCTATAGAATCATCTGAAAGTAGGGTTGGAAGTGGCCTGCAAGACTATCTAATCCAGCCCCCTGCTCAACGTAGGACTCCAAGTCAGAGCATCCCTATAGAAAGATCGAAAATAGAGTTGGAAGGTGCCTGCAAGGCCATCTAGTCCAGCCCCCTGCTCAACGCAGGACTCCAAGTCAGAGCATCCCTATAGAATGATTGAAAATAGGGTTGGAAGGCGCCTGCAAGACCATGTATTCCAACCCCGTCCTCAACGCAGGACTCCAAGTCAGAGCAGCCCTATAGAATCATTGGAAAGTAGGGTTGGAGGGGGCCTGCAAGGCCATCTAGTCCAGCCCCATGCTCCAGGCAGGACTCCAAGTCAGAGCATCCCTATAGAATCATCAAAAATAGAGTTGAAAGGAACCTGCAAGACCATCTAGTCCAACCCCTTGCTCAACGCAGGACTCCAAGTCAGAGCATCCCTATAGAATGATTGAAAATAAGGTTGGAAGGGTCCTGCAAGACCATCCAGTGCACCCCCTGCTCAACGCAGGACTCCAAGTCAGAGTATGCCTCTAGAATCATCGAAAATAGAGTTGGAAGGCGGCTGCAAGACCATCTAGGCCAGCCCCCTGCTCAATGAAGGACTCCAGGTCAGAGCATCCCTATAGAATGATGGAAAATAGGGTTGGAAGGCGCCTGCAAGACCATGTATTCCAACCCCCTGCGCAACGCAGGACTCCAAGTCAGAGCATCCCTATAGAATTATCAAAAGTTAGGGTTGGAAGTGGCCTGCAGGACCATCTTCCAGCCCCCTGCTCAACGCAGTACTCCAAGTCAGAGCATCCCTATAGAATGATTGAAAATAGGGTTGGAAGGGCCTGCAAGACCATGTATTCCAACCCCGCGCTCAACGCAGGACTCCAAGTCAGAGCAGCCCTATATAATCATTGGAAAGTAGGGTTGGGGGGGCCTGCAAGGCTATCTAGTCGAAGCCCCTGCTCCAGGCAGGACTCCAGGTCAGAGCATCCCTATAGAATCATCGAAAATAGGGTTGGAAGGCACCTGCAAGACCATGTATTCCAACCCCGTGCTCAACGCAGGACTCCAAGTCAGAGCATCCTTATCGAATCATCTGAAAGTAGGGCTGGAAGTGGCCTGCAAGGCCATCTAGTCCAACCCCCTGCTCAACGCAGGACTCCAAGTCAGAGCATCCCTATAGAATCATTTGAAAGTAGGGTTGGAAGTGGCCTGCAAGACTATCTAATCCAGCCCCCTGCTCAACGCAGGACTCCAAGTCAGAGCATCCCTATAGAATAATCAAAAAGTAGGGTTGGAAGGGGCATGCAAGACCATCTAGTCCAACCCCCTGCTCAACGCAGGACTCCAAGTCAGAGCATCCCTAAGGAATCATCTGAAAGTAGGGTTGGAAGTGGCCTGCAAGACTATCTAATCCAGCCCCCTCCTCAACGTAGGACTCCAAGTCAGAGCATCCCTATAGAATCATCAAAAATAGAGTTGGAAGGAACCTGCAAGACCATCTAGTCCAACCCCTTGCTCAACGCAGGACTCCAAATCAGAGCATCCCTATAGAATGATCGAAAATAGGGTTGGAAGGCACCTGCAAGACCATGTATTCCAACCCCGTACTCAACGCAGGACTCCAAGTCAGAGCATCTTTATCGAATCATCTGAAAGTAGGGTTGGAAGAAGCCTGCAAGACCATCTAGTCCAGCCCCCTGCTCAACGCAGGACTCCAAGTCAGAGCATCCCTATAGAATTATCAAAAATTAGGGTTGGAAGGCGCCTGCAGGACCATCTTCCAGCCCCCTGCTCAACGCAGGACTCCAAGTCAGAGCATCCCTATAGAATGATTGAAAATAGGGTTGGAAGGGTCCTCCAAGACCATCCAGGGCACCCCCTGCTCAACGCAGGACTCCAAGTCAGAGCATCCCTATAGAATGATTGAAAATAGGGTTGGAAGGGTCCTCCAAGACCATCCAGGGCACCCCCTGCTCAACGCAGGACTCCAAGTCAGAGTATCCCTCTAGAATCATCGAAAATAGAGTTGGAAGGGGCCTGCAAGACCATCTAGTCCAGCCCCCTGCTCAATGCAGGACTCCAAGACAGAGCATCCCTATAGAATCATCAAAAGGTAGGGTTGGAAGGCGGCTGCAAGACCATCTAGTCCAGCCCCCTGCTCAACGCAGGACTCCAAGTCAGAGCATCCCTATAGAATCATCGAAAATAGAGTTGGAAGGGACCTGCAAGACCATCTAGTCCAACCCCCTGCTCAACGCAGGACTCCAAGTCAGAGCATCCCTATAGAATGATCGAAAATAGGGTTGGAAGGGGCCTGCAAGACCATCTAATCCAGCCCCCTGCTCAACGTAGGACTCCAAGTCAGAGCATCCCTATAGAAAGATCGAAAATAGAGTTGGAAGGCGCCTGCAAGGCCATCTAGTCCAGCCCCCTGCTCAACGCAGGACTCCAGGTCAGAGCATCCCTATAGAATGATCGAAAATAGGGTTGGAAGTGGACTGCAAGACCATATAGTCCAGCCCCCTTCTCAACGCAGGACTCCAAGTCAGAGCATCCCTATAGAATTATCAAAAGTTAGGGTTGGAAGGCGCCTGCAGGACCATCTTCCAGCCCCCTGCTCAACGCAGGACTCCAAGTCAGAGCATCCCTATAGAATCATGGATAATAGGGTTGGAAGGCGCCTGCAAGACGATGTATTCCAACCCCCTGCTCAACGCAGGACTCCAAGTCAGAGCATGCCTATAGAATTATCAAAAGTTAGGGTTGGGAGGGGCCTGCAGGACCATCTTCCAGCCCCCTGCTCAACGCAGTACTCCAAGTCAGAGCATCCCTATAGAATGATTGAAAATAGGGTTGGAAGGGGCCTGCAAGACCATGTATTCCAACCCCGTGCTCAACGCAGGACTCCAAGTCAGAGCAGCCCTATAGAATCATTGGAAAGTAGGGTTGGGGGGAGCCTGCAAGGCCATCTAGTCCAAGCCCCTGCTCCAGGCAGGACTCCAGGTCAGAGCATCCCTATAGAATGATCGAAAATAGGGTTGGAAGGCGCCTGCAAGACCATGTATTCCAACCCCGTGCTCAACGCAGGACTCCAAGTCAGAGCATCCTTATCGAAACATCTGAAAGTAGGGCTGGAAGTGGCCTGCAAGGCCATCTAGTCCAACCCCCTGCTTCACGCAGGACTCCAAGTCAGAGCATCCCTATAGAATCATCTGAAAGTAGGGTTGGAAGTGGTCTGCAAGACTATGTAATCCAGCCCCCTGCTCAACGCAGGACTCCAAGTCAGAGCATCCCTATAGAATCATCAAAAGGTAGGTTTGGAAGGCGGCTGCAAGACCATCTAGTCCAGCCCCCTGCTCAGCGCAGGACTCCAAGTCAGAGCATCCCTATAGAACCATCGAAAATAGAGTTGGAAGGGACCTGCAAGACCATCTAGTCCAACCCCTTGCTCAACGCAGGACTCCAAGCCAGAGCATCCCTATAGAATGATCTAAAATAGGGGTGGAAGGGGCCTGCAAGACCATCTAGTCTAACCCCCTGCTCAATGCAGGACTCTAAGAGCATCCGTATAGAATCATCTGAAAGTACGGTTGGAAGGGGCCTGCAAGACCATCTAGTCCAACCCCTTGCTCAACGCAGGACTCCGAGTCAGAGCATCCCTATACAATGAACCAAAATAGGGTTGGAAGGGGCCGGCAAGACCATCTAGTCCAGCCCTCTGCTCAACGCAGGACTCCAAGTCATAGTTTCCCTATAGAATGATCGAAAATAGGGTTGGAAGGGGCCTGCAAGACCATCTAGTCCAACCCCCTGCTCAACGCAGGACTCCAAGTCAGAGTTTCCCTATAGAATGATCGAAAATAGGGTTGGAAGGGGCCTGCAAGACCATCTAGTCCAACCCCCTGCTCAACGCAGGACTCCAAGTCAGAGCATCCCTATAGAATGATGGAAAATAGGGTTGGAAGGGTCCTCCAAGACCATCCAGGGCACCCCCTGCTCAACGCAGGACTCCAAGTCAGAGTATCCGTCTAGAATCATCGAAAATAGAGTTGGAAGGGGCCTGCAAGACCATCTAGTCCAACCCCCTGCTCAATGCAGGACTCCAAGACAGAGCATCCCTATAGAATCATCAAAAGGTAGAGTTGGAAGGCGGCTGCAAGACCATCTAGTCCAGCCCCTTGCTCAACGTAGGACTCCAAGTCAGAGCATCCCTATAGAATCATCGAAAATAAAGTTGGAAGGGACCTGCAAGACCATCTAGTCCAACCCTCTGCTCAACGTAGGACTCCAAGTCAGAGCATCCCTATAGAATCATCTGAAAGTAGGGTTGGAAGTGGCCTGCAAGACTATCTAATCCAGCCCCCTGCTCAACGTAGGACTCCAAGTCAGAGCATCCCTATAGAAAGATCGAAAATAGAGTTGGAAGGTGCCTGCAAGGCCATCTAGTCCAGCCCCCTGCTCAACGCAGGACTCCAAATCAGAGCATCCCTATAGAATGATTGAAAATAGGGTTGGAAGGCGCCTGCAAGACCATGTATTCCAACCCCGTCCTCAACGCAGGACTCCAAGTCAGAGCAGCCCTATAGAATCATTGGAAAGTAGGGTTGGAGGGGGCCTGCAAGGCCATCTAGTCCAGCCCCATGCTCCAGGCAGGACTCCAGGTCAGAGCATCCCTATAGAATGATCGAAAATAGGGTTGGAAGTGGCCTGCAAGACCATCTAGTCCAGCCCCCTGCTCAACGCAGGACTCCAAGTCAGAGCAGCCCTATAGAATTATCAAAAGTTAGGGTTGGAAGGCGCCTGCAGGACCATCTTCCAGCCCCCTGCTCAACGCAGGACTCCAAGTCAGAGCATCCCTATAGAATGATTGAAAATAAGGTTGGAAGGGTCCTGCAAGACCATCCAGTGCACCCCCTGCTCAACGCAGGACTCCAAGTCAGAGTATGCCTCTAGAATCATCGAAAATAGAGTTGGAAGGCGGCTGCAAGACCATCTAGGCCAGCCCCCTGCTCAATGAAGGACTCCAGGTCAGAGCATCCCTATAGAATGATGGAAAATAGGGTTGGAAGGCGCCTGCAAGACCATGTATTCCAACCCCCTGCGCAACGCAGGACTCCAAGTCAGAGCATCCCTATAGAATTATCAAAAGTTAGGGTTGGAAGTGGCCTGCAGGACCATCTTCCAGCCCCCTGCTCAACGCAGTACTCCAAGTCAGAGCATCCCTATAGAATGATTGAAAATAGGGTTGGAAGGGCCTGCAAGACCATGTATTCCAACCCCGCGCTCAACGCAGGACTCCAAGTCAGAGCAGCCCTATATAATCATTGGAAAGTAGGGTTGGGGGGGCCTGCAAGGCTATCTAGTCTAAGCCCCTGCTCCAGGCAGGACTCCAGGTCAGAGCATCCCTATAGAATCATCGAAAATAGGGTTGGAAGGCACCTGCAAGACCATGTATTCCAACCCCGTGCTCAACGCAGGACTCCAAGTCAGAGCATCCTTATCGAATCATCTGAAAGTAGGGCTGGAAGTGGCCTGCAAGGCCATCTAGTCCAACCCCCTGCTCAACGCAGGACTCCAAGTCAGAGCATCCCTATAGAATCATTTGAAAGTAGGGTTGGAAGTGGCCTGCAAGACTATCTAATCCAGCCCCCTGCTCAACGCAGGACTCCAAGTCAGAGCATCCCTATAGAATAATCAAAAAGTAGGGTTGGAAGGGGCATGCAAGACCATCTAGTCCAACCCCCTGCTCAACGCAGGACTCCAAGTCAGAGCATCCCTAAGGAATCATCTGAAAGTAGGGTTGGAAGTGGCCTGCAAGACTATCTAATCCAGCCCCCTCCTCAACGTAGGACTCCAAGTCAGAGCATCCCTATAGAATCATCAAAAATAGAGTTGGAAGGAACCTGCAAGACCATCTAGTCCAACCCCTTGCTCAACGCAGGACTCCAAATCAGAGCATCCCTATAGAATGATCGAAAATAGGGTTGGAAGGCACCTGCAAGACCATGTATTCCAACCCCGTACTCAACGCAGGACTCCAAGTCAGAGCATCTTTATCGAATCATCTGAAAGTAGGATTGGAAGAAGCCTGCAAGACCATCTAGTCCAGCCCCCTGCTCAACGCAGGACTCCAAGTCAGAGCATCCCTATAGAATTATCAAAAATTAGGGTTGGAAGGCGCCTGCAGGACCATCTTCCAGCCCCCTGCTCAACGCAGGACTCCAAGTCAGAGCATCCCTATAGAATGATTGAAAATAGGGTTGGAAGGGTCCTCCAAGACCATCCAGGGCACCCCCTGCTCAACGCAGGACTCCAAGTCAGAGCATCCCTATAGAATGATTGAAAATAGGGTTGGAAGGGTCCTCCAAGACCATCCAGGGCACCCCCTGCTCAACGCAGGACTCCAAGTCAGAGTATCCCTCTAGAATCATCGAAAATAGAGTTGGAAGGGGCCTGCAAGACCATCTAGTCCAGCCCCCTGCTCAATGCAGGACTCCAAGACAGAGCATCCCTATAGAATCATCAAAAGGTAGGGTTGGAAGGCGGCTGCAAGACCATCTAGTCCAGCCCCCTGCTCAACGCAGGACTCCAAGTCAGAGCATCCCTATAGAATCATCGAAAATAGAGTTGGAAGGGACCTGCAAGACCATCTAGTCCAACCCCCTGCTCAACGCAGGACTCCAAGTCAGAGCATCCCTATAGAATCATCTGAAAGTAGGGTTGGAAGTGGCCTGCAAGACTATCTAATCCAGCCCCCTGCTCAACGTAGGACTCCAAGTCAGAGCATCCCTATAGAAAGATCGAAAATAGAGTTGGAAGGCGCCTGCAAGGCCATCTAGTCCAGCCCCCTGCTCAACGCAGGACTCCAAGTCAGAGCATCCCTATAGAATGATCGAAAATAGGGTTGGAAGGGGCCTGCAAGACCATGTATTCCAACCCCGTGCTCAACGCAGGACTCCAAGTCAGAGCAGCCCTATAGAATCATTGGAAAGTAGGGTTGGGGGGAGCCTGCAAGGCCATCTAGTCCAAGCCCCTGCTCCAGGCAGGACTCCAGGTCAGAGCATCCCTATAGAATGATCGAAAATAGGGTTGGAAGGCGCCTGCAAGACCATGTATTCCAACCCCGTGCTCAACGCAGGACTCCAAGTCAGAGCATCCTTATCGAAACATCTGAAAGTAGGGCTGGAAGTGGCCTGCAAGGCCATCTAGTCCAACCCCCTGCTTCACGCAGGACTCCAAGTCAGAGCATCCCTATAGAATCATCTGAAAGTAGGGTTGGAAGTGGTCTGCAAGACTATGTAATCCAGCCCCCTGCTCAACGCAGGACTCCAAGTCAGAGCATCCCTATAGAATCATCAAAAGGTAGGGTTGGAAGGCGGCTGCAAGACCATCTAGTCCAGCCCCCTGCTCAGCGCAGGACTCCAAGTCAGAGCATCCCTATAGAATGATCTAAAATAGGGGTGGAAGGGGCCTGCAAGACCATCTAGTCTAACCCCCTGCTCAATGCAGGACTCTAAGAGCATCCGTATAGAATCATCTGAAAGTACGGTTGGAAGGGGCCTGCAAGACCATCTAGTCCAACCCCTTGCTCAACGCAGGACTCCGAGTCAGAGCATCCCTATACAATGAACCAAAATAGGGTTGGAAGGGGCCGGCAAGACCATCTAGTCCAGCCCTCTGCTCAACGCAGGACTCCAAGTCATAGTTTCCCTATAGAATGATCGAAAATAGGGTTGGAAGGGGCCTGCAAGACCATCTAGTCCAACCCCCTGCTCAACGCAGGACTCCAAGTCAGAGTTTCCCTATAGAATGATCGAAAATAGGGTTGGAAGGGGCCTGCAAGACCATCTAGTCCAACCCCCTGCTCAACGCAGGACTCCAAGTCAGAGCATCCCTATAGAATGATGGAAAATAGGGTTGGAAGGGTCCTCCAAGACCATCCAGGGCACCCCCTGCTCAACGCAGGACTCCAAGTCAGAGTATCCCTCTAGAATCATCGAAAATAGAGTTGGAAGGGGCCTGCAAGACCATCTAGTCCAACCCCCTGCTCAATGCAGGACTCCAAGACAGAGCATCCCTATAGAATCATCAAAAGGTAGAGTTGGAAGGCGGCTGCAAGACCATCTAGTCCAGCCCCTTGCTCAACGTAGGACTCCAAGTCAGAGCATCCCTATAGAATCATCGAAAATAGAGTTGGAAGGGACCTGCAAGACCATCTAGTCCAACCCTCTGCTCAACGCAGGACTCCAAGTCAGAGCATCCCTATAGAATCATCTGAAAGTAGGGTTGGAAGTGGCCTGCAAGACCATCTAATCCAGCCCCCTGCTCAACGTAGGACTCCAAGTCAGAGCATCCCTATAGAAAGATCGAAAATAGAGTTGGAAGGTGCCTGCAAGGCCATCTAGTCCAGCCCCCTGCTCAACGCAGGAGTCCAAGTCAGAGCATCCCTATAGAATGATTGAAAATAGGGTTGGAAGGCGCCTGCAAGACCATGTATTCCAACCCCGTCCTCAACGCAGGACTCCAAGTCAGAGCAGCCCTATAGAATCATTGGAAAGTAGGGTTGGAGGGGGCCTGCAAGGCCATCTAGTCCAGCCCCATGCTCCAGGCAGGACTCCAGGTCAGAGCATCCCTATAGAATGATCTAAAATAGGGTTGGAAGTGGCCTGCAAGACCATCTAGTCCAGCCCCCTGCTCAACGCAGGACTCCAAGTCAGAGCATCCCTATAGAATTATCAAAAGTTAGGGTTGGAAGGCACCTGCAGGACCATCTTCCAGCCCCCTGCTCAACGCATGACTCCAAGTCAGAGCATCACTATAGAATGATTGAAAATAGGGTTGGAAGGGTCCTGCAAGACCATCCAGTGCACCCCCTGCTCAACGCAGGACTCCAAGTCAGAGTATCCCTCTAGAATCATCGAAAATAGAGTTGGAAGGCGGCTGCAAGACCATCTAGGCCAGCCCCCTGCTCAATGAAGGACTCCAGGTCAGAGCATCCCTATAGAATGATGGAAAATAGGGTTGGAAGGCGCCTGCAAGACCATGTATTCCAACCCCCTGCGCAACGCAGGACTCCAAGTCAGAGCATCCCTATAGAATTATCAAAAGTTAGGGTTGGAAGTGGCCTGCAGGACCATCTTCCAGCCCCCTGCTCAACGCAGTACTCCAAGTCAGAGCATCCCTATAGAATGATTGAAAATAGGGTTGGAAGGGCCTGCAAGACCATGTATTCCAACCCCACGCTCAACGCAGGACTCCAAGTCAGAGCAGCCCTATATAATCATTGGAAAGTAGGGTTGGGGGGGCCTGCAAGGCTATCTAGTCTAAGCCCCTGCTCCAGGCAGGACTCCAGGTCAGAGCATCCCTATAGAATGATCGAAAATAGGGTTGGAAGGCACCTGCAAGACCATGTATTCCAACCCCGTGCTCAACGCAGGACTCCAAGTCAGAGCATCCTTATCGAATCATCTGAAAGTAGGGCTGGAAGTGGCCTGCAAGGCCATCTAGTCCAACCCCCTGCTCAACGCAGGACTCCAAGTCAGAGCATCCCTATAGAATCATTTGAAAGTAGGGTTGGAAGTGGCCTGCAAGACTATCTAATCCAGCCCCCTGCTCAACGCAGGACTCCAAGTCAGAGCATCCCTATAGAATAATCAAAAAGTAGGGTTGGAAGTGGCCTGCAAGACTATCTAATCCAGCCCCCTCCTCAACGTAGGACTCCAAGTCAGAGCATCCCTATAGAATCATCAAAAATAGAGTTGGAAGGAACCTGCAAGACCATCTAGTCCAACCCCTTGCTCAACGCAGGACTCCAAATCAGAGCATCCCTATAGAATGATCGAAAATAGGGTTGGAAGGCGCCTGCAAGACCATGTATTCCAACCCCGTGCTCAACGCAGGACTCCAAGTCAGAGCATCCTTATCGAATCATCTGAAAGTAGGGTTGGAAGAAGCCTGCAAGACCATCTAGTCCAGCCCCCTGCTCAACGCAGGACTCCAAGTCAGAGCATCCCTATAGAATTATCAAAAATTAGGGTTGGAAGGCGCCTGCAGGACCATCTTCCAGCCCCCTGCTCAACGCAGGACTCCAAGTCAGAGCATCCCTATAGAATGATTGAAAATAGGGTTGGAAGGGTCCTCCAAGACCATCCAGGGCACCCCCTGCTCAACGCAGGACTCCAAGTCAGAGCATCCCTATAGAATGATTGAAAATAGGGTTGGAAGGGTCCTCCAAGACCATCCAGGGCACCCCCTGCTCAACGCAGGACTCCAAGTCAGAGTATCCCTCTAGAATCATCGAAAATAGAGTTGGAAGGGGCCTGCAAGACCATCTAGTCCAGCCCCCTGCTCAATGCAGGACTCCAAGACAGAGCATCCCTATAGAATCATCAAAAGGGAGGGTTGGAAGGCGGCTGCAAGACCATCTAGTCCAGCCCCCTGCTCAACGCAGGACTCCAAGTCAGAGCATCCCTATAGAATCATCGAAAATAGAGTTGGAAGGGACCTGCAAGACCATCTAGTCCAACCCCCTGCTCAACGCAGGACTCCAAGTCAGAGCATCCCTATAGAATCATCTGAAAGTAGGGTTGGAAGTGGCCTGCAAGACTATCTAATCCAGCCCCCTGCTCAACGTAGGACTCCAAGTCAGAGCATCCCTATAGAAAGATCGAAAATAGAGTTGGAAGGCGCCTGCAAGGCCATCTAGTCCAGCCCCCTGCTCAACGCAGGACTCCAAGTCAGAGCATCCCTATAGAATGATCGAAAATAGGGTTGGAAGGCGCCTGCAAGACCATGTATTCCAACCCCGTGCTCAACGCAGGACTCCAAGTCAGAGCATCCTTATCGAAACATCTGAAAGTAGGGTTGGAAGTGGTCTGCAAGACCATCTAGTCCAGCCCCCTGCTCAACGCAGGACTCCAAGTCAGAGCATCCCTATAGAATCATCAAAAGGTAGGGTTGGAAGGCGGCTGCAAGACCATCTAGTCCAGCCCCCTGCTCAGCGCAGGACTCCAAGTCAGAGCATCCCTATAGAACCATCGAAAATAGAGTTGGAAGGGACCTGCAAGACCATCTAGTCCAACCCCTTGCTCAACGCAGGACTCCAAGCCAGAGCATCCCTATAGAATGATCTAAAATAGGGGTGGAAGGGGCCTGCAAGACCATCTAGTCCAACCCCTTGCTCAACGCAGGACTCCGAGTCAGAGCATCCCTATACAATGAACCAAAATAGGGTTGGAAGGGGCCGGCAAGACCATCTAGTCCAGCCCTCTGCTCAACGCAGGACTCCAAGTCATAGTTTCCCTATAGAATGATCGAAAATAGGGTTGGAAGGCGCCTGCAAGACCATGTATTCCAACCCCGTCCTCAACGCAGGACTCCAAGTCAGAGCAGCCCTATAGAATCATTGGAAAGTAGGGTTGGAGGGGGCCTGCAAGGCCATCTAGTCCAGCCCCCTGCTCCAGGCAGGACTCCAGGTCAGAGCATCCCTATAGAATGATCGAAAATAGGGTTGGAAGTGGCCTGCAAGACCATCTAGTCCAGCCCCCTTCTCAACGCAGGACTCCAAGTCAGAGCATCCCTATAGAATTATCAAAAGTTAGGGTTGGAAGGCGCCTGCAGGACCATCTTCCAGCCCCCTGCTCAACGCAGGACTCCAAGTCAGAGCATCCATATAGAATCATGGATAATAGGGTTGGAAGGCGCCTGCAAGACGATGTATTCCAACCCCCTGCTCAACGCAGGACTCCAAGTCAGAGCATGCCTATAGAATTATCAAAAGTTAGGGTTGGGAGGGGCCTGCAGGACCATCTTCCAGCCCCCTGCTCAACGCAGTACTCCAAGTCAGAGCATCCCTATAGAATGATTGAAAATAGGGTTGGAAGGGGCCTGCAAGACCATGTATTCCAACCCCGTGCTCAACGCAGGACTCCAAGTCAGAGCAGCCCTATAGAATCATTGGAAAGTAGGGTTGGGGGGAGCCTGCAAGGCCATCTAGTCCAAGCCCCTGCTCCAGGCAGGACTCCAGGTCAGAGCATCCCTATAGAATGATCGAAAATAGGGTTGGAAGGCGCCTGCAAGACCATGTATTCCAACCCCGTGCTCAACGCAGGACTCCAAGTCAGAGCATCCTTATCGAAACATCTGAAAGTAGGGCTGGAAGTGGCCTGCAAGGCCATCTAGTCCAGCCCCCTGCTCAACGCAGGACTCCAAGTCAGAGCATCCCTATAGAATCATCAAAAGGTAGGGTTGGAAGGCGGCTGCAAGACCATCTAGTCCAGCCCCCTGCTCAGCGCAGGACTCCAAGTCAGAGCATCCCTATAGAACCATCGAAAATAGAGTTGGAAGGGACCTGCAAGACCATCTAGTCCAACCCCTTGCTCAACGCAGGACTCCAAGCCAGAGCATCCCTATAGAATGATCTAAAATAGGGGTGGAAGGGGCCTGCAAGACCATCTAGTCTAACCCCCTGCTCAATGCAGGACTCTAAGAGCATCCGTATAGAATCATCTGAAAGTACGGTTGGAAGGGGCCTGCAAGACCATCTAGTCCAACCCCTTGCTCAACGCAGGACTCCGAGTCAGAGCATCCCTATACAATGAACCAAAATAGGGTTGGAAGGGGCCGGCAAGACCATCTAGTCCAGCCCTCTGCTCAACGCAGGACTCCAAGTCATAGTTTCCCTATAGAATGATCGAAAATAGGGTTGGAAGGGGCCTGCAAGACCATCTAGTCCAACCCCCTGCTCAACGCAGGACTCCAAGTCAGAGTTTCCCTATAGAATGATCGAAAATAGGGTTGGAAGGGGCCTGCAAGACCATCTAGTCCAACCCCCTGCTCAACGCAGGACTCCAAGTCAGAGCATCCCTATAGAATGATGGAAAATAGGGTTGGAAGGGTCCTCCAAGACCATCCAGGGCACCCCCTGCTCAACGCAGGACTCCAAGTCAGAGTATCCCTCTAGAATCATCGAAAATAGAGTTGGAAGGGGCCTGCAAGACCATCTAGTCCAACCCCCTGCTCAATGCAGGACTCCAAGACAGAGCATCCCTATAGAATCATCAAAAGGTAGAGTTGGAAGGCGGCTGCAAGACCATCTAGTCCAGCCCCTTGCTCAACGTAGGACTCCAAGTCAGAGCATCCCTATAGAATCATCGAAAATAAAGTTGGAAGGGACCTGCAAGACCATCTAGTCCAACCCTCTGCTCAACGCAGGACTCCAAGTCAGAGCATCCCTATAGAATCATCTGAAAGTAGGGTTGGAAGTGGCCTGCAAGACTATCTAATCCAGCCCCCTGCTCAACGTAGGACTCCAAGTCAGAGCATCCCTATAGAAAGATCGAAAATAGAGTTGGAAGGTGCCTGCAAGGCCATCTAGTCCAGCCCCCTGCTCAACGCAGGACTCCAAGTCAGAGCATCCCTATAGAATGATTGAAAATAGGGTTGGAAGGCGCCTGCAAGACCATGTATTCCAACCCCGTCCTCAACGCAGGACTCCAAGTCAGAGCAGCCCTATAGAATCATTGGAAAGTAGGGTTGGAGGGGGCCTGCAAGGCCATCTAGTCCAGCCCCATGCTCCAGGCAGGACTCCAGGTCAGAGCATCCCTATAGAATGATCGAAAATAGGGTTGGAAGTGGCCTGCAAGACCATCTAGTCCAGCCCCCTGCTCAACGCAGGACTCCAAGTCAGAGCATCCCTATAGAATTATCAAAAGTTAGGGTTGGAAGGCGCCTGCAGGACCATCTTCCAGCCCCCTGCTCAACGCAGGACTCCAAGTCAGAGCATCCCTATAGAATGATTGAAAATAAGGTTGGAAGGGTCCTGCAAGACCATCCAGTGCACCCCCTGCTCAACGCAGGACTCCAAGTCAGAGTATGCCTCTAGAATCATCGAAAATAGAGTTGGAAGGCGGCTGCAAGACCATCTAGGCCAGCCCCCTGCTCAATGAAGGACTCCAGGTCAGAGCATCCCTATAGAATGATGGAAAATAGGGTTGGAAGGCGCCTGCAAGACCATGTATTCCAACCCCCTGCGCAACGCAGGACTCCAAGTCAGAGCATCCCTATAGAATTATCAAAAGTTAGGGTTGGAAGTGGCCTGCAGGACCATCTTCCATCCCCCTGCTCAACGCAGTACTCCAAGTCAGAGCATCCCTATAGAATGATTGAAAATAGGGTTGGAAGGGCCTGCAAGACCATGTATTCCAACCCCGCGCTCAACGCAGGACTCCAAGTCAGAGCAGCCCTATATAAACATTGGAAAGTAGGGTTGGGGGGGCCTGCAAGGCTATCTAGTCTAAGCCCCTGCTCCAGGCAGGACTCCAGGTCAGAGCATCCCTATAGAATGATCGAAAATAGGGTTGGAAGGCACCTGCAAGACCATGTATTCCAACCCCGTGCTCAACGCAGGACTCCACGTCAGAGCATCCTTATCGAATCATCTGAAAGTAGGGCTGGAAGTGGCCTGCAAGGCCATCTAGTCCAACCCCCTGCTCAACGCAGGACTCCAAGTCAGAGCATCCCTATAGAATCATTTGAAAGTAGGGTTGGAAGTGGCCTGCAAGACTATCTAATCCAGCCCCCTGCTCAACGCAGGACTCCAAGTCAGAGCATCCCTATAGAATAATCAAAAAGTAGGGTTGGAAGTGGCCTGCAAGACTATCTAATCCAGCCCCCTCCTCAACGTAGGACTCCAAGTCAGAGCATCCCTATAGAATCATCAAAAATAGATTTGGAAGGAACCTGCAAGACCATCTAGTCCAACCCCTTGCTCAACGCAGGACTCCAAATCAGAGCATCCCTATAGAATGATCGAAAATAGGGTTGGAAGGCGCCTGCAAGACCATGTATTCCAACCCCGTGCTCAACGCAGGACTCCAAGTCAGAGCATCCTTATCGAATCATCTGAAAGTAGGGTTGGAAGAAGCCTGCAAGACCATCTAGTCCAGCCCCCTGCTCAACGCAGGACTCCAAGTCAGAGCATCCCTATAGAATTATCAAAAATTAGGGTTGGAAGGCGCCTGCAGGACCATCTTCCAGCCCCCTGCTCAACGCAGGACTCCAAGTCAGAGCATCCCTATAGAATGATTGAAAATAGGGTTGGAAGGGTCCTCCAAGACCTTCCAGGGCACCCCCTGCTCAACGCAGGACTCCAAGTCAGAGCATCCCTATAGAATGATTGAAAATAGGGTTGGAAGGGTCCTCCAAGACCATCCAGGGCACCCCCTGCTCAACGCAGGACTCCAAGTCAGAGTATCCCTCTAGAATCATCGAAAATAGAGTTGGAAGGGGCCTGCAAGACCATCTAGTCCAGCCCCCTGCTCAATGCAGGACTCCAAGACAGAGCATCCCTATAGAATCATCAAAAGGTAGGGTTGGAAGGCGGCTGCAAGACCATCTAGTCCAGCCCCCTGCTCAACGCAGGACTCCAAGTCAGAGCATCCCTATAGAATCATCGAAAATAGAGTTGGAAGGGACCTGCAAGACCATCTAGTCCAACCCCCTGCTCAACGCAGGACTCCAAGTCAGAGCATCCCTATAGAATCATCTGAAAGTAGGGTTGGAAGTGGCCTGCAAGACTATCTAATCCAGCCCCCTGCTCAACGTAGGACTCCAAGTCAGAGCATCCCTATAGAAAGATCGAAAATAGAGTTGGAAGGCGCCTGCAAGGCCATCTAGTCCAGCCCCCTGCTCAACGCAGGACTCCAAGTCAGAGCATCCCTATAGAATGATCGAAAATAGGGTTGGAAGGCGCCTGCAAGACCATGTATTCCAACCCCGTGCTCAACGCAGGACTCCAAGTCAGAGCATCCTTATCGAAACATCTGAAAGTAGGGTTGGAAGTGGTCTGCAAGACCATCTAGTCCAGCCCCCTGCTCAACGCAGGACTCCAAGTCAGAGCATCCCTATAGAATCATCAAAAGGTAGGGTTGGAAGGCGGCTGCAAGACCATCTAGTCCAGCCCCCTGCTCAGCGCAGGACTCCAAGTCAGAGCATCCCTATAGAACCATCGAAAATAGAGTTGGAAGGGATCTGCAAGACCATCTAGTCCAACCCCTTGCTCAACGCAGGACTCCAAGCCAGAGCATCCCTATAGAATGATCTAAAATAGGGGTGGAAGGGGCCTGCAAGACCATCTAGTCCAACCCCTTGCTCAACGCAGGACTCCGAGTCAGAGCATCCCTATACAATGAACCAAAATAGGGTTGGAAGGGGCCGGCAAGACCATCTAGTCCAGCCCTCTGCTCAACGCAGGACTCCAAGTCATAGTTTCCCTATAGAATGATAGAAAATAGGGTTGGAAGGGGCCTGCAAGACCATCTAGTCCAACCCCCTGCTCAACGCAGGACTCCAAGTCAGAGTTTCCCTATAGAATGATCGAAAATAGGGTTGGAAGGGGCCTGCAAGACCATCTAGTCCAACCCCCTGCTCAACGCAGGACTCCAAGTCAGAGCATCCCTATAGAATGATGGAAAATAGGGTTGGAAGGGTCCTCCAAGACCATCCAGGGCACCCCCTGCTCAACGCAGGACTCCAAGTCAGAGTATCCCTCTAGAATCATCGTAAATAGAGTTGGAAGGGGCCTGCAAGACCATCTAGTCCAACCCCCTGCTCAATGCAGGACTTCAAGACAGAGCATCCCTATAGAATCATCAAAAGGTAGAGTTGGAAGGTGGCTGCAAGACCATCTAGTCCAGCCCCTTGCTTAACGTAGGACTCCAAGTCAGAGCATCCCTATAGAATCATCGAAAATAGAGTTGGAAGGGACCTGCAAGACCATCTAGTCCAACCCTCTGCTCAACGCAGGACTCCAAGTCAGAGCATCCCTATAGAATCATCTGAAAGTAGGGTTGGAAGTGGCCTGCAAGACTATCTAATCCAGCCCCCTGCTCAACGTAGGACTCCAAGTCAGAGCATCCCTATAGAAAGATCGAAAATAGAGTTGGAAGGTGCCTGCAAGGCCATCTAGTCCAGCCCCCTGCTCAACGCAGGACTCCAAGTCAGAGCATCCCTATAGAATGATTGAAAATAGGGTTGGAAGGCGCCTGCAAGACCATGTATTCCAACCCCGTCCTCAACGCAGGACCCCAAGTCAGAGCATTCCTATAGAATCATTGGAAAGTAGGGTTGGAGGGTGCCTGCAAGGCCATCTAGTCCAGCCCCATGCTCCAGGCAGGACTCCAGGTCAGAGCATCCCTATAGAATGATCGAAAATAGGGTTGGAAGTGGCCTGCAAGACCATCTAGTCCAGCCCCCTGCTCAACGCAGGACTCCAAGTCAGAGCATCCCTATAGAATTATCAAAAGTTAGGGTTGGAAGGCGCCTGCAGGACCATCTTCCAGCCCCCTGCTCAACGCAGGACTCCAAGTCAGAGCATCCCTGTAGAATGACTGAAAATAGGGTTGGAAGGGTCCTGCAAGACCATCCAGTGCACCCCCTGCTCAACGCAGGACTCCAAGTCAGAGTATGCCTCTAGAATCATCGAAAATAGAGTTGGAAGGCGGCTGCAAGACCATCTAGGCCAGCCCCCTGCTCAATGAAGGACTCCAGGTCAGAGCATCCCTATAGAATGATGGAAAATAGGGTTGGAAGGCGCCTGCAAGACCATGTATTCCAACCCCCTGCGCAACGCAGGACTCCAAGTCAGAGCATCCCTATAGAATTATCAAAAGTTAGGGTTGGAAGTGGCCTGCAGGACCATCTTCCAGCCCCCTGCTCAATGCAGTACTCCAAGTCAGAGCATCCCTATAGAATGATTGAAAATAGGGTTGGAAGGGCCTGCAAGACCATGTATTCCAACCCCGCGCTCAACGCAGGACTCCAAGTCAGAGCAGCCCTATATAATCATTGGAAAGTAGGGTTGGGGGGGCCTGCAAGGCTATCTAGTCTAAGCCCCTGCTCCAGGCAGGACTCCAGGTCAGAGCATCCCTATAGAATGATCGAAAATAGGGTTGGAAGGCACCTGCAAGACCATGTATTCCAACCCCGTGCTCAACGCAGGACTCCAAGTCAGAGCATCCTTATCGAATCATCTGAAAGTAGGGCTGGAAGTGGCCTGCAAGGCCATCTAGTCCAACCCCCTGCTCAACGCAGGACTCCAAGTCAGAGCATCCCTATAGAATCATTTGAAAGTAGGGTTGGAAGTGGCCTGCAAGACTATCTAATCCAGCCCCCTGCTCAACGCAGGACTCCAAGTCAGAGCATCCCTATAGAATAATCAAAAAGTAGGGTTGGAAGGGGCATGCAAGACCATCTAGTCCAACCCCCTGCTCAACGCAGGACTCCAAGTCAGAGCATCCCTAAGGAATCATCTGAAAGTAGGGTTGGAAGTGGCCTGCAAGACTATCTAATCCAGCCCCCTCCTCAACGTAGGACTCCAAGTCAGAGCATCCCTATAGAATCATCAAAAATAGAGTTGGAAGGAACCTGCAAGACCATCTAGTCCAACCCCTTGCTCAACGCAGGACTCCAAATCAGAGCAACCCTATAGAATGATCGAAAATAGGGTTGGAAGGCGCCTGCAAGACCATGTATTCCAACCCCGTGCTCAACGCAGGACTCCAAGTCAGAGCATCCTTATCGAATCATCTGAAAGTAGTGTTGGAAGAAGCCTGCAAGACCATCTAGTCCAGCCCCCTGCTCAACGCAGGACTCCAAGTCAGAGCATCCCTATAGAATTATCAAAAATTAGGATTGGAAGGCGCCTGCAGGACCATCTTCCAGCCCCCTGCTCAACGCAGGACTCCAAGTCAGAGCATCCCTATAGAATGATTGAAAATAGGGTTGGAAGGGTCCTCCAAGACCATCCAGGGCACCCCCTGCTCAACGCAGGACTCCAAGTCAGAGCATCCCTATAGAATGATTGAAAATAGGGTTGGAAGGGTCCTCCAAGACCATCCAGGGCACCCCCTGCTCAACGCAGGACTCCAAGTCAGAGTATCCCTCTAGAATCATCGAAAATAGAGTTGGAAGGGGCCTGCAAGACCATCTAGTCCAGCCCCCTGCTCAATGCAGGACTCCAAGACAGAGCATCCCTATAGAATCATCAAAAGGTAGGGTTGGAAGGCGGCTGCAAGACCATCTAGTCCAGCCCCCTGCTCAACGCAGGACTCCAAGTCAGAGCATCCCTATAGAATCATCGAAAATAGAGTTGGAAGGGACCTGCAAGACCATCTAGTCCAACCCCCTGCTCAACGCAGGACTCCAAGTCAGAGCATCCCTATAGAATCATCTGAAAGTAGGGTTGGAAGTGGCCTGCAAGACTATCTAATCCAGCCCCCTGCTCAACGTAGGACTCCAAGTCAGAGCATCCCTATAGAAAGATCGAAAATAGAGTTGGAAGGCGCCTGCAAGGCCATCTAGTCCAGCCCCCTGCTCAACGCAGGACTCCAAGTCAGAGCATCCCTATAGAATGATCGAAAATAGGGTTGGAAGGCGCCTGAAGACCATGTATTCCAACCCCGTGCTCAACGCAGGACTCCAAGTCAGAGCATCCTTATCGAATCATCTGAAAGTAGGGTTGGAAGTGGCCTGCAAGACTATCTAATCCAGCCCCCTGCTCAACGTAGGACTCCAAGTCAGAGCATCCCTATAGAAAGATCGAAAATAGAGTTGGAAGGCGCCTGCAAGGCCATCTAGTCCAGCCCCCTGCTCAACGCAGGACTACAAGTCAGAGCATCCCTATAGAATGATTGAAAATAGGGTTGGAAGGTGCCTGCAAGACCATGTATTCCAACCCCGTCCTCAACGCAGGACTCCAAGTCAGAGCAGCCCTATAGTATCATTGGAAAGTAGGGTTGGAGGGGGCCTGCAAGGCCATCTAGTCCAGCCCCCTGCTCCAGGCAGGACTCCAGGTCAGAGTATACCTCTAGAATCATCGAAAATAGAGTTGGAAGGGGCCTGCAAGACCATCTAGTCCAGCCCCCACCTCAATGCAGGACTCCAAGACAGAGCATCCCTATAGAATCATCAAAAGGTAGGGTTGGAAGGCGGCTGCAAGACCATATAGTCCAGCCCCCCGCTCAACGCAGGACTCCAAGTCAGAGCATCCCTATAGAATCATTGAAAATAGAGATGGAAGGGATCTGCAAGACCATCTAGTCCAACCCCTTGCTCAACGCAAGACTCCAAGCCAGAGCATCCCTATAGTATGATCTAAAATAGGGGTGGAAGGGGCCTGCAAGACCATCTAGTCTAACCCCCTGCTCAACTCAGGACTCCAAGTCAGAGTATCCCTCTAGAATCATCTGAAATAGAGTTGGAAGGGGCCTGCAAGACCATGTATTCCAACCCCGTCCTCAACGCAGGACTCCAAGTCAGAGCATCCTTATCGAATCATCTGAAAGTAGGG
The DNA here is from genome assembly GCF_057233095.1 of Heloderma suspectum. Classification (NCBI taxonomy): domain Eukaryota; kingdom Metazoa; phylum Chordata; class Lepidosauria; order Squamata; family Helodermatidae; genus Heloderma; species Heloderma suspectum. Next base: position 51,738,640 of record NC_139475.1, read on the forward strand.
CTGGAAGTGGCCTGCAAGGCCATCTAGTCCAACCCCCTGCTCAACGCAGGACTCCAAGTCAGAGCATCCCTATAGAATCATCTGAAAGTAGGGTTGGAAGTGGCCTGCAAGACTATCTAATCCAGCCCCCTGCTCAACGCAGGACTCCAAGTCAGAGCATCCCTATAGAATAATCAAAAAGTAGGGTTGGAAGGGGCCTGCAAGACCATCTAGTCCAACCCCCTGCTCAACGCAGGACTCCAAGTCAGAGTTTCCCTATAGAATGATCGAAAATAGGGTAGGAAGGGGCCTGCAAGACCATCTAGTCCAACCCCCTGCTCAACGCAGGACTCCAAGTCAGAGCATCCCTAAGGAATCATCTGAAAGTAGGGTTGGAAGTGGCCTGCAAGACCATCTAGTCCAACCCCCTGCTCAACGCAGGACTCCAAGTCAGAGCATCCCTATAGAATTATCAAAAGTTAGGGTTGGAAGGCGCCTGCAGGACCATCTTCCAGCCCCCTGCTCAACGCAGGACTCCAAGTCAGAGCATCCCTATAGAATCATCGAAAATAGAGTTGGAAGGGACCTGCAAGACCATCTAGTCCAACCCCCTGCTCAACGCAGGACTCCAAGTCAGAGCATCCCTATAGAATCATCTGAAAGTAGGGTTGGAAGTGGCCTGCAAGACCATCTAATCCAGCCCCCTGCTCAACGTAGGACTCCAAGTCAGAGCATCCCTATAGAAAGATCGAAAATAGAGTTGGAAGTCGCCTGCAAGGCCATCTAGTCCAGCCCCCTGCTCAACGCAGGACTCCAAGTCAGAGCATCCCTATAGAATGATTGAAAATAGGGTTGGAAGGCGCCTGCAAGACCATGTATTCCAACCCGGTCCTCAACGTAGGACTCCAAGTCAGAGCAGCCCTATAGAATCATTGGAAAGTAGGGTTGGAGGGGGTCTGCAAGGCCATCTAGTCCAGCCCCCTGCTCCAGGCAGGACTCCAGGTCAGAGCATCCCTATAGAATGATCGAAAATAGGGTTGGAAGTGGCCTGCAAGACCATCTAGTCCAGCCCCCTGCTCAACGCAGGACTCCAAGTCAGAGCATCCCTATAGAAAAATCAAAAGTTAGGGTTGGAAGGCGCCTGCAGGACCATCTTCCAGTCCCCTGCTCAACGCAGGACTCCAAGTCAGAGCATCCCTATAGAATGATTGAAAATAGGGTTGGAAGGGTCCTGGAAGACCATCCAGTGCACCCCCTGCTCAACGCAGGACTCCAAGACAGAGTATCCCTCTAGAAACATCGAAAATAGAGTTGGAAGGCGGCTGCAAGACCATCTAGTCCTGCCCCCTGCTCAACGCAGGACTCCAAGTCAGAGCATCCCTATAGAATGATCTAAAATAGGGGTGGAAGGGGCCTGCAAGACCATCTAGTCTAACCCCCTGCTCAATGCAGGACTCCGGGTCAGAGCATCCCTATAGAATGATTGAAAATAGGGTTGGGAGGGGTCTGCAAGACAATCTAGTCCAGCCCCCTGCTCAATGAAGGACTCCAGGTCAGAGCATCCCTATAGAATGATCGAAAATAGGGTTGGAAGGCGCCTGCAAGACCATGTATTCCAACACCCTGCACAATGCAGGACTCCAAGTCAGAGCATCCCTATAGAATTATCAAAAGTTAGGGTTGGAAGTGGCCTGCAGGACCATCTTCCAGCCCCCTGCTCAACGCAGTACTCCCTGTCAGAGCATCCCTATAGAATGATTGAAAAGAGGGTTGGAAGGGTCTGCAAGACCATGTATTCCAAACCCGTGCTCAACGCAGGACTCCAAGTAAGAGTAGCCCTATAGAATCATTGGAAAGTAAAGTTGGGGGGGCCTGCAAGGCCATCTAGTCCAACCCCCTGCTCCAGGCAGGAATCCAGGTCAGAGCATCCCTATAGAATGATCGAAAATAGGGTTGGAAGGCACCTGCAAGACCATGTATTCCAACCCCGTGCTCAACGCAGGACTCCAAGTCAGAGCATCCTTATCGAATCATCTGAAAGTAGGGTTGGAAGTGGCCTGCAAGACCATCTAGTCCAACCCCCTGCTCAACGCAGGACTCCAAGTCAGCGTTTCCCTATAGAATGATCGAAAATAGGGTTGGAAGGGGCCTGCAAGACCATCTAGTCCAACCCCCTGCTCAACGCAGGACTCCAAGGCAGAGCATCCCTAAGGAATCATCTGAAAGTAGGGTTGGAAGTGGCCTGCAAGACTATCTAATCCAGCCCCCTCCTCAACGTAGGACTCCAAGTCAGAGCATCCCTATAGAATCATCGAAAATAGAGTTGGAAGGAACCTGCAGGACCATCTAGTCCAACCCCTTGCTCAACGCAGGACTCCAAATCAGAGCATCCCTATAGAATGATCGAAAATAGGGTTGGAAGGCGCCTGCAAGACCATGTATTCCAACCCCGTGCTCAACGCAGGACTCCAAGTCAGAGCATCCTTATCGAATCATCTGAATGTAGGGTTGGAAGTGGCCTGCAAGACCATCTAGTCCAGCCCCCTGCTCAACGCAGGACTCCAAGTCAGAGCATCCCTATAGAATTATCAAAAGTTAGGGTTGGAAGGCGCCTGCAGGACCATCTTCCAGCCCCCTGCTCAACGCAGGACTCCAAGTCAGAGCATCCCTATACAATGAACGAAAATAGGGTTGGAAGGCGGCTGCAAGACCATCTAGTCCAGCCCCTTGCTCAACGCAGGACTCCAAGTCAGAGCATCCCTATAGAATGATCTAAAATAGGGGTGGAAGGGGCCTGCAAGACCATCTAGTCTAACCCCCTGCTCAATGCAGGACTCCGAGTCAGAGCATCCCTATAGAATGATTGAAAATAGGGTTGGGAGGGGTCTGAAAGACAATCTACTCCAGCCTCCTGCTCAATGAAGGACTCCAGGTCAGAGCATCCCTATAGAATGATGGAAAATAGGGTTGGAAGGCGCCTGCAAGACCATGTATTCCAACCCGGTCCTCAACGTAGGACTCCAAGTCAGAGCAGCCCTATAGAATCATTGGAAAGTAGGGTTGGAGGGGGTCTGCAAGGCCATCTAGTCCAGCCCCCTGCTCCAGGCAGGACTCCAGGTCAGAGCATCCCTATAGAATGATCGAAAATAGGGTTGGAAGTGGCCTGCAAGACCATCTAGTCCAGCCCCCTGCTCAACGCAGGACTCCAAGTCAGAGCATCCCTATAGAAAAATCAAAAGTTAGGGTTGGAAGGCGCCTGCAGGACCATCTTCCAGTCCCCTGCTCAACGCAGGACTCCAAGTCAGAGCATCCCTATAGAATGATTGAAAATAGGGTTGGAAGGGTCCTGGAAGACCATCCAGTGCACCCCCTGCTCAACGCAGGACTCCAAGACAGAGTATCCCTCTAGAAACATCGAAAATAGAGTTGGAAGGCGGCTGCAAGACCATCTAGTCCTGCCCCCTGCTCAACGCAGGACTCCAAGTCAGAGCATCCCTATAGAATGATCTAAAATAGGGGTGGAAGGGGCCTGCAAGACCATCTAGTCTAACCCCCTGCTCAATGCAGGACTCCGGGTCAGAGCATCCCTATAGAATGATTGAAAATAGGGTTGGGAGGGGTCTGCAAGACAATCTAGTCCAGCCCCCTGCTCAATGAAGGACTCCAGGTCAGAGCATCCCTATAGAATGATCGAAAATAGGGTTGGAAGGCGCCTGCAAGACCATGTATTCCAACCCCCTGCTCAATGCAGGACTCCAAGTCAGAGCATCCCTATAGAATTATCAAAAGTTAGGGTTGGAAGTGGCCTGCAGGACCATCTTCCAGCCCCCTGCTCAACGCAGTACTCCCTGTCAGAGCATCCCTATAGAATGATTGAAAAGAGGGTTGGAAGGGTCTGCAAGACCATGTATTCCAAACCCGTGCTCAACGCAGGACTCCAAGTAAGAGTAGCCCTATAGAATCATTGGAAAGTAAAGTTGGGGGGGCCTGCAAGGCCATCTAGTCCAACCCCCTGCTCCAGGCAGGAATCCAGGTCAGAGCATCCCTATAGAATGATCGAAAATAGGGTTGGAAGGCACCTGCAAGACCATGTATTCCAACCCCGTGCTCAACGCAGGACTCCAAGTCAGAGCATCCTTATCGAATCATCTGAAAGTAGGGTTGGAAGTGGCCTGCAAGACCATCTAGTCCAACCCCCTGCTCAACGCAGGACTCCAAGTCAGAGTTTCCCTATAGAATGATCGAAAATAGGGTTGGAAGGGGCCTGCAAGACCATCTAGTCCAACCCCCTGCTCAACGCAGGACTCCAAGGCAGAGCATCCCTAAGGAATCATCTGAAAGTAGGGTTGGAAGTGGCCTGCAAGACTATCTAATCCAGCCCCCTCCTCAACGTAGGACTCCAAGTCAGAGCATCCCTATAGAATCATCGAAAATAGAGTTGGAAGGAACCTGCAGGACCATCTAGTCCAACCCCTTGCTCAACGCAGGACTCCAAATCAGAGCATCCCTATAGAATGATCGAAAATAGGGTTGGAAGGCGCCTGCAAGACCATGTATTCCAACCCCGTGCTCAACGCAGGACTCCAAGTCAGAGCATCCTTATCGAATCATCTGAATGTAGGGTTGGAAGTGGCCTGCAAGACCATCTAGTCCAGCCCCCTGCTCAACGCAGGACTCCAAGTCAGAGCATCCCTATAGAATTATCAAAAGTTAGGGTTGGAAGGCGCCTGCAGGACCATCTTCCAGCCCCCTGCTCAACGCAGGACTCCAAGTCAGAGCATCCCTATACAATGAACGAAAATAGGGTTGGAAGGCGGCTGCAAGACCATCTAGTCCAGCCCCTTGCTCAACGCAGGACTCCAAGTCAGAGCATCCCTATAGAATGATCTAAAATAGGGGTGGAAGGGGCCTGCAAGACCATCTAGTCTAACCCCCTGCTCAATGCAGGACTCCGAGTCAGAGCATCCCTATAGAATGATTGAAAATAGGGTTGGGAGGGGTCTGAAAGACAATCTACTCCAGCCTCCTGCTCAATGAAGGACTCCAGGTCAGAGCATCCCTATAGAATGATGGAAAATAGGGTTGGAAGGCGCCTGCAAGACCATGTATTCCAACCCCCTGCTCAACGCAGGACTCCAAGTCAGAGCATCCCTATAGAATTATCAAAAGTTAGGGTTGGAAGTGGCCTGCAGGACCATCTTCCAGCCCCCTGCTCAACGCAGGACTCCAAGTCAGAGCATCCCTATAGAATGATTGAAAATAGGGTTGGAAGGGGCCTGCAAGACCATGTATTCCAACCCCGTGCTCAACGCAGGACTCCAAGTCAGAGCAGCCCTATAGAATCTTTGGAAAGTAGGGTTGGGGGGAGCCTGCAAGACCATCTAGTCCAACCCCCTGCTCAACCCAGGACTCCAAGTCAGAGTTTCCCTATAGAATGATCGAAAATAGGGTTGGAAGGTGCCTGCAAGACCATCTAGTCCAACCCCCTGCTCAACGCAGGACTCCAAGTCAGAGCATCCCTAAGGAATCATCTGAAAGTAGGGTTGGAAGTGGCCTGCAAGACTATCTAATCCAGCCCCCTCCTCAACGTAGGACTCCAAGTCAGAGCATCCCTATAGAATCATCGAAAATAGAGTTGGAAGGAACCTGCAAGACCATCTAGTCCAACCCCTTGCTCAACGCAGGACTCCAAATCAGAGCATCCCTATAGAATGATCGAAAATAGGGTTGGGAGGGGTCTGAAAGACAATCTACTCCAGCCTCCTGCTCAATGAAGGACTCCAGGTCAGAGCATCCCTATAGAATGATGGAAAATAGGGTTGGAAGGCGCCTGCAAGACCATGTATTCCAACCCGGTCCTCAACGTAGGACTCCAAGTCAGAGCAGCCCTATAGAATCATTGGAAAGTAGGGTTGGAGGGGGTCTGCAAGGCCATCTAGTCCAGCCCCCTGCTCCAGGCAGGACTCCAGGTCAGAGCATCCCTATAGAATGATCGAAAATAGGGTTGGAAGTGGCCTGCAAGACCATCTAGTCCAGCCCCCTGCTCAACGCAGGACTCCAAGTCAGAGCATCCCTATAGAAAAATCAAAAGTTAGGGTTGGAAGGCGCCTGCAGGACCATCTTCCAGTCCCCTGCTCAACGCAGGACTCCAAGTCAGAGCATCCCTATAGAATGATTGAAAATAGGGTTGGAAGGGTCCTGGAAGACCATCCAGTGCACCCCCTGCTCAACGCAGGACTCCAAGACAGAGTATCCCTCTAGAAACATCGAAAATAGAGTTGGAAGGCGGCTGCAAGACCATCTAGTCCTGCCCCCTGCTCAACGCAGGACTCCAAGTCAGAGCATCCCTATAGAATGATCTAAAATAGGGGTGGAAGGGGCCTGCAAGACCATCTAGTCTAACCCCCTGCTCAATGCAGGACTCCGGGTCAGAGCATCCCTATAGAATGATTGAAAATAGGGTTGGGAGGGGTCTGCAAGACAATCTAGTCCAGCCCCCTGCTCAATGAAGGACTCCAGGTCAGAGCATCCCTATAGAATGATCGAAAATAGGGTTGGAAGGCGCCTGCAAGACCATGTATTCCAACCCCCTGCTCAATGCAGGACTCCAAGTCAGAGCATCCCTATAGAATTATCAAAAGTTAGGGTTGGAAGTGGCCTGCAGGACCATCTTCCAGCCCCCTGCTCAACGCAGTACTCCCTGTCAGAGCATCCCTATAGAATGATTGAAAAGAGGGTTGGAAGGGTCTGCAAGACCATGTATTCCAAACCCGTGCTCAACGCAGGACTCCAAGTAAGAGTAGCCCTATAGAATCATTGGAAAGTAAAGTTGGGGGGGCCTGCAAGGCCATCTAGTCCAACCCCCTGCTCCAGGCAGGAATCCAGGTCAGAGCATCCCTATAGAATGATCGAAAATAGGGTTGGAAGGCACCTGCAAGACCATGTATTCCAACCCCGTGCTCAACGCAGGACTCCAAGTCAGAGCATCCTTATCGAATCATCTGAAAGTAGGGTTGGAAGTGGCCTGCAAGACCATCTAGTCCAACCCCCTGCTCAACGCAGGACTCCAAGTCAGAGTTTCCCTATAGAATGATCGAAAATAGGGTTGGAAGGGGCCTGCAAGACCATCTAGTCCAACCCCCTGCTCAACGCAGGACTCCAAGGCAGAGCATCCCTAAGGAATCATCTGAAAGTAGGGTTGGAAGTGGCCTGCAAGACTATCTAATCCAGCCCCCTCCTCAACGTAGGACTCCAAGTCAGAGCATCCCTATAGAATCATCGAAAATAGAGTTGGAAGGAACCTGCAGGACCATCTAGTCCAACCCCTTGCTCAACGCAGGACTCCAAATCAGAGCATCCCTATAGAATGATCGAAAATAGGGTTGGAAGGCGCCTGCAAGACCATGTATTCCAACCCCGTGCTCAACGCAGGACTCCAAGTCAGAGCATCCTTATCGAATCATCTGAATGTAGGGTTGGAAGTGGCCTGCAAGACCATCTAGTCCAGCCCCCTGCTCAACGCAGGACTCCAAGTCAGAGCATCCCTATAGAATTATCAAAAGTTAGGGTTGGAAGGCGCCTGCAGGACCATCTTCCAGCCCCCTGCTCAACGCAGGACTCCAAGTCAGAGCATCCCTATACAATGAACGAAAATAGGGTTGGAAGGCGGCTGCAAGACCATCTAGTCCAGCCCCTTGCTCAACGCAGGACTCCAAGTCAGAGCATCCCTATAGAATGATCTAAAATAGGGGTGGAAGGGGCCTGCAAGACCATCTAGTCTAACCCCCTGCTCAATGCAGGACTCCGAGTCAGAGCATCCCTATAGAATGATTGAAAATAGGGTTGGGAGGGGTCTGAAAGACAATCTACTCCAGCCTCCTGCTCAATGAAGGACTCCAGGTCAGAGCATCCCTATAGAATGATGGAAAATAGGGTTGGAAGGCGCCTGCAAGACCATGTATTCCAACCCCCTGCTCAACGCAGGACTCCAAGTCAGAGCATCCCTATAGAATTATCAAAAGTTAGGGTTGGAAGTGGCCTGCAGGACCATCTTCCAGCCCCCTGCTCAACGCAGGACTCCAAGTCAGAGCATCCCTATAGAATGATTGAAAATAGGGTTGGAAGGGGCCTGCAAGACCATGTATTCCAACCCCGTGCTCAACGCAGGACTCCAAGTCAGAGCAGCCCTATAGAATCTTTGGAAAGTAGGGTTGGGGGGAGCCTGCAAGACCATCTAGTCCAACCCCCTGCTCAACCCAGGACTCCAAGTCAGAGTTTCCCTATAGAATGATCGAAAATAGGGTTGGAAGGTGCCTGCAAGACCATCTAGTCCAACCCCCTGCTCAACGCAGGACTCCAAGTCAGAGCATCCCTAAGGAATCATCTGAAAGTAGGGTTGGAAGTGGCCTGCAAGACTATCTAATCCAGCCCCCTCCTCAACGTAGGACTCCAAGTCAGAGCATCCCTATAGAATCATCGAAAATAGAGTTGGAAGGAACCTGCAAGACCATCTAGTCCAACCCCTTGCTCAACGCAGGACTCCAAATCAGAGCATCCCTATAGAATGATCGAAAATAGGGTTGGAAGGCGCCTGCAAGACCATGTATTCCAACCCCGTGCTCAACGCAGGACTCCAAGTCAGAGCATCCTTATCGAATCATCTGAAAGTAGGGTTGGAAGTGGCCTGCAAGACCATCTAGTCCATCCCCCTGCTCAACGCAGGACTCCAAGTCAGAGCAGCCCTATAGAATGATTGAAAATAGGGTTGGAAGGCGCCTGCAAGACCATGTATTCCAACCCCGTGCTCAACGCAGGACTCCAAGTCAGAGCATCCTTATCGAAACATCTGAAAGTAGGGCTGGAAGTGGCCTGCAAGGCCATCTAGTCCAGCCCCCTGCTCAACGCAGGACTCCAAGTCAGAGCATCCCTATAGAATCATCAAAAGGTAGGGTTGGAAGGCGGCTGCAAGACCATCTAGTCCAGCCCCCTGCTCAGCGCAGGACTCCAAGTCAGAGCATCCCTATAGAACCATCGAAAATAGAGTTGGAAGGGACCTGCAAGACCATCTAGTCCAACCCCTTGCTCAACGCAGGACTCCAAGCCAGAGCATCCCTATAGAATGATCTAAAATAGGGGTGGAAGGGGCCTGCAAGACCATCTAGTCTAACCCCCTGCTCAATGCAGGACTCTAAGAGCATCCGTATAGAATCATCTGAAAGTACGGTTGGAAGGGGCCTGCAAGACCATCTAGTCCAACCCCTTGCTCAACGCAGGACTCCGAGTCAGAGCATCCCTATACAATGAACCAAAATAGGGTTGGAAGGGGCCGGCAAGACCATCTAGTCCAGCCCTCTGCTCAACGCAGGACTCCAAGTCATAGTTTCCCTATAGAATGATCGAAAATAGGGTTGGAAGGGGCCTGCAAGACCATCTAGTCCAACCCCCTGCTCAACGCAGGACTCCAAGTCAGAGTTTCCCTATAGAATGATCGAAAATAGGGTTGGAAGGGGCCTGCAAGACCATCTAGTCCAACCCCCTGCTCAACGCAGGACTCCAAGTCAGAGCATCCCTATAGAATGATGGAAAATAGGGTTGGAAGGGTCCTCCAAGACCATCCAGGGCACCCCCTGCTCAACGCAGGACTCCAAGTCAGAGTATCCCTCTAGAATCATCGAAAATAGAGTTGGAAGGGGCCTGCAAGACCATCTAGTCCAACCCCCTGCTCAATGCAGGACTCCAAGACAGAGCATCCCTATAGAATCATCAAAAGGTAGAGTTGGAAGGCGGCTGCAAGACCATCTAGTCCAGCCCCTTGCTCAACGTAGGACTCCAAGTCAGAGCATCCCTATAGAATCATCGAAAATAAAGTTGGAAGGGACCTGCAAGACCATCTAGTCCAACCCTCTGCTCAACGCAGGACTCCAAGTCAGAGCATCCCTATAGAATCATCTGAAAGTAGGGTTGGAAGTGGCCTGCAAGACTATCTAATCCAGCCCCCTGCTCAACGTAGGACTCCAAGTCAGAGCATCCCTATAGAAAGATCGAAAATAGAGTTGGAAGGTGCCTGCAAGGCCATCTAGTCCAGCCCCCTGCTCAACGCAGGACTCCAAGTCAGAGCATCCCTATAGAATGATTGAAAATAGGGTTGGAAGGCGCCTGCAAGACCATGTATTCCAACCCCGTCCTCAACGCAGGACTCCAAGTCAGAGCAGCCCTATAGAATCATTGGAAAGTAGGGTTGGAGGGGGCCTGCAAGGCCATCTAGTCCAGCCCCATGCTCCAGGCAGGACTCCAGGTCAGAGCATCCCTATAGAATGATCGAAAATAGGGTTGGAAGTGGCCTGCAAGACCATCTAGTCCAGCCCCCTGCTCAACGCAGGACTCCAAGTCAGAGCATCCCTATAGAATTATCAAAAGTTAGGGTTGGAAGGCGCCTGCAGGACCATCTTCCAGCCCCCTGCTCAACGCAGGACTCCAAGTCAGAGCATCCCTATAGAATGATTGAAAATAAGGTTGGAAGGGTCCTGCAAGACCATCCAGTGCACCCCCTGCTCAACGCAGGACTCCAAGTCAGAGTATGCCTCTAGAATCATCGAAAATAGAGTTGGAAGGCGGCTGCAAGACCATCTAGGCCAGCCCCCTGCTCAATGAAGGACTCCAGGTCAGGGCATCCCTATAGAATGATGGAAAATAGGGTTGGAAGGCGCCTGCAAGACCATGTATTCCAACCCCCTGCGCAACGCAGGACTCCAAGTCAGAGCATCCCTATAGAATTATCAAAAGTTAGGGTTGGAAGTGGCCTGCAGGACCATCTTCCATCCCCCTGCTCAACGCAGTACTCCAAGTCAGAGCATCCCTATAGAATGATTGAAAATAGGGTTGGAAGGGCCTGCAAGACCATGTATTCCAACCCCGCGCTCAACGCAGGACTCCAAGTCAGAGCAGCCCTATATAAACATTGGAAAGTAGGGTTGGGGGGGCCTGCAAGGCTATCTAGTCTAAGCCCCTGCTCCAGGCAGGACTCCAGGTCAGAGCATCCCTATAGAATCATCGAAAATAGGGTTGGAAGGCACCTGCAAGACCATGTATTCCAACCCCGTGCTCAACGCAGGACTCCACGTCAGAGCATCCTTATCGAATCATCTGAAAGTAGGGCTGGAAGTGGCCTGCAAGGCCATCTAGTCCAACCCCCTGCTCAACGCAGGACTCCAAGTCAGAGCATCCCTATAGAATCATTTGAAATTAGGGTTGGAAGTGGCCTGCAAGACTATCTAATCCAGCCCCCTGCTCAACGCAGGACTCCAAGTCAGAGCATCCCTATAGAATAATCAAAAAGTAGGGTTGGAAGGGGCATGCAAGACCATCTAGTCCAACCCCCTGCTCAACGCAGGACTCCAAGTCAGAGCATCCCTAAGGAATCATCTGAAAGTAGGGTTGGAAGTGGCCTGCAAGGCCATCTAGTCCAACCCCCTGCTCAACGCAGGACTCCAAGTCAGAGCATCCCTATAGAATCATTTGAAATTAGGGTTGGAAGTGGCCTGCAAGACTATCTAATCCAGCCCCCTCCTCAACGTAGGACTCCAAGTCAGAGCATCCCTATAGAATCATCAAAAATAGAGTTGGAAGGAACCTGCAAGACCATCTAGTCCAACCCCTTGCTCAACGCAGGACTCCAAATCAGAGCATCCCTATAGAATGATCGAAAATAGGGTTGGAAGGCACCTGCAAGACCATGTATTCCAACCCCGTACTCAACGCAGGACTCCAAGTCAGAGCATCTTTATCGAATCATCTGAAAGTAGGGTTGGAAGAAGCCTGCAAGACCATCTAGTCCAGCCCCCTGCTCAACGCAGGACTCCAAGTCAGAGCATCCCTATAGAATTATCAAAAATTAGGGTTGGAAGGCGCCTGCAGGACCATCTTCCAGCCCCCTGCTCAACGCAGGACTCCAAGTCAGAGCATCCCTATAGAATGATTGAAAATAGGGTTGGAAGGGTCCTCCAAGACCATCCAGGGCACCCCCTGCTCAACGCAGGACTCCAAGTCAGAGCATCCCTATAGAATGATTGAAAATAGGGTTGGAAGGGTCCTCCAAGACCATCCAGGGCACCCCCTGCTCAACGCAGGACTCCAAGTCAGAGTATCCCTCTAGAATCATCGAAAATAGAGTTGGAAGGGGCCTGCAAGACCATCTAGTCCAGCCCCCTGCTCAATGCAGGACTCCAAGACAGAGCATCCCTATAGAATCATCAAAAGGTAGGGTTGGAAGGCGGCTGCAAGACCATCTAGTCCAGCCCCCTGCTCAACGCAGGACTCCAAGTCAGAGCATCCCTATAGAATCATCGAAAATAGAGTTGGAAGGGACCTGCAAGACCATCTAGTCCAACCCCCTGCTCAACGCAGGACTCCAAGTCAGAGCATCCCTATAGAATCATCTGAAAGTAGGGTTGGAAGTGGCCTGCAAGACTATCTAATCCAGCCCCCTGCTCAACGTAGGACTCCAAGTCAGAGCATCCCTATAGAAAGATCGAAAATAGAGTTGGAAGGCGCCTGCAAGGCCATCTAGTCCAGCCCCCTGCTCAACGCAGGACTCCAAGTCAGAGCATCCCTATAGAATGATCGAAAATAGGGTTGGAAGGGGCCTGCAAGACCATGTATTCCAACCCCGTGCTCAACGCAGGACTCCAAGTCAGAGCAGCCCTATAGAATCATTGGAAAGTAGGGTTGGGGGGAGCCTGCAAGGCCATCTAGTCCAAGCCCCTGCTCCAGGCAGGACTCCAGGTCAGAGCATCCCTATAGAATGATCGAAAATAGGGTTGGAAGGCGCCTGCAAGACCATGTATTCCAACCCCGTGCTCAACGCAGGACTCCAAGTCAGAGCATCCTTATCGAAACATCTGAAAGTAGGGCTGGAAGTGGCCTGCAAGGCCATCTAGTCCAACCCCCTGCTTCACGCAGGACTCCAAGTCAGAGCATCCCTATAGAATCATCTGAAAGTAGGGTTGGAAGTGGTCTGCAAGACTATGTAATCCAGCCCCCTGCTCAACGCAGGACTCCAAGTCAGAGCATCCCTATAGAATCATCAAAAGGTAGGGTTGGAAGGCGGCTGCAAGACCATCTAGTCCAGCCCCCTGCTCAGCGCAGGACTCCAAGTCAGAGCATCCCTATAGAATGATCTAAAATAGGGGTGGAAGGGGCCTGCAAGACCATCTAGTCTAACCCCCTGCTCAATGCAGGACTCTAAGAGCATCCGTATAGAATCATCTGAAAGTACGGTTGGAAGGGGCCTACAAGACCATCTAGTCCAACCCCTTGCTCAACGCAGGACTCCGAGTCAGAGCATCCCTATACAATGAACCAAAATAGGGTTGGAAGGGGCCGGCAAGACCATCTAGTCCAGCCCTCTGCTCAACGCAGGACTCCAAGTCATAGTTTCCCTATAGAATGATCGAAAATAGGGTTGGAAGGGGCCTGCAAGACCATCTAGTCCAACCCCCTGCTCAACGCAGGACTCCAAGTCAGAGTTTCCCTATAGAATGATCGAAAATAGGGTTGGAAGGGGCCTGCAAGACCATCTAGTCCAACCCCCTGCTCAACGCAGGACTCCAAGTCAGAGCATCCCTATAGAATGATGGAAAATAGGGTTGGAAGGGTCCTCCAAGACCATCCAGGGCACCCCCTGCTCAACGCAGGACTCCAAGTCAGAGTATCCCTCTAGAATCATCGAAAATAGAGTTGGAAGGGGCCTGCAAGACCATCTAGTCCAACCCCCTGCTCAATGCAGGACTCCAAGACAGAGCATCCCTATAGAATCATCAAAAGGTAGAGTTGGAAGGCGGCTGCAAGACCATCTAGTCCAGCCCCCTGCTCAACGCAGGACTCCAAGTCAGAGCATCCCTATAGAATTATCAAAAGTTAGGGTTGGAAGGCACCTGCAGGACCATCTTCCAGCCCCCTGCTCAACGCATGACTCCAAGTCAGAGCATCACTATAGAATGATTGAAAATAGGGTTGGAAGGGTCCTGCAAGACCATCCAGTGCACCCCCTGCTCAACGCAGGACTCCAAGTCAGAGTATCCCTCTAGAATCATCGAAAATAGAGTTGGAAGGCGGCTGCAAGACCATCTAGGCCAGCCCCCTGCTCAATGAAGGACTCCAGGTCAGAGCATCCCTATAGAATGATGGAAAATAGGGTTGGAAGGCGCCTGCAAGACCATGTATTCCAACCCCCTGCGCAACGCAGGACTCCAAGCCAGAGCATCCCTATAGAATTATCAAAAGTTAGGGTTGGAAGTGGCCTGCAGGACCATCTTCCAGCCCCCTGCTCAACGCAGTACTCCAAGTCAGAGCATCCCTATAGAATGATTGAAAATAGGGTTGGAAGGGCCTGCAAGACCATGTATTCCAACCCCGCGCTCAACGCAGGACTCCAAGTCAGAGCAGCCCTATATAATCATTGGAAAGTAGGGTTGGGGGGGCCTGCAAGGCTATCTAGTCTAAGCCCCTGCTCCAGGCAGGACTCCAGGTCAGAGCATCCCTATAGAATGATCGAAAATAGGGTTGGAAGGCACCTGCAAGACCATGTATTCCAACCCCGTGCTCAACGCAGGACTCCAAGTCAGAGCATCCTTATCGAATCATCTGAAAGTAGGGCTGGAAGTGGCCTGCAAGGCCATCTAGTCCAACCCCCTGCTCAACGCAGGACTCCAAGTCAGAGCATCCCTATAGAATCATTTGAAAGTAGGGTTGGAAGTGGCCTGCAAGACTATCTAATCCAGCCCCCTGCTCAACGCAGGACTCCAAGTCAGAGCATCCCTATAGAATAATCAAAAAGTAGGGTTGGAAGTGGCCTGCAAGACTATCTAATCCAGCCCCCTCCTCAACGTAGGACTCCAAGTCAGAGCATCCCTATAGAATCATCAAAAATAGAGTTGGAAGGAACCTGCAAGACCATCTAGTCCAACCCCTTGCTCAACGCAGGACTGCAAATCAGAGCATCCCTATAGAATGATCGAAAATAGGGTTGGAAGGCGCCTGCAAGACCATGTATTCCAACCCCGTGCTCAACGCAGGACTCCAAGTCAGAGCATCCTTATCGAATCATCTGAAAGTAGGGTTGGAAGAAGCCTGCAAGACCATCTAGTCCAGCCCCCTGCTCAACGCAGGACTCCAAGTCAGAGCATCCCTATAGAATTATCAAAAATTAGGGTTGGAAGGCGCCTGCAGGACCATCTTCCAGCCCCCTGCTCAACGCAGGACTCCAAGTCAGAGCATCCCTATAGAATGATTGAAAATAGGGTTGGAAGGGTCCTCCAAGACCATCCAGGGCACCCCCTGCTCAACGCAGGACTCCAAGTCAGAGCATCCCTATAGAATGATTGAAAATAGGGTTGGAAGGGTCCTCCAAGACCATCCAGGGCACCCCCTGCTCAACGCAGGACTCCAAGTCAGAGTATCCCTCTAGAATCATCGAAAATAGAGTTGGAAGGGGCCTGCAAGACCATCTAGTCCAGCCCCCTGCTCAATGCAGGACTCCAAGACAGAGCATCCCTATAGAATCATCAAAAGGTAGGGTTGGAAGGCGGCTGCAAGACCATCTAGTCCAGCCCCCTGCTCAACGCAGGACTCCAAGTCAGAGCATCCCTATAGAATCATCGAAAATAGAGTTGGAAGGGACCTGCAAGACCATCTAGTCCAACCCCCTGCTCAACGCAGGACTCCAAGTCAGAGCATCCCTATAGAATCATCTGAAAGTAGGGTTGGAAGTGGCCTGCAAGACTATCTAATCCAGCCCCCTGCTCAACGTAGGACTCCAAGTCAGAGCATCCCTATAGAAAGATCGAAAATAGAGTTGGAAGGCGCCTGCAAGGCCATCTAGTCCAGCCCCCTGCTCAACGCAGGACTCCAAGTCAGAGCATCCCTATAGAATGATCGAAAATAGGGTTGGAAGGCGCCTGCAAGACCATGTATTCCAACCCCGTGCTCAACGCAGGACTCCAAGTCAGAGCATCCTTATCGAAACATCTGAAAGTAGGGTTGGAAGTGGTCTGCAAGACCATCTAGTCCAGCCCCCTGCTCAACGCAGGACTCCAAGTCAGAGCATCCCTATAGAATCATCAAAAGGTAGGGTTGGAAGGCGGCTGCAAGACCATCTAGTCCAGCCCCCTGCTCAGCGCAGGACTCCAAGTCAGAGCATCCCTATAGAACCATCGAAAATAGAGTTGGAAGGGACCTGCAAGACCATCTAGTCCAACCCCTTGCTCAACGCAGGACTCCAAGCCAGAGCATCCCTATAGAATGATCTAAAATAGGGGTGGAAGGGGCCTGCAAGACCATCTAGTCCAACCCCTTGCTCAACGCAGGACTCCGAGTCAGAGCATCCCTATACAATGAACCAAAATAGGGTTGGAAGGGGCCGGCAAGACCATCTAGTCCAGCCCTCTGCTCAACGCAGGACTCCAAGTCATAGTTTCCCTATAGAATGATAGAAAATAGGGTTGGAAGGGGCCTGCAAGACCATCTAGTCCAACCCCCTGCTCAACGCAGGACTCCAAGTCAGAGTTTCCCTATAGAATGATCGAAAATAGGGTTGGAAGGGGCCTGCAAGACCATCTAGTCCAACCCCCTGCTCAACGCAGGACTCCAAGTCAGAGCATCCCTATAGAATGATGGAAAATAGGGTTGGAAGGGTCCTCCAAGACCATCCAGGGCACCCCCTGCTCAACGCAGGACTCCAAGTCAGAGTATCCCTCTAGAATCATCGTAAATAGAGTTGGAAGGGGCCTGCAAGACCATCTAGTCCAACCCCCTGCTCAATGCAGGACTCCAAGACAGAGCATCCCTATAGAATCATCAAAAGGTAGAGTTGGAAGGTGGCTGCAAGACCATCTAGTCCAGCCCCTTGCTTAACGTAGGACTCCAAGTCAGAGCATCCCTATAGAATCATCGAAAATAGAGTTGGAAGGGACCTGCAAGACCATCTAGTCCAACCCTCTGCTCAACGCAGGACTCCAAGTCAGAGCATCCCTATAGAATCATCTGAAAGTAGGGTTGGAAGTGGCCTGCAAGACTATCTAATCCAGCCCCCTGCTCAACGTAGGACTCCAAGTCAGAGCATCCCTATAGAAAGATCGAAAATAGAGTTGGAAGGTGCCTGCAAGGCCATCTAGTCCAGCCCCCTGCTCAACGCAGGACTCCAAGTCAGAGCATCCCTATAGAATGATTGAAAATAGGGTTGGAAGGCGCCTGCAAGACCATGTATTCCAACCCCGTCCTCAACGCAGGACCCCAAGTCAGAGCATTCCTATAGAATCATTGGAAAGTAGGGTTGGAGGGTGCCTGCAAGGCCATCTAGTCCAGCCCCATGCTCCAGGCAGGACTCCAGGTCAGAGCATCCCTATAGAATGATCGAAAATAGGGTTGGAAGTGGCCTGCAAGACCATCTAGTCCAGCCCCCTGCTCAACGCAGGACTCCAAGTCAGAGCATCCCTATAGAATTATCAAAAGTTAGGGTTGGAAGGCGCCTGCAGGACCATCTTCCAGCCCCCTGCTCAACGCAGGACTCCAAGTCAGAGCATCCCTGTAGAATGACTGAAAATAGGGTTGGAAGGGTCCTGCAAGACCATCCAGTGCACCCCCTGCTCAACGCAGGACTCCAAGTCAGAGTATGCCTCTAGAATCATCGAAAATAGAGTTGGAAGGCGGCTGCAAGACCATCTAGGCCAGCCCCCTGCTCAATGAAGGACTCCAGGTCAGAGCATCCCTATAGAATGATGGAAAATAGGGTTGGAAGGCGCCTGCAAGACCATGTATTCCAACCCCCTGCGCAACGCAGGACTCCAAGTCAGAGCATCCCTATAGAATTATCAAAAGTTAGGGTTGGAAGTGGCCTGCAGGACCATCTTCCAGCCCCCTGCTCAATGCAGTACTCCAAGTCAGAGCATCCCTATAGAATGATTGAAAATAGGGTTGGAAGGGCCTGCAAGACCATGTATTCCAACCCCGCGCTCAACGCAGGACTCCAAGTCAGAGCAGCCCTATATAATCATTGGAAAGTAGGGTTGGGGGGGCCTGCAAGGCTATCTAGTCTAAGCCCCTGCTCCAGGCAGGACTCCAGGTCAGAGCATCCCTATAGAATGATCGAAAATAGGGTTGGAAGGCACCTGCAAGACCATGTATTCCAACCCCGTGCTCAACGCAGGACTCCAAGTCAGAGCATCCTTATCGAATCATCTGAAAGTAGGGCTGGAAGTGGCCTGCAAGGCCATCTAGTCCAACCCCCTGCTCAACGCAGGACTCCAAGTCAGAGCATCCCTATAGAATCATTTCAAAGTAGGGTTGGAAGTGGCCTGCAAGACTATCTAATCCAGCCCCCTGCTCAACGCAGGACTCCAAGTCAGAGCATCCCTATAGAATAATCAAAAAGTAGGGTTGGAAGGGGCATGCAAGACCATCTAGTCCAACCCCCTGCTCAACGCAGGACTCCAAGTCAGAGCATCCCTAAGGAATCATCTGAAAGTAGGGTTGGAAGTGGCCTGCAAGACTATCTAATCCAGCCCCCTCCTCAACGTAGGACTCCAAGTCAGAGCATCCCTATAGAATCATCAAAAATAGAGTTGGAAGGAACCTGCAAGACCATCTAGTCCAACCCCTTGCTCAACGCAGGACTCCAAATCAGAGCAACCCTATAGAATGATCGAAAATAGGGTTGGAAGGCGCCTGCAAGACCATGTATTCCAACCCCGTGCTCAACGCAGGACTCCAAGTCAGAGCATCCTTATCGAATCATCTGAAAGTAGTGTTGGAAGAAGCCTGCAAGACCATCTAGTCCAGCCCCCTGCTCAACGCAGGACTCCAAGTCAGAGCATCCCTATAGAATTATCAAAAATTAGGATTGGAAGGCGCCTGCAGGACCATCTTCCAGCCCCCTGCTCAACGCAGGACTCCAAGTCAGAGCATCCCTATAGAATGATTGAAAATAGGGTTGGAAGGGTCCTCCAAGACCATCCAGGGCACCCCCTGCTCAACGCAGGACTCCAAGTCAGAGCATCCCTATAGAATGATTGAAAATAGGGTTGGAAGGGTCCTCCAAGACCATCCAGGGCACCCCCTGCTCAATGCAGGACTCCAAGTCAGAGTATCCCTCTAGAATCATCGAAAATAGAGTTGGAAGGGGCCTGCAAGACCATCTAGTCCAGCCCCCTGCTCAATGCAGGACTCCAAGACAGAGCATCCCTATAGAATCATCAAAAGGTAGGGTTGGAAGGCGGCTGCAAGACCATCTAGTCCAGCCCCCTGCTCAACGCAGGACTCCAAGTCAGAGCATCCCTATAGAATCATCGAAAATAGAGTTGGAAGGGACCTGCAAGACCATCTAGTCCAACCCCCTGCTCAACGCAGGACTCCAAGTCAGAGCATCCCTATAGAATCATCTGAAAGTAGGGTTGGAAGTGGCCTGCAAGACTATCTAATCCAGCCCCCTGCTCAACGTAGGACTCCAAGTCAGAGCATCCCTATAGAAAGATCGAAAATAGAGTTGGAAGGCACCTGCAAGGCCATCTAGTCCAGCCCCCTGCTCAACGCAGGACTCCAAGTCAGAGCATCCCTATAGAATGATCGAAAATAGGGTTGGAAGGCGCCTGAAGACCATGTATTCCAACCCCGTGCTCAACGCAGGACTCCAAGTCAGAGCATCCTTATCGAATCATCTGAAAGTAGGGTTGGAAGTGGCCTGCAAGACTATCTAATCCAGCCCCCTGCTCAACGTAGGACTCCAAGTCAGAGCATCCCTATAGAAAGATCGAAAATAGAGTTGGAAGGCGCCTGCAAGGCCATCTAGTCCAGCCCCCTGCTCAACGCAGGACTACAAGTCAGAGCATCCCTATAGAATGATTGAAAATAGGGTTGGAAGGTGCCTGCAAGACCATGTATTCCAACCCCGTCCTCAACGCAGGACTCCAAGTCAGAGCAGCCCTATAGTATCATTGGAAAGTAGGGTTGGAGGGGGCCTGCAAGGCCATCTAGTCCAGCCCCCTGCTCCAGGCAGGACTCCAGGTCAGAGTATACCTCTAGAATCATCGAAAATAGAGTTGGAAGGGGCCTGCAAGACCATCTAGTCCAGCCCCCACCTCAATGCAGGACTCCAAGACAGAGCATCCCTATAGAATCATCAAAAGGTAGGGTTGGAAGGCGGCTGCAAGACCATATAGTCCAGCCCCCCGCTCAACGCAGGACTCCAAGTCAGAGCATCCCTATAGAATCATTGAAAATAGAGATGGAAGGGATCTGCAAGACCATCTAGTCCAACCCCTTGCTCAACGCAAGACTCCAAGCCAGAGCATCCCTATAGTATGATCTAAAATAGGGGTGGAAGGGGCCTGCAAGACCATCTAGTCTAACCCCCTGCTCAACTCAGGACTCCAAGTCAGAGTATCCCTCTAGAATCATCTGAAATAGAGTTGGAAGGGGCCTGCAAGACCATGTATTCCAACCCCGTCCTCAACGCAGGACTCCAAGTCAGAGCATCCTTATCGAATCATCTGAAAGTAGGGCTGGAAGTGGCCTGCAAGGCCATCTAGTCCAACCCCCTGCTCAACGCAGGACTCCAAGTCAGAGCATCCCTATAGAATCATCTGAAAGTAGGGTTGGAAGTGGCCTGCAAGACTATCTAATCCAGCCCCCTGCTCAACGCAGGACTCCAAGTCAGAGCATCCCTATAGAATAATCAAAAAGTAGGGTTGGAAGGGGCCTGCAAGACCATCTAGTCCAACCCCCTGCTCAACGCAGGACTCCAAGTCAGAGTTTCCCTATAGAATGATCGAAAATAGGGTAGGAAGGGGCCTGCAAGACCATCTAGTCCAACCCCCTGCTCAACGCAGGACTCCAAGTCAGAGCATCCCTAAGGAATCATCTGAAAGTAGGGTTGGAAGTGGCCTGCAAGACCATCTAGTCCAACCCCCTGCTCAACGCAGGACTCCAAGTCAGAGCATCCCTATAGAATTATCAAAAGTTAGGGTTGGAAGGCGCCTGCAGGACCATCTTCCAGCCCCCTGCTCAACGCAGGACTCCAAGTCAGAGCATCCCTATAGAATCATCGAAAATAGAGTTGGAAGGGACCTGCAAGACCATCTAGTCCAACCCCCTGCTCAACGCAGGACTCCAAGTCAGAGCATCCCTATAGAATCATCTGAAAGTAGGGTTGGAAGTGGCCTGCAAGACCATCTAATCCAGCCCCCTGCTCAACGTAGGACTCCAAGTCAGAGCATCCCTATAGAAAGATCGAAAATAGAGTTGGAAGTCGCCTGCAAGGCCATCTAGTCCAGCCCCCTGCTCAACGCAGGACTCCAAGTCAGAGCATCCCTATAGAATGATTGAAAATAGGGTTGGAAGGCGCCTGCAAGACCATGTATTCCAACCCGGTCCTCAACGTAGGACTCCAAGTCAGAGCAGCCCTATAGAATCATTGGAAAGTAGGGTTGGAGGGGGTCTGCAAGGCCATCTAGTCCAGCCCCCTGCTCCAGGCAGGACTCCAGGTCAGAGCATCCCTATAGAATGATCGAAAATAGGGTTGGAAGTGGCCTGCAAGACCATCTAGTCCAGCCCCCTGCTCAACGCAGGACTCCAAGTCAGAGCATCCCTATAGAAAAATCAAAAGTTAGGGTTGGAAGGCGCCTGCAGGACCATCTTCCAGTCCCCTGCTCAACGCAGGACTCCAAGTCAGAGCATCCCTATAGAATGATTGAAAATAGGGTTGGAAGGGTCCTGGAAGACCATCCAGTGCACCCCCTGCTCAACGCAGGACTCCAAGACAGAGTATCCCTCTAGAAACATCGAAAATAGAGTTGGAAGGCGGCTGCAAGACCATCTAGTCCTGCCCCCTGCTCAACGCAGGACTCCAAGTCAGAGCATCCCTATAGAATGATCTAAAATAGGGGTGGAAGGGGCCTGCAAGACCATCTAGTCTAACCCCCTGCTCAATGCAGGACTCCGGGTCAGAGCATCCCTATAGAATGATTGAAAATAGGGTTGGGAGGGGTCTGCAAGACAATCTAGTCCAGCCCCCTGCTCAATGAAGGACTCCAGGTCAGAGCATCCCTATAGAATGATCGAAAATAGGGTTGGAAGGCGCCTGCAAGACCATGTATTCCAACACCCTGCACAATGCAGGACTCCAAGTCAGAGCATCCCTATAGAATTATCAAAAGTTAGGGTTGGAAGTGGCCTGCAGGACCATCTTCCAGCCCCCTGCTCAACGCAGTACTCCCTGTCAGAGCATCCCTATAGAATGATTGAAAAGAGGGTTGGAAGGGTCTGCAAGACCATGTATTCCAAACCCGTGCTCAACGCAGGACTCCAAGTAAGAGTAGCCCTATAGAATCATTGGAAAGTAAAGTTGGGGGGGCCTGCAAGGCCATCTAGTCCAACCCCCTGCTCCAGGCAGGAATCCAGGTCAGAGCATCCCTATAGAATGATCGAAAATAGGGTTGGAAGGCACCTGCAAGACCATGTATTCCAACCCCGTGCTCAACGCAGGACTCCAAGTCAGAGCATCCTTATCGAATCATCTGAAAGTAGGGTTGGAAGTGGCCTGCAAGACCATCTAGTCCAACCCCCTGCTCAACGCAGGACTCCAAGTCAGAGTTTCCCTATAGAATGATCGAAAATAGGGTTGGAAGGGGCCTGCAAGACCATCTAGTCCAACCCCCTGCTCAACGCAGGACTCCAAGGCAGAGCATCCCTAAGGAATCATCTGAAAGTAGGGTTGGAAGTGGCCTGCAAGACTATCTAATCCAGCCCCCTCCTCAACGTAGGACTCCAAGTCAGAGCATCCCTATAGAATCATCGAAAATAGAGTTGGAAGGAACCTGCAGGACCATCTAGTCCAACCCCTTGCTCAACGCAGGACTCCAAATCAGAGCATCCCTATAGAATGATCGAAAATAGGGTTGGAAGGCGCCTGCAAGACCATGTATTCCAACCCCGTGCTCAACGCAGGACTCCAAGTCAGAGCATCCTTATCGAATCATCTGAATGTAGGGTTGGAAGTGGCCTGCAAGACCATCTAGTCCAGCCCCCTGCTCAACGCAGGACTCCAAGTCAGAGCATCCCTATAGAATTATCAAAAGTTAGGGTTGGAAGGCGCCTGCAGGACCATCTTCCAGCCCCCTGCTCAACGCAGGACTCCAAGTCAGAGCATCCCTATACAATGAACGAAAATAGGGTTGGAAGGCGGCTGCAAGACCATCTAGTCCAGCCCCTTGCTCAACGCAGGACTCCAAGTCAGAGCATCCCTATAGAATGATCTAAAATAGGGGTGGAAGGGGCCTGCAAGACCATCTAGTCTAACCCCCTGCTCAATGCAGGACTCCGAGTCAGAGCATCCCTATAGAATGATTGAAAATAGGGTTGGGAGGGGTCTGAAAGACAATCTACTCCAGCCTCCTGCTCAATGAAGGACTCCAGGTCAGAGCATCCCTATAGAATGATGGAAAATAGGGTTGGAAGGCGCCTGCAAGACCATGTATTCCAACCCGGTCCTCAACGTAGGACTCCAAGTCAGAGCAGCCCTATAGAATCATTGGAAAGTAGGGTTGGAGGGGGTCTGCAAGGCCATCTAGTCCAGCCCCCTGCTCCAGGCAGGACTCCAGGTCAGAGCATCCCTATAGAATGATCGAAAATAGGGTTGGAAGTGGCCTGCAAGACCATCTAGTCCAGCCCCCTGCTCAACGCAGGACTCCAAGTCAGAGCATCCCTATAGAAAAATCAAAAGTTAGGGTTGGAAGGCGCCTGCAGGACCATCTTCCAGTCCCCTGCTCAACGCAGGACTCCAAGTCAGAGCATCCCTATAGAATGATTGAAAATAGGGTTGGAAGGGTCCTGGAAGACCATCCAGTGCACCCCCTGCTCAACGCAGGACTCCAAGACAGAGTATCCCTCTAGAAACATCGAAAATAGAGTTGGAAGGCGGCTGCAAGACCATCTAGTCCTGCCCCCTGCTCAACGCAGGACTCCAAGTCAGAGCATCCCTATAGAATGATCTAAAATAGGGGTGGAAGGGGCCTGCAAGACCATCTAGTCTAACCCCCTGCTCAATGCAGGACTCCGGGTCAGAGCATCCCTATAGAATGATTGAAAATAGGGTTGGGAGGGGTCTGCAAGACAATCTAGTCCAGCCCCCTGCTCAATGAAGGACTCCAGGTCAGAGCATCCCTATAGAATGATCGAAAATAGGGTTGGAAGGCGCCTGCAAGACCATGTATTCCAACCCCCTGCTCAATGCAGGACTCCAAGTCAGAGCATCCCTATAGAATTATCAAAAGTTAGGGTTGGAAGTGGCCTGCAGGACCATCTTCCAGCCCCCTGCTCAACGCAGTACTCCCTGTCAGAGCATCCCTATAGAATGATTGAAAAGAGGGTTGGAAGGGTCTGCAAGACCATGTATTCCAAACCCGTGCTCAACGCAGGACTCCAAGTAAGAGTAGCCCTATAGAATCATTGGAAAGTAAAGTTGGGGGGGCCTGCAAGGCCATCTAGTCCAACCCCCTGCTCCAGGCAGGAATCCAGGTCAGAGCATCCCTATAGAATGATCGAAAATAGGGTTGGAAGGCACCTGCAAGACCATGTATTCCAACCCCGTGCTCAACGCAGGACTCCAAGTCAGAGCATCCTTATCGAATCATCTGAAAGTAGGGTTGGAAGTGGCCTGCAAGACCATCTAGTCCAACCCCCTGCTCAACGCAGGACTCCAAGTCAGAGTTTCCCTATAGAATGATCGAAAATAGGGTTGGAAGGGGCCTGCAAGACCATCTAGTCCAACCCCCTGCTCAACGCAGGACTCCAAGGCAGAGCATCCCTAAGGAATCATCTGAAAGTAGGGTTGGAAGTGGCCTGCAAGACTATCTAATCCAGCCCCCTCCTCAACGTAGGACTCCAAGTCAGAGCATCCCTATAGAATCATCGAAAATAGAGTTGGAAGGAACCTGCAGGACCATCTAGTCCAACCCCTTGCTCAACGCAGGACTCCAAATCAGAGCATCCCTATAGAATGATCGAAAATAGGGTTGGAAGGCGCCTGCAAGACCATGTATTCCAACCCCGTGCTCAACGCAGGACTCCAAGTCAGAGCATCCTTATCGAATCATCTGAATGTAGGGTTGGAAGTGGCCTGCAAGACCATCTAGTCCAGCCCCCTGCTCAACGCAGGACTCCAAGTCAGAGCATCCCTATAGAATTATCAAAAGTTAGGGTTGGAAGGCGCCTGCAGGACCATCTTCCAGCCCCCTGCTCAACGCAGGACTCCAAGTCAGAGCATCCCTATACAATGAACGAAAATAGGGTTGGAAGGCGGCTGCAAGACCATCTAGTCCAGCCCCTTGCTCAACGCAGGACTCCAAGTCAGAGCATCCCTATAGAATGATCTAAAATAGGGGTGGAAGGGGCCTGCAAGACCATCTAGTCTAACCCCCTGCTCAATGCAGGACTCCGAGTCAGAGCATCCCTATAGAATGATTGAAAATAGGGTTGGGAGGGGTCTGAAAGACAATCTACTCCAGCCTCCTGCTCAATGAAGGACTCCAGGTCAGAGCATCCCTATAGAATGATGGAAAATAGGGTTGGAAGGCGCCTGCAAGACCATGTATTCCAACCCCCTGCTCAACGCAGGACTCCAAGTCAGAGCATCCCTATAGAATTATCAAAAGTTAGGGTTGGAAGTGGCCTGCAGGACCATCTTCCAGCCCCCTGCTCAACGCAGGACTCCAAGTCAGAGCATCCCTATAGAATGATTGAAAATAGGGTTGGAAGGGGCCTGCAAGACCATGTATTCCAACCCCGTGCTCAACGCAGGACTCCAAGTCAGAGCAGCCCTATAGAATCTTTGGAAAGTAGGGTTGGGGGGAGCCTGCAAGACCATCTAGTCCAACCCCCTGCTCAACCCAGGACTCCAAGTCAGAGTTTCCCTATAGAATGATCGAAAATAGGGTTGGAAGGTGCCTGCAAGACCATCTAGTCCAACCCCCTGCTCAACGCAGGACTCCAAGTCAGAGCATCCCTAAGGAATCATCTGAAAGTAGGGTTGGAAGTGGCCTGCAAGACTATCTAATCCAGCCCCCTCCTCAACGTAGGACTCCAAGTCAGAGCATCCCTATAGAATCATCGAAAATAGAGTTGGAAGGAACCTGCAAGACCATCTAGTCCAACCCCTTGCTCAACGCAGGACTCCAAATCAGAGCATCCCTATAGAATGATCGAAAATAGGGTTGGAAGGCGCCTGCAAGACCATGTATTCCAACCCCGTGCTCAACGCAGGACTCCAAGTCAGAGCATCCTTATCGAATCATCTGAAAGTAGGGTTGGAAGTGGCCTGCAAGACCATCTAGTCCATCCCCCTGCTCAACGCAGGACTCCAAGTCAGAGCAGCCCTATAGAATGATTGAAAATAGGGTTGGAAGGCGCCTGCAAGACCATGTATTCCAACCCCGTGCTCAACGCAGGACTCCAAGTCAGAGCATCCTTATCGAAACATCTGAAAGTAGGGCTGGAAGTGGCCTGCAAGGCCATCTAGTCCAGCCCCCTGCTCAACGCAGGACTCCAAGTCATTGCATCCCTATAGAATCATCAAAAGGTAGGGTTGGAAGGCGGCTGCAAGACCATCTAGTCCAGCCCCCTGCTCAGCGCAGGACTCCAAGTCAGAGCATCCCTATAGAACCATCGAAAATAGAGTTGGAAGGGACCTGCAAGACCATCTAGTCCAACCCCTTGCTCAACGCAGGACTCCAAGCCAGAGCATCCCTATAGAATGATCTAAAATAGGGGTGGAAGGGGCCTGCAAGACCATCTAGTCTAACCCCCTGCTCAATGCAGGACTCTAAGAGCATCCGTATAGAATCATCTGAAAGTACGGTTGGAAGGGGCCTGCAAGACCATCTAGTCCAACCCCTTGCTCAACGCAGGACTCCGAGTCAGAGCATCCCTATACAATGAACCAAAATAGGGTTGGAAGGGGCCGGCAAGACCATCTAGTCCAGCCCTCTGCTCAACGCAGGACTCCAAGTCATAGTTTCCCTATAGAATGATCGAAAATAGGGTTGGAAGGGGCCTGCAAGACCATCTAGTCCAACCCCCTGCTCAACGCAGGACTCCAAGTCAGAGTTTCCCTATAGAATGATCGAAAATAGGGTTGGAAGGGGCCTGCAAGACCATCTAGTCCAACCCCCTGCTCAACGCAGGACTCCAAGTCAGAGCATCCCTATAGAATGATGGAAAATAGGGTTGGAAGGGTCCTCCAAGACCATCCAGGGCACCCCCTGCTCAACGCAGGACTCCAAGTCAGAGTATCCCTCTAGAATCATCGAAAATAGAGTTGGAAGGGGCCTGCAAGACCATCTAGTCCAACCCCCTGCTCAATGCAGGACTCCAAGACAGAGCATCCCTATAGAATCATCAAAAGGTAGAGTTGGAAGGCGGCTGCAAGACCATCTAGTCCAGCCCCTTGCTCAACGTAGGACTCCAAGTCAGAGCATCCCTATAGAATCATCGAAAATAAAGTTGGAAGGGACCTGCAAGACCATCTAGTCCAACCCTCTGCTCAACGCAGGACTCCAAGTCAGAGCATCCCTATAGAATCATCTGAAAGTAGGGTTGGAAGTGGCCTGCAAGACTATCTAATCCAGCCCCCTGCTCAACGTAGGACTCCAAGTCAGAGCATCCCTATAGAAAGATCGAAAATAGAGTTGGAAGGTGCCTGCAAGGCCATCTAGTCCAGCCCCCTGCTCAACGCAGGACTCCAAGTCAGAGCATCCCTATAGAATGATTGAAAATAGGGTTGGAAGGCGCCTGCAAGACCATGTATTCCAACCCCGTCCTCAACGCAGGACTCCAAGTCAGAGCAGCCCTATAGAATCATTGGAAAGTAGGGTTGGAGGGGGCCTGCAAGGCCATCTAGTCCAGCCCCATGCTCCAGGCAGGACTCCAGGTCAGAGCATCCCTATAGAATGATCGAAAATAGGGTTGGAAGTGGCCTGCAAGACCATCTAGTCCAGCCCCCTGCTCAACGCAGGACTCCAAGTCAGAGCATCCCTATAGAATTATCAAAAGTTAGGGTTGGAAGGCGCCTGCAGGACCATCTTCCAGCCCCCTGCTCAACGCAGGACTCCAAGTCAGAGCATCCCTATAGAATGATTGAAAATAAGGTTGGAAGGGTCCTGCAAGACCATCCAGTGCACCCCCTGCTCAACGCAGGACTCCAAGTCAGAGTATGCCTCTAGAATCATCGAAAATAGAGTTGGAAGGCGGCTGCAAGACCATCTAGGCCAGCCCCCTGCTCAATGAAGGACTCCAGGTCAGGGCATCCCTATAGAATGATGGAAAATAGGGTTGGAAGGCGCCTGCAAGACCATGTATTCCAACCCCCTGCGCAACGCAGGACTCCAAGTCAGAGCATCCCTATAGAATTATCAAAAGTTAGGGTTGGAAGTGGCCTGCAGGACCATCTTCCATCCCCCTGCTCAACGCAGTACTCCAAGTCAGAGCATCCCTATAGAATGATTGAAAATAGGGTTGGAAGGGCCTGCAAGACCATGTATTCCAACCCCGCGCTCAACGCAGGACTCCAAGTCAGAGCAGCCCTATATAAACATTGGAAAGTAGGGTTGGGGGGGCCTGCAAGGCTATCTAGTCTAAGCCCCTGCTCCAGGCAGGACTCCAGGTCAGAGCATCCCTATAGAATCATCGAAAATAGGGTTGGAAGGCACCTGCAAGACCATGTATTCCAACCCCGTGCTCAACGCAGGACTCCACGTCAGAGCATCCTTATCGAATCATCTGAAAGTAGGGCTGGAAGTGGCCTGCAAGGCCATCTAGTCCAACCCCCTGCTCAACGCAGGACTCCAAGTCAGAGCATCCCTATAGAATCATTTGAAATTAGGGTTGGAAGTGGCCTGCAAGACTATCTAATCCAGCCCCCTGCTCAACGCAGGACTCCAAGTCAGAGCATCCCTATAGAATAATCAAAAAGTAGGGTTGGAAGGGGCATGCAAGACCATCTAGTCCAACCCCCTGCTCAACGCAGGACTCCAAGTCAGAGCATCCCTAAGGAATCATCTGAAAGTAGGGTTGGAAGTGGCCTGCAAGACTATCTAATCCAGCCCCCTCCTCAACGTAGGACTCCAAGTCAGAGCATCCCTATAGAATCATCAAAAATAGAGTTGGAAGGAACCTGCAAGACCATCTAGTCCAACCCCTTGCTCAACGCAGGACTCCAAATCAGAGCATCCCTATAGAATGATCGAAAATAGGGTTGGAAGGCACCTGCAAGACCATGTATTCCAACCCCGTACTCAACGCAGGACTCCAAGTCAGAGCATCTTTATCGAATCATCTGAAAGTAGGGTTGGAAGAAGCCTGCAAGACCATCTAGTCCAGCCCCCTGCTCAACGCAGGACTCCAAGTCAGAGCATCCCTATAGAATTATCAAAAATTAGGGTTGGAAGGCGCCTGCAGGACCATCTTCCAGCCCCCTGCTCAACGCAGGACTCCAAGTCAGAGCATCCCTATAGAATGATTGAAAATAGGGTTGGAAGGGTCCTCCAAGACCATCCAGGGCACCCCCTGCTCAACGCAGGACTCCAAGTCAGAGCATCCCTATAGAATGATTGAAAATAGGGTTGGAAGGGTCCTCCAAGACCATCCAGGGCACCCCCTGCTCAACGCAGGACTCCAAGTCAGAGTATCCCTCTAGAATCATCGAAAATAGAGTTGGAAGGGGCCTGCAAGACCATCTAGTCCAGCCCCCTGCTCAATGCAGGACTCCAAGACAGAGCATCCCTATAGAATCATCAAAAGGTAGGGTTGGAAGGCGGCTGCAAGACCATCTAGTCCAGCCCCCTGCTCAACGCAGGACTCCAAGTCAGAGCATCCCTATAGAATCATCGAAAATAGAGTTGGAAGGGACCTGCAAGACCATCTAGTCCAACCCCCTGCTCAACGCAGGACTCCAAGTCAGAGCATCCCTATAGAATCATCTGAAAGTAGGGTTGGAAGTGGCCTGCAAGACTATCTAATCCAGCCCCCTGCTCAACGTAGGACTCCAAGTCAGAGCATCCCTATAGAAAGATCGAAAATAGAGTTGGAAGGCACCTGCAAGGCCATCTAGTCCAGCCCCCTGCTCAACGCAGGACTCCAAGTCAGAGCATCCCTATAGAATGATCGAAAATAGGGTTGGAAGGGGCCTGCAAGACCATGTATTCCAACCCCGTGCTCAACGCAGGACTCCAAGTCAGAGCAGCCCTATAGAATCATTGGAAAGTAGGGTTGGGGGGAGCCTGCAAGGCCATCTAGTCCAAGCCCCTGCTCCAGGCAGGACTCCAGGTCAGAGCATCCCTATAGAATGATCGAAAATAGGGTTGGAAGGCGCCTGCAAGACCATGTATTCCAACCCCGTGCTCAACGCAGGACTCCAAGTCAGAGCATCCTTATCGAAACATCTGAAAGTAGGGCTGGAAGTGGCCTGCAAGGCCATCTAGTCCAACCCCCTGCTTCACGCAGGACTCCAAGTCAGAGCATCCCTATAGAATCATCTGAAAGTAGGGTTGGAAGTGGTCTGCAAGACTATGTAATCCAGCCCCCTGCTCAACGCAGGACTCCAAGTCAGAGCATCCCTATAGAATCATCAAAAGGTAGGGTTGGAAGGCGGCTGCAAGACCATCTAGTCCAGCCCCCTGCTCAGCGCAGGACTCCAAGTCAGAGCATCCCTATAGAATGATCTAAAATAGGGGTGGAAGGGGCCTGCAAGACCATCTAGTCTAACCCCCTGCTCAATGCAGGACTCTAAGAGCATCCGTATAGAATCATCTGAAAGTACGGTTGGAAGGGGCCTGCAAGACCATCTAGTCCAACCCCTTGCTCAACGCAGGACTCCGAGTCAGAGCATCCCTATACAATGAACCAAAATAGGGTTGGAAGGGGCCGGCAAGACCATCTAGTCCAGCCCTCTGCTCAACGCAGGACTCCAAGTCATAGTTTCCCTATAGAATGATCGAAAATAGGGTTGGAAGGGGCCTGCAAGACCATCTAGTCCAACCCCCTGCTCAACGCAGGACTCCAAGTCAGAGTTTCCCTATAGAATGATCGAAAATAGGGTTGGAAGGGGCCTGCAAGACCATCTAGTCCAACCCCCTGCTCAACGCAGGACTCCAAGTCAGAGCATCCCTATAGAATGATGGAAAATAGGGTTGGAAGGGTCCTCCAAGACCATCCAGGGCACCCCCTGCTCAACGCAGGACTCCAAGTCAGAGTATCCCTCTAGAATCATCGAAAATAGAGTTGGAAGGGGCCTGCAAGACCATCTAGTCCAACCCCCTGCTCAATGCAGGACTCCAAGACAGAGCATCCCTATAGAATCATCAAAAGGTAGAGTTGGAAGGCGGCTGCAAGACCATCTAGTCCAGCCCCCTGCTCAACGCAGGACTCCAAGTCAGAGCATCCCTATAGAATTATCAAAAGTTAGGGTTGGAAGGCACCTGCAGGACCATCTTCCAGCCCCCTGCTCAACGCATGACTCCAAGTCAGAGCATCACTATAGAATGATTGAAAATAGGGTTGGAAGGGTCCTGCAAGACCATCCAGTGCACCCCCTGCTCAACGCAGGACTCCAAGTCAGAGTATCCCTCTAGAATCATCGAAAATAGAGTTGGAAGGCGGCTGCAAGACCATCTAGGCCAGCCCCCTGCTCAATGAAGGACTCCAGGTCAGAGCATCCCTATAGAATGATGGAAAATAGGGTTGGAAGGCGCCTGCAAGACCATGTATTCCAACCCCCTGCGCAACGCAGGACTCCAAGTCAGAGCATCCCTATAGAATTATCAAAAGTTAGGGTTGGAAGTGGCCTGCAGGACCATCTTCCAGCCCCCTGCTCAACGCAGTACTCCAAGTCAGAGCATCCCTATAGAATGATTGAAAATAGGGTTGGAAGGGCCTGCAAGACCATGTATTCCAACCCCGCGCTCAACGCAGGACTCCAAGTCAGAGCAGCCCTATATAATCATTGGAAAGTAGGGTTGGGGGGGCCTGCAAGGCTATCTAGTCTAAGCCCCTGCTCCAGGCAGGACTCCAGGTCAGAGCATCCCTATAGAATGATCGAAAATAGGGTTGGAAGGCACCTGCAAGACCATGTATTCCAACCCCGTGCTCAACGCAGGACTCCAAGTCAGAGCATCCTTATCGAATCATCTGAAAGTAGGGCTGGAAGTGGCCTGCAAGGCCATCTAGTCCAACCCCCTGCTCAACGCAGGACTCCAAGTCAGAGCATCCCTATAGAATCATTTGAAAGTAGGGTTGGAAGTGGCCTGCAAGACTATCTAATCCAGCCCCCTGCTCAACGCAGGACTCCAAGTCAGAGCATCCCTATAGAATAATCAAAAAGTAGGGTTGGAAGTGGCCTGCAAGACTATCTAATCCAGCCCCCTCCTCAACGTAGGACTCCAAGTCAGAGCATCCCTATAGAATCATCAAAAATAGAGTTGGAAGGAACCTGCAAGACCATCTAGTCCAACCCCTTGCTCAACGCAGGACTGCAAATCAGAGCATCCCTATAGAATGATCGAAAATAGGGTTGGAAGGCGCCTGCAAGACCATGTATTCCAACCCCGTGCTCAACGCAGGACTCCAAGTCAGAGCATCCTTATCGAATCATCTGAAAGTAGGGTTGGAAGAAGCCTGCAAGACCATCTAGTCCAGCCCCCTGCTCAACGCAGGACTCCAAGTCAGAGCATCCCTATAGAATTATCAAAAATTAGGGTTGGAAGGCGCCTGCAGGACCATCTTTCAGCCCCCTGCTCAACGCAGGACTCCAAGTCAGAGCATCCCTATAGAATGATTGAAAATAGGGTTGGAAGGGTCCTCCAAGACCATCCAGGGCACCCCCTGCTCAACGCAGGACTCCAAGTCAGAGCATCCCTATAGAATGATTGAAAATAGGGTTGGAAGGGTCCTCCAAGACCATCCAGGGCACCCCCTGCTCAACGCAGGACTCCAAGTCAGAGTATCCCTCTAGAATCATCGAAAATAGAGTTGGAAGGGGCCTGCAAGACCATCTAGTCCAGCCCCCTGCTCAATGCAGGACTCCAAGACAGAGCATCCCTATAGAATCATCAAAAGGTAGGGTTGGAAGGCGGCTGCAAGACCATCTAGTCCAGCCCCCTGCTCAACGCAGGACTCCAAGTCAGAGCATCCCTATAGAATCATCGAAAATAGAGTTGGAAGGGACCTGCAAGACCATCTAGTCCAACCCCCTGCTCAACGCAGGACTCCAAGTCAGAGCATCCCTATAGAATCATCTGAAAGTAGGGTTGGAAGTGGCCTGCAAGACTATCTAATCCAGCCCCCTGCTCAACGTAGGACTCCAAGTCAGAGCATCCCTATAGAAAGATCGAAAATAGAGTTGGAAGGCGCCTGCAAGGCCATCTAGTCCAGCCCCCTGCTCAACGCAGGACTCCAAGTCAGAGCATCCCTATAGAATGATCGAAAATAGGGTTGGAAGGCGCCTGCAAGACCATGTATTCCAACCCCGTGCTCAACGCAGGACTCCAAGTCAGAGCATCCTTATCGAAACATCTGAAAGTAGGGTTGGAAGTGGTCTGCAAGACCATCTAGTCCAGCCCCCTGCTCAACGCAGGACTCCAAGTCAGAGCATCCCTATAGAATCATCAAAAGGTAGGGTTGGAAGGCGGCTGCAAGACCATCTAGTCCAGCCCCCTGCTCAGCGCAGGACTCCAAGTCAGAGCATCCCTATAGAACCATCGAAAATAGAGTTGGAAGGGACCTGCAAGACCATCTAGTCCAACCCCTTGCTCAACGCAGGACTCCAAGCCAGAGCATCCCTATAGAATGATCTAAAATAGGGGTGGAAGGGGCCTGCAAGACCATCTAGTCCAACCCCTTGCTCAACGCAGGACTCCGAGTCAGAGCATCCCTATACAATGAACCAAAATAGGGTTGGAAGGGGCCGGCAAGACCATCTAGTCCAGCCCTCTGCTCAACGCAGGACTCCAAGTCATAGTTTCCCTATAGAATGATAGAAAATAGGGTTGGAAGGGGCCTGCAAGACCATCTAGTCCAACCCCCTGCTCAACGCAGGACTCCAAGTCAGAGTTTCCCTATAGAATGATCGAAAATAGGGTTGGAAGGGGCCTGCAAGACCATCTAGTCCAACCCCCTGCTCAACGCAGGACTCCAAGTCAGAGCATCCCTATAGAATGATGGAAAATAGGGTTGGAAGGGTCCTCCAAGACCATCCAGGGCACCCCCTGCTCAACGCAGGACTCCAAGTCAGAGTATCCCTCTAGAATCATCGTAAATAGAGTTGGAAGGGGCCTGCAAGACCATCTAGTCCAACCCCCTGCTCAATGCAGGACTCCAAGACAGAGCATCCCTATAGAATCATCAAAAGGTAGAGTTGGAAGGTGGCTGCAAGACCATCTAGTCCAGCCCCTTGCTTAACGTAGGACTCCAAGTCAGAGCATCCCTATAGAATCATCGAAAATAGAGTTGGAAGGGACCTGCAAGACCATCTAGTCCAACCCTCTGCTCAACGCAGGACTCCAAGTCAGAGCATCCCTATAGAATCATCTGAAAGTAGGGTTGGAAGTGGCCTGCAAGACTATCTAATCCAGCCCCCTGCTCAACGTAGGACTCCAAGTCAGAGCATCCCTATAGAAAGATCGAAAATAGAGTTGGAAGGTGCCTGCAAGGCCATCTAGTCCAGCCCCCTGCTCAACGCAGGACTCCAAGTCAGAGCATCCCTATAGAATGATTGAAAATAGGGTTGGAAGGCGCCTGCAAGACCATGTATTCCAACCCCGTCCTCAACGCAGGACCCCAAGTCAGAGCATTCCTATAGAATCATTGGAAAGTAGGGTTGGAGGGTGCCTGCAAGGCCATCTAGTCCAGCCCCATGCTCCAGGCAGGACTCCAGGTCAGAGCATCCCTATAGAATGATCGAAAATAGGGTTGGAAGTGGCCTGCAAGACCATCTAGTCCAGCCCCCTGCTCAACGCAGGACTCCAAGTCAGAGCATCCCTATAGAATTATCAAAAGTTAGGGTTGGAAGGCGCCTGCAGGACCATCTTCCAGCCCCCTGCTCAACGCAGGACTCCAAGTCAGAGCATCCCTGTAGAATGACTGAAAATAGGGTTGGAAGGGTCCTGCAAGACCATCCAGTGCACCCCCTGCTCAACGCAGGACTCCAAGTCAGAGTATGCCTCTAGAATCATCGAAAATAGAGTTGGAAGGCGGCTGCAAGACCATCTAGGCCAGCCCCCTGCTCAATGAAGGACTCCAGGTCAGAGCATCCCTATAGAATGATGGAAAATAGGGTTGGAAGGCGCCTGCAAGACCATGTATTCCAACCCCCTGCGCAACGCAGGACTCCAAGTCAGAGCATCCCTATAGAATTATCAAAAGTTAGGGTTGGAAGTGGCCTGCAGGACCATCTTCCAGCCCCCTGCTCAATGCAGTACTCCAAGTCAGAGCATCCCTATAGAATGATTGAAAATAGGGTTGGAAGGGCCTGCAAGACCATGTATTCCAACCCCGCGCTCAACGCAGGACTCCAAGTCAGAGCAGCCCTATATAATCATTGGAAAGTAGGGTTGGGGGGGCCTGCAAGGCTATCTAGTCTAAGCCCCTGCTCCAGGCAGGACTCCAGGTCAGAGCATCCCTATAGAATGATCGAAAATAGGGTTGGAAGGCACCTGCAAGACCATGTATTCCAACCCCGTGCTCAACGCAGGACTCCAAGTCAGAGCATCCCTATAGAATAATCAAAAAGTAGGGTTGGAAGGGGCATGCAAGACCATCTAGTCCAACCCCCTGCTCAACGCAGGACTCCAAGTCAGAGCATCCCTAAGGAATCATCTGAAAGTAGGGTTGGAAGTGGCCTGCAAGACTATCTAATCCAGCCCCCTCCTCAACGTAGGACTCCAAGTCAGAGCATCCCTATAGAATCATCAAAAATAGAGTTGGAAGGAACCTGCAAGACCATCTAGTCCAACCCCTTGCTCAACGCAGGACTCCAAATCAGAGCAACCCTATAGAATGATCGAAAATAGGGTTGGAAGGCGCCTGCAAGACCATGTATTCCAACCCCGTGCTCAACGCAGGACTCCAAGTCAGAGCATCCTTATCGAATCATCTGAAAGTAGTGTTGGAAGAAGCCTGCAAGACCATCTAGTCCAGCCCCCTGCTCAACGCAGGACTCCAAGTCAGAGCATCCCTATAGAATTATCAAAAATTAGGATTGGAAGGCGCCTGCAGGACCATCTTCCAGCCCCCTGCTCAACGCAGGACTCCAAGTCAGAGCATCCCTATAGAATGATTGAAAATAGGGTTGGAAGGGTCCTCCAAGACCATCCAGGGCACCCCCTGCTCAACGCAGGACTCCAAGTCAGAGCATCCCTATAGAATGATTGAAAATAGGGTTGGAAGGGTCCTCCAAGACCATCCAGGGCACCCCCTGCTCAACGCAGGACTCCAAGTCAGAGTATCCCTCTAGAATCATCGAAAATAGAGTTGGAAGGGGCCTGCAAGACCATCTAGTCCAGCCCCCTGCTCAATGCAGGACTCCAAGACAGAGCATCCCTATAGAATCATCAAAAGGTAGGGTTGGAAGGCGGCTGCAAGACCATCTAGTCCAGCCCCCTGCTCAACGCAGGACTCCAAGTCAGAGCATCCCTATAGAATCATCGAAAATAGAGTTGGAAGGGACCTGCAAGACCATCTAGTCCAACCCCCTGCTCAACGCAGGACTCCAAGTCAGAGCATCCCTATAGAATCATCTGAAAGTAGGGTTGGAAGTGGCCTGCAAGACTATCTAATCCAGCCCCCTGCTCAACGTAGGACTCCAAGTCAGAGCATCCCTATAGAAAGATCGAAAATAGAGTTGGAAGGCGCCTGCAAGGCCATCTAGTCCAGCCCCCTGCTCAACGCAGGACTCCAAGTCAGAGCATCCCTATAGAATGATCGAAAATAGGGTTGGAAGGCGCCTGAAGACCATGTATTCCAACCCCGTGCTCAACGCAGGACTCCAAGTCAGAGCATCCTTATCGAATCATCTGAAAGTAGGGTTGGAAGTGGCCTGCAAGACTATCTAATCCAGCCCCCTGGTCAACGTAGGACTCCAAGTCAGAGCATCCCTATAGAAAGATCGAAAATAGAGTTGGAAGGCGCCTGCAAGGCCATCTAGTCCAGCCCCCTGCTCAACGCAGGACTACAAGTCAGAGCATCCCTATAGAATGATTGAAAATAGGGTTGGAAGGTGCCTGCAAGACCATGTATTCCAACCCCGTCCTCAACGCAGGACTCCAAGTCAGAGCAGCCCTATAGTATCATTGGAAAGTAGGGTTGGAGGGGGCCTGCAAGGCCATCTAGTCCAGCCCCCTGCTCCAGGCAGGACTCCAGGTCAGAGTATACCTCTAGAATCATCGAAAATAGAGTTGGAAGGGGCCTGCAAGACCATCTAGTCCAGCCCCCACCTCAATGCAGGACTCCAAGACAGAGCATCCCTATAGAATCATCAAAAGGTAGGGTTGGAAGGCGGCTGCAAGACCATATAGTCCAGCCCCCCGCTCAACGCAGGACTCCAAGTCAGAGCATCCCTATAGAATCATTGAAAATAGAGATGGAAGGGATCTGCAAGACCATCTAGTCCAACCCCTTGCTCAACGCAAGACTCCAAGCCAGAGCATCCCTATAGTATGATCTAAAATAGGGGTGGAAGGGGCCTGCAAGACCATCTAGTCTAACCCCCTGCTCAACTCAGGACTCCAAGTCAGAGTATCCCTCTAGAATCATCTGAAATAGAGTTGGAAGGGGCCTGCAAGACCATGTATTCCAACCCCGTCCTCAACGCAGGACTCCAAGTCAGAGCATCCTTATCGAATCATCTGAAAGTAGGGCTGGAAGTGGCCTGCAAGGCCATCTAGTCCAACCCCCTGCTCAACGCAGGACTCCAAGTCAGAGCATCCCTATAGAATCATCTGAAAGTAGGGTTGGAAGTGGCCTGCAAGACTATCTAATCCAGCCCCCTGCTCAACGCAGGACTCCAAGTCAGAGCATCCCTATAGAATAATCAAAAAGTAGGGTTGGAAGGGGCCTGCAAGACCATCTAGTCCAACCCCCTGCTCAACGCAGGACTCCAAGTCAGAGTTTCCCTATAGAATGATCGAAAATAGGGTAGGAAGGGGCCTGCAAGACCATCTAGTCCAACCCCCTGCTCAACGCAGGACTCCAAGTCAGAGCATCCCTAAGGAATCATCTGAAAGTAGGGTTGGAAGTGGCCTGCAAGACCATCTAGTCCAACCCCCTGCTCAACGCAGGACTCCAAGTCAGAGCATCCCTATAGAATTATCAAAAGTTAGGGTTGGAAGGCGCCTGCAGGACCATCTTCCAGCCCCCTGCTCAACGCAGGACTCCAAGTCAGAGCATCCCTATAGAATCATCGAAAATAGAGTTGGAAGGGACCTGCAAGACCATCTAGTCCAACCCCCTGCTCAACGCAGGACTCCAAGTCAGAGCATCCCTATAGAATCATCTGAAAGTAGGGTTGGAAGTGGCCTGCAAGACCATCTAATCCAGCCCCCTGCTCAACGTAGGACTCCAAGTCAGAGCATCCCTATAGAAAGATCGAAAATAGAGTTGGAAGTCGCCTGCAAGGCCATCTAGTCCAGCCCCCTAGTCAACGCAGGACTCCAAGTCAGAGCATCCCTATAGAATGATTGAAAATAGGGTTGGAAGGCGCCTGCAAGACCATGTATTCCAACCCGGTCCTCAACGTAGGACTCCAAGTCAGAGCAGCCCTATAGAATCATTGGAAAGTAGGGTTGGAGGGGGTCTGCAAGGCCATCTAGTCCAGCCCCCTGCTCCAGGCAGGACTCCAGGTCAGAGCATCCCTATAGAATGATCGAAAATAGGGTTGGAAGTGGCCTGCAAGACCATCTAGTCCAGCCCCCTGCTCAACGCAGGACTCCAAGTCAGAGCATCCCTATAGAAAAATCAAAAGTTAGGGTTGGAAGGCGCCTGCAGGACCATCTTCCAGTCCCCTGCTCAACGCAGGACTCCAAGTCAGAGCATCCCTATAGAATGATTGAAAATAGGGTTGGAAGGGTCCTGGAAGACCATCCAGTGCACCCCCTGCTCAACGCAGGACTCCAAGACAGAGTATCCCTCTAGAAACATCGAAAATAGAGTTGGAAGGCGGCTGCAAGACCATCTAGTCCTGCCCCCTGCTCAACGCAGGACTCCAAGTCAGAGCATCCCTATAGAATGATCTAAAATAGGGGTGGAAGGGGCCTGCAAGACCATCTATTCTAACCCCCTGCTCAATGCAGGACTCCGGGTCAGAGCATCCCTATAGAATGATTGAAAATAGGGTTGGGAGGGGTCTGCAAGACAATCTAGTCCAGCCCCCTGCTCAATGAAGGACTCCAGGTCAGAGCATCCCTATAGAATGATCGAAAATAGGGTTGGAAGGCGCCTGCAAGACCATGTATTCCAACCCCCTGCTCAATGCAGGACTCCAAGTCAGAGCATCCCTATAGAATTATCAAAAGTTAGGGTTGGAAGTGGCCTGCAGGACCATCTTCCAGCCCCCTGCTCAACGCAGTACTCCCTGTCAGAGCATCCCTATAGAATGATTGAAAAGAGGGTTGGAAGGGTCTGCAAGACCATGTATTCCAAACCCGTGCTCAACGCAGGACTCCAAGTAAGAGTAGCCCTATAGAATCATTGGAAAGTAAAGTTGGGGGGGCCTGCAAGGCCATCTAGTCCAACCCCCTGCTCCAGGCAGGAATCCAGGTCAGAGCATCCCTATAGAATGATCGAAAATAGGGTTGGAAGGCACCTGCAAGACCATGTATTCCAACCCCGTGCTCAACGCAGGACTCCAAGTCAGAGCATCCTTATCGAATCATCTGAAAGTAGGGTTGGAAGTGGCCTGCAAGACCATCTAGTCCAACCCCCTGCTCAACGCAGGACTCCAAGTCAGAGTTTCCCTATAGAATGATCGAAAATAGGGTTGGAAGGGGCCTGCAAGACCATCTAGTCCAACCCCCTGCTCAACGCAGGACTCCAAGGCAGAGCATCCCTAAGGAATCATCTGAAAGTAGGGTTGGAAGTGGCCTGCAAGACTATCTAATCCAGCCCCCTCCTCAACGTAGGACTCCAAGTCAGAGCATCCCTATAGAATCATCGAAAATAGAGTTGGAAGGAACCTGCAGGACCATCTAGTCCAACCCCTTGCTCAACGCAGGACTCCAAATCAGAGCATCCCTATAGAATGATCGAAAATAGGGTTGGAAGGCGCCTGCAAGACCATGTATTCCAACCCCGTGCTCAACGCAGGACTCCAAGTCAGAGCATCCTTATCGAATCATCTGAATGTAGGGTTGGAAGTGGCCTGCAAGACCATCTAGTCCAGCCCCCTGCTCAACGCAGGACTCCAAGTCAGAGCATCCCTATAGAATTATCAAAAGTTAGGGTTGGAAGGCGCCTGCAGGACCATCTTCCAGCCCCCTGCTCAACGCAGGACTCCAAGTCAGAGCATCCCTATACAATGAACGAAAATAGGGTTGGAAGGCGGCTGCAAGACCATCTAGTCCAGCCCCTTGCTCAACGCAGGACTCCAAGTCAGAGCATCCCTATAGAATGATCTAAAATAGGGGTGGAAGGGGCCTGCAAGACCATCTAGTCTAACCCCCTGCTCAATGCAGGACTCCGAGTCAGAGCATCCCTATAGAATGATTGAAAATAGGGTTGGGAGGGGTCTGAAAGACAATCTACTCCAGCCTCCTGCTCAATGAAGGACTCCAGGTCAGAGCATCCCTATAGAATGATGGAAAATAGGGTTGGAAGGCGCCTGCAAGACCATGTATTCCAACCCCCTGCTCAACGCAGGACTCCAAGTCAGAGCATCCCTATAGAATTATCAAAAGTTAGGGTTGGAAGTGGCCTGCAGGACCATCTTCCAGCCCCCTGCTCAACGCAGGACTCCAAGTCAGAGCATCCCTATAGAATGATTGAAAATAGGGTTGGAAGGGGCCTGCAAGACCATGTATTCCAACCCCGTGCTCAACGCAGGACTCCAAGTCAGAGCAGCCCTATAGAATCTTTGGAAAGTAGGGTTGGGGGGAGCCTGCAAGACCATCTAGTCCAACCCCCTGCTCAACGCAGGACTCCAAGTCAGAGCATCCCTAAGGAATCATCTGAAAGTAGGGTTGGAAGTGGCCTGCAAGACTATCTAATCCAGCCCCCTCCTCAACGTAGGACTCCAAGTCAGAGCATCCCTATAGAATCATCGAAAATAGAGTTGGAAGGAACCTGCAAGACCATCTAGTCCAACCCCTTGCTCAACGCAGGACTCCAAATCAGAGCATCCCTATAGAATGATCGAAAATAGGGTTGGAAGGCGCCTGCAAGACCATGTATTCCAACCCCGTGCTCAACGCAGGACTCCAAGTCAGAGCATCCTTATCGAATCATCTGAAAGTAGGGTTGGAAGTGGCCTGCAAGACCATCTAGTCCATCCCCCTGCTCAACGCAGGACTCCAAGTCAGAGCAGCCCTATAGAATGATTGAAAATAGGGTTGGAAGGGTCCTCCAAGACCATCCAGGGCACCCCCTGCTCAACGCAGGACTCCAAGTCAGAGTATCCCTCTAGAATCATCGAAAATAGAGTTCGAAGGGGCCTGCAAGACCATCTAGTCCAGCCCCCTGCTCAATGCAGGACTCCAAGACAGAGCATCCCTATAGAATCATCAAAAGGTAGGGTTGGAAGGCGGCTGCAAGACCATCTAGTCCAGCCCCCTGCTCAACGCAGGACTCCAAGTCAGAGCATCCCTATAGAATCATCAAAAATAGAGTTGGAAGGGACCTGCAAGACCATCTAGTCCAACCCCCTGCTCAACGCAGGACTCCAAGTCAGAGCATCCCTATAGAATCATCTGAAAGTAGGGTTGGAAGTGGCCTGCAAGACTATCTAATCCAGCCCCCTGCTCAACGTAGGACTCCAAGTCAGAGCATCCCTATAGAAAGATCGAAAATAGAGTTGGAAGGCGCCTGCAAGGCCATCTAGTCCAGCCCCCTGCTCAACGCAGGACTCCAAGTCAGAGCATCCCTATAGAATGATTGAAAATAGGGTTGGAAGGCGCCTGCAAGACCATGTATTCCAACCCCGTCCTCAACGCAGGACTCCAAGTCAGAGCAGCTCTATAGAATCATTGGAAAGTAGGGTTGGAGGGGGCCTGCAAGGCCATCTAGTCCAGCCCCCTGCTCCAGGCAGGACTCCAGGTCAGAGCATCCCTATAGAATGATCGAAAATAGGGTTGGAAGGCACCTGCAAGTCCAAGTATTCCAACCCCGTGCTCAACGCAGGACTCCAAGTCAGAGCATCCTTATCGAATCATCTGAAAGTAGGGTTGGAAGTGGCCTGCAAGACCATGTATTCCAACCCCCTGCTCAACGCACGACTCCAAGTCAGAGCATCCCTATAGAATTATCAAAAGTTAGGGTTGGAAGTGGCCTGCAGGACCATCTTCCAGCCCCCTGCTCAACGCAGGACTCCAAGCCAGAGCATCCCTATAGAATAATCAAAAAGTAGGGTTGGAAGGGGACTGCAAGACCATCTAGTCCAACCCCCTACTCAACGCTGGACTCCAAGTCAGAGTTTCCCTATAGAATGATCGAAAATAGGGTTGGAAGGGGCCTGCAAGACCATCTAGTCCAACCCCCTGCTCAACGCAGGACTCCAAGTCAGAGCATCCCTAAGGAATCATCTGAAAGTAGGGTTGGAAGTGGCCTGCAAGACTATCTAATCCAGCCCCCTCCTCAACGTAGGACTCCAAGTCAGAGCATCCTTATCGAATCATCTGAAAGTAGGGTTGGAAGTGGCCTGCAAGACCATCTAGTCCAGCCCCCTGCTCAACGCAGTACTCCAAGTCAGAGCATCCCTATAGAATTATCAAAAGTTAGGGTTGGAAGGCGCCTGCAGGACCATCTTCCAGCCCCCTGCTCAACGCAGGACTCCAAGTCAGAGCATCCCTATAGAATGATTGAAAATAGGGTTGGAAGGCGCCTGCAAGACCATGTATTCTAACCCCGTCCTCAACGCAGGACTCCAGGTCAGAGCATCCCTATAGAATGATCGAAAATAGGGGTGGAAGGGTCCTGCAAGACCATCCAGTGCACCCCCTGCTCAACGCAGGTCTCCAAGTCAGAGTATCCCTCTAGAATCATCGAAAATAGAGTTGGAAGGCGGCTGCAAGACCATCTAGTCCTGCCCCGTGCTCAACGCAGGACTCCAAGTCAGAGCATCCCTATAGAATGATCTAAAATAGGGGTGGAAGGGGCCTGCAAGACCATCTAGTCTAACCCCCTGCTCAATGCAGGACTCCGGGTCAGAGCATCACTATAGAATGATTGAAAATAGGGTTGGGAGGGGTCTGCAAGACAATCTAGTCCAGCCCCCGGCTCAATGAAGGACTCCAGGTGAGAGCATCCCTATAGAATGATGGAAAATAGGGTTGGAAGGCGCCTGCAAGACCATGTATTCCAACCCCCTGCTCAACGCAGGACTCCAAGTCAGAGCATCCCTATAGAATTATCAAAAGTTAGGGTTGGAAGTGGCCTGCAGGACCATCTTCCATCCCCCTCCTCAACGCAGGACTCCAAGTCAGAGCATCCCTATAGAATGATTGAAAATAGGGTTGGAAGGGGCCTGCAAGACCATGTATTCCAACCCCGTGCTCAACGCAGGACTCCAAGTCAGAGCAGCCCTATAGAATCATTGGAAAGTAGGGTTGGGGGCAGCCTGCAAGACCATCTAGTCCAACCCCCTGCTCAACCCAGGACTCCAAGTCAGAGTTTCCCTATAGAATGATCGAAAATAGGGTTGGAAGGGGCCTGCAAGACCATCTAGTCCAACCCCCTGCTCAACGCAGGACTCCAAGTCAGAGCATCCCTAAGGAATCATCTGAAAGTAGGGTTGGAAGTGGCCTGCAAGACTATCTAATCCAGCCCCCTGCTCAACGTAGGACTCCAAGTCAGAGCATCCCTATAGAATCATCGAAAATAGAGTTGGAAGGAACCTGCAAGACCATCTAGTCCAACCCCTTGCTCAACGCAGGACTCCAAATCAGAGCAACCCTATAGAATGATCGAAAATAGGGTTGGAAGGCGTCTGCAAGACCATGTATTCCAACCCCGTGCTCAACGCAGGACTCCAAGTCAGAGCATCCTTATCGAATCATCTGAAAGTAGGGTTGGAAGTGGCCTGCAAGACCATCTAGTCCATCCCCCTGCTCAGCGCAGGACTCCAAGTCAGAGCATCCCTATAGAATTATCAAAAGTTAGGGTTGGAAGGCGCCTGTAGGACCATCTTCCAGCCCCCTGCTCAACGCAGGACTCCAAGTCAGAGCAGCCCTATAGAATGATTGAAAATAGGGTTGGAAGGGTCCTCCAAGACCATCCAGGGCACCCCCTGCTCAACGCAGGACTCCAAGTCAGACTATCCCTCTAGAATCATCGAAAATAGAGTTGGAAGGGGCCTGCAAGACCATCTAGTCCAGCCCCCTGCTCAATGCAGGACTCCAAGACAGAGCATCCCTATAGAATCATCAAAAGGTAGGGTTGGAAGGCGGCTGCAAGACCATCTAATCCAGCCCCCTGCTCAACGTAGGACTCCAAGTCAGAGCATCCCTATAGAAAGATCGAAAATAGAGTTGGAAGGCGCCTGCAAGGCCATCTAGTCCAGCCCCCTGCTCAACGCAGGACTCCAAGTCAGAGCATCCCTATAGAATGA
Organism: Heloderma suspectum; assembly: GCF_057233095.1. Classification (NCBI taxonomy): domain Eukaryota; kingdom Metazoa; phylum Chordata; class Lepidosauria; order Squamata; family Helodermatidae; genus Heloderma; species Heloderma suspectum. The sequence continues at coordinate 51,783,461 of NC_139475.1, forward strand.
TTGAAAATAGGGTTGGAAGGCGCCTACAAGACCATGTATTCCAACCCCGTCCTCAACGCAGGACTCCAAGTCAGAGCAGCCCTATAGAATCATTGGAAAGTAGGGTTGGAGGGGGCCTGCAAGGCCATCCAGTCCAGCCCCCTGCTCCAGGCAGGACTCCAGGTCAGAGCATCCCTATAGAATGATCGAAAATAGGGTTGGAAGGCACCTGCAAGTCCATGTATTCCAACCCCGTGCTCAACGCAGGACTCCAAGTCAGAGCATCCTTATCGAATCATCTGAAAGTAGGGTTGGAAGTGGCCTGCAAGACCATGTATTCCAACCCCCTGCTCAACGCACGACTCCAAGTCAGAGCATCCCTATAGAATTATCAAAAGTTAGGGTTGGAAGTGGCCTGCAGGACCATCTTCCAGCCCCCTGCTCAACGCAGGACTCCAAGTCAGAGCATCCCTATAGAATAATCAAAAAGTAGGGTTGGAAGGAGACTGCAAGACCATCTAGTCCAACCCCCTGCTCAACGCAGGACTCCAAGTCAGAGTTTCCCTATAGAATGATCGAAAATAGGGTTGGAAAGGGGCCTGCAAGACCATCTAGTCCAACCCCCTGCTCAACGCAGGACTCCAAGTCAGAGCATCCCTATAGAATCATCTGAAAGTAGGGTTGGAAGTGGCCTGCAAGACCATCTAATCCAGCCCCCTGCTCAACGTAGGACTCCAAGTCAGAGCATCCCTATAGAAAGATCGAAAATACAGTTGGAAGGCGCCTGCAAGGCCATCTAGTCCAGCCCCCTGCTCAACGCAGGACTCCAAGTCAGAGCATCCCTATAGAATGATTGAAAACAGGGTTGGAAGGCGCCTGCAAGACCATGTATTCCAACCCCGTCCTCAACGCAGGACTCCAAGTCAGAGCAGCCCTATAGAATCATTGGAAAGTAGGGTTGGAGGGGGCCTGCAAGGCCATCTAGTCCAGCCCCCTGCTCCAGGCAGGACTCCAGGTCAGAGCATCCCTATAGAATGATCGAAAATAGGGTTGGGAGGGTCCTGCAAAACCATCCAGTGCACCCCCTGCTCAACGCAGGACTCCAAGTCAGAGTATCCCTCTAGAATCATCGAAAATAGAGTTGGAAGGCGGCTGCAAGACCATCTAGTCCTGCCCCCTGCTCAACGCAGGACTCCAAGTCAGAGCATCCCTATAGAATGATCTAAAGTAGGGTTGGAAGGGGCCTGCAAGACCATCTAGTCTAACCCCCTGCTCAATGCAGGACTCCGGGTCAGAGCATCCCTATAGAATGATTAAAAATAGGGTTGGGAGGGGTCTGCAAGACCATCTAGTCCAGCCCACTGCTCAATGAAGGACTCCAGGTCAGAGCATCCCTATAGAATGATGGAAAATAGGGTTGGAAGGCGCCTGCAAGACCATGTATTCCAACCCCCTGCTCAACGCAGGACTCCAAGTCAGAGCATCCCTATAGAATCATCAAAAGTTAGGGTTTGAAGTGGCCTGCAGGACCATCTTCCAGCCCCCTGCTCAACGCAGTACTCCAAGTCAGAGCATCCCTATAGAATGATTGAAAAGAGGGTTGGAAGGGGCCTGCAAGACCATGTATTCCAACCCCGTGCTCAACGCAGGACTCCAAGTCAGAGCAGCCCTATAGAATCATTGGAAAGTAGGGTTGGGGGGGCCTGCAAGGCCATCTAGTCCAACCCCCTGCTCCAGGCAGGACTCCAGGTCAGAGCATCCCTATAGAATGATCGAAAATAGGGTTGGAAGGCACCTGCAAGACCATGTATTCCAACCCCGTGCTCAACGCAGGACTCCAAGTCAGTGCATCCTTATCGAATCATCTGAAAGTAGGGTTGGAAGTGGCCTGCAATACCATCTAGTCCAACCCCCTGCTCAACGCAGGACTCCAAGTCAGAGTTTCCCTATAGAATGATCGAAAATAGGGTTGGAAGGGGCCTGCAAGACCATGTATTCCAACCCCGTGCTCAACGCAGGACTCCACGTCAGAGCATCCTTATCGAATCATCTGAAAGTAGGGCTGGAAGTGGCCTGCAAGGCCATCTAGTCCAACCCCCTGCTCAACGCAGGACTCCAAGTCAGAGCATCCCTATAGAATCATTTGAAATTAGGGTTGGAAGTGGCCTGCAAGACTATCTAATCCAGCCCCCTGCTCAACGCAGGACTCCAAGTCAGAGCATCCCTATAGAATAATCAAAAAGTAGGGTTGGAAGGGGCATGCAAGACCATCTAGTCCAACCCCCTGCTCAACGCAGGACTCCAAGTCAGAGCATCCCTAAGGAATCATCTGAAAGTAGGGTTGGAAGTGGCCTGCAAGACTATCTAATCCAGCCCCCTCCTCAACGTAGGACTCCAAGTCAGAGCATCCCTATAGAATCATCAAAAATAGAGTTGGAAGGAACCTGCAAGACCATCTAGTCCAACCCCTTGCTCAACGCAGGACTCCAAATCAGAGCATCCCTATAGAATGATCGAAAATAGGGTTGGAAGGCACCTGCAAGACCATGTATTCCAACCCCGTACTCAACGCAGGACTCCAAGTCAGAGCATCTTTATCGAATCATCTGAAAGTAGGGTTGGAAGAAGCCTGCAAGACCATCTAGTCCAGCCCCCTGCTCAACGCAGGACTCCAAGTCAGAGCATCCCTATAGAATTATCAAAAATTAGGGTTGGAAGGCGCCTGCAGGACCATCTTCCAGCCCCCTGCTCAACGCAGGACTCCAAGTCAGAGCATCCCTATAGAATGATTGAAAATAGGGTTGGAAGGGTCCTCCAAGACCATCCAGGGCACCCCCTGCTCAACGCAGGACTCCAAGTCAGAGCATCCCTATAGAATGATTGAAAATAGGGTTGGAAGGGTCCTCCAAGACCATCCAGGGCACCCCCTGCTCAACGCAGGACTCCAAGTCAGAGTATCCCTCTAGAATCATCGAAAATAGAGTTGGAAGGGGCCTGCAAGACCATCTAGTCCAGCCCCCTGCTCAATGCAGGACTCCAAGACAGAGCATCCCTATAGAATCATCAAAAGGTAGGGTTGGAAGGCGGCTGCAAGACCATCTAGTCCAGCCCCCTGCTCAACGCAGGACTCCAAGTCAGAGCATCCCTATAGAATCATCGAAAATAGAGTTGGAAGGGACCTGCAAGACCATCTAGTCCAACCCCCTGCTCAACGCAGGACTCCAAGTCAGAGCATCCCTATAGAATCATCTGAAAGTAGGGTTGGAAGTGGCCTGCAAGACTATCTAATCCAGCCCCCTGCTCAACGTAGGACTCCAAGTCAGAGCATCCCTATAGAAAGATCGAAAATAGAGTTGGAAGGCGCCTGCAAGGCCATCTAGTCCAGCCCCCTGCTCAACGCAGGACTCCAAGTCAGAGCATCCCTATAGAATGATCGAAAATAGGGTTGGAAGGGGCCTGCAAGACCATGTATTCCAACCCCGTGCTCAACGCAGGACTCCAAGTCAGAGCAGCCCTATAGAATCATTGGAAAGTAGGGTTGGGGGGAGCCTGCAAGGCCATCTAGTCCAAGCCCCTGCTCCAGGCAGGACTCCAGGTCAGAGCATCCCTATAGAATGATCGAAAATAGGGTTGGAAGGCGCCTGCAAGACCATGTATTCCAACCCCGTGCTCAACGCAGGACTCCAAGTCAGAGCATCCTTATCGAAACATCTGAAAGTAGGGCTGGAAGTGGCCTGCAAGGCCATCTAGTCCAACCCCCTGCTTCACGCAGGACTCCAAGTCAGAGCATCCCTATAGAATCATCTGAAAGTAGGGTTGGAAGTGGTCTGCAAGACTATGTAATCCAGCCCCCTGCTCAACGCAGGACTCCAAGTCAGAGCATCCCTATAGAATCATCAAAAGGTAGGGTTGGAAGGCGGCTGCAAGACCATCTAGTCCAGCCCCCTGCTCAGCGCAGGACTCCAAGTCAGAGCATCCCTATAGAATGATCTAAAATAGGGGTGGAAGGGGCCTGCAAGACCATCTAGTCTAACCCCCTGCTCAATGCAGGACTCTAAGAGCATCCGTATAGAATCATCTGAAAGTACGGTTGGAAGGGGCCTGCAAGACCATCTAGTCCAACCCCTTGCTCAACGCAGGACTCCGAGTCAGAGCATCCCTATACAATGAACCAAAATAGGGTTGGAAGGGGCCGGCAAGACCATCTAGTCCAGCCCTCTGCTCAACGCAGGACTCCAAGTCATAGTTTCCCTATAGAATGATCGAAAATAGGGTTGGAAGGGGCCTGCAAGACCATCTAGTCCAACCCCCTGCTCAACGCAGGACTCCAAGTCAGAGTTTCCCTATAGAATGATCGAAAATAGGGTTGGAAGGGGCCTGCAAGACCATCTAGTCCAACCCCCTGCTCAACGCAGGACTCCAAGTCAGAGCATCCCTATAGAATGATGGAAAATAGGGTTGGAAGGGTCCTCCAAGACCATCCAGGGCACCCCCTGCTCAACGCAGGACTCCAAGTCAGAGTATCCCTCTAGAATCATCGAAAATAGAGTTGGAAGGGGCCTGCAAGACCATCTAGTCCAACCCCCTGCTCAATGCAGGACTCCAAGACAGAGCATCCCTATAGAATCATCAAAAGGTAGAGTTGGAAGGCGGCTGCAAGACCATCTAGTCCAGCCCCCTGCTCAACGCAGGACTCCAAGTCAGAGCATCCCTATAGAATTATCAAAAGTTAGGGTTGGAAGGCACCTGCAGGACCATCTTCCAGCCCCCTGCTCAACGCATGACTCCAAGTCAGAGCATCACTATAGAATGATTGAAAATAGGGTTGGAAGGGTCCTGCAAGACCATCCAGTGCACCCCCTGCTCAACGCAGGACTCCAAGTCAGAGTATCCCTCTAGAATCATCGAAAATAGAGTTGGAAGGCGGCTGCAAGACCATCTAGGCCAGCCCCCTGCTCAATGAAGGACTCCAGGTCAGAGCATCCCTATAGAATGATGGAAAATAGGGTTGGAAGGCGCCTGCAAGACCATGTATTCCAACCCCCTGCGCAACGCAGGACTCCAAGTCAGAGCATCCCTATAGAATTATCAAAAGTTAGGGTTGGAAGTGGCCTGCAGGACCATCTTCCAGCCCCCTGCTCAACGCAGTACTCCAAGTCAGAGCATCCCTATAGAATGATTGAAAATAGGGTTGGAAGGGCCTGCAAGACCATGTATTCCAACCCCGCGCTCAACGCAGGACTCCAAGTCAGAGCAGCCCTATATAATCATTGGAAAGTAGGGTTGGGGGGGCCTGCAAGGCTATCTAGTCTAAGCCCCTGCTCCAGGCAGGACTCCAGGTCAGAGCATCCCTATAGAATGATCGAAAATAGGGTTGGAAGGCAACAGCAAGACCATGTATTCCAACCCCGTGCTCAACGCAGGACTCCAAGTCAGAGCATCCTTATCGAATCATCTGAAAGTAGGGCTGGAAGTGGCCTGCAAGGCCATCTAGTCCAACCCCCTGCTCAACGCAGGACTCCAAGTCAGAGCATCCCTATAGAATCATTTGAAAGTAGGGTTGGAAGTGGCCTGCAAGACTATCTAATCCAGCCCCCTGCTCAACGCAGGACTCCAAGTCAGAGCATCCCTATAGAATAATCAAAAAGTAGGGTTGGAAGTGGCCTGCAAGACTATCTAATCCAGCCCCCTCCTCAACGTAGGACTCCAAGTCAGAGCATCCCTATAGAATCATCAAAAATAGAGTTGGAAGGAACCTGCAAGACCATCTAGTCCAACCCCTTGCTCAACGCAGGACTGCAAATCAGAGCATCCCTATAGAATGATCGAAAATAGGGTTGGAAGGCGCCTGCAAGACCATGTATTCCAACCCCGTGCTCAACGCAGGACTCCAAGTCAGAGCATCCTTATCGAATCATCTGAAAGTAGGGTTGGAAGAAGCCTGCAAGACCATCTAGTCCAGCCCCCTGCTCAACGCAGGACTCCAAGTCAGAGCATCCCTATAGAATTATCAAAAATTAGGGTTGGAAGGCGCCTGCAGGACCATCTTCCAGCCCCCTGCTCAACGCAGGACTCCAAGTCAGAGCATCCCTATAGAATGATTGAAAATAGGGTTGGAAGGGTCCTCCAAGGCCATCCAGGGCACCCCCTGCTCAACGCAGGACTCCAAGTCAGAGCATCCCTATAGAATGATTGAAAATAGGGTTGGAAGGGTCCTCCAAGACCATCCAGGGCACCCCCTGCTCAACGCAGGACTCCAAGTCAGAGTATCCCTCTAGAATCATCGAAAATAGAGTTGGAAGGGGCCTGCAAGACCATCTAGTCCAGCCCCCTGCTCAATGCAGGACTCCAAGACAGAGCATCCCTATAGAATCATCAAAAGGTAGGGTTGGAAGGCGGCTGCAAGACCATCTAGTCCAGCCCCCTGCTCAACGCAGGACTCCAAGTCAGAGCATCCCTATAGAATCATCGAAAATAGAGTTGGAAGGGACCTGCAAGACCATCTAGTCCAACCCCCTGCTCAACGCAGGACTCCAAGTCAGAGCATCCCTATAGAATCATCTGAAAGTAGGGTTGGAAGTGGCCTGCAAGACTATCTAATCCAGCCCCCTGCTCAACGTAGGACTCCAAGTCAGAGCATCCCTATAGAAAGATCGAAAATAGAGTTGGAAGGCGCCTGCAAGGCCATCTAGTCCAGCCCCCTGCTCAACGCAGGACTCCAAGTCAGAGCATCCCTATAGAATGATCGAAAATAGGGTTGGAAGGCGCCTGCAAGACCATGTATTCCAACCCCGTGCTCAACGCAGGACTCCAAGTCAGAGCATCCTTATCGAAACATCTGAAAGTAGGGTTGGAAGTGGTCTGCAAGACCATCTAGTCCAGCCCCCTGCTCAACGCAGGACTCCAAGTCAGAGCATCCCTATAGAATCATCAAAAGGTAGGGTTGGAAGGCGGCTGCAAGACCATCTAGTCCAGCCCCCTGCTCAGCGCAGGACTCCAAGTCAGAGCATCCCTATAGAACCATCGAAAATAGAGTTGGAAGGGACCTGCAAGACCATCTAGTCCAACCCCTTGCTCAACGCAGGACTCCAAGCCAGAGCATCCCTATAGAATGATCTAAAATAGGGGTGGAAGAGGCCTGCAAGACCATCTAGTCCAACCCCTTGCTCAACGCAGGACTCCGAGTCAGAGCATCCCTATACAATGAACCAAAATAGGGTTGGAAGGGGCCGGCAAGACCATCTAGTCCAGCCCTCTGCTCAACGCAGGACTCCAAGTCATAGTTTCCCTATAGAATGATAGAAAATAGGGTTGGAAGGGGCCTGCAAGACCATCTAGTCCAACCCCCTGCTCAACGCAGGACTCCAAGTCAGAGTTTCCCTATAGAATGATCGAAAATAGGGTTGGAAGGGGCCTGCAAGACCATCTAGTCCAACCCCCTGCTCAACGCAGGACTCCAAGTCAGAGCATCCCTATAGAATGATGGAAAATAGGGTTGGAAGGGTCCTCCAAGACCATCCAGGGCACCCCCTGCTCAACGCAGGACTCCAAGTCAGAGTATCCCTCTAGAATCATCGTAAATAGAGTTGGAAGGGGCCTGCAAGACCATCTAGTCCAACCCCCTGCTCAATGCAGGACTCCAAGACAGAGCATCCCTATAGAATCATCAAAAGGTAGAGTTGGAAGGTGGCTGCAAGACCATCTAGTCCAGCCCCTTGCTTAACGTAGGACTCCAAGTCAGAGCATCCCTATAGAATCATCGAAAATAGAGTTGGAAGGGACCTGCAAGACCATCTAGTCCAACCCTCTGCTCAACGCAGGACTCCAAGTCAGAGCATCCCTATAGAATCATCTGAAAGTAGGGTTGGAAGTGGCCTGCAAGACTATCTAATCCAGCCCCCTGCTCAACGTAGGACTCCAAGTCAGAGCATCCCTATAGAAAGATCGAAAATAGAGTTGGAAGGTGCCTGCAAGGCCATCTAGTCCAGCCCCCTGCTCAACGCAGGACTCCAAGTCAGAGCATCCCTATAGAATGATTGAAAATAGGGTTGGAAGGCGCCTGCAAGACCATGTATTCCAACCCCGTCCTCAACGCAGGACCCCAAGTCAGAGCATTCCTATAGAATCATTGGAAAGTAGGGTTGGAGGGTGCCTGCAAGGCCATCTAGTCCAGCCCCATGCTCCAGGCAGGACTCCAGGTCAGAGCATCCCTATAGAATGATCGAAAATAGGGTTGGAAGTGGCCTGCAAGACCATCTAGTCCAGCCCCCTGCTCAACGCAGGACTCCAAGTCAGAGCATCCCTATAGAATTATCAAAAGTTAGGGTTGGAAGGCGCCTGCAGGACCATCTTCCAGCCCCCTGCTCAACGCAGGACTCCAAGTCAGAGCATCCCTGTAGAATGACTGAAAATAGGGTTGGAAGGGTCCTGCAAGACCATCCAGTGCACCCCCTGCTCAACGCAGGACTCCAAGTCAGAGTATGCCTCTAGAATCATCGAAAATAGAGTTGGAAGGCGGCTGCAAGACCATCTAGGCCAGCCCCCTGCTCAATGAAGGACTCCAGGTCAGAGCATCCCTATAGAATGATGGAAAATAGGGTTGGAAGGCGCCTGCAAGACCATGTATTCCAACCCCCTGCGCAACGCAGGACTCCAAGTCAGAGCATCCCTATAGAATTATCAAAAGTTAGGGTTGGAAGTGGCCTGCAGGACCATCTTCCAGCCCCCTGCTCAATGCAGTACTCCAAGTCAGAGCATCCCTATAGAATGATTGAAAATAGGGTTGGAAGGGCCTGCAAGACCATGTATTCCAACCCCGCGCTCAACGCAGGACTCCAAGTCAGAGCAGCCCTATATAATCATTGGAAAGTAGGGTTGGGGGGGCCTGCAAGGCTATCTAGTCTAAGCCCCTGCTCCAGGCAGGACTCCAGGTCAGAGCATCCCTATAGAATGATCGAAAATAGGGTTGGAAGGCACCTGCAAGACCATGTATTCCAACCCCGTGCTCAACGCAGGACTCCAAGTCAGAGCATCCTTATCGAATCATCTGAAAGTAGGGCTGGAAGTGGCCTGCAAGGCCATCTAGTCCAACCCCCTGCTCAACGCAGGACTCCAAGTCAGAGCATCCCTATAGAATCATTTGAAAGTAGGGTTGGAAGTGGCCTGCAAGACTATCTAATCCAGCCCCCTGCTCAACGCAGGACTCCAAGTCAGAGCATCCCTATAGAATAATCAAAAAGTAGGGTTGGAAGGGGCATGCAAGACCATCTAGTCCAACCCCCTGCTCAACGCAGGACTCCAAGTCAGAGCATCCCTAAGGAATCATCTGAAAGTAGGGTTGGAAGTGGCCTGCAAGACTATCTAATCCAGCCCCCTCCTCAACGTAGGACTCCAAGTCAGAGCATCCCTATAGAATCATCAAAAATAGAGTTGGAAGGAACCTGCAAGACCATCTAGTCCAACCCCTTGCTCAACGCAGGACTCCAAATCAGAGCAACCCTATAGAATGATCGAAAATAGGGTTGGAAGGCGCCTGCAAGACCATGTATTCCAACCCCGTGCTCAACGCAGGACTCCAAGTCAGAGCATCCTTATCGAATCATCTGAAAGTAGTGTTGGAAGAAGCCTGCAAGACCATCTAGTCCAGCCCCCTGCTCAACGCAGGACTCCAAGTCAGAGCATCCCTATAGAATTATCAAAAATTAGGATTGGAAGGCGCCTGCAGGACCATCTTCCAGCCCCCTGCTCAACGCAGGACTCCAAGTCAGAGCATCCCTATAGAATGATTGAAAATAGGGTTGGAAGGGTCCTCCAAGACCATCCAGGGCACCCCCTGCTCAACGCAGGACTCCAAGTCAGAGCATCCCTATAGAATGATTGAAAATAGGGTTGGAAGGGTCCTCCAAGACCATCCAGGGCACCCCCTGCTCAACGCAGGACTCCAAGTCAGAGTATCCCTCTAGAATCATCGAAAATAGAGTTGGAAGGGGCCTGCAAGACCATCTAGTCCAGCCCCCTGCTCAATGCAGGACTCCAAGACAGAGCATCCCTATAGAATCATCAAAAGGTAGGGTTGGAAGGCGGCTGCAAGACCATCTAGTCCAGCCCCCTGCTCAACGCAGGACTCCAAGTCAGAGCATCCCTATAGAATCATCGAAAATAGAGTTGGAAGGGACCTGCAAGACCATCTAGTCCAACCCCCTGCTCAACGCAGGACTCCAAGTCAGAGCATCCCTATAGAATCATCTGAAAGTAGGGTTGGAAGTGGCCTGCAAGACTATCTAATCCAGCCCCCTGCTCAACGTAGGACTCCAAGTCAGAGCATCCCTATAGAAAGATCGAAAATAGAGTTGGAAGGCGCCTGCAAGGCCATCTAGTCCAGCCCCCTGCTCAACGCAGGACTCCAAGTCAGAGCATCCCTATAGAATGATCGAAAATAGGGTTGGAAGGCACCTGAAGACCATGTATTCCAACCCCGTGCTCAACGCAGGACTCCAAGTCAGAGCATCCTTATCGAATCATCTGAAAGTAGGGTTGGAAGTGGCCTGCAAGACTATCTAATCCAGCCCCCTGCTCAACGTAGGACTCCAAGTCAGAGCATCCCTATAGAAAGATCGAAAATAGAGTTGGAAGGCGCCTGCAAGGCCATCTAGTCCAGCCCCCTGCTCAACGCAGGACTACAAGTCAGAGCATCCCTATAGAATGATTGAAAATAGGGTTGGAAGGTGCCTGCAAGACCATGTATTCCAACCCCGTCCTCAACGCAGGACTCCAAGTCAGAGCAGCCCTATAGTATCATTGGAAAGTAGGGTTGGAGGGGGCCTGCAAGGCCATCTAGTCCAGCCCCCTGCTCCAGGCAGGACTCCAGGTCAGAGTATACCTCTAGAATCATCGAAAATAGAGTTGGAAGGGGCCTGCAAGACCATCTAGTCCAGCCCCCACCTCAATGCAGGACTCCAAGACAGAGCATCCCTATAGAATCATCAAAAGGTAGGGTTGGAAGGCGGCTGCAAGACCATATAGTCCAGCCCCCCGCTCAACGCAGGACTCCAAGTCAGAGCATCCCTATAGAATCATTGAAAATAGAGATGGAAGGGATCTGCAAGACCATCTAGTCCAACCCCTTGCTCAACGCAAGACTCCAAGCCAGAGCATCCCTATAGTATGATCTAAAATAGGGGTGGAAGGGGCCTGCAAGACCATCTAGTCTAACCCCCTGCTCAACTCAGGACTCCAAGTCAGAGTATCCCTCTAGAATCATCTGAAATAGAGTTGGAAGGGGCCTGCAAGACCATGTATTCCAACCCCGTCCTCAACGCAGGACTCCAAGTCAGAGCATCCTTATCGAATCATCTGAAAGTAGGGCTGGAAGTGGCCTGCAAGGCCATCTAGTCCAACCCCCTGCTCAACGCAGGACTCCAAGTCAGAGCATCCCTATAGAATCATCTGAAAGTAGGGTTGGAAGTGGCCTGCAAGACTATCTAATCCAGCCCCCTGCTCAACGCAGGACTCCAAGTCAGAGCATCCCTATAGAATAATCAAAAAGTAGGGTTGGAAGGGGCCTGCAAGACCATCTAGTCCAACCCCCTGCTCAACGCAGGACTCCAAGTCAGAGTTTCCCTATAGAATGATCGAAAATAGGGTAGGAAGGGGCCTGCAAGACCATCTAGTCCAACCCCCTGCTCAACGCAGGACTCCAAGTCAGAGCATCCCTAAGGAATCATCTGAAAGTAGGGTTGGAAGTGGCCTGCAAGACCATCTAGTCCAACCCCCTGCTCAACGCAGGACTCCAAGTCAGAGCATCCCTATAGAATTATCAAAAGTTAGGGTTGGAAGGCGCCTGCAGGACCATCTTCCAGCCCCCTGCTCAACGCAGGACTCCAAGTCAGAGCATCCCTATAGAATCATCGAAAATAGAGTTGGAAGGGACCTGCAAGACCATCTAGTCCAACCCCCTGCTCAACGCAGGACTCCAAGTCAGAGCATCCCTATAGAATCATCTGAAAGTAGGGTTGGAAGTGGCCTGCAAGACCATCTAATCCAGCCCCCTGCTCAACGTAGGACTCCAAGTCAGAGCATCCCTATAGAAAGATCGAAAATAGAGTTGGAAGTCGCCTGCAAGGCCATCTAGTCCAGCCCCCTGCTCAACGCAGGACTCCAAGTCAGAGCATCCCTATAGAATGATTGAAAATAGGGTTGGAAGGCGCCTGCAAGACCATGTATTCCAACCCGGTCCTCAACGTAGGACTCCAAGTCAGAGCAGCCCTATAGAATCATTGGAAAGTAGGGTTGGAGGGGGTCTGCAAGGCCATCTAGTCCAGCCCCCTGCTCCAGGCAGGACTCCAGGTCAGAGCATCCCTATAGAATGATCGAAAATAGGGTTGGAAGTGGCCTGCAAGACCATCTAGTCCAGCCCCCTGCTCAACGCAGGACTCCAAGTCAGAGCATCCCTATAGAAAAATCAAAAGTTAGGGTTGGAAGGCGCCTGCAGGACCATCTTCCAGTCCGCTGCTCAACGCAGGACTCCAAGTCAGAGCATCCCTATAGAATGATTGAAAATAGGGTTGGAAGGGTCCTGGAAGACCATCCAGTGCACCCCCTGCTCAACGCAGGACTCCAAGACAGAGTATCCCTCTAGAAACATCGAAAATAGAGTTGGAAGGCGGCTGCAAGACCATCTAGTCCTGCCCCCTGCTCAACGCAGGACTCCAAGTCAGAGCATCCCTATAGAATGATCTAAAATAGGGGTGGAAGGGGCCTGCAAGACCATCTAGTCTAACCCCCTGCTCAATGCAGGACTCCGGGTCAGAGCATCCCTATAGAATGATTGAAAATAGGGTTGGGAGGGGTCTGCAAGACAATCTAGTCCAGCCCCCTGCTCAATGAAGGACTCCAGGTCAGAGCATCCCTATAGAATGATCGAAAATAGGGTTGGAAGGCGCCTGCAAGACCATGTATTCCAACCCCCTGCTCAATGCAGGACTCCAAGTCAGAGCATCCCTATAGAATTATCAAAAGTTAGGGTTGGAAGTGGCCTGCAGGACCATCTTCCAGCCCCCTGCTCAACGCAGTACTCCCTGTCAGAGCATCCCTATAGAATGATTGAAAAGAGGGTTGGAAGGGTCTGCAAGACCATGTATTCCAAACCCGTGCTCAATGCAGGACTCCAAGTAAGAGTAGCCCTATAGAATCATTGGAAAGTAAAGTTGGGGGGGCCTGCAAGGCCATCTAGTCCAACCCCCTGCTCCAGGCAGGAATCCAGGTCAGAGCATCCCTATAGAATGATCGAAAATAGGGTTGGAAGGCACCTGCAAGACCATGTATTCCAACCCCGTGCTCAACGCAGGACTCCAAGTCAGAGCATCCTTATCGAATCATCTGAAAGTAGGGTTGGAAGTGGCCTGCAAGACCATCTAGTCCAACCCCCTGCTCAACGCAGGACTCCAAGTCAGAGTTTCCCTATAGAATGATCGAAAATAGGGTTGGAAGGGGCCTGCAAGACCATCTAGTCCAACCCCCTGCTCAACGCAGGACTCCAAGGCAGAGCATCCCTAAGGAATCATCTGAAAGTAGGGTTGGAAGTGGCCTGCAAGACTATCTAATCCAGCCCCCTCCTCAACGTAGGACTCCAAGTCAGAGCATCCCTATAGAATCATCGAAAATAGAGTTGGAAGGAACCTGCAGGACCATCTAGTCCAACCCCTTGCTCAACGCAGGACTCCAAATCAGAGCATCCCTATAGAATGATCGAAAATAGGGTTGGAAGGCGCCTGCAAGACCATGTATTCCAACCCCGTGCTCAACGCAGGACTCCAAGTCAGAGCATCCTTATCGAATCATCTGAATGTAGGGTTGGAAGTGGCCTGCAAGACCATCTAGTCCAGCCCCCTGCTCAACGCAGGACTCCAAGTCAGAGCATCCCTATAGAATTATCAAAAGTTAGGGTTGGAAGGCGCCTGCAGGACCATCTTCCAGCCCCCTGCTCAACGCAGGACTCCAAGTCAGAGCATCCCTATACAATGAACGAAAATAGGGTTGGAAGGCGGCTGCAAGACCATCTAGTCCAGCCCCTTGCTCAACGCAGGACTCCAAGTCAGAGCATCCCTATAGAATGATCTAAAATAGGGGTGGAAGGGGCCTGCAAGACCATCTAGTCTAACCCCCTGCTCAATGCAGGACTCCGAGTCAGAGCATCCCTATAGAATGATTGAAAATAGGGTTGGGAGGGGTCTGAAAGACAATCTACTCCAGCCTCCTGCTCAATGAAGGACTCCAGGTCAGAGCATCCCTATAGAATGATGGAAAATAGGGTTGGAAGGCGCCTGCAAGACCATGTATTCCAACCCCCTGCTCAACGCAGGACTCCAAGTCAGAGCATCCCTATAGAATTATCAAAAGTTAGGGTTGGAAGTGGCCTGCAGGACCATCTTCCAGCCCCCTGCTCAACGCAGGACTCCAAGTCAGAGCATCCCTATAGAATGATTGAAAATAGGGTTGGAAGGGGCCTGCAAGACCATGTATTCCAACCCCGTGCTCAACGCAGGACTCCAAGTCAGAGCAGCCCTATAGAATCTTTGGAAAGTAGGGTTGGGGGGAGCCTGCAAGACCATCTAGTCCAACCCCCTGCTCAACCCAGGACTCCAAGTCAGAGTTTCCCTATAGAATGATCGAAAATAGGGTTGGAAGGTGCCTGCAAGACCATCTAGTCCAACCCCCTGCTCAACGCAGGACTCCAAGTCAGAGCATCCCTAAGGAATCATCTGAAAGTAGGGTTGGAAGTGGCCTGCAAGACTATCTAATCCAGCCCCCTCCTCAACGTAGGACTCCAAGTCAGAGCATCCCTATAGAATCATCGAAAATAGAGTTGGAAGGAACCTGCAAGACCATCTAGTCCAACCCCTTGCTCAACGCAGGACTCCAAATCAGAGCATCCCTATAGAATGATCGAAAATAGGGTTGGAAGGCGCCTGCAAGACCATGTATTCCAACCCCGTGCTCAACGCAGGACTCCAAGTCAGAGCATCCTTATCGAATCATCTGAAAGTAGGGTTGGAAGTGGCCTGCAAGACCATCTAGTCCATCCCCCTGCTCAACGCAGGACTCCAAGTCAGAGCAGCCCTATAGAATGATTGAAAATAGGGTTGGAAGGGTCCTCCAAGACCATCCAGGGCACCCCCTGCTCAACGCAGGACTCCAAGTCAGAGTATCCCTCTAGAATCATCGAAAATAGAGTTCGAAGGGGCCTGCAAGACCATCTATTCCAGCCCCCTGCTCAATGCAGGACTCCAAGACAGAGCATCCCTATAGAATCATCAAAAGGTAGGGTTGGAAGGCGGCTGCAAGACCATCTAGTCCAGCCCCCTGCTCAACGCAGGACTCCAAGTCAGAGCATCCCTATAGAATCATCAAAAATAGAGTTGGAAGGGACCTGCAAGACCATCTAGTCCAACCCCCTGCTCAACGCAGGACTCCAAGTCAGAGCATCCCTATAGAATCATCTGAAAGTAGGGTTGGAAGTGGCCTGCAAGACTATCTAATCCAGCCCCCTGCTCAACGTAGGACTCCAAGTCAGAGCATCCCTATAGAAAGATCGAAAATAGAGTTGGAAGGCGCCTGCAAGGCCATCTAGTCCAGCCCCCTGCTCAACGCAGGACTCCAAGTCAGAGCATCCCTATAGAATGATTGAAAATAGGGTTGGAAGGCGCCTGCAAGACCATGTATTCCAACCCCGTCCTCAACGCAGGACTCCAAGTCAGAGCAGCCCTATAGAATCATTGGAAAGTAGGGTTGGAGGGGGCCTGCAAGGCCATCTAGTCCAGCCCCCTGCTCCAGGCAGGACTCCAGGTCAGAGCATCCCTATAGAATGATCGAAAATAGGGTTGGAAGGCACCTGCAAGTCCAAGTATTCCAACCCCGTGCTCAACGCAGGACTCCAAGTCAGAGCATCCTTATCGAATCATCTGAAAGTAGGGTTGGAAGTGGCCTGCAAGACCATGTATTCCAACCCCCTGCTCAACGCACGACTCCAAGTCAGAGCATCCCTATAGAATTATCAAAAGTTAGGGTTGGAAGTGGCCTGCAGGACCATCTTCCAGCCCCCTGCTCAACGCAGGACTCCAAGCCAGAGCATCCCTATAGAATAATCAAAAAGTAGGGTTGGAAGGGGACTGCAAGACCATCTAGTCCAACCCCCTACTCAACGCTGGACTCCAAGTCAGAGTTTCCCTATAGAATGATCGAAAATAGGGTTGGAAGGGGCCTGCAAGACCATCTAGTCCAACCCCCTGCTCAACGCAGGACTCCAAGTCAGAGCATCCCTAAGGAATCATCTGAAAGTAGGGTTGGAAGTGGCCTGCAAGACTATCTAATCCAGCCCCCTCCTCAACGTAGGACTCCAAGTCAGAGCATCCTTATCGAATCATCTGAAAGTAGGGTTGGAAGTGGCCTGCAAGACCATCTAGTCCAGCCCCCTGCTCAACGCAGTACTCCAAGTCAGAGCATCCCTATAGAATTATCAAAAGTTAGGGTTGGAAGGCGCCTGCAGGACCATCTTCCAGCCCCCTGCTCAACGCAGGACTCCAAGTCAGAGCATCCCTATAGAATGATTGAAAATAGGGTTGGAAGGCGCCTGCAAGACCATGTATTCTAACCCCGTCCTCAACGCAGGACTCCAGGTCAGAGCATCCCTATAGAATGATCGAAAATAGGGTTGGAAGGGTCCTGCAAGACCATCCAGTGCACCCCCTGCTCAACGCAGGTCTCCAAGTCAGAGTATCCCTCTAGAATCATCGAAAATAGAGTTGGAAGGCGGCTGCAAGACCATCTAGTCCTGCCCCGTGCTCAACGCAGGACTCCAAGTCAGAGCATCCCTATAGAATGATCTAAAATAGGGGTGGAAGGGGCCTGCAAGACCATCTAGTCTAACCCCCTGCTCAATGCAGGACTCCGGGTCAGAGCATCCCTATAGAATGATTGAAAATAGGGTTGGGAGGGGTCTGCAAGACAATCTAGTCCAGCCCCCTGCTCAATGAAGGACTCCAGGTGAGAGCATCCCTATAGAATGATGGAAAATAGGGTTGGAAGGCGCCTGCAAGACCATGTATTCCAACCCCCTGCTCAACGCAGGACTCCAAGTCAGAGCATCCCTATAGAATTATCAAAAGTTAGGGTTGGAAGTGGCCTGCAGGACCATCTTCCATCCCCCTCCTCAACGCAGGACTCCAAGTCAGAGCATCCCTATAGAATGATTGAAAATAGGGTTGGAAGGGGCCTGCAAGACCATGTATTCCAACCCCGTGCTCAACGCAGGACTCCAAGTCAGAGCAGCCCTATAGAATCATTGGAAAGTAGGGTTGGGGGCAGCCTGCAAGACCATCTAGTCCAACCCCCTGCTCAACCCAGGACTCCAAGTCAGAGTTTCCCTATAGAATGATCGAAAATAGGGTTGGAAGGGGCCTGCAAGACCATCTAGTCCAACCCCCTGCTCAACGCAGGACTCCAAGTCAGAGCATCCCTAAGGAATCATCTGAAAGTAGGGTTGGAAGTGGCCTGCAAGACTATCTAATCCAGCCCCCTGCTCAACGTAGGACTCCAAGTCAGAGCATCCCTATAGAATCATCGAAAATAGAGTTGGAAGGAACCTGCAAGACCATCTAGTCCAACCCCTTGCTCAACGCAGGACTCCAAATCAGAGCATCCCTATAGAATGATCGAAAATAGGGTTGGAAGGCGTCTGCAAGACCATGTATTCCAACCCCGTGCTCAACGCAGGACTCCAAGTCAGAGCATCCTTATCGAATCATCTGAAAGTAGGGTTGGAAGTGGCCTGCAAGACCAACTAGTCCATCCCCCTGCTCAACGCAGGACTCCAAGTCAGAGCATCCCTATAGAATTATCAAAAGTTAGGGTTGGAAGGCGCCTGTAGGACCATCTTCCAGCCCCCTGCTCAACGCAGGACTCCAAGTCAGAGCAGCCCTATAGAATGATTGAAAATAGGGTTGGAAGGGTCCTCCAAGACCATCCAGGGCACCCCCTGCTCAACGCAGGACTCCAAGTCAGACTATCCCTCTAGAATCATCGAAAATAGAGTTGGAAGGGGCCTGCAAGACCATCTAGTCCAGCCCCCTGCTCAATGCAGGACTCCAAGACAGAGCATCCCTATAGAATCATCAAAAGGTAGGGTTGGAAGGCGGCTGCAAGACCATCTAATCCAGCCCCCTGCTCAACGTAGGACTCCAAGTCAGAGCATCCCTATAGAAAGATCGAAAATAGAGTTGGAAGGCGCCTGCAAGGCCATCTAGTCCAGCCCCCTGCTCAACGCAGGACTCCAAGTCAGAGCATCCCTATAGAATGATTGAAAATAGGGTTGGAAGGCGCCTGCAAGACCATGTATTCCAACCCCGTCCTCAACGCAGGACTCCAAGTCAGAGCAGCCCTATAGAATCATTGGAAAGTAGGGTTGGAGGGGGCCTGCAAGGCCATCCAGTCCAGCCCCCTGCTCCAGGCAGGACTCCAGGTCAGAGCATCCCTATAGAATGATCGAAAATAGGGTTGGAAGGCACCTGCAAGTCCATGTATTCCAACCCCGTGCTCAACGCAGGACTCCAAGTCAGAGCATCCTTATCGAATCATCTGAAAGTAGGGTTGGAAGTGGCCTGCAAGACCATGTATTCCAACCCCCTGCTCAACGCACGACTCCAAGTCAGAGCATCCCTATAGAATTATCAAAAGTTAGGGTTGGAAGTGGCCTGCAGGACCATCTTCCAGCCCCCTGCTCAACGCAGGACTCCAAGTCAGAGCATCCCTATAGAATAATCAAAAAGTAGGGTTGGAAGGAGACTGCAAGACCATCTAGTCCAACCCCCTGCTCAACGCAGGACTCCAAGTCAGAGTTTCCCTATAGAATGATCGAAAATAGGGTTGGAAAGGGGCCTGCAAGACCATCTAGTCCAACCCCCTGCTCAACGCAGGACTCCAAGTCAGAGCATCCCTATAGAATCATCTGAAAGTAGGGTTGGAAGTGGCCTGCAAGACCATCTAATCCAGCCCCCTGCTCAACGTAGGACTCCAAGTCAGAGCATCCCTATAGAAAGATCGAAAATACAGTTGGAAGGCGCCTGCAAGGCCATCTAGTCCAGCCCCCTGCTCAACGCAGGACTCCAAGTCAGAGCATCCCTATAGAATGATTGAAAACAGGGTTGGAAGGCGCCTGCAAGACCATGTATTCCAACCCCGTCCTCAACGCAGGACTCCAAGTCAGAGCAGCCCTATAGAATCATTGGAAAGTAGGGTTGGAGGGGGCCTGCAAGGCCATCTAGTCCAGCCCCCTGCTCCAGGCAGGACTCCAGGTCAGAGCATCCCTATAGAATGATCGAAAATAGGGTTGGGAGGGTCCTGCAAAACCATCCAGTGCACCCCCTGCTCAACGCAGGACTCCAAGTCAGAGTATCCCTCTAGAATCATCGAAAATAGAGTTGGAAGGCGGCTGCAAGACCATCTAGTCCTGCCCCCTGCTCAACGCAGGACTCCAAGTCAGAGCATCCCTATAGAATGATCTAAAGTAGGGTTGGAAGGGGCCTGCAAGACCATCTAGTCTAACCCCCTGCTCAATGCAGGACTCCGGGTCAGAGCATCCCTATAGAATGATTAAAAATAGGGTTGGGAGGGGTCTGCAAGACCATCTAGTCCAGCCCACTGCTCAATGAAGGACTCCAGGTCAGAGCATCCCTATAGAATGATGGAAAATAGGGTTGGAAGGCGCCTGCAAGACCATGTATTCCAACCCCCTGCTCAACGCAGGACTCCAAGTCAGAGCATCCCTATAGAATCATCAAAAGTTAGGGTTTGAAGTGGCCTGCAGGACCATCTTCCAGCCCCCTGCTCAACGCAGTACTCCAAGTCAGAGCATCCCTATAGAATGATTGAAAAGAGGGTTGGAAGGGGCCTGCAAGACCATGTATTCCAACCCCGTGCTCAACGCAGGACTCCAAGTCAGAGCAGCCCTATAGAATCATTGGAAAGTAGGGTTGGGGGGGCCTGCAAGGCCATCTAGTCCAACCCCCTGCTCCAGGCAGGACTCCAGGTCAGAGCATCCCTATAGAATGATCGAAAATAGGGTTGGAAGGCACCTGCAAGACCATGTATTCCAACCCCGTGCTCAACGCAGGACTCCAAGTCAGTGCATCCTTATCGAATCATCTGAAAGTAGGGTTGGAAGTGGCCTGCAATACCATCTAGTCCAACCCCCTGCTCAACGCAGGACTCCAAGTCAGAGTTTCCCTATAGAATGATCGAAAATAGGGTTGGAAGGGGCCTGCAAGACCATCTAGTCCAACCCCCTGCTCAACGCAGGACTCCAAGTCAGAGCTTCCCTTAGGAATCATCTGAAAGTAGGGTTGGAAGTGGCCTGCAAGACTATCTAATCCAGCCCCCTCCTCAACGTAGGACTCCAAGTCAGAGCATCCCTATAGAATCATCGAAAATAGAGTTGGAAGGAACCTGCAAGACCATCTAGTCCAAACCCTTGCTCAACGCAGGACTGCAAATCAGAGCATCCCTATAGAATGATCGAAAATAGGGTTGGAAGGCGCCTGCAAGACCATGTATTCCAACCCCGTGCTCAACGCAGGACTCCAAGTCAGAGCATCCTTATCGAATGATCTGAAAGTAGGGTTGGAAGTGGCCTGCAAGACCATCTAGTCCAGCCCCCTGCTCAACGCAGGACTCCAAGTCAGAGCAGCCCTATAGAATCATTGGAAAGTAGGGTTGGAGGGGGGCTGCAAGGCCATCTAGTCCAGCCCCCTGCTCCAGGCAGGACTCCAGGTCAGAGCATCCCTATAGAATGATCGAAAATAGGGTTGGAAGTCGCCTGCAAGACCATCTAGTCCAGCCCCCTGCTCAACGCAGGACTCCAAGTCAGAGCATCCCTATAGAATTATCAAAAGTTAGGGTTGGAAGTGGCCTGCAGGACCATCTTCCAGCCCCCTGCTCAACGCAGTACTCCAAGTCGGAGCATCCCTATAGAATGATTGAAAATAGGGTTGGAAGGGGCCTGCAAGACCATGTATTCCAACCCCGTGCTCAACGCAGGACTCCAAGTCAGAGCAGCCCTATAGAATCATTGGAAAGTAGGGTTGGGGGGAGCCTGCAAGGCCATCTAGTCCAAGCCCCTGCTCCAGGCAGGACTCCAGGTCAGAGCATCCCTATAGAATGATCGAAAAAAGGTTGGAAGGCGCCTGCAAGACCATGTATTCCAACCCCGTGCTCAACGCAGGACTCCAAGTCAGAGCATCCTTATCGAAACATCTGAAAGTAGGGCTGGAAGTGGCCTGCAAGGCCATCTAGTCCAACCCCCTGCTTCACGCAGGACTCCAAGTCAGAGTATCCCTATAGAATCATCTGAAAGTAGGGTTGGAAGTGGTCTGCAAGACTATGTAATCCAGCCCCCTGCTCAACGCAGGACTCCAAGTCAGAGCATCCTTATCGAATCATCTGAAAGTAGGGTTGGAAGTGTCCTGCAAGACCATCTAGTCAAGCCCCCTGCTCAACGCAGGACTCCAAGTCAGAGCATCCCTATAGAATTATCAAAAGTTAGGGTTGGAAGGGGCCTGCAGGACCATCTTCCAGCCCCCTGCTCAACGCAGGACTCCAAGTCAGAGCATCCCTATAGAATGATGGAAAATAGGGTTGGAAGGGTCCTCCAAGACCATCCAGGGCACCCCCTGCTCAACGCAGGACTCCAAGTCAGAGTATCCCTCTAGAATCATCGAAAATAGAGTTGGAAGGCGCCTGCAAGACCATCTAGTCCAACCCCCTGCTCAATGCAGGACTCCAAGACAGAGCATCCCTATAGAATCATCAAAAGGTAGTGTTGGAAGGCGGCTGCAAGACCATCTAGTCCAGCCCCTTGCTCAACACAGGACTCCAAGTCAGAGCATCCCTATAGAATCATCGAAAATAGAGTTGGAAGGGACCTGCAAGACCATCTAGTCCAACCCCCTGCTCAACGCAGGACTCCAAGTCAGAGCATCCCTATAGAATCATCTGAAAGTAGGGTTGGAAGTGGCCTGCAAGACCATCTAATCCAGCCCCCTGCTCAACGTAGGACTCCAAGTCAGAGCATCCCTATAGAAAGATCGAAAATAGAGTTGGAAGGCGCCTGCAAGGCCATCTAGTCCAGCCCCCTGCTCAACGCAGGACTCCAAGTCAGAGCATCCCTATAGAATGATTGAAAATAGGGTTGGAAGGCGCCTGCAAGACCTTGCATTCCAACCCCGTCCTCAACGCAGGACTCCAAGTCAGAGCAGCCCTATAGAATCATTGGAAAGTAGGGTTGGAGGGGGCCTGCAAGGCCATCTAGTCCAGCCCCCTGCTCCAGGCAGGACTCCAGGTCAGAGCATCCCTATAGAATGATCGAAAATAGGGTTGGAAGTGGCCTGCAAGACCATCTAGTCCAGCCCCCTGCTCAACGCAGGACTCCAAGTCAGAGCATCCCTATAGAATTATCAAAAGTTAGGGTTGGAAGGCGCCTGCAGGACCATCTTCCAGCCCCCTGCTCAACGCAGGACTCCAAGTCAGAGCATCCCTATAGAATGATTGAAAATAGGGTTGGAAGGGTCCTGCAAGACCATCCAGTGCACCCCCTGCTCAACGCAGGACTCCAAGTCAGAGTATCCCTCTAGAATCATCGAAAATAGAGTTGGAAGGCGGCTGCAAGACCATCTAGTCCAGCCCCCTGCTCAACGCAGGACTCCAAGTCAGAGCATCCCTATAGAATGATCTAAAATAGGGGTGGAAGGGGCCTGCAAGACCATCTAGTCTAACCCCCTGCTCAATGCAGGACTCCGAGTCAGAGCATCCCTATAGAATGATTGAAAATGGGGTTGGGAGGGGTCTGCAAGACAATCTAGTCCAGCCCCCTGCTCAATGAAGGACTCCAGGTCAGAGCATCCCTATAGAATGATGGAAAATAGGGTTGGAAGGCGCCTGCAAGACCATGTATTCCAACCCCCTGCGCAACGCAGGACTCCAAGTCAGAGCATCCCTATAGTATTATCAAAAGTTAGGGTTGGAAGTGGCCTGCAGGACCATCTTCCAGCCCCCTGCTCAACGCAGTACTCCAAGTCAGAGCATCCCTATAGAATGATTGAAAATAGGGTTGGAAGGGGCCTGCAAGACCATGTATTCCAACCCCGTGCTCAACGCAGGACTCCAAGTCAGAGCAGCCCTATAGAATCATTGGAAAGTAGGGTTGGGGGGGCCTGCAAGGCTATCTAGTCCAAGCCCCTGCTCCAGGCAGGACTCCAGGTCAGAGCATCCCTATAGAATCATCGAAAATAGGGTTGGAAGGCACCTGCAAGACCATGTATTCCAACCCCGTGCTCAACGCAGGACTCCAAGTCAGAGCATCCTTATCGAATCATCTGAAAGTAGGGTTGGAAGTGGCCTACAAGACTATCTAATACAGCCCCTTGCTCAACGCAGGACTCCAAGTCAGAGCATCCCTAAGGAATCATCTGAAAGTAGGGTTGGAAGTGGCCTGCAAGACCATCTAGTCCAGCCCCCTGCTCAACGCAGGACTCCAAGTCAGAGCATCCCTATAGAATTATCAAAAGTTAGGGTTGGAAGGCGCCTGCAGGACCATCTTCCAGCCCCCTGCTCAACGCAGGACTCCAAGTCAGAGCATCCCTATACAATGAACGAAAATAGGGTTGGAAGGGTCCTCCAAGACCATCCAGGGCACCCCCTGCTCAACGCAGGACTCCAAGTCAGAGTATCCCTCTAGAATCATCGAAAATAGAGTAGGAAGGGGCCTGCAAGACCATCTAGTCTAGCCCCCTGCTCAATGCAGGACTCCAAGACAGAGCATCCCTATAGAATCATCAAAAGGTAGGGTTGGAAGGTGGCTGCAAGACCATCTAGTCCAGCCCCCTGCTCAACGCAGGACTCCAAGTCAGAGCATCCCTATAGAATCATCAAAAATAGAGTTGAAAGGGACCTTCAAGACCATCTAGTCCTACCCTTTGCTCAACGCAGGACTCCAAGCCAGAGCATCCCTATAGAATGATCTAAAATAGGGGTGGAAGGGGCCTGCAAGACCATCTAGTCTAACCCCCTGCTCAATGCAGGACTCTAAGAGCATCCGTATAGAATCATCTGAAAGTACGGTTGGAAGGGCCTGCAAGACCATCTAGTCCAACCCCTTGCTCAACACAGGACTCCGAGTCAGAGCATCCCTATACAATGAACGAAAATAGGGTTGGAAGGGGCCGGCAAGAGATCTAGTCCAGCCCCCTGCTCAACGCAGGACTCCAAGTCTTAGTTTCCCTATAGAATGATCGAAAATAGGGTTGGAAGGCGCCTGCAAGACCATGTATTCCAACCCGGTGCTCAACGCAGGACTCCAAGTCAGAGCATCCTTATCGAATCATCTGAAAGTAGGGTTGGAAGTGGCCTGCAAGACCATCTAGTCCAGCCCCCTGCTCAACGCAGGACTCCAAGTCAGAGCATCCCTATAGAATTATCAAAAGTTAGGGTTGGAAGGCGCCTGCAGGACCATCTTCCAGCCCCCTGCTCAAAGCAGGACTCCAAGTCAGAGCATCCCTATAGAATCATGGAAAATAGGGTTGGAAGGCGCCTGCAAGACCATGTATTCCAACCCCCTGCTCAACGCAGGACTCCAAGTCAGAGCATCCCTATAGAATTATCAAAAGTTAGGGTTGGAAGTGGCCTGCAGGACCATCTTCCAGCCCCCTGCTCAACGCAGTACTCCAAGTCGGAGCATCCCTATAGAATGATTGAAAATAGGGTTGGAAGGGGCCTGCAAGACCATGTATTCCAACCCCGTGCTCAACGCAGGACTCCAAGTCAGAGCAGCCCTATAGAATCATTGGAAAGTAGGGTTGGGGGGAGCCTGCAAGGCCATCTAGTCCAAGCCCCTGCTCCAGGCAGGACTCC
Source organism: Heloderma suspectum (assembly GCF_057233095.1). NCBI lineage: Eukaryota > Metazoa > Chordata > Lepidosauria > Squamata > Helodermatidae > Heloderma > Heloderma suspectum. The sequence continues at coordinate 51,808,394 of NC_139475.1, forward strand.
AGGTCAGAGCATCCCTATAGAATGATCGAAAAAAGGTTGGAAGGCGCCTGCAAGACCATGTATTCCAACCCCGTGCTCAACGCAGGACTCCAAGTCAGAGCATCCTTATCGAAACATCTGAAAGTAGGGCTGGAAGTGGCCTGCAAGGCCATCTAGTCCAACCCCCTGCTTCACGCAGGACTCCAAGTCAGAGTATCCCTATAGAATCATCTGAAAGTAGGGTTGGAAGGGACCTGCAAGACCATCTAGTCAAGCCCCCTGCTCAACGCAGGACTCCAAGTCAGAGCATCCCTATAGAATTATCAAAAGTTAGGGTTGGAAGGGGCCTGCAGGACCATCTTCCAGCCCCCTGCTCAACGCAGGACTCCAAGTCAGAGCATCCCTATAGAATGATGGAAAATAGGGTTGGAAGGGTCCTCCAAGACCATCCAGGGCACCCCCTGCTCAACGCAGGACTCCAAGTCAGAGTATCCCTCTAGAATCATCGAAAATAGAGTTGGAAGGCGCCTGCAAGACCATCTAGTCCAACCCCCTGCTCAATGCAGGACTCCAAGACAGAGCATCCCTATAGAATCATCAAAAGGTAGTGTTGGAAGGCGGCTGCAAGACCATCTAGTCCAGCCCCTTGCTCAACACAGGACTCCAAGTCAGAGCATCCCTATAGAATCATCGAAAATAGAGTTGGAAGGGACCTGCAAGACCATCTAGTCCAACCCCCTGCTCAACGCAGGACTCCAAGTCAGAGCATCCCTATAGAATCATCTGAAAGTAGGGTTGGAAGTGGCCTGCAAGACCATCTAATCCAGCCCCCTGCTCAACGTAGGACTCCAAGTCAGAGCATCCCTATAGAAAGATCGAAAATAGAGTTGGAAGGCGCCTGCAAGGCCATCTAGTCCAGCCCCCTGCTCAACGCAGGACTCCAAGTCAGAGCATCCCTATAGAATGATTGAAAATAGGGTTGGAAGGCGCCTGCAAGACCTTGTATTCCAACCCCGTCCTCAACGCAGGACTCCAAGTCAGAGCAGCCCTATAGAATCATTGGAAAGTAGGGTTGGAGGGGGCCTGCAAGGCCATCTAGTCCAGCCCCCTGCTCCAGGCAGGACTCCAGGTCAGAGCATCCCTATAGAATGATCGAAAATAGGGTTGGAAGTGGCCTGCAAGACCATCTAGTCCAGCCCCCTGCTCAACGCAGGACTCCAAGTCAGAGCATCCCTATAGAATTATCAAAAGTTAGGGTTGGAAGGCGCCTGCAGGACCATCTTCCAGCCCCCTGCTCAACGCAGGACTCCAAGTCAGAGCATCCCTATAGAATGATTGAAAATAGGGTTGGAAGGGTCCTGCAAGACCATCCAGTGCACCCCCTGCTCAACGCAGGACTCCAAGTCAGAGTATCCCTCTAGAATCATCGAAAATAGAGTTGGAAGGCGGCTGCAAGACCATCTAGTCCAGCCCCCTGCTCAACGCAGGACTCCAAGTCAGAGCATCCCTATAGAATGATCTAAAATAGGGGTGGAAGGGGCCTGCAAGACCATCTAGTCTAACCCCCTGCTCAATGCAGGACTCCGAGTCAGAGCATCCCTATAGAATGATTGAAAATGGGGTTGGGAGGGGTCTGCAAGACAATCTAGTCCAGCCCCCTGCTCAATGAAGGACTCCAGGTCAGAGCATCCCTATAGAATGATGGAAAATAGGGTTGGAAGGCGCCTGCAAGACCAAGTATTCCAACCCCGTGCTCAACGCAGGACTCCAAGTCAGAGCAGCCCTATAGAATCATTGGAAAGTAGGGTTGGGGGCAGCCTGCAAGACCATCTAGTCCAACCCCCTGCTCAACCCAGGACTCCAAGTCAGAGTTTCCCTATAGAATAATCGAAAATAGGGTTGGAAGGGGCCTGCAAGACCATCTAGTCCAACCCCCTGCTCAACGCAGGACTCGAAGTCAGAGCATCCCTAAGGAATCATCTGAAAGTAGGGTTGGAAGTGGCCTGCAAGACTATCTAATCCAGCCCCCTGCTCAACGTAGGACTCCAAGTCAGAGCATCCCTATAGAATCATCGAAAATAGAGTTGGAAGGAACCTGCAAGACCATCTAGTCCAACCCCTTGCTCAACGCAGGACTCCAAATCAGAGCATCCCTATAGAATGATCGAAAATAGGGTTGGAAGGCGTCTGCAAGACCATGTATTCCAACCCCGTGCTCAACGCAGGACTCCAAGTCAGAGCATCCTTATCGAATCATCTGAAAGTAGGGTTGGAAGTGGCCTGCAAGACCATCTAGTCCATCCCCCTGCTCAACGCAGGACTCCAAGTCAGAGCATCCCTATAGAATTATCAAAAGTTAGGGTTGGAAGGCGCCTGTAGGACCATCTTCCAGCCCCCTGCTCAACGCAGGACTCCAAGTCAGAGCAGCCCTATAGAATGATTGAAAATAGGGTTGGAAGGGTCCTCCAAGACCATCCAGGGCACCCCCTGCTCAACGCAGGACTCCAAGTCAGACTATCCCTCTAGAATCATCGAAAATAGAGTTCGAAGGGGCCTGCAAGACCATCTAGTCCAGCCCCCTGCTCAATGCAGGACTCCAAGACAGAGCATCCCTATAGAATCATCAAAAGGTAGGGTTGGAAGGCGGCTGCAAGACCATCTAATCCAGCCCCCTGCTCAACGTAGGACTCCAAGTCAGAGCATCCCTATAGAAAGATCGAAAATAGAGTTGGAAGGCGCCTGCAAGGCCATCTAGTCCAGCCCCCTGCTCAACGCAGGACTCCAAGTCAGAGCATCCGTATAGAATGATTGAAAATAGGGTTGGAAGGCGCCTGCAAGACCATGTATTCCAACCCCGTCCTCAACGCAGGACTCCAAGTCAGAGCAGCCCTATAGAATCATTGGAAAGTAGGGTTGGAGGGGGCCTGCAAGGCCATCCAGTCCAGCCCCCTGCTCCAGGCAGGACTCCAGGTCAGAGCATCCCTATAGAATGATCGAAAATAGGGTTGGAAGGCACCTGCAAGTCCATGTATTCCAACCCCGTGCTCAACGCAGGACTCCAAGTCAGAGCATCCTTATCGAATCATCTGAAAGTAGGGTTGGAAGTGGCCTGCAAGACCATGTATTCCAACCCCCTGCTCAACGCACGACTCCAAGTCAGAGCATCCCTATAGAATTATCAAAAGTTAGGGTTGGAAGTGGCCTGCAGGACCATCTTCCAGCCCCCTGCTCAACGCAGGACTCCAAGTCAGAGCATCCCTATAGAATAATCAAAAAGTAGGGTTGGAAGGAGACTGCAAGACCATCTAGTCCAACCCCCTGCTCAACGCAGGACTCCAAGTCAGAGTTTCCCTATAGAATGATCGAAAATAGGGTTGGAAAGGGGCCTGCAAGACCATCTAGTCCAACCCCCTGCTCAACGCAGGACTCCAAGTCAGAGCATCCCTATAGAATCATCTGAAAGTAGGGTTGGAAGTGGCCTGCAAGACCATCTAATCCAGCCCCCTGCTCAACGTAGGACTCCAAGTCAGAGCATCCCTATAGAAAGATCGAAAATACAGTTGGAAGGCGCCTGCAAGGCCATCTAGTCCAGCCCCCTGCTCAACGCAGGACTCCAAGTCAGAGCATCCCTATAGAATGATTGAAAATAGGGTTGGAAGGCGCCTGCAAGACCATGTATTCCAACCCCGTCCTCAACGCAGGACTCCAAGTCAGAGCAGCCCTATAGAATCATTGGAAAGTAGGGTTGGAGGGGGCCTGCAAGGCCATCTAGTCCAGCCCCCTGCTCCAGGCAGGACTCCAGGTCAGAGCATCCCTATAGAATGATCGAAAATAGGGTTGGGAGGGTCCTGCAAAACCATCCAGTGCACCCCCTGCTCAACGCAGGACTCCAAGTCAGAGTATCCCTCTAGAATCATCGAAAATAGAGTTGGAAGGCGGCTGCAAGACCATCTAGTCCTGCCCCCTGCTCAACGCAGGACTCCAAGCCAGAGCATCCCTATAGAATGATCTAAAGTAGGGGTGGAAGGGGCCTGCAAGACCATCTAGTCTAACCCCCTGCTCAATGCAGGACTCCGGGTCAGAGCATCCCTATAGAATGATTAAAAATAGGGTTGGGAGGGGTCTGCAAGACCATCTAGTCCAGCCCACTGCTCAATGAAGGACTCCAGGTCAGAGCATCCCTATAGAATGATGGAAAATAGGGTTGGAAGGCGCCTGCAAGACCATGTATTCCAACCCCCTGCTCAACGCAGGACTCCAAGTCAGAGCATCCCTATAGAATTATCAAAAGTTAGGGTTTGAAGTGGCCTGCAGGACCATCTTCCAGCCCCCTGCTCAACGCAGTACTCCAAGTCAGAGCATCCCTATAGAATGATTGAAAAGAGGGTTGGAAGGGGCCTGCAAGACCATGTATTCCAACCCCGTGCTCAACGCAGGACTCCAAGTCAGAGCAGCCCTATAGAATCATTGGAAAGTAGGGTTGGGGGGGCCTGCAAGGCCATCTAGTCCAACCCCCTGCTCCAGGCAGGATTCCAGGTCAGAGCATCCCTATAGAATGATCGAAAATAGGGTTGGAAGGCACCTGCAAGACCATGTATTCCAACCCCGTGCTCAACGCAGGACTCCAAGTCAGTGCATCCTTATCGAATCATCTGAAAGTAGGGTTGGAAGTGGCCTGCAATACCATCTAGTCCAACCCCCTGCTCAACGCAGGACTCCAAGTCAGAGTTTCCCTATAGAATGATCGAAAATAGGGTTGGAAGGGGCCTGCAAGACCATCTAGTCCAACCCCCTGCTCAACGCAGGACTCCAAGTCAGAGCTTCCCTTAGGAATCATCTGAAAGTAGGGTTGGAAGTGGCCTGCAAGACTATCTAATCCAGCCCCCTCCTCAACGTAGGACTCCAAGTCAGAGCATCCCTATAGAATCATCGAAAATAGAGTTGGAAGGAACCTGCAAGACCATCTAGTCCAAACCCTTGCTCAACGCAGGACTGCAAATCAGAGCATCCCTATAGAATGATCGAAAATAGGGTTGGAAGGCGCCTGCAAGACCATGTATTCCAACCCCGTGCTCAACGCAGGACTCCAAGTCAGAGCATCCTTATCGAATGATCTGAAAGTAGGGTTGGAAGTGGCCTGCAAGACCATCTAGTCCAGCCCCCTGCTCAACGCAGGACTCCAAGTCAGAGCAGCCCTATAGAATCATTGGAAAGTAGGGTTGGAGGGGGGCTGCAAGGCCATCTAGTCCAGCCCCCTGCTCCAGGCAGGACTCCAGGTCAGAGCATCCCTATAGAATGATCGAAAATAGGGTTGGAAGTCGCCTGCAAGACCATCTAGTCCAGCCCCCTGCTCAACGCAGGACTCCAAGTCAGAGCATCCCTATAGAATTATCAAAAGTTAGGGTTGGAAGTGGCCTGCAGGACCATCTTCCAGCCCCCTGCTCAACGCAGTACTCCAAGTCGGAGCATCCCTATAGAATGATTGAAAATAGGGTTGGAAGGGGCCTGCAAGACCATGTATTCCAACCCCGTGCTCAACGCAGGACTCCTAGTCAGAGCAGCCCCATAGAATCATTGGAAAGTAGGGTTGGGGGGAGCCTGCAAGGCCATCTAGTCCAAGCCCCTGCTCCAGGCAGGACTCCAGGTCAGAGCATCCCTATAGAATGATCGAAAAAAGGTTGGAAGGCGCCTGCAAGACCATGTATTCCAACCCCGTGCTCAACGCAGGACTCCAAGTCAGAGCATCCTTATCGAAACATCTGAAAGTAGGGCTGGAAGTGGCCTGCAAGGCCATCTAGTCCAACCCCCTGCTTCACGCAGGACTCCAAGTCAGAGTATCCCTATAGAATCATCTGAAAGTAGGGTTGGAAGTGGTCTGCAAGACTATGTAATCCAGCCCCCTGCTCAACGCAGGACTCCAAGTCAGAGCATCCTTATCGAATCATCTGAAAGTAGGGTTGGAAGTGTCCTGCAAGACCATCTAGTCAAGCCCCCTGCTCAACGCAGGACTCCAAGTCAGAGCATCCCTATAGAATTATCAAAAGTTAGGGTTGGAAGGGGCCTGCAGGACCATCTTCCAGCCCCCTGCTCAACGCAGGACTCCAAGTCAGAGCATCCCTATAGAATGATGGAAAATAGGGTTGGAAGGGTCCTCCAAGACCATCCAGGGCACCCCCTGCTCAACGCAGGACTCCAAGTCAGAGTATCCCTCTAGAATCATCGAAAATAGAGTTGGAAGGCGCCTGCAAGACCATCTAGTCCAACCCCCTGCTCAATGCAGGACTCCAAGACAGAGCATCCCTATAGAATCATCAAAAGGTAGTGTTGGAAGGCGGCTGCAAGACCATCTAGTCCAGCCCCTTGCTCAACACAGGACTCCAAGTCAGAGCATCCCTATAGAATCATCGAAAATAGAGTTGGAAGGGACCTGCAAGACCATCTAGTCCAACCCCCTGCTCAACGCAGGACTCCAAGTCAGAGCATCCCTATAGAATCATCTGAAAGTAGGGTTGGAAGTGGCCTGCAAGACCATCTAATCCAGCCCCCTGCTCAACGTAGGACTCCAAGTCAGAGCATCCCTATAGAAAGATCGAAAATAGAGTTGGAAGGCGCCTGCAAGGCCATCTAGTCCAGCCCCCTGCTCAACGCAGGACTCCAAGTCAGAGCATCCCTATAGAATGATTGAAAATAGGGTAGGAAGGCGCCTGCAAGACCTTGCATTCCAACCCCGTCCTCAACGCAGGACTCCAAGTCAGAGCAGCCCTATAGAATCATTGGAAAGTAGGGTTGGAGGGGGCCTGCAAGGCCATCTAGTCCAGCCCCCTGCTCCAGGCAGGACTCCAGGTCAGAGCATCCCTATAGAATTATCAAAAGTTAGGGTTGGAAGGCGCCTGCAGGACCATCTTCCAGCCCCCTGCTCAACGCAGGACTCCAAGTCAGAGCATCCCTATAGAATGATTGAAAATAGGGTTGGAAGGGTCCTGCAAGACCATCCAGTGCACCCCCTGCTCAACGCAGGACTCCAAGTCAGAGTATCCCTCTAGAATCATCGAAAATAGAGTTGGAAGGCGGCTGCAAGACCATCTAGTCCAGCCCCCTGCTCAACGCAGGACTCCAAGTCAGAGCATCCCTATAGAATGATCTAAAATAGGGGTGGAAGGGGCCTGCAAGACCATCTAGTCTAACCCCCTGCTCAATGCAGGACTCCGAGTCAGAGCATCCCTATAGAATGATTGAAAATGGGGTTGGGAGGGGTCTGCAAGACAATCTAGTCCAGCCCCCTGCTCAATGAAGGACTCCAGGTCAGAGCATCCCTATAGAATGATGGAAAATAGGGTTGGAAGGCGCCTGCAAGACCATGTATTCCAACGCCCTGCGCAACGCAGGACTCCAAGTCAGAGCATCCCTATAGTATTATCAAAAGTTAGGGTTGGAAGTGGCCTGCAGGACCATCTTCCAGCCCCCTGCTCAACGCAGTACTCCAAGTCAGAGCATCCCTATAGAATGATTGAAAATAGGGTTGGAAGGGGCCTGCAAGACCATGTATTCCAACCCCGTGCTCAACGCAGGACTCCAAGTCAGAGCAGCCCTATAGAATCATTGGAAAGTAGGGTTGGGGGGGCCTGCAAGGCTATCTAGTCCAAGCCCCTGCTCCAGGCAGGACTCCAGGTCAGAGCATCCCTATAGAATCATCGAAAATAGGGTTGGAAGGCACCTGCAAGACCATGTATTCCAACCCCGTGCTCAACGCAGGACTCCAAGTCAGAGCATCCTTATCGAATCATCTGAAAGTAGGGTTGGAAGTGGCCTACAAGACTATCTAATACAGCCCCTTGCTCAACGCAGGACTCCAAGTCAGAGCATCCCTATAGAATAATCAAAAAGTAGGGTTGGAAGGGGCATGCAAGACCATCTAGTCCAACCCCCTGCTCAACGCAGGACTCCAAGTCAGAGTTTCCCTATAGAATGATCGAAAATAGGGTTGGAAGGGGCCTGCAAGACCATCTAGTCCAACCCCCTGCTCAACGCAGGACTCCAAGTCAGAGTATCCCTAAGGAATCATCTGAAAGTAGGGTTGGAAGTGGCCTGCAAGACCATCTAGTCCAGCCCCCTGCTCAACGCAGGACTCCAAGTCAGAGCATCCCTATAGAATTATCAAAAGTTAGGGTTGGAAGGCGCCTGCAGGACCATCTTCCAGCCCCCTGCTCAACGCAGGACTCCAAGTCAGAGCATCCCTATACAATGAACGAAAATAGGGTTGGAAGGGTCCTCCAAGACCATCCAGGGCACCCCCTGCTCAACGCAGGACTCCAAGTCAGAGTATCCCTCTAGAATCATCGAAAATAGAGTAGGAAGGGGCCTGCAAGACCATCTAGTCTAGCCCCCTGCTCAATGCAGGACTCCAAGACAGAGCATCCCTATAGAATCATCAAAAGGTAGGGTTGGAAGGTGGCTGCAAGACCATCTAGTCCAGCCCCCTGCTCAACGCAGGACTCCAAGTCAGAGCATCCCTATAGAATCATCAAAAATAGAGTTGAAAGGGACCTGCAAGACCATCTAGTCCTACCCCTTGCTCAACGCAGGACTCCAAGCCAGAGCATCCCTATAGAATGATCTAAAATAGGGGTGGAAGGGGCCTGCAAGACCATCTAGTCTAACCCCCTGCTCAATGCAGGACTCTAAGAGCATCCATATAGAATCATCTGAAAGTACGGTTGGAAGGGCCTGCAAGACCATCTAGTCCAACCCCTTGCTCAACACAGGACTCCGAGTCAGAGCATCCCTATACAATCATTGGAAAGTAGGGTTGGAGGGGGCCTGCAAGGCCATCCAGTCCAGCCCCCTGCTCCAGGCAGGACTCCAGGTCAGAGCATCCCTATAGAATGATCGAAAATAGGGTTGGAAGGCACCTGCAAGTCCATGTATTCCAACCCCGTGCTCAACGCAGGACTCCAAGTCAGTGCATCCTTATCGAATCATCTGAAAGTAGGGTTGGAAGTGGCCTGCAAGACCATGTATTCCAACCCCCTGCTCAACGCACGACTCCAAGTCAGAGCATCCCTATAGAATTATCAAAAGTTAGGGTTGGAAGTGGCCTGCAGGACCATCTTCCAGCCCCCTGCTCAACGCAGGACTCCAAGTCAGAGCATCCCTATAGAATAATCAAAAAGTAGGGTTGGAAGGAGACTGCAAGACCATCTAGTCCAACCCCCTGCTCAACGCAGGACTCCAAGTCAGAGTTTCCCTATAGAATGATCGAAAATAGGGTTGGAAAGGGGCCTGCAAGACCATCTAGTCCAACCCCCTGCTCAACGCAGGACTCCAAGTCAGAGCATCCCTATAGAATCATCTGAAAGTAGGGTTGGAAGTGGCCTGCAAGACCATCTAATCCAGCCCCCTGCTCAACGTAGGACTCCAAGTCAGAGCATCCCTATAGAAAGATCGAAAATACAGTTGGAAGGCGCCTGCAAGGCCATCTAGTCCAGCCCCCTGCTCAACGCAGGACTCCAAGTCAGAGCATCCCTATAGAATGATTGAAAATAGGGTTGGAAGGCGCCTGCAAGACCATGTATTCCAACCCCGTCCTCAACGCAGGACTCCAAGTCAGAGCAGCCCTATAGAATCATTGGAAAGTAGGGTTGGAGGGGGCCTGCAAGGCCATCTAGTCCAGCCCCCTGCTCCAGGCAGGACTCCAGGTCAGAGCATCCCTATAGAATGATCGAAAATAGGGTTGGGAGGGTCCTGCAAAACCATCCAGTGCACCCCCTGCTCAACGCAGGACTCCAAGTCAGAGTATCCCTCTAGAATCATCGAAAATAGAGTTGGAAGGCGGCTGCAAGACCATCTAGTCCTGCCCCCTGCTCAACGCAGGACTCCAAGCCAGAGCATCCCTATAGAATGATCTAAAGTAGGGGTGGAAGGGGCCTGCAAGACCATCTAGTCTAACCCCCTGCTCAATGCAGGACTCCGGGTCAGAGCATCCCTATAGAATGATTAAAAATAGGGTTGGGAGGGGTCTGCAAGACCATCTAGTCCAGCCCACTGCTCAATGAAGGACTCCAGGTCAGAGCATCCCTATAGAATGATGGAAAATAGGGTTGGAAGGCGCCTGCAAGACCATGTATTCCAACCCCCTGCTCAACGCAGGACTCCAAGTCAGAGCATCCCTATAGAATTATCAAAAGTTAGGGTTTGAAGTGGCCTGCAGGACCATCTTCCAGCCCCCTGCTCAACGCAGTACTCCAAGTCAGAGCATCCCTATAGAATGATTGAAAAGAGGGTTGGAAGGGGCCTGCAAGACCATGTATTCCAACCCCGTGCTCAACGCAGGACTCCAAGTCAGAGCAGCCCTATAGAATCATTGGAAAGTAGGGTTGGGGGGGCCTGCAAGGCCATCTAGTCCAACCCCCTGCTCCAGGCAGGATTCCAGGTCAGAGCATCCCTATAGAATGATCGAAAATAGGGTTGGAAGGCACCTGCAAGACCATGTATTCCAACCCCGTGCTCAACGCAGGACTCCAAGTCAGTGCATCCTTATCGAATCATCTGAAAGTAGGGTTGGAAGTGGCCTGCAATACCATCTAGTCCAACCCCCTGCTCAACGCAGGACTCCAAGTCAGAGTTTCCCTATAGAATGATCGAAAATAGGGTTGGAAGGGGCCTGCAAGACCATCTAGTCCAACCCCCTGCTCAACGCAGGACTCCAAGTCAGAGCTTCCCTTAGGAATCATCTGAAAGTAGGGTTGGAAGTGGCCTGCAAGACTATCTAATCCAGCCCCCTCCTCAACGTAGGACTCCAAGTCAGAGCATCCCTATAGAATCATCGAAAATAGAGTTGGAAGGAACCTGCAAGACCATCTAGTCCAAACCCTTGCTCAACGCAGGACTGCAAATCAGAGCATCCCTATAGAATGATCGAAAATAGGGTTGGAAGGCGCCTGCAAGACCATGTATTCCAACCCCGTGCTCAACGCAGGACTCCAAGTCAGAGCATCCTTATCGAATGATCTGAAAGTAGGGTTGGAAGTGGCCTGCAAGACCATCTAGTCCAGCCCCCTGCTCAACGCAGGACTCCAAGTCAGAGCAGCCCTATAGAATCATTGGAAAGTAGGGTTGGAGGGGGGCTGCAAGGCCATCTAGTCCAGCCCCCTGCTCCAGGCAGGACTCCAGGTCAGAGCATCCCTATAGAATGATCGAAAATAGGGTTGGAAGTGGCCTGCAAGACCATCTAGTCCAGCCCCCTGCTCAACGCAGGACTCCAAGTCAGAGCATCCCTATAGAATTATCAAAAGTTAGGGTTGGAAGTGGCCTGCAGGACCATCTTCCAGCCCCCTGCTCAACGCAGTACTCCAAGTCGGAGCATCCCTATAGAATGATTGAAAATAGGGTTGGAAGGGGCCTGCAAGACCATGTATTCCAACCCCGTGCTCAACGCAGGACTCCTAGTCAGAGCAGCCCTATAGAATCATTGGAAAGTAGGGTTGGGGGGAGCCTGCAAGGCCATCTAGTCCAAGCCCCTGCTCCAGGCAGGACTCCAGGTCAGAGCATCCCTATAGAATGATCGAAAAAAGGTTGGAAGGCGCCTGCAAGACCATGTATTCCAACCCCGTGCTCAACGCAGGACTCCAAGTCAGAGCATCCTTATCGAAACATCTGAAAGTAGGGCTGGAAGTGGCCTGCAAGGCCATCTAGTCCAACCCCCTGCTTCACGCAGGACTCCAAGTCAGAGTATCCCTATAGAATCATCTGAAAGTAGGGTTGGAAGTGGTCTGCAAGACTATGTAATCCAGCCCCCTGCTCAACGCAGGACTCCAAGTCAGAGCATCCTTATCGAATCATCTGAAAGTAGGGTTGGAAGTGTCCTGCAAGACCATCTAGTCAAGCCCCCTGCTCAACGCAGGACTCCAAGTCAGAGCATCCCTATAGAATTATCAAAAGTTAGGGTTGGAAGGGGCCTGCAGGACCATCTTCCAGCCCCCTGCTCAACGCAGGACTCCAAGTCAGAGCATCCCTATAGAATGATGGAAAATAGGGTTGGAAGGGTCCTCCAAGACCATCCAGGGCACCCCCTGCTCAACGCAGGACTCCAAGTCAGAGTATCCCTCTAGAATCATCGAAAATAGAGTTGGAAGGCGCCTGCAAGACCATCTAGTCCAACCCCCTGCTCAATGCAGGACTCCAAGACAGAGCATCCCTATAGAATCATCAAAAGGTAGTGTTGGAAGGCGGCTGCAAGACCATCTAGTCCAGCCCCTTGCTCAACACAGGACTCCAAGTCAGAGCATCCCTATAGAATCATCGAAAATAGAGTTGGAAGGGACCTGCAAGACCATCTAGTCCAACCCCCTGCTCAACGCAGGACTCCAAGTCAGAGCATCCCTATAGAATCATCTGAAAGTAGGGTTGGAAGTGGCCTGCAAGACCATCTAATCCAGCCCCCTGCTCAACGTAGGACTCCAAGTCAGAGCATCCCTATAGAAAGATCGAAAATAGAGTTGGAAGGCGCCTGCAAGGCCATCTAGTCCAGCCCCCTGCTCAACGCAGGACTCCAAGTCAGAGCATCCCTATAGAATGATTGAAAATAGGGTAGGAAGGCGCCTGCAAGACCTTGCATTCCAACCCCGTCCTCAACGCAGGACTCCAAGTCAGAGCAGCCCTATAGAATCATTGGAAAGTAGGGTTGGAGGGGGCCTGCAAGGCCATCTAGTCCAGCCCCCTGCTCCAGGCAGGACTCCAGGTCAGAGCATTCCTATAGAATGATCGAAAATAGGGTTGGAAGTGGCCTGCAAGACCATCTAGTCCAGCCCCCTGCTCAACGCAGGACTCCAAGTCAGAGCATCCCTATAGAATTATCAAAAGTTAGGGTTGGAAGGCGCCTGCAGGACCATCTTCCAGCCCCCTGCTCAACGCAGGACTCCAAGTCAGAGCATCCCTATAGAATGATTGAAAATAGGGTTGGAAGGGTCCTGCAAGACCATCCAGTGCACCCCCTGCTCAACGCAGGACTCCAAGTCAGAGTATCCCTCTAGAATCATCGAAAATAGAGTTGGAAGGCGGCTGCAAGACCATCTAGTCCAGCCCCCTGCTCAACGCAGGACTCCAAGTCAGAGCATCCCTATAGAATGATCTAAAATAGGGGTGGAAGGGGCCTGCAAGACCATCTAGTCTAACCCCCTGCTCAATGCAGGACTCCGAGTCAGAGCATCCCTATAGAATGATTGAAAATGGGGTTGGGAGGGGTCTGCAAGACAATCTAGTCCAGCCCCCTGCTCAATGAAGGACTCCAGGTCAGAGCATCCCTATAGAATGATGGAAAATAGGGTTGGAAGGCGCCTGCAAGACCATGTATTCCAACGCCCTGCGCAACGCAGGACTCCAAGTCAGAGCATCCCTATAGTATTATCAAAAGTTAGGGTTGGAAGTGGCCTGCAGGACCATCTTCCAGCCCCCTGCTCAACGCAGTACTCCAAGTCAGAGCATCCCTATAGAATGATTGAAAATAGGGTTGGAAGGGGCCTGCAAGACCATGTATTCCAACCCCGTGCTCAACGCAGGACTCCAAGTCAGAGCAGCCCTATAGAATCATTGGAAAGTAGGGTTGGGGGGGCCTGCAAGGCTATCTAGTCCAAGCCCCTGCTCCAGGCAGGACTCCAGGTCAGAGCATCCCTATAGAATCATCGAAAATAGGGTTGGAAGGCACCTGCAAGACCATGTATTCCAACCCCGTGCTCAACGCAGGACTCCAAGTCAGAGCATCCTTATCGAATCATCTGAAAGTAGGGTTGGAAGTGGCCTACAAGACTATCTAATACAGCCCCTTGCTCAACGCAGGACTCCAAGTCAGAGCATCCCTATAGAATAATCAAAAAGTAGGGTTGGAAGGGGCATGCAAGACCATCTAGTCCAACCCCCTGCTCAACGCAGGACTCCAAGTCAGAGTTTCCCTATAGAATGATCGAAAATAGGGTTGGAAGGGGCCTGCAAGACCATCTAGTCCAACCCCCTGCTCAACGCAGGACTCCAAGTCAGAGTATCCCTAAGGAATCATCTGAAAGTAGGGTTGGAAGTGGCCTGCAAGACCATCTAGTCCAGCCCCCTGCTAAACGCAGGACTCCAAGTCAGAGCATCCCTATAGAATTATCAAAAGTTAGGGTTGGAAGGCGCCTGCAGGACCATCTTCCAGCCCCCTGCTCAACGCAGGACTCCAAGTCAGAGCATCCCTATACAATGAACGAAAATAGGGTTGGAAGGGTCCTCCAAGACCATCCAGGGCACCCCCTGCTCAACGCAGGACTCCAAGTCAGAGTATCCCTCTAGAATCATCGAAAATAGAGTAGGAAGGGGCCTGCAAGACCATCTAGTCTAGCCCCCTGCTCAATGCAGGACTCCAAGACAGAGCATCCCTATAGAATCATCAAAAGGTAGGGTTGGAAGGTGGCTGCAAGACCATCTAGTCCAGCCCCCTGCTCAACGCAGGACTCCAAGTCAGAGCATCCCTATAGAATCATCAAAAATAGAGTTGAAAGGGACCTGCAAGACCATCTAGTCCTACCCCTTGCTCAACGCAGGACTCCAAGCCAGAGCATCCCTATAGAATGATCTAAAATAGGGGTGGAAGGGGCCTGCAAGACCATCTAGTCTAACCCCCTGCTCAATGCAGGACTCTAAGAGCATCCATATAGAATCATCTGAAAGTACGGTTGGAAGGGCCTGCAAGACCATCTAGTCCAACCCCTTGCTCAACACAGGACTCCGAGTCAGAGCATCCCTATACAATGAACGAAAATAGGGTTGGAAGGGGCCGGCAAGAGATCTAGTCCAGCCCCCTGCTCAACGCAGGACTCCAAGTCTTAGTTTCCCTATAGAATGATCGAAAATAGGGTTGGAAGGCGCCTGCAAGACCATGTATTCCAACCCCGTGCTCAACGCAGGACTCCAAGTCAGAGCATCCTTATCGAATCATCTGAAAGTAGGGTTGGAAGTGGCCTGCAAGACCATCTAGTCCAGCCCCCTGCTCAACGCAGGACTCCAAGTCAGAGCATCCCTATAGAATTATCAAAAGTTAGGGTTGGAAGGCGCCTGCAGGACCATCTTCCAGCCCCCTGCTCAAAGCAGGACTCCAAGTCAGAGCATCCCTATAGAATCATGGAAAATAGGGTTGGAAGGCGCCTGCAAGACCATGTATTCCAACCCCCTGCTCAACGCAGGACTCCAAGTCAGAGCATCCCTATAGAATTATCAAAAGTTAGGGTTGGAAGTGGCCTGCAGGACCATCTTCCAGCCCCCTGCTCAACGCAGTACTCCAAGTCGGAGCATCCCTATAGAATGATTGAAAATAGGGTTGGAAGGGGCCTGCAAGACCATGTATTCCAACCCCGTGCTCAACGCAGGACTCCAAGTCAGAGCAGCCCTATAGAATCATTGGAAAGTAGGGTTGGGGGGAGCCTGCAAGGCCATCTAGTCCAAGCCCCTGCTCCAGGCAGGACTCCAGGTCAGAGCATCCCTATAGAATGATCGAAAAAAGGTTGGAAGGCGCCTGCAAGACCATGTATTCCAACCCCGTGCTCAACGCAGGACTCCAAGTCAGAGCATCCTTATCGAAACATCTGAAAGTAGGGCTGGAAGTGGCCTGCAAGGCCATCTAGTCCAACCCCCTGCTTCACGCAGGACTCCAAGTCAGAGTATCCCTATAGAATCATCTGAAAGTAGGGTTGGAAGGGACCTGCAAGACCATCTAGTCAAGCCCCCTGCTCAACGCAGGACTCCAAGTCAGAGCATCCCTATAGAATTATCAAAAGTTAGGGTTGGAAGGGGCCTGCAGGACCATCTTCCAGCCCCCTGCTCAACGCAGGACTCCAAGTCAGAGCATCCCTATAGAATGATGGAAAATAGGGTTGGAAGGGTCCTCCAAGACCATCCAGGGCACCCCCTGCTCAACGCAGGACTCCAAGTCAGAGTATTCCCCCAAGAATCATCGAAAATAGAGTTGGAAGGCGCCTGCAAGACCATCTAGTCCAACCCCCTGCTCAATGCAGGACTCCAAGACAGAGCATCCCTATAGAATCATCAAAAGGTAGTGTTGGAAGGCGGCTGCAAGACCATCTAGTCCAGCCCCTTGCTCAACACAGGACTCCAAGTCAGAGCATCCCTATAGAATCATCGAAAATAGAGTTGGAAGGGACCTGCAAGACCATCTAGTCCAACCCCCTGCTCAACGCAGGACTCCAAGTCAGAGCATCCCTATAGAATCATCTGAAAGTAGGGTTGGAAGTGGCCTGCAAGACCATCTAATCCAGCCCCCTGCTCAACGTAGGACTCCAAGTCAGAGCATCCCTATAGAAAGATCGAAAATAGAGTTGGAAGGCGCCTGCAAGGCCATCTAGTCCAGCCCCCTGCTCCAGGCAGGACTCCAGGTCAGAGCATCCCTATAGAATGATCGAAAATAGGGTTGGAAGTGGCCTGCAAGACCATCTAGTCCAGCCCCCTGCTCAACGCAGGACTCCAAGTCAGAGCATCCCTATAGAATTATCAAAAGTTAGGGTTGGAAGGCGCCTGCAGGACCATCTTCCAGCCCCCTGCTCAACGCAGGACTCCAAGTCAGAGCATCCCTATAGAATGATTGAAAATAGGGTTGGAAGGGTCCTGCAAGACCATCCAGTGCACCCCCTGCTCAACGCAGGACTCCAAGTCAGAGTATCCCTCTAGAATCATCGAAAATAGAGTTGGAAGGCGGCTGCAAGACCATCTAGTCCAGCCCCCTGCTCAACGCAGTACTCCAAGTCAGAGCATCCCTATAGAATGATCTAAAATAGGGGTGGAAGGGGCCTGCAAGACCATCTAGTCTAACCCCCTGCTCAATGCAGGACTCCGAGTCAGAGCATCCCTATAGAATGATTGAAAATGGGGTTGGGAGGGGTCTGCAAGACAATCTAGTCCAGCCCCCTGCTCAATGAAGGACTCCAGGTCAGAGCATCCCTATAGAATGATGGAAAATAGGGTTGGAAGGCGCCTGCAAGACCATGTATTCCAACCCCCTGCGCAACGCATGACTCCAAGTCAGAGCATCCCTATAGTATTATCAAAAGGTAGGGTTGGAAGTGGCCTGCAGGACCATCTTCCAGCCCCCTGCTCAACGCAGTACTCCAAGTCGGAGCATCCCTATAGAATGATTGAAAATAGGGTTGGAAGGGGCCTGCAAGACCATGTATTCCAACCCCGTGCTCAACGCAGGACTCCAAGTCAGAGCAGCCCTATAGAATCATTGGAAAGTAGGGTTGGGGGGGCCTGCAAGGCTATCTAGTCCAAGCCCCTGCTCCAGGCAGGACTCCAGGTCAGAGCATCCCTATAGAATCATCGAAAATAGGGTTGGAAGGCACCTGCAAGACCATGTATTCCAACCCCGTGCTCAACGCAGGACTCCAAGTCAGAGCATCCTTATCGAATCATCTGAAAGTAGGTTTGGAAGTGGCCTACAAGACTATCTAATACAGCCCCTTGCTCAACGCAGGACTCCAAGTCAGAGCATCCCTATAGAATAATCAAAAAGTAGGGTTGGAAGGGGCATGCAACACCATCTAGTCCAACCCCCTGCTCAACGCAGGACTCCAAGTCAGAGTTTCCCTATAGAATGATCGAAAATAGGGTTGGAAGGGGCCTGCAAGACCATCTAGTCCAACCCCCTGCTCAACGCAGGACTCCAAGTCAGAGTATCCCTAAGGAATCATCTGAAAGTAGGGTTGGAAGTGGCCTGCAAGACTATCTAATCCAGCCCCCTCCTCAACGTAGGACTCCAAGTCAGAGCATCCCTATAGAATTATCAAAAGTTAGGGTTGGAAGGCACCTGCAAGACCATCTTCCAGCCCCCTGCTCAACGCAGGACTCCAAGTCAGAGCATCCCTATAGAATGATTGAAAATAGGGTTGGAAGGGTCCTCCAAGACCATCCAGGGCACCCCCTGCTCAACGCAGGACTCCAAGTCAGAGCATCCCTATAGAATGATTGAAAATAGGGTTGGAAGGGTCCTCCAAGACCATCCAGGGCACCCCCTGCTCAACGCAGGACTCCAAGTCAGAGTATCCCTCTAGAATCATCGAAAATAGAGTTGGAAGGGGCCTGCAAGACCATCTAGTCCAGCCCCCTGCTCAATGCAGGACTCCAAGACAGAGCATCCCTATAGAATCATCAAAAGGTAGGGTTGGAAGGGACCTGCAAGACCATCTAGTCCAACCCCCTGCTCAACGCAGGACTCCAAGTCAGAGCATCCCTATAGAATCATCTGAAAGTAGGGTTGGAAGTGGCCTGCAAGACTATCTAATCCAGCCCCCTGCTCAACGTAGGACTCCAAGTCAGAGCATCCCTATAGAAAGATCGAAAATAGAGTTGGAAGGCGCCTGCAAGGCCATCTAGTCCAGCCCCCTGCTCAACGCAGGACTCCAAGTCAGAGCATCCCTATAGAATGATCGAAAATAGGGTTGGAAGGCGCCTGAAGACCATGTATTCCAACCCCGTGCTCAACGCAGGACTCCAAGTCAGAGCATCCTTATCGAATCATCTGAAAGTAGGGTTGGAAGTGGCCTGCAAGACCATCTAGTCCAGCCCCCTGCTCAACGCAGGACTCCAAGTCAGAGCATCCCTATATAATTATCAAAAGTTAGTGTTGGAAGGCGCCTGCAGGACCATCTTCCAGCCCCCTGCTCAACGCAGGACTCCAAGTCAGAGCAGCCCTATAGAATCATTGTAAAGTAGGGTTGGAGGGGGCCTGCAAGGCCATCTAGTCCAGCCCCGTGCTCCAGGCAGGACTCCAGGTCAGAGCATCCCTATAGAATGATCGAAAATAGGGTTGGAAGTGGCCTGCAAGACCATCTAGTCCAGCTCCCTGCTCAACGCAGGACTCCAAGTCAGAGCATCCCTATAGAATTATCAAAAGTTAGGGTTGGAAGGCGCCTGCAGTCCCATCTTCCAGCCCCCTGCTCAACGCAGGACTCCAAGTCAGAGCATCCCTATAGAATGATTGAAAATAGGGTTGGAAGGGTCCTGCAAGACCATCCAGTGCACCCCCTGCTCAACGCAGGACTCCAAGTCAGAGTATCCCTCTAGAATCATCGAAAATAGAGTTGGAAGGCGGCTGCAAGACCATCTATTCCAGCCCCCTGCTCAACGCAGGACTCCAAGTCAGAGCATCCCTATAGAATGATCTAAAATAGGGGTGGAAGGGGCCTGCAAGACCATCTAGTCTAACCCCCTGCTCAATGCAGGACTCTGAGTCAGAGCATCCCTATAGAATGATTGAAAATAGGGTTGGGAGGGGTCTGCAAGACAATCTAGTCCAGCCCCCTGCTCAATGAAGGACTCCAGGTCAGAGCATCCCTATAGAATGATGGAAAATAGGGTTGGAAGGTGCCTGCAAGACCATGTATTCCAACCCCCTGCGCAACGCAGGACTCCAAGTCAGAGCATCCCTATAGAATTATCAAAAGTTAGGGTTGGAAGTGGCCTGCAGGACCATCTTCCAGCCCCCTGCTCAACGCAGTACTCCAAGTCAGAGCATCCCTATAGAATGATTGAAAATAGGGTTGGAAGGGGCCTGCAAGACCATGTATTCCAACCCCGTGCTCAACGCAGGACTCCAAGTCAGAGCAGCCCTATAGAATCATTGGAAAGTAGGGTTGGGGGGGCCTGCAAGGCTATCTAGTCCAAGCCCCTGCTCCAGGCAGGACTCCAGTTCAGAGCATCCCTATAGAATCATCGAAAATAGGGTTGGAAGGCACCTGCAAGACCATGTATTCCAACCCCGTGCTCAACGCAGGACTCCAAGTCAGAGCATCCTTATCGAATCATCTGAAAGTAGGGTTGGAAGTGGCCTGCAAGACTATCTAATACAGCCCCTTGCTCAACGCAGGACTCCAAGTCAGAGCATCCCTATAGAATAATCAAAAAGTAGGGTTGGAAGGGGCATGCAAGACCATCTAGTCAAGCCCCCTGCTCAACGCAGGACTCCAAGTCAGAGCATCCCTATAGAATTATCAAAAGTTAGGGTTGGAAGGGGCCTGCAGGACCATCTTCCAGCCCCCTGCTCAACGCAGGACTCCAAGTCAGAGCATCCCTATAGAATGATGGAAAATAGGGTTGGAAGGGTCCTCCAAGACCATCCAGGGCACCCCCTGCTCAACGCAGGACTCCAAGTCAGAGTATCCCTCTAGAATCATCGAAAATAGAGTTGGAAGGCGCCTGCAAGACCATCTAGTCCAACCCCCTGCTCAATGCAGGACTCCAAGACAGAGCATCCCTATAGAATCATCAAAAGGTAGTGTTGGAAGGCGGCTGCAAGACCATCTAGTCCAGCCCCTTGCTCAACACAGGACTCCAAGTCAGAGCATCCCTATAGAATCATCGAAAATAGAGTTGGAAGGGACCTGCAAGACCATCTAGTCCAACCCCCTGCTCAACGCAGGACTCCAAGTCAGAGCATCCCTATAGAATCATCTGAAAGTAGGGTTGGAAGTGGCCTGCAAGACCATCTAATCCAGCCCCCTGCTCAACGTAGGACTCCAAGTCAGAGCATCCCTATAGAAAGATCGAAAATAGAGTTGGAAGGCGCCTGCAAGGCCATCTAGTCCAGCCCCCTGCTCAACGCAGGACTCCAAGTCAGAGCATCCCTATAGAATGATTGAAAATAGGGTTGGAAGGCGCCTGCAAGACCTTGTATTCCAACCCCGTCCTCAACGCAGGACTCCAAGTCAGAGCAGCCCTATAGAATCATTGGAAAGTAGGGTTGGAGGGGGCCTGCAAGGCCATCTAGTCCAGCCCCCTGCTCCAGGCAGGACTCCAGGTCAGAGCATCCCTATAGAATGATCGAAAATAGGGTTGGAAGTGGCCTGCAAGACCATCTAGTCCAGCCCCCTGCTCAACGCAGGACTCCAAGTCAGAGCATCCCTATAGAATTATCAAAAGTTAGGGTTGGAAGGCGCCTGCAGGACCATCTTCCAGCCCCCTGCTCAACGCAGGACTCCAAGTCAGAGCATCCCTATAGAATGATTGAAAATAGGGTTGGAAGGGTCCTGCAAGACCATCCAGTGCACCCCCTGCTCAACGCAGGACTCCAAGTCAGAGTATCCCTCTAGAATCATCGAAAATAGAGTTGGAAGGCGGCTGCAAGACCATCTAGTCCAGCCCCCTGCTCAACGCAGGACTCCAAGTCAGAGCATCCCTATAGAATGATCTAAAATAGGGGTGGAAGGGGCCTGCAAGACCATCTAGTCTAACCCCCTGCTCAATGCAGGACTCCGAGTCAGAGCATCCCTATAGAATGATTGAAAATGGGTTTGGGAGGGGTCTGCAAGACAATCTAGTCCAGCCCCCTGCTCAATGAAGGACTCCAGGTCAGAGCATCCCTATAGAATGATGGAAAATAGGGTTGGAAGGCGCCTGCAAGACCATGTATTCCAACCCCCTGCGCAACGCAGGACTCCAAGTCAGAGCATCCCTATAGTATTATCAAAAGTTAGGGTTGGAAGTGGCCTGCAGGACCATCTTCCAGCCCCCTGCTCAACGCAGTACTCCATGTCAGAGCATCCCTATAGAATGATTGAAAATAGGGTTGGAAGGGGCCTGCAAGACCATGTATTCCAACCCCGTGCTCAACACAGGACTCCAAGTCAGAGCAGCCCTATAGAATCATTGGAAAGTAGGGTTGGGGGGGCCTGCAAGGCTATCTAGTCCAAGCCCCTGCTCCAGGCAGGACTCCAGGTCAGAGCATCCCTATAGAATCATCGAAAATAGGGTTGGAAGGCACCTGCAAGACCATGTATTCCAACCCCGTGCTCAACGCAGGACTCCAAGTCAGAGCATCCTTATCGAATCATCTGAAAGTAGGGTTGGAAGTGGCCTACAAGACTATCTAATACAGCCCCTTGCTCAACGCAGGACTCCAAGTCAGAGCATCCCTATAGAATAATCAAAAAGTAGGGTTGGAAGGGGCATGCAAGACCATCTAGTCCAACCCCCTGCTCAACGCAGGACTCCAAGTCAGAGTTTCCCTATAGAATGATCGAAAATAGGGTTGGAAGGGGCCTGCAAGACCATCTAGTCCAACCCCCTGCTCAACGCAGGACTCCAAGTCAGAGTATCCCTAAGGAATCATCTGAAAGTAGGGTTGGAAGTGGCCTGCAAGACCATCTAGTCCAGCCCCCTGCTCAACGCAGGACTCCAAGTCAGAGCATCCCTATAGAATTATCAAAAGTTAGGGTTGGAAGGCGCCTGCAGGACCATCTTCCAGCCCCCTGCTCAACGCAGGACTCCAAGTCAGAGCATCCCTATACAATGAACGAAAATAGGGTTGGAAGGGTCCTCCAAGACCATCCAGGGCACCCCCTGCTCAACGCAGGACTCCAAGTCAGAGTATCCCTCTAGAATCATCGAAAATAGAGTAGGAAGGGGCCTGCAAGACCATCTAGTCTAGCCCCCTGCTCAATGCAGGACTCCAAGACAGAGCATCCCTATAGAATCATCAAAAGGTAGGGTTGGAAGGTGGCTGCAAGACCATCTAGTCCAGCCCCCTGCTCAACGCAGGACTCCAAGTCAGAGCATCCCTATAGAATCATCAAAAATAGAGTTGAAAGGGACCTGCAAGACCATCTAGTCCTACCCCTTGCTCAACGCAGGACTCCAAGCCAGAGCATCCCTATAGAATGATCTAAAATAGGGGTGGAAGGGGCCTGCAAGACCATCTAGTCTAACCCCCTGCTCAATGCCGGACTCTAAGAGCATCCGTATAGAATCATCTGAAAGTACGGTTGGAAGGGCCTGCAAGACCATCTAGTCCAACCCCTTGCTCAACACAGGACTCCGAGTCAGAGCATCCCTATACAATGAACGAAAATAGGGTTGGAAGGGGCCGGCAAGAGATCTAGTCCAGCCCCCTGCTCAACGCAGGACTCCAAGTCTTAGTTTCCCTATAGAATGATCGAAAATAGGGTTGGAAGGCGCCTGCAAGACCATGTATTCCAACCCCGTGCTCAACGCAGGACTCCAAGTCAGAGCATCCTTATCGAATCATCTGAAAGTAGGGTTGGAAGTGGCCTGCAAGACCATCTAGTCCAGCCCCCTGCTCAACGCAGGACTCCAAGTCAGAGCATCCCTATAGAATTATCAAAAGTTAGGGTTGGAAGGCGCCTGCAGGACCATCTTCCAGCCCCCTGCTCAAAGCAGGACTCCAAGTCAGAGCATCCCTATAGAATCATGGAAAATAGGGTTGGAAGGCGCCTGCAAGACCATGTATTCCAACCCCCTGCTCAACGCAGGACTCCAAGTCAGAGCATCCCTATAGAATTATCAAAAGTTAGGGTTGGAAGTGGCCTGCAGGACCATCTTCCAGCCCCCTGCTCAACGCAGGACTCCAAGTCAGAGCATCCTTATCGAATCATCTGAAAGTAGGGTTGGAAGTGTCCTGCAAGACCATCTAGTCAAGCCCCCTGCTCAACGCAGGACTCCAAGTCAGAGCATCCCTATAGAATTATCAAAAGTTAGGGTTGGAAGGGGCCTGCAGGACCATCTTCCAGCCCCCTGCTCAACGCAGGACTCCAAGTCAGAGCATCCCTATAGAATGATGGAAAATAGGGTTGGAAGGGTCCTCCAAGACCATCCAGGGCACCCCCTGCTCAACGCAGGACTCCAAGTCAGAGTATCCCTCTAGAATCATCGAAAATAGAGTTGGAAGGCGCCTGCAAGACCATCTAGTCCAACCCCCTGCTCAATGCAGGACTCCAAGACAGAGCATCCCTATAGAATCATCGAAAATAGAGTTGGAAGGCGGCTGCAAGACCATCTAGTCCAGCCCCTTGCTCAACGCAGGACTCCAAGTCAGAGCATCCCTATAGAATCATCTGAAAGTAGGGTTGGAAGTGGCCTGCAAGACCATCTAATCCAGCCCCCTGCTCAACGTAGGACTCCAAGTCAGAGCATCCCTATAGAAAGATCGAAAATAGAGTTGGAAGGCGCCTGCAAGGCCATCTACTCCAGCCCCCTGCTCAACGCAGGACTCCAAGTCAGAGCATCCCTATAGAATGATTGAAAATAGGGTTGGAAGGCGCCTGCAAGACCTTGTATTCCAACCCCGTCCTCAACGCAGGACTCCAAGTCAGAGCAGCCCTATAGAATCATTGGAAAGTAGGGTTGGAGGGGGCCTGCAAGGCCATCTAGTCCAGCCCCCTGCTCCAGGCAGGACTCCAGGTCAGAGCATCCCTATAGAATGATCGAAAATAGGGTTGGAAGTGGCCTGCAAGACCATCTAGTCCAGCCCCCTGCTCAACGCAGGACTCCAAGTCAGAGCATCCCTATAGAATTATCAAAAGTTAGGGTTGGAAGGCGCCTGCAGGACCATCTTCCAGCCCCCTGCTCAACGCAGGACTCCAAGTCAGAGCATCCCTATAGAATGATTGAAAATAGGGTTGGAAGGGTCCTGCAAGACCATCCAGTGCACCCCCTGCTCAACGCAGGACTCCAAGTCAGAGTATCCCTCTAGAATCATCGAAAATAGAGTTGGAAGGCGGCTGCAAGACCATCTAGTCCAGCCCCCTGCGCAACGCAGGACTCCAAGTCAGAGCATCCCTATAGAATGATCTAAAATAGGGGTGGAAGGGGCCTGCAAGACCATCTAGTCTAACCCCCTGCTCAATGCAGGACTCCGAGTCAGAGCATCCCTATAGAATGATTGAAAATGGGGTTGGGAGGGGTCTGCAAGACAATCTAGTCCAGCCCCCTGCTCAATGAAGGACTCCAGGTCAGAGCATCCCTATAGAATGATGGAAAATAGGGTTGGAAGGCGCCTGCAAGACCATGTATTCCAACCCCCTGCGCAACGCAGGACTCCAAGTCAGAGCATCCCTATAGAAAGATCGAAAATAGAGTTGGAAGGCGCCTGCAAGGCCATCTAGTCCAGCCCCCTGCTCAACGCAGGACTCCAAGTCAGAGCATCCCTATAGAATGATCGAAAATAGGGTTGGACGGCGCCTGAAGACCATGTATTCCAACCCCGTGCTCAACGCAGGACTCCAAGTCAGAGCATCCTTATCGAATCATCTGAAAGTAGGGTTGGAAGTGGCCTGCAAGACCATCTAGTCCAGCCCCCTGCTCAACGCAGGACTCCAAGTCAGAGCATCCCTATATAATTATCAAAAGTTAGGGTTGGAAGGCGCCTGCAGGACCATCTTCCAGCCCCCTGCTCAACGCAGGACTCCAAGTCATAGCAGCCCTATAGAATCATTGTAAAGTAGGGTAGGAGGGGGCCTGCAAGGCCATCTAGTCCAGCCCCGTGCTCCAGGCAGGACTCCAGGTCAGAGCATCCCTATAGAATGATCGAAAATAGGGTTGGAAGTGGCCTGCAAGACCATCTAGTCCAGCTCCCTGCTCAACGCAGGACTCCAAGTCAGAGCATCCCTATAGAATTATCAAAAGTTAGGGTTGGAAGGCGCCTGCAGTCCCATCTTCCAGCCCCCTGCTCAACGCAGGACTCCAAGTCAGAGCATCCCTATAGAATGATTGAAAATAGGGTTGGAAGTGTCCTGCAAGACCATCCAGTGCACCCCCTGCTCAACGCAGGACTCCAAGTCAGAGTATCCCTCTAGAATCATCGAAAATAGAGTTGGAAGGCGGCTGCAAGACCATCTATTCCAGCCCCCTGCTCAACGCAGGACTCCAAGTCAGAGCATCCCTATAGAATGATCTAAAATAGGGGTGGAAGGGGCCTGCAAGACCATCTAGTCTAACCCCCTGCTCAATGCAGGACTCTGAGTCAGAGCATCCCTATAGAATGATTGAAAATAGGGTTGGGAGGGGTCTGCAAGACAATCTAGTCCAGCCCCCTGCTCAATGAAGGACTCCAGGTCAGAGCATCCCTATAGAATGATGGAAAATAGGGTTGGAAGGTGCCTGCAAGACCATGTATTCCAACCCCCTGCGCAACGCAGGACTCCAAGTCAGAGCATCCCTATAGAATTATCAAAAGTTAGGGTTGGAAGTGGCCTGCAGGACCATCTTCCAGCCCCCTGCTCAACGCAGTACTCCAAGTCAGAGCATCCCTATAGAATGATTGAAAATAGGGTTGGAAGGGGCCTGCAAGACCATGTATTCCAACCCCGTGCTCAACGCAGGACTCCAAGTCAGAGCAGCCCTATAGAATCATTGGAAAGTAGGGTTGGGGGGGCCTGCAAGGCTATCTAGTCCAAGCCCCTGCTCCAGGCAGGACTCCAGGTCAGAGCATCCCTATAGAATCATCGAAAATAGGGTTGGAAGGCACCTGCAAGACCATGTATTCCAACCCCGTGCTCAACGCAGGACTCCAAGTCAGAGCATCCTTATCGAATCATCTGAAAGTAGGGTTGGAAGTGGCCTGCAAGACTATCTAATACAGCCCCTTGCTCAACGCAGGACTCCAAGTCAGAGCATCCCTATAGAATAATCAAAAAGTAGGGTTGGAAGGGGCATGCAAGACCATCTAGTCAAGCCCCCTGCTCAACGCAGGACTCCAAGTCAGAGCATCCCTATAGAATTATCAAAAGTTAGGGTTGGAAGGGGCCTGCAGGACCATCTTCCAGCCCCCTGCTCAACGCAGGACTCCAAGTCAGAGCATCCCTATAGAATGATGGAAAATAGGGTTGGAAGGGTCCTCCAAGACCATCCAGGGCACCCCCTGCTCAACGCAGGACTCCAAGTCAGAGTATCCCTCTAGAATCATCGAAAATAGAGTTGGAAGGCGCCTGCAAGACCATCTAGTCCAACCCCCTGCTCAATGCAGGACTCCAAGACAGAGCATCCCTATAGAATCATCAAAAGGTAGTGTTGGAAGGCGGCTGCAAGACCATCTAGTCCAGCCCCTTGCTCAACACAGGACTCCAAGTCAGAGCATCCCTATAGAATCATCGAAAATAGAGTTGGAAGGGACCTGCAAGACCATCTAGTCCAACCCCCTGCTCAACGCAGGACTCCAAGTCAGAGCATCCCTATAGAATCATCTGAAAGTAGGGTTGGAAGTGGCCTGCAAGACCATCTAATCCAGCCCCCTGCTCAACGTAGGACTCCAAGTCAGAGCATCCCTATAGAAAGATCGAAAATAGAGTTGGAAGGCGCCTGCAAGGCCATCTAGTCCAGCCCCCTGCTCAACGCAGGACTCCAAGTCAGAGCATCCCTATAGAATGATTGAAAATAGGGTTGGAAGGCGCCTGCAAGACCTTGTATTCCAACCCCGTCCTCAACGCAGGACTCCAAGTCAGAGCAGCCCTATAGAATCATTGGAAAGTAGGGTTGGAGGGGGCCTGCAAGGCCATCTAGTCCAGCCCCCTGCTCCAGGCAGGACTCCAGGTCAGAGCATCCCTATAGAATGATCGAAAATAGGGTTGGAAGTGGCCTGCAAGACCATCTAGTCCAGCCCCCTGCTCAACGCAGGACTCCAAGTCAGAGCATCCCTATAGAATTATCAAAAGTTAGGGTTGGAAGGCGCCTGCAGGACCATCTTCCAGCCCCCTGCTCAACGCAGGACTCCAAGTCAGAGCATCCCTATAGAATGATTGAAAATAGGGTTGGAAGGGTCCTGCAAGACCATCCAGTGCACCCCCTGCTCAACGCAGGACTCCAAGTCAGAGTATCCCTCTAGAATCATCGAAAATAGAGTTGGAAGGCGGCTGCAAGACCATCTAGTCCAGCCCCCTGCTCAACGCAGGACTCCAAGTCAGAGCATCCCTATAGAATGATCTAAAATAGGGGTGGAAGGGGCCTGCAAGACCATCTAGTCTAACCCCCTGCTCAATGCAGGACTCCGAGTCAGAGCATCCCTATAGAATGATTGAAAATGGGTTTGGGAGGGGTCTGCAAGACAATCTAGTCCAGCCCCCTGCTCAATGAAGGACTCCAGGTCAGAGCATCCCTATAGAATGATGGAAAATAGGGTTGGAAGGCGCCTGCAAGACCATGTATTCCAACCCCCTGCGCAACGCAGGACTCCAAGTCAGAGCATCCCTATAGTATTATCAAAAGTTAGGGTTGGAAGTGGCCTGCAGGACCATCTTCCAGCCCCCTGCTCAACGCAGTACTCCATGTCAGAGCATCCCTATAGAATGATTGAAAATAGGGTTGGAAGGGGCCTGCAAGACCATGTATTCCAACCCCGTGCTCAACACAGGACTCCAAGTCAGAGCAGCCCTATAGAATCATTGGAAAGTAGGGTTGGGGGGGCCTGCAAGGCTATCTAGTCCAAGCCCCTGCTCCAGGCAGGACTCCAGGTCAGAGCATCCCTATAGAATCATCGAAAATAGGGTTGGAAGGCACCTGCAAGACCATGTATTCCAACCCCGTGCTCAACGCAGGACTCCAAGTCAGAGCATCCTTATCGAATCATCTGAAAGTAGGGTTGGAAGTGGCCTACAAGACTATCTAATACAGCCCCTTGCTCAACGCAGGACTCCAAGTCAGAGCATCCCTATAGAATAATCAAAAAGTAGGGTTGGAAGGGGCATGCAAGACCATCTAGTCCAACCCCCTGCTCAACGCAGGACTCCAAGTCAGAGTTTCCCTATAGAATGATCGAAAATAGGGTTGGAAGGGGCCTGCAAGACCATCTAGTCCAACCCCCTGCTCAACGCAGGACTCCAAGTCAGAGTATCCCTAAGGAATCATCTGAAAGTAGGGTTGGAAGTGGCCTGCAAGACCATCTAGTCCAGCCCCCTGCTCAACGCAGGACTCCAAGTCAGAGCATCCCTATAGAATTATCAAAAGTTAGGGTTGGAAGGCGCCTGCAGGACCATCTTCCAGCCCCCTGCTCAACGCAGGACTCCAAGTCAGAGCATCCCTATACAATGAACGAAAATAGGGTTGGAAGGGTCCTCCAAGACCATCCAGGGCACCCCCTGCTCAACGCAGGACTCCAAGTCAGAGTATCCCTCTAGAATCATCGAAAATAGAGTAGGAAGGGGCCTGCAAGACCATCTAGTCTAGCCCCCTGCTCAATGCAGGACTCCAAGACAGAGCATCCCTATAGAATCATCAAAAGGTAGGGTTGGAAGGTGGCTGCAAGACCATCTAGTCCAGCCCCCTGCTCAACGCAGGACTCCAAGTCAGAGCATCCCTATAGAATCATCAAAAATAGA
Organism: Heloderma suspectum; assembly: GCF_057233095.1. Lineage (NCBI taxonomy): Eukaryota > Metazoa > Chordata > Lepidosauria > Squamata > Helodermatidae > Heloderma > Heloderma suspectum. Next base: position 51,837,505 of record NC_139475.1, read on the forward strand.
GTTGAAAGGGACCTGCAAGACCATCTAGTCCTACCCCTTGCTCAACGCAGGACTCCAAGCCAGAGCATCCCTATAGAATGATCTAAAATAGGGGTGGAAGGGGCCTGCAAGACCATCTAGTCTAACCCCCTGCTCAATGCCGGACTCTAAGAGCATCCGTATAGAATCATCTGAAAGTACGGTTGGAAGGGCCTGCAAGACCATCTAGTCCAACCCCTTGCTCAACACAGGACTCCGAGTCAGAGCATCCCTATACAATGAACGAAAATAGGGTTGGAAGGGGCCGGCAAGAGATCTAGTCCAGCCCCCTGCTCAACGCAGGACTCCAAGTCTTAGTTTCCCTATAGAATGATCGAAAATAGGGTTGGAAGGCGCCTGCAAGACCATGTATTCCAACCCCGTGCTCAACGCAGGACTCCAAGTCAGAGCATCCTTATCGAATCATCTGAAAGTAGGGTTGGAAGTGGCCTGCAAGACCATCTAGTCCAGCCCCCTGCTCAACGCAGGACTCCAAGTCAGAGCATCCCTATAGAATTATCAAAAGTTAGGGTTGGAAGGCGCCTGCAGGACCATCTTCCAGCCCCCTGCTCAAAGCAGGACTCCAAGTCAGAGCATCCCTATAGAATCATGGAAAATAGGGTTGGAAGGCGCCTGCAAGACCATGTATTCCAACCCCCTGCTCAACGCAGGACTCCAAGTCAGAGCATCCCTATAGAATTATCAAAAGTTAGGGTTGGAAGTGGCCTGCAGGACCATCTTCCAGCCCCCTGCTCAACGCAGGACTCCAAGTCAGAGCATCCTTATCGAATCATCTGAAAGTAGGGTTGGAAGTGTCCTGCAAGACCATCTAGTCAAGCCCCCTGCTCAACGCAGGACTCCAAGTCAGAGCATCCCTATAGAATTATCAAAAGTTAGGGTTGGAAGGGGCCTGCAGGACCATCTTCCAGCCCCCTGCTCAACGCAGGACTCCAAGTCAGAGCATCCCTATAGAATGATGGAAAATAGGGTTGGAAGGGTCCTCCAAGACCATCCAGGGCACCCCCTGCTCAACGCAGGACTCCAAGTCAGAGTATCCCTCTAGAATCATCGAAAATAGAGTTGGAAGGCGCCTGCAAGACCATCTAGTCCAACCCCCTGCTCAATGCAGGACTCCAAGACAGAGCATCCCTATAGAATCATCGAAAATAGAGTTGGAAGGCGGCTGCAAGACCATCTAGTCCAGCCCCTTGCTCAACGCAGGACTCCAAGTCAGAGCATCCCTATAGAATCATCTGAAAGTAGGGTTGGAAGTGGCCTGCAAGACCATCTAATCCAGCCCCCTGCTCAACGTAGGACTCCAAGTCAGAGCATCCCTATAGAAAGATCGAAAATAGAGTTGGAAGGCGCCTGCAAGGCCATCTACTCCAGCCCCCTGCTCAACGCAGGACTCCAAGTCAGAGCATCCCTATAGAATGATTGAAAATAGGGTTGGAAGGCGCCTGCAAGACCTTGTATTCCAACCCCGTCCTCAACGCAGGACTCCAAGTCAGAGCAGCCCTATAGAATCATTGGAAAGTAGGGTTGGAGGGGGCCTGCAAGGCCATCTAGTCCAGCCCCCTGCTCCAGGCAGGACTCCAGGTCAGAGCATCCCTATAGAATGATCGAAAATAGGGTTGGAAGTGGCCTGCAAGACCATCTAGTCCAGCCCCCTGCTCAACGCAGGACTCCAAGTCAGAGCATCCCTATAGAATTATCAAAAGTTAGGGTTGGAAGGCGCCTGCAGGACCATCTTCCAGCCCCCTGCTCAACGCAGGACTCCAAGTCAGAGCATCCCTATAGAATGATTGAAAATAGGGTTGGAAGGGTCCTGCAAGACCATCCAGTGCACCCCCTGCTCAACGCAGGACTCCAAGTCAGAGTATCCCTCTAGAATCATCGAAAATAGAGTTGGAAGGCGGCTGCAAGACCATCTAGTCCAGCCCCCTGCGCAACGCAGGACTCCAAGTCAGAGCATCCCTATAGAATGATCTAAAATAGGGGTGGAAGGGGCCTGCAAGACCATCTAGTCTAACCCCCTGCTCAATGCAGGACTCCGAGTCAGAGCATCCCTATAGAATGATTGAAAATGGGGTTGGGAGGGGTCTGCAAGACAATCTAGTCCAGCCCCCTGCTCAATGAAGGACTCCAGGTCAGAGCATCCCTATAGAATGATGGAAAATAGGGTTGGAAGGCGCCTGCAAGACCATGTATTCCAACCCCCTGCGCAACGCAGGACTCCAAGTCAGAGCATCCCTATAGAAAGATCGAAAATAGAGTTGGAAGGCGCCTGCAAGGCCATCTAGTCCAGCCCCCTGCTCAACGCAGGACTCCAAGTCAGAGCATCCCTATAGAATGATCGAAAATAGGGTTGGACGGCGCCTGAAGACCATGTATTCCAACCCCGTGCTCAACGCAGGACTCCAAGTCAGAGCATCCTTATCGAATCATCTGAAAGTAGGGTTGGAAGTGGCCTGCAAGACCATCTAGTCCAGCCCCCTGCTCAACGCAGGACTCCAAGTCAGAGCATCCCTATATAATTATCAAAAGTTAGGGTTGGAAGGCGCCTGCAGGACCATCTTCCAGCCCCCTGCTCAACGCAGGACTCCAAGTCAGAGCAGCCCTATAGAATCATTGTAAAGTAGGGTAGGAGGGGGCCTGCAAGGCCATCTAGTCCAGCCCCGTGCTCCAGGCAGGACTCCAGGTCAGAGCATCCCTATAGAATGATCGAAAATAGGGTTGGAAGTGGCCTGCAAGACCATCTAGTCCAGCTCCCTGCTCAACGCAGGACTCCAAGTCAGAGCATCCCTATAGAATTATCAAAAGTTAGGGTTGGAAGGCGCCTGCAGTCCCATCTTCCAGCCCCCTGCTCAACGCAGGACTCCAAGTCAGAGCATCCCTATAGAATGATTGAAAATAGGGTTGGAAGGGTCCTGCAAGACCATCCAGTGCACCCCCTGCTCAACGCAGGACTCCAAGTCAGAGTATCCCTCTAGAATCATCGAAAATAGAGTTGGAAGGCGGCTGCAAGACCATCTAGTCCAGCCCCCTGCTCAACGCAGGACTCCAAGTCAGAGCATCCCTATAGAATGATCTAGAATAGGGGTGGAAGGGGCCTGCAAGACCATCTAGTCTAACCCCCTGCTCAATGCAGGACTCTGAGTCAGAGCATCCCTATAGAATGATTGAAAATAGGGTTGGGAGGGGTCTGCAAGACAATCTAGTCCAGCCCCCTGCTCAATGAAGGACTCCAGGTCAGAGCATCCCTATAGAATGATGGAAAATAGGGTTGGAAGGTGCCTGCAAGACCATGTATTCCAACCCCCTGCGCAACGCAGGACTCCAAGTCAGAGCATCCCTATAGAATTATCAAAAGTTAGGGTTGGAAGTGGCCTGCAGGACCATCTTCCAGCCCCCTGCTCAACGCAGTACTCCAAGTCAGAGCATCCCTATAGAATGATTGAAAATAGGGTTGGAAGGGGCCTGCAAGACCATGTATTCCAACCCCGTGCTCAACGCAGGACTCCAAGTCAGAGCAGCCCTATAGAATCATTGGAAAGTAGGGTTGGGGGGGCCTGCAAGGCTATCTAGTCCAAGCCCCTGCTCCAGGCAGGACTCCAGGTCAGAGCATCCCTATAGAATCATCGAAAATAGGGTTGGAAGGCACCTGCAAGACCATGTATTCCAACCCCGTGCTCAACGCAGGACTCCAAGTCAGAGCATCCTTATCGAATCATCTGAAAGTAGGGTTGGAAGTGGCCTGCAAGACTATGTAATACAGCCCCTTGCTCAACGCAGGACTCCAAGTCAGAGCATCCCTATAGAATAATCAAAAAGTAGGGTTGGAAGGGGCATGCAAGACCATCTAGTCCAACCCCCTGCTCAACGCAGGACTCCAAGTCAGAGTTTCCCTATAGAATGATCGAAAATAGGGTTGGAAGGGGCCTGCAAGACCATCTAGTCCAACCCCCTGCTCAACGCAGGACTCCAAGTCAGAGTATCCCTAAGGAATCATCTGAAAGTAGGGTTGGAAGTGGCCTGCAAGACTATCTAATCCAGCCCCCTCCTCAACGTAGGACTCCAAGTCAGAGCATCCCTATAGAATCATCGAAAATAGAGTTGGAAGGAACCTGCAAGACCATCTAGTCCAACCCCTTGCTCAACGCAGGACTCCAAATCAGAGCATCCCTATAGAATGATCGAAAATAGGGTTGGAAGGCGCCTGCAAGACCATGTATTCCAACCCCGTGCTCAACGCAGGACTCCAAGTCAGAGCAGCCCTATAGAATCATTGGAAAGTAGGGTTGGGGGGAGCCTGCAAGGCCATCTAGTCCAAGCCCCTGCTCCAGGCAGGACTCCAGGTCAGAGCATCCCTATAGAATGATCGAAAAAAGGTTGGAAGGCGCCTGCAAGACCATGTATTCCAACCCCGTGCTCAACGCAGGACTCCAAGTCAGAGCATCCTTATCGAAACATCTGAAAGTAGGGCTGGAAGTGGCCTGCAAGGCCATCTAGTCCAACCCCCTGCTTCACGCAGGACTCCAAGTCAGAGTATCCCTATAGAATCATCTGAAAGTAGGGTTGGAAGTGGTCTGCAAGACTATGTAATCCAGCCCCCTGCTCAACGCAGGACTCCAAGTCAGAGCATCCTTATCGAATCATCTGAAAGTAGGGTTGGAAGTGTCCTGCAAGACCATCTAGTCAAGCCCCCTGCTCAACGCAGGACTCCAAGTCAGAGCATCCCTATAGAATTATCAAAAGTTAGGGTTGGAAGGGGCCTGCAGGACCATCTTCCAGCCCCCTGCTCAACGCAGGACTCCAAGTCAGAGCATCCCTATAGAATGATGGAAAATAGGGTTGGAAGGGTCCTCCAAGACCATCCAGGGCAGCCCCTGCTCAACGCAGGACTCCAAGTCAGAGTATCCCTCTAGAATCATCGAAAATAGAGTTGGAAGGCGCCTGCAAGACCATCTAGTCCAACCCCCTGCTCAATGCAGGACTCCAAGACAGAGCATCCCTATAGAATCATCAAAAGGTAGTGTTGGAAGGCGGCTGCAAGACCATCTAGTCCAGCCCCTTGCTCAACACAGGACTCCAAGTCAGAGCATCCCTATAGAATCATCGAAAATAGAGTTGGAAGGGACCTGCAAGACCATCTAGTCCAACCCCCTGCTCAACGCAGGACTCCAAGTCAGAGCATCCCTATAGAATCATCTGAAAGTAGGGTTGGAAGTGGCCTGCAAGACCATCTAGTCCAGCCCCCTGCTCAACGCAGGACTCCAAGTCAGAGTTTCCCTATAGAATGATCGAAAATAGGGTTGGAAGGGGCCTGCAAGACCATCTAGTCCAACCCCCTGCTCAACGCAGGACTCCAAGTCAGAGTATCCCTAAGGAATCATCTGAAAGTAGGGTTGGAAGTGGCCTGCAAGACCATCTAGTCCAGCCCCCTGCTCAACGCAGGACTCCAAGTCAGAGCATCCCTATAGAATTATCAAAAGTTAGGGTTGGAAGGCGCCTGCAGGACCATCTTCCAGCCCCCTGCTCAACGCAGGACTCCAAGTCAGAGCATCCCTATACAATGAACGAAAATAGGGTTGGAAGGGTCCTCCAAGACCATCCAGGGCACCCCCTGCTCAACGCAGGACTCCAAGTCAGAGTATCCCTCTAGAATCATCGAAAATAGAGTAGGAAGGGGCCTGCAAGACCATCTAGTCTAGCCCCCTGCTCAATGCAGGACTCCAAGACAGAGCATCCCTATAGAATCATCAAAAGGTAGGGTTGGAAGGTGGCTGCAAGACCATCTAGTCCAGCCCCCTGCTCAACGCAGGACTCCAAGTCAGAGCATCCCTATAGAATCATCAAAAATAGAGTTGAAAGGGACCTGCAAGACCATCTAGTCCTACCCCTTGCTCAACGCAGGACTCCAAGCCAGAGCATCCCTATAGAATGATCTAAAATAGGGGTGGAAGGGGCCTGCAAGACCATCTAGTCTAACCCCCTGCTCAATGCCGGACTCTAAGAGCATCCGTATAGAATCATCTGAAAGTACGGTTGGAAGGGCCTGCAAGACCATCTAGTCCAACCCCTTGCTCAACACAGGACTCCGAGTCAGAGCATCCCTATACAATGAACGAAAATAGGGTTGGAAGGGGCCGGCAAGAGATCTAGTCCAGCCCCCTGCTCAACGCAGGACTCCAAGTCTTAGTTTCCCTATAGAATGATCGAAAATAGGGTTGGAAGGCGCCTGCAAGACCATGTATTCCAACCCCGTGCTCAACGCAGGACTCCAAGTCAGAGCATCCTTATCGAATCATCTGAAAGTAGGGTTGGAAGTGGCCTGCAAGACCATCTAGTCCAGCCCCCTGCTCAACGCAGGACTCCAAGTCAGAGCATCCCTATAGAATTATCAAAAGTTAGGGTTGGAAGGCGCCTGCAGGACCATCTTCCAGCCCCCTGCTCAAAGCAGGACTCCAAGTCAGAGCATCCCTATAGAATCATGGAAAATAGGGTTGGAAGGCGCCTGCAAGACCATGTATTCCAACCCCCTGCTCAACGCAGGACTCCAAGTCAGAGCATCCCTATAGAATTATCAAAAGTTAGGGTTGGAAGTGGCCTGCAGGACCATCTTCCAGCCCCCTGCTCAACGCAGGACTCCAAGTCAGAGCATCCTTATCGAATCATCTGAAAGTAGGGTTGGAAGTGTCCTGCAAGACCATCTAGTCAAGCCCCCTGCTCAACGCAGGACTCCAAGTCAGAGCATCCCTATAGAATTATCAAAAGTTAGGGTTGGAAGGGGCCTGCAGGACCATCTTCCAGCCCCCTGCTCAACGCAGGACTCCAAGTCAGAGCATCCCTATAGAATGATGGAAAATAGGGTTGGAAGGGTCCTCCAAGACCATCCAGGGCACCCCCTGCTCAACGCAGGACTCCAAGTCAGAGTATCCCTCTAGAATCATCGAAAATAGAGTTGGAAGGCGCCTGCAAGACCATCTAGTCCAACCCCCTGCTCAATGCAGGACTCCAAGACAGAGCATCCCTATAGAATCATCAAAAGGTAGTGTTGGAAGGCGGCTGCAAGACCATCTAGTCCAGCCCCTTGCTCAACACAGGACTCCAAGTCAGAGCATCCCTATAGAATCATCGAAAATAGAGTTGGAAGGGACCTGCAAGACCATCTAGTCCAACCCCCTGCTCAACGCAGGACTCCAAGTCAGAGCATCCCTATAGAATCATCTGAAAGTAGGGTTGGAAGTGGCCTGCAAGACCATCTAATCCATCCCCCTGCTCAACGTAGGACTCCAAGTCAGAGCATCCCTATAGAAAGATCGAGAATAGAGTTGGAAGGCGCCTGCAAGGCCATCTACTCCAGCCCCCTGCTCAACGCAGGACTCCAAGTCAGAGCATCCCTATAGAATGATTGAAAATAGGGTTGGAAGGCGCCTGCAAGACCTTGTATTCCAACCCCGTCCTCAACGCAGGACTCCAAGTCAGAGCAGCCCTATAGAATCATTGGAAAGTAGGGTTGGAGGGGGCCTGCAAGGCCATCTAGTCCAGCCCCCTGCTCCAGGCAGGACTCCAGGTCAGAGCATCCCTATAGAATGATCGAAAATAGGGTTGGAAGTGGCCTGCAAGACCATCTAGTCCAGCCCCCTGCTCAACGCAGGACTCCAAGTCAGAGCATCCCTATAGAATTATCAAAAGTTAGGGTTGGAAGGCGCCTGCAGGACCATCTTCCAGCCCCCTGCTCAACGCAGGACTCCAAGTCAGAGCATCCCTATAGAATGATTGAAAATAGGGTTGGAAGGGTCCTGCAAGACCATCCAGTGCACCCCCTGCTCAACGCAGGACTCCAAGTCAGAGTATCCCTCTAGAATCATCGAAAATAGAGTTGGAAGGCGGCTGCAAGACCATCTAGTCCAGCCCCCTGCTCAACGCAGGACTCCAAGTCAGAGCATCCCTATAGAATGATCTAAAATAGGGGTGGAAGGGGCCTGCAAGACCATCTAGTCTAACCCCCTGCTCAATGCAGGACTCCGAGTCAGAGCATCCCTATAGAATGATTGAAAATGGGGTTGGGAGGGGTCTGCAAGACAATCTAGTCCAGCCCCCTGCTCAATGAAGGACTCCAGGTCAGAGCATCCCTATAGAATGATGGAAAATAGGGTTGGAAGGCGCCTGCAAGACCATGTATTCCAACCCCCTGCGCAACGCAGGACTCCAAGTCAGAGCATCCCTATAGAAAGATCGAAAATAGAGTTGGAAGGCGCCTGCAAGGCCATCTAGTCCAGCCCCCTGCTCAACGCAGGACTCCAAGTCAGAGCATCCCTATAGAATGATCGAAAATAGGGTTGGACGGCGCCTGAAGACCATGTATTCCAACCCCTTGCTCAACGCAGGACTCCAAGTCAGAGCATCCTTATCGAATCATCTGAAAGTAGGGTTGGAAGTGGCCTGCAAGACCATCTAGTCCAGCCCCCTGCTCAACGCAGGACTCCAAGTCAGAGCATCCCTATATAATTATCAAAAGTTAGGGTTGGAAGGCGCCTGCAGGACCATCTTCCAGCCCCCTGCTCAACGCAGGACTCCAAGTCAGAGCAGCCCTATAGAATCATTGTAAAGTAGGGTTGGAGGGGGCCTGCAAGGCCATCTAGTCCAGCCCCGTGCTCCAGGCAGGACTCCAGGTCAGAGCATCCCTATAGAATGATCGAAAATAGGGTTGGAAGTGGCCTGCAAGACCATCTAGTCCAGCTCCCTGCTCAACGCAGGACTCCAAGTCAGAGCATCCCTATAGAATTATCAAAAGTTAGGGTTGGAAGGCGCCTGCAGTCCCATCTTCCAGCCCCCTGCTCAACGCAGGACTCCAAGTCAGAGCATCCCTATAGAATGATTGAAAATAGGGTTGGAAGGGTCCTGCAAGACCATCCAGTGCACCCCCTGCTCAACGCAGGACTCCAAGTCAGAGTATCCCTCTAGAATCATCGAAAATAGAGTTGGAAGGCGGCTGCAAGACCATCTAGTCCAGCCCCCTGCTCAACGCAGGACTCCAAGTCAGAGCATCCCTATAGAATGATCTAAAATATGGGTGGAAGGGGCCTGCAAGACCATCTAGTCTAACCCCCTGCTCAATGCAGGACTCTGAGTCAGAGCATCCCTATAGAATGATTGAAAATAGGGTTGGGAGGGGTCTGCAAGACAATCTAGTCCAGCCCCCTGCTCAATGAAGGACTCCAGGTCAGAGCATCCCTATAGAATGATGGAAAATAGGGTTGGAAGGTGCCTGCAAGACCATGTATTCCAACCCCCTGCGCAACGCAGGACTCCAAGTCAGAGCATCCCTATAGAATTATCAAAAGTTAGGGTTGGAAGTGGCCTGCAGGACCATCTTCCAGCCCCCTGCTCAACGCAGTACTCCAAGTCAGAGCATCCCTATAGAATGATTGAAAATAGGGTTGGAAGGGGCCTGCAAGACCATGTATTCCAACCCCGTGCTCAACGCAGGACTCCAAGTCAGAGCAGCCCTATAGAATCATTGGAAAGTAGGGTTGGGGGGGCCTGCAAGGCTATCTAGTCCAAGCCCCTGCTCCAGGCAGGACTCCAGGTCAGAGCATCCCTATAGAATCATCGAAAATAGGGTTGGAAGGCACCTGCAAGACCATGTATTCCAACCCCGTGCTCAACGCAGGACTCCAAGTCAGAGCATCCTTATCGAATCATCTGAAAGTAGGGTTGGAAGTGGCCTGCAAGACTATCTAATACAGCCCCTTGCTCAACGCAGGACTCCAAGTCAGAGCATCCCTATAGAATAATCAAAAAGTAGGGTTGGAAGGGGCATGCAAGACCATCTAGTCCAACCCCCTGCTCAACGCAGGACTCCAAGTCAGAGTTTCCCTATAGAATGATCGAAAATAGGGTTGGAAGGGGCCTGCAAGACCATCTAGTCCAACCCCCTGCTCAACGCAGGACTCCAAGTCAGAGTATCCCTAAGGAATCATCTGAAAGTAGGGTTGGAAGTGGCCTGCAAGACTATCTAATCCAGCCCCCTCCTCAACGTAGGACTCCAAGTCAGAGCATCCCTATAGAATCATCGAAAATAGAGTTGGAAGGAACCTGCAAGACCATCTAGTCCAACCCCTTGCTCAACGCAGGACTCCAAATCAGAGCATCCCTATAGAATGATCGAAAATAGGGTTGGAAGGCGCCTGCAAGACCATGTATTCCAACCCCGTGCTCAACGCAGGACTCCAAGTCAGAGCAGCCCTATAGAATCATTGGAAAGTAGGGTTGGGGGGAGCCTGCAAGGCCATCTAGTCCAAGCCCCTGCTCCAGGCAGGACTCCAGGTCAGAGCATCCCTATAGAATGATCGAAAAAAGGTTGGAAGGCGCCTGCAAGACCATGTATTCCAACCCCGTGCTCAACGCAGGACTCCAAGTCAGAGCATCCTTATCGAAACATCTGAAAGTAGGGCTGGAAGTGGCCTGCAAGGCCATCTAGTCCAACCCCCTGCTTCACGCAGGACTCCAAGTCAGAGTATCCCTATAGAATCATCTGAAAGTAGGGTTGGAAGTGGTCTGCAAGACTATGTAATCCAGCCCCCTGCTCAACGCAGGACTCCAAGTCAGAGCATCCTTATCGAATCATCTGAAAGTAGGGTTGGAAGTGTCCTGCAAGACCATCTAGTCAAGCCCCCTGCTCAACGCAGGACTCCAAGTCAGAGCATCCCTATAGAATTATCAAAAGTTAGGGTTGGAAGGGGCCTGCAGGACCATCTTCCAGCCCCCTGCTCAACGCAGGACTCCAAGTCAGAGCATCCCTATAGAATGATGGAAAATAGGGTTGGAAGGGTCCTCCAAGACCATCCAGGGCAGCCCCTGCTCAACGCAGGACTCCAAGTCAGAGTATCCCTCTAGAATCATCGAAAATAGAGTTGGAAGGCGCCTGCAAGACCATCTAGTCCAACCCCCTGCTCAATGCAGGACTCCAAGACAGAGCATCCCTATAGAATCATCAAAAGGTAGTGTTGGAAGGCGGCTGCAAGACCATCTAGTCCAGCCCCTTGCTCAACACAGGACTCCAAGTCAGAGCATCCCTATAGAATAATCGAAAATAGAGTTGGAAGGGACCTGCAAGACCATCTAGTCCAACCCCCTGCTCAACGCAGGACTCCAAGTCAGAGCATCCCTATAGAATCATCTGAAAGTAGGGTTGGAAGTGGCCTGCAAGACCATCTAATCCAGCCCCCTGCTCAACGTAGGACTCCAAGTCAGAGCATCCCTATAGAAAGATCGAAAATAGAGTTGGAAGGCGCCTGCAAGGCCATCTAGTCCAGCCCCCTGCTCAACGCAGGACTCCAAGTCAGAGCATCCCTATAGAATGATTGAAAATAGGGTTGGAAGGCGCCTGCAAGACCTTGTATTCCAACCCCGTCCTCAACGCAGGACTCCAAGTCAGAGCAGCCCTATAGAATCATTGGAAAGTAGGGTTGGAGGGGGCCTGCAAGGCCATCTAGTCCAGCCCCCTGCTCCAGGCAGGACTCCAGGTCAGAGCATCCCTATAGAATGATCGAAAATAGGGTTGGAAGTGGCCTGCAAGACCATCTAGTCCAGCCCCCTGCTCAACGCAGGACTCCAAGTCAGAGCATCCCTATAGAATTATCAAAAGTTAGGGTTGGAAGGCGCCTGCAGGACCATCTTCCAGCCCCCTGCTCAACGCAGGACTCCAAGTCAGAGCATCCCTATAGAATGATTGAAAATAGGGTTGGAAGGGTCCTGCAAGACCATCCAGTGCACCCCCTGCTCAACGCAGGACTCCAAGTCAGAGTATCCCTCTAGAATCATCGAAAATAGAGTTGGAAGGCGGCTGCAAGACCATCTAGTCCAGCCCCCTGCTCAACGCAGGACTCCAAGTCAGAGCATCCCTATAGAATGATCTAAAATAGGGGTGGAAGGGGCCTGCAAGACCATCTAGTCTAACCCCCTGCTCAATGCAGGACTCCGAGTCAGAGCTTCCCTATAGAATGATTGAAAATGGGGTTGGGAGGGGTCTGCAAGACAATCTAGTCCAGCCCCCTGCTCAATGAAGGACTCCAGGTCAGAGCATCCCTATAGAATGATGGAAAATAGGGTTGGAAGGCGCCTGCAAGACCATGTATTCCAATCCCCTGCGCAACGCAGGACTCCAAGTCAGAGCATCCCTATAGAAAGATCGAAAATAGAGTTGGAAGGCGCCTGCAAGGCCATCTAGTCCAGCCCCCTGCTCAACGCAGGACTCCAAGTCAGAGCATCCCTATAGAATGATCGAAAATAGGGTTGGAAGGCGCCTGAAGACCATGTATTCCAACCCCGTGCTCAACGCAGGACTCCAAGTCAGAGCATCCTTATCGAATCATCTGAAAGTAGGGTTGGAAGTGGCCTGCAAGACCATCTAGTCCAGCCCCCTGCTCAACGCAGGACTCCAAGTCAGAGCATCCCTATATAATTATCAAAAGTTAGGGTTGGAAGGCGCCTGCAGGACCATCTTCCAGCCCCCTGCTCAACGCAGGACTCCAAGTCAGAGCAGCCCTATAGAATCATTGTAAAGTAGGGTTGGAGGGGGCCTGCAAGGCCATCTAGTCCAGCCCCGTGCTCCAGGCAGGACTCCAGGTCAGAGCATCCCTATAGAATGATCGAAAATAGGGTTGGAAGTGGCCTGCAAGACCATCTAGTCCAGCTCCCTGCTCAACGCAGGACTCCAAGTCAGAGCATCCCTATAGAATTATCAAAAGTTAGGGTTGGAAGGCGCCTGCAGTCCCATCTTCCAGCCCCCTGCTCAACGCAGGACTCCAAGTCAGAGCATCCCTATAGAATGATTGAAAATAGGGTTGGAAGGGTCCTGCAAGACCATCCAGTGCACCCCCTGCTCAACGCAGGACTCCAAGTCAGAGTATCCCTCTAGAATCATCGAAAATAGAGTTGGAAGGCGGCTGCAAGACCATCTATTCCAGCCCCCTGCTCAACGCAGGACTCCAAGTCAGAGCATCCCTATAGAATGATCTAAAATAGGGGTGGAAGGGGCCTGCAAGACCATCTAGTCTAACCCCCTGCTCAATGCAGGACTCTGAGTCAGAGCATCCCTATAGAATGATTGAAAATAGGGTTGGGAGGGGTCTGCAAGACAATCTAGTCCAGCCCCCTGCTCAATGAAGGACTCCAGGTCAGAGCATCCCTATAGAATGATGGAAAATAGGGTTGGAAGGTGCCTGCAAGACCATGTATTCCAACCACCTGCGCAACGCAGGACTCCAAGTCAGAGCATCCCTATAGAATTATCAAAAGTTAGGGTTGGAAGTGGCCTGCAGGACCATCTTCCAGCCCCCTGCTCAACGCAGTACTCCAAGTCAGAGCATCCCTATAGAATGATTGAAAATAGGGTTGGAAGGGGCCTGCAAGACCATGTATTCCAACCCCGTGCTCAACGCAGGACTCCAAGTCAGAGCAGCCCTATAGAATCATTGGAAAGTAGGGTTGGGGGGGCCTGCAAGGCTATCTAGTCCAAGCCCCTGCTCCAGGCAGGACTCCAGGTCAGAGCATCCCTATAGAATCATCGAAAATAGGGTTGGAAGGCACCTGCAAGACCATGTATTCCAACCCCGTGCTCAACGCAGGACTCCAAGTCAGAGCATCCTTATCGAATCATCTGAAAGTAGGGTTGGAAGTGGCCTGCAAGACTATCTAATACAGCCCCTTGCTCAACGCAGGACTCCAAGTCAGAGCATCCCTATAGAATAATCAAAAAGTAGGGTTGGAAGGGGCCTGCAAGACCATCTAGTCCAACCCCCTGCTCAACGCAGGACTCCAAGTCAGAGTATCCCTAAGGAATCATCTGAAAGTAGGGTTGGAAGTGGCCTGCAAGACTATCTAATCCAGCCCCCTCCTCAACGTAGGACTCCAAGTCAGAGCATCCCTATAGAATCATCGAAAATAGAGTTGGAAGGAACCTGCAAGACCATCTAGTCCAACCCCTTGCTCAACGCAGGACTCCAAATCAGAGCATCCCTATAGAATGATCGAAAATAGGGTTGGAAGGCGCCTGCAAGACCATGTATTCCAACCCCGTGCTCAACGCAGGACTCCAAGTCAGAGCATCCTTATCGAATCATCTGAAAGTAGGGTTGGAAGTGGCCTGCAAGACCATCTAGTCCAGCCCCCTGCTCAACGCAGGACTCCAAGTCAGAGCATCCCTATAGAATTATCAAAAGTTAGGGTTGGAAGGCGCCTGCAGGACCATCTTCCAGCCCCCTGCTCAACGCAGGACTCCAAGTCAGAGCATACCTATAGAATGATTGAAAATAGGGTTGGAAGGGTCCTCCAAGACCATCCAGGGCACCCCCTGCTCAATGCAGGACTCCAAGTCAGAGCATCCCTATAGAATGATTGAAAATAGGGTTGGAAGGGTCCTCCAAGACCATCCACGGCACCCCCTGCTCAATGCAGGACTCCAAGTCAGAGTATCCCTCTAGAATCATCGAAAATAGAGTTGGAAGGGGCCTGCAAGACCATCTAGTCCAGCCCCCTGCTCAATGCAGGACTCCAAGACAGAGCATCCCTATAGAATCATCAAAAGGTAGGGTTGGAAGGGACCTGCAAGACCATCTAGTCCAACCCCCTGCTCAACGCAGGACTCCAAGTCAGAGCATCCCTATAGAATCATCTGAAAGTAGGTTTGGAAGTGGCCTGCAAGACTATCTAATCCAGCCCCCTGCTCAATGAAGGACTCCAAGTCAGAGCATCCCTATAGAAAGATCGAAAATAGAGTTGGAAGGCGCCTGCAAGGCCATCTAGTCCAGCCCCCTGCTCAACGCAGGACTCCAAGTCAGAGCATCCCTATAGAATGATCGAAAATAGGGTTGGAAGGCGCCTGAAGACCATGTATTCCAACCCCGTGCTCAACGCAGGACTCCAAGTCAGAGCATCCTTATCGAATCATCTGAAAGTAGGGTTGGAAGTGGCCTGCAAGACCATCTAGTCCAGCCCCCTGCTCAACGCAGGATTCCAAGTCAGAGCATCCCTATATAATTATCAAAAGTTAGGGTTGGAAGGCGCCTGCAGGACCATCTTCCAGCCCCCTGCTCAACGCAGGACTCCAAGTCAGAGCAGCCCTATAGAATCATTGTAAAGTAGGGTTGGAGGGGGCCTGCAAGGCCATCTAGTCCAGCCCCCTGCTCCAGGCAGGACTCCAGGTCAGAGCATCCCTATAGAATGATCGAAAATAGGGTTGGAAGTGGCCTGCAAGACCATCTAGTCCAGCCCCCTGCTCAACGCAGGACTCCAAGTCAGAGCATCCCTATAGAATTATCAAAAGTTAGGGTTGGAAGGCGCCTGCAGTCCCATCTTCCAGCCCCCTGCTCAACGCAGGACTCCAAGTCAGAGCATCCCTATGGAATGATTGAAAATAGGGTTGGAAGGGTCCTGCAAGACCATCCAGTGCACCCCCTGCTCAACGCAGGACTCCAAGTCAGAGTATCCCTCTAGAATCATCGAAAATAGAGTTGGAAGGCGGCTGCAAGACCATCTAGTCCAGCCCCCTGCTCAACGCAGGACTCCAAGTCAGAGCATCCCTATAGAATGATCTAAAATAGGGGTGGAAGGGGTCTGCAAGACCATCTAGTCTAACCCCCTGCTCAATGCAGGACTCCGAGTCAGAGCATCCCTATAGAATGATTGAAAATAGGGTTGGGAGGGGTCTGCAAGACAATCTAGTCCAGCCCCCTGCTCAATGAAGGACTCCAGGTCAGAGCATCCCTATAGAATGATGGAAAATAGGGTTGGAAGGCGCCTGCAAGACCATGTATTCCAACCACTTGCGCAACGCAGGACTCCAAGTCAGAGCATCCCTATAGAATTATCAAAAGTTAGGGTTGGAAGTGGCCTGCAGGACCATCTTCCAGCCCCCTGCTCAACGCAGGACTCCAAGTCAGAGCATCCCTATAGAATGATGGAAAATAGGGTTGGAAGGCGCCTGCAAGACCATGTATTCCAACCCCGTGCTCAACGCAGGACTCCAAGTCAGAGCAGCCCTATAGAATCATTGGAAAGTAGGGTTGGGGGGGCCTGCAAGGCTATCTAGTCCAAGCCCCTGCTC
Organism: Heloderma suspectum; assembly: GCF_057233095.1. Taxonomy (NCBI): domain Eukaryota; kingdom Metazoa; phylum Chordata; class Lepidosauria; order Squamata; family Helodermatidae; genus Heloderma; species Heloderma suspectum. The sequence continues at coordinate 51,853,637 of NC_139475.1, forward strand.
CAGGCAGGACTCCAGGTCAGAGCATCCCTATAGAATCATCGAAAATAGGGTTGGAAGGCACCTGCAAGACCATGTATTCCAACCCCGTGCTCAACGCAGGACTCCAAGTCAGAGCATCCTTATCGAATCATCTGAAAGTAGGGTTGGAAGTGGCCTGCAAGACTATCTAATCCAGCCCCCTGCTCAACGCAGGACTCCAAGTCAGAGCATCCCTATAGAATAATCAAAAAGTAGGGTTGGAAGGGGCATGCAAGACCATCTAGTCCAACCCCCTGCTCAACGCAGGACTCCAAGTCAGAGTTTCCCTATAGAATGATCGAAAATAGGGTTGGAAGGGGCCTGAAAGACCATCTAGTCCAACCCCCTGCTCAACGCAGGACTCCAAGTCAGAGCATCCCTAAGGAATCATCTGAAAGTAGGGTTGGAAGTGTCCTGCAAGACTATCTAATCCAGCCCCCTCCTCAACGTAGGACTCCAAGTCAGAGCATCCCTATAGAATCATCGAAAATAGAGTTGGAAGGAACCTGCAAGACCATCTAGTCCAACCCCTTGCTCAACGCAGGACTCCAAATCAGAGCATCCCTATAGAATGATCGAAAATAGGCTTGGAAGGCGCCTGCAAGACCATGTATTCCAACCCCGTGCTCAACGCAGGACTCCAAGTCAGAGCATCCTTATCGAATCATCTGAAAGTAGGGTTGGAAGTGGCCTGCAAGACCATCTAGTCCAGCCCCCTGCTCAACGCAGGACTCCAAGTCAGAGCATCCCTATAGAATTATCAAAAGTTAGGGTTGGAAGGCGCCTGCAGGACCATCTTCCAGCCCCCTGCTCAACGCAGGACTCCAAGTCAGAGCATACCTATAGAATGATTGAAAATAGGGTTGGAAGGGTCCTCCAAGACCATCCAGGGCACCCCCTGCTCAACGCAGGACTCCAAGTCAGAGCATCCCTATAGAATGATTGAAAATAGGGTTGGAAGGGTCCTCCAAGACCAACCAGGGCACCCCCTGCTCAACGCAGGACTCCAAGTCAGAGTATCCCTCTAGAATCATCGAAAATAGAGTTGGAAGGGGCCTGCAAGACCATCTAGTCCAGCCCCCTGCTCAATGCAGGACTCCAAGACAGAGCATCCCTATAGAATCATCAAAAGGTAGGGTTGGAAGGGACCTGCAAGACCATCTAGTCCAACCCCCTGCTCAACGCAGGACTCCAAGTCAGAGCATCCCTATAGAATCATCTGAAAGTAGGGTTGGAAGTGGCCTGCAAGACTATCTAATCCAGCCCCCTGCTCAACGTAGGACTCCAAGTCAGAGCATCCCTATAGAAAGATCGAAAATAGAGTTGGAAGGCGCCTGCAAGGCCATCTAGTCCAGCCCCCTGCTCAACGCAGGACTCCAAGTCAGAGCATCCCTATAGAATGATCGAAAATAGGGTTGGAAGGCGCCTGAAGACCATGTATTCCAACCCCGTGCTCAACGCAGGACTCCAAGTCAGAGCATCCTTATCGAATCATCTGAAAGTAGGGTTGGAAGTGGCCTGCAAGACCATCTAGTCCAGCCCCCTGCTCAACGCAGGACTCCAAGTCAGAGCATCCCTATATAATTATCAAAAGTTAGGGTTGGAAGGCGCCTGCAGGACCATCTTCCAGCCCCCTGCTCAACGCAGGACTCCAAGTCAGAGCAGCCCTATAGAATCATTGTAAAGTAGGGTTGGAGGGGGCCTGCAAGGCCATCTAGTCCAGCCCCCTGCTCCAGGCAGGACTCCAGGTCAGAGCATCCCTATAGAATGATCGAAAATAGGGTTGGAAGTAGCCTGCAAGACCATCTAGTCCAGCCCCCTGCTCAACGCAGGACTCCAAGTCAGAGCATCCCTATAGAATTATCAAAAGTTAGGGTTGGAAGGCGCCTGCAGTCCCATCTTCCAGCCCCCTGCTCAACGCAGGACTCCAAGTCAGAGCATCCCTATAGAATGATTGAAAATAGGGTTGGAAGGGTCCTGCAAGACCATCCAGTGCACCCCCTGCTCAACGCAGGACTCCAAGTCAGAGTATCCCTCTAGAATCATCGAAAATAGAGTTGGAAGGCGGCTGCAAGACCATCTAGTCCAGCCCCCTGCTCAACGCAGGACTCCAAGTCAGAGCATCCCTATAGAATGATTGAAAATAGGGTTGGGAGGGGTCTGCAAGACAATCTAGTCCAGCCCCCTGCTCAATGAAGGACTCCAGGTCAGAGCATCCCTATAGAATGATGGAAAATAGGGTTGGAAGGCGCCTGCAAGACCATGTATTCCAACCACCTGCGCAACGCAGGACTCCAAGTCAGAGCATCCCTATAGAAGTATCAAAAGTTAGGGTTGGAAGTGGCCTGCAGGACCATCTTCCAGCCCCCTGCTCAACGCAGTACTCCAAGTCATTGCATCCCTATAGAATGATTGAAAATAGGCTTGGAAGGGGCCTGCAAGACCATGTATTCCAACCCCGTGCTCAACGCAGGACTCCAAGTCAGAGCAGCCCTATAGAATCATTGGAAAGTAGGGTTGGGGTGCCTGCAAGGCTATCTAGTCCAAGCCCCTGCTCCAGGCAGGACTCCAGGTCAGAGCATCCCTATAGAATCATCGAAAATAGGGTTGGAAGGCACCTGCAAGACCATGTATTCCAACCCCGTGCTCAACGCAGGACTCCAAGTCAGAGCATCCTTATCGAATCATCTGAAAGTAGGGTTGGAAGTGGCCTGCAAGACTATCTAATCCAGTCCCCTGCTCAACGCAGGACTCCAAGTCAGAGCATCCCTATAGAATAATCAAAAAGTAGGGTAGGAAGGGGCATGCAAGACCATCTAGTCCAACCCCCTGCTCAACGCAGGACTCCAAGTCAGAGTTTCCCTATAGAATGATCGAAAATAGGGTTGGAAGGGGCCTGCAAGACCATCTAGTCCAACCCCCTGCTCAACGCAGGACTCCAAGTCAGAGCATCCCTAAGGAATCATCTGAAAGTAGGGTTGGAAGTGGCCTGCAAGACTATCTAATCCAGCCCCCTCCTCAACGTAGGACTCCAAGTCAGAGCATCCCTATAGAATCATCGAAAATAGAGTTGGAAGGAACCTGCAAGACCATCTAGTCCAACCCCTTGCTCTACGCAGGACTCCAAGTCAGAGCATCCCTATAGAATGATTGAAAATAGGGTTGGAAGGGTCCTCCAAGACCATCCAGGGCACCCCCTGCTCAACGCAGGACTCCAAGTCAGAGTATCCCTCTAGAATCATCGAAAATAGAGTTGGAAGGGGCCTGCAAGACCATCTAGTCCAGCCCACTGCTCAATGCAGGACTCCAAGACAGAGCATCCCTATAGAATCATCAAAAGGTAGGGTTGGAAGGGACCTGCAAGACCATCTAGTCCAACCCCCTGCTCAACGCAGGACTCCAAGTCAGAGCATCCCTATAGAATCATCTGAAAGTAGGGTTGGAAGTGGCCTGCAAGACTATCTAATCCAGCCCCCTGCTCAACGTAGGACTCCAAGTCAGAGCATCCCTATAGAAAGATCGAAAATAGAGTTGGAAGGCGCCTGCAAGGCCATCTAGTCCAGCCCCCTGCTCAACGCAGGACTCCAAGTCAGAGCATCCCTATAGAATGATCGAAAATAGGGTTGGAAGGCGCCTGAAGACCATGTATTCCAACCCCGTGCTCAACGCAGGACTCCAAGTCAGAGCATCCTTATCGAATCATCTGAAAGTAGGGTTGGAAGTGGCCTGCAAGACTATCTAGTCCAGCCCCCTGCTCAACGCAGGACTCCAAGTCAGAGCATCCCTATATAATTATCAAAAGTTAGGGTTGGAAGGCGCCTGCAGGACCATCTTCCAGCCCCCTGCTCAACGCAGGACTCCAAGTCAGAGCAGCCCTATAGAATCATTGTAAAGTAGGGTTGGAGGGGGCCTGCAAGGCCATCTAGTCCAGCCCCCTGCTCCAGGCAGGACTCCAGGTCAGAGCATCCCTATAGAATGATCGAAAATAGGGTTGGAAGTGGCCTGCAAGACCATCTAGTCCAGCCCCTGCTCAACGCAGGACTCCAAGTCAGAGCATCCCTATAGAATTATCAAAAGTTAGGGTTGGAAGGCGCCTGAAGTCCCATCTTCCAGCCCCCTGCTCAACGCAGGACTCCAAGTCAGAGCATCCCTATAGAATGATTGAAAATAGGGTTGGAAGGGTCCTGCAAGACCATCCAGTGCACCCCCTGCTCAACGCAGGACTCCAAGTCAGAGTATCCCTCTAGAATCATCGAAAATAGAGTTGGAAGGCGGCTGCAAGACTATCTAGTCCAGCCCCCTGCTCAACGCAGGACTCCAAGTCAGAGCATCCCTATAGAATGATCTAAAATAGGGGTGGAAGGGGCCTGCAAGACCATCTAGTCTAACCCCCTGCTCAATGCAGGACTCCGAGTCAGAGCATCCCTATAGAATGATTGAAAATAGGGTTGGGAGGGGTCTACAAGACAATCTAGTCCAGCCCCCTGCTCAATGAAGGACTCCAGGTCAGAGCATCCCTATAGAATGATGGAAAATAGGGTTGGAAGGCGCCTGCAAGACCATGTATTCCAACCCCCTGCGCAACGCAGGACTCCAAGTCAGAGCATCCCTATAGAATTATCAAAAGTTAGGGTTGGAAGTGGCCTGCAGGACCATCTTCCAGCCCCCTGCTCAACGCAGTACTCCAAGTCAGAGCATCCCTATAGAATGATTGAAAATAGGGTTGGAAGGGGCCTGCAAGACCATGTATTCCAACCCCGTGCTCAACGCAGGACTCCAAGTCAGAGCAGCCCTATAGAATCATTGGAAAGTAGGGTTGGGGGGGCCTGCAAGGCTATCTAGTCCAAGCCCCTGCTCCAGGCAGGACTCCAGGTCAGAGCATCCCTATAGAATCATCGAAAATAGGGTTGGAAGGCACCTGCAAGACCATGTATTCCAACCCCGTGCTCAACGCAGGACTCCAAGTCAGAGCATCCTTATCGAATCATCTGAAAGTAGGGTTGGAAGTGGCCTGCAAGACTATCTAATACAGCCCCTTGCTCAACGCAGGACTCCAAGTCAGAGCATCCCTATAGAATAATCAAAAAGTAGGGTTGGAAGGGGCATGCAAGACCATCTAGTCCAACCCCCTGCTCAACGCAGGACTCCAAGTCAGAGTTTCCCTATAGAATGATCGAAAATAGGGTTGGAAGGGGCCTGCAAGACCATCTAGTCCAACCCCCTGCTCAACGCAGGACTCCAAGTCAGAGTATCCCTAAGGAATCATCTGAAAGTAGGGTTGGAAGTGGCCTGCAAGACTATCTAATCCAGCCCCCTCCTCAACGTAGGACTCCAAGTCAGAGCATCCCTATAGAATCATCGAAAATAGAGTTGGAAGGAACCTGCAAGACCATCTAGTCCAACCCCTTGCTCAACGCAGGACTCCAAATCAGAGCATCCCTATAGAATGATCGAAAATAGGGTTGGAAGGCGCCTGCAAGACCATGTATTCCAACCCCGTGCTCAACGCAGGACTCCAAGTCAGAGCATCCTTATCGAATCATCTGAAAGTAGGGTTGGAAGTGGCCTGCAAGACCATCTAGTCCAGCCCCCTGCTCAACGCAGGACTCCAAGTCAGAGCATCCCTATAGAATTATCAAAAGTTAGGGTTGGAAGGCGCCTGCAGGACCATCTTCCAGCCCCCTGCTCAACGCAGGACTCCAAGTCAGAGCATACCTATAGAATGATTGAAAATAGGGTTGGAAGGGTCCTCCAAGACCATCCAGGGCACCCCCTGCTCAACGCAGGACTCCAAGTCAGAGCATCCCTATAGAATGATTGAAAATAGGGTTGGAAGGGTCCTCCAAGACCATCCAGGGCACCCCCTGCTCAATGCAGGACTCCAAGTCAGAGTATCCCTCTAGAATCATCGAAAATAGAGTTGGAAGGGGCCTGCAAGACCATCTAGTCCAGCCCCCTGCTCAATGCAGGACTCCAAGACAGAGCATCCCTATAGAATCATCAAAAGGTAGGGTTGGAAGGGACCTGCAAGACCATCTAGTCCAACCCCCTGCTCAACGCAGGACTCCAAGTCAGAGCATCCCTATAGAATCATCTGAAAGTAGGTTTGGAAGTGGCCTGCAAGACTATCTAATCCAGCCCCCTGCTCAACGTAGGACTCCAAGTCAGAGCATCCCTATAGAAAGATCGAAAATAGAGTTGGAAGGCGCCTGCAAGGTCATCTAGTCCAGCCCCCTGCTCAACGCAGGACTCCAAGTCAGAGCATCCCTATAGAATGATCGAAAATAGGGTTGGAAGGCGCCTGAAGACCATGTATTCCAACCCCGTGCTCAACGCAGGACTCCAAGTCAGAGCATCCTTATCGAATCATCTGAAAGTAGGGTTGGAAGTGGCCTGCAAGACCATCTAGTCCAGCCCCCTGCTCAACGCAGGATTCCAAGTCAGAGCATCCCTATATAATTATCAAAAGTTAGGGTTGGAAGGCGCCTGCAGGACCATCTTCCAGCCCCCTGCTCAACGCAGGACTCCAAGTCATAGCAGCCCTATAGAATCATTGTAAAGTAGGGTTGGAGGGGGCCTGCAAGGCCATCTAGTCCAGCCCCCTGCTCCAGGCAGGACTCCAGGTCAGAGCATCCCTATAGAATGATCGAAAATAGGGTTGGAAGTGGCCTGCAAGACCATCTAGTCCAGCCCCCTGCTCAACGCAGGACTCCAAGTCAGAGCATCCCTATAGAATTATCAAAAGTTAGGGTTGGAAGGCGCCTGCAGTCCCATCTTCCAGCCCCCTGCTCAACGCAGGACTCCAAGTCAGAGCATCCCTATGGAATGATTGAAAATAGGGTTGGAAGGGTCCTGCAAGACCATCCAGTGCACCCCCTGCTCAACGCAGGACTCCAAGTCAGAGTATCCCTCTAGAATCATCGAAAATAGAGTTGGAAGGCGGCTGCAAGACCATCTAGTCCAGCCCCCTGCTCAACGCAGGACTCCAAGTCAGAGCATCCCTATAGAATGATCTAAAATAGGGGGGGAAGGGGTCTGCAAGACCATCTAGTCTAACCCCCTGCTCAATGCAGGACTCCGAGTCAGAGCATCCCTATAGAATGATTGAAAATAGGGTTGGGAGGGGTCTGCAAGACAATCTAGTCCAGCCCCCTGCTCAATGAAGGACTCCAGGTCAGAGCATCCCTATAGAATGATGGAAAATAGGGTTGGAAGGCGCCTGCAAGACCATGTATTCCAACCACCTGCGCAACGCAGGACTCCAAGTCAGAGCATCCCTATAGAATTATCAAAAGTTAGGGTTGGAAGTGGCCTGCAGGACCATCTTCCAGCCCCCTGCTCAACGCAGGACTCCAAGTCAGAGCAGCCCTATAGAATCATTGGAAAGTAGGGTTGGGGGGGCCTGCAAGGCTATCTAGTCCAAGCCCCTGCTCCAGGCAGGACTCCAAGTCAGAGCATCCCTATAGAATTATCAAAAGTTAGGGTTGGAAGGCGCCTGCAGGACCATCTTCCAGCCCCCTGCTCAACGCAGGACTCCAAGTCAGAGCATCCCTATAGAATGATTGAAAATAGGGTTGGAAGGGTCCTGCAAGACCATCCAGTGCACCCCCTGCTCAACGCAGGACTCCAAGTCAGAGTATCCCTCTAGAATCATCGAAAATAGAGTTGGAAGGCGGCTGCAAGACCATCTAGTCCAGCCCCCTGCTCAACGCAGGACTCCAAGTCAGAGCATCCCTATAGAATGATCTAAAATAGGGGTGGAAGGGGCCTGCAAGACCATCTAGTCTAACCCCCTGCTCAATGCAGGACTCCGAGTCAGAGCATCCCTATAGAATGATTGAAAATGGGGTTGGGAGGGGTCTGCAAGACAATCTAGTCCAGCCCCCTGCTCAATGAAGGACTCCAGGTCAGAGCATCCCTATAGAATGATGGAAAATAGGGTTGGAAGGCGCCTGCAAGACCATGTATTTCAACCCCCTGCGCAACGCAGGACTCCAAGTCAGAGCATCCCTATAGAAAGATCGAAAATAGAGTTGGAAGGCGCCTGCAAGGCCATCTAGTCCAGCCCCCTGCTCAACGCAGGACTCCAAGTCAGAGCATCCCTATAGAATGATCGAAAATAGGGTTGGACGGCGCCTGAAGACCATGTATTCCAACCCCGTGCTCAACGCAGGACTCCAAGTCAGAGCATCCTTATCGAATCATCTGAAAGTAGGGTTGGAAGTGGCCTGCAAGACCATCTAGTCCAGCCCCCTGCTCAACGCAGGACTCCAAGTCAGAGCATCCCTATATAATTATCAAAAGTTAGGGTTGGAAGGCGCCTGCAGGACCATCTTCCAGCCCCCTGCTCAACGCAGGACTCCAAGTCAGAGCAGCCCTATAGAATCATTGTAAAGTAGGGTTGGAGGGGGCCTGCAAGGCCATCTAGTCCAGCCCCGTGCTCCAGGCAGGACTCCAGGTCAGAGCATCCCTATAGAATGATCGAAAATAGGGTTGGAAGTGGCCTGCAAGACCATCTAGTCCAGCTCCCTGCTCAACGCAGGACTCCAAGTCAGAGCATCCCTATAGAATTATCAAAAGTTAGGGTTGGAAGGCGCCTGCAGTCCCATCTTCCAGCCCCCTGCTCAACGCAGGACTCCAAGTCAGAGCATCCCTATAGAATGATTGAAAATAGGGTTGGAAGGGTCCTGCAAGACCATCCAGTGCACCCCCTGCTCAACGCAGGACTCCAAGTCAGAGTATCCCTCTAGAATCATCGAAAATAGAGTTGGAAGGCGGCTGCAAGACCATCTAGTCCAGCCCCCTGCTCAACGCAGGACTCCAAGTCAGAGCATCCCTATAGAATGATCTAAAATATGGGTGGAAGGGGCCTGCAAGACCATCTAGTCTAACCCCCTGCTCAATGCAGGACTCTGAGTCAGAGCATCCCTATAGAATGATTGAAAATAGGGTTGGGAGGGGTCTGCAAGACAATCTAGTCCAGCCCCCTGCTCAATGAAGGACTCCAGGTCAGAGCATCCCTATAGAATGATGGAAAATAGGGTTGGAAGGTGCCTGCAAGACCATGTATTCCAACCCCCTGCGCAACGCAGGACTCCAAGTCAGAGCATCCCTATAGAATTATCAAAAGTTAGGGTTGGAAGTGGCCTGCAGGACCATCTTCCAGCCCCCTGCTCAACGCAGTACTCCAAGTCAGCGCATCCCTATAGAATGATTGAAAATAGGGTTGGAAGGGGCCTGCAAGACCATGTATTCCAACCCCGTGCTCAACGCAGGACTCCAAGTCAGAGCAGCCCTATAGAATCATTGGAAAGTAGGGTTGGGGGGGCCTACAAGGCTATCTAGTCCAAGCCCCTGCTCCAGGCAGGACTCCAGGTCAGAGCATCCCTATAGAATCATCGAAAATAGGGTTGGAAGGCACCTGCAAGACCATGTATTCCAACCCCGTGCTCAACGCAGGACTCCAAGTCAGAGCATCCTTATCGAATCATCTGAAAGTAGGGTTGGAAGTGGCCTGCAAGACTATCTAATACAGCCCCTTGCTCAACGCAGGACTCCAAGTCAGAGCATCCCTATAGAATAATCAAAAAGTAGGGTTGGAAGGGGCATGCAAGACCATCTAGTCCAACCCCCTGCTCAACGCAGGACTCCAAGTCAGAGTTTCCCTATAGAATGATCGAAAATAGGGTTGGAAGGGGCCTGCAAGACCATCTAGTCCAACCCCCTGCTCAACGCAGGACTCCAAGTCAGAGTATCCCTAAGGAATCATCTGAAAGTAGGGTTGGAAGTGGCCTGCAAGACTATCTAATCCAGCCCCCTCCTCAACGTAGGACTCCAAGTCAGAGCATCCCTATAGAATCATCGAAAATAGAGTTGGAAGGAACCTGCAAGACCATCTAGTCCAACCCCTTGCTCAACGCAGGACTCCAAATCAGAGCATCCCTATAGAATGATCGAAAATAGGGTTGGAAGGCGCCTGCAAGACCATGTATTCCAACCCCGTGCTCAACGCAGGACTCCAAGTCAGAGCAGCCCTATAGAATCATTGGAAAGTAGGGTTGGGGGGAGCCTGCAAGGCCATCTAGTCCAAGCCCCTGCTCCAGGCAGGACTCCAGGTCAGAGCATCCCTATAGAATGATCGAAAAAAGGTTGGAAGGCGCCTGCAAGACCATGTATTCCAACCCCGTGCTCAACGCAGGACTCCAAGTCAGAGCATCCTTATCGAAACATCTGAAAGTAGGGCTGGAAGTGGCCTGCAAGGCCATCTAGTCCAACCCCCTGCTTCACGCAGGACTCCAAGTCAGAGTATCCCTATAGAATCATCTGAAAGTAGGGTTGGAAGTGGTCTGCAAGACTATGTAATCCAGCCCCCTGCTCAACGCAGGACTCCAAGTCAGAGCATCCTTATCGAATCATCTGAAAGTAGGGTTGGAAGTGTCCTGCAAGACCATCTAGTCAAGCCCCCTGCTCAACGCAGGACTCCAAGTCAGAGCATCCCTATAGAATTATCAAAAGTTAGGGTTGGAAGGGGCCTGCAGGACCATCTTCCAGCCCCCTGCTCAACGCAGGACTCCAAGTCAGAGCATCCCTATAGAATGATGGAAAATAGGGTTGGAAGGGTCCTCCAAGACCATCCAGGGCAGCCCCTGCTCAACGCAGGACTCCAAGTCAGAGTATCCCTCTAGAATCATCGAAAATAGAGTTGGAAGGCGCCTGCAAGACCATCTAGTCCAACCCCCTGCTCAATGCAGGACTCCAAGACAGAGCATCCCTATAGAATCATCAAAAGGTAGTGTTGGAAGGCGGCTGCAAGACCATCTAGTCCAGCCCCTTGCTCAACACAGGACTCCAAGTCAGAGCATCCCTATAGAATCATCGAAAATAGAGTTGGAAGGGACCTGCAAGACCATCTAGTCCAACCCCCTGCTCAACGCAGGACTCCAAGTCAGAGCATCCCTATAGAATCATCTGAAAGTAGGGTTGGAAGTGGCCTGCAAGACCATCTAGTCCAGCCCCCTGCTCAACGCAGGACTCCAAGTCAGAGTTTCCCTATAGAATGATCGAAAATAGGGTTGGAAGGGGCCTGCAAGACCATCTAGTCCAACCCCCTGCTCAACGCAGGACTCCAAGTCAGAGTATCCCTAAGGAATCATCTGAAAGTAGGGTTGGAAGTGGCCTGCAAGACCATCTAGTCCAGCCCCCTGCTCAACGCAGGACTCCAAGTCAGAGCATCCCTATAGAATTATCAAAAGTTAGGGTTGGAAGGCGCCTGCAGGACCATCTTCCAGCCCCCTGCTCAACGCAGGACTCCAAGTCAGAGCATCCCTATACAATGAACGAAAATAGGGTTGGAAGGGTCCTCCAAGACCATCCAGGGCACCCCCTGCTCAACGCAGGACTCCAAGTCAGAGTATCCCTCTAGAATCATCGAAAATAGAGTAGGAAGGGGCCTGCAAGACCATCTAGTCTAGCCCCCTGCTCAATGCAGGACTCCAAGTCAGAGCATCCCTATAGAATCATCTGAAAGTAGGGTTGGAAGTGGCCTGCAAGACCATCTAATCCAGCCCCCTGCTCAACGTAGGACTCCAAGTCAGAGCATCCCTATAGAAAGATCGAAAATAGAGTTGGAAGGCGCCTGCAAGGCCATCTAGTCCAGCCCCCTGCTCAACGCAGGACTCCAAGTCAGAGCATCCCTATAGAATGATTGAAAATAGGGTTGGAAGGCGCCTGCAAGACCTTGTATTCCAACCCCGTCCTCAACGCAGGACTCCAAGTCAGAGCAGCCCTATAGAATCATTGGAAAGTAGGGTTGGAGGGGGCCTGCAAGGCCATCTAGTCCAGCCCCCTGCTCCAGGCAGGACTCCAGGTCAGAGCATCCCTATAGAATGATCGAAAATAGGGTTGGAAGTGGCCTGCAAGACCATCTAGTCCAGCCCCCTGCTCAACGCAGGACTCCAAGTCAGAGCATCCCTATAGAATTATCAAAAGTTAGGGTTGGAAGGCGCCTGCAGGACCATCTTCCAGCCCCCTGCTCAACGCAGGACTCCAAGTCAGAGCATCCCTATAGAATGATTGAAAATAGGGTTGGAAGGGTCCTGCAAGACCATCCAGTGCACCCCCTGCTCAACGCAGGACTCCAAGTCAGAGTATCCCTCTAGAATCATCGAAAATAGAGTTGGAAGGCGGCTGCAAGACCATCTAGTCCAGCCCCCTGCTCAACGCAGGACTCCAAGTCAGAGCATCCCTATAGAATGATCTAAAATAGGGGTGGAAGGGGCCTGCAAGACCATCTAGTCTAACCCCCTGCTCAATGCAGGACTCCGAGTCAGAGCTTCCCTATAGAATGATTGAAAATGGGGTTGGGAGGGGTCTGCAAGACAATCTAGTCCAGCCCCCTGCTCAATGAAGGACTCCAGGTCAGAGCATCCCTATAGAATGATGGAAAATAGGGTTGGAAGGCGCCTGCAAGACCATGTATTCCAATCCCCTGCGCAACGCAGGACTCCAAGTCAGAGCATCCCTATAGAAAGATCGAAAATAGAGTTGGAAGGCGCCTGCAAGGCCATCTAGTCCAGCCCCCTGCTCAACGCAGGACTCCAAGTCAGAGCATCCCTATAGAATGATCGAAAATAGGGTTGGAAGGCGCCTGAAGACCATGTATTCCAACCCCGTGCTCAACGCAGGACTCCAAGTCAGAGCATCCTTATCGAATCATCTGAAAGTAGGGTTGGAAGTGGCCTGCAAGACCATCTAGTCCAGCCCCCTGCTCAACGCAGGACTCCAAGTCAGAGCATCCCTATATAATTATCAAAAGTTAGGGTTGGAAGGCGCCTGCAGGACCATCTTCCAGCCCCCTGCTCAACGCAGGACTCCAAGTCAGAGCAGCCCTATAGAATCATTGTAAAGTAGGGTTGGAGGGGGCCTGCAAGGCCATCTAGTCCAGCCCCGTGCTCCAGGCAGGACTCCAGGTCAGAGCATCCCTATAGAATGATCGAAAATAGGGTTGGAAGTGGCCTGCAAGACCATCTAGTCCAGCTCCCTGCTCAACGCAGGACTCCAAGTCAGAGCATCCCTATAGAATTATCAAAAGTTAGGGTTGGAAGGCGCCTGCAGTCCCATCTTCCAGCCCCCTGCTCAACGCAGGACTCCAAGTCAGAGCATCCCTATAGAATGATTGAAAATAGGGTTGGAAGGGTCCTGCAAGACCATCCAGTGCACCCCCTGCTCAACGCAGGACTCCAAGTCAGAGTATCCCTCTAGAATCATCGAAAATAGAGTTGGAAGGCGGCTGCAAGACCATCTATTCCAGCCCCCTGCTCAACGCAGGACTCCAAGTCAGAGCATCCCTATAGAATGATCTAAAATAGGGGTGGAAGGGGCCTGCAAGACCATCTAGTCTAACCCCCTGCTCAATGCAGGACTCTGAGTCAGAGCATCCCTATAGAATGATTGAAAATAGGGTTGGGAGGGGTCTGCAAGACAATCTAGTCCAGCCCCCTGCTCAATGAAGGACTCCAGGTCAGAGCATCCCTATAGAATGATGGAAAATAGGGTTGGAAGGTGCCTGCAAGACCATGTATTCCAACCACCTGCGCAACGCAGGACTCCAAGTCAGAGCATCCCTATAGAATTATCAAAAGTTAGGGTTGGAAGTGGCCTGCAGGACCATCTTCCAGCCCCCTGCTCAACGCAGTACTCCAAGTCAGAGCATCCCTATAGAATGATTGAAAATAGGGTTGGAAGGGGCCTGCAAGACCATGTATTCCAACCCCGTGCTCAACGCAGGACTCCAAGTCAGAGCAGCCCTATAGAATCATTGGAAAGTAGGGTTGGGGGGGCCTGCAAGGCTATCTAGTCCAAGCCCCTGCTCCAGGCAGGACTCCAGGTCAGAGCATCCCTATAGAATCATCGAAAATAGGGTTGGAAGGCACCTGCAAGACCATGTATTCCAACCCCGTGCTCAACGCAGGACTCCAAGTCAGAGCATCCTTATCGAATCATCTGAAAGTAGGGTTGGAAGTGGCCTGCAAGACTATCTAATACAGCCCCTTGCTCAACGCAGGACTCCAAGTCAGAGCATCCCTATAGAATAATCAAAAAGTAGGGTTGGAAGGGGCCTGCAAGACCATCTAGTCCAACCCCCTGCTCAACGCAGGACTCCAAGTCAGAGTATCCCTAAGGAATCATCTGAAAGTAGGGTTGGAAGTGGCCTGCAAGACTATCTAATCCAGCCCCCTCCTCAACGTAGGACTCCAAGTCAGAGCATCCCTATAGAATCATCGAAAATAGAGTTGGAAGGAACCTGCAAGACCATCTAGTCCAACCCCTTGCTCAACGCAGGACTCCAAATCAGAGCATCCCTATAGAATGATCGAAAATAGGGTTGGAAGGCGCCTGCAAGACCATGTATTCCAACCCCGTGCTCAACGCAGGACTCCAAGTCAGAGCATCATTATCGAATCATCTGAAAGTAGGGTTGGAAGTGGCCTGCAAGACCATCTAGTCCAGCCCCCTGCTCAACGCAGCACTCCAAGTCAGAGCATCCCTATAGAATTATCAAAAGTTAGGGTTGGAAGGCGCCTGCAGGACCATCTTCCAGCCCCCTGCTCAACGCAGGACTCCAAGTCAGAGCATACCTATAGAATGATTGAAAATAGGGTTGGAAGGGTCCTCCAAGACCATCCAGGGCACCCCCTGCTCAATGCAGGACTCCAAGTCAGAGCATCCCTATAGAATGATTGAAAATAGGGTTGGAAGGGTCCTCCAAGACCATCCACGGCACCCCCTGCTCAATGCAGGACTCCAAGTCAGAGTATCCCTCTAGAATCATCGAAAATAGAGTTGGAAGGGGCCTGCAAGACCATCTAGTCCAGCCCCCTGCTCAATGCAGGACTCCAAGACAGAGCATCCCTATAGAATCATCAAAAGGTAGGGTTGGAAGGGACCTGCAAGACCATCTAGTCCAACCCCCTGCTCAATGCAGGACTCCAAGTCAGAGCATCCCTATAGAATCATCTGAAAGTAGGTTTGGAAGTGGCCTGCAAGACTATCTAATCCAGCCCCCTGCTCAACGTAGGACTCCAAGTCAGAGCATCCCTATAGAAAGATCGAAAATAGAGTTGGAAGGCGCCTGCAAGGCCATCTAGTCCAGCCCCCTGCTCAACGCAGGACTCCAAGTCAGAGCATCCCTATAGAATGATGGAAAATAGGGTTGGAAGGCGCCTGAAGACCATGTATTCCAACCCCGTGCTCAACGCAGGACTCCAAGTCAGAGCATCCTTATCGAATCATCTGAAAGTAGGGTTGGAAGTGGCCTGCAAGACCATCTAGTCCAGCCCCCTGCTCAACGCAGGATTCCAAGTCAGAGCATCCCTATATAATTATCAAAAGTTAGGGTTGGAAGGCGCCTGCAGGACCATCTTCCAGCCCCCTGCTCAACGCAGGACTCCAAGTCAGAGCAGCCCTATAGAATCATTGTAAAGTAGGGTTGGAGGGGGCCTGCAAGGCCATCTAGTCCAGCCCCCTGCTCCAGGCAGGACTCCAGGTCAGAGCATCCCTATAGAATGATCGAAAATAGGGTTGGAAGTGGCCTGCAAGACCATCTAGTCCAGCCCCCTGCTCAACGCAGGACTCCAAGTCAGAGCTTCCCTATAGAATTATCAAAAGTTAGGGTTGGAAGGCGCCTGCAGTCCCATCTTCCAGCCCCCTGCTCAACGCAGGACTCCAAGTCAGAGCATCCCTATGGAATGATTGAAAATAGGGTTGGAAGGGTCCTGCAAGACCATCCAGTGCACCCCCTGCTCAACGCAGGACTCCAAGTCAGAGTATCCCTCTAGAATCATCGAAAATAGAGTTGGAAGGCGGCTGCAAGACCATCTAGTCCAGCCCCCTGCTCAACGCAGGACTCCAAGTCAGAGCATCCCTATAGAATGATCTAAAATAGGGGTGGAAGGGGTCTGCAAGACCATCTAGTCTAACCCCCTGCTCAATGCAGGACTCCGAGTCAGAGCATCCCTATAGAATGATTGAAAATAGGGTTGGGAGGGGTCTGCAAGACAATCTAGTCCAGCCCCCTGCTCAATGAAGGACTCCAGGTCAGAGCATCCCTATAGAATGATGGAAAATAGGGTTGGAAGGCGCCTGCAAGACCATGTATTCCAACCACCTGCGCAACGCAGGACTCCAAGTCAGAGCATCCCTATAGAATTATCAAAAGTTAGGGTTGGAAGTGGCCTGCAGGACCATCTTCCAGCCCCCTGCTCAACGCAGGACTCCAAGTCAGAGCATCCCTATAGAATGATGGAAAATAGGGTTGGAAGGCGCCTGCAAGACCATGTATTCCAACCCCGTGCTCAACGCAGGACTCCAAGTCAGAGCAGCCCTATAGAATCATTGGAAAGTAGGGTTGGGGGGGCCTGCAAGGCTATCTAGTCCAAGCCCCTGCTCCAGGCAGGACTCCAGGTCAGAGCATCCCTATAGAATCATCGAAAATAGGGTTGGAAGGCACCTGCAAGACCATGTATTCCAACCCCGTGCTCAACGCAGGACTCCAAGTCAGAGCATCCTTATCGAATCATCTGAAAGTAGGGTTGGAAGTGGCCTGCAAGACTATCTAATCCAGCCCCCTGCTCAACGCAGGACTCCAAGTCAGAGCATCCCTATAGAATAATCAAAAAGTAGGGTTGGAAGGGGCATGCAAGACCATCTAGTCCAACCCCCTGCTCAACGCAGGACTCCAAGTCAGAGTTTCCCTATAGAATGATCGAAAATAGGGTTGGAAGGGGCCTGCAAGACTATCTAATCCAGCCCCCTCCTCAACGTAGGACTCCAAGTCAGAGCATCCCTATAGAATCATCGAAAATAGAGTTGGAAGGAACCTGCAAGACCATCTAGTCCAACCCCTTGCTCAACGCAGGACTCCAAATCAGAGCATCCCTATAGAATGATCGAAAATAGGCTTGGAAGGCGCCTGCAAGACCATGTATTCCAACCCCGTGCTCAACGCAGGACTCCAAGTCAGAGCATCCTTATCGAATCATCTGAAAGTAGGGTTGGAAGTGGCCTGCAAGACCATCTAGTCCAGCCCCCTGCTCAACGCAGGACTCCAAGTCAGAGCATCCCTATAGAATTATCAAAAGTTAGGGTTGGAAGGCGCCTGCAGGACCATCTTCCAGCCCCCTGCTCAACGCAGGACTCCAAGTCAGAGCATACCTATAGAATGATTGAAAATAGGGTTGGAAGGGTCCTCCAAGACCATCCAGGGCACCCCCTGCTCAACGCAGGACTCCAAGTCAGAGCATCCCTATAGAATGATTGAAAATAGGGTTGGAAGGGTCCTCCAAGACCAACCAGGGCACCCCCTGCTCAACGCAGGACTCCAAGTCAGAGTATCCCTCTAGAATCATCGAAAATAGAGTTGGAAGGGGCCTGCAAGACCATCTAGTCCAGCCCCCTGCTCAATGCAGGACTCCAAGACAGAGCATCCCTATAGAATCATCAAAAGGTAGGGTTGGAAGGGACCTGCAAGACCATCTAGTCCAACCCCCTGCTCAACGCAGGACTCCAAGTCAGAGCATCCCTATAGAATCATCTGAAAGTAGGGTTGGAAGTGGCCTGCAAGACTATCTAATCCAGCCCCCTGCTCAACGTAGGACTCCAAGTCAGAGCATCCCTATAGAAAGATCGAAAATAGAGTTGGAAGGCGCCTGCAAGGCCATCTAGTCCAGCCCCCTGCTCAACGCAGGACTCCAAGTCAGAGCATCCCTATAGAATGATCGAAAATAGGGTTGGAAGGCGCCTGAAGACCATGTATTCCAACCCCGTGCTCAACGCAGGACTCCAAGTCAGAGCATCCTTATCGAATCATCTGAAAGTAGGGTTGGAAGTGGCCTGCAAGACCATCTAGTCCAGCCCCCTGCTCAACGCAGGACTCCAAGTCAGAGCATCCCTATATAATTATCAAAAGTTAGGGTTGGAAGGCGCCTGCAGGACCATCTTCCAGCCCCCTGCTCAACGCAGGACTCCAAGTCAGAGCAGCCCTATAGAATCATTGTAAAGTAGGGTAGGAGGGGGCCTGCAAGGCCATCTAGTCCAGCCCCGTGCTCCAGGCAGGACTCCAGGTCAGAGCATCCCTATAGAATGATCGAAAATAGGGTTGGAAGTGGCCTGCAAGACCATCTAGTCCAGCTCCCTGCTCAACGCAGGACTCCAAGTCAGAGCATCCCTATAGAATTATCAAAAGTTAGGGTTGGAAGGCGCCTGCAGTCCCATCTTCCAGCCCCCTGCTCAACGCAGGACTGCAAGTCAGAGCATCCCTATAGAATGATTGAAAATAGGGTTGGAAGGGTCCTGCAAGACCATCCAGTGCACCCCCTGCTCAACGCAGGACTCCAAGTCAGAGTATCCCTCTAGAATCATCGAAAATAGAGTTGGAAGGCGGCTGCAAGACCATCTAGTCCAGCCCCCTGCTCAACGCAGGACTCCAAGTCAGAGCATCCCTATAGAATGATCTAGAATAGGGGTGGAAGGGGCCTGCAAGACCATCTAGTCTAACCCCCTGCTCAATGCAGGACTCTGAGTCAGAGCATCCCTATAGAATGATTGAAAATAGGGTTGGGAGGGGTCTGCAAGACAATCTAGTCCAGCCCCCTGCTCAATGAAGGACTCCAGGTCAGAGCATCCCTATAGAATGATGGAAAATAGGGTTGGAAGGTGCCTGCAAGACCATGTATTCCAACCCCCTGCGCAACGCAGGACTCCAAGTCAGAGCATCCCTATAGAATTATCAAAAGTTAGGGTTGGAAGTGGCCTGCAGGACCATCTTCCAGCCCCCTGCTCAACGCAGTACTCCAAGTCAGAGCATCCCTATAGAATGATTGAAAATAGGGTTGGAAGGGGCCTGCAAGACCATGTATTCCAACCCCGTGCTCAACGCAGGACTCCAAGTCAGAGCAGCCCTATAGAATCATTGGAAAGTAGGGTTGGGGGGGCCTGCAAGGCTATCTAGTCCAAGCCCCTGCTCCAGGCAGGACTCCAGGTCAGAGCATCCCTATAGAATCATCGAAAATAGGGTTGGAAGGCACCTGCAAGACCATGTATTCCAACCCCGTGCTCAACGCAGGACTCCAAGTCAGAGCATCCTTATCGAATCATCTGAAAGTAGGGTTGGAAGTGGCCTGCAAGACTATGTAATACAGCCCCTTGCTCAACGCAGGACTCCAAGTCAGAGCATCCCTATAGAATAATCAAAAAGTAGGGTTGGAAGGGGCATGCAAGACCATCTAGTCCAACCCCCTGCTCAACGCAGGACTCCAAGTCAGAGTTTCCCTATAGAATGATCGAAAATAGGGTTGGAAGGGGCCTGCAAGACCATCTAGTCCAACCCCCTGCTCAACGCAGGACTCCAAGTCAGAGTATCCCTAAGGAATCATCTGAAAGTAGGGTTGGAAGTGGCCTGCAAGACTATCTAATCCAGCCCCCTCCTCAACGTAGGACTCCAAGTCAGAGCATCCCTATAGAATCATCGAAAATAGAGTTGGAAGGAACCTGCAAGACCATCTAGTCCAACCCCTTGCTCAACGCAGGACTCCAAATCAGAGCATCCCTATAGAATGATCGAAAATAGGGTTGGAAGGCGCCTGCAAGACCATGTATTCCAACCCCGTGCTCAACGCAGGACTCCAAGTCAGAGCAGCCCTATAGAATCATTGGAAAGTAGGGTTGGGGGGAGCCTGCAAGGCCATCTAGTCCAAGCCCCTGCTCCAGGCAGGACTCCAGGTCAGAGCATCCCTATAGAATGATCGAAAAAAGGTTGGAAGGCGCCTGCAAGACCATGTATTCCAACCCCGTGCTCAACGCAGGACTCCAAGTCAGAGCATCCTTATCGAAACATCTGAAAGTAGGGCTGGAAGTGGCCTGCAAGGCCATCTAGTCCAACCCCCTGCTTCACGCAGGACTCCAAGTCAGAGTATCCCTATAGAATCATCTGAAAGTAGGGTTGGAAGTGGTCTGCAAGACTATGTAATCCAGCCCCCTGCTCAACGCAGGACTCCAAGTCAGAGCATCCTTATCGAATCATCTGAAAGTAGGGTTGGAAGTGTCCTGCAAGACCATCTAGTCAAGCCCCCTGCTCAACGCAGGACTCCAAGTCAGAGCATCCCTATAGAATTATCAAAAGTTAGGGTTGGAAGGGGCCTGCAGGACCATCTTCCAGCCCCCTGCTCAACGCAGGACTCCAAGTCAGAGCATCCCTATAGAATGATGGAAAATAGGGTTGGAAGGGTCCTCCAAGACCATCCAGGGCAGCCCCTGCTCAACGCAGGACTCCAAGTCAGAGTATCCCTCTAGAATCATCGAAAATAGAGTTGGAAGGCGCCTGCAAGACCATCTAGTCCAACCCCCTGCTCAATGCAGGACTCCAAGACAGAGCATCCCTATAGAATCATCAAAAGGTAGTGTTGGAAGGCGGCTGCAAGACCATCTAGTCCAGCCCCTTGCTCAACACAGGACTCCAAGTCAGAGCATCCCTATAGAATCATCGAAAATAGAGTTGGAAGGGACCTGCAAGACCATCTAGTCCAACCCCCTGCTCAACGCAGGACTCCAAGTCAGAGCATCCCTATAGAATCATCTGAAAGTAGGGTTGGAAGTGGCCTGCAAGACCATCTAGTCCAGCCCCCTGCTCAACGCAGGACTCCAAGTCAGAGTTTCCCTATAGAATGATCGAAAATAGGGTTGGAAGGGGCCTGCAAGACCATCTAGTCCAACCCCCTGCTCAACGCAGGACTCCAAGTCAGAGTATCCCTAAGGAATCATCTGAAAGTAGGGTTGGAAGTGGCCTGCAAGACCATCTAGTCCAGCCCCCTGCTCAACGCAGGACTCCAAGTCAGAGCATCCCTATAGAATTATCAAAAGTTAGGGTTGGAAGGCGCCTGCAGGACCATCTTCCAGCCCCCTGCTCAACGCAGGACTCCAAGTCAGAGCATCCCTATACAATGAACGAAAATAGGGTTGGAAGGGTCCTCCAAGACCATCCAGGGCACCCCCTGCTCAACGCAGGACTCCAAGTCAGAGTATCCCTCTAGAATCATCGAAAATAGAGTAGGAAGGGGCCTGCAAGACCATCTAGTCTAGCCCCCTGCTCAATGCAGGACTCCAAGACAGAGCATCCCTATAGAATCATCAAAAGGTAGGGTTGGAAGGTGGCTGCAAGACCATCTAGTCCAGCCCCCTGCTCAACGCAGGACTCCAAGTCAGAGCATCCCTATAGAATCATCAAAAATAGAGTTGAAAGGGACCTGCAAGACCATCTAGTCCTACCCCTTGCTCAACGCAGGACTCCAAGCCAGAGCATCCCTATAGAATGATCTAAAATAGGGGTGGAAGGGGCCTGCAAGACCATCTAGTCTAACCCCCTGCTCAATGCCGGACTCTAAGAGCATCCGTATAGAATCATCTGAAAGTACGGTTGGAAGGGCCTGCAAGACCATCTAGTCCAACCCCTTGCTCAACACAGGACTCCGAGTCAGAGCATCCCTATACAATGAACGAAAATAGGGTTGGAAGGGGCCGGCAAGAGATCTAGTCCAGCCCCCTGCTCAACGCAGGACTCCAAGTCTTAGTTTCCCTATAGAATGATCGAAAATAGGGTTGGAAGGCGCCTGCAAGACCATGTATTCCAACCCCGTGCTCAACGCAGGACTCCAAGTCAGAGCATCCTTATCGAATCATCTGAAAGTAGGGTTGGAAGTGGCCTGCAAGACCATCTAGTCCAGCCCCCTGCTCAACGCAGGACTCCAAGTCAGAGCATCCCTATAGAATTATCAAAAGTTAGGGTTGGAAGGCGCCTGCAGGACCATCTTCCAGCCCCCTGCTCAAAGCAGGACTCCAAGTCAGAGCATCCCTATAGAATCATGGAAAATAGGGTTGGAAGGCGCCTGCAAGACCATGTATTCCAACCCCCTGCTCAACGCAGGACTCCAAGTCAGAGCATCCCTATAGAATTATCAAAAGTTAGGGTTGGAAGTGGCCTGCAGGACCATCTTCCAGCCCCCTGCTCAACGCAGGACTCCAAGTCAGAGCATCCTTATCGAATCATCTGAAAGTAGGGTTGGAAGTGTCCTGCAAGACCATCTAGTCAAGCCCCCTGCTCAACGCAGGACTCCAAGTCAGAGCATCCCTATAGAATTATCAAAAGTTAGGGTTGGAAGGGGCCTGCAGGACCATCTTCCAGCCCCCTGCTCAACGCAGGACTCCAAGTCAGAGCATCCCTATAGAATGATGGAAAATAGGGTTGGAAGGGTCCTCCAAGACCATCCAGGGCACCCCCTGCTCAACGCAGGACTCCAAGTCAGAGTATCCCTCTAGAATCATCGAAAATAGAGTTGGAAGGCGCCTGCAAGACCATCTAGTCCAACCCCCTGCTCAATGCAGGACTCCAAGACAGAGCATCCCTATAGAATCATCAAAAGGTAGTGTTGGAAGGCGGCTGCAAGACCATCTAGTCCAGCCCCTTGCTCAACACAGGACTCCAAGTCAGAGCATCCCTATAGAATCATCGAAAATAGAGTTGGAAGGGACCTGCAAGACCATCTAGTCCAACCCCCTGCTCAACGCAGGACTCCAAGTCAGAGCATCCCTATAGAATCATCTGAAAGTAGGGTTGGAAGTGGCCTGCAAGACCATCTAATCCATCCCCCTGCTCAACGTAGGACTCCAAGTCAGAGCATCCCTATAGAAAGATCGAAAATAGAGTTGGAAGGCGCCTGCAAGGCCATCTACTCCAGCCCCCTGCTCAACGCAGGACTCCAAGTCAGAGCATCCCTATAGAATGATTGAAAATAGGGTTGGAAGGCGCCTGCAAGACCTTGTATTCCAACCCCGTCCTCAACGCAGGACTCCAAGTCAGAGCAGCCCTATAGAATCATTGGAAAGTAGGGTTGGAGGGGGCCTGCAAGGCCATCTAGTCCAGCCCCCTGCTCCAGGCAGGACTCCAGGTCAGAGCATCCCTATAGAATGATCGAAAATAGGGTTGGAAGTGGCCTGCAAGACCATCTAGTCCAGCCCCCTGCTCAACGCAGGACTCCAAGTCAGAGCATCCCTATAGAATTATCAAAAGTTAGGGTTGGAAGGCGCCTGCAGGACCATCTTCCAGCCCCCTGCTCAACGCAGGACTCCAAGTCAGAGCATCCCTATAGAATGATTGAAAATAGGGTTGGAAGGGTCCTGCAAGACCATCCAGTGCACCCCCTGCTCAACGCAGGACTCCAAGTCAGAGTATCCCTCTAGAATCATCGAAAATAGAGTTGGAAGGCGGCTGCAAGACCATCTAGTCCAGCCCCCTGCTCAACGCAGGACTCCAAGTCAGAGCATCCCTATAGAATGATCTAAAATAGGGGTGGAAGGGGCCTGCAAGACCATCTAGTCTAACCCCCTGCTCAATGCAGGACTCCGAGTCAGAGCATCCCTATAGAATGATTGAAAATGGGGTTGGGAGGGGTCTGCAAGACAATCTAGTCCAGCCCCCTGCTCAATGAAGGACTCCAGGTCAGAGCATCCCTATAGAATGATGGAAAATAGGGTTGGAAGGCGCCTGCAAGACCATGTATTCCAACCCCCTGCGCAACGCAGGACTCCAAGTCAGAGCATCCCTATAGAAAGATCGAAAATAGAGTTGGAAGGCGCCTGCAAGGCCATCTAGTCCAGCCCCCTGCTCAACGCAGGACTCCAAGTCAGAGCATCCCTATAGAATGATCGAAAATAGGGTTGGACGGCGCCTGAAGACCATGTATTCCAACCCCTTGCTCAACGCAGGACTCCAAGTCAGAGCATCCTTATCGAATCATCTGAAAGTAGGGTTGGAAGTGGCCTGCAAGACCATCTAGTCCAGCCCCCTGCTCAACGCAGGACTCCAAGTCAGAGCATCCCTATATAATTATCAAAAGTTAGGGTTGGAAGGCGCCTGCAGGACCATCTTCCAGCCCCCTGCTCAACGCAGGACTCCAAGTCAGAGCAGCCCTATAGAATCATTGTAAAGTAGGGTTGGAGGGGGCCTGCAAGGCCATCTAGTCCAGCCCCGTGCTCCAGGCAGGACTCCAGGTCAGAGCATCCCTATAGAATGATCGAAAATAGGGTTGGAAGTGGCCTGCAAGACCATCTAGTCCAGCTCCCTGCTCAACGCAGGACTCCAAGTCAGAGCATCCCTATAGAATTATCAAAAGTTAGGGTTGGAAGGCGCCTGCAGTCCCATCTTCCAGCCCCCTGCTCAACGCAGGACTCCAAGTCAGAGCATCCCTATAGAATGATTGAAAATAGGGTTGGAAGGGTCCTGCAAGACCATCCAGTGCACCCCCTGCTCAACGCAGGACTCCAAGTCAGAGTATCCCTCTAGAATCATCGAAAATAGAGTTGGAAGGCGGCTGCAAGACCATCTAGTCCAGCCCCCTGCTCAACGCAGGACTCCAAGTCAGAGCATCCCTATAGAATGATCTAAAATATGGGTGGAAGGGGCCTGCAAGACCATCTAGTCTAACCCCCTGCTCAATGCAGGACTCTGAGTCAGAGCATCCCTATAGAATGATTGAAAATAGGGTTGGGAGGGGTCTGCAAGACAATCTAGTCCAGCCCCCTGCTCAATGAAGGACTCCAGGTCAGAGCATCCCTATAGAATGATGGAAAATAGGGTTGGAAGGTGCCTGCAAGACCATGTATTCCAACCCCCTGCGCAACGCAGGACTCCAAGTCAGAGCATCCCTATAGAATTATCAAAAGTTAGGGTTGGAAGTGGCCTGCAGGACCATCTTCCAGCCCCCTGCTCAAAGCAGTACTCCAAGTCAGAGCATCCCTATAGAATGATTGAAAATAGGGTTGGAAGGGGCCTGCAAGACCATGTATTCCAACCCCGTGCTCAACGCAGGACTCCAAGTCAGAGCAGCCCTATAGAATCATTGGAAAGTAGGGTTGGGGGGGCCTGCAAGGCTATCTAGTCCAAGCCCCTGCTCCAGGCAGGACTCCAGGTCAGAGCATCCCTATAGAATCATCGAAAATAGGGTTGGAAGGCACCTGCAAGACCATGTATTCCAACCCCGTGCTCAACGCAGGACTCCAAGTCAGAGCATCCTTATCGAATCATCTGAAAGTAGGGTTGGAAGTGGCCTGCAAGACTATCTAATACAGCCCCTTGCTCAACGCAGGACTCCAAGTCAGAGCATCCCTATAGAATAATCAAAAAGTAGGGTTGGAAGGGGCATGCAAGACCATCTAGTCCAACCCCCTGCTCAACGCAGGACTCCAAGTCAGAGTTTCCCTATAGAATGATCGAAAATAGGGTTGGAAGGGGCCTGCAAGACCATCTAGTCCAACCCCCTGCTCAACGCAGGACTCCAAGTCAGAGTATCCCTAAGGAATCATCTGAAAGTAGGGTTGGAAGTGGCCTGCAAGACTATCTAATCCAGCCCCCTCCTCAACGTAGGACTCCAAGTCAGAGCATCCCTATAGAATCATCGAAAATAGAGTTGGAAGGAACCTGCAAGACCATCTAGTCCAACCCCTTGCTCAACGCAGGACTCCAAATCAGAGCATCCCTATAGAATGATCGAAAATAGGGTTGGAAGGCGCCTGCAAGACCATGTATTCCAACCCCGTGCTCAACGCAGGACTCCAAGTCAGAGCAGCCCTATAGAATCATTGGAAAGTAGGGTTGGGGGGAGCCTGCAAGGCCATCTAGTCCAAGCCCCTGCTCCAGGCAGGACTCCAGGTCAGAGCATCCCTATAGAATGATCGAAAAAAGGTTGGAAGGCGCCTGCAAGACCATGTATTCCAACCCCGTGCTCAACGCAGGACTCCAAGTCAGAGCATCCTTATCGAAACATCTGAAAGTAGGGCTGGAAGTGGCCTGCAAGGCCATCTAGTCCAACCCCCTGCTTCACGCAGGACTCCAAGTCAGAGTATCCCTATAGAATCATCTGAAAGTAGGGTTGGAAGTGGTCTGCAAGACTATGTAATCCAGCCCCCTGCTCAACGCAGGACTCCAAGTCAGAGCATCCTTATCGAATCATCTGAAAGTAGGGTTGGAAGTGTCCTGCAAGACCATCTAGTCAAGCCCCCTGCTCAACGCAGGACTCCAAGTCAGAGCATCCCTATAGAATTATCAAAAGTTAGGGTTGGAAGGGGCCTGCAGGACCATCTTCCAGCCCCCTGCTCAACGCAGGACTCCAAGTCAGAGCATCCCTATAGAATGATGGAAAATAGGGTTGGAAGGGTCCTCCAAGACCATCCAGGGCAGCCCCTGCTCAACGCAGGACTCCAAGTCAGAGTATCCCTCTAGAATCATCGAAAATAGAGTTGGAAGGCGCCTGCAAGACCATCTAGTCCAACCCCCTGCTCAATGCAGGACTCCAAGACAGAGCATCCCTATAGAATCATCAAAAGGTAGTGTTGGAAGGCGGCTGCAAGACCATCTAGTCCAGCCCCTTGCTCAACACAGGACTCCAAGTCAGAGCATCCCTATAGAATAATCGAAAATAGAGTTGGAAGGGACCTGCAAGACCATCTAGTCCAACCCCCTGCTCAACGCAGGACTCCAAGTCAGAGCATCCCTATAGAATCATCTGAAAGTAGGGTTGGAAGTGGCCTGCAAGACCATCTAATCCAGCCCCCTGCTCAACGTAGGACTCCAAGTCAGAGCATCCCTATAGAAAGATCGAAAATAGAGTTGGAAGGCGCCTGCAAGGCCATCTAGTCCAGCCCCCTGCTCAACGCAGGACTCCAAGTCAGAGCATCCCTATAGAATGATTGAAAATAGGGTTGGAAGGCGCCTGCAAGACCTTGTATTCCAACCCCGTCCTCAACGCAGGACTCCAAGTCAGAGCAGCCCTATAGAATCATTGGAAAGTAGGGTTGGAGGGGGCCTGCAAGGCCATCTAGTCCAGCCCCCTGCTCCAGGCAGGACTCCAGGTCAGAGCATCCCTATAGAATGATCGAAAATAGGGTTGGAAGTGGCCTGCAAGACCATCTAGTCCAGCCCCCTGCTCAACGCAGGACTCCAAGTCAGAGCATCCCTATAGAATTATCAAAAGTTAGGGTTGGAAGGCGCCTGCAGGACCATCTTCCAGCCCCCTGCTCAACGCAGGACTCCAAGTCAGAGCATCCCTATAGAATGATTGAAAATAGGGTTGGAAGGGTCCTGCAAGACCATCCAGTGCACCCCCTGCTCAACGCAGGACTCCAAGTCAGAGTATCCCTCTAGAATCATCGAAAATAGAGTTGGAAGGCGGCTGCAAGACCATCTAGTCCAGCCCCCTGCTCAACGCAGGACTCCAAGTCAGAGCATCCCTATAGAATGATCTAAAATAGGGGTGGAAGGGGCCTGCAAGACCATCTAGTCTAACCCCCTGCTCAATGCAGGACTCCGAGTCAGAGCTTCCCTATAGAATGATTGAAAATGGGGTTGGGAGGGGTCTGCAAGACAATCTAGTCCAGCCCCCTGCTCAATGAAGGACTCCAGGTCAGAGCATCCCTATAGAATGATGGAAAATAGGGTTGGAAGGCGCCTGCAAGACCATGTATTCCAATCCCCTGCGCAACGCAGGACTCCAAGTCAGAGCATCCCTATAGAAAGATCGAAAATAGAGTTGGAAGGCGCCTGCAAGGCCATCTAGTCCAGCCCCCTGCTCAACGCAGGACTCCAAGTCAGAGCATCCCTATAGAATGATCGAAAATAGGGTTGGAAGGCGCCTGAAGACCATGTATTCCAACCCCGTGCTCAACGCAGGACTCCAAGTCAGAGCATCCTTATCGAATCATCTGAAAGTAGGGTTGGAAGTGGCCTGCAAGACCATCTAGTCCAGCCCCCTGCTCAACGCAGGACTCCAAGTCAGAGCATCCCTATATAATTATCAAAAGTTAGGGTTGGAAGGCGCCTGCAGGACCATCTTCCAGCCCCCTGCTCAACGCAGGACTCCAAGTCAGAGCAGCCCTATAGAATCATTGTAAAGTAGGGTTGGAGGGGGCCTGCAAGGCCATCTAGTCCAGCCCCGTGCTCCAGGCAGGACTCCAGGTCAGAGCATCCCTATAGAATGATCGAAAATAGGGTTGGAAGTGGCCTGCAAGACCATCTAGTCCAGCTCCCTGCTCAACGCAGGACTCCAAGTCAGAGCATCCCTATAGAATTATCAAAAGTTAGGGTTGGAAGGCGCCTGCAGTCCCATCTTCCAGCCCCCTGCTCAACGCAGGACTCCAAGTCAGAGCATCCCTATAGAATGATTGAAAATAGGGTTGGAAGGGTCCTGCAAGACCATCCAGTGCACCCCCTGCTCAACGCAGGACTCCAAGTCAGAGTATCCCTCTAGAATCATCGAAAATAGAGTTGGAAGGCGGCTGCAAGACCATCTATTCCAGCCCCCTGCTCAACGCAGGACTCCAAGTCAGAGCATCCCTATAGAATGATCTAAAATAGGGGTGGAAGGGGCCTGCAAGACCATCTAGTCTAACCCCCTGCTCAATGCAGGACTCTGAGTCAGAGCATCCCTATAGAATGATTGAAAATAGGGTTGGGAGGGGTCTGCAAGACAATCTAGTCCAGCCCCCTGCTCAATGAAGGACTCCAGGTCAGAGCATCCCTATAGAATGATGGAAAATAGGGTTGGAAGGTGCCTGCAAGACCATGTATTCCAACCACCTGCGCAACGCAGGACTCCAAGTCAGAGCATCCCTATAGAATTATCAAAAGTTAGGGTTGGAAGTGGCCTGCAGGACCATCTTCCAGCCCCCTGCTCAACGCAGTACTCCAAGTCAGAGCATCCCTATAGAATGATTGAAAATAGGGTTGGAAGGGGCCTGCAAGACCATGTATTCCAACCCCGTGCTCAACGCAGGACTCCAAGTCAGAGCAGCCCTATAGAATCATTGGAAAGTAGGGTTGGGGGGGCCTGCAAGGCTATCTAGTCCAAGCCCCTGCTCCAGGCAGGACTCCAGGTCAGAGCATCCCTATAGAATCATCGAAAATAGGGTTGGAAGGCACCTGCAAGACCATGTATTCCAACCCCGTGCTCAACGCAGGACTCCAAGTCAGAGCATCCTTATCGAAACATCTGAAAGTAGGGCTGGAAGTGGCCTGCAAGGCCATCTAGTCCAACCCCCTGCTTCACGCAGGACTCCAAGTCAGAGTATCCCTATAGAATCATCTGAAAGTAGGGTTGGAAGTGGTCTGCAAGACTATGTAATCCAGCCCCCTGCTCAACGCAGGACTCCAAGTCAGAGCATCCTTATCGAATCATCTGAAAGTAGGGTTGGAAGTGTCCTGCAAGACCATCTAGTCAAGCCCCCTGCTCAACGCAGGACTCCAAGTCAGAGCATCCCTATAGAATTATCAAAAGTTAGGGTTGGAAGGGGCCTGCAGGACCATCTTCCAGCCCCCTGCTCAACGCAGGACTCCAAGTCAGAGCATCCCTATAGAATGATGGAAAATAGGGTTGGAAGGGTCCTCCAAGACCATCCAGGGCAGCCCCTGCTCAACGCAGGACTCCAAGTCAGAGTATCCCTCTAGAATCATCGAAAATAGAGTTGGAAGGCGCCTGCAAGACCATCTAGTCCAACCCCCTGCTCAATGCAGGACTCCAAGACAGAGCATCCCTATAGAATCATCAAAAGGTAGTGTTGGAAGGCGGCTGCAAGACCATCTAGTCCAGCCCCTTGCTCAACACAGGACTCCAAGTCAGAGCATCCCTATAGAATCATCGAAAATAGAGTTGGAAGGGACCTGCAAGACCATCTAGTCCAACCCCCTGCTCAACGCAGGACTCCAAGTCAGAGCATCCCTATAGAATCATCTGAAAGTAGGGTTGGAAGTGGCCTGCAAGACCATCTAATCCAGCCCCCTGCTCAACGTAGGACTCCAAGTCAGAGCATCCCTATAGAAAGATCGAAAATAGAGTTGGAAGGCGCCTGCAAGGCCATCTAGTCCAGCCCCCTGCTCAACGCAGGACTCCAAGTCAGAGCATCCCTATAGAATGATTGAAAATAGGGTTGGAAGGCGCCTGCAAGACCTTGTATTCCAACCCCGTCCTCAACGCAGGACTCCAAGTCAGAGCAGCCCTATAGAATCATTGGAAAGTAGGGTTGGAGGGGGCCTGCAAGGCCATCTAGTCCAGCCCCCTGCTCCAGGCAGGACTCCAGGTCAGAGCATCCCTATAGAATGATCGAAAATAGGGTTGGAAGTGGCCTGCAAGACCATCTAGTCCAGCCCCCTGCTCAACGCAGGACTCCAAGTCAGAGCATCCCTATAGAATTATCAAAAGTTAGGGTTGGAAGGCGCCTGCAGGACCATCTTCCAGCCCCCTGCTCAACGCAGGACTCCAAGTCAGAGCATCCCTATAGAATGATTGAAAATAGGGTTGGAAGGGTCCTGCAAGACCATCCAGTGCACCCCCTGCTCAACGCAGGACTCCAAGTCAGAGTATCCCTCTAGAATCATCGAAAATAGAGTTGGAAGGCGGCTGCAAGACCATCTAGTCCAGCCCCCTGCTCAACGCAGGACTCCAAGTCAGAGCATCCCTATAGAATGATCTAAAATAGGGGTGGAAGGGGCCTGCAAGACCATCTAGTCTAACCCCCTGCTCAATGCAGGACTCCGAGTCAGAGCTTCCCTATAGAATGATTGAAAATGGGGTTGGGAGGGGTCTGCAAGACAATCTAGTCCAGCCCCCTGCTCAATGAAGGACTCCAGGTCAGAGCATCCCTATAGAATGATGGAAAATAGGGTTGGAAGGCGCCTGCAAGACCATGTATTCCAATCCCCTGCGCAACGCAGGACTCCAAGTCAGAGCATCCCTATAGAAAGATCGAAAATAGAGTTGGAAGGCGCCTGCAAGGCCATCTAGTCCAGCCCCCTGCTCAACGCAGGACTCCAAGTCAGAGCATCCCTATAGAATGATCGAAAATAGGGTTGGAAGGCGCCTGAAGACCATGTATTCCAACCCCGTGCTCAACGCAGGACTCCAAGTCAGAGCATCCTTATCGAATCATCTGAAAGTAGGGTTGGAAGTGGCCTGCAAGACCATCTAGTCCAGCCCCCTGCTCAACGCAGGACTCCAAGTCAGAGCATCCCTATATAATTATCAAAAGTTAGGGTTGGAAGGCGCCTGCAGGACCATCTTCCAGCCCCCTGCTCAACGCAGGACTCCAAGTCAGAGCAGCCCTATAGAATCATTGTAAAGTAGGGTTGGAGGGGGCCTGCAAGGCCATCTAGTCCAGCCCCGTGCTCCAGGCAGGACTCCAGGTCAGAGCATCCCTATAGAATGATCGAAAATAGGGTTGGAAGTGGCCTGCAAGACCATCTAGTCCAGCTCCCTGCTCAACGCAGGACTCCAAGTCAGAGCATCCCTATAGAATTATCAAAAGTTAGGGTTGGAAGGCGCCTGCAGTCCCATCTTCCAGCCCCCTGCTCAACGCAGGACTCCAAGTCAGAGCATCCCTATAGAATGATTGAAAATAGGGTTGGAAGGGTCCTGCAAGACCATCCAGTGCACCCCCTGCTCAACGCAGGACTCCAAGTCAGAGTATCCCTCTAGAATCATCGAAAATAGAGTTGGAAGGCGGCTGCAAGACCATCTATTCCAGCCCCCTGCTCAACGCAGGACTCCAAGTCAGAGCATCCCTATAGAATGATCTAAAATAGGGGTGGAAGGGGCCTGCAAGACCATCTAGTCTAACCCCCTGCTCAATGCAGGACTCTGAGTCAGAGCATCCCTATAGAATGATTGAAAATAGGGTTGGGAGGGGTCTGCAAGACAATCTAGTCCAGCCCCCTGCTCAATGAAGGACTCCAGGTCAGAGCATCCCTATAGAATGATGGAAAATAGGGTTGGAAGGTGCCTGCAAGACCATGTATTCCAACCACCTGCGCAACGCA
The DNA here is from genome assembly GCF_057233095.1 of Heloderma suspectum. Lineage (NCBI taxonomy): Eukaryota > Metazoa > Chordata > Lepidosauria > Squamata > Helodermatidae > Heloderma > Heloderma suspectum. The sequence continues at coordinate 51,885,561 of NC_139475.1, forward strand.
GGACTCCAAGTCAGAGCATCCCTATAGAATTATCAAAAGTTAGGGTTGGAAGTGGCCTGCAGGACCATCTTCCAGCCCCCTGCTCAACGCAGTACTCCAAGTCAGAGCATCCCTATAGAATGATTGAAAATAGGGTTGGAAGGGGCCTGCAAGACCATGTATTCCAACCCCGTGCTCAACGCAGGACTCCAAGTCAGAGCAGCCCTATAGAATCATTGGAAAGTAGGGTTGGGGGGGCCTGCAAGGCTATCTAGTCCAAGCCCCTGCTCCAGGCAGGACTCCAGGTCAGAGCATCCCTATAGAATCATCGAAAATAGGGTTGGAAGGCACCTGCAAGACCATGTATTCCAACCCCGTGCTCAACGCAGGACTCCAAGTCAGAGCATCCTTATCGAATCATCTGAAAGTAGGGTTGGAAGTGGCCTGCAAGACTATCTAATACAGCCCCTTGCTCAACGCAGGACTCCAAGTCAGAGCATCCCTATAGAATAATCAAAAAGTAGGGTTGGAAGGGGCCTGCAAGACCATCTAGTCCAACCCCCTGCTCAACGCAGGACTCCAAGTCAGAGTATCCCTAAGGAATCATCTGAAAGTAGGGTTGGAAGTGGCCTGCAAGACTATCTAATCCAGCCCCCTCCTCAACGTAGGACTCCAAGTCAGAGCATCCCTATAGAATCATCGAAAATAGAGTTGGAAGGAACCTGCAAGACCATCTAGTCCAACCCCTTGCTCAACGCAGGACTCCAAATCAGAGCATCCCTATAGAATGATCGAAAATAGGGTTGGAAGGCGCCTGCAAGACCATGTATTCCAACCCCGTGCTCAACGCAGGACTCCAAGTCAGAGCATCCTTATCGAATCATCTGAAAGTAGGGTTGGAAGTGGCCTGCAAGACCATCTAGTCCAGCCCCCTGCTCAACGCAGCACTCCAAGTCAGAGCATCCCTATAGAATTATCAAAAGTTAGGGTTGGAAGGCGCCTGCAGGACCATCTTCCAGCCCCCTGCTCAACGCAGGACTCCAAGTCAGAGCATACCTATAGAATGATTGAAAATAGGGTTGGAAGGGTCCTCCAAGACCATCCAGGGCACCCCCTGCTCAATGCAGGACTCCAAGTCAGAGCATCCCTATAGAATGATTGAAAATAGGGTTGGAAGGGTCCTCCAAGACCATCCACGGCACCCCCTGCTCAATGCAGGACTCCAAGTCAGAGTATCCCTCTAGAATCATCGAAAATAGAGTTGGAAGGGGCCTGCAAGACCATCTAGTCCAGCCCCCTGCTCAATGCAGGACTCCAAGACAGAGCATCCCTATAGAATCATCAAAAGGTAGGGTTGGAAGGGACCTGCAAGACCATCTAGTCCAACCCCCTGCTCAATGCAGGACTCCAAGTCAGAGCATCCCTATAGAATCATCTGAAAGTAGGTTTGGAAGTGGCCTGCAAGACTATCTAATCCAGCCCCCTGCTCAACGTAGGACTCCAAGTCAGAGCATCCCTATAGAAAGATCGAAAATAGAGTTGGAAGGCGCCTGCAAGGCCATCTAGTCCAGCCCCCTGCTCAACGCAGGACTCCAAGTCAGAGCATCCCTATAGAATGATGGAAAATAGGGTTGGAAGGCGCCTGAAGACCATGTATTCCAACCCCGTGCTCAACGCAGGACTCCAAGTCAGAGCATCCTTATCGAATCATCTGAAAGTAGGGTTGGAAGTGGCCTGCAAGACCATCTAGTCCAGCCCCCTGCTCAACGCAGGATTCCAAGTCAGAGCATCCCTATATAATTATCAAAAGTTAGGGTTGGAAGGCGCCTGCAGGACCATCTTCCAGCCCCCTGCTCAACGCAGGACTCCAAGTCAGAGCAGCCCTATAGAATCATTGTAAAGTAGGGTTGGAGGGGGCCTGCAAGGCCATCTAGTCCAGCCCCCTGCTCCAGGCAGGACTCCAGGTCAGAGCATCCCTATAGAATGATCGAAAATAGGGTTGGAAGTGGCCTGCAAGACCATCTAGTCCAGCCCCCTGCTCAACGCAGGACTCCAAGTCAGAGCTTCCCTATAGAATTATCAAAAGTTAGGGTTGGAAGGCGCCTGCAGTCCCATCTTCCAGCCCCCTGCTCAACGCAGGACTCCAAGTCAGAGCATCCCTATGGAATGATTGAAAATAGGGTTGGAAGGGTCCTGCAAGACCATCCAGTGCACCCCCTGCTCAACGCAGGACTCCAAGTCAGAGTATCCCTCTAGAATCATCGAAAATAGAGTTGGAAGGCGGCTGCAAGACCATCTAGTCCAGCCCCCTGCTCAACGCAGGACTCCAAGTCAGAGCATCCCTATAGAATGATCTAAAATAGGGGTGGAAGGGGTCTGCAAGACCATCTAGTCTAACCCCCTGCTCAATGCAGGACTCCGAGTCAGAGCATCCCTATAGAATGATTGAAAATAGGGTTGGGAGGGGTCTGCAAGACAATCTAGTCCAGCCCCCTGCTCAATGAAGGACTCCAGGTCAGAGCATCCCTATAGAATGATGGAAAATAGGGTTGGAAGGCGCCTGCAAGACCATGTATTCCAACCACCTGCGCAACGCAGGACTCCAAGTCAGAGCATCCCTATAGAATTATCAAAAGTTAGGGTTGGAAGTGGCCTGCAGGACCATCTTCCAGCCCCCTGCTCAACGCAGGACTCCAAGTCAGAGCATCCCTATAGAATGATGGAAAATAGGGTTGGAAGGCGCCTGCAAGACCATGTATTCCAACCCCGTGCTCAACGCAGGACTCCAAGTCAGAGCAGCCCTATAGAATCATTGGAAAGTAGGGTTGGGGGGGCCTGCAAGGCTATCTAGTCCAAGCCCCTGCTCCAGGCAGGACTCCAGGTCAGAGCATCCCTATAGAATCATCGAAAATAGGGTTGGAAGGCACCTGCAAGACCATGTATTCCAACCCCGTGCTCAACGCAGGACTCCAAGTCAGAGCATCCTTATCGAATCATCTGAAAGTAGGGTTGGAAGTGGCCTGCAAGACTATCTAATCCAGCCCCCTGCTCAACGCAGGACTCCAAGTCAGAGCATCCCTATAGAATAATCAAAAAGTAGGGTTGGAAGGGGCATGCAAGACCATCTAGTCCAACCCCCTGCTCAACGCAGGACTCCAAGTCAGAGTTTCCCTATAGAATGATCGAAAATAGGGTTGGAAGGGGCCTGCAAGACTATCTAATCCAGCCCCCTCCTCAACGTAGGACTCCAAGTCAGAGCATCCCTATAGAATCATCGAAAATAGAGTTGGAAGGAACCTGCAAGACCATCTAGTCCAACCCCTTGCTCAACGCAGGACTCCAAATCAGAGCATCCCTATAGAATGATCGAAAATAGGCTTGGAAGGCGCCTGCAAGACCATGTATTCCAACCCCGTGCTCAACGCAGGACTCCAAGTCAGAGCATCCTTATCGAATCATCTGAAAGTAGGGTTGGAAGTGGCCTGCAAGACCATCTAGTCCAGCCCCCTGCTCAACGCAGGACTCCAAGTCAGAGCATCCCTATAGAATTATCAAAAGTTAGGGTTGGAAGGCGCCTGCAGGACCATCTTCCAGCCCCCTGCTCAACGCAGGACTCCAAGTCAGAGCATACCTATAGAATGATTGAAAATAGGGTTGGAAGGGTCCTCCAAGACCATCCAGGGCACCCCCTGCTCAACGCAGGACTCCAAGTCAGAGCATCCCTATAGAATGATTGAAAATAGGGTTGGAAGGGTCCTCCAAGACCAACCAGGGCACCCCCTGCTCAACGCAGGACTCCAAGTCAGAGTATCCCTCTAGAATCATCGAAAATAGAGTTGGAAGGGGCCTGCAAGACCATCTAGTCCAGCCCCCTGCTCAATGCAGGACTCCAAGACAGAGCATCCCTATAGAATCATCAAAAGGTAGGGTTGGAAGGGACCTGCAAGACCATCTAGTCCAACCCCCTGCTCAACGCAGGACTCCAAGTCAGAGCATCCCTATAGAATCATCTGAAAGTAGGGTTGGAAGTGGCCTGCAAGACTATCTAATCCAGCCCCCTGCTCAACGTAGGACTCCAAGTCAGAGCATCCCTATAGAAAGATCGAAAATAGAGTTGGAAGGCGCCTGCAAGGCCATCTAGTCCAGCCCCCTGCTCAACGCAGGACTCCAAGTCAGAGCATCCCTATAGAATGATCGAAAATAGGGTTGGAAGGCGCCTGAAGACCATGTATTCCAACCCCGTGCTCAACGCAGGACTCCAAGTCAGAGCATCCTTATCGAATCATCTGAAAGTAGGGTTGGAAGTGGCCTGCAAGACCATCTAGTCCAGCCCCCTGCTCAACGCAGGACTCCAAGTCAGAGCATCCCTATATAATTATCAAAAGTTAGGGTTGGAAGGCGCCTGCAGGACCATCTTCCAGCCCCCTGCTCAACGCAGGACTCCAAGTCAGAGCAGCCCTATAGAATCATTGTAAAGTAGGGTAGGAGGGGGCCTGCAAGGCCATCTAGTCCAGCCCCGTGCTCCAGGCAGGACTCCAGGTCAGAGCATCCCTATAGAATGATCGAAAATAGGGTTGGAAGTGGCCTGCAAGACCATCTAGTCCAGCTCCCTGCTCAACGCAGGACTCCAAGTCAGAGCATCCCTATAGAATTATCAAAAGTTAGGGTTGGAAGGCGCCTGCAGTCCCATCTTCCAGCCCCCTGCTCAACGCAGGACTGCAAGTCAGAGCATCCCTATAGAATGATTGAAAATAGGGTTGGAAGGGTCCTGCAAGACCATCCAGTGCACCCCCTGCTCAACGCAGGACTCCAAGTCAGAGTATCCCTCTAGAATCATCGAAAATAGAGTTGGAAGGCGGCTGCAAGACCATCTAGTCCAGCCCCCTGCTCAACGCAGGACTCCAAGTCAGAGCATCCCTATAGAATGATCTAGAATAGGGGTGGAAGGGGCCTGCAAGACCATCTAGTCTAACCCCCTGCTCAATGCAGGACTCTGAGTCAGAGCATCCCTATAGAATGATTGAAAATAGGGTTGGGAGGGGTCTGCAAGACAATCTAGTCCAGCCCCCTGCTCAATGAAGGACTCCAGGTCAGAGCATCCCTATAGAATGATGGAAAATAGGGTTGGAAGGTGCCTGCAAGACCATGTATTCCAACCCCCTGCGCAACGCAGGACTCCAAGTCAGAGCATCCCTATAGAATTATCAAAAGTTAGGGTTGGAAGTGGCCTGCAGGACCATCTTCCAGCCCCCTGCTCAACGCAGTACTCCAAGTCAGAGCATCCCTATAGAATGATTGAAAATAGGGTTGGAAGGGGCCTGCAAGACCATGTATTCCAACCCCGTGCTCAACGCAGGACTCCAAGTCAGAGCAGCCCTATAGAATCATTGGAAAGTAGGGTTGGGGGGGCCTGCAAGGCTATCTAGTCCAAGCCCCTGCTCCAGGCAGGACTCCAGGTCAGAGCATCCCTATAGAATCATCGAAAATAGGGTTGGAAGGCACCTGCAAGACCATGTATTCCAACCCCGTGCTCAACGCAGGACTCCAAGTCAGAGCATCCTTATCGAATCATCTGAAAGTAGGGTTGGAAGTGGCCTGCAAGACTATGTAATACAGCCCCTTGCTCAACGCAGGACTCCAAGTCAGAGCATCCCTATAGAATAATCAAAAAGTAGGGTTGGAAGGGGCATGCAAGACCATCTAGTCCAACCCCCTGCTCAACGCAGGACTCCAAGTCAGAGTTTCCCTATAGAATGATCGAAAATAGGGTTGGAAGGGGCCTGCAAGACCATCTAGTCCAACCCCCTGCTCAACGCAGGACTCCAAGTCAGAGTATCCCTAAGGAATCATCTGAAAGTAGGGTTGGAAGTGGCCTGCAAGACTATCTAATCCAGCCCCCTCCTCAACGTAGGACTCCAAGTCAGAGCATCCCTATAGAATCATCGAAAATAGAGTTGGAAGGAACCTGCAAGACCATCTAGTCCAACCCCTTGCTCAACGCAGGACTCCAAATCAGAGCATCCCTATAGAATGATCGAAAATAGGGTTGGAAGGCGCCTGCAAGACCATGTATTCCAACCCCGTGCTCAACGCAGGACTCCAAGTCAGAGCAGCCCTATAGAATCATTGGAAAGTAGGGTTGGGGGGAGCCTGCAAGGCCATCTAGTCCAAGCCCCTGCTCCAGGCAGGACTCCAGGTCAGAGCATCCCTATAGAATGATCGAAAAAAGGTTGGAAGGCGCCTGCAAGACCATGTATTCCAACCCCGTGCTCAACGCAGGACTCCAAGTCAGAGCATCCTTATCGAAACATCTGAAAGTAGGGCTGGAAGTGGCCTGCAAGGCCATCTAGTCCAACCCCCTGCTTCACGCAGGACTCCAAGTCAGAGTATCCCTATAGAATCATCTGAAAGTAGGGTTGGAAGTGGTCTGCAAGACTATGTAATCCAGCCCCCTGCTCAACGCAGGACTCCAAGTCAGAGCATCCTTATCGAATCATCTGAAAGTAGGGTTGGAAGTGTCCTGCAAGACCATCTAGTCAAGCCCCCTGCTCAACGCAGGACTCCAAGTCAGAGCATCCCTATAGAATTATCAAAAGTTAGGGTTGGAAGGGGCCTGCAGGACCATCTTCCAGCCCCCTGCTCAACGCAGGACTCCAAGTCAGAGCATCCCTATAGAATGATGGAAAATAGGGTTGGAAGGGTCCTCCAAGACCATCCAGGGCAGCCCCTGCTCAACGCAGGACTCCAAGTCAGAGTATCCCTCTAGAATCATCGAAAATAGAGTTGGAAGGCGCCTGCAAGACCATCTAGTCCAACCCCCTGCTCAATGCAGGACTCCAAGACAGAGCATCCCTATAGAATCATCAAAAGGTAGTGTTGGAAGGCGGCTGCAAGACCATCTAGTCCAGCCCCTTGCTCAACACAGGACTCCAAGTCAGAGCATCCCTATAGAATCATCGAAAATAGAGTTGGAAGGGACCTGCAAGACCATCTAGTCCAACCCCCTGCTCAACGCAGGACTCCAAGTCAGAGCATCCCTATAGAATCATCTGAAAGTAGGGTTGGAAGTGGCCTGCAAGACCATCTAGTCCAGCCCCCTGCTCAACGCAGGACTCCAAGTCAGAGTTTCCCTATAGAATGATCGAAAATAGGGTTGGAAGGGGCCTGCAAGACCATCTAGTCCAACCCCCTGCTCAACGCAGGACTCCAAGTCAGAGTATCCCTAAGGAATCATCTGAAAGTAGGGTTGGAAGTGGCCTGCAAGACCATCTAGTCCAGCCCCCTGCTCAACGCAGGACTCCAAGTCAGAGCATCCCTATAGAATTATCAAAAGTTAGGGTTGGAAGGCGCCTGCAGGACCATCTTCCAGCCCCCTGCTCAACGCAGGACTCCAAGTCAGAGCATCCCTATACAATGAACGAAAATAGGGTTGGAAGGGTCCTCCAAGACCATCCAGGGCACCCCCTGCTCAACGCAGGACTCCAAGTCAGAGTATCCCTCTAGAATCATCGAAAATAGAGTAGGAAGGGGCCTGCAAGACCATCTAGTCTAGCCCCCTGCTCAATGCAGGACTCCAAGACAGAGCATCCCTATAGAATCATCAAAAGGTAGGGTTGGAAGGTGGCTGCAAGACCATCTAGTCCAGCCCCCTGCTCAACGCAGGACTCCAAGTCAGAGCATCCCTATAGAATCATCAAAAATAGAGTTGAAAGGGACCTGCAAGACCATCTAGTCCTACCCCTTGCTCAACGCAGGACTCCAAGCCAGAGCATCCCTATAGAATGATCTAAAATAGGGGTGGAAGGGGCCTGCAAGACCATCTAGTCTAACCCCCTGCTCAATGCCGGACTCTAAGAGCATCCGTATAGAATCATCTGAAAGTACGGTTGGAAGGGCCTGCAAGACCATCTAGTCCAACCCCTTGCTCAACACAGGACTCCGAGTCAGAGCATCCCTATACAATGAACGAAAATAGGGTTGGAAGGGGCCGGCAAGAGATCTAGTCCAGCCCCCTGCTCAACGCAGGACTCCAAGTCTTAGTTTCCCTATAGAATGATCGAAAATAGGGTTGGAAGGCGCCTGCAAGACCATGTATTCCAACCCCGTGCTCAACGCAGGACTCCAAGTCAGAGCATCCTTATCGAATCATCTGAAAGTAGGGTTGGAAGTGGCCTGCAAGACCATCTAGTCCAGCCCCCTGCTCAACGCAGGACTCCAAGTCAGAGCATCCCTATAGAATTATCAAAAGTTAGGGTTGGAAGGCGCCTGCAGGACCATCTTCCAGCCCCCTGCTCAAAGCAGGACTCCAAGTCAGAGCATCCCTATAGAATCATGGAAAATAGGGTTGGAAGGCGCCTGCAAGACCATGTATTCCAACCCCCTGCTCAACGCAGGACTCCAAGTCAGAGCATCCCTATAGAATTATCAAAAGTTAGGGTTGGAAGTGGCCTGCAGGACCATCTTCCAGCCCCCTGCTCAACGCAGGACTCCAAGTCAGAGCATCCTTATCGAATCATCTGAAAGTAGGGTTGGAAGTGTCCTGCAAGACCATCTAGTCAAGCCCCCTGCTCAACGCAGGACTCCAAGTCAGAGCATCCCTATAGAATTATCAAAAGTTAGGGTTGGAAGGGGCCTGCAGGACCATCTTCCAGCCCCCTGCTCAACGCAGGACTCCAAGTCAGAGCATCCCTATAGAATGATGGAAAATAGGGTTGGAAGGGTCCTCCAAGACCATCCAGGGCACCCCCTGCTCAACGCAGGACTCCAAGTCAGAGTATCCCTCTAGAATCATCGAAAATAGAGTTGGAAGGCGCCTGCAAGACCATCTAGTCCAACCCCCTGCTCAATGCAGGACTCCAAGACAGAGCATCCCTATAGAATCATCAAAAGGTAGTGTTGGAAGGCGGCTGCAAGACCATCTAGTCCAGCCCCTTGCTCAACACAGGACTCCAAGTCAGAGCATCCCTATAGAATCATCGAAAATAGAGTTGGAAGGGACCTGCAAGACCATCTAGTCCAACCCCCTGCTCAACGCAGGACTCCAAGTCAGAGCATCCCTATAGAATCATCTGAAAGTAGGGTTGGAAGTGGCCTGCAAGACCATCTAATCCATCCCCCTGCTCAACGTAGGACTCCAAGTCAGAGCATCCCTATAGAAAGATCGAAAATAGAGTTGGAAGGCGCCTGCAAGGCCATCTACTCCAGCCCCCTGCTCAACGCAGGACTCCAAGTCAGAGCATCCCTATAGAATGATTGAAAATAGGGTTGGAAGGCGCCTGCAAGACCTTGTATTCCAACCCCGTCCTCAACGCAGGACTCCAAGTCAGAGCAGCCCTATAGAATCATTGGAAAGTAGGGTTGGAGGGGGCCTGCAAGGCCATCTAGTCCAGCCCCCTGCTCCAGGCAGGACTCCAGGTCAGAGCATCCCTATAGAATGATCGAAAATAGGGTTGGAAGTGGCCTGCAAGACCATCTAGTCCAGCCCCCTGCTCAACGCAGGACTCCAAGTCAGAGCATCCCTATAGAATTATCAAAAGTTAGGGTTGGAAGGCGCCTGCAGGACCATCTTCCAGCCCCCTGCTCAACGCAGGACTCCAAGTCAGAGCATCCCTATAGAATGATTGAAAATAGGGTTGGAAGGGTCCTGCAAGACCATCCAGTGCACCCCCTGCTCAACGCAGGACTCCAAGTCAGAGTATCCCTCTAGAATCATCGAAAATAGAGTTGGAAGGCGGCTGCAAGACCATCTAGTCCAGCCCCCTGCTCAACGCAGGACTCCAAGTCAGAGCATCCCTATAGAATGATCTAAAATAGGGGTGGAAGGGGCCTGCAAGACCATCTAGTCTAACCCCCTGCTCAATGCAGGACTCCGAGTCAGAGCATCCCTATAGAATGATTGAAAATGGGGTTGGGAGGGGTCTGCAAGACAATCTAGTCCAGCCCCCTGCTCAATGAAGGACTCCAGGTCAGAGCATCCCTATAGAATGATGGAAAATAGGGTTGGAAGGCGCCTGCAAGACCATGTATTCCAACCCCCTGCGCAACGCAGGACTCCAAGTCAGAGCATCCCTATAGAAAGATCGAAAATAGAGTTGGAAGGCGCCTGCAAGGCCATCTAGTCCAGCCCCCTGCTCAACGCAGGACTCCAAGTCAGAGCATCCCTATAGAATGATCGAAAATAGGGTTGGACGGCGCCTGAAGACCATGTATTCCAACCCCTTGCTCAACGCAGGACTCCAAGTCAGAGCATCCTTATCGAATCATCTGAAAGTAGGGTTGGAAGTGGCCTGCAAGACCATCTAGTCCAGCCCCCTGCTCAACGCAGGACTCCAAGTCAGAGCATCCCTATATAATTATCAAAAGTTAGGGTTGGAAGGCGCCTGCAGGACCATCTTCCAGCCCCCTGCTCAACGCAGGACTCCAAGTCAGAGCAGCCCTATAGAATCATTGTAAAGTAGGGTTGGAGGGGGCCTGCAAGGCCATCTAGTCCAGCCCCGTGCTCCAGGCAGGACTCCAGGTCAGAGCATCCCTATAGAATGATCGAAAATAGGGTTGGAAGTGGCCTGCAAGACCATCTAGTCCAGCTCCCTGCTCAACGCAGGACTCCAAGTCAGAGCATCCCTATAGAATTATCAAAAGTTAGGGTTGGAAGGCGCCTGCAGTCCCATCTTCCAGCCCCCTGCTCAACGCAGGACTCCAAGTCAGAGCATCCCTATAGAATGATTGAAAATAGGGTTGGAAGGGTCCTGCAAGACCATCCAGTGCACCCCCTGCTCAACGCAGGACTCCAAGTCAGAGTATCCCTCTAGAATCATCGAAAATAGAGTTGGAAGGCGGCTGCAAGACCATCTAGTCCAGCCCCCTGCTCAACGCAGGACTCCAAGTCAGAGCATCCCTATAGAATGATCTAAAATATGGGTGGAAGGGGCCTGCAAGACCATCTAGTCTAACCCCCTGCTCAATGCAGGACTCTGAGTCAGAGCATCCCTATAGAATGATTGAAAATAGGGTTGGGAGGGGTCTGCAAGACAATCTAGTCCAGCCCCCTGCTCAATGAAGGACTCCAGGTCAGAGCATCCCTATAGAATGATGGAAAATAGGGTTGGAAGGTGCCTGCAAGACCATGTATTCCAACCCCCTGCGCAACGCAGGACTCCAAGTCAGAGCATCCCTATAGAATTATCAAAAGTTAGGGTTGGAAGTGGCCTGCAGGACCATCTTCCAGCCCCCTGCTCAACGCAGTACTCCAAGTCAGAGCATCCCTATAGAATGATTGAAAATAGGGTTGGAAGGGGCCTGCAAGACCATGTATTCCAACCCCGTGCTCAACGCAGGACTCCAAGTCAGAGCAGCCCTATAGAATCATTGGAAAGTAGGGTTGGGGGGGCCTGCAAGGCTATCTAGTCCAAGCCCCTGCTCCAGGCAGGACTCCAGGTCAGAGCATCCCTATAGAATCATCGAAAATAGGGTTGGAAGGCACCTGCAAGACCATGTATTCCAACCCCGTGCTCAACGCAGGACTCCAAGTCAGAGCATCCTTATCGAATCATCTGAAAGTAGGGTTGGAAGTGGCCTGCAAGACTATCTAATACAGCCCCTTGCTCAACGCAGGACTCCAAGTCAGAGCATCCCTATAGAATAATCAAAAAGTAGGGTTGGAAGGGGCATGCAAGACCATCTAGTCCAACCCCCTGCTCAACGCAGGACTCCAAGTCAGAGTTTCCCTATAGAATGATCGAAAATAGGGTTGGAAGGGGCCTGCAAGACCATCTAGTCCAACCCCCTGCTCAACGCAGGACTCCAAGTCAGAGTATCCCTAAGGAATCATCTGAAAGTAGGGTTGGAAGTGGCCTGCAAGACTATCTAATCCAGCCCCCTCCTCAACGTAGGACTCCAAGTCAGAGCATCCCTATAGAATCATCGAAAATAGAGTTGGAAGGAACCTGCAAGACCATCTAGTCCAACCCCTTGCTCAACGCAGGACTCCAAATCAGAGCATCCCTATAGAATGATCGAAAATAGGGTTGGAAGGCGCCTGCAAGACCATGTATTCCAACCCCGTGCTCAACGCAGGACTCCAAGTCAGAGCAGCCCTATAGAATCATTGGAAAGTAGGGTTGGGGGGAGCCTGCAAGGCCATCTAGTCCAAGCCCCTGCTCCAGGCAGGACTCCAGGTCAGAGCATCCCTATAGAATGATCGAAAAAAGGTTGGAAGGCGCCTGCAAGACCATGTATTCCAACCCCGTGCTCAACGCAGGACTCCAAGTCAGAGCATCCTTATCGAAACATCTGAAAGTAGGGCTGGAAGTGGCCTGCAAGGCCATCTAGTCCAACCCCCTGCTTCACGCAGGACTCCAAGTCAGAGTATCCCTATAGAATCATCTGAAAGTAGGGTTGGAAGTGGTCTGCAAGACTATGTAATCCAGCCCCCTGCTCAACGCAGGACTCCAAGTCAGAGCATCCTTATCGAATCATCTGAAAGTAGGGTTGGAAGTGTCCTGCAAGACCATCTAGTCAAGCCCCCTGCTCAACGCAGGACTCCAAGTCAGAGCATCCCTATAGAATTATCAAAAGTTAGGGTTGGAAGGGGCCTGCAGGACCATCTTCCAGCCCCCTGCTCAACGCAGGACTCCAAGTCAGAGCATCCCTATAGAATGATGGAAAATAGGGTTGGAAGGGTCCTCCAAGACCATCCAGGGCAGCCCCTGCTCAACGCAGGACTCCAAGTCAGAGTATCCCTCTAGAATCATCGAAAATAGAGTTGGAAGGCGCCTGCAAGACCATCTAGTCCAACCCCCTGCTCAATGCAGGACTCCAAGACAGAGCATCCCTATAGAATCATCAAAAGGTAGTGTTGGAAGGCGGCTGCAAGACCATCTAGTCCAGCCCCTTGCTCAACACAGGACTCCAAGTCAGAGCATCCCTATAGAATAATCGAAAATAGAGTTGGAAGGGACCTGCAAGACCATCTAGTCCAACCCCCTGCTCAACGCAGGACTCCAAGTCAGAGCATCCCTATAGAATCATCTGAAAGTAGGGTTGGAAGTGGCCTGCAAGACCATCTAATCCAGCCCCCTGCTCAACGTAGGACTCCAAGTCAGAGCATCCCTATAGAAAGATCGAAAATAGAGTTGGAAGGCGCCTGCAAGGCCATCTAGTCCAGCCCCCTGCTCAACGCAGGACTCCAAGTCAGAGCATCCCTATAGAATGATTGAAAATAGGGTTGGAAGGCGCCTGCAAGACCTTGTATTCCAACCCCGTCCTCAACGCAGGACTCCAAGTCAGAGCAGCCCTATAGAATCATTGGAAAGTAGGGTTGGAGGGGGCCTGCAAGGCCATCTAGTCCAGCCCCCTGCTCCAGGCAGGACTCCAGGTCAGAGCATCCCTATAGAATGATCGAAAATAGGGTTGGAAGTGGCCTGCAAGACCATCTAGTCCAGCCCCCTGCTCAACGCAGGACTCCAAGTCAGAGCATCCCTATAGAATTATCAAAAGTTAGGGTTGGAAGGCGCCTGCAGGACCATCTTCCAGCCCCCTGCTCAACGCAGGACTCCAAGTCAGAGCATCCCTATAGAATGATTGAAAATAGGGTTGGAAGGGTCCTGCAAGACCATCCAGTGCACCCCCTGCTCAACGCAGGACTCCAAGTCAGAGTATCCCTCTAGAATCATCGAAAATAGAGTTGGAAGGCGGCTGCAAGACCATCTAGTCCAGCCCCCTGCTCAACGCAGGACTCCAAGTCAGAGCATCCCTATAGAATGATCTAAAATAGGGGTGGAAGGGGCCTGCAAGACCATCTAGTCTAACCCCCTGCTCAATGCAGGACTCCGAGTCAGAGCTTCCCTATAGAATGATTGAAAATGGGGTTGGGAGGGGTCTGCAAGACAATCTAGTCCAGCCCCCTGCTCAATGAAGGACTCCAGGTCAGAGCATCCCTATAGAATGATGGAAAATAGGGTTGGAAGGCGCCTGCAAGACCATGTATTCCAATCCCCTGCGCAACGCAGGACTCCAAGTCAGAGCATCCCTATAGAAAGATCGAAAATAGAGTTGGAAGGCGCCTGCAAGGCCATCTAGTCCAGCCCCCTGCTCAACGCAGGACTCCAAGTCAGAGCATCCCTATAGAATGATCGAAAATAGGGTTGGAAGGCGCCTGAAGACCATGTATTCCAACCCCGTGCTCAACGCAGGACTCCAAGTCAGAGCATCCTTATCGAATCATCTGAAAGTAGGGTTGGAAGTGGCCTGCAAGACCATCTAGTCCAGCCCCCTGCTCAACGCAGGACTCCAAGTCAGAGCATCCCTATATAATTATCAAAAGTTAGGGTTGGAAGGCGCCTGCAGGACCATCTTCCAGCCCCCTGCTCAACGCAGGACTCCAAGTCAGAGCAGCCCTATAGAATCATTGTAAAGTAGGGTTGGAGGGGGCCTGCAAGGCCATCTAGTCCAGCCCCGTGCTCCAGGCAGGACTCCAGGTCAGAGCATCCCTATAGAATGATCGAAAATAGGGTTGGAAGTGGCCTGCAAGACCATCTAGTCCAGCTCCCTGCTCAACGCAGGACTCCAAGTCAGAGCATCCCTATAGAATTATCAAAAGTTAGGGTTGGAAGGCGCCTGCAGTCCCATCTTCCAGCCCCCTGCTCAACGCAGGACTCCAAGTCAGAGCATCCCTATAGAATGATTGAAAATAGGGTTGGAAGGGTCCTGCAAGACCATCCAGTGCACCCCCTGCTCAACGCAGGACTCCAAGTCAGAGTATCCCTCTAGAATCATCGAAAATAGAGTTGGAAGGCGGCTGCAAGACCATCTATTCCAGCCCCCTGCTCAACGCAGGACTCCAAGTCAGAGCATCCCTATAGAATGATCTAAAATAGGGGTGGAAGGGGCCTGCAAGACCATCTAGTCTAACCCCCTGCTCAATGCAGGACTCTGAGTCAGAGCATCCCTATAGAATGATTGAAAATAGGGTTGGGAGGGGTCTGCAAGACAATCTAGTCCAGCCCCCTGCTCAATGAAGGACTCCAGGTCAGAGCATCCCTATAGAATGATGGAAAATAGGGTTGGAAGGTGCCTGCAAGACCATGTATTCCAACCACCTGCGCAACGCAGGACTCCAAGTCAGAGCATCCCTATAGAATTATCAAAAGTTAGGGTTGGAAGTGGCCTGCAGGACCATCTTCCAGCCCCCTGCTCAACGCAGTACTCCAAGTCAGAGCATCCCTATAGAATGATTGAAAATAGGGTTGGAAGGGGCCTGCAAGACCATGTATTCCAACCCCGTGCTCAACGCAGGACTCCAAGTCAGAGCAGCCCTATAGAATCATTGGAAAGTAGGGTTGGGGGGGCCTGCAAGGCTATCTAGTCCAAGCCCCTGCTCCAGGCAGGACTCCAGGTCAGAGCATCCCTATAGAATCATCGAAAATAGGGTTGGAAGGCACCTGCAAGACCATGTATTCCAACCCCGTGCTCAACGCAGGACTCCAAGTCAGAGCATCCTTATCGAATCATCTGAAAGTAGGGTTGGAAGTGGCCTGCAAGACTATCTAATACAGCCCCTTGCTCAACGCAGGACTCCAAGTCAGAGCATCCCTATAGAATAATCAAAAAGTAGGGTTGGAAGGGGCCTGCAAGACCATCTAGTCCAACCCCCTGCTCAACGCAGGACTCCAAGTCAGAGTATCCCTAAGGAATCATCTGAAAGTAGGGTTGGAAGTGGCCTGCAAGACTATCTAATCCAGCCCCCTCCTCAACGTAGGACTCCAAGTCAGAGCATCCCTATAGAATCATCGAAAATAGAGTTGGAAGGAACCTGCAAGACCATCTAGTCCAACCCCTTGCTCAACGCAGGACTCCAAATCAGAGCATTCCTATAGAATGATCGAAAATAGGGTTGGAAGGCGCCTGCAAGACCATGTATTCCAACCCCGTGCTCAACGCAGGACTCCAAGTCAGAGCATCCTTATCGAATCATCTGAAAGTAGGGTTGGAAGTGGCCTGCAAGACCATCTAGTCCAGCCCCCTGCTCAACGCAGGACTCCAAGTCAGAGCATCCCTATAGAATTATCAAAAGTTAGGGTTGGAAGGCGCCTGCAGGACCATCTTCCAGCCCCCTGCTCAACGCAGGACTCCAAGTCAGAGCATACCTATAGAATGATTGAAAATAGGGTTGGAAGGGTCCTCCAAGACCATCCAGGGCACCCCCTGCTCAATGCAGGACTCCAAGTCAGAGCATCCCTATAGAATGATTGAAAATAGGGTTGGAAGGGTCCTCCAAGACCATCCACGGCACCCCCTGCTCAATGCAGGACTCCAAGTCAGAGTATCCCTCTAGAATCATTGAAAATAGAGTTGGAAGGGGCCTGCAAGACCATCTAGTCCAGCCCCCTGCTCAATGCAGGACTCCAAGACAGAGCATCCCTATAGAATCATCAAAAGGTAGGGTTGGAAGGGACCTGCAAGACCATCTAGTCCAACCCCCTGCTCAACGCAGGACTCCAAGTCAGAGCATCCCTATAGAATCATCTGAAAGTAGGTTTGGAAGTGGCCTGCAAGACTATCTAATCCAGCCCCCTGCTCAATGAAGGACTCCAAGTCAGAGCATCCCTATAGAAAGATCGAAAATAGAGTTGGAAGGCGCCTGCAAGGCCATCTAGTCCAGCCCCCTGCTCAACGCAGGACTCCAAGTCAGAGCATCCCTATAGAATGATCGAAAATAGGGTTGGAAGGCGCCTGAAGACCATGTATTCCAACCCCGTGCTCAACGCAGGACTCCAAGTCAGAGCATCCTTATCGAATCATCTGAAAGTAGGGTTGGAAGTGGCCTGCAAGACCATCTAGTCCAGCCCCCTGCTCAACGCAGGATTCCAAGTCAGAGCATCCCTATATAATTATCAAAAGTTAGGGTTGGAAGGCGCCTGCAGGACCATCTTCCAGCCCCCTGCTCAACGCAGGACTCCAAGTCAGAGCAGCCCTATAGAATCATTGTAAAGTAGGGTTGGAGGGGGCCTGCAAGGCCATCTAGTCCAGCCCCCTGCTCCAGGCAGGACTCCAGGTCAGAGCATCCCTATAGAATGATCGAAAATAGGGTTGGAAGTGGCCTGCAAGACCATCTAGTCCAGCCCCCTGCTCAACGCAGGACTCCAAGTCAGAGCATCCCTATAGAATTATCAAAAGTTAGGGTTGGAAGGCGCCTGCAGTCCCATCTTCCAGCCCCCTGCTCAACGCAGGACTCCAAGTCAGAGCATCCCTATGGAATGATTGAAAATAGGGTTGGAAGGGTCCTGCAAGACCATCCAGTGCACCCCCTGCTCAACGCAGGACTCCAAGTCAGAGTATCCCTCTAGAATCATCGAAAATAGAGTTGGAAGGCGGCTGCAAGACCATCTAGTCCAGCCCCCTGCTCAACGCAGGACTCCAAGTCAGAGCATCCCTATAGAATGATCTAAAATAGGGGTGGAAGGGGTCTGCAAGACCATCTAGTCTAACCCCCTGCTCAATGCAGGACTCCGAGTCAGAGCATCCCTATAGAATGATTGAAAATAGGGTTGGGAGGGGTCTGCAAGACAATCTAGTCCAGCCCCCTGCTCAATGAAGGACTCCAGGTCAGAGCATCCCTATAGAATGATGGAAAATAGGGTTGGAAGGCGCCTGCAAGACCATGTATTCCAACCACTTGCGCAACGCAGGACTCCAAGTCAGAGCATCCCTATAGAATTATCAAAAGTTAGGGTTGGAAGTGGCCTGCAGGACCATCTTCCAGCCCCCTGCTCAACGCAGGACTCCAAGTCAGAGCATCCCTATAGAATGATGGAAAATAGGGTTGGAAGGCGCCTGCAAGACCATGTATTCCAACCCCGTGCTCAACGCAGGACTCCAAGTCAGAGCAGCCCTATAGAATCATTGGAAAGTAGGGTTGGGGGGGCCTGCAAGGCTATCTAGTCCAAGCCCCTGCTCCAGGCAGGACTCCAGGTCAGAGCATCCCTATAGAATCATCGAAAATAGGGTTGGAAGGCACCTGCAAGACCATGTATTCCAACCCCGTGCTCAACGCAGGACTCCAAGTCAGAGCATCCTTATCGAATCATCTGAAAGTAGGGTTGGAAGTGGCCTGCAAGACTATCTAATCCAGCCCCCTGCTCAACGCAGGACTCCAAGTCAGAGCATCCCTATAGAATAATCAAAAAGTAGGGTTGGAAGGGGCATGCAAGACCATCTAGTCCAACCCCCTGCTCAACGCAGGACTCCAAGTCAGAGTTTCCCTATAGAATGATCGAAAATAGGGTTGGAAGGGGCCTGAAAGACCATCTAGTCCAACCCCCTGCTCAACGCAGGACTCCAAGTCAGAGCATCCCTAAGGAATCATCTGAAAGTAGGGTTGGAAGTGTCCTGCAAGACTATCTAATCCAGCCCCCTCCTCAACGTAGGACTCCAAGTCAGAGCATCCCTATAGAATCATCGAAAATAGAGTTGGAAGGAACCTGCAAGACCATCTAGTCCAACCCCTTGCTCAACGCAGGACTCCAAATCAGAGCATCCCTATAGAATGATCGAAAATAGGCTTGGAAGGCGCCTGCAAGACCATGTATTCCAACCCCGTGCTCAACGCAGGACTCCAAGTCAGAGCATCCTTATCGAATCATCTGAAAGTAGGGTTGGAAGTGGCCTGCAAGACCATCTAGTCCAGCCCCCTGCTCAACGCAGGACTCCAAGTCAGAGCATCCCTATAGAATTATCAAAAGTTAGGGTTGGAAGGCGCCTGCAGGACCATCTTCCAGCCCCCTGCTCAACGCAGGACTCCAAGTCAGAGCATACCTATAGAATGATTGAAAATAGGGTTGGAAGGGTCCTCCAAGACCATCCAGGGCACCCCCTGCTCAACGCAGGACTCCAAGTCAGAGCATCCCTATAGAATGATTGAAAATAGGGTTGGAAGGGTCCTCCAAGACCAACCAGGGCACCCCCTGCTCAACGCAGGACTCCAAGTCAGAGTATCCCTCTAGAATCATCGAAAATAGAGTTGGAAGGGGCCTGCAAGACCATCTAGTCCAGCCCCCTGCTCAATGCAGGACTCCAAGACAGAGCATCCCTATAGAATCATCAAAAGGTAGGGTTGGAAGGGACCTGCAAGACCATCTAGTCCAACCCCCTGCTCAACGCAGGACTCCAAGTCAGAGCATCCCTATAGAATCATCTGAAAGTAGGGTTGGAAGTGGCCTGCAAGACTATCTAATCCAGCCCCCTGCTCAACGTAGGACTCCAAGTCAGAGCATCCCTATAGAAAGATCGAAAATAGAGTTGGAAGGCGCCTGCAAGGCCATCTAGTCCAGCCCCCTGCTCAACGCAGGACTCCAAGTCAGAGCATCCCTATAGAATGATCGAAAATAGGGTTGGAAGGCGCCTGAAGACCATGTATTCCAACCCCGTGCTCAACGCAGGACTCCAAGTCAGAGCATCCTTATCGAATCATCTGAAAGTAGGGTTGGAAGTGGCCTGCAAGACCATCTAGTCCAGCCCCCTGCTCAACGCAGGACTCCAAGTCAGAGCATCCCTATATAATTATCAAAAGTTAGGGTTGGAAGGCGCCTGCAGGACCATCTTCCAGCCCCCTGCTCAACGCAGGACTCCAAGTCAGAGCAGCCCTATAGAATCATTGTAAAGTAGGGTTGGAGGGGGCCTGCAAGGCCATCTAGTCCAGCCCCCTGCTCCAGGCAGGACTCCAGGTCAGAGCATCCCTATAGAATGATCGAAAATAGGGTTGGAAGTAGCCTGCAAGACCATCTAGTCCAGCCCCCTGCTCAACGCAGGACTCCAAGTCAGAGCATCCCTATAGAATTATCAAAAGTTAGGGTTGGAAGGCGCCTGCAGTCCCATCTTCCAGCCCCCTGCTCAACGCAGGACTCCAAGTCAGAGCATCCCTATAGAATGATTGAAAATAGGGTTGGAAGGGTCCTGCAAGACCATCCAGTGCACCCCCTGCTCAACGCAGGACTCCAAGTCAGAGTATCCCTCTAGAATCATCGAAAATAGAGTTGGAAGGCGGCTGCAAGACCATCTAGTCCAGCCCCCTGCTCAACGCAGGACTCCAAGTCAGAGCATCCCTATAGAATGATTGAAAATAGGGTTGGGAGGGGTCTGCAAGACAATCTAGTCCAGCCCCCTGCTCAATGAAGGACTCCAGGTCAGAGCATCCCTATAGAATGATGGAAAATAGGGTTGGAAGGCGCCTGCAAGACCATGTATTCCAACCACCTGCGCAACGCAGGACTCCAAGTCAGAGCATCCCTATAGAAGTATCAAAAGTTAGGGTTGGAAGTGGCCTGCAGGACCATCTTCCAGCCCCCTGCTCAACGCAGTACTCCAAGTCATTGCATCCCTATAGAATGATTGAAAATAGGCTTGGAAGGGGCCTGCAAGACCATGTATTCCAACCCCGTGCTCAACGCAGGACTCCAAGTCAGAGCAGCCCTATAGAATCATTGGAAAGTAGGGTTGGGGTGCCTGCAAGGCTATCTAGTCCAAGCCCCTGCTCCAGGCAGGACTCCAGGTCAGAGCATCCCTATAGAATCATCGAAAATAGGGTTGGAAGGCACCTGCAAGACCATGTATTCCAACCCCGTGCTCAACGCAGGACTCCAAGTCAGAGCATCCTTATCGAATCATCTGAAAGTAGGGTTGGAAGTGGCCTGCAAGACTATCTAATCCAGTCCCCTGCTCAACGCAGGACTCCAAGTCAGAGCATCCCTATAGAATAATCAAAAAGTAGGGTAGGAAGGGGCATGCAAGACCATCTAGTCCAACCCCCTGCTCAACGCAGGACTCCAAGTCAGAGTTTCCCTATAGAATGATCGAAAATAGGGTTGGAAGGGGCCTGCAAGACCATCTAGTCCAACCCCCTGCTCAACGCAGGACTCCAAGTCAGAGCATCCCTAAGGAATCATCTGAAAGTAGGGTTGGAAGTGGCCTGCAAGACTATCTAATCCAGCCCCCTCCTCAACGTAGGACTCCAAGTCAGAGCATCCCTATAGAATCATCGAAAATAGAGTTGGAAGGAACCTGCAAGACCATCTAGTCCAACCCCTTGCTCTACGCAGGACTCCAAGTCAGAGCATCCCTATAGAATGATTGAAAATAGGGTTGGAAGGGTCCTCCAAGACCATCCAGGGCACCCCCTGCTCAACGCAGGACTCCAAGTCAGAGTATCCCTCTAGAATCATCGAAAATAGAGTTGGAAGGGGCCTGCAAGACCATCTAGTCCAGCCCACTGCTCAATGCAGGACTCCAAGACAGAGCATCCCTATAGAATCATCAAAAGGTAGGGTTGGAAGGGACCTGCAAGACCATCTAGTCCAACCCCCTGCTCAACGCAGGACTCCAAGTCAGAGCATCCCTATAGAAAGATCGAAAATAGAGTTGGAAGGCGCCTGCAAGGCCATCTAGTCCAGCCCCCTGCTCAACGCAGGACTCCAAGTCAGAGCATCCCTATAGAATGATCGAAAATAGGGTTGGAAGGCGCCTGAAGACCATGTATTCCAACCCCGTGCTCAACGCAGGACTCCAAGTCAGAGCATCCTTATCGAATCATCTGAAAGTAGGGTTGGAAGTGGCCTGCAAGACTATCTAGTCCAGCCCCCTGCTCAACGCAGGACTCCAAGTCAGAGCATCCCTATATAATTATCAAAAGTTAGGGTTGGAAGGCGCCTGCAGGACCATCTTCCAGCCCCCTGCTCAACGCAGGACTCCAAGTCAGAGCAGCCCTATAGAATCATTGTAAAGTAGGGTTGGAGGGGGCCTGCAAGGCCATCTAGTCCAGCCCCCTGCTCCAGGCAGGACTCCAGGTCAGAGCATCCCTATAGAATGATCGAAAATAGGGTTGGAAGTGGCCTGCAAGACCATCTAGTCCAGCCCCTGCTCAACGCAGGACTCCAAGTCAGAGCATCCCTATAGAATTATCAAAAGTTAGGGTTGGAAGGCGCCTGAAGTCCCATCTTCCAGCCCCCTGCTCAACGCAGGACTCCAAGTCAGAGCATCCCTATAGAATGATTGAAAATAGGGTTGGAAGGGTCCTGCAAGACCATCCAGTGCACCCCCTGCTCAACGCAGGACTCCAAGTCAGAGTATCCCTCTAGAATCATCGAAAATAGAGTTGGAAGGCGGCTGCAAGACTATCTAGTCCAGCCCCCTGCTCAACGCAGGACTCCAAGTCAGAGCATCCCTATAGAATGATCTAAAATAGGGGTGGAAGGGGCCTGCAAGACCATCTAGTCTAACCCCCTGCTCAATGCAGGACTCCGAGTCAGAGCATCCCTATAGAATGATTGAAAATAGGGTTGGGAGGGGTCTACAAGACAATCTAGTCCAGCCCCCTGCTCAATGAAGGACTCCAGGTCAGAGCATCCCTATAGAATGATGGAAAATAGGGTTGGAAGGCGCCTGCAAGACCATGTATTCCAACCCCCTGCGCAACGCAGGACTCCAAGTCAGAGCATCCCTATAGAATTATCAAAAGTTAGGGTTGGAAGTGGCCTGCAGGACCATCTTCCAGCCCCCTGCTCAACGCAGTACTCCAAGTCAGAGCATCCCTATAGAATGATTGAAAATAGGGTTGGAAGGGGCCTGCAAGACCATGTATTCCAACCCCGTGCTCAACGCAGGACTCCAAGTCAGAGCAGCCCTATAGAATCATTGGAAAGTAGGGTTGGGGGGGCCTGCAAGGCTATCTAGTCCAAGCCCCTGCTCCAGGCAGGACTCCAGGTCAGAGCATCCCTATAGAATCATCGAAAATAGGGTTGGAAGGCACCTGCAAGACCATGTATTCCAACCCCGTGCTCAACGCAGGACTCCAAGTCAGAGCATCCTTATCGAATCATCTGAAAGTAGGGTTGGAAGTGGCCTGCAAGACTATCTAATACAGCCCCTTGCTCAACGCAGGACTCCAAGTCAGAGCATCCCTATAGAATAATCAAAAAGTAGGGTTGGAAGGGGCATGCAAGACCATCTAGTCCAACCCCCTGCTCAACGCAGGACTCCAAGTCAGAGTTTCCCTATAGAATGATCGAAAATAGGGTTGGAAGGGGCCTGCAAGACCATCTAGTCCAACCCCCTGCTCAACGCAGGACTCCAAGTCAGAGTATCCCTAAGGAATCATCTGAAAGTAGGGTTGGAAGTGGCCTGCAAGACTATCTAATCCAGCCCCCTCCTCAACGTAGGACTCCAAGTCAGAGCATCCCTATAGAATCATCGAAAATAGAGTTGGAAGGAACCTGCAAGACCATCTAGTCCAACCCCTTGCTCAACGCAGGACTCCAAATCAGAGCATCCCTATAGAATGATCGAAAATAGGGTTGGAAGGCGCCTGCAAGACCATGTATTCCAACCCCGTGCTCAACGCAGGACTCCAAGTCAGAGCATCCTTATCGAATCATCTGAAAGTAGGGTTGGAAGTGGCCTGCAAGACCATCTAGTCCAGCCCCCTGCTCAACGCAGGACTCCAAGTCAGAGCATCCCTATAGAATTATCAAAAGTTAGGGTTGGAAGGCGCCTGCAGGACCATCTTCCAGCCCCCTGCTCAACGCAGGACTCCAAGTCAGAGCATACCTATAGAATGATTGAAAATAGGGTTGGAAGGGTCCTCCAAGACCATCCAGGGCACCCCCTGCTCAACGCAGGACTCCAAGTCAGAGCATCCCTATAGAATGATTGAAAATAGGGTTGGAAGGGTCCTCCAAGACCATCCAGGGCACCCCCTGCTCAATGCAGGACTCCAAGTCAGAGTATCCCTCTAGAATCATCGAAAATAGAGTTGGAAGGGGCCTGCAAGACCATCTAGTCCAGCCCCCTGCTCAATGCAGGACTCCAAGACAGAGCATCCCTATAGAATCATCAAAAGGTAGGGTTGGAAGGGACCTGCAAGACCATCTAGTCCAACCCCCTGCTCAACGCAGGACTCCAAGTCAGAGCATCCCTATAGAATCATCTGAAAGTAGGTTTGGAAGTGGCCTGCAAGACTATCTAATCCAGCCCCCTGCTCAACGTAGGACTCCAAGTCAGAGCATCCCTATAGAAAGATCGAAAATAGAGTTGGAAGGCGCCTGCAAGGTCATCTAGTCCAGCCCCCTGCTCAACGCAGGACTCCAAGTCAGAGCATCCCTATAGAATGATCGAAAATAGGGTTGGAAGGCGCCTGAAGACCATGTATTCCAACCCCGTGCTCAACGCAGGACTCCAAGTCAGAGCATCCTTATCGAATCATCTGAAAGTAGGGTTGGAAGTGGCCTGCAAGACCATCTAGTCCAGCCCCCTGCTCAACGCAGGATTCCAAGTCAGAGCATCCCTATATAATTATCAAAAGTTAGGGTTGGAAGGCGCCTGCAGGACCATCTTCCAGC
Source organism: Heloderma suspectum (assembly GCF_057233095.1). Classification (NCBI taxonomy): domain Eukaryota; kingdom Metazoa; phylum Chordata; class Lepidosauria; order Squamata; family Helodermatidae; genus Heloderma; species Heloderma suspectum. The sequence continues at coordinate 51,909,923 of NC_139475.1, forward strand.
CCCCTGCTCAACGCAGGACTCCAAGTCATAGCAGCCCTATAGAATCATTGTAAAGTAGGGTTGGAGGGGGCCTGCAAGGCCATCTAGTCCAGCCCCCTGCTCCAGGCAGGACTCCAGGTCAGAGCATCCCTATAGAATGATCGAAAATAGGGTTGGAAGTGGCCTGCAAGACCATCTAGTCCAGCCCCCTGCTCAACGCAGGACTCCAAGTCAGAGCATCCCTATAGAATTATCAAAAGTTAGGGTTGGAAGGCGCCTGCAGTCCCATCTTCCAGCCCCCTGCTCAACGCAGGACTCCAAGTCAGAGCATCCCTATGGAATGATTGAAAATAGGGTTGGAAGGGTCCTGCAAGACCATCCAGTGCACCCCCTGCTCAACGCAGGACTCCAAGTCAGAGTATCCCTCTAGAATCATCGAAAATAGAGTTGGAAGGCGGCTGCAAGACCATCTAGTCCAGCCCCCTGCTCAACGCAGGACTCCAAGTCAGAGCATCCCTATAGAATGATCTAAAATAGGGGGGGAAGGGGTCTGCAAGACCATCTAGTCTAACCCCCTGCTCAATGCAGGACTCCGAGTCAGAGCATCCCTATAGAATGATTGAAAATAGGGTTGGGAGGGGTCTGCAAGACAATCTAGTCCAGCCCCCTGCTCAATGAAGGACTCCAGGTCAGAGCATCCCTATAGAATGATGGAAAATAGGGTTGGAAGGCGCCTGCAAGACCATGTATTCCAACCACCTGCGCAACGCAGGACTCCAAGTCAGAGCATCCCTATAGAATTATCAAAAGTTAGGGTTGGAAGTGGCCTGCAGGACCATCTTCCAGCCCCCTGCTCAACGCAGGACTCCAAGTCAGAGCAGCCCTATAGAATCATTGGAAAGTAGGGTTGGGGGGGCCTGCAAGGCTATCTAGTCCAAGCCCCTGCTCCAGGCAGGACTCCAAGTCAGAGCATCCCTATAGAATTATCAAAAGTTAGGGTTGGAAGGCGCCTGCAGGACCATCTTCCAGCCCCCTGCTCAACGCAGGACTCCAAGTCAGAGCATCCCTATAGAATGATTGAAAATAGGGTTGGAAGGGTCCTGCAAGACCATCCAGTGCACCCCCTGCTCAACGCAGGACTCCAAGTCAGAGTATCCCTCTAGAATCATCGAAAATAGAGTTGGAAGGCGGCTGCAAGACCATCTAGTCCAGCCCCCTGCTCAACGCAGGACTCCAAGTCAGAGCATCCCTATAGAATGATCTAAAATAGGGGTGGAAGGGGCCTGCAAGACCATCTAGTCTAACCCCCTGCTCAATGCAGGACTCCGAGTCAGAGCATCCCTATAGAATGATTGAAAATGGGGTTGGGAGGGGTCTGCAAGACAATCTAGTCCAGCCCCCTGCTCAATGAAGGACTCCAGGTCAGAGCATCCCTATAGAATGATGGAAAATAGGGTTGGAAGGCGCCTGCAAGACCATGTATTCCAACCCCCTGCGCAACGCAGGACTCCAAGTCAGAGCATCCCTATAGAAAGATCGAAAATAGAGTTGGAAGGCGCCTGCAAGGCCATCTAGTCCAGCCCCCTGCTCAACGCAGGACTCCAAGTCAGAGCATCCCTATAGAATGATCGAAAATAGGGTTGGACGGCGCCTGAAGACCATGTATTCCAACCCCGTGCTCAACGCAGGACTCCAAGTCAGAGCATCCTTATCGAATCATCTGAAAGTAGGGTTGGAAGTGGCCTGCAAGACCATCTAGTCCAGCCCCCTGCTCAACGCAGGACTCCAAGTCAGAGCATCCCTATATAATTATCAAAAGTTAGGGTTGGAAGGCGCCTGCAGGACCATCTTCCAGCCCCCTGCTCAACGCAGGACTCCAAGTCAGAGCAGCCCTATAGAATCATTGTAAAGTAGGGTTGGAGGGGGCCTGCAAGGCCATCTAGTCCAGCCCCGTGCTCCAGGCAGGACTCCAGGTCAGAGCATCCCTATAGAATGATCGAAAATAGGGTTGGAAGTGGCCTGCAAGACCATCTAGTCCAGCTCCCTGCTCAACGCAGGACTCCAAGTCAGAGCATCCCTATAGAATTATCAAAAGTTAGGGTTGGAAGGCGCCTGCAGTCCCATCTTCCAGCCCCCTGCTCAACGCAGGACTCCAAGTCAGAGCATCCCTATAGAATGATTGAAAATAGGGTTGGAAGGGTCCTGCAAGACCATCCAGTGCACCCCCTGCTCAACGCAGGACTCCAAGTCAGAGTATCCCTCTAGAATCATCGAAAATAGAGTTGGAAGGCGGCTGCAAGACCATCTAGTCCAGCCCCCTGCTCAACGCAGGACTCCAAGTCAGAGCATCCCTATAGAATGATCTAAAATATGGGTGGAAGGGGCCTGCAAGACCATCTAGTCTAACCCCCTGCTCAATGCAGGACTCTGAGTCAGAGCATCCCTATAGAATGATTGAAAATAGGGTTGGGAGGGGTCTGCAAGACAATCTAGTCCAGCCCCCTGCTCAATGAAGGACTCCAGGTCAGAGCATCCCTATAGAATGATGGAAAATAGGGTTGGAAGGTGCCTGCAAGACCATGTATTCCAACCCCCTGCGCAACGCAGGACTCCAAGTCAGAGCATCCCTATAGAATTATCAAAAGTTAGGGTTGGAAGTGGCCTGCAGGACCATCTTCCAGCCCCCTGCTCAACGCAGTACTCCAAGTCAGAGCATCCCTATAGAATGATTGAAAATAGGGTTGGAAGGGGCCTGCAAGACCATGTATTCCAACCCCGTGCTCAACGCAGGACTCCAAGTCAGAGCAGCCCTATAGAATCATTGGAAAGTAGGGTTGGGGGGGCCTACAAGGCTATCTAGTCCAAGCCCCTGCTCCAGGCAGGACTCCAGGTCAGAGCATCCCTATAGAATCATCGAAAATAGGGTTGGAAGGCACCTGCAAGACCATGTATTCCAACCCCGTGCTCAACGCAGGACTCCAAGTCAGAGCATCCTTATCGAATCATCTGAAAGTAGGGTTGGAAGTGGCCTGCAAGACTATCTAATACAGCCCCTTGCTCAACGCAGGACTCCAAGTCAGAGCATCCCTATAGAATAATCAAAAAGTAGGGTTGGAAGGGGCATGCAAGACCATCTAGTCCAACCCCCTGCTCAACGCAGGACTCCAAGTCAGAGTTTCCCTATAGAATGATCGAAAATAGGGTTGGAAGGGGCCTGCAAGACCATCTAGTCCAACCCCCTGCTCAACGCAGGACTCCAAGTCAGAGTATCCCTAAGGAATCATCTGAAAGTAGGGTTGGAAGTGGCCTGCAAGACTATCTAATCCAGCCCCCTCCTCAACGTAGGACTCCAAGTCAGAGCATCCCTATAGAATCATCGAAAATAGAGTTGGAAGGAACCTGCAAGACCATCTAGTCCAACCCCTTGCTCAACGCAGGACTCCAAATCAGAGCATCCCTATAGAATGATCGAAAATAGGGTTGGAAGGCGCCTGCAAGACCATGTATTCCAACCCCGTGCTCAACGCAGGACTCCAAGTCAGAGCAGCCCTATAGAATCATTGGAAAGTAGGGTTGGGGGGAGCCTGCAAGGCCATCTAGTCCAAGCCCCTGCTCCAGGCAGGACTCCAGGTCAGAGCATCCCTATAGAATGATCGAAAAAAGGTTGGAAGGCGCCTGCAAGACAATGTATTCCAACCCCGTGCTCAACGCAGGACTCCAAGTCAGAGCATCCTTATCGAAACATCTGAAAGTAGGGCTGGAAGTGGCCTGCAAGGCCATCTAGTCCAACCCCCTGCTTCACGCAGGACTCCAAGTCAGAGTATCCCTATAGAATCATCTGAAAGTAGGGTTGGAAGTGGTCTGCAAGACTATGTAATCCAGCCCCCTGCTCAACGCAGGACTCCAAGTCAGAGCATCCTTATCGAATCATCTGAAAGTAGGGTTGGAAGTGTCCTGCAAGACCATCTAGTCAAGCCCCCTGCTCAACGCAGGACTCCAAGTCAGAGCATCCCTATAGAATTATCAAAAGTTAGGGTTGGAAGGGGCCTGCAGGACCATCTTCCAGCCCCCTGCTCAACGCAGGACTCCAAGTCAGAGCATCCCTATAGAATGATGGAAAATAGGGTTGGAAGGGTCCTCCAAGACCATCCAGGGCAGCCCCTGCTCAACGCAGGACTCCAAGTCAGAGTATCCCTCTAGAATCATCGAAAATAGAGTTGGAAGGCGCCTGCAAGACCATCTAGTCCAACCCCCTGCTCAATGCAGGACTCCAAGACAGAGCATCCCTATAGAATCATCAAAAGGTAGTGTTGGAAGGCGGCTGCAAGACCATCTAGTCCAGCCCCTTGCTCAACACAGGACTCCAAGTCAGAGCATCCCTATAGAATCATCGAAAATAGAGTTGGAAGGGACCTGCAAGACCATCTAGTCCAACCCCCTGCTCAACGCAGGACTCCAAGTCAGAGCATCCCTATAGAATCATCTGAAAGTAGGGTTGGAAGTGGCCTGCAAGACCATCTAATCCAGCCCCCTGCTCAACGTAGGACTCCAAGTCAGAGCATCCCTATAGAAAGATCGAAAATAGAGTTGGAAGGCGCCTGCAAGGCCATCTAGTCCAGCCCCCTGCTCAACGCAGGACTCCAAGTCAGAGCATCCCTATAGAATGATTGAAAATAGGGTTGGAAGGCGCCTGCAAGACCTTGTATTCCAACCCCGTCCTCAACGCAGGACTCCAAGTCAGAGCAGCCCTATAGAATCATTGGAAAGTAGGGTTGGAGGGGGCCTGCAAGGCCATCTAGTCCAGCCCCCTGCTCCAGGCAGGACTCCAGGTCAGAGCATCCCTATAGAATGATCGAAAATAGGGTTGGAAGTGGCCTGCAAGACCATCTAGTCCAGCCCCCTGCTCAACGCAGGACTCCAAGTCAGAGCATCCCTATAGAATTATCAAAAGTTAGGGTTGGAAGGCGCCTGCAGGACCATCTTCCAGCCCCCTGCTCAACGCAGGACTCCAAGTCAGAGCATCCCTATAGAATGATTGAAAATAGGGTTGGAAGGGTCCTGCAAGACCATCCAGTGCACCCCCTGCTCAACGCAGGACTCCAAGTCAGAGTATCCCTCTAGAATCATCGAAAATAGAGTTGGAAGGCGGCTGCAAGACCATCTAGTCCAGCCCCCTGCTCAACGCAGGACTCCAAGTCAGAGCATCCCTATAGAATGATCTAAAATAGGGGTGGAAGGGGCCTGCAAGACCATCTAGTCTAACCCCCTGCTCAATGCAGGACTCCGAGTCAGAGCTTCCCTATAGAATGATTGAAAATGGGGTTGGGAGGGGTCTGCAAGACAATCTAGTCCAGCCCCCTGCTCAATGAAGGACTCCAGGTCAGAGCATCCCTATAGAATGATGGAAAATAGGGTTGGAAGGCGCCTGCAAGACCATGTATTCCAATCCCCTGCGCAACGCAGGACTCCAAGTCAGAGCATCCCTATAGAAAGATCGAAAATAGAGTTGGAAGGCGCCTGCAAGGCCATCTAGTCCAGCCCCCTGCTCAACGCAGGACTCCAAGTCAGAGCATCCCTATAGAATGATCGAAAATAGGGTTGGAAGGCGCCTGAAGACCATGTATTCCAACCCCGTGCTCAACGCAGGACTCCAAGTCAGAGCATCCTTATCGAATCATCTGAAAGTAGGGTTGGAAGTGGCCTGCAAGACCATCTAGTCCAGCCCCCTGCTCAACGCAGGACTCCAAGTCAGAGCATCCCTATATAATTATCAAAAGTTAGGGTTGGAAGGCGCCTGCAGGACCATCTTCCAGCCCCCTGCTCAACGCAGGACTCCAAGTCAGAGCAGCCCTATAGAATCATTGTAAAGTAGGGTTGGAGGGGGCCTGCAAGGCCATCTAGTCCAGCCCCGTGCTCCAGGCAGGACTCCTGGTCAGAGCATCCCTATAGAATGATCGAAAATAGGGTTGGAAGTGGCCTGCAAGACCATCTAGTCCAGCTCCCTGCTCAACGCAGGACTCCAAGTCAGAGCATCCCTATAGAATTATCAAAAGTTAGGGTTGGAAGGCGCCTGCAGTCCCATCTTCCAGCCCCCTGCTCAACGCAGGACTCCAAGTCAGAGCATCCCTATAGAATGATTGAAAATAGGGTTGGAAGGGTCCTGCAAGACCATCCAGTGCACCCCCTGCTCAACGCAGGACTCCAAGTCAGAGTATCCCTCTAGAATCATCGAAAATAGAGTTGGAAGGCGGCTGCAAGACCATCTATTCCAGCCCCCTGCTCAACGCAGGACTCCAAGTCAGAGCATCCCTATAGAATGATCTAAAATAGGGGTGGAAGGGGCCTGCAAGACCATCTAGTCTAACCCCCTGCTCAATGCAGGACTCTGAGTCAGAGCATCCCTATAGAATGATTGAAAATAGGGTTGGGAGGGGTCTGCAAGACAATCTAGTCCAGCCCCCTGCTCAATGAAGGACTCCAGGTCAGAGCATCCCTATAGAATGATGGAAAATAGGGTTGGAAGGTGCCTGCAAGACCATGTATTCCAACCACCTGCGCAACGCAGGACTCCAAGTCAGAGCATCCCTATAGAATTATCAAAAGTTAGGGTTGGAAGTGGCCTGCAGGACCATCTTCCAGCCCCCTGCTCAACGCAGTACTCCAAGTCAGAGCATCCCTATAGAATGATTGAAAATAGGGTTGGAAGGGGCCTGCAAGACCATGTATTCCAACCCCGTGCTCAACGCAGGACTCCAAGTCAGAGCAGCCCTATAGAATCATTGGAAAGTAGGGTTGGGGGGGCCTGCAAGGCTATCTAGTCCAAGCCCCTGCTCCAGGCAGGACTCCAGGTCAGAGCATCCCTATAGAATCATCGAAAATAGGGTTGGAAGGCACCTGCAAGACCATGTATTCCAACCCCGTGCTCAACGCAGGACTCCAAGTCAGAGCATCCTTATCGAATCATCTGAAAGTAGGGTTGGAAGTGGCCTGCAAGACTATCTAATACAGCCCCTTGCTCAACGCAGGACTCCAAGTCAGAGCATCCCTATAGAATAATCAAAAAGTAGGGTTGGAAGGGGCCTGCAAGACCATCTAGTCCAACCCCCTGCTCAACGCAGGACTCCAAGTCAGAGTATCCCTAAGGAATCATCTGAAAGTAGGGTTGGAAGTGGCCTGCAAGACTATCTAATCCAGCCCCCTCCTCAACGTAGGACTCCAAGTCAGAGCATCCCTATAGAATCATCGAAAATAGAGTTGGAAGGAACCTGCAAGACCATCTAGTCCAACCCCTTGCTCAACGCAGGACTCCAAATCAGAGCATCCCTATAGAATGATCGAAAATAGGGTTGGAAGGCGCCTGCAAGACCATGTATTCCAACCCCGTGCTCAACGCAGGACTCCAAGTCAGAGCATCCTTATCGAATCATCTGAAAGTAGGGTTGGAAGTGGCCTGCAAGACCATCTAGTCCAGCCCCCTGCTCAACGCAGGACTCCAAGTCAGAGCATCCCTATAGAATTATCAAAAGTTAGGGTTGGAAGGCGCCTGCAGGACCATCTTCCAGCCCCCTGCTCAACGCAGGACTCCAAGTCAGAGCATACCTATAGAATGATTGAAAATAGGGTTGGAAGGGTCCTCCAAGACCATCCAGGGCACCCCCTGCTCAATGCAGGACTCCAAGTCAGAGCATCCCTATAGAATGATTGAAAATAGGGTTGGAAGGGTCCTCCAAGACCATCCACGGCACCCCCTGCTCAATGCAGGACTCCAAGTCAGAGTATCCCTCTAGAATCATCGAAAATAGAGTTGGAAGGGGCCTGCAAGACCATCTAGTCCAGCCCCCTGCTCAATGCAGGACTCCAAGACAGAGCATCCCTATAGAATCATCAAAAGGTAGGGTTGGAAGGGACCTGCAAGACCATCTAGTCCAACCCCCTGCTCAATGCAGGACTCCAAGTCAGAGCATCCCTATAGAATCATCTGAAAGTAGGTTTGGAAGTGGCCTGCAAGACTATCTAATCCAGCCCCCTGCTCAACGTAGGACTCCAAGTCAGAGCATCCCTATAGAAAGATCGAAAATAGAGTTGGAAGGCGCCTGCAAGGCCATCTAGTCCAGCCCCCTGCTCAACGCAGGACTCCAAGTCAGAGCATCCCTATAGAATGATGGAAAATAGGGTTGGAAGGCGCCTGAAGACCATGTATTCCAACCCCGTGCTCAACGCAGGACTCCAAGTCAGAGCATCCTTATCGAATCATCTGAAAGTAGGGTTGGAAGTGGCCTGCAAGACCATCTAGTCCAGCCCCCTGCTCAACGCAGGATTCCAAGTCAGAGCATCCCTATATAATTATCAAAAGTTAGGGTTGGAAGGCGCCTGCAGGACCATCTTCCAGCCCCCTGCTCAACGCAGGACTCCAAGTCAGAGCAGCCCTATAGAATCATTGTAAAGTAGGGTTGGAGGGGGCCTGCAAGGCCATCTAGTCCAGCCCCCTGCTCCAGGCAGGACTCCAGGTCAGAGCATCCCTATAGAATGATCGAAAATAGGGTTGGAAGTGGCCTGCAAGACCATCTAGTCCAGCCCCCTGCTCAACGCAGGACTCCAAGTCAGAGCTTCCCTATAGAATTATCAAAAGTTAGGGTTGGAAGGCGCCTGCAGTCCCATCTTCCAGCCCCCTGCTCAACGCAGGACTCCAAGTCAGAGCATCCCTATGGAATGATTGAAAATAGGGTTGGAAGGGTCCTGCAAGACCATCCAGTGCACCCCCTGCTCAACGCAGGACTCCAAGTCAGAGTATCCCTCTAGAATCATCGAAAATAGAGTTGGAAGGCGGCTGCAAGACCATCTAGTCCAGCCCCCTGCTCAACGCAGGACTCCAAGTCAGAGCATCCCTATAGAATGATCTAAAATAGGGGTGGAAGGGGTCTGCAAGACCATCTAGTCTAACCCCCTGCTCAATGCAGGACTCCGAGTCAGAGCATCCCTATAGAATGATTGAAAATAGGGTTGGGAGGGGTCTGCAAGACAATCTAGTCCAGCCCCCTGCTCAATGAAGGACTCCAGGTCAGAGCATCCCTATAGAATGATGGAAAATAGGGTTGGAAGGCGCCTGCAAGACCATGTATTCCAACCACCTGCGCAACGCAGGACTCCAAGTCAGAGCATCCCTATAGAATTATCAAAAGTTAGGGTTGGAAGTGGCCTGCAGGACCATCTTCCAGCCCCCTGCTCAACGCAGGACTCCAAGTCAGAGCATCCCTATAGAATGATGGAAAATAGGGTTGGAAGGCGCCTGCAAGACCATGTATTCCAACCCCGTGCTCAACGCAGGACTCCAAGTCAGAGCAGCCCTATAGAATCATTGGAAAGTAGGGTTGGGGGGGCCTGCAAGGCTATCTAGTCCAAGCCCCTGCTCCAGGCAGGACTCCAGGTCAGAGCATCCCTATAGAATCATCGAAAATAGGGTTGGAAGGCACCTGCAAGACCATGTATTCCAACCCCGTGCTCAACGCAGGACTCCAAGTCAGAGCATCCTTATCGAATCATCTGAAAGTAGGGTTGGAAGTGGCCTGCAAGACTATCTAATCCAGCCCCCTGCTCAACGCAGGACTCCAAGTCAGAGCATCCCTATAGAATAATCAAAAAGTAGGGTTGGAAGGGGCATGCAAGACCATCTAGTCCAACCCCCTGCTCAACGCAGGACTCCAAGTCAGAGTTTCCCTATAGAATGATCGAAAATAGGGTTGGAAGGGGCCTGCAAGACTATCTAATCCAGCCCCCTCCTCAACGTAGGACTCCAAGTCAGAGCATCCCTATAGAATCATCGAAAATAGAGTTGGAAGGAACCTGCAAGACCATCTAGTCCAACCCCTTGCTCAACGCAGGACTCCAAATCAGAGCATCCCTATAGAATGATCGAAAATAGGCTTGGAAGGCGCCTGCAAGACCATGTATTCCAACCCCGTGCTCAACGCAGGACTCCAAGTCAGAGCATCCTTATCGAATCATCTGAAAGTAGGGTTGGAAGTGGCCTGCAAGACCATCTAGTCCAGCCCCCTGCTCAACGCAGGACTCCAAGTCAGAGCATCCCTATAGAATTATCAAAAGTTAGGGTTGGAAGGCGCCTGCAGGACCATCTTCCAGCCCCCTGCTCAACGCAGGACTCCAAGTCAGAGCATACCTATAGAATGATTGAAAATAGGGTTGGAAGGGTCCTCCAAGACCATCCAGGGCACCCCCTGCTCAACGCAGGACTCCAAGTCAGAGCATCCCTATAGAATGATTGAAAATAGGGTTGGAAGGGTCCTCCAAGACCAACCAGGGCACCCCCTGCTCAACGCAGGACTCCAAGTCAGAGTATCCCTCTAGAATCATCGAAAATAGAGTTGGAAGGGGCCTGCAAGACCATCTAGTCCAGCCCCCTGCTCAATGCAGGACTCCAAGACAGAGCATCCCTATAGAATCATCAAAAGGTAGGGTTGGAAGGGACCTGCAAGACCATCTAGTCCAACCCCCTGCTCAACGCAGGACTCCAAGTCAGAGCATCCCTATAGAATCATCTGAAAGTAGGGTTGGAAGTGGCCTGCAAGACTATCTAATCCAGCCCCCTGCTCAACGTAGGACTCCAAGTCAGAGCATCCCTATAGAAAGATCGAAAATAGAGTTGGAAGGCGCCTGCAAGGCCATCTAGTCCAGCCCCCTGCTCAACGCAGGACTCCAAGTCAGAGCATCCCTATAGAATGATCGAAAATAGGGTTGGAAGGCGCCTGAAGACCATGTATTCCAACCCCGTGCTCAACGCAGGACTCCAAGTCAGAGCATCCTTATCGAATCATCTGAAAGTAGGGTTGGAAGTGGCCTGCAAGACCATCTAGTCCAGCCCCCTGCTCAACGCAGGACTCCAAGTCAGAGCATCCCTATATAATTATCAAAAGTTAGGGTTGGAAGGCGCCTGCAGGACCATCTTCCAGCCCCCTGCTCAACGCAGGACTCCAAGTCAGAGCAGCCCTATAGAATCATTGTAAAGTAGGGTTGGAGGGGGCCTGCAAGGCCATCTAGTCCAGCCCCCTGCTCCAGGCAGGACTCCAGGTCAGAGCATCCCTATAGAATGATCGAAAATAGGGTTGGAAGTAGCCTGCAAGACCATCTAGTCCAGCCCCCTGCTCAACGCAGGACTCCAAGTCAGAGCATCCCTATAGAATTATCAAAAGTTAGGGTTGGAAGGCGCCTGCAGTCCCATCTTCCAGCCCCCTGCTCAACGCAGGACTCCAAGTCAGAGCATCCCTATAGAATGATTGAAAATAGGGTTGGAAGGGTCCTGCAAGACCATCCAGTGCACCCCCTGCTCAACGCAGGACTCCAAGTCAGAGTATCCCTCTAGAATCATCGAAAATAGAGTTGGAAGGCGGCTGCAAGACCATCTAGTCCAGCCCCCTGCTCAACGCAGGACTCCAAGTCAGAGCATCCCTATAGAATGATCTAAAATAGGGGTGGAAGGGGCCTGCAAGACCATCTGGACTAACCCCCTGCTCAATGCAGGACTCCGAGTCAGAGCATCCCTATAGAATGATTGAAAATAGGGTTGGGAGGGGTCTGCAAGACAATCTAGTCCAGCCCCCTGCTCAATGAAGGACTCCAGGTCAGAGCATCCCTATAGAATGATGGAAAATAGGGTTGGAAGGCGCCTGCAAGACCATGTATTCCAACCACCTGCGCAACGCAGGACTCCAAGTCAGAGCATCCCTATAGAATTATCAAAAGTTAGGGTTGGAAGTGGCCTGCAGGACCATCTTCCAGCCCCCTGCTCAACGCAGTACTCCAAGTCATTGCATCCCTATAGAATGATTGAAAATAGGCTTGGAAAGGGGCCTGCAAGACCATGTATTCCAACCCCGTGCTCAACGCAGGACTCCAAGTCAGAGCAGCCCTATAGAATCATTGGAAAGTAGGGTTGGGGTGCCTGCAAGGCTATCTAGTCCAAGCCCCTGCTCCAGGCAGGACTCCAGGTCAGAGCATCCCTATAGAATCATCGAAAATAGGGTTGGAAGGCACCTGCAAGACCATGTATTCCAACCCCGTGCTCAACGCAGGACTCCAAGTCAGAGCATCCTTATCGAATCATCTGAAAGTAGGGTTGGAAGTGGCCTGCAAGACTATCTAATCCAGTCCCCTGCTCAACGCAGGACTCCAAGTCAGAGCATCCCTATAGAATAATCAAAAAGTAGGGTAGGAAGGGGCATGCAAGACCATCTAGTCCAACCCCCTGCTCAACGCAGGACTCCAAGTCAGAGTTTCCCTATAGAATGATCGAAAATAGGGTTGGAAGGGGCCTGCAAGACCATCTAGTCCAACCCCCTGCTCAACGCAGGACTCCAAGTCAGAGCATCCCTAAGGAATCATCTGAAAGTAGGGTTGGAAGTGGCCTGCAAGACTATCTAATCCAGCCCCCTCCTCAACGTAGGACTCCAAGTCAGAGCATCCCTATAGAATCATCGAAAATAGAGTTGGAAGGAACCTGCAAGACCATCTAGTCCAACCCCTTGCTCTACGCAGGACTCCAAGTCAGAGCATCCCTATAGAATGATTGAAAATAGGGTTGGAAGGGTCCTCCAAGACCATCCAGGGCACCCCCTGCTCAACGCAGGACTCCAAGTCAGAGTATCCCTCTAGAATCATCGAAAATAGAGTTGGAAGGGGCCTGCAAGACCATCTAGTCCAGCCCACTGCTCAATGCAGGACTCCAAGACAGAGCATCCCTATAGAATCATCAAAAGGTAGGGTTGGAAGGGACCTGCAAGACCATCTAGTCCAACCCCCTGCTCAACGCAGGACTCCAAGTCAGAGCATCCCTATAGAATCATCTGAAAGTAGGGTTGGAAGTGGCCTGCAAGACTATCTAATCCAGCCCCCTGCTCAACGTAGGACTCCAAGTCAGAGCATCCCTATAGAAAGATCGAAAATAGAGTTGGAAGGCGCCTGCAAGGCCATCTAGTCCAGCCCCCTGCTCAACGCAGGACTCCAAGTCAGAGCATCCCTATAGAATGATCGAAAATAGGGTTGGAAGGCGCCTGAAGACCATGTATTCCAACCCCGTGCTCAACGCAGGACTCCAAGTCAGAGCATCCTTATCGAATCATCTGAAAGTAGGGTTGGAAGTGGCCTGCAAGACTATCTAGTCCAGCCCCCTGCTCAACGCAGGACTCCAAGTCAGAGCATCCCTATATAATTATCAAAAGTTAGGGTTGGAAGGCGCCTGCAGGACCATCTTCCAGCCCCCTGCTCAACGCAGGACTCCAAGTCAGAGCAGCCCTATAGAATCATTGTAAAGTAGGGTTGGAGGGGGCCTGCAAGGCCATCTAGTCCAGCCCCCTGCTCCAGGCAGGACTCCAGGTCAGAGCATCCCTATAGAATGATCGAAAATAGGGTTGGAAGTGGCCTGCAAGACCATCTAGTCCAGCCCCCTGCTCAACGCAGGACTCCAAGTCAGAGCATCCCTATAGAATTATCAAAAGTTAGGGTTGGAAGGCGCCTGAAGTCCCATCTTCCAGCCCCCTGCTCAACGCAGGACTCCAAGTCAGAGCATCCCTATAGAATGATTGAAAATAGGGTTGGAAGGGTCCTGCAAGACCATCCAGTGCACCCCCTGCTCAACGCAGGACTCCAAGTCAGAGTATCCCTCTAGAATCATCGAAAATAGAGTTGGAAGGCGGCTGCAAGACTATCTAGTCCAGCCCCCTGCTCAACGCAGGACTCCAAGTCAGAGCATCCCTATAGAATGATCTAAAATAGGGGTGGAAGGGGCCTGCAAGACCATCTAGTCTAACCCCCTGCTCAATGCAGGACTCCGAGTCAGAGCATCCCTATAGAATGATTGAAAATAGGGTTGGGAGGGGTCTACAAGACAATCTAGTCCAGCCCCCTGCTCAATGAAGGACTCCAGGTCAGAGCATCCCTATAGAATGATGGAAAATAGGGTTGGAAGGCGCCTGCAAGACCATGTATTCCAACCCCCTGCGCAACGCAGGACTCCAAGTCAGAGCATCCCTATAGAATTATCAAAAGTTAGGGTTGGAAGTGGCCTGCAGGACCATCTTCCAGCCCCCTGCTCAACGCAGTACTCCAAGTCAGAGCATCCCTATAGAATGATTGAAAATAGGGTTGGAAGGGGCCTGCAAGACCATGTATTCCAACCCCGTGCTCAACGCAGGACTCCAAGTCAGAGCAGCCCTATAGAATCATTGGAAAGTAGGGTTGGGGGGGCCTGCAAGGCTATCTAGTCCAAGCCCCTGCTCCAGGCAGGACTCCAGGTCAGAGCATCCCTATAGAATCATCGAAAATAGGGTTGGAAGGCACCTGCAAGACCATGTATTCCAACCCCGTGCTCAACGCAGGACTCCAAGTCAGAGCATCCTTATCGAATCATCTGAAAGTAGGGTTGGAAGTGGCCTGCAAGACTATCTAATACAGCCCCTTGCTCAACGCAGGACTCCAAGTCAGAGCATCCCTATAGAATAATCAAAAAGTAGGGTTGGAAGGGGCATGCAAGACCATCTAGTCCAACCCCCTGCTCAACGCAGGACTCCAAGTCAGAGTTTCCCTATAGAATGATCGAAAATAGGGTTGGAAGGGGCCTGCAAGACCATCTAGTCCAACCCCCTGCTCAACGCAGGACTCCAAGTCAGAGTATCCCTAAGGAATCATCTGAAAGTAGGGTTGGAAGTGGCCTGCAAGACTATCTAATCCAGCCCCCTCCTCAACGTAGGACTCCAAGTCAGAGCATCCCTATAGAATCATCGAAAATAGAGTTGGAAGGAACCTGCAAGACCATCTAGTCCAACCCCTTGCTCAACGCAGGACTCCAAATCAGAGCATCCCTATAGAATGATCGAAAATAGGGTTGGAAGGCGCCTGCAAGACCATGTATTCCAACCCCGTGCTCAACGCAGGACTCCAAGTCAGAGCATCCTTATCGAATCATCTGAAAGTAGGGTTGGAAGTGGCCTGCAAGACCATCTAGTCCAGCCCCCTGCTCAACGCAGGACTCCAAGTCAGAGCATCCCTATAGAATTATCAAAAGTTAGGGTTGGAAGGCGCCTGCAGGACCATCTTCCAGCCCCCTGCTCAACGCAGGACTCCAAGTCAGAGCATACCTATAGAATGATTGAAAATAGGGTTGGAAGGGTCCTCCAAGACCATCCAGGGCACCCCCTGCTCAACGCAGGACTCCAAGTCAGAGCATCCCTATAGAATGATTGAAAATAGGGTTGGAAGGGTCCTCCAAGACCATCCAGGGCACCCCCTGCTCAATGCAGGACTCCAAGTCAGAGTATCCCTCTAGAATCATCGAAAATAGAGTTGGAAGGGGCCTGCAAGACCATCTAGTCCAGCCCCCTGCTCAATGCAGGACTCCAAGACAGAGCATCCCTATAGAATCATCAAAAGGTAGGGTTGGAAGGGACCTGCAAGACCATCTAGTCCAACCCCCTGCTCAACGCAGGACTCCAAGTCAGAGCATCCCTATAGAATCATCTGAAAGTAGGTTTGGAAGTGGCCTGCAAGACTATCTAATCCAGCCCCCTGCTCAACGTCGGACTCCAAGTCAGAGCATCCCTATAGAAAGATCGAAAATAGAGTTGGAAGGCGCCTGCAAGGTCATCTAGTCCAGCCCCCTGCTCAACGCAGGACTCCAAGTCAGAGCATCCCTATAGAATGATCGAAAATAGGGTTGGAAGGCGCCTGAAGACCATGTATTCCAACCCCGTGCTCAACGCAGGACTCCAAGTCAGAGCATCCTTATCGAATCATCTGAAAGTAGGGTTGGAAGTGGCCTGCAAGACCATCTAGTCCAGCCCCCTGCTCAACGCAGGATTCCAAGTCAGAGCATCCCTATATAATTATCAAAAGTTAGGGTTGGAAGGCGCCTGCAGGACCATCTTCCAGCCCCCTGCTCAACGCAGGACTCCAAGTCATAGCAGCCCTATAGAATCATTGTAAAGTAGGGTTGGAGGGGGCCTGCAAGGCCATCTAGTCCAGCCCCCTGCTCCAGGCAGGACTCCAGGTCAGAGCATCCCTATAGAATGATCGAAAATAGGGTTGGAAGTGGCCTGCAAGACCATCTAGTCCAGCCCCCTGCTCAACGCAGGACTCCAAGTCAGAGCATCCCTATAGAATTATCAAAAGTTAGGGTTGGAAGGCGCCTGCAGTCCCATCTTCCAGCCCCCTGCTCAACGCAGGACTCCAAGTCAGAGCATCCCTATGGAATGATTGAAAATAGGGTTGGAAGGGTCCTGCAAGACCATCCAGTGCACCCCCTGCTCAACGCAGGACTCCAAGTCAGAGTATCCCTCTAGAATCATCGAAAATAGAGTTGGAAGGCGGCTGCAAGACCATCTAGTCCAGCCCCCTGCTCAACGCAGGACTCCAAGTCAGAGCATCCCTATAGAATGATCTAAAATAGGGGGGGAAGGGGTCTGCAAGACCATCTAGTCTAACCCCCTGCTCAATGCAGGACTCCGAGTCAGAGCATCCCTATAGAATGATTGAAAATAGGGTTGGGAGGGGTCTGCAAGACAATCTAGTCCAGCCCCCTGCTCAATGAAGGACTCCAGGTCAGAGCATCCCTATAGAATGATGGAAAATAGGGTTGGAAGGCGCCTGCAAGACCATGTATTCCAACCACCTGCGCAACGCAGGACTCCAAGTCAGAGGATCCCTATAGAATTATCAAAAGTTAGGGTTGGAAGTGGCCTGCAGGACCATCTTCCAGCCCCCTGCTCAACGCAGGACTCCAAGTCAGAGCATCCCTATAGAATGATGGAAAATAGGGTTGGAAGGCGCCTGCAAGACCATGTATTCCAACCCCGTGCTCAACGCAGGACTCCAAGTCAGAGCAGCCCTATAGAATCATTGGAAAGTAGGGTTGGGGGGGCCTGCAAGGCTATCTAGTCCAAGCCCCTGCTCCAGGCAGGACTCCAAGTCAGAGCATCCCTATAGAATTATCAAAAGTTAGGGTTTGAAGGCGCCTGCAGGACCATCTTCCAGCCCCCTGCTCAACGCAGGACTCCAAGTCAGAGCATACCTATAGAATGATTGAAAATAGGGTTGGAAGGGTCCTCCAAGACCATCCAGGGCACCCCCTGCTCAACGCAGGACTCCAAGTCAGAGCATCCCTATAGAATGATTGAAAATAGGGTTGGAAGGGTCCTCCAAGACCATCCAGGGCACCCCCTGCTCAATCCAGGACTCCAAGTCAGAGTATCCCTCTAGAATCATCGAAAATAGAGTTGGAAGGGGCCTGCAAGACCATCTAGTCCAGCCCCCTGCTCAATGCAGGACTCCAAGACAGAGCATCCCTATAGAATCATCAAAAGGTAGGGTTGGAAGGGACCTGCAAGACCATCTAGTCCAACCCCCTGCTCAACGCAGGACTCCAAGTCAGAGCATCCCTATAGAATCATCTGAAAGTAGGTTTGGAAGTGGCCTGCAAGACTATCTAATCCAGCCCCCTGCTCAACGTAGGACTCCAAGTCAGAGCATCCCTATAGAAAGATCGAAAATAGAGTTGGAAGGCGCCTGCAAGGTCATCTAGTCCAGCCCCCTGCTCAACGCAGGACTCCAAGTCAGAGCATCCCTATAGAATGATCGAAAATAGGGTTGGAAGGCGCCTGAAGACCATGTATTCCAACCCCGTGCTCAACGCAGGACTCCAAGTCAGAGCATCCTTATCGAATCATCTGAAAGTAGGGTTGGAAGTGGCCTGCAAGACCATCTAGTCCAGCCCCCTGCTCAACGCAGGATTCCAAGTCAGAGCATCCCTATATAATTATCAAAAGTTAGGGTTGGAAGGCGCCTGCAGGACCATCTTCCAGCCCCCTGCTCAACGCAGGACTCCAAGTCATAGCAGCCCTATAGAATCATTGTAAAGTAGGGTTGGAGGGGGCCTGCAAGGCCATCTAGTCCAGCCCCCTGCTCCAGGCAGGACTCCAGGTCAGAGCATCCCTATAGAATGATCGAAAATAGGGTTGGAAGTGGCCTGCAAGACCATCTAGTCCAGCCCCCTGCTCAACGCAGGACTCCAAGTCAGAGCATCCCTATAGAATTATCAAAAGTTAGGGTTGGAAGGCGCCTGCAGTCCCATCTTCCAGCCCCCTGCTCAACGCAGGACTCCAAGTCAGAGCATCCCTATGGAATGATTGAAAATAGGGTTGGAAGGGTCCTGCAAGACCATCCAGTGCACCCCCTGCTCAACGCAGGACTCCAAGTCAGAGTATCCCTCTAGAATCATCGAAAATAGAGTTGGAAGGCGGCTGCAAGACCATCTAGTCCAGCCCCCTGCTCAACGCAGGACTCCAAGTCAGAGCATCCCTATAGAATGATCTAAAATAGGGGGGGAAGGGGTCTGCAAGACCATCTAGTCTAACCCCCTGCTCAATGCAGGACTCCGAGTCAGAGCATCCCTATAGAATGATTGAAAATAGGGTAGGGAGGGGTCTGCAAGACAATCTAGTCCAGCCCCCTGCTCAATGAAGGACTCCAGGTCAGAGCATCCCTATAGAATGATGGAAAATAGGGTTGGAAGGCGCCTGCAAGACCATGTATTCCAACCACCTGCGCAACGCAGGACTCCAAGTCAGAGCATCCCTATAGAATTATCAAAAGTTAGGGTTGGAAGTGGCCTGCAGGACCATCTTCCAGCCCCCTGCTCAACGCAGGACTCCAAGTCAGAGCATCCCTATAGAATGATGGAAAATAGGGTTGGAAGGCGCCTGCAAGACCATGTATTCCAACCCCGTGCTCAACGCAGGACTCCAAGTCAGAGCAGCCCTATAGAATCATTGGAAAGTAGGGTTGGGGGGGCCTGCAAGGCTATCTAGTCCAAGCCCCTGCTCCAGGCAGGACTCCAGGTCAGAGCATCCCTATAGAATCATCGAAAATAGGGTTGGAAGGCACCTGCAAGACCATGTATTCCAACCCCGTGCTCAACGCAGGACTCCAAGTCAGAGCATCCTTATCGAATCATCTGAAAGTAGGGTTGGAAGTGGCCTGCAAGACTATCTAATCCAGCCCCCTGCTCAACGCAGGACTCCAAGTCAGAGCATCCCTATAGAATAATCAAAAAGTAGGGTTGGAAGGGGCATGCAAGACCATCTAGTCCAACCCCCTGCTCAACGCAGGACTCCAAGTCAGAGCATCCCTAAGGAATCATCTGAAAGTAGGGTTGGAAGTGGCCTGCAAGACTATCTAATCCAGCCCCCTCCTCAACGTAGGACTCCAAGTCAGAGCATCCCTATAGAATCATCGAAAATAGAGTTGGAAGGAACCTGCAAGACCATCTAGTCCAACCCCTTGCTCAACGCAGGACTCCAAATCAGAGCATCCCTATAGAATGATCGAAAATAGGCTTGGAAGGCGCCTGCAAGACCATGTATTCCAACCCCGTGCTCAACGCAGGACTCCAAGTCAGAGCATCCTTATCGAATCATCTGAAAGTAGGGTTGGAAGTGGCCTGCAAGACCATCTAGTCCAGCCCCCTGCTCAACGCAGGACTCCAAGTCAGAGCATCCCTATAGAATTATCAAAAGTTAGGGTTGGAAGGCGCCTGCAGGACCATCTTCCAGCCCCCTGCTCAACGCAGGACTCCAAGTCAGAGCATCCCTATAGAATGATTGAAAATAGGGTTGGAAGGGTCCTCCAAGACCATCCAGGGCCCCCCCTGCTCAACGCAGGACTCCAAGTCAGAGCATCCCTATAGAATGATTGAAAATAGGCTTGGAAGGGTCCTCCCAGACCAACCAGGGCACCCCCTGCTCAACGCAGGACTCCAAGTCAGAGTATCCCTCTAGAATCATCGAAAATAGAGTTGGAAGGGGCCTGCAAGACCATCTAGTCCAGCCCCCTGCTCAATGCAGGACTCCAAGACAGAGCATCCCTATAGAATCATCAAAAGGTAGGGTTGGAAGGGACCTGCAAGACCATCTAGTCCAACCCCCTGCTCAACGCAGGACTCCAAGTCAGAGCATCCCTATAGAATCATCTGAAAGTAGGGTTGGAAGTGGCCTGCAAGACTATCTAATCCAGCCCCCTGCTCAACGTAGGACTCCAAGTCAGAGCATCCCTATAGAAAGATCGAAAATAGAGTTGGAAGGCGCCTGCAAGGCCATCTAGTCCAGCCCCCTGCTCAACGCAGGACTCCAAGTCAGAGCATCCCTATAGAATGATCGAAAATAGGGTTGGAAGGCGCCTGAAGACCATGTATTCCAACCCCGTGCTCAACGCAGGACTCCAAGTCAGAGCATCCTTATCGAATCATCTGAAAGTAGGGTTGGAAGTGGCCTGCAAGACCATCTAGTCCAGCCCCCTGCTCAACGCAGGACTCCAAGTCAGAGCATCCCTATATAATTATCAAAAGTTAGGGTTGGAAGGCGCCTGCAGGACCATCTTCCAGCCCCCTGCTCAACGCAGGACTCCAAGTCAGAGCAGCCCTATAGAATCATTGTAAAGTAGGGTTGGAGGGGGCCTGCAAGGCCATCTAGTCCAGCCCCCTGCTCCAGGCAGGACTCCAGGTCAGAGCATCCCTATAGAATGATCGAAAATAGGGTTGGAAGTAGCCTGCAAGACCATCTAGTCCAGCCCCCTGCTCAACGCAGGACTCCAAGTCAGAGCATCCCTATAGAATTATCAAAAGTTAGGGTTGGAAGGCGCCTGCAGTCCCATCTTCCAGCCCCCTGCTCAACGCAGGACTCCAAGTCAGAGCATCCCTATAGAATGATTGAAAATAGGGTTGGAAGGGTCCTGCAAGACCATCCAGTGCACCCCCTGCTCAACGCAGGACTCCAAGTCAGAGTATCCCTCTAGAATCATCGAAAATAGAGTTGGAAGGCGGCTGCAAGACCATCTAGTCCAGCCCCCTGCTCAACGCAGGACTCCAAGTCAGAGCATCCCTATAGAATGATCTAAAATAGGGGTGGAAGGGGCCTGCAAGACCATCTAGTCTAACCCCCTGCTCAATGCAGGACTCCGAGTCAGAGCATCCCTATAGAATGATTGAAAATAGGGTTGGGAGGGGTCTGCAAGACAATCTAGTCCAGCCCCCTGCTCAATGAAGGACTCCAGGTCAGAGCATCCCTATAGAATGATGGAAAATAGGGTTGGAAGGCGCCTGCAAGACCATGTATTCCAACCACCTGCGCAACGCAGGACTCCAAGTCAGAGCATCCCTATAGAATTATCAAAAGTTAGGGTTGGAAGTGGCCTGCAGGACCATCTTCCAGCCCCCTGCTCAACGCAGTACTCCAAGTCATTGCATCCCTATAGAATGATTGAAAATAGGCTTGGAAGGGGCCTGCAAGACCATGTATTCCAACCCCGTGCTCAACGCAGGACTCCAAGTCAGAGCAGCCCTATAGAATCATTGGAAAGTAGGGTTGGGGTGCCTGCAAGGCTATCTAGTCCAAGCCCCTGCTCCAGGCAGGACTCCAGGTCAGAGCATCCCTATAGAATCATCGAAAATAGGGTTGGAAGGCACCTGCAAGACCATGTATTCCAACCCCGTGCTCAACGCAGGACTCCAAGTCAGAGCATCCTTATCGAATCATCTGAAAGTAGGGTTGGAAGTGGCCTGCAAGACTATCTAATCCAGTCCCCTGCTCAACGCAGGACTCCAAGTGAGAGCATCCCTATAGAATAATCAAAAAGTAGGGTAGGAAGGGGCATGCAAGACCATCTAGTCCAACCCCCTGCTCAACGCAGGACTCCAAGTCAGAGTTTCCCTATAGAATGATCGAAAATAGGGTTGGAAGGGGCCTGCAAGACCATCTAGTCCAACCCCCTGCTCAACGCAGGACTCCAAGTCAGAGCATCCCTAAGGAATCATCTGAAAGTAGGGTTGGAAGTGGCCTGCAAGACTATCTAATCCAGCCCCCTCCTCAACGTAGGACTCCAAGTCAGAGCATCCCTATAGAATCATCGAAAATAGAGTTGGAAGGAACCTGCAAGACCATCTAGTCCAACCCCTTGCTCTACGCAGGACTCCAAATCAGAGCATCCCTATAGAATGATCGAAAATAGGGTTGGAAGGCGCCTGCAAGACCATGTATTCCAACCCCGTGCTCAACGCAGGACTCCAAGTCAGAGCATCCCTATAGAATTATCAAAAGTTAGGGTTGGAAGGCGCCTGCAGGACCATCTTCCAGCCCCCTGCTCAACGCAGGACTCCAAGTCAGAGCATCCCTATAGAATGATTGAAAATAGGGTTGGAAGGGTCCTCCAAGACCATCCAGGGCACCCCCTGCTCAACGCAGGACTCCAAGTCAGAGCATCCCTATAGAATGATTGAAAATAGGGTTGGAAGGGTCCTCCAAGACCATCCAGGGCACCCCCTGCTCAACGCAGGACTCCAAGTCAGAGTATCCCTCTAGAATCATCGAAAATAGAGTTGGAAGGGGCCTGCAAGACCATCTAGTCCAGCCCCCTGCTCAATGCAGGACTCCAAGACAGAGCATCCCTATAGAATCATCAAAAGGTAGGGTTGGAAGGGACCTGCAAGACCATCTAGTCCAACCACCTGCTCAACGCAGGACTCCAAGTCAGAGCATCCCTATAGAATCATCTGAAAGTAGGGTTGGAAGTGGCCTGCAAGAATATCTAATCCAGCCCCCTGCTCAACGTAGGACTCCAAGTCAGAGCATCCCTATAGAATCATCGAAAATAGAGTTGGAAGGCGCCTGCAAGGCCATCTAGTCCAGCCCCCTGCTCAACGCAGGACTCCAAGTCAGAGCATCCCTATAGAATGATCGAAGATAGGGTTGGAAGGCGCCTGAAGACCATGTATTCCAACCCGTGCTCAACGCAGGACTCCAAGTCAGAGCATCCTTATCGAATCATCTGAAAGTAGGGTTGGAAGTGGCCTGCAAGACCATCTAGTCCAGCCCCCTGCTCAACGCAGGACTCCAAGTCAGAGCATCCCTATATAATTATCAAAAGTTAGGGTTGGAAGGCGCCTGCAGGACCATCTTCCAGCCCCCTGCTCAACGCAGGACTCCAAGTCAGAGCAGCCCTATAGAATCATTGTAAAGTAGGGTTGGAGGGGGCCTGCAAGGCCATCTAGTCCAGCCCCCTGCTCCAGGCAGGACTCCAGGTCAGAGCATCCCTATAGATTGATCGAAAATAGGGTTGGAAGTGGCCTGCAAGACCATCTAGTCCAGCCCCCTGCGCAACGCAGGACTCCAAGTCAGAGCATCCCTATAGAATTATCAAAAGTTAGGGTTGGAAGGCGCCTGCAGGACCATCTTCCAGCCCCCTGCTCAACGCAGGACTCCAAGTCAGAGCATCCCTATAGAATGATGGAAAATAGGGTTGGAAGGCGCCTGCAAGACCATGTATTCCAACCCCGTGCTCAACGCAGGACTCCAAGTCAGAGCAGCCCTATAGAATCATTGGAAAGTAGGGTTGGGGGGGCCTGCAAGGCTATCTAGTCCAAGCCCCTGCTCCAGGCAGGACTCCAAGTCAGAGCATCCCTATAGAATTATCAAAAGTTAGGGTTGGAAGGCGCCTGCAGGACCATCTTCCAGCCCCCTGCTCAACGCAGGACTCCAAGTCAGAGCATCCCTATAGAATGATTGAAAATAGGGTTGGAAGGGTCCTGCAAGACCATCCAGTGCACCCCCTGCTCAACGCAGGACTCCAAGTCAGAGTATCCCTCTAGAATCATCGAAAATAGAGTTGGAAGGCGGCTGCAAGACCATCTAGTCCAGCCCCCTGCTCAACGCAGGACTCCAAGTCAGAGCATCCCTATAGAATGATCTAAAATAGGGGTGGAAGGGGCCTGCAAGACCATCTAGTCTAACCCCCTGCTCAATGCAGGACTCCGAGTCAGAGCATCCCTATAGAATGATTGAAAATGGGGTTGGGAGGGGTCTGCAAGACAATCTAGTCCAGCCCCCTGCTCAATGAAGGACTCCAGGTCAGAGCATCCCTATAGAATGATGGAAAATAGGGTTGGAAGGCGCCTGCAAGACCATGTATTCCAACCCCCTGCGCAACGCAGGACTCCAAGTCAGAGCATCCCTATAGAAAGATCGAAAATAGAGTTGGAAGGCGCCTGCAAGGCCATCTAGTCCAGCCCCCTGCTCAACGCAGGACTCCAAGTCAGAGCATCCCTATAGAATGATCGAAAATAGGGTTGGACGGCGCCTGAAGACCATGTATTCCAACCCCGTGCTCAACGCAGGACTCCAAGTCAGAGCATCCTTATCGAATCATCTGAAAGTAGGGTTGGAAGTGGCCTGCAAGACCATCTAGTCCAGCCCCCTGCTCAACGCAGGACTCCAAGTCAGAGCATCCCTATATAATTATCAAAAGTTAGGGTTGGAAGGCGCCTGCAGGACCATCTTCCAGCCCCCTGCTCAACGCAGGACTCCAAGTCAGAGCAGCCCTATAGAATCATTGTAAAGTAGGGTTGGAGGGGGCCTGCAAGGCCATCTAGTCCAGCCCCGTGCTCCAGGCAGGACTCCAGGTCAGAGCATCCCTATAGAATGATCGAAAATAGGGTTGGAAGTGGCCTGCAAGACCATCTAGTCCAGCTCCCTGCTCAACGCAGGACTCCAAGTCAGAGCATCCCTATAGAATTATCAAAAGTTAGGGTTGGAAGGCGCCTGCAGTCCCATCTTCCAGCCCCCTGCTCAACGCAGGACTCCAAGTCAGAGCATCCCTATAGAATGATTGAAAATAGGGTTGGAAGGGTCCTGCAAGACCATCCAGTGCACCCCCTGCTCAACGCAGGACTCCAAGTCAGAGTATCCCTCTAGAATCATCGAAAATAGAGTTGGAAGGCGGCTGCAAGACCATCTAGTCCAGCCCCCTGCTCAACGCAGGACTCCAAGTCAGAGCATCCCTATAGAATGATCTAAAATATGGGTGGAAGGGGCCTGCAAGACCATCTAGTCTAACCCCCTGCTCAATGCAGGACTCTGAGTCAGAGCATCCCTATAGAATGATTGAAAATAGGGTTGGGAGGGGTCTGCAAGACAATCTAGTCCAGCCCCCTGCTCAATGAAGGACTCCAGGTCAGAGCATCCCTATAGAATGATGGAAAATAGGGTTGGAAGGTGCCTGCAAGACCATGTATTCCAACCCCCTGCGCAACGCAGGACTCCAAGTCAGAGCATCCCTATAGAATTATCAAAAGTTAGGGTTGGAAGTGGCCTGCAGGACCATCTTCCAGCCCCCTGCTCAACGCAGTACTCCAAGTCAGAGCATCCCTATAGAATGATTGAAAATAGGGTTGGAAGGGGCCTGCAAGACCATGTATTCCAACCCCGTGCTCAACGCAGGACTCCAAGTCAGAGCAGCCCTATAGAATCATTGGAAAGTAGGGTTGGGGGGGCCTGCAAGGCTATCTAGTCCAAGCCCCTGCTCCAGGCAGGACTCCAGGTCAGAGCATCCCTATAGAATCATCGAAAATAGGGTTGGAAGGCACCTGCAAGACCATGTATTCCAACCCCGTGCTCAACGCAGGACTCCAAGTCAGAGCATCCTTATCGAATCATCTGAAAGTAGGGTTGGAAGTGGCCTGCAAGACTATCTAATACAGCCCCTTGCTCAACGCAGGACTCCAAGTCAGAGCATCCCTATAGAATAATCAAAAAGTAGGGTTGGAAGGGGCATGCAAGACCATCTAGTCCAACCCCCTGCTCAACGCAGGACTCCAAGTCAGAGTTTCCCTATAGAATGATCGAAAATAGGGTTGGAAGGGGCCTGCAAGACCATCTAGTCCAACCCCCTGCTCAACGCAGGACTCCAAGTCAGAGTATCCCTAAGGAATCATCTGAAAGTAGGGTTGGAAGTGGCCTGCAAGACTATCTAATCCAGCCCCCTCCTCAACGTAGGACTCCAAGTCAGAGCATCCCTATAGAATCATCGAAAATAGAGTTGGAAGGAACCTGCAAGACCATCTAGTCCAACCCCTTGCTCAACGCAGGACTCCAAATCAGAGCATCCCTATAGAATGATCGAAAATAGGGTTGGAAGGCGCCTGCAAGACCATGTATTCCAACCCCGTGCTCAACGCAGGACTCCAAGTCAGAGCAGCCCTATAGAATCATTGGAAAGTAGGGTTGGGGGGAGCCTGCAAGGCCATCTAGTCCAAGCCCCTGCTCCAGGCAGGACTCCAGGTCAGAGCATCCCTATAGAATGATCGAAAAAAGGTTGGAAGGCGCCTGCAAGACCATGTATTCCAACCCCGTGCTCAACGCAGGACTCCAAGTCAGAGCATCCTTATCGAAACATCTGAAAGTAGGGCTGGAAGTGGCCTGCAAGGCCATCTAGTCCAACCCCCTGCTTCACGCAGGACTCCAAGTCAGAGTATCCCTATAGAATCATCTGAAAGTAGGGTTGGAAGTGGTCTGCAAGACTATGTAATCCAGCCCCCTGCTCAACGCAGGACTCCAAGTCAGAGCATCCTTATCGAATCATCTGAAAGTAGGGTTGGAAGTGTCCTGCAAGACCATCTAGTCAAGCCCCCTGCTCAACGCAGGACTCCAAGTCAGAGCATCCCTATAGAATTATCAAAAGTTAGGGTTGGAAGGGGCCTGCAGGACCATCTTCCAGCCCCCTGCTCAACGCAGGACTCCAAGTCAGAGCATCCCTATAGAATGATGGAAAATAGGGTTGGAAGGGTCCTCCAAGACCATCCAGGGCAGCCCCTGCTCAACGCAGGACTCCAAGTCAGAGTATCCCTCTAGAATCATCGAAAATAGAGTTGGAAGGCGCCTGCAAGACCATCTAGTCCAACCCCCTGCTCAATGCAGGACTCCAAGACAGAGCATCCCTATAGAATCATCAAAAGGTAGTGTTGGAAGGCGGCTGCAAGACCATCTAGTCCAGCCCCTTGCTCAACACAGGACTCCAAGTCAGAGCATCCCTATAGAATAATCGAAAATAGAGTTGGAAGGGACCTGCAAGACCATCTAGTCCAACCCCCTGCTCAACGCAGGACTCCAAGTCAGAGCATCCCTATAGAATCATCTGAAAGTAGGGTTGGAAGTGGCCTGCAAGACCATCTAATCCAGCCCCCTGCTCAACGTAGGACTCCAAGTCAGAGCATCCCTATAGAAAGATCGAAAATAGAGTTGGAAGGCGCCTGCAAGGCCATCTAGTCCAGCCCCCTGCTCAACGCAGGACTCCAAGTCAGAGCATCCCTATAGAATGATTGAAAATAGGGTTGGAAGGCGCCTGCAAGACCTTGTATTCCAACCCCGTCCTCAACGCAGGACTCCAAGTCAGAGCAGCCCTATAGAATCATTGGAAAGTAGGGTTGGAGGGGGCCTGCAAGGCCATCTAGTCCAGCCCCCTGCTCCAGGCAGGACTCCAGGTCAGAGCATCCCTATAGAATGATCGAAAATAGGGTTGGAAGTGGCCTGCAAGACCATCTAGTCCAGCCCCCTGCTCAACGCAGGACTCCAAGTCAGAGCATCCCTATAGAATTATCAAAAGTTAGGGTTGGAAGGCGCCTGCAGTCCCATCTTCCAGCCCCCTGCTCAACGCAGGACTCCAAGTCAGAGCATCCCTATAGAATGATTGAAAATAGGGTTGGAAGGGTCCTGCAAGACCATCCAGTGCACCCCCTGCTCAACGCAGGACTCCAAGTCAGAGTATCCCTCTAGAATCATCGAAAATAGAGTTGGAAGGCGGCTGCAAGACCATCTAGTCCAGCCCCCTGCTCAACGCAGGACTCCAAGTCAGAGCATCCCTATAGAATGATCTAAAATAGGGGTGGAAGGGGCCTGCAAGACCATCTAGTCTAACCCCCTGCTCAATGCAGGACTCCGAGTCAGAGCTTCCCTATAGAATGATTGAAAATGGGGTTGGGAGGGGTCTGCAAGACAATCTAGTCCAGCCCCCTGCTCAATGAAGGACTCCAGGTCAGAGCATCCCTATAGAATGATGGAAAATAGGGTTGGAAGGCGCCTGCAAGACCATGTATTCCAATCCCCTGCGCAACGCAGGACTCCAAGTCAGAGCATCCCTATAGAAAGATCGAAAATAGAGTTGGAAGGCGCCTGCAAGGCCATCTAGTCCAGCCCCCTGCTCAACGCAGGACTCCAAGTCAGAGCATCCCTATAGAATGATCGAAAATAGGGTTGGAAGGCGCCTGAAGACCATGTATTCCAACCCCGTGCTCAACGCAGGACTCCAAGTCAGAGCATCCTTATCGAATCATCTGAAAGTAGGGTTGGAAGTGGCCTGCAAGACCATCTAGTCCAGCCCCCTGCTCAACGCAGGACTCCAAGTCAGAGCATCCCTATATAATTATCAAAAGTTAGGGTTGGAAGGCGCCTGCAGGACCATCTTCCAGCCCCCTGCTCAACGCAGGACTCCAAGTCAGAGCAGCCCTATAGAATCATTGTAAAGTAGGGTTGGAGGGGGCCTGCAAGGCCATCTAGTCCAGCCCCGTGCTCCAGGCAGGACTCCAGGTCAGAGCATCCCTATAGAATGATCGAAAATAGGGTTGGAAGTGGCCTGCAAGACCATCTAGTCCAGCTCCCTGCTCAACGCAGGACTCCAAGTCAGAGCATCCCTATAGAATTATCAAAAGTTAGGGTTGGAAGGCGCCTGCAGTCCCATCTTCCAGCCC
Source organism: Heloderma suspectum (assembly GCF_057233095.1). Taxonomy (NCBI): domain Eukaryota; kingdom Metazoa; phylum Chordata; class Lepidosauria; order Squamata; family Helodermatidae; genus Heloderma; species Heloderma suspectum. The sequence continues at coordinate 51,938,526 of NC_139475.1, forward strand.
CCTGCTCAACGCAGGACTCCAAGTCAGAGCATCCCTATAGAATGATTGAAAATAGGGTTGGAAGGGTCCTGCAAGACCATCCAGTGCACCCCCTGCTCAACGCAGGACTCCAAGTCAGAGTATCCCTCTAGAATCATCGAAAATAGAGTTGGAAGGCGGCTGCAAGACCATCTATTCCAGCCCCCTGCTCAACGCAGGACTCCAAGTCAGAGCATCCCTATAGAATGATCTAAAATAGGGGTGGAAGGGGCCTGCAAGACCATCTAGTCTAACCCCCTGCTCAATGCAGGACTCTGAGTCAGAGCATCCCTATAGAATGATTGAAAATAGGGTTGGGAGGGGTCTGCAAGACAATCTAGTCCAGCCCCCTGCTCAATGAAGGACTCCAGGTCAGAGCATCCCTATAGAATGATGGAAAATAGGGTTGGAAGGTGCCTGCAAGACCATGTATTCCAACCACCTGCGCAACGCAGGACTCCAAGTCAGAGCATCCCTATAGAATTATCAAAAGTTAGGGTTGGAAGTGGCCTGCAGGACCATCTTCCAGCCCCCTGCTCAACGCAGTACTCCAAGTCAGAGCATCCCTATAGAATGATTGAAAATAGGGTTGGAAGGGGCCTGCAAGACCATGTATTCCAACCCCGTGCTCAACGCAGGACTCCAAGTCAGAGCAGCCCTATAGAATCATTGGAAAGTAGGGTTGGGGGGGCCTGCAAGGCTATCTAGTCCAAGCCCCTGCTCCAGGCAGGACTCCAGGTCAGAGCATCCCTATAGAATCATCGAAAATAGGGTTGGAAGGCACCTGCAAGACCATCTTCCAGCCCCCTGCTCAACGCAGGACTCCAAGTCAGAGCATCCTTATCGAATCATCTGAAAGTAGGGTTGGAAGTGGCCTGCAAGACTATCTAATACAGCCCCTTGCTCAACGCAGGACTCCAAGTCAGAGCATCCCTATAGAATAATCAAAAAGTAGGGTTGGAAGGGGCCTGCAAGACCATCTAGTCCAACCCCCTGCTCAACGCAGGACTCCAAGTCAGAGTATCCCTAAGGAATCATCTGAAAGTAGGGTTGGAAGTGGCCTGCAAGACTATCTAATCCAGCCCCCTGCTCAACGTAGGACTCCAAGTCAGAGCATCCCTATAGAATCATCGAAAATAGAGTTGGAAGGAACCTGCAAGACCATCTAGTCCAACCCCTTGCTCAACGCAGGACTCCAAATCAGAGCATCCCTATAGAATGATCGAAAATAGGGTTGGAAGGCGCCTGCAAGACCATGTATTCCAACCCCGTGCTCAACGCAGGACTCCAAGTCAGAGCATCCTTATCGAATCATCTGAAAGTAGGGTTGGAAGTGGCCTGCAAGACCATCTAGTCCAGCCCCCTGCTCAACGCAGGACTCCAAGTCAGAGCATCCCTATAGAATTATCAAAAGTTAGGGTTGGAAGGCGCCTGCAGGACCATCTTCCAGCCCCCTGCTCAACGCAGGACTCCAAGTCAGAGCATACCTATAGAATGATTGAAAATAGGGTTGGAAGGGTCCTCCAAGACCATCCAGGGCACCCCCTGCTCAATGCAGGACTCCAAGTCAGAGCATCCCTATAGAATGATTGAAAATAGGGTTGGAAGGGTCCTCCAAGACCATCCACGGCACCCCCTGCTCAATGCAGGACTCCAAGTCAGAGTATCCCTCTAGAATCATCGAAAATAGAGTTGGAAGGGGCCTGCAAGACCATCTAGTCCAGCCCCCTGCTCAATGCAGGACTCCAAGACAGAGCATCCCTATAGAATCCTCAAAAGGTAGGGTTGGAAGGGACCTGCAAGACCATCTAGTCCAACCCCCTGCTCAACGCAGGACTCCAAGTCAGAGCATCCCTATAGAATCATCTGAAAGTAGGTTTGGAAGTGGCCTGCAAGACTATCTAATCCAGCCCCCTGCTCAACGTAGGACTCCAAGTCAGAGCATCCCTATAGAAAGATCGAAAATAGAGTTGGAAGGCGCCTGCAAGGCCATCTAGTCCAGCCCCCTGCTCAACGCAGGACTCCAAGTCAGAGCATCCCTATAGAATGATCGAAAATAGGGTTGGAAGGCGCCTGAAGACCATGTATTCCAACCCCGTGCTCAACGCAGGACTCCAAGTCAGAGCATCCTTATCGAATCATCTGAAAGTAGGGTTGGAAGTGGCCTGCAAGACCATCTAGTCCAGCCCCCTGCTCAACGCAGGATTCCAAGTCAGAGCATCCCTATATAATTATCAAAAGTTAGGGTTGGAAGGCGCCTGCAGGACCATCTTCCAGCCCCCTGCTCAACGCAGGACTCCAAGTCAGAGCAGCCCTATAGAATCATTGTAAAGTAGGGTTGGAGGGGGCCTGCAAGGCCATCTAGTCCAGCCCCCTGCTCCAGGCAGGACTCCAGGTCAGAGCATCCCTATAGAATGATCGAAAATAGGGTTGGAAGTGGCCTGCAAGACCATCTAGTCCAGCCCCCTGCTCAACGCAGGACTCCAAGTCAGAGCATCCCTATAGAATTATCAAAAGTTAGGGTTGGAAGGCGCCTGCAGTCCCATCTTCCAGCCCCCTGCTCAACGCAGGACTCCAAGTCAGAGCATCCCTATGGAATGATTGAAAATAGGGTTGGAAGGGTCCTGCAAGACCATCCAGTGCACCCCCTGCTCAACGCAGGACTCCAAGTCAGAGTATCCCTCTAGAATCATCGAAAATAGAGTTGGAAGGCGGCTGCAAGACCATCTAGTCCAGCCCCCTGCTCAACGCAGGACTCCAAGTCAGAGCATCCCTATAGAATGATCTAAAATAGGGGTGGAAGGGGTCTGCAAGACCATCTAGTCTAACCCCCTGCTCAATGCAGGACTCCGAGTCAGAGCATCCCTATAGAATGATTGAAAATAGGGTTGGGAGGGGTCTGCAAGACAATCTAGTCCAGCCCCCTGCTCAATGAAGGACTCCAGGTCAGAGCATCCCTATAGAATGATGGAAAATAGGGTTGGAAGGCGCCTGCAAGACCATGTATTCCAACCACCTGCGCAACGCAGGACTCCAAGTCAGAGCATCCCTATAGAATTATCAAAAGTTAGGGTTGGAAGTGGCCTGCAGGACCATCTTCCAGCCCCCTGCTCAACGCAGGACTCCAAGTCAGAGCATCCCTATAGAATGATGGAAAATAGGGTTGGAAGGCGCCTGCAAGACCATGTATTCCAACCCCGTGCTCAACGCAGGACTCCAAGTCAGAGCAGCCCTATAGAATCATTGGAAAGTAGGGTTGGGGGGGCCTGCAAGGCTATCTAGTCCAAGCCCCTGCTCCAGGCAGGACTCCAGGTCAGAGCATCCCTATAGAATCATCGAAAATAGGGTTGGAAGGCACCTGCAAGACCATGTATTCCAACCCCGTGCTCAACGCAGGACTCCAAGTCAGAGCATCCTTATCGAATCATCTGAAAGTAGGGTTGGAAGTGGCCTGCAAGACTATCTAATCCAGCCCCCTGCTCAACGCAGGACTCCAAGTCAGAGCATCCCTATAGAATAATCAAAAAGTAGGGTTGGAAGGGGCATGCAAGACCATCTAGTCCAACCCCCTGCTCAACGCAGGACTCCAAGTCAGAGTTTCCCTATAGAATGATCGAAAATAGGGTTGGAAGGGGCCTGCAAGACCATCTAGTCCAACCCCCTGCTCAACGCAGGACTCCAAGTCAGAGCATCCCTAAGGAATCATCTGAAAGTAGGGTTGGAAGTGTCCTGCAAGACTATCTAATCCAGCCCCCTCCTCAACGTAGGACTCCAAGTCAGAGCATCCCTATAGAATCATCGAAAATAGAGTTGGAAGGAACCTGCAAGACCATCTAGTCCAACCCCTTGCTCAACGCAGGACTCCAAATCAGAGCATCCCTATAGAATGATCGAAAATAGGCTTGGAAGGCGCCTGCAAGACCATGTATTCCAACCCCGTGCTCAACGCAGGACTCCAAGTCAGAGCATCCTTATCGAATCATCTGAAAGTAGGGTTGGAAGTGGCCTGCAAGACCATCTAGTCCAGCCCCCTGCTCAACGCAGGACTCCAAGTCAGAGCATCCCTATAGAATTATCAAAAGTTAGGGTTGGAAGGCGCCTGCAGGACCATCTTCCAGCCCCCTGCTCAACGCAGGACTCCAAGTCAGAGCATACCTATAGAATGATTGAAGATAGGGTTGGAAGGGTCCTCCAAGACCATCCAGGGCACCCCCTGCTCAACGCAGGACTCCAAGTCAGAGCATCCCTATAGAATGATTGAAAATAGGGTTGGAAGGGTCCTCCAAGACCAACCAGGGCACCCCCTGCTCAACGCAGGACTCCAAGTCAGAGTATCCCTCTAGAATCATCGAAAATAGAGTTGGAAGGGGCCTGCAAGACCATCTAGTCCAGCCCCCTGCTCAATGCAGGACTCCAAGACAGAGCATCCCTATAGAATCATCAAAAGGTAGGGTTGGAAGGGACCTGCAAGACCATCTAGTCCAACCCCCTGCTCAACGCAGGACTCCAAGTCAGAGCATCCCTATAGAATCATCTGAAAGTAGGGTTGGAAGTGGCCTGCAAGACTATCTAATCCAGCCCCCTGCTCAACGTAGGACTCCAAGTCAGAGCATCCCTATAGAAAGATCGAAAATAGAGTTGGAAGGCGCCTGCAAGGCCATCTAGTCCAGCCCCCTGCTCAACGCAGGACTCCAAGTCAGAGCATCCCTATAGAATGATCGAAAATAGGGTTGGAAGGCGCCTGAAGACCATGTATTCCAACCCCGTGCTCAACGCAGGACTCCAAGTCAGAGCATCCTTATCGAATCATCTGAAAGTAGGGTTGGAAGTGGCCTGCAAGACCATCTAGTCCAGCCCCCTGCTCAACGCAGGACTCCAAGTCAGAGCATCCCTATATAATTATCAAAAGTTAGGGTTGGAAGGCGCCTGCAGGACCATCTTCCAGCCCCCTGCTCAACGCAGGACTCCAAGTCAGAGCAGCCCTATAGAATCATTGTAAAGTAGGGTTGGAGGGGGCCTGCAAGGCCATCTAGTCCAGCCCCCTGCTCCAGGCAGGACTCCAGGTCAGAGCATCCCTATAGAATGATCGAAAATAGGGTTGGAAGTAGCCTGCAAGACCATCTAGTCCAGCCCCCTGCTCAACGCAGGACTCCAAGTCAGAGCATCCCTATAGAATGATTGAAAATAGGGTTGGAAGGGTCCTGCAAGACCATCCAGTGCACCCCCTGCTCAACGCAGGACTCCAAGTCAGAGTATCCCTCTAGAATCATCGAAAATAGAGTTGGAAGGCGGCTGCAAGACCATCTAGTCCAGCCCCCTGCTCAACGCAGGACTCCAAGTCAGAGCATCCCTATAGAATGATCTAAAATAGGGGTGGAAGGGGCCTGCAAGACCATCTAGACTAACCCCCTGCTCAATGCAGGACTCCGAGTCAGAGCATCCCTATAGAATGATTGAAAATAGGGTTGGGAGGGGTCTGCAAGACAATCTAGTCCAGCCCCCTGCTCAATGAAGGACTCCAGGTCAGAGCATCCCTATAGAATGATGGAAAATAGGGTTGGAAGGCGCCTGCAAGACCATGTATTCCAACCACCTGCGCAACGCAGGACTCCAAGTCAGAGCATCCCTATAGAATTATCAAAAGTTAGGGTTGGAAGTGGCCTGCAGGACCATCTTCCAGCCCCCTGCTCAACGCAGTACTCCAAGTCATTGCATCCCTATAGAATGATTGAAAATAGGCTTGGAAGGGGCCTGCAAGACCATGTATTCCAACCCCGTGCTCAACGCAGGACTCCAAGTCAGAGCAGCCCTATAGAATCATTGGAAAGTAGGGTTGGGGTGCCTGCAAGGCTATCTAGTCCAAGCCCCTGCTCCAGGCAGGACTCCAGGTCAGAGCATCCCTATAGAATCATCGAAAATAGGGTTGGAAGGCACCTGCAAGACCATGTATTCCAACCCCGTGCTCAACGCAGGACTCCAAGTCAGAGCATCCTTATCGAATCATCTGAAAGTAGGGTAGGAAGGGGCATGCAAGACCATCTAGTCCAACCCCCTGCTCAACGCAGGACTCCAAGTCAGAGTTTCCCTATAGAATGATCGAAAATAGGGTTGGAAGGGGCCTGCAAGACCATCTAGTCCAACCCCCTGCTCAACGCAGGACTCCAAGTCAGAGCATCCCTAAGGAATCATCTGAAAGTAGGGTTGGAAGTGGCCTGCAAGACTATCTAATCCAGCCCCCTCCTCAACGTAGGACTCCAAGTCAGAGCATCCCTATAGAATCATCGAAAATAGAGTTGGAAGGAACCTGCAAGACCATCTAGTCCAACCCCTTGCTCTACGCAGGACTCCAAGTCAGAGCATCCCTATAGAATGATTGAAAATAGGGTTGGAAGGGTCCTCCAAGACCATCCAGGGCACCCCCTGCTCAACGCAGGACTCCAAGTCAGAGTATCCCTCTAGAATCATCGAAAATAGAGTTGGAAGGGGCCTGCAAGACCATCTAGTCCAGCCCACTGCTCAATGCAGGACTCCAAGACAGAGCATCCCTATAGAATCATCAAAAGGTAGGGTTGGAAGGGACCTGCAAGACCATCTAGTCCAACCCCCTGCTCAACGCAGGACTCCAAGTCAGAGCATCCTTATCGAATCATCTGAAAGTAGGGTTGGAAGTGGCCTGCAAGACCATCTAGTCCAGCCCCCTGCTCAACGCAGGACTCCAAGTCAGAGCATCCCTATATAATTATCAAAAGTTAGGGTTGGAAGGCGCCTGCAGGACCATCTTCCAGCCCCCTGCTCAACGCAGGACTCCAAGTCAGAGCAGCCCTATAGAATCATTGTAAAGTAGGGTTGGAGGGGGCCTGCAAGGCCATCTAGTCCAGCCCCCTGCTCCAGGCAGGACTCCAGGTCAGAGCATCCCTATAGAATGATCGAAAATAGGGTTGGAAGTAGCCTGCAAGACCATCTAGTCCAGCCCCCTGCTCAACGCAGGACTCCAAGTCAGAGCATCCCTATAGAATTATCAAAAGTTAGGGTTGGAAGGCGCCTGCAGTCCCATCTTCCAGCCCCCTGCTCAACGCAGGACTCCAAGTCAGAGCATCCCTATAGAATGATTGAAAATAGGGTTGGAAGGGTCCTGCAAGACCATCCAGTGCACCCCCTGCTCAACGCAGGACTCCAAGTCAGAGTATCCCTCTAGAATCATCGAAAATAGAGTTGGAAGGCGGCTGCAAGACCATCTAGTCCAGCCCCCTGCTCAACGCAGGACTCCAAGTCAGAGCATCCCTATAGAATGATCTAAAATAGGGGTGGAAGGGGCCTGCAAGACCATCTAGTCTAACCCCCTGCTCAATGCAGGACTCCGAGTCAGAGCATCCCTATAGAATGATTGAAAATAGGGTTGGGAGGGGTCTGCAAGACAATCTAGTCCAGCCCCCTGCTCAATGAAGGACTCCAGGTCAGAGCATCCCTATAGAATGATGGAAAATAGGGTTGGAAGGCGCCTGCAAGACCATGTATTCCAACCACCTGCGCAACGCAGGACTCCAAGTCAGAGCATCCCTATAGAATTATCAAAAGTTAGGGTTGGAAGTGGCCTGCAGGACCATCTTCCAGCCCCCTGCTCAACGCAGTACTCCAAGTCATTGCATCCCTATAGAATGATTGAAAATAGGCTTGGAAGGGGCCTGCAAGACCATGTATTCCAACCCCGTGCTCAACGCAGGACTCCAAGTCAGAGCAGCCCTATAGAATCATTGGAAAGTAGGGTTGGGGTGCCTGCAAGGCTATCTAGTCCAAGCCCCTGCTCCAGGCAGGACTCCAGGTCAGAGCATCCCTATAGAATCATCGAAAATAGGGTTGGAAGGCACCTGCAAGACCATGTATTCCAACCCCGTGCTCAACGCAGGACTCCAAGTCAGAGCATCCTTATCGAATCATCTGAAAGTAGGGTTGGAAGTGGCCTGCAAGACTATCTAATCCAGTCCCCTGCTCAACGCAGGACTCCAAGTGAGAGCATCCCTATAGAATAATCAAAAAGTAGGGTAGGAAGGGGCATGCAAGACCATCTAGTCCAACCCCCTGCTCAACGCAGGACTCCAAGTCAGAGTTTCCCTATAGAATGATCGAAAATAGGGTTGGAAGGGGCCTGCAAGACCATCTAGTCCAACCCCCTGCTCAACGCAGGACTCCAAGTCAGAGCATCCCTAAGGAATCATCTGAAAGTAGGGTTGGAAGTGGCCTGCAAGACTATCTAATCCAGCCCCCTCCTCAACGTAGGACTCCAAGTCAGAGCATCCCTATAGAATCATCGAAAATAGAGTTGGAAGGAACCTGCAAGACCATCTAGTCCAACCCCTTGCTCTACGCAGGACTCCAAATCAGAGCATCCCTATAGAATGATCGAAAATAGGGTTGGAAGGCGCCTGCAAGACCATGTATTCCAACCCCGTGCTCAACGCAGGACTCCAAGTCAGAGCATCCCTATAGAATTATCAAAAGTTAGGGTTGGAAGGCGCCTGCAGGACCATCTTCCAGCCCCCTGCTCAACGCAGGACTCCAAGTCAGAGCATCCCTATAGAATGATTGAAAATAGGGTTGGAAGGGTCCTCCAAGACCATCCAGGGCACCCCCTGCTCAACGCAGGACTCCAAGTCAGAGCATCCCTATAGAATGATTGAAAATAGGGTTGGAAGGGTCCTCCAAGACCATCCAGGGCACCCCCTGCTCAACGCAGGACTCCAAGTCAGAGTATCCCTCTAGAATCATCGAAAATAGAGTTGGAAGGGGCCTGCAAGACCATCTAGTCCAGCCCCCTGCTCAATGCAGGACTCCAAGACAGAGCATCCCTATAGAATCATCAAAAGGTAGGGTTGGAAGGGACCTGCAAGACCATCTAGTCCAACCACCTGCTCAACGCAGGACTCCAAGTCAGAGCATCCCTATAGAATCATCTGAAAGTAGGGTTGGAAGTGGCCTGCAAGAATATCTAATCCAGCCCCCTGCTCAACGTAGGACTCCAAGTCAGAGCATCCCTATAGAATCATCGAAAATAGAGTTGGAAGGCGCCTGCAAGGCCATCTAGTCCAGCCCCCTGCTCAACGCAGGACTCCAAGTCAGAGCATCCCTATAGAATGATCGAAGATAGGGTTGGAAGGCGCCTGAAGACCATGTATTCCAACCCGTGCTCAACGCAGGACTCCAAGTCAGAGCATCCTTATCGAATCATCTGAAAGTAGGGTTGGAAGTGGCCTGCAAGACCATCTAGTCCAGCCCCCTGCTCAACGCAGGACTCCAAGTCAGAGCATCCCTATATAATTATCAAAAGTTAGGGTTGGAAGGCGCCTGCAGGACCATCTTCCAGCCCCCTGCTCAACGCAGGACTCCAAGTCAGAGCAGCCCTATAGAATCATTGTAAAGTAGGGTTGGAGGGGGCCTGCAAGGCCATCTAGTCCAGCCCCCTGCTCCAGGCAGGACTCCAGGTCAGAGCATCCCTATAGATTGATCGAAAATAGGGTTGGAAGTGGCCTGCAAGACCATCTAGTCCAGCCCCCTGCGCAACGCAGGACTCCAAGTCAGAGCATCCCTATAGAATTATCAAAAGTTAGGGTTGGAAGGCGCCTGCAGGACCATCTTCCAGCCCCCTGCTCAACGCAGGACTCCAAGTCAGAGCATCCCTATAGAATGATGGAAAATAGGGTTGGAAGGCGCCTGCAAGACCATGTATTCCAACCCCGTGCTCAACGCAGGACTCCAAGTCAGAGCAGCCCTATAGAATCATTGGAAAGTAGGGTTGGGGGGGCCTGCAAGGCTATCTAGTCCAAGCCCCTGCTCCAGGCAGGACTCCAAGTCAGAGCATCCCTATAGAATTATCAAAAGTTAGGGTTGGAAGGCGCCTGCAGGACCATCTTCCAGCCCCCTGCTCAACGCAGGACTCCAAGTCAGAGCATCCCTATAGAATGATTGAAAATAGGGTTGGAAGGGTCCTGCAAGACCATCCAGTGCACCCCCTGCTCAACGCAGGACTCCAAGTCAGAGTATCCCTCTAGAATCATCGAAAATAGAGTTGGAAGGCGGCTGCAAGACCATCTAGTCCAGCCCCCTGCTCAACGCAGGACTCCAAGTCAGAGCATCCCTATAGAATGATCTAAAATAGGGGTGGAAGGGGCCTGCAAGACCATCTAGTCTAACCCCCTGCTCAATGCAGGACTCCGAGTCAGAGCATCCCTATAGAATGATTGAAAATGGGGTTGGGAGGGGTCTGCAAGACAATCTAGTCCAGCCCCCTGCTCAATGAAGGACTCCAGGTCAGAGCATCCCTATAGAATGATGGAAAATAGGGTTGGAAGGCGCCTGCAAGACCATGTATTCCAACCCCCTGCGCAACGCAGGACTCCAAGTCAGAGCATCCCTATAGAAAGATCGAAAATAGAGTTGGAAGGCGCCTGCAAGGCCATCTAGTCCAGCCCCCTGCTCAACGCAGGACTCCAAGTCAGAGCATCCCTATAGAATGATCGAAAATAGGGTTGGACGGCGCCTGAAGACCATGTATTCCAACCCCGTGCTCAACGCAGGACTCCAAGTCAGAGCATCCTTATCGAATCATCTGAAAGTAGGGTTGGAAGTGGCCTGCAAGACCATCTAGTCCAGCCCCCTGCTCAACGCAGGACTCCAAGTCAGAGCATCCCTATATAATTATCAAAAGTTAGGGTTGGAAGGCGCCTGCAGGACCATCTTCCAGCCCCCTGCTCAACGCAGGACTCCAAGTCAGAGCAGCCCTATAGAATCATTGTAAAGTAGGGTTGGAGGGGGCCTGCAAGGCCATCTAGTCCAGCCCCGTGCTCCAGGCAGGACTCCAGGTCAGAGCATCCCTATAGAATGATCGAAAATAGGGTTGGAAGTGGCCTGCAAGACCATCTAGTCCAGCTCCCTGCTCAACGCAGGACTCCAAGTCAGAGCATCCCTATAGAATTATCAAAAGTTAGGGTTGGAAGGCGCCTGCAGTCCCATCTTCCAGCCCCCTGCTCAACGCAGGACTCCAAGTCAGAGCATCCCTATAGAATGATTGAAAATAGGGTTGGAAGGGTCCTGCAAGACCATCCAGTGCACCCCCTGCTCAACGCAGGACTCCAAGTCAGAGTATCCCTCTAGAATCATCGAAAATAGAGTTGGAAGGCGGCTGCAAGACCATCTAGTCCAGCCCCCTGCTCAACGCAGGACTCCAAGTCAGAGCATCCCTATAGAATGATCTAAAATATGGGTGGAAGGGGCCTGCAAGACCATCTAGTCTAACCCCCTGCTCAATGCAGGACTCTGAGTCAGAGCATCCCTATAGAATGATTGAAAATAGGGTTGGGAGGGGTCTGCAAGACAATCTAGTCCAGCCCCCTGCTCAATGAAGGACTCCAGGTCAGAGCATCCCTATAGAATGATGGAAAATAGGGTTGGAAGGTGCCTGCAAGACCATGTATTCCAACCCCCTGCGCAACGCAGGACTCCAAGTCAGAGCATCCCTATAGAATTATCAAAAGTTAGGGTTGGAAGTGGCCTGCAGGACCATCTTCCAGCCCCCTGCTCAACGCAGTACTCCAAGTCAGAGCATCCCTATAGAATGATTGAAAATAGGGTTGGAAGGGGCCTGCAAGACCATGTATTCCAACCCCGTGCTCAACGCAGGACTCCAAGTCAGAGCAGCCCTATAGAATCATTGGAAAGTAGGGTTGGGGGGGCCTGCAAGGCTATCTAGTCCAAGCCCCTGCTCCAGGCAGGACTCCAGGTCAGAGCATCCCTATAGAATCATCGAAAATAGGGTTGGAAGGCACCTGCAAGACCATGTATTCCAACCCCGTGCTCAACGCAGGACTCCAAGTCAGAGCATCCTTATCGAATCATCTGAAAGTAGGGTTGGAAGTGGCCTGCAAGACTATCTAATACAGCCCCTTGCTCAACGCAGGACTCCAAGTCAGAGCATCCCTATAGAATAATCAAAAAGTAGGGTTGGAAGGGGCATGCAAGACCATCTAGTCCAACCCCCTGCTCAACGCAGGACTCCAAGTCAGAGTTTCCCTATAGAATGATCGAAAATAGGGTTGGAAGGGGCCTGCAAGACCATCTAGTCCAACCCCCTGCTCAACGCAGGACTCCAAGTCAGAGTATCCCTAAGGAATCATCTGAAAGTAGGGTTGGAAGTGGCCTGCAAGACTATCTAATCCAGCCCCCTCCTCAACGTAGGACTCCAAGTCAGAGCATCCCTATAGAATCATCGAAAATAGAGTTGGAAGGAACCTGCAAGACCATCTAGTCCAACCCCTTGCTCAACGCAGGACTCCAAATCAGAGCATCCCTATAGAATGATCGAAAATAGGGTTGGAAGGCGCCTGCAAGACCATGTATTCCAACCCCGTGCTCAACGCAGGACTCCAAGTCAGAGCAGCCCTATAGAATCATTGGAAAGTAGGGTTGGGGGGAGCCTGCAAGGCCATCTAGTCCAAGCCCCTGCTCCAGGCAGGACTCCAGGTCAGAGCATCCCTATAGAATGATCGAAAAAAGGTTGGAAGGCGCCTGCAAGACCATGTATTCCAACCCCGTGCTCAACGCAGGACTCCAAGTCAGAGCATCCTTATCGAAACATCTGAAAGTAGGGCTGGAAGTGGCCTGCAAGGCCATCTAGTCCAACCCCCTGCTTCACGCAGGACTCCAAGTCAGAGTATCCCTATAGAATCATCTGAAAGTAGGGTTGGAAGTGGTCTGCAAGACTATGTAATCCAGCTCCCTGCTCAACGCAGGACTCCAAGTCAGAGCATCCTTATCGAATCATCTGAAAGTAGGGTTGGAAGTGTCCTGCAAGACCATCTAGTCAAGCCCCCTGCTCAACGCAGGACTCCAAGTCAGAGCATCCCTATAGAATTATCAAAAGTTAGGGTTGGAAGGGGCCTGCAGGACCATCTTCCAGCCCCCTGCTCAACGCAGGACTCCAAGTCAGAGCATCCCTATAGAATGATGGAAAATAGGGTTGGAAGGGTCCTCCAAGACCATCCAGGGCAGCCCCTGCTCAACGCAGGACTCCAAGTCAGAGTATCCCTCTAGAATCATCGAAAATAGAGTTGGAAGGCGCCTGCAAGACCATCTAGTCCAACCCCCTGCTCAATGCAGGACTCCAAGACAGAGCATCCCTATAGAATCATCAAAAGGTAGTGTTGGAAGGCGGCTGCAAGACCATCTAGTCCAGCCCCTTGCTCAACACAGGACTCCAAGTCAGAGCATCCCTATAGAATAATCGAAAATAGAGTTGGAAGGGACCTGCAAGACCATCTAGTCCAACCCCCTGCTCAACGCAGGACTCCAAGTCAGAGCATCCCTATAGAATCATCTGAAAGTAGGGTTGGAAGTGGCCTGCAAGACCATCTAATCCAGCCCCCTGCTCAACGTAGGACTCCAAGTCAGAGCATCCCTATAGAAAGATCGAAAATAGAGTTGGAAGGCGCCTGCAAGGCCATCTAGTCCAGCCCCCTGCTCAACGCAGGACTCCAAGTCAGAGCATCCCTATAGAATGATTGAAAATAGGGTTGGAAGGCGCCTGCAAGACCTTGTATTCCAACCCCGTCCTCAACGCAGGACTCCAAGTCAGAGCAGCCCTATAGAATCATTGGAAAGTAGGGTTGGAGGGGGCCTGCAAGGCCATCTAGTCCAGCCCCCTGCTCCAGGCAGGACTCCAGGTCAGAGCATCCCTATAGAATGATCGAAAATAGGGTTGGAAGTGGCCTGCGAGACCATCTAGTCCAGCCCCCTGCTCAACGCAGGACTCCAAGTCAGAGCATCCCTATAGAATTATCAAAAGTTAGGGTTGGAAGGCGCCTGCAGGACCATCTTCCAGCCCCCTGCTCAACGCAGGACTCCAAGTCAGAGCATCCCTATAGAATGATTGAAAATAGGGTTGGAAGGGTCCTGCAAGACCATCCAGTGCACCCCCTGCTCAACGCAGGACTCCAAGTCAGAGTATCCCTCTAGAATCATCGAAAATAGAGTTGGAAGGCGGCTGCAAGACCATCTAGTCCAGCCCCCTGCTCAACGCAGGACTCCAAGTCAGAGCATCCCTATAGAATGATCTAAAATAGGGGTGGAAGGGGCCTGCAAGACCATCTAGTCTAACCCCCTGCTCAATGCAGGACTCCGAGTCAGAGCTTCCCTATAGAATGATTGAAAATGGGGTTGGGAGGGGTCTGCAAGACAATCTAGTCCAGCCCCCTGCTCAATGAAGGACTCCAGGTCAGAGCATCCCTATAGAATGATGGAAAATAGGGTTGGAAGGCGCCTGCAAGACCATGTATTCCAATCCCCTGCGCAACGCAGGACTCCAAGTCAGAGCATCCCTATAGAAAGATCGAAAATAGAGTTGGAAGGCGCCTGCAAGGCCATCTAGTCCAGCCCCCTGCTCAACGCAGGACTCCAAGTCAGAGCATCCCTATAGAATGATCGAAAATAGGGTTGGAAGGCGCCTGAAGACCATGTATTCCAACCCCGTGCTCAACGCAGGACTCCAAGTCAGAGCATCCTTATCGAATCATCTGAAAGTAGGGTTGGAAGTGGCCTGCAAGACCATCTAGTCCAGCCCCCTGCTCAACGCAGGACTCCAAGTCAGAGCATCCCTATATAATTATCAAAAGTTAGGGTTGGAAGGCGCCTGCAGGACCATCTTCCAGCCCCCTGCTCAACGCAGGACTCCAAGTCAGAGCAGCCCTATAGAATCATTGTAAAGTAGGGTTGGAGGGGTCTGCAAGGCCATCTAGTCCAGCCCCGTGCTCCAGGCAGGACTCCAGGTCAGAGCATCCCTATAGAATGATCGAAAATAGGGTTGGAAGTGGCCTGCAAGACCATCTAGTCCAGCTCCCTGCTCAACGCAGGACTCCAAGTCAGAGCATCCCTATAGAATTATCAAAAGTTAGGGTTGGAAGGCGCCTGCAGTCCCATCTTCCAGCCCCCTGCTCAACGCAGGACTCCAAGTCAGAGCATCCCTATAGAATGATTGAAAATAGGGTTGGAAGGGTCCTGCAAGACCATCCAGTGCACCCCCTGCTCAACGCAGGACTCCAAGTCAGAGTATCCCTCTAGAATCATCGAAAATAGAGTTGGAAGGCGGCTGCAAGACCATCTATTCCAGCCCCCTGCTCAACGCAGGACTCCAAGTCAGAGCATCCCTATAGAATGATCTAAAATAGGGGTGGAAGGGGCCTGCAAGACCATCTAGTCTAACCCCCTGCTCAATGCAGGACTCTGAGTCAGAGCATCCCTATAGAATGATTGAAAATAGGGTTGGGAGGGGTCTGCAAGACAATCTAGTCCAGCCCCCTGCTCAATGAAGGACTCCAGGTCAGAGCATCCCTATAGAATGATGGAAAATAGGGTTGGAAGGTGCCTGCAAGACCATGTATTCCAACCACCTGCGCAACGCAGGACTCCAAGTCAGAGCATCCCTATAGAATTATCAAAAGTTAGGGTTGGAAGTGGCCTGCAGGACCATCTTCCAGCCCCCTGCTCAACGCAGTACTCCAAGTCAGAGCATCCCTATAGAATGATTGAAAATAGGGTTGGAAGGGGCCTGCAAGACCATGTATTCCAACCCCGTGCTCAACGCAGGACTCCAAGTCAGAGCAGCCCTATAGAATCATTGGAAAGTAGGGTTGGGGGGGCCTGCAAGGCTATCTAGTCCAAGCCCCTGCTCCAGGCAGGACTCCAGGTCAGAGCATCCCTATAGAATCATCGAAAATAGGGTTGGAAGGCACCTGCAAGACCATGTATTCCAACCCCGTGCTCAACGCAGGACTCCAAGTCAGAGCATCCTTATCGAATCATCTGAAAGTAGGGTTGGAAGTGGCCTGCAAGACTATCTAATACAGCCCCTTGCTCAACGCAGGACTCCAAGTCAGAGCATCCCTATAGAATAATCAAAAAGTAGGGTTGGAAGGGGCCTGCAAGACCATCTAGTCCAACCCCCTGCTCAACGCAGGACTCCAAGTCAGAGTATCCCTAAGGAATCATCTGAAAGTAGGGTTGGAAGTGGCCTGCAAGACTATCTAATCCAGCCCCCTCCTCAACGTAGGACTCCAAGTCAGAGCATCCCTATAGAATCATCGAAAATAGAGTTGGAAGGAACCTGCAAGACCATCTAGTCCAACCCCTTGCTCAACGCAGGACTCCAAATCAGAGCATCCCTATAGAATGATCGAAAATAGGGTTGGAAGGCGCCTGCAAGACCATGTATTCCAACCCCGTGCTCAACGCAGGACTCCAAGTCAGAGCATCCTTATCGAATCATCTGAAAGTAGGGTTGGAAGTGGCCTGCAAGACCATCTAGTCCAGCCCCCTGCTCAACGCAGGACTCCAAGTCAGAGCATCCCTATAGAATTATCAAAAGTTAGGGTTGGAAGGCGCCTGCAGGACCATCTTCCAGCCCCCTGCTCAACGCAGGACTCCAAGTCAGAGCATACCTATAGAATGATTGAAAATAGGGTTGGAAGGGTCCTCCAAGACCATCCAGGGCACCCCCTGCTCAATGCAGGACTCCAAGTCAGAGCATCCCTATAGAATGATTGAAAATAGGGTTGGAAGGGTCCTCCAAGACCATCCACGGCACCCCCTGCTCAATGCAGGACTCCAAGTCAGAGTATCCCTCTAGAATCATCGAAAATAGAGTTGGAAGGGGCCTGCAAGACCATCTAGTCCAGCCCCCTGCTCAATGCAGGACTCCAAGACAGAGCATCCCTATAGAATCATCAAAAGGTAGGGTTGGAAGGGACCTGCAAGACCATCTAGTCCAACCCCCTGCTCAACGCAGGACTCCAAGTCAGAGCATCCCTATAGAATCATCTGAAAGTAGGTTTGGAAGTGGCCTGCAAGACTATCTAATCCAGCCCCCTGCTCAACGTAGGACTCCAAGTCAGAGCATCCCTATAGAAAGATCGAAAATAGAGTTGGAAGGCGCCTGCAAGGCCATCTAGTCCAGCCCCCTGCTCAACGCAGGACTCCAAGTCAGAGCATCCCTATAGAATGATCGAAAATAGGGTTGGAAGGCGCCTGAAGACCATGTATTCCAACCCCGTGCTCAACGCAGGACTCCAAGTCAGAGCATCCTTATCGAATCATCTGAAAGTAGGGTTGGAAGTGGCCTGCAAGACCATCTAGTCCAGCCCCCTGCTCAACGCAGGATTCCAAGTCAGAGCATCCCTATATAATTATCAAAAGTTAGGGTTGGAAGGCGCCTGCAGGACCATCTTCCAGCCCCCTGCTCAACGCAGGACTCCAAGTCAGAGCAGCCCTATAGAATCATTGTAAAGTAGGGTTGGAGGGGGCCTGCAAGGCCATCTAGTCCAGCCCCCTGCTCCAGGCAGGACTCCAGGTCAGAGCATCCCTATAGAATGATCGAAAATAGGGTTGGAAGTGGCCTGCAAGACCATCTAGTCCAGCCCCCTGCTCAACGCAGGACTCCAAGTCAGAGCATCCCTATAGAATTATCAAAAGTTAGGGTTGGAAGGCGCCTGCAGTCCCATCTTCCAGCCCCCTGCTCAACGCAGGACTCCAAGTCAGAGCATCCCTATGGAATGATTGAAAATAGGGTTGGAAGGGTCCTGCAAGACCATCCAGTGCACCCCCTGCTCAACGCAGGACTCCAAGTCAGAGTATCCCTCTAGAATCATCGAAAATAGAGTTGGAAGGCGGCTGCAAGACCATCTAGTCCAGCCCCCTGCTCAACGCAGGACTCCAAGTCAGAGCATCCCTATAGAATGATCTAAAATAGGGTTGGGAGGGGTCTGCAAGACAATCTAGTCCAGCCCCCTGCTCAATGAAGGACTCCAGGTCAGAGCATCCCTATAGAATGATGGAAAATAGGGTTGGAAGGCGCCTGCAAGACCATGTATTCCAACCACCTGCGCAACGCAGGACTCCAAGTCAGAGCATCCCTATAGAATTATCAAAAGTTAGGGTTGGAAGTGGCCTGCAGGACCATCTTCCAGCCCCCTGCTCAACGCAGGACTCCAAGTCAGAGCATCCCTATAGAATGATGGAAAATAGGGTTGGAAGGCGCCTGCAAGACCATGTATTCCAACCCCGTGCTCAACGCAGGACTCCAAGTCAGAGCAGCCCTATAGAATCATTGGAAAGTAGGGTTGGGGGGGCCTGCAAGGCTATCTAGTCCAAGCCCCTGCTCCAGGCAGGACTCCAGGTCAGAGCATCCCTATAGAATCATCGAAAATAGGGTTGGAAGGCACCTGCAAGACCATGTATTCCAACCCCGTGCTCAACGCAGGACTCCAAGTCAGAGCATCCTTATCGAATCATCTGAAAGTAGGGTTGGAAGTGGCCTGCAAGACTATCTAATCCAGCCCCCTGCTCAACGCAGGACTCCAAGTCAGAGCATCCCTATAGAATAATCAAAAAGTAGGGTTGGAAGGGGCATGCAAGACCATCTAGTCCAACCCCCTGCTCAACGCAGGACTCCAAGTCAGAGTTTCCCTATAGAATGATCGAAAATAGGGTTGGAAGGGGCCTGCAAGACCATCTAGTCCAACCCCCTGCTCAACGCAGGACTCCAAGTCAGAGCATCCCTAAGGAATCATCTGAAAGTAGGGTTGGAAGTGTCCTGCAAGACTATCTAATCCAGCCCCCTCCTCAACGTAGGACTCCAAGTCAGAGCATCCCTATAGAATCATCGAAAATAGAGTTGGAAGGAACCTGCAAGACCATCTAGTCCAACCCCTTGCTCAACGCAGGACTCCAAATCAGAGCATCCCTATAGAATGATCGAAAATAGGCTTGGAAGGCGCCTGCAAGACCATGTATTCCAACCCCGTGCTCAACGCAGGACTCCAAGTCAGAGCATCCTTATCGAATCATCTGAAAGTAGGGTTGGAAGTGGCCTGCAAGACCATCTAGTCCAGCCCCCTGCTCAACGCAGGACTCCAAGTCAGAGCATCCCTATAGAATTATCAAAAGTTAGGGTTGGAAGGCGCCTGCAGGACCATCTTCCAGCCCCCTGCTCAACGCAGGACTCCAAGTCAGAGCATACCTATAGAATGATTGAAAATAGGGTTGGAAGGGTCCTCCAAGACCATCCAGGGCACCCCCTGCTCAACGCAGGACTCCAAGTCAGAGCATCCCTATAGAATGATTGAAAATAGGGTTGGAAGGGTCCTCCAAGACCAACCAGGGCACCCCCTGCTCAACGCAGGACTCCAAGTCAGAGTATCCCTCTAGAATCATCGAAAATAGAGTTGGAAGGGGCCTGCAAGACCATCTAGTCCAGCCCCCTGCTCAATGCAGGACTCCAAGACAGAGCATCCCTATAGAATCATCAAAAGGTAGGGTTGGAAGGGACCTGCAAGACCATCTAGTCCAACCCCCTGCTCAACGCAGGACTCCAAGTCAGAGCATCCCTATAGAATCATCTGAAAGTAGGGTTGGAAGTGGCCTGCAAGACTATCTAATCCAGCCCCCTGCTCAACGTAGGACTCCAAGTCAGAGCATCCCTATAGAAAGATCGAAAATAGAGTTGGAAGGCGCCTGCAAGGCCATCTAGTCCAGCCCCCTGCTCAACGCAGGACTCCAAGTCAGAGCATCCCTATAGAATGATCGAAAATAGGGTTGGAAGGCGCCTGAAGACCATGTATTCCAACCCCGTGCTCAACGCAGGACTCCAAGTCAGAGCATCCTTATCGAATCATCTGAAAGTAGGGTTGGAAGTGGCCTGCAAGACCATCTAGTCCAGCCCCCTGCTCAACGCAGGACTCCAAGTCAGAGCATCCCTATATAATTATCAAAAGTTAGGGTTGGAAGGCGCCTGCAGGACCATCTTCCAGCCCCCTGCTCAACGCAGGACTCCAAGTCAGAGCAGCCCTATAGAATCATTGTAAAGTAGGGTTGGAGGGGGCCTGCAAGGCCATCTAGTCCAGCCCCCTGCTCCAGGCAGGACTCCAGGTCAGAGCATCCCTATAGAATGATCGAAAATAGGGTTGGAAGTGGCCTGCAAGACCATCTAGTCCAGCCCCCTGCTCAACGCAGGACTCCAAGTCAGAGCATCCCTATAGAATTATCAAAAGTTAGGGTTGGAAGGCGCCTGCAGTCCCATCTTCCAGCCCCCTGCTCAACGCAGGACTCCAAGTCAGAGCATCCCTATGGAATGATTGAAAATAGGGTTGGAAGGGTCCTGCAAGACCATCCAGTGCACCCCCTGCTCAACGCAGGACTCCAAGTCAGAGTATCCCTCTAGAATCATCGAAAATAGAGTTGGAAGGCGGCTGCAAGACCATCTAGTCCAGCCCCCTGCTCAACGCAGGACTCCAAGTCAGAGCATCCCTATAGAATGATCTAAAATAGGGGTGGAAGGGGTCTGCAAGACCATCTAGTCTAACCCCCTGCTCAATGCAGGACTCCGAGTCAGAGCATCCCTATAGAATGATTGAAAATAGGGTTGGGAGGGGTCTGCAAGACAATCTAGTCCAGCCCCCTGCTCAATGAAGGACTCCAGGTCAGAGCATCCCTATAGAATGATGGAAAATAGGGTTGGAAGGCGCCTGCAAGACCATGTATTCCAACCACCTGCGCAACGCAGGACTCCAAGTCAGAGCATCCCTATAGAATTATCAAAAGTTAGGGTTGGAAGTGGCCTGCAGGACCATCTTCCAGCCCCCTGCTCAACGCAGGACTCCAAGTCAGAGCATCCCTATAGAATGATGGAAAATAGGGTTGGAAGGCGCCTGCAAGACCATGTATTCCAACCCCGTGCTCAACGCAGGACTCCAAGTCAGAGCAGCCCTATAGAATCATTGGAAAGTAGGGTTGGGGGGGCCTGCAAGGCTATCTAGTCCAAGCCCCTGCTCCAGGCAGGACTCCAGGTCAGAGCATCCCTATAGAATCATCGAAAATAGGGTTGGAAGGCACCTGCAAGACCATGTATTCCAACCCCGTGCTCAACGCAGGACTCCAAGTCAGAGCATCCTTATCGAATCATCTGAAAGTAGGGTTGGAAGTGGCCTGCAAGACTATCTAATCCAGCCCCCTGCTCAACGCAGGACTCCAAGTCAGAGCATCCCTATAGAATAATCAAAAAGTAGGGTTGGAAGGGGCATGCAAGACCATCTAGTCCAACCCCCTGCTCAACGCAGGACTCCAAGTCAGAGTTTCCCTATAGAATGATCGAAAATAGGGTTGGAAGGGGCCTGCAAGACCATCTAGTCCAACCCCCTGCTCAACGCAGGACTCCAAGTCAGAGCATCCCTAAGGAATCATCTGAAAGTAGGGTTGGAAGTGTCCTGCAAGACTATCTAATCCAGCCCCCTCCTCAACGTAGGACTCCAAGTCAGAGCATCCCTATAGAATCATCGAAAATAGAGTTGGAAGGAACCTGCAAGACCATCTAGTCCAACCCCTTGCTCAACGCAGGACTCCAAATCAGAGCATCCCTATAGAATGATCGAAAATAGGCTTGGAAGGCGCCTGCAAGACCATGTATTCCAACCCCGTGCTCAACGCAGGACTCCAAGTCAGAGCATCCTTATCGAATCATCTGAAAGTAGGGTTGGAAGTGGCCTGCAAGACCATCTAGTCCAGCCCCCTGCTCAACGCAGGACTCCAAGTCAGAGCATCCCTATAGAATTATCAAAAGTTAGGGTTGGAAGGCGCCTGCAGGACCATCTTCCAGCCCCCTGCTCAACGCAGGACTCCAAGTCAGAGCATACCTATAGAATGATTGAAAATAGGGTTGGAAGGGTCCTCCAAGACCATCCAGGGCACCCCCTGCTCAACGCAGGACTCCAAGTCAGAGCATCCCTATAGAATGATTGAAAATAGGGTTGGAAGGGTCCTCCAAGACCAACCAGGGCACCCCCTGCTCAACGCAGGACTCCAAGTCAGAGTATCCCTCTAGAATCATCGAAAATAGAGTTGGAAGGGGCCTGCAAGACCATCTAGTCCAGCCCCCTGCTCAATGCAGGACTCCAAGACAGAGCATCCCTATAGAATCATCAAAAGGTAGGGTTGGAAGGGACCTGCAAGACCATCTAGTCCAACCCCCTGCTCAACGCAGGACTCCAAGTCAGAGCATCCCTATAGAATCATCTGAAAGTAGGGTTGGAAGTGGCCTGCAAGACTATCTAATCCAGCCCCCTGCTCAACGTAGGACTCCAAGTCAGAGCATCCCTATAGAAAGATCGAAAATAGAGTTGGAAGGCGCCTGCAAGGCCATCTAGTCCAGCCCCCTGCTCAACGCAGGACTCCAAGTCAGAGCATCCCTATAGAATGATCGAAAATAGGGTTGGAAGGCGCCTGAAGACCATGTATTCCAACCCCGTGCTCAACGCAGGACTCCAAGTCAGAGCATCCTTATCGAATCATCTGAAAGTAGGGTTGGAAGTGGCCTGCAAGACCATCTAGTCCAGCCCCCTGCTCAACGCAGGACTCCAAGTCAGAGCATCCCTATATAATTATCAAAAGTTAGGGTTGGAAGGCGCCTGCAGGACCATCTTCCAGCCCCCTGCTCAACGCAGGACTCCAAGTCAGAGCATCCCTATAGAATCATTGTAAAGTAGGGTTGGAGGGGGCCTGCAAGGCCATCTAGTCCAGCCCCCTGCTCCAGGCAGGACTCCAGGTCAGAGCATCCCTATAGAATGATCGAAAATAGGGTTGGAAGTGGCCTGCAAGACCATCTAGTCCAGCCCCCTGCTCAACGCAGGACTCCAAGTCAGAGCATCCCTATAGAATTATCAAAAGTTAGGGTTGGAAGGCGCCTGAAGTCCCATCTTCCAGCCCCCTGCTCAACGCAGGACTCCAAGTCAGAGCATCCCTATAGAATGATTGAAAATAGGGTTGGAAGGGTCCTGCAAGACCATCCAGTGCACCCCCTGCTCAACGCAGGACTCCAAGTCAGAGTATCCCTCTAGAATCATCGAAAATAGAGTTGGAAGGCGGCTGCAAGACTATCTAGTCCAGCCCCCTGCTCAACGCAGGACTCCAAGTCAGAGCATCCCTATAGAATGATCTAAAATAGGGGTGGAAGGGGCCTGCAAGACCATCTAGTCTAACCCCCTGCTCAATGCAGGACTCCGAGTCAGAGCATCCCTATAGAATGATTGAAAATAGGGTTGGGAGGGGTCTACAAGACAATCTAGTCCAGCCCCCTGCTCAATGAAGGACTCCAGGTCAGAGCATCCCTATAGAATGATGGAAAATAGGGTTGGAAGGCGCCTGCAAGACCATGTATTCCAACCCCCTGCGCAACGCAGGACTCCAAGTCAGAGCATCCCTATAGAATTATCAAAAGTTAGGGTTGGAAGTGGCCTGCAGGACCATCTTCCAGCCCCCTGCTCAACGCAGTACTCCAAGTCAGAGCATCCCTATAGAATGATTGAAAATAGGGTTGGAAGGGGCCTGCAAGACCATGTATTCCAACCCCGTGCTCAACGCAGGACTCCAAGTCAGAGCAGCCCTATAGAATCATTGGAAAGTAGGGTTGGGGGGGCCTGCAAGGCTATCTAGTCCAAGCCCCTGCTCCAGGCAGGACTCCAGGTCAGAGCATCCCTATAGAATCATCGAAAATAGGGTTGGAAGGCACCTGCAAGACCATGTATTCCAACCCCGTGCTCAACGCAGGACTCCAAGTCAGAGCATCCTTATCGAATCATCTGAAAGTAGGGTTGGAAGTGGCCTGCAAGACTATCTAATACAGCCCCTTGCTCAACGCAGGACTCCAAGTCAGAGCATCCCTATAGAATAATCAAAAAGTAGGGTTGGAAGGGGCATGCAAGACCATCTAGTCCAACCCCCTGCTCAACGCAGGACTCCAAGTCAGAGTTTCCCTATAGAATGATCGAAAATAGGGTTGGAAGGGGCCTGCAAGACCATCTAGTCCAACCCCCTGCTCAACGCAGGACTCCAAGTCAGAGTATCCCTAAGGAATCATCTGAAAGTAGGGTTGGAAGTGGCCTGCAAGACTATCTAATCCAGCCCCCTCCTCAACGTAGGACTCCAAGTCAGAGCATCCCTATAGAATCATCGAAAATAGAGTTGGAAGGAACCTGCAAGACCATCTAGTCCAACCCCTTGCTCAACGCAGGACTCCAAATCAGAGCATCCCTATAGAATGATCGAAAATAGGGTTGGAAGGCGCCTGCAAGACCATGTATTCCAACCCCGTGCTCAACGCAGGACTCCAAGTCAGAGCATCCTTATCGAATCATCTGAAAGTAGGGTTGGAAGTGGCCTGCAAGACCATCTAGTCCAGCCCCCTGCTCAACGCAGGACTCCAAGTCAGAGCATCCCTATAGAATTATCAAAAGTTAGGGTTGGAAGGCGCCTGCAGGACCATCTTCCAGCCCCCTGCTCAACGCAGGACTCCAAGTCAGAGCATACCTATAGAATGATTGAAAATAGGGTTGGAAGGGTCCTCCAAGACCATCCAGGGCACCCCCTGCTCAACGCAGGACTCCAAGTCAGAGCATCCCTATAGAATGATTGAAAATAGGGTTGGAAGGGTCCTCCAAGACCATCCAGGGCACCCCCTGCTCAATGCAGGACTCCAAGTCAGAGTATCCCTCTAGAATCATCGAAAATAGAGTTGGAAGGGGCCTGCAAGACCATCTAGTCCAGCCCCCTGCTCAATGCAGGACTCCAAGACAGAGCATCCCTATAGAATCATCAAAAGGTAGGGTTGGAAGGGACCTGCAAGACCATCTAGTCCAACCCCCTGCTCAACGCAGGACTCCAAGTCAGAGCATCCCTATAGAATCATCTGAAAGTAGGTTTGGAAGTGGCCTGCAAGACTATCTAATCCAGCCCCCTGCTCAACGTAGGACTCCAAGTCAGAGCATCCCTATAGAAAGATCGAAAATAGAGTTGGAAGGCGCCTGCAAGGTCATCTAGTCCAGCCCCCTGCTCAACGCAGGACTCCAAGTCAGAGCATCCCTATAGAATGATCGAAAATAGGGTTGGAAGGCGCCTGAAGACCATGTATTCCAACCCCGTGCTCAACGCAGGACTCCAAGTCAGAGCATCCTTATCGAATCATCTGAAAGTAGGGTTGGAAGTGGCCTGCAAGACCATCTAGTCCAGCCCCCTGCTCAACGCAGGATTCCAAGTCAGAGCATCCCTATATAATTATCAAAAGTTAGGGTTGGAAGGCGCCTGCAGGACCATCTTCCAGCCCCCTGCTCAACGCAGGACTCCAAGTCATAGCAGCCCTATAGAATCATTGTAAAGTAGGGTTGGAGGGGGCCTGCAAGGCCATCTAGTCCAGCCCCCTGCTCCAGGCAGGACTCCAGGTCAGAGCATCCCTATAGAATGATCGAAAATAGGGTTGGAAGTGGCCTGCAAGACCATCTAGTCCAGCCCCCTGCTCAACGCAGGACTCCAAGTCAGAGCATCCCTATAGAATTATCAAAAGTTAGGGTTGGAAGGCGCCTGCAGTCCCATCTTCCAGCCCCCTGCTCAACGCAGGACTCCAAGTCAGAGCATCCCTATGGAATGATTGAAAATAGGGTTGGAAGGGTCCTGCAAGACCATCCAGTGCACCCCCTGCTCAACGCAGGACTCCAAGTCAGAGTATCCCTCTAGAATCATCGAAAATAGAGTTGGAAGGCGGCTGCAAGACCATCTAGTCCAGCCCCCTGCTCAACGCAGGACTCCAAGTCAGAGCATCCCTATAGAATGATCTAAAATAGGGGGGGAAGGGGTCTGCAAGACCATCTAGTCTAACCCCCTGCTCAATGCAGGACTCCGAGTCAGAGCATCCCTATAGAATGATTGAAAATAGGGTTGGGAGGGGTCTGCAAGACAATCTAGTCCAGCCCCCTGCTCAATGAAGGACTCCAGGTCAGAGCATCCCTATAGAATGATGGAAAATAGGGTTGGAAGGCGCCTGCAAGACCATGTATTCCAACCACCTGCGCAACGCAGGACTCCAAGTCAGAGCATCCCTATAGAATTATCAAAAGTTAGGGTTGGAAGTGGCCTGCAGGACCATCTTCCAGCCCCCTGCTCAACGCAGGACTCCAAGTCAGAGCATCCCTATAGAATGATGGAAAATAGGGTTGGAAGGCGCCTGCAAGACCATGTATTCCAACCCCGTGCTCAACGCAGGACTCCAAGTCAGAGCAGCCCTATAGAATCATTGGAAAGTAGGGTTGGGGGGGCCTGCAAGGCTATCTAGTCCAAGCCCCTGCTCCAGGCAGGACTCCAAGTCAGAGCATCCCTATAGAATTATCAAAAGTTAGGGTTTGAAGGCGCCTGCAGGACCATCTTCCAGCCCCCTGCTCAACGCAGGACTCCAAGTCAGAGCATACCTATAGAATGATTGAAAATAGGGTTGGAAGGGTCCTCCAAGACCATCCAGGGCACCCCCTGCTCAACGCAGGACTCCAAGTCAGAGCATCCCTATAGAATGATTGAAAATAGGGTTGGAAGGGTCCTCCAAGACCATCCAGGGCACCCCCTGCTCAATGCAGGACTCCAAGTCAGAGTATCCCTCTAGAATCATCGAAAATAGAGTTGGAAGGGGCCTGCAAGACCATCTAGTCCAGCCCCCTGCTCAATGCAGGACTCCAAGACAGAGCATCCCTATAGAATCATCAAAAGGTAGGGTTGGAAGGGACCTGCAAGACCATCTAGTCCAACCCCCTGCTCAACGCAGGACTCCAAGTCAGAGCATCCCTATAGAATCATCTGAAAGTAGGTTTGGAAGTGGCCTGCAAGACTATCTAATCCAGCCCCCTGCTCAACGTAGGACTCCAAGTCAGAGCATCCCTATAGAAAGATCGAAAATAGAGTTGGAAGGCGCCTGCAAGGTCATCTAGTCCAGCCCCCTGCTCAACGCAGGACTCCAAGTCAGAGCATCCCTATAGAATGATCGAAAATAGGGTTGGAAGGCACCTGAAGACCATGTATTCCAACCCCGTGCTCAACGCAGGACTCCAAGTCAGAGCATCCTTATCGAATCATCTGAAAGTAGGGTTGGAAGTGGCCTGCAAGACCATCTAGTCCAGCCCCCTGCTCAACGCAGGATTCCAAGTCAGAGCATCCCTATATAATTATCAAAAGTTAGGGTTGGAAGGCGCCTGCAGGACCATCTTCCAGCCCCCTGCTCAACGCAGGACTCCAAGTCATAGCAGCCCTATAGAATCATTGTAAAGTAGGGTTGGAGGGGGCCTGCAAGGCCATCTAGTCCAGCCCCCTGCTCCAGGCAGGACTCCAGGTCAGAGCATCCCTATAGAATGATCGAAAATAGGGTTGGAAGTGGCCTGCAAGACCATCTAGTCCAGCCCCCTGCTCAACGCAGGACTCCAAGTCAGAGCATCCCTATAGAATTATCAAAAGTTAGGGTTGGAAGGCGCCTGCAGTCCCATCTTCCAGCCCCCTGCTCAACGCAGGACTCCAAGTCAGAGCATCCCTATGGAATGATTGAAAATAGGGTTGGAAGGGTCCTGCAAGACCATCCAGTGCACCCCCTGCTCAACGCAGGACTCCAAGTCAGAGTATCCCTCTAGAATCATCGAAAATAGAGTTGGAAGGCGGCTGCAAGACCATCTAGTCCAGCCCCCTGCTCAACGCAGGACTCCAAGTCAGAGCATCCCTATAGAATGATCTAAAATAGGGGGGGAAGGGGTCTGCAAGACCATCTAGTCTAACCCCCTGCTCAATGCAGGACTCCGAGTCAGAGCATCCCTATAGAATGATTGAAAATAGGGTAGGGAGGGGTCTGCAAGACAATCTAGTCCAGCCCCCTGCTCAATGAAGGACTCCAGGTCAGAGCATCCCTATAGAATGATGGAAAATAGGGTTGGAAGGCGCCTGCAAGACCATGTATTCCAACCACCTGCGCAACGCAGGACTCCAAGTCAGAGCATCCCTATAGAATTATCAAAAGTTAGGGTTGGAAGTGGCCTGCAGGACCATCTTCCAGCCCCCTGCTCAACGCAGGACTCCAAGTCAGAGCATCCCTATAGAATGATGGAAAATAGGGTTGGAAGGCGCCTGCAAGACCATGTATTCCAACCCCGTGCTCAACGCAGGACTCCAAGTCAGAGCAGCCCTATAGAATCATTGGAAAGTAGGGTTGGGGGGGCCTGCAAGGCTATCTAGTCCAAGCCCCTGCTCCAGGCAGGACTCCAGGTCAGAGCATCCCTATAGAATCATCGAAAATAGGGTTGGAAGGCACCTGCAAGACCATGTATTCCAACCCCGTGCTCAACGCAGGACTCCAAGTCAGAGCATCCTTATCGAATCATCTGAAAGTAGGGTTGGAAGTGGCCTGCAAGACTATCTAATCCAGCCCCCTGCTCAACGCAGGACTCCAAGTCAGAGCATCCCTATAGAATAATCAAAAAGTAGGGTTGGAAGGGGCATGCAAGACCATCTAGTCCAACCCCCTGCTCAACGCAGGACTCCAAGTCAGAGCATCCCTAAGGAATCATCTGAAAGTAGGGTTGGAAGTGGCCTGCAAGACTATCTAATCCAGCCCCCTCCTCAACGTAGGACTCCAAGTCAGAGCATCCCTATAGAATCATCGAAAATAGAGTTGGAAGGAACCTGCAAGACCATCTAGTCCAACCCCTTGCTCAACGCAGGACTCCAAATCAGAGCATCCCTATAGAATGATCGAAAATAGGCTTGGAAGGCGCCTGCAAGACCATGTATTCCAACCCCGTGCTCAACGCAGGACTCCAAGTCAGAGCATCCTTATCGAATCATCTGAAAGTAGGGTTGGAAGTGGCCTGCAAGACCATCTAGTCCAGCCCCCTGCTCAACGCAGGACTCCAAGTCAGAGCATCCCTATAGAATTATCAAAAGTTAGGGTTGGAAGGCGCCTGCAGGACCATCTTCCAGCCCCCTGCTCAACGCAGGACTCCAAGTCAGAGCATCCCTATAGAATGATTGAAAATAGGGTTGGAAGGGTCCTCCAAGACCATCCAGGGCCCCCCCTGCTCAACGCAGGACTCCAAGTCAGAGCATCCCTATAGAATGATTGAAAATAGGCTTGGAAGGGTCCTCCCAGACCAACCAGGGCACCCCCTGCTCAACGCAGGACTCCAAGTCAGAGTATCCCTCTAGAATCATCGAAAATAGAGTTGGAAGGGGCCTGCAAGACCATCTAGTCCAGCCCCCTGCTCAATGCAGGACTCCAAGTCAGAGCATCCCTATAGAATCATCAAAAGGTAGGGTTGGAAGGGACCTGCAAGACCATCTAGTCCAACCCCCTGCTCAACGCAGGACTCCAAGTCAGAGCATCCCTATAGAATCATCTGAAAGTAGGGTTGGAAGTGGCCTGCAAGACTATCTAATCCAGCCCCCTGCTCAACGTAGGACTCCAAGTCAGAGCATCCCTATAGAAAGATCGAAAATAGAGTTGGAAGGCGCCTGCAAGGCCATCTAGTCCAGCCCCCTGCTCAACGCAGGACTCCAAGTCAGAGCATCCCTATAGAATGATCGAAAATAGGGTTGGAAGGCGCCTGAAGACCATGTATTCCAACCCCGTGCTCAACGCAGGACTCCAAGTCAGAGCATCCTTATCGAATCATCTGAAAGTAGGGTTGGAAGTGGCCTGCAAGACCATCTAGTCCAGCCCCCTGCTCAACGCAGGACTCCAAGTCAGAGCATCCCTATATAATTATCAAAAGTTAGGGTTGGAAGGCGCCTGCAGGACCATCTTCCAGCCCCCTGCTCAACGCAGGACTCCAAGTCAGAGCAGCCCTATAGAATCATTGTAAAGTAGGGTTGGAGGGGGCCTGCAAGGCCATCTAGTCCAGCCCCCTGCTCCAGGCAGGACTCCAGGTCAGAGCATCCCTATAGAATGATCGAAAATAGGGTTGGAAGTAGCCTGCAAGACCATCTAGTCCAGCCCCCTGCTCAACGCAGGACTCCAAGTCAGAGCATCCCTATAGAATTATCAAAAGTTAGGGTTGGAAGGCGCCTGCAGTCCCATCTTCCAGCCCCCTGCTCAACGCAGGACTCCAAGTCAGAGCATCCCTATAGAATGATTGAAAATAGGGTTGGAAGGGTCCTGCAAGACCATCCAGTGCACCCCCTGCTCAACGCAGGACTCCAAGTCAGAGTATCCCTCTAGAATCATCGAAAATAGAGTTGGAAGGCGGCTGCAAGACCATCTAGTCCAGCCCCCTGCTCAACGCAGGACTCCAAGTCAGAGCATCCCTATAGAATGATCTAAAATAGGGGTGGAAGGGGCCTGCAAGACCATCTAGTCTAACCCCCTGCTCAATGCAGGACTCCGAGTCAGAGCATCCCTATAGAATGATTGAAAATAGGGTTGGGAGGGGTCTGCAAGACAATCTAGTCCAGCCCCCTGCTCAATGAAGGACTCCAGGTCAGAGCATCCCTATAGAATGATGGAAAATAGGGTTGGAAGGCGCCTGCAAGACCATGTATTCCAACCACCTGCGCAACGCAGGACTCCAAGTCAGAGCATCCCTATAGAATTATCAAAAGTTAGGGTTGGAAGTGGCCTGCAGGACCATCTTCCAGCCCCCTGCTCAACGCAGTACTCCAAGTCATTGCATCCCTATAGAATGATTGAAAATAGGCTTGGAAGGGGCCTGCAAGACCATGTATTCCAACCCCGTGCTCAACGCAGGACTCCAAGTCAGAGCAGCCCTATAGAATCATTGGAAAGTAGGGTTGGGGTGCCTGCAAGGCTATCTAGTCCAAGCCCCTGCTCCAGGCAGGACTCCAGGTCAGAGCATCCCTATAGAATCATCGAAAATAGGGTTGGAAGGCACCTGCAAGACCATGTATTCCAACCCCGTGCTCAACGCAGGACTCCAAGTCAGAGCATCCTTATCGAATCATCTGAAAGTAGGGTTGGAAGTGGCCTGCAAGACTATCTAATCCAGTCCCCTGCTCAACGCAGGACTCCAAGTGAGAGCATCCCTATAGAATAATCAAAAAGTAGGGTAGGAAGGGGCATGCAAGACCATCTAGTCCAACCCCCTGCTCAACGCAGGACTCCAAGTCAGAGTTTCCCTATAGAATGATCGAAAATAGGGTTGGAAGGGGCCTGCAAGACCATCTAGTCCAACCCCCTGCTCAACGCAGGACTCCAAGTCAGAGCATCCCTAAGGAATCATCTGAAAGTAGGGTTGGAAGTGGCCTGCAAGACTATCTAATCCAGCCCCCTCCTCAACGTAGGACTCCAAGTCAGAGCATCCCTATAGAATCATCGAAAATAGAGTTGGAAGGAACCTGCAAGACCATCTAGTCCAACCCCTTGCTCTACGCAGGACTCCAAATCAGAGCATCCCTATAGAATGATCGAAAATAGGGTTGGAAGGCGCCTGCAAGACCATGTATTCCAACCCCGTGCTCAACGCAGGACTCCAAGTCAGAGCATCCCTATAGAATTATCAAAAGTTAGGGTTGGAAGGCGCCTGCAGGACCATCTTCCAGCCCCCTGCTCAACGCAGGACTCCAAGTCAGAGCATCCCTATAGAATGATTGAAAATAGGGTTGGAAGGGTCCTCCAAGACCATCCAGGGCACCCCCTGCTCAACGCAGGACTCCAAGTCAGAGCATCCCTATAGAATGATTGAAAATAGGGTTGGAAGGGTCCTCCAAGACCATCCAGGGCACCCCCTGCTCAACGCAGGACTCCAAGTCAGAGTATCCCTCTAGAATCATCGAAAATAGAGTTGGAAGGGGCCTGCAAGACCATCTAGTCCAGCCCCCTGCTCAATGCAGGACTCCAAGACAGAGCATCCCTATAGAATCATCAAAAGGTAGGGTTGGAAGGGACCTGCAAGACCATCTAGTCCAACCACCTGCTCAACGCAGGACTCCAAGTCAGAGCATCCCTATAGAATCATCTGAAAGTAGGGTTGGAAGTGGCCTGCAAGAATATCTAATCCAGCCCCCTGCTCAACGTAGGACTCCAAGTCAGAGCATCCCTATAGAATCATCGAAAATAGAGTTGGAAGGCGCCTGCAAGGCCATCTAGTCCAGCCCCCTGCTCAACGCAGGACTCCAAGTCAGAGCATCCCTATAGAATGATCGAAGATAGGGTTGGAAGGCGCCTGAAGACCATGTATTCCAACCCGTGCTCAACGCAGGACTCCAAGTCAGAGCATCCTTATCGAATCATCTGAAAGTAGGGTTGGAAGTGGCCTGCAAGACCATCTAGTCCAGCCCCCTGCTCAACGCAGGACTCCAAGTCAGAGCATCCCTATATAATTATCAAAAGTTAGGGTTGGAAGGCGCCTGCAGGACCATCTTCCAGCCCCCTGCTCAACGCAGGACTCCAAGTCAGAGCAGCCCTATAGAATCATTGTAAAGTAGGGTTGGAGGGGGCCTGCAAGGCCATCTAGTCCAGCCCCCTGCTCCCGGCAGGACTCCAGGTCAGAGCATCCCTATAGATTGATCGAAAATAGGGTTGGAAGTGGCCTGCAAGACCATCTAGTCCAGCCCCCTGCGCAACGCAGGACTCCAAGTCAGAGCATCCCTATAGAATTATCAAAAGTTAGGGTTGGAAGGCGCCTGCAGGACCATCTTCCAGCCCCCTGCTCAACGCAGGACTCCAAGTCAGAGCATCCCTATAGAATGATGGAAAATAGGGTTGGAAGGCGCCTGCAAGACCATGTATTCCAACCCCGTGCTCAACGCAGGACTCCAAGTCAGAGCAGCCCTATAGAATCATTGGAAAGTAGGGTTGGGGGGGCCTGCAAGGCTATCTAGTCCAAGCCCCTGCTCCAGGCAGGACTCCAAGTCAGAGCATCCCTATAGAATTATCAAAAGTTAGGGTTGGAAGGCGCCTGCAGGACCATCTTCCAGCCCCCTGCTCAACGCAGGACTCCAAGTCAGAGCATCCCTATAGAATGATTGAAAATAGGGTTGGAAGGGTCCTGCAAGACCATCCAGTGCACCCCCTGCTCAACGCAGGACTCCAAGTCAGAGTATCCCTCTAGAATCATCGAAAATAGAGTTGGAAGGCGGCTGCAAGACCATCTAGTCCAGCCCCCTGCTCAACGCAGGACTCCAAGTCAGAGCATCCCTATAGAATGATCTAAAATAGGGGTGGAAGGGGCCTGCAAGACCATCTAGTCTAACCCCCTGCTCAATGCAGGACTCCGAGTCAGAGCATCCCTATAGAATGATTGAAAATGGGGTTGGGAGGGGTCTGCAAGACAATCTAGTCCAGCCCCCTGCTCAATGAAGGACTCCAGGTCAGAGCATCCCTATAGAATGATGGAAAATAGGGTTGGAAGGCGCCTGCAAGACCATGTATTCCAACCCCCTGCGCAACGCAGGACTCCAAGTCAGAGCATCCCTATAGAAAGATCGAAAATAGAGTTGGAAGGCGCCTGCAAGGCCATCTAGTCCAGCCCCCTGCTCAACGCAGGACTCCAAGTCAGAGCATCCCTATAGAATGATCGAAAATAGGGTTGGACGGCGCCTGAAGACCATGTATTCCAACCCCGTGCTCAACGCAGGACTCCAAGTCAGAGCATCCTTATCGAATCATCTGAAAGTAGGGTTGGAAGTGGCCTGCAAGACCATCTAGTCCAGCCCCCTGCTCAACGCAGGACTCCAAGTCAGAGCATCCCTATATAATTATCAAAAGTTAGGGTTGGAAGGCGCCTGCAGGACCATCTTCCAGCCCCCTGCTCAACGCAGGACTCCAAGTCAGAGCAGCCCTATAGAATCATTGTAAAGTAGGGTTGGAGGGGGCCTGCAAGGCCATCTAGTCCAGCCCCGTGCTCCAGGCAGGACTCCAGGTCAGAGCATCCCTATAGAATGATCGAAAATAGGGTTGGAAGTGGCCTGCAAGACCATCTAGTCCAGCTCCCTGCTCAACGCAGGACTCCAAGTCAGAGCATCCCTATAGAATTATCAAAAGTTAGGGTTGGAAGGCGCCTGCAGTCCCATCTTCCAGCCCCCTGCTCAACGCAGGACTCCAAGTCAGAGCATCCCTATAGAATGATTGAAAATAGGGTTGGAAGGGTCCTGCAAGACCATCCAGTGCACCCCCTGCTCAACGCAGGACTCCAAGTCAGAGTATCCCTCTAGAATCATCGAAAATAGAGTTGGAAGGCGGCTGCAAGACCATCTAGTCCAGCCCCCTGCTCAACGCAGGACTCCAAGTCAGAGCATCCCTATAGAATGATCTAAAATATGGGTGGAAGGGGCCTGCAAGACCATCTAGTCTAACCCCCTGCTCAATGCAGGACTCTGAGTCAGAGCATCCCTATAGAATGATTGAAAATAGGGTTGGGAGGGGTCTGCAAGACAATCTAGTCCAGCCCCCTGCTCAATGAAGGACTCCAGGTCAGAGCATCCCTATAGAATGATGGAAAATAGGGTTGGAAGGTGCCTGCAAGACCATGTATTCCAACCCCCTGCGCAACGCAGGACTCCAAGTCAGAGCATCCCTATAGAATTATCAAAAGTTAGGGTTGGAAGTGGCCTGCAGGACCATCTTCCAGCCCCCTGCTCAACGCAGTACTCCAAGTCAGAGCATCCCTATAGAATGATTGAAAATAGGGTTGGAAGGGGCCTGCAAGACCATGTATTCCAACCCCGTGCTCAACGCAGGACTCCAAGTCAGAGCAGCCCTATAGAATCATTGGAAAGTAGGGTTGGGGGGGCCTGCAAGGCTATCTAGTCCAAGCCCCTGCTCCAGGCAGGACTCCAGGTCAGAGCATCCCTATAGAATCATCGAAAATAGGGTTGGAAGGCACCTGCAAGACCATGTATTCCAACCCCGTGCTCAACGCAGGACTCCAAGTCAGAGCATCCTTATCGAATCATCTGAAAGTAGGGTTGGAAGTGGCCTGCAAGACTATCTAATACAGCCCCTTGCTCAACGCAGGACTCCAAGTCAGAGCATCCCTATAGAATAATCAAAAAGTAGGGTTGGAAGGGGCATGCAAGACCATCTAGTCCAACCCCCTGCTCAACGCAGGACTCCAAGTCAGAGTTTCCCTATAGAATGATCGAAAATAGGGTTGGAAGGGGCCTGCAAGACCATCTAGTCCAACCCCCTGCTCAACGCAGGACTCCAAGTCAGAGTATCCCTAAGGAATCATCTGAAAGTAGGGTTGGAAGTGGCCTGCAAGACTATCTAATCCAGCCCCCTCCTCAACGTAGGACTCCAAGTCAGAGCATCCCTATAGAATCATCGAAAATAGAGTTGGAAGGAACCTGCAAGACCATCTAGTCCAACCCCTTGCTCAACGCAGGACTCCAAATCAGAGCATCCCTATAGAATGATCGAAAATAGGGTTGGAAGGCGCCTGCAAGACCATGTATTCCAACCCCGTGCTCAACGCAGGACTCCAAGTCAGAGCAGCCCTATAGAATCATTGGAAAGTAGGGTTGGGGGGAGCCTGCAAGGCCATCTAGTCCAAGCCCCTGCTCCAGGCAGGACTCCAGGTCAGAGCATCCCTATAGAATGATCGAAAAAAGGTTGGAAGGCGCCTGCAAGACCATGTATTCCAACCCCGTGCTCAACGCAGGACTCCAAGTCAGAGCATCCTTATCGAAACATCTGAAAGTAGGGCTGGAAGTGGCCTGCAAGGCCATCTAGTCCAACCCCCTGCTTCACGCAGGACTCCAAGTCAGAGTATCCCTATAGAATCATCTGAAAGTAGGGTTGGAAGTGGTCTGCAAGACTATGTAATCCAGCCCCCTGCTCAACGCAGGACTCCAAGTCAGAGCATCCTTATCGAATCATCTGAAAGTAGGGTTGGAAGTGTCCTGCAAGACCATCTAGTCAAGCCCCCTGCTCAACGCAGGACTCCAAGTCAGAGCATCCCTATAGAATTATCAAAAGTTAGGGTTGGAAGGGGCCTGCAGGACCATCTTCCAGCCCCCTGCTCAACGCAGGACTCCAAGTCAGAGCATCCCTATAGAATGATGGAAAATAGGGTTGGAAGGGTCCTCCAAGACCATCCAGGGCAGCCCCTGCTCAACGCAGGACTCCAAGTCAGAGTATCCCTCTAGAATCATCGAAAATAGAGTTGGAAGGCGCCTGCAAGACCATCTAGTCCAACCCCCTGCTCAATGCAGGACTCCAAGACAGAGCATCCCTATAGAATCATCAAAAGGTAGTGTTGGAAGGCGGCTGCAAGACCATCTAGTCCAGCCCCTTGCTCAACACAGGACTCCAAGTCAGAGCATCCCTATAGAATAATCGAAAATAGAGTTGGAAGGGACCTGCAAGACCATCTAGTCCAACCCCCTGCTCAACGCAGGACTCCAAGTCAGAGCATCCCTATAGAATCATCTGAAAGTAGGGTTGGAAGTGGCCTGCAAGACCATCTAATCCAGCCCCCTGCTCAACGTAGGACTCCAAGTCAGAGCATCCCTATAGAAAGATCGAAAATAGAGTTGGAAGGCGCCTGCAAGGCCATCTAGTCCAGCCCCCTGCTCAACGCAGGACTCCAAGTCAGAGCATCCCTATAGAATGATTGAAAATAGGGTTGGAAGGCGCCTGCAAGACCTTGTATTCCAACCCCGTCCTCAACGCAGGACTCCAAGTCAGAGCAGCCCTATAGAATCATTGGAAAGTAGGGTTGGAGGGGGCCTGCAAGGCCATCTAGTCCAGCCCCCTGCTCCAGGCAGGACTCCAGGTCAGAGCATCCCTATAGAATGATCGAAAATAGGGTTGGAAGTGGCCTGCAAGACCATCTAGTCCAGCCCCCTGCTCAACGCAGGACTCCAAGTCAGAGCATCCCTATAGAATTATCAAAAGTTAGGGTTGGAAGGCGCCTGCAGTCCCATCTTCCAGCCCCCTGCTCAACGCAGGACTCCAAGTCAGAGCATCCCTATAGAATGATTGAAAATAGGGTTGGAAGGGTCCTGCAAGACCATCCAGTGCACCCCCTGCTCAACGCAGGACTCCAAGTCAGAGTATCCCTCTAGAATCATCGAAAATAGAGTTGGAAGGCGGCTGCAAGACCATCTAGTCCAGCCCCCTGCTCAACGCAGGACTCCAAGTCAGAGCATCCCTATAGAATGATCTAAAATAGGGGTGGAAGGGGCCTGCAAGACCATCTAGTCTAACCCCCTGCTCAATGCAGGACTCCGAGTCAGAGCTTCCCTATAGAATGATTGAAAATGGGGTTGGGAGGGGTCTGCAAGACAATCTAGTCCAGCCCCCTGCTCAATGAAGGACTCCAGGTCAGAGCATCCCTATAGAATGATGGAAAATAGGGTTGGAAGGCGCCTGCAAGACCATGTATTCCAATCCCCTGCGCAACGCAGGACTCCAAGTCAGAGCATCCCTATAGAAAGATCGAAAATA
Source organism: Heloderma suspectum (assembly GCF_057233095.1). NCBI lineage: Eukaryota > Metazoa > Chordata > Lepidosauria > Squamata > Helodermatidae > Heloderma > Heloderma suspectum. The sequence goes on from NC_139475.1 coordinate 51,975,826, forward strand.
GAGTTGGAAGGCGCCTGCAAGGCCATCTAGTCCAGCCCCCTGCTCAACGCAGGACTCCAAGTCAGAGCATCCCTATAGAATGATCGAAAATAGGGTTGGAAGGCGCCTGAAGACCATGTATTCCAACCCCGTGCTCAACGCAGGACTCCAAGTCAGAGCATCCTTATCGAATCATCTGAAAGTAGGGTTGGAAGTGGCCTGCAAGACCATCTAGTCCAGCCCCCTGCTCAACGCAGGACTCCAAGTCAGAGCATCCCTATATAATTATCAAAAGTTAGGGTTGGAAGGCGCCTGCAGGACCATCTTCCAGCCCCCTGCTCAACGCAGGACTCCAAGTCAGAGCAGCCCTATAGAATCATTGTAAAGTAGGGTTGGAGGGGGCCTGCAAGGCCATCTAGTCCAGCCCCGTGCTCCAGGCAGGACTCCAGGTCAGAGCATCCCTATGGAATGATCGAAAATAGGGTTGGAAGTGGCCTGCAAGACCATCTAGTCCAGCTCCCTGCTCAACGCAGGACTCCAAGTCAGAGCATCCCTATAGAATTATCAAAAGTTAGGGTTGGAAGGCGCCTGCAGTCCCATCTTCCAGCCCCCTGCTCAACGCAGGACTCCAAGTCAGAGCATCCCTATAGAATGATTGAAAATAGGGTTGGAAGGGTCCTGCAAGACCATCCAGTGCACCCCCTGCTCAACGCAGGACTCCAAGTCAGAGTATCCCTCTAGAATCATCGAAAATAGAGTTGGAAGGCGGCTGCAAGACCATCTATTCCAGCCCCCTGCTCAACGCAGGACTCCAAGTCAGAGCATCCCTATAGAATGATCTAAAATAGGGGTGGAAGGGGCCTGCAAGACCATCTAGTCTAACCCCCTGCTCAATGCAGGATTCTGAGTCAGAGCATCCCTATAGAATGATTGAAAATAGGGTTGGGAGGGGTCTGCAAGACAATCTAGTCCAGCCCCCTGCTCAATGAAGGACTCCAGGTCAGAGCATCCCTATAGAATGATGGAAAATAGGGTTGGAAGGTGCCTGCAAGACCATGTATTCCAACCACCTGCGCAACGCAGGACTCCAAGTCAGAGCATCCCTATAGAATTATCAAAAGTTAGGGTTGGAAGTGGCCTGCAGGACCATCTTCCAGCCCCCTGCTCAACGCAGTACTCCAAGTCAGAGCATCCCTATAGAATGATTGAAAATAGGGTTGGAAGGGGCCTGCAAGACCATGTATTCCAACCCCGTGCTCAACGCAGGACTCCAAGTCAGAGCAGCCCTATAGAATCATTGGAAAGTAGGGTTGGGGGGGCCTGCAAGGCTATCTAGTCCAAGCCCCTGCTCCAGGCAGGACTCCAGGTCAGAGCATCCCTATAGAATCATCGAAAATAGGGTTGGAAGGAACCTGCAAGACCATCTTCCAGCCCCCTGCTCAACGCAGGACTCCAAGTCAGAGCATCCTTATCGAATCATCTGAAAGTAGGGTTGGAAGTGGCCTGCAAGACTATCTAATACAGCCCCTTGCTCAACGCAGGACTCCAAGTCAGAGCATCCCTATAGAATAATCAAAAAGTAGGGTTGGAAGGGGCCTGCAAGACCATCTAGTCCAACCCCCTGCTCAACGCAGGACTCCAAGTCAGAGTATCCCTAAGGAATCATCTGAAAGTAGGGTTGGAAGTGGCCTGCAAGACTATCTAATCCAGCCCCCTGCTCAACGTAGGACTCCAAGTCAGAGCATCCCTATAGAATCATCGAAAATAGAGTTGGAAGGAACCTGCAAGACCATCTAGTCCAACCCCTTGCTCAACGCAGGACTCCAAATCAGAGCATCCCTATAGAATGATCGAAAATAGGGTTGGAAGGCGCCTGCAAGACCATGTATTCCAACCCCGTGCTCAACGCAGGACTCCAAGTCAGAGCATCCTTATCGAATCATCTGAAAGTAGGGTTGGAAGTGGCCTGCAAGACCATCTAGTCCAGCCCCCTGCTCAACGCAGGACTCCAAGTCAGAGCATCCCTATAGAATTATCAAAAGTTAGGGTTGGAAGGCGCCTGCAGGACCATCTTCCAGCCCCCTGCTCAACGCAGGACTCCAAGTCAGAGCATACCTATAGAATGATTGAAAATAGGGTTGGAAGGGTCCTCCAAGACCATCCAGGGCACCCCCTGCTCAATGCAGGACTCCAAGTCAGAGCATCCCTATAGAATGATTGAAAATAGGGTTGGAAGGGTCCTCCAAGACCATCCACGGCACCCCCTGCTCAATGCAGGACTCCAAGTCAGAGTATCCCTCTAGAATCATCGAAAATAGAGTTGGAAGGGGCCTGCAAGACCATCTAGTCCAGCCCCCTGCTCAATGCAGGACTCCAAGACAGAGCATCCCTATAGAATCATCAAAAGGTAGGGTTGGAAGGGACCTGCAAGACCATCTAGTCCAACCCCCTGCTCAACGCAGGACTCCAAGTCAGAGCATCCCTATAGAATCATCTGAAAGTAGGTTTGGAAGTGGCCTGCAAGACTATCTAATCCAGCCCCCTGCTCAACGTAGGACTCCAAGTCAGAGCATCCCTATAGAAAGATCGAAAATAGAGTTGGAAGGCGCCTGCAAGGCCATCTAGTCCAGCCCCCTGCTCAACGCAGGACTCCAAGTCAGAGCATCCCTATAGAATGATCGAAAATAGGGTTGGAAGGCGCCTGAAGACCATGTATTCCAACCCCGTGCTCAACGCAGGACTCCAAGTCAGAGCATCCTTATCGAATCATCTGAAAGTAGGGTTGGAAGTGGCCTGCAAGACCATCTAGTCCAGCCCCCTGCTCAACGCAGGATTCCAAGTCAGAGCATCCCTATATAATTATCAAAAGTTAGGGTTGGAAGGCGCCTGCAGGACCATCTTCCAGCCCCCTGCTCAACGCAGGACTCCAAGTCAGAGCAGCCCTATAGAATCATTGTAAAGTAGGGTTGGAGGGGGCCTGCAAGGCCATCTAGTCCAGCCCCCTGCTCCAGGCAGGACTCCAGGTCAGAGCATCCCTATAGAATGATCGAAAATAGGGTTGGAAGTGGCCTGCAAGACCATCTAGTCCAGCCCCCTGCTCAACGCAGGACTCCAAGTCAGAGCATCCCTATAGAATTATCAAAAGTTAGGGTTGGAAGGCGCCTGCAGTCCCATCTTCCAGCCCCCTGCTCAACGCAGGACTCCAAGTCAGAGCATCCCTATGGAATGATTGAAAATAGGGTTGGAAGGGTCCTGCAAGACCATCCAGTGCACCCCCTGCTCAACGCAGGACTCCAAGTCAGAGTATCCCTCTAGAATCATCGAAAATAGAGTTGGAAGGCGGCTGCAAGACCATCTAGTCCAGCCCCCTGCTCAACGCAGGACTCCAAGTCAGAGCATCCCTATAGAATGATCTAAAATAGGGGTGGAAGGGGTCTGCAAGACCATCTAGTCTAACCCCCTGCTCAATGCAGGACTCCGAGTCAGAGCATCCCTATAGAATGATTGAAAATAGGGTTGGGAGGGGTCTGCAAGACAATCTAGTCCAGCCCCCTGCTCAATGAAGGACTCCAGGTCAGAGCATCCCTATAGAATGATGGAAAATAGGGTTGGAAGGCGCCTGCAAGACCATGTATTCCAACCACCTGCGCAACGCAGGACTCCAAGTCAGAGCATCCCTATAGAATTATCAAAAGTTAGGGTTGGAAGTGGCCTGCAGGACCATCTTCCAGCCCCCTGCTCAACGCAGGACTCCAAGTCAGAGCATCCCTATAGAATGATGGAAAATAGGGTTGGAAGGCGCCTGCAAGACCATGTATTCCAACCCCGTGCTCAACGCAGGACTCCAAGTCAGAGCAGCCCTATAGAATCATTGGAAAGTAGGGTTGGGGGGGCCTGCAAGGCTATCTAGTCCAAGCCCCTGCTCCAGGCAGGACTCCAGGTCAGAGCATCCCTATAGAATCATCGAAAATAGGGTTGGAAGGCACCTGCAAGACCATGTATTCCAACCCCGTGCTCAACGCAGGACTCCAAGTCAGAGCATCCTTATCGAATCATCTGAAAGTAGGGTTGGAAGTGGCCTGCAAGACTATCTAATCCAGCCCCCTGCTCAACGCAGGACTCCAAGTCAGAGCATCCCTATAGAATAATCAAAAAGTAGGGTTGGAAGGGGCATGCAAGACCATCTAGTCCAACCCCCTGCTCAACGCAGGACTCCAAGTCAGAGTTTCCCTATAGAATGATCGAAAATAGGGTTGGAAGGGGCCTGCAAGACCATCTAGTCCAACCCCCTGCTCAACGCAGGACTCCAAGTCAGAGCATCCCTAAGGAATCATCTGAAAGTAGGGTTGGAAGTGTCCTGCAAGACTATCTAATCCAGCCCCCTCCTCAACGTAGGACTCCAAGTCAGAGCATCCCTATAGAATCATCGAAAATAGAGTTGGAAGGAACCTGCAAGACCATCTAGTCCAACCCCTTGCTCAACGCAGGACTCCAAATCAGAGCATCCCTATAGAATGATCGAAAATAGGCTTGGAAGGCGCCTGCAAGACCATGTATTCCAACCCCGTGCTCAACGCAGGACTCCAAGTCAGAGCATCCTTATCGAATCATCTGAAAGTAGGGTTGGAAGTGGCCTGCAAGACCATCTAGTCCAGCCCCCTGCTCAACGCAGGACTCCAAGTCAGAGCATCCCTATAGAATTATCAAAAGTTAGGGTTGGAAGGCGCCTGCAGGACCATCTTCCAGCCCCCTGCTCAACGCAGGACTCCAAGTCAGAGCATACCTATAGAATGATTGAAGATAGGGTTGGAAGGGTCCTCCAAGACCATCCAGGGCACCCCCTGCTCAACGCAGGACTCCAAGTCAGAGCATCCCTATAGAATGATTGAAAATAGGGTTGGAAGGGTCCTCCAAGACCAACCAGGGCACCCCCTGCTCAACGCAGGACTCCAAGTCAGAGTATCCCTCTAGAATCATCGAAAATAGAGTTGGAAGGGGCCTGCAAGACCATCTAGTCCAGCCCCCTGCTCAATGCAGGACTCCAAGACAGAGCATCCCTATAGAATCATCAAAAGGTAGGGTTGGAAGGGACCTGCAAGACCATCTAGTCCAACCCCCTGCTCAACGCAGGACTCCAAGTCAGAGCATCCCTATAGAATCATCTGAAAGTAGGGTTGGAAGTGGCCTGCAAGACTATCTAATCCAGCCCCCTGCTCAACGTAGGACTCCAAGTCAGAGCATCCCTATAGAAAGATCGAAAATAGAGTTGGAAGGCGCCTGCAAGGCCATCTAGTCCAGCCCCCTGCTCAACGCAGGACTCCAAGTCAGAGCATCCCTATAGAATGATCGAAAATAGGGTTGGAAGGCGCCTGAAGACCATGTATTCCAACCCCGTGCTCAACGCAGGACTCCAAGTCAGAGCATCCTTATCGAATCATCTGAAAGTAGGGTTGGAAGTGGCCTGCAAGACCATCTAGTCCAGCCCCCTGCTCAACGCAGGACTCCAAGTCAGAGCATCCCTATATAATTATCAAAAGTTAGGGTTGGAAGGCGCCTGCAGGACCATCTTCCAGCCCCCTGCTCAACGCAGGACTCCAAGTCAGAGCAGCCCTATAGAATCATTGTAAAGTAGGGTTGGAGGGGGCCTGCAAGGCCATCTAGTCCAGCCCCCTGCTCCAGGCAGGACTCCAGGTCAGAGCATCCCTATAGAATGATCGAAAATAGGGTTGGAAGTAGCCTGCAAGACCATCTAGTCCAGCCCCCTGCTCAACGCAGGACTCCAAGTCAGAGCATCCCTATAGAATGATTGAAAATAGGGTTGGAAGGGTCCTGCAAGACCATCCAGTGCACCCCCTGCTCAACGCAGGACTCCAAGTCAGAGTATCCCTCTAGAATCATCGAAAATAGAGTTGGAAGGCGGCTGCAAGACCATCTAGTCCAGCCCCCTGCTCAACGCAGGACTCCAAGTCAGAGCATCCCTATAGAATGATCTAAAATAGGGGTGGAAGGGGCCTGCAAGACCATCTAGACTAACCCCCTGCTCAATGCAGGACTCCGAGTCAGAGCATCCCTATAGAATGATTGAAAATAGGGTTGGGAGGGGTCTGCAAGACAATCTAGTCCAGCCCCCTGCTCAATGAAGGACTCCAGGTCAGAGCATCCCTATAGAATGATGGAAAATAGGGTTGGAAGGCGCCTGCAAGACCATGTATTCCAACCACCTGCGCAACGCAGGACTCCAAGTCAGAGCATCCCTATAGAATTATCAAAAGTTAGGGTTGGAAGTGGCCTGCAGGACCATCTTCCAGCCCCCTGCTCAACGCAGTACTCCAAGTCATTGCATCCCTATAGAATGATTGAAAATAGGCTTGGAAGGGGCCTGCAAGACCATGTATTCCAACCCCGTGCTCAACGCAGGACTCCAAGTCAGAGCAGCCCTATAGAATCATTGGAAAGTAGGGTTGGGGTGCCTGCAAGGCTATCTAGTCCAAGCCCCTGCTCCAGGCAGGACTCCAGGTCAGAGCATCCCTATAGAATCATCGAAAATAGGGTTGGAAGGCACCTGCAAGACCATGTATTCCAACCCCGTGCTCAACGCAGGACTCCAAGTCAGAGCATCCTTATCGAATCATCTGAAAGTAGGGTAGGAAGGGGCATGCAAGACCATCTAGTCCAACCCCCTGCTCAACGCAGGACTCCAAGTCAGAGTTTCCCTATAGAATGATCGAAAATAGGGTTGGAAGGGGCCTGCAAGACCATCTAGTCCAACCCCCTGCTCAACGCAGGACTCCAAGTCAGAGCATCCCTAAGGAATCATCTGAAAGTAGGGTTGGAAGTGGCCTGCAAGACTATCTAATCCAGCCCCCTCCTCAACGTAGGACTCCAAGTCAGAGCATCCCTATAGAATCATCGAAAATAGAGTTGGAAGGAACCTGCAAGACCATCTAGTCCAACCCCTTGCTCTACGCAGGACTCCAAGTCAGAGCATCCCTATAGAATGATTGAAAATAGGGTTGGAAGGGTCCTCCAAGACCATCCAGGGCACCCCCTGCTCAACGCAGGACTCCAAGTCAGAGTATCCCTCTAGAATCATCGAAAATAGAGTTGGAAGGGGCCTGCAAGACCATCTAGTCCAGCCCACTGCTCAATGCAGGACTCCAAGACAGAGCATCCCTATAGAATCATCAAAAGGTAGGGTTGGAAGGGACCTGCAAGACCATCTAGTCCAACCCCCTGCTCAACGCAGGACTCCAAGTCAGAGCATCCTTATCGAATCATCTGAAAGTAGGGTTGGAAGTGGCCTGCAAGACCATCTAGTCCAGCCCCCTGCTCAACGCAGGACTCCAAGTCAGAGCATCCCTATATAATTATCAAAAGTTAGGGTTGGAAGGCGCCTGCAGGACCATCTTCCAGCCCCCTGCTCAACGCAGGACTCCAAGTCAGAGCAGCCCTATAGAATCATTGTAAAGTAGGGTTGGAGGGGGCCTGCAAGGCCATCTAGTCCAGCCCCCTGCTCCAGGCAGGACTCCAGGTCAGAGCATCCCTATAGAATGATCGAAAATAGGGTTGGAAGTAGCCTGCAAGACCATCTAGTCCAGCCCCCTGCTCAACGCAGGACTCCAAGTCAGAGCATCCCTATAGAATTATCAAAAGTTAGGGTTGGAAGGCGCCTGCAGTCCCATCTTCCAGCCCCCTGCTCAACGCAGGACTCCAAGTCAGAGCATCCCTATAGAATGATTGAAAATAGGGTTGGAAGGGTCCTGCAAGACCATCCAGTGCACCCCCTGCTCAACGCAGGACTCCAAGTCAGAGTATCCCTCTAGAATCATCGAAAATAGAGTTGGAAGGCGGCTGCAAGACCATCTAGTCCAGCCCCCTGCTCAACGCAGGACTCCAAGTCAGAGCATCCCTATAGAATGATCTAAAATAGGGGTGGAAGGGGCCTGCAAGACCATCTAGTCTAACCCCCTGCTCAATGCAGGACTCCGAGTCAGAGCATCCCTATAGAATGATTGAAAATAGGGTTGGGAGGGGTCTGCAAGACAATCTAGTCCAGCCCCCTGCTCAATGAAGGACTCCAGGTCAGAGCATCCCTATAGAATGATGGAAAATAGGGTTGGAAGGCGCCTGCAAGACCATGTATTCCAACCACCTGCGCAACGCAGGACTCCAAGTCAGAGCATCCCTATAGAATTATCAAAAGTTAGGGTTGGAAGTGGCCTGCAGGACCATCTTCCAGCCCCCTGCTCAACGCAGTACTCCAAGTCATTGCATCCCTATAGAATGATTGAAAATAGGCTTGGAAGGGGCCTGCAAGACCATGTATTCCAACCCCGTGCTCAACGCAGGACTCCAAGTCAGAGCAGCCCTATAGAATCATTGGAAAGTAGGGTTGGGGTGCCTGCAAGGCTATCTAGTCCAAGCCCCTGCTCCAGGCAGGACTCCAGGTCAGAGCATCCCTATAGAATCATCGAAAATAGGGTTGGAAGGCACCTGCAAGACCATGTATTCCAACCCCGTGCTCAACGCAGGACTCCAAGTCAGAGCATCCTTATCGAATCATCTGAAAGTAGGGTTGGAAGTGGCCTGCAAGACTATCTAATCCAGTCCCCTGCTCAACGCAGGACTCCAAGTGAGAGCATCCCTATAGAATAATCAAAAAGTAGGGTAGGAAGGGGCATGCAAGACCATCTAGTCCAACCCCCTGCTCAACGCAGGACTCCAAGTCAGAGTTTCCCTATAGAATGATCGAAAATAGGGTTGGAAGGGGCCTGCAAGACCATCTAGTCCAACCCCCTGCTCAACGCAGGACTCCAAGTCAGAGCATCCCTAAGGAATCATCTGAAAGTAGGGTTGGAAGTGGCCTGCAAGACTATCTAATCCAGCCCCCTCCTCAACGTAGGACTCCAAGTCAGAGCATCCCTATAGAATCATCGAAAATAGAGTTGGAAGGAACCTGCAAGACCATCTAGTCCAACCCCTTGCTCTACGCAGGACTCCAAATCAGAGCATCCCTATAGAATGATCGAAAATAGGGTTGGAAGGCGCCTGCAAGACCATGTATTCCAACCCCGTGCTCAACGCAGGACTCCAAGTCAGAGCATCCCTATAGAATTATCAAAAGTTAGGGTTGGAAGGCGCCTGCAGGACCATCTTCCAGCCCCCTGCTCAACGCAGGACTCCAAGTCAGAGCATCCCTATAGAATGATTGAAAATAGGGTTGGAAGGGTCCTCCAAGACCATCCAGGGCACCCCCTGCTCAACGCAGGACTCCAAGTCAGAGCATCCCTATAGAATGATTGAAAATAGGGTTGGAAGGGTCCTCCAAGACCATCCAGGGCACCCCCTGCTCAACGCAGGACTCCAAGTCAGAGTATCCCTCTAGAATCATCGAAAATAGAGTTGGAAGGGGCCTGCAAGACCATCTAGTCCAGCCCCCTGCTCAATGCAGGACTCCAAGACAGAGCATCCCTATAGAATCATCAAAAGGTAGGGTTGGAAGGGACCTGCAAGACCATCTAGTCCAACCACCTGCTCAACGCAGGACTCCAAGTCAGAGCATCCCTATAGAATCATCTGAAAGTAGGGTTGGAAGTGGCCTGCAAGAATATCTAATCCAGCCCCCTGCTCAACGTAGGACTCCAAGTCAGAGCATCCCTATAGAATCATCGAAAATAGAGTTGGAAGGCGCCTGCAAGGCCATCTAGTCCAGCCCCCTGCTCAACGCAGGACTCCAAGTCAGAGCATCCCTATAGAATGATCGAAGATAGGGTTGGAAGGCGCCTGAAGACCATGTATTCCAACCCGTGCTCAACGCAGGACTCCAAGTCAGAGCATCCTTATCGAATCATCTGAAAGTAGGGTTGGAAGTGGCCTGCAAGACCATCTAGTCCAGCCCCCTGCTCAACGCAGGACTCCAAGTCAGAGCATCCCTATATAATTATCAAAAGTTAGGGTTGGAAGGCGCCTGCAGGACCATCTTCCAGCCCCCTGCTCAACGCAGGACTCCAAGTCAGAGCAGCCCTATAGAATCATTGTAAAGTAGGGTTGGAGGGGGCCTGCAAGGCCATCTAGTCCAGCCCCCTGCTCCAGGCAGGACTCCAGGTCAGAGCATCCCTATAGATTGATCGAAAATAGGGTTGGAAGTGGCCTGCAAGACCATCTAGTCCAGCCCCCTGCGCAACGCAGGACTCCAAGTCAGAGCATCCCTATAGAATTATCAAAAGTTAGGGTTGGAAGGCGCCTGCAGGACCATCTTCCAGCCCCCTGCTCAACGCAGGACTCCAAGTCAGAGCATCCCTATAGAATGATGGAAAATAGGGTTGGAAGGCGCCTGCAAGACCATGTATTCCAACCCCGTGCTCAACGCAGGACTCCAAGTCAGAGCAGCCCTATAGAATCATTGGAAAGTACGGTTGGGGGGGCCTGCAAGGCTATCTAGTCCAAGCCCCTGCTCCAGGCAGGACTCCAAGTCAGAGCATCCCTATAGAATTATCAAAAGTTAGGGTTGGAAGGCGCCTGCAGGACCATCTTCCAGCCCCCTGCTCAACGCAGGACTCCAAGTCAGAGCATCCCTATAGAATGATTGAAAATAGGGTTGGAAGGGTCCTGCAAGACCATCCAGTGCACCCCCTGCTCAACGCAGGACTCCAAGTCAGAGTATCCCTCTAGAATCATCGAAAATAGAGTTGGAAGGCGGCTGCAAGACCATCTAGTCCAGCCCCCTGCTCAACGCAGGACTCCAAGTCAGAGCATCCCTATAGAATGATCTAAAATAGGGGTGGAAGGGGCCTGCAAGACCATCTAGTCTAACCCCCTGCTCAATGCAGGACTCCGAGTCAGAGCATCCCTATAGAATGATTGAAAATGGGGTTGGGAGGGGTCTGCAAGACAATCTAGTCCAGCCCCCTGCTCAATGAAGGACTCCAGGTCAGAGCATCCCTATAGAATGATGGAAAATAGGGTTGGAAGGCGCCTGCAAGACCATGTATTCCAACCCCCTGCGCAACGCAGGACTCCAAGTCAGAGCATCCCTATAGAAAGATCGAAAATAGAGTTGGAAGGCGCCTGCAAGGCCATCTAGTCCAGCCCCCTGCTCAACGCAGGACTCCAAGTCAGAGCATCCCTATAGAATGATCGAAAATAGGGTTGGACGGCGCCTGAAGACCATGTATTCCAACCCCGTGCTCAACGCAGGACTCCAAGTCAGAGCATCCTTATCGAATCATCTGAAAGTAGGGTTGGAAGTGGCCTGCAAGACCATCTAGTCCAGCCCCCTGCTCAACGCAGGACTCCAAGTCAGAGCATCCCTATATAATTATCAAAAGTTAGGGTTGGAAGGCGCCTGCAGGACCATCTTCCAGCCCCCTGCTCAACGCAGGACTCCAAGTCAGAGCAGCCCTATAGAATCATTGTAAAGTAGGGTTGGAGGGGGCCTGCAAGGCCATCTAGTCCAGCCCCGTGCTCCAGGCAGGACTCCAGGTCAGAGCATCCCTATAGAATGATCGAAAATAGGGTTGGAAGTGGCCTGCAAGACCATCTAGTCCAGCTCCCTGCTCAACGCAGGACTCCAAGTCAGAGCATCCCTATAGAATTATCAAAAGTTAGGGTTGGAAGGCGCCTGCAGGACCATCTTCCAGCCCCCTGCTCAACGCAGGACTCCAAGTCAGAGCATCCCTATAGAATGATTGAAAATAGGGTTGGAAGGGTCCTGCAAGACCATCCAGTGCACCCCCTGCTCAACGCAGGACTCCAAGTCAGAGTATCCCTCTAGAATCATCGAAAATAGAGTTGGAAGGCGGCTGCAAGACCATCTAGTCCAGCCCCCTGCTCAACGCAGGACTCCAAGTCAGAGCATCCCTATAGAATGATCTAAAATAGGGGTGGAAGGGGCCTGCAAGACCATCTAGTCTAACCCCCTGCTCAATGCAGGACTCCGAGTCAGAGCATCCCTATAGAATGATTGAAAATGGGGTTGGGAGGGGTCTGCAAGACAATCTAGTCCAGCCCCCTGCTCAATGAAGGACTCCAGGTCAGAGCATCCCTATAGAATGATGGAAAATAGGGTTGGAAGGCGCCTGCAAGACCATGTATTCCAACCCCCTGCGCAACGCAGGACTCCAAGTCAGAGCATCCCTATAGAAAGATCGAAAATAGAGTTGGAAGGCGCCTGCAAGGCCATCTAGTCCAGCCCCCTGCTCAACGCAGGACTCCAAGTCAGAGCATCCCTATAGAATGATCGAAAATAGGGTTGGACGGCGCCTGAAGACCATGTATTCCAACCCCGTGCTCAACGCAGGACTCCAAGTCAGAGCATCCTTATCGAATCATCTGAAAGTAGGGTTGGAAGTGGCCTGCAAGACCATCTAGTCCAGCCCCCTGCTCAACGCAGGACTCCAAGTCAGAGCATCCCTATATAATTATCAAAAGTTAGGGTTGGAAGGCGCCTGCAGGACCATCTTCCAGCCCCCTGCTCAACGCAGGACTCCAAGTCAGAGCAGCCCTATAGAATCATTGTAAAGTAGGGTTGGAGGGGGCCTGCAAGGCCATCTAGTCCAGCCCCGTGCTCCAGGCAGGACTCCAGGTCAGAGCATCCCTATAGAATGATCGAAAATAGGGTTGGAAGTGGCCTGCAAGACCATCTAGTCCAGCTCCCTGCTCAACGCAGGACTCCAAGTCAGAGCATCCCTATAGAATTATCAAAAGTTAGGGTTGGAAGGCGCCTGCAGTCCCATCTTCCAGCCCCCTGCTCAACGCAGGACTCCAAGTCAGAGCATCCCTATAGAATGATTGAAAATAGGGTTGGAAGGGTCCTGCAAGACCATCCAGTGCACCCCCTGCTCAACGCAGGACTCCAAGTCAGAGTATCCCTCTAGAATGATCGAAAATAGAGTTGGAAGGCGGCTGCAAGACCATCTAGTCCAGCCCCCTGCTCAACGCAGGACTCCAAGTCAGAGCATCCCTATAGAATGATCTAAAATATGGGTGGAAGGGGCCTGCAAGACCATCTAGTCTAACCCCCTGCTCAATGCAGGACTCTGAGTCAGAGCATCCCTATAGAATGATTGAAAATAGGGTTGGGAGGGGTCTGCAAGACAATCTAGTCCAGCCCCCTGCTCAATGAAGGACTCCAGGTCAGAGCATCCCTATAGAATGATGGAAAATAGGGTTGGAAGGTGCCTGCAAGACCATGTATTCCAACCCCCTGCGCAACGCAGGACTCCAAGTCAGAGCATCCCTATAGAATTATCAAAAGTTAGGGTTGGAAGTGGCCTGCAGGACCATCTTCCAGCCCCCTGCTCAACGCAGTACTCCAAGTCAGAGCATCCCTATAGAATGATTGAAAATAGGGTTGGAAGGGGCCTGCAAGACCATGTATTCCAACCCCGTGCTCAACGCAGGACTCCAAGTCAGAGCAGCCCTATAGAATCATTGGAAAGTAGGGTTGGGGGGGCCTGCAAGGCTATCTAGTCCAAGCCCCTGCTCCAGGCAGGACTCCAGGTCAGAGCATCCCTATAGAATCATCGAAAATAGGGTTGGAAGGCACCTGCAAGACCATGTATTCCAACCCCGTGCTCAACGCAGGACTCCAAGTCAGAGCATCCTTATCGAATCATCTGAAAGTAGGGTTGGAAGTGGCCTGCAAGACTATCTAATACAGCCCCTTGCTCAACGCAGGACTCCAAGTCAGAGCATCCCTATAGAATAATCAAAAAGTAGGGTTGGAAGGGGCATGCAAGACCATCTAGTCCAACCCCCTGCTCAACGCAGGACTCCAAGTCAGAGTTTCCCTATAGAATGATCGAAAATAGGGTTGGAAGGGGCCTGCAAGACCATCTAGTCCAACCCCCTGCTCAACGCAGGACTCCAAGTCAGAGTATCCCTAAGGAATCATCTGAAAGTAGGGTTGGAAGTGGCCTGCAAGACTATCTAATCCAGCCCCCTCCTCAACGTAGGACTCCAAGTCAGAGCATCCCTATAGAATCATCGAAAATAGAGTTGGAAGGAACCTGCAAGACCATCTAGTCCAACCCCTTGCTCAACGCAGGACTCCAAATCAGAGCATCCCTATAGAATGATCGAAAATAGGGTTGGAAGGCGCCTGCAAGACCATGTATTCCAACCCCGTGCTCAACGCAGGACTCCAAGTCAGAGCAGCCCTATAGAATCATTGGAAAGTAGGGTTGGGGGGAGCCTGCAAGGCCATCTAGTCCAAGCCCCTGCTCCAGGCAGGACTCCAGGTCAGAGCATCCCTATAGAATGATCGAAAAAAGGTTGGAAGGCGCCTGCAAGACCATGTATTCCAACCCCGTGCTCAACGCAGGACTCCAAGTCAGAGCATCCTTATCGAAACATCTGAAAGTAGGGCTGGAAGTGGCCTGCAAGGCCATCTAGTCCAACCCCCTGCTTCACGCAGGACTCCAAGTCAGAGTATCCCTATAGAATCATCTGAAAGTAGGGTTGGAAGTGGTCTGCAAGACTATGTAATCCAGCTCCCTGCTCAACGCAGGACTCCAAGTCAGAGCATCCTTATCGAATCATCTGAAAGTAGGGTTGGAAGTGTCCTGCAAGACCATCTAGTCAAGCCCCCTGCTCAACGCAGGACTCCAAGTCAGAGCATCCCTATAGAATTATCAAAAGTTAGGGTTGGAAGGGGCCTGCAGGACCATCTTCCAGCCCCCTGCTCAACGCAGGACTCCAAGTCAGAGCATCCCTATAGAATGATGGAAAATAGGGTTGGAAGGGTCCTCCAAGACCATCCAGGGCAGCCCCTGCTCAACGCAGGACTCCAAGTCAGAGTATCCCTCTAGAATCATCGAAAATAGAGTTGGAAGGCGCCTGCAAGACCATCTAGTCCAACCCCCTGCTCAATGCAGGACTCCAAGACAGAGCATCCCTATAGAATCATCAAAAGGTAGTGTTGGAAGGCGGCTGCAAGACCATCTAGTCCAGCCCCTTGCTCAACACAGGACTCCAAGTCAGAGCATCCCTATAGAATAATCGAAAATAGAGTTGGAAGGGACCTGCAAGACCATCTAGTCCAACCCCCTGCTCAACGCAGGACTCCAAGTCAGAGCATCCCTATAGAATCATCTGAAAGTAGGGTTGGAAGTGGCCTGCAAGACCATCTAATCCAGCCCCCTGCTCAACGTAGGACTCCAAGTCAGAGCATCCCTATAGAAAGATCGAAAATAGAGTTGGAAGGCGCCTGCAAGGCCATCTAGTCCAGCCCCCTGCTCAACGCAGGACTCCAAGTCAGAGCATCCCTATAGAATGATTGAAAATAGGGTTGGAAGGCGCCTGCAAGACCTTGTATTCCAACCCCGTCCTCAACGCAGGACTCCAAGTCAGAGCAGCCCTATAGAATCATTGGAAAGTAGGGTTGGAGGGGGCCTGCAAGGCCATCTAGTCCAGCCCCCTGCTCCAGGCAGGACTCCAGGTCAGAGCATCCCTATAGAATGATCGAAAATAGGGTTGGAAGTGGCCTGCGAGACCATCTAGTCCAGCCCCCTGCTCAACGCAGGACTCCAAGTCAGAGCATCCCTATAGAATTATCAAAAGTTAGGGTTGGAAGGCGCCTGCAGGACCATCTTCCAGCCCCCTGCTCAACGCAGGACTCCAAGTCAGAGCATCCCTATAGAATGATTGAAAATAGGGTTGGAAGGGTCCTGCAAGACCATCCAGTGCACCCCCTGCTCAACGCAGGACTCCAAGTCAGAGTATCCCTCTAGAATCATCGAAAATAGAGTTGGAAGGCGGCTGCAAGACCATCTAGTCCAGCCCCCTGCTCAACGCAGGACTCCAAGTCAGAGCATCCCTATAGAATGATCTAAAATAGGGGTGGAAGGGGCCTGCAAGACCATCTAGTCTAACCCCCTGCTCAATGCAGGACTCCGAGTCAGAGCTTCCCTATAGAATGATTGAAAATGGGGTTGGGAGGGGTCTGCAAGACAATCTAGTCCAGCCCCCTGCTCAATGAAGGACTCCAGGTCAGAGCATCCCTATAGAATGATGGAAAATAGGGTTGGAAGGCGCCTGCAAGACCATGTATTCCAATCCCCTGCGCAACGCAGGACTCCAAGTCAGAGCATCCCTATAGAAAGATCGAAAATAGAGTTGGAAGGCGCCTGCAAGGCCATCTAGTCCAGCCCCCTGCTCAACGCAGGACTCCAAGTCAGAGCATCCCTATAGAATGATCGAAAATAGGGTTGGAAGGCGCCTGAAGACCATGTATTCCAACCCCGTGCTCAACGCAGGACTCCAAGTCAGAGCATCCTTATCGAATCATCTGAAAGTAGGGTTGGAAGTGGCCTGCAAGACCATCTAGTCCAGCCCCCTGCTCAACGCAGGACTCCAAGTCAGAGCATCCCTATATAATTATCAAAAGTTAGGGTTGGAAGGCGCCTGCAGGACCATCTTCCAGCCCCCTGCTCAACGCAGGACTCCAAGTCAGAGCAGCCCTATAGAATCATTGTAAAGTAGGGTTGGAGGGGTCTGCAAGGCCATCTAGTCCAGCCCCGTGCTCCAGGCAGGACTCCAGGTCAGAGCATCCCTATAGAATGATCGAAAATAGGGTTGGAAGTGGCCTGCAAGACCATCTAGTCCAGCTCCCTGCTCAACGCAGGACTCCAAGTCAGAGCATCCCTATAGAATTATCAAAAGTTAGGGTTGGAAGGCGCCTGCAGTCCCATCTTCCAGCCCCCTGCTCAACGCAGGACTCCAAGTCAGAGCATCCCTATAGAATGATTGAAAATAGGGTTGGAAGGGTCCTGCAAGACCATCCAGTGCACCCCCTGCTCAACGCAGGACTCCAAGTCAGAGTATCCCTCTAGAATCATCGAAAATAGAGTTGGAAGGCGGCTGCAAGACCATCTATTCCAGCCCCCTGCTCAACGCAGGACTCCAAGTCAGAGCATCCCTATAGAATGATCTAAAATAGGGGTGGAAGGGGCCTGCAAGACCATCTAGTCTAACCCCCTGCTCAATGCAGGACTCTGAGTCAGAGCATCCCTATAGAATGATTGAAAATAGGGTTGGGAGGGGTCTGCAAGACAATCTAGTCCAGCCCCCTGCTCAATGAAGGACTCCAGGTCAGAGCATCCCTATAGAATGATGGAAAATAGGGTTGGAAGGTGCCTGCAAGACCATGTATTCCAACCACCTGCGCAACGCAGGACTCCAAGTCAGAGCATCCCTATAGAATTATCAAAAGTTAGGGTTGGAAGTGGCCTGCAGGACCATCTTCCAGCCCCCTGCTCAACGCAGTACTCCAAGTCAGAGCATCCCTATAGAATGATTGAAAATAGGGTTGGAAGGGGCCTGCAAGACCATGTATTCCAACCCCGTGCTCAACGCAGGACTCCAAGTCAGAGCAGCCCTATAGAATCATTGGAAAGTAGGGTTGGGGGGGCCTGCAAGGCTATCTAGTCCAAGCCCCTGCTCCAGGCAGGACTCCAGGTCAGAGCATCCCTATAGAATCATCGAAAATAGGGTTGGAAGGCACCTGCAAGACCATGTATTCCAACCCCGTGCTCAACGCAGGACTCCAAGTCAGAGCATCCTTATCGAATCATCTGAAAGTAGGGTTGGAAGTGGCCTGCAAGACTATCTAATACAGCCCCTTGCTCAACGCAGGACTCCAAGTCAGAGCATCCCTATAGAATAATCAAAAAGTAGGGTTGGAAGGGGCCTGCAAGACCATCTAGTCCAACCCCCTGCTCAACGCAGGACTCCAAGTCAGAGTATCCCTAAGGAATCATCTGAAAGTAGGGTTGGAAGTGGCCTGCAAGACTATCTAATCCAGCCCCCTCCTCAACGTAGGACTCCAAGTCAGAGCATCCCTATAGAATCATCGAAAATAGAGTTGGAAGGAACCTGCAAGACCATCTAGTCCAACCCCTTGCTCAACGCAGGACTCCAAATCAGAGCATCCCTATAGAATGATCGAAAATAGGGTTGGAAGGCGCCTGCAAGACCATGTATTCCAACCCCGTGCTCAACGCAGGACTCCAAGTCAGAGCATCCTTATCGAATCATCTGAAAGTAGGGTTGGAAGTGGCCTGCAAGACCATCTAGTCCAGCCCCCTGCTCAACGCAGGACTCCAAGTCAGAGCATCCCTATAGAATTATCAAAAGTTAGGGTTGGAAGGCGCCTGCAGGACCATCTTCCAGCCCCCTGCTCAACGCAGGACTCCAAGTCAGAGCATACCTATAGAATGATTGAAAATAGGGTTGGAAGGGTCCTCCAAGACCATCCAGGGCACCCCCTGCTCAATGCAGGACTCCAAGTCAGAGCATCCCTATAGAATGATTGAAAATAGGGTTGGAAGGGTCCTCCAAGACCATCCACGGCACCCCCTGCTCAATGCAGGACTCCAAGTCAGAGTATCCCTCTAGAATCATCGAAAATAGAGTTGGAAGGGGCCTGCAAGACCATCTAGTCCAGCCCCCTGCTCAATGCAGGACTCCAAGACAGAGCATCCCTATAGAATCATCAAAAGGTAGGGTTGGAAGGGACCTGCAAGACCATCTAGTCCAACCCCCTGCTCAACGCAGGACTCCAAGTCAGAGCATCCCTATAGAATCATCTGAAAGTAGGTTTGGAAGTGGCCTGCAAGACTATCTAATCCAGCCCCCTGCTCAACGTAGGACTCCAAGTCAGAGCATCCCTATAGAAAGATCGAAAATAGAGTTGGAAGGCGCCTGCAAGGCCATCTAGTCCAGCCCCCTGCTCAACGCAGGACTCCAAGTCAGAGCATCCCTATAGAATGATCGAAAATAGGGTTGGAAGGCGCCTGAAGACCATGTATTCCAACCCCGTGCTCAACGCAGGACTCCAAGTCAGAGCATCCTTATCGAATCATCTGAAAGTAGGGTTGGAAGTGGCCTGCAAGACCATCTAGTCCAGCCCCCTGCTCAACGCAGGATTCCAAGTCAGAGCATCCCTATATAATTATCAAAAGTTAGGGTTGGAAGGCGCCTGCAGGACCATCTTCCAGCCCCCTGCTCAACGCAGGACTCCAAGTCAGAGCAGCCCTATAGAATCATTGTAAAGTAGGGTTGGAGGGGGCCTGCAAGGCCATCTAGTCCAGCCCCCTGCTCCAGGCAGGACTCCAGGTCAGAGCATCCCTATAGAATGATCGAAAATAGGGTTGGAAGTGGCCTGCAAGACCATCTAGTCCAGCCCCCTGCTCAACGCAGGACTCCAAGTCAGAGCATCCCTATAGAATTATCAAAAGTTAGGGTTGGAAGGCGCCTGCAGTCCCATCTTCCAGCCCCCTGCTCAACGCAGGACTCCAAGTCAGAGCATCCCTATGGAATGATTGAAAATAGGGTTGGAAGGGTCCTGCAAGACCATCCAGTGCACCCCCTGCTCAACGCAGGACTCCAAGTCAGAGTATCCCTCTAGAATCATCGAAAATAGAGTTGGAAGGCGGCTGCAAGACCATCTAGTCCAGCCCCCTGCTCAACGCAGGACTCCAAGTCAGAGCATCCCTATAGAATGATCTAAAATAGGGGTGGAAGGGGTCTGCAAGACCATCTAGTCTAACCCCCTGCTCAATGCAGGACTCCGAGTCAGAGCATCCCTATAGAATGATTGAAAATAGGGTTGGGAGGGGTCTGCAAGACAATCTAGTCCAGCCCCCTGCTCAATGAAGGACTCCAGGTCAGAGCATCCCTATAGAATGATGGAAAATAGGGTTGGAAGGCGCCTGCAAGACCATGTATTCCAACCACCTGCGCAACGCAGGACTCCAAGTCAGAGCATCCCTATAGAATTATCAAAAGTTAGGGTTGGAAGTGGCCTGCAGGACCATCTTCCAGCCCCCTGCTCAACGCAGGACTCCAAGTCAGAGCATCCCTATAGAATGATGGAAAATAGGGTTGGAAGGCGCCTGCAAGACCATGTATTCCAACCCCGTGCTCAACGCAGGACTCCAAGTCAGAGCAGCCCTATAGAATCATTGGAAAGTAGGGTTGGGGGGGCCTGCAAGGCTATCTAGTCCAAGCCCCTGCTCCAGGCAGGACTCCAGGTCAGAGCATCCCTATAGAATCATCGAAAATAGGGTTGGAAGGCACCTGCAAGACCATGTATTCCAACCCCGTGCTCAACGCAGGACTCCAAGTCAGAGCATCCTTATCGAATCATCTGAAAGTAGGGTTGGAAGTGGCCTGCAAGACTATCTAATCCAGCCCCCTGCTCAACGCAGGACTCCAAGTCAGAGCATCCCTATAGAATAATCAAAAAGTAGGGTTGGAAGGGGCATGCAAGACCATCTAGTCCAACCCCCTGCTCAACGCAGGACTCCAAGTCAGAGTTTCCCTATAGAATGATCGAAAATAGGGTTGGAAGGGGCCTGCAAGACCATCTAGTCCAACCCCCTGCTCAACGCAGGACTCCAAGTCAGAGCATCCCTAAGGAATCATCTGAAAGTAGGGTTGGAAGTGTCCTGCAAGACTATCTAATCCAGCCCCCTCCTCAACGTAGGACTCCAAGTCAGAGCATCCCTATAGAATCATCGAAAATAGAGTTGGAAGGAACCTGCAAGACCATCTAGTCCAACCCCTTGCTCAACGCAGGACTCCAAAT
This sequence comes from Heloderma suspectum, assembly GCF_057233095.1. NCBI lineage: Eukaryota > Metazoa > Chordata > Lepidosauria > Squamata > Helodermatidae > Heloderma > Heloderma suspectum. Next base: position 51,996,395 of record NC_139475.1, read on the forward strand.
CAGAGCATCCCTATAGAATGATCGAAAATAGGCTTGGAAGGCGCCTGCAAGACCATGTATTCCAACCCCGTGCTCAACGCAGGACTCCAAGTCAGAGCATCCTTATCGAATCATCTGAAAGTAGGGTTGGAAGTGGCCTGCAAGACCATCTAGTCCAGCCCCCTGCTCAACGCAGGACTCCAAGTCAGAGCATCCCTATAGAATTATCAAAAGTTAGGGTTGGAAGGCGCCTGCAGGACCATCTTCCAGCCCCCTGCTCAACGCAGGACTCCAAGTCAGAGCATACCTATAGAATGATTGAAAATAGGGTTGGAAGGGTCCTCCAAGACCATCCAGGGCACCCCCTGCTCAACGCAGGACTCCAAGTCAGAGCATCCCTATAGAATGATTGAAAATAGGGTTGGAAGGGTCCTCCAAGACCAACCAGGGCACCCCCTGCTCAACGCAGGACTCCAAGTCAGAGTATCCCTCTAGAATCATCGAAAATAGAGTTGGAAGGGGCCTGCAAGACCATCTAGTCCAGCCCCCTGCTCAATGCAGGACTCCAAGACAGAGCATCCCTATAGAATCATCAAAAGGTAGGGTTGGAAGGGACCTGCAAGACCATCTAGTCCAACCCCCTGCTCAACGCAGGACTCCAAGTCAGAGCATCCCTATAGAATCATCTGAAAGTAGGGTTGGAAGTGGCCTGCAAGACTATCTAATCCAGCCCCCTGCTCAACGTAGGACTCCAAGTCAGAGCATCCCTATAGAAAGATCGAAAATAGAGTTGGAAGGCGCCTGCAAGGCCATCTAGTCCAGCCCCCTGCTCAACGCAGGACTCCAAGTCAGAGCATCCCTATAGAATGATCGAAAATAGGGTTGGAAGGCGCCTGAAGACCATGTATTCCAACCCCGTGCTCAACGCAGGACTCCAAGTCAGAGCATCCTTATCGAATCATCTGAAAGTAGGGTTGGAAGTGGCCTGCAAGACCATCTAGTCCAGCCCCCTGCTCAACGCAGGACTCCAAGTCAGAGCATCCCTATATAATTATCAAAAGTTAGGGTTGGAAGGCGCCTGCAGGACCATCTTCCAGCCCCCTGCTCAACGCAGGACTCCAAGTCAGAGCATCCCTATAGAATCATTGTAAAGTAGGGTTGGAGGGGGCCTGCAAGGCCATCTAGTCCAGCCCCCTGCTCCAGGCAGGACTCCAGGTCAGAGCATCCCTATAGAATGATCGAAAATAGGGTTGGAAGTAGCCTGCAAGACCATCTAGTCCAGCCCCCTGCTCAACGCAGGACTCCAAGTCAGAGCATCCCTATAGAATTATCAAAAGTTAGGGTTGGAAGGCGCCTGCAGTCCCATCTTCCAGCCCCCTGCTCAACGCAGGACTCCAAGTCAGAGCATCCCTATAGAATGATTGAAAATAGGGTTGGAAGGGTCCTGCAAGACCATCCAGTGCACCCCCTGCTCAACGCAGGACTCCAAGTCAGAGTATCCCTCTAGAATCATCGAAAATAGAGTTGGAAGGCGGCTGCAAGACCATCTAGTCCAGCCCCCTGCTCAACGCAGGACTCCAAGTCAGAGCATCCCTATAGAATGATCTAAAATAGGGGTGGAAGGGGCCTGCAAGACCATCTAGACTAACCCCCTGCTCAATGCAGGACTCCGAGTCAGAGCATCCCTATAGAATGATTGAAAATAGGGTTGGGAGGGGTCTGCAAGACAATCTAGTCCAGCCCCCTGCTCAATGAAGGACTCCAGGTCAGAGCATCCCTATAGAATGATGGAAAATAGGGTTGGAAGGCGCCTGCAAGACCATGTATTCCAACCACCTGCGCAACGCAGGACTCCAAGTCAGAGCATCCCTATAGAATTATCAAAAGTTAGGGTTGGAAGTGGCCTGCAGGACCATCTTCCAGCCCCCTGCTCAACGCAGTACTCCAAGTCATTGCATCCCTATAGAATGATTGAAAATAGGCTTGGAAGGGGCCTGCAAGACCATGTATTCCAACCCCGTGCTCAACGCAGGACTCCAAGTCAGAGCAGCCCTATAGAATCATTGGAAAGTAGGGTTGGGGTGCCTGCAAGGCTATCTAGTCCAAGCCCCTGCTCCAGGCAGGACTCCAGGTCAGAGCATCCCTATAGAATCATCGAAAATAGGGTTGGAAGGCACCTGCAAGACCATGTATTCCAACCCCGTGCTCAACGCAGGACTCCAAGTCAGAGCATCCTTATCGAATCATCTGAAAGTAGGGTAGGAAGGGGCATGCAAGACCATCTAGTCCAACCCCCTGCTCAACGCAGGACTCCAAGTCAGAGTTTCCCTATAGAATGATCGAAAATAGGGTTGGAAGGGGCCTGCAAGACCATCTAGTCCAACCCCCTGCTCAACGCAGGACTCCAAGTCAGAGCATCCCTAAGGAATCATCTGAAAGTAGGGTTGGAAGTGGCCTGCAAGACTATCTAATCCAGCCCCCTCCTCAACGTAGGACTCCAAGTCAGAGCATCCCTATAGAATCATCGAAAATAGAGTTGGAAGGAACCTGCAAGACCATCTAGTCCAACCCCTTGCTCTACGCAGGACTCCAAGTCAGAGCATCCCTATAGAATGATTGAAAATAGGGTTGGAAGGGTCCTCCAAGACCATCCAGGGCACCCCCTGCTCAACGCAGGACTCCAAGTCAGAGTATCCCTCTAGAATCATCGAAAATAGAGTTGGAAGGGGCCTGCAAGACCATCTAGTCCAGCCCCCTGCTCAATGCAGGACTCCAAGACAGAGCATCCCTATAGAATCATCAAAAGGTAGGGTTGGAAGGGACCTGCAAGACCATCTAGTCCAACCCCCTGCTCAACGCAGGACTCCAAGTCAGAGCATCCCTATAGAATCATCTGAAAGTAGGTTTGGAAGTGGCCTGCAAGACTATCTAATCCAGCCCCCTGCTCAACGTAGGACTCCAAGTCAGAGCATCCCTATAGAAAGATCGAAAATAGAGTTGGAAGGCGCCTGCAAGGCCATCTAGTCCAGCCCCCTGCTCAACGCAGGACTCCAAGTCAGAGCATCCCTATAGAATGATCGAAAATAGGGTTGGAAGGCGCCTGAAGACCATGTATTCCAACCCCGTGCTCAACGCAGGACTCCAAGTCAGAGCATCCTTATCGAATCATCTGAAAGTAGGGTTGGAAGTGGCCTGCAAGACTATCTAGTCCAGCCCCCTGCTCAACGCAGGACTCCAAGTCAGAGCATCCCTATATAATTATCAAAAGTTAGGGTTGGAAGGCGCCTGCAGGACCATCTTCCAGCCCCCTGCTCAACGCAGGACTCCAAGTCAGAGCAGCCCTATAGAATCATTGTAAAGTAGGGTTGGAGGGGGCCTGCAAGGCCATCTAGTCCAGCCCCCTGCTCCAGGCAGGACTCCAGGTCAGAGCATCCCTATAGAATGATCGAAAATAGGGTTGGAAGTGGCCTGCAAGACCATCTAGTCCAGCCCCCTGCTCAACGCAGGACTCCAAGTCAGAGCATCCCTATAGAATTATCAAAAGTTAGGGTTGGAAGGCGCCTGCAGTCCCATCTTCCAGCCCCCTGCTCAACGCAGGACTCCAAGTCAGAGCATCCCTATGGAATGATTGAAAATAGGGTTGGAAGGGTCCTGCAAGACCATCCAGTGCACCCCCTGCTCAACGCAGGACTCCAAGTCAGAGTATCCCTCTAGAATCATCGAAAATAGAGTTGGAAGGCGGCTGCAAGACCATCTAGTCCAGCCCCCTGCTCAACGCAGGACTCCAAGTCAGAGCATCCCTATAGAATGATCTAAAATAGGGGTGGAAGGGGTCTGCAAGACCATCTAGTCTAACCCCCTGCTCAATGCAGGACTCCGAGTCAGAGCATCCCTATAGAATGATTGAAAATAGGGTTGGGAGGGGTCTGCAAGACAATCTAGTCCAGCCCCCTGCTCAATGAAGGACTCCAGGTCAGAGCATCCCTATAGAATGATGGAAAATAGGGTTGGAAGGCGCCTGCAAGACCATGTATTCCAACCACCTGCGCAACGCAGGACTCCAAGTCAGAGCATCCCTATAGAATTATCAAAAGTTAGGGTTGGAAGTGGCCTGCAGGACCATCTTCCAGCCCCCTGCTCAACGCAGGACTCCAAGTCAGAGCATCCCTATAGAATGATGGAAAATAGGGTTGGAAGGCGCCTGCAAGACCATGTATTCCAACCCCGTGCTCAACGCAGGACTCCAAGTCAGAGCAGCCCTATAGAATCATTGGAAAGTAGGGTTGGGGGGGCCTGCAAGGCTATCTAGTCCAAGCCCCTGCTCCAGGCAGGACTCCAGGTCAGAGCATCCCTATAGAATCATCGAAAATAGGGTTGGAAGGCACCTGCAAGACCATGTATTCCAACCCCGTGCTCAACGCAGGACTCCAAGTCAGAGCATCCTTATCGAATCATCTGAAAGTAGGGTTGGAAGTGGCCTGCAAGACTATCTAATCCAGCCCCCTGCTCAACGCAGGACTCCAAGTCAGAGCATCCCTATAGAATAATCAAAAAGTAGGGTTGGAAGGGGCATGCAAGACCATCTAGTCCAACCCCCTGCTCAACGCAGGACTCCAAGTCAGAGTTTCCCTATAGAATGATCGAAAATAGGGTTGGAAGGGGCCTGCAAGACCATCTAGTCCAACCCCCTGCTCAACGCAGGACTCCAAGTCAGAGCATCCCTAAGGAATCATCTGAAAGTAGGGTTGGAAGTGTCCTGCAAGACTATCTAATCCAGCCCCCTCCTCAACGTAGGACTCCAAGTCAGAGCATCCCTATAGAATCATCGAAAATAGAGTTGGAAGGAACCTGCAAGACCATCTAGTCCAACCCCTTGCTCAACGCAGGACTCCAAATCAGAGCATCCCTATAGAATGATCGAAAATAGGCTTGGAAGGCGCCTGCAAGACCATGTATTCCAACCCCGTGCTCAACGCAGGACTCCAAGTCAGAGCATCCTTATCGAATCATCTGAAAGTAGGGTTGGAAGTGGCCTGCAAGACCATCTAGTCCAGCCCCCTGCTCAACGCAGGACTCCAAGTCAGAGCATCCCTATAGAATTATCAAAAGTTAGGGTTGGAAGGCGCCTGCAGGACCATCTTCCAGCCCCCTGCTCAACGCAGGACTCCAAGTCAGAGCATACCTATAGAATGATTGAAAATAGGGTTGGAAGGGTCCTCCAAGACCATCCAGGGCACCCCCTGCTCAACGCAGGACTCCAAGTCAGAGCATCCCTATAGAATGATTGAAAATAGGGTTGGAAGGGTCCTCCAAGACCAACCAGGGCACCCCCTGCTCAACGCAGGACTCCAAGTCAGAGTATCCCTCTAGAATCATCGAAAATAGAGTTGGAAGGGGCCTGCAAGACCATCTAGTCCAGCCCCCTGCTCAATGCAGGACTCCAAGACAGAGCATCCCTATAGAATCATCAAAAGGTAGGGTTGGAAGGGACCTGCAAGACCATCTAGTCCAACCCCCTGCTCAACGCAGGACTCCAAGTCAGAGCATCCCTATAGAATCATCTGAAAGTAGGGTTGGAAGTGGCCTGCAAGACTATCTAATCCAGCCCCCTGCTCAACGTAGGACTCCAAGTCAGAGCATCCCTATAGAAAGATCGAAAATAGAGTTGGAAGGCGCCTGCAAGGCCATCTAGTCCAGCCCCCTGCTCAACGCAGGACTCCAAGTCAGAGCATCCCTATAGAATGATCGAAAATAGGGTTGGAAGGCGCCTGAAGACCATGTATTCCAACCCCGTGCTCAACGCAGGACTCCAAGTCAGAGCATCCTTATCGAATCATCTGAAAGTAGGGTTGGAAGTGGCCTGCAAGACCATCTAGTCCAGCCCCCTGCTCAACGCAGGACTCCAAGTCAGAGCATCCCTATATAATTATCAAAAGTTAGGGTTGGAAGGCGCCTGCAGGACCATCTTCCAGCCCCCTGCTCAACGCAGGACTCCAAGTCAGAGCATCCCTATAGAATCATTGTAAAGTAGGGTTGGAGGGGGCCTGCAAGGCCATCTAGTCCAGCCCCCTGCTCCAGGCAGGACTCCAGGTCAGAGCATCCCTATAGAATGATCGAAAATAGGGTTGGAAGTAGCCTGCAAGACCATCTAGTCCAGCCCCCTGCTCAACGCAGGACTCCAAGTCAGAGCATCCCTATAGAATTATCAAAAGTTAGGGTTGGAAGGCGCCTGCAGTCCCATCTTCCAGCCCCCTGCTCAACGCAGGACTCCAAGTCAGAGCATCCCTATAGAATGATTGAAAATAGGGTTGGAAGGGTCCTGCAAGACCATCCAGTGCACCCCCTGCTCAACGCAGGACTCCAAGTCAGAGTATCCCTCTAGAATCATCGAAAATAGAGTTGGAAGGCGGCTGCAAGACCATCTAGTCCAGCCCCCTGCTCAACGCAGGACTCCAAGTCAGAGCATCCCTATAGAATGATCTAAAATAGGGGTGGAAGGGGCCTGCAAGACCATCTAGACTAACCCCCTGCTCAATGCAGGACTCCGAGTCAGAGCATCCCTATAGAATGATTGAAAATAGGGTTGGGAGGGGTCTGCAAGACAATCTAGTCCAGCCCCCTGCTCAATGAAGGACTCCAGGTCAGAGCATCCCTATAGAATGATGGAAAATAGGGTTGGAAGGCGCCTGCAAGACCATGTATTCCAACCACCTGCGCAACGCAGGACTCCAAGTCAGAGCATCCCTATAGAATTATCAAAAGTTAGGGTTGGAAGTGGCCTGCAGGACCATCTTCCAGCCCCCTGCTCAACGCAGTACTCCAAGTCATTGCATCCCTATAGAATGATTGAAAATAGGCTTGGAAGGGGCCTGCAAGACCATGTATTCCAACCCCGTGCTCAACGCAGGACTCCAAGTCAGAGCAGCCCTATAGAATCATTGGAAAGTAGGGTTGGGGTGCCTGCAAGGCTATCTAGTCCAAGCCCCTGCTCCAGGCAGGACTCCAGGTCAGAGCATCCCTATAGAATCATCGAAAATAGGGTTGGAAGGCACCTGCAAGACCATGTATTCCAACCCCGTGCTCAACGCAGGACTCCAAGTCAGAGCATCCTTATCGAATCATCTGAAAGTAGGGTAGGAAGGGGCATGCAAGACCATCTAGTCCAACCCCCTGCTCAACGCAGGACTCCAAGTCAGAGTTTCCCTATAGAATGATCGAAAATAGGGTTGGAAGGGGCCTGCAAGACCATCTAGTCCAACCCCCTGCTCAACGCAGGACTCCAAGTCAGAGCATCCCTAAGGAATCATCTGAAAGTAGGGTTGGAAGTGGCCTGCAAGACTATCTAATCCAGCCCCCTCCTCAACGTAGGACTCCAAGTCAGAGCATCCCTATAGAATCATCGAAAATAGAGTTGGAAGGAACCTGCAAGACCATCTAGTCCAACCCCTTGCTCTACGCAGGACTCCAAGTCAGAGCATCCCTATAGAATGATTGAAAATAGGGTTGGAAGGGTCCTCCAAGACCATCCAGGGCACCCCCTGCTCAACGCAGGACTCCAAGTCAGAGTATCCCTCTAGAATCATCGAAAATAGAGTTGGAAGGGGCCTGCAAGACCATCTAGTCCAGCCCACTGCTCAATGCAGGACTCCAAGACAGAGCATCCCTATAGAATCATCAAAAGGTAGGGTTGGAAGGGACCTGCAAGACCATCTAGTCCAACCCCCTGCTCAACGCAGGACTCCAAGTCAGACCATCCCTATAGAATCATCTGAAAGTAGGGTTGGAAGTGGCCTGCAAGACTATCTAATCCAGCCCCCTGCTCAACGTAGGACTCCAAGTCAGAGCATCCCTATAGAAAGATCGAAAATAGAGTTGGAAGGCGCCTGCAAGGCCATCTAGTCCAGCCCCCTGCTCAACGCAGGACTCCAAGTCAGAGCATCCCTATAGAATGATCGAAAATAGGGTTGGAAGGCGCCTGAAGACCATGTATTCCAACCCCGTGCTCAACGCAGGACTCCAAGTCAGAGCATCCTTATCGAATCATCTGAAAGTAGGGTTGGAAGTGGCCTGCAAGACTATCTAGTCCAGCCCCCTGCTCAACGCAGGACTCCAAGTCAGAGCATCCCTATATAATTATCAAAAGTTAGGGTTGGAAGGCGCCTGCAGGACCATCTTCCAGCCCCCTGCTCAACGCAGGACTCCAAGTCAGAGCAGCCCTATAGAATCATTGTAAAGTAGGGTTGGAGGGGGCCTGCAAGGCCATCTAGTCCAGCCCCCTGCTCCAGGCAGGACTCCAGGTCAGAGCATCCCTATAGAATGATCGAAAATAGGGTTGGAAGTGGCCTGCAAGACCATCTAGTCCAGCCCCCTGCTCAACGCAGGACTCCAAGTCAGAGCATCCCTATAGAATTATCAAAAGTTAGGGTTGGAAGGCGCCTGAAGTCCCATCTTCCAGCCCCCTGCTCAACGCAGGACTCCAAGTCAGAGCATCCCTATAGAATGATTGAAAATAGGGTTGGAAGGGTCCTGCAAGACCATCCAGTGCACCCCCTGCTCAACGCAGGACTCCAAGTCAGAGTATCCCTCTAGAATCATCGAAAATAGAGTTGGAAGGCGGCTGCAAGACTATCTAGTCCAGCCCCCTGCTCAACGCAGGACTCCAAGTCAGAGCATCCCTATAGAATGATCTAAAATAGGGGTGGAAGGGGCCTGCAAGACCATCTAGTCTAACCCCCTGCTCAATGCAGGACTCCGAGTCAGAGCATCCCTATAGAATGATTGAAAATAGGGTTGGGAGGGGTCTACAAGACAATCTAGTCCAGCCCCCTGCTCAATGAAGGACTCCAGGTCAGAGCATCCCTATAGAATGATGGAAAATAGGGTTGGAAGGCGCCTGCAAGACCATGTATTCCAACCCCCTGCGCAACGCAGGACTCCAAGTCAGAGCATCCCTATAGAATTATCAAAAGTTAGGGTTGGAAGTGGCCTGCAGGACCATCTTCCAGCCCCCTGCTCAACGCAGTACTCCAAGTCAGAGCATCCCTATAGAATGATTGAAAATAGGGTTGGAAGGGGCCTGCAAGACCATGTATTCCAACCCCGTGCTCAACGCAGGACTCCAAGTCAGAGCAGCCCTATAGAATCATTGGAAAGTAGGGTTGGGGGGGCCTGCAAGGCTATCTAGTCCAAGCCCCTGCTCCAGGCAGGACTCCAGGTCAGAGCATCCCTATAGAATCATCGAAAATAGGGTTGGAAGGCACCTGCAAGACCATGTATTCCAACCCCGTGCTCAACGCAGGACTCCAAGTCAGAGCATCCTTATCGAATCATCTGAAAGTAGGGTTGGAAGTGGCCTGCAAGACTATCTAATACAGCCCCTTGCTCAACGCAGGACTCCAAGTCAGAGCATCCCTATAGAATAATCAAAAAGTAGGGTTGGAAGGGGCATGCAAGACCATCTAGTCCAACCCCCTGCTCAACGCAGGACTCCAAGTCAGAGTTTCCCTATAGAATGATCGAAAATAGGGTTGGAAGGGGCCTGCAAGACCATCTAGTCCAACCCCCTGCTCAACGCAGGACTCCAAGTCAGAGTATCCCTAAGGAATCATCTGAAAGTAGGGTTGGAAGTGGCCTGCAAGACTATCTAATCCAGCCCCCTCCTCAACGTAGGACTCCAAGTCAGAGCATCCCTATAGAATCATCGAAAATAGAGTTGGAAGGAACCTGCAAGACCATCTAGTCCAACCCCTTGCTCAACGCAGGACTCCAAATCAGAGCATCCCTATAGAATGATCGAAAATAGGGTTGGAAGGCGCCTGCAAGACCATGTATTCCAACCCCGTGCTCAACGCAGGACTCCAAGTCAGAGCATCCTTATCGAATCATCTGAAAGTAGGGTTGGAAGTGGCCTGCAAGACCATCTAGTCCAGCCCCCTGCTCAACGCAGGACTCCAAGTCAGAGCATCCCTATAGAATTATCAAAAGTTAGGGTTGGAAGGCGCCTGCAGGACCATCTTCCAGCCCCCTGCTCAACGCAGGACTCCAAGTCAGAGCATACCTATAGAATGATTGAAAATAGGGTTGGAAGGGTCCTCCAAGACCATCCAGGGCACCCCCTGCTCAACGCAGGACTCCAAGTCAGAGCATCCCTATAGAATGATTGAAAATAGGGTTGGAAGGGTCCTCCAAGACCATCCAGGGCACCCCCTGCTCAATGCAGGACTCCAAGTCAGAGTATCCCTCTAGAATCATCGAAAATAGAGTTGGAAGGGGCCTGCAAGACCATCTAGTCCAGCCCCCTGCTCAATGCAGGACTCCAAGACAGAGCATCCCTATAGAATCATCAAAAGGTAGGGTTGGAAGGGACCTGCAAGACCATCTAGTCCAACCCCCTGCTCAACGCAGGACTCCAAGTCAGAGCATCCCTATAGAATCATCTGAAAGTAGGTTTGGAAGTGGCCTGCAAGACTATCTAATCCAGCCCCCTGCTCAACGTAGGACTCCAAGTCAGAGCATCCCTATAGAAAGATCGAAAATAGAGTTGGAAGGCGCCTGCAAGGTCATCTAGTCCAGCCCCCTGCTCAACGCAGGACTCCAAGTCAGAGCATCCCTATAGAATGATCGAAAATAGGGTTGGAAGGCGCCTGAAGACCATGTATTCCAACCCCGTGCTCAACGCAGGACTCCAAGTCAGAGCATCCTTATCGAATCATCTGAAAGTAGGGTTGGAAGTGGCCTGCAAGACCATCTAGTCCAGCCCCCTGCTCAACGCAGGATTCCAAGTCAGAGCATCCCTATATAATTATCAAAAGTTAGGGTTGGAAGGCGCCTGCAGGACCATCTTCCAGCCCCCTGCTCAACGCAGGACTCCAAGTCATAGCAGCCCTATAGAATCATTGTAAAGTAGGGTTGGAGGGGGCCTGCAAGGCCATCTAGTCCAGCCCCCTGCTCCAGGCAGGACTCCAGGTCAGAGCATCCCTATAGAATGATCGAAAATAGGGTTGGAAGTGGCCTGCAAGACCATCTAGTCCAGCCCCCTGCTCAACGCAGGACTCCAAGTCAGAGCATCCCTATAGAATTATCAAAAGTTAGGGTTGGAAGGCGCCTGCAGTCCCATCTTCCAGCCCCCTGCTCAACGCAGGACTCCAAGTCAGAGCATCCCTAAGGAATGATTGAAAATAGGGTTGGAAGGGTCCTGCAAGACCATCCAGTGCACCCCCTGCTCAACGCAGGACTCCAAGTCAGAGTATCCCTCTAGAATCATCGAAAATAGAGTTGGAAGGCGGCTGCAAGACCATCTAGTCCAGCCCCCTGCTCAACGCAGGACTCCAAGTCAGAGCATCCCTATAGAATGATCTAAAATAGGGGGGGAAGGGGTCTGCAAGACCATCTAGTCTAACCCCCTGCTCAATGCAGGACTCCGAGTCAGAGCATCCCTATAGAATGATTGAAAATAGGGTTGGGAGGGGTCTGCAAGACAATCTAGTCCAGCCCCCTGCTCAATGAAGGACTCCAGGTCAGAGCATCCCTATAGAATGATGGAAAATAGGGTTGGAAGGCGCCTGCAAGACCATGTATTCCAACCACCTGCGCAACGCAGGACTCCAAGTCAGAGCATCCCTATAGAATTATCAAAAGTTAGGGTTGGAAGTGGCCTGCAGGACCATCTTCCAGCCCCCTGCTCAACGCAGGACTCCAAGTCAGAGCATCCCTATAGAATGATGGAAAATAGGGTTGGAAGGCGCCTGCAAGACCATGTATTCCAACCCCGTGCTCAACGCAGGACTCCAAGTCAGAGCAGCCCTATAGAATCATTGGAAAGTAGGGTTGGGGGGGCCTGCAAGGCTATCTAGTCCAAGCCCCTGCTCCAGGCAGGACTCCAAGTCAGAGCATCCCTATAGAATTATCAAAAGTTAGGGTTGGAAGGCGCCTGCAGGACCATCTTCCAGCCCCCTGCTCAACGCAGGACTCCAAGTCAGAGCATACCTATAGAATGATTGAAAATAGGGTTGGAAGGGTCCTCCAAGACCATCCAGGGCACCCCCTGCTCAACGCAGGACTCCAAGTCAGAGCATCCCTATAGAATGATTGAAAATAGGGTTGGAAGGGTCCTCCAAGACCATCCAGGGCACCCCCTGCTCAATGCAGGACTCCAAGTCAGAGTATCCCTCTAGAATCATCGAAAATAGAGTTGGAAGGGGCCTGCAAGACCATCTAGTCCAGCCCCCTGCTCAATGCAGGACTCCAAGACAGAGCATCCCTATAGAATCATCAAAAGGTAGGGTTGGAAGGGACCTGCAAGACCATCTAGTCCAACCCCCTGCTCAACGCAGGACTCCAAGTCAGAGCATCCCTATAGAATCATCTGAAAGTAGGTTTGGAAGTGGCCTGCAAGACTATCTAATCCAGCCCCCTGCTCAACGTAGGACTCCAAGTCAGAGCATCCCTATAGAAAGATCGAAAATAGAGTTGGAAGGCGCCTGCAAGGTCATCTAGTCCAGCCCCCTGCTCAACGCAGGACTCCAAGTCAGAGCATCCCTATAGAATGATCGAAAATAGGGTTGGAAGGCGCCTGAAGACCATGTATTCCAACCCCGTGCTCAACGCAGGACTCCAAGTCAGAGCATCCTTATCGAATCATCTGAAAGTAGGGTTGGAAGTGGCCTGCAAGACCATCTAGTCCAGCCCCCTGCTCAACGCAGGATTCCAAGTCAGAGCATCCCTATATAATTATCAAAAGTTAGGGTTGGAAGGCGCCTGCAGGACCATCTTCCAGCCCCCTGCTCAACGCAGGACTCCAAGTCATAGCAGCCCTATAGAATCATTGTAAAGTAGGGTTGGAGGGGGCCTGCAAGGCCATCTAGTCCAGCCCCCTGCTCCAGGCAGGACTCCAGGTCAGAGCATCCCTATAGAATGATCGAAAATAGGGTTGGAAGTGGCCTGCAAGACCATCTAGTCCAGCCCCCTGCTCAACGCAGGACTCCAAGTCAGAGCATCCCTATAGAATTATCAAAAGTTAGGGTTGGAAGGCGCCTGCAGTCCCATCTTCCAGCCCCCTGCTCAACGCAGGACTCCAAGTCAGAGCATCCCTATGGAATGATTGAAAATAGGGTTGGAAGGGTCCTGCAAGACCATCCAGTGCACCCCCTGCTCAACGCAGGACTCCAAGTCAGAGTATCCCTCTAGAATCATCGAAAATAGAGTTGGAAGGCGGCTGCAAGACCATCTAGTCCAGCCCCCTGCTCAACGCAGGACTCCAAGTCAGAGCATCCCTATAGAATGATCTAAAATAGGGGGGGAAGGGGTCTGCAAGACCATCTAGTCTAACCCCCTGCTCAATGCAGGACTCCGAGTCAGAGCATCCCTATAGAATGATTGAAAATAGGGTAGGGAGGGGTCTGCAAGACAATCTAGTCCAGCCCCCTGCTCAATGAAGGACTCCAGGTCAGAGCATCCCTATAGAATGATGGAAAATAGGGTTGGAAGGCGCCTGCAAGACCATGTATTCCAACCACCTGCGCAACGCAGGACTCCAAGTCAGAGCATCCCTATAGAATTATCAAAAGTTAGGGTTGGAAGTGGCCTGCAGGACCATCTTCCAGCCCCCTGCTCAACGCAGGACTCCAAGTCAGAGCATCCCTATAGAATGATGGAAAATAGGGTTGGAAGGCGCCTGCAAGACCATGTATTCCAACCCCGTGCTCAACGCAGGACTCCAAGTCAGAGCAGCCCTATAGAATCATTGGAAAGTAGGGTTGGGGGGGCCTGCAAGGCTATCTAGTCCAAGCCCCTGCTCCAGGCAGGACTCCAGGTCAGAGCATCCCTATAGAATCATCGAAAATAGGGTTGGAAGGCACCTGCAAGACCATGTATTCCAACCCTGTGCTCAACGCAGGACTCCAAGTCAGAGCATCCTTATCGAATCATCTGAAAGTAGGGTTGGAAGTGGCCTGCAAGACTATCTAATCCAGCCCCCTGCTCAACGCAGGACTCCAAGTCAGAGCATCCCTATAGAATAATCAAAAAGTAGGGTTGGAAGGGGCATGCAAGACCATCTAGTCCAACCCCCTGCTCAACGCAGGACTCCAAGTCAGAGCATCCCTAAGGAATCATCTGAAAGTAGGGTTGGAAGTGGCCTGCAAGACTATCTAATCCAGCCCCCTCCTCAACGTAGGACTCCAAGTCAGAGCATCCCTATAGAATCATCGAAAATAGAGTTGGAAGGAACCTGCAAGACCATCTAGTCCAACCCCTTGCTCAACGCAGGACTCCAAATCAGAGCATCCCTATAGAATGATCGAAAATAGGCTTGGAAGGCGCCTGCAAGACCATGTATTCCAACCCCGTGCTCAACGCAGGACTCCAAGTCAGAGCATCCTTATCGAATCATCTGAAAGTAGGGTTGGAAGTGGCCTGCAAGACTATCTAATCCAGCCCCCTCCTCAACGTAGGACTCCAAGTCAGAGCATCCCTATAGAATCATCGAAAATAGAGTTGGAAGGAACCTGCAAGACCATCTAGTCCAACCCCTTGCTCTACGCAGGACTCCAAGTCAGAGCATCCCTATAGAATGATTGAAAATAGGGTTGGAAGGGTCCTCCAAGACCATCCAGGGCACCCCCTGCTCAACGCAGGACTCCAAGTCAGAGTATCCCTCTAGAATCATCGAAAATAGAGTTGGAAGGGGCCTGCAAGACCATCTAGTCCAGCCCACTGCTCAATGCAGGACTCCAAGACAGAGCATCCCTATAGAATCATCAAAAGGTAGGGTTGGAAGGGACCTGCAAGACCATCTAGTCCAACCCCCTGCTCAACGCAGGACTCCAAGTCAGACCATCCCTATAGAATCATCTGAAAGTAGGGTTGGAAGTGGCCTGCAAGACTATCTAATCCAGCCCCCTGCTCAACGTAGGACTCCAAGTCAGAGCATCCCTATAGAAAGATCGAAAATAGAGTTGGAAGGCGCCTGCAAGGCCATCTAGTCCAGCCCCCTGCTCAACGCAGGACTCCAAGTCAGAGCATCCCTATAGAATGATCGAAAATAGGGTTGGAAGGCGCCTGAAGACCATGTATTCCAACCCCGTGCTCAACGCAGTACTCCAAGTCAGAGCATCCTTATCGAATCATCTGAAAGTAGGGTTGGAAGTGGCCTGCAAGACTATCTAGTCCAGCCCCCTGCTCAACGCAGGACTCCAAGTCAGAGCATCCCTATATAATTATCAAAAGTTAGGGTTGGAAGGCGCCTGCAGGACCATCTTCCAGCCCCCTGCTCAACGCAGGACTCCAAGTCAGAGCAGCCCTATAGAATCATTGTAAAGTAGGGTTGGAGGGGGCCTGCAAGGCCATCTAGTCCAGCCCCCTGCTCCAGGCAGGACTCCAGGTCAGAGCATCCCTATAGAATGATCGAAAATAGGGTTGGAAGTGGCCTGCAAGACCATCTAGTCCAGCCCCCTGCTCAACGCAGGACTCCAAGTCAGAGCATCCCTATAGAATTATCAAAAGTTAGGGTTGGAAGGCGCCTGAAGTCCCATCTTCCAGCCCCCTGCTCAACGCAGGACTCCAAGTCAGAGCATCCCTATAGAATGATTGAAAATAGGGTTGGAAGGGTCCTGCAAGACCATCCAGTGCACCCCCTGCTCAACGCAGGACTCCAAGTCAGAGTATCCCTCTAGAATCATCGAAAATAGAGTTGGAAGGCGGCTGCAAGACTATCTAGTCCAGCCCCCTGCTCAACGCAGGACTCCAAGTCAGAGCATCCCTATAGAATGATCTAAAATAGGGGTGGAAGGGGCCTGCAAGACCATCTAGTCTAACCCCCTGCTCAATGCAGGACTCCGAGTCAGAGCATCCCTATAGAATGATTGAAAATAGGGTTGGGAGGGGTCTACAAGACAATCTAGTCCAGCCCCCTGCTCAATGAAGGACTCCAGGTCAGAGCATCCCTATAGAATGATGGAAAATAGGGTTGGAAGGCGCCTGCAAGACCATGTATTCCAACCCCCTGCGCAACGCAGGACTCCAAGTCAGAGCATCCCTATAGAATTATCAAAAGTTAGGGTTGGAAGTGGCCTGCAGGACCATCTTCCAGCCCCCTGCTCAACGCAGTACTCCAAGTCAGAGCATCCCTATAGAATGATTGAAAATAGGGTTGGAAGGGGCCTGCAAGACCATGTATTCCAACCCCGTGCTCAACGCAGGACTCCAAGTCAGAGCAGCCCTATAGAATCATTGGAAAGTAGGGTTGGGGGGGCCTGCAAGGCTATCTAGTCCAAGCCCCTGCTCCAGGCAGGACTCCAGGTCAGAGCATCCCTATAGAATCATCGAAAATAGGGTTGGAAGGCACCTGCAAGACCATGTATTCCAACCCCGTGCTCAACGCAGGACTCCAAGTCAGAGCATCCTTATCGAATCATCTGAAAGTAGGGTTGGAAGTGGCCTGCAAGACTATCTAATACAGCCCCTTGCTCAACGCAGGACTCCAAGTCAGAGCATCCCTATAGAATAATCAAAAAGTAGGGTTGGAAGGGGCATGCAAGACCATCTAGTCCAACCCCCTGCTCAACGCAGGACTCCAAGTCAGAGTTTCCCTATAGAATGATCGAAAATAGGGTTGGAAGGGGCCTGCAAGACCATCTAGTCCAACCCCCTGCTCAACGCAGGACTCCAAGTCAGAGTATCCCTAAGGAATCATCTGAAAGTAGGGTTGGAAGTGGCCTGCAAGACTATCTAATCCAGCCCCCTCCTCAACGTAGGACTCCAAGTCAGAGCATCCCTATAGAATCATCGAAAATAGAGTTGGAAGGAACCTGCAAGACCATCTAGTCCAACCCCTTGCTCAACGCAGGACTCCAAATCAGAGCATCCCTATAGAATGATCGAAAATAGGGTTGGAAGGCGCCTGCAAGACCATGTATTCCAACCCCGTGCTCAACGCAGGACTCCAAGTCAGAGCATCCTTATCGAATCATCTGAAAGTAGGGTTGGAAGTGGCCTGCAAGACCATCTAGTCCAGCCCCCTGCTCAACGCAGGACTCCAAGTCAGAGCATCCCTATAGAATTATCAAAAGTTAGGGTTGGAAGGCGCCTGCAGGACCATCTTCCAGCCCCCTGCTCAACGCAGGACTCCAAGTCAGAGCATACCTATAGAATGATTGAAAATAGGGTTGGAAGGGTCCTCCAAGACCATCCAGGGCACCCCCTGCTCAACGCAGGACTCCAAGTCAGAGCATCCCTATAGAATGATTGAAAATAGGGTTGGAAGGGTCCTCCAAGACCATCCAGGGCACCCCCTGCTCAATGCAGGACTCCAAGTCAGAGTATCCCTCTAGAATCATCGAAAATAGAGTTGGAAGGGGCCTGCAAGACCATCTAGTCCAGCCCCCTGCTCAATGCAGGACTCCAAGACAGAGCATCCCTATAGAATCATCAAAAGGTAGGGTTGGAAGGGACCTGCAAGACCATCTAGTCCAACCCCCTGCTCAACGCAGGACTCCAAGTCAGAGCATCCCTATAGAATCATCTGAAAGTAGGTTTGGAAGTGGCCTGCAAGACTATCTAATCCAGCCCCCTGCTCAACGTAGGACTCCAAGTCAGAGCATCCCTATAGAAAGATCGAAAATAGAGTTGGAAGGCGCCTGCAAGGTCATCTAGTCCAGCCCCCTGCTCAACGCAGGACTCCAAGTCAGAGCATCCCTATAGAATGATCGAAAATAGGGTTGGAAGGCGCCTGAAGACCATGTATTCCAACCCCGTGCTCAACGCAGGACTCCAAGTCAGAGCATCCTTATCGAATCATCTGAAAGTAGGGTTGGAAGTGGCCTGCAAGACCATCTAGTCCAGCCCCCTGCTCAACGCAGGATTCCAAGTCAGAGCATCCCTATATAATTATCAAAAGTTAGGGTTGGAAGGCGCCTGCAGGACCATCTTCCAGCCCCCTGCTCAACGCAGGACTCCAAGTCATAGCAGCCCTATAGAATCATTGTAAAGTAGGGTTGGAGGGGGCCTGCAAGGCCATCTAGTCCAGCCCCCTGCTCCAGGCAGGACTCCAGGTCAGAGCATCCCTATAGAATGATCGAAAATAGGGTTGGAAGTGGCCTGCAAGACCATCTAGTCCAGCCCCCTGCTCAACGCAGGACTCCAAGTCAGAGCATCCCTATAGAATTATCAAAAGTTAGGGTTGGAAGGCGCCTGCAGTCCCATCTTCCAGCCCCCTGCTCAACGCAGGACTCCAAGTCAGAGCATCCCTATGGAATGATTGAAAATAGGGTTGGAAGGGTCCTGCAAGACCATCCAGTGCACCCCCTGCTCAACGCAGGACTCCAAGTCAGAGTATCCCTCTAGAATCATCGAAAATAGAGTTGGAAGGCGGCTGCAAGACCATCTAGTCCAGCCCCCTGCTCAACGCAGGACTCCAAGTCAGAGCATCCCTATAGAATGATCTAAAATAGGGGGGGAAGGGGTCTGCAAGACCATCTAGTCTAACCCCCTGCTCAATGCAGGACTCCGAGTCAGAGCATCCCTATAGAATGATTGAAAATAGGGTTGGGAGGGGTCTGCAAGACAATCTAGTCCAGCCCCCTGCTCAATGAAGGACTCCAGGTCAGAGCATCCCTATAGAATGATGGAAAATAGGGTTGGAAGGCGCCTGCAAGACCATGTATTCCAACCACCTGCGCAACGCAGGACTCCAAGTCAGAGCATCCCTATAGAATTATCAAAAGTTAGGGTTGGAAGTGGCCTGCAGGACCATCTTCCAGCCCCCTGCTCAACGCAGGACTCCAAGTCAGAGCATCCCTATAGAATGATGGAAAATAGGGTTGGAAGGCGCCTGCAAGACCATGTATTCCAACCCCGTGCTCAACGCAGGACTCCAAGTCAGAGCAGCCCTATAGAATCATTGGAAAGTAGGGTTGGGGGGGCCTGCAAGGCTATCTAGTCCAAGCCCCTGCTCCAGGCAGGACTCCAAGTCAGAGCATCCCTATAGAATTATCAAAAGTTAGGGTTGGAAGGCGCCTGCAGGACCATCTTCCAGCCCCCTGCTCAACGCAGGACTCCAAGTCAGAGCATACCTATAGAATGATTGAAAATAGGGTTGGAAGGGTCCTCCAAGACCATCCAGGGCACCCCCTGCTCAACGCAGGACTCCAAGTCAGAGCATCCCTATAGAATGATTGAAAATAGGGTTGGAAGGGTCCTCCAAGACCATCCAGGGCACCCCCTGCTCAATGCAGGACTCCAAGTCAGAGTATCCCTCTAGAATCATCGAAAATAGAGTTGGAAGGGGCCTGCAAGACCATCTAGTCCAGCCCCCTGCTCAATGCAGGACTCCAAGACAGAGCATCCCTATAGAATCATCAAAAGGTAGGGTTGGAAGGGACCTGCAAGACCATCTAGTCCAACCCCCTGCTCAACGCAGGACTCCAAGTCAGAGCATCCCTATAGAATCATCTGAAAGTAGGTTTGGAAGTGGCCTGCAAGACTATCTAATCCAGCCCCCTGCTCAACGTAGGACTCCAAGTCAGAGCATCCCTATAGAAAGATCGAAAATAGAGTTGGAAGGCGCCTGCAAGGTCATCTAGTCCAGCCCCCTGCTCAACGCAGGACTCCAAGTCAGAGCATCCCTATAGAATGATCGAAAATAGGGTTGGAAGGCGCCTGAAGACCATGTATTCCAACCCCGTGCTCAACGCAGGACTCCAAGTCAGAGCATCCTTATCGAATCATCTGAAAGTAGGGTTGGAAGTGGCCTGCAAGACCATCTAGTCCAGCCCCCTGCTCAACGCAGGATTCCAAGTCAGAGCATCCCTATATAATTATCAAAAGTTAGGGTTGGAAGGCGCCTGCAGGACCATCTTCCAGCCCCCTGCTCAACGCAGGACTCCAAGTCATAGCAGCCCTATAGAATCATTGTAAAGTAGGGTTGGAGGGGGCCTGCAAGGCCATCTAGTCCAGCCCCCTGCTCCAGGCAGGACTCCAGGTCAGAGCATCCCTATAGAATGATCGAAAATAGGGTTGGAAGTGGCCTGCAAGACCATCTAGTCCAGCCCCCTGCTCAACGCAGGACTCCAAGTCAGAGCATCCCTATAGAATTATCAAAAGTTAGGGTTGGAAGGCGCCTGCAGTCCCATCTTCCAGCCCCCTGCTCAACGCAGGACTCCAAGTCAGAGCATCCCTATGGAATGATTGAAAATAGGGTTGGAAGGGTCCTGCAAGACCATCCAGTGCACCCCCTGCTCAACGCAGGACTCCAAGTCAGAGTATCCCTCTAGAATCATCGAAAATAGAGTTGGAAGGCGGCTGCAAGACCATCTAGTCCAGCCCCCTGCTCAACGCAGGACTCCAAGTCAGAGCATCCCTATAGAATGATCTAAAATAGGGGGGGAAGGGGTCTGCAAGACCATCTAGTCTAACCCCCTGCTCAATGCAGGACTCCGAGTCAGAGCATCCCTATAGAATGATTGAAAATAGGGTAGGGAGGGGTCTGCAAGACAATCTAGTCCAGCCCCCTGCTCAATGAAGGACTCCAGGTCAGAGCATCCCTATAGAATGATGGAAAATAGGGTTGGAAGGCGCCTGCAAGACCATGTATTCCAACCACCTGCGCAACGCAGGACTCCAAGTCAGAGCATCCCTATAGAATTATCAAAAGTTAGGGTTGGAAGTGGCCTGCAGGACCATCTTCCAGCCCCCTGCTCAACGCAGGACTCCAAGTCAGAGCATCCCTATAGAATGATGGAAAATAGGGTTGGAAGGCGCCTGCAAGACCATGTATTCCAACCCCGTGCTCAACGCAGGACTCCAAGTCAGAGCAGCCCTATAGAATCATTGGAAAGTAGGGTTGGGGGGGCCTGCAAGGCTATCTAGTCCAAGCCCCTGCTCCAGGCAGGACTCCAGGTCAGAGCATCCCTATAGAATCATCGAAAATAGGGTTGGAAGGCACCTGCAAGACCATGTATTCCAACCCTGTGCTCAACGCAGGACTCCAAGTCAGAGCATCCTTATCGAATCATCTGAAAGTAGGGTTGGAAGTGGCCTGCAAGACTATCTAATCCAGCCCCCTGCTCAACGCAGGACTCCAAGTCAGAGCATCCCTATAGAATAATCAAAAAGTAGGGTTGGAAGGGGCATGCAAGACCATCTAGTCCAACCCCCTGCTCAACGCAGGACTCCAAGTCAGAGCATCCCTAAGGAATCATCTGAAAGTAGGGTTGGAAGTGGCCTGCAAGACTATCTAATCCAGCCCCCTCCTCAACGTAGGACTCCAAGTCAGAGCATCCCTATAGAATCATCGAAAATAGAGTTGGAAGGAACCTGCAAGACCATCTAGTCCAACCCCTTGCTCAACGCAGGACTCCAAATCAGAGCATCCCTATAGAATGATCGAAAATAGGCTTGGAAGGCGCCTGCAAGACCATGTATTCCAACCCCGTGCTCAACGCAGGACTCCAAGTCAGAGCATCCTTATCGAATCATCTGAAAGTAGGGTTGGAAGTGGCCTGCAAGACCATCTAGTCCAGCCCCCTGCTCAACGCAGGACTCCAAGTCAGAGCATCCCTATAGAATTATCAAAAGTTAGGGTTGGAAGGCGCCTGCAGGACCATCTTCCAGCCCCCTGCTCAACGCAGGACTCCAAGTCAGAGCATCCCTATAGAATGATTGAAAATAGGGTTGGAAGGGTCCTCCAAGACCATCCAGGGCCCCCCCTGCTCAACGCAGGACTCCAAGTCAGAGCATCCCTATAGAATGATTGAAAATAGGCTTGGAAGGGTCCTCCCAGACCAACCAGGGCACCCCCTGCTCAACGCAGGACTCCAAGTCAGAGTATCCCTCTAGAATCATCGAAAATAGAGTTGGAAGGGGCCTGCAAGACCATCTAGTCCAGCCCCCTGCTCAATGCAGGACTCCAAGACAGAGCATCCCTATAGAATCATCAAAAGGTAGGGTTGGAAGGGACCTGCAAGACCATCTAGTCCAACCCCCTGCTCAACGCAGGACTCCAAGTCAGAGCATCCCTATAGAATCATCTGAAAGTAGGGTTGGAAGTGGCCTGCAAGACTATCTAATCCAGCCCCCTGCTCAACGTAGGACTCCAAGTCAGAGCATCCCTATAGAAAGATCGAAAATAGAGTTGGAAGGCGCCTGCAAGGCCATCTAGTCCAGCCCCCTGCTCAACGCAGGACTCCAAGTCAGAGCATCCCTATAGAATGATCGAAAATAGGGTTGGAAGGCGCCTGAAGACCATGTATTCCAACCCCGTGCTCAACGCAGGACTCCAAGTCAGAGCATCCTTATCGAATCATCTGAAAGTAGGGTTGGAAGTGGCCTGCAAGACCATCTAGTCCAGCCCCCTGCTCAACGCAGGACTCCAAGTCAGAGCATCCCTATATAATTATCAAAAGTTAGGGTTGGAAGGCGCCTGCAGGACCATCTTCCAGCCCCCTGCTCAACGCAGGACTCCAAGTCAGAGCAGCCCTATAGAATCATTGTAAAGTAGGGTTGGAGGGGGCCTGCAAGGCCATCTAGTCCAGCCCCCTGCTCCAGGCAGGACTCCAGGTCAGAGCATCCCTATAGAATGATCGAAAATAGGGTTGGAAGTAGCCTGCAAGACCATCTAGTCCAGCCCCCTGCTCAACGCAGGACTCCAAGTCAGAGCATCCCTATAGAATTATCAAAAGTTAGGGTTGGAAGGCGCCTGCAGTCCCATCTTCCAGCCCCCTGCTCAACGCAGGACTCCAAGTCAGAGCATCCCTATAGAATGATTGAAAATAGGGTTGGAAGGGTCCTGCAAGACCATCCAGTGCACCCCCTGCTCAACGCAGGACTCCAAGGCAGAGTATCCCTCTAGAATCATCGAAAATAGAGTTGGAAGGCGGCTGCAAGACCATCTAGTCCAGCCCCCTGCTCAACGCAGGACTCCAAGTCAGAGCATCCCTATAGAATGATCTAAAATAGGGGTGGAAGGGGCCTGCAAGACCATCTAGTCTAACCCCCTGCTCAATGCAGGACTCCGAGTCAGAGCATCCCTATAGAATGATTGAAAATAGGGTTGGGAGGGGTCTGCAAGACAATCTAGTCCAGCCCCCTGCTCAATGAAGGACTCCAGGTCAGAGCATCCCTATAGAATGATGGAAAATAGGGTTGGAAGGCGCCTGCAAGACCATGTATTCCAACCACCTGCGCAACGCAGGACTCCAAGTCAGAGCATCCCTATAGAATTATCAAAAGTTAGGGTTGGAAGTGGCCTGCAGGACCATCTTCCAGCCCCCTGCTCAACGCAGTACTCCAAGTCATTGCATCCCTATAGAATGATTGAAAATAGGCTTGGAAGGGGCCTGCAAGACCATGTATTCCAACCCCGTGCTCAACGCAGGACTCCAAGTCAGAGCAGCCCTATAGAATCATTGGAAAGTAGGGTTGGGGTGCCTGCAAGGCTATCTAGTCCAAGCCCCTGCTCCAGGCAGGACTCCAGGTCAGAGCATCCCTATAGAATCATCGAAAATAGGGTTGGAAGGCACCTGCAAGACCATGTATTCCAACCCCGTGCTCAACGCAGGACTCCAAGTCAGAGCATCCTTATCGAATCATCTGAAAGTAGGGTTGGAAGTGGCCTGCAAGACTATCTAATCCAGTCCCCTGCTCAACGCAGGACTCCAAGTGAGAGCATCCCTATAGAATAATCAAAAAGTAGGGTAGGAAGGGGCATGCAAGACCATCTAGTCCAACCCCCTGCTCAACGCAGGACTCCAAGTCAGAGTTTCCCTATAGAATGATCGAAAATAGGGTTGGAAGGGGCCTGCAAGACCATCTAGTCCAACCCCCTGCTCAACGCAGGACTCCAAGTCAGAGCATCCCTAAGGAATCATCTGAAAGTAGGGTTGGAAGTGGCCTGCAAGACTATCTAATCCAGCCCCCTCCTCAACGTAGGACTCCAAGTCAGAGCATCCCTATAGAATCATCGAAAATAGAGTTGGAAGGAACCTGCAAGACCATCTAGTCCAACCCCTTGCTCTACGCAGGACTCCAAATCAGAGCATCCCTATAGAATGATCGAAAATAGGGTTGGAAGGCGCCTGCAAGACCATGTATTCCAACCCCGTGCTCAACGCAGGACTCCAAGTCAGAGCATCCTTATCGAATCATCTGAAAGTAGGGTTGGAAGTGGCCTGCAAGACCATCTAGTCCAGCCCCCTGCTCAACGCAGGACTCCAAGTCAGAGCATCCCTATAGAATTATCAAAAGTTAGGGTTGGAAGGCGCCTGCAGGACCATCTTCCAGCCCCCTGCTCAACGCAGGACTCCAAGTCAGAGCATCCCTATAGAATGATTGAAAATAGGGTTGGAAGGGTCCTCCAAGACCATCCAGGGCACCCCATGCTCAACGCAGGACTCCAAGTCAGAGCATCCCTATAGAATGATTGAAAATAGGGTTGGAAGGGTCCTCCAAGACCATCCAGGGCACCCCCTGCTCAACGCAGGACTCCAAGTCAGAGTATCCCTCTAGAATCATCGAAAATAGAGTTGGAAGGGGCCTGCAAGACCATCTAGTCCAGCCCCCTGCTCAATGCAGGACTCCAAGACAGAGCATCCCTATAGAATCATCAAAAGGTAGGGTTGGAAGGGACCTGCAAGACCATCTAGTCCAACCACCTGCTCAACGCAGGACTCCAAGTCAGAGCATCCCTATAGAATCATCTGAAAGTAGGGTTGGAAGTGGCCTGCAAGAATATCTAATCCAGCCCCCTGCTCAACGTAGGACTCCAAGTCAGAGCATCCCTATAGAATCATCGAAAATACAGTTGGAAGGCGCCTGCAAGGCCATCTAGTCCAGCCCCCTGCTCAACGCAGGACTCCAAGTCAGAGCATCCCTATAGAATGATCGAAGATAGGGTTGGAAGGCGCCTGAAGACCATGTATTCCAACCCGTGCTCAACGCAGGACTCCAAGTCAGAGCATCCTTATCGAATCATCTGAAAGTAGGGTTGGAAGTGGCCTGCAAGACCATCTAGTCCAGCCCCCTGCTCAACGCAGGACTCCAAGTCAGAGCATCCCTATATAATTATCAAAAGTTAGGGTTGGAAGGGGCCTGCAGGACCATCTTCCAGCCCCCTGCTCAACGCAGGACTCCAAGTCAGAGCAGCCCTATAGAATCATTGTAAAGTAGGGTTGGAGGGGGCCTGCAAGGCCATCTAGTCCAGCCCCCTGCTCCAGGCAGGACTCCAGGTCAGAGCATCCCTATAGATTGATCGAAAATAGGGTTGGAAGTGGCCTGCAAGACCATCTAGTCCAGCCCCCTGCGCAACGCAGGACTCCAAGTCAGAGCATCCCTATAGAATTATCAAAAGTTAGGGTTGGAAGGCGCCTGCAGGACCATCTTCCAGCCCCCTGCTCAACGCAGGACTCCAAGTCAGAGCATCCCTATAGAATGATTGAAAATAGGGTTGGAAGGGTCCTGCAAGACCATCCAGTGCACCCCCTGCTCAACGCAGGACTCCAAGTCAGAGTATCCCTCTAGAATCATCGAAAATAGAGTTGGAAGGCGGCTGCAAGACCATCTAGTCCAGCCCCCTGCTCAACGCAGGACTCCAAGTCAGAGCATCCCTATAGAATGATCTTAAATAGGGGTGGAAGGGGCCTGCAAGACCATCTAGTCTAACCCCCTGCTCAATGCAGGACTCCGAGTCAGAGCATCCCTATAGAATGATTGAAAATAGGGTTGGGAGGGGTCTGCAAGACAATCTAGTCCAGCCACCTGCTCAATGAAGGACTCCAGGTCAGAGCATCCCTATAGAATGATGGAAAATAGGGTTGGAAGGCGCCTGCAAGACCATGTATTCCAACCACCTGCGCAACGCAGGACTCCAAGTCAGAGCATCCCTATAGAATTATCAAAAGTTAGGGTTGGGAGTGGCCTGCAGGACCATCTTCCAGCCCCCTGCTCAACGCAGTACTCCAAGTCAGAGCATCCCTATAGAATGATTGAAAATAGGGTTGGAAGTGGCCTGCAAGACCATGTATTCCAACCCCGTGCTCAACGCAGGACTCCAAGTCAGAGCAGCCCTATAGAATTATCGGAAAGTAGGGTTGGGGGGGCCTGCAAGGCTATCTAGTCCAAGCCCCTGCTCCAGGCAGGACTCCAGGTCAGAGCATCCCTATAGAATCATCGAAAATAGGGTTGGAAGGGGCCTGCAAGACCATGTATTCCAACCCCGTGCTCAACGCAGGACTCCAAGTCAGAGCAGCCCTGTAGAATCATTGGAAAGTAGGGTTGGAGGGGGCCTGCAAGGCTATCTAGTCCAACCCCCTGCTCAACGCAGGACTCCAAGTCAGAGCATCCCTATAGAATTATCAAAAGTTAGGGTTGGAAGTCGCCTGCAGGACCATCTTCCAGCCCCCTGCTCAACGCAGGACTCCAAGTCAGAGCATCCCTATAGAATCATCGAAAATAGAGTTGGAAAGGACCTGCAAGACCATCTAATCCAGCCCCCTGCTCAACGTAGGACTCCAAGTCAGAGCATCCCTATAGAAAGATCGAAAATAGAGTTGGAAGACGCCTGCAAGGCCATCTAGTCCAGCCCCCTGCTCAACGCAGGACTCCAAGTCAGAGCATCCCTATAGAATGATTGAAAATAGGGTTGGAAGGCGCCTGCAAGACCATGTATTCCAACCCCGTCCTCAACGCAGGACTCCAAGTCAGAGCAGCCCTATAGAATCATTGGAAAGTAGGGTTGGAGGGGGCCTGCAAGGCCATCTAGTCCAGCCCCCTGCTCCAGGCAGGACTCCAGGTCAGAGCATCCCTATAGAATGATCGAAAATAGGGTTGGAAGTGGCCTGCAAGACCGTCTAGTCCAGCCCCCTGCTCAACGCAGGACTCCAAGTCAGAGCATCCCTATAGAATTATCAAAAGTTAGGGTTGGAAGGCGCCTGCAGGACCATCTTCCAGTCCCCTGCTCAACGCAGGACTCCAAGTCAGAGCATCCCTACAGAATGATTGAAAATAGGGTTGGAAGGGTCCTGCAAGACCATCCAGTGCACCCCCCGCTCAACGCAGGACTCCAAGACAGAGTATCCCTCTAGAATCATCGAAAATAGAGTTGGAAGGCGGCTGCAAGACCATCTAGTCCAGCCAACTGCTCAACGCAGGACTCCAAGTCAGAGCATCCCTATAGAATGATCTAAAATAGGGGTGGAAGGGGCCTGCAAGACCATCTAGTCTAACCCCCTGCTCAATGCAGGACTCCGGGTCAGAGCATCCCTATAGAATGATTGAAAATAGGGTTGGGAGGGGTCTGCAAGACAATCTAGTCCAGCCCCCTGCTCAATGAAGGACTCCAGGTCAGAGCATCCCTATAGAATGATGGAAAATAGTGTTGGAAGGCGCCTGCAAGACCATGTATTCCAACCCCCTGCTCAACGCAGGACTCCAAGTCAGAGCATCCCTATAGAATTATCAAAAGTTAGGGTTGGAAGTGGCCTGCAGGACCATCTTCCAGCCCCCTGCTCAACGCAGTACTCCCAGTCAGAGCATCCCTATAGAATGATTGAAAAGAGGGTTGGAAGGGTCTGCAAGACCATGTATTCCAACCCCGTGCTCAACGCAGGACTCCAAGTCAGAGCAGCCCTATAGAATCATTGGAAAGTAGGGTTGGGGGGGACTGCAAGGCCATCTAGTCCAACCCCCTGCTCCAGGCAGGACTCCAGGTCAGAGCATCCCTATAGAATGATCGAAAATAGGGTTGGAAGGCACCTGCAAGACCATGTATTCCAACCCCGTGCTCAACGCAGGACTCCAAGTCAGAGCATCCTTATCGAATCATCTGAAAGTAGGGTTGGAAGTGGCCTGCAAGACCATCTAGTCCAACCCCCTGCTCAACGCAGGACTCCAAGTCAGAGTTTCCCTATAGAATGATCGAAAATAGGGTTGGAAGGGGCCTGCAAGACCATCTAGTCCAACCCCCTGCTCAACGCAGGACTCCAAGTCAGAGCATCCCTAAGGGATCATCTGAAAGTAGGGTTGGAAGTGGCATGCAAGACTATCTAATCCAGCCCCCTCCTCAACGTAGGACTCCAAGTCAGAGCATCCCTATAGAATCATCGAAAATAGAGTTGGAAGGAACCTGCAAGACCATCTAGTCCAACCCCTTGCTCAACGCAGGACTCCAAATCAGAGCATCCCTATAGAATGATCGAAAATAGGGTTGGAAGGCGCCTGCAAGACCATCTAGTCCAGCCCCCTGCTCAACGCAGGACTCCAAGTCAGAGCATCCCTATAGAATGATCTAAAATAGGGGTGGAAGGGGCCTGCAAGACCATCTAGTCTAACCCCCTGCTCAATGCAGGACTCCGAGTCAGAGCATCCCTATAGAATGATTGAAAATAGGGTTGGGAGGGGTCTGCAAGACAATCTAGTCCAGCCCCCTGCTCAATGAAGGACTCCAGGTCAGAGCATCCCTATAGAATGATGGAAAATAGGGTTGGAAGGCGCCTGCAAGACCATGTATTCCAACCACCTGCGCAACGCAGGACTCCAAGTCAGAGCATCCCTATAGAATTATCAAAAGTTAGGGTTGGAAGTGGCCTGCAGGACCATCTTCCAGCCCCCTGCTCAACGCAGTACTCCAAGTCATTGCATCCCTATAGAATGATTGAAAATAGGCTTGGAAGGGGCCTGCAAGACCATGTATTCCAACCCCGTGCTCAACGCAGGACTCCAAGTCAGAGCAGCCCTATAGAATCATTGGAAAGTAGGGTTGGGGTGCCTGCAAGGCTATCTAGTCCAAGCCCCTGCTCCAGGCAGGACTCCAGGTCAGAGCATCCCTATAGAATCATCGAAAATAGGGTTGGAAGGCACCTGCAAGACCATGTATTCCAACCCCGTGCTCAACGCAGGACTCCAAGTCAGAGCATCCTTATCGAATCATCTGAAAGTAGGGTTTGAAGTGGCCTGCAAGACTATCTAATCCAGTCCCCTGCTCAACGCAGGACTCCAAGTGAGAGCATCCCTATAGAATAATCAAAAAGTAGGGTAGGAAGGGGCATGCAAGACCATCTAGTCCAACCCCCTGCTCAACGCAGGACTCCAAGTCAGAGTTTCCCTATAGAATGATCGAAAATAGGGTTGGAAGGGGCCTGCAAGACCATCTAGTCCAACCCCCTGCTCAACGCAGGACTCCAAGTCAGAGCATCCCTAAGGAATCATCTGAAAGTAGGGTTGGAAGTGGCCTGCAAGACTATCTAATCCAGCCCCCTCCTCAACGTAGGACTCCAAGTCAGAGCATCCCTATAGAATCATCGAAAATAGAGTTGGAAGGAACCTGCAAGACCATCTAGTCCAACCCCTTGCTCTACGCAGGACTCCAAATCAGAGCATCCCTATAGAATGATCGAAAATAGGGTTGGAAGGCGCCTGCAAGACCATGTATTCCAACCCCGTGCTCAACGCAGGACTCCAAGTCAGAGCATCCTTATCGAATCATCTGAAAGTAGGGTTGGAAGTGGCCTGCAAGACCATCTAGTCCAGCCCCCTGCTCAAAGCAGGACTCCAAGTCAGAGCATCCCTATAGAATTATCAAAAGTTAGGGTTGGAAGGCGCCTGCAGGACCATCTTCCAGCCCCCTGCTCAACGCAGGACTCCAAGTCAGAGCATCCCTATAGAATGATTGAAAATAGGGTTGGAAGGGTCCTCCAAGACCATCCAGGGCACCCCCTGCTCAACGCAGGACTCCAAGTCAGAGCATCCCTATAGAATGATTGAAAATAGGGTTGGAAGGGTCCTCCAAGACCATCCAGGGCACCCCCTGCTCAACGCAGGACTCCAAGTCAGAGTATCCCTCTAGAATCATCGAAAATAGAGTTGGAAGGGGCCTGCAAGACCATCTAGTCCAGCCCCCTGCTCAATGCAGGACTCCAAGACAGAGCATCCCTATAGAATCATCAAAAGGTAGGGTTGGAAGGGACCTGCAAGACCATCTAGTCCAACCACCTGCTCAACGCAGGACTCCAAGTCAGAGCATCCCTATAGAATCATCTGAAAGTAGGGTTGGAAGTGGCCTGCAAGAATATCTAATCCAGCCCCCTGCTCAACGTAGGACTCCAAGTCAGAGCATCCCTATAGAATCATCGAAAATAGAGTTGGAAGGCGCCTGCAAGGCCATCTAGTCCAGCCCCCTGCTCAACGCAGGACTCCAAGTCAGAGCATCCCTATAGAATAATCGAAGATAGGGTTGGAAGGCGCCTGAAGACCATGTATTCCAACCCGTGCTCAACGCAGGACTCCAAATCAGAGCATCCCTATAGAATGATCGAAAATAGGGTTGGAAGGCGCCTGCAAGACCATCTAGTCCAGCCCCCTGCTCAACGCAGGACTCCAAGTCAGAGCATCCCTATAGAATGATCTAAAATAGGGGTGGAAGGGGCCTGCAAGACCATCTAGTCTAACCCCCTGCTCAATGCAGGACTCCGAGTCAGAGCATCCCTATAGAATGATTGAAAATAGGGTTGGGAGGGGTCTGCAAGACAATCTAGTCCAGCCCCCTGCTCAATGAAGGACTCCAGGTCAGAGCATCCCTATAGAATGATGGAAAATAGGGTTGGAAGGCGCCTGCAAGACCATGTATTCCAACCACCTGCGCAACGCAGGACTCCAAGTCAGAGCATCCCTATAGAATTATCAAAAGTTAGGGTTGGAAGTGGCCTGCAGGACCATCTTCCAGCCCCCTGCTCAACGCAGTACTCCAAGTCATTGCATCCCTATAGAATGATTGAAAATAGGCTTGGAAGGGGCCTGCAAGACCATGTATTCCAACCCCGTGCTCAACGCAGGACTCCAAGTCAGAGCAGCCCTATAGAATCATTGGAAAGTAGGGTTGGGGTGCCTGCAAGGCTATCTAGTCCAAGCCCCTGCTCCAGGCAGGACTCCAGGTCAGAGCATCCCTATAGAATCATCGAAAATAGGGTTGGAAGGCACCTGCAAGACCATGTATTCCAACCCCGTGCTCAACGCAGGACTCCAAGTCAGAGCATCCTTATCGAATCATCTGAAAGTAGGGTTTGAAGTGGCCTGCAAGACTATCTAATCCAGTCCCCTGCTCAACGCAGGACTCCAAGTGAGAGCATCCCTATAGAATAATCAAAAAGTAGGGTAGGAAGGGGCATGCAAGACCATCTAGTCCAACCCCCTGCTCAACGCAGGACTCCAAGTCAGAGTTTCCCTATAGAATGATCGAAAATAGGGTTGGAAGGGGCCTGCAAGACCATCTAGTCCAACCCCCTGCTCAACGCAGGACTCCAAGTCAGAGCATCCCTAAGGAATCATCTGAAAGTAGGGTTGGAAGTGGCCTGCAAGACTATCTAATCCAGCCCCCTCCTCAACGTAGGACTCCAAGTCAGAGCATCCCTATAGAATCATCGAAAATAGAGTTGGAAGGAACCTGCAAGACCATCTAGTCCAACCCCTTGCTCTACGCAGGACTCCAAATCAGAGCATCCCTATAGAATGATCGAAAATAGGGTTGGAAGGCGCCTGCAAGACCATGTATTCCAACCCCGTGCTCAACGCAGGACTCCAAGTCAGAGCATCCTTATCGAATCATCTGAAAGTAGGGTTGGAAGTGGCCTGCAAGACCATCTAGTCCAGCCCCCTGCTCAAAGCAGGACTCCAAGTCAGAGCATCCCTATAGAATTATCAAAAGTTAGGGTTGGAAGGCGCCTGCAGGACCATCTTCCAGCCCCCTGCTCAACGCAGGACTCCAAGTCAGAGCATCCCTATAGAATGATTGAAAATAGGGTTGGAAGGGTCCTCCAAGACCATCCAGGGCACCCCCTGCTCAACGCAGGACTCCAAGTCAGAGCATCCCTATAGAATGATTGAAAATAGGGTTGGAAGGGTCCTCCAAGACCATCCAGGGCACCCCCTGCTCAACGCAGGACTCCAAGTCAGAGTATCCCTCTAGAATCATCGAAAATAGAGTTGGAAGGGGCCTGCAAGACCATCTAGTCCAGCCCCCTGCTCAATGCAGGACTCCAAGACAGAGCATCCCTATAGAATCATCAAAAGGTAGGGTTGGAAGGGACCTGCAAGACCATCTAGTCCAACCACCTGCTCAACGCAGGACTCCAAGTCAGAGCATCCCTATAGAATCATCTGAAAGTAGGGTTGGAAGTGGCCTGCAAGAATATCTAATCCAGCCCCCTGCTCAACGTAGGACTCCAAGTCAGAGCATCCCTATAGAATCATCGAAAATAGAGTTGGAAGGCGCCTGCAAGGCCATCTAGTCCAGCCCCCTGCTCAACGCAGGACTCCAAGTCAGAGCATCCCTATAGAATGATCGAAGATAGGGTTGGAAGGCGCCTGAAGACCATGTATTCCAACCCGTGCTCAACGCAGGACTCCAAGTCAGAGCATCCTTATCGAATCATCTGAAAGTAGGGTTGGAAGTGGCCTGCAAGACCATCTAGTCCAGCCCCCTGCTCAACGCAGGACTCCAAGTCAGAGCATCCCTATATAATTATCAAAAGTTAGGGTTGGAAGGCGCCTGCAGGACCATCTTCCAGCCCCCTGCTCAACGCAGGACTCCAAGTCAGAGCAGCCCTGTAGAATCATTGTAAAGTAGGGTTGGAGGGGGCCTGCAAGGCCATCTAGTCCAGCCCCCTGCTCCAGGCAGGACTCCAGGTCAGAGCATCCCTATAGATTGATCGAAAATAGGGTTGGAAGTGGCCTGCAAGACCATCTAGTCCAGCCCCCTGCGCAACGCAGGACTCCAAGTCAGAGCATCCCTATAGAATTATCAAAAGTTAGGGTTGGAAGGCGCCTGCAGGACCATCTTCCAGCCCCCTGCTCAACGCAGGACTCCAAGTCAGAGCATCCCTATAGAATGATTGAAAATAGGGTTGGAAGGGTCCTGCAAGACCATCCAGTGCACCCCCTGCTCAACGCAGGACTCCAAGTCAGAGTATCCCTCTAGAATCATCGAAAATAGAGTTGGAAGGCGGCTGCAAGACCATCTAGTCCAGCCCCCTGCTCAACGCAGGACTCCAAGTCAGAGCATCCCTATAGAATGATCTAAAATAGGGGTGGAAGGGGCCTGCAAGACCATCTAGTCTAACCCCCTGCTCAATGCAGGACTCCGAGTCAGAGCATCCCTATAGAATGATTGAAAATAGGGTTGGGAGGGGTCTGCAAGACAATCTAGTCCAGCCACCTGCTCAATGAAGGACTCCAGGTCAGAGCATCCCTATAGAATGATGGAAAATAGGGTTGGAAGGCGCCTGCAAGACCATGTATTCCAACCACCTGCGCAACGCAGGACTCCAAGTCAGAGCATCCCTATAGAATTATCAAAAGTTAGGGTTGGGAGTGGCCTGCAGGACCATCTTCCAGCCCCCTGCTCAACGCAGTACTCCAAGTCAGAGCATCCCTATAGAATGATTGAAAATAGGGTTGGAAGTGGCCTGCAAGACCATGTATTCCAACCCCGTGCTCAACGCAGGACTCCAAGTCAGAGCAGCCCTATAGAATTATCGGAAAGTAGGGTTGGGGGGGCCTGCAAGGCTATCTAGTCCAAGCCCCTGCTCCAGGCAGGACTCCAGGTCAGAGCATCCCTATAGAATCATCGAAAATAGGGTTGGAAGGGGCCTGCAAGACCATGTATTCCAACCCCGTGCTCAACGCAGGACTCCAAGTCAGAGCAGCCCTGTAGAATCATTGGAAAGTAGGGTTGGAGGGGGCCTGCAAGGCTATCTAGTCCAACCCCCTGCTCAACGCAGGACTCCAAGTCAGAGCATCCCTATAGAATTATCAAAAGTTAGGGTTGGAAGTCGCCTGCAGGACCATCTTCCAGCCCCCTGCTCAACGCAGGACTCCAAGTCAGAGCATCCCTATAGAATCATCGAAAATAGAGTTGGAAGGGACCTGCAAGACCATCTAATCCAGCCCCCTGCTCAACGTAGGACTCCAAGTCAGAGCATCCCTATAGAAAGATCGAAAATAGAGTTGGAAGACGCCTGCAAGGCCATCTAGTCCAGCCCCCTGCTCAACGCAGGACTCCAAGTCAGAGCATCCCTATAGAATGATTGAAAATAGGGTTGGAAGGCGCCTGCAAGACCATGTATTCCAACACCGTCCTCAACGCAGGACTCCAAGTCAGAGCAGCCCTATAGAATCATTGGAAAGTAGGGTTGGAGGGGGCCTGCAAGGCCATCTAGTCCAGCCCCCTGCTCCAGGCAGGACTCCAGGTCAGAGCATCCCTATAGAATGATCGAAAATAGGGTTGGAAGTGGCCTGCAAGACCGTCTAGTCCAGCCCCCTGCTCAACGCAGGACTCCAAGTCAGAGCATCCCTATAGAATTATCAAAAGTTAGGGTTGGAAGGCGCCTGCAGGACCATCTTCCAGTCCCCTGCTCAACGCAGGACTCCAAGTCAGAGCATCCCTACAGAATGATTGAAAATAGGGTTGGAAGGGTCCTGCAAGACCATCCAGTGCACCCCCCGCTCAACGCAGGACTCCAAGACAGAGTATCCCTCTAGAATCATCGAAAATAGAGTTGGAAGGCGGCTGCAAGACCATCTAGTCCAGCCAACTGCTCAACGCAGGACTCCAAGTCAGAGCATCCCTATAGAATGATCTAAAATAGGGGTGGAAGGGGCCTGCAAGACCATCTAGTCTAACCCCCTGCTCAATGCAGGACTCCGGGTCAGAGCATCCCTATAGAATGATTGAAAATAGGGTTGGGAGGGGTCTGCAAGACAATCTAGTCCAGCCACCTGCTCAATGAAGGACTCCAGGTCAGAGCATCCCTATAGAATGATGGAAAATAGGGTTGGAAGGCGCCTGCAAGACCATGTATTCCAACCACCTGCGCAACGCAGGACTCCAAGTCAGAGCATCCCTATAGAATTATCAAAAGTTAGGGTTGGGAGTGGCCTGCAGGACCATCTTCCAGCCCCCTGCTCAACGCAGTACTCCAAGTCAGAGCATCCCTATAGAATGATTGAAAATAGGGTTGGAAGTGGCCTGCAAGACCATGTATTCCAACCCCGTGCTCAACGCAGGACTCCAAGTCAGAGCAGCCCTATAGAATTATCGGAAAGTAGGGTTGGGGGGGCCTGCAAGGCTATCTAGTCCAAGCCCCTGCTCCAGGCAGGACTCCAGGTCAGAGCATCCCTATAGAATCATCGAAAATAGGGTTGGAAGGGGCCTGCAAGACCATGTATTCCAACCCCGTGCTCAACGCAGGACTCCAAGTCAGAGCAGCCCTGTAGAATCATTGGAAAGTAGGGTTGGAGGGGGCCTGCAAGGCTATCTAGTCCAACCCCCTGCTCAACGCAGGACTCCAAGTCAGAGCATCCCTATAGAATTATCAAAAGTTAGGGTTGGAAGTCGCCTGCAGGACCATCTTCCAGCCCCCTGCTCAACGCAGGACTCCAAGTCAGAGCATCCCTATAGAATCATCGAAAATAGAGTTGGAAGGGACCTGCAAGACCATCTAATCCAGCCCCCTGCTCAACGTAGGACTCCAAGTCAGAGCATCCCTATAGAAAGATCGAAAATAGAGTTGGAAGACGCCTGCAAGGCCATCTAGTCCAGCCCCCTGCTCAACGCAGGACTCCAAGTCAGAGCATCCCTATAGAATGATTGAAAATAGGGTTGGAAGGCGCCTGCAAGACCATGTATTCCAACCCCGTCCTCAACGCAGGACTCCAAGTCAGAGCAGCCCTATAGAATCATTGGAAAGTAGGGTTGGAGGGGGCCTGCAAGGCCATCTAGTCCAGCCCCCTGCTCCAGGCAGGACTCCAGGTCAGAGCATCCCTATAGAATGATCGAAAATAGGGTTGGAAGTGGCCTGCAAGACCGTCTAGTCCAGCCCCCTGCTCAACGCAGGACTCCAAGTCAGAGCATCCCTATAGAATTATCAAAAGTTAGGGTTGGAAGGCGCCTGCAGGACCATCTTCCAGTCCCCTGCTCAACGCAGGACTCCAAGTCAGAGCATCCCTACAGAATGATTGAAAATAGGGTTGGAAGGGTCCTGCAAGACCATCCAGTGCACCCCCCGCTCAACGCAGGACTCCAAGACAGAGTATCCCTCTAGAATCATCGAAAATAGAGTTGGAAGGCGGCTGCAAGACCATCTAGTCCAGCCAACTGCTCAACGCAGGACTCCAAGTCAGAGCATCCCTATAGAATGATCTAAAATAGGGGTGGAAGGGGCCTGCAAGACCATCTAGTCTAACCCCCTGCTCAATGCAGGACTCCGGGTCAGAGCATCCCTATAGAATGATTGAAAATAGGGTTGGGAGGGGTCTGCAAGACAATCTAGTCCAGCCCCCTGCTCAATGAAGGACTCCAGGTCAGAGCATCCCTATAGAATGATGGAAAATAGTGTTGGAAGGCGCCTGCAAGACCATGTATTCCAACCCCCTGCTCAACGCAGGACTCCAAGTCAGAGCATCCCTATAGAATTATCAAAAGTTAGGGTTGGAAGTGGACTGCAGGACCATCTTCCAGCCCCCTGCTCAACGCAGTACTCCCAGTCAGAGCATCCCTATAGAATGATTGAAAAGAGGGTTGGAAGGGTCTGCAAGACCATGTATTCCAACCCCGTGCTCAACGCAGGACTCCAAGTCAGAGCAGCCCTATAGAATCATTGGAAAGTAGGGTTGGGGGGGACTGCAAGGCCATCTAGTCCAACCCCCTGCTCCAGGCAGGACTCCAGGTCAGAGCATCCCTATAGAATGATCGAAAATAGGGTTGGAAGGCACCTGCAAGACCATGTATTCCAACCCCGTGCTCAACGCAGGACTCCAAGTCAGAGCATCCTTATCGAATCATCTGAAAGTAGGGTTGGAAGTGGCCTGCAAGACCATCTAGTCCAACCCCCTGCTCAACGCAGGACTCCAAGTCAGAGTTTCCCTATAGAATGATCGAAAATAGGGTTGGAAGGGGCCTGCAAGACCATCTAGTCCAACCCCCTGCTCAACGCAGGACTCCAAGTCAGAGCATCCCTAAGGGATCATCTGAAAGTAGGGTTGGAAGTGGCATGCAAGACTATCTAATCCAGCCCCCTCCTCAACGTAGGACTCCAAGTCAGAGCATCCCTATAGAATCATCGAAAATAGAGTTGGAAGGAACCTGCAAGACCATCTAGTCCAACCCCTTGCTCAACGCAGGACTCCAAATCAGAGCATCCCTATAGAATGATCGAAAATAGGGTTGGAAGGCGCCTGCAAGACCATGTATTCCAACCCCGTGCTCAACGCAGGACTCCAAGTCAGAGGATCCTTATCGAATCATCTGTAAGTAGGGTTGGAAGTGGCCTGCAAGACCATCTAGTCCAGCCCCCTGCTCAACGCAGGACTCCAAGTCAGAATATCCCTCTAGAATCATCGAAAATAGAGTAGGAAGGGGCCTGCAAGACCATCTAGTCTAGCCCCCTGCTCAATGCAGGACTCCGAGACAGAGCATCCCTATAGAATCATCAAAAGGTAGGGTTGGAAGGTGGCTGCAAGACCATCTAGTCCAGCCCCCTGCTCAACGCAGGACTCCAAGTCAGAGCATCCCTATAGAATCATCGAAAATAGAGTTGAAAGGGACCTGCAAGACCATCTAGTCCAACCCCTTGCTCAACGCAGGACTCCAAGCCAGAGCATCCCTATAGAATGATCTAAAATAGGGGTGGAAGGGGCCTGCAAGACCATCTAGACTAACCCCCTGCTCAATGCAGGACTCTAAGAGCATCCGTATAGAATCATCTGAAAGTACGGTTGGAAGGGCCTGCAAGACCATCTAGTCCAACCCCTTGCTCAACACAGGACTCCGAGTCAGAGCATCCCTATACAATGAACGAAAATAGGGTTGGAAGGGGCCGGCAAGAGATCTAGTCCAGCCCCCTGCTCAACGCAGGACTCCAAGTCTTATTTTCCCTATAGAATGATCGAAAATAGGGTTGGAAGGGGCCTGCAAGACCATCTAGTCCAACCCCCTGCTCAACGCAGGACTCCAAGTCAGAGCATCCCTATAGAATAATCAAAAAGTAGGGTTGGAAGGCGTCTGCAAGACCATCTAGTCCAACCCCCTGCTCAACGCAGGACTCCAAGTCAGAGCATCTCTATAGAATCATCTGAAAGTAGGGTTGGAAGTGGCCTGCAAGACTAATCCAGCCCCCTGCTCAACGCAGGACTCCAGGTCAGAGCATCCCTATAGAATCATCGAAAATAGAGCTGGAAGGAACCTGCAAGACCATCTAGTCCAACCCCTTCCTTAACGCAGGACTCCAAATCAGAGCATCCCTATAGAATGATTGAAAATAGGGTTGGAAGGGGCCTGCAAGACCATGTATTCCAACCCCGTGCTGAACGCAGGACTCCAAGTCAGAGCAGCCCTATAGAATCATTGGAAAGTAGGGTTGGGGGGGGGCTGCAAGGCCATCTTTTCCAAGCCCCTCCTCCAGGCAGGACTCCAGGTCAGAGCATCCCTATAGAATGATCGAAAATAGGGTTGGAAGGCGCCTGCAAGACCATATATTCCAACCCCGTGCTCAACGCAGGACTCCAAGTCAGAGCATCCTTATCGAATCATCTGAAAGTAGGGTTGGAAGTGGCCTGCAAGAGAATCTAGTCCAGCCCCCTGCTCAACGCAGGACTCCAAGTCAGAGCATCCCTATAGAATTATCAAAAGGTAGGGTTGGAAGGCGCCTGCAGGACCATCTTCCAGCCCCCTGCTCAACGCAGGACTCCAAGTCAGAGCATCCCTATAGAATTATGGAAAATAGGGTTGGAAGGCGCCTGCAAGACCATGTATTCCAACCCCCTGCTCAACGCAGGACTCCAAGTCAGAGCATCCCTATAGAATCATCGAAAATAGAGTTGGAAGGAACCTGCAAGACCATCTAGTCCAACCCCTTGCTCAACGCAGGACTCCAAATCAGAGCATCCCTATAGAATGATCGAAAATAGGGTTGGAAGGCGCCTGCAAGACCATGTATTCCAACCCCGTGCTCAACGCAGGACTCCAAGTCAGAGCATCCTTATCGAATCATCTGAAAGTAGGGTTGGAAGTGGCCTGCAAGACCATCTAGTCCAGCCCCCTGCTCAACGCAGGACTCCAAGTCAGAGCATCCGTATAGAATTATCAAAAGTTAGGGTTGGAAGGCGCCTGCAGTCCCATCTTCCAGCCCCCTGCTCAACGCAGGACTCCAAGTCAGAGCATCCCTATAGAATGATTGAAAATAGGGTTGGAAGGGTCCTCCAAGACCATCCAGGGCACCCCCTGCTCAACGCAGGACTCCAAGTCAGAGTATCCCTCTAGAATCATCGAAAATAGAGTTGTAAGGGGCCTGCAAGACCATCTAGTCCAGCCCCCACCTCAATGCAGGACTCCAAGACAGAGCATCCCTATAGAATCATCAAAAGGTAGGGTTGGAAGGCGGCTGCAAGACCATCTAGTCCAGCCCCCTGCTCAACGCAGGACTCCAAGTCAGAGCATCCCTATAGAATCATCGAAAATAGAGTTGGAAGGGATCTGCAAGACCATCTAGTCCAACCCCTTGCTCAACGCAGGAGTCCAAGCCAGAGCATCCCTATAGAATGATCTAAAATAGGGGTGGAAGGGGCCTGCAAGACCATCTAGTCTAACCCCCTGCTCAATGCAGGACTCTAAGAGCATCCGTATAGAATCATCTGAAAGTACGGTTGGAAGGGGCCTACAAGACCATCTAGTCCAACCCCTTGCTCAACACAGGACTCCGAGTCAGAGCATCCCTATAGAATGATCGAAAATAGGGTTGGAAGGTGCCTGCAAGACCATGTATTCCAACCCCGTGCTCAACGCAGGACTCCAAGTCAGAGCATCCTTATCGAATCATCTGAAAGTAGGGTTGGAAGTGGCCTGCAAGACCATCTAGTCCAGCCCCCTGCTCAACGCAGGACTCCAAGTCAGAGCATCCCTATAGAATTATCAAAAGTTAGGGTTGGAAGGCGCCTGCAGGACCATCTTCCAGCCCCCTGCTCAACGCAGGACTCCAAGTCAGAGCATCCCTATATAATCATGGAAAATAGGGTTGGAAGGCGCCTGCAAGACGATGTATTCCAACCCCCTGCTCAACGCAGGACTCCAAGTCAGAGCATGCCTATAGAATTATCAAAAGTTAGGGTTGGAAGTGGCCTGCAGGACCATCTTCCAGCCCCCTGCTCAACGCAGGACTCCAAGTCAGAGCATCCCTATAGAATCATCGAAAATAGAGTTGGAAGGGACCTGCAAGACCATCTAGTCCAACCCCCTGCTCAACGCAGGACTCCAAGTCAGAGCATCCCTATAGAATCATCTGAAAGTAGGGTTGGAAGTGGCCTGCAAGACCATCTAATCCAGCCCCCTGCTCAACGTAGGACTCCAAGTCAGAGCATCCCTATAGAAAGATCGAAAATAGAGTTGGAAGGCGCCTGCAAGGCCATCTAGTCCAGCCCCCTGCTCAACGCAGGACTCCAAGTCAGAGCATCCCTATAGAATGATTGAAAATAGGGTTGGAAGTGGCTTGCAAGACCATCTAGTCAAGCCCCCTGCTCAAGGCAGGACTCCAAGTCACAGCATCCCTATAGAATTATCAAAAGTTAGGGTTGGAAGGCGCCTGCAGGACCATCTTCCAGCCCCCTGCTCAACGCAGGACTCCAAGTCAGAGCATCCCTATAGAATGATTGAAAATAGGGTTGGAAGGGGCCTGCAAGACTAATCCAGCCCCCTGCTCAACGCAGGACTCCAGGTCAGAGCATCCCTATAGAATCATCGAAAATAGAGCTGGAAGGAACCTGCAAGACCATCTAGTCCAACCCCTTCCTTAACGCAGGACTCCAAATCAGAGCATCCCTATAGAATGATTGAAAATATGGTTGGA
Source organism: Heloderma suspectum (assembly GCF_057233095.1). Classification (NCBI taxonomy): domain Eukaryota; kingdom Metazoa; phylum Chordata; class Lepidosauria; order Squamata; family Helodermatidae; genus Heloderma; species Heloderma suspectum. The sequence goes on from NC_139475.1 coordinate 52,037,248, forward strand.
AGGGGCCTGCAAGACCATGTATTCCAACCCCGTGCTGTACGCAGGACTCCAAGTCAGAGCAGCCCTATAGAATCATTGGAAAGTAGGGTTGGGGGGGGCCTGCAAGGCCATCTTTTCCAAGCCCCTCCTCCAGGCAGGACTCCAGGTCAGAGCATCCCTATAGAATGATCGAAAATAGGGTTGGAAGGCCCCTGCAGGACCATGTATTCCAACCCCGTGCTCAACGCAGGACTCCAAGTCAGAGCATCCTTATCGAATCATCTGAAAGTAGGGTTGGAAGTGGCCTGCAAGACAATCTAGTCCAGCCCCCTGCTCAACGCAGGACTCCAAGTCAGAGCATCCCTATAGAATTATCAAAAGGTAGGGTTGGAAGGCGCCTGCAGGACCATCTTCCAGCCCCCTGCTCAACGCAGGACTCCAAGTCAGAGCATCCCTATAGAATGATGGAAAATAGGGTTGGAAGGCGCCTGCAAGACCATGTATTCCAACCCCCTGCTCAACGCAGGACTCCAAGTCAGAGCATCCCTAAGGAATCATCTGAAAGTAGGGTTGGAAGTGGCCTGCAGGACCATCTTCCAGCCCCCTCCTCAACGAAGGACTCCAAGTCAGAGCATCCCTATAGAATCATCGAAAATAGAGTTGGAAGGAACCTGCAAGACCATCTAGTCCAACCCCTTGCTCAACGCAGGACTCCAAATCAGAGCATCCCTATAGAATGATCGAAAATAGGGTTGGAAGGCGCCTGCAAGACCATGTATTCCAACCCCGTGCTCAACGCAGGACTCCAAGTCAGAGCATCCTTATCGAATCATCTGAAAGTAGGGTTGGAAGTGGCCTGCAAGACCATCTAGTCCAGCCCCCTGCTCAACGCAGGACTCCAAGTCAGAGCATCCCTATAGAATTATCAAAAGTTAGGGTTGGAATTCGCCTGCAGGACCATCTTCCAGCCCCCTGCTCAACGCAGGACTCCAAGTCAGAGCATCCCTATAGAATGATTGAAAATAGGGTTGGAAGGGTCCTCCAAGACCATCCAGGGCACCCCCTGCTCAACGCAGGACTCCAAGTCAGAGTATCCCTCTAGAATCATCGAAAATAGAGTTGTAAGGGGCCTGCAAGACCATCTAGTCCAGCCCCCACCTCAATGCAGGACTCCAAGACAGAGCATCCCTCTAGAATCATCAAAAGGTAGGGTTGGAAGGCGGCTGCAAGACCATCTAGTCCAGCCCCCTGCTCAACGCAGGACTCCAAGTCAGAGCATCCCTATAGAATCATCGAAAATAGAGTTGGAAGGGATCTGCAAGACCATCTAGTCCAACCCCTTGCTCAACGCAGGAGTCCAAGCCAGAGCATCCCTATAGAATGATCTAAAATAGGGGTGGAAGGGGCCTGCAAGACCATCTAGTCTAACCCCCTGCTCAATGCAGGACTCTAAGAGCATCCGTATAGAATCATCTGAAAGTACGGTTGGAAGGGGCCTACAAGACCATCTAGTCCAACCCCTTGCTCAACACAGGACTCCAAATCAGAGCATCCCTATAGAATGATCGAAAATAGGGTTGGAAGGCGCCTGCAAGACCATGTATTCCAACCCCGTGCTCAACGCAGGACTCCAAGTCAGAGCATCCTTATCGAATCATCTGAAAGTAGGGTTGGAAGTGGCCTGCAAGACCATCTAGTCCAGCCCCCTGCTCAACGCAGGACTCCAAGTCAGAGCATCCCTATAGAATTATCAAAAGTTAGGGTTGGAAGGCGCCTGCAGGACCATCTTCCAGCCCCCTGCTCAACGCAGGACTCCAAGTCAGAGCATCCCTATAGAATCATGGAAAATAGGGTTGGAAGGCGCCTGCAAGACGATGTATTCCAACCCCCTGCTCAACGCAGGACTCCAAGTCAGAGCATGCCTATAGAATTATCAAAAGTTAGGGTTGGAAGTGGCCTGCAGGACCATCTTCCAGCCCCCTCCTCAACGCAGGACTCCAAGTCAGAGCATCCCTATAGAATCATCGAAAATAGAGTTGGAAGGGACCTGCAAGACCATCTAGTCCAACCCCCTGCTCAACGCAGGACTCCAAGTCAGAGCATCCCTATAGAATCATCTGAAAGTAGGGTTGGAAGTGGCCTGCAAGACCATCTAATCCAGCCCCCTGCTCAACGTAGGACTCCAAGTCAGAGCATCCCTATAGAAAGATCGAAAATAGAGTTGGAAGGCGCCTGCAAGGCCATCTAGTCCAGCCCCCTGCTCAACGCAGGACTCCAAGTCAGAGCATCCCTATAGAATGATTGAAAATAGGGTTGGAAGTGGCTTGCAAGGCCATCTAGTCCAGCCCCCTGCTCAAGGCAGGACTCCAAGTCACAGCATCCCTATAGAATTATCAAAAGTTAGGGTTGGAAGGCGCCTGCAGGACCATCTTCCAGCCCCCTGCTCAACGCAGGACTCCAAGTCAGAGCATCCCTATAGAATGATTGAAAATAGGGTTGGAAGGGGCCTGCAAGACCATCTAGTCCAGCCCCATTGTCAACGCAGGACTCCACGTCAGAGTATCCCTATAGAACGATTGAAAATAGGGTTGGAAGGTGCCTGCAAGACCATCTAGTCCAGCCCCATGGTCAACGCAGGACTCCAAGTCAGAGCATCCCTATAGAATCATTGGAAAGTAGGGTTGGGGAGGCCTGCAAGGCCATCTAGTCCAACCCCCTGCTCCAGGCAGGACTCCAGGTCAGAGCATCCCTATAGAATGATCGAAAATAGGGTTGGAAGGCGCCTGCAAGACCATGTATTCCAACCCAGTGCCTAACGCAGGACTCCAAGTCAGAGCATCCTTATCGAATCATCTGAAAGTAGGGTTGGAAGTGGCCTGCAAGACCATGTAGTCCAGTCCCCTCTTCAACGCAGGACTCCAAGTCAGAGCATCCCTATAGAATCCTCGAAAATAAGAGTTGGAAGGGGCTTGCAAGACCATCTAGTCCAACGCCCTGCTCAACGCAGGAGTCCAAGTCAGAGCATCCCTATAGAATCATCTGAAAGTAGGGTTGGAGGGCGCCTTCAAGACCATCTAGTCCAGCCCCCTGCTCAATTCAGGACTCCAAGTGAGAGCATCCGTATAGAAATATTGAAAATAGTGTTGGACTGTCCGGCAAGACAATCTAGTCCAGCCCCCTGCTCAACCCAGGACTCCAAGTCAGAGTATCCCTATAGAATCAATGAAAAGTAGGGTTGGGATGGGCCTGCAAGACCATGTAGTCCAATCCCGTGCGCAATGCAGGACTCCAAGTCAGAGCATCCCTATAGAATCATCTGAAAGTACGGTTGGAAGTGGCCTGCAAGACCATCTTGTCCAGCCCCCTGCTCAACGCAGGATTCCAAGTCAGAGCATCCCTATAAAATCATCAAAAAGTAGGGTTGGAATGGGCCTGCAAGACCTCCTAATCCAGCCTCCTGCTCAATGCAGGACTCCGAGTCAGAGCATCCGTATAGAATGATTGAAAATAGGGTTGGGAGGGGTCTGCAAGACAATCTAGTCCAGCCCCCTGCTCAATGAAGGACTCCAGGTCAGAGCATCCCTATAGAAATATTGAAAATAGGGGTGGACTGTCCGGCAAGACCATCTAGTCCAACCCCCTGCTCCAGGCAGGACTCCAGGTCAGAGCATCCCTATAGAATGACTGAAAATAGGGTTGGGAGGGGTCTGCAAGACAATCTAGTCCAGCCCCCTGCTCAATGAAGGACTCCAGCTCAGAGCATCCCTATAGAATGATCGAAAATAGGGTTGGAAGGCGCCTGCAAGACCATGTATTCCAACCCCGTGCTCAACGCAGGACTCCATGTCAGAGCATCCTTATCGAATCATCTGAAAGTAGGGTTGGAAGTGACCTGCAAGACCATCTAGTCCAGCCCCCTGCTCAAGGCAGGACTCCAAGTCACAGCATCCCTATAGAATTATCAAAAGTTAGGGTTGGAAGGCGCCTGCAGGACCATCTTCCAGCCCCATGCTCAACGCAGGACTCCAAGTCAGAGGATCCATATAGAATCATCTGAAAGTAGGGGTGGAAGGGGGGTAGAAGGCCATCTAATCCAGCCCCCTGCTCAACGTAGGACTCCAAGTCAGGGCAGCCCTATAGAATCATTCGAAAGTAGGGTTGGAAGGGGCCGGCAAGACCATCTAGTCCAGCCCCCTGCTCAACGCAGGACTCCAAGTCAGAGCATCCCTACAGAATGATCGGAAATATGGTTGGAAGGGGCCTGCAAGACCATCCAGTCCAGCCCCCTGGTCAACACAGGACTCCAAGTCAGAACATCCCGATAGAATCATCTGAAAGTAGGTTTGGAAGGGGCCTGCAAGGCCATCTAATCCAGCCCCCTGCTCAACGTAGGACTCCAAGTCAGAGCAGCCCTATCGAATCATTGGAAAGTAGGGTTGGGGTGGCCTGCAAGGCCATCTAGTCCAACCCCCTGCTTGAGGCAGGATTCCAAGTCACAGCATCCCTGTAGAATAATCAAAAAGTAGGGTTGGAAAGGGCCTGCAAGGCCATCTAGTCCAGCCCCCTGCTCAACGCAGGACTCCAATTCAAAGCAGCCCTACAGAATCATCGAAAAGTAGGGTTGGGAGGGGCCGACAAGACCATCTAGTCCAGCCAACTGCTCAATGCAGGACTCCAAGTCAGAGCATCCCTATAGAATGATCGATAATAAGGTTGGAAGGCACCTGCAAGACCATGTAGTCCAACCCCATGCTCAATGCAGGACTCCAAGTCAGAGCATCCCTATAGAATTATCAAAAGTTAGGGTTGGAAGGCGCCTACAGGACCATCTTCCAGCCCCCTGCTCAACGCAGGACTCCAAGTCAGAGCATCCCTATAGAATGATTGAAAGTAGGGTTGGAAGGGGCCTGCACGACCATCTAGTCCAGCCCCATGGTCAACGCAGGACTCCAAGTCAGAGCATCCCTATAGAATCATCTGAAAGTAGGGTTCGAAGGGGCCTGCAAGGCCATCGAATCCAGCCCCCTGCTCAACGTAGGACTCCAAGTGAGGGCAGCCCTATAGAATCATTGGAAAGAAGGGTTGGGGGGGGCCTGCAAGGTCATCTAGTCCAACCCCCTACTCCAGGCAGGACTCCAGGTCAGAGCATCCCTATAGAATGATCGAAAATAGGGTTGGAAGGCGCCTGCAAGACCACGTATTCCAACCCCGTGCTCAACGCAGGACTCCAAGTCAGAGCATCCTTATCGAATCATCTGAAAGTCGGGTTGTAAGTGGCCTGCAAGACCATCTAGTCCAGCCCCATGGTCAACGCAGGACTCCAAGTCAGAGCATCCCTATAGAATCATCTTTAAGTAGGGTTCGAAGGGCCCTGCAAGGCCATCTAATCCAGCCCCCTGTTCAACCTAGGACTCCAAGTCAGAGCAGCCCTACAGAATCTTTGGAAAGTAGGGTTGGGGAGGCCTGCAAGGCCATCTAGTCGAACCCTCTGCTCCCGGCAGGACTCCAGGTCAGAGCATCCCTATAGAATGATCGAAAATAGGGTTGGAAGGCGCCTGCAAGACCATGTATTCCAACCCCGTGCCTAACGCAGGACTCCAAGTCAGAGCATCCTTATCGAATCATCTGAAAGTAGGGTTGGAAGTGGCCTGCAAGACCATCTAGTCCAGTCCCCTGTTCAACGCAGGACTCCAAGCCAGAGCATCCCTATAGAATCCTCGAAAATAAGAGTTGGAAGGGGCTTGCAAGACCATCTAGTCCAACGCCCTGCTCAACGCAGGACTCCAAGTCAGAGCATCCCTATAGAATCATCTGAAAGTAGGGTTGGAGGGGGCCTTCAAGACCATCTTGTCCAGCCCTCTGCTCAACGCAGGATTCCAAGTCAGAGCATCCCTATAGAATCATCAGAAAGTAGGGTTGGAAGTGGCCTGCAAGACCATCTAGTCCAACCCCTTGCTCAACACAGGCCACCGAGTAAGAGCATCCCTATAGAATCATCTGAAAGTAGGGTTGGAAGCGGCCTGAAAGGCCATCTAATCCAGCCCCCTGCTCAACGTAGGACTCAAAGTCAGAGTAGCCCTATAGAATCATTGGAAAGTATGGTTGGGGGGGCCTGCAAGGACATCTAGTCCAACCCCCTACTCAAGGCAGGACTCCAAGTCACAGCATCCGTATAGAATAATCAAAAAGTAGGGTTGGGGGCGGCCTGCAAGGCCATCTAGTCCAACCCCCTACTCCAGGCAAGACTCCAGGTCAGAGCATCCCTATAGAATGATTGAAAATAGGGTTGGAAGGCGCCTGCAAGACCATGTATTCCAACCCCGTGCTCAACGCAGGACTCCAAGTCAGAGCATCCTTATCGAATCATCTGAAAGTCGGGTTGTAAGTGGCCTGCAAGACCATCTAGTCCAGCCCCCTGCTCAACGCAGGACTCCAAGTCAGAGCATCCCTATAGAATTATCAAAAGTTAGGGTTGGAAGGCGGCTGCAGGACCATCATCCAGCCCCCTGCTCAACGCAGGTCTCCACGTCAGAGCATCCCTATAGAATGATTGAAAATAGGGTTGGAAGGGGCCTGCAAGTCCATCTAGTCCAGCCCCCTGTTCAACGTAGGACTCCAAGTCAGAGCATCCCTATAGAATCATCTGAAAGTAGGGTTGGGGAGGCCTGCAAGGCCATCTAGTCCAACCCCCTGCTCCAGGCAGGACTCCAGGTCAGAGCATCCCTATAGAATGATCGAATATAGGGTTGGAAGGCGCCTGCAAGACCATGTATTCCAACCCCGTGCCTAACGCAGGACTCCAAGTCAGAGCATCCTTATCGAATCATCTGAAAGTAGGGTTGGAAGTGGCCTGCAAGACAATCTAGTCCAGTCCCCTGTTCAACGCAGGACTCCAAGTCAGAGCATCCCTATAGAATCCTCGAAAATAAGAGTTGGAAGGGGCTTGCAAGACCATCTAGTCCAACGCCCTGCTCAACGCAGGACTCCAAGTCAGAGCATCCCAATAGAATCATCTGAAAGTAGGGTTGGAGGGGGCCTTCAAGACCATCTTGTCCAGCCCCCTGCTCAACGCAGGATTCCAATTCAGAGCATCCCTATAGAATCATCAGAAAGTAGGGTTGGAAGGGGCCTACAAGACCATCTAGTCCAACCCCTTGCTCAACACAGGACACCGAGTAAGAGCATCCCTATAGAATCATCTGAAAGTAGGGTTGGAAGGGGACTGCAAGGCCATCTAATCCAGCCCCCTGCTCAACGTAGGACTCCAAGTCAGAGTAGCCCTATAGAATCATTGGAAAGTATGGTTGGGGGGGCCTGCAAGGCCATCTAGTCCAACCCCCTACTCAAGGCAGGACTCCAAGTCACAGCATCCGTATAGAATAATCAAAAAGTAGGGGTGGGAGGGGTCTGCAGGACCATCTAAACCAGCCCCCTGCTCAACGCAGGACTCCAAGTCAGAGCACCCTATAGTATCATCAAAAGCTAGGGTTGGAAGGGTCCGGCAAGACCATCTAGTCCAGCCTCCTGCTTAAAGCAGGACTCCAAGTCAGAGCATCCCCATAGAATAACCGAAAATAGGGTTGGGATGGGTCTGCAAGACCATCTACTCCAGCCCCCTGCTCAATTCAGGACTCCAAGTCAGAGCATCCCTATAGAATGATCAAAAAGTAGGGTTGGAATGGGCCTGCAAAACCTCCTAATCCAGCCTCCTGCTCAATGCAGGACTCCGAGTCAGAGCATCCCTATAGAATGATTGAAAATAGGGTTGGGAGGGGTCTGCAAGACAATCTAGTCCAACCCCGTGCTCAACGCAGGACTCCAAGGCAGAGCATCCCTATAGAATGATGGAAAATAGGGTTGGAAGGGGCCTGCAAGACCATCTAGTCCAGCCAACTGCTCAATGCAGGACTCCAAGTCAGAGCATCCCTATAGAATGATCGATAATAAGGTTGGAAGGCGCCTGCAAGACCATGTATTCCAACCCCATGCTCAATGCAGGACTCCAAGTCAGAGCATCCCTATAGAATTATCAAAAGTTAGGGTTGGAAGGCGCCTGCAGGACCATGTTCCAGCCCCCTGCTCAACGCAGGACTCCAAGTCAGAGCATCCCTATAGAATGATTGAAAATAGGGATGGAAGGGGCCTGCAAGACCATCTAGTCCAGCCCCATGGTCAATGCAGGACTCCAAGTCAGAGCATCCCTATAGAATCATCTGAAAGTAGGGTTCGAAGGGGCCTGCAAGGGCATCGAATCCAGCCCCCTGCTCAACGTAGGACTCCAAGTGAGGGCAGCCCTATAGAATCATTGGAAAGAAGGGTTGGGGGGGGTCTGCAAGGCCATCTAGTCCAACCCGCTACTCCAGGCAGGACTCCAGGTCAGAGCATCCCTATAGAATGATTGCAAATAGGGTTGGAAGGCGCCTGCAAGACCATGTATTCCAACCCCGTGCTCAACGCAGGACTCCAAGTCAGAGCATCCTTATCGAATCATCTGAAAGTCGGGTTGTAAGTGGCCTGCAAGACCATCTAGTCCAGCCCCCTGCTCAACGCAGGACTCCAAGTCAGAGCATCCCTATAGAATTATCAAAAGTTAGGGTTGGAAGGCGCCTGCAGGACCATCATCCAGCCCCCTGCTCAACGCAGGACTCCACGTCAGAGCATCCCTATAGAATGATTGAAAATAGGGTTGGAAGGGGCCTGCAAGACCATCTAGTCCAGACCCATGGTCAATGCAGGACTCCAAGTCAGAGCATCCCTATAGAATCATCTTTAAGTAGGGTTCGAAGGGCCCTGCAAGGCCATCTAATCCAGCCCCCTGTTCAACCTAGGACTCCAAGTCAGAGCAGCCCTATAGAATCTTTGGAAAGTAGGGTTGGGGAGGCCTGGAAGGCCATCTAGTCGAACCCCCTGCTCCCGGCAGGACTCCAGGTCAGAGCATCCCTATAGAATGATCGAAAATAGGGTTGGAAGGCGCCTGAAAGACCATGTATTCCAACCCCGTGCCTAACGCAGGACTCCAACTCAGAGCATCCTTATCGAATCATCTGAAAGTAGAGTTGGAAGTGGCCTGCAAGACCATCTAGTCCAGTCCCCTGTTCAACGCAGGACTCCAAGCCAGAGCATCCCTATAGAATCCTCGAAAATAAGAGTTGGAAGGGGCTTGCAAGACCATCTAGTCCAACGCCCTGCTCAACGCAGGAGTCCAAGTCAGAGCATCCCTATAGAATCATCTGAAAGTAGGGTTGGAGGGGGCCTTCAAGACCATCTTGTCCAGCCCCCTGCTCAACGCAGGATTCCAAGTCAGAGCATCCCTATAGAATCATCAGAAAGTAGGGTTGGAAGGGGTCTGCAAGACCATCTAGTCCAACCCCTTCCTCAACACAGGCCACCGAGTAAGAGCATCCCTATAGAATCATCTGAAAGTAGGGTTGGAAGCGGCCTGCAAGGCCATCTAATCCAGCCCCCTGCTCAACGTAGGACTCCAAGTCAGAGTAGCCCTATAGAATCATTGGAAAGTATGGTTGGGGGGGCCTGCAAGGCCATCTAGTCCAACCCCCTGCTCAATGCAGGACTCCAAGTCAGAGCACCCTATAGTATCATCAAAAGCTAGGGTTGGAAGGGTCCGGCAAGACCATCTAGTCCAGCCTCCTGCGTAAAGCAGGACTCCAAGACAGAGCATCCCTATAGAATGATCAAAAATAGGGTTGGAAGGGGCCTACAAGACCATCTACTCCAGCCCCCTGCTCAATTCAGGACTCCACGTCAGAGCATCCCTATAAAATCATCAAAAAGTAGGGTTGGAATGGGTCTGCAAAACCTCCTAAACCAGCCTCCTGCTCAATGCAGGACTCCGAGTCAGAGCATCCCTATAGAATGATTGAAAATAGGGTTGGGAGGGGTCTGCAAGACAATCTAGTCCAGCCCCCTGCTCAATGAAGGACTCCAGGTCAGAGCATCCCTATAGAATGATCGAAAATAGGGTTGGAAGGCGCCTGCAAGACCATCTAGTCCAGCCAACTGCTCAATGCAGGACTCCAAGTCAGAGCATCCCTATAGAATGATCCATAATAAGGTTGGAAGGCGCCTGCAAGACCATGTAGTCCAACCCCATGCTCAATGCAGGACTCCAAGTCAGAGCATCCCTATAGAATCATCTGAAAGTAGGGTTGGAAGTAACCTGCAAGACCATCTAGTCCAGCCCCCTGCTCAAGGCAGGACTCCAAGTCACAGCATCCCTATAGAATTATCAAAAGTTAGGGTTGGGAGGCGCCTGCAGGACCATCTTCCAGCCCCCTGCTCAACGCAGGACTCCAAGTCAGAGCATCCCTATAGAATCATCTGAAAGTAGGGTTGGAAGGGGGGTGGAAGGCCATCTAATCCAGCCCCCTGCTCAACGTAGGACTCCAAGTCAGGGCAGCCCTATAGAATCATTGGAAAGTGGGGTTGGAAGGGGCCGGCAAGACCATCTAGTCCAGCCCCCTACTCAACGCAGGACTCCAAGTCAGAGCATCCCTACAGAATGATCGGAAATATGGTTGGAAGGGGCCTGCAAGACCATCCAGTCCAGCCCCCTGGTCAACACAGGACTCCAGGTCAGAGCATCCCTATAGAATCATTGAAAAGTAGGGTTGGGATGGGCCTGCAAGACCATCTAGTCCAACCCCCTGCTCAACGCAGGACTCCAAGGCAGAGCATCCCTATAGAATGGTCGATAATAGCTTTGGAAGGCGCCTGCAAGACCATCTAGTCCAACCCCCTGCTCAACGCAGGACTCCAAGGCAGAGCATCCCTATAGAATGAAGGAAAATAAGGTTGGAAGTGGCCTGCAAGACAATCTAGTCCAGCCCCCTGCTCAACACAGGATTCCAAGTCAGAGCATCCCTATAGAATCATTAGAAAGTAGGGTTGGAAGGGGCCTGCAACGCCATCTCATCCAGCCCCCTGCTCAACGTAGGACTCCAAGTCAGAGCAGCCCTATAGAATCATTGGAAAGTAGGGTTGGACGGGCCTGCAAGGCCATCTAGACCAACCCCCTGCTCAAGAGAGGACTCCAAGTCACAGCATCCCTATAGAAATATCAGAAAGTAGGGTTGGAAGGGGCCTACAAGACCATCTAAACCAGCCCCCTGCTCAACGCAGGACTCCAAGTCAGAGCATCACCATAGAATAATCGAAAATAGGGTTGGGAGGGGCCTCCAAGACCATCTAGTCCAGCCCCCTCCTTAACGCAGGACTCCAAGTCAGAGCATCCCTATAGAATGATCAAAAATAGGGTTGGAAGGGGCCTACAAGACCATTTACTCCAGCCCCCTGCTCAATTCAGGACTCCAAGTGAGAGCATCCCTATAGAAATATTGAAAATAGGGTTGGACTGTCCGGCAAGACCATCTAGTCCAGCCCCCTGCTCAAGGCAGGACCCCAAGTCAAAGCATTCCTATAGAATGACTGAAAATAGGGTTGGGAGGGGTCTGCAAGACAATCTAGTCCAGCCCCCTGCTCAATGAAGGACTCCAGGTCAGAGCATCCCTATAGAATCATCTGAAAGTAGGTTTGGAAGGGGCCTGCAAGGCCATCTAATCCAGCCCCCTGCTCAACGTAGGACTCCAAGTCAGAGCAGCCCTATCGAATCATTGGAAAGTAGGGTTGGGGTGGCCTGCAAGGCCATCTAGTCCAACCCCCTGCTTGAGGAAGGACTCCAAGTCACAGCATCCCTATAGAATAATCAAAAAGTAGGGTTGGAAAGGGCCTGCAAGGCCATCTAGTCCAGCCCCCTGCTCAACGCAGGACTCCAAGTCAAAGCAGCCCTACAGAATCATCGAAAAGTAGGGTTGGGAGGGGCCGACAAGACCATCTAGTCCAGCCCCCTGCTCAACACAGGACTCCCAAGTCAGAGCACCCCTATAGCATCATCAAAAAGTAGGGTTGGAAGGGGCCTGCAAGACCATCTAGTCCAGCCCCATGCTCAACGCAGGACTCCCAAGGCACAGCATCCCTATATTGTCAGCAAAGGTAGGGTTGGAAGGGGCCTGCAAGGCCATCCCTATAAAATCATCAAAAAGTAGGGTTGGAATGGGCCTGCAAAACCTCCTAATCCAGCCTCCTGCTCAATTCAGGACTCCAAGTCAGAGCATCCCTATAGAATGATCAAAAATAGGGTTGGAAGGGGCCTACAAGACCATCTACTCCAGCCCCCTGCTCAATTCAGGACTCCAAGTCAGAGCATCCCTATAAAATCATCAAAAAGTAGGGTTGGAATGGGCCTGCAAAACCTCCTAATCCAGCCTCCTGCTCAATGCAGGACTCCGAGTCAGAGCATCCCTATAGAATGATTGAAAATAGGGTTGGGAGCGGTCTGCAAGACAATCTAGTCCAGCCCCATGCTCAATGAAGGACTCCAGGTCAGAGCATCCCTATAGAATGATCGAAAATAGGGTTGGAAGGCGCCTGCAAGACCATGTATTCCAACCCCGTGCTCAACGCAGGACTCCAAGGCAGAGCATCCCTATAGAATGATGGAAAATAGGGTTGGAAGGGGCCTGCAAGACCATCTAGTCCAGCCAACTGCTCAATGCAGGACTCCAAGTAAGAGCATCCCTATAGAATGATTGCAAATAGGGTTGGAAGGCCCCTGCAAGACGATGTATTCCAACCCCGTGCTCAACGCAGGACTCCAAGTCAGAGCATCCTTATTGAATCATCTGAAAGTAGGGTTGGAAGGAGCCTGCAAGACCATCTAGTCCAGCCCCCTGCTCAACGCAGGACTCAGAGCAGCCCTATAGAATTATCAAAAGGAAGTGTTGGAAGGGGTCTGCAAGACCATCTAGTCCAGCCCCCTGCTCAACGCAGGACTCCAAGTCATTGGATCCCTATAGAATCATCTGAAAGTAGGGTTTGAGGGCGCCTTCAAGGCCATCTACTCCAGCCCCCTTCTCAATTCAGGACTCCAAGTGAGAGCATCCCTATAGAAATATTGAAAATAGGGTTGGACTGTCCGGCAAGACCATTTAGTCCAGCCCCCTGCTCAATGCAGGACTCCAAGTCAGAGCATCCCTATAGAATGATTGAAATTATGGTTGGAAGGGGCCTACAAGACCATCTAGTCCAGCCCCCTGCTCAACCCAGGATTCCAAGTCAGAGCATCCCTTTAGAATGATCGAAAATATAGTTGGAAGGGGCCTACAAGAAGATCTACTCCAGTCCCCTACACAATGCAGGACTCCAAGTCAGAGCATCCCTATAGAATGATCGATAATAAGGTTGGAAGGTGCCTGCAAGACCATGTAGTCCAACCCCATGCTCAATGCAGGACTCCAAGTCAGAGCATCCCTATAGAATCATCTGAAAGTAGGGTTGGAAGTAACCAGCAAGACCATCTAGTCCAGCCCCCTGCTCAAGGCAGGACTCCAAGTCACAGCATCCCTATAGAATTATCAAAAGTTAGGGTTGGAAGGCGCCTGCAAGACCATGTATTCCAACCCCGTGCTCAACGCAGGACTCCAACTCAGAGCATCCTTATCGAATCATCTGAAAGTAGGGCTGGAAGTGGCCTGCAAGGCCATCTAGTCCAACCCCCTGCTCAACGCAGGACTCCAAGTCAGAGCATCCCTATAGAATCATTTGAAAGTAGGGTTGGAAGTGGCCTGCAAGACTATCTAATCCAGCCCCCTGCTCAACGCAGGACTCCAAGTCAGAGCATCCCTATAGAATAATCAAAAAGTAGGGTTGGAAGGGGCATGCAAGCCCATCTAGTCCAACCCCCTGCTCAACGCAGGACTCCAAGCCAGAGCATCCCTATAGAATCCTCGAAAATAAGAGTTGGAAGGGGCTTGCAAGACCATCTAGTCCAACGCCCTGCTCAACGCAGGACTCCAAGTCAGAGCATCCCTATAGAATCATTTGAAAGTTGGGTTGGAGGGGGCCTTCAAGACCATCTTGTCCAGCCCCCTGCTCAACGCAGGATTCCAAGTCAGAGCATCCCTATAGAATCATCTGAAAGTAGGGTTGGAAGCGGCCTGCAAGGCCATCTAATCCAGCCCCCTGCTCAACGTAGGACTCCAAGTCAGAGTAGCCCTATAGAATCATTGGAAAGTATGGTTGGGAGGGCCTGCAAGGCCATCTAGTCCAACCCCCTACTCAAGGCAGGACTCCAAGTCACAGCATCCGTATAGAATAATCAAAAAGTAGGGGTGGGAGGGGTCTGCAGGACCATCTAAACCAGCCCCCTGCTCAACGCAGGACTCCAAGTCAGAGCACCCTATAGTATCATCAAAAGCTAGGGTTGGAAGGGTCCGGCAAGACCATCTAGTCCAGCCTCCTGCTTAAAGCAGGACTCCAAGTCAGAGCATCCCCATAGAATAATCGAAAATAGGGTTGGAATGGATCTGCAAGACCATCTAGTCCTGCCCCCTGCTTAAAGCAGGACTCCAAGACAGAGCATCCCTATAGAATGAACAAAAATAGGGTTGGAAGGGGCCTACAAGACCATCTACTCCAGCCCCCTGCTCAATTCAGGACTCCAAGTCAGAGCATCCTTATAAAATCATCAAAAAGTAGGGTTGGAATGGGTCTGCAAAACCTCCTAAACCAGCCTCCTGCTCAATGCAGGACTCCGAGTCAGAGCATCCCTATAGAATGATTGAAAATAGGGTTGGGAGGGGTCTGCAAGACAATCTAGTCCAGCCCCCTGCTCAATGAAGGACTACAGGTCAGAGCATCCCTATAGAATCATCGAAAATAGGGTTGGAAGGCACCTGCAAGACCATGTATTCCAACCCCGTGCTCAACGCAGGACTCCAAGTCAGAGCATCCTTATCGAATCATCTGAAAGTAGGGCTGGAAGTGGCCTGCAAGGCCATCTAGTCCAACCCCCTGCTCAACGCAGGACTCCAAGTCAGAGCATCCCTATAGAATCATTTGAAAGTAGGGTTGGAAGTGGCCTGCAAGACTATCTAATCCAGCCCCCTGCTCAACGCAGGACTCCAAGTCAGAGCATCCCTATAGAATCATCTTTAAGTAGGGTTCGAAGGGCCCTGCAAGGCCATCTAATCCAGCCCCATGTTCAACCTAGGACTCGAAGTCAGATCAGCCCTATAGAATCTTTGGAAAGTAGGGTTGGGGAGGCCTGCAAGGCCATCTAGTCGAACCCCCTGCTCCCGGCAGGACTCCAGGTCAGAGCATCCCTATAGAATGATCGAAAATAGGGTTGGAAGGCACCTGCAAGACCATGTATTCCAACCCCGTGCCTAACGCAGGACTCCAAGCCAGAGCATCCCTATAGAATCCTCGAAAATAAGAGTTGGAAGGGGCTTGCAAGACCATCTAGTCCAACGCCCTGCTCAACGCAGGACTCCAAGTCAGAGCATCCCTATAGAATCATTTGAAAGTTGGGTTGGAGGGGGCCTTCAAGACCATCTTGTCCAGCCCCCTGCTCAACGCAGGATTCCAAGTCAGAGCATCCCTATAGAATCATCTGAAAGTAGGGTTGGAAGCGGCCTGCAAGGCCATCTAATCCAGCCCCCTGCTCAACGTAGGACTCCAAGTCAGAGTAGCCCTATAGAATCATTGGAAAGTATGGTTGGGAGGGCCTGCAAGGCCATCTAGTCCAACCCCCTACTCAAGGCAGGACTCCAAGTCACAGCATCCGTATAGAATAATCAAAAATAGGGTTGGAAGGCACCTGCAAGACCATGTATTCCAACCCCGTGCCTAACGCAGGACTCCAAGCCAGAGCATCCCTATAGAATCCTCGAAAATAAGAGTTGGAAGGGGCTTGCAAGACCATCTAGTCCAACGCCCTGCTCAACGCAGGACTCCAAGTCAGAGCATCCCTATAGAATCATTTGAAAGTTGGGTTGGAGGGGGCCTTCAAGACCATCTTGTCCAGCCCCCTGCTCAACGCAGGATTCCAAGTCAAAGCATCCCTATAGAATCATCTGAAAGTAGGGTTGGAAGCGGCCTGCAAGGCCATCTAATCCAGCCCCCTGCTCAACGTAGGACTCCAAGTCAGAGTAGCCCTATAGAATCATTGGAAAGTATGGTTGGGAGGGCCTGCAAGGCCATCTAGTCCAACCCCCTACTCAAGGCAGGACTCCAAGTCACAGCATCCGTATAGAATAATCAAAAAGTAGGGGTGGGAGGGGTCTGCAGGACCATCTAAACCAGCCCCCTGCTCAACGCAGGACTCCAAGTCAGAGCACCCTATAGTATCATCAAAAGCTAGGGTTGGAAGGGTCCGGCAAGACCATCTAGTCCAGCCTCCTGCTTAAAGCAGGACTCCAAGTCAGAGCATCCCCATAGAATAATCGAAAATAGGGTTGGAATGGATCTGCAAGACCATCTAGTCCTGCCCCCTGCTTAAAGCAGGACTCCAAGACAGAGCATCCCTATAGAATGAACAAAAATAGGGTTGGAAGGGGCCTACAAGACCATCTACTCCAGCCCCCTGCTCAATTCAGGACTCCAAGTCAGAGCATCCTTATAAAATCATCAAAAAGTAGGGTTGGAATGGGTCTGCAAAACCTCCTAAACCAGCCTCCTGCTCAATGCAGGACTCCGAGTCAGAGCATCCCTATAGAATGATTGAAAATAGGGTTGGGAGGGGTCTGCAAGACAATCTAGTCCAGCCCCCTGCTCAATGAAGGACTACAGGTCAGAGCATCCCTATAGAATGATCGAAAAGAGGGTTGGAAGGCGCCTGCAAGACCATCTAGTCCAGCCAACTGCTCAATGCTGGACTCCAAGTCAGAGCATCCCTATAGAATGATCGATAATAAGGTTGGAAGGCGCCTGCAAGACCATCTAGTCCAGCCCCCTGCTCAAGGCAGGACTCCAAGTCACAGCATCCCTATAGAATTATCAAAAGTTAGGGTTGGAAGGCGCCTGCAGGACCATCTTCCAGCCCCCTGCTCAACGCAGGACTCCAAGTCAGAGCATCCCTATAGAATCATCTGAAAGTAGGGTTGGAAGGGGGGTGGAAGGCCATCTAATCCAGCCCCCTGCTCAACGTAGGACTCCAAGTCAGGGCAGCCCTATAGAATCATTGGAAAGTAGGGTTGGAAGGGGCCGGCAAGACCATCTAGTCCAATCCCTGCTCAACGCAGGACTCCAAGTCAGAGCATCCCTACAGAATGATTGGAAATATGGTTGGAAGGGGCCTGCAAGACCATCCAGTCCAGCCCCCTGGTCAACACAGGACTCCAGGTCAGAGCATCCCTATAGAATCATTGAAAAGTAGGGTTGGGATGGGCCTGCAAGACCATCTAGTCCAACCCCCTGCTCAACGCAGGACTCCAAGGCAGAGCATCCCTATAGAATGATGGAAAATAGGGTTGGAAGGGGTCTGCAAGACCATCTAGTCCAGCCAACTGCTCAATGCAGGACTCCAAGTCAGAGCATCCCTATAGAATCATCTTTAAGTAGGGTTCGAAGGGCCCTGCAAGGCCATCTAATCCAGCCCCATGTTCAACCTAGGACTCGAAGTCAGATCAGCCCTATAGAATCTTTGGAAAGTAGGGTTGGGGAGGCCTGCAAGGCCATCTAGTCGAACCCCCTGCTCCCGGCAGGACTCCAGGTCAGAGCATCCCTATAGAATGATCGAAAATAGGGTTGGAAGGCACCTGCAAGACCATGTATTCCAACCCCGTGCCTAACGCAGGACTCCAAGCCAGAGCATCCCTATAGAATCCTCGAAAATAAGAGTTGGAAGGGGCTTGCAAGACCATCTAGTCCAACGCCCTGCTCAACGCAGGACTCCAAGTCAGAGCATCCCTATAGAATCATTTGAAAGTTGGGTTGGAGGGGGCCTTCAAGACCATCTTGTCCAGCCCCCTGCTCAACGCAGGATTCCAAGTCAGAGCATCCCTATAGAATCATCTGAAAGTAGGGTTGGAAGCGGCCTGCAAGGCCATCTAATCCAGCCCCCTGCTCAACGTAGGACTCCAAGTCAGAGTAGCCCTATAGAATCATTGGAAAGTATGGTTGGGAGGGCCTGCAAGGCCATCTAGTCCAACCCCCTACTCAAGGCAGGACTCCAAGTCACAGCATCCGTATAGAATAATCAAAAATAGGGTTGGAAGGCACCTGCAAGACCATGTATTCCAACCCCGTGCCTAACGCAGGACTCCAAGCCAGAGCATCCCTATAGAATCCTCGAAAATAAGAGTTGGAAGGGGCTTGCAAGACCATCTAGTCCAACGCCCTGCTCAACGCAGGACTCCAAGTCAGAGCATCCCTATAGAATCATTTGAAAGTTGGGTTGGAGGGGGCCTTCAAGACCATCTTGTCCAGCCCCCTGCTCAACGCAGGATTCCAAGTCAAAGCATCCCTATAGAATCATCTGAAAGTAGGGTTGGAAGCGGCCTGCAAGGCCATCTAATCCAGCCCCCTGCTCAACGTAGGACTCCAAGTCAGAGTAGCCCTATAGAATCATTGGAAAGTATGGTTGGGAGGGCCTGCAAGGCCATCTAGTCCAACCCCCTACTCAAGGCAGGACTCCAAGTCACAGCATCCGTATAGAATAATCAAAAAGTAGGGGTGGGAGGGGTCTGCAGGACCATCTAAACCAGCCCCCTGCTCAACGCAGGACTCCAAGTCAGAGCACCCTATAGTATCATCAAAAGCTAGGGTTGGAAGGGTCCGGCAAGACCATCTAGTCCAGCCTCCTGCTTAAAGCAGGACTCCAAGTCAGAGCATCCCCATAGAATAATCGAAAATAGGGTTGGAATGGATCTGCAAGACCATCTAGTCCTGCCCCCTGCTTAAAGCAGGACTCCAAGACAGAGCATCCCTATAGAATGAACAAAAATAGGGTTGGAAGGGGCCTACAAGACCATCTACTCCAGCCCCCTGCTCAATTCAGGACTCCAAGTCAGAGCATCCTTATAAAATCATCAAAAAGTAGGGTTGGAATGGGTCTGCAAAACCTCCTAAACCAGCCTCCTGCTCAATGCAGGACTCCGAGTCAGAGCATCCCTATAGAATGATTGAAAATAGGGTTGGGAGGGGTCTGCAAGACAATCTAGTCCAGCCCCCTGCTCAATGAAGGACTACAGGTCAGAGCATCCCTATAGAATGATCGAAAATAGGGTTGGAAGGCGCCTGCAAGACCATCTAGTCCAGCCAACTGCTCAATGCTGGACTCCAAGTCAGAGCATCCCTATAGAATGATCGATAATAAGGTTGGAAGGCGCCTGCAAGACCATCTAGTCCAGCCCCCTGCTCAAGGCAGGACTCCAAGTCACAGCATCCCTATAGAATTATCAAAAGTTAGGGTTGGAAGGCGCCTGCAGGACCATCTTCCAGCCCCCTGCTCAACGCAGGACTCCAAGTCAGAGCATCCCTATAGAATCATCTGAAAGTAGGGTTGGAAGGGGGGTGGAAGGCCATCTAATCCAGCCCCCTGCTCAACGTAGGACTCCAAGTCAGGGCAGCCCTATAGAATCATTGGAAAGTAGGGTTGGAAGGGGCCGGCAAGACCATCTAGTCCAATCCCTGCTCAACGCAGGACTCCAAGTCAGAGCATCCCTACAGAATGATTGGAAATATGGTTGGAAGGGGCCTGCAAGACCATCCAGTCCAGCCCCCTGGTCAACACAGGACTCCAGGTCAGAGCATCCCTATAGAATCATTGAAAAGTAGGGTTGGGATGGGCCTGCAAGACCATCTAGTCCAACCCCCTGCTCAACGCAGGACTCCAAGGCAGAGCATCCCTATAGAATGATGGAAAATAGGGTTGGAAGGGGTCTGCAAGACCATCTAGTCCAGCCAACTGCTCAATGCAGGACTCCAAGTCAGAGCATCCCTATAGAATGGTCGATAATAGGGTTGGAAGGCGCCTGCAAGACCATGTAGTCCAACCCCGTTCTCAATGCAGGACTCCAAGTCAGAGCATCACTATAGAATCATCTGAAAGTACGGTTGGAAGTGGCCTGCAAGACAATCTAGTCCAGCCCCCTGCTCAACGCAGGATTCCAAGTCAGAGCATCCCTATAGAATCATTAGAAAGTAGGGTTGGAAGGGGCCTGCAAGGCCATCTAATCCAGCCCCCTGCTCAACGTAGGACTCCAAGTCAGAGCAGCCCTATAGAATCATTGGAAAGTATGGTTGGGGGGGCCTGCAAGGCCATCTAGTCCAACCCCCTACTCAAGGCAGGACTCCAAGTCACAGCATCCGTATAGAATAATCAAAAAGTAGGGGTGGGAGGGGTCTGCAGGACCATCTAAACCAGCCCCCTGCTCAACGCAGGACTCCAAGTCAGAGCACCCTATAGAATGATTGAAAATAGGGTTGGGAGGGGTCTGCAAGACAATCTAGTCCAGCCCCCTGCTCAATGAAGGACTCCAGGTCAGAGCATCCCTATAGAATGATGGAAAATAGGGTTGGAAGGCGCCTGCAAGACCATCTAGTCCAGCCAACTGCTCAATGCAGGACTCCAAGTCAGAGCATCCCTATAGAATGATCGATAATAAGGTTGGAAGGCGCCTGCAAGACCATGTAGTCCAAACCCATGCTCAATGCAGGACTCCAAGTCAGAGCATCCCTATAGAATCATCTGAAAGTAGGGTTGGAAGTAACCTGCAAGACCATCTAGTCCAGCCCCCTGCTCAACCCAGGACTCCAAGTCAGAGCATCCCTATAGAATCATTGAAAAGTAGGGTTGGAAGGGGCCTCCAAGACCATCTAGTCCAGCCAACTGCTCAATGCAGGACTCCAAGTCAGAGCATCCCTATAGAATGATCGATAATAGGGTTGGAAGGCGCCTGCAAGACCATGTAGTCCAACCCCGTGCTCAATGCAGGACTCCAAGTCAGTGCATCCCTACAGAATCATCTGAATGTACGGTTGGAGGTGGCCTGCAAGACAATCTAGTCCAGCCCCCTGCTCAACGCAGGACTCCAAGTCAGAGCATCCGTATAGAATCATCAGAAAGTAGGGTTGGAAGGGGCCTGCAAGACCTTCTAGTCCAACCCCTTGCTCAACACAGGACACCGAGTAAGAGCATCCCTATACAATCATCTGAAAGTAGGGTTCGAAGGGGCCTCCAAGGCCATCTAATCCAGCCCCCTGCTCAACGCAGGACTCCAAGCCAGAGCATCCCTATAGAATGATCTAAAATAGGGGTGGAAGGGGCCTGCAAGACCATCTAGTCTAACCCCCTGCTCAATGCAGGACTCTAAGAGCATCCGTATAGAATCATCTGAAAGTACGGTTGGAAGGGGCCTGCAAGACCATCTAGTCCAACCCCTTGCTCAACACAGGACTCCGAGTCAGAGCATCCCTATACAATGAACGAAAATAGGGTTGGAAGGGGCCGGCAAGACCATCTAGTCCAGCCCCCTGCTCAACGCAGGACTCCAAGTCATAGTTTCCCAATAGAATGATCGAAAATAGGGTTGGAAGGGGCCTGCAAGACCATCTAGTCCAACCCCCTGCTCAACGCAGGACTCCTAGTCAGAGTTTCCCTATAGAATGATCGAAAATAGGGTTGGAAGTGGCCTGCAAGACCATCTAGTCCAACCCCCTGCTCAACGCAGGACTCCAAGTCAGAGCATCCCTAAGGAATCATCTGAAAGTAGGGTTGGAAGTGGCCTGCAAGACTATCTAATCCAGCCCCCTCCTCAACGTAGGACTCTAAGTCAGAGCATCCCTATAGAATCATCGAAAATAGAGTTGGAAGGAACCTGCAAGACCATCTAGTCCAACCCCTTGCTCAACGCAGGACTCCAAATCAGAGCATCCCTATAGAATGATCGAAAATAGGGTTGGAAGGCGCCTGCAAGACCATGGATTCCAACCCCGTGCTCAACGCAGGACTCCAAGTCAGAGCATCCTTATCGAATCATCTGAAAGTAGGGTTGGAAGTGGCCTGCAAGACCATCTAGTCCAGCCCCCTGCTCAACGCAGGACTCCAAGTCAGAGCATCCCTATAGAATTATCAAAAGTTAGGGTTGGAAGGCGCCTGCAGGACCATCTTCCAGCCCCCTGCTCAACGCAGGACTCCAAGTCAGAGCATCCCTATAGAATGATTGAAAATAGGGTTGGAAGGGTCCTCCAAGACCATCCAGGGCACCCCCTGCTCAACGCAGGACTCCAAGTCAGAGTATCCCTCTAGAATCATCGAAAATAGAGTTGGAAGGGGCCTGCAAGACCATCTAGTCCAACCCCCTGCTCAATGCAGGACTCCAAGACAGAGCATCCCTATAGAATCATCAAAAGGTAGGGTTGGAAGGCGGCTGCAAGACCATCTTAGTCCAGACCCTTGCTCAACACAGTACTCCAAGTCAGAGCATCCCTATAGAATCATCGAAAATAGAGTTGGAAGGGACCTCCAAGACCATCTAGTCCAACCCCCTGCTCAACGCAGGACTTCAAGTCAGAGCATCCCTATAGAATCATCTCAAAGTAGGGTTGGAAGTGGCCTGCAAGACTATCTAATCCAGCCCCCTGCTCAACGTAGGACTCCAAGTCAGAGCATCCCTATAGAATTATCAAAAGTTAGGGTTGGAAGTGGCCTGCAGGACCATCTTCCAGCCCCCTGCTCAACGCAGGACTCCAAGTCAGAGCATCCCTATAGAATGATTGAAAATAGGGTTGGAAGGGGCCTGCAAGACCATGTATTCCAACCCCATGCTCAACGCAGGACTCCAAGTCAGAGCAGCCCTATAGAATCATTGGAAAGTAGGGTTGGGGGGGCCTGCAAGGCCATCTAGTCCAAGCCCCTGCTCCAGGCAGGACTCCAGGTCAGAGCATCCCTATAGAATCATCGAAAATAGGGTTGGAAGGCACCTGCAAGACCATGTATTCCAACCCCGTGCTCAACGCAGGACTCCAAGTCAGAGCATCCTTATCGAATCATCTGAAAGTAGGGCTGGAAGTGGCCTGCAAGGCCATCTAGTCCAACCCCCTGCTCAACGCAGGACTCCAAGTCAGAGCATCCCTATAGAATCATTTGAAAGTAGGGTTGGAAGTGGCCTGCAAGACTATCTAATCCAGCCCCCTGCTCAACGCAGGACTCCAAGTCAGAGCATCCCTATAGAATAATCAAAAAGTAGGGTTGGAAGGGGCATGCAAGCCCATCTAGTCCAACCCCCTGCTCAACGCAGGACTCCAAGTCAGAGTTTCCCTATAGAATGATCGAAAATAGGGTTGGAAGGCACCTGCAAGACCATGTATTCCAACCCCGTGCCTAACGCAGGACTCCAAGCCAGAGCATCCCTATAGAATCCTCGAAAATAAGAGTTGGAAGGGGCTTGCAAGACCATCTAGTCCAACGCCCTGCTCAACGCAGGACTCCAAGTCAGAGCATCCCTATAGAATCATTTGAAAGTTGGGTTGGAGGGGGCCTTCAAGACCATCTTGTCCAGCCCCCTGCTCAACGCAGGATTCCAAGTCAGAGCATCCCTATAGAATCATCTGAAAGTAGGGTTGGAAGCGGCCTGCAAGGCCATCTAATCCAGCCCCCTGCTCAACGTAGGACTCCAAGTCAGAGTAGCCCTATAGAATCATTGGAAAGTATGGTTGGGAGGGCCTGCAAGGCCATCTAGTCCAACCCCCTACTCAAGGCAGGACTCCAAGTCACAGCATCCGTATAGAATAATCAAAAAGTAGGGGTGGGAGGGGTCTGCAGGACCATCTAAACCAGCCCCCTGCTCAACGCAGGACTCCAAGTCAGAGCACCCTATAGTATCATCAAAAGCTAGGGTTGGAAGGGTCCGGCAAGACCATCTAGTCCAGCCTCCTGCTTAAAGCAGGACTCCAAGTCAGAGCATCCCCATAGAATAATCGAAAATAGGGTTGGAATGGATCTGCAAGACCATCTAGTCCTGCCCCCTGCTTAAAGCAGGACTCCAAGACAGAGCATCCCTATAGAATGAACAAAAATAGGGTTGGAAGGGGCCTACAAGACCATCTACTCCAGCCCCCTGCTCAATTCAGGACTCCAAGTCAGAGCATCCTTATAAAATCATCAAAAAGTAGGGTTGGAATGGGTCTGCAAAACCTCCTAAACCAGCCTCCTGCTCAATGCAGGACTCCGAGTCAGAGCATCCCTATAGAATGATTGAAAATAGGGTTGGGAGGGGTCTGCAAGACAATCTAGTCCAGCCCCCTGCTCAATGAAGGACTACAGGTCAGAGCATCCCTATAGAATCATCGAAAATAGGGTTGGAAGGCACCTGCAAGACCATGTATTCCAACCCCGTGCTCAACGCAGGACTCCAAGTCAGAGCATCCTTATCGAATCATCTGAAAGTAGGGCTGGAAGTGGCCTGCAAGGCCATCTAGTCCAACCCCCTGCTCAACGCAGGACTCCAAGTCAGAGCATCCCTATAGAATCATTTGAAAGTAGGGTTGGAAGTGGCCTGCAAGACTATCTAATCCAGCCCCCTGCTCAACGCAGGACTCCAAGTCAGAGCATCCCTATAGAATAATCAAAAAGTAGGGTTGGAAGGGGCATGCAAGCCCATCTAGTCCAACCCCCTGCTCAACGCAGGACTCCAAGTCAGAGTTTCCCTATAGAATGATCGAAAATAGGGTTGGAAGGCACCTGCAAGACCATGTATTCCAACCCCGTGCCTAACGCAGGACTCCAAGCCAGAGCATCCCTATAGAATCCTCGAAAATAAGAGTTGGAAGGGGCTTGCAAGACCATCTAGTCCAACGCCCTGCTCAACGCAGGACTCCAAGTCAGAGCATCCCTATAGAATCATTTGAAAGTTGGGTTGGAGGGGGCCTTCAAGACCATCTTGTCCAGCCCCCTGCTCAACGCAGGATTCCAAGTCAGAGCATCCCTATAGAATCATCTGAAAGTAGGGTTGGAAGCGGCCTGCAAGGCCATCTAATCCAGCCCCCTGCTCAACATAGGACTCCAAGTCAGAGTAGCCCTATAGAATCATTGGAAAGTATGGTTGGGAGGGCCTGCAAGGCCATCTAGTCCAACCCCCTACTCAAGGCAGGACTCCAAGTCACAGCATCCGTATAGAATAATCAAAAAGTAGGGGTGGGAGGGGTCTGCAGGACCATCTAAACCAGCCCCCTGCTCAACGCAGGACTCCAAGTCAGAGCACCCTATAGTATCATCAAAAGCTAGGGTTGGAAGGGTCCGGCAAGACCATCTAGTCCAGCCTCCTGCTTAAAGCAGGACTCCAAGTCAGAGCATCCCCATAGAATAATCGAAAATAGGGTTGGAATGGATCTGCAAGACCATCTAGTCCTGCCCCCTGCTTAAAGCAGGACTCCAAGACAGAGCATCCCTATAGAATGAACAAAAATAGGGTTGGAAGGGGCCTACAAGACCATCTACTCCAGCCCCCTGCTCAATTCAGGACTCCAAGTCAGAGCATCCTTATAAAATCATCAAAAAGTAGGGTTGGAATGGGTCTGCAAAACCTCCTAAACCAGCCTCCTGCTCAATGCAGGACTCCGAGTCAGAGCATCCCTATAGAATGATTGAAAATAGGGTTGGGAGGGGTCTGCAAGACAATCTAGTCCAGCCCCCTGCTCAATGAAGGACTACAGGTCAGAGCATCCCTATAGAATGATCGAAAATAGGGTTGGAAGGCGCCTGCAAGACCATCTAGTCCAGCCAACTGCTCAATGCTGGACTCCAAGTCAGAGGATCCCTATAGAATGATCGATAATAAGGTTGGAAGGCGCCTGCAAGACCATGTAGTCCAACCCCATGCTCAATGCAGGACTCCAAGTCAGAGCATCCCTATAGAATCATCTGAAAGTAGGGTTGGAAGTAACCTGCAAGACCATCTAGTCCAGCCCCCTGCTCAAGGCAGGACTCCAAGTCACAGCATCCCTATAGAATTATCAAAAGTTAGGGTTGGAAGGCGCCTGCAGGACCATCTTCCAGCCCCCTGCTCAACGCAGGACTCCAAGTCAGAGCATCCCTATAGAATCATCTGAAAGTAGGGTTGGAAGGGGGGTGGAAGGCCATCTAATCCAGCCCCCTGCTCAACGTAGGACTCCAAGTCAGGGCAGCCCTATAGAATCATTGGAAAGTAGGGTTGGAAGGGGCCGGCAAGACCATCTAGTCCAATCCCTGCTCAACGCAGGACTCCAAGTCAGAGCATCCCTACAGAATGATCGGAAATATGGTTGGAAGGGGCCTGCAAGACCATCCAGTCCAGCCCCCTGGTCAACACAGGACTCCAGGTCAGAGCATCCCTATAGAATCATTGAAAAGTAGGGTTGGGATGGGCCTGCAAGACCATCTAGTCCAACCCCCTGCTCAACGCAGGACTCCAAGGCAGAGCATCCCTATAGAATGATGGAAAATAGGGTTGGAATGGGTCTGCAAGACCATCTAGTCCAGCCAACTGCTCAATGCAGGACTCCAAGTCAGAGCATCCCTATAGAATGGTCGATAATAGGGTTGGAAGGCGCCTGCAAGACCATGTAGTCCAACCCCGTGCTCAATGCAGGACTCCAAGTCAGAGCATCACTATAGAATCATCTGAAAGTACGGTTGGAAGTGGCCTGCAAGACAATCTAGTCCAGCCCCCTGCTCAACGCAGGATTCCAAGTCAGAGCATCCCTATAGAATCATTAGAAAGTAGGGTTGGAAGGGGCCTGCAAGGCCATCTAATCCAGCCCCCTGCTCAACGTAGGACTCCAAGTCAGAGCAGCCCTATAGAATCATTGGAAAGTATGGTTGGGGGGGCCTGCAAGGCCATCTAGTCCAACCCCCTACTCAAGGCAGGACTCCAAGTCACAGCATCCGTATAGAATAATCAAAAAGTAGGGGTGGGAGGGGTCTGCAGGACCATCTAAACCAGCCCCCTGCTCAACGCAGGACTCCAAGTCAGAGCACCCTATAGAATGATTGAAAATAGGGTTGGGAGGGGTCTGCAAGACAATCTAGTCCAGCCCCCTGCTCAATGAAGGACTCCAGGTCAGAGCATCCCTATAGAATGATGGAAAATAGGGTTGGAAGGCGCCTGCAAGACCATCTAGTCCAGCCAACTGCTCAATGCAGGACTCCAAGTCAGAGCATCCCTATAGAATGATCGATAATAAGGTTGGAAGGCGCCTGCAAGACCATGTAGTCCAAACCCATGCTCAATGCAGGACTCCAAGTCAGAGCATCCCTATAGAATCATCTGAAAGTAGGGTTGGAAGTAACCTGCAAGACCATCTAGTCCAGCCCCCTGCTCAACCCAGGACTCCAAGTCAGAGCATCCCTATAGAATCATTGAAAAGTAGGGTTGGAAGGGGCCTCCAAGACCATCTAGTCCAGCCAACTGCTCAATGCAGGACTCCAAGTCAGAGCATCCCTATAGAATGATCGATAATAGGGTTGGAAGGCGCCTGCAAGACCATGTAGTCCAACCCCGTGCTCAATGCAGGACTCCAAGTCAGTGCATCCCTACAGAATCATCTGAATGTACGGTTGGAGGTGGCCTGCAAGACAATCTAGTCCAGCCCCCTGCTCAACGCAGGACTCCAAGTCAGAGCATCCGTATAGAATCATCAGAAAGTAGGGTTGGAAGGGGCCTGCAAGACCTTCTAGTCCAACCCCTTGCTCAACACAGGACACCGAGTAAGAGCATCCCTATACAATCATCTGAAAGTAGGGTTCGAAGGGGCCTCCAAGGCCATCTAATCCAGCCCCCTGCTCAACGCAGGACTCCAAGCCAGAGCATCCCTATAGAATGATCTAAAATAGGGGTGGAAGGGGCCTGCAAGACCATCTAGTCTAACCCCCTGCTCAATGCAGGACTCTAAGAGCATCCGTATAGAATCATCTGAAAGTACGGTTGGAAGGGGCCTGCAAGACCATCTAGTCCAACCCCTTGCTCAACACAGGACTCCGAGTCAGAGAATCCCTATACAATGAACGAAAATAGGGTTGGAAGGGGCCGGCAAGACCATCTAGTCCAGCCCCCTGCTCAACGCAGGACTCCAAGTCATAGTTTCCCAATAGAATGATCGAAAATAGGGTTGGAAGGGGCCTGCAAGACCATCTAGTCCAACCCGATGCTCAACGCAGGACTCCTAGTCAGAGTTTCCCTATAGAATGATCGAAAATAGGGTTGGAAGTGGCCTGCAAGACCATCTAGTCCAACCCCCTGCTCAACGCAGGATTCCAAGTCAGAGCATCCCTAAGGAATCATCTGAAAGTAGGGTTGGAAGTGGCCTGCAAGACTATCTAATCCAGCCCCCTCCTCAACGTAGGACTCTAAGTCAGAGCATCCCTATAGAATCATCGAAAATAGAGTTGGAAGGAACCTGCAAGACCATCTAGTCCAACCCCTTGCTCAACGCAGGACTCCAAATCAGAGCATCCCTATAGAATGATCGAAAATAGGGTTGGAAGGCGCCTGCAAGACCATGTATTCCAACCCCGTGCTCAACGCAGGACTCCAAGTCAGAGCATCCTTATCGAATCATCTGAAAGTAGGGATGGAAGTGGCCTGCAAGACCATCTAGTCCAGCCCCCTGCTCAACGCAGGACTCCAAGTCAGAGCATCCCTATAGAATTATCAAAAGTTAGGGTTGGAAGGCGCCTGCAGGACCATCTTCCAGCCCCCTGCTCAACGCAGGACTCCAAGTCAGAGCATCCCTATAGAATGATTGAAAATAGGGTTGGAAGGGTCCTCCAAGACCATCCAGGGCACCCCCTGCTCAACGCAGGACTCCAAGTCAGAGTATCCCTCTAGAATCATCGAAAATAGAGTTGGAAGGGGCCTGCAAGACCATCTAGTCCAACCCCCTGCTCAATGCAGGACTCCAAGACAGAGCATCCCTATAGAATCATCAAAAGGTAGGGTTGGAAGGCGGCTGCAAGACCATCTTAGTCCAGCCCCTTGCTCAACACAGTACTCCAAGTCAGAGCATCCCTATAGAATCATCGAAAATAGAGTTGGAAGGGACCTCCAAGACCATCTAGTCCAACCCCCTGCTCAACGCAGGACTCCAAGTCAGAGCATCCCTATAGAATCATCTCAAAGTAGGGTTGGAAGTGGCCTGCAAGACTATCTAATCCAGCCCCCTGCTCAACGTAGGACTCCAAGTCAGAGCATCCCTATAGAATTATCAAAAATTAGGGTTGGAAGTGGCCTACAGGACCATCTTCCAGCCCCCTGCTCAACGCAGGACTCCAAGTCAGAGCATCCCTATAGAATGATTGAAAATAGGGTTGGAAGGGGCCTGCAAGACCATGTATTCCAACCCCATGCTCAACGCAGGACTCCAAGTCAGAGCAGCCCTATAGAATCATTGGAAAGTAGGGTTGGGGGGGCCTGCAAGGCCATCTAGTCCAAGCCCCTGCTCCAGGCAGGACTCCAGGTCAGAGCATCCCTATAGAATCATCGAAAATAGGGTTGGAAGGCACCTGCAAGACCATGTATTCCAACCCCGTGCTCAACGCAGGACTCCAAGTCAGAGCATCCTTATCGAATCATCTGAAAGTAGGGCTGGAAGTGGCCTGCAAGGCCATCTAGTCCAACCCCCTGCTCAACGCAGGACTCCAAGTCAGAGCATCCCTATAGAATCATTTGAAAGTAGGGTTGGAAGTGGCCTGCAAGACTATCTAATCCAGCCCCCTGCTCAACGCAGGACTCCAAGTCAGAGCATCCCTATAGAATAATCAAAAAGTAGGGTTGGAAGGGGCATGCAAGCCCATCTAGTCCAACCCCCTGCTCAACGCAGGACTCCAAGTCAGAGTTTCCCTATAGAATGATCGAAAATAGGGTTGGAAGGGGCCTGCAAGACCATCTAGTCCAACCCCCTGCTCAACGCAGGACTCCAAGTCAGAGCATCCCTAAGGAATCATCTGAAAGTAGGGTTGGAAGTGGCCTGCAAGACTATCTAATCCAGCCCCCTCCTCAACGTAGGACTCCAAGTCAGAGCATCCCTATAGAATCATCGAAAATAGAGTTGGAAGGAACCTGCAAGACCATCTAGTCCAACCCCTTGCTCAACGCAGGACTCCAAATCAGAGCATCCCTATAGAATGATCGAAAATAGGGTTGGAAGGGGCCTGCAAGACCATGTATTCCAACCCCGTGCTCAACGCAGGACTCCAAGTCAGAGCATCCTTATCGAATCATCTGAAAGTAGGGTTGGAAGTGGCCTGCAAGACCATCTAGTCCAGCCCCCTGCTCAACGCAGGACTCCAAGTCAGAGCATCCCTATAGAATTATCAAAAGTTAGGGTTGGAAGGCGCCTGCAGGACCATCTTCCAGCCCCCTGCTCAACGCAGGACTCCAAGTCAGAGCATCCCTATAGAATGATTGAAAATAGGGTTGGAAGGGTCCTCCAAGACCATCCAGGGCACCCCCTGCTCAACGCAGGACTCCAAGTCAGAGTATCCCTCTAGAATCATCGAAAATAGAGTTGGAAGGGGCCTGCAAGACCATCTAGTCCAACCCCCTGCTCAATGCAGGACTCCAAGACAGAGCATCCCTATAGAATCATCAAAAGGTAGGGTTGGAAGGCGGCTGCAAGACCATCTAGTCCAGCCCCTTGCTCAACACAGTACTCCAAGTCAGAGCATCCCTATAGAATCATCGAAAATAGAGTTGGAAGGGACCTCCAAGACCATCTAGTCCAACCCCTTGCTCAACACAGGACTCCGAGTCAGAGCATCCCTATAGAATGATCGAAAATAGGGTTGGAAGGCGCCTGCAAGACCATGTATTCCAACCCCGTGCTCAACGCAGGTCTCCACGTCAGAGCATCCCTATAGAATGATTGAAAATAGGGTTGGAAGGGGCCTGCAAGTCCATCTAGTCCAGCCCCCTGTTCAACGTAGGACTCCAAGTCAGAGCATCCCTATAGAATCATCTGAAAGTAGGGTTGGGGAGGCCTGCAAGGCCATCTAGTCCAACCCCCTGCTCCAGGCAGGACTCCAGGTCAGAGCATCCCTATAGAATGATCGAATATAGGGTTGGAAGGCGCCTGCAAGACCATCTAGTCCAACGCCCTGCTCAACGCAGGACTCCAAGTCAGAGCATCCCAATAGAATCATCTGAAAGTAGGGTTGGAGGGGGCCTTCAAGACCATCTTGTCCAGCCCCCTGCTCAACGCAGGATTCCAATTCAGAGCATCCCTATAGAATCATCAGAAAGTAGGGTTGGAAGGGGCCTACAAGACCATCTAGTCCAACCCCTTGCTCAACACAGGACACCGAGTAAGAGCATCCCTATAGAATCATCTGAAAGTAGGGTTGGAAGGGGACTGCAAGGCCATCTAATCCAGCCCCCTGCTCAACGTAGGACTCCAAGTCAGAGTAGCCCTATAGAATCATTGGAAAGTATGGTTGGGGGGGCCTGCAAGGCCATCTAGTCCAACCCCCTACTCAAGGCAGGACTCCAAGTCACAGCATCCGTATAGAATAATCAAAAAGTAGGGGTGGGAGGGGTCTGCAGGACCATCTAAACCAGCCCCCTGCTCAACGCAGGACTCCAAGTCAGAGCACCCTATAGTATCATCAAAAGCTAGGGTTGGAAGGGTCCGGCAAGACCATCTAGTCCAGCCTCCTGCTTAAAGCAGGACTCCAAGTCAGAGCATCCCCATAGAATAACCGAAAATAGGGTTGGGATGGGTCTGCAAGACCATCTACTCCAGCCCCCTGCTCAATTCAGGACTCCAAGTCAGAGCATCCCTATAGAATGATCAAAAAGTAGGGTTGGAATGGGCCTGCAAAACCTCCTAATCCAGCCTCCTGCTCAATGCAGGACTCCGAGTCACAGCATCCCTATAGAATGATTGAAAATAGGGTTGGGAGGGGTCTGCAAGACAATCTAGTCCAACCCCGTGCTCAACGCAGGACTCCAAGGCAGAGCATCCCTATAGAATGATGGAAAATAGGGTTGGAAGGGGCCTGCAAGACCATCTAGTCCAGCCAACTGCTCAATGCAGGACTCCAAGTCAGAGCATCCCTATAGAATGATCGATAATAAGGTTGGAAGGCGCCTGCAAGACCATGTATTCCAACCCCATGCTCAATGCAGGACTCCAAGTCAGAGCATCCCTATAGAATTATCAAAAGTTAGGGTTGGAAGGCGCCTGCAGGACCATGTTCCAGCCCCCTGCTCAACGCAGGACTCCAAGTCAGAGCATCCCTATAGAATGATTGAAAATAGGGATGGAAGGGGCCTGCAAGACCATCTAGTCCAGCCCCATGGTCAATGCAGGACTCCAAGTCAGAGCATCCCTATAGAATCATCTGAAAGTAGGGTTCGAAGGGGCCTGCAAGGGCATCGAATCCAGCCCCCTGCTCAACGTAGGACTCCAAGTGAGGGCAGCCCTATAGAATCATTGGAAAGAAGGGTTGGGGGGGGTCTGCAAGGCCATCTAGTCCAACCCGCTACTCCAGGCAGGACTCCAGGTCAGAGCATCCCTATAGAATGATTGCAAATAGGGTTGGAAGGCGCCTGCAAGACCATGTATTCCAACCCCGTGCTCAACGCAGGACTCCAAGTCAGAGCATCCTTATCGAATCATCTGAAAGTCGGGTTGTAAGTGGCCTGCAAGACCATCTAGTCCAGCCCCCTGCTCAACGCAGGACTCCAAGTCAGAGCATCCCTATAGAATTATCAAAAGTTAGGGTTGGAAGGCGCCTGCAGGACCATCATCCAGCCCCCTGCTCAACGCAGGACTCCACGTCAGAGCATCCCTATAGAATGATTGAAAATAGGGTTGGAAGGGGCCTGCAAGACCATCTAGTCCAGACCCATGGTCAATGCAGGACTCCAAGTCAGAGCATCCCTATAGAATCATCTTTAAGTAGGGTTCGAAGGGCCCTGCAAGGCCATCTAATCCAGCCCCCTGTTCAACCTAGGACTCCAAGTCAGAGCAGCCCTATAGAATCTTTGGAAAGTAGGGTTGGGGAGGCCTGGAAGGCCATCTAGTCGAACCCCCTGCTCCCGGCAGGACTCCAGGTCAGAGCATCCCTATAGAATGATCGAAAATAGGGTTGGAAGGCGCCTGAAAGACCATGTATTCCAACCCCGTGCCTAACGCAGGACTCCAACTCAGAGCATCCTTATCGAATCATCTGAAAGTAGAGTTGGAAGTGGCCTGCAAGACCATCTAGTCCAGTCCCCTGTTCAACGCAGGACTCCAAGCCAGAGCATCCCTATAGAATCCTCGAAAATAAGAGTTGGAAGGGGCTTGCAAGACCATCTAGTCCAACGCCCTGCTCAACGCAGGAGTCCAAGTCAGAGCATCCCTATAGAATCATCTGAAAGTAGGGTTGGAGGGGGCCTTCAAGACCATCTTGTCCAGCCCCCTGCTCAACGCAGGATTCCAAGTCAGAGCATCCCTATAGAATCATCAGAAAGTAGGGTTGGAAGGGGTCTGCAAGACCATCTAGTCCAACCCCTTCCTCAACACAGGCCACCGAGTAAGAGCATCCCTATAGAATCATCTGAAAGTAGGGTTGGAAGCGGCCTGCAAGGCCATCTAATCCAGCCCCCTGCTCAACGTAGGACTCCAAGTCAGAGTAGCCCTATAGAATCATTGGAAAGTATGGTTGGGGGGGCCTGCAAGGCCATCTAGTCCAACCCCCTGCTCAATGCAGGACTCCAAGTCAGAGCACCCTATAGTATCATCAAAAGCTAGGGTTGGAAGGGTCCGGCAAGACCATCTAGTCCAGCCTCCTGCGTAAAGCAGGACTCCAAGACAGAGCATCCCTATAGAATGATCAAAAATAGGGTTGGAAGGGGCCTACAAGACCATCTACTCCAGCCCCCTGCTCAATTCAGGACTCCACGTCAGAGCATCCCTATAAAATCATCAAAAAGTAGGGTTGGAATGGGTCTGCAAAACCTCCTAAACCAGCCTCCTGCTCAATGCAGGACTCCGAGTCAGAGCATCCCTATAGAATGATTGAAAATAGGGTTGGGAGGGGTCTGCAAGACAATCTAGTCCAGCCCCCTGCTCAATGAAGGACTCCAGGTCAGAGCATCCCTATAGAATGATCGAAAATAGGGTTGGAAGGCGCCTGCAAGACCATCTAGTCCAGCCAACTGCTCAATGCAGGACTCCAAGTCAGAGCATCCCTATAGAATGATCCATAATAAGGTTGGAAGGCGCCTGCAAGACCATGTAGTCCAACCCCATGCTCAATGCAGGACTCCAAGTCAGAGCATCCCTATAGAATCATCTGAAAGTAGGGTTGGAAGTAACCTGCAAGACCATCTAGTCCAGCCCCCTGCTCAAGGCAGGACTCCAAGTCACAGCATCCCTATAGAATTATCAAAAGTTAGGGTTGGGAGGCGCCTGCAGGACCATCTTCCAGCCCCCTGCTCAACGCAGGACTCCAAGTCAGAGCATCCCTATAGAATCATCTGAAAGTAGGGTTGGAAGGGGGGTGGAAGGCCATCTAATCCAGCCCCCTGCTCAACGTAGGACTCCAAGTCAGGGCAGCCCTATAGAATCATTGGAAAGTGGGGTTGGAAGGGGCCGGCAAGACCATCTAGTCCAGCCCCCTACTCAACGCAGGACTCCAAGTCAGAGCATCCCTACAGAATGATCGGAAATATGGTTGGAAGGGGCCTGCAAGACCATCCAGTCCAGCCCCCTGGTCAACACAGGACTCCAGGTCAGAGCATCCCTATAGAATCATTGAAAAGTAGGGTTGGGATGGGCCTGCAAGACCATCTAGTCCAACCCCCTGCTCAACGCAGGACTCCAAGGCAGAGCATCCCTATAGAATGGTCGATAATAGCTTTGGAAGGCGCCTGCAAGACCATCTAGTCCAACCCCCTGCTCAACGCAGGACTCCAAGGCAGAGCATCCCTATAGAATGAAGGAAAATAAGGTTGGAAGTGGCCTGCAAGACAATCTAGTCCAGCCCCCTGCTCAACACAGGATTCCAAGTCAGAGCATCCCTATAGAATCATTAGAAAGTAGGGTTGGAAGGGGCCTGCAACGCCATCTCATCCAGCCCCCTGCTCAACGTAGGACTCCAAGTCAGAGCAGCCCTATAGAATCATTGGAAAGTAGGGTTGGACGGGCCTGCAAGGCCATCTAGACCAACCCCCTGCTCAAGAGAGGACTCCAAGTCACAGCATCCCTATAGAAATATCAGAAAGTAGGGTTGGAAGGGGCCTACAAGACCATCTAAACCAGCCCCCTGCTCAACGCAGGACTCCAAGTCAGAGCATCACCATAGAATAATCGAAAATAGGGTTGGGAGGGGCCTCCAAGACCATCTAGTCCAGCCCCCTCCTTAACGCAGGACTCCAAGTCAGAGCATCCCTATAGAATGATCAAAAATAGGGTTGGAAGGGGCCTACAAGACCATTTACTCCAGCCCCCTGCTCAATTCAGGACTCCAAGTGAGAGCATCCCTATAGAAATATTGAAAATAGGGTTGGACTGTCCGGCAAGACCATCTAGTCCAGCCCCCTGCTCAAGGCAGGACCCCAAGTCAAAGCATTCCTATAGAATGACTGAAAATAGGGTTGGGAGGGGTCTGCAAGACAATCTAGTCCAGCCCCCTGCTCAATGAAGGACTCCAGGTCAGAGCATCCCTATAGAATCATCTGAAAGTAGGTTTGGAAGGGGCCTGCAAGGCCATCTAATCCAGCCCCCTGCTCAACGTAGGACTCCAAGTCAGAGCAGCCCTATCGAATCATTGGAAAGTAGGGTTGGGGTGGCCTGCAAGGCCATCTAGTCCAACCCCCTGCTTGAGGAAGGACTCCAAGTCACAGCATCCCTATAGAATAATCAAAAAGTAGGGTTGGAAAGGGCCTGCAAGGCCATCTAGTCCAGCCCCCTGCTCAACGCAGGACTCCAAGTCAAAGCAGCCCTACAGAATCATCGAAAAGTAGGGTTGGGAGGGGCCGACAAGACCATCTAGTCCAGCCCCCTGCTCAACACAGGACTCCCAAGTCAGAGCACCCCTATAGCATCATCAAAAAGTAGGGTTGGAAGGGGCCTGCAAGACCATCTAGTCCAGCCCCATGCTCAACGCAGGACTCCCAAGGCACAGCATCCCTATATTGTCAGCAAAGGTAGGGTTGGAAGGGGCCTGCAAGGCCATCCCTATAAAATCATCAAAAAGTAGGGTTGGAATGGGCCTGCAAAACCTCCTAATCCAGCCTCCTGCTCAATTCAGGACTCCAAGTCAGAGCATCCCTATAGAATGATCAAAAATAGGGTTGGAAGGGGCCTACAAGACCATCTACTCCAGCCCCCTGCTCAATTCAGGACTCCAAGTCAGAGCATCCCTATAAAATCATCAAAAAGTAGGGTTGGAATGGGCCTGCAAAACCTCCTAATCCAGCCTCCTGCTCAATGCAGGACTCCGAGTCAGAGCATCCCTATAGAATGATTGAAAATAGGGTTGGGAGCGGTCTGCAAGACAATCTAGTCCAGCCCCATGCTCAATGAAGGACTCCAGGTCAGAGCATCCCTATAGAATGATCGAAAATAGGGTTGGAAGGCGCCTGCAAGACCATGTATTCCAACCCCGTGCTCAACGCAGGACTCCAAGGCAGAGCATCCCTATAGAATGATGGAAAATAGGGTTGGAAGGGGCCTGCAAGACCATCTAGTCCAGCCAACTGCTCAATGCAGGACTCCAAGTAAGAGCATCCCTATAGAATGATTGCAAATAGGGTTGGAAGGCCCCTGCAAGACGATGTATTCCAACCCCGTGCTCAACGCAGGACTCCAAGTCAGAGCATCCTTATTGAATCATCTGAAAGTAGGGTTGGAAGGAGCCTGCAAGACCATCTAGTCCAGCCCCCTGCTCAACGCAGGACTCAGAGCAGCCCTATAGAATTATCAAAAGGAAGTGTTGGAAGGGGTCTGCAAGACCATCTAGTCCAGCCCCCTGCTCAACGCAGGACTCCAAGTCATTGGATCCCTATAGAATCATCTGAAAGTAGGGTTTGAGGGCGCCTTCAAGGCCATCTACTCCAGCCCCCTTCTCAATTCAGGACTCCAAGTGAGAGCATCCCTATAGAAATATTGAAAATAGGGTTGGACTGTCCGGCAAGACCATTTAGTCCAGCCCCCTGCTCAATGCAGGACTCCAAGTCAGAGCATCCCTATAGAATGATTGAAATTATGGTTGGAAGGGGCCTACAAGACCATCTAGTCCAGCCCCCTGCTCAACCCAGGATTCCAAGTCAGAGCATCCCTTTAGAATGATCGAAAATATAGTTGGAAGGGGCCTACAAGAAGATCTACTCCAGTCCCCTACACAATGCAGGACTCCAAGTCAGAGCATCCCTATAGAATGATCGATAATAAGGTTGGAAGGTGCCTGCAAGACCATGTAGTCCAACCCCATGCTCAATGCAGGACTCCAAGTCAGAGCATCCCTATAGAATCATCTGAAAGTAGGGTTGGAAGTAACCAGCAAGACCATCTAGTCCAGCCCCCTGCTCAAGGCAGGACTCCAAGTCACAGCATCCCTATAGAATTATCAAAAGTTAGGGTTGGAAGGCGCCTGCAAGACCATGTATTCCAACCCCGTGCTCAACGCAGGACTCCAACTCAGAGCATCCTTATCGAATCATCTGAAAGTAGGGCTGGAAGTGGCCTGCAAGGCCATCTAGTCCAACCCCCTGCTCAACGCAGGACTCCAAGTCAGAGCATCCCTATAGAATCATTTGAAAGTAGGGTTGGAAGTGGCCTGCAAGACTATCTAATCCAGCCCCCTGCTCAACGCAGGACTCCAAGTCAGAGCATCCCTATAGAATAATCAAAAAGTAGGGTTGGAAGGGGCATGCAAGCCCATCTAGTCCAACCCCCTGCTCAACGCAGGACTCCAAGTCAGAGTTTCCCTATAGAATGATCGAAAATAGGGTTGGAAGGCACCTGCAAGACCATGTATTCCAACCCCGTGCCTAACGCAGGACTCCAAGCCAGAGCATCCCTATAGAATCCTCGAAAATAAGAGTTGGAAGGGGCTTGCAAGACCATCTAGTCCAACGCCCTGCTCAACGCAGGACTCCAAGTCAGAGCATCCCTATAGAATCATTTGAAAGTTGGGTTGGAGGGGGCCTTCAAGACCATCTTGTCCAGCCCCCTGCTCAACGCAGGATTCCAAGTCAGAGCATCCCTATAGAATCATCTGAAAGTAGGGTTGGAAGCGGCCTGCAAGGCCATCTAATCCAGCCCCCTGCTCAACGTAGGACTCCAAGTCAGAGTAGCCCTATAGAATCATTGGAAAGTATGGTTGGGAGGGCCTGCAAGGCCATCTAGTCCAACCCCCTACTCAAGGCAGGACTCCAAGTCACAGCATCCGTATAGAATAATCAAAAAGTAGGGGTGGGAGGGGTCTGCAGGACCATCTAAACCAGCCCCCTGCTCAACGCAGGACTCCAAGTCAGAGCACCCTATAGTATCATCAAAAGCTAGGGTTGGAAGGGTCCGGCAAGACCATCTAGTCCAGCCTCCTGCTTAAAGCAGGACTCCAAGTCAGAGCATCCCCATAGAATAATCGAAAATAGGGTTGGAATGGATCTGCAAGACCATCTAGTCCTGCCCCCTGCTTAAAGCAGGACTCCAAGACAGAGCATCCCTATAGAATGAACAAAAATAGGGTTGGAAGGGGCCTACAAGACCATCTACTCCAGCCCCCTGCTCAATTCAGGACTCCAAGTCAGAGCATCCTTATAAAATCATCAAAAAGTAGGGTTGGAATGGGTCTGCAAAACCTCCTAAACCAGCCTCCTGCTCAATGCAGGACTCCGAGTCAGAGCATCCCTATAGAATGATTGAAAATAGGGTTGGGAGGGGTCTGCAAGACAATCTAGTCCAGCCCCCTGCTCAATGAAGGACTACAGGTCAGAGCATCCCTATAGAATCATCGAAAATAGGGTTGGAAGGCACCTGCAAGACCATGTATTCCAACCCCGTGCTCAACGCAGGACTCCAAGTCAGAGCATCCTTATCGAATCATCTGAAAGTAGGGCTGGAAGTGGCCTGCAAGGCCATCTAGTCCAACCCCCTGCTCAACGCAGGACTCCAAGTCAGAGCATCCCTATAGAATCATTTGAAAGTAGGGTTGGAAGTGGCCTGCAAGACTATCTAATCCAGCCCCCTGCTCAACGCAGGACTCCAAGTCAGAGCATCCCTATAGAATCATCTTTAAGTAGGGTTCGAAGGGCCCTGCAAGGCCATCTAATCCAGCCCCATGTTCAACCTAGGACTCGAAGTCAGATCAGCCCTATAGAATCTTTGGAAAGTAGGGTTGGGGAGGCCTGCAAGGCCATCTAGTCGAACCCCCTGCTCCCGGCAGGACTCCAGGTCAGAGCATCCCTATAGAATGATCGAAAATAGGGTTGGAAGGCACCTGCAAGACCATGTATTCCAACCCCGTGCCTAACGCAGGACTCCAAGCCAGAGCATCCCTATAGAATCCTCGAAAATAAGAGTTGGAAGGGGCTTGCAAGACCATCTAGTCCAACGCCCTGCTCAACGCAGGACTCCAAGTCAGAGCATCCCTATAGAATCATTTGAAAGTTGGGTTGGAGGGGGCCTTCAAGACCATCTTGTCCAGCCCCCTGCTCAACGCAGGATTCCAAGTCAGAGCATCCCTATAGAATCATCTGAAAGTAGGGTTGGAAGCGGCCTGCAAGGCCATCTAATCCAGCCCCCTGCTCAACGTAGGACTCCAAGTCAGAGTAGCCCTATAGAATCATTGGAAAGTATGGTTGGGAGGGCCTGCAAGGCCATCTAGTCCAACCCCCTACTCAAGGCAGGACTCCAAGTCACAGCATCCGTATAGAATAATCAAAAATAGGGTTGGAAGGCACCTGCAAGACCATGTATTCCAACCCCGTGCCTAACGCAGGACTCCAAGCCAGAGCATCCCTATAGAATCCTCGAAAATAAGAGTTGGAAGGGGCTTGCAAGACCATCTAGTCCAACGCCCTGCTCAACGCAGGACTCCAAGTCAGAGCATCCCTATAGAATCATTTGAAAGTTGGGTTGGAGGGGGCCTTCAAGACCATCTTGTCCAGCCCCCTGCTCAACGCAGGATTCCAAGTCAAAGCATCCCTATAGAATCATCTGAAAGTAGGGTTGGAAGCGGCCTGCAAGGCCATCTAATCCAGCCCCCTGCTCAACGTAGGACTCCAAGTCAGAGTAGCCCTATAGAATCATTGGAAAGTATGGTTGGGAGGGCCTGCAAGGCCATCTAGTCCAACCCCCTACTCAAGGCAGGACTCCAAGTCACAGCATCCGTATAGAATAATCAAAAAGTAGGGGTGGGAGGGGTCTGCAGGACCATCTAAACCAGCCCCCTGCTCAACGCAGGACTCCAAGTCAGAGCACCCTATAGTATCATCAAAAGCTAGGGTTGGAAGGGTCCGGCAAGACCATCTAGTCCAGCCTCCTGCTTAAAGCAGGACTCCAAGTCAGAGCATCCCCATAGAATAATCGAAAATAGGGTTGGAATGGATCTGCAAGACCATCTAGTCCTGCCCCCTGCTTAAAGCAGGACTCCAAGACAGAGCATCCCTATAGAATGAACAAAAATAGGGTTGGAAGGGGCCTACAAGACCATCTACTCCAGCCCCCTGCTCAATTCAGGACTCCAAGTCAGAGCATCCTTATAAAATCATCAAAAAGTAGGGTTGGAATGGGTCTGCAAAACCTCCTAAACCAGCCTCCTGCTCAATGCAGGACTCCGAGTCAGAGCATCCCTATAGAATGATTGAAAATAGGGTTGGGAGGGGTCTGCAAGACAATCTAGTCCAGCCCCCTGCTCAATGAAGGACTACAGGTCAGAGCATCCCTATAGAATGATCGAAAAGAGGGTTGGAAGGCGCCTGCAAGACCATCTAGTCCAGCCAACTGCTCAATGCTGGACTCCAAGTCAGAGCATCCCTATAGAATGATCGATAATAAGGTTGGAAGGCGCCTGCAAGACCATCTAGTCCAGCCCCCTGCTCAAGGCAGGACTCCAAGTCACAGCATCCCTATAGAATTATCAAAAGTTAGGGTTGGAAGGCGCCTGCAGGACCATCTTCCAGCCCCCTGCTCAACGCAGGACTCCAAGTCAGAGCATCCCTATAGAATCATCTGAAAGTAGGGTTGGAAGGGGGGTGGAAGGCCATCTAATCCAGCCCCCTGCTCAACGTAGGACTCCAAGTCAGGGCAGCCCTATAGAATCATTGGAAAGTAGGGTTGGAAGGGGCCGGCAAGACCATCTAGTCCAATCCCTGCTCAACGCAGGACTCCAAGTCAGAGCATCCCTACAGAATGATTGGAAATATGGTTGGAAGGGGCCTGCAAGACCATCCAGTCCAGCCCCCTGGTCAACACAGGACTCCAGGTCAGAGCATCCCTATAGAATCATTGAAAAGTAGGGTTGGGATGGGCCTGCAAGACCATCTAGTCCAACCCCCTGCTCAACGCAGGACTCCAAGGCAGAGCATCCCTATAGAATGATGGAAAATAGGGTTGGAAGGGGTCTGCAAGACCATCTAGTCCAGCCAACTGCTCAATGCAGGACTCCAAGTCAGAGCATCCCTATAGAATCATCTTTAAGTAGGGTTCGAAGGGCCCTGCAAGGCCATCTAATCCAGCCCCATGTTCAACCTAGGACTCGAAGTCAGATCAGCCCTATAGAATCTTTGGAAAGTAGGGTTGGGGAGGCCTGCAAGGCCATCTAGTCGAACCCCCTGCTCCCGGCAGGACTCCAGGTCAGAGCATCCCTATAGAATGATCGAAAATAGGGTTGGAAGGCACCTGCAAGACCATGTATTCCAACCCCGTGCCTAACGCAGGACTCCAAGCCAGAGCATCCCTATAGAATCCTCGAAAATAAGAGTTGGAAGGGGCTTGCAAGACCATCTAGTCCAACGCCCTGCTCAACGCAGGACTCCAAGTCAGAGCATCCCTATAGAATCATTTGAAAGTTGGGTTGGAGGGGGCCTTCAAGACCATCTTGTCCAGCCCCCTGCTCAACGCAGGATTCCAAGTCAGAGCATCCCTATAGAATCATCTGAAAGTAGGGTTGGAAGCGGCCTGCAAGGCCATCTAATCCAGCCCCCTGCTCAACGTAGGACTCCAAGTCAGAGTAGCCCTATAGAATCATTGGAAAGTATGGTTGGGAGGGCCTGCAAGGCCATCTAGTCCAACCCCCTACTCAAGGCAGGACTCCAAGTCACAGCATCCGTATAGAATAATCAAAAATAGGGTTGGAAGGCACCTGCAAGACCATGTATTCCAACCCCGTGCCTAACGCAGGACTCCAAGCCAGAGCATCCCTATAGAATCCTCGAAAATAAGAGTTGGAAGGGGCTTGCAAGACCATCTAGTCCAACGCCCTGCTCAACGCAGGACTCCAAGTCAGAGCATCCCTATAGAATCATTTGAAAGTTGGGTTGGAGGGGGCCTTCAAGACCATCTTGTCCAGCCCCCTGCTCAACGCAGGATTCCAAGTCAAAGCATCCCTATAGAATCATCTGAAAGTAGGGTTGGAAGCGGCCTGC
Organism: Heloderma suspectum; assembly: GCF_057233095.1. Classification (NCBI taxonomy): domain Eukaryota; kingdom Metazoa; phylum Chordata; class Lepidosauria; order Squamata; family Helodermatidae; genus Heloderma; species Heloderma suspectum. The sequence continues at coordinate 52,079,643 of NC_139475.1, forward strand.
AAGGCCATCTAATCCAGCCCCCTGCTCAACGTAGGACTCCAAGTCAGAGTAGCCCTATAGAATCATTGGAAAGTATGGTTGGGAGGGCCTGCAAGGCCATCTAGTCCAACCCCCTACTCAAGGCAGGACTCCAAGTCACAGCATCCGTATAGAATAATCAAAAAGTAGGGGTGGGAGGGGTCTGCAGGACCATCTAAACCAGCCCCCTGCTCAACGCAGGACTCCAAGTCAGAGCACCCTATAGTATCATCAAAAGCTAGGGTTGGAAGGGTCCGGCAAGACCATCTAGTCCAGCCTCCTGCTTAAAGCAGGACTCCAAGTCAGAGCATCCCCATAGAATAATCGAAAATAGGGTTGGAATGGATCTGCAAGACCATCTAGTCCTGCCCCCTGCTTAAAGCAGGACTCCAAGACAGAGCATCCCTATAGAATGAACAAAAATAGGGTTGGAAGGGGCCTACAAGACCATCTACTCCAGCCCCCTGCTCAATTCAGGACTCCAAGTCAGAGCATCCTTATAAAATCATCAAAAAGTAGGGTTGGAATGGGTCTGCAAAACCTCCTAAACCAGCCTCCTGCTCAATGCAGGACTCCGAGTCAGAGCATCCCTATAGAATGATTGAAAATAGGGTTGGGAGGGGTCTGCAAGACAATCTAGTCCAGCCCCCTGCTCAATGAAGGACTACAGGTCAGAGCATCCCTATAGAATGATCGAAAATAGGGTTGGAAGGCGCCTGCAAGACCATCTAGTCCAGCCAACTGCTCAATGCTGGACTCCAAGTCAGAGCATCCCTATAGAATGATCGATAATAAGGTTGGAAGGCGCCTGCAAGACCATCTAGTCCAGCCCCCTGCTCAAGGCAGGACTCCAAGTCACAGCATCCCTATAGAATTATCAAAAGTTAGGGTTGGAAGGCGCCTGCAGGACCATCTTCCAGCCCCCTGCTCAACGCAGGACTCCAAGTCAGAGCATCCCTATAGAATCATCTGAAAGTAGGGTTGGAAGGGGGGTGGAAGGCCATCTAATCCAGCCCCCTGCTCAACGTAGGACTCCAAGTCAGGGCAGCCCTATAGAATCATTGGAAAGTAGGGTTGGAAGGGGCCGGCAAGACCATCTAGTCCAATCCCTGCTCAACGCAGGACTCCAAGTCAGAGCATCCCTACAGAATGATTGGAAATATGGTTGGAAGGGGCCTGCAAGACCATCCAGTCCAGCCCCCTGGTCAACACAGGACTCCAGGTCAGAGCATCCCTATAGAATCATTGAAAAGTAGGGTTGGGATGGGCCTGCAAGACCATCTAGTCCAACCCCCTGCTCAACGCAGGACTCCAAGGCAGAGCATCCCTATAGAATGATGGAAAATAGGGTTGGAAGGGGTCTGCAAGACCATCTAGTCCAGCCAACTGCTCAATGCAGGACTCCAAGTCAGAGCATCCCTATAGAATGGTCGATAATAGGGTTGGAAGGCGCCTGCAAGACCATGTAGTCCAACCCCGTTCTCAATGCAGGACTCCAAGTCAGAGCATCACTATAGAATCATCTGAAAGTACGGTTGGAAGTGGCCTGCAAGACAATCTAGTCCAGCCCCCTGCTCAACGCAGGATTCCAAGTCAGAGCATCCCTATAGAATCATTAGAAAGTAGGGTTGGAAGGGGCCTGCAAGGCCATCTAATCCAGCCCCCTGCTCAACGTAGGACTCCAAGTCAGAGCAGCCCTATAGAATCATTGGAAAGTATGGTTGGGGGGGCCTGCAAGGCCATCTAGTCCAACCCCCTACTCAAGGCAGGACTCCAAGTCACAGCATCCGTATAGAATAATCAAAAAGTAGGGGTGGGAGGGGTCTGCAGGACCATCTAAACCAGCCCCCTGCTCAACGCAGGACTCCAAGTCAGAGCACCCTATAGAATGATTGAAAATAGGGTTGGGAGGGGTCTGCAAGACAATCTAGTCCAGCCCCCTGCTCAATGAAGGACTCCAGGTCAGAGCATCCCTATAGAATGATGGAAAATAGGGTTGGAAGGCGCCTGCAAGACCATCTAGTCCAGCCAACTGCTCAATGCAGGACTCCAAGTCAGAGCATCCCTATAGAATGATCGATAATAAGGTTGGAAGGCGCCTGCAAGACCATGTAGTCCAAACCCATGCTCAATGCAGGACTCCAAGTCAGAGCATCCCTATAGAATCATCTGAAAGTAGGGTTGGAAGTAACCTGCAAGACCATCTAGTCCAGCCCCCTGCTCAACCCAGGACTCCAAGTCAGAGCATCCCTATAGAATCATTGAAAAGTAGGGTTGGAAGGGGCCTCCAAGACCATCTAGTCCAGCCAACTGCTCAATGCAGGACTCCAAGTCAGAGCATCCCTATAGAATGATCGATAATAGGGTTGGAAGGCGCCTGCAAGACCATGTAGTCCAACCCCGTGCTCAATGCAGGACTCCAAGTCAGTGCATCCCTACAGAATCATCTGAATGTACGGTTGGAGGTGGCCTGCAAGACAATCTAGTCCAGCCCCCTGCTCAACGCAGGACTCCAAGTCAGAGCATCCCTATAGAATGATCTAAAATAGGGGTGGAAGGGGCCTGCAAGACCATCTAGTCTAACCCCCTGCTCAATGCAGGACTCTAAGAGCATCCGTATAGAATCATCTGAAAGTACGGTTGGAAGGGGCCTGCAAGACCATCTAGTCCAACCTCTTGCTCAACACAGGACTCCGAGTCAGAGCATCCCTATACAATGAACGAAAATAGGGTTGGAAGGGGCCGGCAAGACCATCTAGTCCAGCCCCCTGCTCAACGCAGGACTCCAAGTCATAGTTTCCCAATAGAATGATCGAAAATAGGGTTGGAAGGGGCCTGCAAGACCATCTAGTCCAACCCCCTGCTCAACGCAGGACTCCTAGTCAGAGTTTCCCTATAGAATGATCGAAAATAGGGTTGGAAGTGGCCTGCAAGACCATCTAGTCCAACCCCCTGCTCAACGCAGGACTCCAAGTCAGAGCATCCCTAAGGAATCATCTGAAAGTAGGGTTGGAAGTGGCCTGCAAGACTATCTAATCCAGCCCCCTCCTCAACGTAGGACTCTAAGTCAGAGCATCCCTATAGAATCATCGAAAATAGAGTTGGAAGGAACCTGCAAGACCATCTAGTCCAACCCCTTGCTCAACGCAGGACTCCAAATCAGAGCATCCCTATAGAATGATCGAAAATAGGGTTGGAAGGCGCCTGCAAGACCATGGATTCCAACCCCGTGCTCAACGCAGGACTCCAAGTCAGAGCATCCTTATCGAATCATCTGAAAGTAGGGTTGGAAGTGGCCTGCAAGACCATCTAGTCCAGCCCCCTGCTCAACGCAGGACTCCAAGTCAGAGCATCCCTATAGAATTATCAAAAGTTAGGGTTGGAAGGCGCCTGCAGGACCATCTTCCAGCCCCCTGCTCAACGCAGGACTCCAAGTCAGAGCATCCCTATAGAATGATTGAAAATAGGGTTGGAAGGGTCCTCCAAGACCATCCAGGGCACCCCCTGCTCAACGCAGGACTCCAAGTCAGAGTATCCCTCTAGAATCATCGAAAATAGAGTTGGAAGGGGCCTGCAAGACCATCTAGTCCAACCCCCTGCTCAATGCAGGACTCCAAGACAGAGCATCCCTATAGAATCATCAAAAGGTAGGGTTGGAAGGCGGCTGCAAGACCATCTTAGTCCAGACCCTTGCTCAACACAGTACTCCAAGTCAGAGCATCCCTATAGAATCATCGAAAATAGAGTTGGAAGGGACCTCCAAGACCATCTAGTCCAACCCCCTGCTCAACGCAGGACTTCAAGTCAGAGCATCCCTATAGAATCATCTCAAAGTAGGGTTGGAAGTGGCCTGCAAGACTATCTAATCCAGCCCCCTGCTCAACGTAGGACTCCAAGTCAGAGCATCCCTATAGAATTATCAAAAGTTAGGGTTGGAAGTGGCCTGCAGGACCATCTTCCAGCCCCCTGCTCAACGCAGGACTCCAAGTCAGAGCATCCCTATAGAATGATTGAAAATAGGGTTGGAAGGGGCCTGCAAGACCATGTATTCCAACCCCATGCTCAACGCAGGACTCCAAGTCAGAGCAGCCCTATAGAATCATTGGAAAGTAGGGTTGGGGGGGCCTGCAAGGCCATCTAGTCCAAGCCCCTGCTCCAGGCAGGACTCCAGGTCAGAGCATCCCTATAGAATCATCGAAAATAGGGTTGGAAGGCACCTGCAAGACCATGTATTCCAACCCCGTGCTCAACGCAGGACTCCAAGTCAGAGCATCCTTATCGAATCATCTGAAAGTAGGGCTGGAAGTGGCCTGCAAGGCCATCTAGTCCAACCCCCTGCTCAACGCAGGACTCCAAGTCAGAGCATCCCTATAGAATCATTTGAAAGTAGGGTTGGAAGTGGCCTGCAAGACTATCTAATCCAGCCCCCTGCTCAACGCAGGACTCCAAGTCAGAGCATCCCTATAGAATAATCAAAAAGTAGGGTTGGAAGGGGCATGCAAGCCCATCTAGTCCAACCCCCTGCTCAACGCAGGACTCCAAGTCAGAGTTTCCCTATAGAATGATCGAAAATAGGGTTGGAAGGCACCTGCAAGACCATGTATTCCAACCCCGTGCCTAACGCAGGACTCCAAGCCAGAGCATCCCTATAGAATCCTCGAAAATAAGAGTTGGAAGGGGCTTGCAAGACCATCTAGTCCAACGCCCTGCTCAACGCAGGACTCCAAGTCAGAGCATCCCTATAGAATCATTTGAAAGTTGGGTTGGAGGGGGCCTTCAAGACCATCTTGTCCAGCCCCCTGCTCAACGCAGGATTCCAAGTCAGAGCATCCCTATAGAATCATCTGAAAGTAGGGTTGGAAGCGGCCTGCAAGGCCATCTAATCCAGCCCCCTGCTCAACGTAGGACTCCAAGTCAGAGTAGCCCTATAGAATCATTGGAAAGTATGGTTGGGAGGGCCTGCAAGGCCATCTAGTCCAACCCCCTACTCAAGGCAGGACTCCAAGTCACAGCATCCGTATAGAATAATCAAAAAGTAGGGGTGGGAGGGGTCTGCAGGACCATCTAAACCAGCCCCCTGCTCAACGCAGGACTCCAAGTCAGAGCACCCTATAGTATCATCAAAAGCTAGGGTTGGAAGGGTCCGGCAAGACCATCTAGTCCAGCCTCCTGCTTAAAGCAGGACTCCAAGTCAGAGCATCCCCATAGAATAATCGAAAATAGGGTTGGAATGGATCTGCAAGACCATCTAGTCCTGCCCCCTGCTTAAAGCAGGACTCCAAGACAGAGCATCCCTATAGAATGAACAAAAATAGGGTTGGAAGGGGCCTACAAGACCATCTACTCCAGCCCCCTGCTCAATTCAGGACTCCAAGTCAGAGCATCCTTATAAAATCATCAAAAAGTAGGGTTGGAATGGGTCTGCAAAACCTCCTAAACCAGCCTCCTGCTCAATGCAGGACTCCGAGTCAGAGCATCCCTATAGAATGATTGAAAATAGGGTTGGGAGGGGTCTGCAAGACAATCTAGTCCAGCCCCCTGCTCAATGAAGGACTACAGGTCAGAGCATCCCTATAGAATCATCGAAAATAGGGTTGGAAGGCACCTGCAAGACCATGTATTCCAACCCCGTGCTCAACGCAGGACTCCAAGTCAGAGCATCCTTATCGAATCATCTGAAAGTAGGGCTGGAAGTGGCCTGCAAGGCCATCTAGTCCAACCCCCTGCTCAACGCAGGACTCCAAGTCAGAGCATCCCTATAGAATCATTTGAAAGTAGGGTTGGAAGTGGCCTGCAAGACTATCTAATCCAGCCCCCTGCTCAAGGCAGGACTCCAAGTCAGAGCATCCCTATAGAATAATCAAAAAGTAGGGTTGGAAGGGGCATGCAAGCCCATCTAGTCCAACCCCCTGCTCAACGCAGGACTCCAAGTCAGAGTTTCCCTATAGAATGATCGAAAATAGGGTTGGAAGGCACCTGCAAGACCATGTATTCCAACCCCGTGCCTAACGCAGGACTCCAAGCCAGAGCATCCCTATAGAATCCTCGAAAATAAGAGTTGGAAGGGGCTTGCAAGACCATCTAGTCCAACGCCCTGCTCAACGCAGGACTCCAAGTCAGAGCATCCCTATAGAATCATTTGAAAGTTGGGTTGGAGGGGGCCTTCAAGACCATCTTGTCCAGCCCCCTGCTCAACGCAGGATTCCAAGTCAGAGCATCCCTATAGAATCATCTGAAAGTAGGGTTGGAAGCGGCCTGCAAGGCCATCTAATCCAGCCCCCTGCTCAACGTAGGACTCCAAGTCAGAGTAGCCCTATAGAATCATTGGAAAGTATGGTTGGGAGGGCCTGCAAGGCCATCTAGTCCAACCCCCTACTCAAGGCAGGACTCCAAGTCACAGCATCCGTATAGAATAATCAAAAAGTAGGGGTGGGAGGGGTCTGCAGGACCATCTAAACCAGCCCCCTGCTCAACGCAGGACTCCAAGTCAGAGCACCCTATAGTATCATCAAAAGCTAGGGTTGGAAGGGTCCGGCAAGACCATCTAGTCCAGCCTCCTGCTTAAAGCAGGACTCCAAGTCAGAGCATCCCCATAGAATAATCGAAAATAGGGTTGGAATGGATCTGCAAGACCATCTAGTCCTGCCCCCTGCTTAAAGCAGGACTCCAAGACAGAGCATCCCTATAGAATGAACAAAAATAGGGTTGGAAGGGGCCTACAAGACCATCTACTCCAGCCCCCTGCTCAATTCAGGACTCCAAGTCAGAGCATCCTTATAAAATCATCAAAAAGTAGGGTTGGAATGGGTCTGCAAAACCTCCTAAACCAGCCTCCTGCTCAATGCAGGACTCCGAGTCAGAGCATCCCTATAGAATGATTGAAAATAGGGTTGGGAGGGGTCTGCAAGACAATCTAGTCCAGCCCCCTGCTCAATGAAGGACTACAGGTCAGAGCATCCCTATAGAATGATCGAAAATAGGGTTGGAAGGCGCCTGCAAGACCATCTAGTCCAGCCAACTGCTCAATGCTGGACTCCAAGTCAGAGGATCCCTATAGAATGATCGATAATAAGGTTGGAAGGCGCCTGCAAGACCATGTAGTCCAACCCCATGCTCAATGCAGGACTCCAAGTCAGAGCATCCCTATAGAATCATCTGAAAGTAGGGTTGGAAGTAACCTGCAAGACCATCTAGTCCAGCCCCCTGCTCAAGGCAGGACTCCAAGTCACAGCATCCCTATAGAATTATCAAAAGTTAGGGTTGGAAGGCGCCTGCAGGACCATCTTCCAGCCCCCTGCTCAACGCAGGACTCCAAGTCAGAGCATCCCTATAGAATCATCTGAAAGTAGGGTTGGAAGGGGGGTGGAAGGCCATCTAATCCAGCCCCCTGCTCAACGTAGGACTCCAAGTCAGGGCAGCCCTATAGAATCATTGGAAAGTAGGGTTGGAAGGGGCCAGCAAGACCATCTAGTCCAATCCCTGCTCAACGCAGGACTCCAAGTCAGAGCATCCCTACAGAATGATCGGAAATATGGTTGGAAGGGGCCTGCAAGACCATCCAGTCCAGCCCCCTGGTCAACACAGGACTCCAGGTCAGAGCATCCCTATAGAATCATTGAAAAGTAGGGTTGGGATGGGCCTGCAAGACCATCTAGTCCAACCCCCTGCTCAACGCAGGACTCCAAGGCAGAGCATCCCTATAGAATGATGGAAAATAGGGTTGGAATGGGTCTGCAAGACCATCTAGTCCAGCCAACTGCTCAATGCAGGACTCCAAGTCAGAGCATCCCTATAGAATGGTCGATAATAGGGTTGGAAGGCGCCTGCAAGACCATGTAGTCCAACCCCGTGCTCAATGCAGGACTCCAAGTCAGAGCATCACTATAGAATCATCTGAAAGTACGGTTGGAAGTGGCCTGCAAGACAATCTAGTCCAGCCCCCTGCTCAACGCAGGATTCCAAGTCAGAGCATCCCTATAGAATCATTAGAAAGTAGGGTTGGAAGGGGCCTGCAAGGCCATCTAATCCAGCCCCCTGCTCAACGTAGGACTCCAAGTCAGAGCAGCCCTATAGAATCATTGGAAAGTATGGTTGGGGGGGCCTGCAAGGCCATCTAGTCCAACCCCCTACTCAAGGCAGGACTCCAAGTCACAGCATCCGTATAGAATAATCAAAAAGTAGGGGTGGGAGGGGTCTGCAGGACCATCTAAACCAGCCCCCTGCTCAACGCAGGACTCCAAGTCAGAGCACCCTATAGAATGATTGAAAATAGGGTTGGGAGGGGTCTGCAAGACAATCTAGTCCAGCCCCCTGCTCAATGAAGGACTCCAGGTCAGAGCATCCCTATAGAATGATGGAAAATAGGGTTGGAAGGCGCCTGCAAGACCATCTAGTCCAGCCAACTGCTCAATGCAGGACTCCAAGTCAGAGCATCCCTATAGAATGATCGATAATAAGGTTGGAAGGCGCCTGCAAGACCATGTAGTCCAAACCCATGCTCAATGCAGGACTCCAAGTCAGAGCATCCCTATAGAATCATCTGAAAGTAGGGTTGGAAGTAACCTGCAAGACCATCTAGTCCAGCCCCCTGCTCAACCCAGGACTCCAAGTCAGAGCATCCCTATAGAATCATTGAAAAGTAGGGTTGGAAGGGGCCTCCAAGACCATCTAGTCCAGCCAACTGCTCAATGCAGGACTCCAAGTCAGAGCATCCCTATAGAATGATCGATAATAGGGTTGGAAGGCGCCTGCAAGACCATGTAGTCCAACCCCGTGCTCAATGCAGGACTCCAAGTCAGTGCATCCCTACAGAATCATCTGAATGTACGGTTGGAGGTGGCCTGCAAGACAATCTAGTCCAGCCCCCTGCTCAACGCAGGACTCCAAGTCAGAGCATCCGTATAGAATCATCAGAAAGTAGGGTTGGAAGGGGCCTGCAAGACCTTCTAGTCCAACCCCTTGCTCAACACAGGACACCGAGTAAGAGCATCCCTATACAATCATCTGAAAGTAGGGTTCGAAGGGGCCTCCAAGGCCATCTAATCCAGCCCCCTGCTCAACGCAGGACTCCAAGCCAGAGCATCCCTATAGAATGATCTAAAATAGGGGTGGAAGGGGCCTGCAAGACCATCTAGTCTAACCCCCTGCTCAATGCAGGACTCTAAGAGCATCCGTATAGAATCATCTGAAAGTACGGTTGGAAGGGGCCTGCAAGACCATCTAGTCCAACCCCTTGCTCAACACAGGACTCCGAGTCAGAGCATCCCTATACAATGAACGAAAATAGGGTTGGAAGGGGCCGGCAAGACCATCTAGTCCAGCCCCCTGCTCAACGCAGGACTCCAAGTCATAGTTTCCCAATAGAATGATCGAAAATAGGGTTGGAAGGGGCCTGCAAGACCATCTAGTCCAACCCGATGCTCAACGCAGGACTCCTAGTCAGAGTTTCCCTATAGAATGATCGAAAATAGGGTTGGAAGTGGCCTGCAAGACCATCTAGTCCAACCCCCTGCTCAACGCAGGACTCCAAGTCAGAGCATCCCTAAGGAATCATCTGAAAGTAGGGTTGGAAGTGGCCTGCAAGACTATCTAATCCAGCCCCCTCCTCAACGTAGGACTCTAAGTCAGAGCATCCCTATAGAATCATCGAAAATAGAGTTGGAAGGAACCTGCAAGACCATCTAGTCCAACCCCTTGCTCAACGCAGGACTCCAAATCAGAGCATCCCTATAGAATGATCGAAAATAGGGTTGGAAGGCGCCTGCAAGACCATGTATTCCAACCCCGTGCTCAACGCAGGACTCCAAGTCAGAGCATCCTTATCGAATCATCTGAAAGTAGGGATGGAAGTGGCCTGCAAGACCATCTAGTCCAGCCCCCTGCTCAACGCAGGACTCCAAGTCAGAGCATCCCTATAGAATTATAAAAAGTTAGGGTTGGAAGGCGCCTGCAGGACCATCTTCCAGCCCCCTGCTCAACGCAGGACTCCAAGTCAGAGCATCCCTATAGAATGATTGAAAATAGGGTTGGAAGGGTCCTCCAAGACCATCCAGGGCACCCCCTGCTCAACGCAGGACTCCAAGTCAGAGTATCCCTCTAGAATCATCGAAAATAGAGTTGGAAGGGGCCTGCAAGACCATCTAGTCCAACCCCCTGCTCAATGCAGGACTCCAAGACAGAGCATCCCTATAGAATCATCAAAAGGTAGGGTTGGAAGGCGGCTGCAAGACCATCTTAGTCCAGCCCCTTGCTCAACACAGTACTCCAAGTCAGAGCATCCCTATAGAATCATCGAAAATAGAGTTGGAAGGGACCTCCAAGACCATCTAGTCCAACCCCCTGCTCAACGCAGGACTCCAAGTCAGAGCATCCCTATAGAATCATCTCAAAGTAGGGTTGGAAGTGGCCTGCAAGACTATCTAATCCAGCCCCCTGCTCAACGTAGGACTCCAAGTCAGAGCATCCCTATAGAATTATCAAAAATTAGGGTTGGAAGTGGCCTACAGGACCATCTTCCAGCCCCCTGCTCAACGCAGGACTCCAAGTCAGAGCATCCCTATAGAATGATTGAAAATAGGGTTGGAAGGGGCCTGCAAGACCATGTATTCCAACCCCATGCTCAACGCAGGACTCCAAGTCAGAGCAGCCCTATAGAATCATTGGAAAGTAGGGTTGGGGGGGCCTGCAAGGCCATCTAGTCCAAGCCCCTGCTCCAGGCAGGACTCCAGGTCAGAGCATCCCTATAGAATCATCGAAAATAGGGTTGGAAGGCACCTGCAAGACCATGTATTCCAACCCCGTGCTCAACGCAGGACTCCAAGTCAGAGCATCCTTATCGAATCATCTGAAAGTAGGGCTGGAAGTGGCCTGCAAGGCCATCTAGTCCAACCCCCTGCTCAACGCAGGACTCCAAGTCAGAGCATCCCTATAGAATCATTTGAAAGTAGGGTTGGAAGTGGCCTGCAAGACTATCTAATCCAGCCCCCTGCTCAACGCAGGACTCCAAGTCAGAGCATCCCTATAGAATAATCAAAAAGTAGGGTTGGAAGGGGCATGCAAGCCCATCTAGTCCAACCCCCTGCTCAACGCAGGACTCCAAGTCAGAGTTTCCCTATAGAATGATCGAAAATAGGGTTGGAAGGGGCCTGCAAGACCATCTAGTCCAACCCCCTGCTCAACGCAGGACTCCAAGTCAGAGCATCCCTAAGGAATCATCTGAAAGTAGGGTTGGAAGTGGCCTGCAAGACTATCTAATCCAGCCCCCTCCTCAACGTAGGACTCCAAGTCAGAGCATCCCTATAGAATCATCGAAAATAGAGTTGGAAGGAACCTGCAAGACCATCTAGTCCAACCCCTTGCTCAACGCAGGACTCCAAATCAGAGCATCCCTATAGAATGATCGAAAATAGGGTTGGAAGGGGCCTGCAAGACCATGTATTCCAACCCCGTGCTCAACGCAGGACTCCAAGTCAGAGCATCCTTATCGAATCATCTGAAAGTAGGGTTGGAAGTGGCCTGCAAGACCATCTAGTCCAGCCCCCTGCTCAACGCAGGACTCCAAGTCAGAGCATCCCTATAGAATTATCAAAAGTTAGGGTTGGAAGGCGCCTGCAGGACCATCTTCCAGCCCCCTGCTCAACGCAGGACTCCAAGTCAGAGCATCCCTATAGAATGATTGAAAATAGGGTTGGAAGGGTCCTCCAAGACCATCCAGGGCACCCCCTGCTCAACGCAGGACTCCAAGTCAGAGTATCCCTCTAGAATCATCGAAAATAGAGTTGGAAGGGGCCTGCAAGACCATCTAGTCCAACCCCCTGCTCAATGCAGGACTCCAAGACAGAGCATCCCTATAGAATCATCAAAAGGTAGGGTTGGAAGGCGGCTGCAAGACCATCTAGTCCAGCCCCTTGCTCAACACAGTACTCCAAGTCAGAGCATCCCTATAGAATCATCGAAAATAGAGTTGGAAGGGACCTCCAAGACCATCTAGTCCAACCCCTTGCTCAACACAGGACTCCGAGTCAGAGCATCCCTATAGAATGATCGAAAATAGGGTTGGAAGGCGCCTGCAAGACCATGTATTCCAACCCCGTGCTCAACGCAGGACTCCAAGTCAGAGCATCCTTATCGAATCATCTGAAAGTAGGGTTGGAAGTGGCCTGCAAGACCATCTAGTCCAGCCCCCTGCTCAACGCAGGACTCCAAGTCAGAGCATCCCTATAGAATTATCAAAAGTTAGGGTTGGAAGGCGCCTGCAGGACCATCTTCCAGCCCCCTGCTCAACGCAGGACTCCAAGTCAGAGCATCCCTATAGAATCATGGAAAATAGGGTTGGAAGGCGCCTGCAAGACGATGTATTCCAACCCCCTGCTCAACGCAGGACTCCAAGTCAGAGCATGCCTATAGAATTATCAAAAGTTAGGGTTGGAAGTGGCCTGCAGGACCATCTTCCAGCCCCCTGCTCAACGCAGGACTCCAAGTCAGAGCATCCCTATAGAATCATCGAAAATAGAGTTGGAAGGGACCTGCAAGACCATCTAGTCCAACCCCCTGCTCAACGCAGGACTCCAAGTCAGAGCATCCCTATAGAATCATCTGAAAGTAGGGTTGGAAGTGGCCTGCAAGACCATCTAATCCAGCCCCCTGCTCAACGTAGGACTCCAAGTCAGAGCATCCCTATAGAAAGATCGAAAATAGAGTTGGAAGGCGCCTGCAAGGCCATCTAGTCCAGCCCCCTGCTCAACGCAGGACTCCAAGTCAGAGCATCCCTATAGAATGATTGAAAATAGGGTTGGAAGTGGCTTGCAAGACCATCTAGTCCAGCCCCCTGCTCAAGGCAGGACTCCAAGTCACAGCATCCCTATAGAATTATCAAAAGTTAGGGTTGGAAGGCGCCTGCAGGACCATCTTCCAGCCCCCTGCTCAACGCAGGACTCCAAGTCAGAGCATCCCTATAGAATGATAGAAAATAGGGTTGGAAGGGGCCTGCAAGACCATCTAGTCCAGCCCCATTGTCAACGCAGGACTCCACGTCAGAGTATCCCTATAGAACGATTGAAAATAGGGTTGGAAGGTGCCTGCAAGACCATCTAGTCCAGCCCCATGGTCAACGCAGGACTCCAAGTCAGAGCATCCCTATAGAATCATTGGAAAGTAGGGTTGGGGAGGCCTGCAAGGCCATCTAGTCCAACCCCCTGCTCCAGGCAGGACTCCAGGTCAGAGAATCCCTATAGAATGATTGAAAATAGGGTTGGAAGGCGCCTGCAAGACCTTGCATTCCAACCCCGTCCTCAACGCAGGACTCCAAGTCAGAGCAGCCCTATAGAATCATTGGAAAGTAGGGTTGGAGGGGGCCTGCAAGGCCATCTAGTCCAGCCCCCTGCTCCAGGCAGGACTCCAGGTCAGAGCATCCCTATAGAATGATCGAAAATAGGGTTGGAAGTGGCCTGCAAGACCATCTAGTCCAGCCCCCTGCTCAACGCAGGACTCCAAGTCAGAGCATCCCTATAGAATTATCAAAAGTTAGGGTTGGAAGGCGCCTGCAGGACCATCTTCCAGCCCCCTGCTCAACGCAGGACTCCAAGTCAGAGCATCCCTATAGAATGATTGAAAATAGGGTTGGAAGGGTCCTGCAAGACCATCCAGTGCACCCCCTGCTCAACGCAGGACTCCAAGTCAGAGTATCCCTCTAGAACCATCGAAAATAGAGTTGGAAGGCGGCTGCAAGACCATCTAGTCCAGCCCCCTGCTCAACGCAGGACTCCAAGTCAGAGCATCCCTATAGAATGATCTAAAATAGGGGTGGAAGGGGCCTGCAAGACCATCTAGTCTAACCCCCTGCTCAATGCAGGACTCCGAGTCAGAGCATCCCTATAGAATGATTGAAAATGGGGTTGGGAGGGGTCTGCAAGACAATCTAGTCCAGCCCCCTGCTCAATGAAGGACTCCAGGTCAGAGCATCCCTATAGAATGATGGAAAATAGGGTTGGAAGGCGCCTGCAAGACCATGTATTCCAACCCCCTGCGCAACGCAGGACTCCAAGTCAGAGCATCCCTATAGTATTATCAAAAGTTAGGGTTGGAAGTGGCCTGCAGGACCATCTTCCAGCCCCCTGCTCAACGCAGGACTCCAAGTCAGAGCATCCCTATAGAATGATTGAAAATAGGGTTGGAAGGGGCCTGCAAGACCATGTATTCCAACCCCGTGCTCAACGCAGGACTCCAAGTCAGAGCAGCCCTATAGAATCATTGGAAAGTAGGGTTGGGGGGGCCTGCAAGGCTATCTAGTCCAAGCCCCTGCTCCAGGCAGGACTCCAGGTCAGAGCATCCCTATAGAATCATCGAAAATAGGGTTGGAAGGCACCTGCAAGACCATGTATTCCAACCCCGTGCTCAACGCAGGACTCCAAGTCAGAGCATCCTTATCGAATCATCTGAAAGTAGGGTTGGAAGTGGCCTACAAGACTATCTAATACAGCCCCTTGCTCAACGCAGGACTCCAAGTCAGAGCATCCCTATAGAATAATCAAAAAGTAGGGTTGGAAGGGGCATGCAAGACCATCTAGTCCAACCCCCTGCTCAACGCAGGACTCCAAGTCAGAGTTTCCCTATAGAATGATCGAAAATAGGGTTGGAAGGGGCCTGCAAGACCATCTAGTCCAACCCCCTGCTCAACGCAGGACTCCAAGTCAGAGTATCCCTAAGGAATCATCTGAAAGTAGGGTTGGAAGTGGCCTGCAAGACCATCTAGTCCAGCCCCCTGCTCAACGCAGGACTCCAAGTCAGAGCATCCCTATAGAATTATCAAAAGTTAGGGTTGGAAGGCGCCTGCAGGACCATCTTCCAGCCCCCTGCTCAACGCAGGACTCCAAGTCAGAGCATCCCTATACAATGAACGAAAATAGGGTTGGAAGGGTCCTCCAAGACCATCCAGGGCACCCCCTGCTCAACGCAGGACTCCAAGTCAGAGTATCCCTCTAGAATCATCGAAAATAGAGTAGGAAGGGGCCTGCAAGACCATCTAGTCTAGCCCCCTGCTCAATGCAGGACTCCAAGACAGAGCATCCCTATAGAATCATCAAAAGGTAGGGTTGGAAGGTGGCTGCAAGACCATCTAGTCCAGCCCCCTGCTCAACGCAGGACTCCAAGTCAGAGCATCCCTATAGAATCATCAAAAATAGAGTTGAAAGGGACCTGCAAGACCATCTAGTCCTACCCCTTGCTCAACGCAGGACTCCAAGCCAGAGCATCCCTATAGAATGATCTAAAATAGGGGTGGAAGGGGCCTGCAAGACCATCTAGTCTAACCCCCTGCTCAATGCAGGACTCTAAGAGCATCCGTATAGAATCATCTGAAAGTACGGTTGGAAGGGCCTGCAAGACCATCTAGTCCAACCCCTTGCTCAACACAGGACTCCGAGTCAGAGCATCCCTATACAATGAACGAAAATAGGGTTGGAAGGGGCCGGCAAGAGATCTAGTCCAGCCCCCTGCTCAACGCAGGACTCCAAGTCTTAGTTTCCCTATAGAATGATCGAAAATAGGGTTGGAAGGCGCCTGCAAGACCATGTATTCCAACCCGGTTCTCAACGCAGGACTCCAAGTCAGAGCATCCTTATCGAATCATCTGAAAGTAGGGTTGGAAGTGGCCTGCAAGACCATCTAGTCCAGCCCCCTGCTCAACGCAGGACTCCAAGTCAGAGCATCCCTATAGAATTATCAAAAGTTAGGGTTGGAAGGCGCCTGCAGGACCATCTTCCAGCCCCCTGCTCAAAGCAGGACTCCAAGTCAGAGCATCCCTATAGAATCATGGAAAATAGGGTTGGAAGGCGCCTGCAAGACCATGTATTCCAACCCCCTGCTCAACGCAGGACTCCAAGTCAGAGCATCCCTATAGAATTATCAAAAGTTAGGGTTGGAAGTGGCCTGCAGGACCATCTTCCAGCCCCCTGCTCAACGCAGTACTCCAAGTCGGAGCATCCCTATAGAATGATTGAAAATAGGGTTGGAAGGGGCCTGCAAGACCATGTATTCCAACCCCGTGCTCAACGCAGGACTCCAAGTCAGAGCAGCCCTATAGAATCATTGGAAAGTAGGGTTGGGGGGAGCCTGCAAGGCCATCTAGTCCAAGCCCCTGCTCCAGGCAGGACTCCAGGTCAGAGCATCCCTATAGAATGATCGAAAAAAGGTTGGAAGGCGCCTGCAAGACCATGTATTCCAACCCCGTGCTCAACGCAGGACTCCAAGTCAGAGCATCCTTATCGAAACATCTGAAAGTAGGGCTGGAAGTGGCCTGCAAGGCCATCTAGTCCAACCCCCTGCTTCACGCAGGACTCCAAGTCAGAGTATCCCTATAGAATCATCTGAAAGTAGGGTTGGAAGGGACCTGCAAGACCATCTAGTCAAGCCCCCTGCTCAACGCAGGACTCCAAGTCAGAGCATCCCTATAGAATTATCAAAAGTTAGGGTTGGAAGGGGCCTGCAGGACCATCTTCCAACCCCCTGCTCAACGCAGGACTCCAAGTCAGAGCATCCCTATAGAATGATGGAAAATAGGGTTGGAAGGGTCCTCCAAGACCATCCAGGGCACCCCCTGCTCAACGCAGGACTCCAAGTCAGAGTATCCCTCTAGAATCATCGAAAATAGAGTTGGAAGGCGCCTGCAAGACCATCTAGTCCAACCCCCTGCTCAATGCAGGACTCCAAGACAGAGCATCCCTATAGAATCATCAAAAGGTAGTGTTGGAAGGCGGCTGCAAGACCATCTAGTCCAGCCCCTTGCTCAACACAGGACTCCAAGTCAGAGCATCCCTATAGAATCATCGAAAATAGAGTTGGAAGGGACCTGCAAGACCATCTAGTCCAACCCCCTGCTCAACGCAGGACTCCAAGTCAGAGCATCCCTATAGAATCATCTGAAAGTAGGGTTGGAAGTGGCCTGCAAGACCATCTAATCCAGCCCCCTGCTCAACGTAGGACTCCAAGTCAGAGCATCCCTATAGAAAGATCGAAAATAGAGTTGGAAGGCGCCTGCAAGGCCATCTAGTCCAGCCCCCTGCTCAACGCAGGACTCCAAGTCAGAGCATCCCTATAGAATGATTGAAAATAGGGTTGGAAGGCGCCTGCAAGACCTTGTATTCCAACCCCGTCCTCAACGCAGGACTCCAAGTCAGAGCATCCTTATCGAAACATCTGAAAGTAGGGCTGGAAGTGGCCTGCAAGGCCATCTAGTCCAACCCCCTGCTTCACGCAGGACTCCAAGTCAGAGTATCCCTATAGAATCATCTGAAAGTAGGGTTGGAAGGGACCTGCAAGACCATCTAGTCAAGCCCCCTGCTCAACGCAGGACTCCAAGTCAGAGCATCCCTATAGAATTATCAAAAGTTAGGGTTGGAAGGGGCCTGCAGGACCATCTTCCAACCCCCTGCTCAACGCAGGACTCCAAGTCAGAGCATCCCTATAGAATGATGGAAAATAGGGTTGGAAGGGTCCTCCAAGACCATCCAGGGCACCCCCTGCTCAACGCAGGACTCCAAGTCAGAGTATCCCTCTAGAATCATCGAAAATAGAGTTGGAAGGCGCCTGCAAGACCATCTAGTCCAACCCCCTGCTCAATGCAGGACTCCAAGACAGAGCATCCCTATAGAATCATCAAAAGGTAGTGTTGGAAGGCGGCTGCAAGACCATCTAGTCCAGCCCCTTGCTCAACACAGGACTCCAAGTCAGAGCATCCCTATAGAATCATCGAAAATAGAGTTGGAAGGGACCTGCAAGACCATCTAGTCCAACCCCCTGCTCAACGCAGGACTCCAAGTCAGAGCATCCCTATAGAATCATCTGAAAGTAGGGTTGGAAGTGGCCTGCAAGACCATCTAATCCAGCCCCCTGCTCAACGTAGGACTCCAAGTCAGAGCATCCCTATAGAAAGATCGAAAATAGAGTTGGAAGGCGCCTGCAAGGCCATCTAGTCCAGCCCCCTGCTCAACGCAGGACTCCAAGTCAGAGCATCCCTATAGAATGATTGAAAATAGGGTTGGAAGGCGCCTGCAAGACCTTGTATTCCAACCCCGTCCTCAACGCAGGACTCCAAGTCAGAGCAGCCCTATAGAATCATTGGAAAGTAGGGTTGGAGGGGGCCTGCAAGGCCATCTAGTCCAGCCCCCTGCTCCAGGCAGGACTCCAGGTCAGAGCATCCCTATAGAATGATCGAAAATATTGTTGGAAGTGGCCTGCAAGACCATCTAGTCCAGCCCCCTGCTCAACGCAGGACTCCAAGTCAGAGCATCCCTATAGAATTATCAAAAGTTAGGGTTGGAAGGCGCCTGCAAGACCATCTAGTCTAACCCCCTGCTCAATGCAGGACTCTAAGAGCATCCGTATAGAATCATCTGAAAGTACGGTTGGAAGGGCCTGCAAGACCATCTAGTCCAACCCCTTGCTCAACACAGGACTCCGAGTCAGAGCATCCCTATACAATGAACGAAAATAGGGTTGGAAGGGGCCGGCAAGAGATCTAGTCCAGCCCCCTGCTCAACGCAGGACTCCAAGTCTTAGTTTCCCTATAGAATGATCGAAAATAGGGTTGGAAGGCGCCTGCAAGACCATGTATTCCAACCCGGTTCTCAACGCAGGACTCCAAGTCAGAGCATCCTTATCGAATCATCTGAAAGTAGGGTTGGAAGTGGCCTGCAAGACCATCTAGTCCAGCCCCCTGCTCAACGCAGGACTCCAAGTCAGAGCATCCCTATAGAATTATCAAAAGTTAGGGTTGGAAGGCGCCTGCAGGACCATCTTCCAGCCCCCTGCTCAAAGCAGGACTCCAAGTCAGAGCATCCCTATAGAATCATGGAAAATAGGGTTGGAAGGCGCCTGCAAGACCATGTATTCCAACCCCCTGCTCAACGCAGGACTCCAAGTCAGAGCATCCCTATAGAATTATCAAAAGTTAGGGTTGGAAGTGGCCTGCAGGACCATCTTCCAGCCCCCTGCTCAACGCAGTACTCCAAGTCGGAGCATCCCTATAGAATGATTGAAAATAGGGTTGGAAGGGGCCTGCAAGACCATGTATTCCAACCCCGTGCTCAACGCAGGACTCCAAGTCAGAGCAGCCCTATAGAATCATTGGAAAGTAGGGTTGGGGGGAGCCTGCAAGGCCATCTAGTCCAAGCCCCTGCTCCAGGCAGGACTCCAGGTCAGAGCATCCCTATAGAATGATCGAAAAAAGGTTGGAAGGCGCCTGCAAGACCATGTATTCCAACCCCGTGCTCAACGCAGGACTCCAAGTCAGAGCATCCTTATCGAAACATCTGAAAGTAGGGCTGGAAGTGGCCTGCAAGGCCATCTAGTCCAACCCCCTGCTTCACGCAGGACTCCAAGTCAGAGTATCCCTATAGAATCATCTGAAAGTAGGGTTGGAAGGGACCTGCAAGACCATCTAGTCAAGCCCCCTGCTCAACGCAGGACTCCAAGTCAGAGCATCCCTATAGAATTATCAAAAGTTAGGGTTGGAAGGGGCCTGCAGGACCATCTTCCAACCCCCTGCTCAACGCAGGACTCCAAGTCAGAGCATCCCTATAGAATGATGGAAAATAGGGTTGGAAGGGTCCTCCAAGACCATCCAGGGCACCCCCTGCTCAACGCAGGACTCCAAGTCAGAGTATCCCTCTAGAATCATCGAAAATAGAGTTGGAAGGCGCCTGCAAGACCATCTAGTCCAACCCCCTGCTCAATGCAGGACTCCAAGACAGAGCATCCCTATAGAATCATCAAAAGGTAGTGTTGGAAGGCGGCTGCAAGACCATCTAGTCCAGCCCCTTGCTCAACACAGGACTCCAAGTCAGAGCATCCCTATAGAATCATCGAAAATAGAGTTGGAAGGGACCTGCAAGACCATCTAGTCCAACCCCCTGCTCAACGCAGGACTCCAAGTCAGAGCATCCCTATAGAATCATCTGAAAGTAGGGTTGGAAGTGGCCTGCAAGACCATCTAATCCAGCCCCCTGCTCAACGTAGGACTCCAAGTCAGAGCATCCCTATAGAAAGATCGAAAATAGAGTTGGAAGGCGCCTGCAAGGCCATCTAGTCCAGCCCCCTGCTCAACGCAGGACTCCAAGTCAGAGCATCCCTATAGAATGATTGAAAATAGGGTTGGAAGGCGCCTGCAAGACCTTGTATTCCAACCCCGTCCTCAACGCAGGACTCCAAGTCAGAGCATCCTTATCGAAACATCTGAAAGTAGGGCTGGAAGTGGCCTGCAAGGCCATCTAGTCCAACCCCCTGCTTCACGCAGGACTCCAAGTCAGAGTATCCCTATAGAATCATCTGAAAGTAGGGTTGGAAGGGACCTGCAAGACCATCTAGTCAAGCCCCCTGCTCAACGCAGGACTCCAAGTCAGAGCATCCCTATAGAATTATCAAAAGTTAGGGTTGGAAGGGGCCTGCAGGACCATCTTCCAACCCCCTGCTCAACGCAGGACTCCAAGTCAGAGCATCCCTATAGAATGATGGAAAATAGGGTTGGAAGGGTCCTCCAAGACCATCCAGGGCACCCCCTGCTCAACGCAGGACTCCAAGTCAGAGTATCCCTCTAGAATCATCGAAAATAGAGTTGGAAGGCGCCTGCAAGACCATCTAGTCCAACCCCCTGCTCAATGCAGGACTCCAAGACAGAGCATCCCTATAGAATCATCAAAAGGTAGTGTTGGAAGGCGGCTGCAAGACCATCTAGTCCAGCCCCTTGCTCAACACAGGACTCCAAGTCAGAGCATCCCTATAGAATCATCGAAAATAGAGTTGGAAGGGACCTGCAAGACCATCTAGTCCAACCCCCTGCTCAACGCAGGACTCCAAGTCAGAGCATCCCTATAGAATCATCTGAAAGTAGGGTTGGAAGTGGCCTGCAAGACCATCTAATCCAGCCCCCTGCTCAACGTAGGACTCCAAGTCAGAGCATCCCTATAGAAAGATCGAAAATAGAGTTGGAAGGCGCCTGCAAGGCCATCTAGTCCAGCCCCCTGCTCAACGCAGGACTCCAAGTCAGAGCATCCCTATAGAATGATTGAAAATAGGGTTGGAAGGCGCCTGCAAGACCTTGTATTCCAACCCCGTCCTCAACGCAGGACTCCAAGTCAGAGCAGCCCTATAGAATCATTGGAAAGTAGGGTTGGAGGGGGCCTGCAAGGCCATCTAGTCCAGCCCCCTGCTCCAGGCAGGACTCCAGGTCAGAGCATCCCTATAGAATGATCGAAAATATTGTTGGAAGTGGCCTGCAAGACCATCTAGTCCAGCCCCCTGCTCAACGCAGGACTCCAAGTCAGAGCATCCCTATAGAATTATCAAAAGTTAGGGTTGGAAGGCGCCTGCAGGACCATCTTCCAGCCCCCTGCTCAACGCAGGACTCCAAGTCAGAGCATCCCTATAGAATGATTGAAAATAGGGTTGGAAGGCGCCTGCAAGACCATCCAGTGCACCCCCTGCTCAACGCAGGACTCCAAGTCAGAGTATCCCTCTAGAATCATCGAAAATAGAGTTGGAAGGCGGCTGCAAGACCATCTAGTCCAGCCCCCTGCTCAACGCAGGACTCCGAGTCAGAGCATCCCTATAGAATGATCTAAAATAGGGGTGGAAGGGGCCTGCAAGACCATCTAGTCTAACCCCCTGCTCAATGCAGGACTCCGAGTCAGAGCATCCCTATAGAATGATTGAAAATGGGGTTGGGATGGGTCTGCAAGACAATCTAGTCCAGCCCCCTGCTCAATGAAGGACTCCAGGTCAGAGCATCCCTATAGAATGATGGAAAATAGGGTTGGAAGGCGCCTGCAAGACCATGTATTCCAACCCCCTGCGCAACGCAGGACTCCAAGTCAGAGCATCCCTATAGTATTATCAAAAGGTAGGGTTGGAAGTGGCCTGCAGGACCATCTTCCAGCCCCCTGCTCAACGCAGTACTCCAAGTCAGAGCATCCCTATAGAATGATTGAAAATAGGGTTGGAAGGGGCCTGCAAGACCATGTATTCCAACCCCGTGCTCAACGCAGGACTCCAAGTCAGAGCAGCCCTATAGAATCATTGGAAAGTAGGGTTGGGGGGGCCTGCAAGGCTATCTAGTCCAAGCCCCTGCTCCAGGGAGGACTCCAGGTCAGAGCATCCCTATAGAATCATCGAAAATAGGGTTGGAAGGCACCTGCAAGACCATGTATTCCAACCCCGTGCTCAACGCAGGACTCCAAGTCAGAGCATCCTTATCGAATCATCTGAAAGTAGGTTTGGAAGTGGCCTACAAGACTATCTAATACAGCCCCTTGCTCAACGCAGGACTCCAAGTCAGAGCATCCCTATAGAATAATCAAAAAGTAGGGTTGGAAGGGGCATGCAAGACCATCTAGTCCAACCCCCTGCTCAACGCAGGACTCCAAGTCAGAGTTTCCCTATAGAATGATCGAAAATAGGGTTGGAAGGGGCCTGCAAGACCATCTAGTCCAACCCCCTGCTCAACGCAGGACTCCAAGTCAGAGTATCCCTAAGGAATCCTCTGAAAGTAGGGTTGGAAGTGGCCTGCAAGACTATCTAATCCAGCCCCCTCCTCAACGTAGGACTCCAAGTCAGAGCATCCCTATAGAATCATCGAAAATAGAGTTGGAAGGAACCTGCAAGACCATCTAGTCCAACCCCTTGCTCAACGCAGGACTCCAAATCAGAGCATCCCTATAGAATGATCGAAAATAGGGTTGGAAGGCGCCTGCAAGACCATGTATTCCAACCCCGTGCTCAACGCAGGACTCCAAGTCAGAGCATCCTTATCGAATAATCTGAAAGTAGGGTTGGAAGTGGCCTGCAAGACCATCTAGTCCAGCCCCCTGCTCAACGCAGGACTCCAAGTCAGAGCATCCCTATAGAATTATCAAAAGTTAGGGTTGGAAGGCGCCTGCAGGACCATCTTCCAGCCCCCTGCTCAACGCAGGACTCCAAGTCAGAGCATCCCTATAGAATGATTGAAAATAGGGTTGGAAGGGTCCTCCAAGACCATCCAGGGCACCCCCTGCTCAACGCAGGACTCCAAGTCAGAGCATCCCTATAGAATGATTGAAAATAGGGTTGGAAGGGTCCTCCAAGACCATCCAGGGCACCCCCTGCTCAACGCAGGACTCCAAGTCAGAGTATCCCTCTAGAATCATCGAAAATAGAGTTGGAAGGGGCTTGCAAGACCATCTAGTCCAGCCCCCTGCTCAATGCAGGACTCCAAGACAGAGCATCCCTATAGAATCATCAAAAGGTAGGGTTGGAAGGGACCTGCAAGACCATCTAGTCCAACCCCCTGCTCAACGCAGGACTCCAAGTCAGAGCATCCCTATAGAATCATCTGAAAGTAGGGTTGGAAGTGGCCTGCAAGACTATCTAATCCAGCCCCCTGCTCAACGTAGGACTCCAAGTCAGAGCATCCCTATAGAAAGATCGAAAATAGAGTTGGAAGGCGCCTGCAAGGCCATCTAGTCCAGCCCCCTGCTCAACGCAGGACTCCAAGTCAGAGCATCCCTATAGAATGATCGAAAATAGGGTTGGAAGGCGCCTGAAGACCATGTATTCCAACCCCGTGCTCAACGCAGGACTCCAAGTCAGAGCATCCTTATCGAATCATCTGAAAGTAGGGTTGGAAGAGGCCTGCAAGACCATCTAGTCCAGCCCCCTGCTCAACGCAGGACTCCAAGTCAGAGCATCCCTATATAATTATCAAAAGTTAGGGTTGGAAGGCGCCTGCAGGACCATCTTCCAGCCCCCTGCTCAACGCAGGACTCCAAGTCAGAGCAGCCCTATAGAATCATTGTAAAGTAGGGTTGGAGGGGGCCTGCAAGGCCATCTAGTCCAGCCCCGTGCTCCAGGCAGGACTCCAGGTCAGAGCATCCCTATAGAATGATCGAAAATAGGGTTGGAAGTGGCCTGCAAGACCATCTAGTCCAGCTCCCTGCTCAACGCAGGACTCCAAGTCAGAGCATCCCTATAGAATTATCAAAAGTTAGGGTTGGAAGGCGCCTGCAGTCCCATCTTCCAGCCCCCTGCTCAACGCAGGACTCCAAGTCAGAGCATCCCTATAGAATGATTGAAAATAGGGTTGGAAGGGTCCTGCAAGACCATCCAGTGCACCTCCTGCTCAACGCAGGACTCCAAGTCAGAGTATCCCTCTAGAATCATCGAAAATAGAGTTGGAAGGCGGCTGCAAGACCATCTATTCCAGCCCCCTGCTCAACGCAGGACTCCAAGTCAGAGCATCCCTATAGAATGATCTAAAATAGGGGTGGAAGGGGCCTGCAAGACCATCTAGTCTAACCCCCTGCTCAATGCAGGACTCTGAGTCAGAGCATCCCTATAGAATGATTGAAAATAGGGTTGGGAGGGGTCTGCAAGACAATCTAGTCCAGCCCCCTGCTCAATGAAGGACTCCAGGTCAGAGCATCCCTATAGAATGATGGAAAATAGGGTTGGAAGGTGCCTGCAAGACCATGTATTCCAACCCCCTGCGCAACGCAGGACTCCAAGTCAGAGCATCCCTATAGAATTATCAAAAGTTAGGGTTGGAAGTGGCCTGCAGGACCATCTTCCAGCCCCCTGCTCAACGCAGTACTCCAAGTCAGAGCATCCCTATAGAATGATTGAAAATAGGGTTGGAAGGGGCCTGCAAGACCATGTATTCCAACCCCGTGCTCAACGCAGGACTCCAAGTCAGAGCAGCCCTATAGAATCATTGGAAAGTAGGGTTGGGGGGGCCTGCAAGGCTATCTAGTCCAAGCCCCTGCTCCAGGCAGGACTCCAGGTCAGAGCATCCCTATAGAATCATCGAAAATAGGGTTGGAAGGCACCTGCAAGACCATGTATTCCAACCCCGTGCTCAACGCAGGACTCCAAGTCAGAGCATCCTTATCGAATCATCTGAAAGTAGGGTTGGAAGTGGCCTGCAAGACTATCTAATACAGCCCCTTGCTCAACGCAGGACTCCAAGTCAGAGCATCCCTATAGAATAATCAAAAAGTAGGGTTGGAAGGGGTATGCAAGACCATCTAGTCAAGCCCCCTGCTCAACGCAGGACTCCAAGTCAGAGCATCCCTATAGAATTATCAAAAGTTAGGGTTGGAAGGGGCCTGCAGGACCATCTTCCAGCCCCCTGCTCAACGCAGGACTCCAAGTCAGAGCATCCCTATAGAATGATGGAAAATAGGGTTGGAAGGGTCCTCCAAGACCATCCAGGGCACCCCCTGCTCAACGCAGGACTCCAAGTCAGAGTATCCCTCTAGAATCATCGAAAATAGAGTTGGAAGGCGCCTGCAAGACCATCTAGTCCAACCCCCTGCTCAATGCAGGACTCCAAGACAGAGCATCCCTATAGAATCATCAAAAGGTAGTGTTGGAAGGCGGCTGCAAGACCATCTAGTCCAGCCCCTTGCTCAACACAGGACTCCAAGTCAGAGCATCCCTATAGAATCATCGAAAATAGAGTTGGAAGGGACCTGCAAGACCATCTAGTCCAACCCCCTGCTCAACGCAGGACTCCAAGTCAGAGCATCCCTATAGAATCATCTGAAAGTAGGTTTGGAAGTGGCCTGCAAGACCATCTAATCCAGCCCCCTGCTCAACGTAGGACTCCAAGTCAGAGCATCCCTATAGAAAGATCGAAAATAGAGTTGGAAGGCGCCTGCAAGGCCATCTAGTCCAGCCCCCTGCTCAACGCAGGACTCCAAGTCAGAGCATCCCTATAGAATGATTGAAAATAGGGTGGGAAGGCGCCTGCAAGACCTTGTATTCCAACCCCGTCCTCAACGCAGGACTCCAAGTCAGAGCAGCCCTATAGAATCATTGGAAAGTAGGGTTGGAAGTGGCCTGCAAGACCATCTAGTCCAGCCCCCTGCTCAACGCAGGACTCCAAGTCAGAGCATCCCTATATAATTATCAAAAGTTAGGGTTGGAAGGCGCCTGCAGGACCATCTTCCAGCCCCCTGCTCAACGCAGGACTCCAAGTCAGAGCAGCCCTATAGAATCATTGTAAAGTAGGGTTGGAGGGGGCCTGCAAGGCCATCTAGTCCAGCCCCGTGCTCCAGGCAGGACTCCAGGTCAGAGCATCCCTATAGAATGATCGAAAATAGGGTTGGAAGTGGCCTGCAAGACCATCTAGTCCAGCTCCCTGCTCAACGCAGGACTCCAAGTCAGAGCATCCCTATAGAATTATCAAAAGTTAGGGTTGGAAGGCGCCTGCAGTCCCATCTTCCAGCCCCCTGCTCAACGCAGGACTCCAAGTCAGAGCATCCCTATAGAATGATTGAAAATAGGGTTGGAAGGGTCCTGCAAGACCATCCAGTGCACCCCCTGCTCAACGCAGGACTCCAAGTCAGAGTATCCCTCTAGAATCATCGAAAATAGAGTTGGAAGGCGGCTGCAAGACCATCTAGTCCAGCCCCCTGCTCAACGCAGGACTCCAAGTCAGAGCATCCCTACAGAATGATCTAAAATAGCGGTGGAAGGGGCCTGCAAGACCATCTAGTCTAACCCCCTGCTCAATGCAGGACTCTGAGTCAGAGCATCCCTATAGAATGATTGAAAATAGGGTTGGGAGGGGTCTGCAAGACAATCTAGTCCAGCCCCCTGCTCAATGAAGGACTCCAGGTCAGAGCATCCCTATAGAATGATGGAAAATAGGGTTGGAAGGTGCCTGCAAGACCATGTATTCCAACCCCCTGCGCAACGCAGGACTCCAAGTCAGAGCATCCCTATAGAATTATCAAAAGTTAGGGTTGGAAGTGGCCTGCAGGACCATCTTCCAGCCCCCTGCTCAACGCAGTACTCCAAGTCAGAGCATCCCTATAGAATGATTGAAAATAGGGTTGGAAGGGGCCTGCAAGACCATGTATTCCAACCCCGTGCTCAACGCAGGACTCCAAGTCAGAGCAGCCCTATAGAATCATTGGAAAGTATGGTTGGGAGGGCCTGCAAGGCCATCTAGTCCAACCCCCTACTCAAGGCAGGACTCCAAGTCACAGCATCCGTATAGAATAATCAAAAACAGGGTTGGAAGGCACCTGCAAGACCATGTATTCCAACCCCGTGCCTAACGCAGGACTCCAAGCCAGAGCATCCCTATAGAATCCTCGAAAATAAGAGTTGGAAGGGGCTTGCAAGACCATCTAGTCCAACGCCCTGCTCAACGCAGGACTCCAAGTCAGAGCATCCCTATAGAATCATTTGAAAGTTGGGTTGGAGGGGGCCTTCAAGACCATCTTGTCCAGCCCCCTGCTCAACGCAGGATTCCAAGTCAAAGCATCCCTATAGAATCATCTGAAAGTAGGGTTGGAAGCGGCCTGCAAGGCCATCTAATCCAGCCCCCTGCTCAACGTAGGACTCCAAGTCAGAGTAGCCCTATAGAATCATTGGAAAGTATGGTTGGGAGGGCCTGCAAGGCCATCTAGTCCAACCCCCTACTCAAGGCAGGACTCCAAGTCACAGCATCCGTATAGAATAATCAAAAAGTAGGGGTGGGAGGGGTCTGCAGGACCATCTAAACCAGCCCCCTGCTCAACGCAGGACTCCAAGTCAGAGCACCCTATAGTATCATCAAAAGCTAGGGTTGGAAGGGTCCGGCAAGACCATCTAGTCCAGCCTCCTGCTTAAAGCAGGACTCCAAGTCAGAGCATCCCCATAGAATAATCGAAAATAGGGTTGGAATGGATCTGCAAGACCATCTAGTCCTGCCCCCTGCTTAAAGCAGGACTCCAAGACAGAGCATCCCTATAGAATGAACAAAAATAGGGTTGGAAGGGGCCTACAAGACCATCTACTCCAGCCCCCTGCTCAATTCAGGACTCCAAGTCAGAGCATCCTTATAAAATCATCAAAAAGTAGGGTTGGAATGGGTCTGCAAAACCTCCTAAACCAGCCTCCTGCTCAATGCAGGACTCCGAGTCAGAGCATCCCTATAGAATGATTGAAAATAGGGTTGGGAGGGGTCTGCAAGACAATCTAGTCCAGCCCCCTGCTCAATGAAGGACTACAGGTCAGAGCATCCCTATAGAATGATCGAAAATAGGGTTGGAAGGCGCCTGCAAGACCATCTAGTCCAGCCAACTGCTCAATGCTGGACTCCAAGTCAGAGCATCCCTATAGAATGATCGATAATAAGGTTGGAAGGCGCCTGCAAGACCATCTAGTCCAGCCCCCTGCTCAAGGCAGGACTCCAAGTCACAGCATCCCTATAGAATTATCAAAAGTTAGGGTTGGAAGGCGCCTGCAGGACCATCTTCCAGCCCCCTGCTCAACGCAGGACTCCAAGTCAGAGCATCCCTATAGAATCATCTGAAAGTAGGGTTGGAAGGGGGGTGGAAGGCCATCTAATCCAGCCCCCTGCTCAACGTAGGACTCCAAGTCAGGGCAGCCCTATAGAATCATTGGAAAGTAGGGTTGGAAGGGGCCGGCAAGACCATCTAGTCCAATCCCTGCTCAACGCAGGACTCCAAGTCAGAGCATCCCTACAGAATGATTGGAAATATGGTTGGAAGGGGCCTGCAAGACCATCCAGTCCAGCCCCCTGGTCAACACAGGACTCCAGGTCAGAGCATCCCTATAGAATCATTGAAAAGTAGGGTTGGGATGGGCCTGCAAGACCATCTAGTCCAACCCCCTGCTCAACGCAGGACTCCAAGGCAGAGCATCCCTATAGAATGATGGAAAATAGGGTTGGAAGGGGTCTGCAAGACCATCTAGTCCAGCCAACTGCTCAATGCAGGACTCCAAGTCAGAGCATCCCTATAGAATGGTCGATAATAGGGTTGGAAGGCGCCTGCAAGACCATGTAGTCCAACCCCGTTCTCAATGCAGGACTCCAAGTCAGAGCTTCACTATAGAATCATCTGAAAGTACGGTTGGAAGTGGCCTGCAAGACAATCTAGTCCAGCCCCCTGCTCAACGCAGGATTCCAAGTCAGAGCATCCCTAAAGAATCATTAGAAAGTAGGGTTGGAAGGGGCCTGCAAGGCCATCTAATCCAGCCCCCTGCTCAACGTAGGACTCCAAGTCAGAGCAGCCCTATAGAATCATTGGAAAGTATGGTTGGGGGGGCCTGCAAGGCCATCTAGTCCAACCCCCTACTCAAGGCAGGACTCCAAGTCACAGCATCCGTATAGAATAATCAAAAAGTAGGGGTGGGAGGGGTCTGCAGGACCATCTAAACCAGCCCCCTGCTCAACGCAGGACTCCAAGTCAGAGCACCCTATAGAATGATTGAAAATAGGGTTGGGAGGGGTCTGCAAGACAATCTAGTCCAGCCCCCTGCTCAATGAAGGACTCCAGGTCAGAGCATCCCTATAGAATGATGGAAAATAGGGTTGGAAGGCGCCTGCAAGACCATCTAGTCCAGCCAACTGCTCAATGCAGGACTCCAAGTCAGAGCATCCCTATAGAATGATCGATAATAAGGTTGGAAGGCGCCTGCAAGACCATGTAGTCCAAACCCATGCTCAATCCAGGACTCCAAGTCAGAGCATCCCTATAGAATCATCTGAAAGTAGGGTTGGAAGTAACCTGCAAGACCATCTAGTCCAGCCCCCTGCTCAACCCAGGACTCCAAGTCAGAGCATCCCTATAGAATCATTGAAAAGTAGGGTTGGAAGGGGCCTCCAAGACCATCTAGTCCAGCCAACTGCTCAATGCAGGACTCCAAGTCAGAGCATCCCTATAGAATGATCGATAATAGGGTTGGAAGGCGCCTGCAAGACCATGTAGTCCAACCCCGTGCTCAATGCAGGACTCCAAGTCAGTGCATCCCTACAGAATCATCTGAATGTACGGTTGGAGGTGGCCTGCAAGACAATCTAGTCCAGCCCCCTGCTCAACGCAGGACTCCAAGTCAGAGCATCCGTATAGAATCATCAGAAAGTAGGGTTGGAAGGGGCCTGCAAGACCTTCTAGTCCAACCCCTTGCTCAACACAGGACACCGAGTAAGAGCATCCCTATACAATCATCTGAAAGTAGGGTTCGAAGGGACCTCCAAGGCCATCTAATCCAGCCCCCTGCTCAACGCAGGACTCCAAGCCAGAGCATCCCTATAGAATGATCTAAAATAGGGGTGGAAGGGGCCTGCAAGACCATCTAGTCTAACCCCCTGCTCAATGCAGGACTCTAAGAGCATCCGTATAGAATCATCTGAAAGTACGGTTGGAAGGGGCCTGCAAGACCATCTAGTCCAACCCCTTGCTCAACACAGGACTCCGAGTCAGAGCATCCCTATACAATGAACGAAAATAGGGTTGGAAGGGGCCGGCAAGACCATCTAGTCCAGCCCCCTGCTCAACGCAGGACTCCAAGTCATAGTTTCCCAATAGAATGATCGAAAATAGGGTTGGAAGGGGCCTGCAAGACCATCTAGTCCAACCCCCTGCTCAACGCAGGACTCCTAGTCAGAGTTTCCCTATAGAATGATCGAAAATAGGGTTGGAAGTGGCCTGCAAGACCATCTAGTCCAACCCCCTGCTCAACGCAGGACTCCAAGTCAGAGCATCCCTAAGGAATCATCTGAAAGTAGGGTTGGAAGTGGCCTGCAAGACTATCTAATCCAGCCCCCTCCTCAACGTAGGACTCTAAGTCAGAGCATCCCTATAGAATCATCGAAAATAGAGTTGGAAGGAACCTGCAAGACCATCTAGTCCTGCTCAACGCAGGACTCCAAATCAGAGCATCCCTATAGAATGATCGAAAATAGGGTTGGAAGGCGCCTGCAAGACCATGGATTCCAACCCCGTGCTCAACGCAGGACTCCAAGTCAGAGCATCCTTATCGAATCATCTGAAAGTAGGGTTGGAAGTGGCCTGCAAGACCATCTAGTCCAGCCCCCTGCTCAACGCAGGACTCCAAGTCAGAGCATCCCTATAGAATTATCAAAAGTTAGGGTTGGAAGGCGCCTGCAGGACCATCTCCCAGCCCCCTGCTCAACGCAGGACTCCAAGTCAGAGCATCCCTATAGAATGATTGAAAATAGGGTTGGAAGGGTCCTCCAAGACCATCCAGGGCACCCCCTGCTCAACGCAGGACTCCAAGTCAGAGTATCCCTCTAGAATCATCGAAAATAGAGTTGGAAGGGGCCTGCAAGACCATCTAGTCCAACCCCCTGCTCAATGCAGGACTCCAAGACAGAGCATCCCTATAGAATCATCAAAAGGTAGGGTTGGAAGGCGGCTGCAAGACCATCTTAGTCCAGACCCTTGCTCAACACAGTACTCCAAGTCAGAGCATCCCTATAGAATCATCGAAAATAGAGTTGGAAGGGACCTCCAAGACCATCTAGTCCAACCCCCTGCTCAACGCAGGACTTCAAGTCAGAGCATCCCTATAGAATCATCTCAAAGTAGGGTTGGAAGTGGCCTGCAAGACTATCTAATCCAGCCCCCTGCTCAACGTAGGACTCCAAGTCAGAGCATCCCTATAGAATTATCAAAAGTTAGGGTTGGAAGTGGCCTGCAGGACCATCTTCCAGCCCCCTGCTCAACGCAGGACTCCAAGTCAGAGCATCCCTATAGAATGATTGAAAATAGGGTTGGAAGGGGCCTGCAAGACCATGTATTCCAACCCCATGCTCAACGCAGGACTCCAAGTCAGAGCAGCCCTATAGAATCATTGGAAAGTAGGGTTGGGGGGGCCTGCAAGGCCATCTAGTCCAAGCCCCTGCTCCAGGCAGGACTCCAGGTCAGAGCATCCCTATAGAATCATCGAAAATAGGGTTGGAAGGCACCTGCAAGACCATGTATTCCAACGCCGTGCTCAACGCAGGACTCCAAGTCAGAGCATCCTTATCGAATCATCTGAAAGTAGGGCTGGAAGTGGCCTGCAAGGCCATCTAGTCCAACCCCCTGCTCAACGCAGGACTCCAAGTCAGAGCATCCCTATAGAATCATTTGAAAGTAGGGTTGGAAGTGGCCTGCAAGACTATCTAATCCAGCCCCCTGCTCAACGCAGGACTCCAAGTCAGAGCATCCCTATAGAATAATCAAAAAGTAGGGTTGGAAGGGGCATGCAAGCCCATCTAGTCCAACCCCCTGCTCAACGCAGGACTCCAAGTCAGAGTTTCCCTATAGAATGATCGAAAATAGGGTTGGAAGGCACCTGCAAGACCATGTATTCCAACCCCGTGCCTAACGCAGGACTCCAAGCCAGAGCATCCCTATAGAATCCTCGAAAATAAGAGTTGGAAGGGGCTTGCAAGACCATCTAGTCCAACGCCCTGCTCAACGCAGGACTCCAAGTCAGAGCATCCCTATAGAATCATTTGAAAGTTGGGTTGGAGGGGGCCTTCAAGACCATCTTGTCCAGCCCCCTGCTCAACGCAGGATTCCAAGTCAGAGCATCCCTATAGAATCATCTGAAAGTAGGGTTGGAAGCGGCCTGCAAGGCCATCTAATCCAGCCCCCTGCTCAACGTAGGACTCCAAGTCAGAGTAGCCCTATAGAATCATTGGAAAGTATGGTTGGGAGGGCCTGCAAGGCCATCTAGTCCAACCCCCTACTCAAGGCAGGACTCCAAGTCACAGCATCCGTATAGAATAATCAAAAAGTAGGGGTGGGAGGGGTCTGCAGGACCATCTAAACCAGCCCCCTGCTCAACGCAGGACTCCAAGTCAGAGCACCCTATAGTATCATCAAAAGCTAGGGTTGGAAGGGTCCGGCAAGACCATCTAGTCCAGCCTCCTGCTTAAAGCAGGACTCCAAGTCAGAGCATCCCCATAGAATAATCGAAAATAGGGTTGGAATGGATCTGCAAGACCATCTAGTCCTGCCCCCTGCTTAAAGCAGGACTCCAAGACAGAGCATCCCTATAGAATGAACAAAAATAGGGTTGGAAGGGGCCTACAAGACCATCTACTCCAGCCCCCTGCTCAATTCAGGACTCCAAGTCAGAGCATCCTTATAAAATCATCAAAAAGTAGGGTTGGAATGGGTCTGCAAAACCTCCTAAACCAGCCTCCTGCTCAATGCAGGACTCCGAGTCAGAGCATCCCTATAGAATGATTGAAAATAGGGTTGGGAGGGGTCTGCAAGACAATCTAGTCCAGCCCCCTGCTCAATGAAGGACTACAGGTCAGAGCATCCCTATAGAATCATCGAAAATAGGGTTGGAAGGCACCTGCAAGACCATGTATTCCAACCCCGTGCTCAACGCAGGACTCCAAGTCAGAGCATCCTTATCGAATCATCTGAAAGTAGGGCTGGAAGTGGCCTGCAAGGCCATCTAGTCCAACCCCCTGCTCAACGCAGGACTCCAAGTCAGAGCATCCCTATAGAATCATTTGAAAGTAGGGTTGGAAGTGGCCTGCAAGACTATCTAATCCAGCCCCCTGCTCAACGCAGGACTCCAAGTCAGAGCATCCCTATAGAATAATCAAAAAGTAGGGTTGGAAGGGGCATGCAAGCCCATCTAGTCCAACCCCCTGCTCAACGCAGGACTCCAAGTCAGAGTTTCCCTATAGAATGATCGAAAATAGGGTTGGAAGGCACCTGCAAGACCATGTATTCCAACCCCGTGCCTAACGCAGGACTCCAAGCCAGAGCATCCCTATAGAATCCTCGAAAATAAGAGTTGGAAGGGGCTTGCAAGACCATCTAGTCCAACGCCCTGCTCAACGCAGGACTCCAAGTCAGAGCATCCCTATAGAATCATTTGAAAGTTGGGTTGGAGGGGGCCTTCAAGACCATCTTGTCCAGCCCCCTGCTCAACGCAGGATTCCAAGTCAGAGCATCCCTATAGAATCATCTGAAAGTAGGGTTGGAAGCGGCCTGCAAGGCCATCTAATCCAGCCCCCTGCTCAACGTAGGACTCCAAGTCAGAGTAGCCCTATAGAATCATTGGAAAGTATGGTTGGGAGGGCCTGCAAGGCCATCTAGTCCAACCCCCTACTCAAGGCAGGACTCCAAGTCACAGCATCCGTATAGAATAATCAAAAAGTAGGGGTGGGAGGGGTCTGCAGGACCATCTAAACCAGCCCCCTGCTCAACGCAGGACTCCAAGTCAGAGCACCCTATAGTATCATCAAAAGCTAGGGTTGGAAGGGTCCGGCAAGACCATCTAGTCCAGCCTCCTGCTTAAAGCAGGACTCCAAGTCAGAGCATCCCCATAGAATAATCGAAAATAGGGTTGGAATGGATCTGCAAGACCATCTAGTCCTGCCCCCTGCTTAAAGCAGGACTCCAAGACAGAGCATCCCTATAGAATGAACAAAAATAGGGTTGGAAGGGGCCTACAAGACCATCTACTCCAGCCCCCTGCTCAATTCAGGACTCCAAGTCAGAGCATCCTTATAAAATCATCAAAAAGTAGGGTTGGAATGGGTCTGCAAAACCTCCTAAACCAGCCTCCTGCTCAATGCAGGACTCCGAGTCAGAGCATCCCTATAGAATGATTGAAAATAGGGTTGGGAGGGGTCTGCAAGACAATCTAGTCCAGCCCCCTGCTCAATGAAGGACTACAGGTCAGAGCATCCCTATAGAATGATCGAAAATAGGGTTGGAAGGCGCCTGCAAGACCATCTAGTCCAGCCAACTGCTCAATGCTGGACTCCAAGTCAGAGGATCCCTATAGAATGATCGATAATAAGGTTGGAAGGCGCCTGCAAGACCATGTAGTCCAACCCCATGCTCAATGCAGGACTCCAAGTCAGAGCATCCCTATAGAATCATCTGAAAGTAGGGTTGGAAGTAACCTGCAAGACCATCTAGTCCAGCCCCCTGCTCAAGGCAGGACTCCAAGTCACAGCATCCCTATAGAATTATCAAAAGTTAGGGTTGGAAGGCGCCTGCAGGACCATCTTCCAGCCCCCTGCTCAACGCAGGACTCCAAGTCAGAGCATCCCTATAGAATCATCTGAAAGTAGGGTTGGAAGGGGGGTGGAAGGCCATCTAATCCAGCCCCCTGCTCAACGTAGGACTCCAAGTCAGGGCAGCCCTATAGAATCATTGGAAAGTAGGGTTGGAAGGGGCCGGCAAGACCATCTAGTCCAATCCCTGCTCAACGCAGGACTCCAAGTCAGAGCATCCCTACAGAATGATCGGAAATATGGTTGGAAGGGGCCTGCAAGACCATCCAGTCCAGCCCCCTGGTCAACACAGGACTCCAGGTCAGAGCATCCCTATAGAATCATTGAAAAGTAGGGTTGGGATGGGCCTGCAAGACCATCTAGTCCAACCCCCTGCTCAACGCAGGACTCCAAGGCAGAGCATCCCTATAGAATGATGGAAAATAGGGTTGGAATGGGTCTGCAAGACCATCTAGTCCAGCCAACTGCTCAATGCAGGACTCCAAGTCAGAGCATCCCTATAGAATGGTCGATAATAGGGTTGGAAGGCGCCTGCAAGACCATGTAGTCCAACCCCGTGCTCAATGCAGGACTCCAAGTCAGAGCATCCCTATAGAATCATCTGAAAGTACGGTTGGAAGTGGCCTGCAAGACAATCTAGTCCAGCCCCCTGCTCAACGCAGGATTCCAAGTCAGAGCATCCCTATAGAATCATTAGAAAGTAGGGTTGGAAGGGGCCTGCAAGGCCATCTAATCCAGCCCCCTGCTCAACGTAGGACTCCAAGTCAGAGCAGCCCTATAGAATCATTGGAAAGTATGGTTGGGGGGGCCTGCAAGGCCATCTAGTCCAACCCCCTACTCAAGGCAGGACTCCAAGTCACAGCATCCGTATAGAATAATCAAAAAGTAGGGGTGGGAGGGGTCTGCAGGACCATCTAAACCAGCCCCCTGCTCAACGCAGGACTCCAAGTCAGAGCACCCTATAGAATGATTGAAAATAGGGTTGGGAGGGGTCTGCAAGACAATCTAGTCCAGCCCCCTGCTCAATGAAGGACTCCAGGTCAGAGCATCCCTATAGAATGATGGAAAATAGGGTTGGAAGGCGCCTGCAAGACCATCTAGTCCAGCCAACTGCTCAATGCAGGACTCCAAGTCAGAGCATCCCTATAGAATGATCGATAATAAGGTTGGAAGGCGCCTGCAAGACCATGTAGTCCAAACCCATGCTCAATGCAGGACTCCAAGTCAGAGCATCCCTATAGAATCATCTGAAAGTAGGGTTGGAAGTAACCTGCAAGACCATCTAGTCCAGCCCCCTGCTCAACCCAGGACTCCAAGTCAGAGCATCCCTATAGAATCATTGAAAAGTAGGGTTGGAAGGGGCCTCCAAGACCATCTAGTCCAGCCAACTGCTCAATGCAGGACTCCAAGTCAGAGCATCCCTATAGAATGATCGATAATAGGGTTGGAAGGCGCCTGCAAGACCATGTAGTCCAACCCCGTGCTCAATGCAGGACTCCAAGTCAGTGCATCCCTACAGAATCATCTGAATGTACGGTTGGAGGTGGCCTGCAAGACAATCTAGTCCAGCCCCCTGCTCAACGCAGGACTCCAAGTCAGAGCATCCGTATAGAATCATCAGAAAGTAGGGTTGGAAGGGGCCTGCAAGACCTTCTAGTCCAACCCCTTGCTCAACACAGGACACCGAGTAAGAGCATCCCTATACAATCATCTGAAAGTAGGGTTCGAAGGGGCCTCCAAGGCCATCTAATCCAGCCCCCTGCTCAACGCAGGACTCCAAGCCAGAGCATCCCTATAGAATGATCTAAAATAGGGGTGGAAGGGGCCTGCAAGACCATCTAGTCTAACCCCCTGCTCAATGCAGGACTCTAAGAGCATCCGTATAGAATCATCTGAAAGTACGGTTGGAAGGGGCCTGCAAGACCATCTAGTCCAACCCCTTGCTCAACACAGGACTCCGAGTCAGAGCATCCCTATACAATGAACGAAAATAGGGTTGGAAGGGGCCGGAAAGACCATCTAGTCCAGCCCCCTGCTCAACGCAGGACTCCAAGTCATAGTTTCCCAATAGAATGATCGAAAATAGGGTTGGAAGGGGCCTGCAAGACCATCTAGTCCAACCCGATGCTCAACGCAGGACTCCTAGTCAGAGTTTCCCTATAGAATGATCGAAAATAGGGTTGGAAGTGGCCTGCAAGACCATCTAGTCCAACCCCCTGCTCAACGCAGGACTCCAAGTCAGAGCATCCCTAAGGAATCATCTGAAAGTAGGGTTGGAAGTGGCCTGCAAGACTATCTAATCCAGCCCCCTCCTCAACGTAGGACTCTAAGTCAGAGCATCCCTATAGAATCATCGAAAATAGAGTTGGAAGGAACCTGCAAGACCATCTAGTCCAACCCCTTGCTCAACGCAGGACTCCAAATCAGAGCATCCCTATAGAATGATCGAAAATAGGGTTGGAAGGCGCCTGCAAGACCATGTATTCCAACCCCGTGCTCAACGCAGGACTCCAAGTCAGAGCATCCTTATCGAATCATCTGAAAGTAGGGATGGAAGTGGCCTGCAAGACCATCTAGTCCAGCCCCCTGCTCAACGCAGGACTCCAAGTCAGAGCATCCCTATAGAATTATCAAAAGTTAGGGTTGGAAGGCGCCTGCAGGACCATCTTCCAGCCCCCTGCTCAACGCAGGACTCCAAGTCAGAGCATCCCTATAGAATGATTGAAAATAGGGTTGGAAGGGTCCTCCAAGACCATCCAGGGCACCCCCTGCTCAACGCAGGACTCCAAGTCAGAGTATCCCTCTAGAATCATCGAAAATAGAGTTGGAAGGGGCCTGCAAGACCATCTAGTCCAACCCCCTGCTCAATGCAGGACTCCAAGACAGAGCATCCCTATAGAATCATCAAAAGGTAGGGTTGGAAGGCGGCTGCAAGACCATCTTAGTCCAGCCCCTTGCTCAACACAGTACTCCAAGTCAGAGCATCCCTATAGAATCATCGAAAATAGAGTTGGAAGGGACCTCCAAGACCATCTAGTCCAACCCCCTGCTCAACGCAGGACTCCAAGTCAGAGCATCCCTATAGAATCATCTCAAAGTAGGGTTGGAAGTGGCCTGCAAGACTATCTAATCCAGCCCCCTGCTCAACGTAGGACTCCAAGTCAGAGCATCCCTATAGAATTATCAAAAATTAGGGTTGGAAGTGGCCTACAGGACCATCTTCCAGCCCCCTGCTCAACGCAGGACTCCAAGTCAGAGCATCCCTATAGAATGATTGAAAATAGGGTTGGAAGGGGCCTGCAAGACCATGTATTCCAACCCCATGCTCAACGCAGGACTCCAAGTCAGATCAGCCCTATAGAATCATTGGAAAGTAGGGTTGGGGGGGCCTGCAAGGCCATCTAGTCCAAGCCCCTGCTCCAGGCAGGACTCCAGGTCAGAGCATCCCTATAGAATCATCGAAAATAGGGTTGGAAGGCACCTGCAAGACCATGTATTCCAACCCCGTGCTCAACGCAGGACTCCAAGTCAGAGCATCCTTATCGAATCATCTGAAAGTAGGGCTGGAAGTGGCCTGCAAGGCCATCTAGTCCAACCCCCTGCTCAACGCAGGACTCCAAGTCAGAGCATCCCTATAGAATCATTTGAAAGTAGGGTTGGAAGTGGCCTGCAAGACTATCTAATCCAGCCCCCTGCTCAACGCAGGACTCCAAGTCAGAGCATCCCTATAGAATAATCAAAAAGTAGGGTTGGAAGGGGCATGCAAGACCATCTAGTCCAACCCCCTGCTCAACGCAGGACTCCAAGTCAGAGCATCCCTAAGGAATCATCTGAAAGTAGGGTTGGAAGTGGCCTGCAAGACTATCTAATCCAGCCCCCTCCTCAACGTAGGACTCCAAGTCAGAGCATCCCTATAGAATCATCGAAAATAGAGTTGGAAGGAACCTGCAAGACCATCTAGTCCAACCCCTTGCTCAACGCAGGACTCCAAATCAGAGCATCCCTATAGAATGATCGAAA
Source organism: Heloderma suspectum (assembly GCF_057233095.1). Classification (NCBI taxonomy): domain Eukaryota; kingdom Metazoa; phylum Chordata; class Lepidosauria; order Squamata; family Helodermatidae; genus Heloderma; species Heloderma suspectum. The sequence goes on from NC_139475.1 coordinate 52,118,509, forward strand.
ATAGGGTTGGAAGGGGCCTGCAAGACCATGTATTCCAACCCCGTGCTCAACGCAGGACTCCAAGTCAGAGCATCCTTATCGAATCATCTGAAAGTAGGGTTGGAAGTGGCCTGCAAGACCATCTAGTCCAGCCCCCTGCTCAACGCAGGACTCCAAGTCAGAGCATCCCTATAGAATTATCAAAAGTTAGGGTTGGAAGGCGCCTGCAGGACCATCTTCCAGCCCCCTGCTCAACGCAGGACTCCAAGTCAGAGCATCCCTATAGAATGATTGAAAATAGGGTTGGAAGGGTCCTCCAAGACCATCCAGGGCACCCCCTGCTCAACGCAGGACTCCAAGTCAGAGTATCCCTCTAGAATCATCGAAAATAGAGTTGGAAGGGGCCTGCAAGACCATCTAGTCCAACCCCCTGCTCAATGCAGGACTCCAAGACAGAGCATCCCTATAGAATCATCAAAAGGTAGGGTTGGAAGGCGGCTGCAAGACCATCTAGTCCAGCCCCTTGCTCAACACAGTACTCCAAGTCAGAGCATCCCTATAGAATCATCGAAAATAGAGTTGGAAGGGACCTCCAAGACCATCTAGTCCAACCCCTTGCTCAACACAGGACTCCGAGTCAGAGCATCCCTATAGAATGATCGAAAATAGGGTTGGAAGGCGCCTGCAAGACCATGTATTCCAACCCCGTGCTCAACGCAGGACTCCAAGTCAGAGCATCCTTATCGAATCATCTGAAAGTAGGGTTGGAAGTGGCCTGCAAGACCATCTAGTCCAGCCCCCTGCTCAACGCAGGACTCCAAGTCAGAGCATCCCTATAGAATTATCAAAAGTTAGGGTTGGAAGGCGCCTGCAGGACCATCTTCCAGCCCCCTGCTCAACGCAGGACTCCAAGTCAGAGCATCCCTATAGAATCATGGAAAATAGGGTTGGAAGGCGCCTGCAAGACGATGTATTCCAACCCCCTGCTCAACGCAGGACTCCAAGTCAGAGCATGCCTATAGAATTATCAAAAGTTAGGGTTGGAAGTGGCCTGCAGGACCATCTTCCAGCCCCCTGCTCAACGCAGGACTCCAAGTCAGAGCATCCCTATAGAATCATCGAAAATAGAGTTGGAAGGGACCTGCAAGACCATCTAGTCCAACCCCCTGCTCAACGCAGGACTCCAAGTCAGAGCATCCCTATAGAATCATCTGAAAGTAGGGTTGGAAGTGGCCTGCAAGACCATCTAATCCAGCCCCCTGCTCAACGTAGGACTCCAAGTCAGAGCATCCCTATAGAAAGATCGAAAATAGAGTTGGAAGGCGCCTGCAAGGCCATCTAGTCCAGCCCCCTGCTCAACGCAGGACTCCAAGTCAGAGCATCCCTATAGAATGATTGAAAATAGGGTTGGAAGTGGCTTGCAAGACCATCTAGTCCAGCCCCCTGCTCAAGGCAGGACTCCAAGTCACAGCATCCCTATAGAATTATCAAAAGTTAGGGTTGGAAGGCGCCTGCAGGACCATCTTCCAGCCCCCTGCTCAACGCAGGACTCCAAGTCAGAGCATCCCTATAGAATGATAGAAAATAGGGTTGGAAGGGGCCTGCAAGACCATCTAGTCCAGCCCCATTGTCAACGCAGGACTCCACGTCAGAGTATCCCTATAGAACGATTGAAAATAGGGTTGGAAGGTGCCTGCAAGACCATCTAGTCCAGCCCCATGGTCAACGCAGGACTCCAAGTCAGAGCATCCCTATAGAATCATTGGAAAGTAGGGTTGGGGAGGCCTGCAAGGCCATCTAGTCCAACCCCCTGCTCCAGGCAGGACTCCAGGTCAGAGAATCCCTATAGAATGATTGAAAATAGGGTTGGAAGGCGCCTGCAAGACCTTGCATTCCAACCCCGTCCTCAACGCAGGACTCCAAGTCAGAGCAGCCCTATAGAATCATTGGAAAGTAGGGTTGGAGGGGGCCTGCAAGGCCATCTAGTCCAGCCCCCTGCTCCAGGCAGGACTCCAGGTCAGAGCATCCCTATAGAATGATCGAAAATAAGGTTGGAAGTGGCCTGCAAGACCATCTAGTCCAGCCCCCTGCTCAACGCAGGACTCCAAGTCAGAGCATCCCTATAGAATTATCAAAAGTTAGGGTTGGAAGGCGCCTGCAGGACCATCTTCCAGCCCCCTGCTCAACGCAGGACTCCAAGTCAGAGCATCCCTATAGAATGATTGAAAATAGGGTTGGAAGGGTCCTGCAAGACCATCCAGTGCACCCCCTGCTCAACGCAGGACTCCAAGTCAGAGTATCCCTCTAGAATCATCGAAAATAGAGTTGGAAGGCGGCTGCAAGACCATCTAGTCCAGCCCCCTGCTCAACGCAGGACTCCAAGTCAGAGCATCCCTATAGAATGATCTAAAATAGGGGTGGAAGGGGCCTGCAAGACCATCTAGTCTAACCCCCTGCTCAATGCAGGACTCCGAGTCAGAGCATCCCTATAGAATGATTGAAAATGGGGTTGGGAGGGGTCTGCAAGACAATCTAGTCCAGCCCCCTGCTCAATGAAGGACTCCAGGTCAGAGCATCCCTATAGAATGATGGAAAATAGGGTTGGAAGGCGCCTGCAAGACCATGTATTCCAACCCCCTGCGCAACGCAGGACTCCAAGTCAGAGCATCCCTATAGTATTATCAAAAGTTAGGGTTGGAAGTGGCCTGCAGGACCATCTTCCAGCCCCCTGCTCAACGCAGTACTCCAAGTCAGAGCATCCCTATAGAATGATTGAAAATAGGGTTGGAAGGGGCCTGCAAGACCATGTATTCCAACCCCGTGCTCAACGCAGGACTCCAAGTCAGAGCAGCCCTATAGAATCATTGGAAAGTAGGGTTGGGGGGGCCTGCAAGGCTATCTAGTCCAAGCCCCTGCTCCAGGCAGGACTCCAGGTCAGAGCATCCCTATAGAATCATCGAAAATAGGGTTGGAAGGCACCTGCAAGACCATGTATTCCAACCCCGTGCTCAACGCAGGACTCCAAGTCAGAGCATCCTTATCGAATCATCTGAAAGTAGGGTTGGAAGTGGCCTACAAGACTATCTAATACAGCCCCTTGCTCAACGCAGGACTCCAAGTCAGAGCATCCCTATAGAATAATCAAAAAGTAGGGTTGGAAGGGGCATGCAAGACCATCTAGTCCAACCCCCTGCTCAACGCAGGACTCCAAGTCAGAGTTTCCCTATAGAATGATCGAAAATAGGGTTGGAAGGGGCCTGCAAGACCATCTAGTCCAACCCCCTGCTCAACGCAGGACTCCAAGTCAGAGTATCCCTAAGGAATCATCTGAAAGTAGGGTTGGAAGTGGCCTGCAAGACCATCTAGTCCAGCCCCCTGCTCAACGCAGGACTCCAAGTCAGAGCATCCCTATAGAATTATCAAAAGTTAGGGTTGGAAGGCGCCTGCAGGACCATCTTCCAGCCCCCTGCTCAACGCAGGACTCCAAGTCAGAGCATCCCTATAGAATGATTGAAAATAGGGTTGGAAGGGGCCTGCAAGACCATGTATTCCAACCCCGTGCTCAACGCAGGACTCCAAGTCAGAGCAGCCCTATAGAATCATTGGAAAGTAGGGTTGGGGGGGCCTGCAAGGCTATCTAGTCCAAGCCCCTGCTCCAGGCAGGACTCCAGGTCAGAGCATCCCTATAGAATCATCGAAAATAGGGTTGGAAGGCACCTGCAAGACCATGTATTCCAACCCCGTGCTCAACGCAGGACTCCAAGTCAGAGCATCCTTATCGAATCATCTGAAAGTAGGTTTGGAAGTGGCCTACAAGACTATCTAATACAGCCCCTTGCTCAACGCAGGACTCCAAGTCAGAGCATCCCTATAGAATAATCAAAAAGTAGGGTTGGAAGGGGCATGCAAGACCATCTAGTCCAACCCCCTGCTCAACGCAGGACTCCAAGTCAGAGTTTCCCTATAGAATGATCGAAAATAGGGTTGGAAGGGGCCTGCAAGACCATCTAGTCCAACCCCCTGCTCAACGCAGGACTCCAAGTCAGAGTATCCCTAAGGAATCCTCTGAAAGTAGGGTTGGAAGTGGCCTGCAAGACTATCTAATCCAGCCCCCTCCTCAACGTAGGACTCCAAGTCAGAGCATCCCTATAGAATCATCGAAAATAGAGTTGGAAGGAACCTGCAAGACCATCTAGTCCAACCCCTTGCTCAACGCAGGACTCCAAATCAGAGCATCCCTATAGAATGATCGAAAATAGGGTTGGAAGGCGCCTGCAAGACCATGTATTCCAACCCCGTGCTCAACGCAGGACTCCAAGTCAGAGCATCCTTATCGAATCATCTGAAAGTAGGGTTGGAAGTGGCCTGCAAGACCATCTAGTCCAGCCCCCTGCTCAACGCAGGACTCCAAGTCAGAGCATCCCTATAGAATTATCAAAAGTTAGGGTTGGAAGGCGCCTGCAGGACCATCTTCCAGCCCCCTGCTCAACGCAGGACTCCAAGTCAGAGCATCCCTATAGAATGATTGAAAATAGGGTTGGAAGGGTCCTCCAAGACCATCCAGGGCACCCCCTGCTCAACGCAGGACTCCAAGTCAGAGCATCCCTATAGAATGATTGAAAATAGGGTTGGAAGGGTCCTCCAAGACCATCCAGGGCACCCCCTGCTCAACGCAGGACTCCAAGTCAGAGTATCCCTCTAGAATCATCGAAAATAGAGTTGGAAGGGGCCTGCAAGACCATCTAGTCCAGCCCCCTGCTCAATGCAGGACTCCAAGACAGAGCATCCCTATAGAATCATCAAAAGGTAGGGTTGGAAGGGACCTGCAAGACCATCTAGTCCAACCCCCTGCTCAACGCAGGACTCCAAGTCAGAGCATCCCTATAGAATCATCTGAAAGTAGGGTTGGAAGTGGCCTGCAAGACTATCTAATCCAGCCCCCTGCTCAACGTAGGACTCCAAGTCAGAGCATCCCTATAGAAAGATCGAAAATAGAGTTGGAAGGCGCCTGCAAGGCCATCTAGTCCAGCCCCCTGCTCAACGCAGGACTCCAAGTCAGAGCATCCCTATAGAATGATCGAAAATAGGGTTGGAAGGCGCCTGAAGACCATGTATTCCAACCCCGTGCTCAACGCAGGACTCCAAGTCAGAGCATCCTTATCGAATCATCTGAAAGTAGGGTTGGAAGTGGCCTGCAAGACCATCTAGTCCAGCCCCCTGCTCAACGCAGGACTCCAAGTCAGAGCATCCCTATATAATTATCAAAAGTTAGGGTTGGAAGGCGCCTGCAGGACCATCTTCCAGCCCCCTGCTCAACGCAGGACTCCAAGTCAGAGCAGCCCTATAGAATCATTGTAAAGTAGGGTTGGAGGGGGCCTGCAAGGCCATCTAGTCCAGCCCCGTGCTCCAGGCAGGACTGCAGGTCAGAGCATCCCTATAGAATGATCGAAAATAGGGTTGGAAGTGGCCTGCAAGACCATCTAGTCCAGCTCCCTGCTCAACGCAGGACTCCAAGTCAGAGCATCCCTATAGAATTATCAAAAGTTAGGGTTGGAAGGCGCCTGCAGTCCCATCTTCCAGCCCCCTGCTCAACGCAGGACTCCAAGTCAGAGCATCCCTATAGAATGATTGAAAATAGGGTTGGAAGGGTCCTGCAAGACCATCCAGTGCACCCCCTGCTCAACGCAGGACTCCAAGTCAGAGTATCCCTCTAGAATCATCGAAAATAGAGTTGGAAGGCGGCTGCAAGACCATCTATTCCAGCCCCCTGCTCAACGCAGGACTCCAAGTCAGAGCATCCCTATAGAATGATCTAAAATAGGGGTGGAAGGGGCCTGCAAGACCATCTAGTCTAACCCCCTGCTCAATGCAGGACTCTGAGTCAGAGCATCCCTATAGAATGATTGAAAATAGGGTTGGGAGGGGTCTGCAAGACAATCTAGTCCAGCCCCCTGCTCAATGAAGGACTCCAGGTCAGAGCATCCCTATAGAATGATGGAAAATAGGGTTGGAAGGTGCCTGCAAGACCATGTATTCCAACCCCCTGCGCAACGCAGGACTCCAAGTCAGAGCATCCCTATAGAATTATCAAAAGTTAGGGTTGGAAGTGGCCTGCAGGACCATCTTCCAGCCCCCTGCTCAACGCAGTACTCCAAGTCAGAGCATCCCTATAGAATTATTGAAAATAGGGTTGGAAGGGGCCTGCAAGACCATGTATTCCAACCCCGTGCTCAACGCAGGACTCCAAGTCAGAGCAGCCCTATAGAATCATTGGAAAGTAGGGTTGGGGGGGCCTGCAAGGCTATCTAGTCCAAGCCCCTGCTCCAGGCAGGACTCCAGGTCAGAGCATCCCTATAGAATCATCGAAAATAGGGTTGGAAGGCACCTGCAAGACCATGTATTCCAACCCCGTGCTCAACGCAGGACTCCAAGTCAGAGCATCCTTATCGAATCATCTGAAAGTAGGGTTGGAAGTGGCCTGCAAGACTATCTAATACAGCCCCTTGCTCAACGCAGGACTCCAAGTCAGAGCATCCCTATAGAATAATCAAAAAGTAGGGTTGGAAGGGGTATGCAAGACCATCTAGTCAAGCCCCCTGCTCAACGCAGGACTCCAAGTCAGAGCATCCCTATAGAATTATCAAAAGTTAGGGTTGGAAGGGGCCTGCAGGACCATCTTCCAGCCCCCTGCTCAACGCAGGACTCCAAGTCAGAGCATCCCTATAGAATTATGGAAAATAGGGTTGGAAGGGTCCTCCAAGACCATCCAGGGCACCCCCTGCTCAACGCAGGACTCCAAGTCAGAGTATCCCTCTAGAATCATCGAAAATAGAGTTGGAAGGCGCCTGCAAGACCATCTAGTCCAACCCCCTGCTCAATGCAGGACTCCAAGACAGAGCATCCCTATAGAATCATCAAAAGGTAGTGTTGGAAGGCGGCTGCAAGACCATCTAGTCCAGCCCCTTGCTCAACACAGGACTCCAAGTCAGAGCATCCCTATAGAATCATCGAAAATAGAGTTGGAAGGGACCTGCAAGACCATCTAGTCCAACCCCCTGCTCAATGCAGGACTCCAAGTCAGAGCATCCCTATAGAATCATCTGAAAGTAGGGTTGGAAGTGGCCTGCAAGACCATCTAATCCAGCCCCCTGCTCAACGTAGGACTCCAAGTCAGAGCAGCCCTATAGAAAGATCGAAAATAGAGTTGGAGGGGGCCTGCAAGGCCATCTAGTCCAGCCCCCTGCTCCAGGCAGGACTCCAGGTCAGAGCATCCCTATAGAATGATCGAAAATAGGGTTGGAAGTGGCCTGCAAGACCATCTAGTCCAGCCCCCTGCTCAACGCAGGACTCCAAGTCAGAGCATCCCTATAGAATTATCAAAAGTTAGGGTTGGAAGGCGCCTGCAGGACCATCTTCCAGCCCCCTGCTCAACGCAGGACTCCAAGTCAGAGCATCCCTATAGAATGATTGAAAATAGGGTTGGAAGGGTCCTGCAAGGCCATCCAGTGCACCCCCTGCTCAACGCAGGACTCCAAGTCAGAGTATCCCTCTAGAATCATCGAAAATAGAGTTGGAAGGCGGCTGCAAGACCATCTAGTCCAGCCCCCTGCTCAACGCAGGACTCCAAGTCAGAGCATCCCTATAGAATGATCTAAAATAGGGGTGGAAGGGGCCTGCAAGACCATCTAGTCTAACCCCCTGCTCAATGCAGGACTCCGAGTCAGAGCATCCCTATAGAATGATTGAAAATGGGTTTGGGAGGGGTCTGCAAGACAATCTAGTCCAGCCCCCTGCTCAATGAAGGACTCCAGGTCAGAGCATCCCTATAGAATGATGGAAAATAGGGTTGGAAGGCGCCTGCAAGACCATGTATTCCAACCCCCTGCGCAACGCAGGACTCCAAGTCAGAGCATCCCTATAGTATTATCAAAAGTTAGGGTTGGTAGTGGCCTGCAGGACCATCTTCCAGCCCCCTGCTCACCGCAGTACTCCATGTCAGAGCATCCCTATAGAATGATTGAAAATAGGGTTGGAAGGGGCCTGCAAGACCATGTATTCCAACCCCGTGCTCAACGCAGGACTCCAAGTCAGAGCAGCCCTATAGAATCATTGGAAAGTAGGGTTGGGGGGGCCTGCAAGGCTATCTAGTCCAAGCCCCTGCTCCAGGCAGGACTCCAGGTCAGAGCATCCCTATAGAATCATCGAAAATAGGGTTGGAAGGCACCTGCAAGACCATGTATTCCAACCCCGTGCTCAACGCAGGACTCCAAGTCAGAGCATCCTTATCGAATCATCTGAAAGTAGGGTTGGAAGTGGCCTACAAGACTATCTAATACAGCCCCTTGCTCAACGCAGGACTCCAAGTCAGAGCATCCCTATAGAATAATCAAAAAGTAGGGTTGGAAGGGGCATGCAAGACCATCTAGTCCAACCCCCTGCTCAACGCAGGACTCCAAGTCAGAGTTTCCCTATAGAATGATCGAAAATAGGGTTGGAAGGGGCCTGCAAGACCATCTAGTCCAACCCCCTGCTCAACGCAGGACTCCAAGTCAGAGTATCCCTAAGGAATCATCTGAAAGTAGGGTTGGAAGTGGCCTGCAAGACCATCTAGTCCAGCCCCCTGCTCAACGCAGGACTCCAAGTCAGAGCATCCCTATAGAATTATCAAAAGTTAGGGTTGGAAGGCGCCTGCAGGACCATCTTCCAGCCCCCTGCTCAACGCAGGACTCCAAGTCAGAGCATCCCTATACAATGAACGAAAATAGGGTTGGAAGGGTCCTCCAAGACCATCCAGGGCACCCCCTGCTCAACGCAGGACTCCAAGTCAGAGTATCCCTCTAGAATCATCGAAAATAGAGTAGGAAGGGGCCTGTAAGACCATCTAGTCTAGCCCCCTGCTCAATGCAGGACTCCAAGACAGAGCATCCCTATAGAATCATCAAAAGGTAGGGTTGGAAGGTGGCTGCAAGACCATCTAGTCCAGCCCCCTGCTCAACGCAGGACTCCAAGTCAGAGCATCCCTATAGAATCATCAAAAATAGAGTTGAAAGGGACCTGCAAGACCATCTAGTCCTACCCCTTGCTCAACGCAGGACTCCAAGCCAGAGCATCCCTATAGAATGATCTAAAATAGGGGTGGAAGGGGCCTGCAAGACCATCTAGTCTAACCCCCTGCTCAATGCCGGACTCTAAGAGCATCCGTATAGAATCATCTGAAAGTACGGTTGGAAGGGCCTGCAAGACCATCTAGTCCAACCCCTTGCTCAACACAGGACTCCGAGTCAGAGCATCCCTATACAATGAACGAAAATAGGGTTGGAAGGGGCCGGCAAGAGATCTAGTCCAGCCCCCTGCTCAACGCAGGACTCCAAGTCTTAGTTTCCCTATAGAATGATCGAAAATAGGGTTGGAAGGCGCCTGCAAGACCATGTATTCCAACCCCGTGCTCAACGCAGGACTCCAAGTCAGAGCATCCTTATCGAATCATCTGAAAGTAGGGTTGGAAGTGGCCTGCAAGACCATCTAGTCCAGCCCCCTGCTCAACGCAGGACTCCAAGTCAGAGCATCCCTATAGAATTATCAAAAGTTAGGGTTGGAAGGCGCCTGCAGGACCATCTTCCAGCCCCCTGCTCAAAGCAGGACTCCAAGTCAGAGCATCCCTATAGAATCATGGAAAATAGGGTTGGAAGGCGCCTGCAAGACCATGTATTCCAACCCCCTGCTCAACGCAGGACTCCAAGTCAGAGCATCCCTATAGAATTATCAAAAGTTAGGGTTGGAAGTGGCCTGCAGGACCATCTTCCAGCCCCCTGCTCAACGCAGGACTCCAAGTCAGAGCATCCTTATCGAATCATCTGAAAGTAGGGTTGGAAGTGTCCTGCAAGACCATCTAGTCAAGCCCCCTGCTCAACGCAGGACTCCAAGTCAGAGCATCCCTATAGAATTATCAAAAGTTAGGGTTGGAAGGGGCCTGCAGGACCATCTTCCAGCCCCCTGCTCAACGCAGGACTCCAAGTCAGAGCATCCCTATAGAATGATGGAAAATAGGGTTGGAAGGGTCCTCCAAGACCATCCAGGGCACCCCCTGCTCAACGCAGGACTCCAAGTCAGAGTATCCCTCTAGAATCATCGAAAATAGAGTTGGAAGGCGCCTGCAAGACCATCTAGTCCAACCCCCTGCTCAATGCAGGACTCCAAGACAGAGCATCCCTATAGAATCATCAAAAGGTAGTGTTGGAAGGCGGCTGCAAGACCATCTAGTCCAGCCCCTTGCTCAACACAGGACTCCAAGTCAGAGCATCCCTATAGAATCATCGAAAATAGAGTTGGAAGGGACCTGCAAGACCATCTAGTCCAACCCCCTGCTCAACGCAGGACTCCAAGTCAGAGCATCCCTATAGAATCATCTGAAAGTAGGGTTGGAAGTGGCCTGCAAGACCATCTAATCCAGCCCCCTGCTCAACGTAGGACTCCAAGTCAGAGCATCCCTATAGAAAGATCGAAAATAGAGTTGGAAGGCGCCTGCAAGGCCATCTACTCCAGCCCCCTGCTCAACGCAGGACTCCAAGTCAGAGCATCCCTATAGAATGATTGAAAATAGGGTTGGAAGGCGCCTGCAAGACCTTGTATTCCAACCCCGTCCTCAACGCAGGACTCCAAGTCAGAGCAGCCCTATAGAATCATTGGAAAGTAGGGTTGGAGGGGGCCTGCAAGGCCATCTAGTCCAGCCCCCTGCTCCAGGCAGGACTCCAGGTCAGAGCATCCCTATAGAATGATCGAAAATAGGGTTGGAAGTGGCCTGCAAGACCATCTAGTCCAGCCCCCTGCTCAACGCAGGACTCCAAGTCAGAGCATCCCTATAGAATTATCAAAAGTTAGGGTTGGAAGGCGCCTGCAGGACCATCTTCCAGCCCCCTGCTCAACGCAGGACTCCAAGTCAGAGCATCCCTATAGAATGATTGAAAATAGGGTTGGAAAGGTCCTACAAGACCATCCAGTGCACCCCCTGCTCAACGCAGGACTCCAAGTCAGAGTATCCCTCTAGAATCATCGAAAATAGAGTTGGAAGGCGGCTGCAAGACCATCTAGTCCAGCCCCCTGCTCAACGCAGGACTCCAAGTCAGAGCATCCCTATAGAATGATCTAAAATAGGGGTGGAAGGGGCCTGCAAGACCATCTAGTCTAACCCCCTGCTCAATGCAGGACTCCGAGTCAGAGCATCCCTATAGAATGATTGAAAATGGGGTTGGGAGGGGTCTGCAAGACAATCTAGTCCAGCCCCCTGCTCAATGAAGGACTCCAGGTCAGAGCATCCCTATAGAATGATGGAAAATAGGGTTGGAAGGCGCCTGCAAGACCATGTATTCCAACCCCCTGCGCAACGCAGGACTCCAAGTCAGAGCATCCCTATAGAAAGATCGAAAATAGAGTTGGAAGGCGCCTGCAAGGCCATCTAGTCCAGCCCCCTGCTCAACGCAGGACTCCAAGTCAGAGCATCCCTATAGAATGATCGAAAATAGGGTTGGACGGCGCCTGAAGACCATGTATTCCAACCCCGTGCTCAACGCAGGACTCCAAGTCAGAGCATCCTTATCGAATCATCTGAAAGTAGGGTTGGAAGTGGCCTGCAAGACCATCTAGTCCAGCCCCCTGCTCAACGCAGGACTCCAAGTCAGAGCATCCCTATATAATTATCAAAAGTTAGGGTTGGAAGGCGCCTGCAGGACCATCTTCCAGCCCCCTGCTCAACGCAGGACTCCAAGTCAGAGCAGCCCTATAGAATCATTGTAAAGTAGGGTTGGAGGGGGCCTGCAAGGCCATCTAGTCCAGCCCCCTGCTCCAGGCAGGACTCCAGGTCAGAGCATCCCTATAGAATGATCGAAAATAGGGTTGGAAGTGGCCTGCAAGACCATCTAGTCCAGCTCCCTGCTCAACGCAGGACTCCAAGTCAGAGCATCCCTATAGAATTATCAAAAGTTAGGGTTGGAAGGCGCCTGCAGTCCCATCTTCCAGCCCCCTGCTCAACGCAGGACTCCAAGTCAGAGCATCCCTATAGAATGATTGAAAATAGGGTTGGAAGGGTCCTGCAAGACCATCCAGTGCACCCCCTGCTCAACGCAGGACTCCAAGTCAGAGTATCCCTCTAGAATCATCGAAAATAGAGTTGGAAGGCGGCTGCAAGACCATCTAGTCCAGCCCCCTGCTCAACGCAGGACTCCAAGTCAGAGCATCCCTATAGAATGATCTAAAATAGGGGTGGAAGGGGCCTGCAAGACCATCTAGTCTAACCCCCTGCTCAATGCAGGACTCTGAGTCAGAGCATCCCTATAGAATGATTGAAAATAGGGTTGGGAGGGGTCTGCAAGACAATCTAGTCCAGCCCCCTGCTCAATGAAGGACTCCAGGTCAGAGCATCCCTATAGAATGATGGAAAATAGGGTTGGAAGGTGCCTGCAAGACCATGTATTCCAACCCCCTGCGCAACGCAGGACTCCAAGTCAGAGCATCCCTATAGAATTATCAAAAGTTAGGGTTGGAAGTGGCCTGCAGGACCATCTTCCAGCCCCCTGCTCAACGCAGTACTCCAAGTCAGAGCATCCCTATAGAATGATTGAAAATAGGGTTGGAAGGGGCCTGCAAGACCATGTATTCCAACCCCGTGCTCAACGCAGGACTCCAAGTCAGAGCAGCCCTATAGAATCATTGGAAAGTAGGGTTGGGGGGGCCTGCAAGGCTATCTAGTCCAAGCCCCTGCTCCAGGCAGGACTCCAGGTCAGAGCATCCCTATAGAATCATCGAAAATAGGGTTGGAAGGCACCTGCAAGACCATGTATTCCAACCCCGTGCTCAACGCAGGACTCCAAGTCAGAGCATCCTTATCGAATCATCTGAAAGTAGGGTTGGAAGTGGCCTGCAAGACTATCTAAAACAGCCCCTTGCTCAACGCAGGACTCCAAGTCAGAGCATCCCTATAGAATAATCAAAAAGTAGGGTTGGAAGGGGCATGCAAGACCATCTAGTCCAACCCCCTGCTCAACGCAGGACTCCAAGTCAGAGTTTCCCTATAGAATGATCGAAAATAGGGTTGGAAGGGGCCTGCAAGACCATCTAGTCCAACCCCCTGCTCAACGCAGGACTCCAAGTCAGAGTATCCCTAAGGAATCATCTGAAAGTAGGGTTGGAAGTGGCCTGCAAGACTATCTAATCCAGCCCCCTCCTCAACGTAGGACTCCAAGTCAGAGCATCCCTATAGAATCATCGAAAATAGAGTTGGAAGGAACCTGCAAGACCATCTAGTCCAACCCCTTGCTCAACGCAGGACTCCAAATCAGAGCATCCCTATAGAATGATCGAAAATAGGGTTGGAAGGCGCCTGCAAGACCATGTATTCCAACCCCGTGCTCAACGCAGGACTCCAAGTCAGAGCAGCCCTATAGAATCATTGGAAAGTAGGGTTGGGGGGAGCCTGCAAGGCCATCTAGTCCAAGCCCCTGCTCCAGGCAGGACTCCAGGTCAGAGCATCCCTATAGAATGATCGAAAAAAGGTTGGAAGGCGCCTGCAAGACCATGTATTCCAACCCCGTGCTCAACGCAGGACTCCAAGTCAGAGCATCCTTATCGAAACATCTGAAAGTAGGGCTGGAAGTGGCCTGCAAGGCCATCTAGTCCAACCCCCTGCTTCACGCAGGACTCCAAGTCAGAGTATCCCTATAGAATCATCTGAAAGTAGGGTTGGAAGTGGTCTGCAAGACTATGTAATCCAGCCCCCTGCTCAACGCAGGACTCCAAGTCAGAGCATCCTTATCGAATCATCTGAAAGTAGGGTTGGAAGTGTCCTGCAAGACCATCTAGTCAAGCCCCCTGCTCAACGCAGGACTCCAAGTCAGAGCATCCCTATAGAATTATCAAAAGTTAGGGTTGGAAGGGGCCTGCAGGACCATCTTCCAGCCCCCTGCTCAACGCAGGACTCCAAGTCAGAGCATCCCTATAGAATGATGGAAAATAGGGTTGGAAGGGTCCTCCAAGACCATCCAGGGCAGCCCCTGCTCAACGCAGGACTCCAAGTCAGAGTATCCCTCTAGAATCATCGAAAATAGAGTTGGAAGGCGCCTGCAAGACCATCTAGTCCAACCCCCTGCTCAATGCAGGACTCCAAGACAGAGCATCCCTATAGAATCATCAAAAGGTAGTGTTGGAAGGCGGCTGCAAGACCATCTAGTCCAGCCCCTTGCTCAACACAGGACTCCAAGTCAGAGCATCCCTATAGAATCATCGAAAATAGAGTTGGAAGGGACCTGCAAGACCATCTAGTCCAACCCCCTGCTCAACGCAGGACTCCAAGTCAGAGCATCCCTATAGAATCATCTGAAAGTAGGGTTGGAAGTGGCCTGCAAGACCATCTAGTCCAGCCCCCTGCTCAACGCAGGACTCCAAGTCAGAGTTTCCCTATAGAATGATCGAAAATAGGGTTGGAAGGGGCCTGCAAGACCATCTAGTCCAACCCCCTGCTCAACGCAGGACTCCAAGTCAGAGTATCCCTAAGGAATCATCTGAAAGTAGGGTTGGAAGTGGCCTGCAAGACCATCTAGTCCAGCCCCCTGCTCAACGCAGGACTCCAAGTCAGAGCATCCCTATAGAATTATCAAAAGTTAGGGTTGGAAGGCGCCTGCAGGACCATCTTCCAGCCCCCTGCTCAACGCAGGACTCCAAGTCAGAGCATCCCTATACAATGAACGAAAATAGGGTTGGAAGGGTCCTCCAAGACCATCCAGGGCACCCCCTGCTCAACGCAGGACTCCAAGTCAGAGTATCCCTCTAGAATCATCGAAAATAGAGTAGGAAGGGGCCTGCAAGACCATCTAGTCTAGCCCCCTGCTCAATGCAGGACTCCAAGACAGAGCATCCCTATAGAATCATCAAAAGGTAGGGTTGGAAGGTGGCTGCAAGACCATCTAGTCCAGCCCCATGCTCAACGCAGGACTCCAAGTCAGAGCATCCCTATAGAATCATCAAAAATAGAGTTGAAAGGGACCTGCAAGACCATCTAGTCCTACCCCGTGCTCAACGCAGGACTCCAAGTCAGAGCATCCTTATCGAATCATCTGAAAGTAGGGTTGGAAGTGGCCTGCAAGACCATCTAGTCCAGCCCCCTGCTCAACGCAGGACTCCAAGTCAGAGCATCCCTATATAATTATCAAAAGTTAGGGTTGGAAGGCGCCTGCAGGACCATCTTCCAGCCCCCTGCTCAACGCAGGACTCCAAGTCAGAGCAGCCCTATAGAATCATTGTAAAGTAGGGTTGGAGGGGGCCTGCAAGGCCATCTAGTCCAGCCCCGTGCTCCAGGCAGGACTCCAGGTCAGAGCATCCCTATAGAATGATCGAAAATAGGGTTGGAAGTGGCCTGCAAGACCATCTAGTCCAGCTCCCTGCTCAACGCAGGACTCCAAGTCAGAGCATCCCTATAGAATTATCAAAAGTTAGGGTTGGAAGGCGCCTGCAGTCCCATCTTCCAGCCCCCTGCTCAACGCAGGACTCCAAGTCAGAGCATCCCTATAGAATGATTGAAAATAGGGTTGGAAGGGTCCTGCAAGACCATCCAGTGCACCCCCTGCTCAACGCAGGACTCCAAGTCAGAGTATCCCTCTAGAATCATCGAAAATAGAGTTGGAAGGCGACTGCAAGACCATCTATTCCAGCCCCCTGCTCAACGCAGGACTCCAAGTCAGAGCATCCCTATAGAATGATCTAAAATAGGGGTGGAAGGGGCCTGCAAGACCATCTAGTCTAACCCCCTGCTCAATGCAGGACTCTGAGTCAGAGCATCCCTATAGAATGATTGAAAATAGGGTTGGGAGGGGTCTGCAAGACAATCTAGTCCAGCCCCCTGCTCAATGAAGGACTCCAGGTCAGAGCATCCCTATAGAATGATGGAAAATAGGGTTGGAAGGTGCCTGCAAGACCATGTATTCCAACCCCCTGCGCAACGCAGGACTCCAAGTCAGAGCATCCCTATAGAATTATCAAAAGTTAGGGTTGGAAGTGGCCTGCAGGACCATCTTCCAGCCCCCTGCTCAACGCAGTACTCCAAGTCAGAGCATCCCTATAGAATGATTGAAAATAGGGTTGGAAGGGGCCTGCAAGACCATGTATTCCAACCCCGTGCTCAACGCAGGACTCCAAGTCAGAGCAGCCCTATAGAATCATTGGAAAGTAGGGTTGGGGGGGCCTGCAAGGCTATCTAGTCCAAGCCCCTGCTCCAGGCAGGACTCCAGGTCAGAGCATCCCTATAGAATCATCGAAAATAGGGTTGGAAGGCACCTGCAAGACCATGTATTCCAACCCCGTGCTCAACGCAGGACTCCAAGTCAGAGCATCCTTATCGAATCATCTGAAAGTAGGGTTGGAAGTGGCCTGCAAGACTATCTAATACAGCCCCTTGCTCAACGCAGGACTCCAAGTCAGAGCATCCCTATAGAATAATCAAAAAGTAGGGTTGGAAGGGGCATGCAAGACCATCTAGTCAAGCCCCCTGCTCAACGCAGGACTCCAAGTCAGAGCATCCCTATAGAATTATCAAAAGTTAGGGTTGGAAGGGGCCTGCAGGACCATCTTCCAGCCCCCTGCTCAACGCAGGACTCCAAGTCAGAGCATCCCTATAGAATGATGGAAAATAGGGTTGGAAGGGTCCTCCAAGACCATCCAGGGCACCCCCTGCTCAACGCAGGACTCCAAGTCAGAGTATCCCTCTAGAATCATCGAAAATAGAGTTGGAAGGCGCCTGCAAGACCATCTAGTCCAACCCCCTGCTCAATGCAGGACTCCAAGACAGAGCATCCCTATAGAATCATCAAAAGGTAGTGTTGGAAGGCGGCTGCAAGACCATCTAGTCCAGCCCCTTGCTCAACACAGGACTCCAAGTCAGAGCATCCCTATAGAATCATCGAAAATAGAGTTGGAAGGGACCTGCAAGACCATCTAGTCCAACCCCCTGCTCAACGCAGGACTCCAAGTCAGAGCATCCCTATAGAATCATCTGAAAGTAGGGTTGGAAGTGGCCTGCAAGACCATCTAATCCAGCCCCCTGCTCAACGTAGGACTCCAAGTCAGAGCATCCCTATAGAAAGATCGAAAATAGAGTTGGCAGGCGCCTGCAAGGCCATCTAGTCCAGCCCCCTGCTCAACGCAGGACTCCAAGTCAGAGCATCCCTATAGAATGATTGAAAATAGGGTTGGAAGGCGCCTGCAAGACCTTGTATTCCAACCCCGTCCTCAACGCAGGACTCCAAGTCAGAGCAGCCCTATAGAATCATTGGAAAGTAGGGTTGGAGGGGGCCTGCAAGGCCATCTAGTCCAGCCCCCTGCTCCAGGCAGGACTCCAGGTCAGAGCATCCCTATAGAATGATCGAAAATAGGGTTGGAAGTGGCCTGCAAGACCATCTAGTCCAGCCCCCTGCTCAACGCAGGACTCCAAGTCAGAGCATCCCTATAGAATTATCAAAAGTTAGGGTTGGAAGGCGCCTGCAGGACCATCTTCCAGCCCCCTGCTCAACGCAGGACTCCAAGTCAGAGCATCCCTATAGAATGATTGAAAATAGGGTTGGAAGGGTCCTGCAAGACCATCCAGTGCACCCCCTGCTCAACGCAGGACTCCAAGTCAGAGTATCCCTCTAGAATCATCGAAAATAGAGTTGGAAGGCGGCTGCAAGACCATCTAGTCCAGCCCCCTGCTCAACGCAGGACTCCAAGTCAGAGCATCCCTATAGAATGATCTAAAATAGGGGTGGAAGGGGCCTGCAAGACCATCTAGTCTAACCCCCTGCTCAATGCAGGACTCCGAGTCAGAGCATCCCTATAGAATGATTGAAAATGGGTTTGGGAGGGGTCTGCAAGACAATCTAGTCCAGCCCCCTGCTCAATGAAGGACTCCAGGTCAGAGCATCCCTATAGAATGATGGAAAATAGGGTTGGAAGGCGCCTGCAAGACCATGTATTCCAACCCCCTGCGCAACGCAGGACTCCAAGTCAGAGCATCCCTATAGTATTATCAAAAGTTAGGGTTGGAAGTGGCCTGCAGGACCATCTTCCAGCCCCCTGCTCAACGCAGTACTCCATGTCAGAGCATCCCTATAGAATGATTGAAAATAGGGTTGGAAGGGGCCTGCAAGACCATGTATTCCAACCCCGTGCTCAACGCAGGACTCCAAGTCAGAGCAGCCCTATAGAATCATTGGAAAGTAGGGTTGGGGGGGCCTGCAAGGCTATCTAGTCCAAGCCCCTGCTCCAGGCAGGACTCCAGGTCAGAGCATCCCTATAGAATCATCGAAAATAGGGTTGGAAGGCACCTGCAAGACCATGTATTCCAACCCCGTGCTCAACGCAGGACTCCAAGTCAGAGCATCCTTATCGAATCATCTGAAAGTAGGGTTGGAAGTGGCCTACAAGACTATCTAATACAGCCCCTTGCTCAACGCAGGACTCCAAGTCAGAGCATCCCTATAGAATAATCAAAAAGTAGGGTTGGAAGGGGCATGCAAGACCATCTAGTCCAACCCCCTGCTCAACGCAGGACTCCAAGTCAGAGTTTCCCTATAGAATGATCGAAAATAGGGTTGGAAGGGGCCTGCAAGACCATCTAGTCCAACCCCCTGCTCAACGCAGGACTCCAAGTCAGAGTATCCCTAAGGAATCATCTGAAAGTAGGGTTGGAAGTGGCCTGCAAGACCATCTAGTCCAGCCCCCTGCTCAACGCAGGACTCCAAGTCAGAGCATCCCTATAGAATTATCAAAAGTTAGGGTTGGAAGGCGCCTGCAGGACCATCTTCCAGCCCCCTGCTCAACGCAGGACTCCAAGTCAGAGCATCCCTATACAATGAACGAAAATAGGGTTGGAAGGGTCCTCCAAGACCATCCAGGGCACCCCCTGCTCAACGCAGGACTCCAAGTCAGAGTATCCCTCTAGAATCATCGAAAATAGAGTAGGAAGGGGCCTGCAAGACCATCTAGTCTAGCCCCCTGCTCAATGCAGGACTCCAAGACAGAGCATCCCTATAGAATCATCAAAAGGTAGGGTTGGAAGGTGGCTGCAAGACCATCTAGTCCAGCCCCCTGCTCAACGCAGGACTCCAAGTCAGAGCATCCCTATAGAATCATCAAAAATAGAGTTGAAAGGGACCTGCAAGACCATCTAGTCCTACCCCTTGCTCAACGCAGGACTCCAAGCCAGAGCATCCCTATAGAATGATCTAAAATAGGGGTGGAAGGGGCCTGCAAGACCATCTAGTCTAACCCCCTGCTCAATGCCGGACTCTAAGAGCATCCGTATAGAATCATCTGAAAGTACGGTTGGAAGGGCCTGCAAGACCATCTAGTCCAACCCCTTGCTCAACACAGGACTCCGAGTCAGAGCATCCCTATACAATGAACGAAAATAGGGTTGGAAGGGGCCGGCAAGAGATCTAGTCCAGCCCCCTGCTCAACGCAGGACTCCAAGTCTTAGTTTCCCTATAGAATGATCGAAAATAGGGTTGGAAGGCGCCTGCAAGACCATGTATTCCAACCCCGTGCTCAACGCAGGACTCCAAGTCAGAGCATCCTTATCGAATCATCTGAAAGTAGGGTTGGAAGTGGCCTGCAAGACCATCTAGTCCAGCCCCCTGCTCAACGCAGGACTCCAAGTCAGAGCATCCCTATAGAATTATCAAAAGTTAGGGTTGGAAGGCGCCTGCAGGACCATCTTCCAGCCCCCTGCTCAAAGCAGGACTCCAAGTCAGAGCATCCCTATAGAATCATGGAAAATAGGGTTGGAAGGCGCCTGCAAGACCATGTATTCCAACCCCCTGCTCAACGCAGGACTCCAAGTCAGAGCATCCCTATAGAATTATCAAAAGTTAGGGTTGGAAGTGGCCTGCAGGACCATCTTCCAGCCCCCTGCTCAACGCAGGACTCCAAGTCAGAGCATCCTTATCGAATCATCTGAAAGTAGGGTTGGAAGTGTCCTGCAAGACCATCTAGTCAAGCCCCCTGCTCAACGCAGGACTCCAAGTCAGAGCATCCCTATAGAATTATCAAAAGTTAGGGTTGGAAGGGGCCTGCAGGACCATCTTCCAGCCCCCTGCTCAACGCAGGACTCCAAGTCAGAGCATCCCTATAGAATGATGGAAAATAGGGTTGGAAGGGTCCTCCAAGACCATCCAGGGCACCCCCTGCTCAACGCAGGACTCCAAGTCAGAGTATCCCTCTAGAATCATCGAAAATAGAGTTGGAAGGCGCCTGCAAGACCATCTAGTCCAACCCCCTGCTCAATGCAGGACTCCAAGACAGAGCATCCCTATAGAATCATCAAAAGGTAGTGTTGGAAGGCGGCTGCAAGACCATCTAGTCCAGCCCCTTGCTCAACACAGGACTCCAAGTCAGAGCATCCCTATAGAATCATCGAAAATAGAGTTGGAAGGGACCTGCAAGACCATCTAGTCCAACCCCCTGCTCAACGCAGGACTCCAAGTCAGAGCATCCCTATAGAATCATCTGAAAGTAGGGTTGGAAGTGGCCTGCAAGACCATCTAATCCAGCCCCCTGCTCAACGTAGGACTCCAAGTCAGAGCATCCCTATAGAAAGATCGAAAATAGAGTTGGAAGGCGCCTGCAAGGCCATCTACTCCAGCCCCCTGCTCAACGCAGGACTCCAAGTCAGAGCATCCCTATAGAATGATTGAAAATAGGGTTGGAAGGCGCCTGCAAGACCTTGTATTCCAACCCCGTCCTCAACGCAGGACTCCAAGTCAGAGCAGCCCTATAGAATCATTGGAAAGTAGGGTTGGAGGGGGCCTGCAAGGCCATCTAGTCCAGCCCCCTGCTCCAGGCAGGACTCCAGGTCAGAGCATCCCTATAGAATGATCGAAAATAGGGTTGGAAGTGGCCTGCAAGACCATCTAGTCCAGCCCCCTGCTCAACGCAGGACTCCAAGTCAGAGCATCCCTATAGAATTATCAAAAGTTAGGGTTGGAAGGCGCCTGCAGGACCATCTTCCAGCCCCCTGCTCAACGCAGGACTCCAAGTCAGAGCATCCCTATAGAATGATTGAAAATAGGGTTGGAAGGGTCCTGCAAGACCATCCAGTGCACCCCCTGCTCAACGCAGGACTCCAAGTCAGAGTATCCCTCTAGAATCATCGAAAATAGAGTTGGAAGGCGGCTGCAAGACCATCTAGTCCAGCCCCCTGCTCAACGCAGGACTCCAAGTCAGAGCATCCCTATAGAATGATCTAAAATAGGGGTGGAAGGGGCCTGCAAGACCATCTAGTCTAACCCCCTGCTCAATGCAGGACTCCGAGTCAGAGCATCCCTATAGAATGATTGAAAATGGGGTTGGGAGGGGTCTGCAAGACAATCTAGTCCAGCCCCCTGCTCAATGAAGGACTCCAGGTCAGAGCATCCCTATAGAATGATGGAAAATAGGGTTGGAAGGCGCCTGCAAGACCATGTATTCCAACCCCCTGCGCAACGCAGGACTCCAAGTCAGAGCATCCCTATAGAAAGATCGAAAATAGAGTTGGAAGGCGCCTGCAAGGCCATCTAGTCCAGCCCCCTGCTCAACGCAGGACTCCAAGTCAGAGCATCCCTATAGAATGATCGAAAATAGGGTTGGACGGCGCCTGAAGACCATGTATTCCAACCCCGTGCTCAACGCAGGACTCCAAGTCAGAGCATCCTTATCGAATCATCTGAAAGTAGGGTTGGAAGTGGCCTGCAAGACCATCTAGTCCAGCCCCCTGCTCAACGCAGGACTCCAAGTCAGAGCATCCCTATATAATTATCAAAAGTTAGGGTTGGAAGGCGCCTGCAGGACCATCTTCCAGCCCCCTGCTCAACGCAGGACTCCAAGTCAGAGCAGCCCTATAGAATCATTGTAAAGTAGGGTTGGAGGGGGCCTGCAAGGCCATCTAGTCCAGCCCCGTGCTCCAGGCAGGACTCCAGGTCAGAGCATCCCTATAGAATGATCGAAAATAGGGTTGGAAGTGGCCTGCAAGACCATCTAGTCCAGCTCCCTGCTCAACGCAGGACTCCAAGTCAGAGCATCCCTATAGAATTATCAAAAGTTAGGGTTGGAAGGCGCCTGCAGTCCCATCTTCCAGCCCCCTGCTCAACGCAGGACTCCAAGTCAGAGCATCCCTATAGAATGATTGAAAATAGGGTTGGAAGGGTCCTGCAAGACCATCCAGTGCACCCCCTGCTCAACGCAGGACTCCAAGTCAGAGTATCCCTCTAGAATCATCGAAAATAGAGTTGGAAGGCGGCTGCAAGACCATCTAGTCCAGCCCCCTGCTCAACGCAGGACTCCAAGTCAGAGCATCCCTATAGAATGATCTAAAATAGGGGTGGAAGGGGCCTGCAAGACCATCTAGTCTAACCCCCTGCTCAATGCAGGACTCTGAGTCAGAGCATCCCTATAGAATGATTGAAAATAGGGTTGGGAGGGGTCTGCAAGACAATCTAGTCCAGCCCCCTGCTCAATGAAGGACTCCAGGTCAGAGCATCCCTATAGAATGATGGAAAATAGGGTTGGAAGGTGCCTGCAAGACCATGTATTCCAACCCCCTGCGCAACGCAGGACTCCAAGTCAGAGCATCCCTATAGAATTATCAAAAGTTAGGGTTGGAAGTGGCCTGCAGGACCATCTTCCAGCCCCCTGCTCAACGCAGTACTCCAAGTCAGAGCATCCCTATAGAATGATTGAAAATAGGGTTGGAAGGGGCCTGCAAGACCATGTATTCCAACCCCGTGCTCAACGCAGGACTCCAAGTCAGAGCAGCCCTATAGAATCATTGGAAAGTAGGGTTGGGGGGGCCTGCAAGGCTATCTAGTCCAAGCCCCTGCTCCAGGCAGGACTCCAGGTCAGAGCATCCCTATAGAATCATCGAAAATAGGGTTGGAAGGCACCTGCAAGACCATGTATTCCAACCCCGTGCTCAACGCAGGACTCCAAGTCAGAGCATCCTTATCGAATCATCTGAAAGTAGGGTTGGAAGTGGCCTGCAAGACTATCTAATACAGCCCCTTGCTCAACGCAGGACTCCAAGTCAGAGCATCCCTATAGAATAATCAAAAAGTAGGGTTGGAAGGGGCATGCAAGACCATCTAGTCCAACCCCCTGCTCAACGCAGGACTCCAAGTCAGAGTTTCCCTATAGAATGATCGAAAATAGGGTTGGAAGGGGCCTGCAAGACCATCTAGTCCAACCCCCTGCTCAACGCAGGACTCCAAGTCAGAGTATCCCTAAGGAATCATCTGAAAGTAGGGTTGGAAGTGGCCTGCAAGACTATCTAATCCAGCCCCCTCCTCAACGTAGGACTCCAAGTCAGAGCATCCCTATAGAATCATCGAAAATAGAGTTGGAAGGAACCTGCAAGACCATCTAGTCCAACCCCTTGCTCAACGCAGGACTCCAAATCAGAGCATCCCTATAGAATGATCGAAAATAGGGTTGGAAGGCGCCTGCAAGACCATGTATTCCAACCCCGTGCTCAACGCAGGACTCCAAGTCAGAGCAGCCCTATAGAATCATTGGAAAGTAGGGTTGGGGGGAGCCTGCAAGGCCATCTAGTCCAAGCCCCTGCTCCAGGCAGGACTCCAGGTCAGAGCATCCCTATAGAATGATCGAAAAAAGGTTGGAAGGCGCCTGCAAGACCATGTATTCCAACCCCGTGCTCAACGCAGGACTCCAAGTCAGAGCATCCTTATCGAAACATCTGAAAGTAGGGCTGGAAGTGGCCTGCAAGGCCATCTAGTCCAACCCCCTGCTTCACGCAGGACTCCAAGTCAGAGTATCCCTATAGAATCATCTGAAAGTAGGGTTGGAAGTGGTCTGCAAGACTATGTAATCCAGCCCCCTGCTCAACGCAGGACTCCAAGTCAGAGCATCCTTATCGAATCATCTGAAAATAGGGTTGGAAGTGTCCTGCAAGACCATCTAGTCAAGCCCCCTGCTCAACGCAGGACTCCAAGTCAGAGCATCCCTATAGAATTATCAAAAGTTAGGGTTGGAAGGGGCCTGCAGGACCATCTTCCAGCCCCCTGCTCAACGCAGGACTCCAAGTCAGAGCATCCCTATAGAATGATGGAAAATAGGGTTGGAAGGGTCCTCCAAGACCATCCAGGGCAGCCCCTGCTCAACGCAGGACTCCAAGTCAGAGTATCCCTCTAGAATCATCGAAAATAGAGTTGGAAGGCGCCTGCAAGACCATCTAGTCCAACCCCCTGCTCAATGCAGGACTCCAAGACAGAGCATCCCTATAGAATCATCAAAAGGTAGTGTTGGAAGGCGGCTGCAAGACCATCTAGTCCAGCCCCTTGCTCAACACAGGACTCCAAGTCAGAGCATCCCTATAGAATCATCGAAAATAGAGTTGGAAGGGACCTGCAAGACCATCTAGTCCAACCCCCTGCTCAACGCAGGACTCCAAGTCAGAGCATCCCTATAGAATCATCTGAAAGTAGGGTTGGAAGTGGCCTGCAAGACCATCTAGTCCAGCCCCCTGCTCAACGCAGGACTCCAAGTCAGAGTTTCCCTATAGAATGATCGAAAATAGGGTTGGAAGGGGCCTGCAAGACCATCTAGTCCAACCCCCTGCTCAACGCAGGACTCCAAGTCAGAGTATCCCTAAGGAATCATCTGAAAGTAGGGTTGGAAGTGGCCTGCAAGACCATCTAGTCCAGCCCCCTGCTCAACGCAGGACTCCAAGTCAGAGCATCCCTATAGAGTAATCAAAAGTTAGGGTTGGAAGGCGCCTGCAGGACCATCTTCCAGCCCCCTGCTCAACGCAGGACTCCAAGTCAGAGCATCCCTATACAATGAACGAAAATAGGGTTGGAAGGGTCCTCCAAGACCATCCAGGGCACCCCCTGCTCAACGCAGGACTCCAAGTCAGAGTATCCCTCTAGAATCATCGAAAATAGAGTAGGAAGGGGCCTGCAAGACCATCTAGTCTAGCCCCCTGCTCAATGCAGGACTCCAAGACAGAGCATCCCTATAGAATCATCAAAAGGTAGGGTTGGAAGGTGGCTGCAAGACCATCTAGTCCAGCCCCCTGCTCAACGCAGGACTCCAAGTCAGAGCATCCCTATAGAATCATCAAAAATAGAGTTGAAAGGGACCTGCAAGACCATCTAGTCCTACCCCTTGCTCAACGCAGGACTCCAAGCCAGAGCATCCCTATAGAATGATCTAAAATAGGGGTGGAAGGGGCCTGCAAGACCATCTAGTCTAACCCCCTGCTCAATGCCGGACTCTAAGAGCATCCGTATAGAATCATCTGAAAGTACGGTTGGAAGGGCCTGCAAGACCATCTAGTCCAACCCCTTGCTCAACACAGGACTCCGAGTCAGAGTATCCCTATACAATGAACGAAAATAGGGTTGGAAGGGGCCGGCAAGAGATCTAGTCCAGCCCCCTGCTCAACGCAGGACTCCAAGTCTTAGTTTCCCTATAGAATGATCGAAAATAGGGTTGGAAGGCGCCTGCAAGACCATGTATTCCAACCCCGTGCTCAACGCAGGACTCCAAGTCAGAGCATCCTTATCGAATCATCTGAAAGTAGGGTTGGAAGTGGCCTGCAAGACCATCTAGTCCAGCCCCCTGCTAAACGCAGGACTCCAAGTCAGAGCATCCCTATAGAATTATCAAAAGTTAGGGTTGGAAGGCGCCTGCAGGACCATCTTCCAGCCCCCTGCTCAAAGCAGGACTCCAAGTCAGAGCATCCCTATAGAATCATGGAAAATAGGGTTGGAAGGCGCCTGCAAGACCATGTATTCCAACCCCCTGCTCAACGCAGGACTCCAAGTCAGAGCATCCCTATAGAATTATCAAAAGTTAGGGTTGGAAGTGGCCTGCAGGACCATCTTCCAGCCCCCTGCTCAACGCAGGACTCCAAGTCAGAGCATCCTTATCGAATCATCTGAAAGTAGGGTTGGAAGTGTCCTGCAAGACCATCTAGTCAAGCCCCCTGCTCAACGCAGGACTCCAAGTCAGAGCATCCCTATAGAATTATCAAAAGTTAGGGTTGGAAGGGGCCTGCAGGACCATCTTCCAGCCCCCTGCTCAACGCAGGACTCCAAGTCAGAGCATCCCTATAGAATGATGGAAAATAGGGTTGGAAGGGTCCTCCAAGACCATCCAGGGCACCCCCTGCTCAATGCAGGACTCCAAGTCAGAGTATCCCTCTAGAATCATCGAAAATAGAGTTGGAAGGCGCCTGCAAGACCATCTAGTCCAACCCCCTGCTCAATGCAGGACTCCAAGACAGAGCATCCCTATAGAATCATCAAAAGGTAGTGTTGGAAGGCGGCTGCAAGACCATCTAGTCCAGCCCCTTGCTCAACACAGGACTCCAAGTCAGAGCATCCCTATAGAATCATCGAAAATAGAGTTGGAAGGGACCTGCAAGACCATCTAGTCCAACCCCCTGCTCAACGCAGGACTCCAAGTCAGAGCATCCCTATAGAATCATCTGAAAGTAGGGTTGGAAGTGGCCTGCAAGACCATCTAATCCAGCCCCCTGCTCAACGTAGGACTCCAAGTCAGAGCATCCCTATAGAAAGATCGAAAATAGAGTTGGAAGGCGCCTGCAAGGCCATCTACTCCAGCCCCCTGCTCAACGCAGGACTCCAAGTCAGAGCATCCCTATAGAATGATTGAAAATAGGGTTGGAAGGCGCCTGCAAGACCTTGTATTCCAACCCCGTCCTCAACGCAGGACTCCAAGTCAGAGCAGCCCTATAGAATCATTGGAAAGTAGGGTTGGAGGGGGCCTGCAAGGCCATCTAGTCCAGCCCCCTGCTCCAGGCAGGACTCCAGGTCAGAGCATCCCTATAGAATGATCGAAAATAGGGTTGGAAGTGGCCTGCAAGACCATCTAGTCCAGCCCCCTGCTCAACGCAGGACTCCAAGTCAGAGCATCCCTATAGAATTATCAAAAGTTAGGGTTGGAAGGCGCCTGCAGGACCATCTTCCAGCCCCCTGCTCAACGCAGGACTCCAAGTCAGAGCATCCCTATAGAATGATTGAAAATAGGGTTGGAAGGGTCCTGCAAGACCATCCAGTGCACCCCCTGCTCAACGCAGGACTCCAAGTCAGAGTATCCCTCTAGAATCATCGAAAATAGAGTTGGAAGGCGGCTGCAAGACCATCTAGTCCAGCCCCCTGCTCAACGCAGGACTCCAAGTCAGAGCATCCCTATAGAATGATCTAAAATAGGGGTGGAAGGGGCCTGCAAGACCATCTAGTCTAACCCCCTGCTCAATGCAGGACTCCGAGTCAGAGCATCCCTATAGAATGATTGAAAATGGGGTTGGGAGGGGTCTGCAAGACAATCTAGTCCAGCCCCCTGCTCAATGAAGGACTCCAGGTCAGAGCATCCCTATAGAATGATGGAAAATAGGGTTGGAAGGCGCCTGCAAGACCATGTATTCCAACCCCCTGCGCAACGCAGGACTCCAAGTCAGAGCATCCCTATAGAAAGATCGAAAATAGAGTTGGAAGGCGCCTGCAAGGCCATCTGGTCCAGCCCCCTGCTCAACGCAGGACTCCAAGTCAGAGCATCCCTATAGAATGATCGAAAATAGGGTTGGACGGCGCCTGAAGACCATGTATTCCAACCCCGTGCTCAACGCAGGACTCCAAGTCAGAGCATCCTTATCGAATCATCTGAAAGTAGGGTTGGAAGTGGCCTGCAAGACCATCTAGTCCAGCCCCCTGCTCAACGCAGGACTCCAAGTCAGAGCATCCCTATATAATTATCAAAAGTTAGGGTTGGAAGGCGCCTGCAGGACCATCTTCCAGCCCCCTGCTCAACGCAGGACTCCAAGTCAGAGCAGCCCTATAGAATCATTGTAAAGTAGGGTTGGAGGGGGCCTGCAAGGCCATCTAGTCCAGCCCCGTGCTCCAGGCAGGACTCCAGGTCAGAGCATCCCTATAGAATGATCGAAAATAGGGTTGGAAGTGGCCTGCAAGACCATCTAGTCCAGCTCCCTGCTCAACGCAGGACTCCAAGTCAGAGCATCCCTATAGAATTATCAAAAGTTAGGGTTGGAAGGCGCCTGCAGTCCCATCTTCCAGCCCCCTGCTCAACGCAGGACTCCAAGTCAGAGCATCCCTATAGAATGATTGAAAATAGGGTTGGAAGGGTCCTGCAAGACCATCCAGTGCACCCCCTGCTCAACGCAGGACTCCAAGTCAGAGTATCCCTCTAGAATCATCGAAAATAGAGTTGGAAGGCGGCTGCAAGACCATCTAGTCCAGCCCCCTGCTCAACGCAGGACTCCAAGTCAGAGCATCCCTATAGAATGATCTAAAATAGGGGTGGAAGGGGCCTGCAAGACCATCTAGTCTAACCCCCTGCTCAATGCAGGACTCTGAGTCAGAGCATCCCTATAGAATGATTGAAAATAGGGTTGGGAGGGGTCTGCAAGAGAATCTAGTCCAGCCCCCTGCTCAATGAAGGACTCCAGGTCAGAGCATCCCTATAGAATGATGGAAAATAGGGTTGGAAGGTGCCTGCAAGACCATATATTCCAACCCCCTGCGCAACGCAGGACTCCAAGTCAGAGCATCCCTATAGAATTATCAAAAGTTAGGGTTGGAAGTGGCCTGCAGGACCATCTTCCAGCCCCCTGCTCAACGCAGTACTCCAAGTCAGAGCATCCCTATAGAATGATTGAAAATAGGGTTGGAAGGGGCCTGCAAGACCATGTATTCCAACCCCGTGCTCAACGCAGGACTCCAAGTCAGAGCAGCCCTATAGAATCATTGGAAAGTAGGGTTGGGGGGGCCTGCAAGGCTATCTAGTCCAAGCCCCTGCTCCAGGCAGGACTCCAGGTCAGAGCATCCCTATAGAATCATCGAAAATAGGGTTGGAAGGCACCTGCAAGACCATGTATTCCAACCCCGTGCTCAACGCAGGACTCCAAGTCAGAGCATCCTTATCGAATCATCTGAAAGTAGGGTTGGAAGTGGCCTGCAAGACTATCTAATACAGCCCCTTGCTCAACGCAGGACTCCAAGTCAGAGCATCCCTATAGAATAATCAAAAAGTAGGGTTGGAAGGGGCATGCAAGACCATCTAGTCCAACCCCCTGCTCAACGCAGGACTCCAAGTCAGAGTTTCCCTATAGAATGATCGAAAATAGGGTTGGAAGGGGCCTGCAAGACCATCTAGTCCAACCCCCTGCTCAACGCAGGACTCCAAGTCAGAGTATCCCTAAGGAATCATCTGAAAGTAGGGTTGGAAGTGGCCTGCAAGACTATCTAATCCAGCCCCCTCCTCAACGTAGGACTCCAAGTCAGAGCATCCCTATAGAATCATAGAAAATAGAGTTGGAAGGAACCTGCAAGACCATCTAGTCCAACCCCTTGCTCAACGCAGGACTCCAAATCAGAGCATCCCTATAGAATGATCGAAAATAGGGTTGGAAGGCGCCTGCAAGACCATGTATTCCAACCCCGTGCTCAACGCAGGACTCCAAGTCAGAGCAGCCCTATAGAATCATTGGAAAGTAGGGTTGGGGGGAGCCTGCAAGGCCATCTAGTCCAAGCCCCTGCTCCAGGCAGGACTCCAGGTCAGAGCATCCCTATAGAATGATCGAAAAAAGGTTGGAAGGCGCCTGCAAGACCATGTATTCCAACCCCGTGCTCAACGCAGGACTCCAAGTCAGAGCATCCTTATCGAAACATCTGAAAGTAGGGCTGGAAGTGGCCTGCAAGGCCATCTAGTCCAACCCCCTGCTTCACGCAGGACTCCAAGTCAGAGTATCCCTATAGAATCATCTGAAAGTAGGGTTGGAAGTGGTCTGCAAGACTATGTAATCCAGCCCCCTGCTCAACGCAGGACTCCAAGTCAGAGCATCCTTATCGAATCATCTGAAAGTAGGGTTGGAAGTGTCCTGCAAGACCATCTAGTCAAGCCCCCTGCTCAACGCAGGACTCCAAGTCAGAGCATCCCTATAGAATTATCAAAAGTTAGGGTTGGAAGGGGCCTGCAGGACCATCTTCCAGCCCCCTGCTCAACGCAGGACTCCAAGTCAGAGCATCCCTATAGAATGATGGAAAATAGGGTTGGAAGGGTCCTCCAAGACCATCCAGGGCAGCCCCTGCTCAACGCAGGACTCCAAGTCAGAGTATCCCTCTAGAATCATCGAAAATAGAGTTGGAAGGCGCCTGCAAGACCATCTAGTCCAACCCCCTGCTCAATGCAGGACTCCAAGACAGAGCATCCCTATAGAATCATCAAAAGGTAGTGTTGGAAGGCGGCTGCAAGACCATCTAGTCCAGCCCCTTGCTCAACACAGGACTCCAAGTCAGAGCATCCCTATAGAATCATCGAAAATAGAGTTGGAAGGGACCTGCAAGACCATCTAGTCCAACCCCCTGCTCAACGCAGGACTCCAAGTCAGAGCATCCCTATAGAATCATCTGAAAGTAGGGTTGGAAGTGGCCTGCAAGACCATCTAATCCAGCCCCCTGCTCAACGTAGGACTCCAAGTCAGAGCATCCCTATAGAAAGATCGAAAATAGAGTTGGAAGGCGCCTGCAAGGCCATCTAGTCCAGCCCCCTGCTCAACGCAGGACTCCAAGTCAGAGCATCCCTATAGAATGATTGAAAATAGGGTTGGAAGGCGCCTGCAAGACCTTGTATTCCAACCCCGTCCTCAACGCAGGACTCCAAGTCAGAGCAGCCCTATAGAATCATTGGAAAGTAGGGTTGGAAGTGGCCTGCAAGACCATCTAGTCCAGCCCCCTGCTCAACGCAGGACTCCAAGTCAGAGCATCCCTATATAATTATCAAAAGTTAGGGTTGGAAGGCGCCTGCAGGACCATCTTCCAGCCCCCTGCTCAACGCAGGACTCCAAGTCAGAGCAGCCCTATAGAATCATTGTAAAGTAGGGTTGGAGGGGGCCTGCAAGGCCATCTAGTCCAGCCCCGTGCTCCAGGCAGGACTCCAGGTCAGAGCATCCCTATAGAATGATCGAAAATAGGGTTGGAAGTGGCCTGCAAGACCATCTAGTCCAGCTCCCTGCTCAACGCAGGACTCCAAGTCAGAGCATCCCTATAGAATTATCAAAAGTTAGGGTTGGAAGGCGCCTGCAGTCCCATCTTCCAGCCCCCTGCTCAACGCAGGACTCCAAGTCAGAGCATCCCTATAGAATGATTGAAAATAGGGTTGGAAGGGTCCTGCAAGACCATCCAGTGCACCCCCTGCTCAACGCAGGACTCCAAGTCAGAGTATCCCTCTAGAATCATCGAAAATAGAGTTGGAAGGCGGCTGCAAGACCATCTAGTCCAGCCCCCTGCTCAACGCAGGACTCCAAGTCAGAGCATCCCTATAGAATTATCAAAAGTTAGGGTTGGAAGGGGCCTGCAGGACCATCTTCCAGCCCCCTGCTCAACGCAGGACTCCAAGTCAGAGCATCCCTATAGAATGATGGAAAATAGGGTTGGAAGGGTCCTCCAAGACCATCCAGGGCACCCCCTGCTCAACGCAGGACTCCAAGTCAGAGTATCCCTCTAGAATCATCGAAAATAGAGTTGGAAGGCGCCTGCAAGACCATCTAGTCCAACCCCCTGCTCAATGCAGGACTCCAAGACAGAGCATCCCTATAGAATCATCAAAAGGTAGTGTTGGAAGGCGGCTGCAAGACCATCTAGTCCAGCCCCTTGCTCAACACAGGACTCCAAGTCAGAGCATCCCTATAGAATCATCGAAAATAGAGTTGGAAGGGACCTGCAAGACCATCTAGTCCAACCCCCTGCTCAACGCAGGACTCCAAGTCAGAGCATCCCTATAGAATCATCTGAAAGTAGGGTTGGAAGTGGCCTGCAAGACCATCTAATCCAGCCCCCTGCTCAACGTAGGACTCCAAGTCAGAGCATCCCTATAGAAAGATCGAAAATAGAGTTGGAAGGCGCCTGCAAGGCCATCTACTCCAGCCCCCTGCTCAACGCAGGACTCCAAGTCAGAGCATCCCTATAGAATGATTGAAAATAGGGTTGGAAGGCGCCTGCAGGACCATCTTCCAGCCCCCTGCTCAACGCAGGACTCCAAGTCAGAGCAGCCCTATAGAATCATTGTAAAGTAGGGTTGGAGGGGGCCTGCAAGGCCATCTAGTCCAGCCCCGTGCTCCAGGCAGGACTCCAGGTCAGAGCATCCCTATAGAATGATCGAAAATAGGGTTGGAAGTGGCCTGCAAGACCATCTAGTCCAGCTCCCTGCTCAACGCAGGACTCCAAGTCAGAGCATCCCTATAGAATTATCAAAAGTTAGGGTTGGAAGGCGCCTGCAGTCCCATCTTCCAGCCCCCTGCTCAACGCAGGACTCCAAGTCAGAGCATCCCTATAGAATGATTGAAAATAGGGTTGGAAGGGTCCTGCAAGACCATCCAGTGCACCCCCTGCTCAACGCAGGACTCCAAGTCAGAGTATCCCTCTAGAATCATCGAAAATAGAGTTGGAAGGCGGCTGCAAGACCATCTAGTCCAGCCCCCTGCTCAACGCAGGACTCCAAGTCAGAGCATCCCTATAGAATGATCTAAAATAGGGGTGGAAGGGGCCTGCAAGACCATCTAGTCTAACCCCCTGCTCAATGCAGGACTCTGAGTCAGAGCATCCCTATAGAATGATTGAAAATAGGGTTGGGAGGGGTCTGCAAGACAATCTAGTCCAGCCCCCTGCTCAATGAAGGACTCCAGGTCAGAGCATCCCTATAGAATGATGGAAAATAGGGTTGGAAGGTGCCTGCAAGACCATGTATTCCAACCCCCTGCGCAACGCAGGACTCCAAGTCAGAGCATCCCTATAGAATTATCAAAAGTTAGGGTTGGAAGTGGCCTGCAGGACCATCTTCCAGCCCCCTGCTCAACGCAGTACTCCAAGTCAGAGCATCCCTATAGAATGATTGAAAATAGGGTTGGAAGGGGCCTGCAAGACCATGTATTCCAACCCCGTGCTCAACGCAGGACTCCAAGTCAGAGCAGCCCTATAGAATCATTGGAAAGTAGGGTTGGGGGGGCCTGCAAGGCTATCTAGTCCAAGCCCCTGCTCCAGGCAGGACTCCAGGTCAGAGCATCCCTATAGAATCATCGAAAATAGGGTTGGAAGGCACCTGCAAGACCATGTATTCCAACCCCGTGCTCAACGCAGGACTCCAAGTCAGAGCATCCTTATCGAATCATCTGAAAGTAGGGTTGGAAGTGGCCTGCAAGACTATCTAATACAGCCCCTTGCTCAACGCAGGACTCCAAGTCAGAGCATCCCTATAGAATAATCAAAAAGTAGGGTTGGAAGGGGCATGCAAGACCATCTAGTCCAACCCCCTGCTCAACGCAGGACTCCAAGTCAGAGTTTCCCTATAGAATGATCGAAAATAGGGTTGGAAGGGGCCTGCAAGACCATCTAGTCCAACCCCCTGCTCAACGCAGGACTCCAAGTCAGAGTATCCCTAAGGAATCATCTGAAAGTAGGGTTGGAAGTGGCCTGCAAGACTATCTAATCCAGCCCCCTCCTCAACGTAGGACTCCAAGTCAGAGCATCCCTATAGAATCATCGAAAATAGAGTTGGAAGGAACCTGCAAGACCATCTAGTCCAACCCCTTGCTCAACGCAGGACTCCAAATCAGAGCATCCCTATAGAATGATCGAAAATAGGGTTGGAAGGCGCCTGCAAGACCATGTATTCCAACCCCGTGCTCAACGCAGGACTCCAAGTCAGAGCAGCCCTATAGAATCATTGGAAAGTAGGGTTGGGGGGAGCCTGCAAGGCCATCTAGTCCAAGCCCCTGCTCCAGGCAGGACTCCAGGTCAGAGCATCCCTATAGAATGATCGAAAAAAGGTTGGAAGGCGCCTGCAAGACCATGTATTCCAACCCCGTGCTCAACGCAGGACTCCAAGTCAGAGCATCCTTATCGAAACATCTGAAAGTAGGGCTGGAAGTGGCCTGCAAGGCCATCTAGTCCAACCCCCTGCTTCACGCAGGACTCCAAGTCAGAGTATCCCTATAGAATCATCTGAAAGTAGCGTTGGAAGTGGTCTGCAAGACTATGTAATCCAGCCCCCTGCTCAACGCAGGACTCCAAGTCAGAGCATCCTTATCGAATCATCTGAAAGTAGGGTTGGAAGTGTCCTGCAAGACCATCTAGTCAAGCCCCCTGCTCAACGCAGGACTCCAAGTCAGAGCATCCCTATAGAATTATCAAAAGTTAGGGTTGGAAGGGGCCTGCAGGACCATCTTCCAGCCCCCTGCTCAACGCAGGACTCCAAGTCAGAGCATCCCTATAGAATGATGGAAAATAGGGTTGGAAGGGTCCTCCAAGACCATCCAGGGCAGCCCCTGCTCAACGCAGGACTCCAAGTCAGAGTATCCCTCTAGAATCATCGAAAATAGAGTTGGAAGGCGCCTGCAAGACCATCTAGTCCAACCGCCTGCTCAATGCAGGACTCCAAGACAGAGCATCCCTATAGAATCATCAAAAGGTAGTGTTGGAAGGCGGCTGCAAGACCATCTAGTCCAGCCCCTTGCTCAACACAGGACTCCAAGTCAGAGCATCCCTATAGAATCATCGAAAATAGAGTTGGAAGGGACCTGCAAGACCATCTAGTCCAACCCCCTGCTCAACGCAGGACTCCAAGTCAGAGCATCCCTATAGAATCATCTGAAAGTAGGGTTGGAAGTGGCCTGCAAGACCATCTAGTCCAGCCCCCTGCTCAACGCAGGACTCCAAGTCAGAGTTTCCCTATAGAATGATCGAAAATAGGGTTGGAAGGGGCCTGCAAGACCATCTAGTCCAACCCCCTGCTCAACGCAGGACTCCAAGTCAGAGTATCCCTAAGGAATCAT
This sequence comes from Heloderma suspectum, assembly GCF_057233095.1. Lineage (NCBI taxonomy): Eukaryota > Metazoa > Chordata > Lepidosauria > Squamata > Helodermatidae > Heloderma > Heloderma suspectum. The sequence goes on from NC_139475.1 coordinate 52,153,364, forward strand.
CTGAAAGTAGGGTTGGAAGTGGCCTGCAAGACCATCTAGTCCAGCCCCCTGCTCAACGCAGGACTCCAAGTCAGAGCATCCCTATAGAATTATCAAAAGTTAGGGTTGGAAGGCGCCTGCAGGACCATCTTCCAGCCCCCTGCTCAACGCAGGACTCCAAGTCAGAGCATCCCTATACAATGAACGAAAATAGGGTTGGAAGGGTCCTCCAAGACCATCCAGGGCACCCCCTGCTCAACGCAGGACTCCAAGTCAGAGTATCCCTCTAGAATCATCGAAAATAGAGTAGGAAGGGGCCTGCAAGACCATCTAGTCTAGCCCCCTGCTCAATGCAGGACTCCAAGACAGAGCATCCCTATAGAATCATCAAAAGGTAGGGTTGGAAGGTGGCTGCAAGACCATCTAGTCCAGCCCCCTGCTCAACGCAGGACTCCAAGTCAGAGCATCCCTATAGAATCATCAAAAATAGAGTTGAAAGGGACCTGCAAGACCATCTAGTCCTACCCCTTGCTCAACGCAGGACTCCAAGCCAGAGCATCCCTATAGAATGATCTAAAATAGGGGTGGAAGGGGCCTGCAAGACCATCTAGTCTAACCCCCTGCTCAATGCCGGACTCTAAGAGCATCCGTATAGAATCATCTGAAAGTACGGTTGGAAGGGCCTGCAAGACCATCTAGTCCAACCCCTTGCTCAACACAGGACTCCGAGTCAGAGCATCCCTATACAATGAACGAAAATAGGGTTGGAAGGGGCCGGCAAGAGATCTAGTCCAGCCCCCTGCTCAACGCAGGACTCCAAGTCTTAGTTTCCCTATAGAATGATCGAAAATAGGGTTGGAAGGCGCCTGCAAGACCATGTATTCCAACCCCGTGCTCAACGCAGGACTCCAAGTCAGAGCATCCTTATCGAATCATCTGAAAGTAGGGTTGGAAGTGGCCTGCAAGACCATCTAGTCCAGCCCCCTGCTCAACGCAGGACTCCAAGTCAGAGCATCCCTATAGAATTATCAAAAGTTAGGGTTGGAAGGCGCATGCAGGACCATCTTCCAGCCCCCTGCTCAAAGCAGGACTCCAAGTCAGAGCATCCCTATAGAATCATGGAAAATAGGGTTGGAAGGCGCCTGCAAGACCATGTATTCCAACCCCCTGCTCAACGCAGGACTCCAAGTCAGAGCATCCCTATAGAATTATCAAAAGTTAGGGTTGGAAGTGGCCTGCAGGACCATCTTCCAGCCCCCTGCTCAACGCAGGACTCCAAGTCAGAGCATCCTTATCGAATCATCTGAAAGTAGGGTTGGAAGTGTCCTGCAAGACCATCTAGTCAAGCCCCCTGCTCAACGCAGGACTCCAAGTCAGAGCATCCCTATAGAATTATCAAAAGTTAGGGTTGGAAGGGGCCTGCAGGACCATCTTCCAGCCCCCTGCTCAACGCAGGACTCCAAGTCAGAGCATCCCTATAGAATGATGGAAAATAGGGTTGGAAGGGTCCTCCAAGACCATCCAGGGCACCCCCTGCTCAACGCAGGACTCCAAGTCAGAGTATCCCTCTAGAATCATCGAAAATAGAGTTGGAAGGCGCCTGCAAGACCATCTAGTCCAACCCCCTGCTCAATGCAGGACTCCAAGACAGAGCATCCCTATAGAATCATCAAAAGGTAGTGTTGGAAGGCGGCTGCAAGACCATCTAGTCCAGCCCCTTGCTCAACACAGGACTCCAAGTCAGAGCATCCCTATAGAATCATCGAAAATAGAGTTGGAAGGGACCTGCAAGACCATCTAGTCCAACCCCCTGCTCAACGCAGGACTCCAAGTCAGAGCATCCCTATAGAATCATCTGAAAGTAGGGTTGGAAGTGGCCTGCAAGACCATCTAATCCAGCCCCCTGCTCAACGTAGGACTCCAAGTCAGAGCATCCCTATAGAAAGATCGAAAATAGAGTTGGAAGGCGCCTGCAAGGCCATCTACTCCAGCCCCCTGCTCAACGCAGGACTCCAAGTCAGAGCATCCCTATAGAATCATCGAAAATAGAGTTGGAAGGAACCTGCAAGACCATCTAGTCCAACCCCTTGCTCAACGCAGGACTCCAAATCAGAGCATCCCTATAGAATGATCGAAAATAGGGTTGGAAGGCGCCTGCAAGACCATGTATTCCAACCCCGTGCTCAACGCAGGACTCCAAGTCAGAGCATCCTTATCGAATCATCTGAAAGTAGGGTTGGAAGTGGCCTGCAAGACCATCTAGTCCAGCCCCCTGCTCAACGCAGGACTCCAAGTCAGAGCATCCCTATAGAATTATCAAAAGTTAGGGTTGGAAGGCGCCTGCAGGACCATCTTCCAGCCCCCTGCTCAACGCAGGACTCCAAGTCAGAGCATCCCTATAGAATGATTGAAAATAGGGTTGGAAGGGTCCTCCAAGACCATCCAGGGCACCCCCTGCTCAACGCAGGACTCCAAGTCAGAGCATCCCTATAGAATGATTGAAAATAGGGTTGGAAGGGTCCTCCAAGACCATCCAGGGCACCCCCTGCTCAACGCAGGACTCCAAGTCAGAGTATCCCTCTAGAATCATCGAAAATAGAGTTGGAAGGGGCCTGCAAGACCATCTAGTCCAGCCCCCTGCTCAATGCAAGACTCCAAGACAGAGCATCCCTATAGAATCATCAAAAGGTAGGGTTGGAAGGGACCTGCAAGACCATCTAGTCCAACCCCCTGCTCAACGCAGGACTCCAAGTCAGAGCATCCCTATAGAATCATCTGAAAGTAGGGTTGGAAGTGGCCTGCAAGACTATCTAATCCAGCCCCCTGCTCAACGTAGGACTCCAAGTCAGAGCATCCCTATAGAAAGATCGAAAATAGAGTTGGAAGGCGCCTGCAAGGCCATCTAGTCCAGCCCCCTGCTCAACGCAGGACTCCAAGTCAGAGCATCCCTATAGAATGATCGAAAATAGGGTTGGAAGGCGCCTGAAGACCATGTATTCCAACCCCGTGCTCAACGCAGGACTCCAAGTCAGAGCATCCTTATCGAATCATCTGAAAGTAGGGTTGGAAGTGGCCTGCAAGACCATCTAGTCCAGCCCCCTGCTCAACGCAGGACTCCAAGTCAGAGCATCCCTATATAATTATCAAAAGTTAGGGTTGGAAGGCGCCTGCAGGACCATCTTCCAGCCCCCTGCTCAACGCAGGACTCCAAGTCAGAGCAGCCCTATAGAATCATTGTAAAGTAGGGTTGGAGGGGGCCTGCAAGGCCATCTAGTCCAGCCCCGTGCTCCAGGCAGGACTGCAGGTCAGAGCATCCCTATAGAATGATCGAAAATAGGGTTGGAAGTGGCCTGCAAGACCATCTAGTCCAGCTCCCTGCTCAACGCAGGACTCCAAGTCAGAGCATCCCTATAGAATTATCAAAAGTTAGGGTTGGAAGGCGCCTGCAGTCCCATCTTCCAGCCCCCTGCTCAACGCAGGACTCCAAGTCAGAGCATCCCTATAGAATGATTGAAAATAGGGTTGGAAGGGTCCTGCAAGACCATCCAGTGCACCCCCTGCTCAACGCAGGACTCCAAGTCAGAGTATCCCTCTAGAATCATCGAAAATAGAGTTGGAAGGCGGCTGCAAGACCATCTATTCCAGCCCCCTGCTCAACGCAGGACTCCAAGTCAGAGCATCCCTATAGAATGATCTAAAATAGGGGTGGAAGGGGCCTGCAAGACCATCTAGTCTAACCCCCTGCTCAATGCAGGACTCTGAGTCAGAGCATCCCTATAGAATGATTGAAAATAGGGTTGGGAGGGGTCTGCAAGACAATCTAGTCCAGCCCCCTGCTCAATGAAGGACTCCAGGTCAGAGCATCCCTATAGAATGATGGAAAATAGGGTTGGAAGGTGCCTGCAAGACCATGTATTCCAACCCCCTGCGCAACGCAGGACTCCAAGTCAGAGCATCCCTATAGAATTATCAAAAGTTAGGGTTGGAAGTGGCCTGCAGGACCATCTTCCAGCCCCCTGCTCAACGCAGTACTCCAAGTCAGAGCATCCCTATAGAATTATTGAAAATAGGGTTGGAAGGGGCCTGCAAGACCATGTATTCCAACCCCGTGCTCAACGCAGGACTCCAAGTCAGAGCAGCCCTATAGAATCATTGGAAAGTAGGGTTGGGGGGGCCTGCAAGGCTATCTAGTCCAAGCCCCTGCTCCAGGCAGGACTCCAGGTCAGAGCATCCCTATAGAATCATCGAAAATAGGGTTGGAAGGCACCTGCAAGACCATGTATTCCAACCCCGTGCTCAACGCAGGACTCCAAGTCAGAGCATCCTTATCGAATCATCTGAAAGTAGGGTTGGAAGTGGCCTGCAAGACTATCTAATACAGCCCCTTGCTCAACGCAGGACTCCAAGTCAGAGCATCCCTATAGAATAATCAAAAAGTAGGGTTGGAAGGGGTATGCAAGACCATCTAGTCAAGCCCCCTGCTCAACGCAGGACTCCAAGTCAGAGCATCCCTATAGAATTATCAAAAGTTAGGGTTGGAAGGGGCCTGCAGGACCATCTTCCAGCCCCCTGCTCAACGCAGGACTCCAAGTCAGAGCATCCCTATAGAATGATGGAAAATAGGGTTGGAAGGGTCCTCCAAGACCATCCAGGGCACCCCCTGCTCAACGCAGGACTCCAAGTCAGAGTATCCCTCTAGAATCATCGAAAATAGAGTTGGAAGGCGCCTGCAAGACCATCTAGTCCAACCCCCTGCTCAATGCAGGACTCCAAGACAGAGCATCCCTATAGAATCATCAAAAGGTAGTGTTGGAAGGCGGCTGCAAGACCATCTAGTCCAGCCCCTTGCTCAACACAGGACTCCAAGTCAGAGCATCCCTATAGAATCATCGAAAATAGAGTTGGAAGGGACCTGCAAGACCATCTAGTCCAACCCCCTGCTCAACGCAGGACTCCAAGTCAGAGCATCCCTATAGAATCATCTGAAAGTAGGGTTGGAAGTGGCCTGCAAGACCATCTAATCCAGCCCCCTGCTCAACGTAGGACTCCAAGTCAGAGCATCCCTATAGAAAGATCGAAAATAGAGTTGGAAGGCGCCTGCAAGGCCATCTAGTCCAGCCCCCTGCTCAACGCAGGACTCCAAGTCAGAGCATCCCTATAGAATGATTGAAAATAGGGTTGGAAGGCGCCTGCAAGACCTTGTATTCCAACCCCGTCCTCAACGCAGGACTCCAAGTCAGAGCAGCCCTATAGAATCATTGGAAAGTAGGGTTGGAGGGGGCCTGCAAGGCCATCTAGTCCAGCCCCCTGCTCCAGGCAGGACTCCAGGTCAGAGCATCCCTATAGAATGATCGAAAATAGGGTTGGAAGTGGCCTGCAAGACCATCTAGTCCAGCCCCCTGCTCAACGCAGGACTCCAAGTCAGAGCATCCCTATAGAATTATCAAAAGTTAGGGTTGGAAGGCGCCTGCAGGACCATCTTCCAGCCCCCTGCTCAACGCAGGACTCCAAGTCAGAGCATCCCTATAGAATGATTGAAAATAGGGTTGGAAGGGTCCTGCAAGACCATCCAGTGCACCCCCTGCTCAACGCAGGACTCCAAGTCAGAGTATCCCTCTAGAATCATCGAAAATAGAGTTGGAAGGCGGCTGCAAGACCATCTAGTCCAGCCCCCTGCTCAACGCAGGACTCCAAGTCAGAGCATCCCTATAGAATGATCTAAAATAGGGGTGGAAGGGGCCTGCAAGACCATCTAGTCTAACCCCCTGCTCAATGCAGGACTCCGAGTCAGAGCATCCCTATAGAATGATTGAAAATGGGTTTGGGAGGGGTCTGCAAGACAATCTAGTCCAGCCCCCTGCTCAATGAAGGACTCCAGGTCAGAGCATCCCTATAGAATGATGGAAAATAGGGTTGGAAGGCGCCTGCAAGACCATGTATTCCAACCCCCTGCGCAACGCAGGACTCCAAGTCAGAGCATCCCTATAGTATTATCAAAAGTTAGGGTTGGTAGTGGCCTGCAGGACCATCTTCCAGCCCCCTGCTCACCGCAGTACTCCATGTCAGAGCATCCCTATAGAATGATTGAAAATAGGGTTGGAAGGGGCCTGCAAGACCATGTATTCCAACCCCGTGCTCAACGCAGGACTCCAAGTCAGAGCAGCCCTATAGAATCATTGGAAAGTAGGGTTGGGGGGGCCTGCAAGGCTATCTAGTCCAAGCCCCTGCTCCAGGCAGGACTCCAGGTCAGAGCATCCCTATAGAATCATCGAAAATAGGGTTGGAAGGCACCTGCAAGACCATGTATTCCAACCCCGTGCTCAACGCAGGACTCCAAGTCAGAGCATCCTTATCGAATCATCTGAAAGTAGGGTTGGAAGTGGCCTACAAGACTATCTAATACAGCCCCTTGCTCAACGCAGGACTCCAAGTCAGAGCATCCCTATAGAATAATCAAAAAGTAGGGTTGGAAGGGGCATGCAAGACCATCTAGTCCAACCCCCTGCTCAACGCAGGACTCCAAGTCAGAGTTTCCCTATAGAATGATCGAAAATAGGGTTGGAAGGGGCCTGCAAGACCATCTAGTCCAACCCCCTGCTCAACGCAGGACTCCAAGTCAGAGTATCCCTAAGGAATCATCTGAAAGTAGGGTTGGAAGTGGCCTGCAAGACCATCTAGTCCAGCCCCCTGCTCAACGCAGGACTCCAAGTCAGAGCATCCCTATAGAATTATCAAAAGTTAGGGTTGGAAGGCGCCTGCAGGACCATCTTCCAGCCCCCTGCTCAACGCAGGACTCCAAGTCAGAGCATCCCTATACAATGAACGAAAATAGGGTTGGAAGGGTCCTCCAAGACCATCCAGGGCACCCCCTGCTCAACGCAGGACTCCAAGTCAGAGTATCCCTCTAGAATCATCGAAAATAGAGTAGGAAGGGGCCTGTAAGACCATCTAGTCTAGCCCCCTGCTCAATGCAGGACTCCAAGACAGAGCATCCCTATAGAATCATCAAAAGGTAGGGTTGGAAGGTGGCTGCAAGACCATCTAGTCCAGCCCCCTGCTCAACGCAGGACTCCAAGTCAGAGCATCCCTATAGAATCATCAAAAATAGAGTTGAAAGGGACCTGCAAGACCATCTAGTCCTACCCCTTGCTCAATGCAGGACTCCAAGCCAGAGCATCCCTATAGAATGATCTAAAATAGGGGTGGAAGGGGCCTGCAAGACCATCTAGTCTAACCCCCTGCTCAATGCCGGACTCTAAGAGCATCCGTATAGAATCATCTGAAAGTACGGTTGGAAGGGCCTGCAAGACCATCTAGTCCAACCCCTTGCTCAACACAGGACTCCGAGTCAGAGCATCCCTATACAATGAACGAAAATAGGGTTGGAAGGGGCCGGCAAGAGATCTAGTCCAGCCCCCTGCTCAACGCAGGACTCCAAGTCTTAGTTTCCCTATAGAATGATCGAAAATAGGGTTGGAAGGCGCCTGCAAGACCATGTATTCCAACCCCGTGCTCAACGCAGGACTCCAAGTCAGAGCATCCTTATCGAATCATCTGAAAGTAGGGTTGGAAGTGGCCTGCAAGACCATCTAGTCCAGCCCCCTGCTCAACGCAGGACTCCAAGTCAGAGCATCCCTATAGAATTATCAAAAGTTAGGGTTGGAAGGCGCCTGCAGGACCATCTTCCAGCCCCCTGCTCAAAGCAGGACTCCAAGTCAGAGCATCCCTATAGAATCATGGAAAATAGGGTTGGAAGGCGCCTGCAAGACCATGTATTCCAACCCCCTGCTCAACGCAGGACTCCAAGTCAGAGCATCCCTATAGAATTATCAAAAGTTAGGGTTGGAAGTGGCCTGCAGGACCATCTTCCAGCCCCCTGCTCAACGCAGGACTCCAAGTCAGAGCATCCTTATCGAATCATCTGAAAGTAGGGTTGGAAGTGTCCTGCAAGACCATCTAGTCAAGCCCCCTGCTCAACGCAGGACTCCAAGTCAGAGCATCCCTATAGAATTATCAAAAGTTAGGGTTGGAAGGGGCCTGCAGGACCATCTTCCAGCCCCCTGCTCAACGCAGGACTCCAAGTCAGAGCATCCCTATAGAATGATGGAAAATAGGGTTGGAAGGGTCCTCCAAGACCATCCAGGGCACCCCCTGCTCAACGCAGGACTCCAAGTCAGAGTATCCCTCTAGAATCATCGAAAATAGAGTTGGAAGGCGCCTGCAAGACCATCTAGTCCAACCCCCTGCTCAATGCAGGACTCCAAGACAGAGCATCCCTATAGAATCATCAAAAGGTAGTGTTGGAAGGCGGCTGCAAGACCATCTAGTCCAGCCCCTTGCTCAACACAGGACTCCAAGTCAGAGCATCCCTATAGAATCATCGAAAATAGAGTTGGAAGGGACCTGCAAGACCATCTAGTCCAACCCCCTGCTCAACGCAGGACTCCAAGTCAGAGCATCCCTATAGAATCATCTGAAAGTAGGGTTGGAAGTGGCCTGCAAGACCATCTAATCCAGCCCCCTGCTCAACGTAGGACTCCAAGTCAGAGCATCCCTATAGAAAGATCGAAAATAGAGTTGGAAGGCGCCTGCAAGGCCATCTACTCCAGCCCCCTGCTCAACGCAGAACTCCAAGTCAGAGCATCCCTATAGAATGATTGAAAATAGGGTTGGAAGGCGCCTGCAAGACCTTGTATTCCAACCCCGTCCTCAACGCAGGACTCCAAGTCAGAGCAGCCCTATAGAATCATTGGAAAGTAGGGTTGGAGGGGGCCTGCAAGGCCATCTAGTCCAGCCCCCTGCTCCAGGCAGGACTCCAGGTCAGAGCATCCCTATAGAATGATCGAAAATAGGGTTGGAAGTGGCCTGCAAGACCATCTAGTCCAGCCCCCTGCTCAACGCAGGACTCCAAGTCAGAGCATCCCTATAGAATTATCAAAAGTTAGGGTTGGAAGGCGCCTGCAGGACCATCTTCCAGCCCCCTGCTCAACGCAGGACTCCAAGTCAGAGCATCCCTATAGAATGATTGAAAATAGGGTTGGAAAGGTCCTACAAGACCATCCAGTGCACCCCCTGCTCAACGCAGGACTCCAAGTCAGAGTATCCCTCTAGAATCATCGAAAATAGAGTTGGAAGGCGGCTGCAAGACCATCTAGTCCAGCCCCCTGCTCAACGCAGGACTCCAAGTCAGAGCATCCCTATAGAATGATCTAAAATAGGGGTGGAAGGGGCCTGCAAGACCATCTAGTCTAACCCCCTGCTCAATGCAGGACTCCGAGTCAGAGCATCCCTATAGAATGATTGAAAATGGGGTTGGGAGGGGTCTGCAAGACAATCTAGTCCAGCCCCCTGCTCAATGAAGGACTCCAGGTCAGAGCATCCCTATAGAATGATGGAAAATAGGGTTGGAAGGCGCCTGCAAGACCATGTATTCCAACCCCCTGCGCAACGCAGGACTCCAAGTCAGAGCATCCCTATAGAAAGATCGAAAATAGAGTTGGAAGGCGCCTGCAAGGCCATCTAGTCCAGCCCCCTGCTCAACGCAGGACTCCAAGTCAGAGCATCCCTATAGAATGATCGAAAATAGGGTTGGACGGCGCCTGAAGACCATGTATTCCAACCCCGTGCTCAACGCAGGACTCCAAGTCAGAGCATCCTTATCGAATCATCTGAAAGTAGGGTTGGAAGTGGCCTGCAAGACCATCTAGTCCAGCCCCCTGCTCAACGCAGGACTCCAAGTCAGAGCATCCCTATATAATTATCAAAAGTTAGGGTTGGAAGGCGCCTGCAGGACCATCTTCCAGCCCCCTGCTCAACGCAGGACTCCAAGTCAGAGCAGCCCTATAGAATCATTGTAAAGTAGGGTTGGAGGGGGCCTGCAAGGCCATCTAGTCCAGCCCCCTGCTCCAGGCAGGACTCCAGGTCAGAGCATCCCTATAGAATGATCGAAAATAGGGTTGGAAGTGGCCTGCAAGACCATCTAGTCCAGCTCCCTGCTCAACGCAGGACTCCAAGTCAGAGCATCCCTATAGAATTATCAAAAGTTAGGGTTGGAAGGCGCCTGCAGTCCCATCTTCCAGCCCCCTGCTCAACGCAGGACTCCAAGTCAGAGCATCCCTATAGAATGATTGAAAATAGGGTTGGAAGGGTCCTGCAAGACCATCCAGTGCACCCCCTGCTCAACGCAGGACTCCAAGTCAGAGTATCCCTCTAGAATCATCGAAAATAGAGTTGGAAGGCGGCTGCAAGACCATCTAGTCCAGCCCCCTGCTCAACGCAGGACTCCAAGTCAGAGCATCCCTATAGAATGATCTAAAATAGGGGTGGAAGGGGCCTGCAAGACCATCTAGTCTAACCCCCTGCTCAATGCAGGACTCTGAGTCAGAGCATCCCTATAGAATGATTGAAAATAGGGTTGGGAGGGGTCTGCAAGACAATCTAGTCCAGCCCCCTGCTCAATGAAGGACTCCAGGTCAGAGCATCCCTATAGAATGATGGAAAATAGGGTTGGAAGGTGCCTGCAAGACCATGTATTCCAACCCCCTGCGCAACGCAGGACTCCAAGTCAGAGCATCCCTATAGAATTATCAAAAGTTAGGGTTGGAAGTGGCCTGCAGGACCATCTTCCAGCCCCCTGCTCAACGCAGTACTCCAAGTCAGAGCATCCCTATAGAATGATTGAAAATAGGGTTGGAAGGGGCCTGCAAGACCATGTATTCCAACCCCGTGCTCAACGCAGGACTCCAAGTCAGAGCAGCCCTATAGAATCATTGGAAAGTAGGGTTGGGGGGGCCTGCAAGGCTATCTAGTCCAAGCCCCTGCTCCAGGCAGGACTCCAGGTCAGAGCATCCCTATAGAATCATCGAAAATAGGGTTGGAAGGCACCTGCAAGACCATGTATTCCAACCCCGTGCTCAACGCAGGACTCCAAGTCAGAGCATCCTTATCGAATCATCTGAAAGTAGGGTTGGAAGTGGCCTGCAAGACTATCTAAAACAGCCCCTTGCTCAACGCAGGACTCCAAGTCAGAGCATCCCTATAGAATAATCAAAAAGTAGGGTTGGAAGGGGCATGCAAGACCATCTAGTCCAACCCCCTGCTCAACGCAGGACTCCAAGTCAGAGTTTCCCTATAGAATGATCGAAAATAGGGTTGGAAGGGGCCTGCAAGACCATCTAGTCCAACCCCCTGCTCAACGCAGGACTCCAAGTCAGAGTATCCCTAAGGAATCATCTGAAAGTAGGGTTGGAAGTGGCCTGCAAGACTATCTAATCCAGCCCCCTCCTCAACGTAGGACTCCAAGTCAGAGCATCCCTATAGAATCATCGAAAATAGAGTTGGAAGGAACCTGCAAGACCATCTAGTCCAACCCCTTGCTCAACGCAGGACTCCAAATCAGAGCATCCCTATAGAATGATCGAAAATAGGGTTGGAAGGCGCCTGCAAGACCATGTATTCCAACCCCGTGCTCAACGCAGGACTCCAAGTCAGAGCAGCCCTATAGAATCATTGGAAAGTAGGGTTGGGGGGAGCCTGCAAGGCCATCTAGTCCAAGCCCCTGCTCCAGGCAGGACTCCAGGTCAGAGCATCCCTATAGAATGATCGAAAAAAGGTTGGAAGGCGCCTGCAAGACCATGTATTCCAACCCCGTGCTCAACGCAGGACTCCAAGTCAGAGCATCCTTATCGAAACATCTGAAAGTAGGGCTGGAAGTGGCCTGCAAGGCCATCTAGTCCAACCCCCTGCTTCACGCAGGACTCCAAGTCAGAGTATCCCTATAGAATCATCTGAAAGTAGGGTTGGAAGTGGTCTGCAAGACTATGTAATCCAGCCCCCTGCTCAACGCAGGACTCCAAGTCAGAGCATCCTTATCGAATCATCTGAAAGTAGGGTTGGAAGTGTCCTGCAAGACCATCTAGTCAAGCCCCCTGCTCAACGCAGGACTCCAAGTCAGAGCATCCCTATAGAATTATCAAAAGTTAGGGTTGGAAGGGGCCTGCAGGACCATCTTCCAGCCCCCTGCTCAACGCAGGACTCCAAGTCAGAGCATCCCTATAGAATGATGGAAAATAGGGTTGGAAGGGTCCTCCAAGACCATCCAGGGCAGCCCCTGCTCAACGCAGGACTCCAAGTCAGAGTATCCCTCTAGAATCATCGAAAATAGAGTTGGAAGGCGCCTGCAAGACCATCTAGTCCAACCCCCTGCTCAATGCAGGACTCCAAGACAGAGCATCCCTATAGAATCATCAAAAGGTAGTGTTGGAAGGCGGCTGCAAGACCATCTAGTCCAGCCCCTTGCTCAACACAGGACTCCAAGTCAGAGCATCCCTATAGAATCATCGAAAATAGAGTTGGAAGGGACCTGCAAGACCATCTAGTCCAACCCCCTGCTCAACGCAGGACTCCAAGTCAGAGCATCCCTATAGAATCATCTGAAAGTAGGGTTGGAAGTGGCCTGCAAGACCATCTAGTCCAGCCCCCTGCTCAACGCAGGACTCCAAGTCAGAGTTTCCCTATAGAATGATCGAAAATAGGGTTGGAAGGGGCCTGCAAGACCATCTAGTCCAACCCCCTGCTCAACGCAGGACTCCAAGTCAGAGTATCCCTAAGGAATCATCTGAAAGTAGGGTTGGAAGTGGCCTGCAAGACCATCTAGTCCAGCCCCCTGCTCAACGCAGGACTCCAAGTCAGAGCATCCCTATAGAATTATCAAAAGTTAGGGTTGGAAGGCGCCTGCAGGACCATCTTCCAGCCCCCTGCTCAACGCAGGACTCCAAGTCAGAGCATCCCTATACAATGAACGAAAATAGGGTTGGAAGGGTCCTCCAAGACCATCCAGGGCACCCCCTGCTCAACGCAGGACTCCAAGTCAGAGTATCCCTCTAGAATCATCGAAAATAGAGTAGGAAGGGGCCTGCAAGACCATCTAGTCTAGCCCCCTGCTCAATGCAGGACTCCAAGACAGAGCATCCCTATAGAATCATCAAAAGGTAGGGTTGGAAGGTGGCTGCAAGACCATCTAGTCCAGCCCCCTGCTCAACGCAGGACTCCAAGTCAGAGCATCCCTATAGAATCATCAAAAATAGAGTTGAAAGGGACCTGCAAGACCATCTAGTCCTACCCCGTGCTCAACGCAGGACTCCAAGTCAGAGCATCCTTATCGAATCATCTGAAAGTAGGGTTGGAAGTGGCCTGCAAGACCATCTAGTCCAGCCCCCTGCTCAACGCAGGACTCCAAGTCAGAGCATCCCTATATAATTATCAAAAGTTAGGGTTGGAAGGCGCCTGCAGGACCATCTTCCAGCCCCCTGCTCAACGCAGGACTCCAAGTCAGAGCAGCCCTATAGAATCATTGTAAAGTAGGGTTGGAGGGGGCCTGCAAGGCCATCTAGTCCAGCCCCGTGCTCCAGGCAGGACTCCAGGTCAGAGCATCCCTATAGAATGATCGAAAATAGGGTTGGAAGTGGCCTGCAAGACCATCTAGTCCAGCTCCCTGCTCAACGCAGGACTCCAAGTCAGAGCATCCCTATAGAATTATCAAAAGTTAGGGTTGGAAGGCGCCTGCAGTCCCATCTTCCAGCCCCCTGCTCAACGCAGGACTCCAAGTCAGAGCATCCCTATAGAATGATTGAAAATAGGGTTGGAAGGGTCCTGCAAGACCATCCAGTGCACCCCCTGCTCAACGCAGGACTCCAAGTCAGAGTATCCCTCTAGAATCATCGAAAATAGAGTTGGAAGGCGACTGCAAGACCATCTATTCCAGCCCCCTGCTCAACGCAGGACTCCAAGTCAGAGCATCCCTATAGAATGATCTAAAATAGGGGTGGAAGGGGCCTGCAAGACCATCTAGTCTAACCCCCTGCTCAATGCAGGACTCTGAGTCAGAGCATCCCTATAGAATGATTGAAAATAGGGTTGGGAGGGGTCTGCAAGACAATCTAGTCCAGCCCCCTGCTCAATGAAGGACTCCAGGTCAGAGCATCCCTATAGAATGATGGAAAATAGGGTTGGAAGGTGCCTGCAAGACCATGTATTCCAACCCCCTGCGCAACGCAGGACTCCAAGTCAGAGCATCCCTATAGAATTATCAAAAGTTAGGGTTGGAAGTGGCCTGCAGGACCATCTTCCAGCCCCCTGCTCAACGCAGTACTCCAAGTCAGAGCATCCCTATAGAATGATTGAAAATAGGGTTGGAAGGGGCCTGCAAGACCATGTATTCCAACCCCGTGCTCAACGCAGGACTCCAAGTCAGAGCAGCCCTATAGAATCATTGGAAAGTAGGGTTGGGGGGGCCTGCAAGGCTATCTAGTCCAAGCCCCTGCTCCAGGCAGGACTCCAGGTCAGAGCATCCCTATAGAATCATCGAAAATAGGGTTGGAAGGCACCTGCAAGACCATGTATTCCAACCCCGTGCTCAACGCAGGACTCCAAGTCAGAGCATCCTTATCGAATCATCTGAAAGTAGGGTTGGAAGTGGCCTGCAAGACTATCTAATACAGCCCCTTGCTCAACGCAGGACTCCAAGTCAGAGCATCCCTATAGAATAATCAAAAAGTAGGGTTGGAAGGGGCATGCAAGACCATCTAGTCAAGCCCCCTGCTCAACGCAGGACTCCAAGTCAGAGCATCCCTATAGAATTATCAAAAGTTAGGGTTGGAAGGGGCCTGCAGGACCATCTTCCAGCCCCCTGCTCAACGCAGGACTCCAAGTCAGAGCATCCCTATAGAATGATGGAAAATAGGGTTGGAAGGGTCCTCCAAGACCATCCAGGGCACCCCCTGCTCAACGCAGGACTCCAAGTCAGAGTATCCCTCTAGAATCATCGAAAATAGAGTTGGAAGGCGCCTGCAAGACCTTGTATTCCAACCCCGTCCTCAACGCAGGACTCCAAGTCAGAGCAGCCCTATAGAATCATTGGAAAGTAGGGTTGGAGGGGGCCTGCAAGGCCATCTAGTCCAGCCCCCTGCTCCAGGCAGGACTCCAGGTCAGAGCATCCCTATAGAATGATCGAAAATAGGGTTGGAAGTGGCCTGCAAGACCATCTAGTCCAGCCCCCTGCTCAACGCAGGACTCCAAGTCAGAGCATCCCTATAGAATTATCAAAAGTTAGGGTTGGAAGGCGCCTGCAGGACCATCTTCCAGCCCCCTGCTCAACGCAGGACTCCAAGTCAGAGCATCCCTATAGAATGATTGAAAATAGGGTTGGAAGGGTCCTGCAAGACCATCCAGTGCACCCCCTGCTCAACGCAGGACTCCAAGTCAGAGTATCCCTCTAGAATCATCGAAAATAGAGTTGGAAGGCGGCTGCAAGACCATCTAGTCCAGCCCCCTGCTCAACGCAGGACTCCAAGTCAGAGCATCCCTATAGAATGATCTAAAATAGGGGTGGAAGGGGCCTGCAAGACCATCTAGTCTAACCCCCTGCTCAATGCAGGACTCCGAGTCAGAGCATCCCTATAGAATGATTGAAAATGGGTTTGGGAGGGGTCTGCAAGACAATCTAGTCCAGCCCCCTGCTCAATGAAGGACTCCAGGTCAGAGCATCCCTATAGAATGATGGAAAATAGGGTTGGAAGGCGCCTGCAAGACCATGTATTCCAACCCCCTGCGCAACGCAGGACTCCAAGTCAGAGCATCCCTATAGTATTATCAAAAGTTAGGGTTGGAAGTGGCCTGCAGGACCATCTTCCAGCCCCCTGCTCAACGCAGTACTCCATGTCAGAGCATCCCTATAGAATGATTGAAAATAGGGTTGGAAGGGGCCTGCAAGACCATGTATTCCAACCCCGTGCTCAACGCAGGACTCCAAGTCAGAGCAGCCCTATAGAATCATTGGAAAGTAGGGTTGGGGGGGCCTGCAAGGCTATCTAGTCCAAGCCCCTGCTCCAGGCAGGACTCCAGGTCAGAGCATCCCTATAGAATCATCGAAAATAGGGTTGGAAGGCACCTGCAAGACCATGTATTCCAACCCCGTGCTCAACGCAGGACTCCAAGTCAGAGCATCCTTATCGAATCATCTGAAAGTAGGGTTGGAAGTGGCCTACAAGACTATCTAATACAGCCCCTTGCTCAACGCAGGACTCCAAGTCAGAGCATCCCTATAGAATAATCAAAAAGTAGGGTTGGAAGGGGCATGCAAGACCATCTAGTCCAACCCCCTGCTCAACGCAGGACTCCAAGTCAGAGTTTCCCTATAGAATGATCGAAAATAGGGTTGGAAGGGGCCTGCAAGACCATCTAGTCCAACCCCCTGCTCAACGCAGGACTCCAAGTCAGAGTATCCCTAAGGAATCATCTGAAAGTAGGGTTGGAAGTGGCCTGCAAGACCATCTAGTCCAGCCCCCTGCTCAACGCAGGACTCCAAGTCAGAGCATCCCTATAGAATTATCAAAAGTTAGGGTTGGAAGGCGCCTGCAGGACCATCTTCCAGCCCCCTGCTCAACGCAGGACTCCAAGTCAGAGCATCCCTATACAATGAACGAAAATAGGGTTGGAAGGGTCCTCCAAGACCATCCAGGGCACCCCCTGCTCAACGCAGGACTCCAAGTCAGAGTATCCCTCTAGAATCATCGAAAATAGAGTAGGAAGGGGCCTGCAAGACCATCTAGTCTAGCCCCCTGCTCAATGCAGGACTCCAAGACAGAGCATCCCTATAGAATCATCAAAAGGTAGGGTTGGAAGGTGGCTGCAAGACCATCTAGTCCAGCCCCCTGCTCAACGCAGGACTCCAAGTCAGAGCATCCCTATAGAATCATCAAAAATAGAGTTGAAAGGGACCTGCAAGACCATCTAGTCCTACCCCTTGCTCAACGCAGGACTCCAAGCCAGAGCATCCCTATAGAATGATCTAAAATAGGGGTGGAAGGGGCCTGCAAGACCATCTAGTCTAACCCCCTGCTCAATGCCGGACTCTAAGAGCATCCGTATAGAATCATCTGAAAGTACGGTTGGAAGGGCCTGCAAGACCATCTAGTCCAACCCCTTGCTCAACACAGGACTCCGAGTCAGAGCATCCCTATACAATGAACGAAAATAGGGTTGGAAGGGGCCGGCAAGAGATCTAGTCCAGCCCCCTGCTCAACGCAGGACTCCAAGTCTTAGTTTCCCTATAGAATGATCGAAAATAGGGTTGGAAGGCGCCTGCAAGACCATGTATTCCAACCCCGTGCTCAACGCAGGACTCCAAGTCAGAGCATCCTTATCGAATCATCTGAAAGTAGGGTTGGAAGTGGCCTGCAAGACCATCTAGTCCAGCCCCCTGCTCAACGCAGGACTCCAAGTCAGAGCATCCCTATAGAATTATCAAAAGTTAGGGTTGGAAGGCGCCTGCAGGACCATCTTCCAGCCCCCTGCTCAAAGCAGGACTCCAAGTCAGAGCATCCCTATAGAATCATGGAAAATAGGGTTGGAAGGCGCCTGCAAGACCATGTATTCCAACCCCCTGCTCAACGCAGGACTCCAAGTCAGAGCATCCCTATAGAATTATCAAAAGTTAGGGTTGGAAGTGGCCTGCAGGACCATCTTCCAGCCCCCTGCTCAACGCAGGACTCCAAGTCAGAGCATCCTTATCGAATCATCTGAAAGTAGGGTTGGAAGTGTCCTGCAAGACCATCTAGTCAAGCCCCCTGCTCAACGCAGGACTCCAAGTCAGAGCATCCCTATAGAATTATCAAAAGTTAGGGTTGGAAGGGGCCTGCAGGACCATCTTCCAGCCCCCTGCTCAACGCAGGACTCCAAGTCAGAGCATCCCTATAGAATGATGGAAAATAGGGTTGGAAGGGTCCTCCAAGACCATCCAGGGCACCCCCTGCTCAACGCAGGACTCCAAGTCAGAGTATCCCTCTAGAATCATCGAAAATAGAGTTGGAAGGCGCCTGCAAGACCATCTAGTCCAACCCCCTGCTCAATGCAGGACTCCAAGACAGAGCATCCCTATAGAATCATCAAAAGGTAGTGTTGGAAGGCGGCTGCAAGACCATCTAGTCCAGCCCCTTGCTCAACACAGGACTCCAAGTCAGAGCATCCCTATAGAATCATCGAAAATAGAGTTGGAAGGGACCTGCAAGACCATCTAGTCCAACCCCCTGCTCAACGCAGGACTCCAAGTCAGAGCATCCCTATAGAATCATCTGAAAGTAGGGTTGGAAGTGGCCTGCAAGACCATCTAATCCAGCCCCCTGCTCAACGTAGGACTCCAAGTCAGAGCATCCCTATAGAAAGATCGAAAATAGAGTTGGAAGGCGCCTGCAAGGCCATCTACTCCAGCCCCCTGCTCAACGCAGGACTCCAAGTCAGAGCATCCCTATAGAATGATTGAAAATAGGGTTGGAAGGCGCCTGCAAGACCTTGTATTCCAACCCCGTCCTCAACGCAGGACTCCAAGTCAGAGCAGCCCTATAGGATCATTGGAAAGTAGGGTTGGAGGGGGCCTGCAAGGCCATCTAGTCCAGCCCCCTGCTCCAGGCAGGACTCCAGGTCAGAGCATCCCTATAGAATGATCGAAAATAGGGTTGGAAGTGGCCTGCAAGACCATCTAGTCCAGCCCCCTGCTCAACGCAGGACTCCAAGTCAGAGCATCCCTATAGAATTATCAAAAGTTAGGGTTGGAAGGCGCCTGCAGGACCATCTTCCAGCCCCCTGCTCAACGCAGGACTCCAAGTCAGAGCATCCCTATAGAATGATTGAAAATAGGGTTGGAAGGGTCCTGCAAGACCATCCAGTGCACCCCCTGCTCAACGCAGGACTCCAAGTCAGAGTATCCCTCTAGAATCATCGAAAATAGAGTTGGAAGGCGGCTGCAAGACCATCTAGTCCAGCCCCCTGCTCAACGCAGGACTCCAAGTCAGAGCATCCCTATAGAATGATCTAAAATAGGGGTGGAAGGGGCCTGCAAGACCATCTAGTCTAACCCCCTGCTCAATGCAGGACTCCGAGTCAGAGCATCCCTATAGAATGATTGAAAATGGGGTTGGGAGGGGTCTGCAAGACAATCTAGTCCAGCCCCCTGCTCAATGAAGGACTCCAGGTCAGAGCATCCCTATAGAATGATGGAAAATAGGGTTGGAAGGCGCCTGCAAGACCATGTATTCCAACCCCCTGCGCAACGCAGGACTCCAAGTCAGAGCATCCCTATAGAAAGATCGAAAATAGAGTTGGAAGGCGCCTGCAAGGCCATCTAGTCCAGCCCCCTGCTCAACGCAGGACTCCAAGTCAGAGCATCCCTATAGAATGATCGAAAATAGGGTTGGACGGCGCCTGAAGACCATGTATTCCAACCCCGTGCTCAACGCAGGACTCCAAGTCAGAGCATCCTTATCGAATCATCTGAAAGTAGGGTTGGAAGTGGCCTGCAAGACCATCTAGTCCAGCCCCCTGCTCAACGCAGGACTCCAAGTCAGAGCATCCCTATATAATTATCAAAAGTTAGGGTTGGAAGGCGCCTGCAGGACCATCTTCCAGCCCCCTGCTCAACGCAGGACTCCAAGTCAGAGCAGCCCTATAGAATCATTGTAAAGTAGGGTTGGAGGGGGCCTGCAAGGCCATCTAGTCCAGCCCCGTGCTCCAGGCAGGACTCCAGGTCAGAGCATCCCTATAGAATGATCGAAAATAGGGTTGGAAGTGGCCTGCAAGACCATCTAGTCCAGCTCCCTGCTCAACGCAGGACTCCAAGTCAGAGCATCCCTATAGAATTATCAAAAGTTAGGGTTGGAAGGCGCCTGCAGTCCCATCTTCCAGCCCCCTGCTCAACGCAGGACTCCAAGTCAGAGCATCCCTATAGAATGATTGAAAATAGGGTTGGAAGGGTCCTGCAAGACCATCCAGTGCACCCCCTGCTCAACGCAGGACTCCAAGTCAGAGTATCCCTCTAGAATCATCGAAAATAGAGTTGGAAGGCGGCTGCAAGACCATCTAGTCCAGCCCCCTGCTCAACGCAGGACTCCAAGTCAGAGCATCCCTATAGAATGATCTAAAATAGGGGTGGAAGGGGCCTGCAAGACCATCTAGTCTAACCCCCTGCTCAATGCAGGACTCTGAGTCAGAGCATCCCTATAGAATGATTGAAAATAGGGTTGGGAGGGGTCTGCAAGACAATCTAGTCCAGCCCCCTGCTCAATGAAGGACTCCAGGTCAGAGCATCCCTATAGAATGATGGAAAATAGGGTTGGAAGGTGCCTGCAAGACCATGTATTCCAACCCCCTGCGCAACGCAGGACTCCAAGTCAGAGCATCCCTATAGAATTATCAAAAGTTAGGGTTGGAAGTGGCCTGCAGGACCATCTTCCAGCCCCCTGCTCAACGCAGTACTCCAAGTCAGAGCATCCCTATAGAATGATTGAAAATAGGGTTGGAAGGGGCCTGCAAGACCCCATGTATTCCAACCCCGTGCTCAACGCAGGACTCCAAGTCAGAGCAGCCCTATAGAATCATTGGAAAGTAGGGTTGGGGGGGCCTGCAAGGCTATCTAGTCCAAGCCCCTGCTCCAGGCAGGACTCCAGGTCAGAGCATCCCTATAGAATCATCGAAAATAGGGTTGGAAGGCACCTGCAAGACCATGTATTCCAACCCCGTGCTCAACGCAGGACTCCAAGTCAGAGCATCCTTATCGAATCATCTGAAAGTAGGGTTGGAAGTGGCCTGCAAGACTATCTAATACAGCCCCTTGCTCAACGCAGGACTCCAAGTCAGAGCATCCCTATAGAATAATCAAAAAGTAGGGTTGGAAGGGGCATGCAAGACCATCTAGTCCAACCCCCTGCTCAACGCAGGACTCCAAGTCAGAGTTTCCCTATAGAATGATCGAAAATAGGGTTGGAAGGGGCCTGCAAGACCATCTAGTCCAACCCCCTGCTCAACGCAGGACTCCAAGTCAGAGTATCCCTAAGGAATCATCTGAAAGTAGGGTTGGAAGTGGCCTGCAAGACTATCTAATCCAGCCCCCTCCTCAACGTAGGACTCCAAGTCAGAGCATCCCTATAGAATCATCGAAAATAGAGTTGGAAGGAACCTGCAAGACCATCTAGTCCAACCCCTTGCTCAACGCAGGACTCCAAATCAGAGCATCCCTATAGAATGATCGAAAATAGGGTTGGAAGGCGCCTGCAAGACCATGTATTCCAACCCCGTGCTCAACGCAGGACTCCAAGTCAGAGCAGCCCTATAGAATCATTGGAAAGTAGGGTTGGGGGGAGCCTGCAAGGCCATCTAGTCCAAGCCCCTGCTCCAGGCAGGACTCCAGGTCAGAGCATCCCTATAGAATGATCGAAAAAAGGTTGGAAGGCGCCTGCAAGACCATGTATTCCAACCCCGTGCTCAACGCAGGACTCCAAGTCAGAGCATCCTTATCGAAACATCTGAAAGTAGGGCTGGAAGTGGCCTGCAAGGCCATCTAGTCCAACCCCCTGCTTCACGCAGGACTCCAAGTCAGAGTATCCCTATAGAATCATCTGAAAGTAGGGTTGGAAGTGGTCTGCAAGACTATGTAATCCAGCCCCCTGCTCAACGCAGGACTCCAAGTCAGAGCATCCTTATCGAATCATCTGAAAATAGGGTTGGAAGTGTCCTGCAAGACCATCTAGTCAAGCCCCCTGCTCAACGCAGGACTCCAAGTCAGAGCATCCCTATAGAATTATCAAAAGTTAGGGTTGGAAGGGGCCTGCAGGACCATCTTCCAGCCCCCTGCTCAACGCAGGACTCCAAGTCAGAGCATCCCTATAGAATGATGGAAAATAGGGTTGGAAGGGTCCTCCAAGACCATCCAGGGCAGCCCCTGCTCAACGCAGGACTCCAAGTCAGAGTATCCCTCTAGAATCATCGAAAATAGAGTTGGAAGGCGCCTGCAAGACCATCTAGTCCAACCCCCTGCTCAATGCAGGACTCCAAGACAGAGCATCCCTATAGAATCATCAAAAGGTAGTGTTGGAAGGCGGCTGCAAGACCATCTAGTCCAGCCCCTTGCTCAACACAGGACTCCAAGTCAGAGCATCCCTATAGAATCATCGAAAATAGAGTTGGAAGGGACCTGCAAGACCATCTAGTCCAACCCCCTGCTCAACGCAGGACTCCAAGTCAGAGCATCCCTATAGAATCATCTGAAAGTAGGGTTGGAAGTGGCCTGCAAGACCATCTAGTCCAGCCCCCTGCTCAACGCAGGACTCCAAGTCAGAGTTTCCCTATAGAATGATCGAAAATAGGGTTGGAAGGGGCCTGCAAGACCATCTAGTCCAACCCCCTGCTCAACGCAGGACTCCAAGTCAGAGTATCCCTAAGGAATCATCTGAAAGTAGGGTTGGAAGTGGCCTGCAAGACCATCTAGTCCAGCCCCCTGCTCAACGCAGGACTCCAAGTCAGAGCATCCCTATAGAGTAATCAAAAGTTAGGGTTGGAAGGCGCCTGCAGGACCATCTTCCAGCCCCCTGCTCAACGCAGGACTCCAAGTCAGAGCATCCCTATACAATGAACGAAAATAGGGTTGGAAGGGTCCTCCAAGACCATCCAGGGCACCCCCTGCTCAACGCAGGACTCCAAGTCAGAGTATCCCTCTAGAATCATCGAAAATAGAGTAGGAAGGGGCCTGCAAGACCATCTAGTCTAGCCCCCTGCTCAATGCAGGACTCCAAGACAGAGCATCCCTATAGAATCATCAAAAGGTAGGGTTGGAAGGTGGCTGCAAGACCATCTAGTCCAGCCCCCTGCTCAACGCAGGACTCCAAGTCAGAGCATCCCTATAGAATCATCAAAAATAGAGTTGAAAGGGACCTGCAAGACCATCTAGTCCTACCCCTTGCTCAACGCAGGACTCCAAGCCAGAGCATCCCTATAGAATGATCTAAAATAGGGGTGGAAGGGGCCTGCAAGACCATCTAGTCTAACCCCCTGCTCAATGCCGGACTCTAAGAGCATCCGTATAGAATCATCTGAAAGTACGGTTGGAAGGGCCTGCAAGACCATCTAGTCCAACCCCTTGCTCAACACAGGACTCCGAGTCAGAGCATCCCTATACAATGAACGAAAATAGGGTTGGAAGGGGCCGGCAAGAGATCTAGTCCAGCCCCCTGCTCAACGCAGGACTCCAAGTCTTAGTTTCCCTATAGAATGATCGAAAATAGGGTTGGAAGGCGCCTGCAAGACCATGTATTCCAACCCCGTGCTCAACGCAGGACTCCAAGTCAGAGCATCCTTATCGAATCATCTGAAAGTAGGGTTGGAAGTGGCCTGCAAGACCATCTAGTCCAGCCCCCTGCTAAACGCAGGACTCCAAGTCAGAGCATCCCTATAGAATTATCAAAAGTTAGGGTTGGAAGGCGCCTGCAGGACCATCTTCCAGCCCCCTGCTCAAAGCAGGACTCCAAGTCAGAGCATCCCTATAGAATCATGGAAAATAGGGTTGGAAGGCGCCTGCAAGACCATGTATTCCAACCCCCTGCTCAACGCAGGACTCCAAGTCAGAGCATCCCTATAGAATTATCAAAAGTTAGGGTTGGAAGTGGCCTGCAGGACCATCTTCCAGCCCCCTGCTCAACGCAGGACTCCAAGTCAGAGCATCCTTATCGAATCATCTGAAAGTAGGGTTGGAAGTGTCCTGCAAGACCATCTAGTCAAGCCCCCTGCTCAACGCAGGACTCCAAGTCAGAGCATCCCTATAGAATTATCAAAAGTTAGGGTTGGAAGGGGCCTGCAGGACCATCTTCCAGCCCCCTGCTCAACGCAGGACTCCAAGTCAGAGCATCCCTATAGAATGATGGAAAATAGGGTTGGAAGGGTCCTCCAAGACCATCCAGGGCACCCCCTGCTCAACGCAGGACTCCAAGTCAGAGTATCCCTCTAGAATCATCGAAAATAGAGTTGGAAGGCGCCTGCAAGACCATCTAGTCCAACCCCCTGCTCAATGCAGGACTCCAAGACAGAGCATCCCTATAGAATCATCAAAAGGTAGTGTTGGAAGGCGGCTGCAAGACCATCTAGTCCAGCCCCTTGCTCAACACAGGACTCCAAGTCAGAGCATCCCTATAGAATCATCGAAAATAGAGTTGGAAGGGACCTGCAAGACCATCTAGTCCAACCCCCTGCTCAACGCAGGACTCCAAGTCAGAGCATCCCTATAGAATCATCTGAAAGTAGGGTTGGAAGTGGCCTGCAAGACCATCTAATCCAGCCCCCTGCTCAACGTAGGACTCCAAGTCAGAGCATCCCTATAGAAAGATCGAAAATAGAGTTGGAAGGCGCCTGCAAGGCCATCTACTCCAGCCCCCTGCTCAACGCAGGACTCCAAGTCAGAGCATCCCTATAGAATGATTGAAAATAGGGTTGGAAGGCGCCTGCAAGACCTTGTATTCCAACCCCGTCCTCAACGCAGGACTCCAAGTCAGAGCAGCCCTATAGAATCATTGGAAAGTAGGGTTGGAGGGGGCCTGCAAGGCCATCTAGTCCAGCCCCCTGCTCCAGGCAGGACTCCAGGTCAGAGCATCCCTATAGAATGATCGAAAATAGGGTTGGAAGTGGCCTGCAAGACCATCTAGTCCAGCCCCCTGCTCAACGCAGGACTCCAAGTCAGAGCATCCCTATAGAATTATCAAAAGTTAGGGTTGGAAGGCGTCTGCAGGACCATCTTCCAGCCCCCTGCTCAACGCAGGACTCCAAGTCAGAGCATCCCTATAGAATGATTGAAAATAGGGTTGGAAGGGTCCTGCAAGACCATCCAGTGCACCCCCTGCTCAACGCAGGACTCCAAGTCAGAGTATCCCTCTAGAATCATCGAAAATAGAGTTGGAAGGCGGCTGCAAGACCATCTAGTCCAGCCCCCTGCTCAACGCAGGACTCCAAGTCAGAGCATCCCTATAGAATGATCTAAAATAGGGGTGGAAGGGGCCTGCAAGACCATCTAGTCTAACCCCCTGCTCAATGCAGGACTCCGAGTCAGAGCATCCCTATAGAATGATTGAAAATGGGGTTGGGAGGGGTCTGCAAGACAATCTAGTCCAGCCCCCTGCTCAATGAAGGACTCCAGGTCAGAGCATCCCTATAGAATGATGGAAAATAGGGTTGGAAGGCGCCTGCAAGACCATGTATTCCAACCCCCTGCGCAACGCAGGACTCCAAGTCAGAGCATCCCTATAGAAAGATCGAAAATAGAGTTGGAAGGCGCCTGCAAGGCCATCTAGTCCAGCCCCCTGCTCAACGCAGGACTCCAAGTCAGAGCATCCCTATAGAATGATCGAAAATAGGGTTGGACGGCGCCTGAAGACCATGTATTCCAACCCCGTGCTCAACGCAGGACTCCAAGTCAGAGCATCCTTATCGAATCATCTGAAAGTAGGGTTGGAAGTGGCCTGCAAGACCATCTAGTCCAGCCCCCTGCTCAACGCAGGACTCCAAGTCAGAGCATCCCTATATAATTATCAAAAGTTAGGGTTGGAAGGCGCCTGCAGGACCATCTTCCAGCCCCCTGCTCAACGCAGGACTCCAAGTCAGAGCAGCCCTATAGAATCATTGTAAAGTAGGGTTGGAGGGGGCCTGCAAGGCCATCTAGTCCAGCCCCGTGCTCCAGGCAGGACTCCAGGTCAGAGCATCCCTATAGAATGATCGAAAATAGGGTTGGAAGTGGCCTGCAAGACCATCTAGTCCAGCTCCCTGCTCAACGCAGGACTCCAAGTCAGAGCATCCCTATAGAATTATCAAAAGTTAGGGTTGGAAGGCGCCTGCAGTCCCATCTTCCAGCCCCCTGCTCAACGCAGGACTCCAAGTCAGAGCATCCCTATAGAATGATTGAAAATAGGGTTGGAAGGGTCCTGCAAGACCATCCAGTGCACCCCCTGCTCAACGCAGGACTCCAAGTCAGAGTATCCCTCTAGAATCATCGAAAATAGAGTTGGAAGGCGGCTGCAAGACCATCTAGTCCAGCCCCCTGCTCAACGCAGGACTCCAAGTCAGAGCATCCCTATAGAATGATTGAAAATAGGGTTGGGAGGGGTCTGCAAGAGAATCTAGTCCAGCCCCCTGCTCAATGAAGGACTCCAGGTCAGAGCATCCCTATAGAATGATGGAAAATAGGGTTGGAAGGTGCCTGCAAGACCATATATTCCAACCCCCTGCGCAACGCAGGACTCCAAGTCAGAGCATCCCTATAGAATTATCAAAAGTTAGGGTTGGAAGTGGCCTGCAGGACCATCTTCCAGCCCCCTGCTCAACGCAGTACTCCAAGTCAGAGCATCCCTATAGAATGATTGAAAATAGGGTTGGAAGGGGCCTGCAAGACCATGTATTCCAACCCCGTGCTCAACGCAGGACTCCAAGTCAGAGCAGCCCTATAGAATCATTGGAAAGTAGGGTTGGGGGGGCCTGCAAGGCTATCTAGTCCAAGCCCCTGCTCCAGGCAGGACTCCAGGTCAGAGCATCCCTATAGAATCATCGAAAATAGGGTTGGAAGGCACCTGCAAGACCATGTATTCCAACCCCGTGCTCAACGCAGGACTCCAAGTCAGAGCATCCTTATCGAATCATCTGAAAGTAGGGTTGGAAGTGGCCTGCAAGACTATCTAATACAGCCCCTTGCTCAACGCAGGACTCCAAGTCAGAGCATCCCTATAGAATAATCAAAAAGTAGGGTTGGAAGGGGCATGCAAGACCATCTAGTCCAACCCCCTGCTCAACGCAGGACTCCAAGTCAGAGTTTCCCTATAGAATGATCGAAAATAGGGTTGGAAGGGGCCTGCAAGACCATCTAGTCCAACCCCCTGCTCAACGCAGGACTCCAAGTCAGAGTATCCCTAAGGAATCATCTGAAAGTAGGGTTGGAAGTGGCCTGCAAGACTATCTAATCCAGCCCCCTCCTCAACGTAGGACTCCAAGTCAGAGCATCCCTATAGAATCATAGAAAATAGAGTTGGAAGGAACCTGCAAGACCATCTAGTCCAACCCCTTGCTCAACGCAGGACTCCAAATCAGAGCATCCCTATAAAATGATCGAAAATAGGGTTGGAAGGCGCCTGCAAGACCATGTATTCCAACCCCGTGCTCAACGCAGGACTCCAAGTCAGAGCAGCCCTATAGAATCATTGGAAAGTAGGGTTGGGGGGAGCCTGCAAGGCCATCTAGTCCAAGCCCCTGCTCCAGGCAGGACTCCAGGTCAGAGCATCCCTATAGAATGATCGAAAAAAGGTTGGAAGGCGCCTGCAAGACCATGTATTCCAACCCCGTGCTCAACGCAGGACTCCAAGTCAGAGCATCCTTATCGAAACATCTGAAAGTAGGGCTGGAAGTGGCCTGCAAGGCCATCTAGTCCAACCCCCTGCTTCACGCAGGACTCCAAGTCAGAGTATCCCTATAGAATCATCTGAAAGTAGGGTTGGAAGTGGTCTGCAAGACTATGTAATCCAGCCCCCTGCTCAACGCAGGACTCCAAGTCAGAGCATCCTTATCGAATCATCTGAAAGTAGGGTTGGAAGTGTCCTGCAAGACCATCTAGTCAAGCCCCCTGCTCAACGCAGGACTCCAAGTCAGAGCATCCCTATAGAATTATCAAAAGTTAGGGTTGGAAGGGCCTGCAGGACCATCTTCCAGCCCCCTGCTCAACGCAGGACTCCAAGTCAGAGCATCCCTATAGAATGATGGAAAATAGGGTTGGAAGGGTCCTCCAAGACCATCCAGGGCAGCCCCTGCTCAACGCAGGACTCCAAGTCAGAGTATCCCTCTAGAATCATCGAAAATAGAGTTGGAAGGCGCCTGCAAGACCATCTAGTCCAACCCCCTGCTCAATGCAGGACTCCAAGACAGAGCATCCCTATAGAATCATCAAAAGGTAGTGTTGGAAGGCGGCTGCAAGACCATCTAGTCCAGCCCCTTGCTCAACACAGGACTCCAAGTCAGAGCATCCCTATAGAATCATCGAAAATAGAGTTGGAAGGGACCTGCAAGACCATCTAGTCCAACCCCCTGCTCAACGCAGGACTCCAAGTCAGAGCATCCCTATAGAATCATCTGAAAGTAGGGTTGGAAGTGGCCTGCAAGACCATCTAATCCAGCCCCCTGCTCAACGTAGGACTCCAAGTCAGAGCATCCCTATAGAAAGATCGAAAATAGAGTTGGAAGGCGCCTGCAAGGCCATCTAGTCCAGCCCCCTGCTCAACGCAGGACTCCAAGTCAGAGCATCCCTATAGAATGATTGAAAATAGGGTTGGAAGGCGCCTGCAAGACCTTGTATTCCAACCCCGTCCTCAACGCAGGACTCCAAGTCAGAGCAGCCCTATAGAATCATTGGAAAGTAGGGTTGGAAGTGGCCTGCAAGACCATCTAGTCCAGCCCCCTGCTCAACGCAGGACTCCAAGTCAGAGCATCCCTATATAATTATCAAAAGTTAGGGTTGGAAGGCGCCTGCAGGACCATCTTCCAGCCCCCTGCTCAACGCAGGACTCCAAGTCAGAGCAGCCCTATAGAATCATTGTAAAGTAGGGTTGGAGGGGGCCTGCAAGGCCATCTAGTCCAGCCCCGTGCTCCAGGCAGGACTCCAGGTCAGAGCATCCCTATAGAATGATCGAAAATAGGGTTGGAAGTGGCCTGCAAGACCATCTAGTCCAGCTCCCTGCTCAACGCAGGACTCCAAGTCAGAGCATCCCTATAGAATTATCAAAAGTTAGGGTTGGAAGGCGCCTGCAGTCCCATCTTCCAGCCCCCTGCTCAACGCAGGACTCCAAGTCAGAGCATCCCTATAGAATGATTGAAAATAGGGTTGGAAGGGTCCTGCAAGACCATCCAGTGCACCCCCTGCTCAACGCAGGACTCCAAGTCAGAGTATCCCTCTAGAATCATCGAAAATAGAGTTGGAAGGCGGCTGCAAGACCATCTAGTCCAGCCCCCTGCTCAACGCAGGACTCCAAGTCAGAGCATCCCTATAGAATTATCAAAAGTTAGGGTTGGAAGGGGCCTGCAGGACCATCTTCCAGCCCCCTGCTCAACGCAGGACTCCAAGTCAGAGCATCCCTATAGAATGATGGAAAATAGGGTTGGAAGGGTCCTCCAAGACCATCCAGGGCACCCCCTGCTCAACGCAGGACTCCAAGTCAGAGTATCCCTCTAGAATCATCGAAAATAGAGTTGGAAGGCGCCTGCAAGACCATCTAGTCCAACCCCCTGCTCAATGCAGGACTCCAAGACAGAGCATCCCTATAGAATCATCAAAAGGTAGTGTTGGAAGGCGGCTGCAAGACCATCTAGTCCAGCCCCTTGCTCAACACAGGACTCCAAGTCAGAGCATCCCTATAGAATCATCGAAAATAGAGTTGGAAGGGACCTGCAAGACCATCTAGTCCAACCCCCTGCTCAACGCAGGACTCCAAGTCAGAGCATCCCTATAGAATCATCTGAAAGTAGGGTTGGAAGTGGCCTGCAAGACCATCTAATCCAGCCCCCTGCTCAACGTAGGACTCCAAGTCAGAGCATCCCTATAGAAAGATCGAAAATAGAGTTGGAAGGCGCCTGCAAGGCCATCTACTCCAGCCCCCTGCTCAACGCAGGACTCCAAGTCAGAGCATCCCTATAGAATGATTGAAAATAGGGTTGGAAGGCGCCTGCAGGACCATCTTCCAGCCCCCTGCTCAACGCAGGACTCCAAGTCAGAGCAGCCCTATAGAATCATTGTAAAGTAGGGTTGGAGGGGGCCTGCAAGGCCATCTAGTCCAGCCCCGTGCTCCAGGCAGGACTCCAGGTCAGAGCATCCCTATAGAATGATCGAAAATAGGGTTGGAAGTGGCCTGCAAGACCATCTAGTCCAGCTCCCTGCTCAACGCAGGACTCCAAGTCAGAGCATCCCTATAGAATTATCAAAAGTTAGGGTTGGAAGGCGCCTGCAGTCCCATCTTCCAGCCCCCTGCTCAACGCAGGACTCCAAGTCAGAGCATCCCTATAGAATGATTGAAAATAGGGTTGGAAGGGTCCTGCAAGACCATCCAGTGCACCCCCTGCTCAACGCAGGACTCCAAGTCAGAGTATCCCTCTAGAATCATCGAAAATAGAGTTGGAAGGCGGCTGCAAGACCATCTAGTCCAGCCCCCTGCTCAACGCAGGACTCCAAGTCAGAGCATCCCTATAGAATGATCTAAAATAGGGGTGGAAGGGGCCTGCAAGACCATCTAGTCTAACCCCCTGCTCAATGCAGGACTCTGAGTCAGAGCATCCCTATAGAATGATTGAAAATAGGGTTGGGAGGGGTCTGCAAGACAATCTAGTCCAGCCCCCTGCTCAATGAAGGACTCCAGGTCAGAGCATCCCTATAGAATGATGGAAAATAGGGTTGGAAGGTGCCTGCAAGACCATGTATTCCAACCCCCTGCGCAACGCAGGACTCCAAGTCAGAGCATCCCTATAGAATTATCAAAAGTTAGGGTTGGAAGTGGCCTGCAGGACCATCTTCCAGCCCCCTGCTCAACGCAGTACTCCAAGTCAGAGCATCCCTATAGAATGATTGAAAATAGGGTTGGAAGGGGCCTGCAAGACCATGTATTCCAACCCCGTGCTCAACGCAGGACTCCAAGTCAGAGCAGCCCTATAGAATCATTGGAAAGTAGGGTTGGGGGGGCCTGCAAGGCTATCTAGTCCAAGCCCCTGCTCCAGGCAGGACTCCAGGTCAGAGCATCCCTATAGAATCATCGAAAATAGGGTTGGAAGGCACCTGCAAGACCATGTATTCCAACCCCGTGCTCAACGCAGGACTCCAAGTCAGAGCATCCTTATCGAATCATCTGAAAGTAGGGTTGGAAGTGGCCTGCAAGACTATCTAATACAGCCCCTTGCTCAACGCAGGACTCCAAGTCAGAGCATCCCTATAGAATAATCAAAAAGTAGGGTTGGAAGGGGCATGCAAGACCATCTAGTCCAACCCCCTGCTCAACGCAGGACTCCAAGTCAGAGTTTCCCTATAGAATGATCGAAAATAGGGTTGGAAGGGGCCTGCAAGGCCATCTAGTCCAACCCCCTGCTCAACGCAGGACTCCAAGTCAGAGTATCCCTAAGGAATCATCTGAAAGTAGGGTTGGAAGTGGCCTGCAAGACTATCTAATCCAGCCCCCTCCTCAACGTAGGACTCCAAGTCAGAGCATCCCTATAGAATCATCGAAAATAGAGTTGGAAGGAACCTGCAAGACCATCTAGTCCAACCCCTTGCTCAACGCAGGACTCCAAATCAGAGCATCCCTATAGAATGATCGAAAATAGGGTTGGAAGGCGCCTGCAAGACCATGTATTCCAACCCCGTGCTCAACGCAGGACTCCAAGTCAGAGCAGCCCTATAGAATCATTGGAAAGTAGGGTTGGGGGGAGCCTGCAAGGCCATCTAGTCCAAGCCCCTGCTCCAGGCAGGACTCCAGGTCAGAGCATCCCTATAGAATGATCGAAAAAAGGTTGGAAGGCGCCTGCAAGACCATGTATTCCAACCCCGTGCTCAACGCAGGACTCCAAGTCAGAGCATCCTTATCGAAACATCTGAAAGTAGGGCTGGAAGTGGCCTGCAAGGCCATCTAGTCCAACCCCCTGCTTCACGCAGGACTCCAAGTCAGAGTATCCCTATAGAATCATCTGAAAGTAGCGTTGGAAGTGGTCTGCAAGACTATGTAATCCAGCCCCCTGCTCAACGCAGGACTCCAAGTCAGAGCATCCTTATCGAATCATCTGAAAGTAGGGTTGGAAGTGTCCTGCAAGACCATCTAGTCAAGCCCCCTGCTCAACGCAGGACTCCAAGTCAGAGCATCCCTATAGAATTATCAAAAGTTAGGGTTGGAAGGGGCCTGCAGGACCATCTTCCAGCCCCCTGCTCAACGCAGGACTCCAAGTCAGAGCATCCCTATAGAATGATGGAAAATAGGGTTGGAAGGGTCCTCCAAGACCATCCAGGGCAGCCCCTGCTCAACGCAGGACTCCAAGTCAGAGTATCCCTCTAGAATCATCGAAAATAGAGTTGGAAGGCGCCTGCAAGACCATCTAGTCCAACCGCCTGCTCAATGCAGGACTCCAAGACAGAGCATCCCTATAGAATCATCAAAAGGTAGTGTTGGAAGGCGGCTGCAAGACCATCTAGTCCAGCCCCTTGCTCAACACAGGACTCCAAGTCAGAGCATCCCTATAGAATCATCGAAAATAGAGTTGGAAGGGACCTGCAAGACCATCTAGTCCAACCCCCTGCTCAACGCAGGACTCCAAGTCAGAGCATCCCTATAGAATCATCTGAAAGTAGGGTTGGAAGTGGCCTGCAAGACCATCTAGTCCAGCCCCCTGCTCAACGCAGGACTCCAAGTCAGAGTTTCCCTATAGAATGATCGAAAATAGGGTTGGAAGGGGCCTGCAAGACCATCTAGTCCAACCCCCTGCTCAACGCAGGACTCCAAGTCAGAGTATCCCTAAGGAATCATCTGAAAGTAGGGTTGGAAGTGGCCTGCAAGACCATCTAGTCCAGCCCCCTGCTCAACGCAGGACTCCAAGTCAGAGCATCCCTATAGAATTATCAAAAGTTAGGGTTGGAAGGCGCTTGCAGGACCATCTTCCAGCCCCCTGCTCAACGCAGGACTCCAAGTCAGAGCATCCCTATACAATGAACGAAAATAGGGTTGGAAGGGTCCTCCAAGACCATCCAGGGCACCCCCTGCTCAACGCAGGACTCCAAGTCAGAGTATCCCTCTAGAATCATCGAAAATAGAGTAGGAAGGGGCCTGCAAGACCATCTAGTCTAGCCCCCTGCTCAATGCAGGACTCCAAGACAGAGCATCCCTATAGAATCATCAAAAGGTAGGGTTGGAAGGTGGCTGCAAGACCATCTAGTCCAGCCCCCTGCTCAACGCAGGACTCCAAGTCAGAGCATCCCTATAGAATCATCAAAAATAGAGTTGAAAGGGACCTGCAAGACCATCTAGTCCTACCCCTTGCTCAACGCAGGACTCCAAGCCAGAGCATCCCTATAGAATGATCTAAAATAGGGGTGGAAGGGGCCTGCAAGACCATCTAGTCTAACCCCCTGCTCAATGCCGGACTCTAAGAGCATCCGTATAGAATCATCTGAAAGTACGGTTGGAAGGGCCTGCAAGACCATCTAGTCCAACCCCTTGCTCAACACAGGACTCCGAGTCAGAGCATCCCTATACAATGAACGAAAATAGGGTTGGAAGGGGCCGGCAAGAGATCTAGTCCAGCCCCCTGCTCAACGCAGGACTCCAAGTCTTAGTTTCCCTATAGAATGATCGAAAATAGGGTTGGAAGGCGCCTGCAAGACCATGTATTCCAACCCCGTGCTCAACGCAGGACTCCAAGTCAGAGCATCCTTATCGAATCATCTGAAAGTAGGGTTGGAAGTGGCCTGCAAGACCATCTAGTCCAGCCCCCTGCTCAACGCAGGACTCCAAGTCAGAGCATCCCTATAGAATTATCAAAAGTTAGGGTTGGAAGGCGCATGCAGGACCATCTTCCAGCCCCCTGCTCAAAGCAGGACTCCAAGTCAGAGCATCCCTATAGAATCATGGAAAATAGGGTTGGAAGGCGCCTGCAAGACCATGTATTCCAACCCCCTGCTCAACGCAGGACTCCAAGTCAGAGCATCCCTATAGAATTATCAAAAGTTAGGGTTGGAAGTGGCCTGCAGGACCATCTTCCAGCCCCCTGCTCAACGCAGGACTCCAAGTCAGAGCATCCTTATCGAATCATCTGAAAGTAGGGTTGGAAGTGTCCTGCAAGACCATCTAGTCAAGCCCCCTGCTCAACGCAGGACTCCAAGTCAGAGCATCCCTATAGAATTATCAAAAGTTAGGGTTGGAAGGGGCCTGCAGGACCATCTTCCAGCCCCCTGCTCAACGCAGGACTCCAAGTCAGAGCATCCCTATAGAATGATGGAAAATAGGGTTGGAAGGGTCCTCCAAGACCATCCAGGGCACCCCCTGCTCAACGCAGGACTCCAAGTCAGAGTATCCCTCTAGAATCATCGAAAATAGAGTTGGAAGGCGCCTGCAAGACCATCTAGTCCAACCCCCTGCTCAATGCAGGACTCCAAGACAGAGCATCCCTATAGAATCATCAAAAGGTAGTGTTGGAAGGCGGCTGCAAGACCATCTAGTCCAGCCCCTTGCTCAACACAGGACTCCAAGTCAGAGCATCCCTATAGAATCATCGAAAATAGAGTTGGAAGGGACCTGCAAGACCATCTAGTCCAACCCCCTGCTCAACGCAGGACTCCAAGTCAGAGCATCCCTATAGAATCATCTGAAAGTAGGGTTGGAAGTGGCCTGCAAGACCATCTAATCCAGCCCCCTGCTCAACGTAGGACTCCAAGTCAGAGCATCCCTATAGAAAGATCGAAAATAGAGTTGGAAGGCGCCTGCAAGGCCATCTACTCCAGCCCCCTGCTCAACGCAGGACTCCAAGTCAGAGCATCCCTATAGAATGATTGAAAATAGGGTTGGAAGGCGCCTGCAAGACCTTGTATTCCAACCCCGTCCTCAACGCAGGACTCCAAGTCAGAGCAGCCCTATAGAATCATTGGAAAGTAGGGTTGGAGGGGGCCTGCAAGGCCATCTAGTCCAGCCCCCTGCTCCAGGCAGGACTCCAGGTCAGAGCATCCCTATAGAATGATCGAAAATAGGGTTGGAAGTGGCCTGCAAGACCATCTAGTCCAGCCCCCTGCTCAACGCAGGACTCCAAGTCAGAGCATCCCTATAGAATTATCAAAAGTTAGGGTTGGAAGGCGCCTGCAGGACCATCTTCCAGCCCCCTGCTCAACGCAGGACTCCAAGTCAGAGCATCCCTATAGAATGATTGAAAATAGGGTTGGAAGGGTCCTGCAAGACCATCCAGTGCACCCCCTGCTCAACGCAGGACTCCAAGTCAGAGTATCCCTCTAGAATCATCGAAAATAGAGTTGGAAGGCGGCTGCAAGACCATCTAGTCCAGCCCCCTGCTCAACGCAGGACTCCAAGTCAGAGCATCCCTATAGAATGATCTAAAATAGGGGTGGAAGGGGCCTGCAAGACCATCTAGTCTAACCCCCTGCTCAATGCAGGACTCCGAGTCAGAGCATCCCTATAGAATGATTGAAAATGGGGTTGGGAGGGGTCTGCAAGACAATCTAGTCCAGCCCCCTGCTCAATGAAGGACTCCAGGTCAGAGCATCCCTATAGAATGATGGAAAATAGGGTTGGAAGGCGCCTGCAAGACCATGTATTCCAACCCCCTGCGCAAAGCAGGACTCCAAGTCAGAGCATCCCTATAGAAAGATCGAAAATAGAGTTGGAAGGCGCCTGCAAGGCCATCTAGTCCAGCCCCCTCCTCAACGCAGGACTCCAAGTCAGAGCATCCCTATAGAATGATCGAAAATAGGGTTGGACGGCGCCTGAAGACCATGTATTCCAACCCCGTGCTCAACGCAGGACTCCAAGTCAGAGCATCCTTATCGAATCATCTGAAAGTAGGGTTGGAAGTGGCCTGCAAGACCATCTAGTCCAGCCCCCTGCTCAACGCAGGACTCCAAGTCAGAGCATCCCTATATAATTATCAAAAGTTAGGGTTGGAAGGCGCCTGCAGGACCATCTTCCAGCCCCCTGCTCAACTCAGGACTCCAAGTCAGAGCAGCCCTATAGAATCATTGTAAAGTAGGGTTGGAGGGGGCCTGCAAGGCCATCTAGTCCAGCCCCGTGCTCCAGGCAGGACTCCAGGTCAGAGCATCCCTATAGAATGATCGAAAATAGGGTTGGAAGTGGCCTGCAAGACCATCTAGTCCAGCTCCCTGCTTAACGCAGGACTCCAAGTCAGAGCATCCCTATAGAATTATCAAAAGTTAGGGTTGGAAGGCGCCTGCAGTCCCATCTTCCAGCCCCCTGCTCAACGCAGGACTCCAAGTCAGAGCATCCCTATAGAATGATTGAAAATAGGGTTGGAAGGGTCCTGCAAGACCATCCAGTGCACCCCCTGCTCAACGCAGGACTCCAAGTCAGAGTATCCCTCTAGAATCATCGAAAATAGAGTTGGAAGGCGGCTGCAAGACCATCTAGTCCAGCCCCCTGCTCAACGCAGGACTCCAAGTCAGAGCATCCCTATAGAATGATCTAAAATAGGGGTGGAAGGGGCCTGCAAGACCATCTAGTCTAACCCCCTGCTCAATGCAGGACTCTGAGTCAGAGCATCCCTATAGAATGATTGAAAATAGGGTTGGGAGGGGTCTGCAAGACAATCTAGTCCAGCCCCCTGCTCAATGAAGGACTCCAGGTCAGAGCATCCCTATAGAATGATGGAAAATAGGGTTGGAAGGTGCCTGCAAGACCATGTATTCCAACCCCCTGCGCAACGCAGGACTCCAAGTCAGAGCATCCCTATAGAATTATCAAAAGTTAGGGTTGGAAGTGGCCTGCAGGACCATCTTCCAGCCCCCTGCTCAACGCAGTACTCCAAGTCAGAGCATCCCTATAGAATGATTGAAAATAGGGTTGGAAGGGGCCTGCAAGACCATGTATTCCAACCCCGTGCTCAACGCAGGACTCCAAGTCAGAGCAGCCCTATAGAATCATTGGAAAGTAGGGTTGGGGGGGCCTGCAAGGCTATCTAGTCCAAGCCCCTGCTCCAGGCAGGACTCCAGGTCAGAGCATCCCTATAGAATCATCGAAAATAGGGTTGGAAGGCACCTGCAAGACCATGTATTCCAACCCCGTGCTCAACGCAGGACTCCAAGTCAGAGCATCCTTATCGAAACATCTGAAAGTAGGGCTGGAAGTGGCCTGCAAGGCCATCTAGTCCAACCCCCTGCTTCACGCAGGACTCCAAGTCAGAGTATCCCTATAGAATCATCTGAAAGTAGGGTTGGAAGTGGTCTGCAAGACTATGTAATCCAGCCCCCTGCTCAACGCAGGACTCCAAGTCAGAGCATCCTTATCGAATCATCTGAAAGTAGGGTTGGAAGTGTCCTGCAAGACCATCTAGTCAAGCCCCCTGCTCAACGCAGGACTCCAAGTCAGAGCATCCCTATAGAATTATCAAAAGTTAGGGTTGGAAGGGGCCTGCAGGACCATCTTCCAGCCCCCTGCTCAACGCAGGACTCCAAGTCAGAGCATCCCTATAGAATGATGGAAAATAGGGTTGGAAGGGTCCTCCAAGACCATCCAGGGCAGCCCCTGCTCAACGCAGGACTCCAAGTCAGAGTATCCCTCTAGAATCATCGAAAATAGAGTTGGAAGGCGCCTGCAAGACCATCTAGTCCAACCCCCTGCTCAATGCAGGACTCCAAGACAGAGCATCCCTATAGAATCATCAAAAGGTAGTGTTGGAAGGCGGCTGCAAGACCATCTAGTCCAGCCCCTTGCTCAACACAGGACTCCAAGTCAGAGCATCCCTATAGAATCATCGAAAATAGAGTTGGAAGGGACCTGCAAGACCATCTAGTCCAACCCCCTGCTCAACGCAGGACTCCAAGTCAGAGCATCCCTATAGAATCATCTGAAAGTAGGGTTGGAAGTGGCCTGCAAGACCATCTAATCCAGCCCCCTGCTCAACGTAGGACTCCAAGTCAGAGCATCCCTATAGAAAGATCGAAAATAGAGTTGGAAGGCGCCTGCAAGGCCATCTAGTCCAGCCCCCTGCTCAACGCAGGACTCCAAGTCAGAGCATCCCTATAGAATGATTGAAAATAGGGTTGGAAGGCGCCTGCAAGACCTTGTATTCCAACCCCGTCCTCAACGCAGGACTCCAAGTCAGAGCAGCCCTATAGAATCATTGGAAAGTAGGGTTGGAGGGGGCCTGCAAGGCCATCTAGTCCAGCCCCCTGCTCCAGGCAGGACTCCAGGTCAGAGCATCCCTATAGAATGATCGAAAATAGGGTTGGAAGTGGCCTGCAAGACCATCTAGTCCAGCCCCCTGCTCAACGCAGGACTCCAAGTCAGAGCATCCCTATAGAATTATCAAAAGTTAGGGTTGGAAGGCGCCTGCAGGACCATCTTCCAGCCCTCTGCTCAACGCAGGACTCCAAGTCAGAGCATCCCTATAGAATGATTGAAAATAGGGTTGGAAGGGTCCTGCAAGACCATCCAGTGCACCCCCTGCTCAACGCAGGACTCCAAGTCAGAGTATCCCTCTAGAATCATCGAAAATAGAGTTGGAAGGCGGCTGCAAGACCATCTAGTCCAGCCCCCTGCTCAACGCAGGACTCCAAGTCAGAGCATCCCTATAGAATGATCTAAAATAGGGGTGGAAGGGGCCTGCAAGACCATCTAGTCTAACCCCCTGCTCAATGCAGGACTCCGAGTCAGAGCTTCCCTATAGAATGATTGAAAATGGGGTTGGGAGGGGTCTGCAAGACAATCTAGTCCAGCCCCCTGCTCAATGAAGGACTCCAGGTCAGAGCATCCCTATAGAATGATGGAAAATAGGGTTGGAAGGCGCCTGCAAGACCATGTATTCCAATCCCCTGCGCAACGCAGGACTCCAAGTCAGAGCATCCCTATAGAAAGATCGAAAATAGAGTTGGAAGGCGCCTGCAAGGCCATCTAGTCCAGCCCCCTGCTCAACGCAGGACTCCAAGTCAGAGCATCCCTATAGAATGATCGAAAATAGGGTTGGAAGGCGCCTGAAGACCATGTATTCCAACCCCGTGCTCAACGCAGGACTCCAAGTCAGAGCATCCTTATCGAATCATCTGAAAGTAGGGTTGGAAGTGGCCTGCAAGACCATCTAGTCCAGCCCCCTGCTCAACGCAGGACTCCAAGTCAGAGCATCCCTATATAATTATCAAAAGTTAGGGTTGGAAGGCGCCTGCAGGACCATCTTCCAGCCCCCTGCTCAACGCAGGACTCCAAGTCAGAGCAGCCCTATAGAATCATTGTAAAGTAGGGTTGGAGGGGGCCTGCAAGGCCATCTAGTCCAGCCCCGTGCTCCAGGCAGGACTCCAGGTCAGAGCATCCCTATAGAATGATCGAAAATAGGGTTGGAAGTGGCCTGCAAGACCATCTAGTCCAGCTCCCTGCTCAACGCAGGACTCCAAGTCAGAGCATCCCTATAGAATTATCAAAAGTTAGGGTTGGAAGGCGCCTGCAGTCCCATCTTCCAGCCCCCTGCTCAACGCAGGACTCCAAGTCAGAGCATCCCTATAGAATGATTGAAAATAGGGTTGGAAGGGTCCTGCAAGACCATCCAGTGCACCCCCTGCTCAACGCAGGACTCCAAGTCAGAGTATCCCTCTAGAATCATCGAAAATAGAGTTGGAAGGCGGCTGCAAGACCATCTATTCCAGCCCCCTGCTCAACGCAGGACTCCAAGTCAGAGCATCCCTATAGAATGATCTAAAATAGGGGTGGAAGGGGCCTGCAAGACCATCTAGTCTAACCCCCTGCTCAATGCAGGACTCTGAGTCAGAGCATCCCTATAGAATGATTGAAAATAGGGTTGGGAGGGGTCTGCAAGACAATCTAGTCCAGCCCCCTGCTCAATGAAGGACTCCAGGTCAGAGCATCCCTATAGAATGATGGAAAATAGGGTTGGAAGGTGCCTGCAAGACCATGTATTCCAACCACCTGCGCAACGCAGGACTCCAAGTCAGAGCATCCCTATAGAATTATCAAAAGTTAGGGTTGGAAGTGGCCTGCAGGACCATCTTCCAGCCCCCTGCTCAACGCAGTACTCCAAGTCAGAGCATCCCTATAGAATGATTGAAAATAGGGTTGGAAGGGGCCTGCAAGACCATGTATTCCAACCCCGTGCTCAACGCAGGACTCCAAGTCAGAGCAGCCCTATAGAATCATTGGAAAGTAGGGTTGGGGGGGCCTGCAAGGCTATCTAGTCCAAGCCCCTGCTCCAGGCAGGACTCCAGGTCAGAGCATCCCTATAGAATCATCGAAAATAGGGTTGGAAGGCACCTGCAAGACCATGTATTCCAACCCCGTGCTCAACGCAGGACTCCAAGTCAGAGCATCCTTATCGAATCATCTGAAAGTAGGGTTGGAAGTGGCCTGCAAGACTATCTAATACAGCCCCTTGCTCAACGCAGGACTCCAAGTCAGAGCATCCCTATAGAATAATCAAAAAGTAGGGTTGGAAGGGGCATGCAAGACCATCTAGTCCAACCCCCTGCTCAACGCAGGACTCCAAGTCAGAGTTTCCCTATAGAATGATCGAAAATACGGTTGGAAGGGGCCTGCAAGACCATCTAGTCCAACCCCCTGCTCAACGCAGGACTCCAAGTCAGAGTATCCCTAAGGAATCATCTGAAAGTAGGGTTGGAAGTGGCCTGCAAGACTATCTAATCCAGCCCCCTCCTCAACGTAGGACTCCAAGTCAGAGCATCCCTATAGAATCATAGAAAATAGAGTTGGAAGGAACCTGCAAGACCATCTAGTCCAACCCCTTGCTCAACGCAGGACTCCAAATCAGAGCATCCCTATAGAATGATCGAAAATAGGGTTGGAAGGCGCCTGCAAGACCATGTATTCCAACCCCGTGCTCAACGCAGGACTCCAAGTCAGAGCAGCCCTATAGAATCATTGGAAAGTAGGGTTGGGGGGAGCCTGCAAGGCCATCTAGTCCAAGCCCCTGCTCCAGGCAGGACTCCAGGTCAGAGCATCCCTATAGAATGATCGAAAAAAGGTTGGAAGGCGCCTGCAAGACCATGTATTCCAACCCCGTGCTCAACGCAGGACTCCAAGTCAGAGCATCCTTATCGAAACATCTGAAAGTAGGGCTGGAAGTGGCCTGCAAGGCCATCTAGTCCAACCCCCTGCTTCACGCAGGACTCCAAGTCAGAGTATCCCTATAGAATCATCTGAAAGTAGGGTTGGAAGTGGTCTGCAAGACTATGTAATCCAGCCCCCTGCTCAACGCAGGACTCCAAGTCAGAGCATCCTTATCGAATCATCTGAAAGTAGGGTTGGAAGTGTCCTGCAAGACCATCTAGTCAAGCCCCCTGCTCAACGCAGGACTCCAAGTCAGAGCATCCCTATAGAATTATCAAAAGTTAGGGTTGGAAGGGGCCTGCAGGACCATCTTCCAGCCCCCTGCTCAACGCAGGACTCCAAGTCAGAGCATCCCTATAGAATGATGGAAAATAGGGTTGGAAGGGTCCTCCAAGACCATCCAGGGCAGCCCCTGCTCAACGCAGGACTCCAAGTCAGAGTATCCCTCTAGAATCATCGAAAATAGAGTTGGAAGGCGCCTGCAAGACCATCTAGTCCAACCCCCTGCTCAATGCAGGACTCCAAGACAGAGCATCCCTATAGAATCATCAAAAGGTAGTGTTGGAAGGCGGCTGCAAGACCATCTAGTCCAGCCCCTTGCTCAACACAGGACTCCAAGTCAGAGCATCCCTATAGAATCATCGAAAATAGAGTTGGAAGGGACCTGCAAGACCATCTAGTCCAACCCCCTGCTCAACGCAGGACTCCAAGTCAGAGCATCCCTATAGAATCATCTGAAAGTAGGGTTGGAAGTGGCCTGCAAGACCATCTAATCCAGCCCCCTGCTCAACGTAGGACTCCAAGTCAGAGCATCCCTATAGAAAGATCGAAAATAGAGTTGGAAGGCGCCTGCAAGGCCATCTAGTCCAGCCCCCTGCTCAACGCAGGACTCCAAGTCAGAGCATCCCTATAGAATGATTGAAAATAGGGTTGGAAGGCGCCTGCAAGACCTTGTATTCCAACCCCGTCCTCAACGCAGGACTCCAAGTCAGAGCAGCCCTATAGAATCATTGGAAAGTAGGGTTGGAGGGGGCCTGCAAGGCCATCTAGTCCAGCCCCCTGCTCCAGGCAGGACTCCAGGTCAGAGCATCCCTATAGAATGATCGAAAATAGGGTTGGAAGTGGCCTGCAAGACCATCTAGTCCAGCCCCCTGCTCAACGCAGGACTCCAAGTCAGAGCATCCCTATAGAATTATCAAAAGTTAGGGTTGGAAGGCGCCTGCAGGACCATCTTCCAGCCCTCTGCTCAACGCAGGACTCCAAGTCAGAGCATCCCTATAGAATGATTGAAAATAGGGTTGGAAGGGTCCTGCAAGACCATCCAGTGCACCCCCTGCTCAACGCAGGACTCCAAGTCAGAGTATCCCTCTAGAATCATCGAAAATAGAGTTGGAAGGCGGCTGCAAGACCATCTAGTCCAGCCCCCTGCTCAACGCAGGACTCCAAGTCAGAGCATCCCTATAGAATGATCTAAAATAGGGGTGGAAGGGGCCTGCAAGACCATCTAGTCTAACCCCCTGCTCAATGCAGGACTCCGAGTCAGAGCTTCCCTATAGAATGATTGAAAATGGGGTTGGGAGGGGTCTGCAAGACAATCTAGTCCAGCCCCCTGCTCAATGAAGGACTCCAGGTCAGAGCATCCCTATAGAATGATGGAAAATAGGGTTGGAAGGCGCCTGCAAGACCATGTATTCCAATGCCCTGCGCAACGCAGGACTCCAAGTCAGAGCATCCCTATAGAAAGATCGAAAATAGAGTTGGAAGGCGCCTGCAAGGCCATCTAGTCCAGCCCCCTGCTCAACGCAGGACTCCAAGTCAGAGCATCCCTATAGAATGATCGAAAATAGGGTTGGAAGGCGCCTGAAGACCATGTATTCCAACCCCGTGCTCAACGCAGGACTCCAAGTCAGAGCATCCTTATCGAATCATCTGAAAGTAGGGTTGGAAGTGGCCTGCAAGACCATCTAGTCCAGCCCCCTGCTCAACGCAGGACTCCAAGTCAGAGCATCCCTATATAATTATCAAAAGTTAGGGTTGGAAGGCGCCTGCAGGACCATCTTCCAGCCCCCTGCTCAACGCAGGACTCCAAGTCAGAGCAGCCCTATAGAATCATTGTAAAGTAGGGTTGGAGGGGGCCTGCAAGGCCATCTAGTCCAGCCCCGTGCTCCAGGCAGGACTCCAGGTCAGAGCATCCCTATAGAATGATCGAAAATAGGGTTGGAAGTGGCCTGCAAGACCATCTAGTCCAGCTCCCTGCTCAACGCAGGACTCCAAGTCAGAGCATCCCTATAGAATTATCAAAAGTTAGGGTTGGAAGGCGCCTGCAGTCCCATCTTCCAGCCCCCTGCTCAACGCAGGACTCCAAGTCAGAGCATCCCTATAGAATGATTGAAAATAGGGTTGGAAGGGTCCTGCAAGACCATCCAGTGCACCCCCTGCTCAACGCAGGACTCCAAGTCAGAGTATCCCTCTAGAATCATCGAAAATAGAGTTGGAAGGCGGCTGCAAGACCATCTATTCCAGCCCCCTGCTCAACGCAGGACTCCAAGTCAGAGCATCCCTATAGAATGATCTAAAATAGGGGTGGAAGGGGCCTGCAAGACCATCTAGTCTAACCCCCTGCTCAATGCAGGACTCTGAGTCAGAGCATCCCTATAGAATGATTGAAAATAGGGTTGGGAGGGGTCTGCAAGACAATCTAGTCCAGCCCCCTGCTCAATGAAGGACTCCAGGTCAGAGCATCCCTATAGAATGATGGAAAATAGGGTTGGAAGGTGCCTGCAAGACCATGTATTCCAACCACCTGCGCAACGCAGGACTCCAAGTCAGAGCATCCCTATAGAATTATCAAAAGTTAGGGTTGGAAGTGGCCTGCAGGACCATCTTCCAGCCCCCTGCTCAACGCAGTACTCCAAGTCAGAGCATCCCTATAGAATGATTGAAAATAGGGTTGGAAGGGGCCTGCAAGACCATGTATTCCAACCCCGTGCTCAACGCAGGACTCCAAGTCAGAGCAGCCCTATAGAATCATTGGAAAGTAGGGTTGGGGGGGCCTGCAAGGCTATCTAGTCCAAGCCCCTGCTCCAGGCAGGACTCCAGGTCAGAGCATCCCTATAGAATCATCGAAAATAGGGTTGGAAGGCACCTGCAAGACCATGTATTCCAACCCCGTGCTCAACGCAGGACTCCAAGTCAGAGCATCCTTATCGAATCATCTGAAAGTAGGGTTGGAAGTGGCCTGCAAGACTATCTAATACAGCCCCTTGCTCAACGCAGGACTCCAAGTCAGAGCATCCCTATAGAATAATCAAAAAGTAGGGTTGGAAGGGGCATGCAAGACCATCTAGTCCAACCCCCTGCTCAACGCAGGACTCCAAGTCAGAGTATCCCTAAGGAATCATCTGAAAGTAGGGTTGGAAGTGGCCTGCAAGACTATCTAATCCAGCCCCCTCCTCAACGTAGGACTCCAAGTCAGAGCATCCCTATAGAATCATCGAAAATAGAGTTGGAAGGAACCTGCAAGACCATCTAGTCCAACCCCTTGCTCAACGCAGGACTCCAAATCAGAGCATCCCTATAGAATGATCGAAAATAGGGTTGGAAGGCGCCTGCAAGACCATGTATTCCAACCCCGTGCTCAACGCAGGACTCCAAGTCAGAGCATCCTTATCGAATCATCTGAAAGTAGGGTTGGAAGTGGCCTGCAAGACCATCTAGTCCAGCCCCCTGCTCAACGCAGGACTCCAAGTCAGAGCATCCCTAGAGAATTATCAAAAGTTAGGGTTGGAAGGCGCCTGCAGGACCATCTTCCAGCCCCCTGCTCAACGCAG
The DNA here is from genome assembly GCF_057233095.1 of Heloderma suspectum. Classification (NCBI taxonomy): domain Eukaryota; kingdom Metazoa; phylum Chordata; class Lepidosauria; order Squamata; family Helodermatidae; genus Heloderma; species Heloderma suspectum. Next base: position 52,197,840 of record NC_139475.1, read on the forward strand.
GACTCCAAGTCAGAGCATCCCTATAGAATGATTGAAAATAGGGTTGGAAGGGTCCTCCAAGACCATCCAGGGCACCCCCTGCTCAACGCAGGACTCCAAGTCAGAGTATCCCTCTAGAATCATCGAAAATAGAGTTGGAAGGGGCCTGCAAGACCATCTAGTCCAGCCCCCTGCTCAATGCAGGACTCCAAGACAGAGCATCCCTATAGAATCATCAAAAGGTAGGGTTGGAAGGGACCTGCAAGACCATCTAGTCCAACCCCCTGCTCAACGCCGGACTCCAAGTCAGAGCATCCCTATAGAATCATCTGAAAGTAGGGTTGGAAGTGGCCTGCAAGACTATCTAATCCAGCCCCCTGCTCAACGTAGGACTCCAAGTCAGAGCATCCCTATAGAAAGATCGAAAATAGAGTTGGAAGGCGCCTGCAAGGCCATCTAGTCCAGCCCCCTGCTCAACGCAGGACTCCAAGTCAGAGCATCCCTATAGAATGATCGAAAATAGGGTTGGAAGGCGCCTGAAGACCATGTATTCCAACCCCGTGCTCAACGCAGGACTCCAAGTCAGAGCATCCTTATCGAATCATCTGAAAGTAGGGTTGGAAGTGGCCTGCAAGACCATCTAGTCCAGCCCCCTGCTCAACGCAGGATTCCAAGTCAGAGCATCCCTATATAATTATCAAAAGTTAGGGTTGGAAGGCGCCTGCAGGACCATCTTCCAGCCCCCTGCTCAACGCAGGACTCCAAGTCAGAGCAGCCCTATAGAATCATTGTAAAGTAGGGTTGGAGGGGGCCTGCAAGGCCATCTAGTCCAGCCCCCTGCTCCAGGCAGGACTCCAGGTCAGAGCATCCCTATAGAATGATCGAAAATAGGGTTGGAAGTGGCCTGCAAGACCATCTAGTCCAGCCCCCTGCTCAACGCAGGACTCCAAGTCAGAGCATCCCTATAGAATTATCAAAAGTTAGGGTTGGAAGGCGCCTGCAGTCCCATCTTCCACCCCCTGCTCAACGCAGGACTCCAAGTCAGAGCATCCCTATGGAATGATTGAAAATAGGGTTGGAAGGGTCCTGCAAGACCATCCAGTGCACCCCCTGCTCAACGCAGGACTCCAAGTCAGAGCATCCTTATCGAATCATCTGAAAGTAGGGTTGGAAGTGGCCTGCAAGACTATCTAATACAGCCCCTTGCTCAACGCAGGACTCCAAGTCAGAGCATCCCTATAGAATAATCAAAAAGTAGGGTTGGAAGGGGCATGCAAGACCATCTAGTCCAACCCCCTGCTCAACGCAGGACTCCAAGTCAGAGTTTCCCTATAGAATGATCGAAAATAGGGTTGGAAGGGGCCTGCAAGGCCATCTAGTCCAACCCCCTGCTCAACGCAGGACTCCAAGTCAGAGTATCCCTAAGGAATCATCTGAAAGTAGGGTTGGAAGTGGCCTGCAAGACTATCTAATCCAGCCCCCTCCTCAACGTAGGACTCCAAGTCAGAGCATCCCTATAGAATCATCGAAAATAGAGTTGGAAGGAACCTGCAAGACCATCTAGTCCAACCCCTTGCTCAACGCAGGACTCCAAATCAGAGCATCCCTATAGAATGATCGAAAATAGGGTTGGAAGGCGCCTGCAAGACCATGTATTCCAACCCCGTGCTCAACGCAGGACTCCAAGTCAGAGCAGCCCTATAGAATCATTGGAAAGTAGGGTTGGGGGGAGCCTGCAAGGCCATCTAGTCCAAGCCCCTGCTCCAGGCAGGACTCCAGGTCAGAGCATCCCTATAGAATGATCGAAAAAAGGTTGGAAGGCGCCTGCAAGACCATGTATTCCAACCCCGTGCTCAACGCAGGACTCCAAGTCAGAGCATCCTTATCGAAACATCTGAAAGTAGGGCTGGAAGTGGCCTGCAAGGCCATCTAGTCCAACCCCCTGCTTCACGCAGGACTCCAAGTCAGAGTATCCCTATAGAATCATCTGAAAGTAGCGTTGGAAGTGGTCTGCAAGACTATGTAATCCAGCCCCCTGCTCAACGCAGGACTCCAAGTCAGAGCATCCTTATCGAATCATCTGAAAGTAGGGTTGGAAGTGTCCTGCAAGACCATCTAGTCAAGCCCCCTGCTCAACGCAGGACTCCAAGTCAGAGCATCCCTATAGAATTATCAAAAGTTAGGGTTGGAAGGGGCCTGCAGGACCATCTTCCAGCCCCCTGCTCAACGCAGGACTCCAAGTCAGAGCATCCCTATAGAATGATGGAAAATAGGGTTGGAAGGGTCCTCCAAGACCATCCAGGGCAGCCCCTGCTCAACGCAGGACTCCAAGTCAGAGTATCCCTCTAGAATCATCGAAAATAGAGTTGGAAGGCGCCTGCAAGACCATCTAGTCCAACCGCCTGCTCAATGCAGGACTCCAAGACAGAGCATCCCTATAGAATCATCAAAAGGTAGTGTTGGAAGGCGGCTGCAAGACCATCTAGTCCAGCCCCTTGCTCAACACAGGACTCCAAGTCAGAGCATCCCTATAGAATCATCGAAAATAGAGTTGGAAGGGACCTGCAAGACCATCTAGTCCAACTCCCTGCTCAACGCAGGACTCCAAGTCAGAGCATCCCTATAGAATCATCTGAAAGTAGGGTTGGAAGTGGCCTGCAAGACCATCTAGTCCAGCCCCCTGCTCAACGCAGGACTCCAAGTCAGAGTTTCCCTATAGAATGATCGAAAATAGGGTTGGAAGGGGCCTGCAAGACCATCTAGTCCAACCCCCTGCTCAACGCAGGACTCCAAGTCAGAGTATCCCTAAGGAATCATCTGAAAGTAGGGTTGGAAGTGGCCTGCAAGACCATCTAGTCCAGCCCCCTGCTCAACGCAGGACTCCAAGTCAGAGCATCCCTATAGAATTATCAAAAGTTAGGGTTGGAAGGCGCTTGCAGGACCATCTTCCAGCCCCCTGCTCAACGCAGGACTCCAAGTCAGAGCATCCCTATACAATGAACGAAAATAGGGTTGGAAGGGTCCTCCAAGACCATCCAGGGCACCCCCTGCTCAACGCAGGACTCCAAGTCAGAGTATCCCTCTAGAATCATCGAAAATAGAGTAGGAAGGGGCCTGCAAGACCATCTAGTCTAGCCCCCTGCTCAATGCAGGACTCCAAGACAGAGCATCCCTATAGAATCATCAAAAGGTAGGGTTGGAAGGTGGCTGCAAGACCATCTAGTCCAGCCCCCTGCTCAACGCAGGACTCCAAGTCAGAGCATCCCTATAGAATCATCAAAAATAGAGTTGAAAGGGACCTGCAAGACCATCTAGTCCTACCCCTTGCTCAACGCAGGACTCCAAGCCAGAGCATCCCTATAGAATGATCTAAAATAGGGGTGGAAGGGGCCTGCAAGACCATCTAGTCTAACCCCCTGCTCAATGCCGGACTCTAAGAGCATCCGTATAGAATCATCTGAAAGTACGGTTGGAAGGGCCTGCAAGACCATCTAGTCCAACCCCTTGCTCAACACAGGACTCCGAGTCAGAGCATCCCTATACAATGAACGAAAATAGGGTTGGAAGGGGCCGGCAAGAGATCTAGTCCAGCCCCCTGCTCAACGCAGGACTCCAAGTCTTAGTTTCCCTATAGAATGATCGAAAATAGGGTTGGAAGGCGCCTGCAAGACCATGTATTCCAACCCCGTGCTCAACGCAGGACTCCAAGTCAGAGCATCCTTATCGAATCATCTGAAAGTAGGGTTGGAAGTGGCCTGCAAGACCATCTAGTCCAGCCCCCTGCTCAACGCAGGACTCCAAGTCAGAGCATCCCTATAGAATTATCAAAAGTTAGGGTTGGAAGGCGCATGCAGGACCATCTTCCAGCCCCCTGCTCAAAGCAGGACTCCAAGTCAGAGCATCCCTATAGAATCATGGAAAATAGGGTTGGAAGGCGCCTGCAAGACCATGTATTCCAACCCCCTGCTCAACGCAGGACTCCAAGTCAGAGCATCCCTATAGAATTATCAAAAGTTAGGGTTGGAAGTGGCCTGCAGGACCATCTTCCAGCCCCCTGCTCAACGCAGGACTCCAAGTCAGAGCATCCTTATCGAATCATCTGAAAGTAGGGTTGGAAGTGTCCTGCAAGACCATCTAGTCAAGCCCCCTGCTCAACGCAGGACTCCAAGTCAGAGCATCCCTATAGAATTATCAAAAGTTAGGGTTGGAAGGGGCCTGCAGGACCATCTTCCAGCCCCCTGCTCAACGCAGGACTCCAAGTCAGAGCATCCCTATAGAATGATGGAAAATAGGGTTGGAAGGGTCCTCCAAGACCATCCAGGGCACCCCCTGCTCAACGCAGGACTCCAAGTCAGAGTATCCCTCTAGAATCATCGAAAATAGAGTTGGAAGGCGCCTGCAAGACCATCTAGTCCAACCCCCTGCTCAATGCAGGACTCCAAGACAGAGCATCCCTATAGAATCATCAAAAGGTAGTGTTGGAAGGCGGCTGCAAGACCATCTAGTCCAGCCCCTTGCTCAACACAGGACTCCAAGTCAGAGCATCCCTATAGAATCATCGAAAATAGAGTTGGAAGGGACCTGCAAGACCATCTAGTCCAACCCCCTGCTCAACGCAGGACTCCAAGTCAGAGCATCCCTATAGAATCATCTGAAAGTAGGGTTGGAAGTGGCCTGCAAGACCATCTAATCCAGCCCCCTGCTCAACGTAGGACTCCAAGTCAGAGCATCCCTATAGAAAGATCGAAAATAGAGTTGGAAGGCGCCTGCAAGGCCATCTACTCCAGCCCCCTGCTCAACGCAGGACTCCAAGTCAGAGCATCCCTATAGAATGATTGAAAATAGGGTTGGAAGGCGCCTGCAAGACCTTGTATTCCAACCCCGTCCTCAACGCAGGACTCCAAGTCAGAGCAGCCCTATAGAATCATTGGAAAGTAGGGTTGGAGGGGGCCTGCAAGGCCATCTAGTCCAGCCCCCTGCTCCAGGCAGGACTCCAGGTCAGAGCATCCCTATAGAATGATCGAAAATAGGGTTGGAAGTGGCCTGCAAGACCATCTAGTCCAGCCCCCTGCTCAACGCAGGACTCCAAGTCAGAGCATCCCTATAGAATTATCAAAAGTTAGGGTTGGAAGGCGCCTGCAGGACCATCTTCCAGCCCCCTGCTCAACGCAGGACTCCAAGTCAGAGCATCCCTATAGAATGATTGAAAATAGGGTTGGAAGGGTCCTGCAAGACCATCCAGTGCACCCCCTGCTCAACGCAGGACTCCAAGTCAGAGTATCCCTCTAGAATCATCGAAAATAGAGTTGGAAGGCGGCTGCAAGACCATCTAGTCCAGCCCCCTGCTCAACGCAGGACTCCAAGTCAGAGCATCCCTATAGAATGATCTAAAATAGGGGTGGAAGGGGCCTGCAAGACCATCTAGTCTAACCCCCTGCTCAATGCAGGACTCCGAGTCAGAGCATCCCTATAGAATGATTGAAAATGGGGTTGGGAGGGGTCTGCAAGACAATCTAGTCCAGCCCCCTGCTCAATGAAGGACTCCAGGTCAGAGCATCCCTATAGAATGATGGAAAATAGGGTTGGAAGGCGCCTGCAAGACCATGTATTCCAACCCCCTGCGCAAAGCAGGACTCCAAGTCAGAGCATCCCTATAGAAAGATCGAAAATAGAGTTGGAAGGCGCCTGCAAGGCCATCTAGTCCAGCCCCCTCCTCAACGCAGGACTCCAAGTCAGAGCATCCCTATAGAATGATCGAAAATAGGGTTGGACGGCGCCTGAAGACCATGTATTCCAACCCCGTGCTCAACGCAGGACTCCAAGTCAGAGCATCCTTATCGAATCATCTGAAAGTAGGGTTGGAAGTGGCCTGCAAGACCATCTAGTCCAGCCCCCTGCTCAACGCAGGACTCCAAGTCAGAGCATCCCTATATAATTATCAAAAGTTAGGGTTGGAAGGCGCCTGCAGGACCATCTTCCAGCCCCCTGCTCAACTCAGGACTCCAAGTCAGAGCAGCCCTATAGAATCATTGTAAAGTAGGGTTGGAGGGGGCCTGCAAGGCCATCTAGTCCAGCCCCGTGCTCCAGGCAGGACTCCAGGTCAGAGCATCCCTATAGAATGATCGAAAATAGGGTTGGAAGTGGCCTGCAAGACCATCTAGTCCAGCTCCCTGCTTAACGCAGGACTCCAAGTCAGAGCATCCCTATAGAATTATCAAAAGTTAGGGTTGGAAGGCGCCTGCAGTCCCATCTTCCAGCCCCCTGCTCAACGCAGGACTCCAAGTCAGAGCATCCCTATAGAATGATTGAAAATAGGGTTGGAAGGGTCCTGCAAGACCATCCAGTGCACCCCCTGCTCAACGCAGGACTCCAAGTCAGAGTATCCCTCTAGAATCATCGAAAATAGAGTTGGAAGGCGGCTGCAAGACCATCTAGTCCAGCCCCCTGCTCAACGCAGGACTCCAAGTCAGAGCATCCCTATAGAATGATCTAAAATAGGGGTGGAAGGGGCCTGCAAGACCATCTAGTCTAACCCCCTGCTCAATGCAGGACTCTGAGTCAGAGCATCCCTATAGAATGATTGAAAATAGGGTTGGGAGGGGTCTGCAAGACAATCTAGTCCAGCCCCCTGCTCAATGAAGGACTCCAGGTCAGAGCATCCCTATAGAATGATGGAAAATAGGGTTGGAAGGTGCCTGCAAGACCATGTATTCCAACCCCCTGCGCAACGCAGGACTCCAAGTCAGAGCATCCCTATAGAATTATCAAAAGTTAGGGTTGGAAGTGGCCTGCAGGACCATCTTCCAGCCCCCTGCTCAACGCAGTACTCCAAGTCAGAGCATCCCTATAGAATGATTGAAAATAGGGTTGGAAGGGGCCTGCAAGACCATGTATTCCAACCCCGTGCTCAACGCAGGACTCCAAGTCAGAGCAGCCCTATAGAATCATTGGAAAGTAGGGTTGGGGGGGCCTGCAAGGCTATCTAGTCCAAGCCCCTGCTCCAGGCAGGACTCCAGGTCAGAGCATCCCTATAGAATCATCGAAAATAGGGTTGGAAGGCACCTGCAAGACCATGTATTCCAACCCCGTGCTCAACGCAGGACTCCAAGTCAGAGCATCCTTATCGAAACATCTGAAAGTAGGGCTGGAAGTGGCCTGCAAGGCCATCTAGTCCAACCCCCTGCTTCACGCAGGACTCCAAGTCAGAGTATCCCTATAGAATCATCTGAAAGTAGGGTTGGAAGTGGTCTGCAAGACTATGTAATCCAGCCCCCTGCTCAACGCAGGACTCCAAGTCAGAGCATCCTTATCGAATCATCTGAAAGTAGGGTTGGAAGTGTCCTGCAAGACCATCTAGTCAAGCCCCCTGCTCAACGCAGGACTCCAAGTCAGAGCATCCCTATAGAATTATCAAAAGTTAGGGTTGGAAGGGGCCTGCAGGACCATCTTCCAGCCCCCTGCTCAACGCAGGACTCCAAGTCAGAGCATCCCTATAGAATGATGGAAAATAGGGTTGGAAGGGTCCTCCAAGACCATCCAGGGCAGCCCCTGCTCAACGCAGGACTCCAAGTCAGAGTATCCCTCTAGAATCATCGAAAATAGAGTTGGAAGGCGCCTGCAAGACCATCTAGTCCAACCCCCTGCTCAATGCAGGACTCCAAGACAGAGCATCCCTATAGAATCATCAAAAGGTAGTGTTGGAAGGCGGCTGCAAGACCATCTAGTCCAGCCCCTTGCTCAACACAGGACTCCAAGTCAGAGCATCCCTATAGAATCATCGAAAATAGAGTTGGAAGGGACCTGCAAGACCATCTAGTCCAACCCCCTGCTCAACGCAGGACTCCAAGTCAGAGCATCCCTATAGAATCATCTGAAAGTAGGGTTGGAAGTGGCCTGCAAGACCATCTAATCCAGCCCCCTGCTCAACGTAGGACTCCAAGTCAGAGCATCCCTATAGAAAGATCGAAAATAGAGTTGGAAGGCGCCTGCAAGGCCATCTAGTCCAGCCCCCTGCTCAACGCAGGACTCCAAGTCAGAGCATCCCTATAGAATGATTGAAAATAGGGTTGGAAGGCGCCTGCAAGACCTTGTATTCCAACCCCGTCCTCAACGCAGGACTCCAAGTCAGAGCAGCCCTATAGAATCATTGGAAAGTAGGGTTGGAGGGGGCCTGCAAGGCCATCTAGTCCAGCCCCCTGCTCCAGGCAGGACTCCAGGTCAGAGCATCCCTATAGAATGATCGAAAATAGGGTTGGAAGTGGCCTGCAAGACCATCTAGTCCAGCCCCCTGCTCAACGCAGGACTCCAAGTCAGAGCATCCCTATAGAATTATCAAAAGTTAGGGTTGGAAGGCGCCTGCAGGACCATCTTCCAGCCCTCTGCTCAACGCAGGACTCCAAGTCAGAGCATCCCTATAGAATGATTGAAAATAGGGTTGGAAGGGTCCTGCAAGACCATCCAGTGCACCCCCTGCTCAACGCAGGACTCCAAGTCAGAGTATCCCTCTAGAATCATCGAAAATAGAGTTGGAAGGCGGCTGCAAGACCATCTAGTCCAGCCCCCTGCTCAACGCAGGACTCCAAGTCAGAGCATCCCTATAGAATGATCTAAAATAGGGGTGGAAGGGGCCTGCAAGACCATCTAGTCTAACCCCCTGCTCAATGCAGGACTCCGAGTCAGAGCTTCCCTATAGAATGATTGAAAATGGGGTTGGGAGGGGTCTGCAAGACAATCTAGTCCAGCCCCCTGCTCAATGAAGGACTCCAGGTCAGAGCATCCCTATAGAATGATGGAAAATAGGGTTGGAAGGCGCCTGCAAGACCATGTATTCCAATCCCCTGCGCAACGCAGGACTCCAAGTCAGAGCATCCCTATAGAAAGATCGAAAATAGAGTTGGAAGGCGCCTGCAAGGCCATCTAGTCCAGCCCCCTGCTCAACGCAGGACTCCAAGTCAGAGCATCCCTATAGAATGATCGAAAATAGGGTTGGAAGGCGCCTGAAGACCATGTATTCCAACCCCGTGCTCAACGCAGGACTCCAAGTCAGAGCATCCTTATCGAATCATCTGAAAGTAGGGTTGGAAGTGGCCTGCAAGACCATCTAGTCCAGCCCCCTGCTCAACGCAGGACTCCAAGTCAGAGCATCCCTATATAATTATCAAAAGTTAGGGTTGGAAGGCGCCTGCAGGACCATCTTCCAGCCCCCTGCTCAACGCAGGACTCCAAGTCAGAGCAGCCCTATAGAATCATTGTAAAGTAGGGTTGGAGGGGGCCTGCAAGGCCATCTAGTCCAGCCCCGTGCTCCAGGCAGGACTCCAGGTCAGAGCATCCCTATAGAATGATCGAAAATAGGGTTGGAAGTGGCCTGCAAGACCATCTAGTCCAGCTCCCTGCTCAACGCAGGACTCCAAGTCAGAGCATCCCTATAGAATTATCAAAAGTTAGGGTTGGAAGGCGCCTGCAGTCCCATCTTCCAGCCCCCTGCTCAACGCAGGACTCCAAGTCAGAGCATCCCTATAGAATGATTGAAAATAGGGTTGGAAGGGTCCTGCAAGACCATCCAGTGCACCCCCTGCTCAACGCAGGACTCCAAGTCAGAGTATCCCTCTAGAATCATCGAAAATAGAGTTGGAAGGCGGCTGCAAGACCATCTATTCCAGCCCCCTGCTCAACGCAGGACTCCAAGTCAGAGCATCCCTATAGAATGATCTAAAATAGGGGTGGAAGGGGCCTGCAAGACCATCTAGTCTAACCCCCTGCTCAATGCAGGACTCTGAGTCAGAGCATCCCTATAGAATGATTGAAAATAGGGTTGGGAGGGGTCTGCAAGACAATCTAGTCCAGCCCCCTGCTCAATGAAGGACTCCAGGTCAGAGCATCCCTATAGAATGATGGAAAATAGGGTTGGAAGGTGCCTGCAAGACCATGTATTCCAACCACCTGCGCAACGCAGGACTCCAAGTCAGAGCATCCCTATAGAATTATCAAAAGTTAGGGTTGGAAGTGGCCTGCAGGACCATCTTCCAGCCCCCTGCTCAACGCAGTACTCCAAGTCAGAGCATCCCTATAGAATGATTGAAAATAGGGTTGGAAGGGGCCTGCAAGACCATGTATTCCAACCCCGTGCTCAACGCAGGACTCCAAGTCAGAGCAGCCCTATAGAATCATTGGAAAGTAGGGTTGGGGGGGCCTGCAAGGCTATCTAGTCCAAGCCCCTGCTCCAGGCAGGACTCCAGGTCAGAGCATCCCTATAGAATCATCGAAAATAGGGTTGGAAGGCACCTGCAAGACCATGTATTCCAACCCCGTGCTCAACGCAGGACTCCAAGTCAGAGCATCCTTATCGAATCATCTGAAAGTAGGGTTGGAAGTGGCCTGCAAGACTATCTAATACAGCCCCTTGCTCAACGCAGGACTCCAAGTCAGAGCATCCCTATAGAATAATCAAAAAGTAGGGTTGGAAGGGGCATGCAAGACCATCTAGTCCAACCCCCTGCTCAACGCAGGACTCCAAGTCAGAGTTTCCCTATAGAATGATCGAAAATACGGTTGGAAGGGGCCTGCAAGACCATCTAGTCCAACCCCCTGCTCAACGCAGGACTCCAAGTCAGAGTATCCCTAAGGAATCATCTGAAAGTAGGGTTGGAAGTGGCCTGCAAGACTATCTAATCCAGCCCCCTCCTCAACGTAGGACTCCAAGTCAGAGCATCCCTATAGAATCATCGAAAATAGAGTTGGAAGGAACCTGCAAGACCATCTAGTCCAACCCCTTGCTCAACGCAGGACTCCAAATCAGAGCATCCCTATAGAATGATCGAAAATAGGGTTGGAAGGCGCCTGCAAGACCATGTATTCCAACCCCGTGCTCAACGCAGGACTCCAAGTCAGAGCAGCCCTATAGAATCATTGGAAAGTAGGGTTGGGGGGAGCCTGCAAGGCCATCTAGTCCAAGCCCCTGCTCCAGGCAGGACTCCAGGTCAGAGCATCCCTATAGAATGATCGAAAAAAGGTTGGAAGGCGCCTGCAAGACCATGTATTCCAACCCCGTGCTCAACGCAGGACTCCAAGTCAGAGCATCCTTATCGAAACATCTGAAAGTAGGGCTGGAAGTGGCCTGCAAGGCCATCTAGTCCAACCCCCTGCTTCACGCAGGACTCCAAGTCAGAGTATCCCTATAGAATCATCTGAAAGTAGCGTTGGAAGTGGTCTGCAAGACTATGTAATCCAGCCCCCTGCTCAACGCAGGACTCCAAGTCAGAGCATCCTTATCGAATCATCTGAAAGTAGGGTTGGAAGTGTCCTGCAAGACCATCTAGTCAAGCCCCCTGCTCAACGCAGGACTCCAAGTCAGAGCATCCCTATAGAATTATCAAAAGTTAGGGTTGGAAGGGGCCTGCAGGACCATCTTCCAGCCCCCTGCTCAACGCAGGACTCCAAGTCAGAGCATCCCTATAGAATGATGGAAAATAGGGTTGGAAGGGTCCTCCAAGACCATCCAGGGCAGCCCCTGCTCAACGCAGGACTCCAAGTCAGAGTATCCCTCTAGAATCATCGAAAATAGAGTTGGAAGGCGCCTGCAAGACCATCTAGTCCAACCCCCTGCTCAATGCAGGACTCCAAGACAGAGCATCCCTATAGAATCATCAAAAGGTAGTGTTGGAAGGCGGCTGCAAGACCATCTAGTCCAGCCCCTTGCTCAACACAGGACTCCAAGTCAGAGCATCCCTATAGAATCATCGAAAATAGAGTTGGAAGGGACCTGCAAGACCATCTAGTCCAACCCCCTGCTCAACGCAGGACTCCAAGTCAGAGCATCCCTATAGAATCATCTGAAAGTAGGGTTGGAAGTGGCCTGCAAGACCATCTAATCCAGCCCCCTGCTCAACGTAGGACTCCAAGTCAGAGCATCCCTATAGAAAGATCGAAAATAGAGTTGGAAGGCGCCTGCAAGGCCATCTAGTCCAGCCCCCTGCTCAACGCAGGACTCCAAGTCAGAGCATCCCTATAGAATGATTGAAAATAGGGTTGGAAGGCGCCTGCAAGACCTTGTATTCCAACCCCGTCCTCAACGCAGGACTCCAAGTCAGAGCAGCCCTATAGAATCATTGGAAAGTAGGGTTGGAGGGGGCCTGCAAGGCCATCTAGTCCAGCCCCCTGCTCCAGGCAGGACTCCAGGTCAGAGCATCCCTATAGAATGATCGAAAATAGGGTTGGAAGTGGCCTGCAAGACCATCTAGTCCAGCCCCCTGCTCAACGCAGGACTCCAAGTCAGAGCATCCCTATAGAATTATCAAAAGTTAGGGTTGGAAGGCGCCTGCAGGACCATCTTCCAGCCCTCTGCTCAACGCAGGACTCCAAGTCAGAGCATCCCTATAGAATGATTGAAAATAGGGTTGGAAGGGTCCTGCAAGACCATCCAGTGCACCCCCTGCTCAACGCAGGACTCCAAGTCAGAGTATCCCTCTAGAATCATCGAAAATAGAGTTGGAAGGCGGCTGCAAGACCATCTAGTCCAGCCCCCTGCTCAACGCAGGACTCCAAGTCAGAGCATCCCTATAGAATGATCTAAAATAGGGGTGGAAGGGGCCTGCAAGACCATCTAGTCTAACCCCCTGCTCAATGCAGGACTCCGAGTCAGAGCTTCCCTATAGAATGATTGAAAATGGGGTTGGGAGGGGTCTGCAAGACAATCTAGTCCAGCCCCCTGCTCAATGAAGGACTCCAGGTCAGAGCATCCCTATAGAATGATGGAAAATAGGGTTGGAAGGCGCCTGCAAGACCATGTATTCCAATCCCCTGCGCAACGCAGGACTCCAAGTCAGAGCATCCCTATAGAAAGATCGAAAATAGAGTTGGAAGGCGCCTGCAAGGCCATCTAGTCCAGCCCCCTGCTCAACGCAGGACTCCAAGTCAGAGCATCCCTATAGAATGATCGAAAATAGGGTTGGAAGGCGCCTGAAGACCATGTATTCCAACCCCGTGCTCAACGCAGGACTCCAAGTCAGAGCATCCTTATCGAATCATCTGAAAGTAGGGTTGGAAGTGGCCTGCAAGACCATCTAGTCCAGCCCCCTGCTCAACGCAGGACTCCAAGTCAGAGCATCCCTATATAATTATCAAAAGTTAGGGTTGGAAGGCGCCTGCAGGACCATCTTCCAGCCCCCTGCTCAACGCAGGACTCCAAGTCAGAGCAGCCCTATAGAATCATTGTAAAGTAGGGTTGGAGGGGGCCTGCAAGGCCATCTAGTCCAGCCCCGTGCTCCAGGCAGGACTCCAGGTCAGAGCATCCCTATAGAATGATCGAAAATAGGGTTGGAAGTGGCCTGCAAGACCATCTAGTCCAGCTCCCTGCTCAACGCAGGACTCCAAGTCAGAGCATCCCTATAGAATTATCAAAAGTTAGGGTTGGAAGGCGCCTGCAGTCCCATCTTCCAGCCCCCTGCTCAACGCAGGACTCCAAGTCAGAGCATCCCTATAGAATGATTGAAAATAGGGTTGGAAGGGTCCTGCAAGACCATCCAGTGCACCCCCTGCTCAACGCAGGACTCCAAGTCAGAGTATCCCTCTAGAATCATCGAAAATAGAGTTGGAAGGCGGCTGCAAGACCATCTATTCCAGCCCCCTGCTCAACGCAGGACTCCAAGTCAGAGCATCCCTATAGAATGATCTAAAATAGGGGTGGAAGGGGCCTGCAAGACCATCTAGTCTAACCCCCTGCTCAATGCAGGACTCTGAGTCAGAGCATCCCTATAGAATGATTGAAAATAGGGTTGGGAGGGGTCTGCAAGACAATCTAGTCCAGCCCCCTGCTCAATGAAGGACTCCAGGTCAGAGCATCCCTATAGAATGATGGAAAATAGGGTTGGAAGGTGCCTGCAAGACCATGTATTCCAACCACCTGCGCAACGCAGGACTCCAAGTCAGAGCATCCCTATAGAATTATCAAAAGTTAGGGTTGGAAGTGGCCTGCAGGACCATCTTCCAGCCCCCTGCTCAACGCAGTACTCCAAGTCAGAGCATCCCTATAGAATGATTGAAAATAGGGTTGGAAGGGGCCTGCAAGACCATGTATTCCAACCCCGTGCTCAACGCAGGACTCCAAGTCAGAGCAGCCCTATAGAATCATTGGAAAGTAGGGTTGGGGGGGCCTGCAAGGCTATCTAGTCCAAGCCCCTGCTCCAGGCAGGACTCCAGGTCAGAGCATCCCTATAGAATCATCGAAAATAGGGTTGGAAGGCACCTGCAAGACCATGTATTCCAACCCCGTGCTCAACGCAGGACTCCAAGTCAGAGCATCCTTATCGAATCATCTGAAAGTAGGGTTGGAAGTGGCCTGCAAGACTATCTAATACAGCCCCTTGCTCAACGCAGGACTCCAAGTCAGAGCATCCCTATAGAATAATCAAAAAGTAGGGTTGGAAGGGGCATGCAAGACCATCTAGTCCAACCCCCTGCTCAACGCAGGACTCCAAGTCAGAGTATCCCTAAGGAATCATCTGAAAGTAGGGTTGGAAGTGGCCTGCAAGACTATCTAATCCAGCCCCCTCCTCAACGTAGGACTCCAAGTCAGAGCATCCCTATAGAATCATCGAAAATAGAGTTGGAAGGAACCTGCAAGACCATCTAGTCCAACCCCTTGCTCAACGCAGGACTCCAAATCAGAGCATCCCTATAGAATGATCGAAAATAGGGTTGGAAGGCGCCTGCAAGACCATGTATTCCAACCCCGTGCTCAACGCAGGACTCCAAGTCAGAGCATCCTTATCGAATCATCTGAAAGTAGGGTTGGAAGTGGCCTGCAAGACCATCTAGTCCAGCCCCCTGCTCAACGCAGGACTCCAAGTCAGAGCATCCCTAGAGAATTATCAAAAGTTAGGGTTGGAAGGCGCCTGCAGGACCATCTTCCAGCCCCCTGCTCAACGCAGGACTCCAAGTCAGAGCATCCCTATAGAATGATTGAAAATAGGGTTGGAAGGGTCCTCCAAGACCATCCAGGGCACCCCCTGCTCAACGCAGGACTCCAAGTCAGAGTATCCCTCTAGAATCATCGAAAATAGAGTTGGAAGGGGCCTGCAAGACCATCTAGTCCAGCCCCCTGCTCAATGCAGGACTCCAAGACAGAGCATCCCTATAGAATCATCAAAAGGTAGGGTTGGAAGGGACCTGCAAGACCATCTAGTCCAACCCCCTGCTCAACGCCGGACTCCAAGTCAGAGCATCCCTATAGAATCATCTGAAAGTAGGGTTGGAAGTGGCCTGCAAGACTATCTAATCCAGCCCCCTGCTCAACGTAGGACTCCAAGTCAGAGCATCCCTATAGAAAGATCGAAAATAGAGTTGGAAGGCGCCTGCAAGGCCATCTAGTCCAGCCCCCTGCTCAACGCAGGACTCCAAGTCAGAGCATCCCTATAGAATGATCGAAAATAGGGTTGGAAGGCGCCTGAAGACCATGTATTCCAACCCCGTGCTCAACGCAGGACTCCAAGTCAGAGCATCCTTATCGAATCATCTGAAAGTAGGGTTGGAAGTGGCCTGCAAGACCATCTAGTCCAGCCCCCTGCTCAACGCAGGATTCCAAGTCAGAGCATCCCTATATAATTATCAAAAGTTAGGGTTGGAAGGCGCCTGCAGGACCATCTTCCAGCCCCCTGCTCAACGCAGGACTCCAAGTCAGAGCAGCCCTATAGAATCATTGTAAAGTAGGGTTGGAGGGGGCCTGCAAGGCCATCTAGTCCAGCCCCCTGCTCCAGGCAGGACTCCAGGTCAGAGCATCCCTATAGAATGATCGAAAATAGGGTTGGAAGTGGCCTGCAAGACCATCTAGTCCAGCCCCCTGCTCAACGCAGGACTCCAAGTCAGAGCATCCCTATAGAATTATCAAAAGTTAGGGTTGGAAGGCGCCTGCAGTCCCATCTTCCACCCCCTGCTCAACGCAGGACTCCAAGTCAGAGCATCCCTATGGAATGATTGAAAATAGGGTTGGAAGGGTCCTGCAAGACCATCCAGTGCACCCCCTGCTCAACGCAGGACTCCAAGTCAGAGTATCCCTCTAGAATCATCGAAAATAGAGTTGGAAGGCGGCTGCAAGACCATCTAGTCCAGCCCCCTGCTCAACGCAGGACTCCAAGTCAGAGCATCCCTATAGAATGATCTAAAATAGGGGTGGAAGGGGTCTGCAAGACCATCTAGTCTAACCCCCTGCTCAATGCAGGACTCCGAGTCAGAGCATCCCTATAGAATGATTGAAAATAGGGTTGGGAGGGGTCTGCAAGACAATCTAGTCCAGCCCCCTGCTCAATGAAGGACTCCAGGTCAGAGCATCCCTATAGAATGATGGAAAATAGGGTTGGAAGGCGCCTGCAAGACCATGTATTCCAACCACCTGCGCAACGCAGGACTCCAAGTCAGAGCATCCCTATAGAATTATCAAAAGTTAGGGTTGGAAGTGGCCTGCAGGACCATCTTCCAGCCCCCTGCTCAACGCAGGACTCCAAGTCAGAGCATCCCTATAGAATGATGGAAAATAGGGTTGGAAGGGGCCTGCAAGACCATGTATTCCAACCCCGTGCTCAACGCAGGACTCCAAGTCAGAGCAGCCCTATAGAATCATTGGAAAGTAGGGTTGGGGGGGCCTGCAAGGCTATCTAGTCCAAGCCCCTGCTCCAGGCAGGACTCCAGGTCAGAGCATCCCTATAGAATCATCGAAAATAGGGTTGGAAGGCACCTGCAAGACCATGTATTCCAACCCCGTGCTCAACGCAGGACTCCAAGTCAGAGCATCCTTATCGAATCATCTGAAAGTAGGGTTGGAAGTGGCCTGCAAGACTATCTAATACAGCCCCTTGCTCAACGCAGGACTCCAAGTCAGAGCATCCCTATAGAATAATCAAAAAGTAGGGTTGGAAGGGGCATGCAAGACCATCTAGTCCAACCCCCTGCTCAACGCAGGACTCCAAGTCAGAGTATCCCTAAGGAATCATCTGAAAGTAGGGTTGGAAGTGGCCTGCAAGACTATCTAATCCAGCCCCCTCCTCAACGTAGGACTCCAAGTCAGAGCATCCCTATAGAATCATCGAAAATAGAGTTGGAAGGAACCTGCAAGACCATCTAGTCCAACCCCTTGCTCAACGCAGGACTCCAAATCAGAGCATCCCTATAGAATGATCGAAAATAGGGTTGGAAGGCGCCTGCAAGACCATGTATTCCAACCCCGTGCTCAACGCAGGACTCCAAGTCAGAGCATCCTTATCGAATCATCTGAAAGTAGGGTTGGAAGTGGCCTGCAAGACCATCTAGTCCAGCCCCCTGCTCAACGCAGGACTCCAAGTCAGAGCATCCCTAGAGAATTATCAAAAGTTAGGGTTGGAAGGCGCCTGCAGGACCATCTTCCAGCCCCCTGCTCAACGCAGGACTCCAAGTCAGAGCATACCTATAGAATGATTGAAAATAGGGTTGGAAGGGTCCTCCAAGACCATCCAGGGCACCCCCTGCTCAACGCAGGACTCCAAGTCAGAGTATCCCTCTAGAATCATCGAAAATAGAGTTGGAAGGGGCCTGCAAGACCATCTAGTCCAGCCCCCTGCTCAATGCAGGACTCCAAGACAGAGCATCCCTATAGAATCATCAAAAGGTAGGGTTGGAAGGGACCTGCAAGACCATCTAGTCCAACCCCCTGCTCAACGCCGGACTCCAAGTCAGAGCATCCCTATAGAATCATCTGAAAGTAGGGTTGGAAGTGGCCTGCAAGACTATCTAATCCAGCCCCCTGCTCAACGTAGGACTCCAAGTCAGAGCATCCCTATAGAAAGATCGAAAATAGAGTTGGAAGGCGCCTGCAAGGCCATCTAGTCCAGCCCCCTGCTCAACGCAGGACTCCAAGTCAGAGCATCCCTATAGAATGATCGAAAATAGGGTTGGAAGGCGCCTGAAGACCATGTATTCCAACCCCGTGCTCAACGCAGGACTCCAAGTCAGAGCATCCTTATCGAATCATCTGAAAGTAGGGTTGGAAGTGGCCTGCAAGACTATCTAGTCCAGCCCCCTGCTCAACGCAGGACTCCAAGTCAGAGCATCCCTATATAATTATCAAAAGTTAGGGTTGGAAGGCGCCTGCAGGACCATCTTCCAGCCCCCTGCTCAACGCAGGACTCCAAGTCAGAGCAGCCCTATAGAATCATTGTAAAGTAGGGTTGGAGGGGGCCTGCAAGGCCATCTAGTCCAGCCCCGTGCTCCAGGCAGGACTCCAGGTCAGAGCATCCCTATAGAATGATCGAAAATAGGGTTGGAAGTGGCCTGCAAGACCATCTAGTCCAGCCCCCTGCTCAACGCAGGACTCCAAGTCAGAGCATCCCTATAGAATTATCAAAAGTTAGGGTTGGAAGGCGCTTGAAGTCCCATCTTCCAGCCCCCTGCTCAACGCAGGACTCCAAGTCAGAGCATCCCTATAGAATGATTGAAAATAGGGTTGGAAGGGTCCTGCAAGACCATCCAGTGCACCCCCTGCTCAACGCAGGACTCCAAGTCAGAGTATCCCTCTAGAATCATCGAAAATAGAGTTGGAAGGCGGCTGCAAGACTATCTAGTCCAGCCCCCTGCTCAACGCAGGACTCCAAGTCAGAGCATCCCTATAGAATGATCTAAAATAGGGGTGGAAGGGGCCTGCAAGACCATCTAGTCTAACCCCCTGCTCAATGCAGGACTCCGAGTCAGAGCATCCCTATAGAATGATTGAAAATAGGGTTGGGAGGGGTCTACAAGACAATCTAGTCCAGCCCCCTGCTCAATGAAGGACTCCAGGTCAGAGCATCCCTATAGAATGATGGAAAATAGGGTTGGAAGGCGCCTGCAAGACCATGTATTCCAACCCCCTGCGCAACGCAGGACTCCAAGTCAGAGCATCCCTATAGAATTATCAAAAGTTAGGGTTGGAAGTGGCCTGCAGGACCATCTTCCAGCCCCCTGCTCAACGCAGTACTCCAAGTCAGAGCATCCCTATAGAATGATTGAAAATAGGGTTGGAAGGGGCCTGCAAGACCATGTATTCCAACCCCGTGCTCAACGCAGGACTCCAAGTCAGAGCAGCCCTATAGAATCATTGGAAAGTAGGGTTGGGGGGGCCTGCAAGGCTATCTAGTCCAAGCCCCTGCTCCAGGCAGGACTCCAGGTCAGAGCATCCCTATAGAATCATCGAAAATAGGGTTGGAAGGCACCTGCAAGACCATGTATTCCAACCCCGTGCTCAACGCAGGACTCCAAGTCAGAGCATCCTTATCGAATCATCTGAAAGTAGGGTTGGAAGTGGCCTGCAAGACTATCTAATACAGCCCCTTGCTCAACGCAGGACTCCAAGTCAGAGCATCCCTATAGAATAATCAAAAAGTAGGGTTGGAAGGGGCATGCAAGACCATCTAGTCCAACCCCCTGCTCAACGCAGGACTCCAAGTCAGAGTTTCCCTATAGAATGATCGAAAATAGGGTTAGAAGGGGCCTGCAAGACCATCTAGTCCAACCCCCTGCTCAACGCAGGACTCCAAGTCAGAGTATCCCTAAGGAATCATCTGAAAGTAGGGTTGGAAGTGGCCTGCAAGACTATCTAATCCAGCCCCCTCCTCAACGTAGGACTCCAAGTCAGAGCATCCCTATAGAATCATCGAAAATAGAGTTGGAAGGAACCTGCAAGACCATCTAGTCCAACCCCTTGCTCAACGCAGGACTCCAAATCAGAGCATCCCTATAGAATGATCGAAAATAGGGTTGGAAGGCGCCTGCAAGACCATGTATTCCAACCCCGTGCTCAACGCAGGACTCCAAGTCAGAGCATCCTTATCGAATCATCTGAAAGTAGGGTTGGAAGTGGCCTGCAAGACCATCTAGTCCAGCCCCCTGCTCAACGCAGGACTCCAAGTCAGAGCATCCCTATAGAATTATCAAAAGTTAGGGTTGGAAGGCGCCTGCAGGACCATCTTCCAGCCCCCTGCTCAACGCAGGACTCCAAGTCAGAGCATACCTATAGAATGATTGAAAATAGGGTTGGAAGGGTCCTCCAAGACCATCCAGGGCACCCCCTGCTCAACGCAGGACTCCAAGTCAGAGCATCCCTATAGAATGATTGAAAATAGGGTTGGAAGGGTCCTCCAAGACCATCCACGGCACCCCCTGCTCAATGCAGGACTCCAAGTCAGAGTATCCCTCTAGAATCATCGAAAATAGAGTTGGAAGGGGCCTGCAAGACCATCTAGTCCAGCCCCCTGCTCAATGCAGGACTCCAAGACAGAGCATCCCTATAGAATCATCAAAAGGTAGGGTTGGAAGGGACCTGCAAGACCATCTAGTCCAGCCCCCTGCTCAACGCAGGACTCCAAGTCAGAGCATCCCTATAGAATCATCTGAAAGTAGGTTTGGAAGTGGCCTGCAAGACTATCTAATCCAGCCCCCTGCTCAACGTAGGACTCCAAGTCAGAGCATCCCTATAGAAAGATCGAAAATAGAGTTGGAAGGCGCCTGCAAGGCCATCTAGTCCAGCCCCCTGCTCAACGCAGGACTCCAAGTCAGAGCATCCTTATCGAATCATCTGAAAGTAGGGTTGGAAGTGGCCTGCAAGACCATCTAGTCCAGCCCCCTGCTCAACGCAGGATTCCAAGTCAGAGCATCCCTATATAATTATCAAAAGTTAGGGTTGGAAGGCGCCTGCAGGACCATCTTCCAGCCCCCTGCTCAACGCAGGACTCCAAGTCAGAGCAGCCCTATAGAATCATTGTAAAGTAGGGTTGGAGGGGGCCTGCAAGGCCATCTAGTCCAGCCCCCTGCTCCAGGCAGGACTCCAGGTCAGAGCATCCCTATAGAATGATCGAAAATAGGGTTGGAAGTGGCCTGCAAGACCATCTAGTCCAGCCCCCTGCTCAACGCAGGACTCCAAGTCAGAGCATCCCTATAGAATTATCAAAAGTTAGGGTTGGAAGGCGCCTGCAGTCCCATCTTCCAGCCCCCTGCTCAACGCAGGACTCCAAGTCAGAGCATCCCTATGGAATGATTGAAAATAGGGTTGGAAGGGTCCTGCAAGACCATCCAGTGCACCCCCTGCTCAACGCAGGACTCCAAGTCAGAGTATCCCTCTAGAATCATCGAAAATAGAGTTGGAAGGCGGCTGCAAGACCATCTAGTCCAGCCCCCTGCTCAACGCAGGACTCCAAGTCAGAGCATCCCTATAGAATGATCTAAAATAGGGGTGGAAGGGGTCTGCAAGACCATCTAGTCTAACCCCCTGCTCAATGCAGGACTCCGAGTCAGAGCATCCCTATAGAATGATTGAAAATAGGGTTGGGAGGGGTCTGCAAGACAATCTAGTCCAGCCCCCTGCTCAATGAAGGACTCCAGGTCAGAGCATCCCTATAGAATGATGGAAAATAGGGTTGGAAGGCGCCTGCAAGACCATGTATTCCAACCACCTGCGCAACGCAGGACTCCAAGTCAGAGCATCCCTATAGAATTATCAAAAGTTAGGGTTGGAAGTGGCCTGCAGGACCATCTTCCAGCCCCCTGCTCAACGCAGGACTCCAAGTCAGAGCATCCCTATAGAATGATGGAAAATAGGGTTGGAAGGCGCCTGCAAGACCATGTATTCCAACCCCGTGCTCAACGCAGGACTCCAAGTCAGAGCAGCCCTATAGAATCATTGGAAAGTAGGGTTGGGGGGGCCTGCAAGGCTATCTAGTCCAAGCCCCTGCTCCAGGCAGGACTCCAGGTCAGAGCATCCCTATAGAATCATCGAAAATAGGGTTGGAAGGCACCTGCAAGACCATGTATTCCAACCCCGTGCTCAACGCAGGACTCCAAGTCAGAGCATCCTTATCGAATCATCTGAAAGTAGGGTTGGAAGTGGCCTGCAAGACTATCTAATCCAGCCCCCTGCTCAACGCAGGACTCCAAGTCAGAGCATCCCTATAGAATAATCAAAAAGTAGGGTTGGAAGGGGCATGCAAGACCATCTAGTCCAACCCCCTGCTCAACGCAGGACTCCAAGTCAGGGTTTCCCTATAGAATGATCGAAAATAGGGTTGGAAGGGGCCTGCAAGACCATCTAGTCCAACCCCCTGCTCAACGCAGGACTCCAAGTCAGAGCATCCCTAAGGAATCATCTGAAAGTAGGGTTGGAAGTGGCCTGCAAGACTATCTAATCCAGCCCCCTCCTCAACGTAGGACTCCAAGTCAGAGCATCCCTATAGAATCATCGAAAATAGAGTTGGAAGGAACCTGCAAGACCATCTAGTCCAACCCCTTGCTCAACGCAGGACTCCAAATCAGAGCATCCCTATAGAATGATCGAAAATAGGCTTGGAAGGCGCCTGCAAGACCATGTATTCCAACCCCGTGCTCAACGCAGGACTCCAAGTCAGAGCATCCTTATCGAATCATCTGAAAGTAGGGTTGGAAGTGGCCTGCAAGACCATCTAGTCCAGCCCCCTGCTCAACGCAGGACTCCAAGTCAGAGCATCCCTATAGAATTATCAAAAGTTAGGGTTGGAAGGCGCCTGCAGGACCATCTTCCAGCCCCCTGCTCAACGCAGGACTCCAAGTCAGAGCATACCTATAGAATGATTGAAAATAGGGTTGGAAGGGTCCTCCAAGACCATCCAGGGCACCCCCTGCTCAACGCAGGACTCCAAGTCAGAGCATCCCTATAGAATGATTGAAAATAGGGTTGGAAGGGTCCTCCAAGACCAACCAGGGCACCCCCTGCTCAACGCAGGACTCCAAGTCAGAGTATCCCTCTAGAATCATCGAAAATAGAGTTGGAAGGGGCCTGCAAGACCATCTAGTCCAGCCCCCTGCTCAATGCAGGACTCCAAGACAGAGCATCCCTATAGAATCATCAAAAGGTAGGGTTGGAAGGGACCTGCAAGACCATCTAGTCCAACCCCCTGCTCAACGCAGGACTCCAAGTCAGAGCATCCCTATAGAATCATCTGAAAGTAGGGTTGGAAGTGGCCTGCAAGACTATCTAATCCAGCCCCCTGCTCAACGTAGGACTCCAAGTCAGAGCATCCCTATAGAAAGATCGAAAATAGAGTTGGAAGGCGCCTGCAAGGCCATCTAGTCCAGCCCCCTGCTCAACGCAGGACTCCAAGTCAGAGCATCCCTATAGAATGATCGAAAATAGGGTTGGAAGGCGCCTGAAGACCATGTATTCCAACCCCGTGCTCAACGCAGGACTCCAAGTCAGAGCATCCTTATCGAATCATCTGAAAGTAGGGTTGGAAGTGGCCTGCAAGACCATCTAGTCCAGCCCCCTGCTCAACGCAGGACTCCAAGTCAGAGCATCCCTATATAATTATCAAAAGTTAGGGTTGGAAGGCGCCTGCAGGACCATCTTCCAGCCCCCTGCTCAACGCAGGACTCCAAGTCAGAGCAGCCCTATAGAATCATTGTAAAGTAGGGTTGGAGGGGGCCTGCAAGGCCATCTAGTCCAGCCCCCTGCTCCAGGCAGGACTCCAGGTCAGAGCATCCCTATAGAATGATCGAAAATAGGGTTGGAAGTAGCCTGCAAGACCATCTAGTCCAGCCCCCTGCTCAACGCAGGACTCCAAGTCAGAGCATCCCTATAGAATTATCAAAAGTTAGGGTTGGAAGGCGCCTGCAGTCCCATCTTCCAGCCCCCTGCTCAACGCAGGACTCCAAGTCAGAGCATCCCTATAGAATGATTGAAAATAGGGTTGGAAGGGTCCTGCAAGACCATCCAGTGCACCCCCTGCTCAACGCAGGACTCCAAGTCAGAGTATCCCTCTAGAATCATCGAAAATAGAGTTGGAAGGCGGCTGCAAGACCATCTAGTCCAGCCCCCTGCTCAACGCAGGACTCCAAGTCAGAGCATCCCTATAGAATGATCTAAAATAGGGGTGGAAGGGGCCTGCAAGACCATCTACTCTAACCCCCTGCTCAATGCAGGACTCCGAGTCAGAGCATCCCTATAGAATGATTGAAAATAGGGTTGGGAGGGGTCTGCAAGACAATCTAGTCCAGCCCCCTGCTCAATGAAGGACTCCAGGTCAGAGCATCCCTATAGAATGATGGAAAATAGGGTTGGAAGGCGCCTGCAAGACCATGTATTCCAACCACCTGCGCAACGCAGGACTCCAAGTCAGAGCATCCCTATAGAATTATCAAAAGTTAGGGTTGGAAGTGGCCTGCAGGACCATCTTCCAGCCCCCTGCTCAACGCAGTACTCCAAGTCATTGCATCCCTATAGAATGATTGAAAATAGGCTTGGAAGGGGCCTGCAAGACCATGTATTCCAACCCCGTGCTCAACGCAGGACTCCAAGTCAGAGCAGCCCTATAGAATCATTGGAAAGTAGGGTTGGGGTGCCTGCAAGGCTATCTAGTCCAAGCCCCTGCTCCAGGCAGGACTCCAGGTCAGAGCATCCCAATAGAATCATCGAAAATAGGGTTGGAAGGCACCTGCAAGACCATGTATTCCAACCCCGTGCTCAACGCAGGACTCCAAGTCAGAGCATCCTTATCGAATCATCTGAAAGTAGGGTTGGAAGTGGCCTGCAAGACTATCTAATCCAGTCCCCTGCTCAACGCAGGACTCCAAGTCAGAGCATCCCTATAGAATAATCAAAAAGTAGGGTAGGAAGGGGCATGCAAGACCATCTAGTCCAACCCCCTGCTCAACGCAGGACTCCAAGTCAGAGTTTCCCTATAGAATGATCGAAAATAGGGTTGGAAGGGGCCTGCAAGACCATCTAGTCCAACCCCCTGCTCAACGCAGGACTCCAAGTCAGAGCATCCCTAAGGAATCATCTGAAAGTAGGGTTGGAAGTGGCCTGCAAGACTATCTAATCCAGCCCCCTCCTCAACGTAGGACTCCAAGTCAGAGCATCCCTATAGAATCATCGAAAATAGAGTTGGAAGGAACCTGCAAGACCATCTAGTCCAACCCCTTGCTCTACGCAGGACTCCAAGTCAGAGCATCCCTATAGAATGATTGAAAATAGGGTTGGAAGGGTCCTCCAAGACCATCCAGGGCACCCCCTGCTCAACGCAGGACTCCAAGTCAGAGTATCCCTCTAGAATCATCGAAAATAGAGTTGGAAGGGGCCTGCAAGACCATCTAGTCCAGCCCACTGCTCAATGCAGGACTCCAAGACAGAGCATCCCTATAGAATCATCAAAAGGTAGGGTTGGAAGGGACCTGCAAGACCATCTAGTCCAACCCCCTGCTCAACGCAGGACTCCAAGTCAGAGCATCCCTATAGAATCATCTGAAAGTAGGGTTGGAAGTGGCCTGCAAGACTATCTAATCCAGCCCCCTGCTCAACGTAGGACTCCAAGTCAGAGCATCCCTATAGAAAGATCGAAAATAGAGTTGGAAGGCGCCTGCAAGGACATCTAGTCCAGCCCCCTGCTCAACGCAGGACTCCAAGTCAGAGCATCCCTATAGAATGATCGAAAATAGGGTTGGAAGGCGCCTGAAGACCATGTATTCCAACCCCGTGCTCAACGCAGGACTCCAAGTCAGAGCATCCTTATCGAATCATCTGAAAGTAGGGTTGGAAGTGGCCTGCAAGACTATCTAGTCCAGCCCCCTGCTCAACGCAGGACTCCAAGTCAGAGCATCCCTATATAATTATCAAAAGTTAGGGTTGGAAGGCGCCTGCAGGACCATCTTCCAGCCCCCTGCTCAACGCAGGACTCCAAGTCAGAGCAGCCCTATAGAATCATTGTAAAGTAGGGTTGGAGGGTGCCTGCAAGGCCATCTAGTCCAGCCCCGTGCTCCAGGCAGGACTCCAGGTCAGAGCATCCCTATAGAATGATCGAAAATAGGGTTGGAAGTGGCCTGCAAGACCATCTAGTCCAGCCCCCTGCTCAACGCAGGACTCCAAGTCAGAGCATCCCTATAGAATTATCAAAAGTTAGGGTTGGAAGGCGCCTGAAGTCCCATCTTCCAGCCCCCTGCTCAACGCAGGACTCCAAGTCAGAGCATCCCTATAGAATGATTGAAAATAGGGTTGGAAGGGTCCTGCAAGACCATCCAGTGCACCCCCTGCTCAACGCAGGACTCCAAGTCAGAGTATCCCTCTAGAATCATCGAAAATAGAGTTGGAAGGCGGCTGCAAGACTATCTAGTCCAGCCCCCTGCTCAACGCAGGACTCCAAGTCAGAGCATCCCTATAGAATGATCTAAAATAGGGGTGGAAGGGGCCTGCAAGACCATCTAGTCTAACCCCCTGCTCAATGCAGGACTCCGAGTCAGAGCATCCCTATAGAATGATTGAAAATAGGGTTGGGAGGGGTCTACAAGACAATCTAGTCCAGCCCCCTGCTCAATGAAGGACTCCAGGTCAGAGCATCCCTATAGAATGATGGAAAATAGGGTTGGAAGGCGCCTGCAAGACCATGTATTCCAACCCCCTGCGCAACGCAGGACTCCAAGTCAGAGCATCCCTATAGAATTATCAAAAGTTAGGGTTGGAAGTGGCCTGCAGGACCATCTTCCAGCCCCCTGCTCAACGCAGTACTCCAAGTCAGAGCATCCCTATAGAATGATTGAAAATAGGGTTGGAAGGGGCCTGCAAGACCATGTATTCCAACCCCGTGCTCAACGCAGGACTCCAAGTCAGAGCAGCCCTATAGAATCATTGGAAAGTAGGGTTGGGGGGGCCTGCAAGGCTATCTAGTCCAAGCCCCTGCTCCAGGCAGGACTCCAGGTCAGAGCATCCCTATAGAATCATCGAAAATAGGGTTGGAAGGCACCTGCAAGACCATGTATTCCAACCCCGTGCTCAACGCAGGACTCCAAGTCAGAGCATCCTTATCGAATCATCTGAAAGTAGGGTTGGAAGTGGCCTGCAAGACTATCTAATACAGCCCCTTGCTCAACGCAGGACTCCAAGTCAGAGCATCCCTATAGAATAATCAAAAAGTAGGGTTGGAAGGGGCATGCAAGACCATCTAGTCCAACCCCCTGCTCAACGCAGGACTCCAAGTCAGAGTTTCCCTATAGAATGATCGAAAATAGGGTTGGAAGGGGCCTGCAAGACCATCTAGTCCAACCCCCTGCTCAACGCAGGACTCCAAGTCAGAGTATCCCTAAGGAATCATCTGAAAGTAGGGTTGGAAGTGGCCTGCAAGACTATCTAATCCAGCCCCCTCCTCAACGTAGGACTCCAAGTCAGAGCATCCCTATAGAATCATCGAAAATAGAGTTGGAAGGAACCTGCAAGACCATCTAGTCCAACCCCTTGCTCAACGCAGGACTCCAAATCAGAGCATCCCTATAGAATGATCGAAAATAGGGTTGGAAGGCGCCTGCAAGACCATGTATTCCAACCCCGTGCTCAACGCAGGACTCCAAGTCAGAGCATCCTTATCGAATCATCTGAAAGTAGGGTTGGAAGTGGCCTGCAAGACCATCTAGTCCAGCCCCCTGCTCAACGCAGGACTCCAAGTCAGAGCATCCCTATAGAATTATCAAAAGTTAGGGTTGGAAGGCGCCTGCAGGACCATCTTCCAGCCCCCTGCTCAACGCAGGACTCCAAGTCAGAGCATACCTATAGAATGATTGAAAATAGGGTTGGAAGGGTCCTCCAAGACCATCCAGGGCACCCCCTGCTCAACGCAGGACTCCAAGTCAGAGCATCCCTATAGAATGATTGAAAATAGGGTTGGAAGGGTCCTCCAAGACCATCCAGGGCACCCCCTGCTCAATGCAGGACTCCAAGTCAGAGTATCCCTCTAGAATCATCGAAAATAGAGTTGGAAGGGGCCTGCAAGACCATCTAGTCCAGCCCCCTGCTCAATGCAGGACTCCAAGACAGAGCATCCCTATAGAATCATCAAAAGGTAGGGTTGGAAGGGACCTGCAAGACCATCTAGTCCAACCCCCTGCTCAACGCAGGACTCCAAGTCAGAGCATCCCTATAGAATCATCTGAAAGTAGGTTTGGAAGTGGCCTGCAAGACTATCTAATCCAGCCCCCTGCTCAACGTAGGACTCCAAGTCAGAGCATCCCTATAGAAAGATCGAAAATAGAGTTGGAAGGCGCCTGCAAGGTCATCTAGTCCAGCCCCCTGCTCAACGCAGGACTCCAAGTCAGAGCATCCCTATAGAATGATCGAAAATAGGGTTGGAAGGCGCCTGAAGACCATGTATTCCAACCCCGTGCTCAACGCAGGACTCCAAGTCAGAGCATCCTTATCGAATCATCTGAAAGTAGGGTTGGAAGTGGCCTGCAAGACTATCTAGTCCAGCCCCCTGCTCAACGCAGGACTCCAAGTCAGAGCATCCCTATATAATTATCAAAAGTTAGGGTTGGAAGGCGCCTGCAGGACCATCTTCCAGCCCCCTGCTCAACGCAGGACTCCAAGTCAGAGCAGCCCTATAGAATCATTGTAAAGTAGGGTTGGAGGGTGCCTGCAAGGCCATCTAGTCCAGCCCCGTGCTCCAGGCAGGACTCCAGGTCAGAGCATCCCTATAGAATGATCGAAAATAGGGTTGGAAGTGGCCTGCAAGACCATCTAGTCCAGCCCCCTGCTCAACGCAGGACTCCAAGTCAGAGCATCCCTATAGAATTATCAAAAGTTAGGGTTGGAAGGCGCCTGAAGTCCCATCTTCCAGCCCCCTGCTCAACGCAGGACTCCAAGTCAGAGCATCCCTATAGAATGATTGAAAATAGGGTTGGAAGGGTCCTGCAAGACCATCCAGTGCACCCCCTGCTCAACGCAGGACTCCAAGTCAGAGTATCCCTCTAGAATCATCGAAAATAGAGTTGGAAGGCGGCTGCAAGACTATCTAGTCCAGCCCCCTGCTCAACGCAGGACTCCAAGTCAGAGCATCCCTATAGAATGATCTAAAATAGGGGTGGAAGGGGCCTGCAAGACCATCTAGTCTAACCCCCTGCTCAATGCAGGACTCCGAGTCAGAGCATCCCTATAGAATGATTGAAAATAGGGTTGGGAGGGGTCTACAAGACAATCTAGTCCAGCCCCCTGCTCAATGAAGGACTCCAGGTCAGAGCATCCCTATAGAATGATGGAAAATAGGGTTGGAAGGCGCCTGCAAGACCATGTATTCCAACCCCCTGCGCAACGCAGGACTCCAAGTCAGAGCATCCCTATAGAATTATCAAAAGTTAGGGTTGGAAGTGGCCTGCAGGACCATCTTCCAGCCCCCTGCTCAACGCAGTACTCCAAGTCAGAGCATCCCTATAGAATGATTGAAAATAGGGTTGGAAGGGGCCTGCAAGACCATGTATTCCAACCCCGTGCTCAACGCAGGACTCCAAGTCAGAGCAGCCCTATAGAATCATTGGAAAGTAGGGTTGGGGGGGCCTGCAAGGCTATCTAGTCCAAGCCCCTGCTCCAGGCAGGACTCCAGGTCAGAGCATCCCTATAGAATCATCGAAAATAGGGTTGGAAGGCACCTGCAAGACCATGTATTCCAACCCCGTGCTCAACGCAGGACTCCAAGTCAGAGCATCCTTATCGAATCATCTGAAAGTAGGGTTGGAAGTGGCCTGCAAGACTATCTAATACAGCCCCTTGCTCAACGCAGGACTCCAAGTCAGAGCATCCCTATAGAATAATCAAAAAGTAGGGTTGGAAGGGGCATGCAAGACCATCTAGTCCAACCCCCTGCTCAACGCAGGACTCCAAGTCAGAGTTTCCCTATAGAATGATCGAAAATAGGGTTGGAAGGGGCCTGCAAGACCATCTAGTCCAACCCCCTGCTCAACGCAGGACTCCAAGTCAGAGTATCCCTAAGGAATCATCTGAAAGTAGGGTTGGAAGTGGCCTGCAAGACTATCTAATCCAGCCCCCTCCTCAACGTAGGACTCCAAGTCAGAGCATCCCTATAGAATCATCGAAAAT
The DNA here is from genome assembly GCF_057233095.1 of Heloderma suspectum. Lineage (NCBI taxonomy): Eukaryota > Metazoa > Chordata > Lepidosauria > Squamata > Helodermatidae > Heloderma > Heloderma suspectum. The sequence goes on from NC_139475.1 coordinate 52,227,688, forward strand.
AGAGTTGGAAGGAACCTGCAAGACCATCTAGTCCAACCCCTTGCTCAACGCAGGACTCCAAATCAGAGCATCCCTATAGAATGATCGAAAATAGGGTTGGAAGGCGCCTGCAAGACCATGTATTCCAACCCCGTGCTCAACGCAGGACTCCAAGTCAGAGCATCCTTATCGAATCATCTGAAAGTAGGGTTGGAAGTGGCCTGCAAGACCATCTAGTCCAGCCCCCTGCTCAACGCAGGACTCCAAGTCAGAGCATCCCTATAGAATTATCAAAAGTTAGGGTTGGAAGGCGCCTGCAGGACCATCTTCCAGCCCCCTGCTCAACGCAGGACTCCAAGTCAGAGCATACCTATAGAATGATTGAAAATAGGGTTGGAAGGGTCCTCCAAGACCATCCAGGGCACCCCCTGCTCAATGCAGGACTCCAAGTCAGAGTATCCCTCTAGAATCATCGAAAATAGAGTTGGAAGGGGCCTGCAAGACCATCTAGTCCAGCCCCCTGCTCAATGCAGGACTCCAAGACAGAGCATCCCTATAGAATCATCAAAAGGTAGGGTTGGAAGGGACCTGCAAGACCATCTAGTCCAACCCCCTGCTCAACGCAGGACTCCAAGTCAGAGCATCCCTATAGAATCATCTGAAAGTAGGTTTGGAAGTGGCCTGCAAGACTATCTAATCCAGCCCCCTGCTCAACGTAGGACTCCAAGTCAGAGCATCCCTATAGAAAGATCGAAAATAGAGTTGGAAGGCGCCTGCAAGGTCATTTAGTCCAGCCCCCTGCTCAACGCAGGACTCCAAGTCAGAGCATCCCTATAGAATGATCGAAAATAGGGTTGGAAGGCGCCTGAAGACCATGTATTCCAACCCCGTGCTCAACGCAGGACTCCAAGTCAGAGCATCCTTATCGAATCATCTGAAAGTAGGGTTGGAAGTGGCCTGCAAGACCATCTAGTCCAGCCCCCTGCTCAACGCAGGATTCCAAGTCAGAGCATCCCTATATAATTATCAAAAGTTAGGGTTGGAAGGCGCCTGCAGGACCATCTTCCAGCCCCCTGCTCAACGCAGGACTCCAAGTCATAGCAGCCCTATAGAATCATTGTAAAGTAGGGTTGGAGGGGGCCTGCAAGGCCATCTAGTCCAGCCCCCTGCTCCAGGCAGGACTCCAGGTCAGAGCATCCCTATAGAATGATCGAAAATAGGGTTGGAAGTGGCCTGCAAGACCATCTAGTCCAGCCCCCTGCTCAACGCAGGACTCCAAGTCAGAGCATCCCTATAGAATTATCAAAAGTTAGGGTTGGAAGGCGCCTGCAGTCCCATCTTCCAGCCCCCTGCTCAACGCAGGACTCCAAGTCAGAGCATCCCTATGGAATGATTGAAAATAGGGTTGGAAGGGTCCTGCAAGACCATCCAGTGCACCCCCTGCTCAACGCAGGACTCCAAGTCAGAGTATCCCTCTAGAATCATCGAAAATAGAGTTGGAAGGCGGCTGCAAGACCATCTAGTCCAGCCCCCTGCTCAACGCAGGACTCCAAGTCAGAGCATCCCTATAGAATGATCTAAAATAGGGGGGGAAGGGGTCTGCAAGACCATCTAGTCTAACCCCCTGCTCAATGCAGGACTCCGAGTCAGAGCATCCCTATAGAATGATTGAAAATAGGGTTGGGAGGGGTCTGCAAGACAATCTAGTCCAGCCCCCTGCTCAATGAAGGACTCCAGGTCAGAGCATCCCTATAGAATGATGGAAAATAGGGTTGGAAGGCGCCTGCAAGACCATGTATTCCAACCACCTGCGCAACGCAGGACTCCAAGTCAGAGCATCCCTATAGAATTATCAAAAGTTAGGGTTGGAAGTGGCCTGCAGGACCATCTTCCAGCCCCCTGCTCAACGCAGGACTCCAAGTCAGAGCATCCCTATAGAATGATGGAAAATAGGGTTGGAAGGCGCCTGCAAGACCATGTATTCCAACCCCGTGCTCAACGCAGGACTCCAAGTCAGAGCAGCCCTATAGAATCATTGGAAAGTAGGGTTGGGGGGGCCTGCAAGGCTATCTAGTCCAAGCCACTGCTCCAGGCAGGACTCCAGGTCAGAGCATCCCTATAGAATCATCGAAAATAGGGTTGGAAGGCACCTGCAAGACCATGTATTCCAACCCCGTGCTCAACGCAGGACTCCAAGTCAGAGCATCCTTATCGAATCATCTGAAAGTAGGGTTGGAAGTGGCCTGCAAGACTATCTAATCCAGCCCCCTGCTCAACGCAGGACTCCAAGTCAGAGCATCCCTATAGAATAATCAAAAAGTAGGGTTGGAAGGGGCATGCAAGACCATCTAGTCCAACCCCCTGCTCAACGCAGGACTCCAAGTCAGAGTTTCCCTATAGAATGATCGAAAATAGGGTTGGAAGGGGCCTGCAAGACCATCTAGTCCAACCCCCTGCTCAACGCAGGACTCCAAGTCAGAGCATCCCTATAGAATCATCGAAAATAGAGTTGGAAGGAACCTGCAAGACCATCTAGTCCAACCCCTTGCTCAACGCAGGACTCCAAATCAGAGCATCCCTATAGAATGATCGAAAATAGGCTTGGAAGGCGCCTGCAAGACCATGTATTCCAACCCCGTGCTCAACGCAGGACTCCAAGTCAGAGCATCCTTATCGAATCATCTGAAAGTAGGGTTGGAAGTGGCCTGCAAGACCATCTAGTCCAGCCCCCTGCTCAACGCAGGACTCCAAGTCAGAGCATCCCTATAGAATTATCAAAAGTTAGGGTTGGAAGGCGCCTGCAGGACCATCTTCCAGCCCCCTGCTCAACGCAGGACTCCAAGTCAGAGCATCCCTATAGAATGATTGAAAATAGGGTTGGAAGGGTCCTCCAAGACCATCCAGGGCACCCCCTGCTCAACGCAGGACTCCAAGTCAGAGCATCCCTATAGAATGATTGAAAATAGGGTTGGAAGGGTCCTCCAAGACCAACCAGGGCACCCCCTGCTCAACGCAGGACTCCAAGTCAGAGTATCCCTCTAGAATCATCGAAAATAGAGTTGGAAGGGGCCTGCAAGACCATCTAGTCCAGCCCCCTGCTCAATGCAGGACTCCAAGACAGAGCATCCCTATAGAATCATCAAAAGGTAGGGTTGGAAGGGACCTGCAAGACCATCTAGTCCAACCCCCTGCTCAACGCAGGACTCCAAGTCAGAGCATCCCTATAGAATCATCTGAAAGTAGGGTTGGAAGTGGCCTGCAAGACTATCTAATACAGCCCCCTGCTCAACGTAGGACTCCAAGTCAGAGCATCCCTATAGAAAGATCGAAAATAGAGTTGGAAGGCGCCTGCAAGGCCATCTAGTCCAGCCCCCTGCTCAACGCAGGACTCCAAGTCAGAGCATCCCTATAGAATGATCGAAAATAGGGTTGGAAGGCGCCTGAAGACCATGTATTCCAACCCCGTGCTCAACGCAGGACTCCAAGTCAGAGCATCCTTATCGAATCATCTGAAAGTAGGGTTGGAAGTGGCCTGCAAGACCATCTAGTCCAGCCCCCTGCTCAACGCAGGACTCCAAGTCAGAGCATCCCTATATAATTATCAAAAGTTAGGGTTGGAAGGCGCCTGCAGGACCATCTTCCAGCCCCCTGCTCAACGCAGGACTCCAAGTCAGAGCAGCCCTATAGAATCATTGTAAAGTAGGGTTGGAGGGGGTCTGCAAGGCCATCTAGTCCAGCCCCCTGCTCCAGGCAGGACTCCAGGTCAGAGCATCCCTATAGAATGATCGAAAATAGGGTTGGAAGTAGCCTGCAAGACCATCTAGTCCAGCCCCCTGCTCAACGCAGGACTCCAAGTCAGAGCATCCCTATAGAATTATCAAAAGTTAGGGTTGGAAGGCGCCTGCAGTCCCATCTTCCAGCCCCCTGCTCAACGCAGGACTCCAAGTCAGAGCATCCCTATAGAATGATTGAAAATAGGGTTGGAAGGGTCCTGCAAGACCATCCAGTGCACCCCCTGCTCAACGCAGGACTCCAAGTCAGAGTATCCCTCTAGAATCATCGAAAATAGAGTTGGAAGGCGGCTGCAAGACCATCTAGTCCAGCCCCCTGCTCAACGCAGGACTCCAAGTCAGAGCATCCCTATAGAATGATCTAAAATAGGGGTGGAAGGGGCCTGCAAGACCATCTAGTCTAACCCCCTGCTCAATGCAGGACTCCGAGTCAGAGCATCCCTATAGAATGATTGAAAATAGGGTTGGGAGGGGTCTGCAAGACAATCTAGTCCAGCCCCCTGCTCAATGAAGGACTCCAGGTCAGAGCATCCCTATAGAATGATGGAAAATAGGGTTGGAAGGCGCCTGCAAGACCATGTATTCCAACCATCTGCGCAACGCAGGACTCCAAGTCAGAGCATCCCTATAGAATTATCAAAAGTTAGGGTTGGAAGTGGCCTGCAGGACCATCTTCCAGCCCCCTGCTCAACGCAGTACTCCAAGTCATTGCATCCCTATAGAATGATTGAAAATAGGCTTGGAAGGGGCCTGCAAGACCATGTATTCCAACCCCGTGCTCAACGCAGGACTCCAAGTCAGAGCAGCCCTATAGAATCATTGGAAAGTAGGGTTGGGGTGCCTGCAAGGCTATCTAGTCCAAGCCCCTGCTCCAGGCAGGACTCCAGGTCAGAGCATCCCTATAGAATCATCGAAAATAGGGTTGGAAGGCACCTGCAAGACCATGTATTCCAACCCCGTGCTCAACGCAGGACTCCAAGTCAGAGCATCCTTATCGAATCATCTGAAAGTAGGGTTGGAAGTGGCCTGCAAGACTATCTAATCCAGTCCCCTGCTCAACGCAGGACTCCAAGTGAGAGCATCCCTATAGAATAATCAAAAAGTAGGGTAGGAAGGGGCATGCAAGACCATCTAGTCCAACCCCCTGCTCAACGCAGGACTCCAAGTCAGAGTTTCCCTATAGAATGATCGAAAATAGGGTTGGAAGGGGCCTGCAAGACCATCTAGTCCAACCCCCTGCTCAACGCAGGACTCCAAGTCAGAGCATCCCTAAGGAATCATCTGAAAGTAGGGTTGGAAGTGGCCTGCAAGACTATCTAATCCAGCCCCCTCCTCAACGTAGGACTCCAAGTCAGAGCATCCCTATAGAATCATCGAAAATAGAGTTGGAAGGAACCTGCAAGACCATCTAGTCCAACCCCTTGCTCTACGCAGGACTCCAAGTCAGAGCATCCTTATCGAATCATCTGAAAGTAGGGTTGGAAGTGGCCTGCAAGACCATCTAGTCCAGCCCCCTGCTCAACGCAGGACTCCAAGTCAGAGCATCCCTATAGAATTATCAAAAGTTAGGGTTGGAAGGCGCCTGCAGGACCATCTTCCAGCCCCCTGCTCAACGCAGGACTCCAAGTCAGAGCATCCCTATAGAATGATTGAAAATAGGGTTGGAAGGGTCCTCCAAGACCATCCAGGGCACCCCCTGCTCAACGCAGGACTCCAAGTCAGAGCATCCCTATAGAATGATTGAAAATAGGGTTGGAAGGGTCCTCCAAGACCATCCAGGGCACCCCCTGCTCAACGCAGGACTCCAAGTCAGAGTATCCCTCTAGAATCATCGAAAATAGAGTTGGAAGGGGCCTGCAAGACCATCTAGTCCAGCCCCCTGCTCAATGCAGGACTCCAAGACAGAGCATCCCTATAGAATCATCAAAAGGTAGGGTTGGAAGGGACCTGCAAGACCATCTAGTCCAACCACCTGCTCAACGCAGGACTCCAAGTCAGAGCATCCCTATAGAATCATCTGAAAGTAGGGTTGGAAGTGGCCTGCAAGAATATCTAATCCAGCCCCCTGCTCAACGTAGGACTCCAAGTCAGAGCATCCCTACAGAATCATCGAAAATAGAGTTGGAAGGCGCCTGCAAGGCCATCTAGTCCAGCCCCCTGCTCAACGCAGGACTCCAAGTCAGAGCATCCCTATAGAATGATCGAAGATAGGGTTGGAAGGCGCCTGAAGACCATGTATTCCAACCCGTGCTCAACGCAGGACTCCAAGTCAGAGCATCCTTATCGAATCATCTGAAAGTAGGGTTGGAAGTGGCCTGCAAGACCATCTAGTCCAGCCCCCTGCTCAACGCAGGACTCCAAGTCAGAGCATCCCTATATAATTATCAAAAGTTAGGGTTGGAAGGCGCCTGCAGGACCATCTTCCAGCCCGCTGCTCAACGCAGGACTCCAAGTCAGAGCAGCCCTATAGAATCATTGTAAAGTAGGGTTGGAGGGGGCCTGCAAGGCCATCTAGTCCAGCCCCCTGCTCCAGGCAGGACTCCAGGTCAGAGCATCCCTATAGATTGATCGAAAATAGGGTTGGAAGTGGCCTGCAAGACCATCTAGTCCAGCCCCCTGCGCAACGCAGGACTCCAAGTCAGAGTATCCCTCTAGAATCATCGAAAATAGAGTTGGAAGGCGGCTGCAAGACCATCTAGTCCAGCCCCCTGCTCAACGCAGGACTCCAAGTCAGAGCATCCCTATAGAATGATCTAAAATAGGGGTGGAAGGGGCCTGCAAGACCATCTAGTCTAACCCCCTGCTCAATGCAGGACTCCGAGTCAGAGCATCCCTATAGAATGATTGAAAATAGGGTTGGGAGGGGTCTGCAAGACAATCTAGTCCAGCCACCTGCTCAATGAAGGACTCCAGGTCAGAGCATCCCTATAGAATGATGGAAAATAGGGTTGGAAGGCGCCTGCAAGACCATGTATTCCAACCACCTGCGCAACGCAGGACTCCAAGTCAGAGCATCCCTATAGAATTATCAAAAGTTAGGGTTGGGAGTGGCCTGCAGGACCATCTTCCAGCCCCCTGCTCAACGCAGTACTCCAAGTCAGAGCATCCCTATAGAATGATTGAAAATAGGGTTGGAAGTGGCCTGCAAGACCATGTATTCCAACCCCGTGCTCAACGCAGGACTCCAAGTCAGAGCAGCCCTATAGAATCATCGGAAAGTAGGGTTGGGGGGGCCTGCAAGGCTATCTAGTCCAAGCCCCTGCTCCAGGCAGGACTCCAGGTCAGAGCATCCCTATAGAATCATCGAAAATAGGGTTGGAAGGGGCCTGCAAGACCATGTATTCCAACCCCGTGCTCAACGCAGGACTCCAAGTCAGAGCAGCCCTGTAGAATCATTGGAAAGTAGGGTTGGAGGGGGCCTGCAAGGCTATCTAGTCCAACCCCCTGCTCAACGCAGGACTCCAAGTCAGAGCATCCCTATAGAATTATCAAAAGTTAGGGTTGGAAGTCGCCTGCAGGACCATCTTCCAGCCCCCTGCTCAACGCAGGACTCCAAGTCAGAGCATCCCTATAGAATCATCGAAAATAGAGTTGGAAGGGACCTGCAAGACCATCTAATCCAGCCCCCTGCTCAACGTAGGACTCCAAGTCAGAGCATCCCTATAGAAAGATCGAAAATAGAGTTGGAAGACGCCTGCAAGGCCATCTAGTCCAGCCCCCTGCTCAACGCAGGACTCCAAGTCAGAGCATCCCTATAGAATGATTGAAAATAGGGTTGGAAGGCGCCTGCAAGACCATGTATTCCAACCCCGTCCTCAACGCAGGACTCCAAGTCAGAGCAGCCCTATAGAATCATTGGAAAGTAGGGTTGGAGGGGGCCTGCAAGGCCATCTAGTCCAGCCCCCTGCTCCAGGCAGGACTCCAGGTCAGAGCATCCCTATAGAATGATCGAAAATAGGGTTGGAAGTGGCCTGCAAGACCATCTAGTCCAGCCCCCTGCTCAACGCAGGACTCCAAGTCAGAGCATCCCTATAGAATTATCAAAAGTTAGGGTTGGAAGGCGCCTGCAGGACCATCTTCCAGTCCCCTGCTCAACGCAGGACTCCAAGTCAGAGCATCCCTACAGAATGATTGAAAATAGGGTTGGAAGGGTCCTGCAAGACCATCCAGTGCACCCCCCGCTCAACGCAGGACTCCAAGACAGAGTATCCCTCTAGAATCATCGAAAATAGAGTTGGAAGGCGGCTGCAAGACCATCTAGTCCAGCCAACTGCTCAACGCAGGACTCCAAGTCAGAGCATCCCTATAGAATGATCTAAAATAGGGGTGGAAGGGGCCTGCAAGACCATCTAGTCTAACCCCCTGCTCAATGCAGGACTCCGGGTCAGAGCATCCCTATAGAATGATTGAAAATAGGGTTGGGAGGGGTCTGCAAGACAATCTAGTCCAGCCCCCTGCTCAATGAAGGACTCCAGGTCAGAGCATCCCTATAGAATGATGGAAAATAGTGTTGGAAGGCGCCTGCAAGACCATGTATTCCAACCCCCTGCTCAACGCAGGACTCCAAGTCAGAGCATCCCTATAGAATTATCAAAAGTTAGGGTTGGAAGTGGCCTGCAGGACCATCTTCCAGCCCCCTGCTCAACGCAGTACTCCCAGTCAGAGCATCCCTATAGAATGATTGAAAAGAGGGTTGGAAGGGTCTGCAAGACCATGTATTCCAACCCCGTGCTCAACGCAGGACTCCAAGTCAGAGCAGCCCTATAGAATCATTGGAAAGTAGGGTTGGGGGGGACTGCAAGGCCATCTAGTCCAACCCCCTGCTCCAGGCAGGACTCCAGGTCAGAGCATCCCTATAGAATGATCGAAAATAGGGTTGGAAGGCACCTGCAAGACCATGTATTCCAACCCCGTGCTCAACGCAGGACTCCAAGTCAGAGCATCCTTATCGAATCATCTGAAAGTAGGGTTGGAAGGGGCCGGCAAGACCATCTAGTCCAACCCCCTGCTCAACGCAGGACTCCAAGTCTTATTTTCCCTATAGAATGATCGAAAATAGGGTTGGAAGGGGCCTGCAAGACCATCTAGTCCAACCCCCTGCTCAACGCAGGACTCCAAGTCAGAGCATCCCTATAGAATAATCAAAAAGTAGGGTTGGAAGGCGTCTGCAAGACCATCTAGTCCAACCCCCTGCTCAACGCAGGACTCCAAGTCAGAGCATCTCTATAGAATCATCTGAAAGTAGGGTTGGAAGTGGCCTGCAAGACTAATCCAGCCCCCTGCTCAACGCAGGACTCCAGGTCAGAGCATCCCTATAGAATCATCGAAAATAGAGCTGGAAGGAACCTGCAAGACCATCTAGTCCAACCCCTTCCTTAACGCAGGACTCCAAATCAGAGCATCCCTATAGAATGATTGAAAATAGGGTTGGAAGGGGCCTGCAAGACCATGTATTCCAACCCCGTGCTGAACGCAGGACTCCAAGTCAGAGCAGCCCTATAGAATCATTGGAAAGTAGGGTTGGGGGGGGGCTGCAAGGCCATCTTTTCCAAGCCCCTCCTCCAGGCAGGACTCCAGGTCAGAGCATCCCTATAGAATGATCGAAAATAGGGTTGGAAGGCGCCTGCAAGACCATATATTCCAACCCCGTGCTCAACGCAGGACTCCAAGTCAGAGCATCCTTATCGAATCATCTGAAAGTAGGGTTGGAAGTGGCCTGCAAGACAATCTAGTCCAGCCCCCTGCTCAACGCAGGACTCCAAGTCAGAGCATCCCTATAGAATTATCAAAAGGTAGGGTTGGAAGGCGCCTGCAGGACCATCTTCCAGCCCCCTGCTCAACGCAGGACTCCAAGTCAGAGCATCCCTATAGAATTATGGAAAATAGGGTTGGAAGGCGCCTGCAAGACCATGTATTCCAACCCCCTGCTCAACGCAGGACTCCAAGTCAGAGCATCCCTATAGAATCATCGAAAATAGAGTTGGAAGGAACCTGCAAGACCATCTAGTCCAACCCCTTGCTCAACGCAGGACTCCAAATCAGAGCATCCCTATAGAATGATCGAAAATAGGGTTGGAAGGCGCCTGCAAGACCATGTATTCCAACCCCGTGCTCAACGCAGGACTCCAAGTCAGAGCATCCTTATCGAATCATCTGAAAGTAGGGTTGGAAGTGGCCTGCAAGACCATCTAGTCCAGCCCCCTGCTCAACGCAGGACTCCAAGTCAGAGCATCCGTATAGAATTATCAAAAGTTAGGGTTGGAAGGCGCCTGCAGGACCATCTTCCAGCCCCCTGCTCAACGCAGGACTCCAAGTCAGAGCATCCCTATAGAATGATTGAAAATAGGGTTGGAAGGGTCCTCCAAGACCATCCAGGGCACCCCCTGCTCAACGCAGGACTCCAAGTCAGAGTATCCCTCTAGAATCATCGAAAATAGAGTTGTAAGGGGCCTGCAAGACCATCTAGTCCAGCCCCCACCTCAATGCAGGACTCCAAGACAGAGCATCCCTATAGAATCATCAAAAGGTAGGGTTGGAAGGCGGCTGCAAGACCATCTAGTCCAGCCCCCTGCTCAACGCAGGACTCCAAGTCAGAGCATCCCTATAGAATCATCGAAAATAGAGTTGGAAGGGATCTGCAAGACCATCTAGTCCAACCCCTTGCTCAACGCAGGAGTCCAAGCCAGAGCATCCCTATAGAATGATCTAAAATAGGGGTGGAAGGGGCCTGCAAGACCATCTAGTCTAACCCCCTGCTCAATGCAGGACTCTAAGAGCATCCGTATAGAATCATCTGAAAGTACGGTTGGAAGGGGCCTACAAGACCATCTAGTCCAACCCCTTGCTCAACACAGGACTCCGAGTCAGAGCATCCCTATAGAATGATCGAAAATAGGGTTGGAAGGCGCCTGCAAGACCATGTATTCCAACCCCGTGCTCAACGCAGGACTCCAAGTCAGAGCATCCTTATCGAATCATCTGAAAGTAGGGTTGGAAGTGGCCTGCAAGACCATCTAGTCCAGCCCCCTGCTCAACGCAGGACTCCAAGTCAGAGCATCCCTATAGAATTATCAAAAGTTAGGGTTGGAAGGCGCCTGCAGGACCATCTTCCAGCCCCCTGCTCAACGCAGGACTCCAAGTCAGAGCATCCCTATATAATCATGGAAAATAGGGTTGGAAGGCGCCTGCAAGACGATGTATTCCAACCCCCTGCTCAACGCAGGACTCCAAGTCAGAGCATGCCTATAGAATTATCAAAAGTTAGGGTTGGAAGTGGCCTGCAGGACCATCTTCCAGCCCCCTGCTCAACGCAGGACTCCAAGTCAGAGCATCCCTATAGAATCATCGAAAATAGAGTTGGAAGGGACCTGCAAGACCATCTAGTCCAACCCCCTGCTCAACGCAGGACTCCAAGTCAGAGCATCCCTATAGAATCATCTGAAAGTAGGGTTGGAAGTGGCCTGCAAGACCATCTAATCCAGCCCCCTGCTCAACGTAGGACTCCAAGTCAGAGCATCCCTATAGAAAGATCGAAAATAGAGTTGGAAGGCGCCTGCAAGGCCATCTAGTCCAGCCCCCTGCTCAACGCAGGACTCCAAGTCAGAGCATCCCTATAGAATGATTGAAAATAGGGTTGGAAGTGGCTTGCAAGACCATCTAGTCCAGCCCCCTGCTCAAGGCAGGACTCCAAGTCACAGCATCCCTATAGAATTATCAAAAGTTAGGGTTGGAAGGCGCCTGCAGGACCATCTTCCAGCCCCCTGCTCAACGCAGGACTCCAAGTCAGAGCATCCCTATAGAATGATTGAAAATAGGGTTGGAAGGGGCCTGCAAGACTAATCCAGCCCCCTGCTCAACGCAGGACTCCAGGTCAGAGCATCCCTATAGAATCATCGAAAATAGAGCTGGAAGGAACCTGCAAGACCATCTAGTCCAACCCCTTCCTTAACGCAGGACTCCAAATCAGAGCATCCCTATAGAATGATTGAAAATATGGTTGGAAGGGGCCTGCAAGACCATGTATTCCAACCCCGTGCTGAACGCAGGACTCCAAGTCAGAGCAGCCCTATAGAATCATTGGAAAGTAGGGTTGGGGGGGGCCTGCAAGGCCATCTTTTCCAAGCCCCTCCTCCAGGCAGGACTCCAGGTCAGAGCATCCCTATAGAATGATCGAAAATAGGGTTGGAAGGCCCCTGCAGGACCATGTATTCCAACCCCGTGCTCAACGCAGGACTCCAAGTCAGAGCATCCTTATCGAATCATCTGAAAGTAGGGTTGGAAGTGGCCTGCAAGACAATCTAGTCCAGCCCCCTGCTCAACGCAGGACTCCAAGTCAGAGCATCCCTATAGAATTATCAAAAGGTAGGGTTGGAAGGCGCCTGCAGGACCATCTTCCAGCCCCCTGCTCAACGCAGGACTCCAAGTCAGAGCATCCCTATAGAATTATGGAAAATAGGGTTGGAAGGCGCCTGCAAGACCATGTATTCCAACCCCCTGCTCAACGCAGGACTCCAAGTCAGAGAATCCCTAAGGAATCATCTGAAAGTAGGGTTGGAAGTGGCCTGCAGGACCATCTTCCAGCCCCCTCCTCAACGAAGGACTCCAAGTCAGAGCATCCCTATAGAATCATCGAAAATAGAGTTGGAAGGAACCTGCAAGACCATCTAGTCCAACCCCTTGCTCAACGCAGGACTCCAAATCAGAGCATCCCTATAGAATGATCGAAAATAGGGTTGGAAGGCGCCTGCAAGACCATGTATTCCAACCCCGTGCTCAACGCAGGACTCCAAGTCAGAGCATCCTTATCGAATCATCTGAAAGTAGGGTTGGAAGTGGCCTGCAAGACCATCTAGTCCAGCCCCCTGCTCAACGCAGGACTCCAAGTCAGAGCATCCCTATAGAATTATCAAAAGTTAGGGTTGGAAGGCGCCTGCAGGACCATCTTCCAGCCCCCTGCTCAACGCAGGACTCCAAGTCAGAGCATCCCTATAGAATGATTGAAAATAGGGTTGGAAGGGTCCTCCAAGACCATCCAGGGCACCCCCTGCTCAACGCAGGACTCCAAGTCAGAGTATCCCTCTAGAATCATCGAAAATAGAGTTGTAAGGGGCCTGCAAGACCATCTAGTCCAGCCCCCACCTCAATGCAGGACTCCAAGACAGAGCATCCCTCTAGAATCATCAAAAGGTAGGGTTGGAAGGCGGCTGCAAGACCATCTAGTCCAGCCCCCTGCTCAACGCAGGACTCCAAGTCAGAGCATCCCTATAGAATCATCGAAAATAGAGTTGGAAGGGATCTGCAAGACCATCTAGTCCAACCCCTTGCTCAACGCAGGAGTCCAAGCCAGAGCATCCCTATAGAATGATCTAAAATAGGGGTGGAAGGGGCCTGCAAGACCATCTAGTCTAACCCCCTGCTCAATGCAGGACTCTAAGAGCATCCGTATAGAATCATCTGAAAGTACGGTTGGAAGGGGCCTACAAGACCATCTAGTCCAACCCCTTGCTCAACACAGGACTCCAAATCAGAGCATCCCTATAGAATGATCGAAAATAGGGTTGGAAGGCGCCTGCAAGACCATGTATTCCAACCCCGTGCTCAACGCAGGACTCCAAGTCAGAGCATCCTTATCGAATCATCTGAAAGTAGGGTTGGAAGTGGCCTGCAAGACCATCTAGTCCAGCCCCCTGCTCAACGCAGGACTCCAAGTCAGAGCATCCCTATAGAATTATCAAAAGTTAGGGTTGGAAGGGGCCTGCAGGACCATCTTCCAGCCCCCTGCTCAACGCAGGACTCCAAGTCAGAGCATCCCTATAGAATGATGGAAAATAGGGTTGGAAGGGTCCTCCAAGACCATCCAGGGCACCCCCTGCTCAACGCAGGACTCCAAGTCAGAGTATCCCTCTAGAATCATCGAAAATAGAGTTGGAAGGCGCCTGCAAGACCATCTAGTCCAACCCCCTGCTCAATGCAGGACTCCAAGACAGAGCATCCCTATAGAATCATCAAAAGGTAGTGTTGGAAGGCGGCTGCAAGACCATCTAGTCCAGCCCCTTGCTCAACACAGGACTCCAAGTCAGAGCATCCCTATAGAATCATCGAAAATAGAGTTGGAAGGGACCTGCAAGACCATCTAGTCCAACCCCCTGCTCAACGCAGGACTCCAAGTCAGAGCATCCCTATAGAATCATCTGAAAGTAGGGTTGGAAGTGGCCTGCAAGACCATCTAATCCAGCCCCCTGCTCAACGTAGGACTCCAAGTCAGAGCATCCCTATAGAAAGATCGAAAATAGAGTTGGAAGGCGCCTGCAAGGCCATCTAGTCCAGCCCCCTGCTCAACGCAGGACTCCAAGTCAGAGCATCCCTATAGAATGATTGAAAATAGGGTTGGAAGGCGCCTGCAAGACCTTGTATTCCAACCCCGTCCTCAACGCAGGACTCCAAGTCAGAGCAGCCCTATAGAATCATTGGAAAGTAGGGTTGGAGGGGGCCTGCAAGGCCATCTAGTCCAGCCCCCTGCTCCAGGCAGGACTCCAGGTCAGAGCATCCCTATAGAATGATCGAAAATAGGGTTGGAAGTGGCCTGCAAGACCATCTAGTCCAGCCCCCTGCTCAACGCAGGACTCCAAGTCAGAGCATCCCTATAGAATTATCAAAAGTTAGGGTTGGAAGGCGCCTGCAGGACCATCTTCCAGCCCCCTGCTCAACGCAGGACTCCAAGTCAGAGCATCCCTATAGAATGATTGAAAATAGGGTTGGAAGGGTCCTGCAAGACCATCCAGTGCACCCCCTGCTCAACGCAGGACTCCAAGTCAGAGTATCCCTCTAGAATCATCGAAAATAGAGTTGGAAGGCGGCTGCAAGACCATCTAGTCCAGCCCCCTGCTCAACGCAGGACTCCAAGTCAGAGCATCCCTATAGAATGATCTAAAATAGGGGTGGAAGGGGCCTGCAAGACCATCTAGTCTAACCCCCTGCTCAATGCAGGACTCCGAGTCAGAGCATCCCTATAGAATGATTGAAAATGGGTTTGGGAGGGGTCTGCAAGACAATCTAGTCCAGCCCCCTGCTCAATGAAGGACTCCAGGTCAGAGCATCCCTATAGAATGATGGAAAATAGGGTTGGAAGGCGCCTGCAAGACCATGTATTCCAACCCCCTGCGCAACGCAGGACTCCAAGTCAGAGCATCCCTATAGTATTATCAAAAGTTAGGGTTGGAAGTGGCCTGCAGGACCATCTTCCAGCCCCCTGCTCAACGCAGTACTCCATGTCAGAGCATCCCTATAGAATGATTGAAAATAGGGTTGGAAGGGGCCTGCAAGACCATGTATTCCAACCCCGTGCTCAACGCAGGACTCCAAGTCAGAGCAGCCCTATAGAATCATTGGAAAGTAGGGTTGGGGGGGCCTGCAAGGCTATCTAGTCCAAGCCCCTGCTCCAAGCAGGACTGCAGGTCAGAGCATCCCTATAGAATCATCGAAAATAGGGTTGGAAGGCACCTGCAAGACCATGTATTCCAACCCCGTGCTCAACGCAGGACTCCAAGTCAGAGCATCCTTATCGAATCATCTGAAAGTAGGGTTGGAAGTGGCCTACAAGACTATCTAATACAGCCCCTTGCTCAACGCAGGACTCCAAGTCAGAGCATCCCTATAGAATAATCAAAAAGTAGGGTTGGAAGGGGCATGCAAGACCATCTAGTCCAACCCCCTGCTCAACGCAGGACTCCAAGTCAGAGTTTCCCTATAGAATGATCGAAAATAGGGTTGGAAGGGGCCTGCAAGACCATCTAGTCCAACCCCCTGCTCAACGCAGGACTCCAAGTCAGAGTATCCCTAAGGAATCATCTGAAAGTAGGGTTGGAAGTGGCCTGCAAGACCATCTAGTCCAGCCCCCTGCTCAACGCAGGACTCCAAGTCAGAGCATCCCTATAGAATTATCAAAAGTTAGGGTTGGAAGGCGCCTGCAGGACCATCTTCCAGCCCCCTGCTCAACGCAGGACTCCAAGTCAGAGCATCCCTATACAATGAACGAAAATAGGGTTGGAAGGGTCCTCCAAGACCATCCAGGGCACCCCCTGCTCAACGCAGGACTCCAAGTCAGAGTATCCCTCTAGAATCATCGAAAATAGAGTAGGAAGGGGCCTGCAAGACCATCTAGTCTAGCCCCCTGCTCAATGCAGGACTCCAAGACAGAGCATCCCTATAGAATCATCAAAAGGTAGGGTTGGAAGGTGGCTGCAAGACCATCTAGTCCAGCCCCCTGCTCAACGCAGGACTCCAAGTCAGAGCATCCCTATAGAATCATCAAAAATAGAGTTGAAAGGGACCTGCAAGACCATCTAGTCCTACCCCTTGCTCAACGCAGGACTCCAAGCCAGAGCATCCCTATAGAATGATCTAAAATAGGGGTGGAAGGGGCCTGCAAGACCATCTAGTCTAACCCCCTGCTCAATGCCGGACTCTAAGAGCATCCGTATAGAATCATCTGAAAGTACGGTTGGAAGGGCCTGCAAGACCATCTAGTCCAACCCCTTGCTCAACACAGGACTCCGAGTCAGAGCATCCCTATACAATGAACGAAAATAGGGTTGGAAGGGGCCGGCAAGAGATCTAGTCCAGCCCCCTGCTCAACGCAGGACTCCAAGTCTTAGTTTCCCTATAGAATGATCGAAAATAGGGTTGGAAGGCGCCTGCAAGACCATGTATTCCAACCCCGTGCTCAACGCAGGACTCCAAGTCAGAGCATCCTTATCGAATCATCTGAAAGTAGGGTTGGAAGTGGCCTGCAAGACCATCTAGTCCAGCCCCCTGCTCAACGCAGGACTCCAAGTCAGAGCATCCCTATAGAATTATCAAAAGTTAGGGTTGGAAGGTGCCTGCAGGACCATCTTCCAGCCCCCTGCTCAAAGCAGGACTCCAAGTCAGAGCATCCCTATAGAATCATGGAAAATAGGGTTGGAAGGCGCCTGCAAGACCATGTATTCCAACCCCCTGCTCAACGCAGGACTCCAAGTCAGAGCATCCCTATAGAATTATCAAAAGTTAGGGTTGGAAGTGGCCTGCAGGACCATCTTCCAGCCCCCTGCTCAACGCAGGACTCCAAGTCAGAGCATCCTTATCGAATCATCTGAAAGTAGGGTTGGAAGTGTCCTGCAAGACCATCTAGTCAAGCCCCCTGCTCAACGCAGGACTCCAAGTCAGAGCATCCCTATAGAATTATCAAAAGTTAGGGTTGGAAGGGGCCTGCAGGACCATCTTCCAGCCCCCTGCTCAACGCAGGACTCCAAGTCAGAGCATCCCTATAGAATGATGGAAAATAGGGTTGGAAGGGTCCTCCAAGACCATCCAGGGCACCCCCTGCTCAACGCAGGACTCCAAGTCAGAGTATCCCTCTAGAATCATCGAAAATAGAGTTGGAAGGCGCCTGCAAGAACATCTAGTCCAACCCCCTGCTCAATGCAGGACTCCAAGACAGAGCATCCCTATAGAATCATCAAAAGGTAGTGTTGGAAGGCGGCTGCAAGACCATCTAGTCCAGCCCCTTGCTCAACACAGGACTCCAAGTCAGAGCATCCCTATAGAATCATCGAAAATAGAGTTGGAAGGGACCTGCAAGACCATCTAGTCCAACCCCCTGCTCAACGCAGGACTCCAAGTCAGAGCATCCCTATAGAATCATCTGAAAGTAGGGTTGGAAGTGGCCTGCAAGACCATCTAATCCAGCCCCCTGCTCAACGTAGGACTCCAAGTCAGAGCATCCCTATAGAAAGATCGAAAATAGAGTTGGAAGGCGCCTGCAAGGCCATCTACTCCAGCCCCCTGCTCAACGCAGGACTCCAAGTCAGAGCATCCCTATAGAATGATTGAAAATAGGGTTGGAAGGCGCCTGCAAGACCTTGTATTCCAACCCCGTCCTCAACGCAGGACTCCAAGTCAGAGCAGCCCTATAGAATCATTGGAAAGTAGGGTTGGAGGGGGCCTGCAAGGCCATCTAGTCCAGCCCCCTGCTCCAGGCAGGACTCCAGGTCAGAGCATCCCTATAGAATGATCGAAAATAGGGTTGGAAGTGGCCTGCAAGACCATCTAGTCCAGCCCCCTGCTCAACGCAGGACTCCAAGTCAGAGCATCCCTATAGAATTATCAAAAGTTAGGGTTGGAAGGCGCCTGCAGGACCATCTTCCAGCCCCCTGCTCAACGCAGGACTCCAAGTCAGAGCATCCCTATAGAATGATTGAAAATAGGGTTGGAAGGGTCCTGCAAGACCATCCAGTGCACCCCCTGCTCAACGCAGGACTCCAAGTCAGAGTATCCCTCTAGAATCATCGAAAATAGAGTTGGAAGGCGGCTGCAAGACCATCTAGTCCAGCCCCCTGCTCAACGCAGGACTCCAAGTCAGAGCATCCCTATAGAATGATCTAAAATAGGGGTGGAAGGGGCCTGCAAGACCATCTAGTCTAACCCCCTGCTCAATGCAGGACTCCGAGTCAGAGCATCCCTATAGAATGATTGAAAATGGGGTTGGGAGGGGTCTGCAAGACAATCTAGTCCAGCCCCCTGCTCAATGAAGGACTCCAGGTCAGAGCATCCCTATAGAATGATGGAAAATAGGGTTGGAAGGCGCCTGCAAGACCATGTATTCCAACCCCCTGCGCAACGCAGGACTCCAAGTCAGAGCATCCCTATAGAAAGATCGAAAATAGAGTTGGAAGGCGCCTGCAAGGCCATCTAGTCCAGCCCCCTGCTCAACGCAGGACTCCAAGTCAGAGCATCCCTATAGAATGATCGAAAATAGGGTTGGACGGCGCCTGAAGACCATGTATTCCAACCCCGTGCTCAACGCAGGAGTCCAAGTCAGAGCATCCTTATCGAATCATCTGAAAGTAGGGTTGGAAGTGGCCTGCAAGACCATCTAGTCCAGCCCCCAGCTCAACGCAGGACTCCAAGTCAGAGCATCCCTATATAATTATCAAAAGTTAGGGTTGGAAGGCGCCTGCAGGACCATCTTCCAGCCCCCTGCTCAACGCAGGACTCCAAGTCAGAGCAGCCCTATAGAATCATTGTAAAGTAGGGTTGGAGGGGGCCTGCAAGGCCATCTAGTCCAGCCCCGTGCTCCAGGCAGGACTCCAGGTCAGAGCATCCCTATAGAATGATCGAAAATAGGGTTGGAAGTGGCCTGCAAGACCATCTAGTCCAGCTCCCTGCTCAACGCAGGACTCCAAGTCAGAGCATCCCTATAGAATTATCAAAAGTTAGGGTTGGAAGGCGCCTGCAGTCCCATCTTCCAGCCCCCTGCTCAACGCAGGACTCCAAGTCAGAGCATCCCTATAGAATGATTGAAAATAGGGTTGGAAGGGTCCTGCAAGACCATCCAGTGCACCCCCTGCTCAACGCAGGACTCCAAGTCAGAGTATCCCTCTAGAATCATCGAAAATAGAGTTGGAAGGCGGCTGCAAGACCATCTAGTCCAGCCCCCTGCTCAACGCAGGACTCCAAGTCAGAGCATCCCTATAGAATGATCTAAAATAGGGGTGGAAGGGGCCTGCAAGACCATCTAGTCTAACCCCCTGCTCAATGCAGGACTCTGAGTCAGAGCATCCCTATAGAATGATTGAAAATAGGGTTGGGAGGGGTCTGCAAGACAATCTAGTCCAGCCCCCTGCTCAATGAAGGACTCCAGGTCAGAGCATCCCTATAGAATGATGGAAAATAGGGTTGGAAGGTGCCTGCAAGACCATGTATTCCAACCCCCTGCGCAACGCAGGACTCCAAGTCAGAGCATCCCTATAGAATTATCAAAAGTTAGGGTTGGAAGTGGCCTGCAGGACCATCTTCCAGCCCCCTGCTCAACGCAGTACTCCAAGTCAGAGCATCCCTATAGAATGATTGAAAATAGGGTTGGAAGGGGCCTGCAAGACCATGTATTCCAACCCCGTGCTCAACGCAGGACTCCAAGTCAGAGCAGCCCTATAGAATCATTGGAAAGTAGGGTTGGGGGGGCCTGCAAGGCTATCTAGTCCAAGCCCCTGCTCCAGGCAGGACTCCAGGTCAGAGCATCCCTATAGAATCATCGAAAATAGGGTTGGAAGGCACCTGCAAGACCATGTATTCCAACCCCGTGCTCAACGCAGGACTCCAAGTCAGAGCATCCTTATCGAATCATCTGAAAGTAGGGTTGGAAGTGGCCTGCAAGACTATCTAATACAGCCCCTTGCTCAACGCAGGACTCCAAGTCAGAGCATCCCTATAGAATAATCAAAAAGTAGGGTTGGAAGGGGCATGCAAGACCATCTAGTCCAACCCCCTGCTCAACGCAGGACTCCAAGTCAGAGTTTCCCTATAGAATGATCGAAAATAGGGTTGGAAGGGGCCTGCAAGACCATCTAGTCCAACCCCCTGCTCAACGCAGGACTCCAAGTCAGAGTATCCCTAAGGAATCATCTGAAAGTAGGGTTGGAAGTGGCCTGCAAGACTATCTAATCCAGCCCCCTCCTCAACGTAGGACTCCAAGTCAGAGCATCCCTATAGAATCATCGAAAATAGAGTTGGAAGGAACCTGCAAGACCATCTAGTCCAACCCCTTGCTCAACGCAGGACTCCAAATCAGAGCATCCCTATAGAATGATCGAAAATAGGGTTGGAAGGCGCCTGCAAGACCATGTATTCCAACCCCGTGCTCAACGCAGGACTCCAAGTCAGAGCAGCCCTATAGAATCATTGGAAAGTAGGGTTGGGGGGAGCCTGCAAGGCCATCTAGTCCAAGCCCCTGCTCCAGGCAGGACTCCAGGTCAGAGCATCCCTATAGAATGATCGAAAAAAGGTTGGAAGGCGCCTGCAAGACCATGTATTCCAACCCCGTGCTCAACGCAGGACTCCAAGTCAGAGCATCCTTATCGAAACATCTGAAAGTAGGGCTGGAAGTGGCCTGCAAGGCCATCTAGTCCAACCCCCTGCTTCACGCAGGACTCCAAGTCAGAGTATCCCTATAGAATCATCTGAAAGTAGGGTTGGAAGTGGTCTGCAAGACTATGTAATCCAGCCCCCTGCTCAACGCAGGACTCCAAGTCAGAGCATCCTTATCGAATCATCTGAAAGTAGGGTTGGAAGTGTCCTGCAAGACCATCTAGTCAAGCCCCCTGCTCAACGCAGGACTCCAAGTCAGAGCATCCCTATAGAATTATCAAAAGTTAGGGTTGGAAGGGGCCTGCAGGACCATCTTCCAGCCCCCTGCTCAACGCAGGACTCCAAGTCAGAGCATCCCTATAGAATGATGGAAAATAGGGTTGGAAGGGTCCTCCAAGACCATCCAGGGCAGCCCCTGCTCAACGCAGGACTCCAAGTCAGAGTATCCCTCTAGAATCATCGAAAATAGAGTTGGAAGGCGCCTGCAAGACCATCTAGTCCAACCCCCTGCTCAATGCAGGACTCCAAGACAGAGCATCCCTATAGAATCATCAAAAGGTAGTGTTGGAAGGCGGCTGCAAGACCATCTAGTCCAGCCCCTTGCTCAACACAGGACTCCAAGTCAGAGCATCCCTATAGAATCATCGAAAATAGAGTTGGAAGGGACCTGCAAGACCATCTAGTCCAACCCCCTGCTCAACGCAGGACTCCAAGTCAGAGCATCCCTATAGAATCATCTGAAAGTAGGGTTGGAAGTGGCCTGCAAGACCATCTAGTCCAACCCCCTGCTCAACGCAGGACTCCAAGTCAGAGTATCCCTAAGGAATCATCTGAAAGTAGGGTTGGAAGTGGCCTGCAAGACCAGCCCCCTGCTCAACGCAGGACTCCAAGTCAGAGCATCCCTATAGAATTATCAAAAGTTAGGGTTGGAAGGCGCCTGCAGGACCATCTTCCAGCCCCCTGCTCAACGCAGGACTCCAAGTCAGAGCATCCCTATACAATGAACGAAAATAGGGTTGGAAGGGTCCTCCAAGACCATCCAGGGCACCCCCTGCTCAACGCAGGACTCCAAGTCAGAGTATCCCTCTAGAATCATCGAAAATAGAGTAGGAAGGGGCCTGCAAGACCATCTAGTCTAGCCCCCTGCTCAATGCAGGACTCCAAGACAGAGCATCCCTATAGAATCATCAAAAGGTAGGGTTGGAAGGTGGCTGCAAGACCATCTAGTCCAGCCCCCTGCTCAACGCAGGACTCCAAGTCAGAGCATCCCTATAGAATCATCAAAAATAGAGTTGAAAGGGACCTGCAAGACCATCTAGTCCTACCCCTTGCTCAACGCAGGACTCCAAGCCAGAGCATCCCTATAGAATGATCTAAAATAGGGGTGGAAGGGGCCTGCAAGACCATCTAGTCTAACCCCCTGCTCAATGCCGGACTCTAAGAGCATCCGTATAGAATCATCTGAAAGTACGGTTGGAAGGGCCTGCAAGACCATCTAGTCCAACCCCTTGCTCAACACAGGACTCCGAGTCAGAGCATCCCTATACAATGAACGAAAATAGGGTTGGAAGGGGCCGGCAAGAGATCTAGTCCAGCCCCCTGCTCAACGCAGGACTCCAAGTCTTAGTTTCCCTATAGAATGATCGAAAATAGGGTTGGAAGGCGCCTGCAAGACCATGTATTCCAACCCCGTGCTCAACGCAGGACTCCAAGTCAGAGCATCCTTATCGAATCATCTGAAAGTAGGGTTGGAAGTGGCCTGCAAGACCATCTAGTCCAGCCCCCTGCTAAACGCAGGACTCCAAGTCAGAGCATCCCTATAGAATTATCAAAAGTTAGGGTTGGAAGGCGCCTGCAGGACCATCTTCCAGCCCCCTGCTCAAAGCAGGACTCCAAGTCAGAGCATCCCTATAGAATCATGGAAAATAGGGTTGGAAGGCGCCTGCAAGACCATGTATTCCAACCCCCTGCTCAACGCAGGACTCCAAGTCAGAGCATCCCTATAGAATTATCAAAAGTTAGGGTTGGAAGTGGCCTGCAGGACCATCTTCCAGCCCCCTGCTCAACGCAGGACTCCAAGTCAGAGCATCCTTATCGAATCATCTGAAAGTAGGGTTGGAAGTGTCCTGCAAGACCATCTAGTCAAGCCCCCTGCTCAACGCAGGACTCCAAGTCAGAGCATCCCTATAGAATTATCAAAAGTTAGGGTTGGAAGGGGCCTGCAGGACCATCTTCCAGCCCCCTGCTCAACGCAGGACTCCAAGTCAGAGCATCCCTATAGAATGATGGAAAATAGGGTTGGAAGGGTCCTCCAAGACCATCCAGGGCACCCCCTGCTCAACGCAGGACTCCAAGTCAGAGTATCCCTCTAGAATCATCGAAAATAGAGTTGGAAGGCGCCTGCAAGAACATCTAGTCCAACCCCCTGCTCAATGCAGGACTCCAAGACAGAGCATCCCTATAGAATCATCAAAAGGTAGTGTTGGAAGGCGGCTGCAAGACCATCTAGTCCAGCCCCTTGCTCAACACAGGACTCCAAGTCAGAGCATCCCTATAGAATCATCGAAAATAGAGTTGGAAGGGACCTGCAAGACCATCTAGTCCAACCCCCTGCTCAACGCAGGACTCCAAGTCAGAGCATCCCTATAGAATCATCTGAAAGTAGGGTTGGAAGTGGCCTGCAAGACCATCTAATCCAGCCCCCTGCTCAACGTAGGACTCCAAGTCAGAGCATCCCTATAGAAAGATCGAAAATAGAGTTGGAAGGCGCCTGCAAGGCCATCTACTCCAGCCCCCTGCTCAACGCAGGACTCCAAGTCAGAGCATCCCTATAGAATGATTGAAAATAGGGTTGGAAGGCGCCTGCAAGACCTTGTATTCCAACCCCGTCCTCAACGCAGGACTCCAAGTCAGAGCAGCCCTATAGAATCATTGGAAAGTAGGGTTGGAGGGGGCCTGCAAGGCCATCTAGTCCAGCCCCCTGCTCCAGGCAGGACTCCAGGTCAGAGCATCCCTATAGAATGATCGAAAATAGGGTTGGAAGTGGCCTGCAAGACCATCTAGTCCAGCCCCCTGCTCAACGCAGGACTCCAAGTCAGAGCATCCCTATAGAATTATCAAAAGTTAGGGTTGGAAGGCGCCTGCAGGACCATCTTCCAGCCCCCTGCTCAACGCAGGACTCCAAGTCAGAGCATCCCTATAGAATGATTGAAAATAGGGTTGGAAGGGTCCTGCAAGACCATCCAGTGCACCCCCTGCTCAACGCAGGACTCCAAGTCAGAGTATCCCTCTAGAATCATCGAAAATAGAGTTGGAAGGCGGCTGCAAGACCATCTAGTCCAGCCCCCTGCTCAACGCAGGACTCCAAGTCAGAGCATCCCTATAGAATGATCTAAAATAGGGGTGGAAGGGGCCTGCAAGACCATCTAGTCTAACCCCCTGCTCAATGCAGGACTCCGAGTCAGAGCATCCCTATAGAATGATTGAAAATGGGGTTGGGAGGGGTCTGCAAGACAATCTAGTCCAGCCCCCTGCTCAATGAAGGACTCCAGGTCAGAGCATCCCTATAGAATGATGGAAAATAGGGTTGGAAGGCGCCTGCAAGACCATGTATTCCAACCCCCTGCGCAACGCAGGACTCCAAGTCAGAGCATCCCTATAGAAAGATCGAAAATAGAGTTGGAAGGCGCCTGCAAGGCCATCTAGTCCAGCCCCCTGCTCAACGCAGGACTCCAAGTCAGAGCATCCCTATAGAATGATCGAAAATAGGGTTGGACGGCGCCTGAAGACCATGTATTCCAACCCCGTGCTCAACGCAGGAGTCCAAGTCAGAGCATCCTTATCGAATCATCTGAAAGTAGGGTTGGAAGTGGCCTGCAAGACCATCTAGTCCAGCCCCCAGCTCAACGCAGGACTCCAAGTCAGAGCATCCCTATATAATTATCAAAAGTTAGGGTTGGAAGGCGCCTGCAGGACCATCTTCCAGCCCCCTGCTCAACGCAGGACTCCAAGTCAGAGCAGCCCTATAGAATCATTGTAAAGTAGGGTTGGAGGGGGCCTGCAAGGCCATCTAGTCCAGCCCCGTGCTCCAGGCAGGACTCCAGGTCAGAGCATCCCTATAGAATGATCGAAAATAGGGTTGGAAGTGGCCTGCAAGACCATCTAGTCCAGCTCCCTGCTCAACGCAGGACTCCAAGTCAGAGCATCCCTATAGAATTATCAAAAGTTAGGGTTGGAAGGCGCCTGCAGTCCCATCTTCCAGCCCCCTGCTCAACGCAGGACTCCAAGTCAGAGCATCCCTATAGAATGATTGAAAATAGGGTTGGAAGGGTCCTGCAAGACCATCCAGTGCACCCCCTGCTCAACGCAGGACTCCAAGTCAGAGTATCCCTCTAGAATCATCGAAAATAGAGTTGGAAGGCGGCTGCAAGACCATCTAGTCCAGCCCCCTGCTCAACGCAGGACTCCAAGTCAGAGCATCCCTATAGAATGATCTAAAATAGGGGTGGAAGGGGCCTGCAAGACCATCTAGTCTAACCCCCTGCTCAATGCAGGACTCTGAGTCAGAGCATCCCTATAGAATGATTGAAAATAGGGTTGGGAGGGGTCTGCAAGACAATCTAGTCCAGCCCCCTGCTCAATGAAGGACTCCAGGTCAGAGCATCCCTATAGAATGATGGAAAATAGGGTTGGAAGGTGCCTGCAAGACCATGTATTCCAACCCCCTGCGCAACGCAGGACTCCAAGTCAGAGCATCCCTATAGAATTATCAAAAGTTAGGGTTGGAAGTGGCCTGCAGGACCATCTTCCAGCCCCCTGCTCAACGCAGTACTCCAAGTCAGAGCATCCCTATAGAATGATTGAAAATAGGGTTGGAAGGGG
The DNA here is from genome assembly GCF_057233095.1 of Heloderma suspectum. Lineage (NCBI taxonomy): Eukaryota > Metazoa > Chordata > Lepidosauria > Squamata > Helodermatidae > Heloderma > Heloderma suspectum. The sequence continues at coordinate 52,253,241 of NC_139475.1, forward strand.
CCTGCAAGACCATGTATTCCAACCCCGTGCTCAACGCAGGACTCCAAGTCAGAGCAGCCCTATAGAATCATTGGAAAGTAGGGTTGGGGGGGCCTGCAAGGCTATCTAGTCCAAGCCCCTGCTCCAGGCAGGACTCCAGGTCAGAGCATCCCTATAGAATCATCGAAAATAGGGTTGGAAGGCACCTGCAAGACCATGTATTCCAACCCCGTGCTCAACGCAGGACTCCAAGTCAGAGCATCCTTATCGAATCATCTGAAAGTAGGGTTGGAAGTGGCCTGCAAGACTATCTAATACAGCCCCTTGCTCAACGCAGGACTCCAAGTCAGAGCATCCCTATAGAATAATCAAAAAGTAGGGTTGGAAGGGGCATGCAAGACCATCTAGTCCAACCCCCTGCTCAACGCAGGACTCCAAGTCAGAGTTTCCCTATAGAATGATCGAAAATAGGGTTGGAAGGGGCCTGCAAGACCATCTAGTCCAACCCCCTGCTCAACGCAGGACTCCAAGTCAGAGTATCCCTAAGGAATCATCTGAAAGTAGGGTTGGAAGTGGCCTGCAAGACTATCTAATCCAGCCCCCTCCTCAACGTAGGACTCCAAGTCAGAGCATCCCTATAGAATCATCGAAAATAGAGTTGGAAGGAACCTGCAAGACCATCTAGTCCAACCCCTTGCTCAACGCAGGACTCCAAATCAGAGCATCCCTATAGAATGATCGAAAATAGGGTTGGAAGGCGCCTGCAAGACCATGTATTCCAACCCCGTGCTCAACGCAGGACTCCAAGTCAGAGCAGCCCTATAGAATCATTGGAAAGTAGGGTTGGGGGGAGCCTGCAAGGCCATCTAGTCCAAGCCCCTGCTCCAGGCAGGACTCCAGGTCAGAGCATCCCTATAGAATGATCGAAAAAAGGTTGGAAGGCGCCTGCAAGACCATGTATTCCAACCCCGTGCTCAACGCAGGACTCCAAGTCAGAGCATCCTTATCGAAACATCTGAAAGTAGGGCTGGAAGTGGCCTGCAAGGCCATCTAGTCCAACCCCCTGCTTCACGCAGGACTCCAAGTCAGAGTATCCCTATAGAATCATCTGAAAGTAGGGTTGGAAGTGGTCTGCAAGACTATGTAATCCAGCCCCCTGCTCAACGCAGGACTCCAAGTCAGAGCATCCTTATCGAATCATCTGAAAGTAGGGTTGGAAGTGTCCTGCAAGACCATCTAGTCAAGCCCCCTGCTCAACGCAGGACTCCAAGTCAGAGCATCCCTATAGAATTATCAAAAGTTAGGGTTGGAAGGGGCCTGCAGGACCATCTTCCAGCCCCCTGCTCAACGCAGGACTCCAAGTCAGAGCATCCCTATAGAATGATGGAAAATAGGGTTGGAAGGGTCCTCCAAGACCATCCAGGGCAGCCCCTGCTCAACGCAGGACTCCAAGTCAGAGTATCCCTCTAGAATCATCGAAAATAGAGTTGGAAGGCGCCTGCAAGACCATCTAGTCCAACCCCCTGCTCAATGCAGGACTCCAAGACAGAGCATCCCTATAGAATCATCAAAAGGTAGTGTTGGAAGGCGGCTGCAAGACCATCTAGTCCAGCCCCTTGCTCAACACAGGACTCCAAGTCAGAGCATCCCTATAGAATCATCGAAAATAGAGTTGGAAGGGACCTGCAAGACCATCTAGTCCAACCCCCTGCTCAACGCAGGACTCCAAGTCAGAGCATCCCTATAGAATCATCTGAAAGTAGGGTTGGAAGTGGCCTGCAAGACCATCTAGTCCAGCCCCCTGCTCAACGCAGGACTCCAAGTCAGAGTTTCCCTATAGAATGATCGAAAATAGGGTTGGAAGGGGCCTGCAAGACCATCTAGTCCAACCCCCTGCTCAACGCAGGACTCCAAGTCAGAGTATCCCTAAGGAATCATCTGAAAGTAGGGTTGGAAGTGGCCTGCAAGACCATCTAGTCCAGCCCCCTGCTCAACGCAGGACTCCAAGTCAGAGCATCCCTATAGAATTATCAAAAGTTAGGGTTGGAAGGCGCCTGCAGGACCATCTTCCAGCCCCCTGCTCAACGCAGGACTCCAAGTCAGAGCATCCCTATACAATGAACGAAAATAGGGTTGGAAGGGTCCTCCAAGACCATCCAGGGCACCCCCTGCTCAACGCAGGACTCCAAGTCAGAGTATCCCTCTAGAATCATCGAAAATAGAGTAGGAAGGGGCCTGCAAGACCATCTAGTCTAGCCCCCTGCTCAATGCAGGACTCCAAGACAGAGCATCCCTATAGAATCATCAAAAGGTAGGGTTGGAAGGTGGCTGCAAGACCATCTAGTCCAGCCCCCTGCTCAACGCAGGACTCCAAGTCAGAGCATCCCTATAGAATCATCAAAAATAGAGTTGAAAGGGACCTGCAAGACCATCTAGTCCTACCCCTTGCTCAACGCAGGACTCCAAGCCAGAGCATCCCTATAGAATGATCTAAAATAGGGGTGGAAGGGGCCTGCAAGACCATCTAGTCTAACCCCCTGCTCAATGCCGGACTCTAAGAGCATCCGTATAGAATCATCTGAAAGTACGGTTGGAAGGGCCTGCAAGACCATCTAGTCCAACCCCTTGCTCAACACAGGACTCCGAGTCAGAGCATCCCTATACAATGAACGAAAATAGGGTTGGAAGGGGCCGGCAAGAGATCTAGTCCAGCCCCCTGCTCAACGCAGGACTCCAAGTCTTAGTTTCCCTATAGAATGATCGAAAATAGGGTTGGAAGGCGCCTGCAAGACCATGTATTCCAACCCCGTGCTCAACGCAGGACTCCAAGTCAGAGCATCCTTATCGAATCATCTGAAAGTAGGGTTGGAAGTGGCCTGCAAGACCATCTAGTCCAGCCCCCTGCTAAACGCAGGACTCCAAGTCAGAGCATCCCTATAGAATTATCAAAAGTTAGGGTTGGAAGGCGCCTGCAGGACCATCTTCCAGCCCCCTGCTCAAAGCAGGACTCCAAGTCAGAGCATCCCTATAGAATCATGGAAAATAGGGTTGGAAGGCGCCTGCAAGACCATGTATTCCAACCCCCTGCTCAACGCAGGACTCCAAGTCAGAGCATCCCTATAGAATTATCAAAAGTTAGGGTTGGAAGTGGCCTGCAGGACCATCTTCCAGCCCCCTGCTCAACGCAGGACTCCAAGTCAGAGCATCCTTATCGAATCATCTGAAAGTAGGGTTGGAAGTGTCCTGCAAGACCATCTAGTCAAGCCCCCTGCTCAACGCAGGACTCCAAGTCAGAGCATCCCTATAGAATTATCAAAAGTTAGGGTTGGAAGGGGCCTGCAGGACCATCTTCCAGCCCCCTGCTCAACGCAGGACTCCAAGTCAGAGCATCCCTATAGAATGATGGAAAATAGGGTTGGAAGGGTCCTCCAAGACCATCCAGGGCACCCCCTGCTCAACGCAGGACTCCAAGTCAGAGTATCCCTCTAGAATCATCGAAAATAGAGTTGGAAGGCGCCTGCAAGACCATCTAGTCCAACCCCCTGCTCAATGCAGGACTCCAAGACAGAGCATCCCTATAGAATCATCAAAAGGTAGTGTTGGAAGGCGGCTGCAAGACCATCTAGTCCAGCCCCTTGCTCAACACAGGACTCCAAGTCAGAGCATCCCTATAGAATCATCGAAAATAGAGTTGGAAGGGACCTGCAAGACCATCTAGTCCAACCCCCTGCTCAACGCAGGACTCCAAGTCAGAGCATCCCTATAGAATTATCAAAAGTTAGGGTTGGAAGGGGCCTGCAGGACCATCTTCCAGCCCCCTGCTCAACGCAGGACTCCAAGTCAGAGCATCCCTATAGAATGATGGAAAATAGGGTTGGAAGGGTCCTCCAAGACCATCCAGGGCACCCCCTGCTCAACGCAGGACTCCAAGTCAGAGTATCCCTCTAGAATCATCGAAAATAGAGTTGGAAGGCGCCTGCAAGACCATCTAGTCCAACCCCCTGCTCAATGCAGGACTCCAAGACAGAGCATCCCTATAGAATCATCAAAAGGTAGTGTTGGAAGGCGGCTGCAAGACCATCTAGTCCAGCCCCTTGCTCAACACAGGACTCCAAGTCAGAGCATCCCTATAGAATCATCGAAAATAGAGTTGGAAGGGACCTGCAAGACCATCTAGTCCAACCCCCTGCTCAACGCAGGACTCCAAGTCAGAGCATCCCTATAGAATCATCTGAAAGTAGGGTTGGAAGTGGCCTGCAAGACCATCTAATCCAGCCCCCTGCTCAACGTAGGACTCCAAGTCAGAGCATCCCTATAGAAAGATCGAAAATAGAGTTGGAAGGCGCCTGCAAGGCCATCTACTCCAGCCCCCTGCTCAACGCAGGACTCCAAGTCAGAGCATCCCTATAGAATGATTGAAAATAGGGTTGGAAGGCGCCTGCAAGACCTTGTATTCCAACCCCGTCCTCAACGCAGGACTCCAAGTCAGAGCAGCCCTATAGAATCATTGGAAAGTAGGGTTGGAGGGGGCCTGCAAGGCCATCTAGTCCAGCCCCCTGCTCCAGGCAGGACTCCAGGTCAGAGCATCCCTATAGAATGATCGAAAATAGGGTTGGAAGTGGCCTGCAAGACCATCTAGTCCAGCCCCCTGCTCAACGCAGGACTCCAAGTCAGAGCATCCCTATAGAATTATCAAAAGTTAGGGTTGGAAGGCGCCTGCAGGACCATCTTCCAGCCCCCTGCTCAACGCAGGACTCCAAGTCAGAGCATCCCTATAGAATGATTGAAAATAGGGTTGGAAGGGTCCTGCAAGACCATCCAGTGCACCCCCTGCTCAACGCAGGACTCCAAGTCAGAGTATCCCTCTAGAATCATCGAAAATAGAGTTGGAAGGCGGCTGCAAGACCATCTAGTCCAGCCCCCTGCTCAACGCAGGACTCCAAGTCAGAGCATCCCTATAGAATGATCTAAAATAGGGGTGGAAGGGGCCTGCAAGACCATCTAGTCTAACCCCCTGCTCAATGCAGGACTCCGAGTCAGAGCATCCCTATAGAATGATTGAAAATGGGGTTGGGAGGGGTCTGCAAGACAATCTAGTCCAGCCCCCTGCTCAATGAAGGACTCCAGGTCAGAGCATCCCTATAGAATGATGGAAAATAGGGTTGGAAGGCGCCTGCAAGACCATGTATTCCAACCCCCTGCGCAACGCAGGACTCCAAGTCAGAGCATCCCTATAGAAAGATCGAAAATAGAGTTGGAAGGCGCCTGCAAGGCCATCTAGTCCAGCCCCCTGCTCAACGCAGGACTCCAAGTCAGAGCATCCCTATAGAATGATCGAAAATAGGGTTGGACGGCGCCTGAAGACCATGTATTCCAACCCCGTGCTCAACGCAGGAGTCCAAGTCAGAGCATCCTTATCGAATCATCTGAAAGTAGGGTTGGAAGTGGCCTGCAAGACCATCTAGTCCAGCCCCCTGCTCAACGCAGGACTCCAAGTCAGAGCATCCCTATATAATTATCAAAAGTTAGGGTTGGAAGGCGCCTGCAGGACCATCTTCCAGCCCCCTGCTCAACGCAGGACTCCAAGTCAGAGCAGCCCTATAGAATCATTGTAAAGTAGGGTTGGAGGGGGCCTGCAAGGCCATCTAGTCCAGCCCCGTGCTCCAGGCAGGACTCCAGGTCAGAGCATCCCTATAGAATGATCGAAAATAGGGTTGGAAGTGGCCTGCAAGACCATCTAGTCCAGCTCCCGGCTCAACGCAGGACTCCAAGTCAGAGCATCCCTATAGAATTATCAAAAGTTAGGGTTGGAAGGCGCCTGCAGTCCCATCTTCCAGCCCCCTGCTCAACGCAGGACTCCAAGTCAGAGCATCCCTATAGAATGATTGAAAATAGGGTTGGAAGGGTCCTGCAAGACCATCCAGTGCACCCCCTGCTCAACGCAGGACTCCAAGTCAGAGTATCCCTCTAGAATCATCGAAAATAGAGTTGGAAGGCGGCTGCAAGACCATCTAGTCCAGCCCCCTGCTCAACGCAGGACTCCAAGTCAGAGCATCCCTATAGAATGATCTAAAATAGGGGTGGAAGGGGCCTGCAAGACCATCTAGTCTAACCCCCTGCTCAATGCAGGACTCTGAGTCAGAGCATCCCTATAGAATGATTGAAAATAGGGTTGGGAGGGGTCTGCAAGACAATCTAGTCCAGCCCCCTGCTCAATGAAGGACTCCAGGTCAGAGCATCCCTATAGAATGATGGAAAATAGGGTTGGAAGGTGCCTGCAAGACCATGTATTCCAACCCCCTGCGCAACGCAGGACTCGAAGTCAGAGCATCCCTATAGAATTATCAAAAGTTAGGGTTGGAAGTGGCCTGCAGGACCATCTTCCAGCCCCCTGCTCAACGCAGTACTCCAAGTCAGAGCATCCCTATAGAATGATTGAAAATAGGGTTGGAAGGGGCCTGCAAGACCATGTATTCCAACCCCGTGCTCAACGCAGGACTCCAAGTCAGAGCAGCCCTATAGAATCATTGGAAAGTAGGGTTGGGGGGGCCTGCAAGGCTATCTAGTCCAAGCCCCTGCTCCAGGCAGGACTCCAGGTCAGAGCATCCCTATAGAATCATCGAAAATAGGGTTGGAAGGCACCTGCAAGACCATGTATTCCAACCCCGTGCTCAACGCAGGACTCCAAGTCAGAGCATCCTTATCGAATCATCTGAAAGTAGGGTTGGAAGTGGCCTGCAAGACTATCTAATACAGCCCCTTGCTCAACGCAGGACTCCAAGTCAGAGCATCCCTATAGAATAATCAAAAAGTAGGGTTGGAAGGGGCATGCAAGACCATCTAGTCCAACCCCCTGCTCAACGCAGGACTCCAAGTCAGAGTTTCCCTATAGAATGATCGAAAATAGGGTTGGAAGGGGCCTGCAAGACCATCTAGTCCAACCCCCTGCTCAACGCAGGACTCCAAGTCAGAGTATCCCTAAGGAATCATCTGAAAGTAGGGTTGGAAGTGGCCTGCAAGACTATCTAATCCAGCCCCCTCCTCAACGTAGGACTCCAAGTCAGAGCATCCCTATAGAATCATCGAAAATAGAGTTGGAAGGAACCTGCAAGACCATCTAGTCCAACCCCTTGCTCAACGCAGGACTCCAAATCAGAGCATCCCTATAGAATGATCGAAAATAGGGTTGGAAGGCGCCTGCAAGACCATGTATTCCAACACCGTGCTCAACGCAGGACTCCAAGTCAGAGCAGCCCTATAGAATCATTGGAAAGTAGGGTTGGGGGGAGCCTGCAAGGCCATCTAGTCCAAGCCCCTGCTCCAGGCAGGACTCCAGGTCAGAGCATCCCTATAGAATGATCGAAAAAAGGTTGGAAGGCGCCTGCAAGACCATGTATTCCAACCCCGTGCTCAACGCAGGACTCCAAGTCAGAGCATCCTTATCGAAACATCTGAAAGTAGGGCTGGAAGTGGCCTGCAAGGCCATCTAGTCCAACCCCCTGCTTCACGCAGGACTCCAAGTCAGAGTATCCCTATAGAATCATCTGAAAGTAGGGTTGGAAGTGGTCTGCAAGACTATGTAATCCAGCCCCCTGCTCAACGCAGGACTCCAAGTCAGAGCATCCTTATCGAATCATCTGAAAGTAGGGTTGGAAGTGTCCTGCAAGACCATCTAGTCAAGCCCCCTGCTCAACGCAGGACTCCAAGTCAGAGCATCCCTATAGAATTATCAAAAGTTAGGGTTGGAAGGGGCCTGCAGGACCATCTTCCAGCCCCCTGCTCAACGCAGGACTCCAAGTCAGAGCATCCCTATAGAATGATGGAAAATAGGGTTGGAAGGGTCCTCCAAGACCATCCAGGGCAGCCCCTGCTCAACGCAGGACTCCAAGTCAGAGTATCCCTCTAGAATCATCGAAAATAGAGTTGGAAGGCGCCTGCAAGACCATCTAGTCCAACCCCCTGCTCAATGCAGGACTCCAAGACAGAGCATCCCTATAGAATCATCAAAAGGTAGTGTTGGAAGGCGGCTGCAAGACCATCTAGTCCAGCCCCTTGCTCAACACAGGACTCCAAGTCAGAGCATCCCTATAGAATCATCGAAAATAGAGTTGGAAGGGACCTGCAAGACCATCTAGTCCAACCCCCTGCTCAACGCAGGACTCCAAGTCAGAGCATCCCTATAGAATCATCTGAAAGTAGGGTTGGAAGTGGCCTGCAAGACCATCTAGTCCAGCCCCCTGCTCAACGCAGGACTCCAAGTCAGAGTTTCCCTATAGAATGATCGAAAATAGGGTTGGAAGGGGCCTGCAAGACCATCTAGTCCAACCCCCTGCTCAACGCAGGACTCCAAGTCAGAGTATCCCTAAGGAATCATCTGAAAGTAGGGTTGGAAGTGGCCTGCAAGACCATCTAGTCCAGCCCCCTGCTCAACGCAGGACTCCAAGTCAGAGCATCCCTATAGAATTATCAAAAGTTAGGGTTGGAAGGCGCCTGCAGGACCATCTTCCAGCCCCCTGCTCAACGCAGGACTCCAAGTCAGAGCATCCCTATACAATGAACGAAAATAGGGTTGGAAGGGTCCTCCAAGACCATCCAGGGCACCCCCTGCTCAACGCAGGACTCCAAGTCAGAGTATCCCTCTAGAATCATCGAAAATAGAGTAGGAAGGGGCCTGCAAGACCATCTAGTCTAGCCCCCTGCTCAATGCAGGACTCCAAGACAGAGCATCCCTATAGAATCATCAAAAGGTAGGGTTGGAAGGTGGCTGCAAGACCATCTAGTCCAGCCCCCTGCTCAACGCAGGACTCCAAGTCAGAGCATCCCTATAGAATCATCAAAAATAGAGTTGAAAGGGACCTGCAAGACCATCTAGTCCTACCCCTTGCTCAACGCAGGACTCCAAGCCAGAGCATCCCTATAGAATGATCTAAAATAGGGGTGGAAGGGGCCTGCAAGACCATCTAGTCTAACCCCCTGCTCAATGCCGGACTCTAAGAGCATCCGTATAGAATCATCTGAAAGTACGGTTGGAAGGGCCTGCAAGACCATCTAGTCCAACCCCTTGCTCAACACAGGACTCCGAGTCAGAGCATCCCTATACAATGAACGAAAATAGGGTTGGAAGGGGCCGGCAAGAGATCTAGTCCAGCCCCCTGCTCAACGCAGGACTCCAAGTCTTAGTTTCCCTATAGAATGATCGAAAATAGGGTTGGAAGGCGCCTGCAAGACCATGTATTCCAACCCCGTGCTCAACGCAGGACTCCAAGTCAGAGCATCCTTATCGAATCATCTGAAAGTAGGGTTGGAAGTGGCCTGCAAGACCATCTAGTCCAGCCCCCTGCTAAACGCAGGACTCCAAGTCAGAGCATCCCTATAGAATTATCAAAAGTTAGGGTTGGAAGGCGCCTGCAGGACCATCTTCCAGCCCCCTGCTCAAAGCAGGACTCCAAGTCAGAGCATCCCTATAGAATCATGGAAAATAGGGTTGGAAGGCGCCTGCAAGACCATGTATTCCAACCCCCTGCTCAACGCAGGACTCCAAGTCAGAGCATCCCTATAGAATTATCAAAAGTTAGGGTTGGAAGTGGCCTGCAGGACCATCTTCCAGCCCCCTGCTCAACGCAGGACTCCAAGTCAGAGCATCCTTATCGAATCATCTGAAAGTAGGGTTGGAAGTGTCCTGCAAGACCATCTAGTCAAGCCCCCTGCTCAACGCAGGACTCCAAGTCAGAGCATCCCTATAGAATTATCAAAAGTTAGGGTTGGAAGGGGCCTGCAGGACCATCTTCCAGCCCCCTGCTCAACGCAGGACTCCAAGTCAGAGCATCCCTATAGAATGATGGAAAATAGGGTTGGAAGGGTCCTCCAAGACCATCCAGGGCACCCCCTGCTCAACGCAGGACTCCAAGTCAGAGTATCCCTCTAGAATCATCGAAAATAGAGTTGGAAGGCGCCTGCAAGACCATCTAGTCCAACCCCCTGCTCAATGCAGGACTCCAAGACAGAGCATCCCTATAGAATCATCAAAAGGTAGTGTTGGAAGGCGGCTGCAAGACCATCTAGTCCAGCCCCTTGCTCAACACAGGACTCCAAGTCAGAGCATCCCTATAGAATCATCGAAAATAGAGTTGGAAGGGACCTGCAAGACCATCTAGTCCAACCCCCTGCTCAACGCAGGACTCCAAGTCAGAGCATCCCTATAGAATCATCTGAAAGTAGGGTTGGAAGTGGCCTGCAAGACCATCTAATCCAGCCCCCTGCTCAACGTAGGACTCCAAGTCAGAGCATCCCTATAGAAAGATCGAAAATAGAGTTGGAAGGCGCCTGCAAGGCCATCTACTCCAGCCCCCTGCTCAACGCAGGACTCCAAGTCAGAGCATCCCTATAGAATGATTGAAAATAGGGTTGGAAGGCGCCTGCAAGACCTTGTATTCCAACCCCGTCCTCAACGCAGGACTCCAAGTCAGAGCAGCCCTATAGAATCATTGGAAAGTAGGGTTGGAGGGGGCCTGCAAGGCCATCTAGTCCAGCCCCCTGCTCCAGGCAGGACTCCAGGTCAGAGCATCCCTATAGAATGATCGAAAATAGGGTTGGAAGTGGCCTGCAAGACCATCTAGTCCAGCCCCCTGCTCAACGCAGGACTCCAAGTCAGAGCATCCCTATAGAATTATCAAAAGTTAGGGTTGGAAGGCGCCTGCAGGACCATCTTCCAGCCCCCTGCTCAACGCAGGACTCCAAGTCAGAGCATCCCTATAGAATGATTGAAAATAGGGTTGGAAGGGTCCTGCAAGACCATCCAGTGCACCCCCTGCTCAACGCAGGACTCCAAGTCAGAGTATCCCTCTAGAATCATCGAAAATAGAGTTGGAAGGCGGCTGCAAGACCATCTAGTCCAGCCCCCTGCTCAACGCAGGACTCCAAGTCAGAGCATCCCTATAGAATGATCTAAAATAGGGGTGGAAGGGGCCTGCAAGACCATCTAGTCTAACCCCCTGCTCAATGCAGGACTCCGAGTCAGAGCATCCCTATAGAATGATTGAAAATGGGGTTGGGAGGGGTCTGCAAGACAATCTAGTCCAGCCCCCTGCTCAATGAAGGACTCCAGGTCAGAGCATCCCTATAGAATGATGGAAAATAGGGTTGGAAGGCGCCTGCAAGACCATGTATTCCAACCCCCTGCGCAACGCAGGACTCCAAGTCAGAGCATCCCTATAGAAAGATCGAAAATAGAGTTGGAAGGCGCCTGCAAGGCCATCTAGTCCAGCCCCCTGCTCAACGCAGGACTCCAAGTCAGAGCATCCCTATAGAATGATCGAAAATAGGGTTGGACGGCGCCTGAAGACCATGTATTCCAACCCCGTGCTCAACGCAGGACTCCAAGTCAGAGCATCCTTATCGAATCATCTGAAAGTAGGGTTGGAAGTGGCCTGCAAGACCATCTAGTCCAGCCCCCTGCTCAACGCAGGACTCCAAGTCAGAGCATCCCTATATAATTATCAAAAGTTAGGGTTGGAAGGCGCCTGCAGGACCATCTTCCAGCCCCCTGCTCAACGCAGGACTCCAAGTCAGAGCAGCCCTATAGAATCATTGTAAAGTAGGGTTGGAGGGGGCCTGCAAGGCCATCTAGTCCAGCCCCGTGCTCCAGGCAGGACTCCAGGTCAGAGCATCCCTATAGAATGATCGAAAATAGGGTTGGAAGTGGCCTGCAAGACCATCTAGTCCAGCTCCCTGCTCAACGCAGGACTCCAAGTCAGAGCATCCCTATAGAATTATCAAAAGTTAGGGTTGGAAGGCACCTGCAGTCCCATCTTCCAGCCCCCTGCTCAACGCAGGACTCCAAGTCAGAGCATCCCTATAGAATGATTGAAAATAGGGTTGGAAGGGTCCTGCAAGACCATCCAGTGCACCCCCTGCTCAACGCAGGACTCCAAGTCAGAGTATCCCTCTAGAATCATCGAAAATAGAGTTGGAAGGCGGCTGCAAGACCATCTAGTCCAGCCCCCTGCTCAACGCAGGACTCCAAGTCAGAGCATCCCTATAGAATGATCTAAAATAGGGGTGGAAGGGGCCTGCAAGACCATCTAGTCTAACCCCCTGCTCAATGCAGGACTCTGAGTCAGAGCATCCCTATAGAATGATTGAAAATAGGGTTGGGAGGGGTCTGCAAGACAATCTAGTCCAGCCCCCTGCTCAATGAAGGACTCCAGGTCAGAGCATCCCTATAGAATGATGGAAAATAGGGTTGGAAGGTGCCTGCAAGACCATGTATTCCAACCCCCTGCGCAACGCAGGACTCCAAGTCAGAGCATCCCTATAGAATTATCAAAAGTTAGGGTTGGAAGTGGCCTGCAGGACCATCTTCCAGCCCCCTGCTCAACGCAGTACTCCAAGTCAGAGCATCCCTATAGAATGATTGAAAATAGGGTTGGAAGGGGCCTGCAAGACCATGTATTCCAACCCCGTGCTCAACGCAGGACTCCAAGTCAGAGCAGCCCTATAGAATCATTGGAAAGTAGGGTTGGGGGGGCCTGCAAGGCTATCTAGTCCAAGCCCCTGCTCCAGGCAGGACTCCAGGTCAGAGCATCCCTATAGAATCATCGAAAATAGGGTTGGAAGGCACCTGCAAGACCATGTATTCCAACCCCGTGCTCAACGCAGGACTCCAAGTCAGAGCATCCTTATCGAATCATCTGAAAGTAGGGTTGGAAGTGGCCTGCAAGACTATCTAATACAGCCCCTTGCTCAACGCAGGACTCCAAGTCAGAGCATCCCTATAGAATAATCAAAAAGTAGGGTTGGAAGGGGCATGCAAGACCATCTAGTCCAACCCCCTGCTCAACGCAGGACTCCAAGTCAGAGTTTCCCTATAGAATGATCGAAAATAGGGTTGGAAGGGGCCTGCAAGACCATCTAGTCCAACCCCCTGCTCAACGCAGGACTCCAAGTCAGAGTATCCCTAAGGAATCATCTGAAAGTAGGGTTGGAAGTGGCCTGCAAGACTATCTAATCCAGCCCCCTCCTCAACGTAGGACTCCAAGTCAGAGCATCCCTATAGAATCATCGAAAATAGAGTTGGAAGGAACCTGCAAGACCATCTAGTCCAACCCCTTGCTCAACGCAGGACTCCAAATCAGAGCATCCCTATAGAATGATCGAAAATAGGGTTGGAAGGCGCCTGCAAGACCATGTATTCCAACCCCGTGCTCAACGCAGGACTCCAAGTCAGAGCAGCCCTATAGAATCATTGGAAAGTAGGGTTGGGGGGAGCCTGCAAGGCCATCTAGTCCAAGCCCCTGCTCCAGGCAGGACTCCAGGTCAGAGCATCCCTATAGAATGATCGAAAAAAGGTTGGAAGGCGCCTGCAAGACCATGTATTCCAACCCCGTGCTCAACGCAGGACTCCAAGTCAGAGCATCCTTATCGAAACATCTGAAAGTAGGGCTGGAAGTGGCCTGCAAGGCCATCTAGTCCAACCCCCTGCTTCACGCAGGACTCCAAGTCAGAGTATCCCTATAGAATCATCTGAAAGTAGGGTTGGAAGTGGTCTGCAAGACTATGTAATCCAGCCCCCTGCTCAACGCAGGACTCCAAGTCAGAGCATCCTTATCGAATCATCTGAAAGTAGGGTTGGAAGTGTCCTGCAAGACCATCTAGTCAAGCCCCCTGCTCAACGCAGGACTCCAAGTCAGAGCATCCCTATAGAATTATCAAAAGTTAGGGTTGGAAGGGGCCTGCAGGACCATCTTCCAGCCCCCTGCTCAACGCAGGACTCCAAGTCAGAGCATCCCTATAGAATGATGGAAAATAGGGTTGGAAGGGTCCTCCAAGACCATCCAGGGCACCCCCTGCTCAACGCAGGACTCCAAGTCAGAGTATCCCTCTAGAATCATCGAAAATAGAGTTGGAAGGCGCCTGCAAGACCATCTAGTCCAACCCCCTGCTCAATGCAGGACTCCAAGACAGAGCATCCCTATAGAATCATCAAAAGGTAGTGTTGGAAGGCGGCTGCAAGACCATCTAGTCCAGCCCCTTGCTCAACACAGGACTCCAAGTCAGAGCATCCCTATAGAATCATCGAAAATAGAGTTGGAAGGGACCTGCAAGACCATCTAGTCCAACCCCCTGCTCAACGCAGGACTCCAAGTCAGAGCATCCCTATAGAATCATCTGAAAGTAGGGTTGGAAGTGGCCTGCAAGACCATCTAATCCAGCCCCCTGCTCAACGTAGGACTCCAAGTCAGAGCATCCCTATAGAAAGATCGAAAATAGAGTTGGAAGGCGCCTGCAAGGCCATCTACTCCAGCCCCCTGCTCAACGCAGGACTCCAAGTCAGAGCATCCCTATAGAATGATTGAAAATAGGGTTGGAAGGCGCCTGCAAGACCTTGTATTCCAACCCCGTCCTCAACGCAGGACTCCAAGTCAGAGCAGCCCTATAGAATCATTGGAAAGTAGGGTTGGAGGGGGCCTGCAAGGCCGTCTAGTCCAGCCCCCTGCTCCAGGCAGGACTCCAGGTCAGAGCATCCCTATAGAATGATCGAAAATAGGGTTGGAAGTGGCCTGCAAGACCATCTAGTCCAGCCCCCTGCTCAACGCAGGACTCCAAGTCAGAGCATCCCTATAGAATTATCAAAAGTTAGGGTTGGAAGGCGCCTGCAGGACCATCTTCCAGCCCCCTGCTCAACGCAGGACTCCAAGTCAGAGCATCCCTATAGAATGATTGAAAATAGGGTTGGAAGGGTCCTGCAAGACCATCCAGTGCACCCCCTGCTCAACGCAGGACTCCAAGTCAGAGTATCCCTCTAGAATCATCGAAAATAGAGTTGGAAGGCGGCTGCAAGACCATCTAGTCCAGCCCCCTGCTCAACGCAGGACTCCAAGTCAGAGCATCCCTATAGAATGATCTAAAATAGGGGTGGAAGGGGCCTGCAAGACCATCTAGTCTAACCCCCTGCTCAATGCAGGACTCCGAGTCAGAGCATCCCTATAGAATGATTGAAAATGGGGTTGGGAGGGGTCTGCAAGACAATCTAGTCCAGCCCCCTGCTCAATGAAGGACTCCAGGTCAGAGCATCCCTATAGAATGATGGAAAATAGGGTTGGAAGGCGCCTGCAAGACCATGTATTCCAACCCCCTGCGCAACGCAGGACTCCAAGTCAGAGCATCCCTATAGAAAGATCGAAAATAGAGTTGGAAGGCGCCTGCAAGGCCATCTAGTCCAGCCCCCTGCTCAACGCAGGACTCCAAGTCAGAGCATCCCTATAGAATGATCGAAAATAGGGTTGGACGGCGCCTGAAGACCATGTATTCCAACCCCGCGCTCAACGCAGGACTCCAAGTCAGAGCATCCTTATCGAATCATCTGAAAGTAGGGTTGGAAGTGGCCTGCAAGACCATCTAGTCCAGCCCCCTGCTCAACGCAGGACTCCAAGTCAGAGCATCCCTATATAATTATCAAAAGTTAGGGTTGGAAGGCGCCTGCAGGACCATCTTCCAGCCCCCTGCTCAACGCAGGACTCCAAGTCAGAGCAGCCCTATAGAATCATTGTAAAGTAGGGTTGGAGGGGGCCTGCAAGGCCATCTAGTCCAGCCCCGTGCTCCAGGCAGGACTCCAGGTCAGAGCATCCCTATAGAATGATCGAAAATAGGGTTGGAAGTGGCCTGCAAGACCATCTAGTCCAGCTCCCTGCTCAACGCAGGACTCCAAGTCAGAGCATCCCTATAGAATTATCAAAAGTTAGGGTTGGAAGGCGCCTGCAGTCCCATCTTCCAGCCCCCTGCTCAACGCAGGACTCCAAGTCAGAGCATCCCTATAGAATGATTGAAAATAGGGTTGGAAGGGTCCTGCAAGACCATCCAGTGCACCCCCTGCTCAACGCAGGACTCCAAGTCAGAGTATCCCTCTAGAATCATCGAAAATAGAGTTGGAAGGCGGCTGCAAGACCATCTAGTCCAGCCCCCTGCTCAACGCAGGACTCCAAGTCAGAGCATCCCTATAGAATGATCTAAAATAGGGGTGGAAGGGGCCTGCAAGACCATCTAGTCTAACCCCCTGCTCAATGCAGGACTCTGAGTCAGAGCATCCCTATAGAATGATTGAAAATAGGGTTGGGAGGGGTCTGCAAGACAATCTAGTCCAGCCCCCTGCTCAATGAAGGACTCCAGGTCAGAGCATCCCTATAGAATGATGGAAAATAGGGTTGGAAGGTGCCTGCAAGACCATGTATTCCAACCCCCTGCGCAACGCAGGACTCCAAGTCAGAGCATCCCTATAGAATTATCAAAAGTTAGGGTTGGAAGTGGCCTGCAGGACCATCTTCCAGCCCCCTGCTCAACGCAGTACTCCAAGTCAGAGCATCCCTATAGAATGATTGAAAATAGGGTTGGAAGGGGCCTGCAAGACCATGTATTCCAACCCCGTGCTCAACGCAGGACTCCAAGTCAGAGCAGCCCTATAGAATCATTGGAAAGTAGGGTTGGGGGGGCCTGCAAGGCTATCTAGTCCAAGCCCCTGCTCCAGGCAGGACTCCAGGTCAGAGCATCCCTATAGAATCATCGAAAATAGGGTTGGAAGGCACCTGCAAGACCATGTATTCCAACCCCGTGCTCAACGCAGGACTCCAAGTCAGAGCATCCTTATCGAATCATCTGAAAGTAGGGTTGGAAGTGGCCTGCAAGACTATCTAATACAGCCCCTTGCTCAACGCAGGACTCCAAGTCAGAGCATCCCTATAGAATAATCAAAAAGTAGGGTTGGAAGGGGCATGCAAGACCATCTAGTCCAACCCCCTGCTCAACGCAGGACTCCAAGTCAGAGTTTCCCTATAGAATGATCGAAAATAGGGTTGGAAGGGGCCTGCAAGACCATCTAGTCCAACCCCCTGCTCAACGCAGGACTCCAAGTCAGAGTATCCCTAAGGAATCATCTGAAAGTAGGGTTGGAAGTGGCCTGCAAGACTATCTAATCCAGCCCCCTCCTCAACGTAGGACTCCAAGTCAGAGCATCCCTATAGAATCATCGAAAATAGAGTTGGAAGGAACCTGCAAGACCATCTAGTCCAACCCCTTGCTCAACGCAGGACTCCAAATCAGAGCATCCCTATAGAATGATCGAAAATAGGGTTGGAAGGCGCCTGCAAGACCATGTATTCCAACCCCGTGCTCAACGCAGGACTCCAAGTCAGAGCAGCCCTATAGAATCATTGGAAAGTAGGGTTGGGGGGAGCCTGCAAGGCCATCTAGTCCAAGCCCCTGCTCCAGGCAGGACTCCAGGTCAGAGCATCCCTATAGAATGATCGAAAAAAGGTTGGAAGGCGCCTGCAAGACCATGTATTCCAACCCCGTGCTCAACGCAGGACTCCAAGTCAGAGCATCCTTATCGAAACATCTGAAAGTAGGGCTGGAAGTGGCCTGCAAGGCCATCTAGTCCAACCCCCTGCTTCACGCAGGACTCCAAGTCAGAGTATCCCTATAGAATCATCTGAAAGTAGGGTTGGAAGTGGTCTGCAAGACTATGTAATCCAGCCCCCTGCTCAACGCAGGACTCCAAGTCAGAGCATCCTTATCGAATCATCTGAAAGTAGGGTTGGAAGTGTCCTGCAAGACCATCTAGTCAAGCCCCCTGCTCAACGCAGGACTCCAAGTCAGAGCATCCCTATAGAATTATCAAAAGTTAGGGTTGGAAGGGGCCTGCAGGACCATCTTCCAGCCCCCTGCTCAACGCAGGACTCCAAGTCAGAGCATCCCTATAGAATGATGGAAAATAGGGTTGGAAGGGTCCTCCAAGACCATCCAGGGCAGCCCCTGCTCAACGCAGGACTCCAAGTCAGAGTATCCCTCTAGAATCATCGAAAATAGAGTTGGAAGGCGCCTGCAAGACCATCTAGTCCAACCCCCTGCTCAATGCAGGACTCCAAGACAGAGCATCCCTATAGAATCATCAAAAGGTAGTGTTGGAAGGCGGCTGCAAGACCATCTAGTCCAGCCCCTTGCTCAACACAGGACTCCAAGTCAGAGCATCCCTATAGAATCATCGAAAATAGAGTTGGAAGGGACCTGCAAGACCATCTAGTCCAACCCCCTGCTCAACGCAGGACTCCAAGTCAGAGCATCCCTATAGAATCATCTGAAAGTAGGGTTGGAAGTGGCCTGCAAGACCATCTAGTCCAGCCCCCTGCTCAACGCAGGACTCCAAGTCAGAGTTTCCCTATAGAATGATCGAAAATAGGGTTGGAAGGGGCCTGCAAGACCATCTAGTCCAACCCCCTGCTCAACGCAGGACTCCAAGTCAGAGTATCCCTAAGGAATCATCTGAAAGTAGGGTTGGAAGTGGCCTGCAAGACCATCTAGTCCAGCCCCCTGCTCAACGCAGGACTCCAAGTCAGAGCATCCCTATAGAATTATCAAAAGTTAGGGTTGGAAGGCGCCTGCAGGACCATCTTCCAGCCCCCTGCTCAACGCAGGACTCCAAGTCAGAGCATCCCTATACAATGAACGAAAATAGGGTTGGAAGGGTCCTCCAAGACCATCCAGGGCACCCCCTGCTCAACGCAGGACTCCAAGTCAGAGTATCCCTCTAGAATCATCGAAAATAGAGTAGGAAGGGGCCTGCAAGACCATCTAGTCTAGCCCCCTGCTCAATGCAGGACTCCAAGACAGAGCATCCCTATAGAATCATCAAAAGGTAGGGTTGGAAGGTGGCTGCAAGACCATCTAGTCCAGCCCCCTGCTCAACGCAGGACTCCAAGTCAGAGCATCCCTATAGAATCATCAAAAATAGAGTTGAAAGGGACCTGCAAGACCATCTAGTCCTACCCCTTGCTCAACGCAGGACTCCAAGCCAGAGCATCCCTATAGAATGATCTAAAATAGGGGTGGAAGGGGCCTGCAAGACCATCTAGTCTAACCCCCTGCTCAATGCCGGACTCTAAGAGCATCCGTATAGAATCATCTGAAAGTACGGTTGGAAGGGCCTGCAAGACCATCTAGTCCAACCCCTTGCTCAACACAGGACTCCGAGTCAGAGCATCCCTATACAATGAACGAAAATAGGGTTGGAAGGGGCCGGCAAGAGATCTAGTCCAGCCCCCTGCTCAACGCAGGACTCCAAGTCTTAGTTTCCCTATAGAATGATCGAAAATAGGGTTGGAAGGCGCCTGCAAGACCATGTATTCCAACCCCGTGCTCAACGCAGGACTCCAAGTCAGAGCATCCTTATCGAATCATCTGAAAGTAGGGTTGGAAGTGGCCTGCAAGACCATCTAGTCCAGCCCCCTGCTAAACGCAGGACTCCAAGTCAGAGCATCCCTATAGAATTATCAAAAGTTAGGGTTGGAAGGCGCCTGCAGGACCATCTTCCAGCCCCCTGCTCAAAGCAGGACTCCAAGTCAGAGCATCCCTATAGAATCATGGAAAATAGGGTTGGAAGGCGCCTGCAAGACCATGTATTCCAACCCCCTGCTCAACGCAGGACTCCAAGTCAGAGCATCCCTATAGAATTATCAAAAGTTAGGGTTGGAAGTGGCCTGCAGGACCATCTTCCAGCCCCCTGCTCAACGCAGGACTCCAAGTCAGAGCATCCTTATCGAATCATCTGAAAGTAGGGTTGGAAGTGTCCTGCAAGACCATCTAGTCAAGCCCCCTGCTCAACGCAGGACTCCAAGTCAGAGCATCCCTATAGAATTATCAAAAGTTAGGGTTGGAAGGGGCCTGCAGGACCATCTTCCAGCCCCCTGCTCAACGCAGGACTCCAAGTCAGAGCATCCCTATAGAATGATGGAAAATAGGGTTGGAAGGGTCCTCCAAGACCATCCAGGGCACCCCCTGCTCAACGCAGGACTCCAAGTCAGAGTATCCCTCTAGAATCATCGAAAATAGAGTTGGAAGGCGCCTGCAAGACCATCTAGTCCAACCCCCTGCTCAATGCAGGACTCCAAGACAGAGCATCCCTATAGAATCATCAAAAGGTAGTGTTGGAAGGCGGCTGCAAGACCATCTAGTCCAGCCCCTTGCTGAACACAGGACTCCAAGTCAGAGCATCCCTATAGAATCATCGAAAATAGAGTTGGAAGGGACCTGCAAGACCATCTAGTCCAACCCCCTGCTCAACGCAGGACTCCAAGTCAGAGCATCCCTATAGAATTATCAAAAGTTAGGGTTGGAAGGGGCCTGCAGGACCATCTTCCAGCCCCCTGCTCAACGCAGGACTCCAAGTCAGAGCATCCCTATAGAATGATGGAAAATAGGGTTGGAAGGGTCCTCCAAGACCATCCAGGGCACCCCCTGCTCAACGCAGGACTCCAAGTCAGAGTATCCCTCTAGAATCATCGAAAATAGAGTTGGAAGGCGCCTGCAAGACCATCTAGTCCAACCCCCTGCTCAATGCAGGACTCCAAGACAGAGCATCCCTATAGAATCATCAAAAGGTAGTGTTGGAAGGCGGCTGCAAGACCATCTAGTCCAGCCCCTTGCTCAACACAGGACTCCAAGTCAGAGCATCCCTATAGAATCATCGAAAATAGAGTTGGAAGGGACCTGCAAGACCATCTAGTCCAACCCCCTGCTCAACGCAGGACTCCAAGTCAGAGCATCCCTATAGAATCATCTGAAAGTAGGGTTGGAAGTGGCCTGCAAGACCATCTAATCCAGCCCCCTGCTCAACGTAGGACTCCAAGTCAGAGCATCCCTATAGAAAGATCGAAAATAGAGTTGGAAGGCGCCTGCAAGGCCATCTACTCCAGCCCCCTGCTCAACGCAGGACTCCAAGTCAGAGCATCCCTATAGAATGATTGAAAATAGGGTTGGAAGGCGCCTGCAAGACCTTGTATTCCAACCCCGTCCTCAACGCAGGACTCCAAGTCAGAGCAGCCCTATAGAATCATTGGAAAGTAGGGTTGGAGGGGGCCTGCAAGGCCATCTAGTCCAGCCCCCTGCTCCAGGCAGGACTCCAGGTCAGAGCATCCCTATAGAATGATCGAAAATAGGGTTGGAAGTGGCCTGCAAGACCATCTAGTCCAGCCCCCTGCTCAACGCAGGACTCCAAGTCAGAGCATCCCTATAGAATTATCAAAAGTTAGGGTTGGAAGGCGCCTGCAGGACCATCTTCCAGCCCCCTGCTCAACGCAGGACTCCAAGTCAGAGCATCCCTATAGAATGATTGAAAATAGGGTTGGAAGGGTCCTGCAAGACCATCCAGTGCACCCCCTGCTCAACGCAGGACTCCAAGTCAGAGTATCCCTCTAGAATCATCGAAAATAGAGTTGGAAGGCGGCTGCAAGACCATCTAGTCCAGCCCCCTGCTCAACGCAGGACTCCAAGTCAGAGCATCCCTATAGAATGATCTAAAATAGGGGTGGAAGGGGCCTGCAAGACCATCTAGTCTAACCCCCTGCTCAATGCAGGACTCCGAGTCAGAGCATCCCTATAGAATGATTGAAAATGGGGTTGGGAGGGGTCTGCAAGACAATCTAGTCCAGCCCCCTGCTCAATGAAGGACTCCAGGTCAGAGCATCCCTATAGAATGATGGAAAATAGGGTTGGAAGGCGCCTGCAAGACCATGTATTCCAACCCCCTGCGCAACGCAGGACTCCAAGTCAGAGCATCCCTATAGAAAGATCGAAAATAGAGTTGGAAGGCGCCTGCAAGGCCATCTAGTCCAGCCCCCTGCTCAACGCAGGACTCCAAGTCAGAGCATCCCTATAGAATGATCGAAAATAGGGTTGGACGGCGCCTGAAGACCATGTATTCCAACCCCGTGCTCAACGCAGGAGTCCAAGTCAGAGCATCCTTATCGAATCATCTGAAAGTAGGGTTGGAAGTGGCCTGCAAGACCATCTAGTCCAGCCCCCTGCTCAACGCAGGACTCCAAGTCAGAGCATCCCTATATAATTATCAAAAGTTAGGGTTGGAAGGCGCCTGCAGGACCATCTTCCAGCCCCCTGCTCAACGCAGGACTCCAAGTCAGAGCAGCCCTATAGAATCATTGTAAAGTAGGGTTGGAGGGGGCCTGCAAGGCCATCTAGTCCAGCCCCGTGCTCCAGGCAGGACTCCAGGTCAGAGCATCCCTATAGAATGATCGAAAATAGGGTTGGAAGTGGCCTGCAAGACCATCTAGTCCAGCTCCCTGCTCAACGCAGGACTCCAAGTCAGAGCATCCCTATAGAATTATCAAAAGTTAGGGTTGGAAGGCGCCTGCAGTCCCATCTTCCAGCCCCCTGCTCAACGCAGGACTCCAAGTCAGAGCATCCCTATAGAATGATTGAAAATAGGGTTGGAAGGGTCCTGCAAGACCATCCAGTGCACCCCCTGCTCAACGCAGGACTCCAAGTCAGAGTATCCCTCTAGAATCATCGAAAATAGAGTTGGAAGGCGGCTGCAAGACCATCTAGTCCAGCCCCCTGCTCAACGCAGGACTCCAAGTCAGAGCATCCCTATAGAATGATCTAAAATAGGGGTGGAAGGGGCCTGCAAGACCATCTAGTCTAACCCCCTGCTCAATGCAGGACTCTGAGTCAGAGCATCCCTATAGAATGATTGAAAATAGGGTTGGGAGGGGTCTGCAAGACAATCTAGTCCAGCCCCCTGCTCAATGAAGGACTCCAGGTCAGAGCATCCCTATAGAATGATGGAAAATAGGGTTGGAAGGTGCCTGCAAGACCATGTATTCCAACCCCCTGCGCAACGCAGGACTCGAAGTCAGAGCATCCCTATAGAATTATCAAAAGTTAGGGTTGGAAGTGGCCTGCAGGACCATCTTCCAGCCCCCTGCTCAACGCAGTACTCCAAGTCAGAGCATCCCTATAGAATGATTGAAAATAGGGTTGGAAGGGGCCTGCAAGACCATGTATTCCAACCCCGTGCTCAACGCAGGACTCCAAGTCAGAGCAGCCCTATAGAATCATTGGAAAGTAGGGTTGGGGGGGCCTGCAAGGCTATCTAGTCCAAGCCCCTGCTCCAGGCAGGACTCCAGGTCAGAGCATCCCTATAGAATCATCGAAAATAGGGTTGGAAGGCACCTGCAAGACCATGTATTCCAACCCCGTGCTCAACGCAGGACTCCAAGTCAGAGCATCCTTATCGAATCATCTGAAAGTAGGGTTGGAAGTGGCCTGCAAGACTATCTAATACAGCCCCTTGCTCAACGCAGGACTCCAAGTCAGAGCATCCCTATAGAATAATCAAAAAGTAGGGTTGGAAGGGGCATGCAAGACCATCTAGTCCAACCCCCTGCTCAACGCAGGACTCCAAGTCAGAGTTTCCCTATAGAATGATCGAAAATAGGGTTGGAAGGGGCCTGCAAGACCATCTAGTCCAACCCCCTGCTCAACGCAGGACTCCAAGTCAGAGTATCCCTAAGGAATCATCTGAAAGTAGGGTTGGAAGTGGCCTGCAAGACTATCTAATCCAGCCCCCTCCTCAACGTAGGACTCCAAGTCAGAGCATCCCTATAGAATCATCGAAAATAGAGTTGGAAGGAACCTGCAAGACCATCTAGTCCAACCCCTTGCTCAACGCAGGACTCCAAATCAGAGCATCCCTATAGAATGATCGAAAATAGGGTTGGAAGGCGCCTGCAAGACCATGTATTCCAACACCGTGCTCAACGCAGGACTCCAAGTCAGAGCAGCCCTATAGAATCATTGGAAAGTAGGGTTGGGGGGAGCCTGCAAGGCCATCTAGTCCAAGCCCCTGCTCCAGGCAGGACTCCAGGTCAGAGCATCCCTATAGAATGATCGAAAAAAGGTTGGAAGGCGCCTGCAAGACCATGTATTCCAACCCCGTGCTCAACGCAGGACTCCAAGTCAGAGCATCCTTATCGAAACATCTGAAAGTAGGGCTGGAAGTTGCCTGCAAGGCCATCTAGTCCAACCCCCTGCTTCACGCAGGACTCCAAGTCAGAGTATCCCTATAGAATCATCTGAAAGTAGGGTTGGAAGTGGTCTGCAAGACTATGTAATCCAGCCCCCTGCTCAACGCAGGACTCCAAGTCAGAGCATCCTTATCGAATCATCTGAAAGTAGGGTTGGAAGTGTCCTGCAAGACCATCTAGTCAAGCCCCCTGCTCAACGCAGGACTCCAAGTCAGAGCATCCCTATAGAATTATCAAAAGTTAGGGTTGGAAGGGGCCTGCAGGACCATCTTCCAGCCCCCTGCTCAACGCAGGACTCCAAGTCAGAGCATCCCTATAGAATGATGGAAAATAGGGTTGGAAGGGTCCTCCAAGACCATCCAGGGCAGCCCCTGCTCAACGCAGGACTCCAAGTCAGAGTATCCCTCTAGAATCATCGAAAATAGAGTTGGAAGGCGCCTGCAAGACCATCTAGTCCAACCCCCTGCTCAATGCAGGACTCCAAGACAGAGCATCCCTATAGAATCATCAAAAGGTAGTGTTGGAAGGCGGCTGCAAGACCATCTAGTCCAGCCCCTTGCTCAACACAGGACTCCAAGTCAGAGCATCCCTATAGAATCATCGAAAATAGAGTTGGAAGGGACCTGCAAGACCATCTAGTCCAACCCCCTGCTCAACGCAGGACTCCAAGTCAGAGCATCCCTATAGAATCATCTGAAAGTAGGGTTGGAAGTGGCCTGCAAGACCATCTAGTCCAGCCCCCTGCTCAACGCAGGACTCCAAGTCAGAGTTTCCCTATAGAATGATCGAAAATAGGGTTGGAAGGGGCCTGCAAGACCATCTAGTCCAACCCCCTGCTCAACGCAGGACTCCAAGTCAGAGTATCCCTAAGGAATCATCTGAAAGTAGGGTTGGAAGTGGCCTGCAAGACCATCTAGTCCAGCCCCCTGCTCAACGCAGGACTCCAAGTCAGAGCATCCCTATAGAATTATCAAAAGTTAGGGTTGGAAGGCGCCTGCAGGACCATCTTCCAGCCCCCTGCTCAACGCAGGACTCCAAGTCAGAGCATCCCTATACAATGAACGAAAATAGGGTTGGAAGGGTCCTCCAAGACCATCCAGGGCACCCCCTGCTCAACGCAGGACTCCAAGTCAGAGTATCCCTCTAGAATCATCGAAAATAGAGTAGGAAGGGGCCTGCAAGACCATCTAGTCTAGCCCCCTGCTCAATGCAGGACTCCAAGACAGAGCATCCCTATAGAATCATCAAAAGGTAGGGTTGGAAGGTGGCTGCAAGACCATCTAGTCCAGCCCCCTGCTCAACGCAGGACTCCAAGTCAGAGCATCCCTATAGAATCATCAAAAATAGAGTTGAAAGGGACCTGCAAGACCATCTAGTCCTACCCCTTGCTCAACGCAGGACTCCAAGCCAGAGCATCCCTATAGAATGATCTAAAATAGGGGTGGAAGGGGCCTGCAAGACCATCTAGTCTAACCCCCTGCTCAATGCCGGACTCTAAGAGCATCCGTATAGAATCATCTGAAAGTACGGTTGGAAGGGCCTGCAAGACCATCTAGTCCAACCCCTTGCTCAACACAGGACTCCGAGTCAGAGCATCCCTATACAATGAACGAAAATAGGGTTGGAAGGGGCCGGCAAGAGATCTAGTCCAGCCCCCTGCTCAACGCAGGACTCCAAGTCTTAGTTTCCCTATAGAATGATCGAAAATAGGGTTGGAAGGCGCCTGCAAGACCATGTATTCCAACCCCGTGCTCAACGCAGGACTCCAAGTCAGAGCATCCTTATCGAATCATCTGAAAGTAGGGTTGGAAGTGGCCTGCAAGACCATCTAGTCCAGCCCCCTGCTAAACGCAGGACTCCAAGTCAGAGCATCCCTATAGAATTATCAAAAGTTAGGGTTGGAAGGCGCCTGCAGGACCATCTTCCAGCCCCCTGCTCAAAGCAGGACTCCAAGTCAGAGCATCCCTATAGAATCATGGAAAATAGGGTTGGAAGGCGCCTGCAAGACCATGTATTCCAACCCCCTGCTCAACGCAGGACTCCAAGTCAGAGCATCCCTATAGAATTATCAAAAGTTAGGGTTGGAAGTGGCCTGCAGGACCATCTTCCAGCCCCCTGCTCAACGCAGGACTCCAAGTCAGAGCATCCTTATCGAATCATCTGAAAGTAGGGTTGGAAGTGTCCTGCAAGACCATCTAGTCAAGCCCCCTGCTCAACGCAGGACTCCAAGTCAGAGCATCCCTATAGAATTATCAAAAGTTAGGGTTGGAAGGGGCCTGCAGGACCATCTTCCAGCCCCCTGCTCAACGCAGGACTCCAAGTCAGAGCATCCCTATAGAATGATGGAAAATAGGGTTGGAAGGGTCCTCCAAGACCATCCAGGGCACCCCCTGCTCAACGCAGGACTCCAAGTCAGAGTATCCCTCTAGAATCATCGAAAATAGAGTTGGAAGGCGCCTGCAAGACCATCTAGTCCAACCCCCTGCTCAATGCAGGACTCCAAGACAGAGCATCCCTATAGAATCATCAAAAGGTAGTGTTGGAAGGCGGCTGCAAGACCATCTAGTCCAGCCCCTTGCTCAACACAGGACTCCAAGTCAGAGCATCCCTATAGAATCATCGAAAATAGAGTTGGAAGGGACCTGCAAGACCATCTAGTCCAACCCCCTGCTCAACGCAGGACTCCAAGTCAGAGCATCCCTATAGAATCATCTGAAAGTAGGGTTGGAAGTGGCCTGCAAGACCATCTAATCCAGCCCCCTGCTCAACGTAGGACTCCAAGTCAGAGCATCCCTATAGAAAGATCGAAAATAGAGTTGGAAGGCGCCTGCAAGGCCATCTACTCCAGCCCCCTGCTCAACGCAGGACTCCAAGTCAGAGCATCCCTATAGAATGATTGAAAATAGGGTTGGAAGGCGCCTGCAAGACCTTGTATTCCAACCCCGTCCTCAACGCAGGACTCCAAGTCAGAGCAGCCCTATAGAATCATTGGAAAGTAGGGTTGGAGGGGGCCTGCAAGGCCATCTAGTCCAGCCCCCTGCTCCAGGCAGGACTCCAGGTCAGAGCATCCCTATAGAATGATCGAAAATAGGGTTGGAAGTGGCCTGCAAGACCATCTAGTCCAGCCCCCTGCTCAACGCAGGACTCCAAGTCAGAGCATCCCTATAGAATTATCAAAAGTTAGGGTTGGAAGGCGCCTGCAGGACCATCTTCCAGCCCCCTGCTCAACGCAGGACTCCAAGTCAGAGCATCCCTATAGAATGATTGAAAATAGGGTTGGAAGGGTCCTGCAAGACCATCCAGTGCACCCCCTGCTCAACGCAGGACTCCAAGTCAGAGTATCCCTCTAGAATCATCGAAAATAGAGTTGGAAGGCGGCTGCAAGACCATCTAGTCCAGCCCCCTGCTCAACGCAGGACTCCAAGTCAGAGCATCCCTATAGAATGATCTAAAATAGGGGTGGAAGGGGCCTGCAAGACCATCTAGTCTAACCCCCTGCTCAATGCAGGACTCCGAGTCAGAGCATCCCTATAGAATGATTGAAAATGGGGTTGGGAGGGGTCTGCAAGACAATCTAGTCCAGCCCCCTGCTCAATGAAGGACTCCAGGTCAGAGCATCCCTATAGAATGATGGAAAATAGGGTTGGAAGGCGCCTGCAAGACCATGTATTCCAACCCCCTGCGCAACGCAGGACTCCAAGTCAGAGCATCCCTATAGAAAGATCGAAAATAGAGTTGGAAGGCGCCTGCAAGGCCATCTAGTCCAGCCCCCTGCTCAACGCAGGACTCCAAGTCAGAGCATCCCTATAGAATGATCGAAAATAGGGTTGGACGGCGCCTGAAGACCATGTATTCCAACCCCGTGCTCAACGCAGGACTCCAAGTCAGAGCATCCTTATCGAATCATCTGAAAGTAGGGTTGGAAGTGGCCTGCAAGACCATCTAGTCCAGCCCCCTGCTCAACGCAGGACTCCAAGTCAGAGCATCCCTATATAATTATCAAAAGTTAGGGTTGGAAGGCGCCTGCAGGACCATCTTCCAGCCCCCTGCTCAACGCAGGACTCCAAGTCAGAGCAGCCCTATAGAATCATTGTAAAGTAGGGTTGGAGGGGGCCTGCAAGGCCATCTAGTCCAGCCCCGTGCTCCAGGCAGGACTCCAGGTCAGAGCATCCCTATAGAATGATCGAAAATAGGGTTGGAAGTGGCCTGCAAGACCATCTAGTCCAGCTCCCTGCTCAACGCAGGACTCCAAGTCAGAGCATCCCTATAGAATTATCAAAAGTTAGGGTTGGAAGGCACCTGCAGTCCCATCTTCCAGCCCCCTGCTCAACGCAGGACTCCAAGTCAGAGCATCCCTATAGAATGATTGAAAATAGGGTTGGAAGGGTCCTGCAAGACCATCCAGTGCACCCCCTGCTCAACGCAGGACTCCAAGTCAGAGTATCCCTCTAGAATCATCGAAAATAGAGTTGGAAGGCGGCTGCAAGACCATCTAGTCCAGCCCCCTGCTCAACGCAGGACTCCAAGTCAGAGCATCCCTATAGAATGATCTAAAATAGGGGTGGAAGGGGCCTGCAAGACCATCTAGTCTAACCCCCTGCTCAATGCAGGACTCTGAGTCAGAGCATCCCTATAGAATGATTGAAAATAGGGTTGGGAGGGGTCTGCAAGACAATCTAGTCCAGCCCCCTGCTCAATGAAGGACTCCAGGTCAGAGCATCCCTATAGAATGATGGAAAATAGGGTTGGAAGGTGCCTGCAAGACCATGTATTCCAACCCCCTGCGCAACGCAGGACTCCAAGTCAGAGCATCCCTATAGAATTATCAAAAGTTAGGGTTGGAAGTGGCCTGCAGGACCATCTTCCAGCCCCCTGCTCAACGCAGTACTCCAAGTCAGAGCATCCCTATAGAATGATTGAAAATAGGGTTGGAAGGGGCCTGCAAGACCATGTATTCCAACCCCGTGCTCAACGCAGGACTCCAAGTCAGAGCAGCCCTATAGAATCATTGGAAAGTAGGGTTGGGGGGGCCTGCAAGGCTATCTAGTCCAAGCCCCTGCTCCAGGCAGGACTCCAGGTCAGAGCATCCCTATAGAATCATCGAAAATAGGGTTGGAAGGCACCTGCAAGACCATGTATTCCAACCCCGTGCTCAACGCAGGACTCCAAGTCAGAGCATCCTTATCGAATCATCTGAAAGTAGGGTTGGAAGTGGCCTGCAAGACTATCTAATACAGCCCCTTGCTCAACGCAGGACTCCAAGTCAGAGCATCCCTATAGAATAATCAAAAAGTAGGGTTGGAAGGGGCATGCAAGACCATCTAGTCCAACCCCCTGCTCAACGCAGGACTCCAAGTCAGAGTTTCCCTATAGAATGATCGAAAATAGGGTTGGAAGGGGCCTGCAAGACCATCTAGTCCAACCCCCTGCTCAACGCAGGACTCCAAGTCAGAGTATCCCTAAGGAATCATCTGAAAGTAGGGTTGGAAGTGGCCTGCAAGACTATCTAATCCAGCCCCCTCCTCAACGTAGGACTCCAAGTCAGAGCATCCCTATAGAATCATCGAAAATAGAGTTGGAAGGAACCTGCAAGACCATCTAGTCCAACCCCTTGCTCAACGCAGGACTCCAAATCAGAGCATCCCTATAGAATGATCGAAAATAGGGTTGGAAGGCGCCTGCAAGACCATGTATTCCAACCCCGTGCTCAACGCAGGACTCCAAGTCAGAGCAGCCCTATAGAATCATTGGAAAGTAGGGTTGGGGGGAGCCTGCAAGGCCATCTAGTCCAAGCCCCTGCTCCAGGCAGGACTCCAGGTCAGAGCATCCCTATAGAATGATCGAAAAAAGGTTGGAAGGCGCCTGCAAGACCATGTATTCCAACCCCGTGCTCAACGCAGGACTCCAAGTCAGAGCATCCTTATCGAAACATCTGAAAGTAGGGCTGGAAGTGGCCTGCAAGGCCATCTAGTCCAACCCCCTGCTTCACGCAGGACTCCAAGTCAGAGTATCCCTATAGAATCATCTGAAAGTAGGGTTGGAAGTGGTCTGCAAGACTATGTAATCCAGCCCCCTGCTCAACGCAGGACTCCAAGTCAGAGCATCCTTATCGAATCATCTGAAAGTAGGGTTGGAAGTGTCCTGCAAGACCATCTAGTCAAGCCCCCTGCTCAACGCAGGACTCCAAGTCAGAGCATCCCTATAGAATTATCAAAAGTTAGGGTTGGAAGGGGCCTGCAGGACCATCTTCCAGCCCCCTGCTCAACGCAGGACTCCAAGTCAGAGCATCCCTATAGAATGATGGAAAATAGGGTTGGAAGGGTCCTCCAAGACCATCCAGGGCACCCCCTGCTCAACGCAGGACTCCAAGTCAGAGTATCCCTCTAGAATCATCGAAAATAGAGTTGGAAGGCGCCTGCAAGACCATCTAGTCCAACCCCCTGCTCAATGCAGGACTCCAAGACAGAGCATCCCTATAGAATCATCAAAAGGTAGTGTTGGAAGGCGGCTGCAAGACCATCTAGTCCAGCCCCTTGCTCAACACAGGACTCCAAGTCAGAGCATCCCTATAGAATCATCGAAAATAGAGTTGGAAGGGACCTGCAAGACCATCTAGTCCAACCCCCTGCTCAACGCAGGACTCCAAGTCAGAGCATCCCTATAGAATCATCTGAAAGTAGGGTTGGAAGTGGCCTGCAAGACCATCTAATCCAGCCCCCTGCTCAACGTAGGACTCCAAGTCAGAGCATCCCTATAGAAAGATCGAAAATAGAGTTGGAAGGCGCCTGCAAGGCCATCTACTCCAGCCCCCTGCTCAACGCAGGACTCCAAGTCAGAGCATCCCTATAGAATGATTGAAAATAGGGTTGGAAGGTGCCTGCAAGACCTTGTATTCCAACCCCGTCCTCAACGCAGGACTCCAAGTCAGAGCAGCCCTATAGAATCATTGGAAAGTAGGGTTGGAGGGGGCCTGCAAGGCCGTCTAGTCCAGCCCCCTGCTCCAGGCAGGACTCCAGGTCAGAGCATCCCTATAGAATGATCGAAAATAGGGTTGGAAGTGGCCTGCAAGACCATCTAGTCCAGCCCCCTGCTCAACGCAGGACTCCAAGTCAGAGCATCCCTATAGAATTATCAAAAGTTAGGGTTGGAAGGCGCCTGCAGGACCATCTTCCAGCCCCCTGCTCAACGCAGGACTCCAAGTCAGAGCATCCCTATAGAATGATTGAAAATAGGGTTGGAAGGGTCCTGCAAGACCATCCAGTGCACCCCCTGCTCAACGCAGGACTCCAAGTCAGAGTATCCCTCTAGAATCATCGAAAATAGAGTTGGAAGGCGGCTGCAAGACCATCTAGTCCAGCCCCCTGCTCAACGCAGGACTCCAAGTCAGAGCATCCCTATAGAATGATCTAAAATAGGGGTGGAAGGGGCCTGCAAGACCATCTAGTCTAACCCCCTGCTCAATGCAGGACTCCGAGTCAGAGCATCCCTATAGAATGATTGAAAATGGGGTTGGGAGGGGTCTGCAAGACAATCTAGTCCAGCCCCCTGCTCAATGAAGGACTCCAGGTCAGAGCATCCCTATAGAATGATGGAAAATAGGGTTGGAAGGCGCCTGCAAGACCATGTATTCCAACCCCCTGCGCAACGCAGGACTCCAAGTCAGAGCATCCCTATAGAAAGATCGAAAATAGAGTTGGAAGGCGCCTGCAAGGCCATCTAGTCCAGCCCCCTGCTCAACGCAGGACTCCAAGTCAGAGCATCCCTATAGAATGATCGAAAATAGGGTTGGACGGCGCCTGAAGACCATGTATTCCAACCCCGCGCTCAACGCAGGACTCCAAGTCAGAGCATCCTTATCGAATCATCTGAAAGTAGGGTTGGAAGTGGCCTGCAAGACCATCTAGTCCAGCCCCCTGCTCAACGCAGGACTCCAAGTCAGAGCATCCCTATATAATTATCAAAAGTTAGGGTTGGAAGGCGCCTGCAGGACCATCTTCCAGCCCCCTGCTCAACGCAGGACTCCAAGTCAGAGCATCCTTATCGAATCATCTGAAAGTAGGGTTGGAAGTGTCCTGCAAGACCATCTAGTCAAGCCCCCTGCTCAACGCAGGACTCCAAGTCAGAGCATCCCTATAGAATTATCAAAAGTTAGGGTTGGAAGGGGCCTGCAGGACCATCTTCCAGCCCCCTGCTCAACGCAGGACTCCAAGTCAGAGCATCCCTATAGAATGATGGAAAATAGGGTTGGAAGGGTCCTCCAAGACCATCCAGGGCACCCCCTGCTCAACGCAGGACTCCAAGTCAGAGTATCCCTCTAGAATCATCGAAAATAGAGTTGGAAGGCGCCTGCAAGACCATCTAGTCCAACCCCCTGCTCAATGCAGGACTCCAAGACAGAGCATCCCTATAGAATCATCAAAAGGTAGTGTTGGAAGGCGGCTGCAAGACCATCTAGTCCAGCCCCTTGCTCAACACAGGACTCCAAGTCAGAGCATCCCTATAGAATCATCGAAAATAGAGTTGGAAGGGACCTGCAAGACCATCTAGTCCAACCCCCTGCTCAACGCAGGACTCCAAGTCAGAGCATCCCTATAGAATTATCAAAAGTTAGGGTTGGAAGGGGCCTGCAGGACCATCTTCCAGCCCCCTGCTCAACGCAGGACTCCAAGTCAGAGCATCCCTATAGAATGATGGAAAATAGGGTTGGAAGGGTCCTCCAAGACCATCCAGGGCACCCCCTGCTCAACGCAGGACTCCAAGTCAGAGTATCCCTCTAGAATCATCGAAAATAGAGTTGGAAGGCGCCTGCAAGACCATCTAGTCCAACCCCCTGCTCAATGCAGGACTCCAAGACAGAGCATCCCTATAGAATCATCAAAAGGTAGTGTTGGAAGGCGGCTGCAAGACCATCTAGTCCAGCCCCTTGCTCAACACAGGACTCCAAGTCAGAGCATCCCTATAGAATCATCGAAAATAGAGTTGGAAGGGACCTGCAAGACCATCTAGTCCAACCCCCTGCTCAACGCAGGACTCCAAGTCAGAGCATCCCTATAGAATCATCTGAAAGTAGGGTTGGAAGTGGCCTGCAAGACCATCTAATCCAGCCCCCTGCTCAACGTAGGACTCCAAGTCAGAGCATCCCTATAGAAAGATCGAAAATAGAGTTGGAAGGCGCCTGCAAGGCCATCTACTCCAGCCCCCTGCTCAACGCAGGACTCCAAGTCAGAGCATCCCTATAGAATGATTGAAAATAGGGTTGGAAGGCGCCTGCAAGACCTTGTATTCCAACCCCGTCCTCAACGCAGGACTCCAAGTCAGAGCAGCCCTATAGAATCATTGGAAAGTAGGGTTGGAGGGGGCCTGCAAGGCCATCTAGTCCAGCCCCCTGCTCCAGGCAGGACTCCAGGTCAGAGCATCCCTATAGAATGATCGAAAATAGGGTTGGAAGTGGCCTGCAAGACCATCTAGTCCAGCCCCCTGCTCAACGCAGGACTCCAAGTCAGAGCATCCCTATAGAATTATCAAAAGTTAGGGTTGGAAGGCGCCTGCAGGACCATCTTCCAGCCCCCTGCTCAACGCAGGACTCCAAGTCAGAGCATCCCTATAGAATGATTGAAAATAGGGTTGGAAGGGTCCTGCAAGACCATCCAGTGCACCCCCTGCTCAACGCAGGACTCCAAGTCAGAGTATCCCTCTAGAATCATCGAAAATAGAGTTGGAAGGCGGCTGCAAGACCATCTAGTCCAGCCCCCTGCTCAACGCAGGACTCCAAGTCAGAGCATCCCTATAGAATGATCTAAAATAGGGGTGGAAGGGGCCTGCAAGACCATCTAGTCTAACCCCCTGCTCAATGCAGGACTCCGAGTCAGAGCATCCCTATAGAATGATTGAAAATGGGGTTGGGAGGGGTCTGCAAGACAATCTAGTCCAGCCCCCTGCTCAATGAAGGACTCCAGGTCAGAGCATCCCTATAGAATGATGGAAAATAGGGTTGGAAGGCGCCTGCAAGACCATGTATTCCAACCCCCTGCGCAACGCAGGACTCCAAGTCAGAGCATCCCTATAGAAAGATCGAAAATAGAGTTGGAAGGCGCCTGCAAGGCCATCTAGTCCAGCCCCCTGCTCAACGCAGGACTCCAAGTCAGAGCATCCCTATAGAATGATCGAAAATAGGGTTGGACGGCGCCTGAAGACCATGTATTCCAACCCCGTGCTCAACGCAGGAGTCCAAGTCAGAGCATCCTTATCGAATCATCTGAAAGTAGGGTTGGAAGTGGCCTGCAAGACCATCTAGTCCAGCCCCCTGCTCAACGCAGGACTCCAAGTCAGAGCATCCCTATATAATTATCAAAAGTTAGGGTTGGAAGGCGCCTGCAGGACCATCTTCCAGCCCCCTGCTCAACGCAGGACTCCAAGTCAGAGCAGCCCTATAGAATCATTGTAAAGTAGGGTTGGAGGGGGCCTGCAAGGCCATCTAGTCCAGCCCCGTGCTCCAGGCAGGACTCCAGGTCAGAGCATCCCTATAGAATGATCGAAAATAGGGTTGGAAGTGGCCTGCAAGACCATCTAGTCCAGCTCCCTGCTCAACGCAGGACTCCAAGTCAGAGCATCCCTATAGAATTATCAAAAGTTAGGGTTGGAAGGCGCCTGCAGTCCCATCTTCCAGCCCCCTGCTCAACGCAGGACTCCAAGTCAGAGCATCCCTATAGAATGATTGAAAATAGGGTTGGAAGGGTCCTGCAAGACCATCCAGTGCACCCCCTGCTCAACGCAGGACTCCAAGTCAGAGTATCCCTCTAGAATCATCGAAAATAGAGTTGGAAGGCGGCTGCAAGACCATCTAGTCCAGCCCCCTGCTCAACGCAGGACTCCAAGTCAGAGCATCCCTATAGAATGATCTAAAATAGGGGTGGAAGGGGCCTGCAAGACCATCTAGTCTAACCCCCTGCTCAATGCAGGACTCTGAGTCAGAGCATCCCTATAGAATGATTGAAAATAGGGTTGGGAGGGGTCTGCAAGACAATCTAGTCCAGCCCCCTGCTCAATGAAGGACTCCAGGTCAGAGCATCCCTATAGAATGATGGAAAATAGGGTTGGAAGGTGCCTGCAAGACCATGTATTCCAACCCCCTGCGCAACGCAGGACTCGAAGTCAGAGCATCCCTATAGAATTATCAAAAGTTAGGGTTGGAAGTGGCCTGCAGGACCATCTTCCAGCCCCCTGCTCAACGCAGTACTCCAAGTCAGAGCATCCCTATAGAATGATTGAAAATAGGGTTGGAAGGGGCCTGCAAGACCATGTATTCCAACCCCGTGCTCAACGCAGGACTCCAAGTCAGAGCAGCCCTATAGAATCATTGGAAAGTAGGGTTGGGGGGGCCTGCAAGGCTATCTAGTCCAAGCCCCTGCTCCAGGCAGGACTCCAGGTCAGAGCATCCCTATAGAATCATCGAAAATAGGGTTGGAAGGCACCTGCAAGACCATGTATTCCAACCCCGTGCTCAACGCAGGACTCCAAGTCAGAGCATCCTTATCGAATCATCTGAAAGTAGGGTTGGAAGTGGCCTGCAAGACTATCTAATACAGCCCCTTGCTCAACGCAGGACTCCAAGTCAGAG
The DNA here is from genome assembly GCF_057233095.1 of Heloderma suspectum. NCBI lineage: Eukaryota > Metazoa > Chordata > Lepidosauria > Squamata > Helodermatidae > Heloderma > Heloderma suspectum. The sequence goes on from NC_139475.1 coordinate 52,288,704, forward strand.
CATCCCTATAGAATAATCAAAAAGTAGGGTTGGAAGGGGCATGCAAGACCATCTAGTCCAACCCCCTGCTCAACGCAGGACTCCAAGTCAGAGTTTCCCTATAGAATGATCGAAAATAGGGTTGGAAGGGGCCTGCAAGACCATCTAGTCCAACCCCCTGCTCAACGCAGGACTCCAAGTCAGAGTATCCCTAAGGAATCATCTGAAAGTAGGGTTGGAAGTGGCCTGCAAGACTATCTAATCCAGCCCCCTCCTCAACGTAGGACTCCAAGTCAGAGCATCCCTATAGAATCATCGAAAATAGAGTTGGAAGGAACCTGCAAGACCATCTAGTCCAACCCCTTGCTCAACGCAGGACTCCAAATCAGAGCATCCCTATAGAATGATCGAAAATAGGGTTGGAAGGCGCCTGCAAGACCATGTATTCCAACACCGTGCTCAACGCAGGACTCCAAGTCAGAGCAGCCCTATAGAATCATTGGAAAGTAGGGTTGGGGGGAGCCTGCAAGGCCATCTAGTCCAAGCCCCTGCTCCAGGCAGGACTCCAGGTCAGAGCATCCCTATAGAATGATCGAAAAAAGGTTGGAAGGCGCCTGCAAGACCATGTATTCCAACCCCGTGCTCAACGCAGGACTCCAAGTCAGAGCATCCTTATCGAAACATCTGAAAGTAGGGCTGGAAGTGGCCTGCAAGGCCATCTAGTCCAACCCCCTGCTTCACGCAGGACTCCAAGTCAGAGTATCCCTATAGAATCATCTGAAAGTAGGGTTGGAAGTGGTCTGCAAGACTATGTAATCCAGCCCCCTGCTCAACGCAGGACTCCAAGTCAGAGCATCCTTATCGAATCATCTGAAAGTAGGGTTGGAAGTGTCCTGCAAGACCATCTAGTCAAGCCCCCTGCTCAACGCAGGACTCCAAGTCAGAGCATCCCTATAGAATTATCAAAAGTTAGGGTTGGAAGGGGCCTGCAGGACCATCTTCCAGCCCCCTGCTCAACGCAGGACTCCAAGTCAGAGCATCCCTATAGAATGATGGAAAATAGGGTTGGAAGGGTCCTCCAAGACCATCCAGGGCAGCCCCTGCTCAACGCAGGACTCCAAGTCAGAGTATCCCTCTAGAATCATCGAAAATAGAGTTGGAAGGCGCCTGCAAGACCATCTAGTCCAACCCCCTGCTCAATGCAGGACTCCAAGACAGAGCATCCCTATAGAATCATCAAAAGGTAGTGTTGGAAGGCGGCTGCAAGACCATCTAGTCCAGCCCCTTGCTCAACACAGGACTCCAAGTCAGAGCATCCCTATAGAATCATCGAAAATAGAGTTGGAAGGGACCTGCAAGACCATCTAGTCCAACCCCCTGCTCAACGCAGGACTCCAAGTCAGAGCATCCCTATAGAATCATCTGAAAGTAGGGTTGGAAGTGGCCTGCAAGACCATCTAGTCCAGCCCCCTGCTCAACGCAGGACTCCAAGTCAGAGTTTCCCTATAGAATGATCGAAAATAGGGTTGGAAGGGGCCTGCAAGACCATCTAGTCCAACCCCCTGCTCAACGCAGGACTCCAAGTCAGAGTATCCCTAAGGAATCATCTGAAAGTAGGGTTGGAAGTGGCCTGCAAGACCATCTAGTCCAGCCCCCTGCTCAACGCAGGACTCCAAGTCAGAGCATCCCTATAGAATTATCAAAAGTTAGGGTTGGAAGGCGCCTGCAGGACCATCTTCCAGCCCCCTGCTCAACGCAGGACTCCAAGTCAGAGCATCCCTATACAATGAACGAAAATAGGGTTGGAAGGGTCCTCCAAGACCATCCAGGGCACCCCCTGCTCAACGCAGGACTCCAAGTCAGAGTATCCCTCTAGAATCATCGAAAATAGAGTAGGAAGGGGCCTGCAAGACCATCTAGTCTAGCCCCCTGCTCAATGCAGGACTCCAAGACAGAGCATCCCTATAGAATCATCAAAAGGTAGGGTTGGAAGGTGGCTGCAAGACCATCTAGTCCAGCCCCCTGCTCAACGCAGGACTCCAAGTCAGAGCATCCCTATAGAATCATCAAAAATAGAGTTGAAAGGGACCTGCAAGACCATCTAGTCCTACCCCTTGCTCAACGCAGGACTCCAAGCCAGAGCATCCCTATAGAATGATCTAAAATAGGGGTGGAAGGGGCCTGCAAGACCATCTAGTCTAACCCCCTGCTCAATGCCGGACTCTAAGAGCATCCGTATAGAATCATCTGAAAGTACGGTTGGAAGGGCCTGCAAGACCATCTAGTCCAACCCCTTGCTCAACACAGGACTCCGAGTCAGAGCATCCCTATACAATGAACGAAAATAGGGTTGGAAGGGGCCGGCAAGAGATCTAGTCCAGCCCCCTGCTCAACGCAGGACTCCAAGTCTTAGTTTCCCTATAGAATGATCGAAAATAGGGTTGGAAGGCGCCTGCAAGACCATGTATTCCAACCCCGTGCTCAACGCAGGACTCCAAGTCAGAGCATCCTTATCGAATCATCTGAAAGTAGGGTTGGAAGTGGCCTGCAAGACCATCTAGTCCAGCCCCCTGCTAAACGCAGGACTCCAAGTCAGAGCATCCCTATAGAATTATCAAAAGTTAGGGTTGGAAGGCGCCTGCAGGACCATCTTCCAGCCCCCTGCTCAAAGCAGGACTCCAAGTCAGAGCATCCCTATAGAATCATGGAAAATAGGGTTGGAAGGCGCCTGCAAGACCATGTATTCCAACCCCCTGCTCAACGCAGGACTCCAAGTCAGAGCATCCCTATAGAATTATCAAAAGTTAGGGTTGGAAGTGGCCTGCAGGACCATCTTCCAGCCCCCTGCTCAACGCAGGACTCCAAGTCAGAGCATCCTTATCGAATCATCTGAAAGTAGGGTTGGAAGTGTCCTGCAAGACCATCTAGTCAAGCCCCCTGCTCAACGCAGGACTCCAAGTCAGAGCATCCCTATAGAATTATCAAAAGTTAGGGTTGGAAGGGGCCTGCAGGACCATCTTCCAGCCCCCTGCTCAACGCAGGACTCCAAGTCAGAGCATCCCTATAGAATGATGGAAAATAGGGTTGGAAGGGTCCTCCAAGACCATCCAGGGCACCCCCTGCTCAACGCAGGACTCCAAGTCAGAGTATCCCTCTAGAATCATCGAAAATAGAGTTGGAAGGCGCCTGCAAGACCATCTAGTCCAACCCCCTGCTCAATGCAGGACTCCAAGACAGAGCATCCCTATAGAATCATCAAAAGGTAGTGTTGGAAGGCGGCTGCAAGACCATCTAGTCCAGCCCCTTGCTCAACACAGGACTCCAAGTCAGAGCATCCCTATAGAATCATCGAAAATAGAGTTGGAAGGGACCTGCAAGACCATCTAGTCCAACCCCCTGCTCAACGCAGGACTCCAAGTCAGAGCATCCCTATAGAATCATCTGAAAGTAGGGTTGGAAGTGGCCTGCAAGACCATCTAATCCAGCCCCCTGCTCAACGTAGGACTCCAAGTCAGAGCATCCCTATAGAAAGATCGAAAATAGAGTTGGAAGGCGCCTGCAAGGCCATCTACTCCAGCCCCCTGCTCAACGCAGGACTCCAAGTCAGAGCATCCCTATAGAATGATTGAAAATAGGGTTGGAAGGCGCCTGCAAGACCTTGTATTCCAACCCCGTCCTCAACGCAGGACTCCAAGTCAGAGCAGCCCTATAGAATCATTGGAAAGTAGGGTTGGAGGGGGCCTGCAAGGCCATCTAGTCCAGCCCCCTGCTCCAGGCAGGACTCCAGGTCAGAGCATCCCTATAGAATGATCGAAAATAGGGTTGGAAGTGGCCTGCAAGACCATCTAGTCCAGCCCCCTGCTCAACGCAGGACTCCAAGTCAGAGCATCCCTATAGAATTATCAAAAGTTAGGGTTGGAAGGCGCCTGCAGGACCATCTTCCAGCCCCCTGCTCAACGCAGGACTCCAAGTCAGAGCATCCCTATAGAATGATTGAAAATAGGGTTGGAAGGGTCCTGCAAGACCATCCAGTGCACCCCCTGCTCAACGCAGGACTCCAAGTCAGAGTATCCCTCTAGAATCATCGAAAATAGAGTTGGAAGGCGGCTGCAAGACCATCTAGTCCAGCCCCCTGCTCAACGCAGGACTCCAAGTCAGAGCATCCCTATAGAATGATCTAAAATAGGGGTGGAAGGGGCCTGCAAGACCATCTAGTCTAACCCCCTGCTCAATGCAGGACTCCGAGTCAGAGCATCCCTATAGAATGATTGAAAATGGGGTTGGGAGGGGTCTGCAAGACAATCTAGTCCAGCCCCCTGCTCAATGAAGGACTCCAGGTCAGAGCATCCCTATAGAATGATGGAAAATAGGGTTGGAAGGCGCCTGCAAGACCATGTATTCCAACCCCCTGCGCAACGCAGGACTCCAAGTCAGAGCATCCCTATAGAAAGATCGAAAATAGAGTTGGAAGGCGCCTGCAAGGCCATCTAGTCCAGCCCCCTGCTCAACGCAGGACTCCAAGTCAGAGCATCCCTATAGAATGATCGAAAATAGGGTTGGACGGCGCCTGAAGACCATGTATTCCAACCCCGTGCTCAACGCAGGACTCCAAGTCAGAGCATCCTTATCGAATCATCTGAAAGTAGGGTTGGAAGTGGCCTGCAAGACCATCTAGTCCAGCCCCCTGCTCAACGCAGGACTCCAAGTCAGAGCATCCCTATATAATTATCAAAAGTTAGGGTTGGAAGGCGCCTGCAGGACCATCTTCCAGCCCCCTGCTCAACGCAGGACTCCAAGTCAGAGCAGCCCTATAGAATCATTGTAAAGTAGGGTTGGAGGGGGCCTGCAAGGCCATCTAGTCCAGCCCCGTGCTCCAGGCAGGACTCCAGGTCAGAGCATCCCTATAGAATGATCGAAAATAGGGTTGGAAGTGGCCTGCAAGACCATCTAGTCCAGCTCCCTGCTCAACGCAGGACTCCAAGTCAGAGCATCCCTATAGAATTATCAAAAGTTAGGGTTGGAAGGCACCTGCAGTCCCATCTTCCAGCCCCCTGCTCAACGCAGGACTCCAAGTCAGAGCATCCCTATAGAATGATTGAAAATAGGGTTGGAAGGGTCCTGCAAGACCATCCAGTGCACCCCCTGCTCAACGCAGGACTCCAAGTCAGAGTATCCCTCTAGAATCATCGAAAATAGAGTTGGAAGGCGGCTGCAAGACCATCTAGTCCAGCCCCCTGCTCAACGCAGGACTCCAAGTCAGAGCATCCCTATAGAATGATCTAAAATAGGGGTGGAAGGGGCCTGCAAGACCATCTAGTCTAACCCCCTGCTCAATGCAGGACTCTGAGTCAGAGCATCCCTATAGAATGATTGAAAATAGGGTTGGGAGGGGTCTGCAAGACAATCTAGTCCAGCCCCCTGCTCAATGAAGGACTCCAGGTCAGAGCATCCCTATAGAATGATGGAAAATAGGGTTGGAAGGTGCCTGCAAGACCATGTATTCCAACCCCCTGCGCAACGCAGGACTCCAAGTCAGAGCATCCCTATAGAATTATCAAAAGTTAGGGTTGGAAGTGGCCTGCAGGACCATCTTCCAGCCCCCTGCTCAACGCAGTACTCCAAGTCAGAGCATCCCTATAGAATGATTGAAAATAGGGTTGGAAGGGGCCTGCAAGACCATGTATTCCAACCCCGTGCTCAACGCAGGACTCCAAGTCAGAGCAGCCCTATAGAATCATTGGAAAGTAGGGTTGGGGGGGCCTGCAAGGCTATCTAGTCCAAGCCCCTGCTCCAGGCAGGACTCCAGGTCAGAGCATCCCTATAGAATCATCGAAAATAGGGTTGGAAGGCACCTGCAAGACCATGTATTCCAACCCCGTGCTCAACGCAGGACTCCAAGTCAGAGCATCCTTATCGAATCATCTGAAAGTAGGGTTGGAAGTGGCCTGCAAGACTATCTAATACAGCCCCTTGCTCAACGCAGGACTCCAAGTCAGAGCATCCCTATAGAATAATCAAAAAGTAGGGTTGGAAGGGGCATGCAAGACCATCTAGTCCAACCCCCTGCTCAACGCAGGACTCCAAGTCAGAGTTTCCCTATAGAATGATCGAAAATAGGGTTGGAAGGGGCCTGCAAGACCATCTAGTCCAACCCCCTGCTCAACGCAGGACTCCAAGTCAGAGTATCCCTAAGGAATCATCTGAAAGTAGGGTTGGAAGTGGCCTGCAAGACTATCTAATCCAGCCCCCTCCTCAACGTAGGACTCCAAGTCAGAGCATCCCTATAGAATCATCGAAAATAGAGTTGGAAGGAACCTGCAAGACCATCTAGTCCAACCCCTTGCTCAACGCAGGACTCCAAATCAGAGCATCCCTATAGAATGATCGAAAATAGGGTTGGAAGGCGCCTGCAAGACCATGTATTCCAACCCCGTGCTCAACGCAGGACTCCAAGTCAGAGCAGCCCTATAGAATCATTGGAAAGTAGGGTTGGGGGGAGCCTGCAAGGCCATCTAGTCCAAGCCCCTGCTCCAGGCAGGACTCCAGGTCAGAGCATCCCTATAGAATGATCGAAAAAAGGTTGGAAGGCGCCTGCAAGACCATGTATTCCAACCCCGTGCTCAACGCAGGACTCCAAGTCAGAGCATCCTTATCGAAACATCTGAAAGTAGGGCTGGAAGTGGCCTGCAAGGCCATCTAGTCCAACCCCCTGCTTCACGCAGGACTCCAAGTCAGAGTATCCCTATAGAATCATCTGAAAGTAGGGTTGGAAGTGGTCTGCAAGACTATGTAATCCAGCCCCCTGCTCAACGCAGGACTCCAAGTCAGAGCATCCTTATCGAATCATCTGAAAGTAGGGTTGGAAGTGTCCTGCAAGACCATCTAGTCAAGCCCCCTGCTCAACGCAGGACTCCAAGTCAGAGCATCCCTATAGAATTATCAAAAGTTAGGGTTGGAAGGGGCCTGCAGGACCATCTTCCAGCCCCCTGCTCAACGCAGGACTCCAAGTCAGAGCATCCCTATAGAATGATGGAAAATAGGGTTGGAAGGGTCCTCCAAGACCATCCAGGGCACCCCCTGCTCAACGCAGGACTCCAAGTCAGAGTATCCCTCTAGAATCATCGAAAATAGAGTTGGAAGGCGCCTGCAAGACCATCTAGTCCAACCCCCTGCTCAATGCAGGACTCCAAGACAGAGCATCCCTATAGAATCATCAAAAGGTAGTGTTGGAAGGCGGCTGCAAGACCATCTAGTCCAGCCCCTTGCTCAACACAGGACTCCAAGTCAGAGCATCCCTATAGAATCATCGAAAATAGAGTTGGAAGGGACCTGCAAGACCATCTAGTCCAACCCCCTGCTCAACGCAGGACTCCAAGTCAGAGCATCCCTATAGAATCATCTGAAAGTAGGGTTGGAAGTGGCCTGCAAGACCATCTAATCCAGCCCCCTGCTCAACGTAGGACTCCAAGTCAGAGCATCCCTATAGAAAGATCGAAAATAGAGTTGGAAGGCGCCTGCAAGGCCATCTACTCCAGCCCCCTGCTCAACGCAGGACTCCAAGTCAGAGCATCCCTATAGAATGATTGAAAATAGGGTTGGAAGGCGCCTGCAAGACCTTGTATTCCAACCCCGTCCTCAACGCAGGACTCCAAGTCAGAGCAGCCCTATAGAATCATTGGAAAGTAGGGTTGGAGGGGGCCTGCAAGGCCGTCTAGTCCAGCCCCCTGCTCCAGGCAGGACTCCAGGTCAGAGCATCCCTATAGAATGATCGAAAATAGGGTTGGAAGTGGCCTGCAAGACCATCTAGTCCAGCCCCCTGCTCAACGCAGGACTCCAAGTCAGAGCATCCCTATAGAATTATCAAAAGTTAGGGTTGGAAGGCGCCTGCAGGACCATCTTCCAGCCCCCTGCTCAACGCAGGACTCCAAGTCAGAGCATCCCTATAGAATGATTGAAAATAGGGTTGGAAGGGTCCTGCAAGACCATCCAGTGCACCCCCTGCTCAACGCAGGACTCCAAGTCAGAGTATCCCTCTAGAATCATCGAAAATAGAGTTGGAAGGCGGCTGCAAGACCATCTAGTCCAGCCCCCTGCTCAACGCAGGACTCCAAGTCAGAGCATCCCTATAGAATGATCTAAAATAGGGGTGGAAGGGGCCTGCAAGACCATCTAGTCTAACCCCCTGCTCAATGCAGGACTCCGAGTCAGAGCATCCCTATAGAATGATTGAAAATGGGGTTGGGAGGGGTCTGCAAGACAATCTAGTCCAGCCCCCTGCTCAATGAAGGACTCCAGGTCAGAGCATCCCTATAGAATGATGGAAAATAGGGTTGGAAGGCGCCTGCAAGACCATGTATTCCAACCCCCTGCGCAACGCAGGACTCCAAGTCAGAGCATCCCTATAGAAAGATCGAAAATAGAGTTGGAAGGCGCCTGCAAGGCCATCTAGTCCAGCCCCCTGCTCAACGCAGGACTCCAAGTCAGAGCATCCCTATAGAATGATCGAAAATAGGGTTGGACGGCGCCTGAAGACCATGTATTCCAACCCCGCGCTCAACGCAGGACTCCAAGTCAGAGCATCCTTATCGAATCATCTGAAAGTAGGGTTGGAAGTGGCCTGCAAGACCATCTAGTCCAGCCCCCTGCTCAACGCAGGACTCCAAGTCAGAGCATCCCTATATAATTATCAAAAGTTAGGGTTGGAAGGCGCCTGCAGGACCATCTTCCAGCCCCCTGCTCAACGCAGGACTCCAAGTCAGAGCAGCCCTATAGAATCATTGTAAAGTAGGGTTGGAGGGGGCCTGCAAGGCCATCTAGTCCAGCCCCGTGCTCCAGGCAGGACTCCAGGTCAGAGCATCCCTATAGAATGATCGAAAATAGGGTTGGAAGTGGCCTGCAAGACCATCTAGTCCAGCTCCCTGCTCAACGCAGGACTCCAAGTCAGAGCATCCCTATAGAATTATCAAAAGTTAGGGTTGGAAGGCGCCTGCAGTCCCATCTTCCAGCCCCCTGCTCAACGCAGGACTCCAAGTCAGAGCATCCCTATAGAATGATTGAAAATAGGGTTGGAAGGGTCCTGCAAGACCATCCAGTGCACCCCCTGCTCAACGCAGGACTCCAAGTCAGAGTATCCCTCTAGAATCATCGAAAATAGAGTTGGAAGGCGGCTGCAAGACCATCTAGTCCAGCCCCCTGCTCAACGCAGGACTCCAAGTCAGAGCATCCCTATAGAATGATCTAAAATAGGGGTGGAAGGGGCCTGCAAGACCATCTAGTCTAACCCCCTGCTCAATGCAGGACTCTGAGTCAGAGCATCCCTATAGAATGATTGAAAATAGGGTTGGGAGGGGTCTGCAAGACAATCTAGTCCAGCCCCCTGCTCAATGAAGGACTCCAGGTCAGAGCATCCCTATAGAATGATGGAAAATAGGGTTGGAAGGTGCCTGCAAGACCATGTATTCCAACCCCCTGCGCAACGCAGGACTCCAAGTCAGAGCATCCCTATAGAATTATCAAAAGTTAGGGTTGGAAGTGGCCTGCAGGACCATCTTCCAGCCCCCTGCTCAACGCAGTACTCCAAGTCAGAGCATCCCTATAGAATGATTGAAAATAGGGTTGGAAGGGGCCTGCAAGACCATGTATTCCAACCCCGTGCTCAACGCAGGACTCCAAGTCAGAGCAGCCCTATAGAATCATTGGAAAGTAGGGTTGGGGGGGCCTGCAAGGCTATCTAGTCCAAGCCCCTGCTCCAGGCAGGACTCCAGGTCAGAGCATCCCTATAGAATCATCGAAAATAGGGTTGGAAGGCACCTGCAAGACCATGTATTCCAACCCCGTGCTCAACGCAGGACTCCAAGTCAGAGCATCCTTATCGAATCATCTGAAAGTAGGGTTGGAAGTGGCCTGCAAGACTATCTAATACAGCCCCTTGCTCAACGCAGGACTCCAAGTCAGAGCATCCCTATAGAATAATCAAAAAGTAGAGTTGGAAGGGGCATGCAAGACCATCTAGTCCAACCCCCTGCTCAACGCAGGACTCCAAGTCAGAGTTTCCCTATAGAATGATCGAAAATAGGGTTGGAAGGGGCCTGCAAGACCATCTAGTCCAACCCCCTGCTCAACGCAGGACTCCAAGTCAGAGTATCCCTAAGGAATCATCTGAAAGTAGGGTTGGAAGTGGCCTGCAAGACTATCTAATCCAGCCCCCTCCTCAACGTAGGACTCCAAGTCAGAGCATCCCTATAGAATCATCGAAAATAGAGTTGGAAGGAACCTGCAAGACCATCTAGTCCAACCCCTTGCTCAACGCAGGACTCCAAATCAGAGCATCCCTATAGAATGATCGAAAATAGGGTTGGAAGGCGCCTGCAAGACCATGTATTCCAACCCCGTGCTCAACGCAGGACTCCAAGTCAGAGCAGCCCTATAGAATCATTGGAAAGTAGGGTTGGGGGGAGCCTGCAAGGCCATCTAGTCCAAGCCCCTGCTCCAGGCAGGACTCCAGGTCAGAGCATCCCTATAGAATGATCGAAAAAAGGTTGGAAGGCGCCTGCAAGACCATGTATTCCAACCCCGTGCTCAACGCAGGACTCCAAGTCAGAGCATCCTTATCGAAACATCTGAAAGTAGGGCTGGAAGTGGCCTGCAAGGCCATCTAGTCCAACCCCCTGCTTCACGCAGGACTCCAAGTCAGAGTATCCCTATAGAATCATCTGAAAGTAGGGTTGGAAGTGGTCTGCAAGACTATGTAATCCAGCCCCCTGCTCAACGCAGGACTCCAAGTCAGAGCATCCTTATCGAATCATCTAAAAGTAGGGTTGGAAGTGTCCTGCAAGACCATCTAGTCAAGCCCCCTGCTCAACGCAGGACTCCAAGTCAGAGCATCCCTATAGAATTATCAAAAGTTAGGGTTGGAAGGGGCCTGCAGGACCATCTTCCAGCCCCCTGCTCAACGCAGGACTCCAAGTCAGAGCATCCCTATAGAATGATGGAAAATAGGGTTGGAAGGGTCCTCCAAGACCATCCAGGGCAGCCCCTGCTCAACGCAGGACTCCAAGTCAGAGTATCCCTCTAGAATCATCGAAAATAGAGTTGGAAGGCGCCTGCAAGACCATCTAGTCCAACCCCCTGCTCAATGCAGGACTCCAAGACAGAGCATCCCTATAGAATCATCAAAAGGTAGTGTTGGAAGGCGGCTGCAAGACCATCTAGTCCAGCCCCTTGCTCAACACAGGACTCCAAGTCAGAGCATCCCTATAGAATCATCGAAAATAGAGTTGGAAGGGACCTGCAAGACCATCTAGTCCAACCCCCTGCTCAACGCAGGACTCCAAGTCAGAGCATCCCTATAGAATCATCTGAAAGTAGGGTTGGAAGTGGCCAGCAAGACCATCTAGTCCAGCCCCCTGCTCAACGCAGGACTCCAAGTCAGAGTTTCCCTATAGAATGATCGAAAATAGGGTTGGAAGGGGCCTGCAAGACCATCTAGTCCAACCCCCTGCTCAACGCAGGACTCCAAGTCAGAGTATCCCTAAGGAATCATCTGAAAGTAGGGTTGGAAGTGGCCTGCAAGACCATCTAGTCCAGCCCCCTGCTCAACGCAGGACTCCAAGTCAGAGCATCCCTATAGAATTATCAAAAGTTAGGGTTGGAAGGCGCCTGCAGGACCATCTTCCAGCCCCCTGCTCAACGCAGGACTCCAAGTCAGAGCATCCCTATACAATGAACGAAAATAGGGTTGGAAGGGTCCTCCAAGACCATCCAGGGCACCCCCTGCTCAACGCAGGACTCCAAGTCAGAGTATCCCTCTAGAATCATCGAAAATAGAGTAGGAAGGGGCCTGCAAGACCATCTAGTCTAGCCCCCTGCTCAATGCAGGACTCCAAGACAGAGCATCCCTATAGAATCATCAAAAGGTAGGGTTGGAAGGTGGCTGCAAGACCATCTAGTCCTACCCCTTGCTCAACGCAGGACTCCAAGCCAGAGCATCCCTATAGAATGATCTAAAATAGGGGTGGAAGGGGCCTGCAAGACCATCTAGTCTAACCCCCTGCTCAATGCCGGACTCTAAGAGCATCCGTATAGAATCATCTGAAAGTACGGTTGGAAGGGCCTGCAAGACCATCTAGTCCAACCCCTTGCTCAACACAGGACTCCGAGTCAGAGCATCCCTATACAATGAACGAAAATAGGGTTGGAAGGGGCCGGCAAGAGATCTAGTCCAGCCCCCTGCTCAACGCAGGACTCCAAGTCTTAGTTTCCCTATAGAATGATCGAAAATAGGGTTGGAAGGCGCCTGCAAGACCATGTATTCCAACCCCGTGCTCAACGCAGGACTCCAAGTCAGAGCATCCTTATCGAATCATCTGAAAGTAGGGTTGGAAGTGGCCTGCAAGACCATCTAGTCCAGCCCCCTGCTAAACGCAGGACTCCAAGTCAGAGCATCCCTATAGAATTATCAAAAGTTAGGGTTGGAAGGCGCCTGCAGGACCATCTTCCAGCCCCCTGCTCAAAGCAGGACTCCAAGTCAGAGCATCCCTATAGAATCATGGAAAATAGGGTTGGAAGGCGCCTGCAAGACCATGTATTCCAACCCCCTGCTCAACGCAGGACTCCAAGTCAGAGCATCCCTATAGAATTATCAAAAGTTAGGGTTGGAAGTGGCCTGCAGGACCATCTTCCAGCCCCCTGCTCAACGCAGGACTCCAAGTCAGAGCATCCTTATCGAATCATCTGAAAGTAGGGTTGGAAGTGTCCTGCAAGACCATCTAGTCAAGCCCCCTGCTCAACGCAGGACTCCAAGTCAGAGCATCCCTATAGAATTATCAAAAGTTAGGGTTGGAAGGGGCCTGCAGGACCATCTTCCAGCCCCCTGCTCAACGCAGGACTCCAAGTCAGAGCATCCCTATAGAATGATGGAAAATAGGGTTGGAAGGGTCCTCCAAGACCATCCAGGGCACCCCCTGCTCAACGCAGGACTCCAAGTCAGAGTATCCCTCTAGAATCATCGAAAATAGAGTTGGAAGGCGCCTGCAAGACCATCTAGTCCAACCCCCTGCTCAATGCAGGACTCCAAGACAGAGCATCCCTATAGAATCATCAAAAGGTAGTGTTGGAAGGCGGCTGCAAGACCATCTAGTCCAGCCCCTTGCTCAACACAGGACTCCAAGTCAGAGCATCCCTATAGAATCATCGAAAATAGAGTTGGAAGGGACCTGCAAGACCATCTAGTCCAACCCCCTGCTCAACGCAGGACTCCAAGTCAGAGCATCCCTATAGAATCATCTGAAAGTAGGGTTGGAAGTGGCCTGCAAGACCATCTAATCCAGCCCCCTGCTCAACGTAGGACTCCAAGTCAGAGCATCCCTATAGAAAGATCGAAAATAGAGTTGGAAGGCGCCTGCAAGGCCATCTACTCCAGCCCCCTGCTCAACGCAGGACTCCAAGTCAGAGCATCCCTATAGAATGATTGAAAATAGGGTTGGAAGGCGCCTGCAAGACCTTGTATTCCAACCCCGTCCTCAACGCAGGACTCCAAGTCAGAGCAGCCCTATAGAATCATTGGAAAGTAGGGTTGGAGGGGGTCTGCAAGGCCATCTAGTCCAGCCCCCTGCTCCAGGCAGGACTCCAGGTCAGAGCATCCCTATAGAATGATCGAAAATAGGGTTGGAAGTGGCCTGCAAGACCATCTAGTCCAGCCCCCTGCTCAACGCAGGACTCCAAGTCAGAGCATCCCTATAGAATTATCAAAAGTTAGGGTTGGAAGGCGCCTGCAGGACCATCTTCCAGCCCCCTGCTCAACGCAGGACTCCAAGTCAGAGCATCCCTATAGAATGATTGAAAATAGGGTTGGAAGGGTCCTGCAAGACCATCCAGTGCACCCCCTGCTCAACGCAGGACTCCAAGTCAGAGTATCCCTCTAGAATCATCGAAAATAGAGTTGGAAGGCGGCTGCAAGACCATCTAGTCCAGCCCCCTGCTCAACGCAGGACTCCAAGTCAGAGCATCCCTATAGAATGATCTAAAATAGGGGTGGAAGGGGCCTGCAAGACCATCTAGTCTAACCCCCTGCTCAATGCAGGACTCCGAGTCAGAGCATCCCTATAGAATGATTGAAAATGGGGTTGGGAGGGGTCTGCAAGACAATCTAGTCCAGCCCCCTGCTCAATGAAGGACTCCAGGTCAGAGCATCCCTATAGAATGATGGAAAATAGGGTTGGAAGGCGCCTGCAAGACCATGTATTCCAACCCCCTGCGCAACGCAGGACTCCAAGTCAGAGCATCCCTATAGAAAGATCGAAAATAGAGTTGGAAGGCGCCTGCAAGGCCATCTAGTCCAGCCCCCTGCTCAACGCAGGACTCCAAGTCAGAGCATCCCTATAGAATGATCGAAAATAGGGTTGGACGGCGCCTGAAGACCATGTATTCCAACCCCGTGCTCAACGCAGGACTCCAAGTCAGAGCATCCTTATCGAATCATCTGAAAGTAGGGTTGGAAGTGGCCTGCAAGACCATCTAGTCCAGCCCCCTGCTCAACGCAGGACTCCAAGTCAGAGCATCCCTATATAATTATCAAAAGTTAGGGTTGGAAGGCGCCTGCAGGACCATCTTCCAGCCCCCTGCTCAACGCAGGACTCCAAGTCAGAGCAGCCCTATAGAATCATTGTAAAGTAGGGTTGGAGGGGGCCTGCAAGGCCATCTAGTCCAGCCCCGTGCTCCAGGCAGGACTCCAGGTCAGAGCATCCCTATAGAATGATCGAAAATAGGGTTGGAAGTGGCCTGCAAGACCATCTAGTCCAGCTCCCTGCTCAACGCAGGACTCCAAGTCAGAGCATCCCTATAGAATTATCAAAAGTTAGGGTTGGAAGGCGCCTGCAGTCCCATCTTCCAGCCCCCTGCTCAACGCAGGACTCCAAGTCAGAGCATCCCTATAGAATGATTGAAAATAGGGTTGGAAGGGTCCTGCAAGACCATCCAGTGCACCCCCTGCTCAACGCAGGACTCCAAGTCAGAGTATCCCTCTAGAATCATCGAAAATAGAGTTGGAAGGCGGCTGCAAGACCATCTAGTCCAGCCCCCTGCTCAACGCAGGACTCCAAGTCAGAGCATCCCTATAGAATGATCTAAAATAGGGGTGGAAGGGGCCTGCAAGACCATCTAGTCTAACCCCCTGCTCAATGCAGGACTCTGAGTCAGAGCATCCCTATAGAATGATTGAAAATAGGGTTGGGAGGGGTCTGCAAGACAATCTAGTCCAGCCCCCTGCTCAATGAAGGACTCCAGGTCAGAGCATCCCTATAGAATGATGGAAAATAGGGTTGGAAGGTGCCTGCAAGACCATGTATTCCAACCCCCTGCGCAACGCAGGACTCCAAGTCAGAGCATCCCTATAGAATTATCAAAAGTTAGGGTTGGAAGTGGCCTGCAGGACCATCTTCCAGCCCCCTGCTCAACGCAGTACTCCAAGTCAGAGCATCCCTATAGAATGATTGAAAATAGGGTTGGAAGGGGCCTGCAAGACCATGTATTCCAACCCCGTGCTCAACGCAGGACTCCAAGTCAGAGCAGCCCTATAGAATCATTGGAAAGTAGGGTTGGGGGGGCCTGCAAGGCTATCTAGTCCAAGCCCCTGCTCCAGGCAGGACTCCAGGTCAGAGCATCCCTATAGAATCATCGAAAATAGGGTTGGAAGGCACGTGCAAGACCATGTATTCCAACCCCGTGCTCAACGCAGGACTCCAAGTCAGAGCATCCTTATCGAATCATCTGAAAGTAGGGTTGGAAGTGGCCTGCAAGACTATCTAATACAGCCCCTTGCTCAACGCAGGACTCCAAGTCAGAGCATCCCTATAGAATAATCAAAAAGTAGGGTTGGAAGGGGCATGCAAGACCATCTAGTCCAACCCCCTGCTCAACGCAGGACTCCAAGTCAGAGTTTCCCTATAGAATGATCGAAAATAGGGTTGGAAGGGGCCTGCAAGACCATCTAGTCCAACCCCCTGCTCAACGCAGGACTCCAAGTCAGAGTATCCCTAAGGAATCATCTGAAAGTAGGGTTGGAAGTGGCCTGCAAGACTATCTAATCCAGCCCCCTCCTCAACGTAGGACTCCAAGTCAGAGCATCCCTATAGAATCATCGAAAATAGAGTTGGAAGGAACCTGCAAGACCATCTAGTCCAACCCCTTGCTCAACGCAGGACTCCAAATCAGAGCATCCCTATAGAATGATCGAAAATAGGGTGGGAAGGCGCCTGCAAGACCATGTATTCCAACCCCGTGCTCAACGCAGGACTCCAAGTCAGAGCAGCCCTATAGAATCATTGGAAAGTAGGGTTGGGGGGAGCCTGCAAGGCCATCTAGTCCAAGCCCCTGCTCCAGGCAGGACTCCAGGTCAGAGCATCCCTATAGAATGATCGAAAAAAGGTTGGAAGGCGCCTGCAAGACCATGTATTCCAACCCCGTGCTCAACGCAGGACTCCAAGTCAGAGCATCCCTATCGAAACATCTGAAAGTAGGGCTGGAAGTGGCCTGCAAGGCCATCTAGTCCAACCCCCTGCTTCACGCAGGACTCCAAGTCAGAGTATCCCTATAGAATCATCTGAAAGTAGGGTTGGAAGTGGTCTGCAAGACTATGTAATCCAGCCCCCTGCTCAACGCAGGACTCCAAGTCAGAGCATCCTTATCGAATCATCTGAAAGTAGGGTTGGAAGTGTCCTGCAAGACCATCTAGTCAAGCCCCCTGCTCAACGCAGGACTCCAAGTCAGAGCATCCCTATAGAATTATCAAAAGTTAGGGTTGGAAGGGGCCTGCAGGACCATCTTCCAGCCCCCTGCTCAACGCAGGACTCCAAGTCAGAGCATCCCTATAGAATGATGGAAAATAGGGTTGGAAGGGTCCTCCAAGACCATCCAGGGCAGCCCCTGCTCAACGCAGGACTCCAAGTCAGAGTATCCCTCTAGAATCATCGAAAATAGAGTTGGAAGGCGCCTGCAAGACCATCTAGTCCAACCCCCTGCTCAATGCAGGACTCCAAGACAGAGCATCCCTATAGAATCATCAAAAGGTAGTGTTGGAAGGCGGCTGCAAGACCATCTAGTCCAGCCCCTTGCTCAACACAGGACTCCAAGTCAGAGCATCCCTATAGAATCATCGAAAATAGAGTTGGAAGGGACCTGCAAGACCATCTAGTCCAACCCCCTGCTCAACGCAGGACTCCAAGTCAGAGCATCCCTATAGAATCATCTGAAAGTAGGGTTGGAAGTGGCCTGCAAGACCATCTAATCCAGCCCCCTGCTCAACGTAGGACTCCAAGTCAGAGCATCCCTATAGAAAGATCGAAAATAGAGTTGGAAGGCGCCTGCAAGGCCATCTAGTCCAGCCCCCTGCTCAACGCAGGACTCCAAGTCAGAGCATCCCTATAGAATGATTGAAAATAGGGTTGGAAGGCGCCTGCAAGACCTTGTATTCCAACCCCGTGCTCAACGCAGGACTCCAAGTCAGAGCAGCCCTATAGAATCATTGGAAAGTAGGGTTGGAAGTGGCCTGCAAGACCATCTAGTCCAGCCCCCTGCTCAACGCAGGACTCCAAGTCAGAGCATCCCTATATAATTATCAAAAGTTAGGGTTGGAAGGCGCCTGCAGGACCATCTTCCAGCCCCCTGCTCAACGCAGGACTCCAAGTCAGAGCAGCCCTATAGAATCATTGTAAAGTAGGGTTGGAGGGGGCCTGCAAGGCCATCTAGTCCAGCCCCGTGCTCCAGGCAGGACTCCAGGTCAGAGCATCCCTATAGAATGATCGAAAATAGGGTTGGAAGTGGCCTGCAAGACCATCTAGTCCAGCTCCCTGCTCAACGCAGGACTCCAAGTCAGAGCATCCCTATAGAATTATCAAAAGTTAGGGTTGGAAGGCGCCTGCAGTCCCATCTTCCAGCCCCCTGCTCAACGCAGGACTCCAAGTCAGAGCATCCCTATAGAATGATTGAAAATAGGGTTGGAAGGGTCCTGCAAGACCATCCAGTGCACCCCCTGCTCAACGCAGGACTCCAAGTCAGAGTATCCCTCTAGAATCATCGAAAATAGAGTTGGAAGGCGGCTGCAAGACCATCTAGTCCAGCCCCCTGCTCAACGCAGGACTCCAAGTCAGAGCATCCCTATAGAATGATCTAAAATAGGGGTGGAAGGGGCCTGCAAGACCATCTAGTCTAACCCCCTGCTCAATGCAGGACTCTGAGTCAGAGCATCCCTATAGAATGATTGAAAATAGGGTTGGGAGGGGTCTGCAAGACAATCTAGTCCAGCCCCCTGCTCAATGAAGGACTCCAGGTCAGAGCATCCCTATAGAATGATGGAAAATAGGGTTGGAAGGTGCCTGCAAGACCATGTATTCCAACCCCCTGCGCAACGCAGGACTCCAAGTCAGAGCATCCCTATAGAATTATCAAAAGTTAGGGTTGGAAGTGGCCTGCAGGACCATCTTCCAGCCCCCTGCTCAACGCAGTACTCCAAGTCAGAGCATCCCTATAGAATGATTGAAAATAGGGTTGGAAGGGGCCTGCAAGACCATGTATTCCAACCCCGTGCTCAACGCAGGACTCCAAGTCAGAGCAGCCCTATAGAATCATTGGAAAGTAGGGTTGGGGGGGCCTGCAAGGCTATCTAGTCCAAGCCCCTGCTCCAGGCAGGACTCCAGGTCAGAGCATCCCTATAGAATCATCGAAAATAGGGTTGGAAGGCACCTGCAAGACCATGTATTCCAACCCCGTGCTCAACGCAGGACTCCAAGTCAGAGCATCCTTATCGAATCATCTGAAAGTAGGGTTGGAAGTGGCCTGCAAGACTATCTAATACAGCCCCTTGCTCAACGCAGGACTCCAAGTCAGAGCATCCCTATAGAATAATCAAAAAGTAGGGTTGGAAGGGGCATGCAAGACCATCTAGTCCAACCCCCTGCTCAACGCAGGACTCCAAGTCAGAGTTTCCCTATAGAATGATCGAAAATAGGGTTGGAAGGGGCCTGCAAGACCATCTAGTCCAACCCCCTGCTCAACGCAGGACTCCAAGTCAGAGTATCCCTAAGGAATCATCTGAAAGTAGGGTTGGAAGTGGCCTGCAAGACTATCTAATCCAGCCCCCTCCTCAACGTAGGACTCCAAGTCAGAGCATCCCTATAGAATCATCGAAAATAGAGTTGGAAGGAACCTGCAAGACCATCTAGTCCAACCCCTTGCTCAACGCAGGACTCCAAATCAGAGCATCCCTATAGAATGATCGAAAATAGGGTTGGAAGGCGCCTGCAAGACCATGTATTCCAACCCCGTGCTCAACGCAGGACTCCAAGTCAGAGCAGCCCTATAGAATCATTGGAAAGTAGGGTTGGGGGGAGCCTGCAAGGCCATCTAGTCCAAGCCCCTGCTCCAGGCAGGACTCCAGGTCAGAGCATCCCTATAGAATGATCGAAAAAAGGTTGGAAGGCGCCTGCAAGACCATGTATTCCAACCCCGTGCTCAACGCAGGACTCCAAGTCAGAGCATCCTTATCGAAACATCTGAAAGTAGGGCTGGAAGTGGCCTGCAAGGCCATCTAGTCCAACCCCCTGCTTCACGCAGGACTCCAAGTCAGAGTATCCCTATAGAATCATCTGAAAGTAGGGTTGGAAGTGGTCTGCAAGACTATGTAATCCAGCCCCCTGCTCAACGCAGGACTCCAAGTCAGAGCATCCTTTTCGAATCATCTGAAAGTAGGGTTGGAAGTGTCCTGCAAGACCATCTAGTCAAGCCCCCTGCTCAACGCAGGACTCCAAGTCAGAGCATCCCTATAGAATTATCAAAAGTTAGGGTTGGAAGGGGCCTGCAGGACCATCTTCCAGCCCCCTGCTCAACGCAGGACTCCAAGTCAGAGCATCCCTATAGAATGATGGAAAATAGGGTTGGAAGGGTCCTCCAAGACCATCCAGGGCAGCCCCTGCTCAACGCAGGACTCCAAGTCAGAGTATCCCTCTAGAATCATCGAAAATAGAGTTGGAAGGCGCCTGCAAGACCATCTAGTCCAACCCCCTGCTCAATGCAGGACTCCAAGACAGAGCATCCCTATAGAATCATCAAAAGGTAGTGTTGGAAGGCGGCTGCAAGACCATCTAGTCCAGCCCCTTGCTCAACACAGGACTCCAAGTCAGAGCATCCCTATAGAATCATCGAAAATAGAGTTGGAAGGGACCTGCAAGACCATCTAGTCCAACCCCCTGCTCAACGCAGGACTCCAAGTCAGAGCATCCCTATAGAATCATCTGAAAGTAGGGTTGGAAGTGGCCTGCAAGACCATCTAGTCCAGCCCCCTGCTCAACGCAGGACTCCAAGTCAGAGTTTCCCTATAGAATGATCGAAAATAGGGTTGGAAGGGGCCTGCAAGACCATCTAGTCCAACCCCCTGCTCAACGCAGGACTCCAAGTCAGAGTATCCCTAAGGAATCATCTGAAAGTAGGGTTGGAAGTGGCCTGCAAGACCATCTAGTCCAGCCCCCTGCTCAACGCAGGACTCCAAGTCAGAGCATCCCTATAGAATTATCAAAAGTTAGGGTTGGAAGGCGCCTGCAGGACCATCTTCCAGCCCCCTGCTCAACGCAGGACTCCAAGTCAGAGCATCCCTATACAATGAACGAAAATAGGGTTGGAAGGGTCCTCCAAGACCATCCAGGGCACCCCCTGCTCAACGCAGGACTCCAAGTCAGAGTATCCCTCTAGAATCATCGAAAATAGAGTAGGAAGGGGCCTGCAAGACCATCTAGTCTAGCCCCCTGCTCAATGCAGGACTCCAAGACAGAGCATCCCTATAGAATCATCAAAAGGTAGGGTTGGAAGGTGGCTGCAAGACCATCTAGTCCAGCCCCCTGCTCAACGCAGGACTCCAAGTCAGAGCATCCCTATAGAATCATCAAAAATAGAGTTGAAAGGGACCTGCAAGACCATCTAGTCCTACCCCTTGCTCAACGCAGGACTCCAAGCCAGAGCATCCCTATAGAATGATCTAAAATAGGGGTGGAAGGGGCCTGCAAGACCATCTAGTCTAACCCCCTGCTCAATGCCGGACTCTAAGAGCATCCGTATAGAATCATCTGAAAGTACGGTTGGAAGGGCCTGCAAGACCATCTAGTCCAACCCCTTGCTCAACACAGGACTCCGAGTCAGAGCATCCCTATACAATGAACGAAAATAGGGTTGGAAGGGGTCGGCAAGAGATCTAGTCCAGCCCCCTGCTCAACGCAGGACTCCAAGTCTTAGTTTCCCTATAGAATGATCGAAAATAGGGTTGGAAGGCGCCTGCAAGACCATGTATTCCAACCCCGTGCTCAACGCAGGACTCCAAGTCAGAGCATCCTTATCGAATCATCTGAAAGTAGGGTTGGAAGTGGCCTGCAAGACCATCTAGTCCAGCCCCCTGCTCAACGCAGGACTCCAAGTCAGAGCATCCCTATAGAATTATCAAAAGTTAGGGTTGGAAGGCGCATGCAGGACCATCTTCCAGCCCCCTGCTCAACGCAGGACTCCAAGTCAGAGCATCCCTATAGAATCATGGAAAATAGGGTTGGAAGGCGCCTGCAAGACCATGTATTCCAACCCCCTGCTCAACGCAGGACTCCAAGTCAGAGCATCCCTATAGAATTATCAAAAGTTAGGGTTGGAAGTGGCCTGCAGGACCATCTTCCAGCCCCCTGCTCAACGCAGGACTCCAAGTCAGAGCATCCTTATCGAATCATCTGAAAGTAGGGTTGGAAGTGTCCTGCAAGACCATCTAGTCAAGCCCCCTGCTCAACGCAGGACTCCAAGTCAGAGCATCCCTATAGAATTATCAAAAGTTAGGGTTGGAAGGGGCCTGCAGGACCATCTTCCAGCCCCCTGCTCAACGCAGGACTCCAAGTCAGAGCATCCCTATAGAATGATGGAAAATAGGGTTGGAAGGGTCCTCCAAGACCATCCAGGGCAGCCCCTGCTCAACGCAGGACTCCAAGTCAGAGTTACCCTCTAGAATCATCGAAAATAGAGTTGGAAGGCGCCTGCAAGACCATCTAGTCCAACCCCCTGCTCAATGCAGGACTCCAAGACAGAGCATCCCTATAGAATCATCAAAAGGTAGTGTTGGAAGGCGGCTGCAAGACCATCTAGTCCAGCCCCTTGCTCAACACAGGACTCCAAGTCAGAGCATCCCTATAGAATCATCGAAAATAGAGTTGGAAGGGACCTGCAAGACCATCTAGTCCAACCCCCTGCTCAACGCAGGACTCCAAGTCAGAGCATCCCTATAGAATCATCTGAAAGTAGGGTTGGAAGTGGCCTGCAAGACCATCTAATCCAGCCCCCTGCTCAACGTAGGACTCCAAGTCAGAGCATCCCTATAGAAAGATCGAAAATAGAGTTGGAAGGCGCCTGCAAGGCCATCTAGTCCAGCCCCCTGCTCAACGCAGGACTCCAAGTCAGAGCATCCCTATAGAATGATTGAAAATAGGGTTGGAAGGCGCCTGCAAGACCTTGTATTCCAACCCCGTCCTCAACGCAGGACTCCAAGTCAGAGCAGCCCTATAGAATCATTGGAAAGTAGGGTTGGAGGGGGCCTGCAAGGCCATCTAGTCCAGCCCCCTGCTCCAGGCAGGACTCCAGGTCAGAGCATCCCTATAGAATGATCGAAAATAGGGTTGGAAGTGGCCTGCAAGACCATCTAGTCCAGCCCCCTGCTCAACGCAGGACTCCAAGTCAGAGCATCCCTATAGAATTATCAAAAGTTAGGGTTGGAAGGCGCCTGCAGGACCATCTTCCAGCCCTCTGCTCAACGCAGGACTCCAAGTCAGAGCATCCCTATAGAATGATTGAAAATAGGGTTGGAAGGGTCCTGCAAGACCATCCAGTGCACCCCCTGCTCAACGCAGGACTCCAAGTCAGAGTATCCCTCTAGAATCATCGAAAATAGAGTTGGAAGGCGGCTGCAAGACCATCTAGTCCAGCCCCCTGCTCAACGCAGGACTCCAAGTCAGAGCATCCCTATAGAATGATCTAAAATAGGGGTGGAAGGGGCCTGCAAGACCATCTAGTCTAACCCCCTGCTCAATGCAGGACTCCGAGTCAGAGCTTCCCTATAGAATGATTGAAAATGGGGTTGGGAGGGGTCTGCAAGACAATCTAGTCCAGCCCCCTGCTCAATGAAGGACTCCAGGTCAGAGCATCCCTATAGAATGATGGAAAATAGGGTTGGAAGGCGCCTGCAAGACCATGTATTCCAACCCCCTGCGCAACGCAGGACTCCAAGTCAGAGCATCCCTATAGAAAGATCGAAAATAGAGTTGGAAGGCGCCTGCAAGGCCATCTAGTCCAGCCCCCTGCTCAACGCAGGACTCCAAGTCAGAGCATCCCTATAGAATGATCGAAAATAGGGTTGGACGGCGCCTGAAGACCATGTATTCCAACCCCGTGCTCAACGCAGGACTCCAAGTCAGAGCATCCTTATCGAATCATCTGAAAGTAGGGTTGGAAGTGGCCTGCAAGACCATCTAGTCCAGCCCCCTGCTCAACGCAGGACTCCAAGTCAGAGCATCCCTATATAATTATCAAAAGTTAGGGTTGGAAGGCGCCTGCAGGACCATCTTCCAGCCCCCTGCTCAACGCAGGACTCCAAGTCAGAGCAGCCCTATAGAATCATTGTAAAGTAGGGTTGGAGGGGGCCTGCAAGGCCATCTAGTCCAGCCCCGTGCTCCAGGCAGGACTCCAGGTCAGAGCATCCCTATAGAATGATCGAAAATAGGGTTGGAAGTGGCCTGCAAGACCATCTAGTCCAGCTCCCTGCTCAACGCAGGACTCCAAGTCAGAGCATCCCTATAGAATTATCAAAAGTTAGGGTTGGAAGGCGCCTGCAGTCCCATCTTCCAGCCCCCTGCTCAACGCAGGACTCCAAGTCAGAGCATCCCTATAGAATGATTGAAAATAGGGTTGGAAGGGTCCTGCAAGACCATCCAGTGCACCCCCTGCTCAACGCAGGACTCCAAGTCAGAGTATCCCTCTAGAATCATCGAAAATAGAGTTGGAAGGCGGCTGCAAGACCATCTATTCCAGCCCCCTGCTCAACGCAGGACTCCAAGTCAGAGCATCCCTATAGAATGATCTAAAATAGGGGTGGAAGGGGCCTGCAAGACCATCTAGTCTAACCCCCTGCTCAATGCAGGACTCTGAGTCAGAGCATCCCTATAGAATGATTGAAAATAGGGTTGGGAGGGGTCTGCAAGACAATCTAGTCCAGCCCCCTGCTCAATGAAGGACTCCAGGTCAGAGCATCCCTATAGAATGATGGAAAATAGGGTTGGAAGGTGCCTGCAAGACCATGTATTCCAACCACCTGCGCAACGCAGGACTCCAAGTCAGAGCATCCCTATAGAATTATCAAAAGTTAGGGTTGGAAGTGGCCTGCAGGACCATCTTCCAGCCCCCTGCTCAACGCAG
This sequence comes from Heloderma suspectum, assembly GCF_057233095.1. Taxonomy (NCBI): domain Eukaryota; kingdom Metazoa; phylum Chordata; class Lepidosauria; order Squamata; family Helodermatidae; genus Heloderma; species Heloderma suspectum. The sequence goes on from NC_139475.1 coordinate 52,313,157, forward strand.
TACTCCAAGTCAGAGCATCCCTATAGAATGATTGAAAATAGGGTTGGAAGGGGCCTGCAAGACCATGTATTCCAACCCCGTGCTCAACGCAGGACTCCAAGTCAGAGCAGCCCTATAGAATCATTGGAAAGTAGGGTTGGGGGGGCCTGCAAGGCTATCTAGTCCAAGCCCCTGCTCCAGGCAGGACTCCAGGTCAGAGCATCCCTATAGAATCATCGAAAATAGGGTTGGAAGGCACCTGCAAGACCATGTATTCCAACCCCGTGCTCAACGCAGGACTCCAAGTCAGAGCATCCTTATCGAATCATCTGAAAGTAGGGTTGGAAGTGGCCTGCAAGACTATCTAATACAGCCCCTTGCTCAACGCAGGACTCCAAGTCAGAGCATCCCTATAGAATAATCAAAAAGTAGGGTTGGAAGGGGCATGCAAGACCATCTAGTCCAACCCCGTGCTCAACGCAGGACTCCAAGTCAGAGTATCCCTAAGGAATCATCTGAAAGTAGGGTTGGAAGTGGCCTGCAAGACTATCTAATCCAGCCCCCTCCTCAACGTAGGACTCCAAGTCAGAGCATCCCTATAGAATCATCGAAAATAGAGTTGGAAGGAACCTGCAAGACCATCTAGTCCAACCCCTTGCTCAACGCAGGACTCCAAATCAGAGCATCCCTATAGAATGATCGAAAATAGGGTTGGAAGGCGCCTGCAAGACCATGTATTCCAACCCCGTGCTCAACGCAGGACTCCAAGTCAGAGCATCCTTATCGAATCATCTGAAAGTAGGGTTGGAAGTGGCCTGCAAGACCATCTAGTCCAGCCCCCTGCTCAACGCAGGACTCCAAGTCAGAGCATCCCTATAGAATTATCAAAAGTTAGGGTTGGAAGGCGCCTGCAGGACCATCTCCCAGCCCCCTGCTCAACGCAGGACTCCAAGTCAGAGCATACCTATAGAATGATTGAAAATAGGGTTGGAAGGGTCCTCCAAGACCATCCAGGGCACCCCCTGCTCAACGCAGGACTCCAAGTCAGAGTATCCCTCTAGAATCATCGAAAATAGAGTTGGAAGGGGCCTGCAAGACCATCTAGTCCAGCCCCCTGCTCAATGCAGGACTCCAAGACAGAGCATCCCTATAGAATCATCAAAAGGTAGGGTTGGAAGGGACCTGCAAGACCATCTAGTCCAACCCCCTGCTCAACGCCGGACTCCAAGTCAGAGCATCCCTATAGAATCATCTGAAAGTAGGGTTGGAAGTGGCCTGCAAGACTATCTAATCCAGCCCCCTGCTCAACGTAGGACTCCAAGTCAGAGCATCCCTATAGAAAGATCGAAAATAGAGTTGGAAGGCGCCTGCAAGGCCATCTAGTCCAGCCCCCTGCTCAACGCAGGACTCCAAGTCAGAGCATCCCTATAGAATGATCGAAAATAGGGTTGGAAGGCGCCTGAAGACCATGTATTCCAACCCCGTGCTCAACGCAGGACTCCAAGTCAGAGCATCCTTATCGAATCATCTGAAAGTAGGGTTGGAAGTGGCCTGCAAGACTATCTAGTCCAGCCCCCTGCTCAACGCAGGACTCCAAGTCAGAGCATCCCTATATAATTATCAAAAGTTAGGGTTGGAAGGCGCCTGCAGGACCATCTTCCAGCCCCCTGCTCAACGCAGGACTCCAAGTCAGAGCAGCCCTATAGAATCATTGTAAAGTAGGGTTGGAGGGGGCCTGCAAGGCCATCTAGTCCAGCCCCGTGCTCCAGGCAGGACTCCAGGTCAGAGCATCCCTATAGAATGATCGAAAATAGGGTTGGAAGTGGCCTGCAAGACCATCTAGTCCAGCCCCCTGCTCAACGCAGGACTCCAAGTCAGAGCATCCCTATAGAATTATCAAAAGTTAGGGTTGGAAGGCGCCTGAAGTCCCATCTTCCAGCCCCCTGCTCAACGCAGGACTCCAAGTCAGAGCATCCCTATAGAATGATTGAAAATAGGGTTGGAAGGGTCCTGCAAGACCATCCAGTGCACCCCCTGCTCAACGCAGGACTCCAAGTCAGAGTATCCCTCTAGAATCATCGAAAATAGAGTTGGAAGGCGGCTGCAAGACTATCTAGTCCAGCCCCCTGCTCAACGCAGGACTCCAAGTCAGAGCATCCCTATAGAATGATCTAAAATAGGGGTGGAAGGGGCCTGCAAGACCATCTAGTCTAACCCCCTGCTCAATGCAGGACTCCGAGTCAGAGCATCCCTATAGAATGATTGAAAATAGGGTTGGGAGGGGTCTACAAGACAATCTAGTCCAGCCCCCTGCTCAATGAAGGACTCCAGGTCAGAGCATCCCTATAGAATGATGGAAAATAGGGTTGGAAGGCGCCTGCAAGACCATGTATTCCAACCCCCTGCGCAACGCAGGACTCCAAGTCAGAGCATCCCTATAGAATTATCAAAAGTTAGGGTTGGAAGTGGCCTGCAGGACCATCTTCCAGCCCCCTGCTCAACGCAGTACTCCAAGTCAGAGCATCCCTATAGAATGATTGAAAATAGGGTTGGAAGGGGCCTGCAAGACCATGTATTCCAACCCCGTGCTCAACGCAGGACTCCAAGTCAGAGCAGCCCTATAGAATCATTGGAAAGTAGGGTTGGGGGGGCCTGCAAGGCTATCTAGTCCAAGCCCCTGCTCCAGGCAGGACTCCAGGTCAGAGCATCCCTATAGAATCATCGAAAATAGGGTTGGAAGGCACCTGCAAGACCATGTATTCCAACCCCGTGCTCAACGCAGGACTCCAAGTCAGAGCATCCTTATCGAATCATCTGAAAGTAGGGTTGGAAGTGGCCTGCAAGACTATCTAATACAGCCCCTTGCTCAACGCAGGACTCCAAGTCAGAGCATCCCTATAGAATAATCAAAAAGTAGGGTTGGAAGGGGCATGCAAGACCATCTAGTCCAACCCCCTGCTCAACGCAGGACTCCAAGTCAGAGTTTCCCTATAGAATGATCGAAAATAGGGTTAGAAGGGGCCTGCAAGACCATCTAGTCCAACCCCCTGCTCAACGCAGGACTCCAAGTCAGAGTATCCCTAAGGAATCATCTGAAAGTAGGGTTGGAAGTGGCCTGCAAGACTATCTAATCCAGCCCCCTCCTCAACGTAGGACTCCAAGTCAGAGCATCCCTATAGAATCATCGAAAATAGAGTTGGAAGGAACCTGCAAGACCATCTAGTCCAACCCCTTGCTCAACGCAGGACTCCAAATCAGAGCATCCCTATAGAATGATCGAAAATAGGGTTGGAAGGCGCCTGCAAGACCATGTATTCCAACCCCGTGCTCAACGCAGGACTCCAAGTCAGAGCATCCTTATCGAATCATCTGAAAGTAGGGTTGGAAGTGGCCTGCAAGACCATCTAGTCCAGCCTCCTGCTCAACGCAGGACTCCAAGTCAGAGCATCCCTATAGAATTATCAAAAGTTAGGTTTGGAAGGCGCCTGCAGGACCATCTTCCAGCCCCCTGCTCAACGCAGGACTCCAAGTCAGAGCATACCTATAGAATGATTGAAAATAGGGTTGGAAGGGTCCTCCAAGACCATCCAGGGCACCCCCTGCTCAACGCAGGACTCCAAGTCAGAGCATCCCTATAGAATGATTGAAAATAGGGTTGGAAGGGTCCTCCAAGACCATCCACGGCACCCCCTGCTCAATGCAGGACTCCAAGTCAGAGTATCCCTCTAGAATCATCGAAAATAGAGTTGGAAGGGGCCTGCAAGACCATCTAGTCCAGCCCCCTGCTCAATGCAGGACTCCAAGACAGAGCATCCCTATAGAATCATCAAAAGGTAGGGTTGGAAGGGACCTGCAAGACCATCTAGTCCAACCCCCTGCTCAACGCAGGACTCCAAGTCAGAGCATCCCTATAGAATCATCTGAAAGTAGGTTTGGAAGTGGCCTGCAAGACTATCTAATCCAGCCCCCTGCTCAACGTAGGACTCCAAGTCAGAGCATCCCTATAGAAAGATCGAAAATAGAGTTGGAAGGCGCCTGCAAGGCCATCTAGTCCAGCCCCCTGCTCAACGCAGGACTCCAAGTCAGAGCATCCCTATAGAATGATCGAAAATAGGGTTGGAAGGCGCCTGAAGACCATGTATTCCAACCCCGTGCTCAACGCAGGACTCCAAGTCAGAGCATCCTTATCGAATCATCTGAAAGTAGGGTTGGAAGTGGCCTGCAAGACCATCTAGTCCAGCCCCCTGCTCAACGCAGGATTCCAAGTCAGAGCATCCCTATATAATTATCAAAAGTTAGGGTTGGAAGGCGCCTGCAGGACCATCTTCCAGCCCCCTGCTCAACGCAGGACTCCAAGTCAGAGCAGCCCTATAGAATCATTGTAAAGTAGGGTTGGAGGGGGCCTGCAAGGCCATCTAGTCCAGCCCCCTGCTCCAGGCAGGACTCCAGGTCAGAGCATCCCTATAGAATGATCGAAAATAGGGTTGGAAGTGGCCTGCAAGACCATCTAGTCCAGCCCCCTGCTCAACGCAGGACTCCAAGTCAGAGCATCCCTATAGAATTATCAAAAGTTAGGGTTGGAAGGCGCCTGCAGTCCCATCTTCCAGCCCCCTGCTCAACGCAGGACTCCAAGTCAGAGCATCCCTATGGAATGATTGAAAATAGGGTTGGAAGGGTCCTGCAAGACCATCCAGTGCACCCCCTGCTCAACGCAGGACTCCAAGTCAGAGTATCCCTCTAGAATCATCGAAAATAGAGTTGGAAGGCGGCTGCAAGACCATCTAGTCCAGCCCCCTGCTCAACGCAGGACTCCAAGTCAGAGCATCCCTATAGAATGATCTAAAATAGGGGTGGAAGGGGTCTGCAAGACCATCTAGTCTAACCCCCTGCTCAATGCAGGACTCCGAGTCAGAGCATCCCTATAGAATGATTGAAAATAGGGTTGGGAGGGGTCTGCAAGACAATCTAGTCCAGCCCCCTGCTCAATGAAGGACTCCAGGTCAGAGCATCCCTATAGAATGATGGAAAATAGGGTTGGAAGGCGCCTGCAAGACCATGTATTCCAACCACCTGCGCAACGCAGGACTCCAAGTCAGAGCATCCCTATAGAATTATCAAAAGTTAGGGTTGGAAGTGGCCTGCAGGACCATCTTCCAGCCCCCTGCTCAACGCAGGACTCCAAGTCAGAGCATCCCTATAGAATGATGGAAAATAGGGTTGGAAGGCGCCTGCAAGACCATGTATTCCAACCCCGTGCTCAACGCAGGACTCCAAGTCAGAGCAGCCCTATAGAATCATTCGAAAGTAGGGTTGGGGGGGCCTGCAAGGCTATCTAGTCCAAGCCCCTGCTCCAGGCAGGACTCCAGGTCAGAGCATCCCTATAGAATCATCGAAAATAGGGTTGGAAGGCACCTGCAAGACCATGTATTCCAACCCCGTGCTCAACGCAGGACTCCAAGTCAGAGCATCCTTATCGAATCATCTGAAAGTAGGGTTGGAAGTGGCCTGCAAGACTATCTAATCCAGCCCCCTGCTCAACGCAGGACTCCAAGTCAGAGCATCCCTATAGAATAATCAAAAAGTAGGGTTGGAAGGGGCATGCAAGACCATCTAGTCCAACCCCCTGCTCAACGCAGGACTCCAAGTCAGAGTTTCCCTATAGAATGATCGAAAATAGGGTTGGAAGGGGCCTGCAAGACCATCTAGTCCAACCCCCTGCTCAACGCAGGACTCCAAGTCAGAGCATCCCTAAGGAATCATCTGAAAGTAGGGTTGGAAGTGGCCTGCAAGACTATCTAATCCAGCCCCCTCCTCAACGTAGGACTCCAAGTCAGAGCATCCCTATAGAATCATCGAAAATAGAGTTGGAAGGAACCTGCAAGACCATCTAGTCCAACCCCTTGCTCAACGCAGGACTCCAAATCAGAGCATCCCTATAGAATGATCGAAAATAGGCTTGGAAGGCGCCTGCAAGACCATGTATTCCAACCCCGTGCTCAACGCAGGACTCCAAGTCAGAGCATCCTTATCGAATCATCTGAAAGTAGGGTTGGAAGTGGCCTGCAAGACCATCTAGTCCAGCCCCCTGCTCAACGCAGGACTCCAAGTCAGAGCATCCCTATAGAATTATCAAAAGTTAGGGTTGGAAGGCGCCTGCAGGACCATCTTCCAGCCCCCTGCTCAACGCAGGACTCCAAGTCAGAGCATACCTATAGAATGATTGAAAATAGGGTTGGAAGGGTCCTCCAAGACCATCCAGGGCACCCCCTGCTCAACGCAGGACTCCAAGTCAGAGCATCCCTATAGAATGATTGAAAATAGGGTTGGAAGGGTCCTCCAAGACCAACCAGGGCACCCCCTGCTCAACGCAGGACTCCAAGTCAGAGTATCCCTCTAGAATCATCGAAAATAGAGTTGGAAGGGGCCTGCAAGACCATCTAGTCCAGCCCCCTGCTCAATGCAGGACTCCAAGACAGAGCATCCCTATAGAATCATCAAAAGGTAGGGTTGGAAGGGACCTGCAAGACCATCTAGTCCAACCCCCTGCTCAACGCAGGACTCCAAGTCAGAGCATCCCTATAGAATCATCTGAAAGTAGGGTTGGAAGTGGCCTGCAAGACTATCTAATCCAGCCCCCTGCTCAACGTAGGACTCCAAGTCAGAGCATCCCTATAGAAAGATCGAAAATAGAGTTGGAAGGCGCCTGCAAGGCCATCTAGTCCAGCCCCCTGCTCAACGCAGGACTCCAAGTCAGAGCATCCCTATAGAATGATCGAAAATAGGGTTGGAAGGCGCCTGAAGACCATGTATTCCAACCCCGTGCTCAACGCAGGACTCCAAGTCAGAGCATCCTTATCGAATCATCTGAAAGTAGGGTTGGAAGTGGCCTGCAAGACCATCTAGTCCAGCCCCCTGCTCAACGCAGGACTCCAAGTCAGAGCATCCCTATATAATTATCAAAAGTTAGGGTTGGAAGGCGCCTGCAGGACCATCTTCCAGCCCCCTGCTCAACGCAGGACTCCAAGTCAGAGCAGCCCTATAGAATCATTGTAAAGTAGGGTTGGAGGGGGCCTGCAAGGCCATCTAGTCCAGCCCCCTGCTCCAGGCAGGACTCCAGGTCAGAGCATCCCTATAGAATGATCGAAAATAGGGTTGGAAGTAGCCTGCAAGACCATCTAGTCCAGCCCCCTGCTCAACGCAGGACTCCAAGTCAGAGCATCCCTATAGAATTATCAAAAGTTAGGGTTGGAAGGCGCCTGCAGTCCCATCTTCCAGCCCCCTGCTCAACGCAGGACTCCAAGTCAGAGCATCCCTATAGAATGATTGAAAATAGGGTTGGAAGGGTCCTGCAAGACCATCCAGTGCACCCCCTGCTCAACGCAGGACTCCAAGTCAGAGTATCCCTCTAGAATCATCGAAAATAGAGTTGGAAGGCGGCTGCAAGACCATCTAGTCCAGCCCCCTGCTCAACGCAGGACTCCAAGTCAGAGCATCCCTATAGAATGATCTAAAATAGGGGTGGAAGGGGCCTGCAAGACCATCTACTCTAACCCCCTGCTCAATGCAGGACTCCGAGTCAGAGCATCCCTATAGAATGATTGAAAATAGGGTTGGGAGGGGTCTGCAAGACAATCTAGTCCAGCCCCCTGCTCAATGAAGGACTCCAGGTCAGAGCATCCCTATAGAATGATGGAAAATAGGGTTGGAAGGCGCCTGCAAGACCATGTATTCCAACCACCTGCGCAACGCAGGACTCCAAGTCAGAGCATCCCTATAGAATTATCAAAAGTTAGGGTTGGAAGTGGCCTGCAGGACCATCTTCCAGCCCCCTGCTCAACGCAGTACTCCAAGTCATTGCATCCCTATAGAATGATTGAAAATAGGCTTGGAAGGGGCCTGCAAGACCATGTATTCCAACCCCGTGCTCAACGCAGGACTCCAAGTCAGAGCAGCCCTATAGAATCATTGGAAAGTAGGGTTGGGGTGCCTGCAAGGCTATCTAGTCCAAGCCCCTGCTCCAGGCAGGACTCCAGGTCAGAGCATCCCTATAGAATCATCGAAAATAGGGTTGGAAGGCACCTGCAAGACCATGTATTCCAACCCCGTGCTCAACGCAGGACTCCAAGTCAGAGCATCCTTATCGAATCATCTGAAAGTAGGGTTGGAAGTGGCCTGCAAGACTATCTAATCCAGTCCCCTGCTCAACGCAGGACTCCAAGTCAGAGCATCCCTATAGAATAATCAAAAAGTAGGGTAGGAAGGGGCATGCAAGACCATCTAGTCCAACCCCCTGCTCAACGCAGGACTCCAAGTCAGAGTTTCCCTATAGAATGATCGAAAATAGGGTTGGAAGGGGCCTGCAAGACCATCTAGTCCAACCCCCTGCTCAACGCAGGACTCCAAGTCAGAGCATCCCTAAGGAATCATCTGAAAGTAGGGTTGGAAGTGGCCTGCAAGACTATCTAATCCAGCCCCCTCCTCAACGTAGGACTCCAAGTCAGAGCATCCCTATAGAATCATCGAAAATAGAGTTGGAAGGAACCTGCAAGACCATCTAGTCCAACCCCTTGCTCTACGCAGGACTCCAAGTCAGAGCATCCCTATAGAATGATTGAAAATAGGGTTGGAAGGGTCCTCCAAGACCATCCAGGGCACCCCCTGCTCAACGCAGGACTCCAAGTCAGAGTATCCCTCTAGAATCATCGAAAATAGAGTTGGAAGGGGCCTGCAAGACCATCTAGTCCAGCCCACTGCTCAATGCAGGACTCCAAGACAGAGCATCCCTATAGAATCATCAAAAGGTAGGGTTGGAAGGGACCTGCAAGACCATCTAGTCCAACCCCCTGCTCAACGCAGGACTCCAAGTCAGAGCATCCCTATAGAATCATCTGAAAGTAGGGTTGGAAGTGGCCTGCAAGACTATCTAATCCAGCCCCCTGCTCAACGTAGGACTCCAAGTCAGAGCATCCCTATAGAAAGATCGAAAATAGAGTTGGAAGGCACCTGCAAGGCCATCTAGTCCAGCCCCCTGCTCAACGCAGGACTCCAAGTCAGAGCATCCCTATAGAATGATCGAAAATAGGGTTGGAAGGCGCCTGAAGACCATGTATTCCAACCCCGTGCTCAACGCAGGACTCCAAGTCAGAGCATCCTTATCGAATCATCTGAAAGTAGGGTTGGAAGTGGCCTGCAAGACTATCTAGTCCAGCCCCCTGCTCAACGCAGGACTCCAAGTCAGAGCATCCCTATATAATTATCAAAAGTTAGGGTTGGAAGGCGCCTGCAGGACCATCTTCCAGCCCCCTGCTCAACGCAGGACTCCAAGTCAGAGCAGCCCTATAGAATCATTGTAAAGTAGGGTTGGAGGGTGCCTGCAAGGCCATCTAGTCCAGCCCCGTGCTCCAGGCAGGACTCCAGGTCAGAGCATCCCTATAGAATGATCGAAAATAGGGTTGGAAGTGGCCTGCAAGACCATCTAGTCCAGCCCCCTGCTCAACGCAGGACTCCAAGTCAGAGCATCCCTATAGAATTATCAAAAGTTAGGGTTGGAAGGCGCCTGAAGTCCCATCTTCCAGCCCCCTGCTCAACGCAGGACTCCAAGTCAGAGCATCCCTATAGAATGATTGAAAATAGGGTTGGAAGGGTCCTGCAAGACCATCCAGTGCACCCCCTGCTCAACGCAGGACTCCAAGTCAGAGTATCCCTCTAGAATCATCGAAAATAGAGTTGGAAGGCGGCTGCAAGACTATCTAGTCCAGCCCCCTGCTCAACGCAGGACTCCAAGTCAGAGCATCCCTATAGAATGATCTAAAATAGGGGTGGAAGGGGCCTGCAAGACCATCTAGTCTAACCCCCTGCTCAATGCAGGACTCTGAGTCAGAGCATCCCTATAGAATGATTGAAAATAGGGTTGGGAGGGGTCTACAAGACAATCTAGTCCAGCCCCCTGCTCAATGAAGGACTCCAGGTCAGAGCATCCCTATAGAATGATGGAAAATAGGGTTGGAAGGCGCCTGCAAGACCATGTATTCCAACCCCCTGCGCAACGCAGGACTCCAAGTCAGAGCATCCCTATAGAATTATCAAAAGTTAGGGTTGGAAGTGGCCTGCAGGACCATCTTCCAGCCCCCTGCTCAACGCAGTACTCCAAGTCAGAGCATCCCTATAGAATGATTGAAAATAGGGTTGGAAGGGGCCTGCAAGACCATGTATTCCAACCCCGTGCTCAACGCAGGACTCCAAGTCAGAGCAGCCCTATAGAATCATTGGAAAGTAGGGTTGGGGGGGCCTGCAAGGCTATCTAGTCCAAGCCCCTGCTCCAGGCAGGACTCCAGGTCAGAGCATCCCTATAGAATCATCGAAAATAGGGTTGGAAGGCACCTGCAAGACCATGTATTCCAACCCCGTGCTCAACTCAGGACTCCAAGTCAGAGTATCCTTATCGAATCATCTGAAAGTAGGGTTGGAAGTGGCCTGCAAGACTATCTAATACAGCCCCTTGCTCAACGCAGGACTCCAAGTCAGAGCATCCCTATAGAATAATCAAAAAGTAGGGTTGGAAGGGGCATGCAAGACCATCTAGTCCAACCCCCTGCTCAACGCAGGACTCCAAGTCAGAGTTTCCCTATAGAATGATCGAAAATAGGGTTGGAAGGGGCCTGCAAGACCATCTAGTCCAACCCCCTGCTCAACGCAGGACTCCAAGTCAGAGTATCCCTAAGGAATCATCTGAAAGTAGGGTTGGAAGTGGCCTGCAAGACTATCTAATCCAGCCCCCTCCTCAACGTAGGACTCCAAGTCAGAGCATCCCTATAGAATCATCGAAAATAGAGTTGGAAGGAACCTGCAAGACCATCTAGTCCAACCCCTTGCTCAACGCAGGACTCCAAATCAGAGCATCCCTATAGAATGATCGAAAATAGGGTTGGAAGGCGCCTGCAAGACCATGTATTCCAACCCCGTGCTCAACGCAGGACTCCAAGTCAGAGCATCCTTATCGAATCATCTGAAAGTAGGGTTGGAAGTGGCCTGCAAGACCATCTAGTCCAGCCCCCTGCTCAACGCAGGACTCCAAGTCAGAGCATCCCTATAGAATTATCAAAAGTTAGGGTTGGAAGGCGCCTGCAGGACCATCTTCCAGCCCCCTGCTCAACGCAGGACTCCAAGTCAGAGCATACCTATAGAATGATTGAAAATAGGGTTGGAAGGGTCCTCCAAGACCATCCAGGGCACCCCCTGCTCAACGCAGGACTCCAAGTCAGAGCATCCCTATAGAATGATTGAAAATAGGGTTGGAAGGGTCCTCCAAGACCATCCAGGGCACCCCCTGCTCAATGCAGGACTCCAAGTCAGAGTATCCCTCTAGAATCATCGAAAATAGAGTTGGAAGGGGCCTGCAAGACCATCTAGTCCAGCCCCCTGCTCAATGCAGGACTCCAAGACAGAGCATCCCTATAGAATCATCAAAAGGTAGGGTTGGAAGGGACCTGCAAGACCATCTAGTCCAACCCCCTGCTCAACGCAGGACTCCAAGTCAGAGCATCCCTATAGAATCATCTGAAAGTAGGTTTGGAAGTGGCCTGCAAGACTATCTAATCCAGCCCCCTGCTCAACGTAGGACTCCAAGTCAGAGCATCCCTATAGAAAGATCGAAAATAGAGTTGGAAGGCGCCTGCAAGGTCATCTAGTCCAGCCCCCTGCTCAACGCAGGACTCCAAGTCAGAGCATCCCTATAGAATGATCGAAAATAGGGTTGGAAGGCGCCTGAAGACCATGTATTCCAACCCCGTGCTCAACGCAGGACTCCAAGTCAGAGCATCCTTATCGAATCATCTGAAAGTAGGGTTGGAAGTGTCCTGCAAGACCATCTAGTCCAGCCCCTGCTCAACGCAGGATTCCAAGTCAGAGCATCCCTATATAATTATCAAAAGTTAGGGTTGGAAGGCGCCTGCAGGACCATCTTCCAGCCCCCTGCTCAACGCAGGACTCCAAGTCATAGCAGCCCTATAGAATCATTGTAAAGTAGGGTTGGAGGGGGCCTGCAAGGCCATCTAGTCCAGCCCCCTGCTCCAGGCAGGACTCCAGGTCAGAGCATCCCTATAGAATGATCGAAAATAGGGTTGGAAGTGGCCTGCAAGACCATCTAGTCCAGCCCCCTGCTCAACGCAGGACTCCAAGTCAGAGCATCCCTATAGAATTATCAAAAGTTAGGGTTGGAAGGCGCCTGCAGTCCCATCTTCCAGCCCCCTGCTCAACGCAGGACTCCAAGTCAGAGCATCCCTATGGAATGATTGAAAATAGGGTTGGAAGGGTCCTGCAAGACCATCCAGTGCACCCCCTGCTCAACGCAGGACTCCAAGTCAGAGTATCCCTCTAGAATCATCGAAAATAGAGTTGGAAGGCGGCTGCAAGACCATCTAGTCCAGCCCCCTGCTCAACGCAGGACTCCAAGTCAGAGCATCCCTATAGAATGATCTAAAATAGGGGGGGAAGGGGTCTGCAAGACCATCTAGTCTAACCCCCTGCTCAATGCAGGACTCCGAGTCAGAGCATCCCTATAGAATGATTGAAAATAGGGTTGGGAGGGGTCTGCAAGACAATCTAGTCCAGCCCCCTGCTCAATGAAGGACTCCAGGTCAGAGCATCCCTATAGAATGATGGAAAATAGGGTTGGAAGGCGCCTGCAAGACCATGTATTCCAACCACCTGCGCAACGCAGGACTCCAAGTCAGAGCATCCCTATAGAATTATCAAAAGTTAGGGTTGGAAGTGGCCTGCAGGACCATCTTCCAGCCCCCTGCTCAACGCAGGACTCCAATTCAGAGCATCCCTATAGAATGATGGAAAATAGGGTTGGAAGGCGCCTGCAAGACCATGTATTCCAACCCCGTGCTCAACGCAGGACTCCAAGTCAGAGCAGCCCTATAGAATCATTGGAAAGTAGGGTTGGGGGGGCCTGCAAGGCTATCTAGTCCAAGCCCCTGCTCCAGGCAGGACTCCAGGTCAGAGCATCCCTATAGAATCATCGAAAATAGGGTTGGAAGGCACCTGCAAGACCATGTATTCCAACCCCGTGCTCAACGCAGGACTCCAAGTCAGAGCATCCTTATCGAATCATCTGAAAGTAGGGTTGGAAGTGGCCTGCAAGACTATCTAATCCAGCCCCCTGCTCAACGCAGGACTCCAAGTCAGAGCATCCCTATAGAATAATCAAAAAGTAGGGTTGGAAGGGGCATGCAAGACCATCTAGTCCAACCCCCTGCTCAACGCAGGACTCCAAGTCAGAGTTTCCCTATAGAATGATCGAAAATAGGGTTGGAAGGGGCCTACAAGACCATCTAGTCCAACCCCCTGCTCAACGCAGGACTCCAAGTCAGAGCATCCCTAAGGAATCATCTGAAAGTAGGGTTGGAAGTGGCCTGCAAGACTATCTAATCCAGCCCCCTCCTCAACGTAGGACTCCAAGTCAGAGCATCCCTATAGAATCATCGAAAATAGAGTTGGAAGGAACCTGCAAGACCATCTAGTCCAACCCCTTGCTCAACGCAGGACTCCAAATCAGAGCATCCCTATAGAATGATCGAAAATAGGCTTGGAAGGCGCCTGCAAGACCATGTATTCCAACCCCGTGCTCAACGCAGGACTCCAAGTCAGAGCATCCTTATCGAATCATCTGAAAGTAGGGTTGGAAGTGGCCTGCAAGACCATCTAGTCCAGCCCCCTGCTCAACGCAGGACTCCAAGTCAGAGCATCCCTATAGAATTATCAAAAGTTAGGGTTGGAAGGCGCCTGCAGGACCATCTTCCAGCCCCCTGCTCAACGCAGGACTCCAAGTCAGAGCATCCCTATAGAATGATTGAAAATAGGGTTGGAAGGGTCCTCCAAGACCATCCAGGGCACCCCCTGCTCAACGCAGGACTCCAAGTCAGAGCATCCCTATAGAATGATTGAAAATAGGGTTGGAAGGGTCCTCCAAGACCAACCAGGGCACCCCCTGCTCAACGCAGGACTCCAAGTCAGAGTATCCCTCTAGAATCATCGAAAATAGAGTTGGAAGGGGCCTGCAAGACCATCTAGTCCAGCCCCCTGCTCAATGCAGGACTCCAAGACAGAGCATCCCTATAGAATCATCAAAAGGTAGGGTTGGAAGGGACCTGCAAGACCATCTAGTCCAACCCCCTGCTCAACGCAGGACTCCAAGTCAGAGCATCCCTATAGAATCATCTGAAAGTAGGGTTGGAAGTGGCCTGCAAGACTATCTAATCCAGCCCCCTGCTCAACGTAGGACTCCAAGTCAGAGCATCCCTATAGAAAGATCGAAAATAGAGTTGGAAGGCGCCTGCAAGGCCATCTAGTCCAGCCCCCTGCTCAACGCAGGACTCCAAGTCAGAGCATCCCTATAGAATGATCGAAAATAGGGTTGGAAGGCGCCTGAAGACCATGTATTCCAACCCCGTGCTCAACGCAGGACTCCAAGTCAGAGCATCCTTATCGAATCATCTGAAAGTAGGGTTGGAAGTGGCCTGCAAGACCATCTAGTCCAGCCCCCTGCTCAACGCAGGACTCCAAGTCAGAGCATCCCTATATAATTATCAAAAGTTAGGGTTGGAAGGCGCCTGCAGGACCATCTTCCAGCCCCCTGCTCAACGCAGGACTCCAAGTCAGAGCAGCCCTATAGAATCATTGTAAAGTAGGGTTGGAGGGCGCCTGCAAGGCCATCTAGTCCAGCCCCCTGCTCCAGGCAGGACTCCAGGTCAGAGCATCCCTATAGAATGATCGAAAATAGGGTTGGAAGTAGCCTGCAAGACCATCTAGTCCAGCCTCCTGCTCAACGCAGGACTCCAAGTCAGAGCATCCCTATAGAATTATCAAAAGTTAGGGTTGGAAGGCGCCTGCAGTCCCATCTTCCAGCCCCCTGCTCAACGCAGGACTCCAAGTCAGAGCATCCCTATAGAATGATTGAAAATAGGGTTGGAAGGGTCCTGCAAGACCATCCAGTGCACCCCCTGCTCAACGCAGGACTCCAAGTCAGAGTATCCCTCTAGAATCATCGAAAATAGAGTTGGAAGGCGGCTGCAAGACCATCTAGTCCAGCCCCCTGCTCAACGCAGGACTCCAAGTCAGAGCATCCCTATAGAATGATCTAAAATAGGGGTGGAAGGGGCCTGCAAGACCATCTAGTCTAACCCCCTGCTCAATGCAGGACTCCGAGTCAGAGCATCCCTATAGAATGATTGAAAATAGGGTTGGGAGGGGTCTGCAAGACAATCTAGTCCAGCCCCCTGCTCAATGAAGGACTCCAGGTCAGAGCATCCCTATAGAATGATGGAAAATAGGGTTGGAAGGCGCCTGCAAGACCATGTATTCCAACCACCTGCGCAACGCAGGACTCCAAGTCAGAGCATCCCTATAGAATTATCAAAAGTTAGGGTTGGAAGTGGCCTGCAGGACCATCTTCCAGCCCCCTGCTCAACGCAGTACTCCAAGTCATTGCATCCCTATAGAATGATGGAAAATAGGCTTGGAAGGGGCCTGCAAGACCATGTATTCCAACCCCGTGCTCAACGCAGGACTCCAAGTCAGAGCAGCCCTATAGAATCATTGGAAAGTAGGGTTGGGGTGCCTGCAAGGCTATCTAGTCCAAGCCCCTGCTCCAGGCAGGACTCCAGGTCAGAGCATCCCTATAGAATCATCGAAAATAGGGTTGGAAGGCACCTGCAAGACCATGTATTCCAACCCCGTGCTCAACGCAGGACTCCAAGTCAGAGCATCCTTATCGAATCATCTGAAAGTAGGGTTGGAAGTGGCCTGCAAGACTATCTAATCCAGTCCCCTGCTCAACGCAGGACTCCAAGTGAGAGCATCCCTATAGAATAATCAAAAAGTAGGGTAGGAAGGGGCATGCAAGACCATCTAGTCCAACCCCCTGCTCAACGCAGGACTCCAAGTCAGAGTTTCCCTATAGAATGATCGAAAATAGGGTTGGAAGGGGCCTGCAAGACCATCTAGTCCAACCCCCTGCTCAACGCAGGACTCCAAGTCAGAGCATCCCTAAGGAATCATCTGAAAGTAGGGTTGGAAGTGGCCTGCAAGACTATCTAATCCAGCCCCCTCCTCAACGTAGGACTCCAAGTCAGAGCATCCCTATAGAATCATCGAAAATAGAGTTGGAAGGAACCTGCAAGACCATCTAGTCCAACCCCTTGCTCTACGCAGGACTCCAAGTCAGAGCATCCTTATCGAATCATCTGAAAGTAGGGTTGGAAGTGGCCTGCAAGACCATCTAGTCCAGCCCCCTGCTCAACGCAGGACTCCAAGTCAGAGCATCCCTATAGAATTATCAAAAGTTAGGGTTGGAAGGCGCCTGCAGGACCATCTTCCAGCCCCCTGCTCAACGCAGGACTCCAAGTCAGAGCATCCCTATAGAATGATTGAAAATAGGGTTGGAAGGGTCCTCCAAGACCATCCAGGGCACCCCTGCTCAACGCAGGACTCCAAGTCAGAGCATCCCTATAGAATGATTGAAAATAGGGTTGGAAGGGTCCTCCAAGACCATCCAGGGCACCCCCTGCTCAACGCAGGACTCCAAGTCAGAGTATCCCTCTAGAATCATCGAAAATAGAGTTGGAAGGGGCCTGCAAGACCATCTAGTCCAGCCCCCTGCTCAATGCAGGACTCCAAGACAGAGCATCCCTATAGAATCATCAAAAGGTAGGGTTGGAAGGGACCTGCAAGACCATCTAGTCCAACCACCTGCTCAACGCAGGACTCCAAGTCAGAGCATCCCTATAGAATCATCTGAAAGTAGGGTTGGAAGTGGCCTGCAAGAATATCTAATCCAGCCCCCTGCTCAACGTAGGACTCCAAGTCAGAGCATCCCTATAGAATCATCGAAAATAGAGTTGGAAGGCGCCTGCAAGGCCATCTAGTCCAGCCCCCTGCTCAACGCAGGACTCCAAGTCAGAGCATCCCTATAGAATGATCGAAGATAGGGTTGGAAGGCGCCTGAAGACCATGTATTCCAACCCGTGCTCAACGCAGGACTCCAAGTCAGAGCATCCTTATCGAATCATCTGAAAGTAGGGTTGGAAGTGGCCTGCAAGACCATCTAGTCCAGCCCCCTGCTCAACGCAGGACTCCAAGTCAGAGCATCCCTATATAATTATCAAAAGTTAGGGTTGGAAGGCGCCTGCAGGACCATCTTCCAGCCCCCTGCTCAACGCAGGACTCCAAGTCAGAGCAGCCCTATAGAATCATTGTAAAGTAGGGTTGGAGGGGGCCTGCAAGGCCATCTAGTCCAGCCCCCTGCTCCAGGCAGGACTCCAGGTCAGAGCATCCCTATAGATTGATCGAAAATAGGGTTGGAAGTGGCCTGCAAGACCATCTAGTCCAGCCCCCTGCGCAACGCAGGACTCCAAGTCAGAGCATCCCTATAGAATTATCAAAAGTTAGGGTTGGAAGGCGCCTGCAGGACCATCTTCCAGCCCCCTGCTCAACGCAGGACTCCAAGTCAGAGCATCCCTATAGAATGATTGAAAATAGGGTTGGAAGGGTCCTGCAAGACCATCCAGTGCACCCCCTGCTCAACGCAGGACTCCAAGTCAGAGTATCCCTCTAGAATCATCGAAAATAGAGTTGGAAGGCGGCTGCAAGACCATCTAGTCCAGCCCCCTGCTCAACGCAGGACTCCAAGTCAGAGCATCCCTATAGAATGATCTAAAATAGGGGTGGAAGGGGCCTGCAAGACCATCTAGTCTAACCCCCTGCTCAATGCAGGACTCCGAGTCAGAGCATCCCTATAGAATGATTGAAAATAGGGTTGGGAGGGGTCTGCAAGACAATCTAGTCCAGCCACCTGCTCAATGAAGGACTCCAGGTCAGAGCATCCCTATAGAATGATGGAAAATAGGGTTGGAAGGCGCCTGCAAGACCATGTATTCCAACCACCTGCGCAACGCAGGACTCCAAGTCAGAGCATCCCTATAGAATTATCAAAAGTTAGGGTTGGGAGTGGCCTGCAGGACCATCTTCCAGCCCCCTGCTCAACGCAGTACTCCAAGTCAGAGCATCCCTATAGAATGATTGAAAATAGGGTTGGAAGTGGCCTGCAAGACCATGTATTCCAACCCCGTGCTCAACGCAGGACTCCAAGTCAGAGCAGCCCTATAGAATCATCGGAAAGTAGGGTTGGGGGGGCCTGCAAGGCTATCTAGTCCAAGCCCCTGCTCCAGGCAGGACTCCAGGTCAGAGCATCCCTATAGAATCATCGAAAATAGGGTTGGAAGGGGCCTGCAAGACCATGTATTCCAACCCCGTGCTCAACGCAGGACTCCAAGTCAGAGCAGCCCTGTAGAATCATTGGAAAGTAGGGTTGGAGGGGACCTGCAAGGCTATCTAGTCCAACCCCCTGCTCAACGCAGGACTCCAAGTCAGAGCATCCCTATAGAATTATCAAAAGTTAGGGTTAGAAGTCGCCTGCAGGACCATCTTCCAGCCCCCTGCTCAACGCAGGACTCCAAGTCAGAGCATCCCTATAGAATCATCGAAAATAGAGTTGGAAGGGACCTGCAAGACCATCTAATCCAGCCCCCTGCTCAACGTAGGACTCCAAGTCAGAGCATCCCTATAGAAAGATCGAAAATAGAGTTGGAAGACGCCTGCAAGGCCATCTAGTCCAGCCCCCTGCTCAACGCAGGACTCCAAGTCAGAGCATCCCTATAGAATGATTGAAAATAGGGTTGGAAGGCGCCTGCAAGACCATGTATTCCAACCCCGTCCTCAACGCAGGACTCCAAGTCAGAGCAGCCCTATAGAATCATTGGAAAGTAGGGTTGGAGGGGGCCTGCAAGGCCATCTAGTCCAGCCCCCTGCTCCAGGCAGGACTCCAGGTCAGAGCATCCCTATAGAATGATCGAAAATAGGGTTGGAAGTGGCCTGCAAGACCATCTAGTCCAGCCCCCTGCTCAACGCAGGACTCCAAGTCAGAGCATCCCTATAGAATTATCAAAAGTTAGGGTTGGAAGGCGCCTGCAGGACCATCTTCCAGCCCCCTGCTCAACGCAGGACTCCAAGTCAGAGCATCCCTATAGAATGATTGAAAATAGGGTTGGAAGGGTCCTCCAAGACCATCCAGGGCACCCCCTGCTCAACGCAGGACTCCAAGTCAGAGCATCCCTATAGAATGATTGAAAATAGGGTTGGAAGGGTCCTCCAAGACCATCCAGGGCACCCCCTGCTCAACGCAGGACTCCAAGTCAGAGTATCCCTCTAGAATCATCGAAAATAGAGTTGGAAGGGGCCTGCAAGACCATCTAGTCCAGCCCCCTGCTCAATGCAGGACTCCAAGACAGAGCATCCCTATAGAATCATCAAAAGGTAGGGTTGGAAGGGACCTGCAAGACCATCTAGTCCAACCACCTGCTCAACGCAGGACTCCAAGTCAGAGCATCCCTATAGAATCATCTGAAAGTAGGGTTGGAAGTGGCCTGCAAGAATATCTAATCCAGCCCCCTGCTCAACGTAGGACTCCAAGTCAGAGCATCCCTATAGAATCATCGAAAATAGAGTTGGAAGGCGCCTGCAAGGCCATCTAGTCCAGCCCCCTGCTCAACGCAGGACTCCAAGTCAGAGCATCCCTATAGAATGATCGAAGATAGGGTTGGAAGGCGCCTGAAGACCATGTATTCCAACCCGTGCTCAACGCAGGACTCCAAGTCAGAGCATCCTTATCGAATCATCTGAAAGTAGGGTTGGAAGTGGCCTGCAAGACCATCTAGTCCAGCCCCCTGCTCAACGCAGGACTCCAAGTCAGAGCATCCCTATATAATTATCAAAAGTTAGGGTTGGAAGGCGCCTGCAGGACCATCTTCCAGCCCCCTGCTCAACGCAGGACTCCAAGTCAGAGCAGCCCTATAGAATCATTGTAAAGTAGGGTTGGAGGGGGCCTGCAAGGCCATCTAGTCCAGCCCCCTGCTCCAGGCAGGACTCCAGGTCAGAGCATCCCTATAGATTGATCGAAAATAGGGTTGGAAGTGGCCTGCAAGACCATCTAGTCCAGCCCCCTGCGCAACGCAGGACTCCAAGTCAGAGCATCCCTATAGAATTATCAAAAGTTAGGGTTGGAAGGCGCCTGCAGGACCATCTTCCAGCCCCCTGCTCAACGCAGGACTCCAAGTCAGAGCATCCCTATAGAATGATTGAAAATAGGGTTGGAAGGGTCCTGCAAGACCATCCAGTGCACCCCCTGCTCAACGCAGGACTCCAAGTCAGAGTATCCCTCTAGAATCATCGAAAATAGAGTTGGAAGGCGGCTGCAAGACCATCTAGTCCAGCCCCCTGCTCAACGCAGGACTCCAAGTCAGAGCATCCCTATAGAATGATCTAAAATAGGGGTGGAAGGGGCCTGCAAGACCATCTAGTCTAACCCCCTGCTCAATGCAGGACTCCGAGTCAGAGCATCCCTATAGAATGATTGAAAATAGGGTTGGGAGGGGTCTGCAAGACAATCTAGTCCAGCCACCTGCTCAATGAAGGACTCCAGGTCAGAGCATCCCTATAGAATGATGGAAAATAGGGTTGGAAGGCGCCTGCAAGACCATGTATTCCAACCACCTGCGCAACGCAGGACTCCAAGTCAGAGCATCCCTATAGAATTATCAAAAGTTAGGGTTGGGAGTGGCCTGCAGGACCATCTTCCAGCCCCCTGCTCAACGCAGTACTCCAAGTCAGAGCATCCCTATAGAATGATTGAAAATAGGGTTGGAAGTGGCCTGCAAGACCATGTATTCCAACCCCGTGCTCAACGCAGGACTCCAAGTCAGAGCAGCCCTATAGAATCATCGGAAAGTAGGGTTGGGGGGGCCTGCAAGGCTATCTAGTCCAAGCCCCTGCTCCAGGCAGGACTCCAGGTCAGAGCATCCCTATAGAATCATCGAAAATAGGGTTGGAAGGGGCCTGCAAGACCATGTATTCCAACCCCGTGCTCAACGCAGGACTCCAAGTCAGAGCAGCCCTGTAGAATCATTGGAAAGTAGGGTTGGAGGGGACCTGCAAGGCTATCTAGTCCAACCCCCTGCTCAACGCAGGACTCCAAGTCAGAGCATCCCTATAGAATTATCAAAAGTTAGGGTTGGAAGTCGCCTGCAGGACCATCTTCCAGCCCCCTGCTCAACGCAGGACTCCAAGTCAGAGCATCCCTATAGAATCATCGAAAATAGAGTTGGAAGGGACCTGCAAGACCATCTAATCCAGCCCCCTGCTCAACGTAGGACTCCAAGTCAGAGCATCCCTATAGAAAGATCGAAAATAGAGTTGGAAGACGCCTGCAAGGCCATCTAGTCCAGCCCCCTGCTCAACGCAGGACTCCAAGTCAGAGCATCCCTATAGAATGATTGAAAATAGGGTTGGAAGGCGCCTGCAAGACCATGTATTCCAACCCCGTCCTCAACGCAGGACTCCAAGTCAGAGCAGCCCTATAGAATCATTGGAAAGTAGGGTTGGAGGGGGCCTGCAAGGCCATCTAGTCCAGCCCCCTGCTCCAGGCAGGACTCCAGGTCAGAGCATCCCTATAGAATGATCGAAAATAGGGTTGGAAGTGGCCTGCAAGACCATCTAGTCCAGCCCCCTGCTCAACGCAGGACTCCAAGTCAGAGCATCCCTATAGAATTATCAAAAGTTAGGGTTGGAAGGCGCCTGCAGGACCATCTTCCAGCCCCCTGCTCAACGCAGGACTCCAAGTCAGAGCATCCCTATAGAATCATCTGAAAGTAGGGTTGGAAGTGGCCTGCAAGACTATCTAATCCAGCCCCCTGCTCAACGTAAGACTCCAAGTCAGAGCATCCCTATAGAAAGATCGAAAATAGAGTTGGAAGGCACCTGCAAGGCCATCTAGTCCAGCCCCCTGCTCAACGCAGGACTCCAAGTCAGAGCATCCCTATAGAATGATCGAAAATAGGGTTGGAAGGCGCCTGAAGACCATGTATTCCAACCCCGTGCTCAACGCAGGACTCCAAGTCAGAGCATCCTTATCGAATCATCTGAAAGTAGGGTTGGAAGTGGCCTGCAAGACTATCTAGTCCAGCCCCCTGCTCAACGCAGGACTCCAAGTCAGAGCATCCCTATATAATTATCAAAAGTTAGGGTTGGAAGGCGCCTGCAGGACCATCTTCCAGCCCCCTGCTCAACGCAGGACTCCAAGTCAGAGCAGCCCTATAGAATCATTGTAAAGTAGGGTTGGAGGGTGCCTGCAAGGCCATCTAGTCCAGCCCCGTGCTCCAGGCAGGACTCCAGGTCAGAGCATCCCTATAGAATGATCGAAAATAGGGTTGGAAGTGGCCTGCAAGACCATCTAGTCCAGCCCCCTGCTCAACGCAGGACTCCAAGTCAGAGCATCCCTATAGAATTATCAAAAGTTAGGGTTGGAAGGCGCCTGAAGTCCCATCTTCCAGCCCCCTGCTCAACGCAGGACTCCAAGTCAGAGCATCCCTATAGAATGATTGAAAATAGGGTTGGAAGGGTCCTGCAAGACCATCCAGTGCACCCCCTGCTCAACGCAGGACTCCAAGTCAGAGTATCCCTCTAGAATCATCGAAAATAGAGTTGGAAGGCGGCTGCAAGACTATCTAGTCCAGCCCCCTGCTCAACGCAGGACTCCAAGTCAGAGCATCCCTATAGAATGATCTAAAATAGGGGTGGAAGGGGCCTGCAAGACCATCTAGTCTAACCCCCTGCTCAATGCAGGACTCTGAGTCAGAGCATCCCTATAGAATGATTGAAAATAGGGTTGGGAGGGGTCTACAAGACAATCTAGTCCAGCCCCCTGCTCAATGAAGGACTCCAGGTCAGAGCATCCCTATAGAATGATGGAAAATAGGGTTGGAAGGCGCCTGCAAGACCATGTATTCCAACCCCCTGCGCAACGCAGGACTCCAAGTCAGAGCATCCCTATAGAATTATCAAAAGTTAGGGTTGGAAGTGGCCTGCAGGACCATCTTCCAGCCCCCTGCTCAACGCAGTACTCCAAGTCAGAGCATCCCTATAGAATGATTGAAAATAGGGTTGGAAGGGGCCTGCAAGACCATGTATTCCAACCCCGTGCTCAACGCAGGACTCCAAGTCAGAGCAGCCCTATAGAATCATTGGAAAGTAGGGTTGGGGGGGCCTGCAAGGCTATCTAGTCCAAGCCCCTGCTCCAGGCAGGACTCCAGGTCAGAGCATCCCTATAGAATCATCGAAAATAGGGTTGGAAGGCACCTGCAAGACCATGTATTCCAACCCCGTGCTCAACTCAGGACTCCAAGTCAGAGCATCCTTATCGAATCATCTGAAAGTAGGGTTGGAAGTGGCCTGCAAGACTATCTAATACAGCCCCTTGCTCAACGCAGGACTCCAAGTCAGAGCATCCCTATAGAATAATCAAAAAGTAGGGTTGGAAGGGGCATGCAAGACCATCTAGTCCAACCCCCTGCTCAACGCAGGACTCCAAGTCAGAGTTTCCCTATAGAACGATCGAAAATAGGGTTGGAAGGGGCCTGCAAGACCATCTAGTCCAACCCCCTGCTCAACGCAGGACTCCAAGTCAGAGTATCCCTAAGGAATCATCTGAAAGTAGGGTTGGAAGTGGCCTGCAAGACTATCTAATCCAGCCCCCTCCTCAACGTAGGACTCCAAGTCAGAGCATCCCTATAGAATCATCGAAAATAGAGTTGGAAGGAACCTGCAAGACCATCTAGTCCAACCCCTTGCTCAACGCAGGACTCCAAATCAGAGCATCCCTATAGAATGATCGAAAATAGGGTTGGAAGGCGCCTGCAAGACCATGTATTCCAACCCCGTGCTCAACGCAGGACTCCAAGTCAGAGCATCCTTATCGAATCATCTGAAAGTAGGGTTGGAAGTGGCCTGCAAGACCATCTAGTCCAGCCCCCTGCTCAACGCAGGACTCCAAGTCAGAGCATCCCTATAGAATTATCAAAAGTTAGGGTTGGAAGGCGCCTGCAGGACCATCTTCCAGCCCCCTGCTCAACGCAGGACTCCAAGTCAGAGCATACCTATAGAATGATTGAAAATAGGGTTGGAAGGGTCCTCCAAGACCATCCAGGGCACCCCCTGCTCAACGCAGGACTCCAAGTCAGAGCATCCCTATAGAATGATTGAAAATAGGGTTGGAAGGGTCCTCCAAGACCATCCAGGGCACCCCCTGCTCAATGCAGGACTCCAAGTCAGAGTATCCCTCTAGAATCATCGAAAATAGAGTTGGAAGGGGCCTGCAAGACCATCTAGTCCAGCCCCCTGCTCAATGCAGGACTCCAAGACAGAGCATCCCTATAGAATCATCAAAAGGTAGGGTTGGAAGGGACCTGCAAGACCATCTAGTCCAACCCCCTGCTCAACGCAGGACTCCAAGTCAGAGCATCCCTATAGAATCATCTGAAAGTAGGTTTGGAAGTGGCCTGCAAGACTATCTAATCCAGCCCCCTGCTCAACGTAGGACTCCAAGTCAGAGCATCCCTATAGAAAGATCGAAAATAGAGTTGGAAGGCGCCTGCAAGGTCATCTAGTCCAGCCCCCTGCTCAACGCAGGACTCCAAGTCAGAGCATCCCTATAGAATGATCGAAAATAGGGTTGGAAGGCGCCTGAAGACCATGTATTCCAACCCCGTGCTCAACGCAGGACTCCAAGTCAGAGCATCCTTATCGAATCATCTGAAAGTAGGGTTGGAAGTGGCCTGCAAGACCATCTAGTCCAGCCCCCTGCTCAACGCAGGATTCCAAGTCAGAGCATCCCTATATAATTATCAAAAGTTAGGGTTGGAAGGCGCCTGCAGGACCATCTTCCAGCCCCCTGCTCAACGCAGGACTCCAAGTCATAGCAGCCCTATAGAATCATTGTAAAGTAGGGTTGGAGGGGGCCTGCAAGGCCATCTAGTCCAGCCCCCTGCTCCAGGCAGGACTCCAGGTCAGAGCATCCCTATAGAATGATCGAAAATAGGGTTGGAAGTGGCCTGCAAGACCATCTAGTCCAGCTCCCTGCTCAACGCAGGACTCCAAGTCAGAGCATCCCTATAGAATTATCAAAAGTTAGGGTTGGAAGGCGCCTGCAGTCCCATCTTCCAGCCCCCTGCTCAACGCAGGACTCCAAGTCAGAGCATCCCTATGGAATGATTGAAAATAGGGTTGGAAGGGTCCTGCAAGACCATCCAGTGCACCCCCTGCTCAACGCAGGACTCCAAGTCAGAGTATCCCTCTAGAATCATCGAAAATAGAGTTGGAAGGCGGCTGCAAGACCATCTAGTCCAGCCCCCTGCTCAACGCAGGACTCCAAGTCAGAGCATCCCTATAGAATGATCTAAAATAGGGGGGGAAGGGGTCTGCAAGACCATCTAGTCTAACCCCCTGCTCAATGCAGGACTCCGAGTCAGAGCATCCCTATAGAATGATTGAAAATAGGGTTGGGAGGGGTCTGCAAGACAATCTAGTCCAGCCCCCTGCTCAATGAAGGACTCCAGGTCAGAGCATCCCTATAGAATGATGGAAAATAGGGTTGGAAGGCGCCTGCAAGACCATGTATTCCAACCACCTGCGCAACGCAGGACTCCAAGTCAGAGCATCCCTATAGAATTATCAAAAGTTAGGGTTGGAAGTGGCCTGCAGGACCATCTTCCAGCCCCCTGCTCAACGCAGGACTCCAAGTCAGAGCATCCCTATAGAATGATGGAAAATAGGGTTGGAAGGCGCCTGCAAGACCATGTATTCCAACCCCGTGCTCAACGCAGGACTCCAAGTCAGAGCAGCCCTATAGAATCATTGGAAAGTAGGGTTGGGGGGGCCTGCAAGGCTATCTAGTCCAAGCCCCTGCTCCAGGCAGGACTCCAGGTCAGAGCATCCCTATAGAATCATCGAAAATAGGGTTGGAAGGCACCTGCAAGACCATGTATTCCAACCCCGTGCTCAACGCAGGACTCCAAGTCAGAGCATCCTTATCGAATCATCTGAAAGTAGGGTTGGAAGTGGCCTGCAAGACTATCTAATCCAGCCCCCTGCTCAACGCAGGACTCCAAGTCAGAGCATCCCTATAGAATAATCAAAAAGTAGGGTTGGAAGGGGCATGCAAGACCATCTAGTCCAACCCCCTGCTCAACGCAGGACTCCAAGTCAGAGTTTCCCTATAGAATGATCGAAAATAGGGTTGGAAGGGGCCTGCAAGACCATCTAGTCCAACCCCCTGCTCAACGCAGGACTCCAAGTCAGAGCATCCCTAAGGAATCATCTGAAAGTAGGGTTGGAAGTGGCCTGCAAGACTATCTAATCCAGCCCCCTCCTCAACGTAGGACTCCAAGTCAGAGCATCCCTATAGAATCATCGAAAATAGAGTTGGAAGGAACCTGCAAGACCATCTAGTCCAACCCCTTGCTCAACGCAGGACTCCAAATCAGAGCATCCCTATAGAATGATCGAAAATAGGCTTGGAAGGCGCCTGCAAGACCATGTATTCCAACCCCGTGCTCAACGCAGGACTCCAAGTCAGAGCATCCTTATCGAATCATCTGAAAGTAGGGTTGGAAGTGGCCTGCAAGACCATCTAGTCCAGCCCCCTGCTCAACGCAGGACTCCAAGTCAGAGCATCCCTATAGAATTATCAAAAGTTAGGGTTGGAAGGCGCCTGCAGGACCATCTTCCAGCCCCCTGCTCAACGCAGGACTCCAAGTCAGAGCATACCTATAGAATGATTGAAAATAGGGTTGGAAGGGTCCTCCAAGACCATCCAGGGCACCCCCTGCTCAACGCAGGACTCCAAGTCAGAGCATCCCTATAGAATGATTGAAAATAGGGTTGGAAGGGTCCTCCAAGACCAACCAGGGCACCCCCTGCTCAACGCAGGACTCCAAGTCAGAGTATCCCTCTAGAATCATCGAAAATAGAGTTGGAAGGGGCCTGCAAGACCATCTAGTCCAGCCCCCTGCTCAATGCAGGACTCCAAGACAGAGCATCCCTATAGAATCATCAAAAGGTAGGGTTGGAAGGGACCTGCAAGACCATCTAGTCCAACCCCCTGCTCAACGCAGGACTCCAAGTCAGAGCATCCCTATAGAATCATCTGAAAGTAGGGTTGGAAGTGGCCTGCAAGACTATCTAATCCAGCCCCCTGCTCAACGTAGGACTCCAAGTCAGAGCATCCCTATAGAAAGATCGAAAATAGAGTTGGAAGGCGCCTGCAAGGCCATCTAGTCCAGCCCCCTGCTCAACGCAGGACTCCAAGTCAGAGCATCCCTATAGAATGATCGAAAATAGGGTTGGAAGGCGCCTGAAGACCATGTATTCCAACCCCGTGCTCAACGCAGGACTCCAAGTCAGAGCATCCTTATCGAATCATCTGAAAGTAGGGTTGGAAGTGGCCTGCAAGACCATCTAGTCCAGCCCCCTGCTCAACGCAGGACTCCAAGTCAGAGCATCCCTATATAATTATCAAAAGTTAGGGTTGGAAGGCGCCTGCAGGACCATCTTCCAGCCCCCTGCTCAACGCAGGACTCCAAGTCAGAGCAGCCCTATAGAATCATTGTAAAGTAGGGTTGGAGGGGGCCTGCAAGGCCATCTAGTCCAGCCCCCTGCTCCAGGCAGGACTCCAGGTCAGAGCATCCCTATAGAATGATCGAAAATAGGGTTGGAAGTAGCCTGCAAGACCATCTAGTCCAGCCTCCTGCTCAACGCAGGACTCCAAGTCAGAGCATCCCTATAGAATTATCAAAAGTTAGGGTTGGAAGGCGCCTGCAGTCCCATCTTCCAGCCCCCTGCTCAACGCAGGACTCCAAGTCAGAGCATCCCTATAGAATGATTGAAAATAGGGTTGGAAGGGTCCTGCAAGACCATCCAGTGCACCCCCTGCTCAACGCAGGACTCCAAGTCAGAGTATCCCTCTAGAATCATCGAAAATAGAGTTGGAAGGCGGCTGCAAGACCATCTAGTCCAGCCCCCTGCTCAACGCAGGACTCCAAGTCAGAGCATCCCTATAGAATGATCTAAAATAGGGGTGGAAGGGGCCTGCAAGACCATCTAGTCTAACCCCCTGCTCAATGCAGGACTCCGAGTCAGAGCATCCCTATAGAATGATTGAAAATAGGGTTGGGAGGGGTCTGCAAGACAATCTAGTCCAGCCCCCTGCTCAATGAAGGACTCCAGGTCAGAGCATCCCTATAGAATGATGGAAAATAGGGTTGGAAGGCGCCTGCAAGACCATGTATTCCAACCACCTGCGCAACGCAGGACTCCAAGTCAGAGCATCCCTATAGAATTATCAAAAGTTAGGGTTGGAAGTGGCCTGCAGGACCATCTTCCAGCCCCCTGCTCAACGCAGTACTCCAAGTCATTGCATCCCTATAGAATGATGGAAAATAGGCTTGGAAGGGGCCTGCAAGACCATGTATTCCAACCCCGTGCTCAACGCAGGACTCCAAGTCAGAGCAGCCCTATAGAATCATTGGAAAGTAGGGTTGGGGTGCCTGCAAGGCTATCTAGTCCAAGCCCCTGCTCCAGGCAGGACTCCAGGTCAGAGCATCCCTATAGAATCATCGAAAATAGGGTTGGAAGGCACCTGCAAGACCATGTATTCCAACCCCGTGCTCAACGCAGGACTCCAAGTCAGAGCATCCTTATCGAATCATCTGAAAGTAGGGTTGGAAGTGGCCTGCAAGACTATCTAATCCAGTCCCCTGCTCAACGCAGGACTCCAAGTGAGAGCATCCCTATAGAATAATCAAAAAGTAGGGTAGGAAGGGGCATGCAAGACCATCTAGTCCAACCCCCTGCTCAACGCAGGACTCCAAGTCAGAGTTTCCCTATAGAATGATCGAAAATAGGGTTGGAAGGGGCCTGCAAGACCATCTAGTCCAACCCCCTGCTCAACGCAGGACTCCAAGTCAGAGCATCCCTAAGGAATCATCTGAAAGTAGGGTTGGAAGTGGCCTGCAAGACTATCTAATCCAGCCCCCTCCTCAACGTAGGACTCCAAGTCAGAGCATCCCTATAGAATCATCGAAAATAGAGTTGGAAGGAACCTGCAAGACCATCTAGTCCAACCCCTTGCTCTACGCAGGACTCCAAGTCAGAGCATCCTTATCGAATCATCTGAAAGTAGGGTTGGAAGTGGCCTGCAAGACCATCTAGTCCAGCCCCCTGCTCAACGCAGGACTCCAAGTCAGAGCATCCCTATAGAATTATCAAAAGTTAGGGTTGGAAGGCGCCTGCAGGACCATCTTCCAGCCCCCTGCTCAACGCAGGACTCCAAGTCAGAGCATCCCTATAGAATGATTGAAAATAGGGTTGGAAGGGTCCTCCAAGACCATCCAGGGCACCCCCTGCTCAACGCAGGACTCCAAGTCAGAGCATCCCTATAGAATGATTGAAAATAGGGTTGGAAGGGTCCTCCAAGACCATCCAGGGCACCCCCTGCTCAACGCAGGACTCCAAGTCAGAGTATCCCTCTAGAATCATCGAAAATAGAGTTGGAAGGGGCCTGCAAGACCATCTAGTCCAGCCCCCTGCTCAATGCAGGACTCCAAGACAGAGCATCCCTATAGAATCATCAAAAGGTAGGGTTGGAAGGGACCTGCAAGACCATCTAGTCCAACCACCTGCTCAACGCAGGACTCCAAGTCAGAGCATCCCTATAGAATCATCTGAAAGTAGGGTTGGAAGTGGCCTGCAAGAATATCTAATCCAGCCCCCTGCTCAACGTAGGACTCCAAGTCAGAGCATCCCTATAGAATCATCGAAAATAGAGTTGGAAGGCGCCTGCAAGGCCATCTAGTCCAGCCCCCTGCTCAACGCAGGACTCCAAGTCAGAGCATCCCTATAGAATGATCGAAGATAGGGTTGGAAGGCGCCTGAAGACCATGTATTCCAACCCGTGCTCAACGCAGGACTCCAAGTCAGAGCATCCTTATCGAATCATCTGAAAGTAGGGTTGGAAGTGGCCTGCAAGACCATCTAGTCCAGCCCCCTGCTCAACGCAGGACTCCAAGTCAGAGCATCCCTATATAATTATCAAAAGTTAGGGTTGGAAGGCGCCTGCAGGACCATCTTCCAGCCCCCTGCTCAACGCAGGACTCCAAGTCAGAGCAGCCCTATAGAATCATTGTAAAGTAGGGTTGGAGGGGGCCTGCAAGGCCATCTAGTCCAGCCCCCTGCTCCAGGCAGGACTCCAGGTCAGAGCATCCCTATAGATTGATCGAAAATAGGGTTGGAAGTGGCCTGCAAGACCATCTAGTCCAGCCCCCTGCGCAACGCAGGACTCCAAGTCAGAGCATCCCTATAGAATTATCAAAAGTTAGGGTTGGAAGGCGCCTGCAGGACCATCTTCCAGCCCCCTGCTCAACGCAGGACTCCAAGTCAGAGCATCCCTATAGAATGATTGAAAATAGGGTTGGAAGGGTCCTGCAAGACCATCCAGTGCACCCCCTGCTCAACGCAGGACTCCAAGTCAGAGTATCCCTCTAGAATCATCGAAAATAGAGTTGGAAGGCGGCTGCAAGACCATCTAGTCCAGCCCCCTGCTCAACGCAGGACTCCAAGTCAGAGCATCCCTATAGAATGATCTAAAATAGGGGTGGAAGGGGCCTGCAAGACCATCTAGTCTAACCCCCTGCTCAATGCAGGACTCCGAGTCAGAGCATCCCTATAGAATGATTGAAAATAGGGTTGGGAGGGGTCTGCAAGACAATCTAGTCCAGCCACCTGCTCAATGAAGGACTCCAGGTCAGAGCATCCCTATAGAATGATGGAAAATAGGGTTGGAAGGCGCCTGCAAGACCATGTATTCCAACCACCTGCGCAACGCAGGACTCCAAGTCAGAGCATCCCTATAGAATTATCAAAAGTTAGGGTTGGGAGTGGCCTGCAGGACCATCTTCCAGCCCCCTGCTCAACGCAGTACTCCAAGTCAGAGCATCCCTATAGAATGATTGAAAATAGGGTTGGAAGTGGCCTGCAAGACCATGTATTCCAACCCCGTGCTCAACGCAGGACTCCAAGTCAGAGCAGCCCTATAGAATTATCGGAAAGTAGGGTTGGGGGGGCCTGCAAGGCTATCTAGTCCAAGCCCCTGCTCCAGGCAGGACTCCAGGTCAGAGCATCCCTATAGAATCATCGAAAATAGGGTTGGAAGGGGCCTGCAAGACCATGTATTCCAACCCCGTGCTCAACGCAGGACTCCAAGTCAGAGCAGCCCTGTAGAATCATTGGAAAGTAGGGTTGGAGGGGGCCTGCAAGGCTATCTAGTCCAACCCCCTGCTCAACGCAGGACTCCAAGTCAGAGCATCCCTATAGAATTATCAAAAGTTAGGGTTGGAAGTCGCCTGCAGGACCATCTTCCAGCCCCCTGCTCAACGCAGGACTCCAAGTCAGAGCATCCCTATAGAATCATCGAAAATAGAGTTGGAAGGGACCTGCAAGACCATCTAATCCAGCCCCCTGCTCAACGTAGGACTCCAAGTCAGAGCATCCCTATAGAAAGATCGAAAATAGAGTTGGAAGACACCTGCAAGGCCATCTAGTCCAGCCCCCTGCTCAACGCAGGACTCCAAGTCAGAGCATCCCTATAGAATGATTGAAAATAGGGTTGGAAGGCGCCTGCAAGACCATGTATTCCAACCCCGTCCTCAACGCAGGACTCCAAGTCAGAGCAGCCCTATAGAATCATTGGAAAGTAGGGTTGGAGGGGGCCTGCAAGGCCATCTAGTCCAGCCCCCTGCTCCAGGCAGGACTCCAGGTCAGAGCATCCCTATAGAATGATCGAAAATAGGGTTGGAAGTGGCCTGCAAGACCATCTAGTCCAGCCCCCTGCTCAACGCAGGACTCCAAGTCAGAGCATCCCTATAGAATTATCAAAAGTTAGGGTTGGAAGGCGCCTGCAGGACCATCTTCCAGTCCCCTGCTCAACGCAGGACTCCAAGTCAGAGCATCCCTACAGAATGATTGAAAATAGGGTTGGAAGGGTCCTGCAAGACCATCCAGTGCACCCCCCGCTCAACGCAGGACTCCAAGACAGAGTATCCCTGTAGAATCATCGAAAATAGAGTTGGAAGGCGGCTGCAAGACCATCTAGTCCAGCCAACTGCTCAACGCAGGACTCCAAGTCAGAGCATCCCTATAGAATGATCTAAAATAGGGGTGGAAGGGGCCTGCAAGACCATCTAGTCTAACCCCCTGCTCAATGCAGGACTCCGGGTCAGAGCATCCCTATAGAATGATTGAAAATAGGGTTGGGAGGGGTCTGCAAGACAATCTAGTCCAGCCCCCTGCTCAATGAAGGACTCCAGGTCAGAGCATCCCTATAGAATGATGGAAAATAGTGTTGGAAGGCGCCTGCAAGACCATGTATTCCAACCCCCTGCTCAACGCAGGACTCCAAGTCAGAGCATCCCTATAGAATTATCAAAAGTTAGGGTTGGAAGTGGCCTGCAGGACCATCTTCCAGCCCCCTGCTCAACGCAGTACTCCCAGTCAGAGCATCCCTATAGAATGATTGAAAAGAGGGTTGGAAGGGTCTGCAAGACCATGTATTCCAACCCCGTGCTCAACGCAGGACTCCAAGTCAGAGCAGCCCTATAGAATCATTGGAAAGTAGGGTTGGGGGGGACTGCAAGGCCATCTAGTCCAACCCCCTGCTCCAGGCAGGACTCCAGGTCAGAGCATCCCTATAGAATGATCGAAAATAGGGTTGGAAGGCACCTGCAAGACCATGTATTCCAACCCCGTGCTCAACGCAGGACTCCAAGTCAGAGCATCCTTATCGAATCATCTGAAAGTAGGGTTGGAAGGGGCCGGCAAGACCATCTAGTCCAACCCCCTGCTCAACGCAGGACTCCAAGTCTTATTTTCCCTATAGAATGATCGAAAATAGGGTTGGAAGGGGCCTGCAAGACCATCTAGTCCAACCCCCTGCTCAACGCAGGACTCCAAGTCAGAGCATCCCTATAGAATAATCAAAAAGTAGGGTTGGAAGGCGTCTGCAAGACCATCTAGTCCAACCCCCTGCTCAACGCAGGACTCCAAGTCAGAGCATCTCTATAGAATCATCTGAAAGTAGGGTTGGAAGTGGCCTGCAAGACTAATCCAGCCCCCTGCTCAACGCAGGACTCCAGGTCAGAGCATCCCTATAGAATCATCGAAAATAGAGCTGGAAGGAACCTGCAAGACCATCTAGTCCAACCCCTTCCTTAACGCAGGACTCCAAATCAGAGCATCCCTATAGAATGATTGAAAATAGGGTTGGAAGGGGCCTGCAAGACCATGTATTCCAACCCCGTGCTGAACGCAGGACTCCAAGTCAGAGCAGCCCTATAGAATCATTGGAAAGTAGGGTTGGGGGGGGGCTGCAAGGCCATCTTTTCCAAGCCCCTCCTCCAGGCAGGACTCCAGGTCAGAGCATCCCTATAGAATGATCGAAAATAGGGTTGGAAGGCGCCTGCAAGACCATATATTCCAACCCCGTGCTCAACGCAGGACTCCAAGTCAGAGCATCCTTATCGAATCATCTGAAAGTAGGGTTGGAAGGGGCCTGCAAGACAATCTAGTCCAGCCCCCTGCTCAACGCAGGACTCCAAGTCAGAGCATCCCTATAGAATTATCAAAAGGTAGGGTTGGAAGGCGCCTGCAGGACCATCTTCCAGCCCCCTGCTCAACGCAGGACTCCAAGTCAGAGCATCCCTATAGAATTATGGAAAATAGGGTTGGAAGGCGCCTGCAAGACCATGTATTCCAACCCCCTGCTCAACGCAGGACTCCAAGTCAGAGCATCCCTATAGAATCATCGAAAATAGAGTTGGAAGGAACCTGCAAGACCATCTAGTCCAACCCCTTGCTCAACGCAGGACTCCAAATCAGAGCATCCCTATAGAATGATCGAAAATAGGGTTGGAAGGCGCCTGCAAGACCATGTATTCCAACCCCGTGCTCAACGCAGGACTCCAAGTCAGAGCATCCTTATCGAATCATCTGAAAGTAGGGTTGGAAGTGGCCTGCAAGACCATCTAGTCCAGCCCCCTGCTCAACGCAGGACTCCAAGTCAGAGCATCCGTATAGAATTATCAAAAGTTAGGGTTGGAAGGCGCCTGCAGGACCATCTTCCAGCCCCCTGCTCAACGCAGGACTCCAAGTCAGAGCATCCCTATAGAATGATTGAAAATAGGGTTGGAAGGGTCCTCCAAGACCATCCAGGGCACCCCCTGCTCAACGCAGGACTCCAAGTCAGAGTATCCCTCTAGAATCATCGAAAATAGAGTTGTAAGGGGCCTGCAAGACCATCTAGTCCAGCCCCCACCTCAATGCAGGACTCCAAGACAGAGCATCCCTATAGAATCATCAAAAGGTAGGGTTGGAAGGCGGCTGCAAGACCATCTAGTCCAGCCCCCTGCTCAACGCAGGACTCCAAGTCAGAGCATCCCTATAGAATCATCGAAAATAGAGTTGGAAGGGATCTGCAAGACCATCTAGTCCAACCCCTTGCTCAACGCAGGAGTCCAAGCCAGAGCATCCCTATAGAATGATCTAAAATAGGGGTGGAAGGGGCCTGCAAGACCATCTAGTCTAACCCCCTGCTCAATGCAGGACTCTAAGAGCATCCGTATAGAATCATCTGAAAGTACGGTTGGAAGGGGCCTACAAGACCATCTAGTCCAACCCCTTGCTCAACACAGGACTCCGAGTCAGAGCATCCCTATAGAATGATCGAAAATAGGGTTGGAAGGCGCCTGCAAGACCATGTATTCCAACCCCGTGCTCAACGCAGGACTCCAAGTCAGAGCATCCTTATCGAATCATCTGAAAGTAGGGTTGGAAGTGGCCTGCAAGACCATCTAGTCCAGCCCCCTGCTCAACGCAGGACTCCAAGTCAGAGCATCCCTATAGAATTATCAAAAGTTAGGGTTGGAAGGCGCCTGCAGGACCATCTTCCAGCCCCCTGCTCAACGCAGGACTCCAAGTCAGAGCATCCCTATATAATCATGGAAAATAGGGTTGGAAGGCGCCTGCAAGACGATGTATTCCAACCCCCTGCTCAACGCAGGACTCCAAGTCAGAGCATGCCTATAGAATTATCAAAAGTTAGGGTTGGAAGTGGCCTGCAGGACCATCTTCCAGCCCCCTGCTCAACGCAGGACTCCAAGTCAGAGCATCCCTATAGAAAGATCGAAAATAGAGTTGGAAGGCGCCTGCAAGGCCATCTAGTCCAGCCCCCTGCTCAACGCAGGACTCCAAGTCAGAGCATCCCTATAGAATGATTGAAAATAGGGTTGGAAGTGGCTTGCAAGACCATCTAGTCCAGCCCCCTGCTCAAGGCAGGACTCCAAGTCACAGCATCCCTATAGAATTATCAAAAGTTAGGGTTGGAAGGCGCCTGCAGGACCATCTTCCAGCCCCCTGCTCAACGCAGGACTCCAAGTCAGAGCATCCCTATAGAATGATTGAAAATAGGGTTGGAAGGGGCCTGCAAGACTAATCCAGCCCCCTGCTCAACGCAGGACTCCAGGTCAGAGCATCCCTATAGAATCATCGAAAATAGAGCTGGAAGGAACCTGCAAGACCATCTAGTCCAACCCCTTCCTTAACGCAGGACTCCAAATCAGAGCATCCCTATAGAATGATTGAAAATATGGTTGGAAGGGGCCTGCAAGACCATGTATTCCAACCCCGTGCTGAACGCAGGACTCCAAGTCAGAGCAGCCCTATAGAATCATTGGAAAGTAGGGTTGGGGGGGGCCTGCAAGGCCATCTTTTCCAAGCCCCTCCTCCAGGCAGGACTCCAGGTCAGAGCATCCCTATAGAATGATCGAAAATAGGGTCGGAAGGCCCCTGCAGGACCATGTATTCCAACCCCGTGCTCAACGCAGGACTCCAAGTCAGAGCATCCTTATCGAATCATCTGAAAGTAGGGTTGGAAGTGGCCTGCAAGACAATCTAGTCCAGCCCCCTGCTCAACGCAGGACTCCAAGTCAGAGCATCCCTATAGAATTATCAAAAGGTAGGGTTGGAAGGCGCCTGCAGGACCATCTTCCAGCCCCCTGCTCAACGCAGGACTCCAAGTCAGAGCATCCCTATAGAATTATGGAAAATAGGGTTGGAAGGCGCCTGCAAGACCATGTATTCCAACCCCCTGCTCAACGCAGGACTCCAAGTCAGAGCATCCCTAAGGAATCATCTGAAAGTAGGGTTGGAAGTGGCCTGCAGGACCATCTTCCAGCCCCCTCCTCAACGAAGGACTCCAAGTCAGAGCATCCCTATAGAATCATCGAAAATAGAGTTGGAAGGAACCTGCAAGACCATCTAGTCCAACCCCTTGCTCAACGCAGGACTCCAAATCAGAGCATCCCTATAGAATGATCGAAAATAGGGTTGGAAGGCGCCTGCAAGACCATGTATTCCAACCCCGTGCTCAACGCAGGACTCCAAGTCAGAGCATCCTTATCGAATCATCTGAAAGTAGGGTTGGAAGTGGCCTGCAAGACCATCTAGTCCAGCCCCCTGCTCAACGCAGGACTCCAAGTCAGAGCATCCCTATAGAATTATCAAAAGTTAGGGTTGGAAGGCGCCTGCAGGACCATCTTCCAGCCCCCTGCTCAACGCAGGACTCCAAGTCAGAGCATCCCTATAGAATGATTGAAAATAGGGTTGGAAGGGTCCTCCAAGACCATCCAGGGCACCCCCTGCTCAACGCAGGACTCCAAGTCAGAGTATCCCTCTAGAATCATCGAAAATAGAGTTGTAAGGGGCCTGCAAGACCATCTAGTCCAGCCCCCACCTCAATGCAGGACTCCAAGACAGAGCATCCCTCTAGAATCATCAAAAGGTAGGGTTGGAAGGCGGCTGCAAGACCATCTAGTCCAGCCCCCTGCTCAACGCAGGACTCCAAGTCAGAGCATCCCTATAGAATCATCGAAAATAGAGTTGGAAGGGATCTGCAAGACCATCTAGTCCAACCCCTTGCTCAACGCAGGAGTCCAAGCCAGAGCATCCCTATAGAATGATCTAAAATAGGGGTGGAAGGGGCCTGCAAGACCATCTAGTCTAACCCCCTGCTCAATGCAGGACTCTAAGAGCATCCGTATAGAATCATCTGAAAGTACGGTTGGAAGGGGCCTACAAGACCATCTAGTCCAACCCCTTGCTCAACACAGGACTCCAAATCAGAGCATCCCTATAGAATGATCGAAAATAGGGTTGGAAGGCGCCTGCAAGACCATGTATTCCAACCCCGTGCTCAACGCAGGACTCCAAGTCAGAGCATCCTTATCGAATCATCTGAAAGTAGGGTTGGAAGTGGCCTGCAAGACCATCTAGTCCAGCCCCCTGCTCAACGCAGGACTCCAAGTCAGAGCATCCCTATAGAATTATCAAAAGTTAGGGTTGGAAGGCGCCTGCAGGACCATCTTCCAGCCCCCTGCTCAACGCAGGACTCCAAGTCAGAGCATCCCTATAGAATCATGGAAAATAGGGTTGGAAGGCGCCTGCAAGACGATGTATTCCAACCCCCTGCTCAACGCAGGACTCCAAGTCAGAGCATGCCTATAGAATTATCAAAAGTTAGGGTTGGAAGTGGCCTGCAGGACCATCTTCCAGCCCCCTGCTCAACGCAGGACTCCAAGTCAGAGCATCCCTATAGAATCATCGAAAATAGAGTTGGAAGGGACCTGCAAGACCATCTAGTCCAACCCCCTGCTCAACGCAGGACTCCAAGTCAGAGCATCCCTATAGAATCATCTGAAAGTAGGGTTGGAAGTGGCCTGCAAGACCATCTAATCCAGCCCCCTGCTCAACGTAGGACTCCAAGTCAGAGCATCCCTATAGAAAGATCGAAAATAGAGTTGGAAGGCGCCTGCAAGGCCATCTAGTCCAGCCCCCTGCTCAACGCAGGACTCCAAGTCAGAGCATCCCTATAGAATGATTGAAAATAGGGTTGGAAGTGGCTTGCAAGGCCATCTAGTCCAGCCCCCTGCTCAAGGCAGGACTCCAAGTCACAGCATCCCTATAGAATTATCAAAAGTTAGGGTTGGAAGGCGCCTGCAGGACCATCTTCCAGCCCCCTGCTCAACGCAGGACTCCAAGTCAGAGCATCCCTATAGAATGATTGAAAATAGGGTTGGAAGGGGCCTGCAAGACCATCTAGTCCAGCCCCATTGTCAACGCAGGACTCCACGTCAGAGTATCCCTATAGAACGATTGAAAATAGGGTTGGAAGGTGCCTGCAAGACCATCTAGTCCAGCCCCATGGTCAACGCAGGACTCCAAGTCAGAGCATCCCTATAGAATCATTGGAAAGTAGGGTTGGGGAGGCCTGCAAGGCCATCTAGTCCAACCCCCTGCTCCAGGCAGGACTCCAGGTCAGAGCATCCCTATAGAATGATCGAAAATAGGGTTGGAAGGCGCCTGCAAGACCATGTATTCCAACCCAGTGCCTAACGCAGGACTCCAAGTCAGAGCATCCTTATCGAATCATCTGAAAGTAGGGTTGGAAGTGGCCTGCAAGACCATGTAGTCCAGTCCCCTCTTCAACGCAGGACTCCAAGTCAGAGCATCCCTATAGAATCCTCGAAAATAAGAGTTGGAAGGGGCTTGCAAGACCATCTAGTCCAACGCCCTGCTCAACGCAGGAGTCCAAGTCAGAGCATCCCTATAGAATCATCTGAAAGTAGGGTTGGAGGGCGCCTTCAAGACCATCTAGTCCAGCCCCCTGCTCAATTCAGGACTCCAAGTGAGAGCATCCCTATAGAAATATTGAAAATAGTGTTGGACTGTCCGGCAAGACAATCTAGTCCAGCCCCCTGCTCAACCCAGGACTCCAAGTCAGAGTATCCCTATAGAATCAATGAAAAGTAGGGTTGGGATGGGCCTGCAAGACCATGTAGTCCAATCCCGTGCGCAATGCAGGACTCCAAGTCAGAGCATCCCTATAGAATCATCTGAAAGTACGGTTGGAAGTGGCCTGCAAGACCATCTTGTCCAGCCCCCTGCTCAACGCAGGATTCCAAGTCAGAGCATCCCTATAAAATCATCAAAAAGTAGGGTTGGAATGGGCCTGCAAGACCTCCTAATCCAGCCTCCTGCTCAATGCAGGACTCCGAGTCAGAGCATCCGTATAGAATGATTGAAAATAGGGTTGGGAGGGGTCTGCAAGACAATCTAGTCCAGCCCCCTGCTCAATGAAGGACTCCAGGTCAGAGCATCCCTATAGAAATATTGAAAATAGGGGTGGACTGTCCGGCAAGACCATCTAGTCCAACCCCCTGCTCCAGGCAGGACTCCAGGTCAGAGCATCCCTATAGAATGACTGAAAATAGGGTTGGGAGGGGTCTGCAAGACAATCTAGTCCAGCCCCCTGCTCAATGAAGGACTCCAGCTCAGAGCATCCCTATAGAATGATCGAAAATAGGGTTGGAAGGCGCCTGCAAGACCATGTATTCCAACCCCGTGCTCAACGCAGGACTCCATGTCAGAGCATCCTTATCGAATCATCTGAAAGTAGGGTTGGAAGTGACCTGCAAGACCATCTAGTCCAGCCCCCTGCTCAAGGCAGGACTCCAAGTCACAGCATCCCTATAGAATTATCAAAAGTTAGGGTTGGAAGGCGCCTGCAGGACCATCTTCCAGCCCCATGCTCAACGCAGGACTCCAAGTCAGAGGATCCATATAGAATCATCTGAAAGTAGGGGTGGAAGGGGGGTAGAAGGCCATCTAATCCAGCCCCCTGCTCAACGTAGGACTCCAAGTCAGGGCAGCCCTATAGAATCATTCGAAAGTAGGGTTGGAAGGGGCCGGCAAGACCATCTAGTCCAGCCCCCTGCTCAACGCAGGACTCCAAGTCAGAGCATCCCTACAGAATGATCGGAAATATGGTTGGAAGGGGCCTGCAAGACCATCCAGTCCAGCCCCCTGGTCAACACAGGACTCCAAGTCAGAACATCCCGATAGAATCATCTGAAAGTAGGTTTGGAAGGGGCCTGCAAGGCCATCTAATCCAGCCCCCTGCTCAACGTAGGACTCCAAGTCAGAGCAGCCCTATCGAATCATTGGAAAGTAGGGTTGGGGTGGCCTGCAAGGCCATCTAGTCCAACCCCCTGCTTGAGGCAGGATTCCAAGTCACAGCATCCCTGTAGAATAATCAAAAAGTAGGGTTGGAAAGGGCCTGCAAGGCCATCTAGTCCAGCCCCCTGCTCAACGCAGGACTCCAATTCAAAGCAGCCCTACAGAATCATCGAAAAGTAGGGTTGGGAGGGGCCGACAAGACCATCTAGTCCAGCCAACTGCTCAATGCAGGACTCCAAGTCAGAGCATCCCTATAGAATGATCGATAATAAGGTTGGAAGGCACCTGCAAGACCATGTAGTCCAACCCCATGCTCAATGCAGGACTCCAAGTCAGAGCATCCCTATAGAATTATCAAAAGTTAGGGTTGGAAGGCGCCTACAGGACCATCTTCCAGCCCCCTGCTCAACGCAGGACTCCAAGTCAGAGCATCCCTATAGAATGATTGAAAGTAGGGTTGGAAGGGGCCTGCACGACCATCTAGTCCAGCCCCATGGTCAACGCAGGACTCCAAGTCAGAGCATCCCTATAGAATCATCTGAAAGTAGGGTTCGAAGGGGCCTGCAAGGCCATCGAATCCAGCCCCCTGCTCAACGTAGGACTCCAAGTGAGGGCAGCCCTATAGAATCATTGGAAAGAAGGGTTGGGGGGGGCCTGCAAGGCCATCTAGTCCAACCCCCTACTCCAGGCAGGACTCCAGGTCAGAGCATCCCTATAGAATGATCGAAAATAGGGTTGGAAGGCGCCTGCAAGACCACGTATTCCAACCCCGTGCTCAACGCAGGACTCCAAGTCAGAGCATCCTTATCGAATCATCTGAAAGTCGGGTTGTAAGTGGCCTGCAAGACCATCTAGTCCAGCCCCATGGTCAACGCAGGACTCCAAGTCAGAGCATCCCTATAGAATCATCTTTAAGTAGGGTTCGAAGGGCCCTGCAAGGCCATCTAATCCAGCCCCCTGTTCAACCTAGGACTCCAAGTCAGAGCAGCCCTACAGAATCTTTGGAAAGTAGGGTTGGGGAGGCCTGCAAGGCCATCTAGTCGAACCCTCTGCTCCCGGCAGGACTCCAGGTCAGAGCATCCCTATAGAATGATCGAAAATAGGGTTGGAAGGCGCCTGCAAGACCATGTATTCCAACCCCGTGCCTAACGCAGGACTCCAAGTCAGAGCATCCTTATCGAATCATCTGAAAGTAGGGTTGGAAGTGGCCTGCAAGACCATCTAGTCCAGTCCCCTGTTCAACGCAGGACTCCAAGCCAGAGCATCCCTATAGAATCCTCGAAAATAAGAGTTGGAAGGGGCTTGCAAGACCATCTAGTCCAACGCCCTGCTCAACGCAGGACTCCAAGTCAGAGCATCCCTATAGAATCATCTGAAAGTAGGGTTGGAGGGGGCCTTCAAGACCATCTTGTCCAGCCCTCTGCTCAACGCAGGATTCCAAGTCAGAGCATCCCTATAGAATCATCAGAAAGTAGGGTTGGAAGTGGCCTGCAAGACCATCTAGTCCAACCCCTTGCTCAACACAGGCCACCGAGTAAGAGCATCCCTATAGAATCATCTGAAAGTAGGGTTGGAAGCGGCCTGAAAGGCCATCTAATCCAGCCCCCTGCTCAACGTAGGACTCAAAGTCAGAGTAGCCCTATAGAATCATTGGAAAGTATGGTTGGGGGGGCCTGCAAGGACATCTAGTCCAACCCCCTACTCAAGGCAGGACTCCAAGTCACAGCATCCGTATAGAATAATCAAAAAGTAGGGTTGGGGGCGGCCTGCAAGGCCATCTAGTCCAACCCCCTACTCCAGGCAAGACTCCAGGTCAGAGCATCCCTATAGAATGATTGAAAATAGGGTTGGAAGGCGCCTGCAAGACCATGTATTCCAACCCCGTGCTCAACGCAGGACTCCAAGTCAGAGCATCCTTATCGAATCATCTGAAAGTCGGGTTGTAAGTGGCCTGCAAGACCATCTAGTCCAGCCCCCTGCTCAACGCAGGACTCCAAGTCAGAGCATCCCTATAGAATTATCAAAAGTTAGGGTTGGAAGGCGGCTGCAGGACCATCATCCAGCCCCCTGCTCAACGCAGGTCTCCACGTCAGAGCATCCCTATAGAATGATTGAAAATAGGGTTGGAAGGGGCCTGCAAGTCCATCTAGTCCAGCCCCCTGTTCAACGTAGGACTCCAAGTCAGAGCATCCCTATAGAATCATCTGAAAGTAGGGTTGGGGAGGCCTGCAAGGCCATCTAGTCCAACCCCCTGCTCCAGGCAGGACTCCAGGTCAGAGCATCCCTATAGAATGATCGAATATAGGGTTGGAAGGCGCCTGCAAGACCATGTATTCCAACCCCGTGCCTAACGCAGGACTCCAAGTCAGAGCATCCTTATCGAATCATCTGAAAGTAGGGTTGGAAGTGGCCTGCAAGACAATCTAGTCCAGTCCCCTGTTCAACGCAGGACTCCAAGTCAGAGCATCCCTATAGAATCCTCGAAAATAAGAGTTGGAAGGGGCTTGCAAGACCATCTAGTCCAACGCCCTGCTCAACGCAGGACTCCAAGTCAGAGCATCCCTATAGAATCATGGAAAATAGGGTTGGAAGGCGCCTGCAAGACGATGTATTCCAACCCCCTGCTCAACGCAGGACTCCAAGTCAGAGCATGCCTATAGAATTATCAAAAGTTAGGGTTGGAAGTGGCCTGCAGGACCATCTTCCAGCCCCCTGCTCAACGCAGGACTCCAAGTCAGAGCATCCCTATAGAATCATCGAAAATAGAGTTGGAAGGGACCTGCAAGACCATCTAG
Source organism: Heloderma suspectum (assembly GCF_057233095.1). Classification (NCBI taxonomy): domain Eukaryota; kingdom Metazoa; phylum Chordata; class Lepidosauria; order Squamata; family Helodermatidae; genus Heloderma; species Heloderma suspectum. The sequence continues at coordinate 52,355,999 of NC_139475.1, forward strand.
TCCAACCCCCTGCTCAACGCAGGACTCCAAGTCAGAGCATCCCTATAGAATCATCTGAAAGTAGGGTTGGAAGTGGCCTGCAAGACCATCTAATCCAGCCCCCTGCTCAACGTAGGACTCCAAGTCAGAGCATCCCTATAGAAAGATCGAAAATAGAGTTGGAAGGCGCCTGCAAGGCCATCTAGTCCAGCCCCCTGCTCAACGCAGGACTCCAAGTCAGAGCATCCCTATAGAATGATTGAAAATAGGGTTGGAAGTGGCTTGCAAGGCCATCTAGTCCAGCCCCCTGCTCAAGGCAGGACTCCAAGTCACAGCATCCCTATAGAATTATCAAAAGTTAGGGTTGGAAGGCGCCTGCAGGACCATCTTCCAGCCCCCTGCTCAACGCAGGACTCCAAGTCAGAGCATCCCTATAGAATGATTGAAAATAGGGTTGGAAGGGGCCTGCAAGACCATCTAGTCCAGCCCCATTGTCAACGCAGGACTCCACGTCAGAGTATCCCTATAGAACGATTGAAAATAGGGTTGGAAGGTGCCTGCAAGACCATCTAGTCCAGCCCCATGGTCAACGCAGGACTCCAAGTCAGAGCATCCCTATAGAATCATTGGAAAGTAGGGTTGGGGAGGCCTGCAAGGCCATCTAGTCCAACCCCCTGCTCCAGGCAGGACTCCAGGTCAGAGCATCCCTATAGAATGATCGAAAATAGGGTTGGAAGGCGCCTGCAAGACCATGTATTCCAACCCAGTGCCTAACGCAGGACTCCAAGTCAGAGCATCCTTATCGAATCATCTGAAAGTAGGGTTGGAAGTGGCCTGCAAGACCATGTAGTCCAGTCCCCTCTTCAACGCAGGACTCCAAGTCAGAGCATCCCTATAGAATCCTCGAAAATAAGAGTTGGAAGGGGCTTGCAAGACCATCTAGTCCAACGCCCTGCTCAACGCAGGAGTCCAAGTCAGAGCATCCCTATAGAATCATCTGAAAGTAGGGTTGGAGGGCGCCTTCAAGACCATCTAGTCCAGCCCCCTGCTCAATTCAGGACTCCAAGTGAGAGCATCCCTATAGAAATATTGAAAATAGTGTTGGACTGTCCGGCAAGACAATCTAGTCCAGCCCCCTGCTCAACCCAGGACTCCAAGTCAGAGTATCCCTATAGAATCAATGAAAAGTAGGGTTGGGATGGGCCTGCAAGACCATGTAGTCCAATCCCGTGCGCAATGCAGGACTCCAAGTCAGAGCATCCCTATAGAATCATCTGAAAGTACGGTTGGAAGTGGCCTGCAAGACCATCTTGTCCAGCCCCCTGCTCAACGCAGGATTCCAAGTCAGAGCATCCCTATAAAATCATCAAAAAGTAGGGTTGGAATGGGCCTGCAAGACCTCCTAATCCAGCCTCCTGCTCAATGCAGGACTCCGAGTCAGAGCATCCGTATAGAATGATTGAAAATAGGGTTGGGAGGGGTCTGCAAGACAATCTAGTCCAGCCCCCTGCTCAATGAAGGACTCCAGGTCAGAGCATCCCTATAGAAATATTGAAAATAGGGGTGGACTGTCCGGCAAGACCATCTAGTCCAACCCCCTGCTCCAGGCAGGACTCCAGGTCAGAGCATCCCTATAGAATGACTGAAAATAGGGTTGGGAGGGGTCTGCAAGACAATCTAGTCCAGCCCCCTGCTCAATGAAGGACTCCAGCTCAGAGCATCCCTATAGAATGATCGAAAATAGGGTTGGAAGGCGCCTGCAAGACCATGTATTCCAACCCCGTGCTCAACGCAGGACTCCATGTCAGAGCATCCTTATCGAATCATCTGAAAGTAGGGTTGGAAGTGACCTGCAAGACCATCTAGTCCAGCCCCCTGCTCAAGGCAGGACTCCAAGTCACAGCATCCCTATAGAATTATCAAAAGTTAGGGTTGGAAGGCGCCTGCAGGACCATCTTCCAGCCCCATGCTCAACGCAGGACTCCAAGTCAGAGGATCCATATAGAATCATCTGAAAGTAGGGGTGGAAGGGGGGTAGAAGGCCATCTAATCCAGCCCCCTGCTCAACGTAGGACTCCAAGTCAGGGCAGCCCTATAGAATCATTCGAAAGTAGGGTTGGAAGGGGCCGGCAAGACCATCTAGTCCAGCCCCCTGCTCAACGCAGGACTCCAAGTCAGAGCATCCCTACAGAATGATCGGAAATATGGTTGGAAGGGGCCTGCAAGACCATCCAGTCCAGCCCCCTGGTCAACACAGGACTCCAAGTCAGAACATCCCGATAGAATCATCTGAAAGTAGGTTTGGAAGGGGCCTGCAAGGCCATCTAATCCAGCCCCCTGCTCAACGTAGGACTCCAAGTCAGAGCAGCCCTATCGAATCATTGGAAAGTAGGGTTGGGGTGGCCTGCAAGGCCATCTAGTCCAACCCCCTGCTTGAGGCAGGATTCCAAGTCACAGCATCCCTGTAGAATAATCAAAAAGTAGGGTTGGAAAGGGCCTGCAAGGCCATCTAGTCCAGCCCCCTGCTCAACGCAGGACTCCAATTCAAAGCAGCCCTACAGAATCATCGAAAAGTAGGGTTGGGAGGGGCCGACAAGACCATCTAGTCCAGCCAACTGCTCAATGCAGGACTCCAAGTCAGAGCATCCCTATAGAATGATCGATAATAAGGTTGGAAGGCACCTGCAAGACCATGTAGTCCAACCCCATGCTCAATGCAGGACTCCAAGTCAGAGCATCCCTATAGAATTATCAAAAGTTAGGGTTGGAAGGCGCCTACAGGACCATCTTCCAGCCCCCTGCTCAACGCAGGACTCCAAGTCAGAGCATCCCTATAGAATGATTGAAAGTAGGGTTGGAAGGGGCCTGCACGACCATCTAGTCCAGCCCCATGGTCAACGCAGGACTCCAAGTCAGAGCATCCCTATAGAATCATCTGAAAGTAGGGTTCGAAGGGGCCTGCAAGGCCATCGAATCCAGCCCCCTGCTCAACGTAGGACTCCAAGTGAGGGCAGCCCTATAGAATCATTGGAAAGAAGGGTTGGGGGGGGCCTGCAAGGCCATCTAGTCCAACCCCCTACTCCAGGCAGGACTCCAGGTCAGAGCATCCCTATAGAATGATCGAAAATAGGGTTGGAAGGCGCCTGCAAGACCACGTATTCCAACCCCGTGCTCAACGCAGGACTCCAAGTCAGAGCATCCTTATCGAATCATCTGAAAGTCGGGTTGTAAGTGGCCTGCAAGACCATCTAGTCCAGCCCCATGGTCAACGCAGGACTCCAAGTCAGAGCATCCCTATAGAATCATCTTTAAGTAGGGTTCGAAGGGCCCTGCAAGGCCATCTAATCCAGCCCCCTGTTCAACCTAGGACTCCAAGTCAGAGCAGCCCTACAGAATCTTTGGAAAGTAGGGTTGGGGAGGCCTGCAAGGCCATCTAGTCGAACCCTCTGCTCCCGGCAGGACTCCAGGTCAGAGCATCCCTATAGAATGATCGAAAATAGGGTTGGAAGGCGCCTGCAAGACCATGTATTCCAACCCCGTGCCTAACGCAGGACTCCAAGTCAGAGCATCCTTATCGAATCATCTGAAAGTAGGGTTGGAAGTGGCCTGCAAGACCATCTAGTCCAGTCCCCTGTTCAACGCAGGACTCCAAGCCAGAGCATCCCTATAGAATCCTCGAAAATAAGAGTTGGAAGGGGCTTGCAAGACCATCTAGTCCAACGCCCTGCTCAACGCAGGACTCCAAGTCAGAGCATCCCTATAGAATCATCTGAAAGTAGGGTTGGAGGGGGCCTTCAAGACCATCTTGTCCAGCCCTCTGCTCAACGCAGGATTCCAAGTCAGAGCATCCCTATAGAATCATCAGAAAGTAGGGTTGGAAGTGGCCTGCAAGACCATCTAGTCCAACCCCTTGCTCAACACAGGCCACCGAGTAAGAGCATCCCTATAGAATCATCTGAAAGTAGGGTTGGAAGCGGCCTGAAAGGCCATCTAATCCAGCCCCCTGCTCAACGTAGGACTCAAAGTCAGAGTAGCCCTATAGAATCATTGGAAAGTATGGTTGGGGGGGCCTGCAAGGACATCTAGTCCAACCCCCTACTCAAGGCAGGACTCCAAGTCACAGCATCCGTATAGAATAATCAAAAAGTAGGGTTGGGGGCGGCCTGCAAGGCCATCTAGTCCAACCCCCTACTCCAGGCAAGACTCCAGGTCAGAGCATCCCTATAGAATGATTGAAAATAGGGTTGGAAGGCGCCTGCAAGACCATGTATTCCAACCCCGTGCTCAACGCAGGACTCCAAGTCAGAGCATCCTTATCGAATCATCTGAAAGTCGGGTTGTAAGTGGCCTGCAAGACCATCTAGTCCAGCCCCCTGCTCAACGCAGGACTCCAAGTCAGAGCATCCCTATAGAATTATCAAAAGTTAGGGTTGGAAGGCGGCTGCAGGACCATCATCCAGCCCCCTGCTCAACGCAGGTCTCCACGTCAGAGCATCCCTATAGAATGATTGAAAATAGGGTTGGAAGGGGCCTGCAAGTCCATCTAGTCCAGCCCCCTGTTCAACGTAGGACTCCAAGTCAGAGCATCCCTATAGAATCATCTGAAAGTAGGGTTGGGGAGGCCTGCAAGGCCATCTAGTCCAACCCCCTGCTCCAGGCAGGACTCCAGGTCAGAGCATCCCTATAGAATGATCGAATATAGGGTTGGAAGGCGCCTGCAAGACCATGTATTCCAACCCCGTGCCTAACGCAGGACTCCAAGTCAGAGCATCCTTATCGAATCATCTGAAAGTAGGGTTGGAAGTGGCCTGCAAGACAATCTAGTCCAGTCCCCTGTTCAACGCAGGACTCCAAGTCAGAGCATCCCTATAGAATCCTCGAAAATAAGAGTTGGAAGGGGCTTGCAAGACCATCTAGTCCAACGCCCTGCTCAACGCAGGACTCCAAGTCAGAGCATCCCAATAGAATCATCTGAAAGTAGGGTTGGAGGGGGCCTTCAAGACCATCTTGTCCAGCCCCCTGCTCAACGCAGGATTCCAATTCAGAGCATCCCTATAGAATCATCAGAAAGTAGGGTTGGAAGGGGCCTACAAGACCATCTAGTCCAACCCCTTGCTCAACACAGGACACCGAGTAAGAGCATCCCTATAGAATCATCTGAAAGTAGGGTTGGAAGGGGACTGCAAGGCCATCTAATCCAGCCCCCTGCTCAACGTAGGACTCCAAGTCAGAGTAGCCCTATAGAATCATTGGAAAGTATGGTTGGGGGGGCCTGCAAGGCCATCTAGTCCAACCCCCTACTCAAGGCAGGACTCCAAGTCACAGCATCCGTATAGAATAATCAAAAAGTAGGGGTGGGAGGGGTCTGCAGGACCATCTAAACCAGCCCCCTGCTCAACGCAGGACTCCAAGTCAGAGCACCCTATAGTATCATCAAAAGCTAGGGTTGGAAGGGTCCGGCAAGACCATCTAGTCCAGCCTCCTGCTTAAAGCAGGACTCCAAGTCAGAGCATCCCCATAGAATAACCGAAAATAGGGTTGGGATGGGTCTGCAAGACCATCTACTCCAGCCCCCTGCTCAATTCAGGACTCCAAGTCAGAGCATCCCTATAGAATGATCAAAAAGTAGGGTTGGAATGGGCCTGCAAAACCTCCTAATCCAGCCTCCTGCTCAATGCAGGACTCCGAGTCAGAGCATCCCTATAGAATGATTGAAAATAGGGTTGGGAGGGGTCTGCAAGACAATCTAGTCCAACCCCGTGCTCAACGCAGGACTCCAAGGCAGAGCATCCCTATAGAATGATGGAAAATAGGGTTGGAAGGGGCCTGCAAGACCATCTAGTCCAGCCAACTGCTCAATGCAGGACTCCAAGTCAGAGCATCCCTATAGAATGATCGATAATAAGGTTGGAAGGCGCCTGCAAGACCATGTATTCCAACCCCATGCTCAATGCAGGACTCCAAGTCAGAGCATCCCTATAGAATTATCAAAAGTTAGGGTTGGAAGGCGCCTGCAGGACCATGTTCCAGCCCCCTGCTCAACGCAGGACTCCAAGTCAGAGCATCCCTATAGAATGATTGAAAATAGGGATGGAAGGGGCCTGCAAGACCATCTAGTCCAGCCCCATGGTCAATGCAGGACTCCAAGTCAGAGCATCCCTATAGAATCATCTGAAAGTAGGGTTCGAAGGGGCCTGCAAGGGCATCGAATCCAGCCCCCTGCTCAACGTAGGACTCCAAGTGAGGGCAGCCCTATAGAATCATTGGAAAGAAGGGTTGGGGGGGGTCTGCAAGGCCATCTAGTCCAACCCGCTACTCCAGGCAGGACTCCAGGTCAGAGCATCCCTATAGAATGATTGCAAATAGGGTTGGAAGGCGCCTGCAAGACCATGTATTCCAACCCCGTGCTCAACGCAGGACTCCAAGTCAGAGCATCCTTATCGAATCATCTGAAAGTCGGGTTGTAAGTGGCCTGCAAGACCATCTAGTCCAGCCCCCTGCTCAACGCAGGACTCCAAGTCAGAGCATCCCTATAGAATTATCAAAAGTTAGGGTTGGAAGGCGCCTGCAGGACCATCATCCAGCCCCCTGCTCAACGCAGGACTCCACGTCAGAGCATCCCTATAGAATGATTGAAAATAGGGTTGGAAGGGGCCTGCAAGACCATCTAGTCCAGACCCATGGTCAATGCAGGACTCCAAGTCAGAGCATCCCTATAGAATCATCTTTAAGTAGGGTTCGAAGGGCCCTGCAAGGCCATCTAATCCAGCCCCCTGTTCAACCTAGGACTCCAAGTCAGAGCAGCCCTATAGAATCTTTGGAAAGTAGGGTTGGGGAGGCCTGGAAGGCCATCTAGTCGAACCCCCTGCTCCCGGCAGGACTCCAGGTCAGAGCATCCCTATAGAATGATCGAAAATAGGGTTGGAAGGCGCCTGAAAGACCATGTATTCCAACCCCGTGCCTAACGCAGGACTCCAACTCAGAGCATCCTTATCGAATCATCTGAAAGTAGAGTTGGAAGTGGCCTGCAAGACCATCTAGTCCAGTCCCCTGTTCAACGCAGGACTCCAAGCCAGAGCATCCCTATAGAATCCTCGAAAATAAGAGTTGGAAGGGGCTTGCAAGACCATCTAGTCCAACGCCCTGCTCAACGCAGGAGTCCAAGTCAGAGCATCCCTATAGAATCATCTGAAAGTAGGGTTGGAGGGGGCCTTCAAGACCATCTTGTCCAGCCCCCTGCTCAACGCAGGATTCCAAGTCAGAGCATCCCTATAGAATCATCAGAAAGTAGGGTTGGAAGGGGTCTGCAAGACCATCTAGTCCAACCCCTTCCTCAACACAGGCCACCGAGTAAGAGCATCCCTATAGAATCATCTGAAAGTAGGGTTGGAAGCGGCCTGCAAGGCCATCTAATCCAGCCCCCTGCTCAACGTAGGACTCCAAGTCAGAGTAGCCCTATAGAATCATTGGAAAGTATGGTTGGGGGGGCCTGCAAGGCCATCTAGTCCAACCCCCTGCTCAATGCAGGACTCCAAGTCAGAGCACCCTATAGTATCATCAAAAGCTAGGGTTGGAAGGGTCCGGCAAGACCATCTAGTCCAGCCTCCTGCGTAAAGCAGGACTCCAAGACAGAGCATCCCTATAGAATGATCAAAAATAGGGTTGGAAGGGGCCTACAAGACCATCTACTCCAGCCCCCTGCTCAATTCAGGACTCCACGTCAGAGCATCCCTATAAAATCATCAAAAAGTAGGGTTGGAATGGGTCTGCAAAACCTCCTAAACCAGCCTCCTGCTCAATGCAGGACTCCGAGTCAGAGCATCCCTATAGAATGATTGAAAATAGGGTTGGGAGGGGTCTGCAAGACAATCTAGTCCAGCCCCCTGCTCAATGAAGGACTCCAGGTCAGAGCATCCCTATAGAATGATCGAAAATAGGGTTGGAAGGCGCCTGCAAGACCATCTAGTCCAGCCAACTGCTCAATGCAGGACTCCAAGTCAGAGCATCCCTATAGAATGATCCATAATAAGGTTGGAAGGCGCCTGCAAGACCATGTAGTCCAACCCCATGCTCAATGCAGGACTCCAAGTCAGAGCATCCCTATAGAATCATCTGAAAGTAGGGTTGGAAGTAACCTGCAAGACCATCTAGTCCAGCCCCCTGCTCAAGGCAGGACTCCAAGTCACAGCATCCCTATAGAATTATCAAAAGTTAGGGTTGGGAGGCGCCTGCAGGACCATCTTCCAGCCCCCTGCTCAACGCAGGACTCCAAGTCAGAGCATCCCTATAGAATCATCTGAAAGTAGGGTTGGAAGGGGGGTGGAAGGCCATCTAATCCAGCCCCCTGCTCAACGTAGGACTCCAAGTCAGGGCAGCCCTATAGAATCATTGGAAAGTGGGGTTGGAAGGGGCCGGCAAGACCATCTAGTCCAGCCCCCTACTCAACGCAGGACTCCAAGTCAGAGCATCCCTACAGAATGATCGGAAATATGGTTGGAAGGGGCCTGCAAGACCATCCAGTCCAGCCCCCTGGTCAACACAGGACTCCAGGTCAGAGCATCCCTATAGAATCATTGAAAAGTAGGGTTGGGATGGGCCTGCAAGACCATCTAGTCCAACCCCCTGCTCAACGCAGGACTCCAAGGCAGAGCATCCCTATAGAATGGTCGATAATAGCTTTGGAAGGCGCCTGCAAGACCATCTAGTCCAACCCCCTGCTCAACGCAGGACTCCAAGGCAGAGCATCCCTATAGAATGATGGAAAATAAGGTTGGAAGTGGCCTGCAAGACAATCTAGTCCAGCCCCCTGCTCAACACAGGATTCCAAGTCAGAGCATCCCTATAGAATCATTAGAAAGTAGGGTTGGAAGGGGCCTGCAACGCCATCTCATCCAGCCCCCTGCTCAACGTAGGACTCCAAGTCAGAGCAGCCCTATAGAATCATTGGAAAGTAGGGTTGGACGGGCCTGCAAGGCCATCTAGACCAACCCCCTGCTCAAGAGAGGACTCCAAGTCACAGCATCCCTATAGAAATATCAGAAAGTAGGGTTGGAAGGGGCCTACAAGACCATCTAAACCAGCCCCCTGCTCAACGCAGGACTCCAAGTCAGAGCATCACCATAGAATAATCGAAAATAGGGTTGGGAGGGGCCTCCAAGACCATCTAGTCCAGCCCCCTCCTTAACGCAGGACTCCAAGTCAGAGCATCCCTATAGAATGATCAAAAATAGGGTTGGAAGGGGCCTACAAGACCATTTACTCCAGCCCCCTGCTCAATTGAGGACTCCAAGTGAGAGCATCCCTATAGAAATATTGAAAATAGGGTTGGACTGTCCGGCAAGACCATCTAGTCCAGCCCCCTGCTCAAGGCAGGACCCCAAGTCAAAGCATTCCTATAGAATGACTGAAAATAGGGTTGGGAGGGGTCTGCAAGACAATCTAGTCCAGCCCCCTGCTCAATGAAGGACTCCAGGTCAGAGCATCCCTATAGAATCATCTGAAAGTAGGTTTGGAAGGGGCCTGCAAGGCCATCTAATCCAGCCCCCTGCTCAACGTAGGACTCCAAGTCAGAGCAGCCCTATCGAATCATTGGAAAGTAGGGTTGGGGTGGCCTGCAAGGCCATCTAGTCCAACCCCCTGCTTGAGGAAGGACTCCAAGTCACAGCATCCCTATAGAATAATCAAAAAGTAGGGTTGGAAAGGGCCTGCAAGGCCATCTAGTCCAGCCCCCTGCTCAACGCAGGACTCCAAGTCAAAGCAGCCCTACAGAATCATCGAAAAGTAGGGTTGGGAGGGGCCGACAAGACCATCTAGTCCAGCCCCCTGCTCAACACAGGACTCCCAAGTCAGAGCACCCCTATAGCATCATCAAAAAGTAGGGTTGGAAGGGGCCTGCAAGACCATCTAGTCCAGCCCCATGCTCAACGCAGGACTCCCAAGGCACAGCATCCCTATATTGTCAGCAAAGGTAGGGTTGGAAGGGGCCTGCAAAACCTCCTAATCCAGCCTCCTGCTCAATTCAGGACTCCAAGTCAGAGCATCCCTATAGAATGATCAAAAATAGGGTTGGAAGGGGCCTACAAGACCATCTACTCCAGCCCCCTGCTCAATTCAGGACTCCAAGTCAGAGCATCCCTATAAAATCATCAAAAAGTAGGGTTGGAATGGGCCTGCAAAACCTCCTAATCCAGCCTCCTGCTCAATGCAGGACTCCGAGTCAGAGCATCCCTATAGAATGATTGAAAATAGGGTTGGGAGCGGTCTGCAAGACAATCTAGTCCAGCCCCATGCTCAATGAAGGACTCCAGGTCAGAGCATCCCTATAGAATGATCGAAAATAGGGTTGGAAGGCGCCTGCAAGACCATGTATTCCAACCCCGTGCTCAACGCAGGACTCCAAGGCAGAGCATCCCTATAGAATGATGGAAAATAGGGTTGGAAGGGGCCTGCAAGACCATCTAGTCCAGCCAACTCCTCAATGCAGGACTCCAAGTAAGAGCATCCCTATAGAATGATTGCAAATAGGGTTGGAAGGCCCCTGCAAGACGATGTATTCCAACCCCGTGCTCAACGCAGGACTCCAAGTCAGAGCATCCTTATTGAATCATCTGAAAGTAGGGTTGGAAGGAGCCTGCAAGACCATCTAGTCCAGCCCCCTGCTCAACGCAGGACTCAGAGCAGCCCTATAGAATTATCAAAAGGAAGTGTTGGAAGGGGTCTGCAAGACCATCTAGTCCAGCCCCCTGCTCAACGCAGGACTCCAAGTCATTGGATCCCTATAGAATCATCTGAAAGTAGGGTTTGAGGGCGCCTTCAAGGCCATCTACTCCAGCCCCCTTCTCAATTCAGGACTCCAAGTGAGAGCATCCCTATAGAAATATTGAAAATAGGGTTGGACTGTCCGGCAAGACCATTTAGTCCAGCCCCCTGCTCAATGCAGGACTCCAAGTCAGAGCATCCCTATAGAATGATTGAAATTATGGTTGGAAGGGGCCTACAAGACCATCTAGTCCAGCCCCCTGCTCAACCCAGGATTCCAAGTCAGAGCATCCCTTTAGAATGATCGAAAATATAGTTGGAAGGGGCCTACAAGAAGATCTACTCCAGTCCCCTACACAATGCAGGACTCCAAGTCAGAGCATCCCTATAGAATGATCGATAATAAGGTTGGAAGGTGCCTGCAAGACCATGTAGTCCAACCCCATGCTCAATGCAGGACTCCAAGTCAGAGCATCCCTATAGAATCATCTGAAAGTAGGGTTGGAAGTAACCAGCAAGACCATCTATTCCAGCCCCCTGCTCAAGGCAGGACTCCAAGTCACAGCATCCCTATAGAATTATCAAAAGTTAGGGTTGGAAGGCGCCTGCAGGACCATCTTCCAGCCCCCTGCTCAACGCAGGACTCCAAGTCAGAGCATCCCTATAGAATCATCTGAAAGTAGGGTTGGAAGGGGCCGGCAAGACCATCTAGTCCATCCCCCTGCTCTACGCAGGACTCCAAGTCAGAGCATCCCTACAGAATGATCGGAAATATGGTTGGAAGGGGCCTGCAAGACCATCCAGTCCAGCCCCCTGGTCAACACAGGACTCCAGGTCAGAGGATCCCTATAGAATCATTGAAAAGTAGGGTTGGGATGGGCCTGCAAGACCATCTAATCCAACCCCCTGCTCAACGCAGGACTCCAAGGCAGAGCATCCCTATAGAATGATGGAAAATAGGGTTGGAAGGGGTCTGCAAGACCATCTAGTCCAGCCAACTCCTCAATGCAGGACTCCAAGTCAGAGCATCCCTATAGAATGGTCGATAATAGGTTTGGAAGGCGCCTGCAAGACCATCTAGTCCAACCCCCTGCTCAACGCAGGACTCCAAGGCAGAGCATCCCTATAGAATGATGGAAAATAGGGTTGGAAGTGGCCTGCAAGACAATTTAGTCCAGCCCCCTGCTCAACGCAGGATTCCAAGTCAGAGCATCCCTATAGAATCATTAGAAAGTAGGGTTGGAAGGGGCCTGCAAGGCCATCTAATCCAGCCCCCTGCTCAACGTAGGACTCCAAGTCAGAGCAGCCCTATAGAATCATAGGAAAGTAGGGTTGGGCGGGCCTGCAAGGCCATCTAGTCCAACCCCCTGCTCAAGGGAGGACTCCAAGTCAGAGCATCCCTATAGAATCATCAGAAAGTAGGGTTGGAAGGGGCCTGCAAGACCATCTAGTCCAACCCCTTGCTCAACACAGGACACCGAGTAAGAGCATCCCTATAGAATCATCTGAAAGTAGGGTTGGAAGGGGCCTGCAAGGCCATCTAATCCAGCCCCCTGCTCAACGTAGGACTCCAAGTCAGAGTAGCCCTATAGAATCATTGGAAAGTATGGTTGGGGGGGCCTACAAGGCCATCTAGTCCAACCCCCTACTCAAGGTAGGACTCGAAGTCACAGCATCCGTATAGAATAATCAAAAAGTGGGGGTGGGAGGGGTCTGCAGGACCATCTAAACCAGCCCCCTGCTCAACGCAGGACTCCAAGTCAGAGCACCCTATAGTATCATCAAAAGCTAGGGTTGGAAGGGTCCGGCAAGACCATCTAGTCCAGCCTCCTGCTTAAAGCAGGACTCCAAGTCAGAGCATCCCCATAGAATAATCGAATATAGGGTTGGGATGGGTCTGCAAGACCATCTAGTCCAGCCCCCTGCTTAAAGCAGGGCTCCAAGTCAGAGCATCCCTATAGAATGATCAAAAATAGGGTTGGAAGGGGCCTACAAGACCATCTACTCCAGCCCCCTGCTCAATTCAGGACTCCAAGTCAGAGCATCCCTATAAAATCATCAAAAAGTAGGGTTGGAATGGGCCTGCAAAACCTCCTAATCCAGCCTCCTGCACAATGCAGGACTCCGAGTCAGAGCATCCCTATAGAATGATTGAAAATAGGGTTGGGAGGGGTCTGCAAGACAATCTAGTCCAGCCCCCTGCTCAATGAAGGACTCCAGGTCAGAGCATCCCTATAGAATGATCGGAAATAGGGCTGGAAGGCGCCTGCAAGACCATGTATTCCAACCCCGTGCTCAACGCAGGACTCCAAGGCAGAGCATCCCTGTAGAATGATGGAAAATAGGGTTGGAAGGGGCCTGCAAGACCATCTAGTCCAGCCAACTGCTCAATGCAGGACTCCAAGTCAGAGCATCCCTATAGAATGATTGCAAAAAGGGTTGGAAGGCGCCTGCAAGACCATGTATTCCAACCCCGTGCTCAACGCAGGACTCCAAGTCAGAGCATCCTTATCGAATCATCTGAAAGTCGGGTTGTAAGTGGCCTGCAAGACCATCTAGTCCAGCCCCCTGCTCAACGCAGGACTCCAAGTCAGAGCATCCCTATAGAATTATCAAAAGTTAGGGTTGGAAGGCGCCTGCAGGACCATCATCCAGCCCCCTACTCAACGCAGGACTCCACGTCAGAGCATCCCTATAGAATCATTGAAAATAGGGTTGGAAGGGGCCTGCAAGACCATCTAGTCGAGCCCCATGGTCAACGCAGGACTCCAAGTCAGAGCATCCCTATAGAATCATCTTTAAGTAGGGTTCGAAGGGCCCTGCAAGGCCATCTAATCCAGCCCCATGTTCAACCTAGGACTCGAAGTCAGATCAGCCCTATAGAATCTTTGGAAAGTAGGGTTGGGGAGGCCTGCAAGGCCATCTAGTCGAACCCCCTGCTCCCGGCAGGACTCCAGGTCAGAGCATCCCTATAGAATGATCGAAAATAGGGTTGGAAGGCACCTGCAAGACCATGTATTCCAACCCCGTGCCTAACGCAGGACTCCAAGCCAGAGCATCCCTATAGAATCCTCGAAAATAAGAGTTGGAAGGGGCTTGCAAGACCATCTAGTCCAACGCCCTGCTCAACGCAGGACTCCAAGTCAGAGCATCCCTATAGAATCATTTGAAAGTTGGGTTGGAGGGGGCCTTCAAGACCATCTTGTCCAGCCCCCTGCTCAACGCAGGATTCCAAGTCAGAGCATCCCTATAGAATCATCTGAAAGTAGGGTTGGAAGCGGCCTGCAAGGCCATCTAATCCAGCCCCCTGCTCAACGTAGGACTCCAAGTCAGAGTAGCCCTATAGAATCATTGGAAAGTATGGTTGGGAGGGCCTGCAAGGCCATCTAGTCCAACCCCCTACTCAAGGCAGGACTCCAAGTCACAGCATCCGTATAGAATAATCAAAAATAGGGTTGGAAGGCACCTGCAAGACCATGTATTCCAACCCCGTGCCTAACGCAGGACTCCAAGCCAGAGCATCCCTATAGAATCCTCGAAAATAAGAGTTGGAAGGGGCTTGCAAGACCATCTAGTCCAACGCCCTGCTCAACGCAGGACTCCAAGTCAGAGCATCCCTATAGAATCATTTGAAAGTTGGGTTGGAGGGGGCCTTCAAGACCATCTTGTCCAGCCCCCTGCTCAACGCAGGATTCCAAGTCAAAGCATCCCTATAGAATCATCTGAAAGTAGGGTTGGAAGCGGCCTGCAAGGCCATCTAATCCAGCCCCCTGCTCAACGTAGGACTCCAAGTCAGAGTAGCCCTATAGAATCATTGGAAAGTATGGTTGGGAGGGCCTGCAAGGCCATCTAGTCCAACCCCCTACTCAAGGCAGGACTCCAAGTCACAGCATCCGTATAGAATAATCAAAAAGTAGGGGTGGGAGGGGTCTGCAGGACCATCTAAACCAGCCCCCTGCTCAACGCAGGACTCCAAGTCAGAGCACCCTATAGTATCATCAAAAGCTAGGGTTGGAAGGGTCCGGCAAGACCATCTAGTCCAGCCTCCTGCTTAAAGCAGGACTCCAAGTCAGAGCATCCCCATAGAATAATCGAAAATAGGGTTGGAATGGATCTGCAAGACCATCTAGTCCTGCCCCCTGCTTAAAGCAGGACTCCAAGACAGAGCATCCCTATAGAATGAACAAAAATAGGGTTGGAAGGGGCCTACAAGACCATCTACTCCAGCCCCCTGCTCAATTCAGGACTCCAAGTCAGAGCATCCTTATAAAATCATCAAAAAGTAGGGTTGGAATGGGTCTGCAAAACCTCCTAAACCAGCCTCCTGCTCAATGCAGGACTCCGAGTCAGAGCATCCCTATAGAATGATTGAAAATAGGGTTGGGAGGGGTCTGCAAGACAATCTAGTCCAGCCCCCTGCTCAATGAAGGACTACAGGTCAGAGCATCCCTATAGAATGATCGAAAATAGGGTTGGAAGGCGCCTGCAAGACCATCTAGTCCAGCCAACTGCTCAATGCTGGACTCCAAGTCAGAGCATCCCTATAGAATGATCGATAATAAGGTTGGAAGGCGCCTGCAAGACCATCTAGTCCAGCCCCCTGCTCAAGGCAGGACTCCAAGTCACAGCATCCCTATAGAATTATCAAAAGTTAGGGTTGGAAGGCGCCTGCAGGACCATCTTCCAGCCCCCTGCTCAACGCAGGACTCCAAGTCAGAGCATCCCTATAGAATCATCTGAAAGTAGGGTTGGAAGGGGGGTGGAAGGCCATCTAATCCAGCCCCCTGCTCAACGTAGGACTCCAAGTCAGGGCAGCCCTATAGAATCATTGGAAAGTAGGGTTGGAAGGGGCCGGCAAGACCATCTAGTCCAATCCCTGCTCAACGCAGGACTCCAAGTCAGAGCATCCCTACAGAATGATTGGAAATATGGTTGGAAGGGGCCTGCAAGACCATCCAGTCCAGCCCCCTGGTCAACACAGGACTCCAGGTCAGAGCATCCCTATAGAATCATTGAAAAGTAGGGTTGGGATGGGCCTGCAAGACCATCTAGTCCAACCCCCTGCTCAACGCAGGACTCCAAGGCAGAGCATCCCTATAGAATGATGGAAAATAGGGTTGGAAGGGGTCTGCAAGACCATCTAGTCCAGCCAACTGCTCAATGCAGGACTCCAACTCAGAGCATCCCTATAGAATGGTCGATAATAGGGTTGGAAGGCGCCTGCAAGACCATGTAGTCCAACCCCGTTCTCAATGCAGGACTCCAAGTCAGAGCATCACTATAGAATCATCTGAAAGTACGGTTGGAAGTGGCCTGCAAGACAATCTAGTCCAGCCCCCTGCTCAACGCAGGATTCCAAGTCAGAGCATCCCTATAGAATCATTAGAAAGTAGGGTTGGAAGGGGCCTGCAAGGCCATCTAATCCAGCCCCCTGCTCAACGTAGGACTCCAAGTCAGAGCAGCCCTATAGAATCATTGGAAAGTATGGTTGGGGGGGCCTGCAAGGCCATCTAGTCCAACCCCCTACTCAAGGCAGGACTCCAAGTCACAGCATCCGTATAGAATAATCAAAAAGTAGGGGTGGGAGGGGTCTGCAGGACCATCTAAACCAGCCCCCTGCTCAACGCAGGACTCCAAGTCAGAGCACCCTATAGAATGATTGAAAATAGGGTTGGGAGGGGTCTGCAAGACAATCTAGTCCAGCCCCCTGCTCAATGAAGGACTCCAGGTCAGAGCATCCCTATAGAATGATGGAAAATAGGGTTGGAAGGCGCCTGCAAGACCATCTAGTCCAGCCAACTGCTCAATGCAGGACTCCAAGTCAGAGCATCCCTATAGAATGATCGATAATAAGGTTGGAAGGCGCCTGCAAGACCATGTAGTCCAAACCCATGCTCAATGCAGGACTCCAAGTCAGAGCATCCCTATAGAATCATCTGAAAGTAGGGTTGGAAGTAACCTGCAAGACCATCTAGTCCAGCCCCCTGCTCAACCCAGGACTCCAAGTCAGAGCATCCCTATAGAATCATTGAAAAGTAGGGTTGGAAGGGGCCTCCAAGACCATCTAGTCCAGCCAACTGCTCAATGCAGGACTCCAAGTCAGAGCATCCCTATAGAATGATCGATAATAGGGTTGGAAGGCGCCTGCAAGACCATGTAGTCCAACCCCGTGCTCAATGCAGGACTCCAAGTCAGTGCATCCCTACAGAATCATCTGAATGTACGGTTGGAGGTGGCCTGCAAGACAATCTAGTCCAGCCCCCTGCTCAACGCAGGACTCCAAGTCAGAGCATCCGTATAGAATCATCAGAAAGTAGGGTTGGAAGGGGCCTGCAAGACCTTCTAGTCCAACCCCTTGCTCAACACAGGACACCGAGTAAGAGCATCCCTATACAATCATCTGAAAGTAGGGTTCGAAGGGGCCTCCAAGGCCATCTAATCCAGCCCCCTGCTCAACGCAGGACTCCAAGCCAGAGCATCCCTATAGAATGATCTAAAATAGGGGTGGAAGGGGCCTGCAAGACCATCTAGTCTAACCCCCTGCTCAATGCAGGACTCTAAGAGCATCCGTATAGAATCATCTGAAAGTACGGTTGGAAGGGGCCTGCAAGACCATCTAGTCCAACCCCTTGCTCAACACAGGACTCCGAGTCAGAGCATCCCTATACAATGAACGAAAATAGGGTTGGAAGGGGCCGGCAAGACCATCTAGTCCAGCCCCCTGCTCAACGCAGGACTCCAAGTCATAGTTTCCCAATAGAATGATCGAAAATAGGGTTGGAAGGGGCCTGCAAGACCATCTAGTCCAACCCCCTGCTCAACGCAGGA
The DNA here is from genome assembly GCF_057233095.1 of Heloderma suspectum. Lineage (NCBI taxonomy): Eukaryota > Metazoa > Chordata > Lepidosauria > Squamata > Helodermatidae > Heloderma > Heloderma suspectum. The sequence continues at coordinate 52,373,564 of NC_139475.1, forward strand.
CTCCTAGTCAGAGTTTCCCTATAGAATGATCGAAAATAGGGTTGGAAGTGGCCTGCAAGACCATCTAGTCCAACCCCCTGCTCAACGCAGGACTCCAAGTCAGAGCATCCCTAAGGAATCATCTGAAAGTAGGGTTGGAAGTGGCCTGCAAGACTATCTAATCCAGCCCCCTCCTCAACGTAGGACTCTAAGTCAGAGCATCCCTATAGAATCATCGAAAATAGAGTTGGAAGGAACCTGCAAGACCATCTAGTCCAACCCCTTGCTCAACGCAGGACTCCAAATCAGAGCATCCCTATAGAATGATCGAAAATAGGGTTGGAAGGCGCCTGCAAGACCATGGATTCCAACCCCGTGCTCAACGCAGGACTCCAAGTCAGAGCATCCTTATCGAATCATCTGAAAGTAGGGTTGGAAGTGGCCTTCAAGACCATCTAGTCCAGCCCCCTGCTCAACGCAGGACTCCAAGTCAGAGCATCCCTATAGAATTATCAAAAGTTAGGGTTGGAAGGCGCCTGCAGGACCATCTTCCAGCCCCCTGCTCAACGCAGGACTCCAAGTCAGAGCATCCCTATAGAATGATTGAAAATAGGGTTGGAAGGGTCCTCCAAGACCATCCAGGGCACCCCCTGCTCAACGCAGGACTCCAAGTCAGAGTATCCCTCTAGAATCATCGAAAATAGAGTTGGAAGGGGCCTGCAAGACCATCTAGTCCAACCCCCTGCTCAATGCAGGACTCCAAGACAGAGCATCCCTATAGAATCATCAAAAGGTAGGGTTGGAAGGCGGCTGCAAGACCATCTTAGTCCAGACCCTTGCTCAACACAGTACTCCAAGTCAGAGCATCCCTATAGAATCATCGAAAATAGAGTTGGAAGGGACCTCCAAGACCATCTAGTCCAACCCCCTGCTCAACGCAGGACTTCAAGTCAGAGCATCCCTATAGAATCATCTCAAAGTAGGGTTGGAAGTGGCCTGCAAGACTATCTAATCCAGCCCCCTGCTCAACGTAGGACTCCAAGTCAGAGCATCCCTATAGAATTATCAAAAGTTAGGGTTGGAAGTGGCCTGCAGGACCATCTTCCAGCCCCCTGCTCAACGCAGGACTCCAAGTCAGAGCATCCCTATAGAATGATTGAAAATAGGGTTGGAAGGGGCCTGCAAGACACTCTAGTCCAGCCCCCTGCTCAATGAAGGACTCCAGGTCAGAGCATCCCTATAGAATGATCGAAAATAGGGTTGGAAGGCGCCTGCAAGACCATCTAGTCCAGCCAACTGCTCAATGCAGGACTCCAAGTCCGAGCATCCCTATAGAATGATCCATAATAAGGTTGGAAGGCGCCTGCAAGACCATGTAGTCCAACCCCATGCTCAATGCAGGACTCCAAGTCAGAGCATCCCTATAGAATCATCTGAAAGTAGGGTTGGAAGTAACCTGCAAGACCATCTAGTCCAGCCCCCTGCTCAAGGCAGGACTCCAAGTCACAGCATCCCTATAGAATTATCAAAAGTTAGGGTTGGGAGGCGCCTGCAGGACCATCTTCCAGCCCCCTGCTCAACGCAGGACTCCAAGTCAGAGCATCCCTATAGAATCATCTGAAAGTAGGGTTGGAAGGGGGGTGGAAGGCCATCTAATCCAGCCCCCTGCTCAACGTAGGACTCCAAGTCAGGGCAGCCCTATAGAATCATTGGAAAGTGGGGTTGGAAGGGGCCGGCAAGACCATCTAGTCCAGCCCCCTACTCAACGCAGGACTCCAAGTCAGAGCATCCCTACAGAATGATCGGAAATATGGTTGGAAGGGGCCTGCAAGACCATCCAGTCCAGCCCCCTGGTCAACACAGGACTCCAGGTCAGAGCATCCCTATAGAATCATTGAAAAGTAGGGTTGGGATGGGCCTGCAAGACCATCTAGTCCAACCCCCTGCTCAACGCAGGACTCCAAGGCAGAGCATCCCTATAGAATGGTCGATAATAGCTTTGGAAGGCGCCTGCAAGACCATCTAGTCCAACCCCCTGCTCAACGCAGGACTCCAAGGCAGAGCATCCCTATAGAATGATGGAAAATAAGGTTGGAAGTGGCCTGCAAGACAATCTAGTCCAGCCCCCTGCTCAACACAGGATTCCAAGTCAGAGCATCCCTATAGAATCATTAGAAAGTAGGGTTGGAAGGGGCCTGCAACGCCATCTCATCCAGCCCCCTGCTCAACGTAGGACTCCAAGTCAGAGCAGCCCTATAGAATCATTGGAAAGTAGGGTTGGACGGGCCTGCAAGGCCATCTAGACCAACCCCCTGCTCAAGAGAGGACTCCAAGTCACAGCATCCCTATAGAAATATCAGAAAGTAGGGTTGGAAGGGGCCTACAAGACCATCTAAACCAGCCCCCTGCTCAACGCAGGACTCCAAGTCAGAGCATCACCATAGAATAATCGAAAATAGGGTTGGGAGGGGCCTCCAAGACCATCTAGTCCAGCCCCCTCCTTAACGCAGGACTCCAAGTCAGAGCATCCCTATAGAATGATCAAAAATAGGGTTGGAAGGGGCCTACAAGACCATTTACTCCAGCCCCCTGCTCAATTGAGGACTCCAAGTGAGAGCATCCCTATAGAAATATTGAAAATAGGGTTGGACTGTCCGGCAAGACCATCTAGTCCAGCCCCCTGCTCAAGGCAGGACCCCAAGTCAAAGCATTCCTATAGAATGACTGAAAATAGGGTTGGGAGGGGTCTGCAAGACAATCTAGTCCAGCCCCCTGCTCAATGAAGGACTCCAGGTCAGAGCATCCCTATAGAATCATCTGAAAGTAGGTTTGGAAGGGGCCTGCAAGGCCATCTAATCCAGCCCCCTGCTCAACGTAGGACTCCAAGTCAGAGCAGCCCTATCGAATCATTGGAAAGTAGGGTTGGGGTGGCCTGCAAGGCCATCTAGTCCAACCCCCTGCTTGAGGAAGGACTCCAAGTCACAGCATCCCTATAGAATAATCAAAAAGTAGGGTTGGAAAGGGCCTGCAAGGCCATCTAGTCCAGCCCCCTGCTCAACGCAGGACTCCAAGTCAAAGCAGCCCTACAGAATCATCGAAAAGTAGGGTTGGGAGGGGCCGACAAGACCATCTAGTCCAGCCCCCTGCTCAACACAGGACTCCCAAGTCAGAGCACCCCTATAGCATCATCAAAAAGTAGGGTTGGAAGGGGCCTGCAAGACCATCTAGTCCAGCCCCATGCTCAACGCAGGACTCCCAAGGCACAGCATCCCTATATTGTCAGCAAAGGTAGGGTTGGAAGGGGCCTGCAAGGCCATCCCTATAAAATCATCAAAAAGTAGGGTTGGAATGGGCCTGCAAAACCTCCTAATCCAGCCTCCTGCTCAATTCAGGACTCCAAGTCAGAGCATCCCTATAGAATGATCAAAAATAGGGTTGGAAGGGGCCTACAAGACCATCTACTCCAGCCCCCTGCTCAATTCAGGACTCCAAGTCAGAGCATCCCTATAAAATCATCAAAAAGTAGGGTTGGAATGGGCCTGCAAAACCTCCTAATCCAGCCTCCTGCTCAATGCAGGACTCCGAGTCAGAGCATCCCTATAGAATAATTGAAAATAGGGTTGGGAGCGGTCTGCAAGACAATCTAGTCCAGCCCCATGCTCAATGAAGGACTCCAGGTCAGAGCATCCCTATAGAATGATCGAAAATAGGGTTGGAAGGCGCCTGCAAGACCATGTATTCCAACCCCGTGCTCAACGCAGGACTCCAAGGCAGAGCATCCCTATAGAATGATGGAAAATAGGGTTGGAAGGGGCCTGCAAGACCATCTAGTCCAGCCAACTGCTCAATGCAGGACTCCAAGTAAGAGCATCCCTATAGAATGATTGCAAATAGGGTTGGAAGGCCCCTGCAAGACGATGTATTCCAACCCCGTGCTCAACGCAGGACTCCAAGTCAGAGCATCCTTATTGAATCATCTGAAAGTAGGGTTGGAAGGAGCCTGCAAGACCATCTAGTCCAGCCCCCTGCTCAACGCAGGACTCAGAGCAGCCCTATAGAATTATCAAAAGGAAGTGTTGGAAGGGGTCTGCAAGACCATCTAGTCCAGCCCCCTGCTCAACGCAGGACTCCAAGTCATTGGATCCCTATAGAATCATCTGAAAGTAGGGTTTGAGGGCGCCTTCAAGGCCATCTACTCCAGCCCCCTTCTCAATTCAGGACTCCAAGTGAGAGCATCCCTATAGAAATATTGAAAATAGGGTTGGACTGTCCGGCAAGACCATTTAGTCCAGCCCCCTGCTCAATGCAGGACTCCAAGTCAGAGCATCCCTATAGAATGATTGAAATTATGGTTGGAAGGGGCCTACAAGACCATCTAGTCCAGCCCCCTGCTCAACCCAGGATTCCAAGTCAGAGCATCCCTTTAGAATGATCGAAAATATAGTTGGAAGGGGCCTACAAGAAGATCTACTCCAGTCCCCTACACAATGCAGGACTCCAAGTCAGAGCATCCCTATAGAATGATCGATAATAAGGTTGGAAGGTGCCTGCAAGACCATGTAGTCCAACCCCATGCTCAATGCAGGACTCCAAGTCAGAGCATCCCTATAGAATCATCTGAAAGTAGGGTTGGAAGTAACCAGCAAGACCATCTAGTCCAGCCCCCTGCTCAAGGCAGGACTCCAAGTCACAGCATCCCTATAGAATTATCAAAAGTTAGGGTTGGAAGGCGCCTGCAGGACCATCTTCCAGCCCCCTGCTCAACGCAGGACTCCAAGTCAGAGCATCCCTATAGAATCATCTGAAAGTAGGGTTGGAAGGGGCCGGCAAGACCATCTAGTCCATCCCCCTGCTCTACGCAGGACTCCAAGTCAGAGCATCCCTACAGAATGATCGGAAATATGGTTGGAAGGGGCCTGCAAGACCATCCAGTCCAGCCCCCTGGTCAACACAGGACTCCAGGTCAGAGGATCCCTATAGAATCATTGAAAAGTAGGGTTGGGATGGGCCTGCAAGACCATCTAATCCAACCCCCTGCTCAACGCAGGACTCCAAGGCAGAGCATCCCTATAGAATGATGGAAAATAGGGTTGGAAGGGGTCTGCAAGACCATCTAGTCCAGCCAACTCCTCAATGCAGGACTCCAAGTCAGAGCATCCCTATAGAATGGTCGATAATAGGTTTGGAAGGCGCCTGCAAGACCATCTAGTCCAACCCCCTGCTCAACGCAGGACTCCAAGGCAGAGCATCCCTATAGAATGATGGAAAATAGGGTTGGAAGTGGCCTGCAAGACAATTTAGTCCAGCCCCCTGCTCAACGCAGGATTCCAAGTCAGAGCATCCCTATAGAATCATTAGAAAGTAGGGTTGGAAGGGGCCTGCAAGGCCATCTAATCCAGCCCCCTGCTCAACGTAGGACTCCAAGTCAGAGCAGCCCTATAGAATCATAGGAAAGTAGGGTTGGGCGGGCCTGCAAGGCCATCTAGTCCAACCCCCTGCTCAAGGGAGGACTCCAAGTCAGAGCATCCCTATAGAATCATCAGAAAGTAGGGTTGGAAGGGGCCTGCAAGACCATCTAGTCCAACCCCTTGCTCAACACAGGACACCGAGTAAGAGCATCCCTATAGAATCATCTGAAAGTAGGGTTGGAAGGGGCCTGCAAGGCCATCTAATCCAGCCCCCTGCTCAACGTAGGACTCCAAGTCAGAGTAGCCCTATAGAATCATTGGAAAGTATGGTTGGGGGGGCCTACAAGGCCATCTAGTCCAACCCCCTACTCAAGGTAGGACTCGAAGTCACAGCATCCGTATAGAATAATCAAAAAGTGGGGGTGGGAGGGGTCTGCAGGACCATCTAAACCAGCCCCCTGCTCAACGCAGGACTCCAAGTCAGAGCACCCTATAGTATCATCAAAAGCTAGGGTTGGAAGGGTCCGGCAAGACCATCTAGTCCAGCCTCCTGCTTAAAGCAGGACTCCAAGTCAGAGCATCCCCATAGAATAATCGAATATAGGGTTGGGATGGGTCTGCAAGACCATCTAGTCCAGCCCCCTGCTTAAAGCAGGGCTCCAAGTCAGAGCATCCCTATAGAATGATCAAAAATAGGGTTGGAAGGGGCCTACAAGACCATCTACTCCAGCCCCCTGCTCAATTCAGGACTCCAAGTCAGAGCATCCCTATAAAATCATCAAAAAGTAGGGTTGGAATGGGCCTGCAAAACCTCCTAATCCAGCCTCCTGCACAATGCAGGACTCCGAGTCAGAGCATCCCTATAGAATGATTGAAAATAGGGTTGGGAGGGGTCTGCAAGACAATCTAGTCCAGCCCCCTGCTCAATGAAGGACTCCAGGTCAGAGCATCCCTATAGAATGATCGGAAATAGGGCTGGAAGGCGCCTGCAAGACCATGTATTCCAACCCCGTGCTCAACGCAGGACTCCAAGGCAGAGCATCCCTGTAGAATGATGGAAAATAGGGTTGGAAGGGGCCTGCAAGACCATCTAGTCCAGCCAACTGCTCAATGCAGGACTCCAAGTCAGAGCATCCCTATAGAATGATTGCAAAAAGGGTTGGAAGGCGCCTGCAAGACCATGTATTCCAACCCCGTGCTCAACGCAGGACTCCAAGTCAGAGCATCCTTATCGAATCATCTGAAAGTCGGGTTGTAAGTGGCCTGCAAGACCATCTAGTCCAGCCCCCTGCTCAACGCAGGACTCCAAGTCAGAGCATCCCTATAGAATTATCAAAAGTTAGGGTTGGAAGGCGCCTGCAGGACCATCATCCAGCCCCCTACTCAACGCAGGACTCCACGTCAGAGCATCCCTATAGAATCATTGAAAATAGGGTTGGAAGGGGCCTGCAAGACCATCTAGTCGAGCCCCATGGTCAACGCAGGACTCCAAGTCAGAGCATCCCTATAGAATCATCTTTAAGTAGGGTTCGAAGGGCCCTGCAAGGCCATCTAATCCAGCCCCATGTTCAACCTAGGACTCGAAGTCAGATCAGCCCTATAGAATCTTTGGAAAGTAGGGTTGGGGAGGCCTGCAAGGCCATCTAGTCGAACCCCCTGCTCCCGGCAGGACTCCAGGTCAGAGCATCCCTATAGAATGATCGAAAATAGGGTTGGAAGGCACCTGCAAGACCATGTATTCCAACCCCGTGCCTAACGCAGGACTCCAAGCCAGAGCATCCCTATAGAATCCTCGAAAATAAGAGTTGGAAGGGGCTTGCAAGACCATCTAGTCCAACGCCCTGCTCAACGCAGGACTCCAAGTCAGAGCATCCCTATAGAATCATTTGAAAGTTGGGTTGGAGGGGGCCTTCAAGACCATCTTGTCCAGCCCCCTGCTCAACGCAGGATTCCAAGTCAGAGCATCCCTATAGAATCATCTGAAAGTAGGGTTGGAAGCGGCCTGCAAGGCCATCTAATCCAGCCCCCTGCTCAACGTAGGACTCCAAGTCAGAGTAGCCCTATAGAATCATTGGAAAGTATGGTTGGGAGGGCCTGCAAGGCCATCTAGTCCAACCCCCTACTCAAGGCAGGACTCCAAGTCACAGCATCCGTATAGAATAATCAAAAATAGGGTTGGAAGGCACCTGCAAGACCATGTATTCCAACCCCGTGCCTAACGCAGGACTCCAAGCCAGAGCATCCCTATAGAATCCTCGAAAATAAGAGTTGGAAGGGGCTTGCAAGACCATCTAGTCCAACGCCCTGCTCAACGCAGGACTCCAAGTCAGAGCATCCCTATAGAATCATTTGAAAGTTGGGTTGGAGGGGGCCTTCAAGACCATCTTGTCCAGCCCCCTGCTCAACGCAGGATTCCAAGTCAAAGCATCCCTATAGAATCATCTGAAAGTAGGGTTGGAAGCGGCCTGCAAGGCCATCTAATCCAGCCCCCTGCTCAACGTAGGACTCCAAGTCAGAGTAGCCCTATAGAATCATTGGAAAGTATGGTTGGGAGGGCCTGCAAGGCCATCTAGTCCAACCCCCTACTCAAGGCAGGACTCCAAGTCACAGCATCCGTATAGAATAATCAAAAAGTAGGGGTGGGAGGGGTCTGCAGGACCATCTAAACCAGCCCCCTGCTCAACGCAGGACTCCAAGTCAGAGCACCCTATAGTATCATCAAAAGCTAGGGTTGGAAGGGTCCGGCAAGACCATCTAGTCCAGCCTCCTGCTTAAAGCAGGACTCCAAGTCAGAGCATCCCCATAGAATAATCGAAAATAGGGTTGGAATGGATCTGCAAGACCATCTAGTCCTGCCCCCTGCTTAAAGCAGGACTCCAAGACAGAGCATCCCTATAGAATGAACAAAAATAGGGTTGGAAGGGGCCTACAAGACCATCTACTCCAGCCCCCTGCTCAATTCAGGACTCCAAGTCAGAGCATCCTTATAAAATCATCAAAAAGTAGGGTTGGAATGGGTCTGCAAAACCTCCTAAACCAGCCTCCTGCTCAATGCAGGACTCCGAGTCAGAGCATCCCTATAGAATGATTGAAAATAGGGTTGGGAGGGGTCTGCAAGACAATCTAGTCCAGCCCCCTGCTCAATGAAGGACTACAGGTCAGAGCATCCCTATAGAATGATCGAAAATAGGGTTGGAAGGCGCCTGCAAGACCATCTAGTCCAGCCAACTGCTCAATGCTGGACTCCAAGTCAGAGCATCCCTATAGAATGATCGATAATAAGGTTGGAAGGCGCCTGCAAGACCATCTAGTCCAGCCCCCTGCTCAAGGCAGGACTCCAAGTCACAGCATCCCTATAGAATTATCAAAAGTTAGGGTTGGAAGGCGCCTGCAGGACCATCTTCCAGCCCCCTGCTCAACGCAGGACTCCAAGTCAGAGCATCCCTATAGAATCATCTGAAAGTAGGGTTGGAAGGGGGGTGGAAGGCCATCTAATCCAGCCCCCTGCTCAACGTAGGACTCCAAGTCAGGGCAGCCCTATAGAATCATTGGAAAGTAGGGTTGGAAGGGGCCGGCAAGACCATCTAGTCCAATCCCTGCTCAACGCAGGACTCCAAGTCAGAGCATCCCTACAGAATGATTGGAAATATGGTTGGAAGGGGCCTGCAAGACCATCCAGTCCAGCCCCCTGGTCAACACAGGACTCCAGGTCAGAGCATCCCTATAGAATCATTGAAAAGTAGGGTTGGGATGGGCCTGCAAGACCATCTAGTCCAACCCCCTGCTCAACGCAGGACTCCAAGGCAGAGCATCCCTATAGAATGATGGAAAATAGGGTTGGAAGGGGTCTGCAAGACCATCTAGTCCAGCCAACTGCTCAATGCAGGACTCCAAGTCAGAGCATCCCTATAGAATGGTCGATAATAGGGTTGGAAGGCGCCTGCAAGACCATGTAGTCCAACCCCGTTCTCAATGCAGGACTCCAAGTCAGAGCATCACTATAGAATCATCTGAAAGTACGGTTGGAAGTGGCCTGCAAGACAATCTAGTCCAGCCCCCTGCTCAACGCAGGATTCCAAGTCAGAGCATCCCTATAGAATCATTAGAAAGTAGGGTTGGAAGGGGCCTGCAAGGCCATCTAATCCAGCCCCCTGCTCAACGTAGGACTCCAAGTCAGAGCAGCCCTATAGAATCATTGGAAAGTATGGTTGGGGGGGCCTGCAAGGCCATCTAGTCCAACCCCCTACTCAAGGCAGGACTCCAAGTCACAGCATCCGTATAGAATAATCAAAAAGTAGGGGTGGGAGGGGTCTGCAGGACCATCTAAACCAGCCCCCTGCTCAACGCAGGACTCCAAGTCAGAGCACCCTATAGAATGATTGAAAATAGGGTTGGGAGGGGTCTGCAAGACAATCTAGTCCAGCCCCCTGCTCAATGAAGGACTCCAGGTCAGAGCATCCCTATAGAATGATGGAAAATAGGGTTGGAAGGCGCCTGCAAGACCATCTAGTCCAGCCAACTGCTCAATGCAGGACTCCAAGTCAGAGCATCCCTATAGAATGATCGATAATAAGGTTGGAAGGCGCCTGCAAGACCATGTAGTCCAAACCCATGCTCAATCCAGGACTCCAAGTCAGAGCATCCCTATAGAATCATCTGAAAGTAGGGTTGGAAGTAACCTGCAAGACCATCTAGTCCAGCCCCCTGCTCAACCCAGGACTCCAAGTCAGAGCATCCCTATAGAATCATTGAAAAGTAGGGTTGGAAGGGGCCTCCAAGACCATCTAGTCCAGCCAACTGCTCAATGCAGGACTCCAAGTCAGAGCATCCCTATAGAATGATCGATAATAGGGTTGGAAGGCGCCTGCAAGACCATGTAGTCCAACCCCGTGCTCAATGCAGGACTCCAAGTCAGTGCATCCCTACAGAATCATCTGAATGTACGGTTGGAGGTGGCCTGCAAGACAATCTAGTCCAGCCCCCTGCTCAACGCAGGACTCCAAGTCAGAGCATCCGTATAGAATCATCAGAAAGTAGGGTTGGAAGGGGCCTGCAAGACCTTCTAGTCCAACCCCTTGCTCAACACAGGACACCGAGTAAGAGCATCCCTATACAATCATCTGAAAGTAGGGTTCGAAGGGGCCTCCAAGGCCATCTAATCCAGCCCCCTGCTCAACGCAGGACTCCAAGCCAGAGCATCCCTATAGAATGATCTAAAATAGGGGTGGAAGGGGCCTGCAAGACCATCTAGTCTAACCCCCTGCTCAATGCAGGACTCTAAGAGCATCCGTATAGAATCATCTGAAAGTACGGTTGGAAGGGGCCTGCAAGACCATCTAGTCCAACCCCTTGCTCAACACAGGACTCCGAGTCAGAGCATCCCTATACAATGAACGAAAATAGGGTTGGAAGGGGCCGGCAAGACCATCTAGTCCAGCCCCCTGCTCAACGCAGGACTCCAAGTCATAGTTTCCCAATAGAATGATCGAAAATAGGGTTGGAAGGGGCCTGCAAGACCATCTAGTCCAACCCCCTGCTCAACGCAGGACTCCTAGTCAGAGTTTCCCTATAGAATGATCGAAAATAGGGTTGGAAGTGGCCTGCAAGACCATCTAGTCCAACCCCCTGCTCAACGCAGGACTCCAAGTCAGAGCATCCCTAAGGAATCATCTGAAAGTAGGGTTGGAAGTGGCCTGCAAGACTATCTAATCCAGCCCCCTCCTCAACGTAGGACTCTAAGTCAGAGCATCCCTATAGAATCATCGAAAATAGAGTTGGAAGGAACCTGCAAGACCATCTAGTCCAACCCCTTGCTCAACGCAGGACTCCAAATCAGAGCATCCCTATAGAATGATCGAAAATAGGGTTGGAAGGCGCCTGCAAGACCATGGATTCCAACCCCGTGCTCAACGCAGGACTCCAAGTCAGAGCATCCTTATCGAATCATCTGAAAGTAGGGTTGGAAGTGGCCTTCAAGACCATCTAGTCCAGCCCCCTGCTCAACGCAGGACTCCAAGTCAGAGCATCCCTATAGAATTATCAAAAGTTAGGGTTGGAAGGCGCCTGCAGGACCATCTTCCAGCCCCCTGCTCAACGCAGGACTCCAAGTCAGAGCATCCCTATAGAATGATTGAAAATAGGGTTGGAAGGGTCCTCCAAGACCATCCAGGGCACCCCCTGCTCAACGCAGGACTCCAAGTCAGAGTATCCCTCTAGAATCATCGAAAATAGAGTTGGAAGGGGCCTGCAAGACCATCTAGTCCAACCCCCTGCTCAATGCAGGACTCCAAGACAGAGCATCCCTATAGAATCATCAAAAGGTAGGGTTGGAAGGCGGCTGCAAGACCATCTTAGTCCAGACCCTTGCTCAACACAGTACTCCAAGTCAGAGCATCCCTATAGAATCATCGAAAATAGAGTTGGAAGGGACCTCCAAGACCATCTAGTCCAACCCCCTGCTCAACGCAGGACTTCAAGTCAGAGCATCCCTATAGAATCATCTCAAAGTAGGGTTGGAAGTGGCCTGCAAGACTATCTAATCCAGCCCCCTGCTCAACGTAGGACTCCAAGTCAGAGCATCCCTATAGAATTATCAAAAGTTAGGGTTGGAAGTGGCCTGCAGGACCATCTTCCAGCCCCCTGCTCAACGCAGGACTCCAAGTCAGAGCATCCCTATAGAATGATTGAAAATAGGGTTGGAAGGGGCCTGCAAGACCATGTATTCCAACCCCATGCTCAACGCAGGACTCCAAGTCAGAGCAGCCCTATAGAATCATTGGAAAGTAGGGTTGGGGGGGCCTGCAAGGCCATCTAGTCCAAGCCCCTGCTCCAGGCAGGACTCCAGGTCAGAGCATCCCTATAGAATCATCGAAAATAGGGTTGGAAGGCACCTGCAAGACCATGTATTCCAACCCCGTGCTCAACGCAGGACTCCAAGTCAGAGCATCCTTATCGAATCATCTGAAAGTAGGGCTGGAAGTGGCCTGCAAGGCCATCTAGTCCAACCCCCTGCTCAACGCAGGACTCCAAGTCAGAGCATCCCTATAGAATCATTTGAAAGTAGGGTTGGAAGTGGCCTGCAAGACTATCTAATCCAGCCCCCTGCTCAACGCAGGACTCCAAGTCAGAGCATCCCTATAGAATAATCAAAAAGTAGGGTTGGAAGGGGCATGCAAGCCCATCTAGTCCAACCCCCTGCTCAACGCAGGACTCCAAGTCAGAGTTTCCCTATAGAATGATCGAAAATAGGGTTGGAAGGCACCTGCAAGACCATGTATTCCAACCCCGTGCCTAACGCAGGACTCCAAGCCAGAGCATCCCTATAGAATCCTCGAAAATAAGAGTTGGAAGGGGCTTGCAAGACCATCTAGTCCAACGCCCTGCTCAACGCAGGACTCCAAGTCAGAGCATCCCTATAGAATCATTTGAAAGTTGGGTTGGAGGGGGCCTTCAAGACCATCTTGTCCAGCCCCCTGCTCAACGCAGGATTCCAAGTCAGAGCATCCCTATAGAATCATCTGAAAGTAGGGTTGGAAGCGGCCTGCAAGGCCATCTAATCCAGCCCCCTGCTCAACGTAGGACTCCAAGTCAGAGTAGCCCTATAGAATCATTGGAAAGTATGGTTGGGAGGGCCTGCAAGGCCATCTAGTCCAACCCCCTACTCAAGGCAGGACTCCAAGTCACAGCATCCGTATAGAATAATCAAAAAGTAGGGGTGGGAGGGGTCTGCAGGACCATCTAAACCAGCCCCCTGCTCAACGCAGGACTCCAAGTCAGAGCACCCTATAGTATCATCAAAAGCTAGGGTTGGAAGGGTCCGGCAAGACCATCTAGTCCAGCCTCCTGCTTAAAGCAGGACTCCAAGTCAGAGCATCCCCATAGAATAATCGAAAATAGGGTTGGAATGGATCTGCAAGACCATCTAGTCCTGCCCCCTGCTTAAAGCAGGACTCCAAGACAGAGCATCCCTATAGAATGAACAAAAATAGGGTTGGAAGGGGCCTACAAGACCATCTACTCCAGCCCCCTGCTCAATTCAGGACTCCAAGTCAGAGCATCCTTATAAAATCATCAAAAAGTAGGGTTGGAATGGGTCTGCAAAACCTCCTAAACCAGCCTCCTGCTCAATGCAGGACTCCGAGTCAGAGCATCCCTATAGAATGATTGAAAATAGGGTTGGGAGGGGTCTGCAAGACAATCTAGTCCAGCCCCCTGCTCAATGAAGGACTACAGGTCAGAGCATCCCTATAGAATGATCGAAAATAGGGTTGGAAGGCGCCTGCAAGACCATCTAGTCCAGCCAACTGCTCAATGCTGGACTCCAAGTCAGAGGATCCCTATAGAATGATCGATAATAAGGTTGGAAGGCGCCTGCAAGACCATGTAGTCCAACCCCATGCTCAATGCAGGACTCCAAGTCAGAGCATCCCTATAGAATCATCTGAAAGTAGGGTTGGAAGTAACCTGCAAGACCATCTAGTCCAGCCCCCTGCTCAAGGCAGGACTCCAAGTCACAGCATCCCTATAGAATTATCAAAAGTTAGGGTTGGAAGGCGCCTGCAGGACCATCTTCCAGCCCCCTGCTCAACGCAGGACTCCAAGTCAGAGCATCCCTATAGAATCATCTGAAAGTAGGGTTGGAAGGGGGGTGGAAGGCCATCTAATCCAGCCCCCTGCTCAACGTAGGACTCCAAGTCAGGGCAGCCCTATAGAATCATTGGAAAGTAGGGTTGGAAGGGGCCGGCAAGACCATCTAGTCCAATCCCTGCTCAACGCAGGACTCCAAGTCAGAGCATCCCTACAGAATGATCGGAAATATGGTTGGAAGGGGCCTGCAAGACCATCCAGTCCAGCCCCCTGGTCAACACAGGACTCCAGGTCAGAGCATCCCTATAGAATCATTGAAAAGTAGGGTTGGGATGGGCCTGAAAGACCATCTAGTCCAACGCCCTGCTCAACGCAGGACTCCAAGGCAGAGCATCCCTATAGAATGATGGAAAATAGGGTTGGAAGGGGTCTGCAAGACCATCTAGTCCAGCCAACTGCTCAATGCAGGACTCCAAGTCAGAGCATCCCTATAGAATGGTCGATAATAGGGTTGGAAGGCGCCTGCAAGACCATGTAGTCCAACCCCGTGCTCAATGCAGGACTCCAAGTCAGAGCATCACTATAGAATCATCTGAAAGTACGGTTGGAAGTGGCCTGCAAGACAATCTAGTCCAGCCCCCTGCTCAACGCAGGATTCCAAGTCAGAGCATCCCTATAGAATCATTAGAAAGTAGGGTTGGAAGGGGCCTGCAAGGCCATCTAATCCAGCCCCCTGCTCAACGTAGGACTCCAAGTCAGAGCAGCCCTATAGAATCATTGGAAAGTATGGTTGGGGGGGCCTGCAAGGCCATCTAGTCCAACCCCCTACTCAAGGCAGGACTCCAAGTCACAGCATCCGTATAGAATAATCAAAAAGTAGGGGTGGGAGGGGTCTGCAGGACCATCTAAACCAGCCCCCTGCTCAACGCAGGACTCCAAGTCAGAGCACCCTATAGAATGATTGAAAATAGGGTTGGGAGGGGTCTGCAAGACAATCTAGTCCAGCCCCCTGCTCAATGAAGGACTCCAGGTCAGAGCATCCCTATAGAATGATGGAAAATAGGGTTGGAAGGCGCCTGCAAGACCATCTAGTCCAGCCAACTGCTCAATGCAGGACTCCAAGTCAGAGCATCCCTATAGAATGATCGATAATAACGTTGGAAGGCGCCTGCAAGACCATGTAGTCCAAACCCATGCTCAATGCAGGACTCCAAGTCAGAGCATCCCTATAGAATCATCTGAAAGTAGGGTTGGAAGTAACCTGCAAGACCATCTAGTCCAGCCCCCTGCTCAACCCAGGACTCCAAGTCAGAGCATCCCTATAGAATCATTGAAAAGTAGGGTTGGAAGGGGCCTCCAAGACCATCTAGTCCAGCCAACTGCTCAATGCAGGACTCCAAGTCAGAGCATCCCTATAGAATGATGGATAATAGGGTTGGAAGGCGCCTACAAGACCATGTAGTCCAACCCCGTGCTCAATGCAGGACTCCAAGTCAGTGCATCCCTACAGAATCATCTGAATGTACGGTTGGAGGTGGCCTGCAAGACAATCTAGTCCAGCCCCCTGCTCAACGCAGGACTCCAAGTCAGAGCATCCGTATAGAATCATCAGAAAGTAGGGTTGGAAGGGGCCTGCAAGACCTTCTAGTCCAACCCCTTGCTCAACACAGGACACCGAGTAAGAGCATCCCTATACAATCATCTGAAAGTAGGGTTCGAAGGGGCCTCCAAGGCCATCTAATCCAGCCCCCTGCTCAACGCAGGACTCCAAGCCAGAGCATCCCTATAGAATGATCTAAAATAGGGGTGGAAGGGGCCTGCAAGACCATCTAGTCTAACCCTCTGCTCAATGCAGGACTCTAAGAGCATCCGTATAGAATCATCTGAAAGTACGGTTGGAAGGGGCCTGCAAGACCATCTAGTCCAACCCCTTGCTCAACACAGGACTCCGAGTCAGAGCATCCCTATACAATGAACGAAAATAGGGTTGGAAGGGGCCGGCAAGACCATCTAGTCCAGCCCCCTGCTCAACGCAGGACTCCAAGTCATAGTTTCCCAATAGAATGATCGAAAATAGGGTTGGAAGGGGCCTGCAAGACCATCTAGTCCAACCCGATGCTCAACGCAGGACTCCTAGTCAGAGTTTCCCTATAGAATGATCGAAAATAGGGTTGGAAGTGGCCTGCAAGACCATCTAGTCCAACCCCCTGCTCAACGCAGGACTCCAAGTCAGAGCATCCCTAAGGAATCATCTGAAAGTAGGGTTGGAAGTGGCCTGCAAGACTATCTAATCCAGCCCCCTCCTCAACGTAGGACTCTAAGTCAGAGCATCCCTATAGAATCATCGAAAATAGAGTTGGAAGGAACCTGCAAGACCATCTAGTCCAACCCCTTGCTCAACGCAGGACTCCAAATCAGAGCATCCCTATAGAATGATCGAAAATAGGGTTGGAAGGCGCCTGCAAGACCATGTATTCCAACCCCGTGCTCAACGCAGGACTCCAAGTCAGAGCATCCTTATCGAATCATCTGAAAGTAGGGATGGAAGTGGCCTGCAAGACCATCTAGTCCAGCCCCCTGCTCAACGCAGGACTCCAAGTCAGAGCATCCCTATAGAATTATCAAAAGTTAGGGTTGGAAGGCGCCTGCAGGACCATCTTCCAGCCCCCTGCTCAACGCAGGACTCCAAGTCAGAGCATCCCTATAGAATGATTGAAAATAGGGTTGGAAGGGTCCTCCAAGACCATCCAGGGCACCCCCTGCTCAACGCAGGACTCCAAGTCAGAGTATCCCTCTAGAATCATCGAAAATAGAGTTGGAAGGGGCCTGCAAGACCATCTAGTCCAACCCCCTGCTCAATGCAGGACTCCAAGACAGAGCATCCCTATAGAATCATCAAAAGGTAGGGTTGGAAGGCGGCTGCAAGACCATCTTAGTCCAGCCCCTTGCTCAACACAGTACTCCAAGTCAGAGCATCCCTATAGAATCATCGAAAATAGAGTTGGAAGGGACCTCCAAGACCATCTAGTCCAACCCCCTGCTCAACGCAGGACTCCAAGTCAGAGCATCCCTATAGAATCATCTCAAAGTAGGGTTGGAAGTGGCCTGCAAGACTATCTAATCCAGCCCCCTGCTCAACGTAGGACTCCAAGTCAGAGCATCCCTATAGAATTATCAAAAATTAGGGTTGGAAGTGGCCTACAGGACCATCTTCCAGCCCCCTGCTCAACACAGGACTCCAAGTCAGAGCATCCCTATAGAATGATTGAAAATAGGGTTGGAAGGGGCCTGCAAGACCATGTATTCCAACCCCATGCTCAACGCAGGACTCCAAGTCAGAGCAGCCCTATAGAATCATTGGAAAGTAGGGTTGGGGGGGCCTGCAAGGCCATCTAGTCCAAGCCCCTGCTCCAGGCAGGACTCCAGGTCAGAGCATCCCTATAGAATCATCGAAAATAGGGTTGGAAGGCACCTGCAAGACCATGTATTCCAACCCCGTGCTCAACGCAGGACTCCAAGTCAGAGCATCCTTATCGAATCATCTGAAAGTAGGGCTGGAAGTGGCCTGCAAGGCCATCTAGTCCAACCCCCTGCTCAACGCAGGACTCCAAGTCAGAGCATCCCTATAGAATCATTTGAAAGTAGGGTTGGAAGTGGCCTGCAAGACTATCTAATCCAGCCCCCTGCTCAACGCAGGACTCCAAGTCAGAGCATCCCTATAGAATAATCAAAAAGTAGGGTTGGAAGGGGCATGCAAGCCCATCTAGTCCAACCCCCTGCTCAACGCAGGACTCCAAGTCAGAGTTTCCCTATAGAATGATCGAAAATAGGGTTGGAAGGGGCCTGCAAGACCATCTAGTCCAACCCCCTGCTCAACGCAGGACTCCAAGTCAGAGCATCCCTAAGGAATCATCTGAAAGTAGGGTTGGAAGTGGCCTGCAAGACCATCTAATCCAGCCCCCTGCTCAACGCAGGACTCCAAGTCAGAGCATCCCTATAGAATCATGGAAAATAGGGTTGGAAGGCGCCTGCAAGACGATGTATTCCAACCCCCTGCTCAACGCAGGACTCCAAGTCAGAGCATGCCTATAGAATTATCAAAAGTTAGGGTTGGAAGTGGCCTGCAGGACCATCTTCCAGCCCCCTCCTCAACGCAGGACTCCAAGTCAGAGCATCCCTATAGAATCATCGAAAATAGAGTTGGAAGGGACCTGCAAGACCATCTAGTCCAACCCCCTGCTCAACGCAGGACTCCAAGTCAGAGCATCCCTATAGAATCATCTGAAAGTAGGGTTGGAAGTGGCCTGCAAGACCATCTAATCCAGCCCCCTGCTCAACGTAGGACTCCAAGTCAGAGCATCCCTATAGAAAGATCGAAAATAGAGTTGGAAGGCGCCTGCAAGGCCATCTAGTCCAGCCCCCTGCTCAACGCAGGACTCCAAGTCAGAGCATCCCTATAGAATGATTGAAAATAGGGTTGGAAGTGGCTTGCAAGGCCATCTAGTCCAGCCCCCTGCTCAAGGCAGGACTCCAAGTCACAGCATCCCTATAGAATTATCAAAAGTTAGGGTTGGAAGGCGCCTGCAGGACCATCTTCCAGCCCCCTGCTCAACGCAGGACTCCAAGTCAGAGCATCCCTATAGAATGATTGAAAATAGGGTTGGAAGGGGCCTGCAAGACCATCTAGTCCAGCCCCATTGTCAACGCAGGACTCCACGTCAGAGTATCCCTATAGAACGATTGAAAATAGGGTTGGAAGGTGCCTGCAAGACCATCTAGTCCAGCCCCATGGTCAACGCAGGACTCCAAGTCAGAGCATCCCTATAGAATCATTGGAAAGTAGGGTTGGGGAGGCCTGCAAGGCCATCTAGTCCAACCCCCTGCTCCAGGCAGGACTCCAGGTCAGAGCATCCCTATAGAATGATCGAAAATAGGGTTGGAAGGCGCCTGCAAGACCATGTATTCCAACCCAGTGCCTAACGCAGGACTCCAAGTCAGAGCATCCTTATCGAATCATCTGAAAGTAGGGTTGGAAGTGGCCTGCAAGACCATGTAGTCCAGTCCCCTCTTCAACGCAGGACTCCAAGTCAGAGCATCCCTATAGAATCCTCGAAAATAAGAGTTAGAAGGGGCTTGCAAGACCATCTAGTCCAACGCCCTGCTCAACGCAGGAGTCCAAGTCAGAGCATCCCTATAGAATCATCTGAAAGTAGGGTTGGAGGGCGCCTTCAAGACCATCTAGTCCAGCCCCCTGCTCAATTCAGGACTCCAAGTGAGAGCATCCCTATAGAAATATTGAAAATAGTGTTGGACTGTCCGGCAAGACAATCTAGTCCAGCCCCCTGCTCAACCCAGGACTCCAAGTCAGAGTATCCCTATAGAATCAATGAAAAGTAGGGTTGGGATGGGCCTGCAAGACCATGTAGTCCAATCCCGTGCGCAATGCAGGACTCCAAGTCAGAGCATCCCTATAGAATCATCTGAAAGTACGGTTGGAAGTGGCCTGCAAGACCATCTTGTCCAGCCCCCTGCTCAACGCAGGATTCCAAGTCAGAGCATCCCTATAAAATCATCAAAAAGTAGGGTTGGAATGGGCCTGCAAGACCTCCTAATCCAGCCTCCTGCTCAATGCAGGACTCCGAGTCAGAGCATCCGTATAGAATGATTGAAAATAGGGTTGGGAGGGGTCTGCAAGACAATCTAGTCCAGCCCCCTGCTCAATGAAGGACTCCAGGTCAGAGCATCCCTATAGAAATATTGAAAATAGGGGTGGACTGTCCGGCAAGACCATCTAGTCCAACCCCCTGCTCCAGGCAGGACTCCAGGTCAGAGCATCCCTATAGAATGACTGAAAATAGGGTTGGGAGGGGTCTGCAAGACAATCTAGTCCAGCCCCCTGCTCAATGAAGGACTCCAGCTCAGAGCATCCCTATAGAATGATCGAAAATAGGGTTGGAAGGCGCCTGCAAGACCATGTATTCCAACCCCGTGCTCAACGCAGGACTCCATGTCAGAGCATCCTTATCGAATCATCTGAAAGTAGGGTTGGAAGTGACCTGCAAGACCATCTAGTCCAGCCCCCTGCTCAAGGCAGGACTCCAAGTCACAGCATCCCTATAGAATTATCAAAAGTTAGGGTTGGAAGGCGCCTGCAGGACCATCTTCCAGCCCCATGCTCAACGCAGGACTCCAAGTCAGAGGATCCATATAGAATCATCTGAAAGTAGGGGTGGAAGGGGGGTAGAAGGCCATCTAATCCAGCCCCCTGCTCAACGTAGGACTCCAAGTCAGGGCAGCCCTATAGAATCATTCGAAAGTAGGGTTGGAAGGGGCCGGCAAGACCATCTAGTCCAGCCCCCTGCTCAACGCAGGACTCCAAGTCAGAGCATCCCTACAGAATGATCGGAAATATGGTTGGAAGGGGCCTGCAAGACCATCCAGTCCAGCCCCCTGGTCAACACAGGACTCCAAGTCAGAACATCCCGATAGAATCGTCTGAAAGTAGGTTTGGAAGGGGCCTGCAAGGCCATCTAATCCAGCCCCCTGCTCAACGTAGGACTCCAAGTCAGAGCAGCCCTATCGAATCATTGGAAAGTAGGGTTGGGGTGGCCTGCAAGGCCATCTAGTCCAACCCCCTGCTTGAGGCAGGATTCCAAGTCACAGCATCCCTGTAGAATAATCAAAAAGTAGGGTTGGAAAGGGCCTGCAAGGCCATCTAGTCCAGCCCCCTGCTCAACGCAGGACTCCAATTCAAAGCAGCCCTACAGAATCATCGAAAAGTAGGGTTGGGAGGGGCCGACAAGACCATCTAGTCCAGCCAACTGCTCAATGCAGGACTCCAAGTCAGAGCATCCCTACAGAATGATCGATAATAAGGTTGGAAGGCACCTGCAAGACCATGTAGTCCAACCCCATGCTCAATGCAGGACTCCAAGTCAGAGCATCCCTATAGAATTATCAAAAGTTAGGGTTGGAAGGCGCCTACAGGACCATCTTCCAGCCCCCTGCTCAACGCAGGACTCCAAGTCAGAGCATCCCTATAGAATGATTGAAAGTAGGGTTGGAAGGGGCCTGCACGACCATCTAGTCCAGCCCCATGGTCAACGCAGGACTCCAAGTCAGAGCATCCCTATAGAATCATCTGAAAGTAGGGTTCGAAGGGGCCTGCAAGGCCATCGAATCCAGCCCCCTGCTCAACGTAGGACTCCAAGTGAGGGCAGCCCTATAGAATCATTGGAAAGAAGGGTTGGGGGGGGCCTGCAAGGCCATCTAGTCCAACCCCCTACTCCAGGCAGGACTCCAGGTCAGAGCATCCCTATAGAATGATCGAAAATAGGGTTGGAAGGCGCCTGCAAGACCACGTATTCCAACCCCGTGCTCAACGCAGGACTCCAAGTCAGAGCATCCTTATCGAATCATCTGAAAGTCGGGTTGTAAGTGGCCTGCAAGACCATCTAGTCCAGCCCCATGGTCAACGCAGGACTCCAAGTCAGAGCATCCCTATAGAATCATCTTTAAGTAGGGTTCGAAGGGCCCTGCAAGGCCATCTAATCCAGCCCCCTGTTCAACCTAGGACTCCAAGTCAGAGCAGCCCTACAGAATCTTTGGAAAGTAGGGTTGGGGAGGCCTGCAAGGCCATCTAGTCGAACCCTCTGCTCCCGGCAGGACTCCAGGTCAGAGCATCCCTATAGAATGATCGAAAATAGGGTTGGAAGGCGCCTGCAAGACCATGTATTCCAACCCCGTGCCTAACGCAGGACTCCAAGTCAGAGCATCCTTATCGAATCATCTGAAAGTAGGGTTGGAAGTGGCCTGCAAGACCATCTAGTCCAGTCCCCTGTTCAACGCAGGACTCCAAGCCAGAGCATCCCTATAGAATCCTCGAAAATAAGAGTTGGAAGGGGCTTGCAAGACCATCTAGTCCAACGCCCTGCTCAACGCAGGACTCCAAGTCAGAGCATCCCTATAGAATCATCTGAAAGTAGGGTTGGAGGGGGCCTTCAAGACCATCTTGTCCAGCCCTCTGCTCAACGCAGGATTCCAAGTCAGAGCATCCCTATAGAATCATCAGAAAGTAGGGTTGGAAGTGGCCTGCAAGACCATCTAGTCCAACCCCTTGCTCAACACAGGCCACCGAGTAAGAGCATCCCTATAGAATCATCTGAAAGTAGGGTTGGAAGCGGCCTGAAAGGCCATCTAATCCAGCCCCCTGCTCAACGTAGGACTCAAAGTCAGAGTAGCCCTATAGAATCATTGGAAAGTATGGTTGGGGGGGCCTGCAAGGACATCTAGTCCAACCCCCTACTCAAGGCAGGACTCCAAGTCACAGCATCCGTATAGAATAATCAAAAAGTAGGGTTGGGGGCGGCCTGCAAGGCCATCTAGTCCAACCCCCTACTCCAGGCAAGACTCCAGGTCAGAGCATCCCTATAGAATGATTGAAAATAGGGTTGGAAGGCGCCTGCAAGACCATGTATTCCAACCCCGTGCTCAACGCAGGACTCCAAGTCAGAGCATCCTTATCGAATCATCTGAAAGTCGGGTTGTAAGTGGCCTGCAAGACCATCTAGTCCAGCCCCCTGCTCAACGCAGGACTCCAAGTCAGAGCATCCCTATAGAATTATCAAAAGTTAGGGTTGGAAGGCGGCTGCAGGACCATCATCCAGCCCCCTGCTCAACGCAGGTCTCCACGTCAGAGCATCCCTATAGAATGATTGAAAATAGGGTTGGAAGGGGCCTGCAAGTCCATCTAGTCCAGCCCCCTGTTCAACGTAGGACTCCAAGTCAGAGCATCCCTATAGAATCATCTGAAAGTAGGGTTGGGGAGGCCTGCAAGGCCATCTAGTCCAACCCCCTGCTCCAGGCAGGACTCCAGGTCAGAGCATCCCTATAGAATGATCGAATATAGGGTTGGAAGGCGCCTGCAAGACCATGTATTCCAACCCCGTGCCTAACGCAGGACTCCAAGTCAGAGCATCCTTATCGAATCATCTGAAAGTAGGGTTGGAAGTGGCCTGCAAGACAATCTAGTCCAGTCCCCTGTTCAACGCAGGACTCCAAGTCAGAGCATCCCTATAGAATCCTCGAAAATAAGAGTTGGAAGGGGCTTGCAAGACCATCTAGTCCAACGCCCTGCTCAACGCAGGACTCCAAGTCAGAGCATCCCAATAGAATCATCTGAAAGTAGGGTTGGAGGGGGCCTTCAAGACCATCTTGTCCAGCCCCCTGCTCAACGCAGGATTCCAATTCAGAGCATCCCTATAGAATCATCAGAAAGTAGGGTTGGAAGGGGCCTACAAGACCATCTAGTCCAACCCCTTGCTCAACACAGGACACCGAGTAAGAGCATCCCTATAGAATCATCTGAAAGTAGGGTTGGAAGGGGACTGCAAGGCCATCTAATCCAGCCCCCTGCTCAACGTAGGACTCCAAGTCAGAGTAGCCCTATAGAATCATTGGAAAGTATGGTTGGGGGGGCCTGCAAGGCCATCTAGTCCAACCCCCTACTCAAGGCAGGACTCCAAGTCACAGCATCCGTATAGAATAATCAAAAAGTAGGGGTGGGAGGGGTCTGCAGGACCATCTAAACCAGCCCCCTGCTCAACGCAGGACTCCAAGTCAGAGCACCCTATAGTATCATCAAAAGCTAGGGTTGGAAGGGTCCGGCAAGACCATCTAGTCCAGCCTCCTGCTTAAAGCAGGACTCCAAGTCAGAGCATCCCCATAGAATAACCGAAAATAGGGTTGGGATGGGTCTGCAAGACCATCTACTCCAGCCCCCTGCTCAATTCAGGACTCCAAGTCAGAGCATCCCTATAGAATGATCAAAAAGTAGGGTTGGAATGAGCCTGCAAAACCTCCTAATCCAGCCTCCTGCTCAATGCAGGACTCCGAGTCAGAGCATCCCTATAGAATGATTGAAAATAGGGTTGGGAGGGGTCTGCAAGACAATCTAGTCCAACCCCGTGCTCAACGCAGGACTCCAAGGCAGAGCATCCCTATAGAATGATGGAAAATAGGGTTGGAAGGGGCCTGCAAGACCATCTAGTCCAGCCAACTGCTCAATGCAGGACTCCAAGTCAGAGCATCCCTATAGAATGATCGATAATAAGGTTGGAAGGCGCCTGCAAGACCATGTATTCCAACCCCATGCTCAATGCAGGACTCCAAGTCAGAGCATCCCTATAGAATTATCAAAAGTTAGGGTTGGAAGGCGCCTGCAGGACCATGTTCCAGCCCCCTGCTCAACGCAGGACTCCAAGTCAGAGCATCCCTATAGAATGATTGAAAATAGGGATGGAAGGGGCCTGCAAGACCATCTAGTCCAGCCCCATGGTCAATGCAGGACTCCAAGTCAGAGCATCCCTATAGAATCATCTGAAAGTAGGGTTCGAAGGGGCCTGCAAGGGCATCGAATCCAGCCCCCTGCTCAACGTAGGACTCCAAGTGAGGGCAGCCCTATAGAATCATTGGAAAGAAGGGTTGGGGGGGGTCTGCAAGGCCATCTAGTCCAACCCGCTACTCCAGGCAGGACTCCAGGTCAGAGCATCCCTATAGAATGATTGCAAATAGGGTTGGAAGGCGCCTGCAAGACCATGTATTCCAACCCCGTGCTCAACGCAGGACTCCAAGTCAGAGCATCCTTATCGAATCATCTGAAAGTCGGGTTGTAAGTGGCCTGCAAGACCATCTAGTCCAGCCCCCTGCTCAACGCAGGACTCCAAGTCAGAGCATCCCTATAGAATTATCAAAAGTTAGGGTTGGAAGGCGCCTGCAGGACCATCATCCAGCCCCCTGCTCAACGCAGGACTCCACGTCAGAGCATCCCTATAGAATGATTGAAAATAGGGTTGGAAGGGGCCTGCAAGACCATCTAGTCCAGACCCATGGTCAATGCAGGACTCCAAGTCAGAGCATCCCTATAGAATCATCTTTAAGTAGGGTTCGAAGGGCCCTGCAAGGCCATCTAATCCAGCCCCCTGTTCAACCTAGGACTCCAAGTCAGAGCAGCCCTATAGAATCTTTGGAAAGTAGGGTTGGGGAGGCCTGGAAGGCCATCTAGTCGAACCCCCTGCTCCCGGCAGGACTCCAGGTCAGAGCATCCCTATAGAATGATCGAAAATAGGGTTGGAAGGCGCCTGAAAGACCATGTATTCCAACCCCGTGCCTAACGCAGGACTCCAACTCAGAGCATCCTTATCGAATCATCTGAAAGTAGAGTTGGAAGTGGCCTGCAAGACCATCTAGTCCAGTCCCCTGTTCAACGCAGGACTCCAAGCCAGAGCATCCCTATAGAATCCTCGAAAATAAGAGTTGGAAGGGGCTTGCAAGACCATCTAGTCCAACGCCCTGCTCAACGCAGGAGTCCAAGTCAGAGCATCCCTATAGAATCATCTGAAAGTAGGGTTGGAGGGGGCCTTCAAGACCATCTTGTCCAGCCCCCTGCTCAACGCAGGATTCCAAGTCAGAGCATCCCTATAGAATCATCAGAAAGTAGGGTTGGAAGGGGTCTGCAAGACCATCTAGTCCAACCCCTTCCTCAACACAGGCCACCGAGTAAGAGCATCCCTATAGAATCATCTGAAAGTAGGGTTGGAAGCGGCCTGCAAGGCCATCTAATCCAGCCCCCTGCTCAACGTAGGACTCCAAGTCAGAGCAGCCCTATAGAATCATTGGAAAGTATGGTTGGGGGGGCCTGCAAGGCCATCTAGTCCAACCCCCTGCTCAAGGGAGGACTCCAAGTCAGAGCATCCCTATAGAATGGTCGATAATAGGTTTGGAAGGCGCCTGCAAGACCATCTAGTCCAACCCCCTGCTCAACGCAGGACTCCAAGGCAGAGCATCCCTATAGAATGATGGAAAATAGGGTTGGAAGTGGCCTGCAAGACAATTTAGTCCAGCCCCCTGCTCAACGCAGGATTCCAAGTCAGAGCATCCCTATAGAATCATTAGAAAGTAGGGTTGGAAGGGGCCTGCAAGGCCATCTAATCCAGCCCCCTGCTCAACGTAGGACTCCAAGTCAGAGCAGCCCTATAGAATCATAGGAAAGTAGGGTTGGGCGGGCCTGCAAGGCCATCTAGTCCAACCCCCTGCTCAAGGGAGGACTCCAAGTCAGAGCATCCCTATAGAATCATCAGAAAGTAGGGTTGGAAGGGTCCTGCAAGACCATCTAGTCCAACCCCTTGCTCAACACAGGACACCGAGTAAGAGCATCCCTATAGAATCATCTGAAAGTAGGGTTGGAAGGGGCCTGCAAGGCCATCTAATCCAGCCCCCTGCTCAACGTAGGACTCCAAGTCAGAGTAGCCCTATAGAATCATTGGAAAGTATGGTTGGGGGGGCCTACAAGGCCATCTAGTCCAACCCCCTACTCAAGGTAGGACTCGAAGTCACAGCATCCGTATAGAATAATCAAAAAGTGGGGGTGGGAGGGGTCTGCAGGACCATCTAAACCAGCCCCCTGCTCAACGCAGGACTCCAAGTCAGAGCACCCTATAGTATCATCAAAAGCTAGGGTTGGAAGGGTCCGGCAAGACCATCTAGTCCAGCCTCCTGCTTAAAGCAGGACTCCAAGTCAGAGCATCCCCATAGAATAATCGAATATAGGGTTGGGATGGGTCTGCAAGACCATCTAGTCCAGCCCCCTGCTTAAAGCAGGGCTCCAAGTCAGAGCATCCCTATAGAATGATCAAAAATAGGGTTGGAAGGGGCCTACAAGACCATCTACTCCAGCCCCCTGCTCAATTCAGGACTCCAAGTCAGAGCATCCCTATAAAATCATCAAAAAGTAGGGTTGGAATGGGCCTGCAAAACCTCCTAATCCAGCCTCCTGCACAATGCAGGACTCCGAGTCAGAGCATCCCTATAGAATGATTGAAAATAGGGTTGGGAGGGGTCTGCAAGACAATCTAGTCCAGCCCCCTGCTCAATGAAGGACTCCAGGTCAGAGCATCCCTATAGAATGATCGGAAATAGGGCTGGAAGGCGCCTGCAAGACCATGTATTCCAACCCCGTGCTCAACGCAGGACTCCAAGGCAGAGCATCCCTGTAGAATGATGGAAAATAGGGTTGGAAGGGGCCTGCAAGACCATCTAGTCCAGCCAACTGCTCAATGCAGGACTCCAAGTCAGAGCATCCCTATAGAATGATTGCAAAAAGGGTTGGAAGGCGCCTGCAAGACCATGTATTCCAACCCCGTGCTCAACGCAGGACTCCAAGTCAGAGCATCCTTATCGAATCATCTGAAAGTCGGGTTGTAAGTGGCCTGCAAGACCATCTAGTCCAGCCCCCTGCTCAACGCAGGACTCCAAGTCAGAGCATCCCTATAGAATTATCAAAAGTTAGGGTTGGAAGGCGCCTGCAGGACCATCATCCAGCCCCCCACTCAACGCAGGACTCCACGTCAGAGCATCCCTATAGAATCATTGAAAATAGGGTTGGAAGGGGCCTGCAAGACCATCTAGTCGAGCCCCATGGTCAACGCAGGACTCCAAGTCAGAGCATCCCTATAGAATCATCTTTAAGTAGGGTTCGAAGGGCCCTGCAAGGCCATCTAATCCAGCCCCATGTTCAACCTAGGACTCGAAGTCAGATCAGCCCTATAGAATCTTTGGAAAGTAGGGTTGGGGAGGCCTGCAAGGCCATCTAGTCGAACCCCCTGCTCCCGGCAGGACTCCAGGTCAGAGCATCCCTATAGAATGATCGAAAATAGGGTTGGAAGGCACCTGCAAGACCATGTATTCCAACCCCGTGCCTAACGCAGGACTCCAAGCCAGAGCATCCCTATAGAATCCTCGAAAATAAGAGTTGGAAGGGGCTTGCAAGACCATCTAGTCCAACGCCCTGCTCAACGCAGGACTCCAAGTCAGAGCATCCCTATAGAATCATTTGAAAGTTGGGTTGGAGGGGGCCTTCAAGACCATCTTGTCCAGCCCCCTGCTCAACGCAGGATTCCAAGTCAGAGCATCCCTATAGAATCATCTGAAAGTAGGGTTGGAAGCGGCCTGCAAGGCCATCTAATCCAGCCCCCTGCTCAACGTAGGACTCCAAGTCAGAGCAGCCCTATAGAATCATTGGAAAGTAGGGTTGGACGGGCCTGCAAGGCCATCTAGACCAACCCCCTGCTCAAGAGAGGACTCCAAGTCACAGCATCCCTATAGAAATATCAGAAAGTAGGGTTGGAAGGGGCCTACAAGACCATCTAAACCAGCCCCCTGCTCAACGCAGGACTCCAAGTCAGAGCATCACCATAGAATAATCGAAAATAGGGTTGGGAGGGGCCTCCAAGACCATCTAGTCCAGCCCCCTCCTTAACGCAGGACTCCAAGTCAGAGCATCCCTATAGAATGATCAAAAATAGGGTTGGAAGGGGCCTACAAGACCATTTACTCCAGCCCCCTGCTCAATTGAGGACTCCAAGTGAGAGCATCCCTATAGAAATATTGAAAATAGGGTTGGACTGTCCGGCAAGACCATCTAGTCCAGCCCCCTGCTCAAGGCAGGACCCCAAGTCAAAGCATTCCTATAGAATGACTGAAAATAGGGTTGGGAGGGGTCTGCAAGACAATCTAGTCCAGCCCCCTGCTCAATGAAGGACTCCAGGTCAGAGCATCCCTATAGAATCATCTGAAAGTAGGTTTGGAAGGGGCCTGCAAGGCCATCTAATCCAGCCCCCTGCTCAACGTAGGACTCCAAGTCAGAGCAGCCCTATCGAATCATTGGAAAGTAGGGTTGGGGTGGCCTGCAAGGCCATCTAGTCCAACCCCCTGCTTGAGGAAGGACTCCAAGTCACAGCATCCCTATAGAATAATCAAAAAGTAGGGTTGGAAAGGGCCTGCAAGGCCATCTAGTCCAGCCCCCTGCTCAACGCAGGACTCCAAGTCAAAGCAGCCCTACAGAATCATCGAAAAGTAGGGTTGGGAGGGGCCGACAAGACCATCTAGTCCAGCCCCCTGCTCAACACAGGACTCCCAAGTCAGAGCACCCCTATAGCATCATCAAAAAGTAGGGTTGGAAGGGGCCTGCAAGACCATCTAGTCCAGCCCCATGCTCAACGCAGGACTCCCAAGGCACAGCATCCCTATATTGTCAGCAAAGGTAGGGTTGGAAGGGGCCTGCAAGGCCATCCCTATAAAATCATCAAAAAGTAGGGTTGGAATGGGCCTGCAAAACCTCCTAATCCAGCCTCCTGCTCAATTCAGGACTCCAAGTCAGAGCATCCCTATAGAATGATCAAAAATAGGGTTGGAAGGGGCCTACAAGACCATCTACTCCAGCCCCCTGCTCAATTCAGGACTCCAAGTCAGAGCATCCCTATAAAATCATCAAAAAGTAGGGTTGGAATGGGCCTGCAAAACCTCCTAATCCAGCCTCCTGCTCAATGCAGGACTCCGAGTCAGAGCATCCCTATAGAATGATTGAAAATAGGGTTGGGAGCGGTCTGCAAGACAATCTAGTCCAGCCCCATGCTCAATGAAGGACTCCAGGTCAGAGCATCCCTATAGAATGATCGAAAATAGGGTTGGAAGGCGCCTGCAAGACCATGTATTCCAACCCCGTGCTCAACGCAGGACTCCAAGGCAGAGCATCCCTATAGAATGATGGAAAATAGGGTTGGAAGGGGCCTGCAAGACCATCTAGTCCAGCCAACTGCTCAATGCAGGACTCCAAGTAAGAGCATCCCTATAGAATGATTGCAAATAGGGTTGGAAGGCCCCTGCAAGACGATGTATTCCAACCCCGTGCTCAACGCAGGACTCCAAGTCAGAGCATCCTTATTGAATCATCTGAAAGTAGGGTTGGAAGGAGCCTGCAAGACCATTTAGTCCAGCCCCCTGCTCAACGCAGGACTCAGAGCAGCCCTATAGAATTATCAAAAGGAAGTGTTGGAAGGGGTCTGCAAGACCATCTAGTCCAGCCCCCTGCTCAACGCAGGACTCCAAGTCATTGGATCCCTATAGAATCATCTGAAAGTAGGGTTTGAGGGCGCCTTCAAGGCCATCTACTCCAGCCCCCTTCTCAATTCAGGACTCCAAGTGAGAGCATCCCTATAGAAATATTGAAAATAGGGTTGGACTGTCCGGCAAGACCATTTAGTCCAGCCCCCTGCTCAATGCAGGACTCCAAGTCAGAGCATCCCTATAGAATGATTGAAATTATGGTTGGAAGGGGCCTACAAGACCATCTAGTCCAGCCCCCTGCTCAACCCAGGATTCCAAGTCAGAGCATCCCTTTAGAATGATCGAAAATATAGTTGGAAGGGGCCTACAAGAAGATCTACTCCAGTCCCCTACACAATGCAGGACTCCAAGTCAGAGCATCCCTATAGAATGATCGATAATAAGGTTGGAAGGTGCCTGCAAGACCATGTAGTCCAACCCCATGCTCAATGCAGGACTCCAAGTCAGAGCATCCCTATAGAATCATCTGAAAGTAGGGTTGGAAGTAACCAGCAAGACCATCTAGTCCAGCCCCCTGCTCAAGGCAGGACTCCAAGTCACAGCATCCCTATAGAATTATCAAAAGTTAGGGTTGGAAGGCGCCTGCAGGACCATCTTCCAGCCCCCTGCTCAACGCAGGACTCCAAGTCAGAGCATCCCTATAGAATCATCTGAAAGTAGGGTTGGAAGGGGCCGGCAAGACCATCTAGTCCATCCCCCTGCTCTACGCAGGACTCCAAGTCAGAGCATCCCTACAGAATGATCGGAAATATGGTTGGAAGGGGCCTGCAAGACCATCCAGTCCAGCCCCCTGGTCAACACAGGACTCCAGGTCAGAGCATCCCTATAGAATCATTGAAAAGTAGGGTTGGGATGGGCCTGCAAGACCATCTAGTCCAACCCCCTGCTCAACGCAGGACTCCAAGGCAGAGCATCCCTATAGAATGATGGAAAATAGGGTTGGAAGGGGTCTGCAAGACCATCTAGTCCAGCCAACTCCTCAATGCAGGACTCCAAGTCAGAGCATCCCTATAGAATGGTCGATAATAGGTTTGGAAGGCGCCTGCAAGACCATCTAGTCCAACCCCCTGCTCAACGCAGGACTCCAAGGCAGAGCATCCCTATAGAATGATGGAAAATAGGGTTGGAAGTGGCCTGCAAGACAATTTAGTCCAGCCCCCTGCTCAACGCAGGATTCCAAGTCAGAGCATCCCTATAGAATCATTAGAAAGTAGGGTTGGAAGGGGCCTGCAAGGCCATCTAATCCAGCCCCCTGCTCAACGTAGGACTCCAAGTCAGAGCAGCCCTATAGAATCATAGGAAAGTAGGGTTGGGCGGGCCTGCAAGGCCATCTAGTCCAACCCCCTGCTCAAGGGAGGACTCCAAGTCAGAGCATCCCTATAGAATCATCAGAAAGTAGGGTTGGAAGGGTCCTGCAAGACCATCTAGTCCAACCCCTTGCTCAACACAGGACACCGAGTAAGAGCATCCCTATAGAATCATCTGAAAGTAGGGTTGGAAGGGGCCTGCAAGGCCATCTAATCCAGCCCCCTGCTCAACGTAGGACTCCAAGTCAGAGTAGCCCTATAGAATCATTGGAAAGTATGGTTGGGGGGGCCTACAAGGCCATCTAGTCCAACCCCCTACTCAAGGTAGGACTCGAAGTCACAGCATCCGTATAGAATAATCAAAAAGTGGGGGTGGGAGGGGTCTGCAGGACCATCTAAACCAGCCCCCTGCTCAACGCAGGACTCCAAGTCAGAGCACCCTATAGTATCATCAAAAGCTAGGGTTGGAAGGGTCCGGCAAGACCATCTAGTCCAGCCTCCTGCTTAAAGCAGGACTCCAAGTCAGAGCATCCCCATAGAATAATCGAATATAGGGTTGGGATGGGTCTGCAAGACCATCTAGTCCAGCCCCCTGCTTAAAGCAGGGCTCCAAGTCAGAGCATCCCTATAGAATGATCAAAAATAGGGTTGGAAGGGGCCTACAAGACCATCTACTCCAGCCCCCTGCTCAATTCAGGACTCCAAGTCAGAGCATCCCTATAAAATCATCAAAAAGTAGGGTTGGAATGGGCCTGCAAAACCTCCTAATCCAGCCTCCTGCACAATGCAGGACTCCGAGTCAGAGCATCCCTATAGAATGATTGAAAATAGGGTTGGGAGGGGTCTGCAAGACAATCTAGTCCAGCCCCCTGCTCAATGAAGGACTCCAGGTCAGAGCATCCCTATAGAATGATCGGAAATAGGGCTGGAAGGCGCCTGCAAGACCATGTATTCCAACCCCGTGCTCAACGCAGGACTCCAAGGCAGAGCATCCCTGTAGAATGATGGAAAATAGGGTTGGAAGGGGCCTGCAAGACCATCTAGTCCAGCCAACTGCTCAATGCAGGACTCCAAGTCAGAGCATCCCTATAGAATGATTGCAAAAAGGGTTGGAAGGCGCCTGCAAGACCATGTATTCCAACCCCGTGCTCAACGCAGGACTCCAAGTCAGAGCATCCTTATCGAATCATCTGAAAGTCGGGTTGTAAGTGGCCTGCAAGACCATCTAGTCCAGCCCCCTGCTCAACGCAGGACTCCAAGTCAGAGCATCCCTATAGAATTATCAAAAGTTAGGGTTGGAAGGCGCCTGCAGGACCATCATCCAGCCCCCTACTCAACGCAGGACTCCACGTCAGAGCATCCCTATAGAATCATTGAAAATAGGGTTGGAAGGGGCCTGCAAGACCATCTAGTCGAGCCCCATGGTCAACGCAGGACTCCAAGTCAGAGCATCCCTATAGAATCATCTTTAAGTAGGGTTCGAAGGGCCCTGCAAGGCCATCTAATCCAGCCCCATGTTCAACCTAGGACTCGAAGTCAGATCAGCCCTATAGAATCTTTGGAAAGTAGGGTTGGGGAGGCCTGCAAGGCCATCTAGTCGAACCCCCTGCTCCCGGCAGGACTCCAGGTCAGAGCATCCCTATAGAATGATCGAAAATAGGGTTGGAAGGCACCTGCAAGACCATGTATTCCAACCCCGTGCCTAACGCAGGACTCCAAGCCAGAGCATCCCTATAGAATCCTCGAAAATAAGAGTTGGAAGGGGCTTGCAAGACCATCTAGTCCAACGCCCTGCTCAACGCAGGACTCCAAGTCAGAGCATCCCTATAGAATCATTTGAAAGTTGGGTTGGAGGGGGCCTTCAAGACCATCTTGTCCAGCCCCCTGCTCAACGCAGGATTCCAAGTCAGAGCATCCCTATAGAATCATCTGAAAGTAGGGTTGGAAGCGGCCTGCAAGGCCATCTAATCCAGCCCCCTGCTCAACGTAGGACTCCAAGTCAGAGTAGCCCTATAGAATCATTGGAAAGTATGGTTGGGAGGGCCTGCAAGGCCATCTAGTCCAACCCCCTACTCAAGGCAGGACTCCAAGTCACAGCATCCGTATAGAATAATCAAAAATAGGGTTGGAAGGCACCTGCAAGACCATGTATTCCAACCCCGTGCCTAACGCAGGACTCCAAGCCAGAGCATCCCTATAGAATCCTCGAAAATAAGAGTTGGAAGGGGCTTGCAAGACCATCTAGTCCAACGCCCTGCTCAACGCAGGACTCCAAGTCAGAGCATCCCTATAGAATCATTTGAAAGTTGGGTTGGAGGGGGCCTTCAAGACCATCTTGTCCAGCCCCCTGCTCAACGCAGGATTCCAAGTCAAAGCATCCCTATAGAATCATCTGAAAGTAGGGTTGGAAGCGGCCTGCAAGGCCATCTAATCCAGCCCCCTGCTCAACGTAGGACTCCAAGTCAGAGTAGCCCTATAGAATCATTGGAAAGTATGGTTGGGAGGGCCTGCAAGGCCATCTAGTCCAACCCCCTACTCAAGGCAGGACTCCAAGTCACAGCATCCGTATAGAATAATCAAAAAGTAGGGGTGGGAGGGGTCTGCAGGACCATCTAAACCAGCCCCCTGCTCAACGCAGGACTCCAAGTCAGAGCACCCTATAGTATCATCAAAAGCTAGGGTTGGAAGGGTCCGGCAAGACCATCTAGTCCAGCCTCCTGCTTAAAGCAGGACTCCAAGTCAGAGCATCCCCATAGAATAATCGAAAATAGGGTTGGAATGGATCTGCAAGACCATCTAGTCCTGCCCCCTGCTTAAAGCAGGACTCCAAGACAGAGCATCCCTATAGAATGAACAAAAATAGGGTTGGAAGGGGCCTACAAGACCATCTACTCCAGCCCCCTGCTCAATTCAGGACTCCAAGTCAGAGCATCCTTATAAAATCATCAAAAAGTAGGGTTGGAATGGGTCTGCAAAACCTCCTAAACCAGCCTCCTGCTCAATGCAGGACTCCGAGTCAGAGCATCCCTATAGAATGATTGAAAATAGGGTTGGGAGGGGTCTGCAAGACAATCTAGTCCAGCCCCCTGCTCAATGAAGGACTACAGGTCAGAGCATCCCTATAGAATGATCGAAAATAGGGTTGGAAGGCGCCTGCAAGACCATCTAGTCCAGCCAACTGCTCAATGCTGGACTCCAAGTCAGAGCATCCCTACAGAATGATCGATAATAAGGTTGGAAGGCGCCTGCAAGACCATCTAGTCCAGCCCCCTGCTCAAGGCAGGACTCCAAGTCACAGCATCCCTATAGAATTATCAAAAGTTAGGGTTGGAAGGCGCCTGCAGGACCATCTTCCAGCCCCCTGCTCAACGCAGGACTCCAAGTCAGAGCATCCCTATAGAATCATCTGAAAGTAGGGTTGGAAGGGGGGTGGAAGGCCATCTAATCCAGCCCCCTGCTCAACGTAGGACTCCAAGTCAGGGCAGCCCTATAGAATCATTGGAAAGTAGGGTTGGAAGGGGCCGGCAAGACCATCTAGTCCAATCCCTGCTCAACGCAGGACTCCAAGTCAGAGCATCCCTACAGAATGATTGGAAATATGGTTGGAAGGGGCCTGCAAGACCATCCAGTCCAGCCCCCTGGTCAACACAGGACTCCAGGTCAGAGCATCCCTATAGAATCATTGAAAAGTAGGGTTGGGATGGGCCTGCAAGACCATCTAGTCCAACCCCCTGCTCAACGCAGGACTCCAAGGCAGAGCATCCCTATAGAATGATGGAAAATAGGGTTGGAAGGGGTCTGCAAGACCATCTAGTCCAGCCAACTGCTCAATGCAGGACTCCAAGTCAGAGCATCCCTATAGAATGGTCGATAATAGGGTTGGAAGGCGCCTGCAAGACCATGTAGTCCAACCCCGTTCTCAATGCAGGACTCCAAGTCAGAGCATCACTATAGAATCATCTGAAAGTACGGTTGGAAGTGGCCTGCAAGACAATCTAGTCCAGCCCCCTGCTCAACGCAGGATTCCAAGTCAGAGCATCCCTATAGAATCATTAGAAAGTAGGGTTGGAAGGGGCCTGCAAGGCCATCTAATCCAGCCCCCTGCTCAACGTAGGACTCCAAGTCAGAGCAGCCCTATAGAATCATTGGAAAGTATGGTTGGGGGGGCCTGCAAGGCCATCTAGTCCAACCCCCTACTCAAGGCAGGACTCCAAGTCACAGCATCCGTATAGAATAATCAAAAAGTAGGGGTGGGAGGGGTCTGCAGGACCATCTAAACCAGCCCCCTGCTCAACGCAGGACTCCAAGTCAGAGCACCCTATAGAATGATTGAAAATAGGGTTGGGAGGGGTCTGCAATACAATCTAGTCCAGCCCCCTGCTCAATGAAGGACTCCAGGTCAGAGCATCCCTATAGAATGATGGAAAATAGGGTTGGAAGGCGCCTGCAAGACCATCTAGTCCAGCCAACTGCTCAATGCAGGACTCCAAGTCAGAGCATCCCTATAGAATGATCGATAATAAGGTTGGAAGGCGCCTGCAAGACCATGTAGTCCAAACCCATGCTCAATCCAGGACTCCAAGTCAGAGCATCCCTATAGAATCATCTGAAAGTAGGGTTGGAAGTAACCTGCAAGACCATCTAGTCCAGCCCCCTGCTCAACCCAGGACTCCAAGTCAGAGCATCCCTATAGAATCACTGAAAAGTAGGGTTGGAAGGGGCCTCCAAGACCATCTAGTCCAGCCAACTGCTCAATGCAGGACTCCAAGTCAGAGCATCCCTATAGAATGATCGATAATAGGGTTGGAAGGCGCCTGCAAGACCATGTAGTCCAACCCCGTGCTCAATGCAGGACTCCAAGTCAGTGCATCCCTACAGAATCATCTGAATGTACGGTTGGAGGTGGCCTGCAAGACAATCTAGTCCAGCCCCCTGCTCAACGCAGGACTCCAAGTCAGAGCATCCGTATAGAATCATCAGAAAGTAGGGTTGGAAGGGGCCTGCAAGACCTTCTAGTCCAACCCCTTGCTCAACACAGGACACCGAGTAAGAGCATCCCTATACAATCATCTGAAAGTAGGGTTCGAAGGGGCCTCCAAGGCCATCTAATCCAGCCCCCTGCTCAACGCAGGACTCCAAGCCAGAGCATCCCTATAGAATGATCTAAAATAGGGGTGGAAGGGGCCTGCAAGACCATCTAGTCTAACCCCCTGCTCAATGCAGGACTCTAAGAGCATCCGTATAGAATCATCTGAAAGTACGGTTGGAAGGGGCCTGCAAGACCATCTAGTCCAACCCCTTGCTCAACACAGGACTCCGAGTCAGAGCATCCCTATACAATGAACGAAAATAGGGTTGGAAGGGGCCGGCAAGACCATCTAGTCCAGCCCCCTGCTCAACGCAGGACTCCAAGTCATAGTTTCCCAATAGAATGATCGAAAATAGGGTTGGAAGGGGCCTGCAAGACCATCTAGTCCAACCCCCTGCTCAACGCAGGACTCCTAGTCAGAGTTTCCCTATAGAATGATCGAAAATAGGGTTGGAAGTGGCCTGCAAGACCATCTAGTCCAACCCCCTGCTCAACGCAGGACTCCAAGTCAGAGCATCCCTAAGGAATCATCTGAAAGTAGGGTTGGAAGTGGCCTGCAAGACTATCTAATCCAGCCCCCTCCTCAACGTAGGACTCTAAGTCAGAGCATCCCTATAGAATCATCGAAAATAGAGTTGGAAGGAACCTGCAAGACCATCTAGTCCAACCCCTTGCTCAACGCAGGACTCCAAATCAGAGCATCCCTATAGAATGATCGAAAATAGGGTTGGAAGGCGCCTGCAAGACCATGGATTCCAACCCCGTGCTCAACGCAGGACTCCAAGTCAGAGCATCCTTATCGAATCATCTGAAAGTAGGGTTGGAAGTGGCCTGCAAGACCATCTAGTCCAGCCCCCTGCTCAACGCAGGACTCCAAGTCAGAGCATCCCTATAGAATTATCAAAAGTTAGGGTTGGAAGGCGCCTGCAGGACCATCTTCCAGCCCCCTGCTCAACGCAGGACTCCAAGTCAGAGCATCCCTATAGAATGATTGAAAATAGGGTTGGAAGGGTCCTCCAAGACCATCCAGGGCACCCCCTGCTCAACGCAGGACTCCAAGTCAGAGTATCCCTCTAGAATCATCGAAAATAGAGTTGGAAGGGGCCTGCAAGACCATCTAGTCCAACCCCCTGCTCAATGCAGGACTCCAAGACAGAGCATCCCTATAGAATCATCAAAAGGTAGGGTTGGAAGGCGGCTGCAAGACCATCTTAGTCCAGACCCTTGCTCAACACAGTACTCCAAGTCAGAGCATCCCTATAGAATCATCGAAAATAGAGTTGGAAGGGACCTCCAAGACCATCTAGTCCAACCCCCTGCTCAACGCAGGACTTCAAGTCAGAGCATCCCTATAGAATCATCTCAAAGTAGGGTTGGAAGTGGCCTGCAAGACTATCTAATCCAGCCCCCTGCTCAACGTAGGACTCCAAGTCAGAGCATCCCTATAGAATTATCAAAAGTTAGGGTTGGAAGTGGCCTGCAGGACCATCTTCCAGCCCCCTGCTCAACGCAGGACTCCAAGTCAGAGCATCCCTATAGAATGATTGAAAATAGGGTTGGAAGGGGCCTGCAAGACCATGTATTCCAACCCCATGCTCAACGCAGGACTCCAAGTCAGAGCAGCCCTATAGAATCATTGGAAAGTAGGGTTGGGGGGGCCTGCAAGGCCATCTAGTCCAAGCCCCTGCTCCAGGCAGGACTCCAGGTCAGAGCATCCCTATAGAATCATCGAAAATAGGGTTGGAAGGCACCTGCAAGACCATGTATTCCAACCCCGTGCTCAACGCAGGACTCCAAGTCAGAGCATCCTTATCGAATCATCTGAAAGTAGGGCTGGAAGTGGCCTGCCAGGCCATCTAGTCCAACCCCCTGCTCAACGCAGGACTCCAAGTCAGAGCATCCCTATAGAATCATTTGAAAGTAGGGTTGGAAGTGGCCTGCAAGACTATCTAATCCAGCCCCCTGCTCAACGCAGGACTCCAAGTCAGAGCATCCCTATAGAATAATCAAAAAGTAGGGTTGGAAGGGGCATGCAAGCCCATCTAGTCCAACCCCCTGCTCAACGCAGGACTCCAAGTCAGAGTTTCCCTATAGAATGATCGAAAATAGGGTTGGAAGGCACCTGCAAGACCATGTATTCCAACCCCGTGCCTAACGCAGGACTCCAAGCCAGAGCATCCCTATAGAATCCTCGAAAATAAGAGTTGGAAGGGGCTTGCAAGACCATCTAGTCCAACGCCCTGCTCAACGCAGGACTCCAAGTCAGAGCATCCCTATAGAATCATTTGAAAGTAGGGTTGGAAGTGGCCTGCAAGGCCATCTAATCCAGCCCCATGTTCAACCTAGGACTCGAAGTCAGATCAGCCCTATAGAATCTTTGGAAAGTAGGGTTGGGGAGGCCTGCAAGGCCATCTAGTCGAACCCCCTGCTCCCGGCAGGACTCCAGGTCAGAGCATCCCTATAGAATGATCGAAAATAGGGTTGGAAGGCACCTGCAAGACCATGTATTCCAACCCCGTGCCTAACGCAGGACTCCAAGCCAGAGCATCCCTATAGAATCCTCGAAAATAAGAGTTGGAAGGGGCTTGCAAGACCATCTAGTCCAACGCCCTGCTCAACGCAGGACTCCAAGTCAGAGCATCCCTATAGAATCATTTGAAAGTTGGGTTGGAGGGGGCCTTCAAGACCATCTTGTCCAGCCCCCTGCTCAACGCAGGATTCCAAGTCAGAGCATCCCTATAGAATCATCTGAAAGTAGGGTTGGAAGCGGCCTGCAAGGCCATCTAATCCAGCCCCCTGCTCAACGTAGGACTCCAAGTCAGAGTAGCCCTATAGAATCATTGGAAAGTATGGTTGGGAGGGCCTGCAAGGCCATCTAGTCCAACCCCCTACTCAAGGCAGGACTCCAAGTCACAGCATCCGTATAGAATAATCAAAAATAGGGTTGGAAGGCACCTGCAAGACCATGTATTCCAACCCCGTGCCTAACGCAGGACTCCAAGCCAGAGCATCCCTATAGAATCCTCGAAAATAAGAGTTGGAAGGGGCTTGCAAGACCATCTAGTCCAACGCCCTGCTCAACGCAGGACTCCAAGTCAGAGCATCCCTATAGAATCATTTGAAAGTTGGGTTGGAGGGGGCCTTCAAGACCATCTTGTCCAGCCCCCTGCTCAACGCAGGATTCCAAGTCAAAGCATCCCTATAGAATCATCTGAAAGTAGGGTTGGAAGCGGCCTGCAAGGCCATCTAATCCAGCCCCCTGCTCAACGTAGGACTCCAAGTCAGAGTAGCCCTATAGAATCATTGGAAAGTATGGTTGGGAGGGCCTGCAAGGCCATCTAGTCCAACCCCCTACTCAAGGCAGGACTCCAAGTCACAGCATCCGTATAGAATAATCAAAAAGTAGGGGTGGGAGGGGTCTGCAGGACCATCTAAACCAGCCCCCTGCTCAACGCAGGACTCCAAGTCAGAGCACCCTATAGTATCATCAAAAGCTAGGGTTGGAAGGGTCCGGCAAGACCATCTAGTCCAGCCTCCTGCTTAAAGCAGGACTCCAAGTCAGAGCATCCCCATAGAATAATCGAAAATAGGGTTGGAATGGATCTGCAAGACCATCTAGTCCTGCCCCCTGCTTAAAGCAGGACTCCAAGACAGAGCATCCCTATAGAATGAACAAAAATAGGGTTGGAAGGGGCCTACAAGACCATCTACTCCAGCCCCCTGCTCAATTCAGGACTCCAAGTCAGAGCATCCTTATAAAATCATCAAAAAGTAGGGTTGGAATGGGTCTGCAAAACCTCCTAAACCAGCCTCCTGCTCAATGCAGGACTCCGAGTCAGAGCATCCCTATAGAATGATTGAAAATAGGGTTGGGAGGGGTCTGCAAGACAATCTAGTCCAGCCCCCTGCTCAATGAAGGACTACAGGTCAGAGCATCCCTATAGAATGATCGAAAATAGGGTTGGAAGGCGCCTGCAAGACCATCTAGTCCAGCCAACTGCTCAATGCTGGACTCCAAGTCAGAGCATCCCTATAGAATGATCGATAATAAGGTTGGAAGGCGCCTGCAAGACCATCTAGTCCAGCCCCCTGCTCAAGGCAGGACTCCAAGTCACAGCATCCCTATAGAATTATCAAAAGTTAGGGTTGGAAGGCGCCTGCAGGACCATCTTCCAGCCCCCTGCTCAACGCAGGACTCCAAGTCAGAGCATCCCTATAGAATCATCTGAAAGTAGGGTTGGAAGGGGGGTGGAAGGCCATCTAATCCAGCCCCCTGCTCAACGTAGGACTCCAAGTCAGGGCAGCCCTATAGAATCATTGGAAAGTAGGGTTGGAAGGGGCCGGCAAGACCATCTAGTCCAATCCCTGCTCAACGCAGGACTCCAAGTCAGAGCATCCCTACAGAATGATTGGAAATATGGTTGGAAGGGGCCTGCAAGACCATCCAGTCCAGCCCCCTGGTCAACACAGGACTCCAGGTCAGAGCATCCCTATAGAATCATTGAAAAGTAGGGTTGGGATGGGCCTGCAAGACCATCTAGTCCAACCCCCTGCTCAACGCAGGACTCCAAGGCAGAGCATCCCTATAGAATGATGGAAAATAGGGTTGGAAGGGGTCTGCAAGACCATCTAGTCCAGCCAACTGCTCAATGCAGGACTCCAAGTCAGAGCATCCCTATAGAATGGTCGATAATAGGGTTGGAAGGCGCCTGCAAGACCATGTAGTCCAACCCCGTTCTCAATGCAGGACTCCAAGTCAGAGCATCACTATAGAATCATCTGAAAGTACGGTTGGAAGTGGCCTGCAAGACAATCTAGTCCAGCCCCCTGCTCAACGCAGGATTCCAAGTCAGAGCATCCCTATAGAATCATTAGAAAGTAGGGTTGGAAGGGGCCTGCAAGGCCATCTAATCCAGCCCCCTGCTCAACGTAGGACTCCAAGTCAGAGCAGCCCTATAGAATCATTGGAAAGTATGGTTGGGGGGGCCTGCAAGGCCATCTAGTCCAACCCCCTACTCAAGGCAGGACTCCAAGTCACAGCATCCGTATAGAATAATCAAAAAGTAGGGGTGGGAGGGGTCTGCAGGACCATCTAAACCAGCCCCCTGCTCAACGCAGGACTCCAAGTCAGAGCACCCTATAGAATGATTGAAAATAGGGTTGGGAGGGGTCTGCAATACAATCTAGTCCAGCCCCCTGCTCAATGAAGGACTCCAGGTCAGAGCATCCCTATAGAATGATGGAAAATAGGGTTGGAAGGCGCCTGCAAGACCATCTAGTCCAGCCAACTGCTCAATGCAGGACTCCAAGTCAGAGCATCCCTATAGAATGATCGATAATAAGGTTGGAAGGCGCCTGCAAGACCATGTAGTCCAAACCCATGCTCAATCCAGGACTCCAAGTCAGAGCATCCCTATAGAATCATCTGAAAGTAGGGTTGGAAGTAACCTGCAAGACCATCTAGTCCAGCCCCCTGCTCAACCCAGGACTCCAAGTCAGAGCATCCCTATAGAATCATTGAAAAGTAGGGTTGGAAGGGGCCTCCAAGACCATCTAGTCCAGCCAACTGCTCAATGCAGGACTCCAAGTCAGAGCATCCCTATAGAATGATCGATAATAGGGTTGGAAGGCGCCTGCAAGACCATGTAGTCCAACCCCGTGCTCAATGCAGGACTCCAAGTCAGTGCATCCCTACAGAATCATCTGAATGTACGGTTGGAGGTGGCCTGCAAGACAATCTAGTCCAGCCCCCTGCTCAACGCAGGACTCCAAGTCAGAGCATCCGTATAGAATCATCAGAAAGTAGGGTTGGAAGGGGCCTGCAAGACCTTCTAGTCCAACCCCTTGCTCAACACAGGACACCGAGTAAGAGCATCCCTATACAATCATCTGAAAGTAGGGTTCGAAGGGGCCTCCAAGGCCATCTAATCCAGCCCCCTGCTCAACGCAGGACTCCAAGCCAGAGCATCCCTATAGAATGATCTAAAATAGGGGTGGAAGGGGCCTGCAAGACCATCTAGTCTAACCCCCTGCTCAATGCAGGACTCTAAGAGCATCCGTATAGAATCATCTGAAAGTACGGTTGGAAGGGGCCTGCAAGACCATCTAGTCCAACCCCTTGCTCAACACAG
Organism: Heloderma suspectum; assembly: GCF_057233095.1. NCBI lineage: Eukaryota > Metazoa > Chordata > Lepidosauria > Squamata > Helodermatidae > Heloderma > Heloderma suspectum. The sequence goes on from NC_139475.1 coordinate 52,416,024, forward strand.
GACTCCGAGTCAGAGCATCCCTATACAATGAACGAAAATAGGGTTGGAAGGGGCCGGCAAGACCATCTAGTCCAGCCCCCTGCTCAACGCAGGACTCCAAGTCATAGTTTCCCAATAGAATGATCGAAAATAGGGTTGGAAGGGGCCTGCAAGACCATCTAGTCCAACCCCCTGCTCAACGCAGGACTCCTAGTCAGAGTTTCCCTATAGAATGATCGAAAATAGGGTTGGAAGTGGCCTGCAAGACCATCTAGTCCAACCCCCTGCTCAACGCAGGACTCCAAGTCAGAGCATCCCTAAGGAATCATCTGAAAGTAGGGTTGGAAGTGGCCTGCAAGACTATCTAATCCAGCCCCCTCCTCAACGTAGGACTCTAAGTCAGAGCATCCCTATAGAATCATCGAAAATAGAGTTGGAAGGAACCTGCAAGACCATCTAGTCCAACCCCTTGCTCAACGCAGGACTCCAAATCAGAGCATCCCTATAGAATGATCGAAAATAGGGTTGGAAGGCGCCTGCAAGACCATGGATTCCAACCCCGTGCTCAACGCAGGACTCCAAGTCAGAGCATCCTTATCGAATCATCTGAAAGTAGGGTTGGAAGTGGCCTGCAAGACCATCTAGTCCAGCCCCCTGCTCAACGCAGGACTCCAAGTCAGAGCATCCCTATAGAATTATCAAAAGTTAGGGTTGGAAGGCGCCTGCAGGACCATCTTCCAGCCCCCTGCTCAACGCAGGACTCCAAGTCAGAGCATCCCTATAGAATGATTGAAAATAGGGTTGGAAGGGTCCTCCAAGACCATCCAGGGCACCCCCTGCTCAACGCAGGACTCCAAGTCAGAGTATCCCTCTAGAATCATCGAAAATAGAGTTGGAAGGGGCCTGCAAGACCATCTAGTCCAACCCCCTGCTCAATGCAGGACTCCAAGACAGAGCATCCCTATAGAATCATCAAAAGGTAGGGTTGGAAGGCGGCTGCAAGACCATCTTAGTCCAGACCCTTGCTCAACACAGTACTCCAAGTCAGAGCATCCCTATAGAATCATCGAAAATAGAGTTGGAAGGGACCTCCAAGACCATCTAGTCCAACCCCCTGCTCAACGCAGGACTTCAAGTCAGAGCATCCCTATAGAATCATCTCAAAGTAGGGTTGGAAGTGGCCTGCAAGACTATCTAATCCAGCCCCCTGCTCAACGTAGGACTCCAAGTCAGAGCATCCCTATAGAATTATCAAAAGTTAGGGTTGGAAGTGGCCTGCAGGACCATCTTCCAGCCCCCTGCTCAACGCAGGACTCCAAGTCAGAGCATCCCTATAGAATGATTGAAAATAGGGTTGGAAGGGGCCTGCAAGACCATGTATTCCAACCCCATGCTCAACGCAGGACTCCAAGTCAGAGCAGCCCTATAGAATCATTGGAAAGTAGGGTTGGGGGGGCCTGCAAGGCCATCTAGTCCAAGCCCCTGCTCCAGGCAGGACTCCAGGTCAGAGCATCCCTATAGAATCATCGAAAATAGGGTTGGAAGGCACCTGCAAGACCATGTATTCCAACCCCGTGCTCAACGCAGGACTCCAAGTCAGAGCATCCTTATCGAATCATCTGAAAGTAGGGCTGGAAGTGGCCTGCCAGGCCATCTAGTCCAACCCCCTGCTCAACGCAGGACTCCAAGTCAGAGCATCCCTATAGAATCATTTGAAAGTAGGGTTGGAAGTGGCCTGCAAGACTATCTAATCCAGCCCCCTGCTCAACGCAGGACTCCAAGTCAGAGCATCCCTATAGAATAATCAAAAAGTAGGGTTGGAAGGGGCATGCAAGCCCATCTAGTCCAACCCCCTGCTCAACGCAGGACTCCAAGTCAGAGTTTCCCTATAGAATGATCGAAAATAGGGTTGGAAGGCACCTGCAAGACCATGTATTCCAACCCCGTGCCTAACGCAGGACTCCAAGCCAGAGCATCCCTATAGAATCCTCGAAAATAAGAGTTGGAAGGGGCTTGCAAGACCATCTAGTCCAACGCCCTGCTCAACGCAGGACTCCAAGTCAGAGCATCCCTATAGAATCATTTGAAAGTTGGGTTGGAGGGGGCCTTCAAGACCATCTTGTCCAGCCCCCTGCTCAACGCAGGATTCCAAGTCAGAGCATCCCTATAGAATCATCTGAAAGTAGGGTTGGAAGCGGCCTGCAAGGCCATCTAATCCAGCCCCCTGCTCAACGTAGGACTCCAAGTCAGAGTAGCCCTATAGAATCATTGGAAAGTATGGTTGGGAGGGCCTGCAAGGCCATCTAGTCCAACCCCCTACTCAAGGCAGGACTCCAAGTCACAGCATCCGTATAGAATAATCAAAAAGTAGGGGTGGGAGGGGTCTGCAGGACCATCTAAACCAGCCCCCTGCTCAACGCAGGACTCCAAGTCAGAGCACCCTATAGTATCATCAAAAGCTAGGGTTGGAAGGGTCCGGCAAGACCATCTAGTCCAGCCTCCTGCTTAAAGCAGGACTTCAAGTCAGAGCATCCCCATAGAATAATCGAAAATAGGGTTGGAATGGATCTGCAAGACCATCTAGTCCTGCCCCCTGCTTAAAGCAGGACTCCAAGACAGAGCATCCCTATAGAATGAACAAAAATAGGGTTGGAAGGGGCCTACAAGACCATCTACTCCAGCCCCCTGCTCAATTCAGGACTCCAAGTCAGAGCATCCTTATAAAATCATCAAAAAGTAGGGTTGGAATGGGTCTGCAAAACCTCCTAAACCAGCCTCCTGCTCAATGCAGGACTCCGAGTCAGAGCATCCCTATAGAATGATTGAAAATAGGGTTGGGAGGGGTCTGCAAGACAATCTAGTCCAGCCCCCTGCTCAATGAAGGACTACAGGTCAGAGCATCCCTATAGAATGATCGAAAATAGGGTTGGAAGGCGCCTGCAAGACCATCTAGTCCAGCCAACTGCTCAATGCTGGACTCCAAGTCAGAGGATCCCTATAGAATGATCGATAATAAGGTTGGAAGGCGCCTGCAAGACCATGTAGTCCAACCCCATGCTCAATGCAGGACTCCAAGTCAGAGCATCCCTATAGAATCATCTGAAAGTAGGGTTGGAAGTAACCTGCAAGACCATCTAGTACAGCCCCCTGCTCAAGGCAGGACTCCAAGTCACAGCATCCCTATAGAATTATCAAAAGTTAGGGTTGGAAGGCGCCTGCAGGACCATCTTCCAGCCCCCTGCTCAACGCAGGACTCCAAGTCAGAGCATCCCTATAGAATCATCTGAAAGTAGGGTTGGAAGGGGGGTGGAAGGCCATCTAATCCAGCCCCCTGCTCAACGTAGGACTCCAAGTCAGGGCAGCCCTATAGAATCATTGGAAAGTAGGGTTGGAAGGGGCCGGCAAGACCATCTAGTCCAATCCCTGCTCAACGCAGGACTCCAAGTCAGAGCATCCCTACAGAATGATCGGAAATATGGTTGGAAGGGGCCTGCAAGACCATCCAGTCCAGCCCCCTGGTCAACACAGGACTCCAGGTCAGAGCATCCCTATAGAATCATTGAAAAGTAGGGTTGGGATGGGCCTGCAAGACCATCTAGTCCAACGCCCTGCTCAACGCAGGACTCCAAGGCAGAGCATCCCTATAGAATGATGGAAAATAGGGTTGGAAGGGGTCTGCAAGACCATCTAGTCCAGCCAACTGCTCAATGCAGGACTCCAAGTCAGAGCATCCCTATAGAATGGTCGATAATAGGGTTGGAAGGCGCCTGCAAGACCATGTAGTCCAACCCCGTGCTCAATGCAGGACTCCAAGTCAGAGCATCACTATAGAATCATCTGAAAGTACGGTTGGAAGTGGCCTGCAAGACAATCTAGTCCAGCCCCCTGCTCAACGCAGGACTCCAAGTCAGAGCATCCCTATAGAATCATTAGAAAGTAGGGTTGGAAGGGGCCTGCAAGGCCATCTAATCCAGCCCCCTGCTCAACGTAGGACTCCAAGTCAGAGCAGCCCTATAGAATCATTGGAAAGTATGGTTGGGGGGGCCTGCAAGGCCATCTAGTCCAACCCCCTACTCAAGGCAGGACTCCAAGTCACAGCATCCGTATAGAATAATCAAAAAGTAGGGGTGGGAGGGGTCTGCAGGACCATCTAAACCAGCCCCCTGCTCAACGCAGGACTCCAAGTCAGAGCACCCTATAGAATGATTGAAAATAGGGTTGGGAGGGGTCTGCAAGACAATCTAGTCCAGCCCCCTGCTCAATGAAGGACTCCAGGTCAGAGCATCCCTATAGAATGATGGAAAATAGGGTTGGAAGGCGCCTGCAAGACCATCTAGTCCAGCCAACTGCTCAATGCAGGACTCCAAGTCAGAGCATCCCTATAGAATGATCGATAATAAGGTTGGAAGGCGCCTGCAAGACCATGTAGTCCAAACCCATGCTCAATGCAGGACTCCAAGTCAGAGCATCCCTATAGAATCATCTGAAAGTAGGGTTGGAAGTAACCTGCAAGACCATCTAGTCCAGCCCCCTGCTCAACCCAGGACTCCAAGTCAGAGCATCCCTATAGAATCATTGAAAAGTAGGGTTGGAAGGGGCCTCCAAGACCATCTAGTCCAGCCAACTGCTCAATGCAGGACTCCAAGTCAGAGCATCCCTATAGAATGATGGATAATAGGGTTGGAAGGCGCCTGCAAGACCATGTAGTCCAACCCCGTGCTCAATGCAGGACTCCAAGTCAGTGCATCCCTACAGAATCATCTGAATGTACGGTTGGAGGTGGCCTGCAAGACAATCTAGTCCAGCCCCCTGCTCAACGCAGGACTCCAAGTCAGAGCATCCGTATAGAATCATCAGAAAGTAGGGTTGGAAGGGGCCTGCAAGACCTTCTAGTCCAACCCCTTGCTCAACACAGGACACCGAGTAAGAGCATCCCTATACAATCATCTGAAAGTAGGGTTCGAAGGGGCCTCCAAGGCCATCTAATCCAGCCCCCTGCTCAACGCAGGACTCCAAGCCAGAGCATCCCTATAGAATGATCTAAAATAGGGGTGGAAGGGGCCTGCAAGACCATCTAGTCTAACCCCCTGCTCAATGCAGGACTCTAAGAGCATCCGTATAGAATCATCTGAAAGTACGGTTGGAAGGGGCCTGCAAGACCATCTAGTCCAACCCCTTGCTCAACACAGGACTCCGAGTCAGAGCATCCCTATACAATGAACGAAAATAGGGTTGGAAGGGGCCGGCAAGACCATCTAGTCCAGCCCCCTGCTCAACGCAGGACTCCAAGTCATAGTTTCCCAATAGAATGATCGAAAATAGGGTTGGAAGGGGCCTGCAAGACCATCTAGTCCAACCCGATGCTCAACGCAGGACTCCTAGTCAGAGTTTCCCTATAGAATGATCGAAAATAGGGTTGGAAGTGGCCTGCAAGACCATCTAGTCCAACCCCCTGCTCAACGCAGGACTCCAAGTCAGAGCATCCCTAAGGAATCATCTGAAAGTAGGGTTGGAAGTGGCCTGCAAGACTATCTAATCCAGCCCCCTCCTCAACGTAGGACTCTAAGTCAGAGCATCCCTATAGAATCATCGAAAATAGAGTTGGAAGGAACCTGCAAGACCATCTAGTCCAACCCCTTGCTCAACGCAGGACTCCAAATCAGAGCATCCCTATAGAATGATCGAAAATAGGGTTGGAAGGCGCCTGCAAGACCATGTATTCCAACCCCGTGCTCAACGCAGGACTCCAAGTCAGAGCATCCTTATCGAATCATCTGAAAGTAGGGATGGAAGTGGCCTGCAAGACCATCTAGTCCAGCCCCCTGCTCAACGCAGGACTCCAAGTCAGAGCATCCCTATAGAATTATCAAAAGTTAGGGTTGGAAGGCGCCTGCAGGACCATCTTCCAGCCCCCTGCTCAACGCAGGACTCCAAGTCAGAGCATCCCTATAGAATGATTGAAAATAGGGTTGGAAGGGTCCTCCAAGACCATCCAGGGCACCCCCTGCTCAACGCAGGACTCCAAGTCAGAGTATCCCTCTAGAATCATCGAAAATAGAGTTGGAAGGGGCCTGCAAGACCATCTAGTCCAACCCCCTGCTCAATGCAGGACTCCAAGACAGAGCATCCCTATAGAATCATCAAAAGGTAGGGTTGGAAGGCGGCTGCAAGACCATCTTAGTCCAGCCCCTTGCTCAACACAGTACTCCAAGTCAGAGCATCCCTATAGAATCATCGAAAATAGAGTTGGAAGGGACCTCCAAGACCATCTAGTCCAACCCCCTGCTCAACGCAGGACTCCAAGTCAGAGCATCCCTATAGAATCATCTCAAAGTAGGGTTGGAAGTGGCCTGCAAGACTATCTAATCCAGCCCCCTGCTCAACGTAGGACTCCAAGTCAGAGCATCCCTATAGAATTATCAAAAATTAGGGTTGGAAGTGGCCTACAGGACCATCTTCCAGCCCCCTGCTCAACGCAGGACTCCAAGTCAGAGCATCCCTATAGAATGATTGAAAATAGGGATGGAAGGGGCCTGCAAGACCATGTATTCCAACCCCATGCTCAACGCAGGACTCCAAGTCAGAGCAGCCCTATAGAATCATTGGAAAGTAGGGTTGGGGGGGCCTGCAAGGCCATCTAGTCCAAGCCCCTGCTCCAGGCAGGACTCCAGGTCAGAGCATCCCTATAGAATCATCGAAAATAGGGTTGGAAGGCACCTGCAAGACCATGTATTCCAACCCCGTGCTCAACGCAGGACTCCAAGTCAGAGCATCCTTATCGAATCATCTGAAAGTAGGGCTGGAAGTGGCCTGCAAGGCCATCTAGTCCAACCCCCTGCTCAACGCAGGACTCCAAGTCAGAGCATCCCTATAGAATCATTTGAAAGTAGGGTTGGAAGTGGCCTGCAAGACTATCTAATCCAGCCCCCTGCTCAACGCAGGACTCCAAGTCAGAGCATCCCTATAGAATAATCAAAAAGTAGGGTTGGAAGGGGCATGCAAGCCCATCTAGTCCAACCCCCTGCTCAACGCAGGACTCCAAGTCAGAGTTTCCCTATAGAATGATCGAAAATAGGGTTGGAAGGGGCCTGCAAGACCATCTAGTCCAACCCCCTGCTCAACGCAGGACTCCAAGTCAGAGCATCCCTAAGGAATCATCTGAAAGTAGGGTTGGAAGTGGCCTGCAAGACTCTCTAATCCAGCCCCCTCCTCAACGTAGGACTCCAAGTCAGAGCATCCCTATAGAATCATCGAAAATAGAGTTGGAAGGAACCTGCAAGACCATCTAGTCCAACCCCTTGCTCAACGCAGGACTCCAAATCAGAGCATCCCTATAGAATGATCGAAAATAGGGTTGGAAGGGGCCTGCAAGACCATGTATTCCAACCCCGTGCTCAACGCAGGACTCCAAGTCAGAGCATCCTTATCGAATCATCTGAAAGTAGGGTTGGAAGTGGCCTGCAAGACCATCTAGTCCAGCCCCCTGCTCAACGCAGGACTCCAAGTCAGAGCATCCCTATAGAATTATCAAAAGTTAGGGTTGGAAGGCGCCTGCAGGACCATCTTCCAGCCCCCTGCTCAACGCAGGACTCCAAGTCAGAGCATCCCTATAGAATGATTGAAAATAGGGTTGGAAGGGTCCTCCAAGACCATCCAGGGCACCCCCTGCTCAACGCAGGACTCCAAGTCAGAGTATCCCTCTAGAATCATCGAAAATAGAGTTGGAAGGGGCCTGCAAGACCATCTAGTCCAACCCCCTGCTCAATGCAGGACTCCAAGACAGAGCATCCCTATAGAATCATCAAAAGGTAGGGTTGGAAGGCGGCTGCAAGACCATCTAGTCCAGCCCCTTGCTCAACACAGTACTCCAAGTCAGAGCATCCCTATAGAATCATCGAAAATAGAGTTGGAAGGGACCTCCAAGACCATCTAGTCCAACCCCTTGCTCAACACAGGACTCCGAGTCAGAGCATCCCTATAGAATGATCGAAAATAGGGTTGGAAGGCGCCTGCAAGACCATGTATTCCAACCCCGTGCTCAACGCAGGACTCCAAGTCAGAGCATCCTTATCGAATCATCTGAAAGTAGGGTTGGAAGTGGCCTGCAAGACCATCTAGTCCAGCCCCCTGCTCAACGCAGGACTCCAAGTCAGAGCATCCCTATAGAATTATCAAAAGTTAGGGTTGGAAGGCGCCTGCAGGACCATCTTCCAGCCCCCTGCTCAACGCAGGACTCCAAGTCAGAGCATCCCTATAGAATCATGGAAAATAGGGTTGGAAGGCGCCTGCAAGACGATGTATTCCAACCCCCTGCTCAACGCAGGACTCCAAGTCAGAGCATGCCTATAGAATTATCAAAAGTTAGGGTTGGAAGTGGCCTGCAGGACCATCTTCCAGCCCCCTGCTCAACGCAGGACTCCAAGTCAGAGCATCCCTATAGAATCATCGAAAATAGAGTTGGAAGGGACCTGCAAGACCATCTAGTCCAACCCCCTGCTCAACGCAGGACTCCAAGTCAGAGCATCCCTATAGAATCATCTGAAAGTAGGGTTGGAAGTGGCCTGCAAGACCATCTAATCCAGCCCCCTGCTCAACGTAGGACTCCAAGTCAGAGCATCCCTATAGAAAGATCGAAAATAGAGTTGGAAGGCACCTGCAAGGCCATCTAGTCCAGCCCCCTGCTCAACGCAGGACTCCAAGTCAGAGCATCCCTATAGAATGATTGAAAATAGGGTTGGAAGTGGCTTGCAAGACCATCTAGTCCAGCCCCCTGCTCAAGGCAGGACTCCAAGTCACAGCATCCCTATAGAATTATCAAAAGTTAGGGTTGGAAGGCGCCTGCAGGACCATCTTCCAGCCCCCTGCTCAACGCAGGACTCCAAGTCAGAGCATCCCTATAGAATGATAGAAAATAGGGTTGGAAGGGGCCTGCAAGACCATCTAGTCCAGCCCCATTGTCAACGCAGGACTCCACGTCAGAGTATCCCTATAGAACGATTGAAAATAGGGTTGGAAGGTGCCTGCAAGACCATCTAGTCCAGCCCCATGGTCAACGCAGGACTCCAAGTCAGAGCATCCCTATAGAATCATTGGAAAGTAGGGTTGGGGAGGCCTGCAAGGCCATCTAGTCCAACCCCCTGCTCCAGGCAGGACTCCAGGTCAGAGAATCCCTATAGAATGATCGAAAATAGGGTTGGAAGGCGCCTGCAAGACCATGTATTCCAACCCCGTGCCTAACGCAGGACTCCAAGTCAGAGCATCCTTATCGAATCATCTGAAAGTAGGGCTGGAAGTGGCCTGCAAGGCCATCTAGTCCAACCCCCTGCTCAACGCAGGACTCCAAGTCAGAGCATCCCTATAGAATCTTTTGAAAGTAGGGTTGGAAGTGGCCTGCAAGACTATCAAATCCAGACCCCTGCTCAACGCAGGACTCCAAGTCAGAGCATCCCTATAGAATAATCAAAAAGTAGGGTTGGAAGGGGCATGCAAGCCCATCTAGTCCAACCCCCTGCCCAACGCAGGACTCCAAGTCAGAGTTTCCCTATAGAATGATCGAAAATAGGGTTGGAAGGGGCCTGCAAGACCATCTAGTCCAACCCCCTGCTCAACGCAGGACTCCAAGTCAGAGCATCCTTAAGGAATCATCTGAAAGTAGGGTTGGAAGTGGCCTGCAAGACTATCTAATCCAGCCCCCTGCTCAACGCAGGACTCCAAGTCAGAGCATCCCTATAGAATGATTGAAAATAGGGTTGGAAGGGTCCTCCAAGACCATCCAGGGCACCCCCTGCTCAACGCAGGACTCCAAGACAGAGCATCCCTATAGAATGATTGAAAATAGGGTTGGAAGGGTCCTCCAAGACCATCCAGGGCACCCCCTGCTCAATGCAGGACTCCAAGTCAGAGTATCCCTCTAGAATCATCGAAAATAGAGTTGGAAGGGGCCTGCAAGACCATCTAGTCCAGCCCCCTGCTCAACGCAGGACTCCAAGTCAGAGCATCCCTATAGAATGATTGAAAATAGGGTTGGGAGGGGTCTGCAAGACAATCTAGTCCAGCCCCCTGCTCAATGAAGGACTCCAAGTCAGAGCATCCCTATAGAAAGATCGAAAATAGAGTTGGAAGGCGCCTGCAAGACCATCTAGTCCATCCCCCTGCTCAACGCAGGACTCCAAGTCAGAGCATCCCTATAGAATGATTGAAAATAGGGTTGGAAGGTGCCTGCAAGACCATGTATTCCAACCCCGTCCTCAACGCAGGACTCCAAGTCAGAGCAGCCCTATAGTATCATTGGAAAGTAGGGTTGGAGGGGGCCTGCAAGGCCATCTAGTCCAGCCCCCTGCTCCAGGCAGGACTCCAGGTCAGAGTATACCTCTAGAATCATCGAAAATAGAGTTGGAAGGGGCCTGCAAGACCATCTAGTCCAGCCCCCACCTCAATGCAGGACTCCAAGACAGAGCATCCCTATAGAATCATCAAAAGGTAGGGTTGGAAGGCGGCTGCAAGACCATATAGTCCAGCCCCCTGCTCAACGCAGGACTCCAAGTCAGAGCATCCCTATAGAATCATCGAAAATAGAGATGGAAGGGATCTGCAAGACCATCTAGTCCAACCCCTTGCTCAACGCAGGACTCCAAGCCAGAGCATCCCTATAGAATGATCTAAAATAGGGGTGGAAGGGGCCTGCAAGACCATCTAGTCTAACCCCCTGCTCAACGCAGGACTCCAAGTCAGAGTATCCCTCTAGAATCATCGAAAATAGAGTTGGAAGGGGCCTGCAAGACCATCTAGTCCAACCCCCTGCTCAACGCAGGACTCCAAGTCAGAGCATCCTTATCGAATCATCTGAAAGTAGGGCTGGAAGTGGCCTGCAAGGCCATCTAGTCCAACCCCCTGCTCAACGCAGGACTCCAAGTCAGAGCATCCGTATAGAATCATCTGAAAGTAGGGTTGGAAGTGGCCTGCAAGACTATCTAATCCAGCCCCCTGCTCAACGCAGGACTCCAAGTCAGAGCATCCCTATAGAATAATCAAAAAGTAGGGTTGGAAGGGGCCTGCAAGACCATCTAGTCCAACGCCCTGCTCAACGCAGGACTCCAAGGCAGAGCATCCCTATAGAATGATGGAAAATAGGGTTGGAAGGGGTCTGCAAGACCATCTAGTCCAGCCAACTGCTCAATGCAGGACTCCAAGTCAGAGCATCCCTATAGAATGGTCGATAATAGGGTTGGAAGGCGCCTGCAAGACCATGTAGTCCAACCCCGTGCTCAATGCAGGACTCCAAGTCAGAGCATCACTATAGAATCATCTGAAAGTACGGTTGGAAGTGGCCTGCAAGACAATCTAGTCCAGCCCCCTGCTCAACGCAGGACTCCAAGTCAGAGCATCCCTATAGAATCATTAGAAAGTAGGGTTGGAAGGGGCCTGCAAGGCCATCTAATCCAGCCCCCTGCTCAACGTAGGACTCCAAGTCAGAGCAGCCCTATAGAATCATTGGAAAGTATGGTTGGGGGGGCCTGCAAGGCCATCTAGTCCAACCCCCTACTCAAGGCAGGACTCCAAGTCACAGCATCCGTATAGAATAATCAAAAAGTAGGGGTGGGAGGGGTCTGCAGGACCATCTAAACCAGCCCCCTGCTCAACGCAGGACTCCAAGTCAGAGCACCCTATAGAATGATTGAAAATAGGGTTGGGAGGGGTCTGCAAGACAATCTAGTCCAGCCCCCTGCTCAATGAAGGACTCCAGGTCAGAGCATCCCTATAGAATGATGGAAAATAGGGTTGGAAGGCGCCTGCAAGACCATCTAGTCCAGCCAACTGCTCAATGCAGGACTCCAAGTCAGAGCATCCCTATAGAATGATCGATAATAAGGTTGGAAGGCGCCTGCAAGACCATGTAGTCCAAACCCATGCTCAATGCAGGACTCCAAGTCAGAGCATCCCTATAGAATCATCTGAAAGTAGGGTTGGAAGTAACCTGCAAGACCATCTAGTCCAGCCCCCTGCTCAACCCAGGACTCCAAGTCAGAGCATCCCTATAGAATCATTGAAAAGTAGGGTTGGAAGGGGCCTCCAAGACCATCTAGTCCAGCCAACTGCTCAATGCAGGACTCCAAGTCAGAGCATCCCTATAGAATGATGGATAATAGGGTTGGAAGGCGCCTGCAAGACCATGTAGTCCAACCCCGTGCTCAATGCAGGACTCCAAGTCAGTGCATCCCTACAGAATCATCTGAATGTACGGTTGGAGGTGGCCTGCAAGACAATCTAGTCCAGCCCCCTGCTCAACGCAGGACTCCAAGTCAGAGCATCCGTATAGAATCATCAGAAAGTAGGGTTGGAAGGGGCCTGCAAGACCTTCTAGTCCAACCCCTTGCTCAACACAGGACACCGAGTAAGAGCATCCCTATACAATCATCTGAAAGTAGGGTTCGAAGGGGCCTCCAAGGCCATCTAATCCAGCCCCCTGCTCAACGCAGGACTCCAAGCCAGAGCATCCCTATAGAATGATCTAAAATAGGGGTGGAAGGGGCCTGCAAGACCATCTAGTCTAACCCCCTGCTCAATGCAGGACTCTAAGAGCATCCGTATAGAATCATCTGAAAGTACGGTTGGAAGGGGCCTGCAAGACCATCTAGTCCAACCCCTTGCTCAACACAGGACTCCGAGTCAGAGCATCCCTATACAATGAACGAAAATAGGGTTGGAAGGGGCCGGCAAGACCATCTAGTCCAGCCCCCTGCTCAACGCAGGACTCCAAGTCATAGTTTCCCAATAGAATGATCGAAAATAGGGTTGGAAGGGGCCTGCAAGACCATCTAGTCCAACCCGATGCTCAACGCAGGACTCCTAGTCAGAGTTTCCCTATAGAATGATCGAAAATAGGGTTGGAAGTGGCCTGCAAGACCATCTAGTCCAACCCCCTGCTCAACGCAGGACTCCAAGTCAGAGCATCCCTAAGGAATCATCTGAAAGTAGGGTTGGAAGTGGCCTGCAAGACTATCTAATCCAGCCCCCTCCTCAACGTAGGACTCTAAGTCAGAGCATCCCTATAGAATCATCGAAAATAGAGTTGGAAGGAACCTGCAAGACCATCTAGTCCAACCCCTTGCTCAACGCAGGACTCCAAATCAGAGCATCCCTATAGAATGATCGAAAATAGGGTTGGAAGGCGCCTGCAAGACCATGTATTCCAACCCCGTGCTCAACGCAGGACTCCAAGTCAGAGCATCCTTATCGAATCATCTGAAAGTAGGGATGGAAGTGGCCTGCAAGACCATCTAGTCCAGCCCCCTGCTCAACGCAGGACTCCAAGTCAGAGCATCCCTATAGAATTATCAAAAGTTAGGGTTGGAAGGCGCCTGCAGGACCATCTTCCAGCCCCCTGCTCAACGCAGGACTCCAAGTCAGAGCATCCCTATAGAATGATTGAAAATAGGGTTGGAAGGGTCCTCCAAGACCATCCAGGGCACCCCCTGCTCAACGCAGGACTCCAAGTCAGAGTATCCCTCTAGAATCATCGAAAATAGAGTTGGAAGGGGCCTGCAAGACCATCTAGTCCAACCCCCTGCTCAATGCAGGACTCCAAGACAGAGCATCCCTATAGAATCATCAAAAGGTAGGGTTGGAAGGCGGCTGCAAGACCATCTTAGTCCAGCCCCTTGCTCAACACAGTACTCCAAGTCAGAGCATCCCTATAGAATCATCGAAAATAGAGTTGGAAGGGACCTCCAAGACCATCTAGTCCAACCCCCTGCTCAACGCAGGACTCCAAGTCAGAGCATCCCTATAGAATCATCTCAAAGTAGGGTTGGAAGTGGCCTGCAAGACTATCTAATCCAGCCCCCTGCTCAACGTAGGACTCCAAGTCAGAGCATCCCTATAGAATTATCAAAAATTAGGGTTGGAAGTGGCCTACAGGACCATCTTCCAGCCCCCTGCTCAACGCAGGACTCCAAGTCAGAGCATCCCTATAGAATGATTGAAAATAGGGATGGAAGGGGCCTGCAAGACCATGTATTCCAACCCCATGCTCAACGCAGGACTCCAAGTCAGAGCAGCCCTATAGAATCATTGGAAAGTAGGGTTGGGGGGGCCTGCAAGGCCATCTAGTCCAAGCCCCTGCTCCAGGCAGGACTCCAGGTCAGAGCATCCCTATAGAATCATCGAAAATAGGGTTGGAAGGCACCTGCAAGACCATGTATTCCAACCCCGTGCTCAACGCAGGACTCCAAGTCAGAGCATCCTTATCGAATCATCTGAAAGTAGGGCTGGAAGTGGCCTGCAAGGCCATCTAGTCCAACCCCCTGCTCAACGCAGGACTCCAAGTCAGAGCATCCCTATAGAATCATTTGAAAGTAGGGTTGGAAGTGGCCTGCAAGACTATCTAATCCAGCCCCCTGCTCAACGCAGGACTCCAAGTCAGAGCATCCCTATAGAATAATCAAAAAGTAGGGTTGGAAGGGGCATGCAAGCCCATCTAGTCCAACCCCCTGCTCAACGCAGGACTCCAAGTCAGAGTTTCCCTATAGAATGATCGAAAATAGGGTTGGAAGGGGCCTGCAAGACCATCTAGTCCAACCCCCTGCTCAACGCAGGACTCCAAGTCAGAGCATCCCTAAGGAATCATCTGAAAGTAGGGTTGGAAGTGGCCTGCAAGACTCTCTAATCCAGCCCCCTCCTCAACGTAGGACTCCAAGTCAGAGCATCCCTATAGAATCATCGAAAATAGAGTTGGAAGGAACCTGCAAGACCATCTAGTCCAACCCCTTGCTCAACGCAGGACTCCAAATCAGAGCATCCCTATAGAATGATCGAAAATAGGGTTGGAAGGGGCCTGCAAGACCATGTATTCCAACCCCGTGCTCAACGCAGGACTCCAAGTCAGAGCATCCTTATCGAATCATCTGAAAGTAGGGTTGGAAGTGGCCTGCAAGACCATCTAGTCCAGCCCCCTGCTCAACGCAGGACTCCAAGTCAGAGCATCCCTATAGAATTATCAAAAGTTAGGGTTGGAAGGCGCCTGCAGGACCATCTTCCAGCCCCCTGCTCAACGCAGGACTCCAAGTCAGAGCATCCCTATAGAATGATTGAAAATAGGGTTGGAAGGGTCCTCCAAGACCATCCAGGGCACCCCCTGCTCAACGCAGGACTCCAAGTCAGAGTATCCCTCTAGAATCATCGAAAATAGAGTTGGAAGGGGCCTGCAAGACCATCTAGTCCAACCCCCTGCTCAATGCAGGACTCCAAGACAGAGCATCCCTATAGAATCATCAAAAGGTAGGGTTGGAAGGCGGCTGCAAGACCATCTAGTCCAGCCCCTTGCTCAACACAGTACTCCAAGTCAGAGCATCCCTATAGAATCATCGAAAATAGAGTTGGAAGGGACCTCCAAGACCATCTAGTCCAACCCCTTGCTCAACACAGGACTCCGAGTCAGAGCATCCCTATAGAATGATCGAAAATAGGGTTGGAAGGCGCCTGCAAGACCATGTATTCCAACCCCGTGCTCAACGCAGGACTCCAAGTC
Organism: Heloderma suspectum; assembly: GCF_057233095.1. NCBI lineage: Eukaryota > Metazoa > Chordata > Lepidosauria > Squamata > Helodermatidae > Heloderma > Heloderma suspectum. The sequence goes on from NC_139475.1 coordinate 52,431,529, forward strand.
AGAGCATCCTTATCGAATCATCTGAAAGTAGGGTTGGAAGTGGCCTGCAAGACCATCTAGTCCAGCCCCCTGCTCAACGCAGGACTCCAAGTCAGAGCATCCCTATAGAATTATCAAAAGTTAGGGTTGGAAGGCGCCTGCAGGACCATCTTCCAGCCCCCTGCTCAACGCAGGACTCCAAGTCAGAGCATCCCTATAGAATCATGGAAAATAGGGTTGGAAGGCGCCTGCAAGACGATGTATTCCAACCCCCTGCTCAACGCAGGACTCCAAGTCAGAGCATGCCTATAGAATTATCAAAAGTTAGGGTTGGAAGTGGCCTGCAGGACCATCTTCCAGCCCCCTGCTCAACGCAGGACTCCAAGTCAGAGCATCCCTATAGAATCATCGAAAATAGAGTTGGAAGGGACCTGCAAGACCATCTAGTCCAACCCCCTGCTCAACGCAGGACTCCAAGTCAGAGCATCCCTATAGAATCATCTGAAAGTAGGGTTGGAAGTGGCCTGCAAGACCATCTAATCCAGCCCCCTGCTCAACGTAGGACTCCAAGTCAGAGCATCCCTATAGAAAGATCGAAAATAGAGTTGGAAGGCGCCTGCAAGGCCATCTAGTCCAGCCCCCTGCTCAACGCAGGACTCCAAGTCAGAGCATCCCTATAGAATGATTGAAAATAGGGTTGGAAGTGGCTTGCAAGACCATCTAGTCCAGCCCCCTGCTCAAGGCAGGACTCCAAGTCACAGCATCCCTATAGAATTATCAAAAGTTAGGGTTGGAAGGCGCCTGCAGGACCATCTTCCAGCCCCCTGCTCAACGCAGGACTCCAAGTCAGAGCATCCCTATAGAATGATAGAAAATAGGGTTGGAAGGGGCCTGCAAGACCATCTAGTCCAGCCCCATTGTCAACGCAGGACTCCACGTCAGAGTATCCCTATAGAACGATTGAAAATAGGGTTGGAAGGTGCCTGCAAGACCATCTAGTCCAGCCCCATGGTCAACGCAGGACTCCAAGTCAGAGCATCCCTATAGAATCATTGGAAAGTAGGGTTGGGGAGGCCTGCAAGGCCATCTAGTCCAACCCCCTGCTCCAGGCAGGACTCCAGGTCAGAGAATCCCTATAGAATGATCGAAAATAGGGTTGGAAGGCGCCTGCAAGACCATGTATTCCAACCCCGTGCCTAACGCAGGACTCCAAGTCAGAGCATCCTTATCGAATCATCTGAAAGTAGGGCTGGAAGTGGCCTGCAAGGCCATCTAGTCCAACCCCCTGCTCAACGCAGGACTCCAAGTCAGAGCATCCCTATAGAATCTTTTGAAAGTAGGGTTGGAAGTGGCCTGCAAGACTATCAAATCCAGACCCCTGCTCAACGCAGGACTCCAAGTCAGAGCATCCCTATAGAATAATCAAAAAGTAGGGTTGGAAGGGGCATGCAAGCCCATCTAGTCCAACCCCCTGCCCAACGCAGGACTCCAAGTCAGAGTTTCCCTATAGAATGATCGAAAATAGGGTTGGAAGGGGCCTGCAAGACCATCTAGTCCAACCCCCTGCTCAACGCAGGACTCCAAGTCAGAGCATCCTTAAGGAATCATCTGAAAGTAGGGTTGGAAGTGGCCTGCAAGACTATCTAATCCAGCCCCCTGCTCAACGCAGGACTCCAAGTCAGAGCATCCCTATAGAATGATTGAAAATAGGGTTGGAAGGGTCCTCCAAGACCATCCAGGGCACCCCCTGCTCAACGCAGGACTCCAAGACAGAGCATCCCTATAGAATGATTGAAAATAGGGTTGGAAGGGTCCTCCAAGACCATCCAGGGCACCCCCTGCTCAATGCAGGACTCCAAGTCAGAGTATCCCTCTAGAATCATCGAAAATAGAGTTGGAAGGGGCCTGCAAGACCATCTAGTCCAGCCCCCTGCTCAACGCAGGACTCCAAGTCAGAGCATCCCTATAGAATGATTGAAAATAGGGTTGGGAGGGGTCTGCAAGACAATCTAGTCCAGCCCCCTGCTCAATGAAGGACTCCAAGTCAGAGCATCCCTATAGAAAGATCGAAAATAGAGTTGGAAGGCGCCTGCAAGACCATCTAGTCCATCCCCCTGCTCAACGCAGGACTCCAAGTCAGAGCATCCCTATAGAATGATTGAAAATAGGGTTGGAAGGTGCCTGCAAGACCATGTATTCCAACCCCGTCCTCAACGCAGGACTCCAAGTCAGAGCAGCCCTATAGTATCATTGGAAAGTAGGGTTGGAGGGGGCCTGCAAGGCCATCTAGTCCAGCCCCCTGCTCCAGGCAGGACTCCAGGTCAGAGTATACCTCTAGAATCATCGAAAATAGAGTTGGAAGGGGCCTGCAAGACCATCTAGTCCAGCCCCCACCTCAATGCAGGACTCCAAGACAGAGCATCCCTATAGAATCATCAAAAGGTAGGGTTGGAAGGCGGCTGCAAGACCATATAGTCCAGCCCCCTGCTCAACGCAGGACTCCAAGTCAGAGCATCCCTATAGAATCATCGAAAATAGAGATGGAAGGGATCTGCAAGACCATCTAGTCCAACCCCTTGCTCAACGCAGGACTCCAAGCCAGAGCATCCCTATAGAATGATCTAAAATAGGGGTGGAAGGGGCCTGCAAGACCATCTAGTCTAACCCCCTGCTCAACGCAGGACTCCAAGTCAGAGTATCCCTCTAGAATCATCGAAAATAGAGTTGGAAGGGGCCTGCAAGACCATCTAGTCCAACCCCCTGCTCAACGCAGGACTCCAAGTCAGAGCATCCTTATCGAATCATCTGAAAGTAGGGCTGGAAGTGGCCTGCAAGGCCATCTAGTCCAACCCCCTGCTCAACGCAGGACTCCAAGTCAGAGCATCCGTATAGAATCATCTGAAAGTAGGGTTGGAAGTGGCCTGCAAGACTATCTAATCCAGCCCCCTGCTCAACGCAGGACTCCAAGTCAGAGCATCCCTATAGAATAATCAAAAAGTAGGGTTGGAAGGGGCCTGCAAGACCATCTAGTCCAACCCCCTGCTCAACGCAGGACTCCAAGTCAGAGTTTCCAAATAGAATGATCGAAAATAGGGTTGGAAGGGGCCTGCAAGAGCATCTAGTCCAACCCCCTGCTCAACGCAGGACTCCAAGTCAGAGCATCCCTAAGGAATCATCTGAAAGTAGGGTTGGAAGTGGCCTGCAAGACCATCTAGTCCAACCCCCTGCTCAACGCAGGACTCCAAGTCAGAGCATCCCTATAGAATTATCAAAAGTTAGGGTTGGAAGGCGCCTGCAGGACCATCTTCCAGCCCCCTGCTCAACGCAGGACTCCAAGTCAGAGCATCCCTATAGAATCATCGAAAATAGAGTTGGAAGGGACCTGCAAGACCATCTAATCCAGCCCCCTGCTCAACGTAGGACTCCAAGTCAGAGCATCCCTATAGAAAGATCGAAAATAGAGTTGGAAGGCGCCTGCAAGGCCATCTAGTCCAGCCCCCTGCTCAACGCAGGACTCCAAGTCAGAGCATCCCTATAGAATCATTTGAAAGTTGGGTTGGAGGGGGCCCTCAAGACCATCTTGTCCAGCCCCCTGCTCAACGCAGGATTCCAAGTCAGAGCATCCCTATAGAATCATCTGAAAGTAGGGTTGGAAGCGGTCTGCAAGGCCATCTAATCCAGCCCCCTGCTCAACGTAGGACTCCAAGTCAGAGTAGCCCTATAGAATCATTGGAAAGTATGGTTGGGAGGGCCTGCAAGGCCATCTAGTCCAACCCCCTACTCAAGGCAGGACTCCAAGTCACAGCATCCGTATAGAATAATCAAAAAGTAGGGGTGGGAGGGGTCTGCAGGACCATCTAAACCAGCCCCCTGCTCAACGCAGGACTCCAAGTCAGAGCACCCTATAGTATCATCAAAAGCTAGGGTTGGAAGGGTCCGGCAAGACCATCTAGTCCAGCCTCCTGCTTAAAGCAGGACTCCAAGTCAGAGCATCCCTATAGAATGATCGATAATAAGGTTGGAAGGCGCCTGCAAGACCATGTAGTCCAACCCCATGCTCAATGCAGGACTCCAAGTCAGAGCATCCCTATAGAATCATCTGAAAGTAGGGTTGGAAGTAACCTGCAAGACCATCTAGTCCAGCCCCCTGCTCAAGGCAGGACTCCAAGTCACAGCATCCCTATAGAATTATCAAAAGTTAGGGTTGGAAGGCGCCTGCAGGACCATCTTCCAGCCCCCTGCTCAACGCAGGACTCCAAGTCAGAGCATCCCTATACAATCATCTGAAAGTAGGGTTGGAAGGGGGGTGGAAGGCCATCTAATCCAGCCCCCTGCTCAACGTAGGACTCCAAGTCAGGGCAGCCCTATAGAATCATTGGAAAGTAGGGTTGGAAGGGGCCGGCAAGACCATCTAGTCCAATCCCTGCTCAACGCAGGACTCCAAGTCAGAGCATCCCTACAGAATGATCGGAAATATGGTTGGAAGGGGCCTGCAAGACCATCCAGTCCAGCCCCCTGGTCAACACAGGACTCCAGGTCAGAGCATCCCTATAGAATCATTGAAAAGTAGGGTTGGGATGGGCCTGCAAGACCATCTAGTCCAACCCCCTGCTCAACGCAGGACTCCAAGGCAGAGCATCCCTATAGAATGATGGAAAATAGGGTTGGAAGTGGCCTGCAAGACAATCTAGTCCAGCCCCCTGCTCAACGCAGGATTCCAAGTCAGAGCATCCCTATAGAATCATTAGAAAGTAGGGTTGGAAGGGGCCTGCAAGGCCATCTAATCCAGCCCCCTGCTCAACGTAGGACTCCAAGTCAGAGCAGCCCTATAGAATCATTGGAAAGTATGGTTGGGGGGGCCTGCAAGGCCATCTAGTCCAACCCCCTACTCAAGGCAGGACTCCAAGTCACAGCATCCGTATAGAATAATCAAAAAGTAGGGGTGGGAGGGGTCTGCAGGACCATCTAAACCAGCCCCCTGCTCAACCCAGGACTCCAAGTCAGAGCAGCCTATAGAATGATTGAAAATAGGGTTGGGAGGGGTCTGCAAGACAATCTAGTCCAGCCCCCTGCTCAATGAAGGACTCCAGGTCAGAGCATCCCTATAGAATGATGGAAAATAGGGTTGGAAGGCGCCTGCAAGACCATCTAGTCCAGCCAACTGCTCAATGCAGGACTCCAAGTCAGAGCATCCCTATAGAATGATCGATAATAGGGTTGGAAGGCGCCTGCAAGACCATGTAGTCCAACCCCGTGCTCAATGCAGGACTCCAAGTCAGAGCATCACTATAGAATCATCTGAAAGTAGGGTTGGAAGTAACCTGCAAGACCATCTAGTCCAGCCCCCTGCTCAACCCAGGACTCCAAGTCAGAGCATCCCTATAGAATCATTGAAAAGTAGGGTTGGAAGGCGCCTGCAAGACCATGTAGTCCAACCCCGTGCTCAATGCAGGACTCCAAGTCAGTGCATCCCTACAGAATCATCTGAATGTACGGTTGGAGGTGGCCTGCAAGACAATCTAGTCCAGCCCCCTGCTCAACGCAGGACTCCAAGTCAGAGCATCCGTATAGAATCATCAGAAAGTAGGGTTGGAAGGGGCCTGCAAGACCTTCTAGTCCAACCCCTTGCTCAACACAGGACACCGAGTAAGAGCATCCCTATACAATCATCTGAAAGTAGGGTTCGAAGGGGCCTGCAAGGCCATCTAATCCAGCCCCCTGCTCAACGCAGGACTCCAAGCCAGAGCATCCCTATAGAATGATCTAAAATAGGGGTGGAAGGGGCCTGCAAGACCATCTAGTCTAACCCCCTGCTCAATGCAGGACTCTAAGAGCATCCGTATAGAATCATCTGAAAGTACGGTTGGAAGGGGCCTGCAAGACCATCTAGTCCAACCGCTTGCTCAACACAGGACTCCGAGTCAGAGCATGCCTATACAATGAACGAAAATAGGGTTGGAAGGGGCCAGCAAGACCATCTAGTCCAGCCCCCTGCTCAACGCAGGACTCCAAGTCATAGTTTCCCAATAGAATGATCGAAAATAGGGTTGGAAGGGGCCTGCAAGACCATCTAGTCCAACCCCCTGCTCAACGCAGGACTCCTAGTCAGAGTTTCCCTATAGAATGATCGAAAATAGGGTTGGAAGGGACCTGCAAGACCATCTAGTCCAACACCCTGCTCAACGCAGGACTCCAAGTCAGAGCATCCCTAAGGAATCATCTGAAAGTAGGGTTGGAAGTGGCCTGCAAGACTATCTAATCCAGCCCCCTCCTCAACGTAGGTCTCTAAGTCAGAGCATCCCTATAGAATCATCGAAAATAGAGTTGGAAGGAACCTGCAAGACCATCTAGTCCAACCCCTTGCTCAACGCAGGACTCCAAATCAGAGCATCCCTATAGAATGATCGAAAATAGGGTTGGAAGGCGCCTGCAAGACCATGTATTCCAACCCCGTGCTCAACGCAGGACTCCAAGTCAGAGCATCCTTATCGAATCATCTGAAAGTAGGGTTGGAAGTGGCCTGCAAGACCATCTAGTCCAGCCCCCTGCTCAACGCAGGACTCCAAGTCAGAGCATCCCTATAGAATTATCAAAAGTTAGGGTTGGAAGGCGCCTGCAGGACCATCTTCCAGCCCCCTGCTCAACGCAGGACTCCAAGTCAGAGCATCCCTATAGAATGATTGAAAATAGGGTTGGAAGGGTCCTCCAAGACCATCCAGGGCACCCCCTGCTCAACGCAGGACTCCAAGTCAGAGTATCCCTCTAGAATCATCGAAAATAGAGTTGGAAGGGGCCTGCAAGACCATCTAGTCCAACCCCCTGCTCAATGCAGGACTCCAAGACAGAGCATCCCTATAGAATCATCAAAAGGTAGGGTTGGAAGGCGGCTGCAAGACCATCTAGTCCAGCCCCTTGCTCAACACAGTACTCCAAGTCAGAGCATCCCTATAGAATCATCGAAAATAGAGTTGGAAGGGACCTCCAAGACCATCTAGTCCAACCCCTTGCTCAACACAGGACTCCGAGTCAGAGCATCCCTATAGAATTATCGAAAATAGGGTTGGAAGGCGCCTGCAAGACCATGTATTCCAACCCCGTGCTCAACGCAGGACTCCAAGTCAGAGCATCCTTATCGAATCATCTGAAAGTAGGGTTGGAAGTGGCCTGCAAGACCATCTAGTCCAGCCCCCTGCTCAACGCAGGACTCCAAGTCAGAGCATCCCTATAGAATTATCAAAAGTTAGGGTTGGAAGGCGCCTGCAGGACCATCTTCCAGCCCCCTGCTCAACGCAGGACTCCAAGTCAGAGCATCCCTATAGAATCATGGAAAATAGGGTTGGAAGGCGCCTGCAAGACGATGTATTCCAACCCCCTGCTCAACGCAGGACTCCAAGTCAGAGCATCCCTATAGAATCATCTGAAAGTAGGGTTGGAAGTGGCCTGCAAGACTATCTAATCCAGCCCCCTGCTCAACGTAGGACTCCAAGTCAGAGCATCCCTATAGAAAGATCGAAAATAGAGTTGGAAGGCGCCTGCAAGGCCATCTAGTCCAGCCCCCTGCTCAACGCAGGACTACAAGTCAGAGCATCCCTATAGAATGATTGAAAATAGGGTTGGAAGGTGCCTGCAAGACCATGTATTCCAACCCCGTCCTCAACGCAGGACTCCAAGTCAGAGCAGCCCTATAGTATCATTGGAAAGTAGGGTTGGAGGGGGCCTGCAAGGCCATCTAGTCCAGCCCCCTGCTCCAGGCAGGACTCCAGGTCAGAGTATACCTCTAGAATCATCGAAAATAGAGTTGGAAGGGGCCTGCAAGACCATCTAGTCCAGCCCCCACCTCAATGCAGGACTCCAAGACAGAGCATCCCTATAGAATCATCAAAAGGTAGGGTTGGAAGGCGGCTGCAAGACCATATAGTCCAGCCCCCTGCTCAACGCAGGACTCCAAGTCAGAGCATCCCTATAGAATCATCGAAAATAGAGATGGAAGGGATCTGCAAGACCATCTAGTCCAACCCCTTGCTCAACGCAGGACTCCAAGCCAGAGCATCCCTATAGAATGATCTAAAATAGGGGTGGAAGGGGCCTGCAAGACCATCTAGTCTAACCCCCTGCTCAACGCAGGACTCCAAGTCAGAGTATCCCTCTAGAATCATCGAAAATAGAGTTGGAAGGGGCCTGCAAGACCATCTAGTCCAACCCCCTGCTCAACGCAGGACTCCAAGTCAGAGCATCCTTATCGAATCATCTGAAAGTAGGGCTGGAAGTGGCCTGCAAGGCCATCTAGTCCAACCCCCTGCTCAACGCAGGACTCCAAGTCAGAGCATCCGTATAGAATCATCTGAAAGTAGGGTTGGAAGTGGCCTGCAAGACTATCTAATCCAGCCCCCTGCTCAACGCAGGACTCCAAGTCAGAGCATCCCTATAGAATAATCAAAAAGTAGGGTTGGAAGGGGCCTGCAAGACCATCTAGTCCAACCCCCTGCTCAACGCAGGACTCCAAGTCAGAGTTTCCAAATAGAATGATCGAAAATAGGGTTGGAAGGGGCCTGCAAGAGCATCTAGTCCAACCCCCTGCTCAACGCAGGACTCCAAGTCAGAGCATCCCTAAGGAATCATCTGAAAGTAGGGTTGGAAGTGGCCTGCAAGACCATCTAGTCCAACCCCCTGCTCAACGCAGGACTCCAAGTCAGAGCATCCCTATAGAATTATCAAAAGTTAGGGTTGGAAGGCGCCTGCAGGACCATCTTCCAGCCCCCTGCTCAACGCAGGACTCCAAGTCAGAGCATCCCTATAGAATCATCGAAAATAGAGTTGGAAGGGACCTGCAAGACCATCTAATCCAGCCCCCTGCTCAACGTAGGACTCCAAGTCAGAGCATCCCTATAGAAAGATCGAAAATAGAGTTGGAAGGCGCCTGCAAGGCCATCTAGTCCAGCCCCCTGCTCAACGCAGGACTCCAAGTCAGAGCATCCCTATAGAATCATTTGAAAGTTGGGTTGGAGGGGGCCTTCAAGACCATCTTGTCCAGCCCCCTGCTCAACGCAGGATTCCAAGTCAGAGCATCCCTATAGAATCATCTGAAAGTAGGGTTGGAAGCGGCCTGCAAGGCCATCTAATCCAGCCCCCTGCTCAACGTAGGACTCCAAGTCAGAGTAGCCCTATAGAATCATTGGAAAGTATGGTTGGGAGGGCCTGCAAGGCCATCTAGTCCAACCCCCTACTCAAGGCAGGACTCCAAGTCACAGCATCCGTATAGAATAATCAAAAAGTAGGGGTGGGAGGGGTCTGCAGGACCATCTAAACCAGCCCCCTGCTCAACGCAGGACTCCAAGTCAGAGCACCCTATAGTATCATCAAAAGCTAGGGTTGGAAGGGTCTGGCAAGACCATCTAGTCCAGCCTCCTGCTTAAAGCAGGACTCCAAGTCAGAGCATCCCCATAGAATAATCGAAAATAGGGTTGGAATGGATCTGCAAGACCATCTAGTCCTGCCCCCTGCTTAAAGCAGGACTCCAAGACAGAGCATCCCTATAGAATGAACAAAAATAGGGTTGGAAGGGGCCTACAAGACCATCTACTCCAGCCCCCTGCTCAATTCAGGACTCCAAGTCAGAGCATCCTTATAAAATCATCAAAAAGTAGGGTTGGAATGGGTCTGCAAAACCTCCTAAACCAGCCTCCTGCTCAATGCAGGACTCCGAGTCAGAGCATCCCTATAGAATGATTGAAAATAGGGTTGGGAGGGGTCTGCAAGACAATCTAGTCCAGCCCCCTGCTCAATGAAGGACTACAGGTCAGAGCATCCCTATAGAATGATCGAAAATAGGGTTGGAAGGCGCCTGCAAGACCATCTAGTCCAGCCAACTGCTCAATGCTGGACTCCAAGTCAGAGCATCCCTATAGAATGATCGATAATAAGGTTGGAAGGCGCCTGCAAGACCATGTAGTCCAACCCCATGCTCAATGCAGGACTCCAAGTCAGAGCATCCCTATAGAATCATCTGAAAGTAGGGTTGGAAGTAACCTGCAAGACCATCTAGTCCAGCCCCCTGCTCAAGGCAGGACTCCAAGTCACAGCATCCCTATAGAATTATCAAAAGTTAGGGTTGGAAGGCGCCTGCAGGACCATCTTCCAGCCCCCTGCTCAACGCAGGACTCCAAGTCAGAGCATCCCTATAGAATAATCAAAAAGTAGGGTTGGAAGGGGCCTGCAAGACCATCTAGTCCAACCCCCTGCTCAACGCAGGACTCCAAGTCAGAGTTTCCAAATAGAATGATCGAAAATAGGGTTGGAAGGGGCCTGCAAGAGCATCTAGTCCAACCCCCTGCTCAACGCAGGACTCCAAGTCAGAGCATCCCTAAGGAATCATCTGAAAGTAGGGTTGGAAGTGGCCTGCAAGACCATCTAGTCCAACCCCCTGCTCAACGCAGGACTCCAAGTCAGAGCATCCCTATAGAATTATCAAAAGTTAGGGTTGGAAGGCGCCTGCAGGACCATCTTCCAGCCCCCTGCTCAACGCAGGACTCCAAGTCAGAGCATCCCTATAGAATCATCGAAAATAGAGTTGGAAGGGACCTGCAAGACCATCTAATCCAGCCCCCTGCTCAACGTAGGACTCCAAGTCAGAGCATCCCTATAGAAAGATCGAAAATAGAGTTGGAAGGCGCCTGCAAGGCCATCTAGTCCAGCCCCCTGCTCAACGCAGGACTCCAAGTCAGAGCATCCCTATAGAATCATTTGAAAGTTGGGTTGGAGGGGGCCTTCAAGACCATCTTGTCCAGCCCCCTGCTCAACGCAGGATTCCAAGTCAGAGCATCCCTATAGAATCATCTGAAAGTAGGGTTGGAAGCGGCCTGCAAGGCCATCTAATCCAGCCCCCTGCTCAACGTAGGACTCCAAGTCAGAGTAGCCCTATAGAATCATTGGAAAGTATGGTTGGGAGGGCCTGCAAGGCCATCTAGTCCAACCCCCTACTCAAGGCAGGACTCCAAGTCACAGCATCCGTATAGAATAATCAAAAAGTAGGGGTGGGAGGGGTCTGCAGGACCATCTAAACCAGCCCCCTGCTCAACGCAGGACTCCAAGTCAGAGCACCCTATAGTATCATCAAAAGCTAGGGTTGGAAGGGTCCGGCAAGACCATCTAGTCCAGCCTCCTGCTTAAAGCAGGACTCCAAGTCAGAGCATCCCCATAGAATAATCGAAAATAGGGTTGGAATGGATCTGCAAGACCATCTAGTCCTGCCCCCTGCTTAAAGCAGGACTCCAAGACAGAGCATCCCTATAGAATGAACAAAAATAGGGTTGGAAGGGGCCTACAAGACCATCTACTCCAGCCCCCTGCTCAATTCAGGACTCCAAGTCAGAGCATCCTTATAAAATCATCAAAAAGTAGGGTTGGAATGGGTCTGCAAAACCTCCTAAACCAGCCTCCTGCTCAATGCAGGACTCCGAGTCAGAGCATCCCTATAGAATGATTGAAAATAGGGTTGGGAGGGGTCTGCAAGACAATCTAGTCCAGCCCCCTGCTCAATGAAGGACTACAGGTCAGAGCATCCCTATAGAATGATCGAAAATAGGGTTGGAAGGCGCCTGCAAGACCATCTAGTCCAGCCAACTGCTCAATGCTGGACTCCAAGTCAGAGCATCCCTATAGAATGATCGATAATAAGGTTGGAAGGCGCCTGCAAGACCATGTAGTCCAACCCCATGCTCAATGCAGGACTCCAAGTCAGAGCATCCCTATAGAATCATCTGAAAGTAGGGTTGGAAGTAACCTGCAAGACCATCTAGTCCAGCCCCCTGCTCAAGGCAGGACTCCAAGTCACAGCATCCCTATAGAATTATCAAAAGTTAGGGTTGGAAGGCGCCTGCAGGACCATCTTCCAGCCCCCTGCTCAACGCAGGACTCCAAGTCAGAGCATCCCTATAGAATCATCTGAAAGTAGGGTTGGAAGGGGGGTGGAAGGCCATCTAATCCAGCCCCCTGCTCAACGTAGGACTCCAAGTCAGGGCAGCCCTATAGAATCATTGGAAAGTAGGGTTGGAAGGGGCCGGCAAGACCATCTAGTCCAATCCCTGCTCAACGCAGGACTCCAAGTCAGAGCATCCCTACAGAATGATCGGAAATATGGTTGGAAGGGGCCTGCAAGACCATCCAGTCCAGCCCCCTGGTCAACACAGGACTCCAGGTCAGAGCATCCCTATAGAATCATTGAAAAGTAGGGTTGGGATGGGCCTGCAAGACCATCTAGTCCAACCCCCTGCTCAACGCAGGACTCCAAGGCAGAGCATCCCTATAGAATGATGGAAAATAGGGTTGGAAGGGGTCTGCAAGACCATCTAGTCCAGCCAACTGCTCAATGCAGGACTCCAAGTCAGAGCATCCCTATAGAATGGTCGATAATAGGGTTGGAAGGCGCCTGCAAGACCATGTAGTCCAACCCCGTGCTCAATGCAGGACTCCAAGTCAGAGCATCACTATAGAATCATCTGAAAGTACGGTTGGAAGTGGCCTGCAAGACAATCTAGTCCAGCCCCCTGCTCAACGCAGGATTCCAAGTCAGAGCATCCCTATAGAATCATTAGAAAGTAGGGTTGGAAGGGGCCTGCAAGGCCATCTAATCCAGCCCCCTGCTCAACGTAGGACTCCAAGTCAGAGCAGCCCTAAGGAATCATCTGAAAGTAGGGTTGGAAGTGGCCTGCAAGACTCTCTAATCCAGCCCCCTCCTCAACGTAGGACTCCAAGTCAGAGCATCCCTATAGAATCATCGAAAATAGAGTTGGAAGGAACCTGCAAGACCATCTAGTCCAACCCCTTGCTCAACGCAGGACTCCAAATCAGAGCATCCCTATAGAATGATCGAAAATAGGGTTGGAAGGGGCCTGCAAGACCATGTATTCCAACCCCGTGCTCAACGCAGGACTCCAAGTCAGAGCATCCTTATCGAATCATCTGAAAGTAGGGTTGGAAGTGGCCTGCAAGACCATCTAGTCCAGCCCCCTGCTCAACGCAGGACTCCAAGTCAGAGCATCCCTATAGAATTATCAAAAGTTAGGGTTGGAAGGCGCCTGCAGGACCATCTTCCAGCCCCCTGCTCAACGCAGGACTCCAAGTCAGAGCATCCCTATAGAATGATTGAAAATAGGGTTGGAAGGGTCCTCCAAGACCATCCAGGGCACCCCCTGCTCAACGCAGGACTCCAAGTCAGAGTATCCCTCTAGAATCATCGAAAATAGAGTTGGAAGGGGCCTGCAAGACCATCTAGTCCAACCCCCTGCTCAATGCAGGACTCCAAGACAGAGCATCCCTATAGAATCATCAAAAGGTAGGGTTGGAAGGCGGCTGCAAGACCATCTAGTCCAGCCCCTTGCTCAACACAGTACTCCAAGTCAGAGCATCCCTATAGAATCATCGAAAATAGAGTTGGAAGGGACCTCCAAGACCATCTAGTCCAACCCCTTGCTCAACACAGGACTCCGAGTCAGAGCATCCCTATAGAATGATCGAAAATAGGGTTGGAAGGCGCCTGCAAGACCATGTATTCCAACCCCGTGCTCAACGCAGGACTCCAAGTCAGAGCATCCTTATCGAATCATCTGAAAGTAGGGTTGGAAGTGGCCTGCAAGACCATCTAGTCCAGCCCCCTGCTCAACGCAGGACTCCAAGTCAGAGCATCCCTATAGAATTATCAAAAGTTAGGGTTGGAAGGCGCCTGCAGGACCATCTTCCAGCCCCCTGCTCAACGCAGGACTCCAAGTCAGAGCATCCCTATAGAATCATGGAAAATAGGGTTGGAAGGCGCCTGCAAGACGATGTATTCCAACCCCCTGCTCAACGCAGGACTCCAAGTCAGAGCATGCCTATAGAATTATCAAAAGTTAGGGTTGGAAGTGGCCTGCAGGACCATCTTCCAGCCCCCTGCTCAACGCAGGACTCCAAGTCAGAGCATCCCTATAGAATCATCGAAAATAGAGTTGGAAGGGACCTGCAAGACCATCTAGTCCAACCCCCTGCTCAACGCAGGACTCCAAGTCAGAGCATCCCTATAGAATCATCTGAAAGTAGGGTTGGAAGTGGCCTGCAAGACCATCTAATCCAGCCCCCTGCTCAACGTAGGACTCCAAGTCAGAGCATCCCTATAGAAAGATCGAAAATAGAGTTGGAAGGCGCCTGCAAGGCCATCTAGTCCAGCCCCCTGCTCAACGCAGGACTCCAAGTCAGAGCATCCCTATAGAATGATTGAAAATAGGGTTGGAAGTGGCTTGCAAGACCATCTAGTCCAGCCCCCTGCTCAAGGCAGGACTCCAAGTCACAGCATCCCTATAGAATTATCAAAAGTTAGGGTTGGAAGGCGCCTGCAGGACCATCTTCCAGCCCCCTGCTCAACGCAGGACTCCAAGTCAGAGCATCCCTATAGAATGATAGAAAATAGGGTTGGAAGGGGCCTGCAAGACCATCTAGTCCAGCCCCATTGTCAACGCAGGACTCCACGTCAGAGTATCCCTATAGAACGATTGAAAATAGGGTTGGAAGGTGCCTGCAAGACCATCTAGTCCAGCCCCATGGTCAACGCAGGACTCCAAGTCAGAGCATCCCTATAGAATCATTGGAAAGTAGGGTTGGGGAGGCCTGCAAGGCCATCTAGTCCAACCCCCTGCTCCAGGCAGGACTCCAGGTCAGAGAATCCCTATAGAATGATCGAAAATAGGGTTGGAAGGCGCCTGCAAGACCATGTATTCCAACCCCGTGCCTAACGCAGGACTCCAAGTCAGAGCATCCTTATCGAATCATCTGAAAGTAGGGCTGGAAGTGGCCTGCAAGGCCATCTAGTCCAACCCCCTGCTCAACGCAGGACTCCAAGTCAGAGCATCCCTATAGAATCTTTTGAAAGTAGGGTTGGAAGTGGCCTGCAAGACTATCAAATCCAGACCCCTGCTCAACGCAGGACTCCAAGTCAGAGCATCCCTATAGAATAATCAAAAAGTAGGGTTGGAAGGGGCATGCAAGCCCATCTAGTCCAACCCCCTGCCCAACGCAGGACTCCAAGTCAGAGTTTCCCTATAGAATGATCGAAAATAGGGTTGGAAGGGGCCTGCAAGACCATCTAGTCCAACCCCCTGCTCAACGCAGGACTCCAAGTCAGAGCATCCTTAAGGAATCATCTGAAAGTAGGGTTGGAAGTGGCCTGCAAGACTATCTAATCCAGCCCCCTGCTCAACGCAGGACTCCAAGTCAGAGCATCCCTATAGAATGATTGAAAATAGGGTTGGAAGGGTCCTCCAAGACCATCCAGGGCACCCCCTGCTCAACGCAGGACTCCAAGACAGAGCATCCCTATAGAATGATTGAAAATAGGGTTGGAAGGGTCCTCCAAGACCATCCAGGGCACCCCCTGCTCAATGCAGGACTCCAAGTCAGAGTATCCCTCTAGAATCATCGAAAATAGAGTTGGAAGGGGCCTGCAAGACCATCTAGTCCAGCCCCCTGCTCAACGCAGGACTCCAAGTCAGAGCATCCCTATAGAATGATTGAAAATAGGGTTGGGAGGGGTCTGCAAGACAATCTAGTCCAGCCCCCTGCTCAATGAAGGACTCCAAGTCAGAGCATCCCTATAGAAAGATCGAAAATAGAGTTGGAAGGCGCCTGCAAGACCATCTAGTCCATCCCCCTGCTCAACGCAGGACTCCAAGTCAGAGCATCCCTATAGAATGATTGAAAATAGGGTTGGAAGGTGCCTGCAAGACCATGTATTCCAACCCCGTCCTCAACGCAGGACTCCAAGTCAGAGCAGCCCTATAGTATCATTGGAAAGTAGGGTTGGAGGGGGCCTGCAAGGCCATCTAGTCCAGCCCCCTGCTCCAGGCAGGACTCCAGGTCAGAGTATACCTCTAGAATCATCGAAAATAGAGTTGGAAGGGGCCTGCAAGACCATCTAGTCCAGCCCCCACCTCAATGCAGGACTCCAAGACAGAGCATCCCTATAGAATCATCAAAAGGTAGGGTTGGAAGGCGGCTGCAAGACCATATAGTCCAGCCCCCTGCTCAACGCAGGACTCCAAGTCAGAGCATCCCTATAGAATCATCGAAAATAGAGATGGAAGGGATCTGCAAGACCATCTAGTCCAACCCCTTGCTCAACGCAGGACTCCAAGCCAGAGCATCCCTATAGAATGATCTAAAATAGGGGTGGAAGGGGCCTGCAAGACCATCTAGTCTAACCCCCTGCTCAACGCAGGACTCCAAGTCAGAGTATCCCTCTAGAATCATCGAAAATAGAGTTGGAAGGGGCCTGCAAGACCATCTAGTCCAACCCCCTGCTCAACGCAGGACTCCAAGTCAGAGCATCCTTATCGAATCATCTGAAAGTAGGGCTGGAAGTGGCCTGCAAGGCCATCTAGTCCAACCCCCTGCTCAACGCAGGACTCCAAGTCAGAGCATCCGTATAGAATCATCTGAAAGTAGGGTTGGAAGTGGCCTGCAAGACTATCTAATCCAGCCCCCTGCTCAACGCAGGACTCCAAGTCAGAGCATCCCTATAGAATAATCAAAAAGTAGGGTTGGAAGGGGCCTGCAAGACCATCTAGTCCAACCCCCTGCTCAACGCAGGACTCCAAGTCAGAGTTTCCAAATAGAATGATCGAAAATAGGGTTGGAAGGGGCCTGCAAGAGCATCTAGTCCAACCCCCTGCTCAACGCAGGACTCCAAGTCAGAGCATCCCTAAGGAATCATCTGAAAGTAGGGTTGGAAGTGGCCTGCAAGACCATCTAGTCCAACCCCCTGCTCAACGCAGGACTCCAAGTCAGAGCATCCCTATAGAATTATCAAAAGTTAGGGTTGGAAGGCGCCTGCAGGACCATCTTCCAGCCCCCTGCTCAACGCAGGACTCCAAGTCAGAGCATCCCTATAGAATCATCGAAAATAGAGTTGGAAGGGACCTGCAAGACCATCTAATCCAGCCCCCTGCTCAACGTAGGACTCCAAGTCAGAGCATCCCTATAGAAAGATCGAAAATAGAGTTGGAAGGCGCCTGCAAGGCCATCTAGTCCAGCCCCCTGCTCAACGCAGGACTCCAAGTCAGAGCATCCCTATAGAATCATTTGAAAGTTGGGTTGGAGGGGGCCCTCAAGACCATCTTGTCCAGCCCCCTGCTCAACGCAGGATTCCAAGTCAGAGCATCCCTATAGAATCATCTGAAAGTAGGGTTGGAAGCGGTCTGCAAGGCCATCTAATCCAGCCCCCTGCTCAACGTAGGACTCCAAGTCAGAGTAGCCCTATAGAATCATTGGAAAGTATGGTTGGGAGGGCCTGCAAGGCCATCTAGTCCAACCCCCTACTCAAGGCAGGACTCCAAGTCACAGCATCCGTATAGAATAATCAAAAAGTAGGGGTGGGAGGGGTCTGCAGGACCATCTAAACCAGCCCCCTGCTCAACGCAGGACTCCAAGTCAGAGCACCCTATAGTATCATCAAAAGCTAGGGTTGGAAGGGTCCGGCAAGACCATCTAGTCCAGCCTCCTGCTTAAAGCAGGACTCCAAGTCAGAGCATCCCTATAGAATGATCGATAATAAGGTTGGAAGGCGCCTGCAAGACCATGTAGTCCAACCCCATGCTCAATGCAGGACTCCAAGTCAGAGCATCCCTATAGAATCATCTGAAAGTAGGGTTGGAAGTAACCTGCAAGACCATCTAGTCCAGCCCCCTGCTCAAGGCAGGACTCCAAGTCACAGCATCCCTATAGAATTATCAAAAGTTAGGGTTGGAAGGCGCCTGCAGGACCATCTTCCAGCCCCCTGCTCAACGCAGGACTCCAAGTCAGAGCATCCCTATACAATCATCTGAAAGTAGGGTTGGAAGGGGGGTGGAAGGCCATCTAATCCAGCCCCCTGCTCAACGTAGGACTCCAAGTCAGGGCAGCCCTATAGAATCATTGGAAAGTAGGGTTGGAAGGGGCCGGCAAGACCATCTAGTCCAATCCCTGCTCAACGCAGGACTCCAAGTCAGAGCATCCCTACAGAATGATCGGAAATATGGTTGGAAGGGGCCTGCAAGACCATCCAGTCCAGCCCCCTGGTCAACACAGGACTCCAGGTCAGAGCATCCCTATAGAATCATTGAAAAGTAGGGTTGGGATGGGCCTGCAAGACCATCTAGTCCAACCCCCTGCTCAACGCAGGACTCCAAGGCAGAGCATCCCTATAGAATGATGGAAAATAGGGTTGGAAGTGGCCTGCAAGACAATCTAGTCCAGCCCCCTGCTCAACGCAGGATTCCAAGTCAGAGCATCCCTATAGAATCATTAGAAAGTAGGGTTGGAAGGGGCCTGCAAGGCCATCTAATCCAGCCCCCTGCTCAACGTAGGACTCCAAGTCAGAGCAGCCCTATAGAATCACTGGAAAGTATGGTTGGGGGGGCCTGCAAGGCCATCTAGTCCAACCCCCTACTCAAGGCAGGACTCCAAGTCACAGCATCCGTATAGAATAATCAAAAAGTAGGGGTGGGAGGGGTCTGCAGGACCATCTAAACCAGCCCCCTGCTCAACCCAGGACTCCAAGTCAGAGCAGCCTATAGAATGATTGAAAATAGGGTTGGGAGGGGTCTGCAAGACAATCTAGTCCAGCCCCCTGCTCAATGAAGGACTCCAGGTCAGAGCATCCCTATAGAATGATGGAAAATAGGGTTGGAAGGCGCCTGCAAGACCATCTAGTCCAGCCAACTGCTCAATGCAGGACTCCAAGTCAGAGCATCCCTATAGAATGATCGATAATAGGGTTGGAAGGCGCCTGCAAGACCATGTAGTCCAACCCCGTGCTCAATGCAGGACTCCAAGTCAGAGCATCACTATAGAATCATCTGAAAGTAGGGTTGGAAGTAACCTGCAAGACCATCTAGTCCAGCCCCCTGCTCAACCCAGGACTCCAAGTCAGAGCATCCCTATAGAATCATTGAAAAGTAGGGTTGGAAGGCGCCTGCAAGACCATGTAGTCCAACCCCGTGCTCAATGCAGGACTCCAAGTCAGTGCATCCCTACAGAATCATCTGAATGTACGGTTGGAGGTGGCCTGCAAGACAATCTAGTCCAGCCCCCTGCTCAACGCAGGACTCCAAGTCAGAGCATCCGTATAGAATCATCAGAAAGTAGGGTTGGAAGGGGCCTGCAAGACCTTCTAGTCCAACCCCTTGCTCAACACAGGACACCGAGTAAGAGCATCCCTATACAATCATCTGAAAGTAGGGTTCGAAGGGGCCTGCAAGGCCATCTAATCCAGCCCCCTGCTCAACGCAGGACTCCAAGCCAGAGCATCCCTATAGAATGATCTAAAATAGGGGTGGAAGGGGCCTGCAAGACCATCTAGTCTAACCCCCTGCTCAATGCAGGACTCTAAGAGCATCCGTATAGAATCATCTGAAAGTACGGTTGGAAGGGGCCTGCAAGACCATCTAGTCCAACCGCTTGCTCAACACAGGACTCCGAGTCAGAGCATGCCTATACAATGAACGAAAATAGGGTTGGAAGGGGCCAGCAAGACCATCTAGTCCAGCCCCCTGCTCAACGCAGGACTCCAAGTCATAGTTTCCCAATAGAATGATCGAAAATAGGGTTGGAAGGGGCCTGCAAGACCATCTAGTCCAACCCCCTGCTCAACGCAGGACTCCTAGTCAGAGTTTCCCTATAGAATGATCGAAAATAGGGTTGGAAGGGACCTGCAAGACCATCTAGTCCAACCCCCTGCTCAACGCAGGACTCCAAGTCAGAGCATCCCTAAGGAATCATCTGAAAGTAGGGTTGGAAGTGGCCTGCAAGACTATCTAATCCAGCCCCCTCCTCAACGTAGGTCTCTAAGTCAGAGCATCCCTATAGAATCATCGAAAATAGAGTTGGAAGGAACCTGCAAGACCATCTAGTCCAACCCCTTGCTCAACGCAGGACTCCAAATCAGAGCATCCCTATAGAATGATCGAAAATAGGGTTGGAAGGCGCCTGCAAGACCATGTATTCCAACCCCGTGCTCAACGCAGGACTCCAAGTCAGAGCATCCTTATCGAATCATCTGAAAGTAGGGTTGGAAGTGGCCTGCAAGACCATCTAGTCCAGCCCCCTGCTCAACGCAGGACTCCAAGTCAGAGCATCCCTATAGAATTATCAAAAGTTAGGGTTGGAAGGCGCCTGCAGGACCATCTTCCAGCCCCCTGCTCAACGCAGGACTCCAAGTCAGAGCATCCCTATAGAATGATTGAAAATAGGGTTGGAAGGGTCCTCCAAGACCATCCAGGGCACCCCCTGCTCAACGCAGGACTCCAAGTCAGAGTATCCCTCTAGAATCATCGAAAATAGAGTTGGAAGGGGCCTGCAAGACCATCTAGTCCAACCCCCTGCTCAATGCAGGACTCCAAGACAGAGCATCCCTATAGAATCATCAAAAGGTAGGGTTGGAAGGCGGCTGCAAGACCATCTAGTCCAGCCCCTTGCTCAACACAGTACTCCAAGTCAGAGCATCCCTATAGAATCATCGAAAATAGAGTTGGAAGGGACCTCCAAGACCATCTAGTCCAACCCCTTGCTCAACACAGGACTCCGAGTCAGAGCATCCCTATAGAATTATCGAAAATAGGGTTGGAAGGCGCCTGCAAGACCATGTATTCCAACCCCGTGCTCAACGCAGGACTCCAAGTCAGAGCATCCTTATCGAATCATCTGAAAGTAGGGTTGGAAGTGGCCTGCAAGACCATCTAGTCCAGCCCCCTGCTCAACGCAGGACTCCAAGTCAGAGCATCCCTATAGAATTATCAAAAGTTAGGGTTGGAAGGCGCCTGCAGGACCATCTTCCAGCCCCCTGCTCAACGCAGGACTCCAAGTCAGAGCATCCCTATAGAATCATGGAAAATAGGGTTGGAAGGCGCCTGCAAGACGATGTATTCCAACCCCCTGCTCAACGCAGGACTCCAAGTCAGAGCATCCCTATAGAATCATCTGAAAGTAGGGTTGGAAGTGGCCTGCAAGACTATCTAATCCAGCCCCCTGCTCAACGTAGGACTCCAAGTCAGAGCATCCCTATAGAAAGATCGAAAATAGAGTTGGAAGGCGCCTGCAAGGCCATCTAGTCCAGCCCCCTGCTCAACGCAGGACTACAAGTCAGAGCATCCCTATAGAATGATTGAAAATAGGGTTGGAAGGTGCCTGCAAGACCATGTATTCCAACCCCGTCCTCAACGCAGGACTCCAAGTCAGAGCAGCCCTATAGTATCATTGGAAAGTAGGGTTGGAGGGGGCCTGCAAGGCCATCTAGTCCAGCCCCCTGCTCCAGGCAGGACTCCAGGTCAGAGTATACCTCTAGAATCATCGAAAATAGAGTTGGAAGGGGCCTGCAAGACCATCTAGTCCAGCCCCCACCTCAATGCAGGACTCCAAGACAGAGCATCCCTATAGAATCATCAAAAGGTAGGGTTGGAAGGCGGCTGCAAGACCATATAGTCCAGCCCCCTGCTCAACGCAGGACTCCAAGTCAGAGCATCCCTATAGAATCATCGAAAATAGAGATGGAAGGGATCTGCAAGACCATCTAGTCCAACCCCTTGCTCAACGCAGGACTCCAAGCCAGAGCATCCCTATAGAATGATCTAAAATAGGGGTGGAAGGGGCCTGCAAGACCATCTAGTCTAACCCCCTGCTCAACGCAGGACTCCAAGTCAGAGTATCCCTCTAGAATCATCGAAAATAGAGTTGGAAGGGGCCTGCAAGACCATCTAGTCCAACCCCCTGCTCAACGCAGGACTCCAAGTCAGAGCATCCTTATCGAATCATCTGAAAGTAGGGCTGGAAGTGGCCTGCAAGGCCATCTAGTCCAACCCCCTGCTCAACGCAGGACTCCAAGTCAGAGCATCCGTATAGAATCATCTGAAAGTAGGGTTGGAAGTGGCCTGCAAGACTATCTAATCCAGCCCCCTGCTCAACGCAGGACTCCAAGTCAGAGCATCCCTATAGAATAATCAAAAAGTAGGGTTGGAAGGGGCCTGCAAGACCATCTAGTCCAACCCCCTGCTCAACGCAGGACTCCAAGTCAGAGTTTCCAAATAGAATGATCGAAAATAGGGTTGGAAGGGGCCTGCAAGAGCATCTAGTCCAACCCCCTGCTCAACGCAGGACTCCAAGTCAGAGCATCCCTAAGGAATCATCTGAAAGTAGGGTTGGAAGTGGCCTGCAAGACCATCTAGTCCAACCCCCTGCTCAACGCAGGACTCCAAGTCAGAGCATCCCTATAGAATTATCAAAAGTTAGGGTTGGAAGGCGCCTGCAGGACCATCTTCCAGCCCCCTGCTCAACGCAGGACTCCAAGTCAGAGCATCCCTATAGAATCATCGAAAATAGAGTTGGAAGGGACCTGCAAGACCATCTAATCCAGCCCCCTGCTCAACGTAGGACTCCAAGTCAGAGCATCCCTATAGAAAGATCGAAAATAGAGTTGGAAGGCGCCTGCAAGGCCATCTAGTCCAGCCCCCTGCTCAACGCAGGACTCCAAGTCAGAGCATCCCTATAGAATCATTTGAAAGTTGGGTTGGAGGGGGCCTTCAAGACCATCTTGTCCAGCCCCCTGCTCAACGCAGGATTCCAAGTCAGAGCATCCCTATAGAATCATCTGAAAGTAGGGTTGGAAGCGGCCTGCAAGGCCATCTAATCCAGCCCCCTGCTCAACGTAGGACTCCAAGTCAGAGTAGCCCTATAGAATCATTGGAAAGTATGGTTGGGAGGGCCTGCAAGGCCATCTAGTCCAACCCCCTACTCAAGGCAGGACTCCAAGTCACAGCATCCGTATAGAATAATCAAAAAGTAGGGGTGGGAGGGGTCTGCAGGACCATCTAAACCAGCCCCCTGCTCAACGCAGGACTCCAAGTCAGAGCACCCTATAGTATCATCAAAAGCTAGGGTTGGAAGGGTCTGGCAAGACCATCTAGTCCAGCCTCCTGCTTAAAGCAGGACTCCAAGTCAGAGCATCCCCATAGAATAATCGAAAATAGGGTTGGAATGGATCTGCAAGACCATCTAGTCCTGCCCCCTGCTTAAAGCAGGACTCCAAGACAGAGCATCCCTATAGAATGAACAAAAATAGGGTTGGAAGGGGCCTACAAGACCATCTACTCCAGCCCCCTGCTCAATTCAGGACTCCAAGTCAGAGCATCCTTATAAAATCATCAAAAAGTAGGGTTGGAATGGGTCTGCAAAACCTCCTAAACCAGCCTCCTGCTCAATGCAGGACTCCGAGTCAGAGCATCCCTATAGAATGATTGAAAATAGGGTTGGGAGGGGTCTGCAAGACAATCTAGTCCAGCCCCCTGCTCAATGAAGGACTACAGGTCAGAGCATCCCTATAGAATGATCGAAAATAGGGTTGGAAGGCGCCTGCAAGACCATCTAGTCCAGCCAACTGCTCAATGCTGGACTCCAAGTCAGAGCATCCCTATAGAATGATCGATAATAAGGTTGGAAGGCGCCTGCAAGACCATGTAGTCCAACCCCATGCTCAATGCAGGACTCCAAGTCAGAGCATCCCTATAGAATCATCTGAAAGTAGGGTTGGAAGTAACCTGCAAGACCATCTAGTCCAGCCCCCTGCTCAAGGCAGGACTCCAAGTCACAGCATCCCTATAGAATTATCAAAAGTTAGGGTTGGAAGGCGCCTGCAGGACCATCTTCCAGCCCCCTGCTCAACGCAGGACTCCAAGTCAGAGCATCCCTATAGAATAATCAAAAAGTAGGGTTGGAAGGGGCCTGCAAGACCATCTAGTCCAACCCCCTGCTCAACGCAGGACTCCAAGTCAGAGTTTCCAAATAGAATGATCGAAAATAGGGTTGGAAGGGGCCTGCAAGAGCATCTAGTCCAACCCCCTGCTCAACGCAGGACTCCAAGTCAGAGCATCCCTAAGGAATCATCTGAAAGTAGGGTTGGAAGTGGCCTGCAAGACCATCTAGTCCAACCCCCTGCTCAACGCAGGACTCCAAGTCAGAGCATCCCTATAGAATTATCAAAAGTTAGGGTTGGAAGGCGCCTGCAGGACCATCTTCCAGCCCCCTGCTCAACGCAGGACTCCAAGTCAGAGCATCCCTATAGAATCATCGAAAATAGAGTTGGAAGGGACCTGCAAGACCATCTAATCCAGCCCCCTGCTCAACGTAGGACTCCAAGTCAGAGCATCCCTATAGAAAGATCGAAAATAGAGTTGGAAGGCGCCTGCAAGGCCATCTAGTCCAGCCCCCTGCTCAACGCAGGACTCCAAGTCAGAGCATCCCTATAGAATCATTTGAAAGTTGGGTTGGAGGGGGCCTTCAAGACCATCTTGTCCAGCCCCCTGCTCAACGCAGGATTCCAAGTCAGAGCATCCCTATAGAATCATCTGAAAGTAGGGTTGGAAGCGGCCTGCAAGGCCATCTAATCCAGCCCCCTGCTCAACGTAGGACTCCAAGTCAGAGTAGCCCTATAGAATCATTGGAAAGTATGGTTGGGAGGGCCTGCAAGGCCATCTAGTCCAACCCCCTACTCAAGGCAGGACTCCAAGTCACAGCATCCGTATAGAATAATCAAAAAGTAGGGGTGGGAGGGGTCTGCAGGACCATCTAAACCAGCCCCCTGCTCAACGCAGGACTCCAAGTCAGAGCACCCTATAGTATCATCAAAAGCTAGGGTTGGAAGGGTCCGGCAAGACCATCTAGTCCAGCCTCCTGCTTAAAGCAGGACTCCAAGTCAGAGCATCCCCATAGAATAATCGAAAATAGGGTTGGAATGGATCTGCAAGACCATCTAGTCCTGCCCCCTGCTTAAAGCAGGACTCCAAGACAGAGCATCCCTATAGAATGAACAAAAATAGGGTTGGAAGGGGCCTACAAGACCATCTACTCCAGCCCCCTGCTCAATTCAGGACTCCAAGTCAGAGCATCCTTATAAAATCATCAAAAAGTAGGGTTGGAATGGGTCTGCAAAACCTCCTAAACCAGCCTCCTGCTCAATGCAGGACTCCGAGTCAGAGCATCCCTATAGAATGATTGAAAATAGGGTTGGGAGGGGTCTGCAAGACAATCTAGTCCAGCCCCCTGCTCAATGAAGGACTACAGGTCAGAGCATCCCTATAGAATGATCGAAAATAGGGTTGGAAGGCGCCTGCAAGACCATCTAGTCCAGCCAACTGCTCAATGCTGGACTCCAAGTCAGAGCATCCCTATAGAATGATCGATAATAAGGTTGGAAGGCGCCTGCAAGACCATGTAGTCCAACCCCATGCTCAATGCAGGACTCCAAGTCAGAGCATCCCTATAGAATCATCTGAAAGTAGGGTTGGAAGTAACCTGCAAGACCATCTAGTCCAGCCCCCTGCTCAAGGCAGGACTCCAAGTCACAGCATCCCTATAGAATTATCAAAAGTTAGGGTTGGAAGGCGCCTGCAGGACCATCTTCCAGCCCCCTGCTCAACGCAGGACTCCAAGTCAGAGCATCCCTATAGAATCATCTGAAAGTAGGGTTGGAAGGGGGGTGGAAGGCCATCTAATCCAGCCCCCTGCTCAACGTAGGACTCCAAGTCAGGGCAGCCCTATAGAATCATTGGAAAGTAGGGTTGGAAGGGGCCGGCAAGACCATCTAGTCCAATCCCTGCTCAACGCAGGACTCCAAGTCAGAGCATCCCTACAGAATGATCGGAAATATGGTTGGAAGGGGCCTGCAAGACCATCCAGTCCAGCCCCCTGGTCAACACAGGACTCCAGGTCAGAGCATCCCTATAGAATCATTGAAAAGTAGGGTTGGGATGGGCCTGCAAGACCATCTAGTCCAACCCCCTGCTCAACGCAGGACTCCAAGGCAGAGCATCCCTATAGAATGATGGAAAATAGGGTTGGAAGGGGTCTGCAAGACCATCTAGTCCAGCCAACTGCTCAATGCAGGACTCCAAGTCAGAGCATCCCTATAGAATGGTCGATAATAGGGTTGGAAGGCGCCTGCAAGACCATGTAGTCCAACCCCGTGCTCAATGCAGGACTCCAAGTCAGAGCATCACTATAGAATCATCTGAAAGTACGGTTGGAAGTGGCCTGCAAGACAATCTAGTCCAGCCCCCTGCTCAACGCAGGATTCCAAGTCAGAGCATCCCTATAGAATCATTAGAAAGTAGGGTTGGAAGGGGCCTGCAAGGCCATCTAATCCAGCCCCCTGCTCAACGTAGGACTCCAAGTCAGAGCAGCCCTATAGAATCATTGGAAAGTATGGTTGGGGGGGCCTGCAAGGCCATCTAGTCCAACCCCCTACTCAAGGCAGGACTCCAAGTCACAGCATCCGTATAGAATAATCAAAAAGTAGGGGTGGGAGGGGTCTGCAGGACCATCTAAACCAGCCCCCTGCTCAACGCAGGACTCCAAGTCAGGGCAGCCCTATAGAATCATTCGAAAGTAGGGTTGGAAGGGGCCGGCAAGACCATCTAGTCCAGCCCCCTGCTCAACGCAGGACTCCAAGTCAGAGCATCCCTACAGAATGATCGGAAATATGGTTGGAAGGGGCCTGCAAGACCATCTAGTCCAGCCCCCTACTCAAGGCAGGACTCCAAGTCAGAGCATCCCTATAGAATTATCAAAAGTTAGGGTTGGAAGGCACCTGCAGGACCATCTTCCAGCCCCATGCTCAACGCAGGACTCCAAGTCAGAGGATCCATATAGAATCATCTGAAAGTAGGGGTGGAAGGGGGGTAGAAGGCCATCTAATCCAGCCCCCTGCTCAACGTAGGACTCCAAGTCAGGGCAGCCCTATAGAATCATTCGAAAGTAGGGTTGGAAGGGGCCGGCAAGACCATCTAGTCCAGCCCCCTGCTCAACGCAGGACTCCAAGTCAGAGCATCCCTACAGAATGATCGGAAATATGGTTGGAAGGGGCCTGCAAGACCATCCAGTCCAGCCCCCTGGTCAACACAGGACTCCAAGTCAGAACATCCCGATAGAATCATCTGAAAGTAGGTTTGGAAGGGGCCTGCAAGGCCATCTAATCCAGCCCCCTGCTCAACGTAGGACTCCAAGTCAGAGCAGCCCTATCGAATCATTGGAAAGTAGGGTTGGGGTGGCCTGCAAGGCCATCTAGTCCAACCCCCTGCTTGAGGCAGGATTCCAAGTCACAGCATCCCTGTAGAATAATCAAAAAGTAGGGTTGGAAAGGGCCTGCAAGGCCATCTAGTCCAGCCCCCTGCTCAACGCAGGACTCCAATTCAAAGCAGCCCTACAGAATCATCGAAAAGTAGGGTTGGGAGGGGCCGACATGACCATCTAGTCCAGCCAACTGCTCAATGCAGGACTCCAAGTCAGAGCATCCCTATAGAATGATCGATAATAAGGTTGGAAGGCGCCTGCAAGACCATGTAGTCCAACCCCATGCTCAATGCAGGACTCCAAGTCAGAGCATCCCTATAGAATTATCAAAAGTTAGGGTTGGAAGGCGCCTACAGGACCATCTTCCAGCCCCCTGCTCAACGCAGGACTCCAAGTCAGAGCATCCCTATAGAATGATTGAAAGTAGGGTTGGAAGGGGCCTGCACGACCATCTAGTCCAGCCCCATGGTCAACGCAGGACTCCAAGTCAGAGCATCCCTATAGAATCATCTGAAAGTAGGGTTCGAAGGGCCCTGCAAGGCTATCTAATCCAGCCCCCTGTTCAACCTAGGACTCCAAATCAGAGCAGCCCTACAGAATCTTTGGAAAGTAGGGTTGGGGAGGCCTGCAAGGCCATCTAGTTGAACCCCCTGCTCCCGGCAGGACTCCAGGTCAGAGCATCCCTATAGAATGATCGAAAATAGGGTTGGAAGGCGCCTGCAAGACCATGTATTCCAACCCCGTGCCTAACGCAGGACTCCAAGTCAGAGCATCCTTATCGAATCATCTGAAAGTAGGGTTGGAAGTGGCCTGCAAGACCATCTAGTCCAGTCCCCTGTTCAACGCAGGACTCCAAGCCAGAGCATCCCTATAGAATCCTCGAAAATAAGAGTTGGAAGGGGCTTGCAAGACCATCTAGTCCAACGCCCTGCTCAACGCAGGACTCCAAGTCAGAGCATCCCTATAGAATCATCTGAAAGTAGGGTTGGAGGGGGCCTTCAAGACCATCTTGTCCAGCCCTCTGCTCAACGCAGGATTCCAAGTCAGAGCATCCCTATAGAATCATCAGAAAGTAGGGTTGGAAGTGGCCTGCAAGACCATCTAGTCCAACCCCTTGCTCAACACAGGCCACCGAGTAAGAGCATCCCTATAGAATCATCTGAAAGTAGGGTTGGAAGCGGCCTGAAAGGCCATCTAATCCAGCCCCCTGGTCAACGTAGGACTCAAAGTCAGAGTAGCCCTATAGAATCATTGGAAAGTATGGTTGGGGGGGCCTGCAAGGCCATCTAGTCCAACCCCCTACTCAAGGCAGGACTCCAAGTCACAGCATCCGTATAGAATAATCAAAAAGTAGGGTTGGGGGGGGCCTGCAAGGCCATCTAGTCCAACCCCCTACTCCAGGCAGGACTCCAGGTCAGAGCATCCCTATAGAATGATTGAAAATAGGGTTGGAAGGCGCCTGCAAGACCATGTATTCCAACCCCGTGCTCAACGCAGGACTCCAAGTCAGAGCATCCTTATCGAATCATCTGAAAGTCGGGTTGTAAGTGGCCTGCAAGACCATCTAGTCCAGCCCCCTGCTCAACGCAGGACTCCAAGTCAGAGCATCCCTATAGAATTATCAAAAGTTAGGGTTGGAAGGCGGCTGCAGGACCATCATCCAGCCCCCTGCTCAACGCAGGTCTCCACGTCAGAGCATCCCTATAGAATGATTGAAAATAGGGTTGGAAGGTGCCTGCAAGTCCATCTAGTCCAGCCCCCTGTTCAACGTAGGACTCCAAGTCAGAGCATCCCTATAGAATCATCTGAAAGTAGGGTTGGGGAGGCCTGCAAGGCCATCTAGTCCAACCCCCTGCTCCAGGCAGGACTCCAGGTCAGAGCATCCCTATAGAATGATCGAAAATAGGGTTGGAAGGCGCCTGCAAGACCATGTATTCCAACCCCGTGCCTAACGCAGGACTCCAAGTCAGAGCATCCTTATCGAATCATCTGAAAGTAGGGTTGGAAGTGGCCTGCAAGACAATCTAGTCCAGTCCCCTGTTCAACGCAGGACTCCAAGTCAGAGCATCCCTATAGAATCCTCGAAAATAAGAGTTGGAAGGGGCTTGCAAGACCATCTAGTCCAACGCCCTGCTCAACGCAGGACTCCAAGTCAGAGCATCCCAATAGAATCATCTGAAAGTAGGGTTGGAGGGGGCCTTCAAGACCATCTTGTCCAGCCCCCTGCTCAACGCAGGATTCCAATTCAGAGCATCCCTATAGAATCATCAGAAAGTAGGGTTGGAAGGGGCCTGCAAGACCATCTAGTCCAACCCCTTGCTCAACACAGGACACCGAGTAAGAGCATCCCTATAGAATCATCTGAAAGTAGGGTTGGAAGGGGACTGCAAGGCCATCTAATCCAGCCCCCTGCTCAACGTAGGACTCCAAGTCAGAGTAGCCCTATAGAATCATTGGAAAGTATGGTTGGGGGGGCCTGCAAGGCCATCTAGTCCAACCCCCTACTCAAGGCAGGACTCCAAGTCACAGCATCCGTATAGAATAATCAAAAAGTAGGGGTGGGAGGGGTCTGCAGGACCATCTAAACCAGCCCCCTGCTCAACGCAGGACTCCAAGTCAGAGCACCCTATAGTATCATCAAAAGCTAGGGTTGGAAGGGTCCGGCAAGACCATCTAGTCCAGCCTCCTGCTTAAAGCAGGACTCCAAGTCAGAGCATCCCCATAGAATAACCGAAAATAGGGTTGGGATGGGTCTGCAAGACCATCTACTCCAGCCCCCTGCTCAATTCAGGACTCCAAGTCAGAGCATCCCTATAGAATGATCAAAAACTAGGGTTGGAATGGGCCTGCAAAACCTCCTAATCCAGCCTCCTGCTCAATGCAGGACTCCGAGTCAGAGCATCCCTATAGAATGATTGAAAATAGGGTTGGGAGGGGTCTGCAAGACAATCTAGTCCAACCCCGTGCTCAACGCAGGACTCCAAGGCAGAGCATCCCTATAGAATGATGGAAAATAGGGTTGGAAGGGGCCTGCAAGACCATCTAGTCCAGCCAACTGCTCAATGCTGGACTCCAAGTCAGAGCATCCCTATAGAATGATCGATAATAAGGTTGGAAGGCGCCTGCAAGACCATGTAGTCCAACCCCATGCTCAATGCAGGACTCCAAGTCAGAGCATCCCTATAGAATTATCAAAAGTTAGGGTTGGAAGGCGCCTGCAGGACCATCTTCCAGCCCCCTGCTCAACGCAGGACTCCAAGTCAGAGCATCCCTATAGAATGATTGAAAATAGGGATGGAAGGGGCCTGCAAGACCATCTAGTCCAGCCCCATGGTCAACGCAGGACTCCAAGTCAGAGCATCCCTATAGAATCATCTGAAAGTAGGGTTCGAAGGGGCCTGCAAGGGCATCGAATCCAGCCCCCTGCTCAACGTAGGACTCCAAGTGAGGGCAGCCCTATAGAATCATTGGAAAGAAGGGTTGGGGGGGGTCTGCAAGGCCATCTAGTCCAACCCGCTACTCCAGGCAGGACTCCAGGTCAGAGCATCCCTATAGAATGATTGCAAATAGGGTTGGAAGGCGCCTGCAAGACCATGTATTCCAACCCCGTGCTCAACGCAGGACTCCAAGTCAGAGCATCCTTATCGAATCATCTGAAACTCGGGTTGTAAGTGGCCTGCAAGACCATCTAGTCCAGCCCCCTGCTCAACGCAGGACTCCAAGTCAGAGCATCCCTATAGAATTATCAAAAGTTAGGGTTGGAAGGCGCCTGCAGGACCATCATCCAGCCCCCTGCTCAACGCAGGACTCCACGTCACAGCATCCCTATAGAATGATTGAAAATAGGGTTGGAAGGGGCCTGCAAGACCATCTAGTCCAGACCCATGGTCAATGCAGGACTCCAAGTCAGAGCATCCCTATAGAATCATCTTTAAGTAGGGTTCGAAGGGCCCTGCAAGGCCATCTAATCCAGCCCCCTGTTCAACCTAGGACTCCAAGTCAGAGCAGCCCTATAGAATCTTTGGAAAGTAGGGTTGGGGAGGCCTGGAAGGCCATCTAGTCGAACCCCCTGCTCCCGGCAGGACTCCAGGTCAGAGCATCCCTATAGAATGATCGAAAATAGGGTTGGAAGGCGCCTGAAAGACCATGTATTCCAACCCCGTGCCTAACGCAGGACTCCAACTCAGAGCATCCTTATCGAATCATCTGAAAGTAGAGTTGGAAGTGGCCTGCAAGACCATCTAGTCCAGTCCCCTGTTCAACGCAGGACTCCAAGCCAGAGCATCCCTATAGAATCCTCGAAAATAAGAGTTGGAAGGGGCTTGCAAGACCATCTAGTCCAACGCCCTGCTCAACGCAGGAGTCCAAGTCAGAGCATCCCTATAGAATCATCTGAAAGTAGGGTTGGAGGGGGCCTTCAAGACCATCTTGTCCAGCCCCCTGCTCAACGCAGGATTCCAAGTCAGAGCATCCCTATAGAATCATCAGAAAGTAGGGTTGGAAGGGGTCTGCAAGACCATCTAGTCCAACCCCTTCCTCAACACAGGCCACCGAGTAAGAGCATCCCTATAGAATCATCTGAAAGTAGGGTTGGAAGCGGCCTGCAAGGCCATCTAATCCAGCCCCCTGCTCAACGTAGGACTCCAAGTCAGAGTAGCCCTATAGAATCATTGGAAAGTATGGTTGGGGGGGCCTGCAAGGCCATCTAGTCCAACCCCCTGCTCAATGCAGGACTCCAAGTCAGAGCACCCTATAGTATCATCAAAAGCTAGGGTTGGAAGGGTCCGGCAAGACCATCTAGTCCAGCCTCCTGCGTAAAGCAGGACTCCAAGACAGAGCATCCCTATAGAATGATCAAAAATAGGGTTGGAAGGGGCCTACAAGACCATCTACTCCAGCCCCCTGCTCAATTCAGGACTCCACGTCAGAGCATCCCTATAAAATCATCAAAAAGTAGGGTTGGAATGGGTCTGCAAAACCTCCTAAACCAGCCTCCTGCTCAATGCAGGACTCCGAGTCAGAGCATCCCTATAGAATGATTGAAAATAGGGTTGGGAGGGGTCTGCAAGACACTCTAGTCCAGCCCCCTGCTCAATGAAGGACTCCAGGTCAGAGCATCCCTATAGAATGATCGAAAATAGGGTTGGAAGGCGCCTGCAAGACCATCTAGTCCAGCCAACTGCTCAATGCAGGACTCCAAGTCCGAGCATCCCTATAGAATGATCCATAATAAGGTTGGAAGGCGCCTGCAAGACCATGTAGTCCAACCCCATGCTCAATGCAGGACTCCAAGTCAGAGCATCCCTATAGAATCATCTGAAAGTAGGGTTGGAAGTAACCTGCAAGACCATCTAGTCCAGCCCCCTGCTCAAGGCAGGACTCCAAGTCACAGCATCCCTATAGAATTATCAAAAGTTAGGGTTGGGAGGCGCCTGCAGGACCATCTTCCAGCCCCCTGCTCAACGCAGGACTCCAAGTCAGAGCATCCCTATAGAATCATCTGAAAGTAGGGTTGGAAGGGGGGTGGAAGGCCATCTAATCCAGCCCCCTGCTCAACGTAGGACTCCAAGTCAGGGCAGCCCTATAGAATCATTGGAAAGTGGGGTTGGAAGGGGCCGGCAAGACCATCTAGTCCAGCCCCCTACTCAACGCAGGACTCCAAGCCAGAGCATCCCTACAGAATGATCGGAAATATGGTTGGAAGGGGCCTGCAAGACCATCCAGTCCAGCCCCCTGGTCAACACAGGACTCCAGGTCAGAGCATCCCTATAGAATCATTGAAAAGTAGGGTTGGGATGGGCCTGCAAGACCATCTAGTCCAACCCCCTGCTCAACGCAGGACTCCAAGGCAGAGCATCCCTATAGAATGGTCGATAATAGCTTTGGAAGGCGCCTGCAAGACCATCTAGTCCAACCCCCTGCTCAACGCAGGACTCCAAGGCAGAGCATCCCTATAGAATGATGGAAAATAAGGTTGGAAGTGGCCTGCAAGACAATCTAGTCCAGCCCCCTGCTCAACACAGGATTCCAAGTCAGAGCATCCCTATAGAATCATTAGAAAGTAGGGTTGGAAGGGGCCTGCAACGCCATCTCATCCAGCCCCCTGCTCAACGTAGGACTCCAAGTCAGAGCAGCCCTATAGAATCATTGGAAAGTAGGGTTGGACGGGCCTGCAAGGCCATCTAGACCAACCCCCTGCTCAAGAGAGGACTCCAAGTCACAGCATCCCTATAGAAATATCAGAAAGTAGGGTTGGAAGGGGCCTACAAGACCATCTAAACCAGCCCCCTGCTCAACGCAGGACTCCAAGTCAGAGCATCACCATAGAATAATCGAAAATAGGGTTGGGAGGGGCCTCCAAGACCATCTAGTCCAGCCCCCTCCTTAACGCAGGACTCCAAGTCAGAGCATCCCTATAGAATGATCAAAATTAGGGTTGGAAGGGGCCTACAAGACCATTTACTCCAGCCCCCTGCTCAATTCAGGACTCCAAGTGAGAGCATCCCTATAGAAATATTGAAAATAGGGTTGGACTGTCCGGCAAGGCCATCTTGTCCAGCCCCCTGCTCAACGCAGGATTCCAAGTCAGAGCATCCCTATAGAATCATCAGAAAGTAGGGTTGGAAGGGGTCTGCAAGACCATCTAGTCCAACCCCTTCCTCAACACAGGCCACCGAGTAAGAGCATCCCTATAGAATCATCTGAAAGTAGGGTTGGAAGCGGCCTGCAAGGCCATCTAATCCAGCCCCCTGCTCAACGTAGGACTCCAAGTCAGAGTAGCCCTATAGAATCATTGGAAAGTATGGTTGGGGGGGCATGCAAGGCCATCTAGTCCAACCCCCTGCTCAATGCAGGACTCCAAGTCAGAGCACCCTATAGTATCATCAAAAGCTAGGGTTGGAAGGGTCCGGCAAGACCATCTAGTCCAGCCTCCTGCGTAAAGCAGGACTCCAAGACAGAGCATCCCTATAGAATGATCAAAAATAGGGTTGGAAGGGGCCTACAAGACCATCTACTCCAGCCCCCTGCTCAATTCAGGACTCCACGTCAGAGCATCCCTATAAAATCATCAAAAAGTAGGGTTGGAATGGGTCTGCAAAACCTCCTAAACCAGCCTCCTGCTCAATGCAGGACTCCGAGTCAGAGCATCCCTATAGAATGATTGAAAATAGGGTTGGGAGGGGTCTGCAAGACAATCTAGTCCAGCCCCCTGCTCAATGAAGGACTCCAGGTCAGAGCATCCCTATAGAATGATCGAAAATAGGGTTGGAAGGCGCCTGCAAGACCATCTAGTCCAGCCAACGGCTCAATGCAGGACTCCAAGTCAGAGCATCCCTATAGAATGATCCATAATAAGGTTGGAAGGCGCCTGCAAGACCATGTAGTCCAACCCCATGCTCAATGCAGGACTCCAAGTCAGAGCATCCCTATAGAATCATCTGAAAGTAGGGTTGGAAGTAACCTGCAAGACCATCTAGTCCAGCCCCCTGCTCAAGGCAGGACTCCAAGTCACAGCATCCCTATAGAATTATCAAAAGTTAGGGTTGGGAGGCGCCTGCAGGACCATCTTCCAGCCCCCTGCTCAACGCAGGACTCCAAGTCAGAGCATCCCTATAGAATCATCTGAAAGTAGGGTTGGAAGGGGGGTGGAAGGCCATCTAATCCAGCCCCCTGCTCAACGTAGGACTCCAAGTCAGGGCAGCCCTATAGAATCATTGGAAAGTGGGGTTGGAAGGGGCCGGCAAGACCATCTAGTCCAGCCCCCTACTCAACGCAGGACTCCAAGTCAGAGCATCCCTACAGAATGATCGGAAATATGGTTGGAAGGGGCCTGCAAGACCATCCAGTCCAGCCCCCTGGTCAACACAGGACTCCAGGTCAGAGCATCCCTATAGAATCATTGAAAAGTAGGGTTGGGATGGGCCTGCAAGACCATCTAGTCCAACCCCCTGCTCAACGCAGGACTCCAAGGCAGAGCATCCCTATAGAATGGTCGATAATAGCTTTGGAAGGCGCCTGCAAGACCATCTAGTCCAACCCCCTGCTCAACGCAGGACTCCAAGGCAGAGCATCCCTATAGAATGATGGAAAATAAGGTTGGAAGTGGCCTGCAAGACAATCTAGTCCAGCCCCCTGCTCAACACAGGATTCCAAGTCAGAGCATCCCTATAGAATCATTAGAAAGTAGGGTTGGAAGGGGCCTGCAACGCCATCTCATCCAGCCCCCTGCTCAACGTAGGACTCCAAGTCAGAGCAGCCCTATAGAATCATTGGAAAGTAGGGTTGGACGGGCCTGCAAGGCCATCTAGACCAACCCCCTGCTCAAGAGAGGACTCCAAGTCACAGCATCCCTATAGAAATATCAGAAAGTAGGGTTGGAAGGGGCCTACAAGACCATCTAAACCAGCCCCCTGCTCAACGCAGGACTCCAAGTCAGAGCATCACCATAGAATAATCGAAAATAGGGTTGGGAGGGGCCTCCAAGACCATCTAGTCCAGCCCCCTCCTTAACGCAGGACTCCAAGTCAGAGCATCCCTATAGAATGATCAAAAATAGGGTTGGAAGGGGCCTACAAGACCATTTACTCCAGCCCCCTGCTCAATTCAGGACTCCAAGTGAGAGCATCCCTATAGAAATATTGAAAATAGGGTTGGACTGTCCGGCAAGACCATCTAGTCCAGCCCCCTGCTCAAGGCAGGACCCCAAGTCAAAGCATTACTATAGAATGACTGAAAATAGGGTTGGGAGGGGTCTGCAAGACAATCTAGTCCAGCCCCCTGCTCAATGAAGGACTCCAGGTCAGAGCATCCCTATAGAATCATCTGAAAGTAGGTTTGGAAGGGGCCTGCAAGGCCATCTAATCCAGCCCCCTGCTCAACGTAGGACTCCAAGTCAGAGCAGCCCTATCGAATCATTGGAAAGTAGGGTTGGGGTGGCCTGCAAGGCCATCTAGTCGAACCCCCTGCTTGAGGCAGGACTCCAAGTCACAGCATCCCTATAGAATAATCAAAAAGTAGGGTTGGAAAGGGCCTGCAAGGCCATCTAGTCCAGCCCCCTGCTCAACGCAGGACTCCAAGTCAAAGCAGCCCTACAGAATCATCGAAAAGTAGGGTTGGGAGGGGCCGACAAGACCATCTAGTCCAGCCCCCTGCTCAACACAGGACTCCCAAGTCAGAGCACCCCTATAGCATCATCAAAAAGTAGGGTTGGAAGGGGCCTGCAAGACCATCTAGTCCAGCCCCATGCTCAACGCAGGACTCCCAAGGCACAGCATCCCTATATTGTCAGCAAAGGTAGGGTTGGAAGGGGCCTGCAAGGCCATCCCTATAAAATCATCAAAAAGTAGGGTTGGAATGGGCCTGCAAAACCTCCTAATCCAGCCTCCTGCTCAATTCAGGAATCCAAGTCAGAGCATCCCTATAGAATGATCAAAAATAGGGTTGGAAGGGGCCTACAAGACCATCTACTCCAGCCCCCTGCTCAATTCAGGACTCCAAGTCAGAGCATCCCTATAAAATCATCAAAAAGTAGGGTTGGAATGGGCCTGCAAAACCTCCTAATCCAGCCTCCTGCTCAATGCAGGACTCCGAGTCAGAGCATCCCTATAGAATGATTGAAAATAGGGTTGGGAGCGGTCTGCAAGACAATCTAGTCCAGCCCCATGCTCAATGAAGGACTCCAGGTCAGAGCATCCCTATAGAATGATCGAAAATAGGGTTGGAAGGCGCCTGCAAGACCATGTATTCCAACCCCGTGCTCAACGCAGGACTCCAAGGCAGAGCATCCCTATAGAATGATGGAAAATAGGGTTGGAAGGGGCCTGCAAGACCATCTAGTCCAGCCAACTGCTCAATGCAGGACTCCAAGTCAGAGCATCCCTATAGAATGATTGCAAATAGGGTTGGAAGGCGCCTGCAAGACGATGTATTCCAACCCCGTGCTCAACGCAGGACTCCAAGTCAGAGCATCCTTATTGAATCATCTGAAAGTAGGGTTGGAAGGAGCCTGCAAGACCATCTAGTCCAGCCCCCTGCTCAACGCAG
Organism: Heloderma suspectum; assembly: GCF_057233095.1. Taxonomy (NCBI): domain Eukaryota; kingdom Metazoa; phylum Chordata; class Lepidosauria; order Squamata; family Helodermatidae; genus Heloderma; species Heloderma suspectum. The sequence goes on from NC_139475.1 coordinate 52,468,666, forward strand.
GACTCAGAGCAGCCCTATAGAATTATCAAAAGGAAGTGTTGGAAGGGGTCTGCAAGACCATCTAGTCCAGCCCCCTGCTCAACGCAGGACTCCAAGTCATTGGATCCCTATAGAATCATCTGAAAGTAGGGGTTGAGGGCGCCTTCAAGGCCATCTACTCCAGCCCCCTTCTCAATTCAGGACTCCAAGTGAGAGCATCCCTATAGAAATATTGAAAATAGGGTTGGACTGTCCGGCAAGACCATTTAGTCCAGCCCCCTGCTCAATGCAGGACTCCAAGTCAGAGCATCCCTATAGAATGATTGAAATTATGGTTGGAAGGGGCCTACAAGACCATCTAGTCCAGCCCCCTGCTCAACCCAGGATTCCAAGTCAGAGCATCCCTTTAGAATGATCGAAAATATAGTTGTAAGGGGCCTACAAGAAGATCTACTCCAGTCCCCTACACAATGCAGGACTCCAAGTCAGAGCATCCCTATAGAATGATCGATTATAAGGTTGGAAGGTGCCTGCAAGACCATGTAGTCCAACCCCATGCTCAATGCAGGACTCCAAGTCAGAGCATCCCTATAGAATCATCTGAAAGTAGGGTTGGAAGTAACCAGCAAGACCATCTAGTCCAGCCCCCTGCTCAAGGCAGGACTCCAAGTCACAGCATCCCTATAGAATTATCAAAAGTTAGGGTTGGAAGGCGCCTGCAGGACCATCTTCCAGCCCCCTGCTCAACGCAGGACTCCAAGTCAGAGCATCCCTATAGAATCATCTGAAAGTAGGGTTGGAAGGGGCCGGCAAGACCATCTAGTCCATCCCCCTGCTCTACGCAGGACTCCAAGTCAGAGCATCCCTACAGAATGATCGGAAATATGGTTGGAAGGGGCCTGCAAGACCATCCAGTCCAGCCCCCTGGTCAACACAGGACTCCAGGTCAGAGCATCCCTATATAATCATTGAAAAGTAGGGTTGGGATGGGCCTGCAAGACCATCTAGTCCAACCCCCTGCTCAACGCAGCACTCCAAGGCAGAGCATCCCTATAGAATGATGGAAAATAGGGTTGGAAGGGGTCTGCAAGACCATCTAGTCCAGCCAACTCCTCAATGCAGGACTCCAAGTCAGAGCATCCCTATAGAATGGTCGATAATAGGTTTGGAAGGCGCCTGCAAGACCATCTAGTCCAACCCCCTGCTCAACGCAGGACTCCAAGGCAGAGCATCCCTATAGAATCATCAGAAAGTAGGGTTGGAAGGGGCCTGCAAGACCATCTAGTCCAACCCCTTGCTCAACACAGGACACCGAGTAAGAGCATCCCTATAGAATCATCTGAAAGTAGGGTTGGAAGGGGCCTGCAAGGCCATCTAATCCAGCCCCCTGCTCAACGTAGGACTCCAAGTCAGAGTAGCCCTATAGAATCATTGGAAAGTATGGTTGGGGGGGCCTACAAGGCCATCTAGTCCAACCCCCTACTCAAGGTAGGACTCGAAGTCACAGCATCCGTATAGAATAATCAAAAAGTGGGGGTGGGAGGGGTCTGCAGGACCATCTAAACCAGCCCCCTGCTCAACGCAGGACTCCAAGTCAGAGCACCCTATAGTATCATCAAAAGCTAGGGTTGGAAGGGTCCGGCAAGACCATCTAGTCCAGCCTCCTGCTTAAAGCAGGACTCCAAGTCAGAGCATCCCCATAGAATAATCGAAAATAGGGTTGGGATGGGTCTGCAAGACCATCTAGTCCAGCCCCCTGCTTAAAGCAGGGCTCCAAGTCAGAGCATCCCTATAGAATGATCAAAAATAGGGTTGGAAGGGGCCTACAAGACCATCTACTCCAGCCCCCTGCTCAATTCAGGACTCCAAGTCAGAGCATCCCTATAAAATCATCTTAAAGTAGGGTTGGAATGGGCCTGCAAAACCTCGTAATCCAGCCTCCTGCACAATGCAGGACTCCGAGTCAGAGCATCCCTATAGAATGATTGAAAATAGGGTTGGGAGGGGTCTGCAAGACAATCTAGTCCAGCCCCCTGCTCAATGAAGGACTCCAGGTCAGAGCATCCCTATAGAATGATCGGAAATAGGGCTGGAAGGCGCCTGCAAGACCATGTATTCCAACCCCGTGCTCAACGCAGGACTCCAAGGCAGAGCATCCCTGTAGAATGATGGAAAATAGGGTTGGAAGGGGCCTGCAAGACCATCTAGTCCAGCCAACTGCTCAATGCAGGACTCCAAGTCAGAGCATCCCTATAGAATGATTGCAAAAAGGGTTGGAAGGCGCCTGCGAGACCATGTATTCCAACCCCGTGCTCAACGCAGGACTCCAAGTCAGAGCATCCTTATCGAATCATCTGAAAGTCGGGTTGTAAGTGGCCTGCAAGACCATCTAGTCCAGCCCCCTGCTCAACGCAGGACTCCAAGTCAGAGCATCCCTATAGAATTATCAAAAGTTAGGGTTGGAAGGCGCCTGCAGGACCATCATCCAGCCCCCTACTCAACGCAGGACTCCACGTCAGAGCATCCCTATAGAATGATTGAAAATAGGGTTGGAAGGGGCCTGCAAGACCATCTAGTCCAGCCCCATGGTCAACGCAGGACTCCAAGTCAGAGCATCCCTATAGAATCATCTTTAAGTAGGGTTCGAAGGGCCCTGCAAGGCCATCTAATCCAGCCCCATGTTCAACCTAGGACTCGAAGTCAGATCAGCCCTATAGAATCTTTGGAAAGTAGGGTTGGGGAGGCCTGCAAGGCCATCTAGTCGAACCCCCTGCTCCTGGCAGGACTCCAGGTCAGAGCATCCCTATAGAATGATCGAAAATAGGGTTGGAAGGCGCCTGCAGGACCATCTTCCAGCCCCCTGCTCAACGCAGGACTCCAAGTCAGAGCATCCCTATAGAATCATCTGAAAGTAGGGTTGGAAGGGGGGTGGAAGGCCATCTAATCCAGCCCCCTGCTCAACGTAGGACTCCAAGTCAGGGCAGCCCTATAGAATCATTGGAAAGTAGGGTTGGAAGGGGCCGGCAAGACCATCTAGTCCAATCCCTGCTCAACGCAGGACTCCAAGTCAGAGCATCCCTACAGAATGATCGGAAATATGGTTGGAAGGGGCCTGCAAGACCATCCAGTCCAGCCCCCTGGTCAACACAGGACTCCAGGTCAGAGCATCCCTATAGAATCATTGAAAAGTAGGGTTGGGATGGGCCTGCAAGACCATCTAGTCCAACCCCCTGCTCAACGCAGGACTCCAAGGCAGAGCATCCCTATAGAATGATGGAAAATAGGGTTGGAAGGGGTCTGCAAGACCATCTAGTCCAGCCAACTGCTCAATGCAGGACTCCAAGTCAGAGCATCCCTATAGAATGGTCGATAATAGGGTTGGAAGGCGCCTGCAAGACCATGTAGTCCAACCCCGTGCTCAATGCAGGACTCCAAGTCAGAGCATCACTATAGAATCATCTGAAAGTACGGTTGGAAGTGGCCTGCAAGACAATCTAGTCCAGCCCCCTGCTCAACGCAGGATTCCAAGTCAGAGCATCCCTATAGAATCATTAGAAAGTAGGGTTGGAAGGGGCCTGCAAGGCCATCTAATCCAGCCCCCTGCTCAACGTAGGACTCCAAGTCAGAGCAGCCCTATAGAATCATTGGAAAGTATGGTTGGGGGGGCCTGCAAGGCCATCTAGTCCAACCCCCTACTCAAGGCAGGACTCCAAGTCACAGCATCCGTATAGAATAATCAAAAAGTAGGGGTGGGAGGGGTCTGCAGGACCATCTAAACCAGCCCCCTGCTCAACGCAGGACTCCAAGTCAGGGCAGCCCTATAGAATCATTCGAAAGTAGGGTTGGAAGGGGCCGGCAAGACCATCTAGTCCAGCCCCCTGCTCAACGCAGGACTCCAAGTCAGAGCATCCCTACAGAATGATCGGAAATATGGTTGGAAGGGGCCTGCAAGACCATCTAGTCCAGCCCCCTACTCAAGGCAGGACTCCAAGTCAGAGCATCCCTATAGAATTATCAAAAGTTAGGGTTGGAAGGCGCCTGCAGGACCATCTTCCAGCCCCATGCTCAACGCAGGACTCCAAGTCAGAGGATCCATATAGAATCATCTGAAAGTAGGGGTGGAAGGGGGGTAGAAGGCCATCTAATCCAGCCCCCTGCTCAACGTAGGACTCCAAGTCAGGGCAGCCCTATAGAATCATTCGAAAGTAGGGTTGGAAGGGGCCGGCAAGACCATCTAGTCCAGCCCCCTGCTCAACGCAGGACTCCAAGTCAGAGCATCCCTACAGAATGATCGGAAATATGGTTGGAAGGGGCCTGCAAGACCATCCAGTCCAGCCCCCTGGTCAACACAGGACTCCAAGTCAGAACATCCCGATAGAATCATCTGAAAGTAGGTTTGGAAGGGGCCTGCAAGGCCATCTAATCCAGCCCCCTGCTCAACGTAGGACTCCAAGTCAGAGCAGCCCTATCGAATCATTGGAAAGTAGGGTTGGGGTGGCCTGCAAGGCCATCTAGTCCAACCCCCTGCTTGAGGCAGGATTCCAAGTCACAGCATCCCTGTAGAATAATCAAAAAGTAGGGTTGGAAAGGGCCTGCAAGGCCATCTAGTCCAGCCCCCTGCTCAACGCAGGACTCCAATTCAAAGCAGCCCTACAGAATCATCGAAAAGTAGGGTTGGGAGGGGCCGACAAGACCATCTAGTCCAGCCAACTGCTCAATGCAGGACTCCAAGTCAGAGCATCCCTATAGAATGATCGATAATAAGGTTGGAAGGCGCCTGCAAGACCATGTAGTCCAACCCCATGCTCAATGCAGGACTCCAAGTCAGAGCATCCCTATAGAATTATCAAAAGTTAGGGTTGGAAGGCGCCTACAGGACCATCTTCCAGCCCCCTGCTCAACGCAGGACTCCAAGTCAGAGCATCCCTATAGAATGATTGAAAGTAGGGTTGGAAGGGGCCTGCACGACCATCTAGTCCAGCCCCATGGTCAACGCAGGACTCCAAGTCAGAGCATCCCTATAGAATCATCTGAAAGTAGGGTTCGAAGGGCCCTGCAAGGCTATCTAATCCAGCCCCCTGTTCAACCTAGGACTCCAAATCAGAGCAGCCCTACAGAATCTTTGGAAAGTAGGGTTGGGGAGGCCTGCAAGGCCATCTAGTTGAACCCCCTGCTCCCGGCAGGACTCCAGGTCAGAGCATCCCTATAGAATGATCGAAAATAGGGTTGGAAGGCGCCTGCAAGACCATGTATTCCAACCCCGTGCCTAACGCAGGACTCCAAGTCAGAGCATCCTTATCGAATCATCTGAAAGTAGGGTTGGAAGTGGCCTGCAAGACCATCTAGTCCAGTCCCCTGTTCAACGCAGGACTCCAAGCCAGAGCATCCCTATAGAATCCTCGAAAATAAGAGTTGGAAGGGGCTTGCAAGACCATCTAGTCCAACGCCCTGCTCAACGCAGGACTCCAAGTCAGAGCATCCCTATAGAATCATCTGAAAGTAGGGTTGGAGGGGGCCTTCAAGACCATCTTGTCCAGCCCTCTGCTCAACGCAGGATTCCAAGTCAGAGCATCCCTATAGAATCATCAGAAAGTAGGGTTGGAAGTGGCCTGCAAGACCATCTAGTCCAACCCCTTGCTCAACACAGGCCACCGAGTAAGAGCATCCCTATAGAATCATCTGAAAGTAGGGTTGGAAGCGGCCTGAAAGGCCATCTAATCCAGCCCCCTGGTCAACGTAGGACTCAAAGTCAGAGTAGCCCTATAGAATCATTGGAAAGTATGGTTGGGGGGGCCTGCAAGGCCATCTAGTCCAACCCCCTACTCAAGGCAGGACTCCAAGTCACAGCATCCGTATAGAATAATCAAAAAGTAGGGTTGGGGGGGGGCCTGCAAGGCCATCTAGTCCAACCCCCTACTCCAGGCAGGACTCCAGGTCAGAGCATCCCTATAGAATGATTGAAAATAGGGTTGGAAGGCGCCTGCAAGACCATGTATTCCAACCCCGTGCTCAACGCAGGACTCCAAGTCAGAGCATCCTTATCGAATCATCTGAAAGTCGGGTTGTAAGTGGCCTGCAAGACCATCTAGTCCAGCCCCCTGCTCAACGCAGGACTCCAAGTCAGAGCATCCCTATAGAATTATCAAAAGTTAGGGTTGGAAGGCGGCTGCAGGACCATCATCCAGCCCCCTGCTCAACGCAGGTCTCCACGTCAGAGCATCCCTATAGAATGATTGAAAATAGGGTTGGAAGGTGCCTGCAAGTCCATCTAGTCCAGCCCCCTGTTCAACGTAGGACTCCAAGTCAGAGCATCCCTATAGAATCATCTGAAAGTAGGGTTGGGGAGGCCTGCAAGGCCATCTAGTCCAACCCCCTGCTCCAGGCAGGACTCCAGGTCAGAGCATCCCTATAGAATGATCGAAAATAGGGTTGGAAGGCGCCTGCAAGACCATGTATTCCAACCCCGTGCCTAACGCAGGACTCCAAGTCAGAGCATCCTTATCGAATCATCTGAAAGTAGGGTTGGAAGTGGCCTGCAAGACAATCTAGTCCAGTCCCCTGTTCAACGCAGGACTCCAAGTCAGAGCATCCCTATAGAATCCTCGAAAATAAGAGTTGGAAGGGGCTTGCAAGACCATCTAGTCCAACGCCCTGCTCAACGCAGGACTCCAAGTCAGAGCATCCCAATAGAATCATCTGAAAGTAGGGTTGGAGGGGGCCTTCAAGACCATCTTGTCCAGCCCCCTGCTCAACGCAGGATTCCAATTCAGAGCATCCCTATAGAATCATCAGAAAGTAGGGTTGGAAGGGGCCTGCAAGACCATCTAGTCCAACCCCTTGCTCAACACAGGACACCGAGTAAGAGCATCCCTATAGAATCATCTGAAAGTAGGGTTGGAAGGGGACTGCAAGGCCATCTAATCCAGCCCCCTGCTCAACGTAGGACTCCAAGTCAGAGTAGCCCTATAGAATCATTGGAAAGTATGGTTGGGGGGGCCTGCAAGGCCATCTAGTCCAACCCCCTACTCAAGGCAGGACTCCAAGTCACAGCATCCGTATAGAATAATCAAAAAGTAGGGGTGGGAGGGGTCTGCAGGACCATCTAAACCAGCCCCCTGCTCAACGCAGGACTCCAAGTCAGAGCACCCTATAGTATCATCAAAAGCTAGGGTTGGAAGGGTCCGGCAAGACCATCTAGTCCAGCCTCCTGCTTAAAGCAGGACTCCAAGTCAGAGCATCCCCATAGAATAACCGAAAATAGGGTTGGGATGGGTCTGCAAGACCATCTACTCCAGCCCCCTGCTCAATTCAGGACTCCAAGTCAGAGCATCCCTATAGAATGATCAAAAACTAGGGTTGGAATGGGCCTGCAAAACCTCCTAATCCAGCCTCCTGCTCAATGCAGGACTCCGAGTCAGAGCATCCCTATAGAATGATTGAAAATAGGGTTGGGAGGGGTCTGCAAGACAATCTAGTCCAACCCCGTGCTCAACGCAGGACTCCAAGGCAGAGCATCCCTATAGAATGATGGAAAATAGGGTTGGAAGGGGCCTGCAAGACCATCTAGTCCAGCCAACTGCTCAATGCAGGACTCCAAGTCAGAGCATCCCTATAGAATGATCGATAATAAGGTTGGAAGGCGCCTGCAAGACCATGTAGTCCAACCCCATGCTCAATGCAGGACTCCAAGTCAGAGCATCCCTATAGAATTATCAAAAGTTAGGGTTGGAAGGCGCCTGCAGGACCATCTTCCAGCCCCCTGCTCAACGCAGGACTCCAAGTCAGAGCATCCCTATAGAATGATTGAAAATAGGGATGGAAGGGGCCTGCAAGACCATCTAGTCCAGCCCCATGGTCAACGCAGGACTCCAAGTCAGAGCATCCCTATAGAATCATCTGAAAGTAGGGTTCGAAGGGGCCTGCAAGGGCATCGAATCCAGCCCCCTGCTCAACGTAGGACTCCAAGTGAGGGCAGCCCTATAGAATCATTGGAAAGAAGGGTTGGGGGGGGTCTGCAAGGCCATCTAGTCCAACCCGCTACTCCAGGCAGGACTCCAGGTCAGAGCATCCCTATAGAATGATTGCAAATAGGGTTGGAAGGCGCCTGCAAGACCATGTATTCCAACCCCGTGCTCAACGCAGGACTCCAAGTCAGAGCATCCTTATCGAATCATCTGAAACTCGGGTTGTAAGTGGCCTGCAAGACCATCTAGTCCAGCCCCCTGCTCAACGCAGGACTCCAAGTCAGAGCATCCCTATAGAATTATCAAAAGTTAGGGTTGGAAGGCGCCTGCAGGACCATCATCCAGCCCCCTGCTCAACGCAGGACTCCACGTCAGAGCATCCCTATAGAATGATTGAAAATAGGGTTGGAAGGGGCCTGCAAGACCATCTAGTCCAGACCCATGGTCAATGCAGGACTCCAAGTCAGAGCATCCCTATAGAATCATCTTTAAGTAGGGTTCGAAGGGCCCTGCAAGGCCATCTAATCCAGCCCCCTGTTCAACCTAGGACTCCAAGTCAGAGCAGCCCTATAGAATCTTTGGAAAGTAGGGTTGGGGAGGCCTGGAAGGCCATCTAGTCGAACCCCCTGCTCCCGGCAGGACTCCAGGTCAGAGCATCCCTATAGAATGATCGAAAATAGGGTTGGAAGGCGCCTGAAAGACCATGTATTCCAACCCCGTGCCTAACGCAGGACTCCAACTCAGAGCATCCTTATCGAATCATCTGAAAGTAGAGTTGGAAGTGGCCTGCAAGACCATCTAGTCCAGTCCCCTGTTCAACGCAGGACTCCAAGCCAGAGCATCCCTATAGAATCCTCGAAAATAAGAGTTGGAAGGGGCTTGCAAGACCATCTAGTCCAACGCCCTGCTCAACGCAGGAGTCCAAGTCAGAGCATCCCTATAGAATCATCTGAAAGTAGGGTTGGAGGGGGCCTTCAAGACCATCTTGTCCAGCCCCCTGCTCAACGCAGGATTCCAAGTCAGAGCATCCCTATAGAATCATCAGAAAGTAGGGTTGGAAGGGGTCTGCAAGACCATCTAGTCCAACCCCTTCCTCAACACAGGCCACCGAGTAAGAGCATCCCTATAGAATCATCTGAAAGTAGGGTTGGAAGCGGCCTGCAAGGCCATCTAATCCAGCCCCCTGCTCAACGTAGGACTCCAAGTCAGAGTAGCCCTATAGAATCATTGGAAAGTATGGTTGGGGGGGCATGCAAGGCCATCTAGTCCAACCCCCTGCTCAATGCAGGACTCCAAGTCAGAGCACCCTATAGTATCATCAAAAGCTAGGGTTGGAAGGGTCCGGCAAGACCATCTAGTCCAGCCTCCTGCGTAAAGCAGGACTCCAAGACAGAGCATCCCTATAGAATGATCAAAAATAGGGTTGGAAGGGGCCTACAAGACCATCTACTCCAGCCCCCTGCTCAATTCAGGACTCCACGTCAGAGCATCCCTATAAAATCATCAAAAAGTAGGGTTGGAATGGGTCTGCAAGACCATCTACTCCAGCCTCCTGCTCAATGCAGGACTCCGAGTCAGAGCATCCCTATAGAATGATTGAAAATAGGGTTGGGAGGGGTCTGCAAGACAATCTAGTCCAGCCCCCTGCTCAATGAAGGACTCCAGGTCAGAGCATCCCTATAGAATGATCGAAAATAGGGTTGGAAGGCGCCTGCAAGACCATCTAGTCCAGCCAACGGCTCAATGCAGGACTCCAAGTCAGAGCATCCCTATAGAATGATCCATAATAAGGTTGGAAGGCGCCTGCAAGACCATGTAGTCCAACCCCATGCTCAATGCAGGACTCCAAGTCAGAGCATCCCTATAGAATCATCTGAAAGTAGGGTTGGAAGTAACCTGCAAGACCATCTAGTCCAGCCCCCTGCTCAAGGCAGGACTCCAAGTCACAGCATCCCTATAGAATTATCAAAAGTTAGGGTTGGGAGGCGCCTGCAGGACCATCTTCCAGCCCCCTGCTCAACGCAGGACTCCAAGTCAGAGCATCCCTATAGAATCATCTGAAAGTAGGGTTGGAAGGGGGGTGGAAGGCCATCTAATCCAGCCCCCTGCTCAACGTAGGACTCCAAGTCAGGGCAGCCCTATAGAATCATTGGAAAGTGGGGTTGGAAGGGGCCGGCAAGACCATCTAGTCCAGCCCCCTACTCAACGCAGGACTCCAAGTCAGAGCATCCCTACAGAATGATCGGAAATATGGTTGGAAGGGGCCTGCAAGACCATCCAGTCCAGCCCCCTGGTCAACACAGGACTCCAGGTCAGAGCATCCCTATAGAATCATTGAAAAGTAGGGTTGGGATGGGCCTGCAAGACCATCTAGTCCAACCCCCTGCTCAACGCAGGACTCCAAGGCAGAGCATCCCTATAGAATGGTCGATAATAGCTTTGGAAGGCGCCTGCAAGACCATCTAGTCCAACCCCCTGCTCAACGCAGGACTCCAAGGCAGAGCATCCCTATAGAATGATGGAAAATAAGGTTGGAAGTGGCCTGCAAGACAATCTAGTCCAGCCCCCTGCTCAACACAGGATTCCAAGTCAGAGCATCCCTATAGAATCATTAGAAAGTAGGGTTGGAAGGGGCCTGCAACGCCATCTCATCCAGCCCCCTGCTCAACGTAGGACTCCAAGTCAGAGCAGCCCTATAGAATCATTGGAAAGTAGGGTTGGACGGGCCTGCAAGGCCATCTAGACCAACCCCCTGCTCAAGAGAGGACTCCAAGTCACAGCATCCCTATAGAAATATCAGAAAGTAGGGTTGGAAGGGGCCTACAAGACCATCTAAACCAGCCCCCTGCTCAACGCAGGACTCCAAGTCAGAGCATCACCATAGAATAATCGAAAATAGGGTTGGGAGGGGCCTCCAAGACCATCTAGTCCAGCCCCCTCCTTAACGCAGGACTCCAAGTCAGAGCATCCCTATAGAATGATCAAAAATAGGGTTGGAAGGGGCCTACAAGACCATTTACTCCAGCCCCCTGCTCAATTCAGGACTCCAAGTGAGAGCATCCCTATAGAAATATTGAAAATAGGGTTGGACTGTCCGGCAAGACCATCTAGTCCAGCCCCCTGCTCAAGGCAGGACCCCAAGTCAAAGCATTACTATAGAATGACTGAAAATAGGGTTGGGAGGGGTCTGCAAGACAATCTAGTCCAGCCCCCTGCTCAATGAAGGACTCCAGGTCAGAGCATCCCTATAGAATCATCTGAAAGTAGGTTTGGAAGGGGCCTGCAAGGCCATCTAATCCAGCCCCCTGCTCAACGTAGGACTCCAAGTCAGAGCAGCCCTATCGAATCATTGGAAAGTAGGGTTGGGGTGGCCTGCAAGGCCATCTAGTCGAACCCCCTGCTTGAGGCAGGACTCCAAGTCACAGCATCCCTATAGAATAATCAAAAAGTAGGGTTGGAAAGGGCCTGCAAGGCCATCTAGTCCAGCCCCCTGCTCAACGCAGGACTCCAAGTCAAAGCAGCCCTACAGAATCATCGAAAAGTAGGGTTGGGAGGGGCCGACAAGACCATCTAGTCCAGCCCCCTGCTCAACACAGGACTCCCAAGTCAGAGCACCCCTATAGCATCATCAAAAAGTAGGGTTGGAAGGGGCCTGCAAGACCATCTAGTCCAGCCCCATGCTCAACGCAGGACTCCCAAGGCACAGCATCCCTATATTGTCAGCAAAGGTAGGGTTGGAAGGGGCCTGCAAGGCCATCCCTATAAAATCATCAAAAAGTAGGGTTGGAATGGGCCTGCAAAACCTCCTAATCCAGCCTCCTGCTCAATTCAGGAATCCAAGTCAGAGCATCCCTATAGAATGATCAAAAATAGGGTTGGAAGGGGCCTACAAGACCATCTACTCCAGCCCCCTGCTCAATTCAGGACTCCAAGTCAGAGCATCCCTATAAAATCATCAAAAAGTAGGGTTGGAATGGGCCTGCAAAACCTCCTAATCCAGCCTCCTGCTCAATGCAGGACTCCGAGTCAGAGCATCCCTATAGAATGATTGAAAATAGGGTTGGGAGCGGTCTGCAAGACAATCTAGTCCAGCCCCATGCTCAATGAAGGACTCCAGGTCAGAGCATCCCTATAGAATGATCGAAAATAGGGTTGGAAGGCGCCTGCAAGACCATGTATTCCAACCCCGTGCTCAACGCAGGACTCCAAGGCAGAGCATCCCTATAGAATGATGGAAAATAGGGTTGGAAGGGGCCTGCAAGACCATCTAGTCCAGCCAACTGCTCAATGCAGGACTCCAAGTCAGAGCATCCCTATAGAATGATTGCAAATAGGGTTGGAAGGCGCCTGCAAGACGATGTATTCCAACCCCGTGCTCAACGCAGGACTCCAAGTCAGAGCATCCTTATTGAATCATCTGAAAGTAGGGTTGGAAGGAGCCTGCAAGACCATCTAGTCCAGCCCCCTGCTCAACGCAGGACTCAGAGCAGCCCTATAGAATTATCAAAAGGAAGTGTTGGAAGGGGTCTGCAAGACCATCTAGTCCAGCCCCCTGCTCAACGCAGGACTCCAAGTCATTGGATCCCTATAGAATCATCTGAAAGTAGGGGTTGAGGGCGCCTTCAAGGCCATCTACTCCAGCCCCCTTCTCAATTCAGGACTCCAAGTGAGAGCATCCCTATAGAAATATTGAAAATAGGGTTGGACTGTCCGGCAAGACCATTTAGTCCAGCCCCCTGCTCAATGCAGGACTCCAAGTCAGAGCATCCCTATAGAATGATTGAAATTATGGTTGGAAGGGGCCTACAAGACCATCTAGTCCAGCCCCCTGCTCAACCCAGGATTCCAAGTCAGAGCATCCCTTTAGAATGATCGAAAATATAGTTGTAAGGGGCCTACAAGAAGATCTACTCCAGTCCCCTACACAATGCAGGACTCCAAGTCAGAGCATCCCTATAGAATGATCGATTATAAGGTTGGAAGGTGCCTGCAAGACCATGTAGTCCAACCCCATGCTCAATGCAGGACTCCAAGTCAGAGCATCCCTATAGAATCATCTGAAAGTAGGGTTGGAAGTAACCAGCAAGACCATCTAGTCCAGCCCCCTGCTCAAGGCAGGACTCCAAGTCACAGCATCCCTATAGAATTATCAAAAGTTAGGGTTGGAAGGCGCCTGCAGGACCATCTTCCAGCCCCCTGCTCAACGCAGGACTCCAAGTCAGAGCATCCCTATAGAATCATCTGAAAGTAGGGTTGGAAGGGGCCGGCAAGACCATCTAGTCCATCCCCCTGCTCTACGCAGGACTCCAAGTCAGAGCATCCCTACAGAATGATCGGAAATATGGTTGGAAGGGGCCTGCAAGACCATCCAGTCCAGCCCCCTGGTCAACACAGGACTCCAGGTCAGAGCATCCCTATATAATCATTGAAAAGTAGGGTTGGGATGGGCCTGCAAGACCATCTAGTCCAACCCCCTGCTCAACGCAGCACTCCAAGGCAGAGCATCCCTATAGAATGATGGAAAATAGGGTTGGAAGGGGTCTGCAAGACCATCTAGTCCAGCCAACTCCTCAATGCAGGACTCCAAGTCAGAGCATCCCTATAGAATGGTCGATAATAGGTTTGGAAGGCGCCTGCAAGACCATCTAGTCCAACCCCCTGCTCAACGCAGGACTCCAAGGCAGAGCATCCCTATAGAATCATCAGAAAGTAGGGTTGGAAGGGGCCTGCAAGACCATCTAGTCCAACCCCTTGCTCAACACAGGACACCGAGTAAGAGCATCCCTATAGAATCATCTGAAAGTAGGGTTGGAAGGGGCCTGCAAGGCCATCTAATCCAGCCCCCTGCTCAACGTAGGACTCCAAGTCAGAGTAGCCCTATAGAATCATTGGAAAGTATGGTTGGGGGGGCCTACAAGGCCATCTAGTCCAACCCCCTACTCAAGGTAGGACTCGAAGTCACAGCATCCGTATAGAATAATCAAAAAGTGGGGGTGGGAGGGGTCTGCAGGACCATCTAAACCAGCCCCCTGCTCAACGCAGGACTCCAAGTCAGAGCACCCTATAGTATCATCAAAAGCTAGGGTTGGAAGGGTCCGGCAAGACCATCTAGTCCAGCCTCCTGCTTAAAGCAGGACTCCAAGTCAGAGCATCCCCATAGAATAATCGAAAATAGGGTTGGGATGGGTCTGCAAGACCATCTAGTCCAGCCCCCTGCTTAAAGCAGGGCTCCAAGTCAGAGCATCCCTATAGAATGATCAAAAATAGGGTTGGAAGGGGCCTACAAGACCATCTACTCCAGCCCCCTGCTCAATTCAGGACTCCAAGTCAGAGCATCCCTATAAAATCATCTTAAAGTAGGGTTGGAATGGGCCTGCAAAACCTCGTAATCCAGCCTCCTGCACAATGCAGGACTCCGAGTCAGAGCATCCCTATAGAATGATTGAAAATAGGGTTGGGAGGGGTCTGCAAGACAATCTAGTCCAGCCCCCTGCTCAATGAAGGACTCCAGGTCAGAGCATCCCTATAGAATGATCGGAAATAGGGCTGGAAGGCGCCTGCAAGACCATGTATTCCAACCCCGTGCTCAACGCAGGACTCCAAGGCAGAGCATCCCTGTAGAATGATGGAAAATAGGGTTGGAAGGGGCCTGCAAGACCATCTAGTCCAGCCAACTGCTCAATGCAGGACTCCAAGTCAGAGCATCCCTATAGAATGATTGCAAAAAGGGTTGGAAGGCGCCTGCGAGACCATGTATTCCAACCCCGTGCTCAACGCAGGACTCCAAGTCAGAGCATCCTTATCGAATCATCTGAAAGTCGGGTTGTAAGTGGCCTGCAAGACCATCTAGTCCAGCCCCCTGCTCAACGCAGGACTCCAAGTCAGAGCATCCCTATAGAATTATCAAAAGTTAGGGTTGGAAGGCGCCTGCAGGACCATCATCCAGCCCCCTACTCAACGCAGGACTCCACGTCAGAGCATCCCTATAGAATGATTGAAAATAGGGTTGGAAGGGGCCTGCAAGACCATCTAGTCCAGCCCCATGGTCAACGCAGGACTCCAAGTCAGAGCATCCCTATAGAATCATCTTTAAGTAGGGTTCGAAGGGCCCTGCAAGGCCATCTAATCCAGCCCCATGTTCAACCTAGGACTCGAAGTCAGATCAGCCCTATAGAATCTTTGGAAAGTAGGGTTGGGGAGGCCTGCAAGGCCATCTAGTCGAACCCCCTGCTCCTGGCAGGACTCCAGGTCAGAGCATCCCTATAGAATGATCGAAAATAGGGTTGGAAGGCGCCTGCAGGACCATCTTCCAGCCCCCTGCTCAACGCAGGACTCCAAGTCAGAGCATCCCTATAGAATCATCTGAAAGTAGGGTTGGAAGGGGGGTGGAAGGCCATCTAATCCAGCCCCCTGCTCAACGTAGGACTCCAAGTCAGGGCAGCCCTATAGAATCATTGGAAAGTAGGGTTGGAAGGGGCCGGCAAGACCATCTAGTCCAATCCCTGCTCAACGCAGGACTCCAAGTCAGAGCATCCCTACAGAATGATCGGAAATATGGTTGGAAGGGGCCTGCAAGACCATCCAGTCCAGCCCCCTGGTCAACACAGGACTCCAGGTCAGAGCATCCCTATAGAATCATTGAAAAGTAGGGTTGGGATGGGCCTGCAAGACCATCTAGTCCAACCCCCTGCTCAACGCAGGACTCCAAGGCAGAGCATCCCTATAGAATGATGGAAAATAGGGTTGGAAGGGGTCTGCAAGACCATCTAGTCCAGCCAACTGCTCAATGCAGGACTCCAAGTCAGAGCATCCCTATAGAATGGTCGATAATAGGGTTGGAAGGCGCCTGCAAGACCATGTAGTCCAACCCCGTGCTCAATGCAGGACTCCAAGTCAGAGCATCACTATAGAATCATCTGAAAGTACGGTTGGAAGTGGCCTGCAAGACAATCTAGTCCAGCCCCCTGCTCAACGCAGGATTCCAAGTCAGAGCATCCCTATAGAATCATTAGAAAGTAGGGTTGGAAGGGGCCTGCAAGGCCATCTAATCCAGCCCCCTGCTCAACGTAGGACTCCAAGTCAGAGCAGCCCTATAGAATCATTGGAAAGTATGGTTGGGGGGGCCTGCAAGGCCATCTAGTCCAACCCCCTACTCAAGGCAGGACTCCAAGTCACAGCATCCGTATAGAATAATCAAAAAGTAGGGGTGGGAGGGGTCTGCAGGACCATCTAAACCAGCCCCCTGCTCAACGCAGGACTCCAAGTCAGGGCAGCCCTATAGAATCATTCGAAAGTAGGGTTGGAAGGGGCCGGCAAGACCATCTAGTCCAGCCCCCTGCTCAACGCAGGACTCCAAGTCAGAGCATCCCTACAGAATGATCGGAAATATGGTTGGAAGGGGCCTGCAAGACCATCTAGTCCAGCCCCCTACTCAAGGCAGGACTCCAAGTCAGAGCATCCCTATAGAATTATCAAAAGTTAGGGTTGGAAGGCGCCTGCAGGACCATCTTCCAGCCCCATGCTCAACGCAGGACTCCAAGTCAGAGGATCCATATAGAATCATCTGAAAGTAGGGGTGGAAGGGGGGTAGAAGGCCATCTAATCCAGCCCCCTGCTCAACGTAGGACTCCAAGTCAGGGCAGCCCTATAGAATCATTCGAAAGTAGGGTTGGAAGGGGCCGGCAAGACCATCTAGTCCAGCCCCCTGCTCAACGCAGGACTCCAAGTCAGAGCATCCCTACAGAATGATCGGAAATATGGTTGGAAGGGGCCTGCAAGACCATCCAGTCCAGCCCCCTGGTCAACACAGGACTCCAAGTCAGAACATCCCGATAGAATCATCTGAAAGTAGGTTTGGAAGGGGCCTGCAAGGCCATCTAATCCAGCCCCCTGCTCAACGTAGGACTCCAAGTCAGAGCAGCCCTATCGAATCATTGGAAAGTAGGGTTGGGGTGGCCTGCAAGGCCATCTAGTCCAACCCCCTGCTTGAGGCAGGATTCCAAGTCACAGCATCCCTGTAGAATAATCAAAAAGTAGGGTTGGAAAGGGCCTGCAAGGCCATCTAGTCCAGCCCCCTGCTCAACGCAGGACTCCAATTCAAAGCAGCCCTACAGAATCATCGAAAAGTAGGGTTGGGAGGGGCCGACAAGACCATCTAGTCCAGCCAACTGCTCAATGCAGGACTCCAAGTCAGAGCATCCCTATAGAATGATCGATAATAAGGTTGGAAGGCGCCTGCAAGACCATGTAGTCCAACCCCATGCTCAATGCAGGACTCCAAGTCAGAGCATCCCTATAGAATTATCAAAAGTTAGGGTTGGAAGGCGCCTACAGGACCATCTTCCAGCCCCCTGCTCAACGCAGGACTCCAAGTCAGAGCATCCCTATAGAATGATTGAAAGTAGGGTTGGAAGGGGCCTGCACGACCATCTAGTCCAGCCCCATGGTCAACGCAGGACTCCAAGTCAGAGCATCCCTATAGAATCATCTGAAAGTAGGGTTCGAAGGGCCCTGCAAGGCTATCTAATCCAGCCCCCTGTTCAACCTAGGACTCCAAATCAGAGCAGCCCTACAGAATCTTTGGAAAGTAGGGTTGGGGAGGCCTGCAAGGCCATCTAGTTGAACCCCCTGCTCCCGGCAGGACTCCAGGTCAGAGCATCCCTATAGAATGATCGAAAATAGGGTTGGAAGGCGCCTGCAAGACCATGTATTCCAACCCCGTGCCTAACGCAGGACTCCAAGTCAGAGCATCCTTATCGAATCATCTGAAAGTAGGGTTGGAAGTGGCCTGCAAGACCATCTAGTCCAGTCCCCTGTTCAACGCAGGACTCCAAGCCAGAGCATCCCTATAGAATCCTCGAAAATAAGAGTTGGAAGGGGCTTGCAAGACCATCTAGTCCAACGCCCTGCTCAACGCAGGACTCCAAGTCAGAGCATCCCTATAGAATCATCTGAAAGTAGGGTTGGAGGGGGCCTTCAAGACCATCTTGTCCAGCCCTCTGCTCAACGCAGGATTCCAAGTCAGAGCATCCCTATAGAATCATCAGAAAGTAGGGTTGGAAGTGGCCTGCAAGACCATCTAGTCCAACCCCTTGCTCAACACAGGCCACCGAGTAAGAGCATCCCTATAGAATCATCTGAAAGTAGGGTTGGAAGCGGCCTGAAAGGCCATCTAATCCAGCCCCCTGGTCAACGTAGGACTCAAAGTCAGAGTAGCCCTATAGAATCATTGGAAAGTATGGTTGGGGGGGCCTGCAAGGCCATCTAGTCCAACCCCCTACTCAAGGCAGGACTCCAAGTCACAGCATCCGTATAGAATAATCAAAAAGTAGGGTTGGGGGGGGCCTGCAAGGCCATCTAGTCCAACCCCCTACTCCAGGCAGGACTCCAGGTCAGAGCATCCCTATAGAATGATTGAAAATAGGGTTGGAAGGCGCCTGCAAGACCATGTATTCCAACCCCGTGCTCAACGCAGGACTCCAAGTCAGAGCATCCTTATCGAATCATCTGAAAGTCGGGTTGTAAGTGGCCTGCAAGACCATCTAGTCCAGCCCCCTGCTCAACGCAGGACTCCAAGTCAGAGCATCCCTATAGAATTATCAAAAGTTAGGGTTGGAAGGCGGCTGCAGGACCATCATCCAGCCCCCTGCTCAACGCAGGTCTCCACGTCAGAGCATCCCTATAGAATGATTGAAAATAGGGTTGGAAGGTGCCTGCAAGTCCATCTAGTCCAGCCCCCTGTTCAACGTAGGACTCCAAGTCAGAGCATCCCTATAGAATCATCTGAAAGTAGGGTTGGGGAGGCCTGCAAGGCCATCTAGTCCAACCCCCTGCTCCAGGCAGGACTCCAGGTCAGAGCATCCCTATAGAATGATCGAAAATAGGGTTGGAAGGCGCCTGCAAGACCATGTATTCCAACCCCGTGCCTAACGCAGGACTCCAAGTCAGAGCATCCTTATCGAATCATCTGAAAGTAGGGTTGGAAGTGGCCTGCAAGACAATCTAGTCCAGTCCCCTGTTCAACGCAGGACTCCAAGTCAGAGCATCCCTATAGAATCCTCGAAAATAAGAGTTGGAAGGGGCTTGCAAGACCATCTAGTCCAACGCCCTGCTCAACGCAGGACTCCAAGTCAGAGCATCCCAATAGAATCATCTGAAAGTAGGGTTGGAGGGGGCCTTCAAGACCATCTTGTCCAGCCCCCTGCTCAACGCAGGATTCCAATTCAGAGCATCCCTATAGAATCATCAGAAAGTAGGGTTGGAAGGGGCCTGCAAGACCATCTAGTCCAACCCCTTGCTCAACACAGGACACCGAGTAAGAGCATCCCTATAGAATCATCTGAAAGTAGGGTTGGAAGGGGACTGCAAGGCCATCTAATCCAGCCCCCTGCTCAACGTAGGACTCCAAGTCAGAGTAGCCCTATAGAATCATTGGAAAGTATGGTTGGGGGGGCCTGCAAGGCCATCTAGTCCAACCCCCTACTCAAGGCAGGACTCCAAGTCACAGCATCCGTATAGAATAATCAAAAAGTAGGGGTGGGAGGGGTCTGCAGGACCATCTAAACCAGCCCCCTGCTCAACGCAGGACTCCAAGTCAGAGCACCCTATAGTATCATCAAAAGCTAGGGTTGGAAGGGTCCGGCAAGACCATCTAGTCCAGCCTCCTGCTTAAAGCAGGACTCCAAGTCAGAGCATCCCCATAGAATAACCGAAAATAGGGTTGGGATGGGTCTGCAAGACCATCTACTCCAGCCCCCTGCTCAATTCAGGACTCCAAGTCAGAGCATCCCTATAGAATGATCAAAAACTAGGGTTGGAATGGGCCTGCAAAACCTCCTAATCCAGCCTCCTGCTCAATGCAGGACTCCGAGTCAGAGCATCCCTATAGAATGATTGAAAATAGGGTTGGGAGGGGTCTGCAAGACAATCTAGTCCAACCCCGTGCTCAACGCAGGACTCCAAGGCAGAGCATCCCTATAGAATGATGGAAAATAGGGTTGGAAGGGGCCTGCAAGACCATCTAGTCCAGCCAACTGCTCAATGCAGGACTCCAAGTCAGAGCATCCCTATAGAATGATCGATAATAAGGTTGGAAGGCGCCTGCAAGACCATGTAGTCCAACCCCATGCTCAATGCAGGACTCCAAGTCAGAGCATCCCTATAGAATTATCAAAAGTTAGGGTTGGAAGGCGCCTGCAGGACCATCTTCCAGCCCCCTGCTCAACGCAGGACTCCAAGTCAGAGCATCCCTATAGAATGATTGAAAATAGGGATGGAAGGGGCCTGCAAGACCATCTAGTCCAGCCCCATGGTCAACGCAGGACTCCAAGTCAGAGCATCCCTATAGAATCATCTGAAAGTAGGGTTCGAAGGGGCCTGCAAGGGCATCGAATCCAGCCCCCTGCTCAACGTAGGACTCCAAGTGAGGGCAGCCCTATAGAATCATTGGAAAGAAGGGTTGGGGGGGGTCTGCAAGGCCATCTAGTCCAACCCGCTACTCCAGGCAGGACTCCAGGTCAGAGCATCCCTATAGAATGATTGCAAATAGGGTTGGAAGGCGCCTGCAAGACCATGTATTCCAACCCCGTGCTCAACGCAGGACTCCAAGTCAGAGCATCCTTATCGAATCATCTGAAACTCGGGTTGTAAGTGGCCTGCAAGACCATCTAGTCCAGCCCCCTGCTCAACGCAGGACTCCAAGTCAGAGCATCCCTATAGAATTATCAAAAGTTAGGGTTGGAAGGCGCCTGCAGGACCATCATCCAGCCCCCTGCTCAACGCAGGACTCCACGTCAGAGCATCCCTATAGAATGATTGAAAATAGGGTTGGAAGGGGCCTGCAAGACCATCTAGTCCAGACCCATGGTCAATGCAGGACTCCAAGTCAGAGCATCCCTATAGAATCATCTTTAAGTAGGGTTCGAAGGGCCCTGCAAGGCCATCTAATCCAGCCCCCTGTTCAACCTAGGACTCCAAGTCAGAGCAGCCCTATAGAATCTTTGGAAAGTAGGGTTGGGGAGGCCTGGAAGGCCATCTAGTCGAACCCCCTGCTCCCGGCAGGACTCCAGGTCAGAGCATCCCTATAGAATGATCGAAAATAGGGTTGGAAGGCGCCTGAAAGACCATGTATTCCAACCCCGTGCCTAACGCAGGACTCCAACTCAGAGCATCCTTATCGAATCATCTGAAAGTAGAGTTGGAAGTGGCCTGCAAGACCATCTAGTCCAGTCCCCTGTTCAACGCAGGACTCCAAGCCAGAGCATCCCTATAGAATCCTCGAAAATAAGAGTTGGAAGGGGCTTGCAAGACCATCTAGTCCAACGCCCTGCTCAACGCAGGAGTCCAAGTCAGAGCATCCCTATAGAATCATCTGAAAGTAGGGTTGGAGGGGGCCTTCAAGACCATCTTGTCCAGCCCCCTGCTCAACGCAGGATTCCAAGTCAGAGCATCCCTATAGAATCATCAGAAAGTAGGGTTGGAAGGGGTCTGCAAGACCATCTAGTCCAACCCCTTCCTCAACACAGGCCACCGAGTAAGAGCATCCCTATAGAATCATCTGAAAGTAGGGTTGGAAGCGGCCTGCAAGGCCATCTAATCCAGCCCCCTGCTCAACGTAGGACTCCAAGTCAGAGTAGCCCTATAGAATCATTGGAAAGTATGGTTGGGGGGGCCTGCAAGGCCATCTAGTCCAACCCCCTGCTCAATGCAGGACTCCAAGTCAGAGCACCCTATAGTATCATCAAAAGCTAGGGTTGGAAGGGTCCGGCAAGACCATCTAGTCCAGCCTCCTGCGTAAAGCAGGACTCCAAGACAGAGCATCCCTATAGAATGATCAAAAATAGGGTTGGAAGGGGCCTACAAGACCATCTACTCCAGCCCCCTGCTCAATTCAGGACTCCACGTCAGAGCATCCCTATAAAATCATCAAAAAGTAGGGTTGGAATGGGTCTGCAAAACCTCCTAAACCAGCCTCCTGCTCAATGCAGGACTCCGAGTCAGAGCATCCCTATAGAATGATTGAAAATAGGGTTGGGAGGGGTCTGCAAGACACTCTAGTCCAGCCCCCTGCTCAATGAAGGACTCCAGGTCAGAGCATCCCTATAGAATGATCGAAAATAGGGTTGGAAGGCGCCTGCAAGACCATCTAGTCCAGCCAACTGCTCAATGCAGGACTCCAAGTCCGAGCATCCCTATAGAATGATCCATAATAAGGTTGGAAGGCGCCTGCAAGACCATGTAGTCCAACCCCATGCTCAATGCAGGACTCCAAGTCAGAGCATCCCTATAGAATCATCTGAAAGTAGGGTTGGAAGTAACCTGCAAGACCATCTAGTCCAGCCCCCTGCTCAAGGCAGGACTCCAAGTCACAGCATCCCTATAGAATTATCAAAAGTTAGGGTTGGGAGGCGCCTGCAGGACCATCTTCCAGCCCCCTGCTCAACGCAGGACTCCAAGTCAGAGCATCCCTATAGAATCATCTGAAAGTAGGGTTGGAAGGGGGGTGGAAGGCCATCTAATCCAGCCCCCTGCTCAACGTAGGACTCCAAGTCAGGGCAGCCCTATAGAATCATTGGAAAGTGGGGTTGGAAGGGGCCGGCAAGACCATCTAGTCCAGCCCCCTACTCAACGCAGGACTCCAAGTCAGAGCATCCCTACAGAATGATCGGAAATATGGTTGGAAGGGGCCTGCAAGACCATCCAGTCCAGCCCCCTGGTCAACACAGGACTCCAGGTCAGAGCATCCCTATAGAATCATTGAAAAGTAGGGTTGGGATGGGCCTGCAAGACCATCTAGTCCAACCCCCTGCTCAACGCAGGACTCCAAGGCAGAGCATCCCTATAGAATGGTCGATAATAGCTTTGGAAGGCGCCTGCAAGACCATCTAGTCCAACCCCCTGCTCAACGCAGGACTCCAAGGCAGAGCATCCCTATAGAATGATGGAAAATAAGGTTGGAAGTGGCCTGCAAGACAATCTAGTCCAGCCCCCTGCTCAACACAGGATTCCAAGTCAGAGCATCCCTATAGAATCATTAGAAAGTAGGGTTGGAAGGGGCCTGCAACGCCATCTCATCCAGCCCCCTGCTCAACGTAGGACTCCAAGTCAGAGCAGCCCTATAGAATCATTGGAAAGTAGGGTTGGACGGGCCTGCAAGGCCATCTAGACCAACCCCCTGCTCAAGAGAGGACTCCAAGTCACAGCATCCCTATAGAAATATCAGAAAGTAGGGTTGGAAGGGGCCTACAAGACCATCTAAACCAGCCCCCTGCTCAACGCAGGACTCCAAGTCAGAGCATCACCATAGAATAATCGAAAATAGGGTTGGGAGGGGCCTCCAAGACCATCTAGTCCAGCCCCCTCCTTAACGCAGGACTCCAAGTCAGAGCATCCCTATAGAATGATCAAAATTAGGGTTGGAAGGGGCCTACAAGACCATTTACTCCAGCCCCCTGCTCAATTCAGGACTCCAAGTGAGAGCATCCCTATAGAAATATTGAAAATAGGGTTGGACTGTCCGGCAAGACCATCTTGTCCAGCCCCCTGCTCAACGCAGGATTCCAAGTCAGAGCATCCCTATAGAATCATCAGAAAGTAGGGTTGGAAGGGGTCTGCAAGACCATCTAGTCCAACCCCTTCCTCAACACAGGCCACCGAGTAAGAGCATCCCTATAGAATCATCTGAAAGTAGGGTTGGAAGCGGCCTGCAAGGCCATCTAATCCAGCCCCCTGCTCAACGTAGGACTCCAAGTCAGAGTAGCCCTATAGAATCATTGGAAAGTATGGTTGGGGGGGCATGCAAGGCCATCTAGTCCAACCCCCTGCTCAATGCAGGACTCCAAGTCAGAGCACCCTATAGTATCATCAAAAGCTAGGGTTGGAAGGGTCCGGCAAGACCATCTAGTCCAGCCTCCTGCGTAAAGCAGGACTCCAAGACAGAGCATCCCTATAGAATGATCAAAAATAGGGTTGGAAGGGGCCTACAAGACCATCTACTCCAGCCCCCTGCTCAATTCAGGACTCCACGTCAGAGCATCCCTATAAAATCATCAAAAAGTAGGGTTGGAATGGGTCTGCAAAACCTCCTAAACCAGCCTCCTGCTCAATGCAGGACTCCGAGTCAGAGCATCCCTATAGAATGATTGAAAATAGGGTTGGGAGGGGTCTGCAAGACAATCTAGTCCAGCCCCCTGCTCAATGAAGGACTCCAGGTCAGAGCATCCCTATAGAATGATCGAAAATAGGGTTGGAAGGCGCCTGCAAGACCATCTAGTCCAGCCAACGGCTCAATGCAGGACTCCAAGTCAGAGCATCCCTATAGAATGATCCATAATAAGGTTGGAAGGCGCCTGCAAGACCATGTAGTCCAACCCCATGCTCAATGCAGGACTCCAAGTCAGAGCATCCCTATAGAATCATCTGAAAGTAGGGTTGGAAGTAACCTGCAAGACCATCTAGTCCAGCCCCCTGCTCAAGGCAGGACTCCAAGTCACAGCATCCCTATAGAATTATCAAAAGTTAGGGTTGGGAGGCGCCTGCAGGACCATCTTCCAGCCCCCTGCTCAACGCAGGACTCCAAGTCAGAGCATCCCTATAGAATCATCTGAAAGTAGGGTTGGAAGGGGGGTGGAAGGCCATCTAATCCAGCCCCCTGCTCAACGTAGGACTCCAAGTCAGGGCAGCCCTATAGAATCATTGGAAAGTGGGGTTGGAAGGGGCCGGCAAGACCATCTAGTCCAGCCCCCTACTCAACGCAGGACTCCAAGTCAGAGCATCCCTACAGAATGATCGGAAATATGGTTGGAAGGGGCCTGCAAGACCATCCAGTCCAGCCCCCTGGTCAACACAGGACTCCAGGTCAGAGCATCCCTATAGAATCATTGAAAAGTAGGGTTGGGATGGGCCTGCAAGACCATCTAGTCCAACCCCCTGCTCAACGCAGGACTCCAAGGCAGAGCATCCCTATAGAATGGTCGATAATAGCTTTGGAAGGCGCCTGCAAGACCATCTAGTCCAACCCCCTGCTCAACGCAGGACTCCAAGGCAGAGCATCCCTATAGAATGATGGAAAATAAGGTTGGAAGTGGCCTGCAAGACAATCTAGTCCAGCCCCCTGCTCAACACAGGATTCCAAGTCAGAGCATCCCTATAGAATCATTAGAAAGTAGGGTTGGAAGGGGCCTGCAACGCCATCTCATCCAGCCCCCTGCTCAACGTAGGACTCCAAGTCAGAGCAGCCCTATAGAATCATTGGAAAGTAGGGTTGGACGGGCCTGCAAGGCCATCTAGACCAACCCCCTGCTCAAGAGAGGACTCCAAGTCACAGCATCCCTATAGAAATATCAGAAAGTAGGGTTGGAAGGGGCCTACAAGACCATCTAAACCAGCCCCCTGCTCAACGCAGGACTCCAAGTCAGAGCATCACCATAGAATAATCGAAAATAGGGTTGGGAGGGGCCTCCAAGACCATCTAGTCCAGCCCCCTCCTTAACGCAGGACTCCAAGTCAGAGCATCCCTATAGAATGATCAAAAATAGGGTTGGAAGGGGCCTACAAGACCATTTACTCCAGCCCCCTGCTCAATTCAGGACTCCAAGTGAGAGCATCCCTATAGAAATATTGAAAATAGGGTTGGACTGTCCGGCAAGACCATCTAGTCCAGCCCCCTGCTCAAGGCAGGACCCCAAGTCAAAGCATTACTATAGAATGACTGAAAATAGGGTTGGGAGGGGTCTGCAAGACAATCTAGTCCAGCCCCCTGCTCAATGAAGGACTCCAGGTCAGAGCATCCCTATAGAATCATCTGAAAGTAGGTTTGGAAGGGGCCTGCAAGGCCATCTAATCCAGCCCCCTGCTCAACGTAGGACTCCAAGTCAGAGCAGCCCTATCGAATCATTGGAAAGTAGGGTTGGGGTGGCCTGCAAGGCCATCTAGTCGAACCCCCTGCTTGAGGCAGGACTCCAAGTCACAGCATCCCTATAGAATAATCAAAAAGTAGGGTTGGAAAGGGCCTGCAAGGCCATCTAGTCCAGCCCCCTGCTCAACGCAGGACTCCAAGTCAAAGCAGCCCTACAGAATCATCGAAAAGTAGGGTTGGGAGGGGCCGACAAGACCATCTAGTCCAGCCCCCTGCTCAACACAGGACTCCCAAGTCAGAGCACCCCTATAGCATCATCAAAAAGTAGGGTTGGAAGGGGCCTGCAAGACCATCTAGTCCAGCCCCATGCTCAACGCAGGACTCCCAAGGCACAGCATCCCTATATTGTCAGCAAAGGTAGGGTTGGAAGGGGCCTGCAAGGCCATCCCTATAAAATCATCAAAAAGTAGGGTTGGAATGGGCCTGCAAAACCTCCTAATCCAGCCTCCTGCTCAATTCAGGAATCCAAGTCAGAGCATCCCTATAGAATGATCAAAAATAGGGTTGGAAGGGGCCTACAAGACCATCTACTCCAGCCCCCTGCTCAATTCAGGACTCCAAGTCAGAGCATCCCTATAAAATCATCAAAAAGTAGGGTTGGAATGGGCCTGCAAAACCTCCTAATCCAGCCTCCTGCTCAATGCAGGACTCCGAGTCAGAGCATCCCTATAGAATGATTGAAAATAGGGTTGGGAGCGGTCTGCAAGACAATCTAGTCCAGCCCCATGCTCAATGAAGGACTCCAGGTCAGAGCATCCCTATAGAATGATCGAAAATAGGGTTGGAAGGCGCCTGCAAGACCATGTATTCCAACCCCGTGCTCAACGCAGGACTCCAAGGCAGAGCATCCCTATAGAATGATGGAAAATAGGGTTGGAAGGGGCCTGCAAGACCATCTAGTCCAGCCAACTGCTCAATGCAGGACTCCAAGTCAGAGCATCCCTATAGAATGATTGCAAATAGGGTTGGAAGGCGCCTGCAAGACGATGTATTCCAACCCCGTGCTCAACGCAGGACTCCAAGTCAGAGCATCCTTATTGAATCATCTGAAAGTAGGGTTGGAAGGAGCCTGCAAGACCATCTAGTCCAGCCCCCTGCTCAACGCAGGACTCAGAGCAGCCCTATAGAATTATCAAAAGGAAGTGTTGGAAGGGGTCTGCAAGACCATCTAGTCCAGCCCCCTGCTCAACGCAGGACTCCAAGTCATTGGATCCCTATAGAATCATCTGAAAGTAGGGGTTGAGGGCGCCTTCAAGGCCATCTACTCCAGCCCCCTTCTCAATTCAGGACTCCAAGTGAGAGCATCCCTATAGAAATATTGAAAATAGGGTTGGACTGTCCGGCAAGACCATTTAGTCCAGCCCCCTGCTCAATGCAGGACTCCAAGTCAGAGCATCCCTATAGAATGATTGAAATTATGGTTGGAAGGGGCCTACAAGACCATCTAGTCCAGCCCCCTGCTCAACCCAGGATTCCAAGTCAGAGCATCCCTTTAGAATGATCGAAAATATAGTTGTAAGGGGCCTACAAGAAGATCTACTCCAGTCCCCTACACAATGCAGGACTCCAAGTCAGAGCATCCCTATAGAATGATCGATTATAAGGTTGGAAGGTGCCTGCAAGACCATGTAGTCCAACCCCATGCTCAATGCAGGACTCCAAGTCAGAGCATCCCTATAGAATCATCTGAAAGTAGGGTTGGAAGTAACCAGCAAGACCATCTAGTCCAGCCCCCTGCTCAAGGCAGGACTCCAAGTCACAGCATCCCTATAGAATTATCAAAAGTTAGGGTTGGAAGGCGCCTGCAGGACCATCTTCCAGCCCCCTGCTCAACGCAGGACTCCAAGTCAGAGCATCCCTATAGAATCATCTGAAAGTAGGGTTGGAAGGGGCCGGCAAGACCATCTAGTCCATCCCCCTGCTCTACGCAGGACTCCAAGTCAGAGCATCCCTACAGAATGATCGGAAATATGGTTGGAAGGGGCCTGCAAGACCATCCAGTCCAGCCCCCTGGTCAACACAGGACTCCAGGTCAGAGCATCCCTATATAATCATTGAAAAGTAGGGTTGGGATGGGCCTGCAAGACCATCTAGTCCAACCCCCTGCTCAACGCAGCACTCCAAGGCAGAGCATCCCTATAGAATGATGGAAAATAGGGTTGGAAGGGGTCTGCAAGACCATCTAGTCCAGCCAACTCCTCAATGCAGGACTCCAAGTCAGAGCATCCCTATAGAATGGTCGATAATAGGTTTGGAAGGCGCCTGCAAGACCATCTAGTCCAACCCCCTGCTCAACGCAGGACTCCAAGGCAGAGCATCCCTATAGAATCATCAGAAAGTAGGGTTGGAAGGGGCCTGCAAGACCATCTAGTCCAACCCCTTGCTCAACACAGGACACCGAGTAAGAGCATCCCTATAGAATCATCTGAAAGTAGGGTTGGAAGGGGCCTGCAAGGCCATCTAATCCAGCCCCCTGCTCAACGTAGGACTCCAAGTCAGAGTAGCCCTATAGAATCATTGGAAAGTATGGTTGGGGGGGCCTACAAGGCCATCTAGTCCAACCCCCTACTCAAGGTAGGACTCGAAGTCACAGCATCCGTATAGAATAATCAAAAAGTGGGGGTGGGAGGGGTCTGCAGGACCATCTAAACCAGCCCCCTGCTCAACGCAGGACTCCAAGTCAGAGCACCCTATAGTATCATCAAAAGCTAGGGTTGGAAGGGTCCGGCAAGACCATCTAGTCCAGCCTCCTGCTTAAAGCAGGACTCCAAGTCAGAGCATCCCCATAGAATAATCGAAAATAGGGTTGGGATGGGTCTGCAAGACCATCTAGTCCAGCCCCCTGCTTAAAGCAGGGCTCCAAGTCAGAGCATCCCTATAGAATGATCAAAAATAGGGTTGGAAGGGGCCTACAAGACCATCTACTCCAGCCCCCTGCTCAATTCAGGACTCCAAGTCAGAGCATCCCTATAAAATCATCTTAAAGTAGGGTTGGAATGGGCCTGCAAAACCTCGTAATCCAGCCTCCTGCACAATGCAGGACTCCGAGTCAGAGCATCCCTATAGAATGATTGAAAATAGGGTTGGGAGGGGTCTGCAAGACAATCTAGTCCAGCCCCCTGCTCAATGAAGGACTCCAGGTCAGAGCATCCCTATAGAATGATCGGAAATAGGGCTGGAAGGCGCCTGCAAGACCATGTATTCCAACCCCGTGCTCAACGCAGGACTCCAAGGCAGAGCATCCCTGTAGAATGATGGAAAATAGGGTTGGAAGGGGCCTGCAAGACCATCTAGTCCAGCCAACTGCTCAATGCAGGACTCCAAGTCAGAGCATCCCTATAGAATGATTGCAAAAAGGGTTGGAAGGCGCCTGCGAGACCATGTATTCCAACCCCGTGCTCAACGCAGGACTCCAAGTCAGAGCATCCTTATCGAATCATCTGAAAGTCGGGTTGTAAGTGGCCTGCAAGACCATCTAGTCCAGCCCCCTGCTCAACGCAGGACTCCAAGTCAGAGCATCCCTATAGAATTATCAAAAGTTAGGGTTGGAAGGCGCCTGCAGGACCATCATCCAGCCCCCTACTCAACGCAGGACTCCACGTCAGAGCATCCCTATAGAATGATTGAAAATAGGGTTGGAAGGGGCCTGCAAGACCATCTAGTCCAGCCCCATGGTCAACGCAGGACTCCAAGTCAGAGCATCCCTATAGAATCATCTTTAAGTAGGGTTCGAAGGGCCCTGCAAGGCCATCTAATCCAGCCCCATGTTCAACCTAGGACTCGAAGTCAGATCAGCCCTATAGAATCTTTGGAAAGTAGGGTTGGGGAGGCCTGCAAGGCCATCTAGTCGAACCCCCTGCTCCTGGCAGGACTCCAGGTCAGAGCATCCCTATAGAATGATCGAAAATAGGGTTGGAAGGCACCTGCAAGACCATGTATTCCAACCCCGTGCCTAACGCAGGACTCCAAGCCAGAGCATCCCTATAGAATCCTCGAAAATAAGAGTTGGAAGGGGCTTGCAAGACCATCTAGTCCAACGCCCTGCTCAACGCAGGACTCCAAGTCAGAGCATCCCTATAGAATCATTTGAAAGTTGGGTTGGAGGGGGCCTTCAAGACCATCTTGTCCAGCCCCCTGCTCAACGCAGGATTCCAAGTCAGAGCATCCCTATAGAATCATCTGAAAGTAGGGTTGGAAGCGGCCTGCAAGGCCATCTAATCCAGCCCCCTGCTCAACGTAGGACTCCAAGTCAGAGTAGCCCTATAGAATCATTGGAAAGTATGGTTGGGAGGGCCTGCAAGGCCATCTAGTCCAACCCCCTACTCAAGGCAGGACTCCAAGTCACAGCATCCGTATAGAATAATCAAAAAGTAGGGGTGGGAGGGGTCTGCAGGACCATCTAAACCAGCCCCCTGCTCAACGCAGGACTCCAAGTCAGAGCACCCTATAGTATCATCAAAAGCTAGGGTTGGAAGGGTCCGGCAAGACCATCTAGTCCAGCCTCCTGCTTAAAGCAGGACTCCAAGTCAGAGCATCCCCATAGAATAATCGAAAATAGGGTTGGAATGGATCTGCAAGACCATCTAGTCCTGCCCCCTGCTTAAAGCAGGACTCCAAGACAGAGCATCCCTATAGAATGAACAAAAATAGGGTTGGAAGGGGCCTACAAGACCATCTACTCCAGCCCCCTGCTCAATTCAGGACTCCAAGTCAGAGCATCCTTATAAAATCATCAAAAAGTAGGGTTGGAATGGGTCTGCAAAACCTCCTAAACCAGCCTCCTGCTCAATGCAGGACTCCGAGTCAGAGCATCCCTATAGAATGATTGAAAATAGGGTTGGGAGGGGTCTGCAAGACAATCTAGTCCAGCCCCCTGCTCAATGAAGGACTACAGGTCAGAGCATCCCTATAGAATGATCGAAAATAGGGTTGGAAGGCGCCTGCAAGACCATCTAGTCCAGCCAACTGCTCAATGCTGGACTCCAAGTCAGAGCATCCCTATAGAATGATCGATAATAAGGTTGGAAGGCGCCTGCAAGACCATGTAGTCCAACCCCATGCTCAATGCAGGACTCCAAGTCAGAGCATCCCTATAGAATCATCTGAAAGTAGGGTTGGAAGGGGCCGGCAAGACCATCTAGTCCAATCCCTGCTCAACGCAGGACTCCAAGTCAGAGCATCCCTACAGAATGATCGGAAATATGGTTGGAAGGGGCCTGCAAGACCATCCAGTCCAGCCCCCTGGTCAACACAGGACTCCAGGTCAGAGCATCCCTATAGAATCATTGAAAAGTAGGGTTGGGATGGGCCTGCAAGACCATCTAGTCCAACCCCCTGCTCAACGCAGGACTCCAAGGCAGAGCATCCCTATAGAATGATGGAAAATAGGGTTGGAAGGGGTCTGCAAGACCATCTAGTCCAGCCAACTGCTCAATGCAGGACTCCAAGTCAGAGCATCCCTATAGAATGGTCGATAATAGGGTTGGAAGGCGCCTGCAAGACCATGTAGTCCAACCCCGTGCTCAATGCAGGACTCCAAGTCAGAGCATCACTATAGAATCATCTGAAAGTAGGGTTGGAAGGGGCCGGCAAGACCATCTAGTCCAATCCCTGCTCAACGCAGGACTCCAAGTCAGAGCATCCCTACAGAATGATCGGAAATATGGTTGGAAGGGGCCTGCAAGACCATCCAGTCCAGCCCCCTGGTCAACACAGGACTCCAGGTCAGAGCATCCCTATAGAATCATTGAAAAGTAGGGTTGGGATGGGCCTGCAAGACCATCTAGTCCAACCCCCTGCTCAACGCAGGACTCCAAGGCAGAGCATCCCTATAGAATGATGGAAAATAGGGTTGGAAGGGGTCTGCAAGACCATCTAGTCCAGCCAACTGCTCAATGCAGGACTCCAAGTCAGAGCATCCCTATAGAATGGTCGATAATAGGGTTGGAAGGCGCCTGCAAGACCATGTAGTCCAACCCCGTGCTCAATGCAGGACTCCAAGTCAGAGCATCACTATAGAATCATCTGAAAGTACGGTTGGAAGTGGCCTGCAAGACAATCTAGTCCAGCCCCCTGCTCAACGCAGGATTCCAAGTCAGAGCATCCCTATAGAATCATTAGAAAGTAGGGTTGGAAGGGGCCTGCAAGGCCATCTAATCCAGCCCCCTGCTCAACGTAGGACTCCAAGTCAGAGCAGCCCTATAGAATCATTGGAAAGTATGGTTGGGGGGGCCTGCAAGGCCATCTAGTCCAACCCCCTACTCAAGGCAGGACTCCAAGTCACAGCATCCGTATAGAATAATCAAAAAGTAGGGGTGGGAGGGGTCTGCAGGACCATCTAAACCAGCCCCCTGCTCAACGCAGGACTCCAAGTCAGAGCACCCTATAGAATGATTGAAAATAGGGTTGGGAGGGGTCTGCAAGACAATCTAGTCCAGCCCCCTGCTCAATGAAGGACTCCAGGTCAGAGCATCCCTATAGAATGATGGAAAATAGGGTTGGAAGGCGCCTGCAAGACCATCTAGTCCAGCCAACTGCTCAATGCAGGACTCCAAGTCAGAGCATCCCTATAGAATGATCGATAATAAGGTTGGAAGGCGCCTGCAAGACCATGTAGTCCAAACCCATGCTCAATGCAGGACTCCAAGTCAGAGCATCCCTATAGAATCATCTGAAAGTAGGGTTGGAAGTAACCTGCAAGACCATCTAGTCCAGCCCCCTGCTCAACCCAGGACTCCAAGTCAGAGCATCCCTATAGAATCATTGAAAAGTAGGGTTGGAAGGGGCCTCCAAGACCATCTAGTCCAGCCAGCTGCTCAATGCAGGACTCCAAGTCAGAGCATCCCTATAGAATGATCGATAATAGGGTTGGAAGGCGCCTGCAAGACCATGTAGTCCAACCCCGTGCTCAATGCAGGACTCCAAGTCAGTGCATCCCTACAGAATCATCTGAATGTACGGTTGGAGGTGGCCTGCAAGACAATCTAGTCCAGCCCCCTGCTCAACGCAGGACTCCAAGTCAGAGCATCCGTATAGAATCATCAGAAAGTAGGGTTGGAAGGGGCCTGCAAGACCTTCTAGTCCAACCCCTTGCTCAACACAGGACACCGAGTAAGAGCATCCCTATAAAATCATCTGAAAGTAGGGTTCGAAGGGGCCTCCAAGGCCATCTAATCCAGCCCCCTGCTCAACGCAGGACTCCAAGCCAGAGCATCCCTATAGAATGATCTAAAATAGGGGTGGAAGGGGCCTGCAAGACCATCTAGTCTACCCCCCTGCTCAATGCAGGACTCTAAGAGCATCCGTATAGAATCATCTGAAAGTACGGTTGGAAGGGGCCTGCAAGACCATCTAGTCCAACCCCTTGCTCAACACAGGACTCCGAGTCAGAGCATCCCTATACAATGAACGAAAATAGGGTTGGAAGGGGCCGGCAAGACCATCTAGTCCAGCCCCCTGCTCAACGCAGGACTCCAAGTCATAGTTTCCCAATAGAATGATCGAAAATAGGGTTGGAAGGGGCCTGCAAGACCATCTAGTCCAACCCCCTGCTCAACGCAGGACTCCTAGTCAGAGTTTCCCTATAGAATGATCGAAAATAGGGTTGGAAGTGGCCTGCAAGACCATCTAGTCCAACCCCCTGCTCAACGCAGGACTCCAAGTCAGAGCATCCCTAAGGAATCATCTGAAAGTAGGGTTGGAAGTGGCCTGCAAGACTATCTAATCCAGCCCCCTCCTCAACGTAGGACTCTAAGTCAGAGCATCCCTATAGAATCATCGAAAATAGAGTTGGAAGGAACCTGCAAGACCATCTAGTCCAACCCCTTGCTCAACGCAGGACTCCAAATCAGAGCATCCCTATAGAATGATCGAAAATAGGGTTGGAAGGCGCCTGCAAGACCATGTATTCCAACCCCGTGCTCAACGCAGGACTCCAAGTCAGAGCATCCTTATCGAATCATCTGAAAGTAGGGTTGGAAGTGGCCTGCAAGACCATCTAGTCCAGCCCCCTGCTCAACGCAGGACTCCAAGTCAGAGCATCCCTATAGAATTATCAAAAGTTAGGGTTGGAAGGCGCCTGCAGGACCATCTTCCAGCCCCCTGCTCAACGCAGGACTCCAAGTCAGAGCATCCCTATAGAATGATTGAAAATAGGGTTGGAAGGGTCCTCCAAGACCATCCAGGGCACCCCCTGCTCAACGCAGGACTCCAAGTCAGAGTATCCCTCTAGAATCATCGAAAATAGAGTTGGAAGGGGCCTGCAAGACCATCTAGTCCAACCCCCTGCTCAATGCAGGACTCCAAGACAGAGCATCCCTATAGAATCATCAAAAGGTAGGGTTGGAAGGCGGCTGCAAGACCATCTTAGTCCAGCCCCTTGCTCAACACAGTACTCCAAGTCAGAGCATCCCTATAGAATCATCGAAAATAGAGTTGGAAGGGACCTCCAAGACCATCTAGTCCAACCCCCTGCTCAACGCAGGACTCCAAGTCAGAGCATCCCTATAGAATCATCTCAAAGTAGGGTTGGAAGTGGCCTGCAAGACTATCTAATCCAGCCCCCTGCTCAACGTAGGACTCCAAGTCAGAGCATCCCTATAGAATTATCAAAAGTTAGGGTTGGAAGTGGCCTGCAGGACCATCTTCCAGCCCCCTGCTCAACGCAGGACTCCAAGTCAGAGCATCCCTATAGAATGATTGAAAATAGGGTTGGAAGGGGCCTGCAAGACCATGTATTCCAACCCCATGCTCAACGCAGGACTCCAAGTCAGAGCAGCCCTATAGAATCATTGGAAAGTAGGGTTGGGGGGGCCTGCAAGGCCATCTAGTCCAAGCCCCTGCTCCATGCAGGACTCCAGGTCAGAGCATCCCTATAGAATCATCGAAAATAGGGTTGGAAGGCACCTGCAAGACCATGTATTCCAACCCCGTGCTCAACGCAGGACTCCAAGTCAGAGCATCCTTATCGAATCATCTGAAAGTAGGGCTGGAAGTGGCCTGCAAGGCCATCTAGTCCAACCCCCTGCTCAACGCAGGACTCCAAGTCAGAGCATCCCTATAGAATCATTTGAAAGTAGGGTTGGAAGTGGCCTGCAAGACTATCTAATCCAGCCCCCTGCTCAACGCAGGACTCCAAGTCAGAGCATCCCTATAGAATAATCAAAAAGTAGGGTTGGAAGGGGCATGCAAGCCCATCTAGTCCAACCCCCTGCTCAACGCAGGACTCCAAGTCAGAGTTTCCCTATAGAATGATCGAAAATAGGGTTGGAAGGGGCCTGCAAGACCATCTAGTCCAACCCCCTGCTCAACGCAGGACTCCAAGTCAGAGCATCCCTAAGGAATCATCTGAAAGTAGGGTTGGAAGTGGCCTGCAAGACTATCTAATCCAGCCCCCTCCTCAACGTAGGACTCCAAGTCAGAGCATCCCTATAGAATCATCGAAAATAGAGTTGGAAGGAACCTGCAAGACCATCTAGTCCAACCCCTTGCTCAACGCAGGACTCCAAATCAGCGCATCCCTATAGAATGATTGAAAATAGGGTTGGAAGGGGCCTGCAAGACCATGTATTCCAACCCCGTGCTCAACGCAGGACTCCAAGTCAGAGCATCCTTATCGAATCATCTGAAAGTAGGGTTGGAAGTGGCCTGCAAGACCATCTAGTCCAGCCCCCTGCTCAACGCAGGACTCCAAGTCAGAGCATCCCTATAGAATTATCAAAGTTAGGGTTGGAAGGCGCCTGCAGGACCATCTTCCAGCCCCCTGCTCAACGCAGGACTCCAAGTCAGAGCATCCCTATAGAATGATTGAAAATAGGGTTGGAAGGGTCCTCCAAGACCATCCAGGGCACCCCCTGCTCAACGCAGGACTCCAAGTCAGAGTATCCCTCTAGAATCATCGAAAATAGAGTTGGAAGGGGCCTGCAAGACCATCTAGTCCAACCCCCTGCTCAATGCAGGACTCCAAGACAGAGCATCCCTATAGAATCATCAAAAGGTAGGGTTGGAAGGCGGCTGCAAGACCATCTAGTCCAGCCCCTTGCTCAACACAGTACTCCAAGTCAGAGCATCCTTATAGAATCATCGAAAATAGAGTTGGAAGGGACCTCCAAGACCATCTAGTCCAACCCCCTGCTCAACGCAGGACTCCAAGTTAGAGCATCCCTATAGAATCATCTGAAAGTAGGGTTGGAAGTGGCCTGCAAGACTATCTAATCCAGCCCCCTGCTCAACGTAGGACTCCAAGTCAGAGCATCCCTATAGAATTATCAAAAGTTAGGGTTGGAAGTGGCCTGCAGGACCATCTTCCAGCCCCCTGCTCAACGCAGGACTCCAAGTCAGAGCATCCCTATAGAATGATTGAAAATAGGGTTGGAAGGGGCCTGCAAGACTATGTATTCCAACCCCATGCTCAACGCAGGACTCCAAGTCAGAGAAGCCCTATAGAATCATTGGAAAGTAGGGTTGGGGGGGCCTGCAAGGCCATCTAGTCCAAGCCCCTGCTCCAGGCAGGACTCCAGGTCAGAGCATCCCTATAGAATCATCGAAAATAGGGTTGGAAGGCACCTGCAAGACCATGTATTCCAACCCCGTGCTCAACGCAGGACTCCAAGTCAGAGCATCCTTATCGAATCATCTGAAAGTAGGGCTGGAAGTGGCCTGCAAGGCCATCTAGTCCAACCCCCTGCTCAACGCAGGACTCCAAGTCAGAGCATCCCTATAGAATCATTTGAAAGTAGGGTTGGAAGTGGCCTGCAAGACTATCTAATCCAGCCCCCTGCTCAACGCAGGACTCCAAGTCAGAGCATCCCTATAGAATAATCAAAAAGTAGGGTTGGAAGGGGCATGCAAGCCCATCTAGTCCAACCCCCTGCTCAACGCAGGACTCCAAGTCAGAGTTTCCCTATAGAATGATCGAAAATAGGGTTGGAAGGGGCCTGCAAGACCATCTAGTCCAACCCCCTGCTCAACGCAGGACTCCAAGTCAGAGCATCCCTAAGGAATCATCTGAAAGTAGGGTTGGAAGTGGCCTGCAAGACTATCTAATCCAGCCCCCTCCTCAACGTAGGACTCCAAGTCAGAGCATCCCTATAGAATCATCGAAAATAGAGTTGGAAGGAACCTGCAAGACCATCTAGTCCAACCCCTTGCTCAACGCAGGACTCCAAATCAGAGCATCCCTATAGAATGATCGAAAATAGGGTTGGAAGGGGCCTGCAAGACCATGTATTCCAACCCCGTGCTCAACGCAGGACTCCAAGTCAGAGCATCCTTATCGAATCATCTGAAAGTAGGGTTGGAAGTGCCTGCAAGACCATCTAGTCCAGCCCCCTGCTCAACGCAGGACTCCAAGTCAGAGCATCCCTATAGAATTATCAAAAGTTAGGGTTGGAAGGCGCCTGCAGGACCATCTTCCAGCCCCCTGCTCAACGCAGGACTCCAAGTCAGAGCATCCCTATAGAATGATTGAAAATAGGGTTGGAAGGGTCCGCCAAGACCATCCAGGGCA
Organism: Heloderma suspectum; assembly: GCF_057233095.1. NCBI lineage: Eukaryota > Metazoa > Chordata > Lepidosauria > Squamata > Helodermatidae > Heloderma > Heloderma suspectum. The sequence goes on from NC_139475.1 coordinate 52,506,029, forward strand.
CCCCCTGCTCAACGCAGGACTCCAAGACAGAGCATCCCTATAGAATGATTGAAAATAGGGTTGGAAGGGTCCTCCAAGACCATCCAGGGCACCCCCTGCTCAATGCAGGACTCCAAGTCAGAGTATCCCTCTAGAATCATCGAAAATAGAGTTGGAAGGGGCCTGCAAGACCATCCAGTCCAGCCCCCTGCTCAATGCAGGACTCCAAGACAGAGCATCCCTATAGAATCATCAAAAGGTAGGGTTGGAAGGCGGCTGCAAGACCATCTAGTCCAGCCCCCTGCTCAACGCAGGACTCCAAGTCAGAGCATCCCTATAGAATCATCGAAAATAGAGTTGGAAGGGACCTGCAAGACCATCTAGTGCAACCCCCTGCTCAACGCAGGACTCCAAGTCAGAGCATCCCTATAGAATCATCTGAAAGTAGGGTTGGAAGTGGCCTGCAAGACTATCTAATCCAGCCCCCTGCTCAACGTAGGACTCCAAGTCAGAGCATCCCTATAGAAAGATCGAAAATAGAGTTGGAAGGCGCCTGCAAGGCCATCTAGTCCAGCCCCCTGCTCAACGCAGGACTCCAAGTCAGAGCATCACTATAGAATGATCGAAAATAGGGTTGGAAGGCGCCTGAAGACCATGTATTCCAACCCCGTGCTCAACGCAGGACTCCAAGTCAGAGCATCCTTATCGAATCATCTGAAAGTAGGGTTGGAAGTGGCCTGCAAGACCATCTAGTCCAGCCCCCTGCTCAACGCAGGACTCCAAGTCAGAGCATCCCTATAGAATTGTCAAAAGTGAGGGTTGGAAGGCGCCTGCAGGACCATCTTCCAGCCCCCTGCTCAACGCAGGACTCCAAGTCAGAGCATCCCTATAGAATGATTGAAAATAGGGTTGGAAGGGTCCTCCAAGACCATCCAGGGCACCCCCTGCTCAACGCAGGACTCCAAGTCAGAGTATCCCTCTAGAAACATCGAAAATAGAGTTGGAAGGGGCCTGCAAGACCATCTAGTCCAGCCCCCTGCTCAATGCAGGACTCCAAGACAGAGCATCCCTATAGAATCATCAAAAGGTAGGGTTGGAAGGCGGCTGCAAGACCATCTAGTCCAGCCCCCTGCTCAACGCAGGACTCCAAGTCAGAGCATCCCTATAGAATGATTGAAAATAGGGTTGGGAGGGGTCTGCAAGACAATCTAGTCCAGCCCCCTGCTCAATGAAGGACTCCAAGTCAGAGCATCCCTATAGAAAGATCGAAAATAGAGTTGGAAGGCGCCTGCAAGACCATCTAGTCCAACCCCCTGCTCAACGCAGGACTCCAAGTCAGAGCATCCCTATAGAATCATCTGAAAGTAGGGTTGGAAGTGGCCTGCAAGACTATCTAATCCAGCCCCCTGCTCAACGTAGGACTCCAAGTCAGAGCATCCCTATAGAAAGATCGAAAATAGAGTTGGAAGGCGCCTGCAAGGCCATCTAGTCCAGCCCCCTGCTCAACGCAGGACTACAAGTCAGAGCATCCCTATAGAATGATTGAAAATAGGGTTGGAAGGTGCCTGCAAGACCATGTATTCCAACCCCGTCCTCAACGCAGGACTCCAAGTCAGAGCAGCCCTATAGTATCATTGGAAAGTAGGGTTGGAGGGGGCCTGCAAGGCCATCTAGTCCAGCCCCCTGCTCCAGGCAGGACTCCAGGTCAGAGTATACCTCTAGAATCATCGAAAATAGAGTTGGAAGGGGCCTGCAAGACCATCTAGTCCAGCCCCCACCTCAATGCAGGACTCCAAGACAGAGCATCCCTATAGAATCATCAAAAGGTAGGGTTGGAAGGCGGCTGCAAGACCATATAGTCCAGCCCCCTGCTCAACGCAGGACTCCAAGTCAGAGCATCCCTATAGAATCATCGAAAATAGAGATGGAAGGGATCTGCAAGACCATCTAGTCCAACCCCTTGCTCAACGCAGGACTCCAAGCCAGAGCATCCCTATAGAATGATCTAAAATAGGGGTGGAAGGGGCCTGCAAGACCATCTAGTCTAACCCCCTGCTCAACGCAGGACTCCAAGTCAGAGTATCCCTCTAGAATCATCGAAAATAGAGTTGGAAGGGCCCTGCAAGACCATCTAGTCCAACCCCCTGCTCAACGCAGGACTCCAAGTCAGAGCATCCTTATCGAATCATCTGAAAGTAGGGCTGAAGTGGCCTGCAAGGCCATCTAGTCCAACCCCCTGCTCAACGCAGGACTCCAAGTCAGAGCATCCGTATAGAATCATCTGAAAGTAGGGTTGGAAGTGGCCTGCAAGACTATCTAATCCAGCCCCCTGCTCAACGCAGGACTCCAAGTCAGAGCATCCCTATAGAATAATCAAAAAGTAGGGTTGGAAGGGGCGTGCAAGACCATCTAGTCCAACCCCCTGCTCAACGCAGGACTCCAAGTCAGAGTTTCCCTATAGAATGATCGAAAATAGGGTTGGAAGGGGCCTGGAAGAGCATCTAGTCCAACCCCCTGCTCAACGCAGGACTCCAAGTCAGAGCATCCCTAAGGAATCATCTGAAAGTAGGGTTGGAAGTGGCCTGCAAGACCATCTAGTCCAACCCCCTGCTCAACGCAGGACTCCAAGTCAGAGCATCCCTATAGAATTATCAAAAGTTAGGGTTGGAAGGCGCCTGCAGGACCATCTTCCAGCCCCCTGCTCAACGCAGGACTCCAAGTCAGAGCATCCCTATAGAATCATCGAAAATAGAGTTGGAAGGGACCTGCAAGACCATCTAATCCAGCCCCCTGCTCAACGTAGGACTCCAAGTCAGAGCATCCCTATAGAAAGATCGAAAATAGAGTTGGAAGGCGCCTGCAAGGCCATCTAGTCCAGCCCCCTGCTCAACGCAGGACTCCAAGTCAGAGCATCCCTATAGAATCATTTGAAAGTTGGGTTGGAGGGGCCCTTCAAGGCCATCTAGTCCAACGCCCTACTCAAGGCAGGACTCCAAGTCACAGCATCCGTATAGAATAATCAAAAAGTAGGGGTGGGAGGGGTCTGCAGGACCATCTAAACCAGCCCCCTGCTCAACGCAGGACTCCAAGTCAGAGCACCCTATAGTATCATCAAAAGCTAGGGTTGGAAGGGTCCGGCAAGACCATCTAGTCCAGCCTCCTGCTTAAAGCAGGACTCCAAGTCAGAGCATCCCCATAGAATAATCGAAAATAGGGTTGGAATGGATCTGCAAGACCATCTAGTCCTGCCCCCTGCTTAAAGCAGGACTCCAAGACAGAGCATCCCTATAGAATGAACAAAAATAGGGTTGGGAGGGGTCTGCAAGACAATCTAGTCCAGCCTCCTGCTTAAAGCAGGACTCCAAGTCAGAGTAGCCCTATAGAATCATTGGAAAGTATGGTTGGGAGGGCCTACAAGACCATCTACTCCAGCCCCCTGCTCAATTCAGGACTCCAAGTCAGAGCATCCTTATAAAATCATCAAAAAGTAGGGTTGGAATGGGTCTGCAAAACCTCCTAAACCAGCCTCCTGCTCAATGCAGGACTCCGAGTCAGAGCATCCCTATAGAATGATTGAAAATAGGGTTGGGAGGCGTCTGCAAGACAATCTAGTCCAGCCCCCTGCTCAATGAAGGACTACAGGTCAGAGCATCCCTATAGAATGATCGAAAATAGGGTTGTAAGGCGCCTGCAAGACCATCTAGTCCAGCCAACTGCTCAATGCTGGACTCCAAGTCAGAGCATCCCTATAGAATGATCGATAATAAGGTTGGAAGGCGCCTGCAAGACCATGTAGTCCAACCCCATGCTCAATGCAGGACTCCAAGTCAGAGCATCCCTATAGAATCATCTGAAAGTAGGGTTGGAAGTAACCTGCAAGACCATCTAGTCCAGCCCCCTGCTCAAGGCAGGACTCCAAGTCACAGCATCCCTATAGAATTATCAAAAGTTAGGGTTGGAAGGCGCCTGCAGGACCATCTTCCAGCCCCCTGCTCAACGCAGGACTCCAAGTCAGAGCATCCCTATAGAATCATCTGAAAGTAGGGTTGGAAGGGGGGTGGAAGGCCATCTAATCCAACCCCCCTGCTCAACGTAGGATTCCAAGTCAGGGCAGCCCTATAGAATCATTGGAAAGTAGGGTTGGAAGGGGCCGGCAAGACCATCTAGTCCAATCCCTGCTCAACGCAGGACTCCAAGTCAGAGCATCCCTACAGAATGATCGGAAATATGGTTGGAAGGGGCCTGCAAGACCATCCAGTCCAGCCCCCTGGTCAACACAGGACTCCAGGTCAGAGCATCCATATAGAATCATTGAAAAGTAGGGTTGGGATGGGTCTGCAAGACCATCTAGTCCAACCCCCTGCTCAACGCAGGACTCCAAGGCAGAGCATCCCTATAGAATGATGGAAAATAGGGTTGGAAGGGGTCTGCAAGACCATCTAGTCCAGCCAACTGCTCAATGCAGGACTCCAAGTCAGAGCATCCCTATAGAATGGTCGATAATAGGGTTGGAAGGCGCCTGCAAGACCATGTAGTCCAACCCCGTGCTCAATGCAGGACTCCAAGTCAGAGCATCACTATAGAATCATCTGAAAGTACGGTTGGAAGTGGCCTGCAAGACAATCTAGTCCAGCCCCCTGCTCAACGCAGGATTCCAAGTCAGAGCATCCCTATAGAATCATTAGAAAGTAGGGTTGGAAGGGGCCTGCAAGGCCATCTAATCCAGCCCCCTGCTCAACGTAGGACTCCAAGTCAGAGCAGCCCTATAGAATCATTGGAAAGTATGGTTGGGGGGGCCTGCAAGGCCATCTAGTCCAACCCCCTACTCAAGGCAGGACTCCAAGTCACAGCATCCGTATAGAATAATCAAACAGTAGGGGTGGGAGGGGTCTGCAGGACCATCTAAACCAGCCCCCTGCTCAACGCAGGACTCCACGTCAGAGCACCCTATAGAATGATTGAAAATAGGGTTGGGAGGGGTCTGCAAGACAATCTAGTCCAGCCCCCTGCTCAATGAAGGACTCCAGGTCAGAGCATCCCTATAGAATGATGGAAAATAGGGTTGGAAGGCTCCTGCAAGACCATCTAGTCCAGCCAACTGCTCAATGCAGGACTCCAAGTCAGAGCATCCCTATAGAATCATCTGAAAGTAGGGTTGGACGTAACCTGCAAGACCATCTAGTCCAGCCCCCTGCTCAACGCAGGACTACAAGTCAGAGCATCCCTATAGAATGATTGAAAATAGGGTTGGAAGGTGCCTGCAAGACCATGTATTCCAACCCCGTCCTCAACGCAGGACTCCAAGTCAGAGCAGCCCTATAGTATCATTGGAAAGTAGGGTTGGAGGGGGCCTGCAAGGCCATCTAGTCCAGCCCCCTGCTCCAGGCAGGACTCCAGGTCAGAGTATACCTCTAGAATCATCGAAAATAGAGTTGGAAGGGGCCTGCAAGACCATCTAGTCCAGCCCCCACCTCAATGCAGGACTCCAAGACAGAGCATCCCTATAGAATCATCAAAAGGTAGGGTTGGAAGGCGGCTGCAAGACCATATAGTCCAGCCCCCTGCTCAACGCAGGACTCCAAGTCAGAGCATCCCTATAGAATCATCGAAAATAGAGATGGAAGGGATCTGCAAGACCATCTAGTCCAACCCCTTGCTCAACGCAGGACTCCAAGCCAGAGCATCCCTATAGAATGATCTAAAATAGGGGTGGAAGGGGCCTGCAAGACCATCTAGTCTAACCCCCTGCTCAACGCAGGACTCCAAGTCAGAGTATCCCTCTAGAATCATCGAAAATAGAGTTGGAAGGGCCCTGCAAGACCATCTAGTCCAACCCCCTGCTCAACGCAGGACTCCAAGTCAGAGCATCCTTATCGAATCATCTGAAAGTAGGGCTGAAGTGGCCTGCAAGGCCATCTAGTCCAACCCCCTGCTCAACGCAGGACTCCAAGTCAGAGCATCCGTATAGAATCATCTGAAAGTAGGGTTGGAAGTGGCCTGCAAGACTATCTAATCCAGCCCCCTGCTCAACGCAGGACTCCAAGTCAGAGCATCCCTATAGAATAATCAAAAAGTAGGGTTGGAAGGGGCGTGCAAGACCATCTAGTCCAACCCCCTGCTCAACGCAGGACTCCAAGTCAGAGTTTCCCTATAGAATGATCGAAAATAGGGTTGGAAGGGGCCTGGAAGAGCATCTAGTCCAACCCCCTGCTCAACGCAGGACTCCAAGTCAGAGCATCCCTAAGGAATCATCTGAAAGTAGGGTTGGAAGTGGCCTGCAAGACCATCTAGTCCAACCCCCTGCTCAACGCAGGACTCCAAGTCAGAGCATCCCTATAGAATTATCAAAAGTTAGGGTTGGAAGGCGCCTGCAGGACCATCTTCCAGCCCCCTGCTCAACGCAGGACTCCAAGTCAGAGCATCCCTATAGAATCATCGAAAATAGAGTTGGAAGGGACCTGCAAGACCATCTAATCCAGCCCCCTGCTCAACGTAGGACTCCAAGTCAGAGCATCCCTATAGAAAGATCGAAAATAGAGTTGGAAGGCGCCTGCAAGGCCATCTAGTCCAGCCCCCTGCTCAACGCAGGACTCCAAGTCAGAGCATCCCTATAGAATCATTTGAAAGTTGGGTTGGAGGGGCCCTTCAAGGCCATCTAGTCCAACGCCCTACTCAAGGCAGGACTCCAAGTCACAGCATCCGTATAGAATAATCAAAAAGTAGGGGTGGGAGGGGTCTGCAGGACCATCTAAACCAGCCCCCTGCTCAACGCAGGACTCCAAGTCAGAGCACCCTATAGTATCATCAAAAGCTAGGGTTGGAAGGGTCCGGCAAGACCATCTAGTCCAGCCTCCTGCTTAAAGCAGGACTCCAAGTCAGAGCATCCCCATAGAATAATCGAAAATAGGGTTGGAATGGATCTGCAAGACCATCTAGTCCTGCCCCCTGCTTAAAGCAGGACTCCAAGACAGAGCATCCCTATAGAATGAACAAAAATAGGGTTGGGAGGGGTCTGCAAGACAATCTAGTCCAGCCTCCTGCTTAAAGCAGGACTCCAAGTCAGAGTAGCCCTATAGAATCATTGGAAAGTATGGTTGGGAGGGCCTACAAGACCATCTACTCCAGCCCCCTGCTCAATTCAGGACTCCAAGTCAGAGCATCCTTATAAAATCATCAAAAAGTAGGGTTGGAATGGGTCTGCAAAACCTCCTAAACCAGCCTCCTGCTCAATGCAGGACTCCGAGTCAGAGCATCCCTATAGAATGATTGAAAATAGGGTTGGGAGGCGTCTGCAAGACAATCTAGTCCAGCCCCCTGCTCAATGAAGGACTACAGGTCAGAGCATCCCTATAGAATGATCGAAAATAGGGTTGGAAGGCGCCTGCAAGACCATCTAGTCCAGCCAACTGCTCAATGCTGGACTCCAAGTCAGAGCATCCCTATAGAATGATCGATAATAAGGTTGGAAGGCGCCTGCAAGACCATGTAGTCCAACCCCATGCTCAATGCAGGACTCCAAGTCAGAGCATCCCTATAGAATCATCTGAAAGTAGGGTTGGAAGTAACCTGCAAGACCATCTAGTCCAGCCCCCTGCTCAAGGCAGGACTCCAAGTCACAGCATCCCTATAGAATTATCAAAAGTTAGGGTTGGAAGGCGCCTGCAGGACCATCTTCCAGCCCCCTGCTCAACGCAGGACTCCAAGTCAGAGCATCCCTATAGAATCATCTGAAAGTAGGGTTGGAAGGGGGGTGGAAGGCCATCTAATCCAACCCCCCTGCTCAACGTAGGATTCCAAGTCAGGGCAGCCCTATAGAATCATTGGAAAGTAGGGTTGGAAGGGGCCGGCAAGACCATCTAGTCCAATCCCTGCTCAACGCAGGACTCCAAGTCAGAGCATCCCTACAGAATGATCGGAAATATGGTTGGAAGGGGCCTGCAAGACCATCCAGTCCAGCCCCCTGGTCAACACAGGACTCCAGGTCAGAGCATCCATATAGAATCATTGAAAAGTAGGGTTGGGATGGGTCTGCAAGACCATCTAGTCCAACCCCCTGCTCAACGCAGGACTCCAAGGCAGAGCATCCCTATAGAATGATGGAAAATAGGGTTGGAAGGGGTCTGCAAGACCATCTAGTCCAGCCAACTGCTCAATGCAGGACTCCAAGTCAGAGCATCCCTATAGAATGGTCGATAATAGGGTTGGAAGGCGCCTGCAAGACCATGTAGTCCAACCCCGTGCTCAATGCAGGACTCCAAGTCAGAGCATCACTATAGAATCATCTGAAAGTACGGTTGGAAGTGGCCTGCAAGACAATCTAGTCCAGCCCCCTGCTCAACGCAGGATTCCAAGTCAGAGCATCGCTATAGAATCATTAGAAAGTAGGGTTGGAAGGGGCCTGCAAGGCCATCTAATCCAGCCCCCTGCTCAACGTAGGACTCCAAGTCAGAGCAGCCCTATAGAATCATTGGAAAGTATGGTTGGGGGGGCCTGCAAGGCCATCTAGTCCAACCCCCTACTCAAGGCAGGACTCCAAGTCACAGCATCCGTATAGAATAATCAAACAGTAGGGGTGGGAGGGGTCTGCAGGACCATCTAAACCAGCCCCCTGCTCAACGCAGGACTCCACGTCAGAGCACCCTATAGAATGATTGAAAATAGGGTTGGGAGGGGTCTGCAAGACAATCTAGTCCAGCCCCCTGCTCAATGAAGGACTCCAGGTCAGAGCATCCCTATAGAATGATGGAAAATAGGGTTGGAAGGCTCCTGCAAGACCATCTAGTCCAGCCAACTGCTCAATGCAGGACTCCAAGTCAGAGCATCCCTATAGAATCATCTGAAAGTAGGGTTGGACGTAACCTGCAAGACCATCTAGTCCAGCCCCCTGCTCAACGCAGGACTACAAGTCAGAGCATCCCTATAGAATGATTGAAAATAGGGTTGGAAGGTGCCTGCAAGACCATGTATTCCAACCCCGTCCTCAACGCAGGACTCCAAGTCAGAGCAGCCCTATAGTATCATTGGAAAGTAGGGTTGGAGGGGGCCTGCAAGGCCATCTAGTCCAGCCCCCTGCTCCAGGCAGGACTCCAGGTCAGAGTATACCTCTAGAATCATCGAAAATAGAGTTGGAAGGGGCCTGCAAGACCATCTAGTCCAGCCCCCACCTCAATGCAGGACTCCAAGACAGAGCATCCCTATAGAATCATCAAAAGGTAGGGTTGGAAGGCGGCTGCAAGACCATATAGTCCAGCCCCCTGCTCAACGCAGGACTCCAAGTCAGAGCATCCCTATAGAATCATCGAAAATAGAGATGGAAGGGATCCGCAAGACCATCTAGTCCAACCCCTTGCTCAACGCAGGACTCCAAGCCAGAGCATCCCTATAGAATGATCTAAAATAGGGGTGGAAGGGGCCTGCAAGACCATCTAGTCTAACCCCCTGCTCAACGCAGGACTCCAAGTCAGAGTATCCCTCTAGAATCATCGAAAATAGAGTTGGAAGGGCCCTGCAAGACCATCTAGTCCAACCCCCTGCTCAACGCAGGACTCCAAGTCAGAGCATCCTTATCGAATCATCTGAAAGTAGGGCTGAAGTGGCCTGCAAGGCCATCTAGTCCAACCCCCTGCTCAACGCAGGACTCCAAGTCAGAGCATCCGTATAGAATCATCTGAAAGTAGGGTTGGAAGTGGCCTGCAAGACTATCTAATCCAGCCCCCTGCTCAACGCAGGACTCCAAGTCAGAGCATCCCTATAGAATAATCAAAAAGTAGGGTTGGAAGGGGCGTGCAAGACCATCTAGTCCAACCCCCTGCTCAACGCAGGACTCCAAGTCAGAGTTTCCCTATAGAATGATCGAAAATAGGGTTGGAAGGGGCCTGGAAGAGCATCTAGTCCAACCCCCTGCTCAACGCAGGACTCCAAGTCAGAGCATCCCTAAGGAATCATCTGAAAGTAGGGTTGGAAGTGGCCTGCAAGACCATCTAGTCCAACCCCCTGCTCAACGCAGGACTCCAAGTCAGAGCATCCCTATAGAATTATCAAAAGTTAGGGTTGGAAGGCGCCTGCAGGACCATCTTCCAGCCCCCTGCTCAACGCAGGACTCCAAGTCAGAGCATCCCTATAGAATCATCGAAAATAGAGTTGGAAGGGACCTGCAAGACCATCTAATCCAGCCCCCTGCTCAACGTAGGACTCCAAGTCAGAGCATCCCTATAGAAAGATCGAAAATAGAGTTGGAAGGCGCCTGCAAGGCCATCTAGTCCAGCCCCCTGCTCAACGCAGGACTCCAAGTCAGAGCATCCCTATAGAATCATTTGAAAGTTGGGTTGGAGGGGCCCTTCAAGGCCATCTAGTCCAACGCCCTACTCAAGGCAGGACTCCAAGTCACAGCATCCGTATAGAATAATCAAAAAGTAGGGGTGGGAGGGGTCTGCAGGACCATCTAAACCAGCCCCCTGCTCAACGCAGGACTCCAAGTCAGAGCACCCTATAGTATCATCAAAAGCTAGGGTTGGAAGGGTCCGGCAAGACCATCTAGTCCAGCCTCCTGCTTAAAGCAGGACTCCAAGTCAGAGCATCCCCATAGAATAATCGAAAATAGGGTTGGAATGGATCTGCAAGACCATCTAGTCCTGCCCCCTGCTTAAAGCAGGACTCCAAGACAGAGCATCCCTATAGAATGAACAAAAATAGGGTTGGGAGGGGTCTGCAAGACAATCTAGTCCAGCCTCCTGCTTAAAGCAGGACTCCAAGTCAGAGTAGCCCTATAGAATCATTGGAAAGTATGGTTGGGAGGGCCTACAAGACCATCTACTCCAGCCCCCTGCTCAATTCAGGACTCCAAGTCAGAGCATCCTTATAAAATCATCAAAAAGTAGGGTTGGAATGGGTCTGCAAAACCTCCTAAACCAGCCTCCTGCTCAATGCAGGACTCCGAGTCAGAGCATCCCTATAGAATGATTGAAAATAGGGTTGGGAGGCGTCTGCAAGACAATCTAGTCCAGCCCCCTGCTCAATGAAGGACTACAGGTCAGAGCATCCCTATAGAATGATCGAAAATAGGGTTGGAAGGCGCCTGCAAGACCATCTAGTCCAGCCAACTGCTCAATGCTGGACTCCAAGTCAGAGCATCCCTATAGAATGATCGATAATAAGGTTGGAAGGCGCCTGCAAGACCATGTAGTCCAACCCCATGCTCAATGCAGGACTCCAAGTCAGAGCATCCCTATAGAATCATCTGAAAGTAGGGTTGGAAGTAACCTGCAAGACCATCTAGTCCAGCCCCCTGCTCAAGGCAGGACTCCAAGTCACAGCATCCCTATAGAATTATCAAAAGTTAGGGTTGGAAGGCGCCTGCAGGACCATCTTCCAGCCCCCTGCTCAACGCAGGACTCCAAGTCAGAGCATCCCTATAGAATCATCTGAAAGTAGGGTTGGAAGGGGGGTGGAAGGCCATCTAATCCAACCCCCCTGCTCAACGTAGGATTCCAAGTCAGGGCAGCCCTATAGAATCATTGGAAAGTAGGGTTGGAAGGGGCCGGCAAGACCATCTAGTCCAATCCCTGCTCAACGCAGGACTCCAAGTCAGAGCATCCCTACAGAATGATCGGAAATATGGTTGGAAGGGGCCTGCAAGACCATCCAGTCCAGCCCCCTGGTCAACACAGGACTCCAGGTCAGAGCATCCATATAGAATCATTGAAAAGTAGGGTTGGGATGGGTCTGCAAGACCATCTAGTCCAACCCCCTGCTCAACGCAGGACTCCAAGGCAGAGCATCCCTATAGAATGATGGAAAATAGGGTTGGAAGGGGTCTGCAAGACCATCTAGTCCAGCCAACTGCTCAATGCAGGACTCCAAGTCAGAGCATCCCTATAGAATGGTCGATAATAGGGTTGGAAGGCGCCTGCAAGACCATGTAGTCCAACCCCGTGCTCAATGCAGGACTCCAAGTCAGAGCATCACTATAGAATCATCTGAAAGTACGGTTGGAAGTGGCCTGCAAGACAATCTAGTCCAGCCCCCTGCTCAACGCAGGATTCCAAGTCAGAGCATCCCTATAGAATCATTAGAAAGTAGGGTTGGAAGGGGCCTGCAAGGCCATCTAATCCAGCCCCCTGCTCAACGTAGGACTCCAAGTCAGAGCAGCCCTATAGAATCATTGGAAAGTATGGTTGGGGGGGCCTGCAAGGCCATCTAGTCCAACCCCCTACTCAAGGCAGGACTCCAAGTCACAGCATCCGTATAGAATAATCAAACAGTAGGGGTGGGAGGGGTCTGCAGGACCATCTAAACCAGCCCCCTGCTCAACGCAGGACTCCACGTCAGAGCACCCTATAGAATGATTGAAAATAGGGTTGGGAGGGGTCTGCAAGACAATCTAGTCCAGCCCCCTGCTCAATGAAGGACTCCAGGTCAGAGCATCCCTATAGAATGATGGAAAATAGGGTTGGAAGGCTCCTGCAAGACCATCTAGTCCAGCCAACTGCTCAATGCAGGACTCCAAGTCAGAGCATCCCTATAGAATCATCTGAAAGTAGGGTTGGACGTAACCTGCAAGACCATCTAGTCCAGCCCCCTGCTCAACGCAGGACTACAAGTCAGAGCATCCCTATAGAATGATTGAAAATAGGGTTGGAAGGTGCCTGCAAGACCATGTATTCCAACCCCGTCCTCAACGCAGGACTCCAAGTCAGAGCAGCCCTATAGTATCATTGGAAAGTAGGGTTGGAGGGGGCCTGCAAGGCCATCTAGTCCAGCCCCCTGCTCCAGGCAGGACTCCAGGTCAGAGTATACCTCTAGAATCATCGAAAATAGAGTTGGAAGGGGCCTGCAAGACCATCTAGTCCAGCCCCCACCTCAATGCAGGACTCCAAGACAGAGCATCCCTATAGAATCATCAAAAGGTAGGGTTGGAAGGCGGCTGCAAGACCATATAGTCCAGCCCCCTGCTCAACGCAGGACTCCAAGTCAGAGCATCCCTATAGAATCATCGAAAATAGAGATGGAAGGGATCTGCAAGACCATCTAGTCCAACCCCTTGCTCAACGCAGGACTCCAAGCCAGAGCATCCCTATAGAATGATCTAAAATAGGGGTGGAAGGGGCCTGCAAGACCATCTAGTCTAACCCCCTGCTCAACGCAGGACTCCAAGTCAGAGTATCCCTCTAGAATCATCGAAAATAGAGTTGGAAGGGCCCTGCAAGACCATCTAGTCCAACCCCCTGCTCAACGCAGGACTCCAAGTCAGAGCATCCTTATCGAATCATCTGAAAGTAGGGCTGAAGTGGCCTGCAAGGCCATCTAGTCCAACCCCCTGCTCAACGCAGGACTCCAAGTCAGAGCATCCGTATAGAATCATCTGAAAGTAGGGTTGGAAGTGGCCTGCAAGACTATCTAATCCAGCCCCCTGCTCAACGCAGGACTCCAAGTCAGAGCATCCCTATAGAATAATCAAAAAGTAGGGTTGGAAGGGGCGTGCAAGACCATCTAGTCCAACCCCCTGCTCAACGCAGGACTCCAAGTCAGAGTTTCCCTATAGAATGATCGAAAATAGGGTTGGAAGGGGCCTGGAAGAGCATCTAGTCCAACCCCCTGCTCAACGCAGGACTCCAAGTCAGAGCATCCCTAAGGAATCATCTGAAAGTAGGGTTGGAAGTGGCCTGCAAGACCATCTAGTCCAACCCCCTGCTCAACGCAGGACTCCAAGTCAGAGCATCCCTATAGAATTATCAAAAGTTAGGGTTGGAAGGCGCCTGCAGGACCATCTTCCAGCCCCCTGCTCAACGCAGGACTCCAAGTCAGAGCATCCCTATAGAATCATCGAAAATAGAGTTGGAAGGGACCTGCAAGACCATCTAATCCAGCCCCCTGCTCAACGTAGGACTCCAAGTCAGAGCATCCCTATAGAAAGATCGAAAATAGAGTTGGAAGGCGCCTGCAAGGCCATCTAGTCCAGCCCCCTGCTCAACGCAGGACTCCAAGTCAGAGCATCCCTATAGAATCATTTGAAAGTTGGGTTGGAGGGGCCCTTCAAGGCCATCTAGTCCAACGCCCTACTCAAGGCAGGACTCCAAGTCACAGCATCCGTATAGAATAATCAAAAAGTAGGGGTGGGAGGGGTCTGCAGGACCATCTAAACCAGCCCCCTGCTCAACGCAGGACTCCAAGTCAGAGCACCCTATAGTATCATCAAAAGCTAGGGTTGGAAGGGTCCGGCAAGACCATCTAGTCCAGCCTCCTGCTTAAAGCAGGACTCCAAGTCAGAGCATCCCCATAGAATAATCGAAAATAGGGTTGGAATGGATCTGCAAGACCATCTAGTCCTGCCCCCTGCTTAAAGCAGGACTCCAAGACAGAGCATCCCTATAGAATGAACAAAAATAGGGTTGGGAGGGGTCTGCAAGACAATCTAGTCCAGCCTCCTGCTTAAAGCAGGACTCCAAGTCAGAGTAGCCCTATAGAATCATTGGAAAGTATGGTTGGGAGGGCCTACAAGACCATCTACTCCAGCCCCCTGCTCAATTCAGGACTCCAAGTCAGAGCATCCTCATAAAATCATCAAAAAGTAGGGTTGGAATGGGTCTGCAAAACCTCCTAAACCAGCCTCCTGCTCAATGCAGGACTCCGAGTCAGAGCATCCCTATAGAATGATTGAAAATAGGGTTGGGAGGCGTCTGCAAGACAATCTAGTCCAGCCCCCTGCTCAATGAAGGACTACAGGTCAGAGCATCCCTATAGAATGATCGAAAATAGGGTTGGAAGGCGCCTGCAAGACCATCTAGTCCAGCCAACTGCTCAATGCTGGACTCCAAGTCAGAGCATCCCTATAGAATGATCGATAATAAGGTTGGAAGGCGCCTGCAAGACCATGTAGTCCAACCCCATGCTCAATGCAGGACTCCAAGTCAGAGCATCCCTATAGAATCATCTGAAAGTAGGGTTGGAAGTAACCTGCAAGACCATCTAGTCCAGCCCCCTGCTCAAGGCAGGACTCCAAGTCACAGCATCCCTATAGAATTATCAAAAGTTAGGGTTGGAAGGCGCCTGCAGGACCATCTTCCAGCCCCCTGCTCAACGCAGGACTCCAAGTCAGAGCATCCCTATAGAATCATCTGAAAGTAGGGTTGGAAGGGGGGTGGAAGGCCATCTAATCCAACCCCCCTGCTCAACGTAGGATTCCAAGTCAGGGCAGCCCTATAGAATCATTGGAAAGTAGGGTTGGAAGGGGCCGGCAAGACCATCTAGTCCAATCCCTGCTCAACGCAGGACTCCAAGTCAGAGCATCCCTACAGAATGATCGGAAATATGGTTGGAAGGGGCCTGCAAGACCATCCAGTCCAGCCCCCTGGTCAACACAGGACTCCAGGTCAGAGCATCCATATAGAATCATTGAAAAGTAGGGTTGGGATGGGTCTGCAAGACCATCTAGTCCAACCCCCTGCTCAACGCAGGACTCCAAGGCAGAGCATCCCTATAGAATGATGGAAAATAGGGTTGGAAGGGGTCTGCAAGACCATCTAGTCCAGCCAACTGCTCAATGCAGGACTCCAAGTCAGAGCATCCCTATAGAATGGTCGATAATAGGGTTGGAAGGCGCCTGCAAGACCATGTAGTCCAACCCCGTGCTCAATGCAGGACTCCAAGTCAGAGCATCACTATAGAATCATCTGAAAGTACGGTTGGAAGTGGCCTGCAAGACAATCTAGTCCAGCCCCCTGCTCAACGCAGGATTCCAAGTCAGAGCATCCCTATAGAATCATTAGAAAGTAGGGTTGGAAGGGGCCTGCAAGGCCATCTAATCCAGCCCCCTGCTCAACGTAGGACTCCAAGTCAGAGCAGCCCTATAGAATCATTGGAAAGTATGGTTGGGGGGGCCTGCAAGGCCATCTAGTCCAACCCCCTACTCAAGGCAGGACTCCAAGTCACAGCATCCGTATAGAATAATCAAACAGTAGGGGTGGGAGGGGTCTGCAGGACCATCTAAACCAGCCCCCTGCTCAACGCAGGACTCCACGTCAGAGCACCCTATAGAATGATTGAAAATAGGGTTGGGAGGGGTCTGCAAGACAATCTAGTCCAGCCCCCTGCTCAATGAAGGACTCCAGGTCAGAGCATCCCTATAGAATGATGGAAAATAGGGTTGGAAGGCTCCTGCAAGACCATCTAGTCCAGCCAACTGCTCAATGCAGGACTCCAAGTCAGAGCATCCCTATAGAATCATCTGAAAGTAGGGTTGGACGTAACCTGCAAGACCATCTAGTCCAGCCCCCTGCTCAACGCAGGACTACAAGTCAGAGCATCCCTATAGAATGATTGAAAATAGGGTTGGAAGGTGCCTGCAAGACCATGTATTCCAACCCCGTCCTCAACGCAGGACTCCAAGTCAGAGCAGCCCTATAGTATCATTGGAAAGTAGGGTTGGAGGGGGCCTGCAAGGCCATCTAGTCCAGCCCCCTGCTCCAGGCAGGACTCCAGGTCAGAGTATACCTCTAGAATCATCGAAAATAGAGTTGGAAGGGGCCTGCAAGACCATCTAGTCCAGCCCCCACCTCAATGCAGGACTCCAAGACAGAGCATCCCTATAGAATCATCAAAAGGTAGGGTTGGAAGGCGGCTGCAAGACCATATAGTCCAGCCCCCTGCTCAACGCAGGACTCCAAGTCAGAGCATCCCTATAGAATCATCGAAAATAGAGATGGAAGGGATCTGCAAGACCATCTAGTCCAACCCCTTGCTCAACGCAGGACTCCAAGCCAGAGCATCCCTATAGAATGATCTAAAATAGGGGTGGAAGGGGCCTGCAAGACCATCTAGTCTAACCCCCTGCTCAACGCAGGACTCCAAGTCAGAGTATCCCTCTAGAATCATCGAAAATAGAGTTGGAAGGGCCCTGCAAGACCATCTAGTCCAACCCCCTGCTCAACGCAGGACTCCAAGTCAGAGCATCCTTATCGAATCATCTGAAAGTAGGGCTGAAGTGGCCTGCAAGGCCATCTAGTCCAACCCCCTGCTCAACGCAGGACTCCAAGTCAGAGCATCCGTATAGAATCATCTGAAAGTAGGGTTGGAAGTGGCCTGCAAGACTATCTAATCCAGCCCCCTGCTCAACGCAGGACTCCAAGTCAGAGCATCCCTATAGAATAATCAAAAAGTAGGGTTGGAAGGGGCGTGCAAGACCATCTAGTCCAACCCCCTGCTCAACGCAGGACTCCAAGTCAGAGTTTCCCTATAGAATGATCGAAAATAGGGTTGGAAGGGGCCTGGAAGAGCATCTAGTCCAACCCCCTGCTCAACGCAGGACTCCAAGTCAGAGCATCCCTAAGGAATCATCTGAAAGTAGGGTTGGAAGTGGCCTGCAAGACCATCTAGTCCAACCCCCTGCTCAACGCAGGACTCCAAGTCAGAGCATCCCTATAGAATTATCAAAAGTTAGGGTTGGAAGGCGCCTGCAGGACCATCTTCCAGCCCCCTGCTCAACGCAGGACTCCAAGTCAGAGCATCCCTATAGAATCATCGAAAATAGAGTTGGAAGGGACCTGCAAGACCATCTAATCCAGCCCCCTGCTCAACGTAGGACTCCAAGTCAGAGCATCCCTATAGAAAGATCGAAAATAGAGTTGGAAGGCGCCTGCAAGGCCATCTAGTCCAGCCCCCTGCTCAACGCAGGACTCCAAGTCAGAGCATCCCTATAGAATCATTTGAAAGTTGGGTTGGAGGGGCCCTTCAAGGCCATCTAGTCCAACGCCCTACTCAAGGCAGGACTCCAAGTCACAGCATCCGTATAGAATAATCAAAAAGTAGGGGTGGGAGGGGTCTGCAGGACCAACTAAACCAGCCCCCTGCTCAACGCAGGACTCCAAGTCAGAGCACCCTATAGTATCATCAAAAGCTAGGGTTGGAAGGGTCCGGCAAGACCATCTAGTCCAGCCTCCTGCTTAAAGCAGGACTCCAAGTCAGAGCATCCCCATAGAATAATCGAAAATAGGGTTGGAATGGATCTGCAAGACCATCTAGTCCTGCCCCCTGCTTAAAGCAGGACTCCAAGACAGAGCATCCCTATAGAATGAACAAAAATAGGGTTGGGAGGGGTCTGCAAGACAATCTAGTCCAGCCTCCTGCTTAAAGCAGGACTCCAAGTCAGAGTAGCCCTATAGAATCATTGGAAAGTATGGTTGGGAGGGCCTACAAGACCATCTACTCCAGCCCCCTGCTCAATTCAGGACTCCAAGTCAGAGCATCCTTATAAAATCATCAAAAAGTAGGGTTGGAATGGGTCTGCAAAACCTCCTAAACCAGCCTCCTGCTCAATGCAGGACTCCGAGTCAGAGCATCCCTATAGAATGATTGAAAATAGGGTTGGGAGGCGTCTGCAAGACAATCTAGTCCAGCCCCCTGCTCAATGAAGGACTACAGGTCAGAGCATCCCTATAGAATGATCGAAAATAGGGTTGGAAGGCGCCTGCAAGACCATCTAGTCCAGCCAACTGCTCAATGCTGGACTCCAAGTCAGAGCATCCCTATAGAATGATCGATAATAAGGTTGGAAGGCGCCTGCAAGACCATGTAGTCCAACCCCATGCTCAATGCAGGACTCCAAGTCAGAGCATCCCTATAGAATCATCTGAAAGTAGGGTTGGAAGTAACCTGCAAGACCATCTAGTCCAGCCCCCTGCTCAAGGCAGGACTCCAAGTCACAGCATCCCTATAGAATTATCAAAAGTTAGGGTTGGAAGGCGCCTGCAGGACCATCTTCCAGCCCCCTGCTCAACGCAGGACTCCAAGTCAGAGCATCCCTATAGAATCATCTGAAAGTAGGGTTGGAAGGGGGGTGGAAGGCCATCTAATCCAACCCCCCTGCTCAACGTAGGACTCCAAGTCAGGGCAGCCCTATAGAATCATTGGAAAGTAGGGTTGGAAGGGGCCGGCAAGACCATCTAGTCCAATCCCTGCTCAACGCAGGACTCCAAGTCAGAGCATCCCTACAGAATGATCGGAAATATGGTTGGAAGGGGCCTGCAAGACCATCCAGTCCAGCCCCCTGGTCAACACAGGACTCCAGGTCAGAGCATCCATATAGAATCATTGAAAAGTAGGGTTGGGATGGGCCTGCAAGACCATCTAGTCCAACCCCCTGCTCAACGCAGGACTCCAAGGCAGAGCATCCCTATAGAATGATGGAAAATAGGGTTGGAAGGGGTCTGCAAGACCATCTAGTCCAGCCAACTGCTCAATGCAGGACTCCAAGTCAGAGCATCCCTATAGAATGGTCGATAATAGGGTTGGAAGGCGCCTGCAAGACCATGTAGTCCAACCCCGTGCTCAATGCAGGACTCCAAGTCAGAGCATCACTATAGAATCATCTGAAAGTACGGTTGGAAGTGGCCTGCAAGACAATCTAGTCCAGCCCCCTGCTCAACGCAGGATTCCAAGTCAGAGCATCCCTATAGAATCATCGAAAATAGAGTTGGAAGGAACCTGCAAGACCATCTAGTCCAACCCCTTGCTCAACGCAGGACTCCAAATCAGCGCATCCCTATAGAATGATTGAAAATAGGGTTGGAAGGGGCCTGCAAGACCATGTATTCCAACCCCGTGCTCAACGCAGGACTCCAAGTCAGAGCATCCTTATCGAATCATCTGAAAGTAGGGTTGGAAGTGGCCTGCAAGACCATCTAGTCCAGCCCCCTGCTCAACGCAGGACTCCAAGTCAGAGCATCCCTATAGAATTATCAAAGTTAGGGTTGGAAGGCGCCTGCAGGACCATCTTCCAGCCCCCTGCTCAACGCAGGACTCCAAGTCAGAGCATCCCTATAGAATGATTGAAAATAGGGTTGGAAGGGTCCTCCAAGACCATCCAGGGCACCCCCTGCTCAACGCAGGACTCCAAGTCAGAGTATCCCTCTAGAATCATCGAAAATAGAGTTGGAAGGGGCCTGCAAGACCATCTAGTCCAACCCCCTGCTCAATGCAGGACTCCAAGACAGAGCATCCCTATAGAATCATCAAAAGGTAGGGTTGGAAGGCGGCTGCAAGACCATCTAGTCCAGCCCCTTGCTCAACACAGTACTCCAAGTCAGAGCATCCTTATAGAATCATCGAAAATAGAGTTGGAAGGGACCTCCAAGACCATCTAGTCCAACCCCCTGCTCAACGCAGGACTCCAAGTTAGAGCATCCCTATAGAATCATCTGAAAGTAGGGTTGGAAGTGGCCTGCAAGACTATCTAATCCAGCCCCCTGCTCAACGTAGGACTCCAAGTCAGAGCATCCCTATAGAATTATCAAAAGTTAGGGTTGGAAGTGGCCTGCAGGACCATCTTCCAGCCCCCTGCTCAACGCAGGACTCCAAGTCAGAGCATCCCTATAGAATGATTGAAAATAGGGTTGGAAGGGGCCTGCAAGACTATGTATTCCAACCCCATGCTCAACGCAGGACTCCAAGTCAGAGCAGCCCTATAGAATCATTGGAAAGTAGGGTTGGGGGGGCCTGCAAGGCCATCTAGTCCAAGCCCCTGCTCCAGGCAGGACTCCAGGTCAGAGCATCCCTATAGAATCATCGAAAATAGGGTTGGAAGGCACCTGCAAGACCATGTATTCCAAC
Source organism: Heloderma suspectum (assembly GCF_057233095.1). Lineage (NCBI taxonomy): Eukaryota > Metazoa > Chordata > Lepidosauria > Squamata > Helodermatidae > Heloderma > Heloderma suspectum. The sequence goes on from NC_139475.1 coordinate 52,526,609, forward strand.
CCCGTGCTCAACGCAGGACTCCAAGTCAGAGCATCCTTATCGAATCATCTGAAAGTAGGGCTGGAAGTGGCCTGCAAGGCCATCTAGTCCAACCCCCTGCTCAACGCAGGACTCCAAGTCAGAGCATCCCTATAGAATCATTTGAAAGTAGGGTTGGAAGTGGCCTGCAAGACTATCTAATCCAGCCCCCTGCTCAACGCAGGACTCCAAGTCAGAGCATCCCTATAGAATAATCAAAAAGTAGGGTTGGAAGGGGCATGCAAGCCCATCTAGTCCAACCCCCTGCTCAACGCAGGACTCCAAGTCAGAGTTTCCCTATAGAATGATCGAAAATAGGGTTGGAAGGGGCCTGCAAGACCATCTAGTCCAACCCCCTGCTCAACGCAGGACTCCAAGTCAGAGCATCCCTAAGGAATCATCTGAAAGTAGGGTTGGAAGTGGCCTGCAAGACTATCTAATCCAGCCCCCTCCTCAACGTAGGACTCCAAGTCAGAGCATCCCTATAGAATCATCGAAAATAGAGTTGGAAGGAACCTGCAAGACCATCTAGTCCAACCCCTTGCTCAACGCAGGACTCCAAATCAGAGCATCCCTATAGAATGATCGAAAATAGGGTTGGAAGGGGCCTGCAAGACCATGTATTCCAACCCCGTGCTCAACGCAGGACTCCAAGTCAGAGCATCCTTATCGAATCATCTGAAAGTAGGGTTGGAAGTGCCTGCAAGACCATCTAGTCCAGCCCCCTGCTCAACGCAGGACTCCAAGTCAGAGCATCCCTATAGAATGATTGAAAATAGGGTTGGAAGGGTCCGCCAAGACCATCCAGGGCACCCCCTGCTCAACGCAGGACTCCAAGACAGAGCATCCCTATAGAATGATTGAAAATAGGGTTGGAAGGGTCCTCCAAGACCATCCAGGGCACCCCCTGCTCAATGCAGGACTCCAAGTCAGAGTATCCCTCTAGAATCATCGAAAATAGAGTTGGAAGGGGCCTGCAAGACCATCCAGTCCAGCCCCCTGCTCAATGCAGGACTCCAAGACAGAGCATCCCTATAGAATCATCAAAAGGTAGGGTTGGAAGGCGGCTGCAAGACCATCTAGTCCAGCCCCCTGCTCAACGCAGGACTCCAAGTCAGAGCATCCCTATAGAATCATCGAAAATAGAGTTGGAAGGGACCTGCAAGACCATCTAGTGCAACCCCCTGCTCAACGCAGGACTCCAAGTCAGAGCATCCCTATAGAATCATCTGAAAGTAGGGTTGGAAGTGGCCTGCAAGACTATCTAATCCAGCCCCCTGCTCAACGTAGGACTCCAAGTCAGAGCATCCCTATAGAAAGATCGAAAATAGAGTTGGAAGGCGCCTGCAAGGCCATCTAGTCCAGCCCCCTGCTCAACGCAGGACTCCAAGTCAGAGCATCACTATAGAATGATCGAAAATAGGGTTGGAAGGCGCCTGAAGACCATGTATTCCAACCCCGTGCTCAACGCAGGACTCCAAGTCAGAGCATCCTTATCGAATCATCTGAAAGTAGGGTTGGAAGTGGCCTGCAAGACCATCTAGTCCAGCCCCCTGCTCAACGCAGGACTCCAAGTCAGAGCATCCCTATAGAATTGTCAAAAGTGAGGGTTGGATGGCGCCTGCAGGACCATCTTCCAGCCCCCTGCTCAACGCAGGACTCCAAGTCAGAGCATCCCTATAGAATGATTGAAAATAGGGTTGGAAGGGTCCTCCAAGACCATCCAGGGCACCCCCTGCTCAACGCAGGACTCCAAGTCAGAGTATCCCTCTAGAAACATCGAAAATAGAGTTGGAAGGGGCCTGCAAGACCATCTAGTCCAGCCCCCTGCTCAATGCAGGACTCCAAGACAGAGCATCCCTATAGAATCATCAAAAGGTAGGGTTGGAAGGCGGCTGCAAGACCATCTAGTCCAGCCCCCTGCTCAACGCAGGACTCCAAGTCAGAGCATCCCTATAGAATGATTGAAAATAGGGTTGGGAGGGGTCTGCAAGACAATCTAGTCCAGCCCCCTGCTCAATGAAGGACTCCAAGTCAGAGCATCCCTATAGAAAGATCGAAAATAGAGTTGGAAGGCGCCTGCAAGACCATCTAGTCCAACCCCCTGCTCAACGCAGGACTCCAAGTCAGAGCATCCCTATAGAATCATCTGAAAGTAGGGTTGGAAGTGGCCTGCAAGACTATCTAATCCAGCCCCCTGCTCAACGTAGGACTCCAAGTCAGAGCATCCCTATAGAAAGATCGAAAATAGAGTTGGAAGGCGCCTGCAAGGCCATCTAGTCCAGCCCCCTGCTCAACGCAGGACTACAAGTCAGAGCATCCCTATAGAATGATTGAAAATAGGGTTGGAAGGTGCCTGCAAGACCATGTATTCCAACCCCGTCCTCAACGCAGGACTCCAAGTCAGAGCAGCCCTATAGTATCATTGGAAAGTAGGGTTGGAGGGGGCCTGCAAGGCCATCTAGTCCAGCCCCCTGCTCCAGGCAGGACTCCAGGTCAGAGTATACCTCTAGAATCATCGAAAATAGAGTTGGAAGGGGCCTGCAAGACCATCTAGTCCAGCCCCCACCTCAATGCAGGACTCCAAGACAGAGCATCCCTATAGAATCATCAAAAGGTAGGGTTGGAAGGCGGCTGCAAGACCATATAGTCCAGCCCCCTGCTCAACGCAGGACTCCAAGTCAGAGCATCCCTATAGAATCATCGAAAATAGAGATGGAAGGGATCTGCAAGACCATCTAGTCCAACCCCTTGCTCAACGCAGGACTCCAAGCCAGAGCATCCCTATAGAATGATCTAAAATAGGGGTGGAAGGGGCCTGCAAGACCATCTAGTCTAACCCCCTGCTCAACGCAGGACTCCAAGTCAGAGTATCCCTCTAGAATCATCGAAAATAGAGTTGGAAGGGCCCTGCAAGACCATCTAGTCCAACCCCCTGCTCAACGCAGGACTCCAAGTCAGAGCATCCTTATCGAATCATCTGAAAGTAGGGCTGAAGTGGCCTGCAAGGCCATCTAGTCCAACCCCCTGCTCAACGCAGGACTCCAAGTCAGAGCATCCGTATAGAATCATCTGAAAGTAGGGTTGGAAGTGGCCTGCAAGACTATCTAATCCAGCCCCCTGCTCAACGCAGGACTCCAAGTCAGAGCATCCCTATAGAATAATCAAAAAGTAGGGTTGGAAGGGGCGTGCAAGACCATCTAGTCCAACCCCCTGCTCAACGCAGGACTCCAAGTCAGAGTTTCCCTATAGAATGATCGAAAATAGGGTTGGAAGGGGCCTGGAAGAGCATCTAGTCCAACCCCCTGCTCAACGCAGGACTCCAAGTCAGAGCATCCCTAAGGAATCATCTGAAAGTAGGGTTGGAAGTGGCCTGCAAGACCATCTAGTCCAACCCCCTGCTCAACGCAGGACTCCAAGTCAGAGCATCCCTATAGAATTATCAAAAGTTAGGGTTGGAAGGCGCCTGCAGGACCATCTTCCAGCCCCCTGCTCAACGCAGGACTCCAAGTCAGAGCATCCCTATAGAATCATCGAAAATAGAGTTGGAAGGGACCTGCAAGACCATCTAATCCAGCCCCCTGCTCAACGTAGGACTCCAAGTCAGAGCATCCCTATAGAAAGATCGAAAATAGAGTTGGAAGGCGCCTGCAAGGCCATCTAGTCCAGCCCCCTGCTCAACGCAGGACTCCAAGTCAGAGCATCCCTATAGAATCATTTGAAAGTTGGGTTGGAGGGGCCCTTCAAGGCCATCTAGTCCAACGCCCTACTCAAGGCAGGACTCCAAGTCACAGCATCCGTATAGAATAATCAAAAAGTAGGGGTGGGAGGGGTCTGCAGGACCATCTAAACCAGCCCCCTGCTCAACGCAGGACTCCGAGTCAGAGCATCCCTATAGAATGATTGAAAATAGGGTTGGGAGGCGTCTGCAAGACAATCTAGTCCAGCCCCCTGCTCAATGAAGGACTACAGGTCAGAGCATCCCTATAGAATGATCGAAAATAGGGTTGGAAGGCGCCTGCAAGACCATCTAGTCCAGCCAACTGCTCAATGCTGGACTCCAAGTCAGAGCATCCCTATAGAATGATCGATAATAAGGTTGGAAGGCGCCTGCAAGACCATGTAGTCCAACCCCATGCTCAATGCAGGACTCCAAGTCAGAGCATCCCTATAGAATCATCTGAAAGTAGGGTTGGAAGTAACCTGCAAGACCATCTAGTCCAGCCCCCTGCTCAAGGCAGGACTCCAAGTCACAGCATCCCTATAGAATTATCAAAAGTTAGGGTTGGAAGGCGCCTGCAGGACCATCTTCCAGCCCCCTGCTCAACGCAGGACTCCAAGTCAGAGCATCCCTATAGAATCATCTGAAAGTAGGGTTGGAAGGGGGGTGGAAGGCCATCTAATCCAACCCCCCTGCTCAACGTAGGATTCCAAGTCAGGGCATCCCTATAGAATCATTGGAAAGTAGGGTTGGAAGGGGCCGGCAAGACCATCTAGTCCAATCCCTGCTCAACGCAGGACTCCAAGTCAGAGCATCCCTACAGAATGATCGGAAATATGGTTGGAAGGGGCCTGCAAGACCATCCAGTCCAGCCCCCTGGTCAACACAGGACTCCAGGTCAGAGCATCCATATAGAATCATTGAAAAGTAGGGTTGGGATGGGCCTGCAAGACCATCTAGTCCAACCCCCTGCTCAACGCAGGACTCCAAGGCAGAGCATCCCTATAGAATGATGGAAAATAGGGTTGGAAGGGGTCTGCAAGACCATCTAGTCCAGCCAACTGCTCAATGCAGGACTCCAAGTCAGAGCATCCCTATAGAATGGTCGATAATAGGGTTGGAAGGCGCCTGCAAGACCATGTAGTCCAACCCCGTGCTCAATGCAGGACTCCAAGTCAGAGCATCACTATAGAATCATCTGAAAGTACGGTTGGAAGTGGCCTGCAAGACAATCTAGTCCAGCCCCCTGCTCAACGCAGGATTCCAAGTCAGAGCATCCCTATAGAATCATTAGAAAGTAGGGTTGGAAGGGGCCTGCAAGGCCATCTAATCCAGCCCCCTGCTCAACGTAGGACTCCAAGTCAGAGCAGCCCTATAGAATCATTGGAAAGTATGGTTGGGGGGGCCTGCAAGGCCATCTAGTCCAACCCCCTACTCAAGGCAGGACTCCAAGTCACAGCATCCGTATAGAATAATCAAACAGTAGGGGTGGGAGGGGTCTGCAGGACCATCTAAACCAGCCCCCTGCTCAACGCAGGACTCCACGTCAGAGCACCCTATAGAATGATTGAAAATAGGGTTGGGAGGGGTCTGCAAGACAATCTAGTCCAGCCCCCTGCTCAATGAAGGACTCCAGGTCAGAGCATCCCTATAGAATGATGGAAAATAGGGTTGGAAGGCTCCTGCAAGACCATCTAGTCCAGCCAACTGCTCAATGCAGGACTCCAAGTCAGAGCATCCCTATAGAATCATCTGAAAGTAGGGTTGGACGTAACCTGCAAGACCATCTAGTCCAGCCCCCTGCTCAACGCAGGACTACAAGTCAGAGCATCCCTATAGAATGATTGAAAATAGGGTTGGAAGGTGCCTGCAAGACCATGTATTCCAACCCCGTCCTCAACGCAGGACTCCAAGTCAGAGCAGCCCTATAGTATCATTGGAAAGTAGGGTTGGAGGGGGCCTGCAAGGCCATCTAGTCCAGCCCCCTGCTCCAGGCAGGACTCCAGGTCAGAGTATACCTCTAGAATCATCGAAAATAGAGTTGGAAGGGGCCTGCAAGACCATCTAGTCCAGCCCCCACCTCAATGCAGGACTCCAAGACAGAGCATCCCTATAGAATCATCAAAAGGTAGGGTTGGAAGGCGGCTGCAAGACCATATAGTCCAGCCCCCTGCTCAACGCAGGACTCCAAGTCAGAGCATCCCTATAGAATCATCGAAAATAGAGATGGAAGGGATCTGCAAGACCATCTAGTCCAACCCCTTGCTCAACGCAGGACTCCAAGCCAGAGCATCCCTATAGAATGATCTAAAATAGGGGTGGAAGGGGCCTGCAAGACCATCTAGTCTAACCCCCTGCTCAACGCAGGACTCCAAGTCAGAGTATCCCTCTAGAATCATCGAAAATAGAGTTGGAAGGGCCCTGCAAGACCATCTAGTCCAACCCCCTGCTCAACGCAGGACTCCAAGTCAGAGCATCCTTATCGAATCATCTGAAAGTAGGGCTGAAGTGGCCTGCAAGGCCATCTAGTCCAACCCCCTGCTCAACGCAGGACTCCAAGTCAGAGCATCCGTATAGAATCATCTGAAAGTAGGGTTGGAAGTGGCCTGCAAGACTATCTAATCCAGCCCCCTGCTCAACGCAGGACTCCAAGTCAGAGCATCCCTATAGAATAATCAAAAAGTAGGGTTGGAAGGGGCGTGCAAGACCATCTAGTCCAACCCCCTGCTCAACGCAGGACTCCAAGTCAGAGTTTCCCTATAGAATGATCGAAAATAGGGTTGGAAGGGGCCTGGAAGAGCATCTAGTCCAACCCCCTGCTCAACGCAGGACTCCAAGTCAGAGCATCCCTAAGGAATCATCTGAAAGTAGGGTTGGAAGTGGCCTGCAAGACCATCTAGTCCAACCCCCTGCTCAACGCAGGACTCCAAGTCAGAGCATCCCTATAGAATTATCAAAAGTTAGGGTTGGAAGGCGCCTGCAGGACCATCTTCCAGCCCCCTGCTCAACGCAGGACTCCAAGTCAGAGCATCCCTATAGAATCATCGAAAATAGAGTTGGAAGGGACCTGCAAGACCATCTAATCCAGCCCCCTGCTCAACGTAGGACTCCAAGTCAGAGCATCCCTATAGAAAGATCGAAAATAGAGTTGGAAGGCGCCTGCAAGGCCATCTAGTCCAGCCCCCTGCTCAACGCAGGACTCCAAGTCAGAGCATCCCTATAGAATCATTTGAAAGTTGGGTTGGAGGGGCCCTTCAAGGCCATCTAGTCCAACGCCCTACTCAAGGCAGGACTCCAAGTCACAGCATCCGTATAGAATAATCAAAAAGTAGGGGTGGGAGGGGTCTGCAGGACCATCTAAACCAGCCCCCTGCTCAACGCAGGACTCCAAGTCAGAGCACCCTATAGTATCATCAAAAGCTAGGGTTGGAAGGGTCCGGCAAGACCATCTAGTCCAGCCTCCTGCTTAAAGCAGGACTCCAAGTCAGAGCATCCCCATAGAATAATCGAAAATAGGGTTGGAATGGATCTGCAAGACCATCTAGTCCTGCCCCCTGCTTAAAGCAGGACTCCAAGACAGAGCATCCCTATAGAATGAACAAAAATAGGGTTGGGAGGGGTCTGCAAGACAATCTAGTCCAGCCTCCTGCTTAAAGCAGGACTCCAAGTCAGAGTAGCCCTATAGAATCATTGGAAAGTATGGTTGGGAGGGCCTACAAGACCATCTACTCCAGCCCCCTGCTCAATTCAGGACTCCAAGTCAGAGCATCCTTATAAAATCATCAAAAAGTAGGGTTGGAATGGGTCTGCAAAACCTCCTAAACCAGCCTCCTGCTCAATGCAGGACTCCGAGTCAGAGCATCCCTATAGAATGATTGAAAATAGGGTTGGGAGGCGTCTGCAAGACAATCTAGTCCAGCCCCCTGCTCAATGAAGGACTACAGGTCAGAGCATCCCTATAGAATGATCGAAAATAGGGTTGGAAGGCGCCTGCAAGACCATCTAGTCCAGCCAACTGCTCAATGCTGGACTCCAAGTCAGAGCATCCCTATAGAATGATCGATAATAAGGTTGGAAGGCGCCTGCAAGACCATGTAGTCCAACCCCATGCTCAATGCAGGACTCCAAGTCAGAGCATCCCTATAGAATCATCTGAAAGTAGGGTTGGAAGTAACCTGCAAGACCATCTAGTCCAGCCCCCTGCTCAAGGCAGGACTCCAAGTCACAGCATCCCTATAGAATTATCAAAAGTTAGGGTTGGAAGGCGCCTGCAGGACCATCTTCCAGCCCCCTGCTCAACGCAGGACTCCAAGTCAGAGCATCCCTATAGAATCATCTGAAAGTAGGGTTGGAAGGGGGGTGGAAGGCCATCTAATCCAACCCCCCTGCTCAACGTAGGACTCCAAGTCAGGGCAGCCCTATAGAATCATTGGAAAGTAGGGTTGGAAGGGGCCGGCAAGACCATCTAGTCCAATCCCTGCTCAACGCAGGACTCCAAGTCAGAGCATCCCTACAGAATGATCGGAAATATGGTTGGAAGGGGCCTGCAAGACCATCCAGTCCAGCCCCCTGGTCAACACAGGACTCCAGGTCAGAGCATCCATATAGAATCATTGAAAAGTAGGGTTGGGATGGGCCTGCAAGACCATCTAGTCCAACCCCCTGCTCAACGCAGGACTCCAAGGCAGAGCATCCCTATAGAATGATGGAAAATAGGGTTGGAAGGGGTCTGCAAGACCATCTAGTCCAGCCAACTGCTCAATGCAGGACTCCAAGTCAGAGCATCCCTATAGAATGGTCGATAATAGGGTTGGAAGGCGCCTGCAAGACCATGTAGTCCAACCCCGTGCTCAATGCAGGACTCCAAGTCAGAGCATCACTATAGAATCATCTGAAAGTACGGTTGGAAGTGGCCTGCAAGACAATCTAGTCCAGCCCCCTGCTCAACGCAGGATTCCAAGTCAGAGCATCCCTATAGAATCATTAGAAAGTAGGGTTGGAAGGGGCCTGCAAGGCCATCTAATCCAGCCCCCTGCTCAACGTAGGACTCCAAGTCAGAGCAGCGCTATAGAATCATTGGAAAGTATGGTTGGGGGGGCCTGCAAGGCCATCTAGTCCAACCCCCTACTCAAGGCAGGACTCCAAGTCACAGCATCCGTATAGAATAATCAAACAGTAGGGGTGGGAGGGGTCTGCAGGACCATCTAAACCAGCCCCCTGCTCAACGCAGGACTCCACGTCAGAGCACCCTATAGAATGATTGAAAATAGGGTTGGGAGGGGTCTGCAAGACAATCTAGTCCAGCCCCCTGCTCAATGAAGGACTCCAGGTCAGAGCATCCCTATAGAATGATGGAAAATAGGGTTGGAAGGCTCCTGCAAGACCATCTAGTCCAGCCAACTGCTCAATGCAGGACTCCAAGTCAGAGCATCCCTATAGAATCATCTGAAAGTAGGGTTGGACGTAACCTGCAAGACCATCTAGTCCAGCCCCCTGCTCAACCCAGGACTCCAAGTCAGAGCATCCCTATAGAATCATTGAAAAGTAGGGTTGGAAGGCGCCTGCAAGACCATGTAGTCCAACCCCGTGCTCAATGCAGGACTCCAAGTCAGTGCATCCCTACAGAATCATCTGAATGTACGGTTGGAGGTGGCCTGCAAGACAATCTAGTCCAACCCCTTGCTCAACACAGGACACCGAGTAAGAGCATCCCTATACAATCATCTGAAAGTAGGGTTCGAAGGGGCCTGCAAGGCCATCTAATCCAGCCCCCTGCTCAACGCAGGACTCCAAGCCAGAGCATCCCTATAGAATGATCTAAAATAGGGGTGGAAGGGGCCTGCAAGACCATCTAGTCTAACCCCCTGCTCAATGCAGGACTCTAAGAGCATCCGTATAGAATCATCTGAAAGTACGGTTGGAAGGGGCCTGCAAGACCATCTAGTCCAACCCCTTGCTCAACACAGGACTCCGAGTCAGAGCATCCCTATACAATGAACGAAAATAGGGTTGGAAGGGGCCGGCAAGACCATCTAGTCCAGCCCCCTGCTCAACGCAGGACTCCAAGTCATAGTTTCCCAATAGAATGATCGAAAATAGGGTTGGAAGGGGCCTGCAAGACCATCTAGTCCAACCCCCTGCTCAACGCAGGACTCCTAGTCAGAGTTTCCCTATAGAATGATCGAAAATAGGGTTGGAAGGGGCCTGCAAGACCATCTAGTCCAACCCCCTGCTCAACGCAGGACTCCAAGTCAGAGCATCCCTAAGGAATCATCTGAAAGTAGGGTTGGAAGTGGCCTGCAAGACTATCTAATCCAGCCCCCTCCTCAACGTAGGACTCTAAGTCAGAGCATCCCTATAGAATCATCGAAAATAGAGTTGGAAGGAACCTGCAAGACCATCTAGTCCAACCCCTTGCTCAACGCAGGACTCCAAATCAGAGCATCCCTATAGAATGATCGAAAATAGGGTTGGAAGGCGCCTGAAAGACCATGTATTCCAACCCCGTGCTCAACGCAGGACTCCAAGTCAGAGCATCCTTATCGAATCATCTGAAAGTAGGGTTGGAAGTGGCCTGCAAGACCATCTAGTCCAGCCCCCTGCTCAACGCAGGACTCCAAGTCAGAGCATGCCTATAGAATTATCAAAAGTTAGGGTTGGAAGGCGCCTGCAGGACCATCTTCCAGCCCCCTGCTCAACGCAGGACTCCAAGTCAGAGCATCCCTATAGAATGATTGAAAATAGGGTTGGAAGGGTCCTCCAAGACCATCCAGGGCACCCCCTGCTCAACGCAGGACTCCACGTCAGAGTATCCCTCTAGAATCATCGAAAATAGAGTTGGAAGGGGCCTGCAAGACCATCTAGTCCAACCCCCTGCTCAATGCTGGACTCCAAGACAGAGCATCCCTATAGAATCATCAAAAGGTAGGGTTGGAAGGCGGCTGCAAGACCATCTAGTCCAGCCCCTTGCTCAACACAGTACTCCAAGTCAGAGCATCCCTATAGAATCATCGAAAATAGAGTTGGAAGGGACCTCCAAGACCATCTAGTCCAACCCCCTGCTCAACGCAGGACTCCAAGTCAGAGCATCCCTATAGAATCATCTGAAAGTAGGGTTGGAAGTGGCCTGCAAGACTATCTAATCCAGCCCCCTGCTCAACGTAGGACTCCAAGTCAGAGCATCCCTATAGAATTATCAAAAGTTAGGGTTGGAAGTGGCCTGCAGGACCATCTTCCAGCCCCCTGCTCAACGCAGGACTCCAAGTCAGAGCATCCCTATAGAATGATTGAAAATAGGGTTGGAAGGGGCCTGCAACGCCATCTAGTCCAAGCCCCTGCTCCAGGCAGGACTCCAGGTCAGAGCATCCCTATAGAATCATCGAAAATAGGGTTGGAAGGCACCTGCAAGACCATGTATTCCAACCCCGTGCTCAACGCAGGACTCCAAGTCAGAGCATCCTTATCGAATCATCTGAAAGTAGGGCTGGAAGTGGCCTGCAAGGCCATCTAGTCCAACCCCCTGCTCAACGCAGGACTCCAAGTCAGAGCATCCCTATAGAATCATTTGAAAGTAGGGTTGGAAGTGGCCTGCAAGACTATCTAATCCAGCCCCCTGCTCAACGCAGGACTCCATGTCAGAGCATCCCTATAGAATAATCAAAAAGTAGGGTTGGAAGGGGCATGCAAGCCCATCAAGTCCAACCCCCTGCTCAACGCAGGACTCCAAGTCAGAGTTTCCCTATAGAATGATCGAAAATAGGGTTGGAAGGGGCCTGCAAGACCATCTAGTCCAACCCCCTGCTCAACGCAGGACTCCAAGTCAGAGCATCCCTAAGGAATCATCTGAAAGTAGGGTTGGAAGTGGCCTGCAAGACTATCTAATCCAGCCCCCTGCTCAACGCAGGACTCCAAGTCAGAGCATCCCTATAGAATAATCAAAAAGTAGGGTTGGAAGGGGCATGCAAGCCCATCAAGTCCAACCCCCTGCTCAACGCAGGACTCCAAGTCAGAGCATCCCTATAGAATCATCGAAAATAGAGTTGGAAGGGGCCTGCAAGACCATGTATTCCAACCCCGTGCTCAACGCAGGACTCCAAGTCAGAGCATCCTTATAGAATCATCTGAAAGTAGGGTTGGAAGTGGCCTGCAAGACCATCTAGTCCAGCCCCCTGCTCAACGCAGGACTCCAAGTCAGAGCATCCCTATAGAATTATCAAAAGTTAGGGTTGGAAGGCGCCTGCAGGACCATCTTCCAGCCCCCTGCTCAACGCAGGACTCCAAGTCAGAGCATCCCTATAGAATGATTGAAAATAGGGTTGGAAGGGTCCTCCAAGACCATCCAGGGCACCCCCTGCTCAACGCAGGACTCCAAGTCAGAGTATCCCTCTAGAATCATCGAAAATAGAGTTGGAAGGGGCCTGCAAGACCATCTAGTCCAACCCCCTGCTCAATGCAGGACTCCAAGACAGAGCATCCCTATAGAATCATCAAAAGGTAGGGTTGGAAGGCGGCTGCAAGACCATCTAGTCCAGCCCCTTGCTCAACACAGTACTCCAAGTCAGAGCATCCCTATAGAATCATCGAAAATAGAGTTGGAAGGGACCTCCAAGACCATCTAGTCCAACCCCCTGCTCAACGCAGGACTCCAAGTCAGAGCATCCCTATAGAATCATCTGAAAGTAGGGTTGGAAGTGGCCTGCAAGACTATCTAATCCAGCCCCCTGCTCAACGTAGGACTCCAAGTCAGAGCATCCCTATAGAATTATCAAAAGTTAGGGTTGGAAGTGGCCTGCAGGACCATCTTCCAGCCCCCTGCTCAACGCAGGACTCCAAGTCAGAGCATCCCTATAGAATGATTGAAAATAGGGTTGGAAGGGGCCTGCAAGACCATGTATTCCAACCCCATGCTCAACGCAGGACTCCAAGTCAGAGCAGCCCTATAGAATCATTGGAAAGTAGGGTTGGGGGGGCCTGCAAGGCCATCTAGTCCAAGCCCCTGCTCCAGGCAGGACTCCAGGTCAGAGCATCCCTATAGAATCATCGAAAATAGAGTTGGAAGGAACCTGCAAGACCGTCTAGTCCAACCCCTTGCTCAACGCAGGACTCCAAATCAGAGCATCCCTATAGAATGATCGAAAATAGTGTTGGAAGGGGCCTGCAAGACCATGTATTCCAACCCCGTGCTCAACGCAGGACTCCAAGTCAGAGCATCCTTGTCGAATCATCTGAAAGTAGGGTTGGAAGTGCCTGCAAGACCATCTAGTCCAGCCCCCTGCTCAACGCAGGACTCCAAGTCAGAGCATCCCTATAGAATTATCAAAAGTTAGGGTTGGAAGGCGCCTGCAGGACCATCTTCCAGCCCCCTGCTCAACGCAGGACTCCAAGTCAGAGCATCCCTATAGAATGATTGAAAATAGGGTTGGAAGGGTCCTCCAAGACCATCCAGGGCAGCCCCTGCTCAACGCAGGACTCCAAGACAGAGCATCCCTATAGAATGATTGAAAATAGGGTTGGAAGGGTCCTCCAAGACCATCCAGGGCACCCCCTGCTCAATGCAGGACTCCAAGTCAGAGTATCCCTCTAGAATCATCGAAAATAGAGTTGGAAGGGGCCTGCAAGACCATCCAGTCCAGCCCCCTGCTCAATGCAGGACTCCAAGACAGAGCATCCCTATAGAATCATCAAAAGGTAGGGTTGGAAGGCGGCTGCAAGACCATCTAGTCCAGCCCCCTGCTCAACGCAGGACTCCAAGTCAGAGCATCCCTATAGAATCATCGAAAATAGAGTTGGAAGGGACCTGCAAGACCATCTAGTGCAACCCCCTGCTCAACGCAGGACTCCAAGTCAGAGCATCCCTATAGAATCATCTGAAAGTAGGGTTGGAAGTGGCCTGCAAGACTATCTAATCCAGCCCCCTGCTCAACGTAGGACTCCAAGTCAGAGCATCCCTATAGAAAGATCGAAAATAGAGTTGGAAGGCGCCTGCAAGGCCATCTAGTCCAGCCCCCTGCTCAACGCAGGACTCCAAGTCAGAGCATCACTATAGAATGATCGAAAATAGGGTTGGAAGGCGCCTGAAGACCATGTATTCCAACCCCGTGCTCAACGCAGGACTCCAAGTCAGAGCATCCTTATCGAATCATCTGAAAGTAGGGTTGGAAGTGGCCTGCAAGACCATCTAGTCCAGCCCCCTGCTTAACGCAGGACTCCAAGTCAGAGCATCCCTATAGAATTGTCAAAAGTGAGGGTTGGAAGGCGCCTGCAGGACCATCTTCCAGCCCCCTGCTCAACGCAGGACTCCAAGTCAGAGCATCCCTATAGAATGATTGAAAATAGGGTTGGAAGGGTCCTCCAAGACCATCCAGGGCACCCCCTGCTCAACGCTGGACTCCAAGTCAGAGTATCCCTCTAGAAACATCGAAAATAGAGTTGGAAGGGGCCTGCAAGACCATCTAGTCCAGCCCCCTGCTCAATGCAGGACTCCAAGACAGAGCATCCCTATAGAATCATCAAAAGGTAGGGTTGGAAGGCGGCTGCAAGACCATCTAGTCCAGCCCCCTGCTCAACGCAGGACTCCAAGTCAGAGCATCCCTATAGAATGATTGAAAATAGGGTTGGGAGGGGTCTGCAAGACAATCTAGTCCAGCCCCCTGCTCAATGAAGGACTCCAAGTCAGAGCATCCCTATAGAAAGATCGAAAATAGAGTTGGAAGGCGCCTGCAAGACCATCTAGTCCAACCCCCTGCTCAACGCAGGACTCCAAGTCAGAGCATCCCTATAGAATCATCTGAAAGTAGGGTTGGAAGTGGCCTGCAAGACTATCTAATCCAGCCCCCTGCTCAACGTAGGACTCCAAGTCAGAGCATCCCTATAGAAAGATCGAAAATAGAGTTGGAAGGCGCCTGCAAGGCCATCTAGTCCAGCCCCCTGCTCAACGCAGGACTACAAGTCAGAGCATCCCTATAGAATGATTGAAAATAGGGTTGCAAGGTGCCTGCAAGACCATGTATTCCAACCCCGTCCTCAACACAGGACTCCAAGTCAGAGCAGCCCTATAGTATCATTGGAAAGTAGGGTTGGAGGGGGCCTGCAAGGCCATCTAGTCCAGCCCCCTGCTCCAGGCAGGACTCCAGGTCAGAGTATACCTCTAGAATCATCGAAAATAAAGTTGGAAGGGGCCTGCAAGACCATCTAGTCCAGCCCCCACCTCAATGCAGGACTCCAAGACAGAGCATCCCTATAGAATCATCAAAAGGTAGGGTTGGAAGGCGGCTGCAAGACCATATAGTCCAGCCCCCTGCTCAACGCAGGACTCCAAGTCAGAGCATCCCTATAGAATCATCGAAAATAGAGATGGAAGGGATCTGCAAGACCATCTAGTCCAACCCCTTGCTCAACGCAGGACTCCAAGCCAGAGCATCCCTATAGAATGATCTAAAATAGGGGTGGAAGGGGCCTGCAAGACCATCTAGTCTAACCCCCTGCTCAACGCAGGACTCCAAGTCAGAGTATCCCTCTAGAATCATCGAAAATAGAGTTGGAAGGGGCCTGCAAGACCATCTAGTCCAACCCCCTGCTCAACGCAGGACTCCAAGTCAGAGCATCCTTATCGAATCATCTGAAAGTAGGGCTGGAAGTGGCCTGCAAGGCCATCTAGTCCAACCCCCTGCTCAACGCAGGACTCCAAGTCAGAGCATCCGTATAGAATCATCTGAAAGTAGGGTTGGAAGTGGCCTGCAAGACTATCTAATCCAGCCCCCTGCTCAACGCAGGACTCCAAGTCAGAGCATCCCTATAGAATAATCAAAAAGTAGGGTTGGAAGGGGCCTGCAAGACCATCTAGTCCAACCTCCTGCTCAACGCAGGACTCCAAGTCAGAGTTTCCCTATAGAATGATCGAAAATAGGGTTGGAAGGGGCCTGCAAGAGCATCTAGTCCAACCCCCTGCTCAACGCAGGACTCCAAGTCAGAGCATCCCTAAGGAATCATCTGAAAGTAGGGTTGGAAGTGGCCTGCAAGACCATCTAGTCCAACCCCCTGCTCAACGCAGGACTCCAAGTCAGAGCATCCCTATAGAATTATCAAAAGTTAGGGTTGGAAGGCGCCTGCAGGACCATCTTCCAGCCCCCTGCTCAACGCAGGACTCCAAGTCAGAGCATCCCTATAGAATCATCGAAAATAGAGTTGGAAGGGACCTGCAAGACCATCTAATCCAGCCCCCTGCTCAACGTAGGACTCCAAGTCAGAGCATCCCTATAGAAAGATCGAAAATAGAGTTGGAAGGCGCCTGCAAGGCCATCTAGTCCAGCCCCCTGCTCAACGCAGGACTCCAAGTAAGAGCATCCCTATAGAATGATTGAAAATAGGGTTGGAAGGCGCCTGCAAGACCATGTATTCCAACCCCGTCCTCAACGCAGGACTCCAAGTCAGAGCAGCCCTATAGAATCATTGGAAAGTAGGGTTGGAGGGGGCCTGCAAGGCCATCTAGTCCAGCCCCCTGCTCCAGGCAGGACTCCAGGTCAGAGCATCCCTATAGAATGATCGAAAATAGGGTTGGAAGTGGCCTGCAAGACCATCTAGTCCAGCCCCCTGCTCAACGCAGGACTCCAAGTCAGAGCATCCCTATAGAATTATCAAAAGTTAGGGTTGGAAGTAGCCTGCAGGACCATCTTCCAGTCCCCTGCTCAACGCAGGACTCCAAGTCAGAGCATCCCTACAGAATGATTGAAAATAGGGTTGGAAGGGTCCTGGAAGACCATCCAGTGCACCCCCTGCTCAACGCAGGACTCCAAGACAGAGTATCCCTCTAGAATCATCGAAAATAGAGTTGGAAGGCGGCTGCAAGACCATCTAGTCCAGCCAACTGCTCAACGCAGGACTCCAAGTCAGAGCATCCCTATAGAATGATCTAAAATAGGTGTGGAAGGGGCCTGCAAGACCATCTAGTCTAACCCCCTGCTCAATGCAGGACTCCGGGTCAGAGCATCCCTATAGAATGATTGAAAATAGGGTTGGGAGGGGTCTGCAAGACAATCTAGTCCAGCCCCCTGCTCAATGAAGGACTCCAGGTCAGAGCATCCCTATAGAATGATGGAAAATAGTGTTGGAAGGCGCCTGCAGGACCATCTTCCAGCCCCCTGCTCAACGCAGGACTCCAAGTCAGAGCATCCCTATAGAATGATTGAAAATAGGGTTGGAAGGGTCCTCCAAGACCATCCAGGGCACCCCTGCTCAACGCAGGACTCCAAGACAGAGTATCCCTATAGAATCATCAAAAGGTAGGGTTGGAAGGTGGCTGCAAGACCATCTTGTCCAGCCCCCTGCTCAACGCAGGAGTCCAAGTCAGAGCATCCCTATAGAATCATCGAAAATAGAGTTGAACGGGACCTGCAAGACCATCTAGTCCAACCCCTTGCTCAACGCAGGACTCCAAGCCAGAGCATCCCTATAGAATGATCTAAAATAGGGGTGGAAGGGGCCTGCAAGACCATCTAGTCTAACCCCCTGCTCAATGCAGGACTCTAAGAGCATCCGTACAGAATCATCTGAAAGTACGGTTGGAAGGGCCTGCAAGACCATCTAGTCCAACCCCTTGCTCAACACAGGACTCCGAGTCAGAGCATCCCTATACAATGAACGAAAATAGGGTTGGAAGGGGCTGGCAAGAGATCTAGTCCAGCCCCCTGCTCAACGCAGGACTCCAAGTCTTATTTTCCCTATAGAATGATCGAAAATAGGGTTGGAAGGGGCCTGCAAGACCATCTAGTCCAACCCCCTGCTCAATGCAGGACTCCAAGTCAGAGCATCCCTATAGAATAATCAAAAAGTAGGGTTGGAAGGCGTCTGCAATACCATCTAGTCCAACCCCCTGCTCAACGCAGGACTCCAAGTCAGAGCACCTCTATAGAATCATCTGAAAGTAGGGTTGGAAGTGGCCTGCAAGACTAATCCAGCCCCCTGCTCAACGCAGGACTCCAGGTCAGAGCATCCCTATAGAATCATCGAAAATAGAGCTGGAAGGAACCTGCAAGACCATCTAGTCCAACCCCTTCCTTAACGCAGGACTCCAAATCAGAGCATCCCTATAGAATGATTGAAAATAGGGTTGGAAGGGGCCTGCAAGACCATGTATTCCAACCCCGTGCTGAACGCAGGACTCCAAGTCAGAGCAGCCCTATAGAATCATTGGAAAGTAGGGTTGGGGGGGGCCTGCAAGGCCATCTTTTCCAAGCCCCTCCTCCAGGCAGGACTCCAGGTCAGAGCATTCCTATAGAATGATCGAAAATAGGGTTGGAAGGCGCCTGCAAGACCATGTATTCCAACCCCGTGCTCAACGCAGGAATCCAAGTCAGAGCATCCTTATCGAATCATCTGAAAGTAGGGTTGGAAGTGGCCTGCAAGACCATCTAGTCCAGCCCCCTGCTCAACGCAGGACTCCAAGTCAGAGCATCCCTATAGAATTATCAAAAGGTAGGGTTGGAAGGCGCCTGCAGGACCATCTTCCAGCCCCCTGCTCAACGCAGGACTCCAAGTCAGAGCATCCCTATAGAATGATCGAAAATAGGGTTGGAAGGCGCCTGCAAGACCATGTATTCCAACCCCCTGCTCAACGCAGGACTCCAAGTCAGAGCATCCCTATAGAATCATCGAAAATAGAGTTGGAAGGAACCTGCAAGACCATCTAGTCCAACCCCTTGCTCAACGCAGGACTCCAAATCAGAGCATCCCTATAGAATGATCGAAAATAGGGTTGGAAGGCGCCTGCAAGACCATGTATTCCAACCCCGTGCTCAACGCAGGACTCCAAGTCAGAGCATCCTTATCGAATCATCTGAAAGTAGGGTTGGAAGTGGCCTGCAAGACCATCTAGTCCAGCCCCCTGCTCAACGCAGGACTCCAAGTCAGAGCATCCCTGTCGAATTATCAAAAGTTAGGGTTGGAAGGCGCCTGCAGGACCATCTAGTCCAACCCCCTGCTCAACGCAGGACTCCAAGTCAGAGCATCCCTAAGGAATCATCTGAAAGTAGGGTTGGAAGTGGCCTGCAAGACTATCTAATCCAGCCCCCTCCTCAACGTAGGACTCCAAGTCAGAGCATCCCTATAGAATCATCGAAAATAGAGTTGGAAGGAACCTGCAAGACCATCTACTCCAACCCCTTGCTCAACGCAGGACTCCAAATCAGAGCATCCCTATAGAATGATCGAAAATGGGGTTGGAAGGCGCCTGCAAGACCATGTATTCCAACCCCGTGCTCAACGCAGGACTCCAAGTCAGAGCATCCTTATCGAATCATCTGAAAGTAGGGTTGGAAGTGGCCTGCAAGACCATCTAGTCCAGCCCCCTGCTCAACGCAGGACTCCAAGTCAGAGCATCCCTATAGAATTATCAAAAGTTAGGGTTGGAAGGCGCCTGCAGGACCATCTTCCAGCCCCCTGCTCAACGCAGGACTCCAAGTCAGAGCATCCCTATACAATGAACGAAAATAGGGTTGGAAGGGTCCTCCAAGACCATCCAGGGCACCCCCTGCTCAACGCAGGACTCCAAGTAAGAGTATCCCTCTAGAATCATCGAAAATAGAGTAGGAAGGGGCCTGCAAGACCATCTAGTCTAGCCCCCTGCTCAATGCAGGACTCCGAGACAGAGCATCCCTATAGAATCATCAAAAGGTAGGGTTGGAAGGTGGCTGCAAGACCATCTAGTCCAGCCCCCTGCTCAACGCAGGACTCCAAGTCAGAGCATCCCTATAGAATCATCGAAAATAGAGTTGAAAGGGACCTGCAAGACCATCTAGTCCAACCCCTTGCTCAACGCAGGACTCCAAGCCAGAGCATCCCTATAGAATGATCTAAAATAGGGGTGGAAGGGGCCTGCAAGACCATCTAGTCTAACCCCCTGCTCAATGCAGGACTCTAAGAGCATCCGTATAGAATCATCTGAAAGTACGGTTGGAAGGGCCTGCAAGACCATCTAGTCCAACCCCTTGCTCAACACAGGACTCCGAGTCAGAGCATCCCTATACAATGAACGAAAATAGGGTTGGAAGGGGCCGGCAAGTGATCTAGTCCAGCCCCCTGCTCAACGCAGGACTCCAAGTCTTATTTTCCCTATAGAATGATCGAAAATAGGGTTGGAAGGGGCCTGCAAGACCATCTAGTCCAACCCCCTGCTCAACGCAGGACTCCAAGTCAGAGCATCCCTATAGAATAATCAAAAAGTAGGGTTGGAAGGCGTCTGCAAGACCATCTAGTCCAACCCCCTGCTCAACGCAGGACTCCAAGTCAGAGCATCTCTATAGAATCATCTGAAAGTAGGGTTGGAAGTGGCCTGCAAGACTAATCCAGCCCCCTGCTCCAGGCAGGACTCCAGGTCAGAGCATCCCTATAGAATCATCGAAAATAGAGCTGGAAGGAACCTGCAAGACCATCTAGTCCAACCCCTTCCTTAACGCAGGACTCCAAATCAGAGCATCCCTATAGAATGATTGAAAATAGGGTTGGAAGGGGCCTGCAAGACCATGTATTCCAACCCCGTGCTGAACGCAGGACTCCAAGTCAGAGCAGCCCTATAGAATCATTGGAAAGTAGGGTTGGGGGGGGCCTGCAAGGCCATCTTTTCCAAGCCCCTCCTCCAGGCAGGACTCCAGGTCAGAGCATCCCTATAGAATGATCGAAAATAGGGTTGGAAGGCGCCTGCAAGACCATGTATTCCAACCCCGTGCTCAACGCAGGACTCCAAGTCAGAGCATCCTTATTGAATCATCTGAAAGTAGGGTTGGAAGTGGCCTGCAAGACCATCTAGTCCAGCCCCCTGCTCAACGCAGGACTCCAAGTCAGAGCATCCCTATAGAATTATCAAAAGGTAGGGTTGGAAGGCGCCTGCAGGACCATCTTCCAGCCCCCTGCTCAACGCAGGACTCCAAGTCAGAGCATCCCTATAGAATTATGGAAAATAGGGTTGGAAGGCGCCTGCAAGACCATGTATTCCAACCCCCTGCTCAACGCAGGACTCCAAGTCAGAGCATCCCTAAGGAATCATCTGAAAGTAGGGTTGGAAGTGGCCTGCAGGACCATCTTCCAGCCCCCTCCTCAACGAAGGACTCCAAGTCAGAGCATCCCTATAGAATCATCGAAAATAGAGTTGGAAGGAACCTGCAAGACCATCTAGTCCAACCCCTTGCTCAACGCAGGACTCCAAATCAGAGCATCCCTATAGAATGATCGAAAATAGGGTTGGAAGGCGCCTGCAAGACCATGTATTCCAACCCCGTGCTCAACGCAGGACTCCAAGTCAGAGCATCCTTATCGAATCATCTGAAAGTAGGGTTGGAAGTGGCCTGCAAGACCATCTAGTCCAGCCCCCTGCTCAACGCAGGACTCCAAGTCAGAGCATCCCTATAGAATTATCAAAAGTTAGGGTTGGAAGGCGCCTGCAGGACCATCTTCCAGCCCCCTGCTCAACGCAGGACTCCAAGTCAGAGCATCCCTATAGAATGATTGAAAATAGGGTTGGAAGGGTCCTCCAAGACCATCCAGGGCACCCCCTGCTCAACGCAGGACTCCAAGTCAGAGTATACCTCTAGAATCATCGAAAATAGAGTTGGAAGGGGCCTGCAAGACCATCTAGTCCAGCCCCCACCTCAATGCAGGACTCCAAGACAGAGCATCCCTATAGAATCATCAAAAGGTAGGGTTGGAAGGCGGCTGCAAGACCATCTAGTCCAGCCCCCTGCTCAACGCAGGACTCCAAGTCAGAGAATCCCTATAGAATCATCGAAAATAGAGTTGGAAGGGATCTGCAAGACCATCTAGTCCAACCCCTTGCTCAACGCAGGAGTCCAAGCCAGAGCATCCCTATAGAATGATCTAAAATAGGGGTGGAAGGGGCCTGCAAGACCATCTAGTCTAACCCCCAGCTCAATGCAGGACTCTAAGAGCATCCGTATAGAATCATCTGAAAGTACGGTTGGAAGGGGCCTACAAGACCATCTAGTCCAACCCCGTGCTCAACGCAGGACTCCAAGTCAGAGCATCCTTATCGAATCATCTGAAAGTAGGGTTGGAAGTGGCCTGCAAGACCATCTAGTCCAGCCCCCTGCTCAACGCAGGACTCCAAGTCAGAGCATCCCTATAGAATTATCAAAAGTTAGGGTTGGAAGGCGCCTGCAGGACCATCTTCCAGCCCCCTGCTCAACGCAGGACTCCAAGTCAGAGCATCCCTATAGAATCATGGAAAATAGGGTTGGAAGGCGCCTGCAAGACGATGTATTCCAACCCCCTGCTCAACGCAGGACTCCAAGTCAGAGCATGCCTATAGAATTATCAAAAGTTAGGGTTGGAAGTGGCCTGCAGGACCATCTTCCAGCCCCCTGCTCAACGCAGGACTCCAAGTCAGAGCATCCCTATAGAATCATCGAAAATAGAGTTGGAAGGGACCTGCAAGACCATCTAGTCCAACCCCCTGCTCAACGCAGGACTCCAAGTCAGAGCATCCCTATAGAATCATCTGAAAGTAGGGTTGGAAGTGGCCTGCAAGACCATCTAATCCAGCCCCCTGCTCAACGTAGGACTCCAAGTCAGAGCATCCCTATAGAAAGATCGAAAATAGAGTTGGAAGGCGCCTGCAAGGCCATCTAGTCCAGCCCCCTGCTCAACGCAGGACTCCAAGTCAGAGCATCCCTATAGAATGATTGAAAATAGGGTTGGAAGGCGCCTGCAAGACCATGTATTCCAACCCCGTCCTCAACGCAGGACTCCAAGTCAGAGCAGCCCTATAGAATCATTGGAAAGTAGGGTTGGAGGGGGCCTGCAAGGCCATCTAGTCCAGCCCCCTGCTCCAGGCAGGACTCCAGGTCAGAGCATCCCTATAGAATGATCGAAAATAGGGTTGGAAGTGGCCTGCAAGACCATCTAGTCCAGCCCCCTGCTCAACGCAGGACTCCAAGTCAGAGCATCCCTATAGAATTATCAAAAGTTAGGGTTGGAAGGCGCCTGCAGGACCATCTTCCAGCCACCTGCTCAACGCAGGACTCCAAGTCAGAGCATCCCTATAGAATCATGGAAAATAGGGTTGGAAGGCGCCTGCAAG
Organism: Heloderma suspectum; assembly: GCF_057233095.1. Lineage (NCBI taxonomy): Eukaryota > Metazoa > Chordata > Lepidosauria > Squamata > Helodermatidae > Heloderma > Heloderma suspectum. The sequence continues at coordinate 52,549,432 of NC_139475.1, forward strand.
ACGATGTATTCCAACCCCCTGCTCAACGCAGGACTCCAAGTCAGAGCATGCCTATAGAATTATCAAAAGTTAGGGTTGGAAGTGGCCTGCAGGACCATCTTCCAGCCCCCTGCTCAACGCAGTACTCCAAGTCAGAGCATCCCTATAGAATGATTGAAAATAGGGTTGGAAGGGGCCTGCAAGACCATGTATTCCAACCCCGTGCTCAACGCAGGACTCCAAGTCAGAGCAGCCCTATAGAATCATTGGAAAGTAGGGTTGGGGGGAGCCTGCAAGGCCATCTAGTCCAAGCCCCTGCTCCAGGCAGGACTCCAGGTCAGAGCATCCCTATAGAATGATCGAAAATAGGGTTGGAAGGCGCCTGCAAGACCATGTATTCCAACCCCGTGCTCAACGCAGGACTCCAAGTCAGAGCATCCTTATCGAAACATCTGAAAGTAGGGCTGGAAGTGGCCTGCAAGGCCATCTAGTCCAACCCCCTGCTTCACGCAGGACTCCAAGTCAGAGCATCCCTATAGAATCATCTGAAAGTGGGGTTGGAAGTGGTCTGCAAGACTATGTAATCCAGCCCCCTGCTCAACGCAGGACTCCAAGTCAGAGCATCCCTATAGAATCATCAAAAGGTAGGGTTGGAAGGGGGCTGCAAGACCATCTAGTCCAGCCCCCTGCTCAGCGCAGGACTCCAAGTCAGAGCATCCCTATAGAACCATCGAAAATAGAGTTGGAAGGGACCTGCAAGACCATCTAGTCCAACCCCTTGCTCAACCCAGGACTCCAAGCCAGAGCATCCCTATAGAATGATCTAAAATAGGGGTGGAAGGGGCCTGCAAGACCATCTAGTCTAACCCCCTGCTCAATGCAGGACTCTAAGAGCATCCGTATAGAATCATCTGAAAGTACGGTTGGAAGGGGCCTGCAAGACCATCTAGTCCAACCCCTTGCTCAACGCAGGACTCCGAGTCAGAGCATCCCTATACAATGAACCAAAATAGGGTTGGAAGGGGCCGGCAAGACCATCTAGTCCAGCCCTCTGCTCAACGCAGGACTCCAAGTCATAGTTTCCCTATAGAATGATCGAAAATAGGGTTGGAAGGGGCCTGCAAGACCATCTAGTCCAACCCCCTGCTCAACGCAGGACTCCAAGTCAGAGTTTCCCTATAGAATGATCGAAAATAGGGTTGGAAGGGGCCTGCAAGACCATCTAGTCCAACCCCCTGCTCAACGCAGGACTCCAAGTCAGAGCATCCCTATAGAATGATGGAAAATAGGGTTGGAAGGGTCCTCCAAGACCATCCAGGGCACCCCCTGCTCAACGCAGGACTCCAAGTCAGAGTATCCCTCTAGAATCATCGAAAATAGAGTTGGAAGGGGCCTGCAAGACCATCTAGTCCAACCCCCTGCTCAATGCAGGACTCCAAGACAGAGCATCCCTATAGAATCATCAAAAGGTAGGGTTGGAAGGCGGCTGCAAGACCATCTAGTCCAGCCCCTTGCTCAACGTAGGACACCAAGTCAGAGCATCCCTATAGAATCATCGAAAATAGAGTTGGAAGGGACCTGCAAGACCATCTAGTCCAACCCTCTGCTCAACGCAGGACTCCAAGTCAGAGCATCCCTATAGAATCATCTGAAAGTAGGGTTGGAAGTGGCCTGCAAGACTATCTAATCCAGCCCCCTGCTCAACGTAGGACTCCAAGTCAGAGCATCCCTATAGAAAGATCGAAAATAGAGATGGAAGGCGCCTGCAAGGCCATCTAGTCCAGCCCCCTGCTCAACGCAGGACTCCAAGTCAGAGCATCCCTATAGAATGATTGAAAATAGGGTTGGAAGGCGCCTGCAAGACCATGTATTCCAACCCCGTCCTCAACGCAGGACTCCAAGTCAGAGCAGCCCTATAGAATCATTGGAAATTAGGGTTGGAGGGGGCCTGCAAGGCCATCTAGTCCAGCCCCATGCTCCAGGCAGGACTCCAGGTCAGAGCATCCCTATAGAATGATCGAAAATAGGGTTGGAAGTGGCCTGCAAGACCATCTAGTCCAGCCCCCTGCTCAACGCAGGACTCCAAGTCAGAGCATCCCTATAGAATTATCAAAAGTTAGGGTTGGAAGGCGCCTGCAGGACAATCTTCCAGCCCCCTGCTCAACGCAGGACTCCAAGTCAGAGCATCCCTATAGAATGATTGAAAATAGGGTTGGAAGGGTCCTGCAAGACCATCCAGTGCACCCCCTGCTCAACGCAGGACTCCAAGTCAGAGTATCCCTCTAGAATCATCGAAAATAGAGTTGGAAGGTGGCTGCAAGACCATCTAGGCCAGCCCCCTGCTCAATGAAGGACTCCAGGTCAGAGCATCCCTATAGAATGATGGAAAATAGGGTTGGAAGGCGCCTGCAAGACCATGTATTCCAACCCCCTGCGCAACGCAGGACTCCAAGTCAGAGCATCCCTATAGAATTATCAAAAGTTAGGGTTGGAAGTGGCCTGCAGGACCATCTTCCAGCCCCCTGCTCAACGCAGTACTCCAAGTCAGAGCATCCCTATAGAATGATTGAAAATAGGGTTGGAAGGGCCTGCAAGACCATGTATTCCAACCACGCGCTCAAAGCAGGACTCCAAGTCAGAGCAGCCCTATATAATCATTGGAAAGTAGGGTTGGGGGGGCCTGCAAGGCTATCTAGTCTAAGCCCCTGCTCCAGGCAGGACTCCAGGTCAGAGCATCCCTATAGAATCATCGAAAATAGGGTTGGAAGGCACCTGCAAGACCATGTATTCCAACCCCGTGCTCAACGCAGGACTCCAAGTCAGAGCATCCTTATCGAATCATCTGAAAGTAGGGCTGGAAGTGGCCTGCAAGGCCATCTAGTCCAACCCCCTGCTCAACGCAGGACTCAAAGTCAGAGCATCCCTATAGAATCATTTGAAAGTAGGGTTGGAAGTGGCCTGCAAGACTATCTAATCCAGCCCCCTGCTCAACGCAGGACTCCAAGTCAGAGCATCCCTATAGAATAATCAAAAAGTAGGGTTGGAAGGGGCATGCAAGACCATCTAGTCCAACCCCCTGCTCAACGCAGGACTCCAAGTCAGAGCATCCCTAAGGAATCATCTGAAAGTAGGGTTGGAAGTGGCCTGCAAGACTATCTAATCCAGCCCCCTCCTCAACGTAGGACTCCAAGTCAGAGCATCCTTATCGAATCATCTGAAAGTAGGGTTGGAAGAAGCCTGCAAGACCATCTAGTCCAGCCCCCTGCTCAACGCAGGACTCCAAGTCAGAGCATCCCTATAGAATTATCAAAAGTTAGGGTTGGAAGGCGCCTGCAGGACCATCTTCCAGCCCCCTGCTCAACGCAGGACTCCAAGTCAGAGCATCCCTATAGAATTATGGAAAATAGGGTTGGAAGGCGCCTGCAAGACCATGTATTCCAACCCCCTGCTCAACGCAGGACTCCAAGTCAGAGCATCCCTAAGGAATCATCTGAAAGTAGGGTTGGAAGTGGCCTGCAGGACCATCTAGTCCAACCCCTTGCTCAACGCAGGACTCCAAATCAGAGCATCCCTATAGAATGATCGAAAATAGGGTTGGAAGGCGCCTGCAAGACCATGTATTCCAACCCCGTGCTCAACGCAGGACTCCAAGTCAGAGCATCCTTATCGAATCATCTGAAAGTAGGGTTGGAAGTGGCCTGCAAGACCATCTAGTCCAGCCCCCTGCTCAACGCAGGACTCCAAGTCAGAGCATCCCTATAGAATTATCAAAAGTTAGGGTTGGAAGGCGCCTGCAGGACCATCTTCCAGCCCCCTGCTCAACGCAGGACTCCAAGTCAGAGCATCCCTATAGAATGATTGAAAATAGGGTTGGAAGGGTCCTCCAAGACCATCCAGGGCACCCCCTGCTCAACGCAGGACTCCAAGTCAGAGTATACCTCTAGAATCATCGAAAATAGAGTTGGAAGGGGCCTGCAAGACCATCTAGTCCAGCCCCCACCTCAATGCAGGACTCCAAGACAGAGCATCCCTATAGAATCATCAAAAGGTAGGGTTGGAAGGCGGCTGCAAGACCATCTAGTCCAGCCCCCTGCTCAACGCAGGACTCCAAGTCAGAGCATCCCTATAGAATCATCGAAAATAGAGTTGGAAGGGATCTGCAAGACCATCTAGTCCAACCCCTTGCTCAACGCAGGAGTCCAAGCCAGAGCATCTCTATAGAATGATCTAAAATAGGGGTGGAAGGGGCCTGCAAGACCATCTAGTCTAACCCCCTGCTCAATGCAGGACTCTAAGAGCATCCGTATAGAATCATCTGAAAGTACGGTTGGAAGGGGCCTACAAGACCATCAAGTCCAACCCCGTGCTCAACGCAGGACTCCAAGTCAGAGCATCCTTATCGAATCATCTGAAAGTAGGGTTGGAAGTGGCCTGCAAGACCATCTAGTCCAGCCCCCTGCTCAACGCAGGACTCCAAGTCAGAGCATCCCTATAGAATTATCAAAAGTTAGGGTTGGAAGGCGCCTGCAGGACCATCTTCCAGCCCCCTGCTCAACGCAGGACTCCAAGTCAGAGCATCCCTATAGAATCATGGAAAATAGGGTTGGAAGGCGCCTGCAAGACGATGTATTCCAACCCCCTGCTCAACGCAGGACTCCAAGTCAGAGCATGCCTATAGAATTATCAAAAGTTAGGGTTGGAAGTGGCCTGCAGGACCATCTTCCAGCCCCCTGCTCAACGCAGGACTCCAAGTCAGAGCATCCCTATAGAATCATCGAAAATAGAGTTGGAAGGGACCTGCAAGACCATCTAGTCCAACCCCCTGCTCAACGCAGGACTCCAAGTCAGAGCATCCCTATAGAATCATCTGAAAGTAGGGTTGGAAGTGGCCTGCAAGACCATCTAATCCAGCCCCCTGCTCAACGTAGGACTCCAAGTCAGAGCATCCCTATAGAAAGATCGAAAATAGAGTTGGAAGGCGCCTGCAAGGCCATCTAGTCCAGCCCCCTGCTCAACGCAGGACTCCAAGTCAGAGCATCCCTATAGAATGATTGAAAATAGGGTTGGAAGGCGCCTGCAAGACCATGTATTCCAACCCCGTCCTCAACGCAGGACTCCAAGTCAGAGCAGCCCTATAGAACCATTGGAAAGTAGGGTTGGAGGGGGCCTGCAAGGCCATCTAGTCCAGCCCCCTGCTCCAGGCAGGATTCCAGGTCAGAGCATCCCTATAGAATGATCGAAAATAGGGTTGGAAGTGGCCTGCAAGACCATCTAGTCCAGCCCCCTGCTCAACGCAGGACTCCAAGTCAGAGCATCCCTATAGAATTATCAAAAGTTAGGGTTGGAAGGCGCCTGCAGGACCATCTTCCAGCCACCTGCTCAACGCAGGACTCCAAGTCAGAGCATCCCTATAGAATCATGGAAAATAGGGTTGGAAGGCGCCTGCAAGACGATGTATTCCAACCCCCTGCTCAACGCAGGACTGCAAGTCAGAGCATGCCTATCGAATTATCAAAAGTTAGGGTTGGAAGTGGCCTGCAGGACCATCTTCCAGCCCCCTGCTCAACGCAGTACTCCAAGTCAGAGCATCCCTATAGAATGATTGAAAATAGGGTTGGAAGGGGCCTGCAAGACCATGTATTCCAACCCCGTGCTCAACGCAGGACTCCAAGTCAGAGCAGCCCTATAGAATCATTGGAAAGTAGGGTTGGGGGGAGCCTGCAAGGCCATCTAGTCCAAGCCCCTGCTCCAGGCAGGACTCCAGGTCAGAGCATCCCTATAGAATGATCGAAAATAGGGTTGGAAGGCGCCTGCAAGACCATGTATTCCAACCCCGTGCTCAACGCAGGACTCCAAGTCAGAGCATCCTTATCGAAACATCTGAAAGTAGGGCTGGAAGTGGCCTGCAAGGCCATCTAGTCCAACCCCCTGCTTCACGCAGGACTCCAAGTCAGAGCATCCCTATAGAATCATCTGAAAGTGGGGTTGGAAGTGGTCTGCAAGACTATGTAATCCAGCCCCCTGCTCAACGCAGGACTCCAAGTCAGAGCATCCCTATAGAATCATCAAAAGGTAGGGTTGGAAGGCGGCTGCAAGACCATCTAGTCCAGCCCCCTGCTCAGCGCAGGACTCCAAGTCAGAGCATCCCTATAGAACCATCGAAAATAGAGTTGGAAGGGACCTGCAAGACCATCTAGTCCAACCCCTTGCTCAACCCAGGACTCCAAGCCAGAGCATCCCTATAGAATGATCTAAAATAGGGGTGGAAGGGGCCTGCAAGACCATCTAGTCTAACCCCCTGCTCAATGCAGGACTCTAAGAGCATCCGTATAGAATCATCTGAAAGTACGGTTGGAAGGGGCCTGCAAGACCATCTAGTCCAACCCCTTGCTCAACGCAGGACTCCGAGTCAGAGCATCCCTATACAATGAACCAAAATAGGGTTGGAAAGGGCCGGCAAGACCATCTAGTCCAGCCCTCTGCTCAACGCAGGACTCCAAGTCATAGTTTCCCTATAGAATGATCGAAAATAGGGTTGGAAGGGGCCTGCAAGACCATCTAGTCCAACCCCCTGCTCAACGCAGGACTCCAAGTCAGAGTTTCCCTATAGAATGATCGAAAATAGGGTTGGAAGGGGCCTGCAAGACCATCTAGTCCAACCCCCTGCTCAACGCAGGACTCCAAGTCAGAGCATCCCTATAGAATGATGGAAAATAGGGTTGGAAGGGTCCTCCAAGACCATCCAGGGCACCCCCTGCTCAACGCAGGACTCCAAGTCAGAGTATCCCTCTAGAATCATCGAAAATAGAGTTGGAAGGGGCCTGCAAGACCATCTAGTGCAACCCCCTGCTCAATGCAGGACTCCAAGACAGAGCATCCCTATAGAATCATCAAAAGGTAGGGTTGGAAGGCGGCTGCAAGACCATCTAGTCCAGCCCCTTGCTCAACGTAGGACACCAAGTCAGAGCATCCCTATAGAATCATCGAAAATAGAGTTGGAAGGGACCTGCAAGACTATCTAATCCAGCCCCCTGCTCAACGTAGGACTCCAAGTCAGAGCATCCCTATAGAAAGATCGAAAATAGAGTTGGAAGGCGCCTGCAAGGCCATCTAGTCCAGCCCCCTGCTCAACGCAGGACTCCAAGTCAGAGCATCCCTATAGAATGATTGAAAATAGGGTTGGAAGGCGCCTGCAAGACCATGTATTCCAACCCCGTCCTCAACGCAGGACTCCAAGTCAGAGCAGCCCTATAGAATCATTGGAAATTAGGGTTGGAGGGGGCCTGCAAGGCCATCTAGTCCAGCCCCATGCTCCAGGCAGGACTCCAGGTCAGAGCATCCCTATAGAATGATCGAAAATAGGGTTGGAAGTGGCCTGCAAGACCATCTAGTCCAGCCCCCTGCTCAACGCAGGACTCCAAGTCAGAGCATCCCTATAGAATTATCAAAAGTTAGGGTTGGAAGGCGCCTGCAGGACAATCTTCCAGCCCCCTGCTCAACGCAGGACTCCAAGTCAGAGCATCCCTATAGAATGATTGAAAATAGGGTTGGAAGGGTCCTGCAAGACCATCCAGTGCACCCCCTGCTCAACGCAGGACTCCAAGTCAGAGTATCCCTCTAGAATCATCGAAAATAGAGTTGGAAGGTGGCTGCAAGACCATCTAGGCCAGCCCCCTGCTCAATGAAGGACTCCAGGTCAGAGCATCCCTATAGAATGATGGAAAATAGGGTTGGAAGGCGCCTGCAAGACCATGTATTCCAACCCCCTGCGCAACGCAGGACTCCAAGTCAGAGCATCCCTATAGAATTATCAAAAGTTAGGGTTGGAAGTGGCCGGCAGGACCATCTTCCAGCCCCCTGCTCAACGCAGTACTCCAAGTCAGAGCATCCCTATAGAATGATTGAAAATAGGGTTGGAAGGGCCTGCAAGACCATGTATTCCAACCACGCGCTCAAAGCAGGACTCCAAGTCAGAGCAGCCCTATATAATCATTGGAAAGTAGGGTTGGGGGGGCCTGCAAGGCTATCTAGTCTAAGCCCCTGCTCCAGGCAGGACTCCAGGTCAGAGCATCCCTATAGAATCATCGAAAATAGGGTTGGAAGGCACCTGCAAGACCATGTATTCCAACCCCGTGCTCAACGCAGGACTCCAAGTCAGAGCATCCTTATCGAATCATCTGAAAGTAGGGCTGGAAGTGGCCTGCAAGGCCATCTAGTCCAACCCCCTGCTCAACGCAGGACTCAAAGTCAGAGCATCCCTATAGAATCATTTGAAAGTAGGGTTGGAAGTGGCCTGCAAGACTATCTAATCCAGCCCCCTGCTCAACGCAGGACTCCAAGTCAGAGCATCCCTATAGAATAATCAAAAAGTAGGGTTGGAAGGGGCATGCAAGACCATCTAGTCCAACCCCCTGCTCAACGCAGGACTCCAAGTCAGAGCATCCCTAAGGAATCATCTGAAAGTAGGGTTGGAAGTGGCCTGCAAGACTATCTAATCCAGCCCCCTCCTCAACGTAGGACTCCAAGTCAGAGCATCCCTTTAGAATCATCAAAAATAGAGTTGGAAGGAACCTGCAAGACCATCTAGTCCAACCCCTTGCTCAACGCAGGACTCCAAATCAGAGCATCCCTATAGAATGATCGAAAATAGGGTTGGAAGGCGCCTGCAAGACCATGTATTCCAACCCCGTGCTCAACGCAGGACTCCAAGTCAGAGCATCCTTATCGAATCATCTGAAAGTAGGGTTGGAAGAAGCCTGCAAGACCATCTAGTCCAGCCCCCTGCTCAACGCAGGACTCCAAGTCAGAGCATCCCTATAGAATTATCAAAAGTTAGGGTTGGAAGGCGCCTGCAGGACCATCCAGGGCACCCCCTGCTCAACGCAGGACTCCAAGTCAGAGCATCCCTATAGAATGATTGAAAATAGGGTTGGAAGGGTCCTCCAAGACCATCCAGGGCACCCCCTGCTCAACGCAGGACTCCAAGTCAGAGTATCCCTCTAGAATCATCGAAAATAGAGTTGGAAGGGGCCTGCAAGACCATCTAGTCCAGCCCCCTGCTCAATGCAGGACTCCAAGACAGAGCATCCCTATAGAATCATCAAAAGGTAGGGTTGGAAGGCGGCTGCAAGACCATCTAGTCCAGCCCCCTGCTCAACACAGGACTCCAAGTCAGAGCATCCCTATAGAATCATCGAAAATAGAGTTGGAAGGGACCTGCAAGACCATCTAGTCCAACCCCCTGCTCAACGCAGGACTCCAAGTCAGAGCATCCCTATAGAATCATCTGAAAGTAGGGTTGGAAGTGGCCTGCAAGACTATCTAATCCAGCCCCCTGCTCAACGTAGGACTCCAAGTCAGAGCATCCCTATAGAAAGATCGAAAATAGAGTTGGAAGGCGCCTGCAAGGCCATCTAGTCCAGCCCCCTGCTCAACGCAGGACTCCAAGTCAGAGCATCCCTATAGAATGATCGAAAATAGGGTTGGAAGGTGCCTGAAGACCATGTATTCCAACCCCGTGCTCAACACAGGACTCCAAGTCAGAGCATCCTTATCGAATCATCTGAAAGTAGGGTTGGAAGTGGCCTGCAAGACTATCTAATCCAGCCCCCTGCTCAACGTAGGACTCCAAGTCAGAGCATCCCTATAGAAAGATCGAAAATAGAGTTGGAAGGGGCCTGCAAGACCATCTAGTCCAGCCCCCTGCTCAATGCAGGACTCCAAGACAGAGCATCCCTATAGAATCATCAAAAGGTAGGGTTGGAAGGCGGCTGCAAGACCATCTAGTCCAGCCCCCTGCTCAACGCAGGACTCCAAGTCAGAGCATCCCTATAGAATGATTGAAAATAGGGTTGGGAGGGGTCTGCAAGACAATCTAGTCCAGCCCCCTGCTCAATGAAGGACTCCAAGTCAGAGCATCCCTATAGAAAGATCGAAAATAGAGTTGGAACGCACCTGCAAGACCATCTAGTCCAACCCCCTGCTCAACGCAGGACTCCAAGTCAGAGCATCCCTATAGAATCATCTGAAAGTAGGGTTGGAAGTGGCCTGCAAGACTATCTAATCCAGCCCCCTGCTTAACGCAGGACTCCAAGTCAGAGCAGCCCTATAGTATCATTGGAAAGTAGGGTTGGAGGGGGCCTGCAAGGCCATCTAGTCCAGCCCCCTGCTCCAGGCAGGACTCCAGGTCAGAGTATACCTCTAGAATCATCGAAAATAGAGTTGGAAGGGGCCTGCAAGACCATCTAGTCCAGCCCCCACCTCAATGCAGGACTCCAAGACAGAGCATCCCTATAGAATCATCAAAAGGTAGGGTTGGAAGGCGGCTGCAAGACCATATAGTCCAGCCCCCTGCTCAACGCAGGACTCCAAGTCAGAGCATCCCTATAGAATCATCGAAAATAGAGATGGAAGGGATCTGCAAGACCATCTAGTCCAACCCCTTGCTCAACGCAGGACTCCAAGCCAGAGCATCCCTATAGAATGATCTAAAATAGGGGTGGAAGGGGCCTGCAAGACCATCTAGTCTAACCCCCTGCTCAACGCAGGACTCCAAGTCAGAGTATCCCTCTAGAATCATCGAAAATAGAGTTGGAAGGGGTCTGCAAGACCATCTAGTCCAACCCCCTGCTCAACGCAGGACTCCAAGTCAGAGCATCCTTATCGAATCATCTGAAAGTAGGGCTGGAAGTGGCCTTCAAGGCCATCTAGTCCAACCCCCTGCTCAACGCAGGACTCCAAGTCAGAGCATCCCTATAGAATCATCTGAAAGTAGGGTTGGAAGTGGCCTGCAAGACTATCTAATCCAGCCCCCTGCTCAACGCAGGACTCCAAGTCAGAGCATCCCTATAGAATAATCAAAAAGTAGGGTTGGAAGGGGCCTGCAAGACCATCTAGTCCAACCCCCTGCTCAACGCAGGACTCCAAGTCAGAGTTTCCCTATAGAATGATCGAAAATAGGGTTGGAAGGGGCCTGCAAGAGCATCTAGTCCAACCCCCTGCTCAACGCAGGACTCCAAGTCAGAGCAGCCCTAAGGAATCATCTGAAAGTAGGGTTGGAAGTGGCCTGCAAGACCATCTAGTCCAACCCCCTGCTCAACGCAGGACTCCAAGTCAGAGCATCCCTATAGAATTATCAAAAGTTAGGGTTGGAAGGCGCCTGCAGGACCATCTTCCAGCCCCCTGCTCAACGCAGGACTCCAAGTCAGAGCATCCCTATAGAATCATCGAAAATAGAGTTGGAAGGGACCTGCAAGACCATCTAATCCAGCCCCCTGCTCAACGTAGGACTCCAAGTCAGAGCATCCCTATAGAAAGATCGAAAATAGAGTTGGAAGGCGCCTGCAAGGCCATCTAGTCCAGCCCCCTGCTCAACGCAGGACTCCAAGTCAGAGCATCCCTATAGAATGATTGAAAATAGGGTTGGAAGGCGCCTGCAAGACCATGTATTCCAACCCCGTCCTCAACGCAGGACTCCAAGTCAGAGCAGCCCTATAGAATCATAGGAAAGTAGGGTTGGAGGGGGCCTGCAAGGCCATCTAGTCCAGCCCCCTGCTCCAGGCAGGACTCCAGGTCAGAGCATCCCTATAGAATGATCGAAAATAGGGTTGGAAGTGGCCTGCAAGACCATCTAGTCCAGCCCCCTGCTCAACGCAGGACTCCAAGTCAGAGCATCCCTATAGAATTATCAAAAGTTAGTGTTGGAAGGCGCCTGCAGGACCATCTTCCAGTCCCCTGCTCAACGCAGGACTCCAAGTCAGAGCATCCCTACAGAATGATTGAAAATAGGGTTGGAAGGGTCCTGTAAGACCATCCAGTGCACCCCCTGCTCAACGCAGGACTCCAAGACAGAGTATCCCTCTAGAATCATCGAAAATAGAGTTGGAAGACGGCTGCAAGACCATCTAGTCCAGCCAACTGCTCAACGCAGGACTCCAAGTCAGAGCATCCCTATAGAATGATCTAAAATAGGGGTGGAAGGGGCCTGCAAGACCATCTAGTCTAACCCCCTGCTCAATGCAGGACTCTGGGTCAGAGCAACCCTATAGAATGATTGAAAATAGGGTTGGGAGGTGTCTGCAAGACAATCTAGTCCAGCCCCCTGCTCAATGAAGGACTCCAGGTCAGAGCATCCCTATAGAATGATGGAAAATAGTGTTGGAAGGCGCCTGCAAGACCATGTATTCCAACCCCCTGCTCAACGCAGGACTCCAAGTCAGAGCATCCCTATAGAATTATCAAAAGTTAGGGTTGGAAGTGGCCTGCAGGACCATCTTCCAGCCCCCTGCTCAACGCAGTACTCCCAGTCAGAGCATCCCTATAGAATGATTGAAAAGAGGGTTGGAAGGGTCTGCAAGACCATGTATTCCAACCCCGTGCTCAACGCAGGACTCCAAGTCAGAGCAGCCCTATAGAATCATTGGAAAGTAGGGTTGGGGGGGACTGCAAGGCCATCTAGTCCAACCCCCTGCTCCAGGCAGGACTCCAGGTCAGAGCATCCCTATAGAATGATCGAAAATAGGGTTGGAAGGCACCTGCAAGACCATGTATTCCAACCCCGTGCTCAACGCAGGACTCCAAGTCAGAGCATCCTTATCGAATCATCTGAAAGTAGGGTTGGAAGTGGCCTGCAAGATCATCTAGTCCAACCCCCTGCTCAACGCAGGACTCCAAGTCAGAGTTTTCCTATAGAATGATCGAAAATAGGGTTGGAAGGGGCCTGCAAGACCATCTAGTCCAACCCCCTGCTCAACGCAGGACTCCAAGTCAGAGCATCCCTAAGGAATCATCTGAAAGTAGGGTTGGAAGTGGCCTGCAAGACTATCTAATCCAGCCCCCTCCTCAACGTAGGACTCCAAGTCAGAGCATCCCTATAGAATCATCGAAAATAGAGTTGGAAGGAACCTGCAAGACCATCTAGTCCAACCCCTTGCTCAACGCAGGACTCCAAATCAGAGCATCCCTATAGAATGATCGAAAATAGGGTTGGAAGGCGCCTGCAAGACCATGTATTCCAACCCCGTGCTCAACGCAGGACTCCAAGTCAGAGCATCCTTATCGAATCATCTGAAAGTAGGGTTGGAAGTGGCCTGCAAGACCATCTAGTCCAGCCCCCTGCTCAACGCAGGACTCCAAGTCAGAGCATCCCTATAGAATTATCAAAAGTTAGGGTTGGAAGGCGCCTGCAGGACCATCTTCCAGCCCCCTGCTCAACGCAGGACTCCAAGTCAGAGCATCCCTATACAATGAACGAAAATAGGGTTGGAAGGGTCCTCCAAGACCATCCAGGGCACCCCCTGCTCAACGCAGGACTCCAAGTCAGAGTATCCCTCTAGAATCATCGAAAATAGAGTAGGAAGGGGCCTGCAAGACCATCTAGTCTAGCCCCCTGCTCAATGCAGGACTCCGAGACAGAGCATCCCTATAGAATCATCAAAAGGTAGGGTTGGAAGGTGGCTGCAAGACCATCTAGTCCAGCCCCCTGCTCAACGCAGGACTCCAAGTCAGAGCATCCCTATAGAATCATCGAAAATACAGATGGAAGGGATCTGCAAGACCATCTAGTCCAACCCCTTGCTCAACGCAGGACTCCAAGCCAGAGCATCCCTATAGAATGATCTAAAATAGGGGTGGAAGGGGCCTGCAAGACCATCTAGTCTAACCCCCTGCTCAACGCAGGACTCCAAGTCAGAGTATCCCTCTAGAATCATCGAAAATAGAGTTGGAAGGGGCCTGCAAGACCATCTAGTCCAACCCCCTGCTCAACGCAGGACTCCAAGTCAGAGCATCCTTATCGAATCATCTGAAAGTAGGGCTGGAAGTGGCCTGCAAGGCCATCTAGTCCAACCCCCTGCTCAACGCAGGACTCCAAGTCAGAGCATCCCTATAGAATCATCTGAAAGTAGGGTTGGAAGTGGCCTGCAAGACTATCTAATCCAGCCCCCTGCTCAACGCAGGACTCCAAGTCAGAGCATCCCTATAGAATAATCAAAAAGTAGGGTTGGAAGGGGCCTGCAAGACCATCTAGTCCAACCCCCTGCTCAACGCAGGACTCCAAGTCAGAGTTTCCCTATAGAATGATCGAAAATAGGGTTGGAAGGGGCCTGCAAGAGCATCTAGTCCAACCCCCTGCTCAACGCAGGACTCCAAGTCAGAGCATCCCTAAGGAATCATCTGAAAGTAGGGTTGGAAATGGCCTGCAAGACCATCTAGTCCAACCCCCTGCTCAACGCAGGACTCCAAGTCAGAGCATCCCTATAGAATTATCAAAAGTTAGGGTTGGAAGGCGCCTGCAGGACCATCTTCCAGCCCCCTGCTCAACGCAGGACTCCAAGTCAGAGCATCCCTATAGAATCATCGAAAATAGAGTTGGAAGGTACCTGCAAGACCATCTAATCCAGCCCCCTGCTCAACGTAGGACTCCAAGTCAGAGCATCCCTATAGAAAGATCGAAAATAGAGTTGGAAGACGCCTGCAAGGCCATCTAGTCCAGCCCCCTGCTCAACGCAGGACTCCAAGTCAGAGCATCCCTATAGAATGATTGAAAATAGGGTTGGAAGGCGCCTGCAAGACCATGTATTCCAACCCCGTCCTCAACGCAGGACTCCAAGTCAGAGCAGCCCTATAGAATCATAGGAAAGTAGGGTTGGAGGGGGCCTGCAAGGCCATCTAGTCCAGCCCCCAGCTCCAGGCAGGACTCCAAGTCAGAGCATCCCTACAGAATGATTGAAAATAGGGTTGGAAGTGGCCTGCAAGACCATCTAGTCCAGCCCCCTGCTCAACGCAGGACTCCAAGTCAGAGCATCCCTATAGAATTATCAAAAGTTAGGGTTGGAAGGCGCCTGCAAGACCATCTAGTCCACCCAACTGCTCAACGCAGGACTCCAAGTCAGAGCATCCCTATAGAATGATCTAAAATAGGGGTGGAAGGGGCCTGCAAGACCATCTAGTCTAACCCCCTGCTCAATGCAGGACTCCGGGTCAGAGCATCCCTATAGAATGATTGAAAATAGGGTTGGGAGGGGTCTGCAAGACAATCTAGTCCAGCCCCCTGCTCAATGAAGGACTCCAGGTCAGAGCATCCCTATAGAATGATGGAAAATAGTGTTGGAAGGCGCCTGCAAGACCATGTATTCCAACCCCCTGCTCAACGCAGGACTCCAAGTCAGAGCATCCCTATAGAATTATCAAAAGTTAGGGTTGGAAGTGGCCTGCAGGACCATCTTCCAGCCCCCTGCTCAACGCAGTACTCCCAGTCAGAGCATCCCTATAGAATGATTGAAAAGAGGGTTGGAAGGGTCTGCAAGACCATGTATTCCAACCCCGTGCTCAACGCAGGACTCCAAGTCAGAGCAGCCCTATAGAATCATTGGAAAGTAGGGTTGGGGGGGACTGCAAGGCCATCTAGTCCAACCCCCTGCTCCAGGCAGGACTCCAGGTCAGAGCATCCCTATAGAATGATCGAAAATAGGGTTGGAAGGCACCTGCAAGACCATGTATTCCAACCCCGTGCTCAACGCAGGACTCCAAGTCAGAGCATCCTTATCGAATCATCTGAAAGTAGGGTTGGAAGTGGCCTGCAAGACCATCTAGTCCAACCCCCTGCTCAACGCAGGACTCCAAGTCAGAGCATCCTTATCGAATCATCTGAAAGTAGGGTTGGAAGTGGCCTGCAAGACCATCTAGTCCAGCCCCCTGCTCAACGCAGGACTCCAAGTCAGAGCATCCCTATAGAATTATCAAAAGTTAGGGTTGGAAGGCGCCTGCAGGACCATCTTCCAGCCCCCTGCTCAACGCAGGACTCCAAGTCAGAGCATCCCTATAGAATGATTGAAAATAGGGTTGGAAGGTGCCTGCAAGACCATGTATTCCAACCCCGTGCTCAACGCAGGACTCCAAGTCAGAGCATCCTTATCGAATCATCTGAAAGTAGGGTTGGAAGTGGCCTGCAAGACCATCTAGTCCAGCCCCCTGCTCAACGCAGGACTCCAAGTCAGAGCATCCCTATAGAATTATCAAAAGTTAGGGTTGGAAGGCGCCTGCAGGACCATCTTCCAGCCCCCTGCTCAACGCAGGACTCCAAGTCAGAGCATCCCTATAGAATGATTGAAAATAGGGTTGGAAGGCGCCTGCAAGACCATGTATTCCAACCCCGTCCTCAACGCAGGACTCCAAGTCAGAGCAGCCCTATAGAATCATTGGAAATTAGGGTTGGAGGGGGCCTGCAAGGCCATCTAGTCCAGCCCCATGCTCCAGGCAGGACTCCAGGTCAGAGCATCCCTATAGAATGATCGAAAATAGGGTTGGAAGTGGCCTGCAAGACCATCTAGTCCAGCCCCCTGCTCAACGCAGGACTCCAAGTCAGAGCATCCCTATAGAATTATCAAAAGTTAGGGTTGGAAGGCGCCTGCAGGACAATCTTCCAGCCCCCTGCTCAACGCAGGACTCCAAGTCAGAGCATCCCTATAGAATGATTGAAAATAGGGTTGGAAGGGTCCTGCAAGACCATCCAGTGCACCCCCTGCTCAACGCAGGACTCCAAGTCAGAGTATCCCTCTAGAATCATCGAAAATAGAGTTGGAAGGTGGCTGCAAGACCATCTAGGCCAGCCCCCTGCTCAATGAAGGACTCCAGGTCAGAGCATCCCTATAGAATGATGGAAAATAGGGTTGGAAGGCGCCTGCAAGACCATGTATTCCAACCCCCTGCGCAACGCAGGACTCCAAGTCAGAGCATCCCTATAGAATTATCAAAAGTTAGGGTTGGAAGTGGCCTGCAGGACCATCTTCCAGCCCCCTGCTCAACGCAGTACTCCAAGTCAGAGCATCCCTATAGAATGATTGAAAATAGGGTTGGAAGGGCCTGCAAGACCATGTATTCCAACCACGCGCTCAAAGCAGGACTCCAAGTCAGAGCAGCCCTATATAATCATTGGAAAGTAGGGTTGGGGGGGCCTGCAAGGCTATCTAGTCTAAGCCCCTGCTCCAGGCAGGACTCCAGGTCAGAGCATCCCTATAGAATCATCGAAAATAGGGTTGGAAGGCACCTGCAAGACCATGTATTCCAACCCCGTGCTCAACGCAGGACTCCAAGTCAGAGCATCCTTATCGAATCATCTGAAAGTAGGGCTGGAAGTGGCCTGCAAGGCCATCTAGTCCAACCCCCTGCTCAACGCAGGACTCAAAGTCAGAGCATCCCTATAGAATCATTTGAAAGTAGGGTTGGAAGTGGCCTGCAAGACTATCTAATCCAGCCCCCTGCTCAACGCAGGACTCCAAGTCAGAGCATCCCTATAGAATAATCAAAAAGTAGGGTTGGAAGGGGCATGCAAGACCATCTAGTCCAACCCCCTGCTCAACGCAGGACTCCAAGTCAGAGCATCCCTAAGGAATCATCTGAAAGTAGGGTTGGAAGTGGCCTGCAAGACTATCTAATCCAGCCCCCTCCTCAACGTAGGACTCCAAGTCAGAGCATCCCTTTAGAATCATCAAAAATAGAGTTGGAAGGAACCTGCAAGACCATCTAGTCCAACCCCTTGCTCAACGCAGGACTCCAAATCAGAGCATCCCTATAGAATGATCGAAAATAGGGTTGGAAGGCGCCTGCAAGACCATGTATTCCAACCCCGTGCTCAACGCAGGACTCCAAGTCAGAGCATCCTTATCGAATCATCTGAAAGTAGGGTTGGAAGAAGCCTGCAAGACCATCTAGTCCAGCCCCCTGCTCAACGCAGGACTCCAAGTCAGAGCATCCCTATAGAATTATCAAAAGTTAGGGTTGGAAGGCGCCTGCAGGACCATCCAGGGCACCCCCTGCTCAACGCAGGACTCCAAGTCAGAGCATCCCTATAGAATGATTGAAAATAGGGTTGGAAGGGTCCTCCAAGACCATCCAGGGCACCCCCTGCTCAACGCAGGACTCCAAGTCAGAGTATCCCTCTAGAATCATCGAAAATAGAGTTGGAAGGGGCCTGCAAGACCATCTAGTCCAGCCCCCTGCTCAATGCAGGACTCCAAGACAGAGCATCCCTATAGAATCATCAAAAGGTAGGGTTGGAAGGCGGCTGCAAGACCATCTAGTCCAGCCCCCTGCTCAACACAGGACTCCAAGTCAGAGCATCCCTATAGAATCATCGAAAATAGAGTTGGAAGGGACCTGCAAGACCATCTAGTCCAACCCCCTGCTCAACGCAGGACTCCAAGTCAGAGCATCCCTATAGAATCATCTGAAAGTAGGGTTGGAAGTGGCCTGCAAGACTATCTAATCCAGCCCCCTGCTCAACGTAGGACTCCAAGTCAGAGCATCCCTATAGAAAGATCGAAAATAGAGTTGGAAGGCGCCTGCAAGGCCATCTAGTCCAGCCCCCTGCTCAACGCAGGACTCCAAGTCAGAGCATCCCTATAGAATGATCGAAAATAGGGTTGGAAGGTGCCTGAAGACCATGTATTCCAACCCCGTGCTCAACACAGGACTCCAAGTCAGAGCATCCTTATCGAATCATCTGAAAGTAGGGTTGGAAGTGGCCTGCAAGACTATCTAATCCAGCCCCCTGCTCAACGTAGGACTCCAAGTCAGAGCATCCCTATAGAAAGATCGAAAATAGAGTTGGAAGGGGCCTGCAAGACCATCTAGTCCAGCCCCCTGCTCAATGCAGGACTCCAAGACAGAGCATCCCTATAGAATCATCAAAAGGTAGGGTTGGAAGGCGGCTGCAAGACCATCTAGTCCAGCCCCCTGCTCAACGCAGGACTCCAAGTCAGAGCATCCCTATAGAATGATTGAAAATAGGGTTGGGAGGGGTCTGCAAGACAATCTAGTCCAGCCCCCTGCTCAATGAAGGACTCCAAGTCAGAGCATCCCTATAGAAAGATCGAAAATAGAGTTGGAACGCACCTGCAAGACCATCTAGTCCAACCCCCTGCTCAACGCAGGACTCCAAGTCAGAGCATCCCTATAGAATCATCTGAAAGTAGGGTTGGAAGTGGCCTGCAAGACTATCTAATCCAGCCCCCTGCTTAACGCAGGACTCCAAGTCAGAGCAGCCCTATAGTATCATTGGAAAGTAGGGTTGGAGGGGGCCTGCAAGGCCATCTAGTCCAGCCCCCTGCTCCAGGCAGGACTCCAGGTCAGAGTATACCTCTAGAATCATCGAAAATAGAGTTGGAAGGGGCCTGCAAGACCATCTAGTCCAGCCCCCACCTCAATGCAGGACTCCAAGACAGAGCATCCCTATAGAATCATCAAAAGGTAGGGTTGGAAGGCGGCTGCAAGACCATATAGTCCAGCCCCCTGCTCAACGCAGGACTCCAAGTCAGAGCATCCCTATAGAATCATCGAAAATAGAGATGGAAGGGATCTGCAAGACCATCTAGTCCAACCCCTTGCTCAACGCAGGACTCCAAGCCAGAGCATCCCTATAGAATGATCTAAAATAGGGGTGGAAGGGGCCTGCAAGACCATCTAGTCTAACCCCCTGCTCAACGCAGGACTCCAAGTCAGAGTATCCCTCTAGAATCATCGAAAATAGAGTTGGAAGGGGTCTGCAAGACCATCTAGTCCAACCCCCTGCTCAACGCAGGACTCCAAGTCAGAGCATCCTTATCGAATCATCTGAAAGTAGGGCTGGAAGTGGCCTTCAAGGCCATCTAGTCCAACCCCCTGCTCAACGCAGGACTCCAAGTCAGAGCATCCCTATAGAATCATCTGAAAGTAGGGTTGGAAGTGGCCTGCAAGACTATCTAATCCAGCCCCCTGCTCAACGCAGGACTCCAAGTCAGAGCATCCCTATAGAATAATCAAAAAGTAGGGTTGGAAGGGGCCTGCAAGACCATCTAGTCCAACCCCCTGCTCAACGCAGGACTCCAAGTCAGAGTTTCCCTATAGAATGATCGAAAATAGGGTTGGAAGGGGCCTGCAAGAGCATCTAGTCCAACCCCCTGCTCAACGCAGGACTCCAAGTCAGAGCAGCCCTAAGGAATCATCTGAAAGTAGGGTTGGAAGTGGCCTGCAAGACCATCTAGTCCAACCCCCTGCTCAACGCAGGACTCCAAGTCAGAGCATCCCTATAGAATTATCAAAAGTTAGGGTTGGAAGGCGCCTGCAGGACCATCTTCCAGCCCCCTGCTCAACGCAGGACTCCAAGTCAGAGCATCCCTATAGAATCATCGAAAATAGAGTTGGAAGGGACCTGCAAGACCATCTAATCCAGCCCCCTGCTCAACGTAGGACTCCAAGTCAGAGCATCCCTATAGAAAGATCGAAAATAGAGTTGGAAGACGCCTGCAAGGCCATCTAGTCCAGCCCCCTGCTCAACGCAGGACTCCAAGTCAGAGCATCCCTATAGAATGATTGAAAATAGGGTTGGAAGGCGCCTGCAAGACCATGTATTCCAACCCCGTCCTCAACGCAGGACTCCAAGTCAGAGCAGCCCTATAGAATCATAGGAAAGTAGGGTTGGAGGGGGCCTGCAAGGCCATCTAGTCCAGCCCCCTGCTCCAGGCAGGACTCCAGGTCAGAGCATCCCTATAGAATGATCGAAAATAGGGTTGGAAGTGGCCTGCAAGACCATCTAGTCCAGCCCCCTGCTCAACGCAGGACTCCAAGTCAGAGCATCCCTATAGAATTATCAAAAGTTAGTGTTGGAAGGCGCCTGCAGGACCATCTTCCAGTCCCCTGCTCAACGCAGGACTCCAAGTCAGAGCATCCCTACAGAATGATTGAAAATAGGGTTGGAAGGGTCCTGTAAGACCATCCAGTGCACCCCCTGCTCAACGCAGGACTCCAAGACAGAGTATCCCTCTAGAATCATCGAAAATAGAGTTGGAAGGCGGCTGCAAGACCATCTAGTCCAGCCAACTGCTCAACGCAGGACTCCAAGTCAGAGCATCCCTATAGAATGATCTAAAATAGGGGTGGAAGGGGCCTGCAAGACCATCTAGTCTAACCCCCTGCTCAATGCAGGACTCTGGGTCAGAGCAACCCTATAGAATGATTGAAAATAGGGTTGGGAGGGGTCTGCAAGACAATCTAGTCCAGCCCCCTGCTCAATGAAGGACTCCAGGTCAGAGCATCCCTATAGAATGATGGAAAATAGTGTTGGAAGGCGCCTGCAAGACCATGTATTCCAACCCCCTGCTCAACGCAGGACTCCAAGTCAGAGCATCCCTATAGAATTATCAAAAGTTAGGGTTGGAAGTGGCCTGCAGGACCATCTTCCAGCCCCCTGCTCAACGCAGTACTCCCAGTCAGAGCATCCCTATAGAATGATTGAAAAGAGGGTTGGAAGGGTCTGCAAGACCATGTATTCCAACCCCGTGCTCAACGCAGGACTCCAAGTCAGAGCAGCCCTATAGAATCATTGGAAAGTAGGGTTGGGGGGGACTGCAAGGCCATCTAGTCCAACCCCCTGCTCCAGGCAGGACTCCAGGTCAGAGCATCCCTATAGAATGATCGAAAATAGGATTGGAAGGCACCTGCAAGACCATGTATTCCAACCCCGTGCTCAACGCAGGACTCCAAGTCAGAGCATCCTTATCGAATCATCTGAAAGTAGGGTTGGAAGTGGCCTGCAAGATCATCTAGTCCAACCCCCTGCTCAACGCAGGACTCCAAGTCAGAGTTTTCCTATAGAATGATCGAAAATAGGGTTGGAAGGGGCCTGCAAGACCATCTAGTCCAACCCCCTGCTCAACGCAGGACTCCAAGTCAGAGCATCCCTAAGGAATCATCTGAAAGTAGGGTTGGAAGTGGCCTGCAAGACTATCTAATCCAGCCCCCTCCTCAACGTAGGACTCCAAGTCAGAGCATCCCTATAGAATCATCGAAAATAGAGTTGGAAGGAACCTGCAAGACCATCTAGTCCAACCCCTTGCTCAACGCAGGACTCCAAATCAGAGCATCCCTATAGAATGATCGAAAATAGGGTTGGAAGGCGCCTGCAAGACCATGTATTCCAACCCCGTGCTCAACGCAGGACTCCAAGTCAGAGCATCCTTATCGAATCATCTGAAAGTAGGGTTGGAAGTGGCCTGCAAGACCATCTAGTCCAGCCCCCTGCTCAACGCAGGACTCCAAGTCAGAGCATCCCTATAGAATTATCAAAAGTTAGGGTTGGAAGGCGCCTGCAGGACCATCTTCCAGCCCCCTGCTCAACGCAGGACTCCAAGTCAGAGCATCCCTATACAATGAACGAAAATAGGGTTGGAAGGGTCCTCCAAGACCATCCAGGGCACCCCCTGCTCAACGCAGGACTCCAAGTCAGAGTATCCCTCTAGAATCATCGAAAATAGAGTAGGAAGGGGCCTGCAAGACCATCTAGTCTAGCCCCCTGCTCAATGCAGGACTCCGAGACAGAGCATCCCTATAGAATCATCAAAAGGTAGGGTTGGAAGGTGGCTGCAAGACCATCTAGTCCAGCCCCCTGCTCAACGCAGGACTCCAAGTCAGAGCATCCCTATAGAATCATCGAAAATACAGATGGAAGGGATCTGCAAGACCATCTAGTCCAACCCCTTGCTCAACGCAGGACTCCAAGCCAGAGCATCCCTATAGAATGATCTAAAATAGGGGTGGAAGGGGCCTGCAAGACCATCTAGTCTAACCCCCTGCTCAACGCAGGACTCCAAGTCAGAGTATCCCTCTAGAATCATCGAAAATAGAGTTGGAAGGGGCCTGCAAGACCATCTAGTCCAACCCCCTGCTCAACGCAGGACTCCAAGTCAGAGCATCCTTATCGAATCATCTGAAAGTAGGGCTGGAAGTGGCCTGCAAGGCCATCTAGTCCAACCCCCTGCTCAACGCAGGACTCCAAGTCAGAGCATCCCTATAGAATCATCTGAAAGTAGGGTTGGAAGTGGCCTGCAAGACTATCTAATCCAGCCCCCTGCTCAACGCAGGACTCCAAGTCAGAGCATCCCTATAGAATAATCAAAAAGTAGGGTTGGAAGGGGCCTGCAAGACCATCTAGTCCAACCCCCTGCTCAACGCAGGACTCCAAGTCAGAGTTTCCCTATAGAATGATCGAAAATAGGGTTGGAAGGGGCCTGCAAGAGCATCTAGTCCAACCCCCTGCTCAACGCAGGACTCCAAGTCAGAGCATCCCTAAGGAATCATCTGAAAGTAGGGTTGGAAATGGCCTGCAAGACCATCTAGTCCAACCCCCTGCTCAACGCAGGACTCCAAGTCAGAGCATCCCTATAGAATTATCAAAAGTTAGGGTTGGAAGGCGCCTGCAGGACCATCTTCCAGCCCCCTGCTCAACGCAGGACTCCAAGTCAGAGCATCCCTATAGAATCATCGAAAATAGAGTTGGAAGGTACCTGCAAGACCATCTAATCCAGCCCCCTGCTCAACGTAGGACTCCAAGTCAGAGCATCCCTATAGAAAGATCGAAAATAGAGTTGGAAGACGCCTGCAAGGCCATCTAGTCCAGCCCCCTGCTCAACGCAGGACTCCAAGTCAGAGCATCCCTATAGAATGATTGAAAATAGGGTTGGAAGGCGCCTGCAAGACCATGTATTCCAACCCCGTCCTCAACGCAGGACTCCAAGTCAGAGCAGCCCTATAGAATCATAGGAAAGTAGGGTTGGAGGGGGCCTGCAAGGCCATCTAGTCCAGCCCCCTGCTCCAGGCAGGACTCCAAGTCAGAGCATCCCTACAGAATGATTGAAAATAGGGTTGGAAGTGGCCTGCAAGACCATCTAGTCCAGCCCCCTGCTCAACGCAGGACTCCAAGTCAGAGCATCCCTATAGAATTATCAAAAGTTAGGGTTGGAAGGCGCCTGCAAGACCATCTAGTCCACCCAACTGCTCAACGCAGGACTCCAAGTCAGAGCATCCCTATAGAATGATCTAAAATAGGGGTGGAAGGGGCCTGCAAGACCATCTAGTCTAACCCCCTGCTCAATGCAGGACTCCGGGTCAGAGCATCCCTATAGAATGATTGAAAATAGGGTTGGGAGGGGTCTGCAAGACAATCTAGTCCAGCCCCCTGCTCAATGAAGGACTCCAGGTCAGAGCATCCCTATAGAATGATGGAAAATAGTGTTGGAAGGCGCCTGCAAGACCATGTATTCCAACCCCCTGCTCAACGCAGGACTCCAAGTCAGAGCATCCCTATAGAATTATCAAAAGTTAGGGTTGGAAGTGGCCTGCAGGACCATCTTCCAGCCCCCTGCTCAACGCAGTACTCCCAGTCAGAGCATCCCTATAGAATGATTGAAAAGAGGGTTGGAAGGGTCTGCAAGACCATGTATTCCAACCCCGTGCTCAACGCAGGACTCCAAGTCAGAGCAGCCCTATAGAATCATTGGAAAGTAGGGTTGGGGGGGACTGCAAGGCCATCTAGTCCAACCCCCTGCTCCAGGCAGGACTCCAGGTCAGAGCATCCCTATAGAATGATCGAAAATAGGGTTGGAAGGCACCTGCAAGACCATGTATTCCAACCCCGTGCTCAACGCAGGACTCCAAGTCAGAGCATCCTTATCGAATCATCTGAAAGTAGGGTTGGAAGTGGCCTGCAAGACCATCTAGTCCAACCCCCTGCTCAACGCAGGACTCCAAGTCAGAGTTTTCCTATAGAATGATCGAAAATAGGGTTGGAAGGGGCCTGCAAGACCATCTAGTCCAACCCCCTGCTCAACGCAGGACTCCAAGTCAGAGCATCCCTAAGGAATCATCTGAAAGTAGGGTTGGAAGTGGCCTGCAAGACTATCTAATCCAGCCCCCTCCTCAACGTAGGACTCCAAGTCAGAGCATCCCTATAGAATCATCGAAAATAGAGTTGGAAGGAACCTGCAAGACCATCTAGTCCAACCCCTTGCTCAACGCAGGACTCCAAATCAGAGCATCCCTATAGAATGATCGAAAATAGGGTTGGAAGGTGCCTGCAAGACCATGTATTCCAACCCCGTGCTCAACGCAGGACTCCAAGTCAGAGCATCCTTATCGAATCATCTGAAAGTAGGGTTGGAAGTGGCCTGCAAGACCATCTAGTCCAGCCCCCTGCTCAACGCAGGACTCCAAGTCAGAGCATCCCTATAGAATTATCAAAAGTTAGGGTTGGAAGGCGCCTGCAGGACCATCTTCCAGCCCCCTGCTCAACGCAGGACTCCAAGTCAGAGCATCCCTATACAATGAACGAAAATAGGGTTGGAATGGTCCCCCAAGACCATCCAGGGCACCCCCTGCTCAACGCAGGACTCCAAGTCAGATTATCCCTCTAGAATCATCGAAAATAGAGTAGGAAGGCGCCTGCAAGACCATGTATTCCAACCCCGTGCTCAACGCAGGACTCCAAGTCAGAGCATCCTTATCGAATCATCTGAAAGTAGGGTTGGAAGAAGCCTGCAAGACCATCTAGTCCAGCCCCCTGCTCAACGCAGGACTCCAAGTCAGAGCATCCCTATAGAATTATCAAAAGTTAGGGTTGGAAGGCGCCTGCAGGACCATCCAGGGCACCCCCTGCTCAACGCAGGACTCCAAGTCAGAGCATCCCTATAGAATGATTGAAAATAGGGTTGGAAGGGTCCTCCAAGACCATCCAGGGCACCCCCTGCTCAACGCAGGACTCCAAGTCAGAGTATCCCTATAGAATCATCGAAAATAGAGTTGGAAGGGGCCTGCAAGACCATCTAGTCCAGCCCCCTGCTCAATGCAGGACTCCAAGACAGAGCATCCCTATAGAATCATCAAAAGGTAGGGTTGGAAGGCGGCTGCAAGACCATCTAGTCCAGCCCCCTGCTCAACGCAGGACTCCAAGTCAGAGCATCCCTATAGAATCATCGAAAATAGAGTTGGAAGGGACCTGCAAGACCATCTAGTCCAACCCCCTGCTCAACGCAGGACTCCAAGTCAGAGCATCCCTATAGAATCATCTGAAAGTAGGGTTGGAAGTGGCCTGCAAGACTATCTAATCCAGCCCCCTGCTCAACGTAGGACTCCAAGTCAGAGCATCCCTATAGAAAGATCGAAAATAGAGTTGGAAGGCGCCTGCAAGGCCATCTAGTCCAGCCCCCTGCTCAACGCAGGACTCCAATTCAGAGCATCCCTATAGAATGATCGAAAATAGGGTTGGAAGGTGCCTGAAGACCATGTATTCCAACCCCGTGCTCAACACAGGACTCCAAGTCAGAGCATCCTTATCGAATCATCTGAAAGTAGGGTTGGAAGTGGCCTGCAAGACTATCTAATCCAGCCCCCTGCTCAACGTAGGACTCCAAGTCAGAGCATCCCTATAGAAAGATCGAAAATAGAGTTGGAAGGGGCCTGCAAGACCATCTAGTCCAGCCCCCTGCTCAATGCAGGACTCCAAGACAGAGCATCCCTATAGAATCATCAAAAGGTAGGGTTGGAAGGCGGCTGCAAGACCATCTAGTCCAGCCCCCTGCTCAACAAAGGACTCCAAGTCAGAGCATCCCTATAGAATGATTGAAAATAGGGTTGGGAGGGGTCTGCAAGACAATCTAGTCCAGCCCCCTGCTCAATGAAGGACTCCAAGTCAGAGCATCCCTATAGAAAGATCGAAAATAGAGTTGGAACGCACCTGCAAGACCATCTAGTCCAACCCCCTGCTCAACGCAGGACTCCAAGTCAGAGCATCCCTATAGAATCATCTGAAAGTAGGGTTGGAAGTGGCCTGCAAGACTATCTAATCCAGCCCCCTGCTTAACGCAGGACTCCAAGTCAGAGCAGCCCTATAGTATCATTGGAAAGTAGGGTTGGAGGGGGCCTGCAAGGCCATCTAGTCCAGCCCCCTGCTCCAGGCAGGACTCCAGGTCAGAGTATACCTCTAGAATCATCGAAAATAGAGTTGGAAGGGGCCTGCAAGACCATCTAGTCCAGCCCCCACCTCAATGCAGGACTCCAAGACAGAGCATCCCTATAGAATCATCAAAAGGTAGGGTTGGAAGGCGGCTGCAAGACCATATAGTCCAGCCCCCTGCTCAACGCAGGACTCCAAGTCAGAGCATCCCTATAGAATCATCGAAAATAGAGATGGAAGGGATCTGCAAGACCATCTAGTCCAACCCCTTGCTCAACGCAGGACTCCAAGCCAGAGCATCCCTATAGAATGATCTAAAATAGGGGTGGAAGGGGCCTGCAAGACCATCTAGTCTAACCCCCTGCTCAACGCAGGACTCCAAGTCAGAGTATCCCTCTAGAATCATCGAAAATAGAGTTGGAAGGGGCCTGCAAGACCATCTAGTCCAACCCCCTGCTCAACGCAGGACTCCAAGTCAGAGCATCCTTATCGAATCATCTGAAAGTAGGGCTGGAAGTGGCCTGCAAGGCCATCTAGTCCAACCCCCTGCTCAACGCAGGACTCCAAGTCAGAGCATCCCTATAGAATCATCTGAAAGTAGGGTTGGAAGTGGCCTGCAAGACTATCTAATCCAGCCCCCTGCTCAACGCAGGACTCCAAGTCAGAGCATCCCTATAGAATAATCAAAAAGTAGGGTTGGAAGGGGCCTGCAAGACCATCTAGTCCAACCCCCTGCTCAACGCAGGACTCCAAGTCAGAGTTTCCCTATAGAATGATCGAAAATAGGGTTGGAAGGATCCTGCAAGAGCATCTAGTCCAACCCCCTGCTCAACGCAGGACTCCAAGTCAGAGCATCCCTAAGGAATCATCTGAAAGTAGGGTTGGAAATGGCCTGCAAGACCATCTAGTCCAACCCCCTGCTCAACGCAGGACTCCAAGTCAGAGCATCCCTATAGAATTATCAAAAGTTAGGGTTGGAAGGCGCCTGCAGGACCATCTTCCAGCCCCCTGCTCAACGCAGGACTCCAAGTCAGAGCATCCCTATAGAATCATCGAAAATAGAGTTGGAAGGTACCTGCAAGACCATCTAATCCAGCCCCCTGCTCAACGTAGGACTCCAAGTCAGAGCATCCCTATAGAAAGATCGAAAATAGAGTTGGAAGACGCCTGCAAGGCCATCTAGTCCAGCCCCCTGCTCAACGCAGGACTCCAAGTCAGAGCATCCCTATAGAATGATTGAAAATAGGGTTGGAAGGCGCCTGCAAGACCATGTATTCCAACCCCGTCCTCAACGCAGGACTCCAAGTCAGAGCAGCCCTATAGAATCATAGGAAAGTAGGGTTGGAGGGGGCCTGCAAGGCCATCTAGTCCAGCCCCCTGCTCCAGGCAGGACTCCAAGTCAGAGCATCCCTACAGAATGATTGAAAATAGGGTTGGAAGTGGCCTGCAAGACCATCTAGTCCAGCCCCCTGCTCAACGCAGGACTCCAAGTCAGAGCATCCCTATAGAATTATCAAAAGTTAGGGTTGGAAGGCGCCTGCAAGACCATCTAGTCCACCCAACTGCTCAACGCAGGACTCCAAGTCAGAGCATCCCTATAGAATGATCTAAAATAGGGGTGGAAGGGGCCTGCAAGACCATCTAGTCTAACCCCCTGCTCAATGCAGGACTCCGGGTCAGAGCATCCCTATAGAATGATTGAAAATAGGGTTGGGAGGGGTCTGCAAGACAATCTAGTCCAGCCCCCTGCTCAATGAAGGACTCCAGGTCAGAGCATCCCTATAGAATGATGGAAAATAGTGTTGGAAGGCGCCTGCAAGACCATGTATTCCAACCCCCTGCTCAACGCAGGACTCCAAGTCAGAGCATCCCTATAGAATTATCAAAAGTTAGGGTTGGAAGTGGCCTGCAGGACCATCTTCCAGCCCCCTGCTCAACGCAGTACTCCCAGTCAGAGCATCCCTATAGAATGATTGAAAAGAGGGTTGGAAGGGTCTGCAAGACCATGTATTCCAACCCCGTGCTCAATGCAGGACTCCAAGTCAGAGCAGCCCTATAGAATCATTGGAAAGTAGGGTTGGGGGAGACTGCAAGGCCATCTAGTCCAACCCCCTGCTCCAGGCAGGACTCCAGGTCAGAGCATCCCTATAGAATGATCGAAAATAGGGTTGGAAGGCACCTGCAAGACCATGTATTCCAACCCCGTGCTCAACGCAGGACTCCAAGTCAGAGCATCCTTATCGAATCATCTGAAAGTAGGGTTGGAAGTGGCCTGCAAGACCATCTAGTCCAACCCCCTGCTCAACGCAGGACTCCAAGTCAGAGTTTTCCTATAGAATGATCGAAAATAGGGTTGGAAGGGGCCTGCAAGACCATCTAGTCCAACCCCCTGCTCAACGCAGGACTCCAAGTCAGAGCATCCCTAAGGAATCATCTGAAAGTAGGGTTGGAAGTGGCCTGCAAGACTATCTAATCCAGCCCCCTCCTCAACGTAGGACTCCAAGTCAGAGCATCCCTATAGAATCATCGAAAATAGAGTTGGAAGGAACCTGCAAGACCATCTAGTCCAACCCCTTGCTCAACGCAGGACTCCAAATCAGAGCATCCCTATAGAATGATCGAAAATAGGGTTGGAAGGTGCCTGCAAGACCATGTTTTCCAACCCCGTGCTCAACGCAGGACTCCAAGTCAGAGCATCCTTATCGAATCATCTGAAAGTAGGGTTGGAAGTGGCCTGCAAGACCATCTAGTCCAGCCCCCTGCTCAACGCAGGACTCCAAGTCAGAGCATCCCTATAGAATTATCAAAAGTTAGGGTTGGAAGGCGCCTGCAGGACCATCTTCCAGCCCCCTGCTCAACGCAGGACTCCAAGTCAGAGCATCCCTATACAATGAACGAAAATAGGGTTGGAATGGTCCCCCAAGACCATCCAGGGCACCCCCTGCTCAACGCAGGACTCCAAGTCAGATTATCCCTCTAGAATCATCGAAAATAGAGTAGGAAGGCGCCTGCAAGACCATGTATTCCAACCCCGTGCTCAACGCAGGACTCCAAGTCAGAGCATCCTTATCGAATCATCTGAAAGTAGGGTTGGAAGAAGCCTGCAAGACCATCTAGTCCAGCCCCCTGCTCAACGCAGGACTCCAAGTCAGAGCATCCCTATAGAATTATCAAAAGTTAGGGTTGGAAGGCGCCTGCAGGACCATCCAGGGCACCCCCTGCTCAACGCAGGACTCCAAGTCAGAGCATCCCTATAGAATGATTGAAAATAGGGTTGGAAGGGTCCTCCAAGACCATCCAGGGCACCCCCTGCTCAACGCAGGACTCCAAGTCAGAGTATCCCTCTAGAATCATCGAAAATAGAGTTGGAATGGCCCTGCAAGACCATCTAGTCCAGCCCCCTGCTCAATGCAGGACTCCAAGACAGAGCATCCCTATAGAATCATCAAAAGGTAGGGTTGGAAGGCGGCTGCAAGACCATCTAGTCCAGCCCCCTGCTCAACGCAGGACTCCAAGTCAGAGCATCCCTATAGAATCATCGAAAATAGAGTTGGAAGGGACCTGCAAGACCATCTAGTCCAACCCCCTGCTCAACGCAGGACTCCAAGTCAGAGCATCCCTATAGAATCATCTGAAAGTAGGGTTGGAAGTGGCCTGCAAGACTATCTAATCCAGCCCCCTGCTCAACGTAGGACTCCAAGTCAGAGCATCCCTATAGAAAGATCGAAAATAGAGTTGGAAGGCGCCTGCAAGGCCATCTAGTCCAGCCCCCTGCTCAACGCAGGACTCCAATTCAGAGCATCCCTATAGAATGATCGAAAATAGGGTTGGAAGGTGCCTGAAGACCATGTATTCCAACCCCGTGCTCAACACAGGACTCCAAGTCAGAGCATCCTTATCGAATCATCTGAAAGTAGGGTTGGAAGTGGCCTGCAAGACTATCTAATCCAGCCCCCTGCTCAACGTAGGACTCCAAGTCAGAGCATCCCTATAGAAAGATCGAAAATAGAGTTGGAAGGGGCCTGCAAGACCATCTAGTCCAGCCCCCTGCTCAATGCAGGACTCCAAGACAGAGCATCCCTATAGAATCATCAAAAGGTAGGGTTGGAAGGCGGCTGCAAGACCATCTAGTCCAGCCCCCTGCTCAACAAAGGACTCCAAGTCAGAGCATCCCTATAGAATGATTGAAAATAGGTTTGGGAGGGGTCTGCAAGACAATCAAGTCCAGCCCCCTGCTCAATGAAGGACTCCAAGTAAGAGCATCCCTATAGAAAGATCGAAAATAGAGTTGGAACGCACCTGCAAGACCATCTAGTCCAACCCCCTGCTCAACGCAGGACTCCAAGTCAGAGCATCCCTATAGAATCATCTGAAAGTAGGGTTGGAAGTGGCCTGCAAGACTATCTAATCCAGCCCCCTGCTTAACGCAGGACTCCAAGTCAGAGCAGCCCTATAGTATCATTGGAAAGTAGGGTTGGAGGGGGCCTGCAAGGCCATCTAGTCCAGCCCCCTGCTCCAGGCAGGACTCCAGGTCAGAGTATACCTCTAGAATCATCGAAAATAGAGTTGGAAGTGGCCTGCAAGACCATCTAGTCCAGCCCCCACCTCAATGCAGGACTCCAAGACAGAGCATCCCTATAGAATCATCAAAAGGTAGGGTTGGAAGGCGGCTGCAAGACCATATAGTCCAGCCCCCTGCTCAACGCAGGACTCCAAGTCAGAGCATCCCTATAGAATCATCGAAAATAGAGATGGAAGGGATCTGCAAGACCATCTAGTCCAACCCCTTGCTCAACGCAGGACTCCAAGCCAGAGCATCCCTATAGAATGATCTAAAATAGGGGTGGAAGGGGCCTGCAAGACCATCTAGTCTAACCCCCTGCTCAACGCAGGACTCCAAGTCAGAGTATCCCTCTAGAATCATCGAAAATAGAGTTGGAAGGGGCCTGCAAGACCATCTAGTCCAACCCCCTGCTCAACGCAGGACTCCAAGTCAGAGCATCCTTATCGAATCATCTGAAAGTAGGGCTGGAAGTGGCCTTCAAGGCCATCTAGTCCAACCCCCTGCTCAACGCAGGACTCCAAGTCAGAGCATCCCTATAGAATCATCTGAATGTAGGGTTGGAAGTGGCCTGCAAGACTATCTAATCCAGCCCCCTGCTCAACGCAGGACTCCAAGTCAGAGCATCCCTATAGAATAATCAAAAAGTAGGGTTGGAAGGGGCCTGCAAGACCATCTAGTCCAACCCCCTGCTCAACGCAGGACTCCAAGTCAGAGTTTCCCTATAGAATGATCGAAAATAGGGTTGGAAGGGGCCTGCAAGAGCATCTAGTCCAACCCCCTGCTCAACGCAGGACTCCAAGTCAGAGCAGCCCTAAGGAATCATCTGAAAGTAGGGTTGGAAGTGGCCTGCAAGACCATCTAGTCCAACCCCCTGCTCAACGCAGGACTCCAAGTCAGAGCATCCCTATAGAATAATCAAAAGTTAGGGTTGGAAGGCGCCTGCAGGACCATCTTCCAGCCCCCTGCTCAACGCAGGACTCCAAGTCAGAGCATCCCTATAGAATCATCGAAAATAGAGTTGGAAGGGACCTGCAAGACCATCTAATCCAGCCCCCTGCTCAACGTAGGACTCCAAGTCAGAGCATCCCTATAGAAAGATCGAAAATAGAGTTGGAAGACGCCTGCAAGGCCATCTAGTCCAGCCCCCTGCTCAACGCAGGACTCCAAGTCAGAGCATCCCTATAGAATGATTGAAAATAGGGTTGGAAGGCGCCTGCAAGACCATGTATTCCAACCCCGTCCTCAACGCAGGACTCCAAGTCAGAGCAGCCCTATAGAATCATTGGAAAGTAGGGTTGGAGGGGGCCTGCAAGGCCATCTAGTCCAGCCCCCTGCTCCAGGCAGGACTCCAGGTCAGAGCATCCCTATAGAATGATCGAAAATAGGGTTGGAAGTGGCCTGCAAGACCATCTAGTCCAGCCCCCTGCTCAACGCAGGACTCCAAGTCAGAGCATCCCTATAGAATTATCAAAAGTTAGGGTTGGAAGGCGCCTGCAGGACCATCTTCCAGTCCCCTGCTCAACGCAGGACTCCACGTCAGAGCATCCCTACAGAATGATTGAAAATAGGGTTGGAAGGGTCCTGGAAGACCATCCAGTGCACCCCTGCTCAACGCAGGACTCCAAGTCAGAGCATCCCTATAGAATTATCAAAAGTTAGGGTTGGAAGGCGCCTGCAAGACCATCTAGTCCACCCAACTGCTCAACGCAGGACTCCAAGTCAGAGCATCCCTATAGAATGATCTAAAATAGGGGTGGAAGGGGCCTGCAAGACCATCTAGTCTAACCCCCTGCTCAATGCAGGACTCCGGGTCAGAGCATCCCTATAGAATGATTGAAAATAGGGTTGGGAGGGGTCTGCAAGACAATCTAGTCCAGCCCCCTGCTCAATGAAGGACTCCAGGTCAGAGCATCCCTATAGAATGATGGAAAATAGTGTTGGAAGGCGCCTGCAAGACCATGTATTCCAACCCCCTGCTCAACGCAGGACTCCAAGTCAGAGCATCCCTATAGAATTATCAAAAGTTAGGGTTGGAAGTGGCCTGCAGGACCATCTTCCAGCCCCCTGCTCAACGCAGTACTCCCAGTCAGAGCATCCCTATAGAATGATTGAAAAGAGGGTTGGAAGGGTCTGCAAGACCATGTATTCCAACCCCGTGCTCAACGCAGGACTCCAAGTCAGAGCAGCCCTATAGAATCATTGGAAAGTAGGGTTGGGGGGGACTGCAAGGCCATCTAGTCCAACCCCCTGCTCCAGGCAGGACTCCAGGTCAGAGCATCCCTATAGAATGATCGAAAATAGGGTTGGAAGGCACCTGCAAGACCATGTATTCCAACCCCGTGCTCAACGCAGGACTCCAAGTCAGAGCATCCTTATCGAATCATCTGAAAGTAGGGTTGGAAGTGGCCTGCAAGACCATCTAGTCCAACCCCCTGCTCAACGCAGGACTCCAAGTCAGAGCATCCTTATCGAATCATCTGAAAGTAGGGTTGGAAGTGGCCTGCAAGACCATCTAGTCCAGCCCCCTGCTCAACGCAGGACTCCAAGTCAGAGCATCCCTATAGAATTATCAAAAGTTAGGGTTGGAAGGCGCCTGCAGGACCATCTTCCAGCCCCCTGCTCAACGCAGGACTCCAAGTCAGAGCATCCCTATAGAATGATTGAAAATAGGGTTGGAAGGCGCCTGCAAGACCATGTATTCCAACCCCGTCCTCAACGCAGGACTCCAAGTCAGAGCAGCCCTATAGAATCATTGGAAATTAGGGTTGGAGGGGGCCTGCAAGGCCATCTAGTCCAGCCCCATGCTCCAGGCAGGACTCCAGGTCAGAGCATCCCTATAGAATGATCGAAAATAGGGTTGGAAGTGGCCTGCAAGACCATCTAGTCCAGCCCCCTGCTCAACGCAGGACTCCAAGTCAGAGCATCCCTATAGAATTATCAAAAGTTAGGGTTGGAAGGCGCCTGCAGGACAATCTTCCAGCCCCCTGCTCAACGCAGGACTCCAAGTCAGAGCATCCCTATAGAATGATTGAAAATAGGGTTGGAAGGGTCCTGCAAGACCATCCAGTGCACCCCCTGCTCAACGCAGGACTCCAAGTCAGAGTATCCCTCTAGAATCATCGAAAATAGAGTTGGAAGGTGGCTGCAAGACCATCTAGGCCAGCCCCCTGCTCAATGAAGGACTCCAGGTCAGAGCATCCCTATAGAATGATGGAAAATAGGGTTGGAAGGCGCCTGCAAGACCATGTATTCCAACCCCCTGCGCAACGCAGGACTCCAAGTCAGAGCATCCCTATAGAATTATCAAAAGTTAGGGTTGGAAGTGGCCTGCAGGACCATCTTCCAGCCCCCTGCTCAACGCAGTACTCCAAGTCAGAGCATCCCTATAGAATGATTGAAAATAGGGTTGGAAGGGCCTGCAAGACCATGTATTCCAACCACGCGCTCAAAGCAGGACTCCAAGTCAGAGCAGCCCTATATAATCATTGGAAAGTAGGGTTGGGGGGGCCTGCAAGGCTATCTAGTCTAAGCCCCTGCTCCAGGCAGGACTCCAGGTCAGAGCATCCCTATAGAATCATCGAAAATAGGGTTGGAAGGCACCTGCAAGACCATGTATTCCAACCCCGTGCTCAACGCAGGACTCCAAGTCAGAGCATCCTTATCGAATCATCTGAAAGTAGGGCTGGAAGTGGCCTGCAAGGCCATCTAGTCCAACCCCCTGCTCAACGCAGGACTCAAAGTCAGAGCATCCCTATAGAATCATTTGAAAGTAGGGTTGGAAGTGGCCTGCAAGACTATCTAATCCAGCCCCCTGCTCAACGCAGGACTCCAAGTCAGAGCATCCCTATAGAATAATCAAAAAGTAGGGTTGGAAGGGGCATGCAAGACCATCTAGTCCAACCCCCTGCTCAACGCAGGACTCCAAGTCAGAGCATCCCTAAGGAATCATCTGAAAGTAGGGTTGGAAGTGGCCTGCAAGACTATCTAATCCAGCCCCCTCCTCAACGTAGGACTCCAAGTCAGAGCATCCCTTTAGAATCATCAAAAATAGAGTTGGAAGGAACCTGCAAGACCATCTAGTCCAACCCCTTGCTCAACGCAGGACTCCAAATCAGAGCATCCCTATAGAATGATCGAAAATAGGGTTGGAAGGCGCCTGCAAGACCATGTATTCCAACCCCGTGCTCAACGCAGGACTCCAAGTCAGAGCATCCTTATCGAATCATCTGAAAGTAGGGTTGGAAGAAGCCTGCAAGACCATCTAGTCCCGCCCCCTGCTCAACGCAGGACTCCAAGTCAGAGCATCCCTATAGAATGATTGAAAATAGGGTTGGAAGGGTCCTCCAAGACCATCCAGGGCACCCCCTGCTCAACGCAGGACTCCAAGTCAGAGTATCCCTCTAGAATCATCGAAAATAGAGTTGGAAGGGGCCTGCAAGACCATCTAGTCCAGCCCCCTGCTCAATGCAGGACTCCAAGACAGAGCATCCCTATAGAATCATCAAAAGGTAGGGTTGGAAGGCGGCTGCAAGACCATCTAGTCCAGCCCCCTGCTCAACACAGGACTCCAAGTCAGAGCATCCCTATAGAATCATCGAAAATAGAGTTGGAAGGGACCTGCAAGACCATCTAGTCCAACCCCCTGCTCAACGCAGGACTCCAAGTCAGAGCATCCCTATAGAATCATCTGAAAGTAGGGTTGGAAGTGGCCTGCAAGACTATCTAATCCAGCCCCCTGCTCAACGTAGGACTCCAAGTCAGAGCATCCCTATAGAAAGATCGAAAATAGAGTTGGAAGGCGCCTGCAAGGCCATCTAGTCCAGCCCCCTGCTCAACGCAGGACTCCAAGTCAGAGCATCCCTATAGAATGATCGAAAATAGGGTTGGAAGGTGCCTGAAGACCATGTATTCCAACCCCGTGCTCAACACAGGACTCCAAGTCAGAGCATCCTTATCGAATCATCTGAAAGTAGGGTTGGAAGTGGCCTGCAAGACTATCTAATCCAGCCCCCTGCTCAACGTAGGACTCCAAGTCAGAGCATCCCTATAGAAAGATCGAAAATAGAGTTGGAAGGGGCCTGCAAGACCATCTAGTCCAGCCCCCTGCTCAATGCAGGACTCCAAGACAGAGCATCCCTATAGAATCATCAAAAGGTAGGGTTGGAAGGCGGCTGCAAGACCATCTAGTCCAGCCCCCTGCTCAACGCAGGACTCCAAGTCAGAGCATCCCTATAGAATGATTGAAAATAGGGTTGGGAGGGGTCTGCAAGACAATCTAGTCCAGCCCCCTGCTCAATGAAGGACTCCAAGTCAGAGCATCCCTATAGAAAGATCGAAAATAGAGTTGGAACGCACCTGCAAGACCATCTAGTCCAACCCCCTGCTCAACGCAGGACTCCAAGTCAGAGCATCCCTATAGAATCATCTGAAAGTAGGGTTGGAAGTGGCCTGCAAGACTATCTAATCCAGCCCCCTGCTTAACGCAGGACTCCAAGTCAGAGCAGCCCTATAGTATCATTGGAAAGTAGGGTTGGAGGGGGCCTGCAAGGCCATCTAGTCCAGCCCCCTGCTCCAGGCAGGACTCCAGGTCAGAGTATACCTCTAGAATCATCGAAAATAGAGTTGGAAGGGGCCTGCAAGACCATCTAGTCCAGCCCCCACCTCAATGCAGGACTCCAAGACAGAGCATCCCTATAGAATCATCAAAAGGTAGGGTTGGAAGGCGGCTGCAAGACCATATAGTCCAGCCCCCTGCTCAACGCAGGACTCCAAGTCAGAGCATCCCTATAGAATCATCGAAAATAGAGATGGAAGGGATCTGCAAGACCATCTAGTCCAACCCCTTGCTCAACGCAGGACTCCAAGCCAGAGCATCCCTATAGAATGATCTAAAATAGGGGTGGAAGGGGCCTGCAAGACCATCTAGTCTAACCCCCTGCTCAACGCAGGACTCCAAGTCAGAGTATCCCTCTAGAATCATCGAAAATAGAGTTGGAAGGGGTCTGCAAGACCATCTAGTCCAACCCCCTGCTCAACGCAGGACTCCAAGTCAGAGCATCCTTATCGAATCATCTGAAAGTAGGGCTGGAAGTGGCCTTCAAGGCCATCTAGTCCAACCCCCTGCTCAACGCAGGACTCCAAGTCAGAGCATCCCTATAGAATCATCTGAAAGTAGGGTTGGAAGTGGCCTGCAAGACTATCTAATCCAGCCCCCTGCTCAACGCAGGACTCCAAGTCAGAGCATCCCTATAGAATAATCAAAAAGTAGGGTTGGAAGGGGCCTGCAAGACCATCTAGTCCAACCCCCTGCTCAACGCAGGACTCCAAGTCAGAGTTTCCCTATAGAATGATCGAAAATAGGGTTGGAAGGGGCCTGCAAGAGCATCTAGTCCAACCCCCTGCTCAACGCAGGACTCCAAGTCAGAGCAGCCCTAAGGAATCATCTGAAAGTAGGGTTGGAAGTGGCCTGCAAGACCATCTAGTCCAACCCCCTGCTCAACGCAGGACTCCAAGTCAGAGCATCCCTATAGAATTATCAAAAGTTAGGGTTGGAAGGCGCCTGCAGGACCATCTTCCAGCCCCCTGCTCAACGCAGGACTCCAAGTCAGAGCATCCCTATAGAATCATCGAAAATAGAGTTGGAAGGGACCTGCAAGACCATCTAATCCAGCCCCCTGCTCAACGTAGGACTCCAAGTCAGAGCATCCCTATAGAAAGATCGAAAATAGAGTTGGAAGACGCCTGCAAGGCCATCTAGTCCAGCCCCCTGCTCAACGCAGGACTCCAAGTCAGAGCATCCCTATAGAATGATTGAAAATAGGGTTGGAAGGCGCCTGCAAGACCATGTATTCCAACCCCGTCCTCAACGCAGGACTCCAAGTCAGAGCAGCCCTATAGAATCATAGGAAAGTAGGGTTGGAGGGGGCCTGCAAGGCCATCTAGTCCAGCCCCCTGCTCCAGGCAGGACTCCAGGTCAGAGCATCCCTATAGAATGATCGAAAATAGGGTTGGAAGTGGCCTGCAAGACCATCTAGTCCAGCCCCCTGCTCAACGCAGGACTCCAAGTCAGAGCATCCCTATAGAATTATCAAAAGTTAGTGTTGGAAGGCGCCTGCAGGACCATCTTCCAGTCCCCTGCTCAACGCAGGACTCCAAGTCAGAGCATCCCTACAGAATGATTGAAAATAGGGTTGGAAGGGTCCTGTAAGACCATCCAGTGCACCCCCTGCTCAACGCAGGACTCCAAGACAGAGTATCCCTCTAGAATCATCGAAAATAGAGTTGGAAGGCGGCTGCAAGACCATCTAGTCCAGCCAACTGCTCAACGCAGGACTCCAAGTCAGAGCATCCCTATAGAATGATCTAAAATAGGGGTGGAAGGGGCCTGCAAGACCATCTAGTCTAACCCCCTGCTCAATGCAGGACTCTGGGTCAGAGCAACCCTATAGAATGATTGAAAATAGGGTTGGGAGGGGTCTGCAAGACAATCTAGTCCAGCCCCCTGCTCAATGAAGGACTCCAGGTCAGAGCATCCCTATAGAATGATGGAAAATAGTGTTGGAAGGCGCCTGCAAGACCATGTATTCCAACCCCCTGCTCAACGCAGGACTCCAAGTCAGAGCATCCCTATAGAATTATCAAAAGTTAGGGTTGGAAGTGGCCTGCAGGACCATCTTCCAGCCCCCTGCTCAACGCAGTACTCCCAGTCAGAGCATCCCTATAGAATGATTGAAAAGAGGGTTGGAAGGGTCTGCAAGACCATGTATTCCAACCCCGTGCTCAACGCAGGACTCCAAGTCAGAGCAGCCCTATAGAATCATTGGAAAGTAGGGTTGGGGGGGACTGCAAGGCCATCTAGTCCAACCCCCTGCTCCAGGCAGGACTCCAGGTCAGAGCATCCCTATAGAATGATCGAAAATAGGGTTGGAAGGCACCTGCAAGACCATGTATTCCAACCCCGTGCTCAACGCAGGACTCCAAGTCAGAGCATCCTTATCGAATCATCTGAAAGTAGGGTTGGAAGTGGCCTGCAAGATCATCTAGTCCAACCCCCTGCTCAACGCAGGACTCCAAGTCAGAGTTTTCCTATAGAATGATCGAAAATAGGGTTGGAAGGGGCCTGCAAGACCATCTAGTCCAACCCCCTGCTCAACGCAGGACTCCAAGTCAGAGCATCCCTAAGGAATCATCTGAAAGTAGGGTTGGAAGTGGCCTGCAAGACTATCTAATCCAGCCCCCTCCTCAACGTAGGACTCCAAGTCAGAGCATCCCTATAGAATCATCGAAAATAGAGTTGGAAGGAACCTGCAAGACCATCTAGTCCAACCCCTTGCTCAACGCAGGACTCCAAATCAGAGCATCCCTATAGAATGATCGAAAATAGGGTTGGAAGGCGCCTGCAAGACCATGTATTCCAACCCCGTGCTCAACGCAGGACTCCAAGTCAGAGCATCCTTATCGAATCATCTGAAAGTAGGGTTGGAAGTGGCCTGCAAGACCATCTAGTCCAGCCCCCTGCTCAACGCAGGACTCCAAGTCAGAGCATCCCTATAGAATTATCAAAAGTTAGGGTTGGAAGGCGCCTGCAGGACCATCTTCCAGCCCCCTGCTCAACGCAGGACTCCAAGTCAGA
The DNA here is from genome assembly GCF_057233095.1 of Heloderma suspectum. Lineage (NCBI taxonomy): Eukaryota > Metazoa > Chordata > Lepidosauria > Squamata > Helodermatidae > Heloderma > Heloderma suspectum. Next base: position 52,589,365 of record NC_139475.1, read on the forward strand.
GCATCCCTATACAATGAACGAAAATAGGGTTGGAAGGGTCCTCCAAGACCATCCAGGGCACCCCCTGCTCAACGCAGGACTCCAAGTCAGAGTATCCCTCTAGAATCATCGAAAATAGAGTAGGAAGGGGCCTGCAAGACCATCTAGTCTAGCCCCCTGCTCAATGCAGGACTCCGAGACAGAGCATCCCTATAGAATCATCAAAAGGTAGGGTTGGAAGGTGGCTGCAAGACCATCTAGTCCAGCCCCCTGCTCAACGCAGGACTCCAAGTCAGAGCATCCCTATAGAATCATCGAAAATACAGATGGAAGGGATCTGCAAGACCATCTAGTCCAACCCCTTGCTCAACGCAGGACTCCAAGCCAGAGCATCCCTATAGAATGATCTAAAATAGGGGTGGAAGGGGCCTGCAAGACCATCTAGTCTAACCCCCTGCTCAACGCAGGACTCCAAGTCAGAGTATCCCTCTAGAATCATCGAAAATAGAGTTGGAAGGGGCCTGCAAGACCATCTAGTCCAACCCCCTGCTCAACGCAGGACTCCAAGTCAGAGCATCCTTATCGAATCATCTGAAAGTAGGGCTGGAAGTGGCCTGCAAGGCCATCTAGTCCAACCCCCTGCTCAACGCAGGACTCCAAGTCAGAGCATCCCTATAGAATCATCTGAAAGTAGGGTTGGAAGTGGCCTGCAAGACTATCTAATCCAGCCCCCTGCTCAACGCAGGACTCCAAGTCAGAGCATCCCTATAGAATAATCAAAAAGTAGGGTTGGAAGGGGCCTGCAAGACCATCTAGTCCAACCCCCTGCTCAACGCAGGACTCCAAGTCAGAGTTTCCCTATAGAATGATCGAAAATAGGGTTGGAAGGGGCCTGCAAGAGCATCTAGTCCAACCCCCTGCTCAACGCAGGACTCCAAGTCAGAGCATCCCTAAGGAATCATCTGAAAGTAGGGTTGGAAATGGCCTGCAAGACCATCTAGTCCAACCCCCTGCTCAACGCAGGACTCCAAGTCAGAGCATCCCTATAGAATTATCAAAAGTTAGGGTTGGAAGGCGCCTGCAGGACCATCTTCCAGCCCCCTGCTCAACGCAGGACTCCAAGTCAGAGCATCCCTATAGAATCATCGAAAATAGAGTTGGAAGGTACCTGCAAGACCATCTAATCCAGCCCCCTGCTCAACGTAGGACTCCAAGTCAGAGCATCCCTATAGAAAGATCGAAAATAGAGTTGGAAGACGCCTGCAAGGCCATCTAGTCCAGCCCCCTGCTCAACGCAGGACTCCAAGTCAGAGCATCCCTATAGAATGATTGAAAATAGGGTTGGAAGGCGCCTGCAAGACCATGTATTCCAACCCCGTCCTCAACGCAGGACTCCAAGTCAGAGCAGCCCTATAGAATCATAGGAAAGTAGGGTTGGAGGGGGCCTGCAAGGCCATCTAGTCCAGCCCCCTGCTCCAGGCAGGACTCCAAGTCAGAGCATCCCTACAGAATGATTGAAAATAGGGTTGGAAGTGGCCTGCAAGACCATCTAGTCCAGCCCCCTGCTCAACGCAGGACTCCAAGTCAGAGCATCCCTATAGAATTATCAAAAGTTAGGGTTGGAAGGCGCCTGCAAGACCATCTAGTCCACCCAACTGCTCAACGCAGGACTCCAAGTCAGAGCATCCCTATAGAATGATCTAAAATAGGGGTGGAAGGGGCCTGCAAGACCATCTAGTCTAACCCCCTGCTCAATGCAGGACTCCGGGTCAGAGCATCCCTATAGAATGATTGAAAATAGGGTTGGGAGGGGTCTGCAAGACAATCTAGTCCAGCCCCCTGCTCAATGAAGGACTCCAGGTCAGAGCATCCCTATAGAATGATGGAAAATAGTGTTGGAAGGCGCCTGCAAGACCATGTATTCCAACCCCCTGCTCAACGCAGGACTCCAAGTCAGAGCATCCCTATAGAATTATCAAAAGTTAGGGTTGGAAGTGGCCTGCAGGACCATCTTCCAGCCCCCTGCTCAACGCAGTACTCCCAGTCAGAGCATCCCTATAGAATGATTGAAAAGAGGGTTGGAAGGGTCTGCAAGACCATGTATTCCAACCCCGTGCTCAACGCAGGACTCCAAGTCAGAGCAGCCCTATAGAATCATTGGAAAGTAGGGTTGGGGGGGACTGCAAGGCCATCTAGTCCAACCCCCTGCTCCAGGCAGGACTCCAGGTCAGAGCATCCCTATAGAATGATCGAAAATAGGGTTGGAAGGCACCTGCAAGACCATGTATTCCAACCCCGTGCTCAACGCAGGACTCCAAGTCAGAGCATCCTTATCGAATCATCTGAAAGTAGGGTTGGAAGTGGCCTGCAAGACCATCTAGTCCAACCCCCTGCTCAACGCAGGACTCCAAGTCAGAGTTTTCCTATAGAATGATCGAAAATAGGGTTGGAAGGGGCCTGCAAGACCATCTAGTCCAACCCCCTGCTCAACGCAGGACTCCAAGTCAGAGCATCCCTAAGGAATCATCTGAAAGTAGGGTTGGAAGTGGCCTGCAAGACTATCTAATCCAGCCCCCTCCTCAACGTAGGACTCCAAGTCAGAGCATCCCTATAGAATCATCGAAAATAGAGTTGGAAGGAACCTGCAAGACCATCTAGTCCAACCCCTTGCTCAACGCAGGACTCCAAATCAGAGCATCCCTATAGAATGATCGAAAATAGGGTTGGAAGGTGCCTGCAAGACCATGTATTCCAACCCCGTGCTCAACGCAGGACTCCAAGTCAGAGCATCCTTATCGAATCATCTGAAAGTAGGGTTGGAAGTGGCCTGCAAGACCATCTAGTCCAGCCCCCTGCTCAACGCAGGACTCCAAGTCAGAGCATCCCTATAGAATTATCAAAAGTTAGGGTTGGAAGGCGCCTGCAGGACCATCTTCCAGCCCCCTGCTCAACGCAGGACTCCAAGTCAGAGCATCCCTATACAATGAACGAAAATAGGGTTGGAATGGTCCCCCAAGACCATCCAGGGCACCCCCTGCTCAACGCAGGACTCCAAGTCAGATTATCCCTCTAGAATCATCGAAAATAGAGTAGGAAGGCGCCTGCAAGACCATGTATTCCAACCCCGTGCTCAACGCAGGACTCCAAGTCAGAGCATCCTTATCGAATCATCTGAAAGTAGGGTTGGAAGAAGCCTGCAAGACCATCTAGTCCAGCCCCCTGCTCAACGCAGGACTCCAAGTCAGAGCATCCCTATAGAATTATCAAAAGTTAGGGTTGGAAGGCGCCTGCAGGACCATCCAGGGCACCCCCTGCTCAACGCAGGACTCCAAGTCAGAGCATCCCTATAGAATGATTGAAAATAGGGTTGGAAGGGTCCTCCAAGACCATCCAGGGCACCCCCTGCTCAACGCAGGACTCCAAGTCAGAGTATCCCTATAGAATCATCGAAAATAGAGTTGGAAGGGGCCTGCAAGACCATCTAGTCCAGCCCCCTGCTCAATGCAGGACTCCAAGACAGAGCATCCCTATAGAATCATCAAAAGGTAGGGTTGGAAGGCGGCTGCAAGACCATCTAGTCCAGCCCCCTGCTCAACGCAGGACTCCAAGTCAGAGCATCCCTATAGAATCATCGAAAATAGAGTTGGAAGGGACCTGCAAGACCATCTAGTCCAACCCCCTGCTCAACGCAGGACTCCAAGTCAGAGCATCCCTATAGAATCATCTGAAAGTAGGGTTGGAAGTGGCCTGCAAGACTATCTAATCCAGCCCCCTGCTCAACGTAGGACTCCAAGTCAGAGCATCCCTATAGAAAGATCGAAAATAGAGTTGGAAGGCGCCTGCAAGGCCATCTAGTCCAGCCCCCTGCTCAACGCAGGACTCCAATTCAGAGCATCCCTATAGAATGATCGAAAATAGGGTTGGAAGGTGCCTGAAGACCATGTATTCCAACCGCGTGCTCAACACAGGACTCCAAGTCAGAGCATCCTTATCGAATCATCTGAAAGTAGGGTTGGAAGTGGCCTGCAAGACTATCTAATCCATCCCCCTGCTCAACGTAGGACTCCAAGTCAGAGCATCCCTATAGAAAGATCGAAAATAGAGTTGGAAGGGGCCTGCAAGACCATCTAGTCCAGCCCCCTGCTCAATGCAGGACTCCAAGACAGAGCATCCCTATAGAATCATCAAAAGGTAGGGTTGGAAGGCGGCTGCAAGACCATCTAGTCCAGCCCCCTGCTCAACAAAGGACTCCAAGTCAGAGCATCCCTATAGAATGATTGAAAATAGGGTTGGGAGGGGTCTGCAAGACAATCTAGTCCAGCCCCCTGCTCAATGAAGGACTCCAAGTCAGAGCATCCCTATAGAAAGATCGAAAATAGAGTTGGAACGCACCTGCAAGACCATCTAGTCCAACCCCCTGCTCAACGCAGGACTCCAAGTCAGAGCATCCCTATAGAATCATCTGAAAGTAGGGTTGGAAGTGGCCTGCAAGACTATCTAATCCAGCCCCCTGCTTAACGCAGGACTCCAAGTCAGAGCAGCCCTATAGTATCATTGGAAAGTAGGGTTGGAGGGGGCCTGCAAGGCCATCTAGTCCAGCCCCCTGCTCCAGGCAGGACTCCAGGTCAGAGTATACCTCTAGAATCATCGAAAATAGAGTTGGAAGGGGCCTGCAAGACCATCTAGTCCAGCCCCCACCTCAATGCAGGACTCCAAGACAGAGCATCCCTATAGAATCATCAAAAGGTAGGGTTGGAAGGCGGCTGCAAGACCATATAGTCCAGCCCCCTGCTCAACGCAGGACTCCAAGTCAGAGCATCCCTATAGAATCATCGAAAATAGAGATGGAAGGGATCTGCAAGACCATCTAGTCCAACCCCTTGCTCAACGCAGGACTCCAAGCCAGAGCATCCCTATAGAATGATCTAAAATAGGGGTGGAAGGGGCCTGCAAGACCATCTAGTCTAACCCCCTGCTCAACGCAGGACTCCAAGTCAGAGTATCCCTCTAGAATCATCGAAAATAGAGTTGGAAGGGGCCTGCAAGACCATCTAGTCCAACCCCCTGCTCAACGCAGGACTCCAAGTCAGAGCATCCTTATCGAATCATCTGAAAGTAGGGCTGGAAGTGGCCTGCAAGGCCATCTAGTCCAACCCCCTGCTCAACGCAGGACTCCAAGTCAGAGCATCCCTATAGAATCATCTGAAAGTAGGGTTGGAAGTGGCCTGCAAGACTATCTAATCCAGCCCCCTGCTCAACGCAGGACTCCAAGTCAGAGCATCCCTATAGAATAATCAAAAAGTAGGGTTGGAAGGGGCCTGCAAGACCATCTAGTCCAACCCCCTGCTCAACGCAGGACTCCAAGTCAGAGTTTCCCTATAGAATGATCGAAAATAGGGTTGGAAGGGGCCTGCAAGAGCATCTAGTCCAACCCCCTGCTCAACGCAGGACTCCAAGTCAGAGCATCCCTAAGGAATCATCTGAAAGTAGGGTTGGAAATGGCCTGCAAGACCATCTAGTCCAACCCCCTGCTCAACGCAGGACTCCAAGTCAGAGCATCCCTATAGAATTATCAAAAGTTAGGGTTGGAAGGCGCCTGCAGGACCATCTTCCAGCCCCCTGCTCAACGCAGGACTCCAAGTCAGAGCATCCCTATAGAATCATCGAAAATAGAGTTGGAAGGTACCTGCAAGACCATCTAATCCAGCCCCCTGCTCAACGTAGGACTCCAAGTCAGAGCATCCCTATAGAAAGATCGAAAATAGAGTTGGAAGACGCCTGCAAGGCCATCTAGTCCAGCCCCCTGCTCAACGCAGGACTCCAAGTCAGAGCATCCCTATAGAATGATTGAAAATAGGGTTGGAAGGCGCCTGCAAGACCATGTATTCCAACCCCGTCCTCAACGCAGGACTCCAAGTCAGAGCAGCCCTATAGAATCATAGGAAAGTAGGGTTGGAGGGGGCCTGCAAGGCCATCTAGTCCAGCCCCCTGCTCCAGGCAGGACTCCAAGTCAGAGCATCCCTACAGAATGATTGAAAATAGGGTTGGAAGTGGCCTGCAAGACCATCTAGTCCAGCCCCCTGCTCAACGCAGGACTCCAAGTCAGAGCATCCCTATAGAATTATCAAAAGTTAGGGTTGGAAGGCGCCTGCAAGACCATCTAGTCCACCCAACTGCTCAACGCAGGACTCCAAGTCAGAGCATCCCTATAGAATGATCTAAAATAGGGGTGGAAGGGGCCTGCAAGACCATCTAGTCTAACCCCCTGCTCAATGCAGGACTCCGGGTCAGAGCATCCCTATAGAATGATTGAAAATAGGGTTGGGAGGGGTCTGCAAGACAATCTAGTCCAGCCCCCTGCTCAATGAAGGACTCCAGGTCAGAGCATCCCTATAGAATGATGGAAAATAGTGTTGGAAGGCGCCTGCAAGACCATGTATTCCAACCCCCTGCTCAACGCAGGACTCCAAGTCAGAGCATCCCTATAGAATTATCAAAAGTTAGGGTTGGAAGTGGCCTGCAGGACCATCTTCCAGCCCCCTGCTCAACGCAGTACTCCCAGTCAGAGCATCCCTATAGAATGATTGAAAAGAGGGTTGGAAGGGTCTGCAAGACCATGTATTCCAACCCCGTGCTCAACGCAGGACTCCAAGTCAGAGCAGCCCTATAGAATCATTGGAAAGTAGGGTTGGGGGGGACTGCAAGGCCATCTAGTCCAACCCCCTGCTCCAGGCAGGACTCCAGGTCAGAGCATCCCTATAGAATGATCGAAAATAGGGTTGGAAGGCACCTGCAAGACCATGTATTCCAACCCCGTGCTCAACGCAGGACTCCAAGTCAGAGCATCCTTATCGAATCATCTGAAAGTAGGGTTGGAAGTGGCCTGCAAGACCATCTAGTCCAACCCCCTGCTCAACGCAGGACTCCAAGTCAGAGTTTTCCTATAGAATGATCGAAAATAGGGTTGGAAGGGGCCTGCAAGACCATCTAGTCCAACCCCCTGCTCAACGCAGGACTCCAAGTCAGAGCATCCCTAAGGAATCATCTGAAAGTAGGGTTGGAAGTGGCCTGCAAGACTATCTAATCCAGCCCCCTCCTCAACGTAGGACTCCAAGTCAGAGCATCCCTATAGAATCATCGAAAATAGAGTTGGAAGGAACCTGCAAGACCATCTAGTCCAACCCCTTGCTCAACGCAGGACTCCAAATCAGAGCATCCCTATAGAATGATCGAAAATAGGGTTGGAAGGTGCCTGCAAGACCATGTTTTCCAACCCCGTGCTCAACGCAGGACTCCAAGTCAGAGCATCCTTATCGAATCATCTGAAAGTAGGGTTGGAAGTGGCCTGCAAGACCATCTAGTCCAGCCCCCTGCTCAACGCAGGACTCCAAGTCAGAGCATCCCTATAGAATTATCAAAAGTTAGGGTTGGAAGGCGCCTGCAGGACCATCTTCCAGCCCCCTGCTCAACGCAGGACTCCAAGTCAGAGCATCCCTATACAATGAACGAAAATAGGGTTGGAATGGTCCCCCAAGACCATCCAGGGCACCCCCTGCTCAACGCAGGACTCCAAGTCAGATTATCCCTCTAGAATCATCGAAAATAGAGTAGGAAGGCGCCTGCAAGACCATGTATTCCAACCCCGTGCTCAACGCAGGACTCCAAGTCAGAGCATCCTTATCGAATCATCTGAAAGTAGGGTTGGAAGAAGCCTGCAAGACCATCTAGTCCAGCCCCCTGCTCAACGCAGGACTCCAAGTCAGAGCATCCCTATAGAATTATCAAAAGTTAGGGTTGGAAGGCGCCTGCAGGACCATCCAGGGCACCCCCTGCTCAACGCAGGACTCCAAGTCAGAGCATCCCTATAGAATGATTGAAAATAGGGTTGGAAGGGTCCTCCAAGACCATCCAGGGCACCCCCTGCTCAACGCAGGACTCCAAGTCAGAGTATCCCTCTAGAATCATCGAAAATAGAGTTGGAATGGCCCTGCAAGACCATCTAGTCCAGCCCCCTGCTCAATGCAGGACTCCAAGACAGAGCATCCCTATAGAATCATCAAAAGGTAGGGTTGGAAGGCGGCTGCAAGACCATCTAGTCCAGCCCCCTGCTCAACGCAGGACTCCAAGTCAGAGCATCCCTATAGAATCATCGAAAATAGAGTTGGAAGGGACCTGCAAGACCATCTAGTCCAACCCCCTGCTCAACGCAGGACTCCAAGTCAGAGCATCCCTATAGAATCATCTGAAAGTAGGGTTGGAAGTGGCCTGCAAGACTATCTAATCCAGCCCCCTGCTCAACGTAGGACTCCAAGTCAGAGCATCCCTATAGAAAGATCGAAAATAGAGTTGGAAGGCGCCTGCAAGGCCATCTAGTCCAGCCCCCTGCTCAACGCAGGACTCCAATTCAGAGCATCCCTATAGAATGATCGAAAATAGGGTTGGAAGGTGCCTGAAGACCATGTATTCCAACCCCGTGCTCAACACAGGACTCCAAGTCAGAGCATCCTTATCGAATCATCTGAAAGTAGGGTTGGAAGTGGCCTGCAAGACTATCTAATCCAGCCCCCTGCTCAACGTAGGACTCCAAGTCAGAGCATCCCTATAGAAAGATCGAAAATAGAGTTGGAAGGGGCCTGCAAGACCATCTAGTCCAGCCCCCTGCTCAATGCAGGACTCCAAGACAGAGCATCCCTATAGAATCATCAAAAGGTAGGGTTGGAAGGCGGCTGCAAGACCATCTAGTCCAGCCCCCTGCTCAACAAAGGACTCCAAGTCAGAGCATCCCTATAGAATGATTGAAAATAGGTTTGGGAGGGGTCTGCAAGACAATCAAGTCCAGCCCCCTGCTCAATGAAGGACTCCAAGTAAGAGCATCCCTATAGAAAGATCGAAAATAGAGTTGGAACGCACCTGCAAGACCATCTAGTCCAACCCCCTGCTCAACGCAGGACTCCAAGTCAGAGCATCCCTATAGAATCATCTGAAAGTAGGGTTGGAAGTGGCCTGCAAGACTATCTAATCCAGCCCCCTGCTTAACGCAGGACTCCAAGTCAGAGCAGCCCTATAGTATCATTGGAAAGTAGGGTTGGAGGGGGCCTGCAAGGCCATCTAGTCCAGCCCCCTGCTCCAGGCAGGACTCCAGGTCAGAGTATACCTCTAGAATCATCGAAAATAGAGTTGGAAGTGGCCTGCAAGACCATCTAGTCCAGCCCCCACCTCAATGCAGGACTCCAAGACAGAGCATCCCTATAGAATCATCAAAAGGTAGGGTTGGAAGGCGGCTGCAAGACCATATAGTCCAGCCCCCTGCTCAACGCAGGACTCCAAGTCAGAGCATCCCTATAGAATCATCGAAAATAGAGATGGAAGGGATCTGCAAGACCATCTAGTCCAACCCCTTGCTCAACGCAGGACTCCAAGCCAGAGCATCCCTATAGAATGATCTAAAATAGGGGTGGAAGGGGCCTGCAAGACCATCTAGTCTAACCCCCTGCTCAACGCAGGACTCCAAGTCAGAGTATCCCTCTAGAATCATCGAAAATAGAGTTGGAAGGGGCCTGCAAGACCATCTAGTCCAACCCCCTGCTCAACGCAGGACTCCAAGTCAGAGCATCCTTATCGAATCATCTGAAAGTAGGGCTGGAAGTGGCCTTCAAGGCCATCTAGTCCAACCCCCTGCTCAACGCAGGACTCCAAGTCAGAGCATCCCTATAGAATCATCTGAATGTAGGGTTGGAAGTGGCCTGCAAGACTATCTAATCCAGCCCCCTGCTCAACGCAGGACTCCAAGTCAGAGCATCCCTATAGAATAATCAAAAAGTAGGGTTGGAAGGGGCCTGCAAGACCATCTAGTCCAACCCCCTGCTCAACGCAGGACTCCAAGTCAGAGTTTCCCTATAGAATGATCGAAAATAGGGTTGGAAGGGGCCTGCAAGAGCATCTAGTCCAACCCCCTGCTCAACGCAGGACTCCAAGTCAGAGCAGCCCTAAGGAATCATCTGAAAGTAGGGTTGGAAGTGGCCTGCAAGACCATCTAGTCCAACCCCCTGCTCAACGCAGGACTCCAAGTCAGAGCATCCCTATAGAATTATCAAAAGTTAGGGTTGGAAGGCGCCTGCAGGACCATCTTCCAGCCCCCTGCTCAACGCAGGACTCCAAGTCAGAGCATCCCTATAGAATCATCGAAAATAGAGTTGGAAGGGACCTGCAAGACCATCTAATCCAGCCCCCTGCTCAACGTAGGACTCCAAGTCAGAGCATCCCTATAGAAAGATCGAAAATAGAGTTGGAAGACGCCTGCAAGGCCATCTAGTCCAGCCCCCTGCTCAACGCAGGACTCCAAGTCAGAGCATCCCTATAGAATGATTGAAAATAGGGTTGGAAGGCGCCTGCAAGACCATGTATTCCAACCCCGTCCTCAACGCAGGACTCCAAGTCAGAGCAGCCCTATAGAATCATTGGAAAGTAGGGTTGGAGGGGGCCTGCAAGGCCATCTAGTCCAGCCCCCTGCTCCAGGCAGGACTCCAGGTCAGAGCATCCCTATAGAATGATCGAAAATAGGGTTGGAAGTGGCCTGCAAGACCATCTAGTCCAGCCCCCTGCTCAACGCAGGACTCCAAGTCAGAGCATCCCTATAGAATTATCAAAAGTTAGGGTTGGAAGGCGCCTGCAGGACCATCTTCCAGTCCCCTGCTCAACGCAGGACTCCACGTCAGAGCATCCCTACAGAATGATTGAAAATAGGGTTGGAAGGGTCCTGGAAGACCATCCAGTGCACCCCTGCTCAACGCAGGACTCCAAGACAGAGTATCCCTCTAGAATCATCGAAAATAGAGTTGGAAGGCGGCTGCAAGACCATCTAGTCCAGCCAACTGCTCAACGCAGGACTCCAAGTCAGAGCATCCCTATAGAATGATCTAAAATAGGGGTGGAAGGGGCCTGCAAGACCATCTAGTCTAACCCCCTGCTCAATGCAGGACTCTGGGTCAGAGCATCCCTATAGAATGATTGAAAATAGGGTTGGGAGGGGTCTGCAAGACAATCTAGTCCAGCCCCCTGCTCAATGAAGGACTCCAGGTCAGAGCATCCCTATAGAATGATGGAAAATAGTGTTGGAAGGCGCCTGCAAGACCATGTATTCCAACCCCCTGCTCAACGCAGGACTCCAAGTCAGAGCATCCCTATAGAATTATCAAAAGTTAGGGTTGGAAGTGGCCTGCAGGACCATCTTCCAGCCCCCTGCTCAACGCAGTACTCCCAGTCAGAGCATCCCTATAGAATGATTGAAAAGAGGGTTGGAAGGGTCTGCAAGACCATGTATTCCAACCCCGTGCTCAATGCAGGACTCCAAGTCAGAGCAGCCCTATAGAATCATTGGAAAGTAGGGTTGGGGGGGACTGCAAGGCCATCTAGTCCAACCCCCTGCTCCAGGCAGGACTCCAGGTCAGAGCATCCCTAAAGAATGATCGAAAATAGGGTTGGAAGGCACCTGCAAGACCATGTATTCCAACCCCGTGCTCAACGCAGGACTCCAAGTCAGAGCATCCTTATCGAATCATCTGAAAGTAGGGTTGGAAGTGGCCTGCAAGATCATCTAGTCCAACCCCCTGCTCAACGCAGGACTCCAAGTCAGAGGTTTCCTATAGAATGATCGAAAATAGGGTTGGAAGGGGCCTGCAAGACCATCTAGTCCAACCCCCTGCTCAACGCAGGACTCCAAGTCAGAGCATCCCTAAGGAATCATCTGAAAGTAGGGTTGGAAGTGGCCTGCAAGACTATCTAATCCAGCCCCCTCCTCAACGTAGGACTCCAAGTCAGAGCATCCCTATAGAATCATCGAAAATAGAGTTGGAAGGAACCTGCAAGACCATCTAGTCCAACCCCTTGCTCAACGCAGGACTCCAAATCAGAGCATACCTATAGAATGATCGAAAATAGGGTTGGAAGGCGCCTGCAAGACCATGTATTCCAACCCCGTGCTCAACGCAGGACTCCAAGTCAGAGCATCCTTATCGAATCATCTGAAAGTAGGGTTGGAAGTGGCCTGCAAGACCATCTAGTCCAGCCCCCTGCTCAACGCAGGACTCCAAGTCAGAGCATCCCTATAGAATTATCAAAAGTTAGGGTTGGAAGGCGCCTGCAGGACCATCTTCCAGCCCCCTGCTCAACGCAGGACTCCAAGTCAGAGCATCCCTATACAATGAACGAAAATAGGGTTGGAAGGGTCCTCCAAGACCATCCAGGGCACCCCCTGCTCAACGCAGGACTCCAAGTCAGAGTATCCCTCTAGAATCATCGAAAATAGAGTAGGAAGGGGCCTGCAAGACCATCTAGTCTAGCCCCCTGCTCAATGCAGGACTCCGAGACAGAGCATCCCTATAGAATCATCAAAAGGTAGGGTTGGAAGGTGGCTGCAAGACCATCTAGTCCAGCCCCCTGCTCAACGCAGGACTCCAAGTCAGAGCATCCCTATAGAATCATCGAAAATACAGATGGAAGGGATCTGCAAGACCATCTAGTCCAACCCCTTGCTCAACGCAGGACTCCAAGCCAGAGCATCCCTATAGAATGATCTAAAATAGGGGTGGAAGGGGCCTGCAAGACCATCTAGTCTAACCCCCTGCTCAACGCAGGACTCCAAGTCAGAGTATCCCTCTAGAATCATCGAAAATAGAGTTGGAAGGGGCCTGCAAGACCATCTAGTCCAACCCCCTGCTCAACGCAGGACTCCAAGTCAGAGCATCCTTATCGAATCATCTGAAAGTAGGGCTGGAAGTGGCCTGCAAGGCCATCTAGTCCAACCCCCTGCTCAACGCAGGACTCCAAGTCAGAGCATCCCTATAGAATCATCTGAAAGTAGGGTTGGAAGTGGCCTGCAAGACTATCTAATCCAGCCCCCTGCTCAACGCAGGACTCCAAGTCAGAGCATCCCTATAGAATAATCAAAAAGTAGGGTTGGAAGGCGTCTGCAAGACCATCTAGTCCAACCCCCTGCTCAACGCAGGACTCCAAGTCAGAGTTTCCCTATAGAATGATCGAAAATAGGGTTGGAAGGGGCCTGCAAGAGCATCTAGTCCAACCCCCTGCTCAACGCAGGACTCCAAGTCAGAGCATCCCTAAGGAATCATCTGAAAGTAGGGTTGGAAATGGCCTGCAAGACCATCTAGTCCAACCCCCTGCTCAACGCAGGACTCCAAGTCAGAGCATCCCTATAGAATTATCAAAAGTTAGGGTTGGAAGGCGCCTTCAGGACCATCTTCCAGCCCCCTGCTCAACGCAGGACTCCAAGTCAGAGCATCCCTATAGAATCATCGAAAATAGAGTTGGAAGGGACCTGCAAGACCATCTAATCCAGCCCCCTGCTCAACGTAGGACTCCAAGTCAGAGCATCCCTATAGAAAGATCGAAAATAGAGTTGGAAGACGCCTGCAAGGCCATCTAGTCCAGCCCCCTGCTCAACGCAGGACTCCAAGTCAGAGCATCCCTATAGAATGATTGAAAATAGGGTTGGAAGGCGCCTGCAAGACCATGTATTCCAACCCCGTCCTCAACGCAGGACTCCAAGTCAGAGCAGCCCTATAGAATCATAGGAAAGTAGGGTTGGAGGGGGCCTGCAAGGCCATCTAGTCCAGCCCCCTGCTCCAGGCAGGACTCCAGGTCAGAGCATCCCTATAGAATGATCGAAAATAGGGTTGGAAGTGGCCTGCAAGACCATCTAGTCCAGCCCCCTGCTCAACGCAGGACTCCAAGTCAGAGCATCCCTATAGAATTATCAAAAGTTAGGGTTGGAAGGCGCCTGCAGGACCATCTTCCAGTCCCCTGCTCAACGCAGGACTCCAAGTCAGAGCATCCCTACAGAATGATTGAAAATAGGGTTGGAAGGGTCCTGGAAGACCATCCAGTGCACCCCCTGCTCAACGCAGGACTCCAAGTAAGAGTATCCCTCTAGAATCATCGAAAATAGAGTTGGAAGGCGGCTGCAAGACCATCTAGTCCAGCCAACTGCTCAACGCAGGACTCCAAGTCAGAGCATCCCTATAGAATGATCTAAAATAGGGGTGGAAGGGGCCTGCAAGACCATCTAGTCTAACCCCCTGCTCAATGCAGGACTCCGGGTCAGAGCATCCCTATAGAATGATTGAAAATAGGGTTGGGAGGGGTCTGCAAGACAATCTAGTCCAGCCCCCTGCTCAATGAAGGACTCCAGGTCAGAGCATCCCTATAGAATTATCAAAAGTTAGGGTTGGAAGTGGCCTGCAGGACCATCTTCCAGCCCCCTGCTCAACGCAGTACTCCCAGTCAGAGCATCCCTATAGAATGATTGAAAAGAGGGTTGGAAGGGTCTGCAAGACCATGTATTCCAACCCCGTGCTCAACGCAGGACTCCAAGTCAGAGCAGCCCTATAGAATCATTGGAAAGTAGGGTTGGGGGGGACTGCAAGGCCATCTAGTCCAACCCCCTGCTCCAGGCAGGACTCCAGGTCAGAGCATCCCTATAGAATGATCGAAAATAGGGTTGGAAGGCACCTGCAAGACCATGTATTCCAACCCCGTGCTCAACGCAGGACTCCAAGTCAGAGCATCCTTATCGAATCATCTGAAAGTAGGGTTGGAAGTGGCCTGCAAGACCATCTAGTCCAACCCCCTGCTCAACGCAGGACTCCAAGTCAGAGTTTTCCTATAGAATGATCGAAAATAGGGTTGGAAGGGGCCTGCAAGACCATCTAGTCCAACCCCCTGCTCAACGCAGGACTCCAAGTCAGAGCATCCCTAAGGAATCATCTGAAAGTAGGGTTGGAAGTGGCCTGCAAGACTATCTAATCCAGCCCCCTCCTCAACGTAGGACTCCAAGTCAGAGCATCCCTATAGAATCATCGAAAATAGAGTTGGAAGTAACCTGCAAGACCATCTAGTCCAACCCCTTGCTCAACGCAGGACTCCAAATCAGAGCATCCCTATAGAATGATCGAAAATAGGGTTGGAAGGTGCCTGCAAGACCATGTATTCCAACCCCGTGCTCAACGCAGGACTCCAAGTCAGAGCATCCTTATCGAATCATCTGAAAGTAGGGTTGGAAGTGGCCTGCAAGACCATCTAGTCCAGCCCCCTGCTCAACGCAGGACTCCAAGTCAGAGCATCCCTATAGAATTATCAAAAGTTAGGGTTGGAAGGCGCCTGCAGGACCATCTTCCAGCCCCCTGCTCAACGCAGGACTCCAAGTCAGAGCATCCCTATACAATGAACGAAAATAGGGTTGGAAGGGTCCCCCAAGACCATCCAGGGCACCCCCTGCTCAACGCAGGACTCCAAGTCAGAGTATCCCTCTAGAATCATCGAAAATAGAGTAGGAAGGGGCCTGCAAGACCATCTAGTCTAGCCCCCTGCTCAATGCAGGACTCCGAGACAGAGCATCCCTATAGAATCATCAAAAGGTAGGGTTGGAAGGTGGCTGCAAGACCATCTAGTCCAGCCCCCTGCTCAACGCAGGACTCCAAGTCAGATCATCCCTACAGAATCATCGAAAATACAGATGGAAGGGATCTGCAAGACCATCTAGTCCAACCCCTTGCTCAACGCAGGACTCCAAGCCAGAGCATCCCTATAGAATGATCTAAAATAGGGGTGGAAGGGGCCTGCAAGACCATCTAGTCTAACCCCCTGCTCAACGCAGGACTCCAAGTCAGAGTATCCCTCTAGAATCATCGAAAATAGAGTTGGAAGGGGCCTGCAAGACCATCTAGTCCAACCCCCTGCTCAACGCAGGACTCCAAGTCAGAGCATCCTTATCGAATCATCTGAAAGTAGGGCTGGAAGTGGCCTGCAAGGCCATCTAGTCCAACCCCCTGCTCAACGCAGGACTCCAAGTCAGAGCATCCCTATAGAATCATCTGAAAGTAGGGTTGGAAGTGGCCTGCAAGACTATCTAATCCAGCCCCCTGCTCAACGCAGGACTCCAAGTCAGAGCATCCCTATAGAATAATCAAAAAGTAGGGTTGGAAGGGGCCTGCAAGACCATCTAGTCCAACCCCCTGCTCAACGCAGGACTCCAAGTCAGAGTTTCCCTATAGAATGATCGAAAATAGGGTTGGAAGGGGCCTGCAAGAGCATCTAGTCCAACCCCCTGCTCAACGCAGGAC
The DNA here is from genome assembly GCF_057233095.1 of Heloderma suspectum. Taxonomy (NCBI): domain Eukaryota; kingdom Metazoa; phylum Chordata; class Lepidosauria; order Squamata; family Helodermatidae; genus Heloderma; species Heloderma suspectum. The sequence goes on from NC_139475.1 coordinate 52,605,480, forward strand.
TCCAAGTCAGAGCATCCCTAAGGAATCATCTGAAAATAGGGTTGGAAATGGCCTGCAAGACCATCTAGTCCAACCCCCTGCTCAACGCAGGACTCCAAGTCAGAGCATCCCTATAGAATTATCAAAAGTTAGGGTTGGAAGGCGCCTGCAGGACCATCTTCCAGCCCCCTGCTCAACGCAGGACTCCAAGTCAGAGCATCCCTATAGAATCATCGAAAATAGAGTTGGAAGGGACCTGCAAGACCATCTAATCCAGCCCCCTGCTCAACGTAGGACTCCAAGTCAGAGCATCCCTATAGAAAGATCGAAAATAGAGTTGGAAGACGCCTGCAAGGCCATCTAGTCCAGCCCCCTGCTCAACGCAGGACTCCAAGTCAGAGCATCCCTATAGAATGATTGAAAATAGGGTTGGAAGGCGCCTGCAAGACCATGTATTCCAACCCCGTCCTCAACGCAGGACTCCAAGTCAGAGCAGCCCTATAGAATCATAGGAAAGTAGGGTTGGAGGGGGCCTGCAAGGCCATCTAGTCCAGCCCCCTGCTCCAGGCAGGACTCCAGGTCAGAGCATCCCTATAGAATGATCGAAAATAGGGTTGGAAGTGGCCTGCAAGACCATCTAGTCCAGCCCCCTGCTCAACGCAGGACTCCAAGTCAGAGCATCCCTATAGAATTATCAAAAGTTAGGGTTGGAAGGCGCCTGCAGGACCATCTTCCAGTCCCCTGCTCAACGCAGGACTCCAAGTCAGAGCATCCCTACAGAATGATTGAAAATAGGGTTGGAAGGGTCCTGGAAGACCATCCAGTGCACCCCCTGCTCAACGCAGGACTCCAAGACAGAGTATCCCTCTAGAATCATCGAAAATAGAGTTGGAAGGCGGCTGCAAGACCATCTAGTCCAGCCAACTGCTCAACGCAGGACTCCAAGTCAGAGCATCCCTATAGAATGATCTAAAATAGGGGTGGAAGGGGCCTGCAAGACCATCTAGTCTAACCCCCTGCTCAATGCAGGACTCCGGGTCAGAGCATCCCTATAGAATGATTGAAAATAGGGTTGGGAGGGGTCTGCAAGACAATCTAGTCCAGCCCCCTGCTCAATGAAGGACTCCAGGTCAGAGCATCCCTATAGAATGATGGAAAATAGTGTTGGAAGGCGCCTGCAAGACCATGTATTCCAACCCCCTGCTCAACGCAGGACTCCAAGTCAGAGCATCCCTATAGAATTATCAAAAGTTAGGGTTGGAAGTGGCCTGCAGGACCATCTTCCAGCCCCCTGCTCAACGCAGTACTCCCAGTCAGAGCATCCCTATAGAATGATTGAAAAGAAGGTTGGAAGGGTCTGCAAGACCATGTATTCCAACCCCGTGCTCAACGCAGGACTCCAAGTCAGAGCAGCCCTATAGAATCATTGGAAAGTAGGGTTGGGGGGGACTGCAAGGCCATCTAGTCCAACCCCCTGCTCCAGGCAGGACTCCAGGTCAGAGCATCCCTATAGAATGATCGAAAATAGGGTTGGAAGGCACCTGCAAGACCATGTATTCCAACCCCGTGCTCAACGCAGGACTCCAAGTCAGAGCATCCTTATCGAATCATCTGAAAGTAGGGTTGGAAGTGGCCTGCAAGACCATCTAGTCCAACCCCCTGCTCAACGCAGGACTCCAAGTCAGAGTTTTCCTATAGAATGATCGAAAATAGGGTTGGAAGGGGCCTGCAAGACCATCTAGTCCAACCCCCTGCTCAACGCAGGACTCCAAGTCAGAGCATCCCTAAGGAATCATCTGAAAGTAGGGTTGGAAGTGGCCTGCAAGACTATCTAATCCAGCCCCCTCCTCAACGTAGGACTCCAAGTCAGAGCATCCCTATAGAATCATCGAAAATAGAGTTGGAAGGAACCTGCAAGACCATCTAGTCCAACCCCTTGCTCAACGCAGGACTCCAAATCAGAGCATCCCTATAGAATGATCGAAAATAGGGTTGGAAGGTGCCTGCAAGACCATGTATTCCAACCCCGTGCTCAACGCAGGACTCCAAGTCAGAGCATCCTTATCGAATCATCTGAAAGTAGGGTTGGAAGTGGCCTGCAAGACCATCTAGTCCAGCCCCCTGCTCAACGCAGGACTCCAAGTCAGAGCATCCCTATAGAATTATCAAAAGTTAGGGTTGGAAGGCGCCTGCAGGACCATCGTCCAGCCCCCTGCTCAACGCAGGACTCCAAGTCAGAGCATCCCTATACAATGAACGAAAATAGGGTTGGAATGGTCCCCCAAGACCATCCAGGGCACCCCCTGCTCAACGCAGGACTCCAAGTCAGATTATCCCTCTAGAATCATCGAAAATAGAGTAGGAAGGCGCCTGCAAGACCATGTATTCCAACCCCGTGCTCAACGCAGGACTCCAAGTCAGAGCATCCTTATCGAATCATCTGAAAGTAGGGTTGGAAGAAGCCTGCAAGACCATCTAGTCCAGCCCCCTGCTCAACGCAGGACTCCAAGTCAGAGCATCCCTATAGAATTATCAAAAGTTAGGGTTGGAAGGCGCCTGCAGGACCATCCAGGGCACCCCCTGCTCAACGCAGGACTCCAAGTCAGAGCATCCCTATAGAATGATTGAAAATAGGGTTGGAAGGGTCCTCCAAGACCATCCAGGGCACCCCCTGCTCAACGCAGGACTCCAAGTCAGAGTATCCCTCTAGAATCATCGAAAATAGAGTTGGAAGGGGCCTGCAAGACCATCTAGTCCAGCCCCCTGCTCAATGCAGGACTCCAAGACAGAGCATCCCTATAGAATCATCAAAAGGTAGGGTTGGAAGGCGGCTGCAAGACCATCTAGTCCAGCCCCCTGCTCAACGCAGGACTCCAAGTCAGAGCATCCCTATAGAATCATCGAAAATAGAGTTGGAAGGGACCTGCAAGACCATCTAGTCCAACCCCCTGCTCAACGCAGGACTCCAAGTCAGAGCATCCCTATAGAATCATCTGAAAGTAGGGTTGGAAGTGGCCTGCAAGACTATCTAATCCAGCCCCCTGCTCAACGTAGGACTCCAAGTCAGAGCATCCCTATAGAAAGATCGAAAATAGAGTTGGAAGGCGCCTGCAAGACCATCTAGTCCAGCCCCCTGCTCAACGCAGGACTCCAAGTCAGAGCATCCCTATAGAATGATCGAAAATAGCGTTGGAAGGTGCCTGAAGACCATGTATTCCAACCCCGTGCTCAACACAGGACTCCAAGTCAGAGCATCCTTATCGAATCATCTGAAAGTAGGGTTGGAAGTGGCCTGCAAGACTATCTAATCCAGCCCCCTGCTCAACGTAGGACTCCAAGTCAGAGCATCCCTATAGAAAGATCGAAAATAGAGTTGGAAGGGGCCTGCAAGACCATCTAGTCCAGCCCCCTGCTCAATGCAGGACTCCAAGACAGAGCATCCCTATAGAATCATCAAAAGGTAGGGTTGGAAGGCGGCTGCAAGACCATCTAGTCCAGCCCCCTGCTCAACAAAGGACTCCAAGTCAGAGCATCCCTATAGAATGATTGAAAATAGGGTTGGGAGGGGTCTGCAAGACAATCTAGTCCAGCCCCCTGCTCAATGAAGGACTCCAAGTCAGAGCATCCCTATAGAAAGATCGAAAATAGAGTTGGAACGCACCTGCAAGACCATCTAGTCCAACCCCCTGCTCAACGCAGGACTCCAAGTCAGAGCATCCCTATAGAATCATCTGAAAGTAGGGTTGGAAGTGGCCTGCAAGACTATCTAATCCAGCCCCCTGCTTAACGCAGGACTCCAAGTCAGAGCAGCCCTATAGTATCATTGGAAAGTAGGGTTGGAGGGGGCCTGCAAGGCCATCTAGTCCAGCCCCCTGCTCCAGGCAGGACTCCAGGTCAGAGTATACCTCTAGAATCATCGAAAATAGAGTTGGAAGGGGCCTGCAAGACCATCTAGTCCAGCCCCCACCTCAATGCAGGACTCCAAGACAGAGCATCCCTATAGAATCATCAAAAGGTAGGGTTGGAAGGCGGCTGCAAGACCATATAGTCCAGCCCCCTGCTCAACGCAGGACTCCAAGTCAGAGCATCCCTATAGAATCATCGAAAATAGAGATGGAAGGGATCTGCAAGACCATCTAGTCCAACCCCTTGCTCAACGCAGGACTCCAAGCCAGAGCATCCCTATAGAATGATCGAAAATAGGGTTGGAAGGGGCCTGCAAGACCATCTAGTCTAACCCCCTGCTCAACGCAGGACTCCAAGTCAGAGTATCCCTCTAGAATCATCGAAAATAGAGTTGGAAGGGGCCTGCAAGACCATCTAGTCCAACCCCCTGCTCAACGCAGGACTCCAAGTCAGAGCATCCTTATCGAATCATCTGAAAGTAGGGCTGGAAGTGGCCTTCAAGGCCATCTAGTCCAACCCCCTGCTCAACGCAGGACTCCAAGTCAGAGCATCCCTATAGAATCATCTGAAAGTAGGGTTGGAAGTGGCCTGCAAGACTATCTAATCCAGCCCCCTGCTCAACGCAGGACTCCAAGTCAGAGTTTCCCTATAGAATGATCGAAAATAGGGTTGGAAGGGGCCTGCAAGAGCATCTAGTCCAACCCCCTGCTCAACGCAGGACTCCAAGTCAGAGCAGCCCTAAGGAATCATCTGAAAGTAGGGTTGGAAGTGGCCTGCAAGACCATCTAGTCCAACCCCCTGCTCAACGCAGGACTCCAAGTCAGAGCATCCCTATAGAATTATCAAAAGTTAGGGTTGGAAGGCGCCTGCAGGACCATCTTCCAGCCCCCTGCTCAACGCAGGACTCCAAGTCAGAGCATCCCTATAGAATCATCGAAAATAGAGTTGGAAGGGACCTGCAAGACCATCTAATCCAGCCCCCTGCTCAACGTAGGACTCCAAGTCAGAGCATCCCTATAGAAAGATCGAAAATAGAGTTGGAAGACGCCTGCAAGGCCATCTAGTCCAGCCCCCTGCTCAACGCAGGACTCCAAGTCAGAGCATCCCTATAGAATGATTGAAAATAGGGTTGGAAGGCGCCTGCAAGACCATGTATTCCAACCCCGTCCTCAACGCAGGACTCCAAGTCAGAGCAGCCCTATAGAATCATTGGAAAGTAGGGTTGGAGGGGGCCTGCAAGGCCATCTAGTCCAGCCCCCTGCTCCAGGCAGGACTCCAGGTCAGAGCATCCCTATAGAATGATCGAAAATAGGGTTGGAAGTGGCCTGCAAGACCATCTAGTCCAGCCCCCTGCTCAACGCAGGACTCCAAGTCAGAGCATCCCTATAGAATTATCAAAAGTTAGGGTTGGAAGGCGCCTGCAGGACCATCTTCCAGTCCCCTGCTCAACGCAGGACTCCACGTCAGAGCATCCCTACAGAATGATTGAAAATAGGGTTGGAAGGGTCCTGGAAGACCATCCAGTGCACCCCTGCTCAACGCAGGACTCCAAGACAGAGTATCCCTCTAGAATCATCGAAAATAGAGTTGGAAGGCGGCTGCAAGACCATCTAGTCCAGCCAACTGCTCAACGCAGGACTCCAAGTCAGAGCATCCCTATAGAATGATCTAAAATAGGGGTGGAAGGGGCCTGCAAGACCATCTAGTCTAACCCCCTGCTCAATGCAGGACTCTGGGTCAGAGCATCCCTATAGAATGATTGAAAATAGGGTTGGGAGGGGTCTGCAAGACAATCTAGTCCAGCCCCCTGCTCAATGAAGGACTCCAGGTCAGAGCATCCCTATAGAATGATGGAAAATAGTGTTGGAAGGCGCCTGCAAGACCATGTATTCCAACCCCCTGCTCAACGCAGGACTCCAAGTCAGAGCATCCCTATAGAATTATCAAAAGTTAGGGTTGGAAGTGGCCTGCAGGACCATCTTCCAGCCCCCTGCTCAACGCAGTACTCCCAGTCAGAGCATCCCTATAGAATGAATGAAAAGAGGGTTGGAAGGGTCTGCAAGACCATGTATTCCAACCCCGTGCTCAACGCAGGACTCCAAGTCAGAGCAGCCCTATAGAATCATTGGAAAGTAGGGTTGGGGGGGACTGCAAGGCCATCTAGTCCAACCCCCTGCTCCAGGCAGGACTCCAGGTCAGAGCATCCCTAAAGAATGATCGAAAATAGGGTTGGAAGGCACCTGCAAGACCATGTATTCCAACCCCGTGCTCAACGCAGGACTCCAAGTCAGAGCATCCTTATCGAATCATCTGAAAGTAGGGTTGGAAGTGGCCTGCAAGATCATCTAGTCCAACCCCCTGCTCAACGCAGGACTCCAAGTCAGAGTTTTCCTATAGAATGATCGAAAATAGGGTTGGAAGGGGCCTGCAAGACCATCTAGTCCAACCCCCTGCTCAACGCAGGACTCCAAGTCAGAGCATCCCTAAGGAATCATCTGAAAGTAGGGTTGGAAGTGGCCTGCAAGACTATCTAATCCAGCCCCCTCCTCAACGTAGGACTCCAAGTCAGAGCATCCCTATAGAATCATCGAAAATAGAGTTGGAAGGAACCTGCAAGACCATCTAGTCCAACCCCTTGCTCAACGCAGGACTCCAAATCAGAGCATACCTATAGAATGATCGAAAATAGGGTTGGAAGGCGCCTGCAAGACCATGTATTCCAACCCCGTGCTCAACGCAGGACTCCAAGTCAGAGCATCCTTATCGAATCATCTGAAAGTAGGGTTGGAAGTGGCCTGCAAGACCATCTAGTCCAGCCCCCTGCTCAACGCAGGACTCCAAGTCAGAGCATCCCTATAGAATTATCAAAAGTTAGGGTTGGAAGGCGCCTGCAGGACCATCTTCCAGCCCCCTGCTCAACGCAGGACTCCAAGTCAGAGCATCCCTATACAATGAACGAAAATAGGGTTGGAAGGGTCCTCCAAGACCATCCAGGGCACCCCCTGCTCAACGCAGGACTCCAAGTCAGAGTATCCCTCTAGAATCATCGAAAATAGAGTAGGAAGGGGCCTGCAAGACCATCTAGTCTAGCCCCCTGCTCAATGCAGGACTCCGAGACAGAGCATCCCTATAGAATCATCAAAAGGTAGGGTTGGAAGGTGGCTGCAAGACCATCTAGTCCAGCCCCCTGCTCAACGCAGGACTCCAAGTCAGAGCATCCCTATAGAATCATCGAAAATACAGATGGAAGGGATCTGCAAGACCATCTAGTCCAACCCCTTGCTCAACGCAGGACTCCAAGCCAGAGCATCCCTATAGAATGATCTAAAATAGGGGTGGAAGGGGCCTGCAAGACCATCTAGTCTAACCCCCTGCTCAACGCAGGACTCCAAGAAAGAGTATCCCTCTAGAATCATCGAAAATAGAGTTGGAAGGGGCCTGCAAGACCATCTAGTCCAACCCCCTGCTCAACGCAGGACTCCAAGTCAGAGCATCCTTATCGAATCATCTGAAAGTAGGGCTGGAAGTGGCCTGCAAGGCCATCTAGTCCAACCCCCTGCTCAACGCAGGACTCCAAGTCAGAGCATCCCTATAGAATCATCTGAAAGTAGGGTTGGAAGTGGCCTGCAAGACTATCTAATCCAGCCCCCTGCTCAACGCAGGACTCCAAGTCAGAGCATCCCTATAGAATAATCAAAAAGTAGGGTTGGAAGGCGTCTGCAAGACCATCTAGTCCAACCCCCTGCTCAACGCAGGACTCCAAGTCAGAGTTTCCCTATAGAATGATCGAAAATAGGGTTGGAAGGGGCCTGCAAGAGCATCTAGTCCAACCCCCTGCTCAACGCAGGACTCCAAGTCAGAGCATCCCTAAGGAATCATCTGAAAGTAGGGTTGGAAATGGCCTGCAAGACCATCTAGTCCAACCCCCTGCTCAACGCAGGACTCCAAGTCAGAGCATCCCTATAGAATTATCAAAAGTTAGGGTTGGAAGGCGCCTGCAGGACCATCTTCCAGCCCCCTGCTCAACGCAGGACTCCAAGTCAGAGCATCCCTATAGAATCATCGAAAATAGAGTTGGAAGGGACCTGCAGGACCATCTAATCCAGCCCCCTGCTCAACGTAGGACTCCAAGTCAGAGCATCCCTATAGAAAGATCGAAAATAGAGTTGGAAGACGCCTGCAAGGCCATCTAGTCCAGCCCCCTGCTCAACGCAGGACTCCAAGTCAGAGCATCCCTATAGAATGATTGAAAATAGGGTTGGAAGGCGCCTGCAAGACCATGTATTCCAACCCCGTCCTCAACGCAGGACTCCAAGTCAGAGCAGCCCTATAGAATCATAGGAAAGTAGGGTTGGAGGGGGCCTGCAAGGCCATCTAGTCCAGCCCCCTGCTCCAGGCAGGACTCCAGGTCAGAGCATCCCTATAGAATGATCGAAAATAGGGTTGGAAGTGGCCTGCAAGACCATCTAGTCCAGCCCCCTGCTCAACGCAGGACTCCAAGTCAGAGCATCCCTATAGAATTATCAAAAGTTAGGGTTGGAAGGGTCCTGGAAGACCATCCAGTGCACCCCCTGCTCAACGCAGGACTCCAAGTAAGAGTATCCCTCTAGAATCATCGAAAATAGAGTTGGAAGGCGGCTGCAAGACCATCTAGTCCAGCCAACTGCTCAACGCAGGACTCCAAGTCAGAGCATCCCTATAGAATGATCTAAAATAGGGGTGGAAGGGGCCTGCAAGACCATCTAGTCTAACCCCCTGCTCAATGCAGGACTCCGGGTCAGAGCATCCCTATAGAATGATTGAAAATAGGGTTGGGAGGGGTCTGCAAGACAATCTAGTCCAGCCCCCTGCTCAATGAAGGACTCCAGGTCAGAGCATCCCTATAGAATGATGGAAAATAGTGTTGGAAGGCGCCTGCAAGACCATGTATTCCAACCCCCTGCTCAACGCAGGACTCCAAGTCAGAGCATCCCTATAGAATTATCAAAAGTTAGGGTTGGAAGTGGCCTGCAGGACCATCTTCCAGCCCCCTGCTCAACGCAGTACTCCCAGTCAGAGCATCCCTATAGAATGATTGAAAAGAGGGTTGGAAGGGTCTGCAAGACCATGTATTCCAACCCCGTGCTCAACGCAGGACTCCAAGTCAGAGCAGCCCTATAGAATCATTGGAAAGTAGGGTTGGGGGGGACTGCAAGGCCATCTAGTCCAACCCCCTGCTCCAGGCAGGACTCCAGGTCAGAGCATCCCTATAGAATGATCGAAAATAGGGTTGGAAGGCACCTGCAAGACCATGTATTCCAACCCCGTGCTCAACGCAGGACTCCAAGTCAGAGCATCCTTATCGAATCATCTGAAAGTAGGGTTGGAAGTGGCCTGCAAGACCATCTAGTCCAACCCCCTGCTCAACGCAGGACTCCAAGTCAGAGTTTTCCTATAGAATGATCGAAAATAGGGTTGGAAGGGGCCTGCAAGACCATCTAGTCCAACCCCCTGCTCAACGCAGGACTCCAAGTCAGAGCATCCCTAAGGAATCATCTGAAAGTAGGGTTGGAAGTGGCCTGCAAGACTATCTAATCCAGCCCCCTCCTCAACGTAGGACTCCAAGTCAGAGCATCCCTATAGAATCATCGAAAATAGAGTTGGAAGGAACCTGCAAGACCATCTAGTCCAACCCCTTGCTCAACGCAGGACTCCAAATCAGAGCATCCCTATAGAATGATCGAAAATAGGGTTGGAAGGTGCCTGCAAGACCATGTATTCCAACCCCGTGCTCAACGCAGGACTCCAAGTCAGAGCATCCTTATCGAATCATCTGAAAGTAGGGTTGGAAGTGGCCTGCAAGACCATCTAGTCCAGCCCCCTGCTCAACGCAGGACTCCAAGTCAGAGCATCCCTATAGAATTATCAAAAGTTAGGGTTGGAAGGCGCCTGCAGGACCATCTTCCAGCCCCCTGCTCAACGCAGGACTCCAAGTCAGAGCATCCCTATACAATGAACGAAAATAGGGTTGGAAGGGTCCCCCAAGACCATCCAGGGCACCCCCTGCTCAACGCAGGACTCCAAGTCAGAGTATCCCTCTAGAATCATCGAAAATAGAGTAGGAAGAGGCCTGCAAGACCATCTAGTCTAGCCCCCTGCTCAATGCAGGACTCCGAGACAGAGCATCCCTATAGAATCATCAAAAGGTAGGGTTGGAAGGTGGCTGCAAGACCATCTAGTCCAGCCCCCTGCTCAACGCAGGACTCCAAGTCAGATCATCCCTATAGAATCATCGAAAATACAGATGGAAGGGATCTGCAAGACCATCTAGTCCAACCCCTTGCTTAACGCAGGACTCCAAGCCAGAGCATCCCTATAGAATGATCTAAAATAGGGGTGGAAGGGGCCTGCAAGACCATCTAGTCTAACCCCCTGCTCAACGCAGGACTCCAAGTCAGAGTATCCCTCTAGAATCATCGAAAATAGAGTTGGAAGGGGCCTGCAAGACCATCTAGTCCAACCCCCTGCTCAACGCAGGACTCCAAGTCAGAGCATCCTTATCGAATCATCTGAAAGTAGGGCTGGAAGTGGCCTGCAAGGCCATCTAGTCCAACCCCCTGCTCAACGCAGGACTCCAAGTCAGAGCATCACTATAGAATCATCTGAAAGTAGGGTTGGAAGTGGCCTGCAAGACTATCTAATCCAGCCCCCTGCTCAACGCAGGACTCCAAGTCAGAGCATCCCTATAGAATAATCAAAAAGTAGGGTTGGAAGGGGCCTGCAAGACCATCTAGTCCAACCCCCTGCTCAACGCAGGACTCCAAGTCAGAGTTTCCCTATAGAATGATCGAAAATAGGGTTGGAAGGGGCCTGCAAGAGCATCTAGTCCAACCCCCTGCTCAACGCAGGACTCCAAGTCAGAGCATCCCTAAGGAATCATCTGAAAGTAGGGTTGGAAATGGCCTGCAAGACCATCTAGTCCAACCCCCTGCTCAACGCAGGACTCCAAGTCAGAGCATCCCTATAGAATTATCAAAAGTTAGGGTTGGAAGGCGCCTGCAGGACCATCTTCCAGCCCCCTGCTCAACGCAGGACTCCAAGTCAGAGCATCCCTATAGAATCATCGAAAATAGAGTTGGAAGGGACCTGCAAGACCATCTAATCCAGCCCCCTGCTCAACGTAGGACTCCAAGTCAGAGCATCCCTATAGAAAGATCGAAAATAGAGTTGGAAGACGCCTGCAAGGCCATCTAGTCCAGCCCCCTGCTCAACGCAGGACTCCAAGTCAGAGCATCCCTATAGAATGATTGAAAATAGGGTTGGAAGGCGCCTGCAAGACCATGTATTCCAACCCCGTCCTCAACGCAGGACTCCAAGTCAGAGCAGCCCTATAGAATCATAGGAAAGTAGGGTTGGAGGGGGCCTGCAAGGCCATCTAGTCCAGCCCCCTGCTCCAGGCAGGACTCCAGGTCAGAGCATCCCTATAGAATGATCGAAAATAGGGTTGGAAGTGGCCTGCAAGACCATCTAGTCCAGCCCCCTGCTCAACGCAGGACTCCAAGTCAGAGCATCCCTATAGAATTATCAAAAGTTAGGGTTGGAAGGCGCCTGCAGGACCATCTTCCAGTCCCCTGCTCAACGCAGGACTCCAAGTCAGAGCATCCCTACAGAATGATTGAAAATAGGGTTGGAAGGGTCCTGGAAGACCATCCAGTGCACCCCCTGCTCAACGCAGGACTCCAAGTAAGAGTATCCCTCTAGAATCATCGAAAATAGAGTTGGAAGGCGGCTGCAAGACCATCTAGTCCAGCCAACTGCTCAACGCAGGACTCCAAGTCAGAGCATCCCTATAGAATGATCTAAAATAGGGGTGGAAGGGGCCTGCAAGACCATCTAGTCTAACCCCCTGCTCAATGCAGGACTCCGGGTCAGAGCATCCCTATAGAATGATTGAAAATAGGGTTGGGAGGGGTCTGCAAGACAATCTAGTCCAGCCCCCTGCTCAATGAAGGACTCCAGGTCAGAGCATCCCTATAGAATGATGGAAAATAGTGTTGGAAGGCGCCTGCAAGACCATGTATTCCAACCCCCTGCTCAACGCAGGACTCCAAGTCAGAGCATCCCTATAGAATTATCAAAAGTTAGGGTTGGAAGTGGCCTGCAGGACCATCTTCCAGCCCCCTGCTCAACGCAGTACTCCCAGTCAGAGCATCCCTATAGAATGATTGAAAAGAGGGTTGGAAGGGTCTGCAAGACCATGTATTCCAACCCCGTGCTCAACGCAGGACTCCAAGTCAGAGCAGCCCTATAGAATCATTGGAAAGTGGGGTTGGGGGGGACTGCAAGGCCATCTAGTCCAACCCCCTGCTCCAGGCAGGACTCCAGGTCAGAGCATCCCTATAGAATGATCGAAAATAGGGTTGGAAGGCACCTGCAAGACCATGTATTCCAACCCCGTGCTCAACGCAGGACTCCAAGTCAGAGCATCCTTATCGAATCATCTGAAAGTAGGGTTGGAAGTGGCCTGCAAGACCATCTAGTCCAACCCCCTGCTCAACGCAGGACTCCAAGTCAGAGTTTTCCTATAGAATGATCGAAAATAGGGTTGGAAGGGGCCTGCAAGACCATCTAGTCCAACCCCCTGCTCAACGCAGGACTCCAAGTCAGAGCATCCCTAAGGAATCATCTGAAAGTAGGGTTGGAAGTGGCCTGCAAGACTATCTAATCCAGCCCCCTCCTCAACGTAGGACTCCAAGTCAGAGCATCCCTATAGAATCATCGAAAATAGAGTTGGAAGGAACCTGCAAGACCATCTAGTCCAACCCCTTGCTCAACGCAGGACTCCAAATCAGAGCATCCCTATAGAATGATCGAAAATAGGGTTGGAAGGTGCCTGCAAGACCATGTATTCCAACCCCGTGCTCAACGCAGGACTCCAAGTCAGAGCATCCTTATCGAATCATCTGAAAGTAGGGTTGGAAGTGGCCTGCAAGACCATCTAGTCCAGCCCCCTGCTCAACGCAGGACTCCAAGTCAGAGCATCCCTATAGAATTATCAAAAGTTAGGGTTGGAAGGCGCCTGCAGGACCATCTTCCAGCCCCCTGCTCAACGCAGGACTCCAAGTCAGAGCATCCCTATACAATGAACGAAAATAGGGTTGGAAGGGTCCCCCAAGACCATCCAGGGCACCCCCTGCTCAACGCAGGACTCCAAGTCAGAGTATCCCTCTAGAATCATCGAAAATAGAGTAGGAAGGGGCCTGCAAGACCATCTAGTCTAGCCCCCTGCTCAATGCAGGACTCCGAGACAGAGCATCCCTATAGAATCATCAAAAGGTAGGGTTGGAAGGTGGCTGCAAGACCATCTAGTCCAGCCCCCTGCTCAACGCAGGACTCCAAGTCAGATCATCCCTATAGAATCATCGAAAATACAGATGGAAGGGATCTGCAAGACCATCTAGTCCAACCCCTTGCTCAACGCAGGACTCCAAGCCAGAGCATCCCTATAGAATGATCTAAAATAGGGGTGGAAGGGGCCTGCAAGACCATCTAGTCTAACCCCCTGCTCAACGCAGGACTCCAAGTCAGAGTATCCCTATAGAATCATCGAAAATAGTGTTGGAAGGGGCCTGCAAGACCATCTAGTCCAACCCCCTGCTCAACGCAGGACTCCAAGTCAGAGCATCCTTATCGAATCATCTGAAAGTAGGGCTGGAAGTGGCCTGCAAGGTCATCTAGTCCAACCCCCTGCTCAACGCAGGACTCCAAGTCAGAGCATCCCTATAGAATCATCTGAAAGTAGGGTTGGAAGTGGCCTGCAAGACTATCTAATCCAGCCCCCTGCTCAACGCAGGACTCCAAGTCAGAGCATCCCTATAGAATAATCAAAAAGTAGGGTTGGAAGGGGCCTGCAAGACCATCTAGTCCAACCCCCTGCTCAACGCAGGACTCCAAGTCAGAGTTTCCCTATAGAATGATCGAAAATGGGGTTGGAAAGGGCCTGCAAGAGCATCTAGTCCAACCCCCTGCTCAACGCAGGACTCCAAGTCAGAGCATCCCTAAGGAATCATCTGAAAGTAGGGTTGGAAGTGGCCTGCAAGACCATCTAGTCCAACCCCCTGCTCAACGCAGGACTCCAAGTCAGAGCATCCCTATAGAATTATCAAAAGTTAGGGTTGGAAGGCGCTTGCAGGACCATCTTCCAGCCCCCTGCTCAACGCAGGACTCCAAGTCAGAGCATCCCTATAGAATCATAGAAAATAGAGTTGGAAGGGACCTGCAAGACCATCTAATCCAGCCCCCTGCTCAACGTAGGACTCCAAGTCAGAGCATCCCTATAGAAAGATCGAAAATAGAGTTGGAAGGCGCCTGCAAGGCCATCTAGTCCAGCCCCCTGCTCAACGCAGGACTCCAAGTCAGAGCATCCCTATAGAATGATTGAAAATAGGGTTGGAAGGCGCCTGCAAGACCATGTATTCCAACCCCGTCCTCAACGCAGGACTCCAAGTCAGAGCAGCCCTATAGAATCATTGGAAAGTAGGGTTGGAGGGGGCCTGCAAGGCCATCTAGTACAGCCCCCTGCTCCAGGCAGGACTCCAGGTCAGAGCATCCCTATAGAATGATCGAAAATAGGGTTGGAAGGGGCCTGCAAGACCATCTAGTCCAGCCCCCTGCTCAACGCAGGACTCCAAGTCAGAGCATCCCTATAGAATTATCAAAAGTTAGGGTTGGAAGGCGCCTGCAGGACCATCTTCCAGTCCCCTGCTCAACGCAGGACTCCAAGTCAGAGCATCCCTACAGAATGATTGAAAATAGGGTTGGAAGGGTCCTGGAAGACCATCCAGTGCACCCCCTGCTCAACGCAGGACTCCAAGACAGAGTATCCCTCTAGAATCATCGAAAATAGAGTTGGAAGGCGGCTGCAAGACCATCTAGTCCAGCCAACTGCTCAACGCAGGACTCCAAGTCAGAGCATCCCTATAGAATGATCTAAAATAGGGGTGGAAGGGGCCTGCAAGACCATCTAGTCTAACCCCCTGCTCAATGCAGGACTCTAAGAGCATCCGTATAGAATCATCTGAAAGTACGGTTGGAAGGGGCCTACAAGACCATCTAGTCCAACCCCTTGCTCAACACAGGACTCCAAGTCAGAGCATCCCTAAGGAATCATCTGAAAGTAGGGTTGGAAGTGGCCTGCAAGACTATCTAATCCAGCCCCCTCCTCAACGTAGGACTCCAAGTCAGAGCATCCCTATAGAATCATCGAAAATAGAGTTGGAAGGAACCTGCAAGACCATCTAGTCCAACCCCTTGCTAAACGCAGGACTCCAAATCAGAGCATCCCTATAGAATGATCGAAAATAGGGTTGGAAGGGGCCTGCAAGACCATGTATTCCAACCCCGTGCTCAACGCAGGACTCCAAGTCAGAGCATCCTTATCGAATCATCTGAAAGTAGGGTTGGAAGTGGCCTGCAAGACCATCTAGTCCAGCCCCCTGCTCAACGCAGGACTCCAAGTCAGAGCATCCCTATAGAATTATCAAAAGTTAGGGTTGGAAGGCGCCTGCAGGACCATCTTCCAGCCCCCTGCTCAACGCAGGACTCCAAGTCAGAGCATCCCTATAGAATGATTGAAAATAGGGTTGGAAGGGTCCTCCAAGACCATCCAGGGCACCCCCTGCTCAATGCAGGACTCCAAGTCAGAGTATCCCTCTAGAATCATCGAAAATAGAGTTGGAAGGGGCCTGCAAGACCATCCAGTCCAGCCCCCTGCTCAATGCAGGACTCCAAGACAGAGCATACCTATAGAATCATCAAAAGGTAGGGTTGGAAGGCGGCTGCAAGACCATCTAGTCCAGCCCCCTGCTCAACGCAGGACTCCAAGTCAGAGCATCCCTATAGAATCATCGAAAATAGAGTTGGAAGGGACCTGCAAGACCATCTAGTGCAACCCCCTGCTCAACGCAGGACTCCAAGTCAGAGCATCCCTATAGAATCATCTGAAAGTAGGGTTGGAAGTGGCCTGCAAGACTATCTAATCCAGCCCCGTGCTCAACGTAGGACTCCAAGTCAGAGCATCGCTATAGAAAGATCGAAAATAGAGTTGGAAGGCGCCTGCAAGGCCATCTAGTCCAGCCCCCTGCTCAACGCAGGACTCCAAGTCAGAGCATCCCTATAGAATGATCGAAAATAGGGTTGGAAGGCGCCTGAAGACCATGTATTCCAACCCCGTGCTCAACGCAGGACTCCAAGTCAGAGCATCCTTATCGAATCATCTGAAAGTAGGGTTGGAAGTGGCCTGCAAGACCATCTAGTCCAGCCCCCTGCTCAACGCAGGACTCCAAGTCAGAGCATCCCTATAGAATTGTCAAAAGTGAGGGTTGGAAGGCGCCTGCAGGACCATCTTCCAGCCCCCTGCTCAACGCAGGACTCCAAGTCAGAGCATCCCTATAGAATGATTGAAAATAGGGTTGGAAGGGTCCTCCAAGACCATCCAGGGCACCCCCTGCTCAACGCAGGACTCCAAGTCAGAGTATCCCTCTAGAAACATCGAAAATAGAGTTGGAAGGGGCCTGCAAGACCATCTAGTCCAGCCCCCTGCTCAATGCAGGACTCCAAGACAGAGCATCCCTATAGAATCATCAAAAGGTAGGGTTGGAAGGCGGCTGCAAGACCATCTAGTCCAGCCCCCTGCTCAACGCAGGACTCCAAGTCAGAGCATCCCTATAGAATGATTGAAAATAGGGTTGGGAGGGGTCTGCAAGACAATCTAGTCCAGCCCCCTGCTCAACGTAGGACTCCAAGTCAGAGCATCCCTATAGAAAGATCGAAAATAGAGTTGGAAGGCGCCTGCAAGGCCATCTAGTCCAGCCCCCTGCTCAACGCAGGACTACAAGTCAGAGCATCCCTATAGAATCATCTGAAAGTAGGGTTGGAAGGTGCCTGCAAGACCAAGTATTCCAACCCCGTCCTCAACGCAGGACTCCAAGTCAGAGCAGCCCTATAGTATCATTGGAAAGTAGGGTTGGAGGGGGCCTGCAAGGCCATCTAGTCCAGCCCCCTGCTCCAGGCAGGACTCCAGGTCAGAGTATACCTCTAGAATCATCGAAAATAGAGTTGGAAGGGGCCTGCAAGACCATCTAGTCCATCCCCCACCTCAATGCAGGACTCCAAGACAGAGCATCCCTATAGAATCATCAAAAGGTAGGGTTGGAAGGCGGCTGCAAGACCATATAGTCCAGCCCCCTGCTCAACGCAGGACTCCAAGTCAGAGCATCCCTATAGAATCATCGAAAATAGAGATGGAAGGGATCTGCAAGACCATCTAGTCCAACCCCTTGCTCAACGCAGGACTCCAAGCCAGAGCATCCCTATAGAATGATCTAAAATAGGGGTGGAAGGGTCCTGCAAGACCATCTAGTCTAACCCCCTGCTCAACGCAGGACTCCAAGTCAGAGTATCCCTCTAGAATCATCGAAAATAGAGTTGGAAGGGGCCTGCAAGACCATCTAGTCCAACCCCCTGCTCAACGCAGGACTCCAAGTCAGAGCATCCTTATCGAATCATCTGAAAGTAGGGCTGGAAGTGGCCTGCAAGACCATCTAGTCCAGCCCCCTGCTCGACGCAGGACTCCCAAGTCAGAGAATCCCTACAGAATGATTGAAAATTGGGTTGGAAGGGCCTGCAAGATTATCTAGTCCAGCCTCCTGCTCAACGCAGGACTCCAAGTCAGGGCATCCCTATAGAATGATCGAAAATAGGGTTGGAAGGGGCTTGCAAGACCATCTAGTCCAGCCCCCTGCTCAATGCAGGACTCTAAGAGCATCCCTATAGAATCATCTGAAAGTACGGTTGGAAGGGGCCTGCAAGGCCATCTAATCTAGCCCCCTGCTCAACGTAGGACTCCAAGTCAGAGCAGCCCTATAGAATCATTGGAAAGTAGGGTCGGGAGGGGCCTGCAAGGCCTTCTAGTCTAACCCCCTGCTTAAGGCAGGACTCCAAGTCACAGCATCCCTATAGAATGATCGAAAATAGGATTGGAAGGTGCCTGCAAGTCCATCTAGTCCAGCCCCCTGCTCAACGCAGGACTCCAAGTCAGAGCATCCCTATAGAATCATCTGAAAGTAGGGTTGGAAGGGGCCTGCAAGACCATCTAGTCCAGCCCCCTGCTCAACGCAGGACTCCAAGTTAGAGCATCCCTATAGAATCATCTGAAAGTACGGTTGGAAGTGGCCTGCAAGACCACCTAGTCCAGCCCCCTGCTCAACGCAGGACTCCAAGTCTGAGCATCCCTATAGAATGATTGAAAATAGGGTTGAAAGGGGCCTGCAAGAATATCTAGTCCTGTCTCCTGCTCCACGCAGGAGTCCAAGTCAGAGGATCCCTATAGAAACATCTGAAAGTAGGGTTGGAAGTGGCCTGCAAGACCATCTAGTGCAGCCCCCTCCTCAATGCAGGACTCCAAGTCCAAGCATCCCTATAGAATCATTGAAAAGTAGGGTTGGGATGGGCCTGCAATACCATCTAGTCCAACCCCCTGCTCAACGCAGGACTCCAAGGCAGAGCATCCCTATAGAATGATGGAAAATAGGGTTGGAAGGGTCCTCCAAGACCATCTAGTCCAGTCCCCTGCTCAACGCAGGACTCCAAGTCAGAGCATCCCTATAGAATTATCAAAAGTTAGGGTTGGAAGGGGCCTGCAGGACCATCTTCCAGCCCCCTGCTCAACGCAGGACTCAAAGTCAGAGCATCCCTATAGAATGATCGGAAATATGGTTGGAAGGAGCCTGCAAGACCATCTAGTCCAGCCCCCTGCTCAACACAGGACTCCAAGTCAGAGCATCCTTATAGAATCATCTGAAAGTGGGGTTGGAAGGGGCCTGCAAGGCCATCTAATCCAGCCCCCTGCTCAACGTAGGACTCCAAGTCAGAGCAGCCCTATAGAATCATTGTAAAGTAGTTTCGGGAGGACCCTGCAAGGCCATCTAGTCCAACCCCCTGCTTAAGGCAGGACTCCAAGTCACAGCATCCCTATAGAATAATCAAAAAGTAGGGTTGGGAGGGGTCTGCAAGACCATCTAGTCCAGCCCCATGCTCAACGCAGGACTCCAAGTCAGAGTTTCCCTATAGAATGATCGGAAATAGGGCTGGAAGGCGCCTGCAAGACCATCTAGTCCAGCCCCCTGCTCAACGCAGGACTCCAAGTCAGAGTTTCCCTATAGAATCATCTGAAAGTAGGGCTGGAAGGGGCCTGCAAGACCATCTAGTCCAGCCCCCTGCTCAACGCAGGAGTCCATCAGAGCATCCCTATAGAATGATAGAAAAGTAGGGTTGGGAGGGGCCCGCAAGATTATCTAGTCCAGCCTCCTGCTCAACGCAGGACTACAAGTCAGAGCATCTCTATAGAATCATCTTAAAGTAGGGATGGAAGGGGCCTGCAAGACCATCTAGTCCAACGACCTGCTCAACACAGGACTCCCAAGTCAGACCATCCCTATAGAATCATCTGAAAGTAGGGTTGGAAGTGGCATGCAAGGCCATCTAATCCAGCCCTCTGCTCAACGTAGGACTCCAAGTTAGAGCAGCCCTATAGAATCATTGGAAAGTAGGATTGGGAGGGGTCTGCAAGGCCATCTAGTCCAACCCCCTGCTCCAGAAAGGACTCCAGGTCAGAGCATCCCTATAGAATGACCGAAAATAGGGTTGGAAGGCTCCTGCAAGACGATGTATTCCAACCACGTGCTCAACGCAAGACTCCAAGTCAGAGCATCCTTATCGAATCATGTGAAAGTAGGGTTGGAAGTGGCCTGCAAGACCATCTATTCCAGCTCCCTGCTCAACGCAGGACTCCAAGGCAGAGCATCCCTATAGAATTATCAAAAGTTAGGGTTGGAAGGCGCCTGCAGGATCATCTTCCAGCCCTCTGCTCAACGCAGGACTCCAAGTCAGAGCATCCCTATAGAATGACTGAAACTAGGGTTGGAAGGGGCCTGCAAGACCATCCAGTGCACCCCCTGCTCAACGCAGGACTCCAAGTCAGAGTATCCCTCTAGAATCATCGAAAATAGAGTTGGAAGGGACGTGTAAGACCATCTAGTCCAGCCCCCTGCTCAACGCAGGACTCCAAGTCAGAGTTTCCCTATAGAATGATCGGAAATAGGGCTGGAAGGCGCCTGCAAGACCATCTAGTCCAGCCCCCTGCTCAACGCAGGACTCCAAGTCAGAGTTTCCCTATAGAATCATCTGAAAGTAGGGCTGGAAGGGGCCTGCAAGACCATCTAGTCCAGCCCCCTGCTCAACGCAGGAGTCCATCAGAGCATCCCTATAGAATGATAGAAAAGTAGGGTTGGGAGGGGCCCGCAAGATTATCTAGTCCAGCCTCCTGCTCAACGCAGGACTACAAGTCAGAGCATCTCTATAGAATCATCTTAAAGTAGGGATGGAAGGGGCCTGCAAGACCATCTAGTCCAACGACCTGCTCAACACAGGACTCCCAAGTCAGACCATCCCTATAGAATCATCTGAAAGTAGGGTTGGAAGTGGCATGCAAGGCCATCTAATCCAGCCCTCTGCTCAACGTAGGACTCCAAGTTAGAGCAGCCCTATAGAATCATTGGAAAGTAGGATTGGGAGGGGTCTGCAAGGCCATCTAGTCCAACCCCCTGCTCCAGGCAGGACTCCAGGTCAGAGCATCCCTACAGAATGATTGAAAATAGGGTTGGAATGCGCCTGCAAGACCATGTATTCCAACCCCGTGCTGAGCGCAGGACACCAAGTCAGAGCATCCTCATCGAATCCTCTGAAACTAGGGTTGGAAGTGGCCTGCAAGACCATCTAGTCCAGCCCCCTCCTCAATGCAGGACTCCAAGTCCAAGCATCCCTATAAAATGATTGAAAATAGGGTTGGAAGGGGTCTTCAAGCCCATCTAGTCCAGCCCCCTGCTCAACCCAGGACTCCAAGTCAGAGCATCCCTATAGAATCATTGAAAAGTAGGGTTGGGATGGGCCTGCAATACCATCTAGTCCAACCCCCTGCTCAAAGCAGGACTCCAAGGCAGAGCATCCCTATAGAATGTTGGAAAATAGGGTTGGAAGGGGCCTCCAAGACCATCTAGTCCAGTCCCCTGCTCAACGCAGGACTCCAAGTCAGAGCATCCCTATAGAATTATCAAAAGTTAGGGTTTTAAGGCGCCTGCAGGACCATCTTCCTGCCCCCTGCTCAACACAGGACTCAAAGTCAGAGCATCCCTATAGGATGATTGAAAATAGGGTTGGAAGGGGCCTGCAAGACCATGTTTTCCAACCCTGTGCTCAACGCAGGACTCCAAGTCAGAGCAGCCCTATAGCATCATTGGAAAGTAGGGTTGGAGGGGGCCTGCAAGGCCATCTAGTCCAACCCCCTGCTCCAGACAGGACTCCAGGTCAGAGCATCCCTATAGAATGATCGAAAATAGGGTTGGAAGGCGCCCGCAAGACCATGTATTCCAACCCCGTGCTCAACGCAGGACTCCAAGTCAGAGCATCCTTATCGAATCATCTGAAAGTAGGGTTGGAAGTGGCCTGCAAGACCATCTAGTCCAGCCCCCTGCTCAACGCAGGACTCCAAGTCAGAGCATCCCTATAGAATTATCAAAAGTTAGGGTTGGAAGGCGCCTGCAGGACCTTCTTCCAGCCCCCTACTCAACGCAGGACTCCACGTCAGAGCATCTTTATAGAATGATTGAAAATAGGGTTGGAAGGGGCCTGCAAGACCATCTAGTCCAGCCCCCTGCGAAATGCAGGACTCCAAGTCCAAGCATCCATATAAAATGATTGAAAAGTAGGGTTGGGGTGGGCCTGCAAGAACATATAGTCCAACCCCCTGCTCAACGCAGGACTCCAAGGCAGAGCATCCCTACAGGATCACAGAAAAGTAGGGTTGGAATGGGCCTGCAAGACCATCTAGTCCAGGAACTGCTCAATGCAGGACTCCAAGTCAGAGCATCCCTATAGAATGATCGATAATAGGGTTGGAAGGTGCCTTCAAGACCATCTAGTCCAGCCCCCTGCTCAATGAAGGACTCCAGGTCAGAGCATCCCTACAGAATGATTGAAAATAGGGTTGGAATGCGCCTGCAAGACCATGTATTCCAACCCCGTGCTGAGCGCAGGACACCAAGTCAGAGCATCCTCATCGAATCCTCTGAAACTAGGGTTGGAAGTGGCCTGCAAGACCATCTAGTCCAGCCCCCTCCTCAATGCAGGACTCCAAGTCCAAGCATCCCTATACAATGATTGAAAATAGGGTTGGAAGGGGTCTTCAAGCCCATCTAGTCCAGCCCCCTGCTCAACCCAGGACTCCAAGTCAGAGCATCCCTATAGAATCATTGAAAAGTAGGGTTGGGATGGGCCTGCAATACCATCTAGTCCAACCCCCTGCTCAAAGCAGGACTCCAAGGCAGAGCATCCCTATAGAATGTTGGAAAATAGGGTTGGAAGGGGCCTCCAAGACCATCTAGTCCAGTCCCCTGCTCAACGCAGGACTCCAAGTCAGAGCATCCCTATAGAATTATCAAAAGTTAGGGTTTTAAGGCGCCTGCAGGACCATCTTCCTGCCCCCTGCTCAACACAGGACTCAAAGTCAGAGCATCCCTATAGGATGATTGAAAATAGGGTTGGAAGGGGCCTGCAAGACCATGTTTTCCAACCCTGTGCTCAACGCAGGACTCCAAGTCAGAGCAGCCCTATAGCATCATTGGAAAGTAGGGTTGGAGGGGGCCTGCAAGGCCATCTAGTCCAACCCCCTGCTCCAGACAGGACTCCAGGTCAGAGCATCCCTATAGAATGATCGAAAATAGGGTTGGAAGGCGCCCGCAAGACCATGTATTCCAACCCCGTGCTCAACGCAGGACTCCAAGTCAGAGCATCCTTATCGAATCATCTGAAAGTAGGGTTGGAAGTGGCCTGCAAGACCATCTAGTCCAGCCCCCTGCTCAACGCAGGACTCCAAGTCAGAGCATCCCTATAGAATTATCAAAAGTTAGGGTTGGAAGGCGCCTGCAGGACCTTCTTCCAGCCCCCTACTCAACGCAGGACTCCACGTCAGAGCATCTTTATAGAATGATTGAAAATAGGGTTGGAAGGGGCCTGCAAGACCATCTAGTCCAGCCCCCTGCTCAACGTAGGACTCCAAGTCAGAGCAGCCCTATAGAATCATTGGAAAGTAGGATTGGGGGGGGTCTGCAAGGCCATCTAGTCCAACCCCCTGCTCAACGCAGGACTCCAAGAGAGAGCATCCCTATAGAATAATCAAAAAGTAGGGTTGGAAGGGGCCTGCAAGACCATCTAGTCCAGCCCCCTGCTCAATGCAGGACTCTAAGAGCATCCCTATAGAATCATCTGAAAGTACGGTTGGAAGGGGCCTGCAAGACCATCTAGTCCAACCCCTTGCTCAACGCAGGACTCCGACTCAGACCATCCCTATAGAATGATCGAAAATAGGGTTGGAAGGGGCCTGCAAGGCCATCTAATCCAGCCCCCTGCTCAACGTAGGACTCCAAGTCAGAGCAGCCCTATAGAATCATTGGAAAGTAGGGTCGGGAGGGGCCTGCAAGGCCTTCTAGTCTAACCCCCTGCTTAAGGCAGGACTCCAAGTCACAGCATCCCTATAGAATGATCGAAAATAGGGTTGGAAGGTGCCTGCAAGTCCATCTAGTCCAGCCCCCTGCTCAACGCAGGACTCCAAGTCAGAGCATCCCTATAGAATCATCTGAAAGTAGGGTTGGAAGGGGCCTGCAAGACCATCTAGTCCAGCCCCCTGCTCAACGCAGGACTCCAAGTCAGAGCATCCCTATAGAATCATCTGAAAGTACGGTTGGAAGTGGCCTGCAAGACCACCTAGTCCAGCCCCCTGCTCAACGCAGGACTCCAAGTCTGAGCATCCCTATAGAATGATTGAAAATAGGGTTGGAAGGGGCCTGCAAGAATATCTAGTCCTGTCTCCTGCTCCACGCAGGAGTCCAAGTCAGAGGATCCCTATAGAAACATCTGAAAGTAGGGTTGGAAGTGGCCTGCAAGACCATCTAGTCCAGCCCCCTCCTCAATGCAGGACTCCAAGTCCAAGCATCCCTATAGAATCATTGAAAAGTAGGGTTGGGATGGGCCTGCAATACCATCTAGTCCAACCCCCTGCTCAACGCAGGACTCCAAGGCAGAGCATCCCTATAGAATGATGGAAAATAGGGTTGGAAGGGTCCTCCAAGACCATCTAGTCCAGTCCCCTGCTCAACGCAGGACTCCAAGTCAGAGCATCCCTATAGAATTATCAAAAGTTAGGGTTGGAAGGGGCCTGCAGGACCATCTTCCAGCCCCCTGCTCAACGCAGGACTCAAAGTCAGAGCATCCCTATAGAATGATCGGAAATATGGTTGGAAGGAGCCTGCAAGACCATCTAGTCCAGCCCCCTGCTCAACACAGGACTCCAAGTCAGAGCATCCTTATAGAATCATCTGAAAGTGGGGTTGGAAGGGGCCTGCAAGGCCATCTAATCCAGCCCCCTGCTCAACGTAGGACTCCAAGTCAGAGCAGCCCTATAGAATCATTGTAAAGTAGTTTCGGGAGGACCCTGCAAGGCCATCTAGTCCAACCCCCTGCTTAAGGCAGGACTCCAAGTCACAGCATCCCTATAGAATAATCAAAAAGTAGGGTTGGGAGGGGTCTGCAAGACCATCTAGTCCAGCCCCCTGCTCAACGCAGGACTCCAAGTCAGAGTTTCCCTATATAATGATCGGAAATAGGGCTGGAAGGCGCCTGCAAGACCATCTAGTCCAGCCCCCTGCTCAACGCAGGAGTCCATCAGAGCATCCCTATAGAATGATAGAAAAGTAGGGTTGGGAGGGGCCCGCAAGATTATCTAGTCCAGCCTCCTGCTCAACGCAGGACTACAAGTCAGAGCATCTCTATAGAATCATCTTAAAGTAGGGATGGAAGGGGCCTGCAAGACCATCTAGTCCAACGACTTGCTCAACACAGGACTCCCAAGTCAGACCATCCCTATAGAATCATCTGAAAGTAGGGTTGGAAGTGGCATGCAAGGCCATCTAATCCAGCCCTCTGCTCAGCGTAGGACTCCAAGTTAGAGCAGCCCTATAGAATCATTGGAAAGTAGGATTGGGAGGGGTCTGCAAGGCCATCTAGTCCAACCCCCTGCTCCAGGCAGGACTCCAGGTCAGAGCATCCCTATAGAATGACCGAAAATAGGGTTGGAAGGCTCCTGCAAGACGATGTATTCCAACCACGTGCTCAACGCAAGACTCCAAGTCAGAGCATCCTTATCGAATCATGTGAAAGTAGGGTTGGAAGTGGCCTGCAAGACCATCTATTCCAGCCCCCTGCTCAACGCAGGACTCCAAGTCAGAGCATCCCTATAGAATTATCAAAAGTTAGGGTTGGAAGGCGCCTGCAGGATCATCTTCCAGCCCTCTGCTCAACGCAGGACTCCAAGTCAGAGCATCCCTATAGAATGACTGAAACTAGGGTTGGAAGGGGCCTGCAAGACCATCCAGTGCACCCCCTGCTCAACGCAGGACTCCAAGTCAGAGTATCCCTCTAGAATCATCGAAAATAGAGTTGGAAGGGACCTGTAAGACCATCTAGTCCAGCCCCCTGCTCAACGCAGGACTCCAAGTCAGAGTTTCCCTATAGAATGATCGGAAATAGGGCTGGAAGGCGCCTGCAAGACCATCTAGTCCAGCCCCCTGCTCAACGCAGGACTCCAAGTCAGAGTTTCCCTATAGAATCATCTGAAAGTAGGGCTGGAAGGGGCCTGCAAGACCATCTAGTCCAGCCCCCTGCTCAACGCAGGAGTCCATCAGAGCATCCCTATAGAATGATAGAAAAGTAGGGTTGGGAGGGGCCCGCAAGATTATCTAGTCCAGCCTCCTGCTCAACGCAGGACTACAAGTCAGAGCATCTCTATAGAATCATCTTAAAGTAGGGATGGAAGGGGCCTGCAAGACCATCTAGTCCAACGACCTGCTCAACACAGGACTCCCAAGTCAGACCATCCCTATAGAATCATCTGAAAGTAGGGTTGGAAGTGGCATGCAAGGCCATCTAATCCAGCCCTCTGCTCAACGTAGGACTCCAAGTTAGAGCAGCCCTATAGAATCATTGGAAAGTAGGATTGGGAGGGGTCTGCAAGGCCATCTAGTCCAACCCCCTGCTCCAGGCAGGACTCCAGGTCAGAGCATCCCTATAGAATGACCGAAAATAGGGTTGGAAGGCTCCTGCAAGACGATGTATTCCAACCACGTGCTCAACGCAAGACTCCAAGTCAGAGCATCCTTATCGAATCATGTGAAAGTAGGGTTGGAAGTGGCCTGCAAGACCATCTATTCCAGCCCCCTGCTCAACGCAGGACTCCAAGTCAGAGCATCCCTATAGAATTATCAAAAGTTAGGGTTGGAAGGCGCCTGCAGGATCATCTTCCAGCCCTCTGCTCAACGCAGGACTCCAAGTCAGAGCATCCCTATAGAATGACTGAAACTAGGGTTGGAAGGGGCCTGCAAGACCATCCAGTGCACCCCCTGCTCAACGCAGGACTCCAAGTCAGAGTATCCCTCTAGAATCATCGAAAATAGAGTTGGAAGGGACCTGTAAGACCATCTAGTCCAGCCCCCTGCTCAACGCAGGACTCCAAGTCAGAGTTTCCCTATAGAATAATCGAAAATAGGGTTGGAAGGGGCCTACAAGACCATCTAGTCCAACCCCCTGCTCAACGCAGGACTCCAAGTCAGAGCATCCCTATAGAATAATCAAAAGGTAGGGTTGGAAGGGTCCTCCAATACCATCTAGTCCAGCCCCCTGCTCAACGCAGGACTCCAGAGCATCCCTATAGAATGATTGAAAATAGGGTTGGAAGGGGCCTGCAAGATTATCTAGTCCAGCCTCCTGCGCAACTAAGGACTCCAAGTCAGAGCATCCCTATACAATGAACGAAAATAGGGTTGGAAGGGGCCGGCAAACCATCTAGTCCAGCCCCCTGCTCAACGCAGGACTCCAAGTCAGAGCATCCCTACAGAATGATCGGAAATATGGTTGGAAGGGGCCTACAAGACCATCTAGTCCAGCCCCCTGCTCAACACAGGACTCCAAGTCAGAGCATCCCTATAGAATCATCTGAAAGTAGGGTTGGAAGGGGCCTGCAAGGCCATCTAATCCAGCCCCCTGCTCAACGTAGGACTCCAAGTCAGAGCAGCCCTATAGAATATTGGAAATTAGGGTCGGGAGGGGCCTGCAAGGCCATCTAGTCCAACCCTCTGCTTAAGGCAGGACTCCAAGTCACAGCATCCCTTTAGAATAATCAAAAAGTAGGGTTGGAAAGGGCCTGCAAGTCCATCTAGTCCAGCCCCCTGCTCAACGCAGGACTCCAAGTCAAAGCAGCCCTACAGAATCATCGAAAAGTAGGGTTGGGAGGGGCCGGCAAGACCATCTAGTCCAGCCCCCTGCTCTTCACAGGACTCCCAAGTCAGAGCCCCCCTATAGCATCATCAGAAAGTAGGGTTGGAAGGGACCTGCAAGACCATCTAGTCCAGCCCCCTGCTCAACGCAGGACTCCCAAGTCACAGCATCCCTATATTATCAGCAAAGGTAGGGTTGGATGGGGTCTGCAAGGCCATCTAGTCCGCCCCCTGCTCAACGCAGGACTCCAAGTCAGAGCATCGCTATAGAATGATATAAAATAGGTATGGAAGGGGCCCGCAAGACCGTCTAGTCCAACACCCTGCTCAACGCAGGACTCCCACGTCAGAGCATCCCTATAGAATCATCTGAAAGTAGGGTTGGAAGGGACCTGCAAGACCATCTAGTCCAGCCACCCTGCTCATCGCAAGACTCCAAGCCAGAGCATCCATATAGAATCCTCGAAAATAAGAGTTGGAAGGGGCCTGCAAGACCATCTAGTCCAACGCCCAGCTCAACGCAGGACTCCAAGTCAGAGCATCCCTATAGAATCATGTGAAAGTAGGGTTGGAGGGGGCCTTCAAGACCATCTAGTCCAGCCCCCTGCTCAATTCAGGACTCCAAGTGAGAGCATCCCTATAGAAATATTGAAAATAGGGTTGGACTGTCCGGCAAGACAATCTAGTCCAGCCCCCTGCTCAAGGCAGGACTCCAAGTCAGAGCATCCCTATGAAATCATCAAACATTAGGATTGGGAGGTTCCTGCAAGACCATGTATTCCAACCCCTTGCTCAACGCAGGACTCCAAGTAAGAGCATCCTTATCGAATCATCTGAAAGTAGGGTTGGAAGTGGCCTGCAAGACCATCTAGTCCAACCCCCTGCTCAATGCAGGACTCCAAGTCCAAGCATCCCTATAAAATGATTGAAAATAGGGTTTGGAAGTGGTCTGAAAGCCCATCTAGTCCAGCCCCCTGCTCAACCCAGGACTCCAAGTCAGAGCATCCCTATAGAATTATTAAAAAGTAGGGTTGGGATGGGCCTGCAAGACCATCTAGTCCAACCCCCTGCTCAACGCAGGACTCCAAGGCAGAGCATCCCTATAGAATGATGGAAAATAGGGTTGGAAGGGGCATGCAAGACCATCTAGTCCAGCCAACTACTCAATGCAGGACTCCAAGTCAGAGCATCCCTATAGAATGATCGAGTATAGGGTTGGAAGACGCCTGCAAGACCATCTAGTCCAACCCCGTGCGCAATGCTGGACTCCAAGTCAGAGCATCCCTATAGAATCATATGAAAGTACAGTTGGAAGGGGCCGGCAAGACCATCTAGTCCAGCCCCCTGCTCAACGCAGGAGTCCGTCAGAGCATCCCTATAGAATGATAGAAAAGTAGGGTTGGGAGGGGCCTGCAAGACCATCTAGTCCAACCCCCTGCTCAACGCAGGACTTCAAGTCAGAGCATCCCTATAGAATCATCTGAAAGTAGGGTTGGAAGGGGCATGCAAGGCCATCTAATCCAGCCCCCTGCTCAATGTAGGACTCCAAGTCAGAGCAGCACTATAGAATCATTGGAAAGTAGGGTTGGAGGGCCTGCAAGTCCATCTAGTCCAGCCCCCTGCTCAACGCAGGACTCCAAGTCAAAGCAGCCCTACAGAATCATCGAAAAGTAGGGTTGGGAGGGGCCGGCAAGATCATCTTGTCCAGCCCCCTGCTCACCACAGGACTCCCAAGTCAGAGCCCCCCTATAGCATCATCAGAAAGTAGGGTTGGAAGGGACCTGCAAGACCATCTAGTCCAACCCCTGCTCAACGCAGGACTCCCAAGTCACAGCATCCCTATATTATCAGCAAAGGTAGGTTGGATGGGCCCTGCAAGGCCATCTAGTCCACCCCCTGCTCAACGCAGGACTCCAAGTCAGAGCATTCCTATACAATCATCGAAAAATAGGGTTGGGAGGGGCCTACAAAACCATCTAGTCCGGCCCCGTGCTCAACACAGGACTCCAAGTCAGAGCATCGCTATAGAATGATATAAAATAGGTATGGAAGGGGCCCGCAAGACCATCTAGTCCAACACCCTGCTCAACGCAGGACTCCAAGTCAGAGCATCCCTATAGAATCATCTGAAAGTAGGGTTGGAAGGGACCTGCAAGACCATCTAGTCCAGCCACCCTGCTCATCGCAAGACTCCAAGCCAGAGCATCCATATAGAATCCTCGATAATAAGAGTTGGAAGGGGCCTGCAAGACCATCTAGTCCAACGCCCTGCTCAACGCAGGACTCCAAGTCCGAGCATCCCTATAGAATCATGTGAAAGTAGGGTTGGAGGGGCCCTTCAAGACCATCTAGTCCAGCCCCCTGCTCAATTCAGGACTCCAAGTGAGAGCATCCCTATAGAAATATTGAAAATAGGGTTGGACTGTCCGGCAAGACCATCTAGTCCAGCCCCCTGCTCAAGGCAGGACTCCAAGTCAGAGCATCCCGATAGAATCATTGGAAAGTAGGGTCGGGAGGGGCCTGCAAGGCCTTCTAGTCTAACCCCCTGCTTAAGGCAGGACTCCAAGTCACAGCATCCCTATAGGATGATTGAAAATAGGGTTGGAAGGGGCCTGCAAGACCATGTTTTCCAACCCTGTGCTCAACGCAGGACTCCAAGTCAGAGCAGCCCTATAGCATCATTGGAAAGTAGGGTTGGAGGGGGCCTGCAAGGCCATCTAGTCCAACCCCCTGCTCCAGACAGGACTCCAGGTCAGAGCATCCCTATAGAATGATCGAAAATAGGGTTGGAAGGCGCCCGCAAGACCATGTATTCCAACCCCGTGCTCAACGCAGGACTCCAAGTCAGAGCATCCTTATCGAATCATCTGAAAGTAGGGTTGGAAGTGGCCTGCAAGACCATCTAGTCCAGCCCCCTGCTCAACACAGGACTCCAAGTCAGAGCATCCCTATAGAATTATCAAAAGTTAGGGTTGGAAGGCGCCTGCAGGACCTTCTTCCAGCCCCCTACTCAACGCAGGACTCCACGTCAGAGCATCTTTATAGAATGATTGAAAATAGGGTTGGAAGGGGCCTGCAAGGCCATCTAATCCAGCCCCCTGCTCAACGTAGGACTCCAAGTCAGAGCAGCCCTATAGAATCATTGGAAAGTAGGATTGGGGGGGGTCTGCAAGGCCATCTAGTCCAACCCCCTGCTCCAGGCAGGACTCCAGGTCAGAGCATCCCTATAGAATGATCGAAAATACGGTTGGAAGTGGCCTGCAAGACCATCTAGTCCAGCCCCCTGCTCAACGCAGGACTCCAAGTCAGAGCATCCCTATAGAATTATCAAAAGTTAGGGTTGGAAGGTGCCTGCAGGACCATCTTCCATCCATCTGCTCAACGCAGGACTCCAAGTCAGAGCATCCCTATAGAATGATTGAAAATAGGGTTGGAAGGGGCCTGCAAGACCATCTAGTCCAGCCCCCTGCTCAACGCAGGACTCCAAGTCAGAGTTTCCCTATAGAATGATCGAAAATAGGGTTGGAAGGGGCCTGCAAGACCATCTAGTCCAACCCCCTGCTCAACGCAGGACTCCAAGAGAGAGCATCCCTATAGAATAATCAAAAAGTAGGGTTGGAAGGGGCCTGCAAGACCATCTAGTCCAGCCCCCTGCTCGACGCAGGACTCCCAAGTCAGAGAATCCCTACAGAATGATTGAAAATTGGGTTGGAAGGGCCTGCAAGATTATCTAGTCCAGCCTCCTGCTCAACGCAGGACTCCAAGTCAGGGCATCCCTATAGAATGATTGAAAATAGGGTTGGAAGGGGCTTGCAAGACCATCTAGTCCAGCCCCCTGCTCAATGCAGGACTCTAAGAGCATCCCTATAGAATCATCTGAAAGTACGGTTGGAAGGGGCCTGCAAGGCCATCTAATCTAGCCCCCTGCTCAACGTAGGACTCCAAGTCAGAGCAGCCCTATAGAATCATTGGAAAGTAGGGTCGGGAGGGGCCTGCAAGGCCTTCTAGTCTAACCCCCTGCTTAAGGCAGGACTCCAAGTCACAGCATCCCTATAGAATGATCGAAAATAGGGTTGGAAGGTGCCTGCAAGTCCATCTAGTCCAGCCCCCTGCTCAACGCAGGACTCCAAGTCAGAGCATCCCTATAGAATCATCTGAAAGTAGGGTTGGAAGGGGCCTACAAGACCATCTAGTCCAGCCCCCTGCTCAACGCAGGACTCCAAGTTAGAGTATCCCTATAGAATCATCTGAAAGTACGGTTGGAAGTGGCCTGCAAGACCACCTAGTCCAGCCCCCTGCTCAACGCAGGACTCCAAGTCTGAGCATCCCTATAGAATGATTGAAAATAGGGTTGGAAGGGGCCTGCAAGAATATCTAGTCCTGTCTCCTGCTCCACGCAGGAGTCCAAGTCAGAGGATCCCTATAGAAACATCTGAAAGTAGGGTTGGAAGTGGCCTGCAAGACCATCTAGTCCAGCCCCCTCCTCAATGCAGGACTCCAAGTCCAAGCATCCCTATAGAATCATTGAAAAGTAGGGTTGGGATGGGCCTGCAATACCATCTAGTCCAACCCCCTGCTCAACGCAGGACTCCAAGGCAGAGCATCCCTATAGAATGATGGAAAATAGGGTTGGAAGGGTCCTCCAAGACCATCTAGTCCAGTCCCCTGCTCAACGCAGGACTCCAAGTCAGAGCATCCCTATAGAATTATCAAAAGTTAGGGTTGGAAGGGGCCTGCAGGACCATCTTCCAGCCCCCTGCTCAACGCAGGACTCAAAGTCAGAGCATCCCTATAGAATGATCGGAAATATGGTTGGAAGGAGCCTGCAAGACCATCTAGTCCAGCCCCCTGCTCAACACAGGACTCCAAGTCAGAGCATCCTTATAGAATCATCTGAAAGTGGGGTTGGAAGGGGCCTGCAAGGCCATCTAATCCAGCCCCCTGCTCAACGTAGGACTCCAAGTCAGAGCAGCCCTATAGAATCATTGTAAAGTAGTTTCGGGAGGACCCTGCAAGGCCATCTAGTCCAACCCCCTGCTTAAGGCAGGACTCCAAGTCACAGCATCCCTATAGAATAATCAAAAAGTAGGGTTGGGAGGGGTCTGCAAGACCATCTAGTCCAGCCCCCTGCTCAACGCAGGACTCCAAGTCAGAGTTTCCCTATAGAATGATCGGAAATAGGGCTGGAAGGCGCCTGCAAGACCATCTAGTCCAGCCCCCTGCTCAACGCAGGACTCCAAGTCAGAGTTTCCCTATAGAATCATCTGAAAGTAGGGCTGGAAGGGGCCTGCAAGACCATCTAGTCCAGCCCCCTGCTCAACGCAGGAGTCCATCAGAGCATCCCTATAGAATGATAGAAAAGTAGGGTTGGGAGGGGCCCGCAAGATTATCTAGTCCAGCCTCCTGCTCAACGCAGGACTACAAGTCAGAGCATCTCTATAGAATCATCTTAAAGTAGGGATGGAAGGGGCCTGCAAGACCATCTAGTCCAACGACCTGCTCAACACAGGACTCCCAAGTCAGACCATCCCTATAGAATCATCTGAAAGTAGGGTTGGAAGTGGCATGCAAGGCCATCTAATCCAGCCCTCTGCTCAACGTAGGACTCCAAGTTAGAGCAGCCCTATAGAATCATTGGAAAGTAGGATTGGGAGGGGTCTGCAAGGCCATCTAGTCCAACCCCCTGCTCCAGGCAGGACTCCAGGTCAGAGCATCCCTATAGAATGACCGAAAATAGGGTTGGAAGGCTCCTGCAAGACGATGTATTCCAACCACGTGCTCAACGCAAGACTCCAAGTCAGAGCATCCTTATCGAATCATGTGAAAGTAGGGTTGGAAGTGGCCTGCAAGACCATCTATTCCAGCTCCCTGCTCAACGCAGGACTCCAAGGCAGAGCATCCCTATAGAATTATCAAAAGTTAGGGTTGGAAGGCGCCTGCAGGATCATCTTCCAGCCCTCTGCTCAACGCAGGACTCCAAGTCAGAGCATCCCTATAGAATGACTGAAACTAGGGTTGGAAGGGGCCTGCAAGACCATCCAGTGCACCCCCTGCTCAACGCAGGACTCCAAGTCAGAGTATCCCTCTAGAATCATCGAAAATAGAGTTGGAAGGGACGTGTAAGACCATCTAGTCCAGCCCCCTGCTCAACGCAGGACTCCAAGTCAGAGTTTCCCTATAGAATGATCGGAAATAGGGCTGGAAGGCGCCTGCAAGACCATCTAGTCCAGCCCCCTGCTCAACGCAGGACTCCAAGTCAGAGTTTCCCTATAGAATCATCTGAAAGTAGGGCTGGAAGGGGCCTGCAAGACCATCTAGTCCAGCCCCCTGCCCAACGCAGGAGTCCATCAGAGCATCCCTATAGAATGATAGAAAAGTAGGGTTGGGAGGGGCCCGCAAGATTATCTAGTCCAGCCTCCTGCTCAACGCAGGACTACAAGTCAGAGCATCTCTATAGAATCATCTTAAAGTAGGGATGGAAGGGGCCTGCAAGACCATCTAGTCCAACGACCTGCTCAACACAGGACTCCCAAGTCAGACCATCCCTATAGAATCATCTGAAAGTAGGGTTGGAAGTGGCATGCAAGGCCATCTAATCC
Source organism: Heloderma suspectum (assembly GCF_057233095.1). Taxonomy (NCBI): domain Eukaryota; kingdom Metazoa; phylum Chordata; class Lepidosauria; order Squamata; family Helodermatidae; genus Heloderma; species Heloderma suspectum. Next base: position 52,639,381 of record NC_139475.1, read on the forward strand.
AGCCCTCTGCTCAACGTAGGACTCCAAGTTAGAGCAGCCCTATAGAATCATTGGAAAGTAGGATTGGGAGGGGTCTGCAAGGCCATCTAGTCCAACCCCCTGCTCCAGGCAGGACTCCAGGTCAGAGCATCCCTATAGAATGACCGAAAATAGGGTTGGAAGGCTCCTGCAAGACGATGTATTCCAACCACGTGCTCAACGCAAGACTCCAAGTCAGAGCATCCTTATCGAATCATGTGAAAGTAGGGTTGGAAGTGGCCTGCAAGACCATCTATTCCAGCCCCCTGCTCAACGCAGGACTCCAAGTCAGAGCATCCCTATAGAATTATCAAAAGTTAGGGTTGGAAGGCGCCTGCAGGATCATCTTCCAGCCCTCTGCTCAACGCAGGACTCCAAGTCAGAGCATCCCTATAGAATGACTGAAACTAGGGTTGGAAGGGGCCTGCAAGACCATCCAGTGCACCCCCTGCTCAACGCAGGACTCCAAGTCAGAGTATCCCTCTAGAATCATCGAAAATAGAGTTGGAAGGGACCTGTAAGACCATCTAGTCCAGCCCCCTGCTCAACGCAGGACTCCAAGTCAGAGTTTCCCTATAGAATAATCGAAAATAGGGTTGGAAGGGGCCTACAAGACCATCTAGTCCAACCCCCTGCTCAACGCAGGACTCCAAGTCAGAGCATCCCTATAGAATAATCAAAAGGTAGGGTTGGAAGGGTCCTCCAATACCATCTAGTCCAGCCCCCTGCTTAACGCAGGACTCCAGAGCATCCCTATAGAATGATTGAAAATAGGGTTGGAAGGGGACTGCAAGATTATCTAGTCCAGCCTCCTGCGCAACTAAGGACTCCAAGTCAGAGCATCCCTATACAATGAACGAAAATAGGGTTGGAAGGGGCCGGCAAACCATCTAGTCCAGCCCCCTGCTCAACGCAGGACTCCAAGTCAGAGCATCCCTACAGAATGATCGGAAATATGGTTGGAAGGGGCCTACAAGACCATCTAGTCCAGCCCCCTGCTCAACACAGGACTCCAAGTCAGAGCATCCCTATAGAATCATCTGAAAGTAGGGTTGGAAGGGGCCTGCAAGGCCATCTAATCCAGCCCCCTGCTCAACGTAGGACTCCAAGTCAGAGCAGCCCTATAGAATATTGGAAATTAGGGTCGGGAGGGGCCTGCAAGGCCATCTAGTCCAACCCTCTGCTTAAGGCAGGACTCCAAGTCACAGCATCCCTATAGAATAATCAAAAAGTAGGGTTGGAAAGGGCCTGCAAGTCCATCTAGTCCAGCCCCCTGCTCAACGCAGGACTCCAAGTCAAAGCAGCCCTACAGAATCATCGAAAAGTAGGGTTGGGAGGGGCCGGCAAGACCATCTAGTCCAGCCCCCTGCTCTTCACAGGACTCCCAAGTCAGAGCCCCCCTATAGCATCATCAGAAAGTAGGGTTGGAAGGGACCTGCAAGACCATCTAGTCCAGCCCCCTGCTCAACGCAGGACTCCCAAGTCACAGCATCCCTATATTATCAGCAAAGGTAGGGTTGGATGGGGTCTGCAAGGCCATCTAGTCCGCCCCCTGCTCAACGCAGGACTCCAAGTCAGAGCATCGCTATAGAATGATATAAAATAGGTATGGAAGGGGCCCGCAAGACCATCTAGTCCAACACCCTGCTCAACGCTGGACTCCCACGTCAGAGCATCCCTATAGAATCATCTGAAAGTAGGGTTGGAAGGGACCTGCAAGACCATCTAGTCCAGCCACCCTGCTCATCGCAAGACTCCAAGCCAGAGCATCCATATAGAATCCTCGAAAATAAGAGTTGGAAGGGGCCTGCAAGACCATCTAGTCCAACGCCCAGCTCAACGCAGGACTCCAAGTCAGAGCATCCCTATAGAATCATGTGAAAGTAGGGTTGGAGGGGGCCTTCAAGACCATCTAGTCCAGCCCCCTGCTCAATTCAGGACTCCAAGTGAGAGCATCCCTATAGAAATATTGAAAATAGGGTTGGACTGTCCGGCAAGACAATCTAGTCCAGCCCCCTGCTCAAGGCAGGACTCCAAGTCAGAGCATCCCTATGAAATCATCAAACATTAGGATTGGGAGGTTCCTGCAAGACCATGTATTCCAACCCCTTGCTCAACGCAGGACTCCAAGTAAGACCATCCTTATCGAATCATCTGAAAGTAGGGTTGGAAGTGGCCTGCAAGACCATCTAGTCCAGCCCCCTGCTCAATGCAGGACTCCAAGTCCAAGCATCCCTATAAAATGATTGAAAATAGGGTTTGGAAGGGGTCTGAAAGCCCATCTAGTCCAGCCCCCTGCTCAACCCAGGACTCCGAGTCAGAGCATCCCTATAGAATTATTAAAAAGTAGGGTTGGGATGGGCCTGCAAGACCATCTAGTCCAACCCCCTGCTCAACGCAGGACTCCAAGGCAGAGCATCCCTATAGAATGATGGAAAATAGGGTTGGAAGGGGCATGCAAGACCATCTAGTCCAGCCAACTGCTCAATGCAGGACTCCAAGTCAGAGCATCCCTATAGAATGATCGAGTATAGGGTTGGAAGACGCCTGCAAGACCATCTAGTCCAACCCCGTGCGCAATGCTGGACTCCAAGTCAGAGCATCCCTATAGAATCATGTGAAAGTACAGTTGGAAGGGGCCGGCAAGACCATCTAGTCCAGCCCCCTGCTCAACGCAGGAGTCCGTCAGAGCATCCCTATAGAATGATAGAAAAGTAGGGTTGGGAGGGGCCTGCAAGACCATCTAGTCCAACCCCCTGCTCAACGCAGGACTTCAAGTCAGAGCATCCCTATAGAATCATCTGAAAGTAGGGTTGGAAGGGGCATGCAAGGCCATCTAATCCAGCCCCCTGCTCAATGTAGGACTCCAAGTCAGAGCAGCCCTATAGAATCATTGGAAAGTAGGGTTGGAGGGCCTGCAAGTCCATCTAGTCCAGCCCCCTGCTCAACGCAGGACTCCAAGTCAAAGCAGCCCTACAGAATCATCGAAAAGTAGGGTTGGGAGGGGCCGGCAAGATCATCTAGTCCAGCCCCCTGCTCACCACAGGACTCCCAAGTCAGAGCACCCCTATAGCATCATCAGAAAGTAGGGTTGGAAGGGACCTGCAAGACCATCTAGTCCAACCCCTGCTCAACGCAGGACTCCCAAGTCACAGCATCCCTATATTATCAGCAAAGGTAGGTTGGATGGGCCCTGCAAGGCCATCTAGTCCACCCCCTGCTCAACGCAGGACTCCAAGTCAGAGCATTCCTATACAATCATCGAAAAATAGGGTTGGGAGGGGCCTACAAAACCATCTAGTCCGGCCCCCTGCTCAACACAGGACTCCAAGTCAGAGCATCGCTATAGAATGATATAAAATAGGTATGGAAGGGGCCCGCAAGACCATCTAGTCCAACACCCTGCTCAACGCAGGACTCCAAGTCAGAGCATCCCTATAGAATCATCTGAAAGTAGGGTTGGAAGGGACCTGCAAGACCATCTAGTCCAGCCACCCTGCTCATCGCAAGACTCCAAGCCAGAGCATCCATATAGAATCCTCGATAATAAGAGTTGGAAGGGGCCTGCAAGACCATCTAGTCCAACGCCCTGCTCAACGCAGGACTCCAAGTCCGAGCATCCCTATAGAATCATGTGAAAGTAGGGTTGGAGGGGCCCTTCAAGACCATCTAGTCCAGCCCCCTGCTCAATTCAGGACTCCAAGTGAGAGCATCCCTATAGAAATATTGAAAATAGGGTTGGACTGTCCGGCAAGACCATCTAGTCCAGCCCCCTGCTCAAGGCAGGACTCCCAAGTCACAGCATCCCTATATTATCAGCAAAGGTAGGTTGGATGGGCCCTGCAAGGCCATCTAGTCCACCCCCTGCTCAACGCAGGACTCCAAGTCAGAGCATTCCTATACAATCATCGAAAAATAGGGTTGGGAGGGGCCTACAAAACCATCTAGTCCGGCCCCCTGCTCAACACAGGACTCCAAGTCAGAGCATCGCTATAGAATGATATAAAATAGGTATGGAAGGGGCCCGCAAGACCATCTAGTCCAACACCCTGCTCAACGCAGGACTCCAAGTCAGAGCATCCCTATAGAATCATCTGAAAGTAGGGTTGGAAGGGACCTGCAAGACCATCTAGTCCAGCCACCCTGCTCATCGCAAGACTCCAAGCCAGAGCATCCATATAGAATCCTCGATAATAAGAGTTGGAAGGGGCCTGCAAGACCATCTAGTCCAACGCCCTGCTCAACGCAGGACTCCAAGTCCGAGCATCCCTATAGAATCATGTGAAAGTAGGGTTGGAGGGGCCCTTCAAGACCATCTAGTCCAGCCCCCTGCTCAATTCAGGACTCCAAGTGAGAGCATCCCTATAGAAATATTGAAAATAGGGTTGGACTGTCCGGCAAGACCATCTAGTCCAGCCCCCTGCTCAAGGCAGGACTCCAAGTCAGAGCATCCCTATAAAATGATTGAAAATAGGGTTGGAAGGGGTCTGAAAGCCCATCTAGTCCAGCCCCCTGCTCAACCCAGGACTCCAAGTCAGAGCATCCCGACAGAATCATTGGAAAGTAGGGTCGGGAGGGGCCTGCAAGGCCTTCTAGTCTAACCCCCTGCTTAAGGCAGGACTCCAAGTCACAGCATCCCTATAGAATGATCGAAAATAAGGTTGGAAGGTGCCTGCAAGTCCATCTAGTCCAGCCCCCTGCTCAACGCAGGACTCCAAGTCAGAGTATCCCTCTAGAATCATCGAAAATAGAGTTGGAAGGGGCCTGAAAGACCATCTAGTCCAGCCCCCTGCTCAATGCAGGACTCCAAGTCAGAGCATTCCTATAGAATCATCAAAAGGTAGTGTTGGAAGGGGCCTGCAAGACCATCTAGTCCAGCACCCTGCTGAACGCAGGACTCCAAGTCAGAGCATCCCTATAGAATCATCAAAAGGTAGTGTTGGAAGGGGCCTGCAAGACCATCTAGTCCAGCCCCCTGCGAAATGCAGGACTCCAAGTCCAAGCATCCATATAAAATGATTGAAAAGTAGGGTTGGGGTGGGCCTGCAAGAACATATAGTCCAACCCCCTGCTCAACGCAGGACTCCAAGGCAGAGCATCCCTACAGGATCACAGAAAAGTAGGGTTGGAAGGGGCCTGCAAGACCATCTAGTCCAGGAACTGCTCAATGCAGGACTCCAAGTCAGAGCATCCCTATAGAATGATCGATAATAGGGTTGGAAGTGGCCTGCAAGACCATCTAGTCCAGCCCCCTGCTCAACGCAGGACTCCAAGTCAGAGCATCCCTATAGAATTATCAAAAGTTAGGGTTGGAAGGTGCCTGCAGGACCATCTTCCATCCATCTGCTCAACGCAGGACTCCAAGTCAGAGCATCCCTATAGAATGATTGAAAATAGGGTTGGAAGGGGCCTGCAAGACCATCTAGTCCAGCCCCCTGCTCAACGCAGGACTCCAAGTCAGAGTTTCCCTATAGAATGATCGAAAATAGGGTTGGAAGGGGCCTGCAAGACCATCTAGTCCAACCCCCTGCTCAACGCAGGACTCCAAGAGAGAGCATCCCTATAGAATAATCAAAAAGTAGGGTTGGAAGGGGCCTGCAAGACCATCTAGTCCAGCCCCCTGCTCGACGCAGGACTCCCAAGTCAGAGAATCCCTACAGAATGATTGAAAATTGGGTTGGAAGGGCCTGCAAGATTATCTAGTCCAGCCTCCTGCTCAACGCAGGACTCCAAGTCAGGGCATCCCTATAGAATGATCGAAAATAGGGTTGGAAGGGGCTTGCAAGACCATCTAGTCCAGCCCCCTGCTCAATGCAGGACTCTAAGAGCATCCCTATAGAATCATCTGAAAGTACGGTTGGAAGGGGCCTGCAAGGCCATCTAATCTAGCCCCCTGCTCAACGTAGGACTCCAAGTCAGAGCAGCCCTATAGAATCATTGGAAAGTAGGGTCGGGAGGGGCCTGCAAGGCCTTCTAGTCTAACCCCCTGCTTAAGGCAGGACTCCAAGTCACAGCATCCCTATAGAATGATCGAAAATAGGGTTGGAAGGTGCCTGCAAGTCCATCTAGTCCAGCCCCCTGCTCAACGCAGGACTCCAAGTCAGAGCATCCCTATAGAATCATCTGAAAGTAGGGTTGGAAGGGGCCTGCAAGACCATCTAGTCCAGCCCCCTGCTCAACGCAGGACTCCAAGTTAGAGCATCCCTATAGAATCATCTGAAAGTACGGTTGGAAGTGGCCTGCAAGACCACCTAGTCCAGCCCCCTGCTCAACGCAGGACTCCAAGTCTGAGCATCCCTATAGAATGATTGAAAATAGGGTTGGAAGGGGCCTGCAAGAATATCTAGTCCTGTCTCCTGCTCCACGCAGGAGTCCAAGTCAGAGGATCCCTATAGAAACATCTGAAAGTAGGGTTGGAAGTGGCCTGCAAGACCATCTAGTCCAGCCCCCTCCTCAATGCAGGACTCCAAGTCCAAGCATCCCTATAGAATCATTGAAAAGTAGGGTTGGGATGGGCCTGCAATACCATCTAGTCCAACCCCCTGCTCAACGCAGGACTCCAAGGCAGAGCATCCCTATAGAATGATGGAAAATAGGGTTGGAAGGGTCCTCCAAGACCATCTAGTCCAGTCCCCTGCTCAACGCAGGACTCCAAGTCAGAGCATCCCTATAGAATTATCAAAAGTTAGGGTTGGAAGGGGCCTGCAGGACCATCTTCCAGCCCCCTGCTCAACGCAGGACTCAAAGTCAGAGCATCCCTATAGAATGATCGGAAATATGGTTGGAAGGAGCCTGCAAGACCATCTAGTCCAGCCCCCTGCTCAACACAGGACTCCAAGTCAGAGCATCCTTATAGAATCATCTGAAAGTGGGGTTGGAAGGGGCCTGCAAGGCCATCTAATCCAGCCCCCTGCTCAACGTAGGACTCCAAGTCAGAGCAGCCCTATAGAATCATTGTAAAGTAGTTTCGGGAGGACCCTGCAAGGCCATCTAGTCCAACCCCCTGCTTAAGGCAGGACTCCAAGTCACAGCATCCCTATAGAATAATCAAAAAGTAGGGTTGGGAGGGGTCTGCAAGACCATCTAGTCCAGCCCCCTGCTCAACGCAGGACTCCAAGTCAGAGTTTCCCTATAGAATGATCGGAAATAGGGCTGGAAGGCGCCTGCAAGACCATCTAGTCCAGCCCCCTGCTCAACGCAGGACTCCAAGTCAGAGTTTCCCTATAGAATCATCTGAAAGTAGGGCTGGAAGGGGCCTGCAAGACCATCTAGTCCAGCCCCCTGCTCAACGCAGGAGTCCATCAGAGCATCCCTATAGAATGATAGAAAAGTAGGGTTGGGAGGGGCCCGCAAGATTATCTAGTCCAGCCTCCTGCTCAACGCAGGACTACAAGTCAGAGCATCTCTATAGAATCATCTTAAAGTAGGGATGGAAGGGGCCTGCAAGACCATCTAGTCCAACGACCTGCTCAACACAGGACTCCCAAGTCAGACCATCCCTATAGAATCATCTGAAAGTAGGGTTGGAAGTGGCATGCAAGGCCATCTAATCCAGCCCTCTGCTCAACGTAGGACTCCAAGTTAGAGCAGCCCTATAGAATCATTGGAAAGTAGGATTGGGAGGGGTCTGCAAGGCCATCTAGTCCAACCCCCTGCTCCAGGCAGGACTCCAGGTCAGAGCATCCCTATAGAATGACCGAAAATAGGGTTGGAAGGCTCCTGCAAGACGATGTATTCCAACCACGTGCTCAACGCAAGACTCCAAGTCAGAGCATCCTTATCGAATCATGTGAAAGTAGGGTTGGAAGTGGCCTGCAAGACCATCTATTCCAGCTCCCTGCTCAACGCAGGACTCCAAGGCAGAGCATCCCTATAGAATTATCAAAAGTTAGGGTTGGAAGGCGCCTGCAGGATCATCTTCCAGCCCTCTGCTCAACGCAGGACTCCAAGTCAGAGCATCCCTATAGAATGACTGAAACTAGGGTTGGAAGGGGCCTGCAAGACCATCCAGTGCACCCCCTGCTCAACGCAGGACTCCAAGTCAGAGTATCCCTCTAGAATCATCGAAAATAGAGTTGGAAGGGACGTGTAAGACCATCTAGTCCAGCCCCCTGCTCAACGCAGGACTCCAAGTCAGAGTTTCCCTATAGAATGATCGGAAATAGGGCTGGAAGGCGCCTGCAAGACCATCTAGTCCAGCCCCCTGCTCAACGCAGGACTCCAAGTCAGAGTTTCCCTATAGAATCATCTGAAAGTAGGGCTGGAAGGGGCCTGCAAGACCATCTAGTCCAGCCCCCTGCTCAACGCAGGAGTCCATCAGAGCATCCCTATACAATGATAGAAAAGTAGGGTTGGGAGGGGCCCGCAAGATTATCTAGTCCAGCCTCCTGCTCAACGCAGGACTACAAGTCAGAGCATCTCTATAGAATCATCTTAAAGTAGGGATGGAAGGGGCCTGCAAGACCATCTAGTCCAACGACCTGCTCAACACAGGACTCCCAAGTCAGACCATCCCTATAGAATCATCTGAAAGTAGGGTTGGAAGTGGCATGCAAGGCCATCTAATCCAGCCCTCTGCTCAACGTAGGACTCCAAGTTAGAGCAGCCCTATAGAATCATTGGAAAGTAGGATTGGGAGGGGTCTGCAAGGCCATCTAGTCCAACCCCCTGCTCCAGGCAGGACTCCAGGTCAGAGCATCCCTATAGAATGACCGAAAATAGGGTTGGAAGGCTCCTGCAAGACGATGTATTCCAACCACGTGCTCAACGCAAGACTCCAAGTCAGAGCATCCTTATCGAATCATGTGAAAGTAGGGTTGGAAGTGGCCTGCAAGACCATCTATTCCAGCCCCCTGCTCAACGCAGGACTCCAAGTCAGAGCATCCCTATAGAATTATCAAAAGTTAGGGTTGGAAGGCGCCTGCAGGATCATCTTCCAGCCCTCTGCTCAACGCAGGACTCCAAGTCAGAGCATCCCTATAGAATGACTGAAACTAGGGTTGGAAGGGGCCTGCAAGACCATCCAGTGCACCCCCTGCTCAACGCAGGACTCCAAGTCAGAGTATCCCTCTAGAATCATCGAAAATAGAGTTGGAAGGGACCTGTAAGACCATCTAGTCCAGCCCCCTGCTCAACGCAGGACTCCAAGTCAGAGTTTCCCTATAGAATAATCGAAAATAGGGTTGGAAGGGGCCTACAAGACCATCTAGTCCAACCCCCTGCTCAACGCAGGACTCCAAGTCAGAGCATCCCTATAGAATAATCAAAAGGTAGGGTTGGAAGGGTCCTCCAATACCATCTAGTCCAGCCCCCTGCTCAACGCAGGACTCCAGAGCATCCCTATAGAATGATTGAAAATAGGGTTGGAAGGGGCCTGCAAGATTATCTAGTCCAGCCTCCTGCGCAACTAAGGACTCCAAGTCAGAGCATCCCTATACAATGAACGAAAATAGGGTTGGAAGGGGCCGGCAAACCATCTAGTCCAGCCCCCTGCTCAACGCAGGACTCCAAGTCAGAGCATCCCTACAGAATGATCGGAAATATGGTTGGAAGGGGCCTACAAGACCATCTAGTCCAGCCCCCTGCTCAACACAGGACTCCAAGTCAGAGCATCCCTATAGAATCATCTGAAAGTAGGGTTGGAAGGGGCCTGCAAGGCCATCTAATCCAGCCCCCTGCTCAACGTAGGACTCCAAGTCAGAGCAGCCCTATAGAATATTGGAAATTAGGGTCGGGAGGGGCCTGCAAGGCCATCTAGTCCAACCCTCTGCTTAAGGCAGGACTCCAAGTCACAGCATCCCTTTAGAATAATCAAAAAGTAGGGTTGGAAAGGGCCTGCAAGTCCATCTAGTCCAGCCCCCTGCTCAACGCAGGACTCCAAGTCAAAGCAGCCCTACAGAATCATCGAAAAGTAGGGTTGGGAGGGGCCGGCAAGACCATCTAGTCCAGCCCCCTGCTCTTCACAGGACTCCCAAGTCAGAGCCCCCCTATAGCATCATCAGAAAGTAGGGTTGGAAGGGACCTGCAAGACCATCTAGTCCAGCCCCCTGCTCAACGCAGGACTCCCAAGTCACAGCATCCCTATATTATCAGCAAAGGTAGGGTTGGATGGGGTCTGCAAGGCCATCTAGTCCGCCCCCTGCTCAACGCAGGACTCCAAGTCAGAGCATCGCTATAGAATGATATAAAATAGGTATGGAAGGGGCCCGCAAGACCATCTAGTCCAACACCCTGCTCAACGCAGGACTCCCACGTCAGAGCATCCCTATAGAATCATCTGAAAGTAGGGTTGGAAGGGACCTGCAAGACCATCTAGTCCAGCCACCCTGCTCATCGCAAGACTCCAAGCCAGAGCATCCATATAGAATCCTCGAAAATAAGAGTTGGAAGGGGCCTGCAAGACCATCTAGTCCAACGCCCAGCTCAACGCAGGACTCCAAGTCAGAGCATCCCTATAGAATCATGTGAAAGTAGGGTTGGAGGGGGCCTTCAAGACCATCTAGTCCAGCCCCCTGCTCAATTCAGGACTCCAAGTGAGAGCATCCCTATAGAAATATTGAAAATAGGGTTGGACTGTCCGGCAAGACAATCTAGTCCAGCCCCCTGCTCAAGGCAGGACTCCAAGTCAGAGCATCCCTATGAAATCATCAAACATTAGGATTGGGAGGTTCCTGCAAGACCATGTATTCCAACCCCTTGCTCAACGCAGGACTCCAAGTAAGAGCATCCTTATCGAATCATCTGAAAGTAGGGTTGGAAGTGGCCTGCAAGACCATCTAGTCCAACCCCCTGCTCAATGCAGGACTCCAAGTCCAAGCATCCCTATAAAATGATTGAAAATAGGGTTTGGAAGTGGTCTGAAAGCCCATCTAGTCCAGCCCCCTGCTCAACCCAGGACTCCAAGTCAGAGCATCCCTATAGAATTATTAAAAAGTAGGGTTGGGATGGGCCTGCAAGACCATCTAGTCCAACCCCCTGCTCAACGCAGGACTCCAAGGCAGAGCATCCCTATAGAATGATGGAAAATAGGGTTGGAAGGGGCATGCAAGACCATCTAGTCCAGCCAACTACTCAATGCAGGACTCCAAGTCAGAGCATCCCTATAGAATGATCGAGTATAGGGTTGGAAGACGCCTGCAAGACCATCTAGTCCAACCCCGTGCGCAATGCTGGACTCCAAGTCAGAGCATCCCTATAGAATCATATGAAAGTACAGTTGGAAGGGGCCGGCAAGACCATCTAGTCCAGCCCCCTGCTCAACGCAGGAGTCCGTCAGAGCATCCCTATAGAATGATAGAAAAGTAGGGTTGGGAGGGGCCTGCAAGACCATCTAGTCCAACCCCCTGCTCAACGCAGGACTTCAAGTCAGAGCATCCCTATAGAATCATCTGAAAGTAGGGTTGGAAGGGGCATGCAAAGCCATCTAATCCAGCCCCCTGCTCAATGTAGGACTCCAAGTCAGAGCAGCACTATAGAATCATTGGAAAGTAGGGTTGGAGGGCCTGCAAGTCCATCTAGTCCAGCCCCCTGCTCAACGCAGGACTCCAAGTCAAAGCAGCCCTACAGAATCATCGAAAAGTAGGGTTGGGAGGGGCCGGCAAGATCATCTTGTCCAGCCCCCTGCTCACCACAGGACTCCCAAGTCAGAGCCCCCCTATAGCATCATCAGAAAGTAGGGTTGGAAGGGACCTGCAAGACCATCTAGTCCAACCCCTGCTCAACGCAGGACTCCCAAGTCACAGCATCCCTATATTATCAGCAAAGGTAGGTTGGATGGGCCCTGCAAGGCCATCTAGTCCACCCCCTGCTCAACGCAGGACTCCAAGTCAGAGCATTCCTATACAATCATCGAAAAATAGGGTTGGGAGGGGCCTACAAAACCATCTAGTCCGGCCCCCTGCTCAACACAGGACTCCAAGTCAGAGCATCGCTATAGAATGATATAAAATAGGTATGGAAGGGGCCCGCAAGACCATCTAGTCCAACACCCTGCTCAACGCAGGACTCCAAGTCAGAGCATCCCTATAGAATCATCTGAAAGTAGGGTTGGAAGGGACCTGCAAGACCATCTAGTCCAGCCACCCTGCTCATCGCAAGACTCCAAGCCAGAGCATCCATATAGAATCCTCGATAATAAGAGTTGGAAGGGGCCTGCAAGACCATCTAGTCCAACGCCCTGCTCAACGCAGGACTCCAAGTCCGAGCATCCCTATAGAATCATGTGAAAGTAGGGTTGGAGGGGCCCTTCAAGACCATCTAGTCCAGCCCCCTGCTCAATTCAGGACTCCAAGTGAGAGCATCCCTATAGAAATATTGAAAATAGGGTTGGACTGTCCGGCAAGACCATCTAGTCCAGTCCCCTGCTCAAGGCAGGACTCCAAGTCAGAGCATCCCTATAAAATGATTGAAAATAGGGTTGGAAGGGGTCTGAAAGCCCATCTAGTCCAGCCCCCTGCTCAACCCAGGACTCCAAGTCAGAGCATCCCGATAGAATCATTGGAAAGTAGGGTCGGGAGGGGCCTGCAAGGCCTTCTAGTCTAACCCCCTGCTTAAGGCAGGACTCCAAGTCACAGCATCCCTATAGGATGATTGAAAATAGGGTTGGAAGGGGCCTGCAAGACCATGTTTTCCAACCCTGTGCTCAACGCAGGACTCCAAGTCAGAGCAGCCCTATAGCATCATTGGAAAGTAGGGTTGGAGGGGGCCTGCAAGGCCATCTAGTCCAACCCCCTGCTCCAGACAGGACTCCAGGTCAGAGCATCCCTATAGAATGATCGAAAATAGGGTTGGAAGGCGCCCGCAAGACCATGTATTCCAACCCCGTGCTCAACGCAGGACTCCAAGTCAGAGCATCCTTATCGAATCATCTGAAAGTAGGGTTGGAAGTGGCCTGCAAGACCATCTAGTCCAGCCCCCTGCTCAACACAGGACTCCAAGTCAGAGCATCCCTATAGAATTATCAAAAGTTAGGGTTGGAAGGCGCCTGCAGGACCTTCTTCCAGCCCCCTACTCAACGCAGGACTCCACGTCAGAGCATCTTTATAGAATGATTGAAAATAGGGTTGGAAGGGGCCTGCAAGGCCATCTAATCCAGCCCCCTGCTCAACGTAGGACTCCAAGTCAGAGCAGCCCTATAGAATCATTGGAAAGTAGGATTGGGGGGGGTCTGCAAGGCCATCTAGTCCAACCCCCTGCTCCAGGCAGGACTCCAGGTCAGAGCATCCCTATAGAATGATCGAAAATACGGTTGGAAGTGGCCTGCAAGACCATCTAGTCCAGCCCCCTGCTCAACGCAGGACTCCAAGTCAGAGCATCCCTATAGAATTATCAAAAGTTAGGGTTGGAAGGTGCCTGCAGGACCATCTTCCATCCATCTGCTCAACGCAGGACTCCAAGTCAGAGCATCCCTATAGAATGATTGAAAATAGGGTTGGAAGGGGCCTGCAAGACCATCTAGTCCAGCCCCCTGCTCAACGCAGGACTCCAAGTCAGAGTTTCCCTATAGAATGATCGAAAATAGGGTTGGAAGGGGCCTGCAAGACCATCTTGTCCAACCCCCTGCTCAACGCAGGACTCCAAGAGAGAGCATCCCTATAGAATAATCAAAAAGTAGGGTTGGAAGGGGCCTGCAAGACCATCTAGTCCAGCCCCCTGCTCGACGCAGGACTCCCAAGTCAGAGAATCCCTACAGAATGATTGAAAATTGGGTTGGAAGGGCCTGCAAGATTATCTAGTCCAGCCTCCTGCTCAACGCAGGACTCCAAGTCAGGGCATCCCTATAGAATGATTGAAAATAGGGTTGGAAGGGGCTTGCAAGACCATCTAGTCCAGCCCCCTGCTCAATGCAGGACTCTAAGAGCATCCCTATAGAATCATCTGAAAGTACGGTTGGAAGGGGCCTGCAAGGCCATCTAATCTAGCCCCCTGCTCAACGTAGGACTCCAAGTCAGAGCAGCCCTATAGAATCATTGGAAAGTAGGGTCGGGAGGGGCCTGCAAGGCCTTCTAGTCTAACCCCCTGCTTAAGGCAGGACTCCAAGTCACAGCATCCCTATAGAATGATCGAAAATAGGGTTGGAAGGTGCCTGCAAGTCCATCTAGTCCAGCCCCCTGCTCAACGCAGGACTCCAAGTCAGAGCATCCCTATAGAATCATCTGAAAGTAGGGTTGGAAGGGGCCTACAAGACCATCTAGTCCAGCCCCCTGCTCAACGCAGGACTCCAAGTTAGAGCATCCCTATAGAATCATCTGAAAGTACGGTTGGAAGTGGCCTGCAAGACCACCTAGTCCAGCCCCCTGCTCAACGCAGGACTCCAAGTCTGAGCATCCCTATAGAATGATTGAAAATAGGGTTGGAAGGGGCCTGCAAGAATATCTAGTCCTGTCTCCTGCTCCACGCAGGAGTCCAAGTCAGAGGATCCCTATAGAAACATCTGAAAGTAGGGTTGGAAGTGGCCTGCAAGACCATCTAGTCCAGCCCCCTCCTCAATGCAGGACTCCAAGTCCAAGCATCCCTATAGAATCATTGAAAAGTAGGGTTGGGATGGGCCTGCAATACCATCTAGTCCAACCCCCTGCTCAACGCAGGACTCCAAGGCAGAGCATCCCTATAGAATGATGGAAAATAGGGTTGGAAGGGTCCTCCAAGACCATCTAGTCCAGTCCCCTGCTCAACGCAGGACTCCAAGTCAGAGCATCCCTATAGAATTATCAAAAGTTAGGGTTGGAAGGGGCCTGCAGGACCATCTTCCAGCCCCCTGCTCAACGCAGGACTCAAAGTCAGAGCATCCCTATAGAATGATCGGAAATATGGTTGGAAGGAGCCTGCAAGACCATCTAGTCCAGCCCCCTGCTCAACACAGGACTCCAAGTCAGAGCATCCTTATAGAATCATCTGAAAGTGGGGTTGGAAGGGGCCTGCAAGGCCATCTAATCCAGCCCCCTGCTCAACGTAGGACTCCAAGTCAGAGCAGCCCTATAGAATCATTGTAAAGTAGTTTCGGGAGGACCCTGCAAGGCCATCTAGTCCAACCCCCTGCTTAAGGCAGGACTCCAAGTCACAGCATCCCTATAGAATAATCAAAAAGTAGGGTTGGGAGGGGTCTGCAAGACCATCTAGTCCAGCCCCCTGCTCAACGCAGGACTCCAAGTCAGAGTTTCCCTATAGAATGATCGGAAATAGGGCTGGAAGGCGCCTGCAAGACCATCTAGTCCAGCCCCCTGCTCAACGCAGGACTCCAAGTCAGAGTTTCCCTATAGAATCATCTGAAAGTAGGGCTGGAAGGGGCCTGCAAGACCATCTAGTCCAGCCCCCTGCTCAACGCAGGAGTCCATCAGAGCATCCCTATAGAATGATAGAAAAGTAGGGTTGGGAGGGGCCCGCAAGATTATCTAGTCCAGCCTCCTGCTCAACGCAGGACTACAAGTCAGAGCATCTCTATAGAATCATCTTAAAGTAGGGATGGAAGGGGCCTGCAAGACCATCTAGTCCAACGACCTGCTCAACACAGGACTCCCAAGTCAGACCATCCCTATAGAATCATCTGAAAGTAGGGTTGGAAGTGGCATGCAAGGCCATCTAATCCAGCCCTCTGCTCAACGTAGGACTCCAAGTTAGAGCAGCCCTATAGAATCATTGGAAAGTAGGATTGGGAGGGGTCTGCAAGGCCATCTAGTCCAACCCCCTGCTCCAGGCAGGACTCCAGGTCAGAGCATCCCTATAGAATGACCGAAAATAGGGTTGGAAGGCTCCTGCAAGACGATGTATTCCAACCACGTGCTCAACGCAAGACTCCAAGTCAGAGCATCCTTATCGAATCATGTGAAAGTAGGGTTGGAAGTGGCCTGCAAGACCATCTATTCCAGCTCCCTGCTCAACGCAGGACTCCAAGGCAGAGCATCCCTATAGAATTATCAAAAGTTAGGGTTGGAAGGCGCCTGCAGGATCATCTTCCAGCCCTCTGCTCAACGCAGGACTCCAAGTCAGAGCATCCCTATAGAATGACTGAAACTAGGGTTGGAAGGGGCCTGCAAGACCATCCAGTGCACCCCCTGCTCAACGCAGGACTCCAAGTCAGAGTATCCCTCTAGAATCATCGAAAATAGAGTTGGAAGGGACGTGTAAGACCATCTAGTCCAGCCCCCTGCTCAACGCAGGACTCCAAGTCAGAGTTTCCCTATAGAATGATCGGAAATAGGGCTGGAAGGCGCCTGCAAGACCATCTAGTCCAGCCCCCTGCTCAACGCAGGACTCCAAGTCAGAGTTTCCCTATAGAATCATCTGAAAGTAGGGCTGGAAGGGGCCTGCAAGACCATCTAGTCCAGCCCCCTGCCCAACGCAGGAGTCCATCAGAGCATCCCTATAGAATGATAGAAAAGTAGGGTTGGGAGGGGCCCGCAAGATTATCTAGTCCAGCCTCCTGCTCAACGCAGGACTACAAGTCAGAGCATCTCTATAGAATCATCTTAAAGTAGGGATGGAAGGGGCCTGCAAGACCATCTAGTCCAACGACCTGCTCAACACAGGACTCCCAAGTCAGACCATCCCTATAGAATCATCTGAAAGTAGGGTTGGAAGTGGCATGCAAGGCCATCTAATCCAGCCCTCTGCTCAACGTAGGACTCCAAGTTAGAGCAGCCCTATAGAATCATTGGAAAGTAGGATTGGGAGGGGTCTGCAAGGCCATCTAGTCCAACCCCCTGCTCCAGGCAGGACTCCAGGTCAGAGCATCCCTATAGAATGACCGAAAATAGGGTTGGAAGGCTCCTGCAAGACGATGTATTCCAACCACGTGCTCAACGCAAGACTCCAAGTCAGAGCATCCTTATCGAATCATGTGAAAGTAGGGTTGGAAGTGGCCTGCAAGACCATCTATTCCAGCCCCCTGCTCAACGCAGGACTCCAAGTCAGAGCATCCCTATAGAATTATCAAAAGTTAGGGTTGGAAGGCGCCTGCAGGATCATCTTCCAGCCCTCTGCTCAACGCAGGACTCCAAGTCAGAGCATCCCTATAGAATGACTGAAACTAGGGTTGGAAGGGGCCTGCAAGACCATCCAGTGCACCCCCTGCTCAACGCAGGACTCCAAGTCAGAGTATCCCTCTAGAATCATCGAAAATAGAGTTGGAAGGGACCTGTAAGACCATCTAGTCCAGCCCCCTGCTCAACGCAGGACTCCAAGTCAGAGTTTCCCTATAGAATAATCGAAAATAGGGTTGGAAGGGGCCTACAAGACCATCTAGTCCAACCCCCTGCTCAACGCAGGACTCCAAGTCAGAGCATCCCTATAGAATAATCAAAAGGTAGGGTTGGAAGGGTCCTCCAATACCATCTAGTCCAGCCCCCTGCTTAACGCAGGACTCCAGAGCATCCCTATAGAATGATTGAAAATAGGGTTGGAAGGGGACTGCAAGATTATCTAGTCCAGCCTCCTGCGCAACTAAGGACTCCAAGTCAGAGCATCCCTATACAATGAACGAAAATAGGGTTGGAAGGGGCCGGCAAACCATCTAGTCCAGCCCCCTGCTCAACGCAGGACTCCAAGTCAGAGCATCCCTACAGAATGATCGGAAATATGGTTGGAAGGGGCCTACAAGACCATCTAGTCCAGCCCCCTGCTCAACACAGGACTCCAAGTCAGAGCATCCCTATAGAATCATCTGAAAGTAGGGTTGGAAGGGGCCTGCAAGGCCATCTAATCCAGCCCCCTGCTCAACGTAGGACTCCAAGTCAGAGCAGCCCTATAGAATATTGGAAATTAGGGTCGGGAGGGGCCTGCAAGGCCATCTAGTCCAACCCTCTGCTTAAGGCAGGACTCCAAGTCACAGCATCCCTATAGAATAATCAAAAAGTAGGGTTGGAAAGGGCCTGCAAGTCCATCTAGTCCAGCCCCCTGCTCAACGCAGGACTCCAAGTCAAAGCAGCCCTACAGAATCATCGAAAAGTAGGGTTGGGAGGGGCCGGCAAGACCATCTAGTCCAGCCCCCTGCTCTTCACAGGACTCCCAAGTCAGAGCCCCCCTATAGCATCATCAGAAAGTAGGGTTGGAAGGGACCTGCAAGACCATCTAGTCCAGCCCCCTGCTCAACGCAGGACTCCCAAGTCACAGCATCCCTATATTATCAGCAAAGGTAGGGTTGGATGGGGTCTGCAAGGCCATCTAGTCCGCCCCCTGCTCAACGCAGGACTCCAAGTCAGAGCATCGCTATAGAATGATATAAAATAGGTATGGAAGGGGCCCGCAAGACCATCTAGTCCAACACCCTGCTCAACGCTGGACTCCCACGTCAGAGCATCCCTATAGAATCATCTGAAAGTAGGGTTGGAAGGGACCTGCAAGACCATCTAGTCCAGCCACCCTGCTCATCGCAAGACTCCAAGCCAGAGCATCCATATAGAATCCTCGAAAATAAGAGTTGGAAGGGGCCTGCAAGACCATCTAGTCCAACGCCCAGCTCAACGCAGGACTCCAAGTCAGAGCATCCCTATAGAATCATGTGAAAGTAGGGTTGGAGGGGGCCTTCAAGACCATCTAGTCCAGCCCCCTGCTCAATTCAGGACTCCAAGTGAGAGCATCCCTATAGAAATATTGAAAATAGGGTTGGACTGTCCGGCAAGACAATCTAGTCCAGCCCCCTGCTCAAGGCAGGACTCCAAGTCAGAGCATCCCTATGAAATCATCAAACATTAGGATTGGGAGGTTCCTGCAAGACCATGTATTCCAACCCCTTGCTCAACGCAGGACTCCAAGTAAGACCATCCTTATCGAATCATCTGAAAGTAGGGTTGGAAGTGGCCTGCAAGACCATCTAGTCCAGCCCCCTGCTCAATGCAGGACTCCAAGTCCAAGCATCCCTATAAAATGATTGAAAATAGGGTTTGGAAGGGGTCTGAAAGCCCATCTAGTCCAGCCCCCTGCTCAACCCAGGACTCCGAGTCAGAGCATCCCTATAGAATTATTAAAAAGTAGGGTTGGGATGGGCCTGCAAGACCATCTAGTCCAACCCCCTGCTCAACGCAGGACTCCAAGGCAGAGCATCCCTATAGAATGATGGAAAATAGGGTTGGAAGGGGCATGCAAGACCATCTAGTCCAGCCAACTGCTCAATGCAGGACTCCAAGTCAGAGCATCCCTATAGAATGATCGAGTATAGGGTTGGAAGACGCCTGCAAGACCATCTAGTCCAACCCCGTGCGCAATGCTGGACTCCAAGTCAGAGCATCCCTATAGAATCATGTGAAAGTACAGTTGGAAGGGGCCGGCAAGACCATCTAGTCCAGCCCCCTGCTCAACGCAGGAGTCCGTCAGAGCATCCCTATAGAATGATAGAAAAGTAGGGTTGGGAGGGGCCTGCAAGACCATCTAGTCCAACCCCCTGCTCAACGCAGGACTTCAAGTCAGAGCATCCCTATAGAATCATCTGAAAGTAGGGTTGGAAGGGGCATGCAAGGCCATCTAATCCAGCCCCCTGCTCAATGTAGGACTCCAAGTCAGAGCAGCCCTATAGAATCATTGGAAAGTAGGGTTGGAGGGCCTGCAAGTCCATCTAGTCCAGCCCCCTGCTCAACGCAGGACTCCAAGTCAAAGCAGCCCTACAGAATCATCGAAAAGTAGGGTTGGGAGGGGCCGGCAAGATCATCTAGTCCAGCCCCCTGCTCACCACAGGACTCCCAAGTCAGAGCACCCCTATAGCATCATCAGAAAGTAGGGTTGGAAGGGACCTGCAAGACCATCTAGTCCAACCCCTGCTCAACGCAGGACTCCCAAGTCACAGCATCCCTATATTATCAGCAAAGGTAGGTTGGATGGGCCCTGCAAGGCCATCTAGTCCACCCCCTGCTCAACGCAGGACTCCAAGTCAGAGCATTCCTATACAATCATCGAAAAATAGGGTTGGGAGGGGCCTACAAAACCATCTAGTCCGGCCCCCTGCTCAACACAGGACTCCAAGTCAGAGCATCGCTATAGAATGATATAAAATAGGTATGGAAGGGGCCCGCAAGACCATCTAGTCCAACACCCTGCTCAACGCAGGACTCCAAGTCAGAGCATCCCTATAGAATCATCTGAAAGTAGGGTTGGAAGGGACCTGCAAGACCATCTAGTCCAGCCACCCTGCTCATCGCAAGACTCCAAGCCAGAGCATCCATATAGAATCCTCGATAATAAGAGTTGGAAGGGGCCTGCAAGACCATCTAGTCCAACGCCCTGCTCAACGCAGGACTCCAAGTCCGAGCATCCCTATAGAATCATGTGAAAGTAGGGTTGGAGGGGCCCTTCAAGACCATCTAGTCCAGCCCCCTGCTCAATTCAGGACTCCAAGTGAGAGCATCCCTATAGAAATATTGAAAATAGGGTTGGACTGTCCGGCAAGACCATCTAGTCCAGCCCCCTGCTCAAGGCAGGACTCCAAGTCAGAGCATCCCTATAAAATGATTGAAAATAGGGTTGGAAGGGGTCTGAAAGCCCATCTAGTCCAGCCCCCTGCTCAACCCAGGACTCCAAGTCAGAGCATCCCGACAGAACCATTGGAAAGTAGGGTCGGGAGGGGCCTGCAAGGCCTTCTAGTCTAACCCCCTGCTTAAGGCAGGACTCCAAGTCACAGCATCCCTATAGAATGATCGAAAATAAGGTTGGAAGGTGCCTGCAAGTCCATCTAGTCCAGCCCCCTGCTCAACGCAGGACTCCAAGTCAGAGTATCCCTCTAGAATCATCGAAAATAGAGTTGGAAGGGGCCTGAAAGACCATCTAGTCCAGCCCCCTGCTCAATGCAGGACTCCAAGTCAGAGCATTCCTATAGAATCATCAAAAGGTAGTGTTGGAAGGGGCCTGCAAGACCATCTAGTCCAGCACCCTGCTGAACGCAGGACTCCAAGTCAGAGCATCCCTATAGAATCATCAAAAGGTAGTGTTGGAAGGGGCCTGCAAGACCATCTAGTCCAGCCCCCTGCGAAATGCAGGACTCCAAGTCCAAGCATCCATATAAAATGATTGAAAAGTAGGGTTGGGGTGGGCCTGCAAGAACATATAGTCCAACCCCCTGCTCAACGCAGGACTCCAAGGCAGAGCATCCCTACAGGATCACAGAAAAGTAGGGTTGGAAGGGGCCTGCAAGACCATCTAGTCCAGGAACTGCTCAATGCAGGACTCCAAGTCAGAGCATCCCTATAGAATGATCGATAATAGGGTTGGAAGTGGCCTGCAAGACCATCTAGTCCAGCCCCCTGCTCAACGCAGGACTCCAAGTCAGAGCATCCCTATAGAATTATCAAAAGTTAGGGTTGGAAGGTGCCTGCAGGACCATCTTCCATCCATCTGCTCAACGCAGGACTCCAAGTCAGAGCATCCCTATAGAATGATTGAAAATAGGGTTGGAAGGGGCCTGCAAGACCATCTAGTCCAGCCCCCTGCTCAACGCAGGACTCCAAGTCAGAGTTTCCCTATAGAATGATCGAAAATAGGGTTGGAAGGGGCCTGCAAGACCATCTAGTCCAACCCCCTGCTCAACGCAGGACTCCAAGAGAGAGCATCCCTATAGAATAATCAAAAAGTAGGGTTGGAAGGGGCCTGCAAGACCATCTAGTCCAGCCCCCTGCTCGACGCAGGACTCCCAAGTCAGAGAATCCCTACAGAATGATTGAAAATTGGGTTGGAAGGGCCTGCAAGATTATCTAGTCCAGCCTCCTGCTCAACGCAGGACTCCAAGTCAGGGCATCCCTATAGAATGATCGAAAATAGGGTTGGAAGGGGCTTGCAAGACCATCTAGTCCAGCCCCCTGCTCAATGCAGGACTCTAAGAGCATCCCTATAGAATCATCTGAAAGTACGGTTGGAAGGGGCCTGCAAGGCCATCTAATCTAGCCCCCTGCTCAACGTAGGACTCCAAGTCAGAGCAGCCCTATAGAATCATTGGAAAGTAGGGTCGGGAGGGGCCTGCAAGGCCTTCTAGTCTAACCCCCTGCTTAAGGCAGGACTCCAAGTCACAGCATCCCTATAGAATGATCGAAAATAGGGTTGGAAGGTGCCTGCAAGTCCATCTAGTCCAGCCCCCTGCTCAACGCAGGACTCCAAGTCAGAGCATCCCTATAGAATCATCTGAAAGTAGGGTTGGAAGGGGCCTGCAAGACCATCTAGTCCAGCCCCCTGCTCAACGCAGGACTCCAAGTTAGAGCATCCCTATAGAATCATCTGAAAGTACGGTTGGAAGTGGCCTGCAAGACCACCTAGTCCAGCCCCCTGCTCAACGCAGGACTCCAAGTCTGAGCATCCCTATAGAATGATTGAAAATAGGGTTGGAAGGGGCCTGCAAGAATATCTAGTCCTGTCTCCTGCTCCACGCAGGAGTCCAAGTCAGAGGATCCCTATAGAAACATCTGAAAGTAGGGTTGGAAGTGGCCTGCAAGACCATCTAGTCCAGCCCCCTCCTCAATGCAGGACTCCAAGTCCAAGCATCCCTATAGAATCATTGAAAAGTAGGGTTGGGATGGGCCTGCAATACCATCTAGTCCAACCCCCTGCTCAACGCAGGACTCCAAGGCAGAGCATCCCTATAGAATGATGGAAAATAGGGTTGGAAGGGTCCTCCAAGACCATCTAGTCCAGTCCCCTGCTCAACGCAGGACTCCAAGTCAGAGCATCCCTATAGAATTATCAAAAGTTAGGGTTGGAAGGGGCCTGCAGGACCATCTTCCAGCCCCCTGCTCAACGCAGGACTCAAAGTCAGAGCATCCCTATAGAATGATCGGAAATATGGTTGGAAGGAGCCTGCAAGACCATCTAGTCCAGCCCCCTGCTCAACACAGGACTCCAAGTCAGAGCATCCTTATAGAATCATCTGAAAGTGGGGTTGGAAGGGGCCTGCAAGGCCATCTAATCCAGCCCCCTGCTCAACGTAGGACTCCAAGTCAGAGCAGCCCTATAGAATCATTGTAAAGTAGTTTCGGGAGGACCCTGCAAGGCCATCTAGTCCAACCCCCTGCTTAAGGCAGGACTCCAAGTCACAGCATCCCTATAGAATAATCAAAAAGTAGGGTTGGGAGGGGTCTGCAAGACCATCTAGTCCAGCCCCCTGCTCAACGCAGGACTCCAAGTCAGAGTTTCCCTATAGAATGATCGGAAATAGGGCTGGAAGGCGCCTGCAAGACCATCTAGTCCAGCCCCCTGCTCAACGCAGGACTCCAAGTCAGAGTTTCCCTATAGAATCATCTGAAAGTAGGGCTGGAAGGGGCCTGCAAGACCATCTAGTCCAGCCCCCTGCTCAACGCAGGAGTCCATCAGAGCATCCCTATAGAATGATAGAAAAGTAGGGTTGGGAGGGGCCCGCAAGATTATCTAGTCCAGCCTCCTGCTCAACGCAGGACTACAAGTCAGAGCATCTCTATAGAATCATCTTAAAGTAGGGATGGAAGGGGCCTGCAAGACCATCTAGTCCAACGACCTGCTCAACACAGGACTCCCAAGTCAGACCATCCCTATAGAATCATCTGAAAGTAGGGTTGGAAGTGGCATGCAAGGCCATCTAATCCAGCCCTCTGCTCAACGTAGGACTCCAAGTTAGAGCAGCCCTATAGAATCATTGGAAAGTAGGATTGGGAGGGGTCTGCAAGGCCATCTAGTCCAACCCCCTGCTCCAGGCAGGACTCCAGGTCAGAGCATCCCTATAGAATGACCGAAAATAGGGTTGGAAGGCTCCTGCAAGACGATGTATTCCAACCACGTGCTCAACGCAAGACTCCAAGTCAGAGCATCCTTATCGAATCATGTGAAAGTAGGGTTGGAAGTGGCCTGCAAGACCATCTATTCCAGCTCCCTGCTCAACGCAGGACTCCAAGGCAGAGCATCCCTATAGAATTATCAAAAGTTAGGGTTGGAAGGCGCCTGCAGGATCATCTTCCAGCCCTCTGCTCAACGCAGGACTCCAAGTCAGAGCATCCCTATAGAATGACTGAAACTAGGGTTGGAAGGGGCCTGCAAGACCATCCAGTGCACCCCCTGCTCAACGCAGGACTCCAAGTCAGAGTATCCCTCTAGAATCATCGAAAATAGAGTTGGAAGGGACGTGTAAGACCATCTAGTCCAGCCCCCTGCTCAACGCAGGACTCCAAGTCAGAGTTTCCCTATAGAATGATCGGAAATAGGGCTGGAAGGCGCCTGCAAGACCATCTAGTCCAGCCCCCTGCTCAACGCAGGACTCCAAGTCAGAGTTTCCCTATAGAATCATCTGAAAGTAGGGCTGGAAGGGGCCTGCAAGACCATCTAGTCCAGCCCCCTGCTCAACGCAGGAGTCCATCAGAGCATCCCTATACAATGATAGAAAAGTAGGGTTGGGAGGGGCCCGCAAGATTATCTAGTCCAGCCTCCTGCTCAACGCAGGACTACAAGTCAGAGCATCTCTATAGAATCATCTTAAAGTAGGGATGGAAGGGGCCTGCAAGACCATCTAGTCCAACGACCTGCTCAACACAGGACTCCCAAGTCAGACCATCCCTATAGAATCATCTGAAAGTAGGGTTGGAAGTGGCATGCAAGGCCATCTAATCCAGCCCTCTGCTCAACGTAGGACTCCAAGTTAGAGCAGCCCTATAGAATCATTGGAAAGTAGGATTGGGAGGGGTCTGCAAGGCCATCTAGTCCAACCCCCTGCTCCAGGCAGGACTCCAGGTCAGAGCATCCCTATAGAATGACCGAAAATAGGGTTGGAAGGCTCCTGCAAGACGATGTATTCCAACCACGTGCTCAACGCAAGACTCCAAGTCAGAGCATCCTTATCGAATCATGTGAAAGTAGGGTTGGAAGTGGCCTGCAAGACCATCTATTCCAGCCCCCTGCTCAACGCAGGACTCCAAGTCAGAGCATCCCTATAGAATTATCAAAAGTTAGGGTTGGAAGGCGCCTGCAGGATCATCTTCCAGCCCTCTGCTCAACGCAGGACTCCAAGTCAGAGCATCCCTATAGAATGACTGAAACTAGGGTTGGAAGGGGCCTGCAAGACCATCCAGTGCACCCCCTGCTCAACGCAGGACTCCAAGTCAGAGTATCCCTCTAGAATCATCGAAAATAGAGTTGGAAGGGACCTGTAAGACCATCTAGTCCAGCCCCCTGCTCAACGCAGGACTCCAAGTCAGAGTTTCCCTATAGAATAATCGAAAATAGGGTTGGAAGGGGCCTACAAGACCATCTAGTCCAACCCCCTGCTCAACGCAGGACTCCAAGTCAGAGCATCCCTATAGAATAATCAAAAGGTAGGGTTGGAAGGGTCCTCCAATACCATCTAGTCCAGCCCCCTGCTTAACGCAGGACTCCAGAGCATCCCTATAGAATGATTGAAAATAGGGTTGGAAGGGGACTGCAAGATTATCTAGTCCAGCCTCCTGCGCAACTAAGGACTCCAAGTCAGAGCATCCCTATACAATGAACGAAAATAGGGTTGGAAGGGGCCGGCAAACCATCTAGTCCAGCCCCCTGCTCAACGCAGGACTCCAAGTCAGAGCATCCCTACAGAATGATCGGAAATATGGTTGGAAGGGGCCTACAAGACCATCTAGTCCAGCCCCCTGCTCAACACAGGACTCCAAGTCAGAGCATCCCTATAGAATCATCTGAAAGTAGGGTTGGAAGGGGCCTGCAAGGCCATCTAATCCAGCCCCCTGCTCAACGTAGGACTCCAAGTCAGAGCAGCCCTATAGAATATTGGAAATTAGGGTCGGGAGGGGCCTGCAAGGCCATCTAGTCCAACCCTCTGCTTAAGGCAGGACTCCAAGTCACAGCATCCCTATAGAATAATCAAAAAGTAGGGTTGGAAAGGGCCTGCAAGTCCATCTAGTCCAGCCCCCTGCTCAACGCAGGACTCCAAGTCAAAGCAGCCCTACAGAATCATCGAAAAGTAGGGTTGGGAGGGGCCGGCAAGACCATCTAGTCCAGCCCCCTGCTCTTCACAGGACTCCCAAGTCAGAGCCCCCCTATAGCATCATCAGAAAGTAGGGTTGGAAGGGACCTGCAAGACCATCTAGTCCAGCCCCCTGCTCAACGCAGGACTCCCAAGTCACAGCATCCCTATATTATCAGCAAAGGTAGGGTTGGATGGGGTCTGCAAGGCCATCTAGTCCGCCCCCTGCTCAACGCAGGACTCCAAGTCAGAGCATCGCTATAGAATGATATAAAATAGGTAGGGAAGGGGCCCGCAAGACCATCTA
Organism: Heloderma suspectum; assembly: GCF_057233095.1. Lineage (NCBI taxonomy): Eukaryota > Metazoa > Chordata > Lepidosauria > Squamata > Helodermatidae > Heloderma > Heloderma suspectum. The sequence continues at coordinate 52,665,588 of NC_139475.1, forward strand.
GTCCAACACCCTGCTCAACGCAGGACTCCCACGTCAGAGCATCCCTATAGAATCATCTGAAAGTAGGGTTGGAAGGGACCTGCAAGACCATCTAGTCCAGCCACCCTGCTCATCGCAAGACTCCAAGCCAGAGCATCCATATAGAATCCTCGAAAATAAGAGTTGGAAGGGGCCTGCAAGACCATCTAGTCCAACGCCCAGCTCAACGCAGGACTCCAAGTCAGAGCATCCCTATAGAATCATGTGAAAGTAGGGTTGGAGGGGGCCTTCAAGACCATCTAGTCCAGCCCCCTGCTCAATTCAGGACTCCAAGTGAGAGCATCCCTATAGAAATATTGAAAATAGGGTTGGACTGTCCGGCAAGACAATCTAGTCCAGCCCCCTGCTCAAGGCAGGACTCCAAGTCAGAGCATCCCTATGAAATCATCAAACATTAGGATTGGGAGGTTCCTGCAAGACCATGTATTCCAACCCCTTGCTCAACGCAGGACTCCAAGTAAGACCATCCTTATCGAATCATCTGAAAGTAGGGTTGGAAGTGGCCTGCAAGACCATCTAGTCCAGCCCCCTGCTCAATGCAGGACTCCAAGTCCAAGCATCCCTATAAAATGATTGAAAATAGGGTTTGGAAGGGGTCTGAAAGCCCATCTAGTCCAGCCCCCTGCTCAACCCAGGACTCCGAGTCAGAGCATCCCTATAGAATTATTAAAAAGTAGGGTTGGGATGGGCCTGCAAGACCATCTAGTCCAACCCCCTGCTCAACGCAGGACTCCAAGGCAGAGCATCCCTATAGAATGATGGAAAATAGGGTTGGAAGGGGCATGCAAGACCATCTAGTCCAGCCAACTGCTCAATGCAGGACTCCAAGTCAGAGCATCCCTATAGAATGATCGAGTATAGGGTTGGAAGACGCCTGCAAGACCATCTAGTCCAACCCCGTGCGCAATGCTGGACTCCAAGTCAGAGCATCCCTATAGAATCATGTGAAAGTACAGTTGGAAGGGGCCGGCAAGACCATCTAGTCCAGCCCCCTGCTCAACGCAGGAGTCCGTCAGAGCATCCCTATAGAATGATAGAAAAGTAGGGTTGGGAGGGGCCTGCAAGACCATCTAGTCCAACCCCCTGCTCAACGCAGGACTTCAAGTCAGAGCATCCCTATAGAATCATCTGAAAGTAGGGTTGGAAGGGGCATGCAAGGCCATCTAATCCAGCCCCCTGCTCAATGTAGGACTCCAAGTCAGAGCAGCCCTATAGAATCATTGGAAAGTAGGGTTGGAGGGCCTGCAAGTCCATCTAGTCCAGCCCCCTGCTCAACGCAGGACTCCAAGTCAAAGCAGCCCTACAGAATCATCGAAAAGTAGGGTTGGGAGGGGCCGGCAAGATCATCTAGTCCAGCCCCCTGCTCACCACAGGACTCCCAAGTCAGAGCACCCCTATAGCATCATCAGAAAGTAGGGTTGGAAGGGACCTGCAAGACCATCTAGTCCAACCCCTGCTCAACGCAGGACTCCCAAGTCACAGCATCCCTATATTATCAGCAAAGGTAGGTTGGATGGGCCCTGCAAGGCCATCTAGTCCACCCCCTGCTCAACGCAGGACTCCAAGTCAGAGCATTCCTATACAATCATCGAAAAATAGGGTTGGGAGGGGCCTACAAAACCATCTAGTCCGGCCCCCTGCTCAACACAGGACTCCAAGTCAGAGCATCGCTATAGAATGATATAAAATAGGTATGGAAGGGGCCCGCAAGACCATCTAGTCCAACACCCTGCTCAACGCAGGACTCCAAGTCAGAGCATCCCTATAGAATCATCTGAAAGTAGGGTTGGAAGGGACCTGCAAGACCATCTAGTCCAGCCACCCTGCTCATCGCAAGACTCCAAGCCAGAGCATCCATATAGAATCCTCGATAATAAGAGTTGGAAGGGGCCTGCAAGACCATCTAGTCCAACGCCCTGCTCAACGCAGGACTCCAAGTCCGAGCATCCCTATAGAATCATGTGAAAGTAGGGTTGGAGGGGCCCTTCAAGACCATCTAGTCCAGCCCCCTGCTCAATTCAGGACTCCAAGTGAGAGCATCCCTATAGAAATATTGAAAATAGGGTTGGACTGTCCGGCAAGACCATCTAGTCCAGCCCCCTGCTCAAGGCAGGACTCCAAGTCAGAGCATCCCTATAAAATGATTGAAAATAGGGTTGGAAGGGGTCTGAAAGCCCATCTAGTCCAGCCCCCTGCTCAACCCAGGACTCCAAGTCAGAGCATCCCGACAGAATCATTGGAAAGTAGGGTCGGGAGGGGCCTGCAAGGCCTTCTAGTCTAACCCCCTGCTTAAGGCAGGACTCCAAGTCACAGCATCCCTATAGAATGATCGAAAATAAGGTTGGAAGGTGCCTGCAAGTCCATCTAGTCCAGCCCCCTGCTCAACGCAGGACTCCAAGTCAGAGTATCCCTCTAGAATCATCGAAAATAGAGTTGGACGGGGCCTGAAAGACCATCTAGTCCAGCCCCCTGCTCAATGCAGGACTCCAAGTCAGAGCATTCCTATAGAATCATCAAAAGGTAGTGTTGGAAGGGGCCTGCAAGACCATCTAGTCCAGCACCCTGCTGAACGCAGGACTCCAAGTCAGAGCATCCCTATAGAATCATCAAAAGGTAGTGTTGGAAGGGGCCTGCAAGACCATCTAGTCCAGCCCCCTGCGAAATGCAGGACTCCAAGTCCAAGCATCCATATAAAATGATTGAAAAGTAGGGTTGGGGTGGGCCTGCAAGAACATATAGTCCAACCCCCTGCTCAACGCAGGACTCCAAGGCAGAGCATCCCTACAGGATCACAGAAAAGTAGGGTTGGAAGGGGCCTGCAAGACCATCTAGTCCAGGAACTGCTCAATGCAGGACTCCAAGTCAGAGCATCCCTATAGAATGATCGATAATAGGGTTGGAAGGCGCCTGCAAGACCATCTATTCCAGCCCCCTGCTCAACGCAGGACTCCAAGTCAGAGCATCCCTATAGAATTATCAAAAGTTAGGGTTGGAAGGCGCCTGCAGGACCATCTTCCATCCCTCTGCTCAACGCAGGACTCCAAGTCAGAGCATCCCTATAGAATGATTGAAAATAGGGTTGGAAGGGGCCTGCAAGACCATCTAGTCCAACCCCCTGCTCAACGCAGGACTCCAAGTCAGAGCATCCCTATAGAATAATCAAAAAGTAGGGTTGGAAGGGGCCTGCAAGACCATCTAGTCCAGCCCCCTGCTCGACGCAGGACTCCCAAGTCAGAGAATCCCTACAGAATGATTGAAAATAGGGTTGGAAGGGCCTGCAAGATTATCTAGTCCAGCCTCCTGCTCAACGCAGGACTCCAAGTCAGGGCATCCCTATAGAATGATCGAAAATAGGGTTGGAAGGGGCTTGCAAGACCATCTAGTCCAGCCCCCTGCTCAATGCAGGACTCTAAGAGCATCCCTATAGAATCATCTGAAAGTACGGTTGGAAGGGGCCTGCAAGACCATCTAGTCCAACCCCTTGCTCAACACAGGACTCCGACTCAGACCATCCCTATACAATGAACGAAAATAGGGTTGGAAGGGGCCGGCAAGACCATGTAATCCAGCCCCCTGCTCAACGCAGGACTCCAAGTCAGAGCATCCCTACAGAATGATCGGAAATAAGGTTGGAAGGAGCCTGCAAGACCATCTAGTCCAGCCCCCTGCTCAACACAGGACTCCAAGTCAGAGCATCCTTATAGAATCATCTGAAAGTTGGGTTGGAAGGGGCCTGCAAGGCCATCTAATCCAGCCCCCTGCTCAACGTAGGACTCCAAGTCAGAGCAGCCCTATAGAATCATTGGAAAGTAGGGTCGGGAGGGGCCTGCAAGGCCTTCTAGTCTAACCCCCTGCTTAAGGCAGGACTCCAAGTCACAGCATCCCTATAGAATGATCGAAAATAGGGTTGGAAGGTGCCTGCAAGTCCATCTAGTCCAGCCCCCTGCTCAACGCAGGACTCCAAGTCAGAGTATCCCTCTAGAATCATCGAAAATAGAGTTGGAAGGGACCTGCAAGACCATCTAGTCCAGCCCCCTGCTCAATGCAGGACTCCAAGTCAGAGCATTCCTATAGAATCATCAAAAGGTAGTGTTGGAAGGGGCCTGCAAGACCATCTAGTCCAGCACCCTGCTGAACGCAGGACTCCAAGTCAGAGCATCCCTATAGAATCATCAAAAGGTAGTGTTGGAAGGGGCCTGCAAGACCATCTAGTCCAGCCCCCTGCGAAATGCAGGACTCCAAGTCCAAGCATCCATATAAAATGATTGAAAAGTAGGGTTGGGGTGGGCCTGCAAGAACATATAGTCCAACCCCCTGCTCAACGCAGGACTCCAAGGCAGAGCATCCCTACAGGATCACAGAAAAGTAGGGTTGGAAGGGGCCTGCAAGACCATCTAGTCCAGGAACTGCTCAATGCAGGACTCCAAGTCAGAGCATCCCTATAGAATAATCAAAAAGTAGGGTTGGGAGGGGTCTGCAAGACCATCTAGTCCAGCCCCCTGCTCAACGCAGGACTCCAAGTCAGAGTTTCCCTATAGAATGATCGGAAATAGGGCTGGAAGGCGCCTGCAAGACCATCTAGTCCAGCCCCCTGCTCAACGCAGGACTCCAAGTCAGAGTTTCCCTATAGAATCATCTGAAAGTAGGGCTGGAAGGGGCCTGCAAGACCATCTAGTCCAGCCCCCTGCTCAACGCAGGAGTCCATCAGAGCATCCCTATACAATGATAGAAAAGTAGGGTTGGGAGGGGCCCGCAAGATTATCTAGTCCAGACTCCTGCTCAACGCAGGACTACAAGTCAGAGCATCTCTATAGAATCATCTTAAAGTAGGGATGGAAGGGGCCTGCAAGAACATCTAGTCCAACGACCTGCTCAACACAGGACTCCCAAGTCAGACCATCCCTATAGAATCATCTGAAAGTAGGGTTGGAAGTGGCATGCAAGGCCATCTAATCCAGCCCTCTGCTCAACGTAGGACTCCAAGTTAGAGCAGCCCTATAGAATCATTGGAAAGTAGGATTGGGAGGGTCTGCAAGGCCATCTAGTCCAACCCCCTGCTCCAGGCAGGACTCCAGGTCAGAGCATCCCTATAGAATGACCGAAAATAGGGTTGGAAGGCTCCTGCAAGACGATGTATTCCAACCACGTGCTCAACGCAAGACTCCAAGTCAGAGCATCCTTATCGAATCATGTGAAAGTAGGGTTGGAAGTGGCCTGCAAGACCATCTATTCCAGCCCCCTGCTCAACGCAGGACTCCAAGTCAGAGCATCCCTATAGAATAATCAAAAGGTAGGGTTGGAAGGCGCCTGCAGGATCATCTTCCAGCCCTCTGCTCAACGCAGGACTCCAAGTCAGAGCATCCCTATAGAATGACTGAAACTAGGGTTGGAAGGGGCCTGCAAGACCATCCAGTGCACCCCCTGCTCAACGCAGGACTCCAAGTCAGAGTATCCCTCTAGAATCATCGAAAATAGAGTTGGAAGGGACCTGTAAGACCATCTAGTCCAGCCCCCTGCTCAACGCAGGACTCCAAGTCAGAGTTTCCCTATAGAATAATCGAAAATACGGTTGGAAGGGGCCTACAAGACCATCTAGTCCAACCCCCTGCTCAACGCAGGACTCCAAGTCAGAGCATCCCTATAGAATAATCAAAAGGTAGGGTTGGAAGGGTCCTCCAATAGCATCTAGTCCAGCCCCCTGCTCAACGCAGGACTCCAGAGCATCCCTATAGAATGATTGAAAATAGGGTTGGAAGGGGCCTGCAAGATTATCTAGTCCAGCCTCCTGCGCAACTAAGGACTCCAAGTCAGAGCATCCCTATACAATGAACGAAAATAGGGTTGGAAGGGGCCGGCAAACCATCTAGTCCAGCCCCCTGCTCAACGCAGGACTCCAAGTCAGAGCATCCCTACAGAATGATCGGAAATATGGTTGGAAGGGGCCTACAAGACCATCTAGTCCAGCCCCCTGCTCAACACAGGACTCCAAGTCAGAGCATCCCTATAGAATCATCTGAAAGTAGGGTTGGAAGGGGCCTGCAAGGCCATCTAATCCAGCCCCCTGCTCAACGTAGGACTCCAAGTCAGAGCAGCCCTATAGAATCATTGGAAATTAGGGTCGGGAGGGGCCTGCAAGGCCATCTAGTCCAACCCTCTGCTTAAGGCAGGACTCCAAGTCACAGCATCCCTATAGAATAATCAAAAAGTAGGGTTGGAAAGGGCCTGCAAGTCCATCTAGTCCAGCCCCCTGCTCAACGCAGGACTCCAAGTCAAAGCAGCCCTACAGAATCATCGAAAAGTAGGGTTGGGAGGGGCCGGCAAGACCATCTAGTCCAGCCCCCTGCTCTTCACAGGACTCCCAATTCAGAGCCCCCCTATAGCATCATCAGAAAGTAGGGTTGGAAGGGACCTGCAAGACCATCTAGTCCAGCCCCCTGCTCAACGCAGGACTCCCAAGTCACAGCATCCCTATATTATCAGCAAAGGTAGGGTTGGATGGGGCCTGCAAGGCCATCTAGTCCGCCCCCTGCTCAACGCAGGACTCCAAGTCAGAGCATCGCTATAGAATGATATAAAATAGGTATGGAAGGGGCCCGCAAGACCATCTAGTCCAACACCCTGCTCAACGCAGGACTCCCACGTCAGAGCATCCCTATACAATCATCTGAAAGTAGGGTTGGAAGGGACCTGCAAGACCATCTAGTCCAGCCTCCTGCTCAACGCAGGACTACAAGTCAGAGCATCTCTATAGAATCATCTTAAAGTAGGGATGGAAGGGGCCTGCAAGACCATCTAGTCCAACGACCTGCTCAACACAGGACTCCCAAGTCAGACCATCCCTATAGAATCATCTGAAAGTAGGGTTGGAAGTGGCATGCAAGGCCATCTAATCCAGCCCTCTGCTCAACGTAGGACTCCAAGTTAGAGCAGCCCTATAGAATCATTGGAAAGTAGGATTGGGAGGGGTCTGCAAGGCCATCTAGTCCAACCCCCTGCTCCAGGCAGGACTCCAGGTCAGAGCATCCCTATAGAATGACCGAAAATAGGGTTGGAAGGCTCCTGCAAGACGATGTATTCCAACCACGTGCTCAACGCAAGACTCCAAGTCAGAGCATCCTTATCGAATCATGTGAAAGTAGGGTTGGAAGTGGCCTGCAAGACCATCTATTCCAGCCCCCTGCTCAACGCAGGACTCCAAGTCAGAGCATCCCTATAGAATTATCAAAAGTTAGGGTTGGAAGGCGCCTGCAGGATCATCTTCCAGCCCTCTGCTCAACGCAGGACTCCAAGTCAGAGCATCCCTATAGAATGACTGAAACTAGGGTTGGAAGGGGCCTGCAAGACCATCCAGTGCACCCCCTGCTCAACGCAGGACTCCAAGTCAGAGTATCCCTCTAGAATCATCGAAAATAGAGTTGGAAGGGACCTGTAAGACCATCTAGTCCAGCCCCCTGCTCAACGCAGGACTCCAAGTCAGAGTTTCCCTATAGAATAAACGAAAATAGGGTTGGAAGGGGCCTACAAGACCATCTAGTCCAACCCCCTGCTCAACGCAGGACTCCAAATCAGAGCATCCCTATAGAATAATCAAAAGGTAGGGTTGGAAGGGTCCTCCAATACCATCTAGTCCAGCCCCCTGCTCAACGCAGGACTCCAGAGCATCCCTATAGAATGATTGAAAATAGGGTTGGAAGGGGCCTGCAAGATTATCTAGTCCAGCCTCCTGCGCAACTAAGGACTCCAAGTCAGAGCATCCCTATACAATGAACGAAAATAGGGTTGGAAGGGGCCGGCAAACCATCTAGTCCAGCCCCCTGCTCAACGCAGGACTCCAAGTCAGAGCATCCCTACAGAATGATCGGAAATATGGTTGGAAGGGGCCTACAAGACCATCTAGTCCAGCCCCCTGCTCAACACAGGACTCCAAGTCAGAGCATCCCTATAGAATCATCTGAAAGTAGGGTTGGAAGGGGCCTGCAAGGCCATCTCATCCAGCCCCCTGCTCAACGCAGGACTCCCAAGTCACAGCATCCCTATATTATCAGCAAAGGTAGGGTTGGATGGGGTCTGCAAGGCCATCTAGTCCGCCCCCTGCTCAACGCAGGACTCCAAGTCAGAGCATCGCTATAGAATGATATAAAATAGGTATGGAAGGGGCCCGCAAGACCATCTAGTCCAACACCCTGCTCAACGCAGGACTCCCACGTCAGAGCATCCCTATAGAATCATCTGAAAGTAGGGTTGGAAGGGACCTGCAAGACCATCTAGTCCAGCCACCCTGCTCATCGCAAGACTCCAAGCCAGAGCATCCATATAGAATCCTCGAAAATAAGAGTTGGAAGGGGCCTGCAAGACCATCTAGTCCAACGCCCAGCTCAACGCAGGACTCCAAGTCAGAGCATCCCTATAGAATCATGTGAAAGTAGGGTTGGAGGGGGCCTTCAAGACCATCTAGTCCAGCCCCCTGCTCAATTCAGGACTCCAAGTGAGAGCATCCCTATAGAAATATTGAAAATAGGGTTGGACTGTCCGGCAAGACAATCTAGTCCAGCCCCCTGCTCAAGGCAGGACTCCAAGTCAGAGCATCCCTATGAAATCATCAAACATTAGGATTGGGAGGTTCCTGCAAGACCATGTATTCCAACCCCTTGCTCAACGCAGGACTCCAAGTAAGAGCATCCTTATCGAATCATCTGAAAGTAGGGTTGGAAGTGGCCTGCAAGACCATCTAGTCCAGCCCCCTGCTCAATGCAGGACTCCAAGTCCAAGCATCCCTATAAAATGATTGAAAATAGGGTTTGGAAGGGGTCTGAAAGCCCATCTAGTCCAGCCCCCTGCTCAACCCAGGACTCCAAGTCAGAGCATCCCTATAGAATTATTAAAAAGTAGGGTTGGGATGGGCCTGCAAGACCATCTAGTCCAACCCCCTGCTCAACGCAGGACTCCAAGGCAGAGCATCCCTATAGAATGATGGAAAATAGGGTTGGAAGGGGCATGCAAGACCATCTAGTCCAGCCAACTGCTCAATGCAGGACTCCAAGTCAGAGCATCCCTATAGAATGATCGAGTATAGGGTTGGAAGACGCCTGCAAGACCATCTAGTCCAACCCCGTGCGCAATGCTGGACTCCAAGTCAGAGCATCCCTATAGAATCATGTGAAAGTACAGTTGGAAGGGGCCGGCAAGACCATCTAGTCCAGCCCCCTGCTCAACGCAGGAGTCCGTCAGAGCATCCCTATAGAATGATAGAAAAGTAGGGTTGGGAGGGGCCTGCAAGACCATCTAGTCCAACCCCCTGCTCAACGCAGGACTTCAAGTCAGAGCATCCCTATAGAATCATCTGAAAGTAGGGTTGGAAGGGGCATGCAAGGCCATCTAATCCAGCCCCCTGCTCAATGTAGGACTCCAAGTCAGAGCAGCCCTATAGAATCATTGGAAAGTAGGGTTGGAGGGCCTGCAAGTCCATCTAGTCCAGCCCCCTGCTCAACGCAGGACTCCAAGTCAAAGCAGCCCTACAGAATCATCGAAAAGTAGGGTTGGGAGGGGCCGGCAAGATCATCTAGTCCAGCCCCCTGCTCACCACAGGACTCCCAAGTCAGAGCACCCCTATAGCATCATCAGAAAGTAGGGTTGGAAGTGACCTGCAAGACCATCTAGTCCAACCCCTGCTCAACGCAGGACTCCCAAGTCACAGCATCCCTATATTATCAGCAAAGGTAGGTTGGATGGGCCCTGCAAGGCCATCTAGTCCACCCCCTGCTCAACGCAGGACTCCAAGTCAGAGCATTCCTATACAATCATCGAAAAATAGGTTTGGGAGGGGCCTACAAAACCATCTAGTCCGGCCCCCTGCTCAACACAGGACTCCAAGTCAGAGCATCGCTATAGAATGATATAAAATAGGTATGGAAGGGGCCCGCAAGACCATCTAGTCCAACACCCTGCTCAACGCAGGACTCCAAGTCAGAGCATCCCTATAGAATCATCTGAAAGTAGGGTTGGAAGGGACCTGCAAGACCATCTAGTCCAGCCACCCTGCTCATCGCAAGACTCCAAGCCAGAGCATCCATATAGAATCCTCGATAATAAGAGTTGGAAGGGGCCTGCAAGACCATCTAGTCCAACCCCCTGCTCAACGCAGGACTCCAAGAGAGAGCATCCCTATAGAATAATCAAAAAGTAGGGTTGGAAGGGGCCTGCAAGACCATCTAGTCCAGCCCCCTGCTCGACGCAGGACTCCCAAGTCAGAGAATCCCTACAGAATGATTGAAAATTGGGTTGGAAGGGCCTGCAAGATTATCTAGTCCAGCCTCCTGCTCAACGCAGGACTCCAAGTCAGGGCATCCCTATAGAATGATCGAAAATAGGGTTGGAAGGGGCTTGCAAGACCATCTAGTCCAGCCCCCTGCTCAATGCAGGACTCTAAGAGCATCCCTATAGAATCATCTGAAAGTACGGTTGGAAGGGGCCTGCAAGGCCATCTAATCTAGCCCCCTGCTCAACGTAGGACTCCAAGTCAGAGCAGCCCTATAGAATCATTGGAAAGTAGGGTCGGGAGGGGCCTGCAAGGCCTTCTAGTCTAACCCCCTGCTTAAGGCAGGACTCCAAGTCACAGCATCCCTATAGAATGATCGAAAATAGGGTTGGAAGGTGCCTGCAAGTCCATCTAGTCCAGCCCCCTGCTCAACGCAGGACTCCAAGTCAGAGCATCCCTATAGAATCATCTGAAAGTAGGGTTGGAAGGGGCCTGCAAGACCATCTAGTCCAGCCCCCTGCTCAACGCAGGACTCCAAGTTAGAGCATCCCTATAGAATCATCTGAAAGTACGGTTGGAAGTGGCCTGCAAGACCACCTAGTCCAGCCCCCTGCTCAACGCAGGACTCCAAGTCTGAGCATCCCTATAGAATGATTGAAAATAGGGTTGGAAGGGGCCTGCAAGAATATCTAGTCCTGTCTCCTGCTCCACGCAGGAGTCCAAGTCAGAGGATCCCTATAGAAACATCTGAAAGTAGGGTTGGAAGTGGCCTGCAAGACCATCTAGTCCAGCCCCCTCCTCAATGCAGGACTCCAAGTCCAAGCATCCCTATAGAATCATTGAAAAGTAGGGTTGGGATGGGCCTGCAATACCATCTAGTCCAACCCCCTGCTCAACGCAGGACTCCAAGGCAGAGCATCCCTATAGAATGATGGAAAATAGGGTTGGAAGGGTCCTCCAAGACCATCTAGTCCAGTCCCCTGCTCAACGCAGGACTCCAAGTCAGAGCATCCCTATAGAATTATCAAAAGTTAGGGTTGGAAGGGGCCTGCAGGACCATCTTCCAGCCCCCTGCTCAACGCAGGACTCAAAGTCAGAGCATCCCTATAGAATGATCGGAAATATGGTTGGAAGGAGCCTGCAAGACCATCTAGTCCAGCCCCCTGCTCAACACAGGACTCCAAGTCAGAGCATCCTTATAGAATCATCTGAAAGTGGGGTTGGAAGGGGCCTGCAAGGCCATCTAATCCAGCCCCCTGCTCAACGTAGGACTCCAAGTCAGAGCAGCCCTATAGAATCATTGTAAAGTAGTTTCGGGAGGACCCTGCAAGGCCATCTAGTCCAACCCCCTGCTTAAGGCAGGACTCCAAGTCACAGCATCCCTATAGAATAATCAAAAAGTAGGGTTGGGAGGGGTCTGCAAGACCATCTAGTCCAGCCCCCTGCTCAACGCAGGACTCCAAGTCAGAGTTTCCCTATAGAATGATCGGAAATAGGGCTGGAAGGCGCCTGCAAGACCATCTAGTCCAGCCCCCTGCTCAACGCAGGACTCCAAGTCAGAGTTTCCCTATAGAATCATCTGAAAGTAGGGCTGGAAGGGGCCTGCAAGACCATCTAGTCCAGCCCCCTGCTCAACGCAGGAGTCCATCAGAGCATCCCTATAGAATGATAGAAAAGTAGGGTTGGGAGGGGCCCGCAAGATTATCTAGTCCAGCCTCCTGCTCAACGCAGGACTACAAGTCAGAGCATCTCTATAGAATCATCTTAAAGTAGGGATGGAAGGGGCCTGCAAGACCATCTAGTCCAACGACCTGCTCAACACAGGACTCCCAAGTCAGACCATCCCTATAGAATCATCTGAAAGTAGGGTTGGAAGTGGCATGCAAGGCCATCTAATCCAGCCCTCTGCTCAACGTAGGACTCCAAGTTAGAGCAGCCCTATAGAATCATTGGAAAGTAGGATTGGGAGGGGTCTGCAAGGCCATCTAGTCCAACCCCCTGCTCCAGGCAGGACTCCAGGTCAGAGCATCCCTATAGAATGACCGAAAATAGGGTTGGAAGGCTCCTGCAAGACGATGTATTCCAACCACGTGCTCAACGCAAGACTCCAAGTCAGAGCATCCTTATCGAATCATGTGAAAGTAGGGTTGGAAGTGGCCTGCAAGACCATCTATTCCAGCTCCCTGCTCAACGCAGGACTCCAAGGCAGAGCATCCCTATAGAATTATCAAAAGTTAGGGTTGGAAGGCGCCTGCAGGATCATCTTCCAGCCCTCTGCTCAACGCAGGACTCCAAGTCAGAGCATCCCTATAGAATGACTGAAACTAGGGTTGGAAGGGGCCTGCAAGACCATCCAGTGCACCCCCTGCTCAACGCAGGACTCCAAGTCAGAGTATCCCTCTAGAATCATCGAAAATAGAGTTGGAAGGGACGTGTAAGACCATCTAGTCCAGCCCCCTGCTCAACGCAGGACTCCAAGTCAGAGTTTCCCTATAGAATGATCGGAAATAGGGCTGGAAGGCGCCTGCAAGACCATCTAGTCCAGCCCCCTGCTCAACGCAGGACTCCAAGTCAGAGTTTCCCTATAGAATCATCTGAAAGTAGGGCTGGAAGGGGCCTGCAAGACCATCTAGTCCAGCCCCCTGCTCAACGCAGGAGTCCATCAGAGCATCCCTATACAATGATAGAAAAGTAGGGTTGGGAGGGGCCCGCAAGATTATCTAGTCCAGCCTCCTGCTCAACGCAGGACTACAAGTCAGAGCATCTCTATAGAATCATCTTAAAGTAGGGATGGAAGGGGCCTGCAAGACCATCTAGTCCAACGACCTGCTCAACACAGGACTCCCAAGTCAGACCATCCCTATAGAATCATCTGAAAGTAGGGTTGGAAGTGGCATGCAAGGCCATCTAATCCAGCCCTCTGCTCAACGTAGGACTCCAAGTTAGAGCAGCCCTATAGAATCATTGGAAAGTAGGATTGGGAGGGGTCTGCAAGGCCATCTAGTCCAACCCCCTGCTCCAGGCAGGACTCCAGGTCAGAGCATCCCTATAGAATGACCGAAAATAGGGTTGGAAGGCTCCTGCAAGACGATGTATTCCAACCACGTGCTCAACGCAAGACTCCAAGTCAGAGCATCCTTATCGAATCATGTGAAAGTAGGGTTGGAAGTGGCCTGCAAGACCATCTATTCCAGCCCCCTGCTCAACGCAGGACTCCAAGTCAGAGCATCCCTATAGAATTATCAAAAGTTAGGGTTGGAAGGCGCCTGCAGGATCATCTTCCAGCCCTCTGCTCAACGCAGGACTCCAAGTCAGAGCATCCCTATAGAATGACTGAAACTAGGGTTGGAAGGGGCCTGCAAGACCATCCAGTGCACCCCCTGCTCAACGCAGGACTCCAAGTCAGAGTATCCCTCTAGAATCATCGAAAATAGAGTTGGAAGGGACCTGTAAGACCATCTAGTCCAGCCCCCTGCTCAACGCAGGACTCCAAGTCAGAGTTTCCCTATAGAATAATCGAAAATAGGGTTGGAAGGGGCCTACAAGACCATCTAGTCCAACCCCCTGCTCAACGCAGGACTCCAAGTCAGAGCATCCCTATAGAATAATCAAAAGGTAGGGTTGGAAGGGTCCTCCAATACCATCTAGTCCAGCCCCCTGCTTAACGCAGGACTCCAGAGCATCCCTATAGAATGATTGAAAATAGGGTTGGAAGGGGACTGCAAGATTATCTAGTCCAGCCTCCTGCGCAACTAAGGACTCCAAGTCAGAGCATCCCTATACAATGAACGAAAATAGGGTTGGAAGGGGCCGGCAAACCATCTAGTCCAGCCCCCTGCTCAACGCAGGACTCCAAGTCAGAGCATCCCTACAGAATGATCGGAAATATGGTTGGAAGGGGCCTACAAGACCATCTAGTCCAGCCCCCTGCTCAACACAGGACTCCAAGTCAGAGCATCCCTATAGAATCATCTGAAAGTAGGGTTGGAAGGGGCCTGCAAGGCCATCTAATCCAGCCCCCTGCTCAACGTAGGACTCCAAGTCAGAGCAGCCCTATAGAATATTGGAAATTAGGGTCGGGAGGGGCCTGCAAGGCCATCTAGTCCAACCCTCTGCTTAAGGCAGGACTCCAAGTCACAGCATCCCTATAGAATAATCAAAAAGTAGGGTTGGAAAGGGCCTGCAAGTCCATCTAGTCCAGCCCCCTGCTCAACGCAGGACTCCAAGTCAAAGCAGCCCTACAGAATCATCGAAAAGTAGGGTTGGGAGGGGCCGGCAAGACCATCTAGTCCAGCCCCCTGCTCTTCACAGGACTCCCAAGTCAGAGCCCCCCTATAGCATCATCAGAAAGTAGGGTTGGAAGGGACCTGCAAGACCATCTAGTCCAGCCCCCTGCTCAACGCAGGACTCCCAAGTCACAGCATCCCTATATTATCAGCAAAGGTAGGGTTGGATGGGGTCTGCAAGGCCATCTAGTCCGCCCCCTGCTCAACGCAGGACTCCAAGTCAGAGCATCGCTATAGAATGATATAAAATAGGTAGGGAAGGGGCCCGCAAGACCATCTAGTCCAACACCCTGCTCAACGCAGGACTCCCACGTCAGAGCATCCCTATAGAATCATCTGAAAGTAGGGTTGGAAGGGACCTGCAAGACCATCTAGTCCAGCCACCCTGCTCATCGCAAGACTCCAAGCCAGAGCATCCATATAGAATCCTCGAAAATAAGAGTTGGAAGGGGCCTGCAAGACCATCTAGTCCAACGCCCAGCTCAACGCAGGACTCCAAGTCAGAGCATCCCTATAGAATCATGTGAAAGTAGGGTTGGAGGGGGCCTTCAAGACCATCTAGTCCAGCCCCCTGCTCAATTCAGGACTCCAAGTGAGAGCATCCCTATAGAAATATTGAAAATAGGGTTGGACTGTCCGGCAAGACAATCTAGTCCAGCCCCCTGCTCAAGGCAGGACTCCAAGTCAGAGCATCCCTATGAAATCATCAAACATTAGGATTGGGAGGTTCCTGCAAGACCATGTATTCCAACCCCTTGCTCAACGCAGGACTCCAAGTAAGACCATCCTTATCGAATCATCTGAAAGTAGGGTTGGAAGTGGCCTGCAAGACCATCTAGTCCAGCCCCCTGCTCAATGCAGGACTCCAAGTCCAAGCATCCCTATAAAATGATTGAAAATAGGGTTTGGAAGGGGTCTGAAAGCCCATCTAGTCCAGCCCCCTGCTCAACCCAGGACTCCGAGTCAGAGCATCCCTATAGAATTATTAAAAAGTAGGGTTGGGATGGGCCTGCAAGACCATCTAGTCCAACCCCCTGCTCAACGCAGGACTCCAAGGCAGAGCATCCCTATAGAATGATGGAAAATAGGGTTGGAAGGGGCATGCAAGACCATCTAGTCCAGCCAACTGCTCAATGCAGGACTCCAAGTCAGAGCATCCCTATAGAATGATCGAGTATAGGGTTGGAAGACGCCTGCAAGACCATCTAGTCCAACCCCGTGCGCAATGCTGGACTCCAAGTCAGAGCATCCCTATAGAATCATGTGAAAGTACAGTTGGAAGGGGCCGGCAAGACCATCTAGTCCAGCCCCCTGCTCAACGCAGGAGTCCGTCAGAGCATCCCTATAGAATGATAGAAAAGTAGGGTTGGGAGGGGCCTGCAAGACCATCTAGTCCAACCCCCTGCTCAACGCAGGACTTCAAGTCAGAGCATCCCTATAGAATCATCTGAAAGTAGGGTTGGAAGGGGCATGCAAGGCCATCTAATCCAGCCCCCTGCTCAATGTAGGACTCCAAGTCAGAGCAGCCCTATAGAATCATTGGAAAGTAGGGTTGGAGGGCCTGCAAGTCCATCTAGTCCAGCCCCCTGCTCAACGCAGGACTCCAAGTCAAAGCAGCCCTACAGAATCATCGAAAAGTAGGGTTGGGAGGGGCCGGCAAGATCATCTAGTCCAGCCCCCTGCTCACCACAGGACTCCCAAGTCAGAGCACCCCTATAGCATCATCAGAAAGTAGGGTTGGAAGGGACCTGCAAGACCATCTAGTCCAACCCCTGCTCAACGCAGGACTCCCAAGTCACAGCATCCCTATATTATCAGCAAAGGTAGGTTGGATGGGCCCTGCAAGGCCATCTAGTCCACCCCCTGCTCAACGCAGGACTCCAAGTCAGAGCATTCCTATACAATCATCGAAAAATAGGGTTGGGAGGGGCCTACAAAACCATCTAGTCCGGCCCCCTGCTCAACACAGGACTCCAAGTCAGAGCATCGCTATAGAATGATATAAAATAGGTATGGAAGGGGCCCGCAAGACCATCTAGTCCAACACCCTGCTCAACGCAGGACTCCAAGTCAGAGCATCCCTATAGAATCATCTGAAAGTAGGGTTGGAAGGGACCTGCAAGACCATCTAGTCCAGCCACCCTGCTCATCGCAAGACTCCAAGCCAGAGCATCCATATAGAATCCTCGATAATAAGAGTTGGAAGGGGCCTGCAAGACCATCTAGTCCAACGCCCTGCTCAACGCAGGACTCCAAGTCCGAGCATCCCTATAGAATCATGTGAAAGTAGGGTTGGAGGGGCCCTTCAAGACCATCTAGTCCAGCCCCCTGCTCAATTCAGGACTCCAAGTGAGAGCATCCCTATAGAAATATTGAAAATAGGGTTGGACTGTCCGGCAAGACCATCTAGTCCAGCCCCCTGCTCAAGGCAGGACTCCAAGTCAGAGCATCCCTATAAAATGATTGAAAATAGGGTTGGAAGGGGTCTGAAAGCCCATCTAGTCCAGCCCCCTGCTCAACCCAGGACTCCAAGTCAGAGCATCCCGACAGAATCATTGGAAAGTAGGGTCGGGAGGGGCCTGCAAGGCCTTCTAGTCTAACCCCCTGCTTAAGGCAGGACTCCAAGTCACAGCATCCCTATAGAATGATCGAAAATAAGGTTGGAAGGTGCCTGCAAGTCCATCTAGTCCAGCCCCCTGCTCAACGCAGGACTCCAAGTCAGAGTATCCCTCTAGAATCATCGAAAATAGAGTTGGACGGGGCCTGAAAGACCATCTAGTCCAGCCCCCTGCTCAATGCAGGACTCCAAGTCAGAGCATTCCTATAGAATCATCAAAAGGTAGTGTTGGAAGGGGCCTGCAAGACCATCTAGTCCAGCACCCTGCTGAACGCAGGACTCCAAGTCAGAGCATCCCTATAGAATCATCAAAAGGTAGTGTTGGAAGGGGCCTGCAAGACCATCTAGTCCAGCCCCCTGCGAAATGCAGGACTCCAAGTCCAAGCATCCATATAAAATGATTGAAAAGTAGGGTTGGGGTGGGCCTGCAAGAACATATAGTCCAACCCCCTGCTCAACGCAGGACTCCAAGGCAGAGCATCCCTACAGGATCACAGAAAAGTAGGGTTGGAAGGGGCCTGCAAGACCATCTAGTCCAGGAACTGCTCAATGCAGGACTCCAAGTCAGAGCATCCCTATAGAATGATCGATAATAGGGTTGGAAGGCGCCTGCAAGACCATCTATTCCAGCCCCCTGCTCAACGCAGGACTCCAAGTCAGAGCATCCCTATAGAATTATCAAAAGTTAGGGTTGGAAGGCGCCTGCAGGACCATCTTCCATCCCTCTGCTCAACGCAGGACTCCAAGTCAGAGCATCCCTATAGAATGATTGAAAATAGGGTTGGAAGGGGCCTGCAAGACCATCTAGTCCAACCCCCTGCTCAACGCAGGACTCCAAGTCAGAGCATCCCTATAGAATAATCAAAAAGTAGGGTTGGAAGGGGCCTGCAAGACCATCTAGTCCAGCCCCCTGCTCGACGCAGGACTCCCAAGTCAGAGAATCCCTACAGAATGATTGAAAATAGGGTTGGAAGGGCCTGCAAGATTATCTAGTCCAGCCTCCTGCTCAACGCAGGACTCCAAGTCAGGGCATCCCTATAGAATGATCGAAAATAGGGTTGGAAGGGGCTTGCAAGACCATCTAGTCCAGCCCCCTGCTCAATGCAGGACTCTAAGAGCATCCCTATAGAATCATCTGAAAGTACGGTTGGAAGGGGCCTGCAAGACCATCTAGTCCAACCCCTTGCTCAACACAGGACTCCGACTCAGACCATCCCTATACAATGAACGAAAATAGGGTTGGAAGGGGCCGGCAAGACCATGTAATCCAGCCCCCTGCTCAACGCAGGACTCCAAGTCAGAGCATCCCTACAGAATGATCGGAAATAAGGTTGGAAGGAGCCTGCAAGACCATCTAGTCCAGCCCCCTGCTCAACACAGGACTCCAAGTCAGAGCATCCTTATAGAATCATCTGAAAGTTGGGTTGGAAGGGGCCTGCAAGGCCATCTAATCCAGCCCCCTGCTCAACGTAGGACTCCAAGTCAGAGCAGCCCTATAGAATCATTGGAAAGTAGGGTCGGGAGGGGCCTGCAAGGCCTTCTAGTCTAACCCCCTGCTTAAGGCAGGACTCCAAGTCACAGCATCCCTATAGAATGATCGAAAATAGGGTTGGAAGGTGCCT
Organism: Heloderma suspectum; assembly: GCF_057233095.1. Lineage (NCBI taxonomy): Eukaryota > Metazoa > Chordata > Lepidosauria > Squamata > Helodermatidae > Heloderma > Heloderma suspectum. The sequence continues at coordinate 52,684,407 of NC_139475.1, forward strand.
GCAAGTCCATCTAGTCCAGCCCCCTGCTCAACGCAGGACTCCAAGTCAGAGTATCCCTCTAGAATCATCGAAAATAGAGTTGGAAGGGACCTGCAAGACCATCTAGTCCAGCCCCCTGCTCAATGCAGGACTCCAAGTCAGAGCATTCCTATAGAATCATCAAAAGGTAGTGTTGGAAGGGGCCTGCAAGACCATCTAGTCCAGCACCCTGCTGAACGCAGGACTCCAAGTCAGAGCATCCCTATAGAATCATCAAAAGGTAGTGTTGGAAGGGGCCTGCAAGACCATCTAGTCCAGCCCCCTGCGAAATGCAGGACTCCAAGTCCAAGCATCCATATAAAATGATTGAAAAGTAGGGTTGGGGTGGGCCTGCAAGAACATATAGTCCAACCCCCTGCTCAACGCAGGACTCCAAGGCAGAGCATCCCTACAGGATCACAGAAAAGTAGGGTTGGAAGGGGCCTGCAAGACCATCTAGTCCAGGAACTGCTCAATGCAGGACTCCAAGTCAGAGCATCCCTATAGAATAATCAAAAAGTAGGGTTGGGAGGGGTCTGCAAGACCATCTAGTCCAGCCCCCTGCTCAACGCAGGACTCCAAGTCAGAGTTTCCCTATAGAATGATCGGAAATAGGGCTGGAAGGCGCCTGCAAGACCATCTAGTCCAGCCCCCTGCTCAACGCAGGACTCCAAGTCAGAGTTTCCCTATAGAATCATCTGAAAGTAGGGCTGGAAGGGGCCTGCAAGACCATCTAGTCCAGCCCCCTGCTCAACGCAGGAGTCCATCAGAGCATCCCTATACAATGATAGAAAAGTAGGGTTGGGAGGGGCCCGCAAGATTATCTAGTCCAGACTCCTGCTCAACGCAGGACTACAAGTCAGAGCATCTCTATAGAATCATCTTAAAGTAGGGATGGAAGGGGCCTGCAAGAACATCTAGTCCAACGACCTGCTCAACACAGGACTCCCAAGTCAGACCATCCCTATAGAATCATCTGAAAGTAGGGTTGGAAGTGGCATGCAAGGCCATCTAATCCAGCCCTCTGCTCAACGTAGGACTCCAAGTTAGAGCAGCCCTATAGAATCATTGGAAAGTAGGATTGGGAGGGTCTGCAAGGCCATCTAGTCCAACCCCCTGCTCCAGGCAGGACTCCAGGTCAGAGCATCCCTATAGAATGACCGAAAATAGGGTTGGAAGGCTCCTGCAAGACGATGTATTCCAACCACGTGCTCAACGCAAGACTCCAAGTCAGAGCATCCTTATCGAATCATGTGAAAGTAGGGTTGGAAGTGGCCTGCAAGACCATCTATTCCAGCCCCCTGCTCAACGCAGGACTCCAAGTCAGAGCATCCCTATAGAATAATCAAAAGGTAGGGTTGGAAGGCGCCTGCAGGATCATCTTCCAGCCCTCTGCTCAACGCAGGACTCCAAGTCAGAGCATCCCTATAGAATGACTGAAACTAGGGTTGGAAGGGGCCTGCAAGACCATCCAGTGCACCCCCTGCTCAACGCAGGACTCCAAGTCAGAGTATCCCTCTAGAATCATCGAAAATAGAGTTGGAAGGGACCTGTAAGACCATCTAGTCCAGCCCCCTGCTCAACGCAGGACTCCAAGTCAGAGTTTCCCTATAGAATAATCGAAAATACGGTTGGAAGGGGCCTACAAGACCATCTAGTCCAACCCCCTGCTCAACGCAGGACTCCAAGTCAGAGCATCCCTATAGAATAATCAAAAGGTAGGGTTGGAAGGGTCCTCCAATAGCATCTAGTCCAGCCCCCTGCTCAACGCAGGACTCCAGAGCATCCCTATAGAATGATTGAAAATAGGGTTGGAAGGGGCCTGCAAGATTATCTAGTCCAGCCTCCTGCGCAACTAAGGACTCCAAGTCAGAGCATCCCTATACAATGAACGAAAATAGGGTTGGAAGGGGCCGGCAAACCATCTAGTCCAGCCCCCTGCTCAACGCAGGACTCCAAGTCAGAGCATCCCTACAGAATGATCGGAAATATGGTTGGAAGGGGCCTACAAGACCATCTAGTCCAGCCCCCTGCTCAACACAGGACTCCAAGTCAGAGCATCCCTATAGAATCATCTGAAAGTAGGGTTGGAAGGGGCCTGCAAGGCCATCTAATCCAGCCCCCTGCTCAACGTAGGACTCCAAGTCAGAGCAGCCCTATAGAATCATTGGAAATTAGGGTCGGGAGGGGCCTGCAAGGCCATCTAGTCCAACCCTCTGCTTAAGGCAGGACTCCAAGTCACAGCATCCCTATAGAATAATCAAAAAGTAGGGTTGGAAAGGGCCTGCAAGTCCATCTAGTCCAGCCCCCTGCTCAACGCAGGACTCCAAGTCAAAGCAGCCCTACAGAATCATCGAAAAGTAGGGTTGGGAGGGGCCGGCAAGACCATCTAGTCCAGCCCCCTGCTCTTCACAGGACTCCCAATTCAGAGCCCCCCTATAGCATCATCAGAAAGTAGGGTTGGAAGGGACCTGCAAGACCATCTAGTCCAGCCCCCTGCTCAACGCAGGACTCCCAAGTCACAGCATCCCTATATTATCAGCAAAGGTAGGGTTGGATGGGGCCTGCAAGGCCATCTAGTCCGCCCCCTGCTCAACGCAGGACTCCAAGTCAGAGCATCGCTATAGAATGATATAAAATAGGTATGGAAGGGGCCCGCAAGACCATCTAGTCCAACACCCTGCTCAACGCAGGACTCCCACGTCAGAGCATCCCTATACAATCATCTGAAAGTAGGGTTGGAAGGGACCTGCAAGACCATCTAGTCCAGCCTCCTGCTCAACGCAGGACTACAAGTCAGAGCATCTCTATAGAATCATCTTAAAGTAGGGATGGAAGGGGCCTGCAAGACCATCTAGTCCAACGACCTGCTCAACACAGGACTCCCAAGTCAGACCATCCCTATAGAATCATCTGAAAGTAGGGTTGGAAGTGGCATGCAAGGCCATCTAATCCAGCCCTCTGCTCAACGTAGGACTCCAAGTTAGAGCAGCCCTATAGAATCATTGGAAAGTAGGATTGGGAGGGGTCTGCAAGGCCATCTAGTCCAACCCCCTGCTCCAGGCAGGACTCCAGGTCAGAGCATCCCTATAGAATGACCGAAAATAGGGTTGGAAGGCTCCTGCAAGACGATGTATTCCAACCACGTGCTCAACGCAAGACTCCAAGTCAGAGCATCCTTATCGAATCATGTGAAAGTAGGGTTGGAAGTGGCCTGCAAGACCATCTATTCCAGCCCCCTGCTCAACGCAGGACTCCAAGTCAGAGCATCCCTATAGAATTATCAAAAGTTAGGGTTGGAAGGCGCCTGCAGGATCATCTTCCAGCCCTCTGCTCAACGCAGGACTCCAAGTCAGAGCATCCCTATAGAATGACTGAAACTAGGGTTGGAAGGGGCCTGCAAGACCATCCAGTGCACCCCCTGCTCAACGCAGGACTCCAAGTCAGAGTATCCCTCTAGAATCATCGAAAATAGAGTTGGAAGGGACCTGTAAGACCATCTAGTCCAGCCCCCTGCTCAACGCAGGACTCCAAGTCAGAGTTTCCCTATAGAATAAACGAAAATAGGGTTGGAAGGGGCCTACAAGACCATCTAGTCCAACCCCCTGCTCAACGCAGGACTCCAAATCAGAGCATCCCTATAGAATAATCAAAAGGTAGGGTTGGAAGGGTCCTCCAATACCATCTAGTCCAGCCCCCTGCTCAACGCAGGACTCCAGAGCATCCCTATAGAATGATTGAAAATAGGGTTGGAAGGGGCCTGCAAGATTATCTAGTCCAGCCTCCTGCGCAACTAAGGACTCCAAGTCAGAGCATCCCTATACAATGAACGAAAATAGGGTTGGAAGGGGCCGGCAAACCATCTAGTCCAGCCCCCTGCTCAACGCAGGACTCCAAGTCAGAGCATCCCTACAGAATGATCGGAAATATGGTTGGAAGGGGCCTACAAGACCATCTAGTCCAGCCCCCTGCTCAACACAGGACTCCAAGTCAGAGCATCCCTATAGAATCATCTGAAAGTAGGGTTGGAAGGGGCCTGCAAGGCCATCTCATCCAGCCCCCTGCTCAACGCAGGACTCCCAAGTCACAGCATCCCTATATTATCAGCAAAGGTAGGGTTGGATGGGGTCTGCAAGGCCATCTAGTCCGCCCCCTGCTCAACGCAGGACTCCAAGTCAGAGCATCGCTATAGAATGATATAAAATAGGTATGGAAGGGGCCCGCAAGACCATCTAGTCCAACACCCTGCTCAACGCAGGACTCCCACGTCAGAGCATCCCTATAGAATCATCTGAAAGTAGGGTTGGAAGGGACCTGCAAGACCATCTAGTCCAGCCACCCTGCTCATCGCAAGACTCCAAGCCAGAGCATCCATATAGAATCCTCGAAAATAAGAGTTGGAAGGGGCCTGCAAGACCATCTAGTCCAACGCCCAGCTCAACGCAGGACTCCAAGTCAGAGCATCCCTATAGAATCATGTGAAAGTAGGGTTGGAGGGGGCCTTCAAGACCATCTAGTCCAGCCCCCTGCTCAATTCAGGACTCCAAGTGAGAGCATCCCTATAGAAATATTGAAAATAGGGTTGGACTGTCCGGCAAGACAATCTAGTCCAGCCCCCTGCTCAAGGCAGGACTCCAAGTCAGAGCATCCCTATGAAATCATCAAACATTAGGATTGGGAGGTTCCTGCAAGACCATGTATTCCAACCCCTTGCTCAACGCAGGACTCCAAGTAAGAGCATCCTTATCGAATCATCTGAAAGTAGGGTTGGAAGTGGCCTGCAAGACCATCTAGTCCAGCCCCCTGCTCAATGCAGGACTCCAAGTCCAAGCATCCCTATAAAATGATTGAAAATAGGGTTTGGAAGGGGTCTGAAAGCCCATCTAGTCCAGCCCCCTGCTCAACCCAGGACTCCAAGTCAGAGCATCCCTATAGAATTATTAAAAAGTAGGGTTGGGATGGGCCTGCAAGACCATCTAGTCCAACCCCCTGCTCAACGCAGGACTCCAAGGCAGAGCATCCCTATAGAATGATGGAAAATAGGGTTGGAAGGGGCATGCAAGACCATCTAGTCCAGCCAACTGCTCAATGCAGGACTCCAAGTCAGAGCATCCCTATAGAATGATCGAGTATAGGGTTGGAAGACGCCTGCAAGACCATCTAGTCCAACCCCGTGCGCAATGCTGGACTCCAAGTCAGAGCATCCCTATAGAATCATGTGAAAGTACAGTTGGAAGGGGCCGGCAAGACCATCTAGTCCAGCCCCCTGCTCAACGCAGGAGTCCGTCAGAGCATCCCTATAGAATGATAGAAAAGTAGGGTTGGGAGGGGCCTGCAAGACCATCTAGTCCAACCCCCTGCTCAACGCAGGACTTCAAGTCAGAGCATCCCTATAGAATCATCTGAAAGTAGGGTTGGAAGGGGCATGCAAGGCCATCTAATCCAGCCCCCTGCTCAATGTAGGACTCCAAGTCAGAGCAGCCCTATAGAATCATTGGAAAGTAGGGTTGGAGGGCCTGCAAGTCCATCTAGTCCAGCCCCCTGCTCAACGCAGGACTCCAAGTCAAAGCAGCCCTACAGAATCATCGAAAAGTAGGGTTGGGAGGGGCCGGCAAGATCATCTAGTCCAGCCCCCTGCTCACCACAGGACTCCCAAGTCAGAGCACCCCTATAGCATCATCAGAAAGTAGGGTTGGAAGTGACCTGCAAGACCATCTAGTCCAACCCCTGCTCAACGCAGGACTCCCAAGTCACAGCATCCCTATATTATCAGCAAAGGTAGGTTGGATGGGCCCTGCAAGGCCATCTAGTCCACCCCCTGCTCAACGCAGGACTCCAAGTCAGAGCATTCCTATACAATCATCGAAAAATAGGTTTGGGAGGGGCCTACAAAACCATCTAGTCCGGCCCCCTGCTCAACACAGGACTCCAAGTCAGAGCATCGCTATAGAATGATATAAAATAGGTATGGAAGGGGCCCGCAAGACCATCTAGTCCAACACCCTGCTCAACGCAGGACTCCAAGTCAGAGCATCCCTATAGAATCATCTGAAAGTAGGGTTGGAAGGGACCTGCAAGACCATCTAGTCCAGCCACCCTGCTCATCGCAAGACTCCAAGCCAGAGCATCCATATAGAATCCTCGATAATAAGAGTTGGAAGGGGCCTGCAAGACCATCTAGTCCAACGCCCTGCTCAACGCAGGACTCCAAGTCCGAGCATCCCTATAGAATCATGTGAAAATAGGGTTGGAGGGGCCCTTCAAGACCATCTAGTCCAGCCCCCTGCTCAATTCAAAACTCCAAGTGAGAGCATCCCTATAGAAATATTGAAAATAGGGTTGGACTGTCCGGCAAGACCATCTAGTCCAGCCCCCTGCTCAAGGCAGGACTCCAAGTCAGAGCATCCCTATAAAATGATTGAAAATAGGGTTGGAAGGGGTCTGAAAGCCCATCTAGTCCAGCCCCCTACTCAACCCAGGACTCCAAGTCAGAGCATCCCAATAGAATCATTGGAAAGTAGGGTCGGGAGGGGCCTGCAAGGCCTTCTAGTCTAACCCCCTGCTTAAGGCAGGACTCCAAGTCACAGCATCCCTATAGAATGATCGAAAATAGGGTTGGAAGGTGCCTGCAAGTCCATCTAGTCCAGCCCCCTGCTCAACGCAGGACTCCAAGTCAGAGTATCCCTCTAGAATCATCGAAAATAGAGTTGGAAGGGGCCTGCAAGACCATCTAGTCCAGCCCCCTGCTCAATGCAGGACTCCAAGTCAGAGCATTCCTATAGAATCATCAAAAGGTAGTGTTGGAAGGGGCCTGCAAGACCATCTAGTCCAGCACCCTACTGAACGCAGGACTCCAAGTCAGAGCATCCCTATAGAATCATCAAAAGGTAGTGTTGGAAGGGGCCTGCAAGACCATCTATTCCAGCCCCCTGCGAAATGCAGGACTCCAAGTCCAAGCATCCATATAAAATGATTGAAAAGTAGGGTTGGGGTGGGCCTGCAAGAACATATAGTCCAACCCCCTGCTCAACGCAGGACTCCAAGGCAGAGCATCCCTACAGGATCACAGAAAAGTAGGGTTGGAAGGGGCCTGCAAGACCATCTAGTCCAGGAACTGCTCAATGCAGGACTCCAAGTCAGAGCATCTCTATAGAATGATCGATAATAGGCTTGGAAGGTGCCTTCAAGACCATCTAGTCCAGCCCCCTGCTCAATGAAGGACTCCAGGTCAGAGCATCCCTACAGAATGATTGAAAATAGGGTTGGAAGGCGCCTGCAAGACCATGTATTCCAACCCCGTGCTGAGCGCAGGACACCAAGTCAGAGCATCCTCATCGAATCCTCTGAAACTAGGGTTGGAAGTGGCCTGCAAGACCATCTAGTCCAGCCCCCTCCTCAATGCAGGACTCCAAGTCCAAGCATCCCTATAAAATGATTGAAAATAGGGTTGGAAGGGGTCTTCAAGCCCATCTAGTCCAGCCCCCTGCTCAACCCAGGACTCCAAGTCAGAGCATCCCTATAGAATCATTGAAAAGTAGGGTTGGGATGGGCCTGCAATACCATCTAGTCCAACCCCCTGCTCAAAGCAGGACTCCAAGGCAGAGCATCCCTATAGAATGTTGGAAAATAGGGTTGGAAGGGGCCTCCAAGACCATCTAGTCCAGTCCCCTGCTCAACGCAGGACTCCAAGTCAGAGCATCCCTATAGAATTATCAAAAGTTAGGGTTTTAAGGCGCCTGCAGGACCATCTTCCTGCCCCCTGCTCAACACAGGACTCAAAGTCAGAGCATCCCTATAGGATGATTGAAAATAGGGTTGGAAGGGGCCTGCAAGACCATGTTTTCCAACCCTGTGCTCAACGCAGGACTCCAAGTCAGAGCAGCCCTATAGCATCATTGGAAAGTAGGGTTGGAGGGGGTCTGCAAGGCCATCTAGTCCAACCCCCTGCTCCAGACAGGACTCCAGGTCAGAGCATCCCTATAGAATGATCGAAAATAGGGTTGGAAGGCGCCCGCAAGACCATGTATTCCAACCCCGTGCTCAACGCAGGACTTCAAGTCAGAGCATCCCTATAGAATCATCTGAAAGTAGGGTTGGAAGGGGCATGCAAGGCCATCTAATCCAGCCCCCTGCTCAATGTAGGACTCCAAGTCAGAGCAGCCCTATAGAATCATTGGAAAGTAGGGTTGGAGGGCCTGCAAGTCCATCTAGTCCAGCCCCCTGCTCAACGCAGGACTCCAAGTCAAAGCAGCCCTACAGAATCATCGAAAAGTAGGGTTGGGAGGGGCCGGCAAGATCATCTAGTCCAGCCCCCTGCTCACCACAGGACTCCCAAGTCAGAGCACCCCTATAGCATCATCAGAAAGTAGGGTTGGAAGTGACCTGCAAGACCATCTAGTCCAACCCCTGCTCAACGCAGGACTCCCAAGTCACAGCATCCCTATATTATCAGCAAAGGTAGGTTGGATGGGCCCTGCAAGGCCATCTAGTCCACCCCCTGCTCAACGCAGGACTCCAAGTCAGAGCATTCCTATACAATCATCGAAAAATAGGTTTGGGAGGGGCCTACAAAACCATCTAGTCCGGCCCCCTGCTCAACACAGGACTCCAAGTCAGAGCATCGCTATAGAATGATATAAAATAGGTATGGAAGGGGCCCGCAAGACCATCTAGTCCAACACCCTGCTCAACGCAGGACTCCAAGTCAGAGCATCCCTATAGAATCATCTGAAAGTAGGGTTGGAAGGGACCTGCAAGACCATCTAGTCCAGCCACCCTGCTCATCGCAAGACTCCAAGCCAGAGCATCCATATAGAATCCTCGATAATAAGAGTTGGAAGGGGCCTGCAAGACCATCTAGTCCAACGCCCTGCTCAACGCAGGACTCCAAGTCCGAGCATCCCTATAGAATCATGTGAAAATAGGGTTGGAGGGGCCCTTCAAGACCATCTAGTCCAGCCCCCTGCTCAATTCAAAACTCCAAGTGAGAGCATCCCTATAGAAATATTGAAAATAGGGTTGGACTGTCCGGCAAGACCATCTAGTCCAGCCCCCTGCTCAAGGCAGGACTCCAAGTCAGAGCATCCCTATAAAATGATTGAAAATAGGGTTGGAAGGGGTCTGAAAGCCCATCTAGTCCAGCCCCCTACTCAACCCAGGACTCCAAGTCAGAGCATCCCAATAGAATCATTGGAAAGTAGGGTCGGGAGGGGCCTGCAAGGCCTTCTAGTCTAACCCCCTGCTTAAGGCAGGACTCCAAGTCACAGCATCCCTATAGAATGATCGAAAATAGGGTTGGAAGGTGCCTGCAAGTCCATCTAGTCCAGCCCCCTGCTCAACGCAGGACTCCAAGTCAGAGTATCCCTCTAGAATCATCGAAAATAGAGTTGGAAGGGGCCTGCAAGACCATCTAGTCCAGCCCCCTGCTCAATGCAGGACTCCAAGTCAGAGCATTCCTATAGAATCATCAAAAGGTAGTGTTGGAAGGGGCCTGCAAGACCATCTAGTCCAGCACCCTACTGAACGCAGGACTCCAAGTCAGAGCATCCCTATAGAATCATCAAAAGGTAGTGTTGGAAGGGGCCTGCAAGACCATCTATTCCAGCCCCCTGCGAAATGCAGGACTCCAAGTCCAAGCATCCATATAAAATGATTGAAAAGTAGGGTTGGGGTGGGCCTGCAAGAACATATAGTCCAACCCCCTGCTCAACGCAGGACTCCAAGGCAGAGCATCCCTACAGGATCACAGAAAAGTAGGGTTGGAAGGGGCCTGCAAGACCATCTAGTCCAGGAACTGCTCAATGCAGGACTCCAAGTCAGAGCATCTCTATAGAATGATCGATAATAGGCTTGGAAGGTGCCTTCAAGACCATCTAGTCCAGCCCCCTGCTCAATGAAGGACTCCAGGTCAGAGCATCCCTACAGAATGATTGAAAATAGGGTTGGAAGGCGCCTGCAAGACCATGTATTCCAACCCCGTGCTGAGCGCAGGACACCAAGTCAGAGCATCCTCATCGAATCCTCTGAAACTAGGGTTGGAAGTGGCCTGCAAGACCATCTAGTCCAGCCCCCTCCTCAATGCAGGACTCCAAGTCCAAGCATCCCTATAAAATGATTGAAAATAGGGTTGGAAGGGGTCTTCAAGCCCATCTAGTCCAGCCCCCTGCTCAACCCAGGACTCCAAGTCAGAGCATCCCTATAGAATCATTGAAAAGTAGGGTTGAGATGGGCCTGCAATACCATCTAGTCCAACCCCCTGCTCAAAGCAGGACTCCAAGGCAGAGCATCCCTATAGAATGTTGGAAAATAGGGTTGGAAGGGGCCTCCAAGACCATCTAGTCCAGTCCCCTGCTCAACGCAGGACTCCAAGTCAGAGCATCCCTATAGAATTATCAAAAGTTAGGGTTTTAAGGCGCCTGCAGGACCATCTTCCTGCCCCCTGCTCAACACAGGACTCAAAGTCAGAGCATCCCTATAGGATGATTGAAAATAGGGTTGGAAGGGGCCTGCAAGACCATGTTTTCCAACCCTGTGCTCAACGCAGGACTCCAAGTCAGAGCAGCCCTATAGCATCATTGGAAAGTAGGGTTGGAGGGGGTCTGCAAGGCCATCTAGTCCAACCCCCTGCTCCAGACAGGACTCCAGGTCAGAGCATCCCTATAGAATGATCGAAAATAGGGTTGGAAGGCGCCCGCAAGACCATGTATTCCAACCCCGTGCTCAACGCAGGACTTCAAGTCAGAGCATCCCTATAGAATCATCTGAAAGTAGGGTTGGAAGGGGCATGCAAGGCCATCTAATCCAGCCCCCTGCTCAATGTAGGACTCCAAGTCAGAGCAGCCCTATAGAATCATTGGAAAGTAGGGTTGGAGGGCCTGCAAGTCCATCTAGTCCAGCCCCCTGCTCAACGCAGGACTCCAAGTCAAAGCAGCCCTACAGAATCATCGAAAAGTAGGGTTGGGAGGGGCCGGCAAGATCATCTAGTCCAGCCCCCTGCTCACCACAGGACTCCCAAGTCAGAGCACCCCTATAGCATCATCAGAAAGTAGGGTTGGAAGTGACCTGCAAGACCATCTAGTCCAACCCCTGCTCAACGCAGGACTCCCAAGTCACAGCATCCCTATATTATCAGCAAAGGTAGGTTGGATGGGCCCTGCAAGGCCATCTAGTCCACCCCCTGCTCAACGCAGGACTCCAAGTCAGAGCATTCCTATACAATCATCGAAAAATAGGTTTGGGAGGGGCCTACAAAACCATCTAGTCCGGCCCCCTGCTCAACACAGGACTCCAAGTCAGAGCATCGCTATAGAATGATATAAAATAGGTATGGAAGGGGCCCGCAAGACCATCTAGTCCAACACCCTGCTCAACGCAGGACTCCAAGTCAGAGCATCCCTATAGAATCATCTGAAAGTAGGGTTGGAAGGGACCTGCAAGACCATCTAGTCCAGCCACCCTGCTCATCGCAAGACTCCAAGCCAGAGCATCCATATAGAATCCTCGATAATAAGAGTTGGAAGGGGCCTGCAAGACCATCTAGTCCAACGCCCTGCTCAACGCAGGACTCCAAGTCCGAGCATCCCTATAGAATCATGTGAAAATAGGGTTGGAGGGGCCCTTCAAGACCATCTAGTCCAGCCCCCTGCTCAATTCAAAACTCCAAGTGAGAGCATCCCTATAGAAATATTGAAAATAGGGTTGGACTGTCCGGCAAGACCATCTAGTCCAGCCCCCTGCTCAAGGCAGGACTCCAAGTCAGAGCATCCCTATAAAATGATTGAAAATAGGGTTGGAAGGGGTCTGAAAGCCCATCTAGTCCAGCCCCCTACTCAACCCAGGACTCCAAGTCAGAGCATCCCAATAGAATCATTGGAAAGTAGGGTCGGGAGGGGCCTGCAAGGCCTTCTAGTCTAACCCCCTGCTTAAGGCAGGACTCCAAGTCACAGCATCCCTATAGAATGATCGAAAATAGGGTTGGAAGGTGCCTGCAAGTCCATCTAGTCCAGCCCCCTGCTCAACGCAGGACTCCAAGTCAGAGTATCCCTCTAGAATCATCGAAAATAGAGTTGGAAGGGGCCTGCAAGACCATCTAGTCCAGCCCCCTGCTCAATGCAGGACTCCAAGTCAGAGCATTCCTATAGAATCATCAAAAGGTAGTGTTGGAAGGGGCCTGCAAGACCATCTAGTCCAGCACCCTACTGAACGCAGGACTCCAAGTCAGAGCATCCCTATAGAATCATCAAAAGGTAGTGTTGGAAGGGGCCTGCAAGACCATCTATTCCAGCCCCCTGCGAAATGCAGGACTCCAAGTCCAAGCATCCATATAAAATGATTGAAAAGTAGGGTTGGGGTGGGCCTGCAAGAACATATAGTCCAACCCCCTGCTCAACGCAGGACTCCAAGGCAGAGCATCCCTACAGGATCACAGAAAAGTAGGGTTGGAAGGGGCCTGCAAGACCATCTAGTCCAGGAACTGCTCAATGCAGGACTCCAAGTCAGAGCATCTCTATAGAATGATCGATAATAGGCTTGGAAGGTGCCTTCAAGACCATCTAGTCCAGCCCCCTGCTCAATGAAGGACTCCAGGTCAGAGCATCCCTACAGAATGATTGAAAATAGGGTTGGAAGGCGCCTGCAAGACCATGTATTCCAACCCCGTGCTGAGCGCAGGACACCAAGTCAGAGCATCCTCATCGAATCCTCTGAAACTAGGGTTGGAAGTGGCCTGCAAGACCATCTAGTCCAGCCCCCTCCTCAATGCAGGACTCCAAGTCCAAGCATCCCTATAAAATGATTGAAAATAGGGTTGGAAGGGGTCTTCAAGCCCATCTAGTCCAGCCCCCTGCTCAACCCAGGACTCCAAGTCAGAGCATCCCTATAGAATCATTGAAAAGTAGGGTTGGGATGGGCCTGCAATACCATCTAGTCCAACCCCCTGCTCAAAGCAGGACTCCAAGGCAGAGCATCCCTATAGAATGTTGGAAAATAGGGTTGGAAGGGGCCTCCAAGACCATCTAGTCCAGTCCCCTGCTCAACGCAGGACTCCAAGTCAGAGCATCCCTATAGAATTATCAAAAGTTAGGGTTTTAAGGCGCCTGCAGGACCATCTTCCTGCCCCCTGCTCAACACAGGACTCAAAGTCAGAGCATCCCTATAGGATGATTGAAAATAGGGTTGGAAGGGGCCTGCAAGACCATGTTTTCCAACCCTGTGCTCAACGCAGGACTCCAAGTCAGAGCAGCCCTATAGCATCATTGGAAAGTAGGGTTGGAGGGGGTCTGCAAGGCCATCTAGTCCAACCCCCTGCTCCAGACAGGACTCCAGGTCAGAGCATCCCTATAGAAGGATCGAAAATAGGGTTGGAAGGCGCCCGCAAGACCATGTATTCCAACCCCGTGCTCAACGCAGGACTCCAAGTCAGAGCATCCTTATCGAATCATCTGAAAGTAGGGTTGGAAGTGGCCTGCAAGACCATCTAGTCCAGCCCCCTGCTCAACGCAGGACTCCAAGTCAGAGCATCCCTATAGAATTATCAAAAGTTAGGGTTGGAAGGCGCCTGCAGGACCTTCTTCCAGCCCCCTACTCAACGCAGGACTCCACGTCAGAGCATCTTTATAGAATGATTGAAAATAGGGTTGGAAGGGGCCTGCAAGGCCATCTAATCCAGCCCCCTGCTCAACGTAGGACTCCAAGTCAGAGCAGCCCTATAGAATCATTGGAAAGTAGGATTGGGGGGGGTTTGCAAGGCCATCTAGTCCAACCCCCTGCTCCAGGCAGGACTCCAGGTCAGAGCATCCCTATAGAATGATCGAAAATAGGGTTGGAAGTGGCCTGCAAGACCATCTAGTCCAGCCCCCTGCTCAACGCAGGACTCCAAGTCAGAGCATCCCTATAGAATTATCAAAAGTTAGGGTTGGAAGGTGCCTGCAGGACCATCTTCCATCCCTCTGCTCAACGCAGGACTCCAAGTCAGAGCATCCCTATAGAATGATTGAAAATAGGGTTGGAAGGGGCCTGCAAGACCATCTAGTCCAGCCCCCTGCTCAACGCAGGACTCCAAGTCAGAGTTTCCCTATAGAATGATCGAAAATAGGGTTGGAAGGGGCCTGCAAGACCATCTAGTCCAACCCCCTGCTCAACGCAGGACTCCAAGAGAGAGCATCCCTATAGAATAATCAAAAAGTAGGGTTGGAAGGGGCCTGCAAGACCATCTAGTCCAGCCCCCTGCTCGACGCAGGACTCCCAAGTCAGAGAATCCCTACAGAATGATTGAAAATTGGGTTGGAAGGGCCTGCAAGATTATCTAGTCCAGCCTCCTGCTCAACGCAGGACTCCAAGTCAGGGCATCCCTATAGAATGATCGAAAATAGGGTTGGAAGGGGCTTGCAAGACCATCTAGTCCAGCCCCCTGCTCAATGCAGGACTCTAAGAGCATCCCTATAGAATCATCTGAAAGTACGGTTGGAAGGGGCCTGCAAGACCATCTAGTCCAACCCCTTGCTCAACACAGGACTCCGACTCAGACCATCCCTATACAATGAACGAAAATAGGGTTGGAAGGGGCCGGCAAGACCATGTAATCCAGCCCCCTGCTCAACGCAGGACTCCAAGTCAGAGCATCCCTACAGAATGATCGGAAATAAGGTTGGAAGGAGCCTGCAAGACCATCTAGTCCAGCTCCCTGCTCAACACAGGACTCCAAGTCAGAGCATCCTTATAGAATCATCTGAAAGTAGGGTTGGAAGGGGCCTGCAAGGCCATCTAATCCAGCCCCCTGCTCAACGTAGGACTCCAAGTCAGAGCAGCCCTATAGAATCATTGGAAAGTAGGGTCGGGAGGGGCCTGCAAGGCCTTCTAGTCTAACCCCCTGCTTAAGGCAGGACTCCAAGTCACAGCATCCCTATAGAATGATCGAAAATAGGGTTGGAAGGTGCCTGCAAGTCCATCTAGTCCAGCCCCCTGCTCAACGCGGGACTCCAAGTCAGAGCATCCCTATAGAATCATCTGAAAGTAGGGTTGGAAGGGGCCAGCAAGACCATCTAGTCCAGCCCCTTGCTCAACGCAGAACTCCAAGTCAGAGCATCGCTATATAATCAGCAAAAGGTAGGGTTGGAAGGGGCCTGCAAGACCATCTTGTCCAGCCTCCTGCTCAACGCAGGACTCCAAGTCAGAGCATCCCTATAGAATGATTGAAAATAGGGTTGGAAGGGGACTGCAAGACCATCCAGTGCACCCCCTGCTCAACGCAGGACTCCAAGTCAGAGTATCCCTCTAGAATCATCGAAAATAGAGTTGGAAGGGGCCTGCAAGACCATCTAGTCCAGCCCCCTGCTCAATGCAGGACTCCAAGTCAGAGCATTCCTATAGAATCATCAAAAGGTAGTGTTGGAAGGGGCCTGCAAGACCATCTAGTCCAGCACCCTGCTGAACGCAGGACTCCAAGTCAGAGCATCCCTATAGAATCATCAAAAGGTAGTGTTGGAAGGGGCCTGCAAGACCATCTAGTCCAGCCCCCTGCGAAATGCAGGACTCCAAGTCCAAGCATCCATATAAAATGATTGAAAAGTAGGGTTGGGGTGGGCCTGCAAGAACATATAGTCCAACCCCCTGCTCAACGCAGGACTCCAAGGCAGAGCATCCCTACAGGATCACAGAAAAGTAGGGTTGGAAGGGGCCTGCAAGACCATCTAGTCCAGGAACTGCTCAATGCAGGACTCCAAGTCAGAGCATCCCTATAGAATGATCGATAATAGGGTTGGAAGGTGCCTGCAAGACCATCTAGTCCAGCCCCCTGCTCAATGAAGGACTCCAGGTCAGAGCATCCCTACAGAATGATTGAAAATAGGGTTGGAAGGCGCCTGCAAGACCATGTATTCCAACCCCGTGCTGAGCGCAGGACACCAAGTCAGAGCATCCTCATCGAATCCTCTGAAACTAGGGTTGGAAGTGGCCTGCAAGACCATCTAGTCCAGCCCCCTCCTCAATGCAGGACTCCAAGTCCAAGCATCCCTATAAAATGATTGAAAATAGGGTTGGAAGGGGTCTTCAAGCCCATCTAGTCCAGCCCCCTGCTCAACCCAGGACTCCAAGTCAGAGCATCCCTATAGAATCATTGAAAAGTAGGGTTGGGATGGGCCTGCAATACCATCTAGTCCAACCCCCTGCTCAAAGCAGGACTCCAAGGCAGAGCATCCCTATAGAATGTTGGAAAATAGGGTTGGAAGGGGCCTCCAAGACCATCTAGTCCAGTCCCCTGCTCAACGCAGGACTCCAAGTCAGAGCATCCCTATAGAATTATCAAAAGTTAGGGTTTTAAGGCGCCTGCAGGACCATCTTCCTGCCCCCTGCTCAACACAGGACTCAAAGTCAGAGCATCCCTATAGGATGATTGAAAATAGGGTTGGAAGGGGCCTGCAAGACCATGTTTTCCAACCCTGTGCTCAACGCAGGACTCCAAGTCAGAGCAGCCCTATAGCATCATTGGAAAGTAGGGTTGGAGGGGACCTGCAAGGCCATCTAGTCCAACCCCCTGCTCCAGACAGGACTCCAGGTCAGAGCATCCCTATAGAAGGATCGAAAATAGGGTTGGAAGGCGCCTGCAAGACCATGTATTCCAACCCCGTGCTCAACGCAGGACTCCAAGTCAGAGCATCCTTATCGAATCATCTGAAAGTAGGGTTGGAAGTGACCTGCAAGACCATCTAGTCCAGCCCCCTGCTCAACGCAGGACTCCAAGTCAGAGCATCCCTATAGAATTATCAAAAGTTAGGGTTGGGAGGCGCCTGCAGGACCTTCTTCCAGCCCCCTACTCAACGCAGGACTCCACGTCAGAGCATCTTTATAGAATGATTGAAAATAGGGTTGGAAGGGGCCTGCAAGGCCATCTAATCCAGCCCCCTGCTCAATGTAGGACTCCAAGTCAGAGCAGCCCTATAGAATCATTGGAAAGTAGGATTGGGGGGGGTCTGCAAGGCCATCTAGTCCAACCCCCTGCTCCAGGCAGGACTCCAGGTCAGAGCATCCCTATAGAATGATCGAAAATAGGGTTGGAAGGCGCCTGCAAGACCATCTATTCCAGCCCCCTGCTCAACGCAGGACTCCAAGTCAGAGCATCCCTATAGAATTATCAAAAGTTAGGGTTGGAAGGCGCCTGCAGGAACATCTTCCATCCCTCTGCTCAACGCAGGACTCCAAGTCAGAGCATCCCTATAGAATGATTGAAAATAGGGTTGGAAGGGGCCTGCAAGACCATCTAGTCCAGCCCCCTGCTCAACGCAGGACTCCAAGTCAGAGTTTCCCTATAGAATGATCGAAAATAGGGTTGGAAGGGGCCTGCAAGACCATCTAGTCCAACCCCCTGCTCAACGCAGGACTCCAAGTCAGAGCATCCCTATAGAATAATCAAAAACTAGGGTTGGAAGGGGCCTACAAGACCATCTAGTCCAGCCCCCTGCTCGAAGCAGGACTCCCAAGTCAGAGAATCCCTACAGAATGATTGAAAATAGGGTTGGAAGGGCCTGCAAGATTATCTAGTCCAGCCTCCTGCTCAACGCAGGACTCCAAGTCAGGGCATCCCTATAGAATGATCGAAAATAGGGTTGGAAGGGGCTTGCAAGACCATCTAGTCCAGCCCCCTGCTCAATGCAGGACTCTAAGAGCATCCCTATAGAATCATCTGAAAGTACGGTTGGAAGGGGCCTGCAAGACCATCTAGTCCAACCCCTTGCTCAACACAGGACTCCGACTCAGACCATCCCTATACAATGAACGAAAATAGGGTTGGAAGGGGCCGGCAAGACCATGTAATCCAGCCCCCTGCTCAACGCAGGACTCCAAGTCAGAGCATCCCTACAGAATGATCGGAAATAAGGTTGGAAGGAGCCTGCAAGACCATCTAGTCCAGCCCCCTGCTCAACACAGGACTCCAAGTCAGAGCATCCTTATAGAATCATCTGAAAGTTGGGTTGGAAGGGGCCTGCAAGGCCATCTAATCCAGCCCCCTGCTCAACGTAGGACTCCAAGTCAGAGCAGCCCTATAGAATCATTGGAAAGTAGGGTCGGGAGGGGCCTGCAAGGCCTTCTAGTCTAACCCCCTGCTTAAGGCAGGACTCCAAGTCACAGCATCCCTATAGAATGATTGAAAATAGGGTTGGAAGGTGCCTGCAAGTCCATCTAGTCCAGCCCCCTGCTCAACGCAGGACTCCAAGTCAGAGTATCCCTCTAGAATCATCGAAAATAGAGTTGGAAGGGACCTGCAAGACCATCTAGTCCAGCCCCCTGCTCAATGCAGGACTCCAAGTCAGAGCATTCCTATAGAATCATCAAAAGGTAGTGTTGGAAGGGGCCTGCAAGACCATCTAGTCCAGCACCCTGCTGAACGCAGGACTCCAAGTCAGAGTATCCCTATAGAATCATCAAAAGGTAGTGTTGGAAGGGGCCTGCAAGACCATCTAGTCCAGCCCCCTGCGAAATGCAGGACTCCAAGTCCAAGCATCCATATAAAATGATTGAAAAGTAGGGTTGGGGTGGGCCTGCAAGAACATATAGTCCAACCCCCTGCTCAACGCAGGACTCCAAGGCAGAGCATCCCTACAGGATCACAGAAAAGTAGGGTTGGAAGGGGCCTGCAAGACCATCTAGTCCAGGA
Organism: Heloderma suspectum; assembly: GCF_057233095.1. NCBI lineage: Eukaryota > Metazoa > Chordata > Lepidosauria > Squamata > Helodermatidae > Heloderma > Heloderma suspectum. Next base: position 52,703,071 of record NC_139475.1, read on the forward strand.
CCTGCTCAATGCAGGACTCCAAGTCAGAGCATCCCTATAGAATGATCGATAATAGGGTTGGAAGGTGCCTTCAAGACCATCTAGTCCAGCCCCCTGCTCAATGAAGGACTCCAGGTCAGAGCATCCCTACAGAATGATTGAAAATAGGGTTGGAAGGCGCCTGCAAGACCATGTATTCCAACCCTGTGCTGAGCGCAGGACACCAAGTCAGAGCATCCTCATCGAATCCTCTGAAACTAGGGTTGGAAGTGGCCTGCAAGACCATCTAGTCCAGCCCCCTCCTCAATGCAGGACTCCAAGTCCAAGCATCCCTATAAAATGATTGAAAATAGGGTTGGAAGGGGTCTTCAAGCCCATCTAGTCCAGCCCCCTGCTCAACCCAGGACTCCAAGTCAGAGCATCCCTATAGAATCATTGAAAAGTAGGGTTGGGATGGGCCTGCAATACCATCTAGTCCAACCCCCTGCTCAAAGCAGGACTCCAAGGCAGAGCATCCCTATAGAATGTTGGAAAATAGGGTTGGAAGGGGCCTCCAAGACCATCTAGTCCAGTCCCCTGCTCAACGCAGGACTCCAAGTCAGAGCATCCCTATAGAATTATCAAAAGTTAGGGTTTTAAGGCGCCTGCAGGACCATCTTCCTGCCCCCTGCTCAACACAGTACTCAAAGTCAGAGCATCCCTATAGGATGATTGAAAATAGGGTTGGAAGGGGCCTGCAAGACCATGTTTTCCAACCCTGTGCTCAACGCAGGACTCCAAGTCAGAGCAGCCCTATAGCATCATTGGAAAGTAGGGTTGGAGGGGGCCTGCAAGGCCATCTAGTCCAACCCCCTGCTCCAGACAGGACTCCAGGTCAGAGCATCCCTATAGAATGATCGAAAATAGGGTTGGAAGGCGCCTGCAAGACCATGTATTCCAACCCCGTGCTCAACGCAGGACTCCAAGTCAGAGCATCCTTATCGAATCATCTGAAAGTAGGGTTGGAAGTGACCTGCAAGACCATCTAGTCCAGCCCCCTGCTCAACGCAGGACTCCAAGTCAGAGCATCCCTATAGAATTATCAAAAGTTAGGGTTGGAAGGCGCCTGCAGGACCTTCTTCCAGCCCCCTACTCAACGCAGGACTCCACGTCAGAGCATCTTTATAGAATGATTGAAAATAGGGTTGGAAGGGCCTGCATGGCCATCTAATCCAGCCCCCTGCTCAACGTAGGACTCCAAGTCAGAGCAGCCCTATAGAATCATTGGAAAGTAGGATTGGGGGGGGTCTGCAAGGCCATCTAGTCCAACCCCCTGCTCCAGGCAGGACTCCAGGTCAGAGCATCCCTATAGAATGATCGAAAATAGGGTTGGAAGGCGCCTGCAAGACCATCTATTCCAGCCCCCTGCTCAACGCAGGACTCCAAGTCAGAGCATCCCTATAGAATTATCAAAAGTTAGGCTTGGAAGGCGCCTGCAGGACCATCTTCCATCCCTCTGCTCAACGCAGGACTCCAAGTCAGAGCATCCCTATAGAATGATTGAAAATAGGGTTGGAAGGGGCCTGCAAGACCATCTAGTCCAGCCCCCTGCTCAACGCAGGACTCCAAGTCAGAGTTTCCCTATAGAATGATCGAAAATAGGGTTGGAAGGGGCCTGCAAGACCATCTAGTCCAACCCCCTGCTCAACGCAGGACTCCAAGTCAGAGCATCCCTATAGAATAATCAAAAAGTAGGGTTGGAAGGGGCCTGCAAGACCATCTAGTCCAGCCCCCTGCTCGACGCAGGACTCCCAAGTCAGAGAATCCCTACAGAATGATTGAAAATAGGGTTGGAAGGGCCTGCAAGATTATCTAGTCCAGCCTCCTGCTCAACGCAGGACTCCAAGTCAGGGCATCCCTATAGAATGATCGAAAATAGGGTTGGAAGGGGCTTGGAAGACCATCTAGTCCAGCCCCCTGCTCAATGCAGGACTCTAAGAGCATCCCTATAGAATCATCTGAAAGTACGGTTGGAAGGGGCCTGCAAGACCATCTAGTCCAACCCCTTGCTCAACACAGGACTCCGACTCAGACCATCCCTATACAATGAACGAAAATAGGGTTGGAAGGGGCCGGCAAGACCATGTAATCCAGCCCCCTGCTCAACGCAGGACTCCAAGTCAGAGCATCCCTACAGAATGATCGGAAATAAGGTTGGAAGGAGCCTGCAAGACCATCTAGTCCAGCCCCCTGCTCAACACAGGACTCCAAGTCAGAGCATCCTTATAGAATCATCTGAAAGTAGGGTTGGAAGGGGCCTGAAAGGCCATCTAATCCAGCCCCCTGCTCAACGTAGGACTCCAAGTCAGAGCAGCCCTATAGAATCATTGGAAAATAGGGTCGGGAGGGGCCTGCAAGGCCTTCTAGTCTAACCCCCTGCTTAAGGCAGGACTCCAAGTCACAGCATCCCTATAGAATGATCGAAAATAGGGTTGGAAGGTGCCTGCAAGTCCATCTAGTCCAGCCCCCTGCTCAACGCAGGACTCCAAGTCAGAGCATCCCTATAGAATCATCTGAAAGTAGGGTTGGAAGGGGCCTGCAAGACCATCTAGTCCAGCCCCCTGCTCAACGCAGGACTCCAAGTCAGAGCATCCCTATAGAATCATCTGAAAGTACGGTTGGAAGTGGCCTGCAAGACCACCTAGTCCAGCCCCCTGCTCAACGCAGGACTCCAAGTCTGAGCATCCCTATAGAATGATTGAAAATAGGGTTGGAAGGGGCCTGCAAGAATATCTAGTCCTGTCTCCTGCTCCACGCAGGAGTCCAAGTCAGAGGATCCCTATAGAAACATCTGAAAGTAGGGTTGGAAGTGGCCTGCAAGACCATCTAGTCCAGCCCCCTCCTCAATGCAGGACTCCAAGTCCAAGCATCCCTATAGAATCATTGAAAAGTAGGGTTGGGATGGGCCTGCAATACCATCTAGTCCAACCCCCTGCTCAACGCAGGACTCCAAGGCAGAGCATCCCTATAGAATGATGGAAAATAGGGTTGGAAGGGGCCTGCAGGACCATCTTCCAGCCCCCTGCTCAACACAGGACTCAAAGTCAGAGCATCCCTATAGAATGATCGGAAATATGGTTGGAAGGAGCCTGCAAGACCATCTAGTCCAGCCCCCTGCTCAACACAGGACTCCAAGTCAGAACATCCTTATAGAATCATCTGAAAGTGGGGTTGGAAGGGGCCTGCAAGGCCATCTAATCCAGCCCCCTGCTCAACGTAGGACTCCAAGTCAGAGCAGCCCTATAGAATCATTGTAAAGTAGTTTCGGGAGGGCCCTGCAAGGCCATCTAGTCCAACCCCCTGCTTAAGGCAGGACTCCAAGTCACAGCATCCCTATAGAATAATCAAAAAGTAGGGTTGGGAGGGGTCTGCAAGACCATCTAGTCCAGCCCCCTGCTCAACGCAGGACTCCAAGTCAGAGTTTCCCTATAGAATGATCGGAAATAGGGCTGGAAGGCGCCTGCAAGACCATCTAGTCCAGCCCCCTGCTCAACGCAGGACTCCAAGTCAGAGTTTCCCTATAGAATCATCTGAAAGTAGGGCTGGAAGGGGCCTGCAAGACCATCTAGTCCAGCCCCCTGCTCAACGCAGGAGTCCATCAGAGCATCCCTATAGAATGATAGAAAAGTAGGGTTGGGAGGGGCCCGCAAGATTATCTAGTCCAGCCTCCTGCTCAACGCAGGACTACAACTCAGAGCATCTCTATAGAATCATCGTAAAGTAGGGATGGAAGGGGCCTGCAAGACCATCTAGTCCAACGACCTGCTCAACACAGGACTCCCAAGTCAGACCATCCCTATAGAATCATCTGAAAGTAGGGTTGGAAGTGGCATGCAAGGCCATCTAATCCAGCCCTCTGCTCAGCGTAGGACTCCAAGTTAGAGCAGCCCTATAGAATCATTGGAAAGTAGGATTGGGGGGGGTCTGCAAGGCCATCTAGAACAACCCCCTGCTCCAGGCAGGACTCCAGGTCAGAGCATCCCTATAGAATGACCGAAAATAGGGTTCGAAGGCTCCTGCAAGACTATGTATTCCAACGACGTGCTCAACGCAGGACTCCAAGTCAGAGCATCCTTATCGAATCATGTGAAAGTAGGGTTGGAAGTGGCCTGCAAGACCATCTATTCCAGCCCCCTGCTCAAAGCAGGACTCCAAGTCAGAGCATCCCTATAGAATGACTGAAACTAGGGTTGGAAGGGGCCTGCAAGACCATCCAGTGCACCCCCTGCTCAACGCAGGACTCCAAGTCAGAGTATCCCTCTAGAATCATCGAAAATAGAGTTGGAAGGGACCTGTAAGACCATCTAGTCCAGCCCCCTGCTCAACGCAGGACTCCAAGTCAGAGTTTCCCTATAGAATAATCGAAAATAGGGTTAGAAGGGGCCTGCAAGACCATCTAGTCCAACCCCCTGCTCAACGCAGGACTCCAAGTCAGAGCATCCCTATAGAATAATCAAAAGGTAGGGTTGGAAGGGTCCTCCAATACCATCTAGTCCAGCCCCCTGCTCAACGCAGGACTCCAGAGCATCCCTATGGAATGATTGAAAATAGGGTTGGAAGGGGCCTGCAAGATTATCTAGTCCAGCCTCCTGCGCAACTAAGGACTCCAAGTCAGAGCATCCCTATACAATGAAGGAAAATAGGGTTGGAAGGGGCCGGCAAACCATCTAGTCCAGCCCCCTGCTCAACGCAGGACTCCAAGTCAGAGCATCCCTACAGAATGATCGGAAATATGGTTGGAAGGGGCCTACAAGACCATCTAGTCCAGCCCCCTGCTCAACACAGGACTCCAAGTCAGAGCATCCCTATAGAATCATCTGAAAGTAGGGTTGGAAGGGGCCTGCAAGGCCATCTAATCCAGCCCCCTGCTCAACGTAGGACTCCAAGTCAGAGCAGCCCTATAGAATCATTGGAAATTAGGGTCGGGAGGGGTCTGCAAGGCCATCTAGTCCAACCCTCTGCTTAAGGCAGGACTCCAAGTCACAGCATCCCTATAGAATAATCAAAAAGTAGGGTTGGAAAGGGCCTGCAAGTCCATCTAGTCCAGCCCCCTGCTCAACGCAGGACTCCAAGTCAAAGCAGCCCTACAGAATCATCGAAAAGTAGGGTTGGGAAGGGCCGGCAAGACCATCTAGTCCAGCCCCCTGCTCACCACAGGACTCCCAAGTCAGAGCCCCCCTATAGCATCATCAGAAAGTCGGGTTGGAAGGGACCTGCAAGACCATCTAGTCCAGCCCCCTGCTCAACGCAGGACTCCCAAGTCACAGCATCCCTATATTATCAGCAAAGGTAGGGTTGGATGGGGCCTGCAAGGCCATCTAGTCCGCCCCCTGCTCAACGCAGGACTCCAAGTCAGAGCATCGCTATAGAATGATATAAAATAGGTATGGAAGGGGCCCGCAAGACCATCTAGTCCAACACCCTGCTCAACGCAGGACTCCCACGTCAGAGCATCCCTATAGAATCATCTGAAAGTAGGGTTGGAAGGGACCTGCAAGACCATCTAGTCCAGCCACCCTGCTCATCGCAAGACTCCAAGCCAGAGCATCCATATAGAATCCTTGAAAATAAGAGTTGGAAGGGGCCTGCAAGACCATCTAGTCCAACGCCCAGCTCAACGCAGGACTCCAAGTCAGAGCATCCCTATAGAATCATGTGAAAGTAGGGTTGGAGGGGGCCTTCAAGACCATCTAGTCCAGCCCCCTGCTCAATTCAGGACTCCAAGTGAGAGCATCCCTATAGAAATATTGAAAATAGGGTTGGACTGTCCGGCAAGACCATCTAGTCCAGCCCCCTGCTCAAGGCAGGACTCCAAGTCAGAGCATCCCTATGAAATCATCAAACATTAGGATTGGGAGGTTCCTGCAAGACCACGTATTCCAACCCCTTGCTCAACGCAGGACTCCAAGTAAGAGCATCCTTATCGAATCATCTCAAAGTAGGGTTGGAAGGGGCATGCAAGGCCATCTAATCCAGCCCCCTGCTCAATGTAGGACTCCAAGTCAGAGCAGCCCTATAGAATCATTGGAAAGTAGGATTGGGGGGTCTGCAAGGCCACCTAGTCCAACCCCCTGCTCCAGGCAGGACTCCAGGTCAGAGCATCCCTATAGAATGATCGAAAAAAGGGTTGGAAGGCGCCTGCAAGACCATGTATTCCAACCCCGTGCTCAACGCAGGACTCCAAGTCAGAGCATCCTTATCGAATCATCTGAAAGTAGGGTTGGAAGTGGCCTGCAAGACCATCTATTCCAACCCCCTGCTCAACGCAGGACTACAAGTCAGAGCATCCCTATAGAATTATCAAAAGTTAGGGTTGGAAGGCGCCTGCAGGATCATCTTCCAGCCCTCTGCTCAACGCAGGTCTCCAAGTCAGAGCATCCCTACAGAATGATTGAAAATAGGGGTCGAAGGGGTCTCCAAGACCATCCAGTGCACCCCCTGCTCAACGCAGGACTCCAAGTCAGAGTATCCCTCTAGAATCATCGAAAATAGAGTTGAAAGGGACCTGTAAGACCATCTAGTCCAGCCCCCTGCTCAACGCAGGACTCCAAGTCAGAGTTTCCCTATAGAATGATCGAAAATAGGGTTAGAAGGGGTCTTCAAGCCCATCTAGTCCAGCCCCCTGCTCAACCCAGGACTCCAAGTCAGAGCATCCCTATAGAATCATTGAAAAGTAGGGTTGGAAGGGGCCTCCAAGACCATCTAGTCCAGTCCCCTGCTCAACGCAGGACTCCAAGTCAGAGCATCCCTATAGAATTATCAAAAGTTAGGGTTGGAAGGCGCCTGCAGGACCATCTTCCAGCCCCCTGCTCAACGCAGGACTCAAAGTCAGAGCATCCCTATAGAATGATCGGAAATATGGTTGGAAGGAGCCTGCAAGACCATCTAGTCCAGCACCCTCCTCAACACAGGACTCCAAGTCAGAGCATCCCTATAGAATAATCAAAAAGTAGGGTTGGGAGGGTTCTGCAAGACCATCTAGTCCAGCCCCCTGCTCAACGCAGGACTCCAAGTCAGAGTTTCCCTATAGAATGATCGGATAGGGCTGGAAGGCGCCTGCAAGGCCATCTAGTCCAGCCCCCTGCTCAACGCAGGACTCCAAGTCAGAGTTTCCCTATAGAATCATCTGAAAGTAGGGCTGGAAGGGCCCTGCAAGACCATCTAGTCCAGCCCCCTGCTCAACGCAGGAGTCCGTCCGAGCATCCCTATAGAATGATTGAAAAGTAGGGTTGGGAGGGGCCCGCAAGATTATCTAGTCCAGCCTCCTGCTCAACGCAGGACTCCAAGTTAGAGCATCCCTATAGAATGATCGAAAATTGGGTTGGAAGGGTCCTGCAAGACCATCTAGTCCAGCCCACTGCTCAACGCAGGACTCCAAGTCAGAGCATCCCTATAGAATCATCTGAAAGTAGGGATGGAAGGGGCCGGCAAGACCATCTAGTCCAGCCCCCTGCTCACCACAGGACTCCCAAGTCAGAGCCCCCCTATAGCATCATCAGAAAGTAGGGTTGGAAGGGACCTGCAAGACCATCTAGTCCAGCCCCCTGCTCAACGCAGGACTCCCAAGTCACAGCATCCCTATATTATCAGCAAAGGTAGGGTTGGATGGGGCCTGCAAGGCCATCTAGTCCGCCCCCTGCTCAACGCAGGACTCCAAGTCAGAGCATCGCTATAGAATGATATAAAATAGGTATGGAAGGGGCCCGCAAGACCATCTAGTCCAACACCCTGCTCAACGCAGGACTCCCACGTCAGAGCATCCCTATAGAATCATCTGAAAGTAGGGTTGGAAGGGACCTGCAAGACCATCTAGTCCAGCCACCCTGCTCATCGCAAGACTCCAAGCCAGAGCATCCATATAGAATCCTTGAAAATAAGAGTTGGAAGGGGCCTGCAAGACCATCTAGTCCAACGCCCAGCTCAACGCAGGACTCCAAGTCAGAGCATCCCTATAGAATCATGTGAAAGTAGGGTTGGAGGGGGCCTTCAAGACCATCTAGTCCAGCCCCCTGCTCAATTCAGGACTCCAAGTGAGAGCATCCCTATAGAAATATTGAAAATAGGGTTGGACTGTCCGGCAAGACCATCTAGTCCAGCCCCCTGCTCAAGGCAGGACTCCAAGTCAGAGCATCCCTATGAAATCATCAAACATTAGGATTGGGAGGTTCCTGCAAGACCACGTATTCCAACCCCTTGCTCAACGCAGGACTCCAGGTAAGAGCATCCTTATCGAATCATCTGAAAGTAGGGTTGGAAGTGGCCTGCAAGACAATCTAGTCCAGCCCCCTGCTCAATGCAGGACTCCAAGTCCAAGCATCCCTATAAAATGATTGAAAATAGGGTTTGGAAGGGGTCTGAAAGCCCATCTAGTCCAGCCCCCTGCTCAACCCAGGACTCCAAGTCAGAGCATCCCTATAGAATCATTAAAAAGTAGGGTTGGGATGGGCCTGCAAGACCATCTAGTCCAACCCCCTGCTCAACGCAGGACTCCAAGGCAGAGCATCCCTATAGAATGATGGAAAATAGGGTTGGAAGGGGCATGCAAGACCATCTAGTCCAGCCAACTGCTCAATGCAGGACTCCAAGTCAGAGCATCCCTATAGAATGATCGAGTATAGGGTTGGAAGACGCCTGCAAGACCATCTAGTCCAACCCCGTGCGCAATGCTGGACTCCAAGTCAGAGCATCCCTATAGAAGCATCTGAAAGTACAGTTGGAAGGGGCCGGCAAGACCATCTAGTCCAGCCCCCTGCTCAACGCAGGAGTCCGTCAGAGCATCCCTATAGAATGATAGAAAAGTAGGGTTGGGAGGGGCCTGCAAGACCATCTAGTCCAACCCCCTGCTCAACGCAGGACTCCAAGTCAGAGCATCCCTATAGAATCATCTCAAAGTAGGGTTGGAAGGGGCATGCAAGGCCATCTAATCCAGCCCCCTGCTCAATGTAGGACTCCAAGTCAGAGCAGCCCTATAGAATCATTGGAAAGTAGGATTGGGGGGTCTGCAAGGCCATCTAGTCCAACCCCCTGCTCCAGGCAGGACTCCAGGTCAGAGCATCCCTATAGAATGATCGAAAAAAGGGTTGGAAGGCGCCTGCAAGACCATGTATTCCAACCCCGTGCTCAACGCAGGACTCCAAGTCAGAGCATCCTTATCGAATCATCTGAAAGTAGGGTTGGAAGTGGCCTGCAAGACCATCTATTCCAACCCCCTGCTCAACGCAGGACTACAAGTCAGAGCATCCCTATAGAATTATCAAAAGTTAGGGTTGGAAGGCGCCTGCAGGATCATCTTCCAGCCCTCTGCTCAACGCAGGTCTCCAAGTCAGAGCATCCCTACAGAATGATTGAAAATAGGGTTGGAAGGGGTCTCCAAGACCATCCAGTGCACCCCCTGCTCAACGCAGGACTCCAAGTCAGAGTATCCCTCTAGAATCATCGAAAATAGAGTTGAAAGGGACCTGTAAGACCATCTAGTCCAGCCCCCTGCTCAACGCAGGACTCCAAGTCAGAGTTTCCCTATAGAATGATCGAAAATAGGGTTAGAAGGGATCTTCAAGCCCATCTAGTCCAGCCCCCTGCTCAACCCAGGACTCCAAGTCAGAGCATCCCTATAGAATCATTGAAAAGTAGGGTTGGAAGGGGCCTCCAAGACCATCTAGTCCAGTCCCCTGCTCAACGCAGGACTCCAAGTCAGAGCATCCCTATAGAATTATCAAAAGTTAGGGTTGGAAGGCGCCTGCAGGACCATCTTCCAGCCCCCTGCTCAACGCAGGACTCAAAGTCAGAGCATCCCTATAGAATGATCGGATAGGGCTGGAAGGCGCCTGCAAGGCCATCTAGTCCAGCCCCCTGCTCAACGCAGGACTCCAAGTCAGAGTTTCCCTATAGAATCATCTGAAAGTAGGGCTGGAAGGGCCCTGCAAGACCATCTAGTCCAGCCCCCTGCTCAACGCAGGAGTCCGTCAGAGCATCCCTATAGAATGATTGAAAAGTAAGGTTGGGAGGGGCCCGCAAGATTATCTAGTCCAGCCTCCTGCTCAATGCAGGACTCCAAGTTAGAGCATCCCTATAGAATGATCGAAAATAGGGTTGGAAGGGTCCTGCAAGACCATCTAGTCCAGCCCACTGCTCAACGCAGGACTCCAAGTCAGAGCATCCCTATAGAATCATCTGAAAGTAGGGATGGAAGGGGCCGGCAAGACCATCTAGTCCAGCCCCCTGCTCAACGCCGAACTCCAAGTCAGAGCATCCCTACAGAATGATCGGAAATATGGTTGGAAGGGGCCTGCAAGACCATCTAGTCCAGCCCCCTGCTCAACACAGGACTCCAAGTCAGAGCATCCCTATAGAATCATTGGAAAGTAGGGTTGGGATGGGCCTGCCAGACCATCTAGTCCAACCCCCTGCTCAACGCAGGAGTCCGTCAGAGCATCCCTATAGAATGATCGAAAATAGGGTAGGAAGGGTCCTGCAAGACCATCTAGTCCAGCCCCCTGCTCAACGCAGGACTCCAAGTCAGAGCATCCCTATAGAATCATCTGAAAGTAGGGATGGAAGGGGCCTGCAAGACCATCTAGTCCAGCCCCCTGCTCAACGCAGGACTCCAAGTCAGAGCATCCCTACAGAATCATCTGAAAGTAGGGTTGGAAGGGGCATGCAAGGCCATATAATCCAGCCCTCTGCTCAACGTAGGACTCCAAGTTAGAGCAGCCCTATAGAATCATTGGAAAGTAGGATTGGGGGGGGTCTGCAAGGCCATCTAGTCCAACCCCCTGCTCCAGGCAGGACTCCAGGTCAGAGCATCCCTATAGAATTATCAAAAGTTAGGGTTCGAAGGCGCCTGCAGGATCATCTTCCAGCCCTCTGCTCAACGCAAGACTCCAAGTCAGAGCATCCCTATAGAATGATTGAAACTAGGGTTGGAAGGGGCCTGCAAGACCATCCAGTGCACCCCCTGCTCAACGCAGGACTCCAAGTCAGAGTATCCCTCTAGAATCATCGAAAATAGAGTTGGAAGGGGCCTGCAAGACCATCTAGTCCAGCCCCCTGCTCAACGCAGGACTCCAAGTCAGAGTTTCCCTATAGAATGATCGAAAATAGGGTTGGAAGGTTCCTGCAAGACCATCTAGTCCAACCCCCTGCTCAACGCAGGACTCCAAGTCAGAGCATCCCTATAGAATAATCAAAAAGTAGGGTTGGAAGGGTCCTCCAATACCATCTAGTCCAGCCCCCTGCTCAACGCAGGACTCCAGAGCATCCCTATAGAATGATAGAAAAGTAGGGTTGGGAGGGGCCTGCAAGACCATCTAGTCCAGCCCCCTGCTCAACGCAGGACTCCAAGTGAGAGCATCCCTATAGAATAATCGAAAATAGGGTTGGAAGGGGCCTGCAAGACCATCCAGTCCAGCCCCATGACCAACGCAGGACTCCCAAGTCAGAGTATACCTCTAGAATCATCGAAAATAGAGTTGGAAGGGGCCTAAAAGACCATCTAGTCCAACCACCTGCTCAACACAGGACTCCCAAGTCAGACCATCCCTATAGCATCATCAGAAAGTAGGGTTGGAAGGGACCTGCAAGACCATCTAGTCCAGCCCCTTCCTCAACGCAGGACTCCAAGTCAGAGCATCCCTATAGAATGATTGAAAATAGGGTTGGAAGGGGCCTGCAAGACCATCCAGTGCACCCCCTGCTCAACGCAGGACTCCAAGTCAGAGTATCCCTCTAGAATCATCGAAAATGGAGTTGGAAGGGGCCTGCAAGACCCTCTAGTCCAGCCCCCTGCTCAATGCAGGACTCCAAATCAGAGCATTCCTATAGAATCATCAAAAGGTAGTGTTGGAAGGGGTCTGCAAGACCATCTAGTCCAGCCCCCTGCTGAACGCAGGACTCCAAGTCAGAGCATCCCTATAGAATCATCAAAAGGTAGTGTTGGAAGGGGCCTGCAAGACCATCTAGTCCAGCCCCCTGCTCAACGCAGGACTCCCAAGTCAGAGCATCCCTATAGAATGATAGAAAATAGGGTTGGAAGGCGCCTGCAAAACCATCTAGTCCAGCCCCCTGCTCAACGCAGGACTCCAAGTCAGAGCATCCCTATAGAATCATTGGAAAGTAGGGTTGGGATGGGCCTGGAAGACCATCTAGTCCAACCCCCTGCTCACCGCCGGACTCCAAGGCAGAGCATCCCTATAGAATGATCGAAAATAGGGTTGGAAGGCGCCTGCAAGACCACGTATTCCAACCCCGTGCTCAACGCAGGACTCCAAGTCAGAGTATCCCTATAGAATTATCAAAAGTTAGGGTTGGAAGGCGCCTGCAGGATCGTCTTCCAGCCCTCTGCTCAACGCAGGACTCCAAGTCAGAGTATCCCTCTAGAATCATCGAAAATAGAGTTGGAAGGGACCTTTAAGACCGTCTAGTCCAGCCCCCTGCTCAACGCAGGACTCCAAGTCAGAGTTTCCCTATAGAATGATCGAAAATAGGGTTAGAAGGGGCCTGCAAGACCATCTAGTCCAACCCCCTGCTCATCGCAGGACTCCAAGTCAGAGCATCCCTATGGAATAATCAAAAAGTAGGGTTGGAAGGGTCCTCCAATACCATCTAGTCCAGCCCCCTGCTCAACGCAGGACCCCAGAGCATCCCTATAGAATGATAGAAAAGTAGGGTTGGGAGGGGCCTGCAAGACCATCTAGTCCAGCCCCCTGCTCAACGCAGGACTCCAAGTGAGAGAATCCCTATAGAATAATCGAAAATAGGGTTGGAAGGGGCCTGCAAGACCATCCAGTCCAGCCCCATGACCAAGGCAGGACTCCCAAGTCAGAGTATACCTATAGAATCATTCAAAATAGAGTTGGAAGGGGCCCACAAGACCATCTAGTCCAACCACCTGCTCAACACAGGACTCCCAAGTCAGACCATCCCTATAGCATCATCAGGAAGTAGGTTGGAAGGGGCCTGCAAGACCATGTAGTCCAGCCCCTTGCTCAACGCAGTACTCCAAGTCAGAGCATCCCTATATAATCAGCAAAAGGTAGGGTTGGAAGGGGCCTGCAAGACCATCTAGTCCAGCCTCCTGCTCAACGCAGGACTCCAAGTCAGAGCATCCCTATAGAATGATTGAAAATAGGGTTGGAAGGGGCCTGCAAGACCATCCAGTGCACCCCCTGCTCAACGCAGGACTCAAAGTCAGAGTATCCCTCTAGAATCATCGAAAATAGAGTTGGAAGGGGCCTCCAAGACCATCTAGTCCAGCCCCCTGCTCAACGCAGGACTCCAAGTCAGAGTTTCCCTATAGAATGATCGAAAATAGGGTTGGAAGGTTCCTGCAAGACCATATAGTCCAACCCCCTGCTCAACGCAGGACTCCAAGTCAGAGCATCCCTATAGAATAATCAAAAAGTAGGGTTGGAAGGGTCCTCCAATACCATCTAGTCCAGCCCCCTGCTCAACGCAGGACTCCAGAGCATCCCTATAGTATGATAGAAAAGTAGGGTTGGGAGGGGCCTGCAAGACCATCTAGTCCAGCCCCCTGCTCAACGCAGGACTCCAAGTCAGAGCATCCCTATAGAATAAACAAAAAGTAGGGTTGGAAGGGTCCTCCAATACCATCTAGTCCAGCCCCCTGCTCAACGCAGGACTCCAGAGCATCCCTATAGAATGATAGAAAAGTAGGGTTGGGAGGGGCCTGCAAGACCATCTAGTCCAGCCCCTTGCTCAACGCAGAACTCCAAGTCAGAGCATCCCTATATAATCAGCAAAAGGTAGGGTTGGAAGGGGCCCGCAAGACCATCTAGTCCAGCCCCCTGCTCAATGAAGGACTCCAGGTCAGAGCATCCCTATAGAATGATCGAAAATAGGGTTGGAAGGCGCCTGCAAGACCATGTATTCCAACGCCATGCTCAACGCAGGACACCAAGTCAGAGCATCCTTATCGAATCATCTGAAAGTAGGGTTGGAAGTGGCCTGCAAGACCATCTAGTCCAGCCCCCTCCTCAATGTAGGACTCCAAGTCCAAGCATCCCTATAAAATGATTGAAAATAGGGTTGGAAGGGGTCTTCAAGCCCATCTAGTCCAGCCCCCTGCTCAACGCAGGACTCCAAGGCAGAGCATCCCTATAGAATGATGGAAAATAGGGTTGGAAGGGGCCTCCAAGACCTTCTAGTCCAGCCCCCTGCTCAACACAGGACTCCAAGTCAGAGCATCCTTATACAATCATCTGAAAGTGGGGTTGGAAGGGGCCTGCAAGGCCATCTAATCCAGCCCCCTGCTCAACGTAGGACTCCAAGTCAGAGCAGCCCAATAGAATCATTGGAAAGTAGGGTCAGGAGGGGCCTGCAAGGCCATCTAGTCCAACCAGCTGCTTAAGGCAGGACTCCAAGTCACAGCATCCCTATAGAATAATCAAAAAGTAGGGTTGGGAGGGGTCTGCAAGACCATCTAGTCCAGCCCCCTGCTCAACGCAGGACTCCAAGTCAGAGTTTCCCTATAGAATGATCGGAAATAGGGCTGGAAGGGGCCTGCAAGACCATCTAGTCCAACCCCCTGCTCAACGCAGGACTCCAAGTCAGAGCATCCCTATGGAATAATCAAAAAGTTGGGTTGGAAGGGTCCTCCAATACCATCTAGTCCAGCCCCCTGCTCAACGCAGGACCCCAGAGCATCCCTATAGAATGATAGAAAAGTAGGGTTGGGAGGGGCCTGCAAGACCATCTAGTCCAGCCCCCTGCTCAACGCAGGACTCCAAGTGAGAGCATCCCTATAGAATGATCGAAAATAGGGTTGGAAGGGGCCTGCAAGACCATCCAGTCCAGCCCCATGACCAAGGCAGGACTCCCAAGTCAGAGTATACCTCTAGAATCATCGAAAATAGAGTTGGAAGGGGCCCACAAGACCATCTAGTCCAACCACCTGCTCAACACAGGACTCCCAAGTCAGACCATCCCTATAGCATCATCAGAAAGTAGGCTTGGAAGGGGCCTGCAAGACCATGTAGTCCAGCCCCTTGCTCAACGCAGAACTCCAAGTCAGAGCATCCCTATATAATCAGCAAAAGGTAGGGTTGGAAGGGGCCTGCAAGACCATCTAGTCCAGCCTCCTGCTCAACGCAGGACTCCAAGTCAGAGCATCCCTATAGAATGATTGAAAATAGGGTTGGAAGGGGCCTGCAAGACCATCCAGTGCACCCCCTGCTCAACGCAGGACTCCAAGTCAGAGTATCCCTCTAGAATCATCGAAAATAGAGTTGGAAGGGGCCTGCAAGACCATCTAGTCCAGCCCCCTGCTCAATGCAGGACTCCAAGTCAGAGCATCCCTATAGAATCATCAAAAGGTAGTGTTGGAAGGGGTCTGCGAGATCATCTAGTCCAGCCCCCTGCTAAACGCAGGACTCCAAGTCAGAGCATCCCTATAGAATCATCAAAAGGTAGTGTTGGAAGGGGCCTGCAAGACCATCTAGTCCAGCCCCCTGCTCAATGCAGGACTCCAAGTCCAAGCATCCCTATAAAATGATTGAAAATATGGTTGGAAGGGGTCTGCAAGCCCATCTAGTCCAGCCCCCTGCTCAACCCAGGACTCCAAGTCAGAGCATCCCTGTAAAATCATTGAAAAGTAGGGTTGGAAGGGGCCTGCCAGACCATCTAGTCCAACCCCCTACTCAACGCAGGACTCCAAGGCAGAGCATCCCTATAGAATGATGGAAAATAGGGTTGGAAGGGGCCTGCAAGACCATCTAGTCCAGCCAACTGCTCAATGCAGGACTCCAAGTCAGAGCGTCCCTATAGAATGTTAGATAATAGGGTTGGAAGGTGCCTGCAAGACAATCTAGTCCAGCCCCCTGCTCAACGAAGGACTCCAGGTCAGAGCATCCCTATAGAATAATTGAAAAGTAGGGTTGGGATGGGCCTGCAATACCATCTAGTCCAACCCCCTGCTCTACGCAGGACTCCAAGTCAGAGTTTCCCTATAGAATGATCGGAAATAGGGCTGGAAGGCGCCTGCAAGACCATCTAGTCCAGCCCCCTGCTCAACGCAGGAGTCCGTCAGAGCATCCCTATAGAATGATCGAAAATAGGGTTGGAAGGGCCCTGCAAGACCATCTAGTCCAGCCCACTGCTCAACGCAGGACTCCAAGTCAGAGCATCTCTATAGAATCATCTGAAAGTAGGGATGGAAGGGGCCTGCAAGACCATCTAGTCCAGCCCCCTGCTCAACGCAGGACCCCAGATCATCCCTATAGAATGATAGAAAAGTAGGGTTGGGAGGGGCCTGCAAGACCATCTAGTCCAGCCCCCTGCTCAACGCAGGACTCCAAGTGAGAGCATCCCTATAGAATAATCGAAAATAGGGTTGGAAGGGGCCTGCAAGACCATCCAGTCCAGCCCCATGACCAAGGCAGGACTCCCAAGTCAGAGTATACCTCTAGAATCATCGAAAATAGAGTTGGAAGGGGCCCACAAGACCATCTAGTCCAACCACCTGCTCAACACAGGACTCCCAAGTCAGACCATCCCTATAGCATCATCAGAAAGTAGGGTTGGAAGGGGCCTGCAAGACCATGTAGTCCAGCCCCTTGCTCAACGCAGAACTCCAAGTCAGAGCATCCCTATATAATCAGCAAAAGGTAGTGTTGGAAGGGGTCTGCAAGACCATCTAGTCCAGCCCCCTGCTGAACGCAGGACTCCAAGTCAGAGCATCCCTATAGAATGATTAAAAATAGGGTTGGAAGGGGCCTGCAAGACCATCCAGTGCACCCCCTGCTCAACGCAGGACTCCAAGTCAGAGTATCCCTCTAGAATCATCGAAAATAGAGTTGGAAGGGGCCTGCAAGACCATCTAGTCCAGCCCCCTGCTCAATGCAGGACTCCAAGTCAGAGCATTCCTATAGAATCATCAAAAGGTAGTGTTGGAAGGGGTCTGCAAGACCATCTAGTCCAGCCCCCTGCTGAACGCAGGACTCCAAGTCAGAGCATCCCTATAGAATCATCAAAAGGTAGTGTTGGAAGGGGCCTGCAAGACCTTCTAGTCCAGCCCCCTGCTCAATTCAGGACTCCAAGTCCAAGCATCCCTATAAAATGATTGAAAATATGGTTGGAAGGGGTCTGCAAGCCCATCTAGTCCAGCCCCTGCTCAACCCAGGACTCCAAGTCAGAGCATCCCTGTAAAATCATTGAAAAGTAGGGTTGGAAGGGGCCTGCCAGACCATCTAGTCCAACCCCCTGCTCAACGCAGGACTCCAAGGCAGAGCATCCCTATAAAATGATGGAAAATAGGGTTGGAAGGGGCCTGCAAGACCATCTAGTCCAGCCAACTGCTCAATGCAGGACTCCAAGTCAGAGCATCCCTATAGAATGTTCGATAATAGGGTTGGAAGGTGCCTGCAAGACAATCTAGTCCAGCCCCCTGCTCAACGCAGGACTCCAAGTCAGAGTTTCCCTATAGAATCATCTGAAAGTAGGGCTGGAAGGGTCCTGCAAGACCATCTAGTCCAGCCCCCTGCTCAACGCAGGAGTCCGTCAGAGCATCCCTATAGAATCATCTGAAAGTAGGGTTGGAAGGGGCATGCAAGGCCATATAATCCAGCCCTCTGCTCAACGTAGGACTCCAAGTTAGAGCAGCCCTATAGAATCATTGGAAAGTAGGATTGGGGGGGTCTGCAAGGCCATCTAGTCCAACCCCCTGCTCCAGGCAGGACTCCAGGTCAGAGCATCCCTATAGAATCATCGAAAATAGAGTTGGAAGGGACCTGTAAGATCATCTAGTCCAGCCCTCTGCTCAACGCAGGACTCCAAGTCAGAGCATCCCTATAGAATGATTGAAACTACGGTTCTAAGGGGCCTGCAAGACCATCCAGTGCACCCCCTGCTCAACGCAGGACTCCAAGTCAGAGTATCCCTCTAGAATCATCGAAAATAGAGTTGGAAGGGACCTGTAAGACCATCTAGTCCAGCCCCCTGCTCAACGCAGGACTCCAAGTCAGAGTTTCCCTATAGAATGATCGAAAATAGGGTTGGAAGGTTTCTGCAAGACCATCTAGTCCAACCCCCTGCTCAACGCAGGACTCCAAGTCAGAGCATCCCTATAGAATAATCAAAAAGTAGGGTTGGAAGGGTCCTCCAATACCATCTAGTCCAGCCCCCTGCTCAACGCAGGACTCCAGAGCATCTCTATAGAATGATAGAAAAGTAGGGTTGGGAGGGGCCTGCAAGACCATCTAGTCCAGCCCCCTGCTCAACGCAGGACTCCAAGTGAGAGCATCCATATAGAATAATCGAAAATAGGGTTGGAAGGGGCCTGCAAGACCATCCAGTCCAGCCCCATGACCAACGCAGGACTCCCAAGTCAGAGTATCCCTCTAGATTCATCGAAAATAGAGTTGGAAGGGGCCTACAAGACCATCTAGTCCAACCACCTGCTCAACAAAGGACTCCCAAGTCAGACCATCCCTATAGCATCATCAGAAAGTACGGTTGGAAGGGGTCTGCAAGACCATCTAGTCCAGCCCCTTCCTCAAGGCAGGACTCCAAGTCAGAGCATCCCTATAGAATGATTGAAAATAGGGTTGGAAGGGGCCTGCAAGACCATCCAGTGCACCCCCTGCTCAACGCAGGACTCCAAGTCAGAGTATCCCTCTAGAATCATCGAAAATGGAGTTGGAAGGGGCCTGCAAGACCCTCTAGTCCAGCCCCCTGCTCAATGCAGGACTCCAAGTCAGAGCATTCCTATAGAATCATCAAAAGGTAGTGTTGGAAGGGGCCTGCAAGACCATCTAGTCCAGCCCCCTGCTGAACGCAGGACTCCAAGTCAGAGCATCCCTATAGAATCATCATAAGGTAGTGTTGGAAGAGGCCTGCAAGACCATCTAGTCCAGCCCCCTGCTCAACGCAGGACTCCCAAGTCAGAGCATCCCTATAGAATGATAGAAAATAGGGTTGGAAGGCGCCTGCAAGAACATCTAGTCCAGCCCCCTGCTCAATGCAGGACTCCAAGTCCAAGCATCCCTATAAAATGATTGAAAATAGGGTTGGAAGGGGTCTGCAAGCCCATCTAGTCCAGCCCCCTGCTCAACCCAGGACTCCAAGTCAGAGCATCCCTATAGAATCATCAAAAGGTAGTGTTGGAAGGGGCCTGCAAGACCATCTAGTCCAGCCCCCTGCTGAACGCAGGACTCCAAGTCAGAGCATCCCTATAGAATCATCAAAAGGTAGTGTTGGAAGGGGCCTGCAAGACCATCTAGTCCAGCCCCCTGCTGAACGCAGGACTCCAAGTCAGAGCATCCCTATAGAATCATCAAAAGGTAGTGTTGGAAGGGGCCTGCAAGACCATCTAGTCCAGCCCCCTGCTCAACGCAGGACTCCCAAGTCAGAGCATCCCTATAGAATGATAGAAAATAGGGTTGGAAGGCGCCTGCAAGACCATCTAGTCCAGCCCCCTGCTCAATGCAGGACTCCAAGTCCAAGCATCCCTATAAAATGATTGAAAATAGGGTTGGAAGGGGTCTGCAAGCCCATCTAGTCCAGCCCCCTGCTCAACCCAGGACTCCAAGTCAGAGCATCCCTATAGAATCATTGGAAAGTAGGGTTGGGATGGGCCTGCAAGACCATCTAGTCCAACCCCCTGCTCACCGCAGGACTCCAAGGCAGAGCATCCCTATAGAATGATGGAAAATAGGGTTGGAAGGGGCCTGCAAGACCATCTAGTCCAGCCAACTGCTCAATGCAGGACTCCAAGTCAGAGCATCCCTATAGAATGATCGAAAATAGGGTTGGAAGGCCCCTGCAAGAGCATGTATTCCAACCCCGTGCTCAACGGAGGACAACAAGTCAGAGCATCCTCATCGAATCATCTGAAAGTAGAGTTGGAAGTGGCCTGCAAGACCATCTAGTCCAGCCCCCTCCTCAATGCAGGACTCCAAGTCCAAGCATCCCTATAAAATGATTGAAAATAGGGTTGGAAGGGGTCTTCAAACCCATCTACTCCAGCCCCCTGCTCAACCCAGGACTCCAAGTCAGAGCATCCCTATAGAATCATTGAAAAGTAGGGTTGGGATGGGCCTGCAATGCCATCTAGTCCAACCTCCTGCTCAACGGAGGACTCCGAGGCAGAGCATCCCTATAGAATGATGGAAAATAGGGTTGGAAGGGGCCTCCAAGACCATCTAGTCCAGTCCCCTGCTCAACGCAGGACTCCAAGTCAGAGCATCCTTATAGAATCATCTGAACGTGGGGTTGGAAGGGGCCTGCAAGGCCATCTAATCCAGCCCCCTGCTCAACGTAGGACTCCAAGTCAGAGCAGCCCTATAGAATCATTGGAAAGTAGGGTCGGGGGGGGCCTGCAAGGCCATCTAGTCCAACCCCCTGCTTAAGGCAGGACTCCAAGTCACTGCATCCCTATAGAATAATCAAAAAGTAGGGTTGGGAGGGGTCTGCAAGACCATCTAGTCCAGCCCCCTGCTCAACGCAGGACTCCAAGTCAGAGTTTCCCTATAGAATGATCGGAAATAGGGCTGGAAGGCGCCTGCAAGACCATCTAGTCCAGCCCCCTGCTCCAGGCAGGACTCCAGGTCAGAGCATCCCTATAGAATGATCGAAAATAGGGTTGGAAGGCGCCTGCAAGACCATGTATTCCAACCCCGTGCTCAACGCAGGACTCCAAGTCAGAGCATCCTTATCGAATCATCTGAAAGTAGGGTTGCAAGGGGCCTGCAAGACCATCTATTCCAGCCCCCTGCTCAACGCAGGACTCCAAGTCAGAGCATCCCTTTAGAATTATCAAAAGTGAGGGTTGGAAGGCGCCTGCAGGACCATCTTCCAGCCC
This sequence comes from Heloderma suspectum, assembly GCF_057233095.1. Classification (NCBI taxonomy): domain Eukaryota; kingdom Metazoa; phylum Chordata; class Lepidosauria; order Squamata; family Helodermatidae; genus Heloderma; species Heloderma suspectum. Next base: position 52,723,901 of record NC_139475.1, read on the forward strand.
TCTGCTCAACGCAGGACTCCAAGTCAGAGCATCCCTATAGAATGATTGAAAATAGGGTAGGAAGGGGCCTGCAAGACCATCCAGTGCACCCCCTGCTCAACGCAGGACTCCAAGTCAGAGTATCGCTCTAGAATCATCGAAAATAGAGTTGGAAGGGACCTGTAAGACCATCTAGTCCAGCCCCCTGCTCAACGCAGGACTCCAGAGCATCCCTATAGAATGGTTGAAAATAGGGTTGGAAGGGGCCTGCAAGATTATCTAGTCCAGCCTCCTGCTCAACGCAGGACTCCAAGTCAGAGCATCCCTATAGAATGATCGAAAATAGGGTTGGAAGGCCCCTGCAAGACCATCTAGTCCAGCCCCCTGCTCAATGCAGGACTCTAAGAGCATCCCTATAGAATCATCTGAAAGTACGGTTGGAAGGGGCCTGCAAGACCATCTAGTCCAACCCCTTGCTCAACACAGGACTCCGACTCAGAGCATCCCTATACAATGAACGAAAATAGGGTTGGAAGGACCCAGCAAGACCATCTATTCCAGCCCCCTGCTCAACGCAGGACTCCAAGTCAGAGCATCCCTATACAATGAACGAAAATAGGGTTGGAAGGGGCCGGCAAGACCATCTAATCCAGCCCCCTGCTCAACGCAGGACTCCAAGTCAGAGCATCCCTACAGAATGATCGGAAATATGGTTGGAAGGAGCCTGCAAGACCATTCAGTCCAGGCCCCTGCTCAACACAGGACTCCAAGTCAGAGCATCCTTATAGAATCATCTGAAAGTAGGGTTGGAAGGGGCCTGCAAGACCATGTAGTTCAGCCCCCTGCTCAACGCAGGAGTCCGTCAGAGCATCCCTATAGAATGATAGAAAAGTAGGGTTGGGAGGGGCCTGCAAGGCCATCTAGTCCAACCCCCTGCTTAAGGCAGGACTCCAAGTCAGAGCATCCCTATAGAATAATCAAAAAGTAGGGTTGGGAGGGGTCTGCAAGACCATCTAGTCCAGCCCCCTGCTCAACGCAGAACTCCAAGTCAGAGTTTCCCTATAGAATGATCGGAAATAGGGCTGGAAGGCGCCTGCAAGACCATCTAGTCCAGCCCCCTGCTCAACGCAGGACTCCAAGTCAGAGTTTCCCTATAGAATCATCTGAAAGTAGGGCTGGAAGGGGCCTGCAAGACCATCTAGTCCAGCCCCCTTCTCAACGCAGGAGTCCGTCAGAGCATCCCTATAGAATGATAGAAAAGTAGGGTTGGGAGGGGCCCGCAAGATTATCTAGTCCAGCCTCCTGCTCAACGCAGGACTCCAAGTCAGAGCATCCCTATAGAATGATCGAAAATAGGGTTGGAAGGGTCCTGCAAGACCATCTAGCCCAGCCCCCTGCTCAACGCAGGACTCCAAGTCGGAGCATCCCTATAGAATGATTGAAAATAGGGTTGGAAGGGGCCTGCAAGAATATCTACTCCACTCTCCTGCTCAACGCAGGAGTCCAAGTCAGAGGATCGCTATAGAATCATCTGAAAGTAGGGTTGGAAGGGTCCTCCAATACCATCTAGTCCAGCCCCCTGCTCAACGCAGGACTCCAGAGCATCCCTATAGAATGATAGAAAAGTAGGGTTGGGAGGGGCCTGCAAGACCATCTAGTCCAGCCCCCTGCTCAACGCAGGACTCCAAGTGAGAGCATCCATATAGAATAATCGAAAATCAGGTTGGAAGGGGCCTGCAAGACCATCCAGTCCAGCCCCATGACCAACGCAGGACTCCCAAGTCAGAGTATGCCTCTAGAATCATCGAAAATAGAGTTGGAAGGGGCCTACAAGACCATCTAGTCCAACCACCTGCTCAACACAGGACTCCCAAGTCAGACCATCCCTATAGCATCATCAGAAAGTAGGGTTGGAAGGGGCCTGCAAGACCATCTAGTCCAGCCCCTTGCTCAACGCAGAACTCCAAGTCAGAGCATCCCTATATAATCAGCAAAAGGTAGGGTTGGAAGGGGCCTGCAAGACCATCTAGTCCAGCCCCATGGCCAACGCAGGATTCCAAGTCAGAGCATCCCTACAGAATCATCGAAAAGTAGGGTAGGGAGGGGCCGGCAAGACTATCTAGTCCAGCCCCCTGCTCAATGCAGGACTCCAAGTCAGAGCATCCCTATAGAATGATTGAAAATAGGGTTGCAGGGGGCCTGCAAGACCATCTAGTCCAGCCTCCTCCTCAACGCAGGACTCCAAGTCAGAGCATCCCTATAGAATGATTGAAAATAGGGTTGGAAGGGGCCTGCAAGACCATCCAGTGCACCCCCTGCTCAACGCAGGACTCCAAGTCAGAGTATCCCTCTAGAATAATCGAAAATAGGGTTGGAAGGCGCCTGCAAGACCATCTAGTCCAGCCCCCTGCTCAATGCAGGACTCCAAGTCCAAGCATCCCTATAAAATGATTGAAAATAGGGTTGGAAGGGGTCTGCAAGCCCATCTAGTCCAGCCCCCTGCTCAACCCAGGACTCCAAGTCAGAGCATCCCTATAGAATCATCTGAAAGTACGGTTGGAAGTGGCCTGCAAGACAATCTAGTCCAGCCCCCTGCTCAACGCAGGACTCCAAGTCAGAGCATCCCTATAGAATCATCAGAAAGTACGGTTGGAAGTGGCCTGCAAGACCATCTAGTCCAGCCCCCTGCTCAACGCAGGACTCCAAGTCAGAGCACCCTATAGTATCATCAAAAGCTAGGGTTGGAAGGGTCCTGCAAGACCATCTAGTCCAGCCTCCTGCTTAACGCAGGACTCCAAGTCAGAGCATCCCCATAGAATAATCGAAAATAGGGTTGGGAGGGGCCTGCAAGACCATCTAGTCCATCCCCCTGCTTAACGCAGGACTCCAAGTCAGAGCATCCCTATAGAATGATCAAAAATAGGGGTGGAAGGGGCCTACAAGACCATCTACTCCAGCCCCCTGCTCAATTCAGGACTCCAAGTTAGAGCATCCCTATAGAAATATTGAAAATAGGGTTGGACAGTCCGGCAAGACCATCTAGTCCAGCCCCCTGCTCAACATAGGACTCCAAGTGAGAGCAGCCCTATAGAATCATTGGAAAGTAGGGTTGGGGGGGGCCTGCAAGGCCATCTATTCCAACTCCCTGCTCCAGGCAGGACTCCAGGTCAGAGCATCCCTATAGAATGATCGAAAATAGGGTTGGAAGGGGCCTGCAAGACCATCTAGTCCAACCCCGTGCTCAGCGCAGGACTCCAAGTCAGAGCATCCTCATCGAATCATCTGAAAGTAGGGTTAGAAGTGGCCTGCAAGACCATCTAGTCCAGCCCCCTCCTCAATGCAGGACTCCAAGTCAGAGCATCCCTATAGAATCATCAAAAGGTAGGGTTGGAAGGGGCCTGCAAGATTATCTATTCCAGCCTCCTGCTCAACGCAGGACTCCAAGTCAGAGCATCCCTATAGAATGATCGAAAATAGGGTTGGAAGGGGCCTGCAAGACCATCTAGTCCAACCCCCTGCTCAATGCAGGACTCTAAGAGCATCCCTATAGAATCATCTGAAAGTACGTTTGGAAGGGGCCTGCAAGACCATCTTGTCCAACCCCTTGCTCAACACAGGACCCCGAGTCAGAGCATCCCTATAGAATCATCTGAAAGTAGGGTTGGAAGGGGCCTGCAAGGCCATCTAATCCAGCCCCCTGCTTAAGGCAGGACTCCAAGTCACAGCATCCCTATAGAATAATCAAAAAGTAGGGTTGGGAGGGGTCTGCAACACCATCTAGTCCAGCCCCCTGCTCAACGCAGGACTCCAAGTCAGAGTTTCCCTATAGAATGATCGGAAATAGGGCTGGAAGGGGCCTGCAAGACCATCTAGTCCAGCCCCTTGCTCAACGCAGGACTCCAAGTCAGAGCATCCCTATAGCATTATCAAAAGTTAGGGTTGGAAGGCGCCTGCAGGACCATCTTCCAGCCCCCTGCTCAACGCAGGACTCCAAGTCAGAGCATCCCTATAGAATGATTGAAAATAGGGTTGGAAGGGGCCTGCAAGAGCATCCAGTGCACCCCCTGCTCAATGCAGGACTCCAAGTCAGAGCATCCCTATAGAATATTCAAAAAGTAGGGTTGGAAGGCCCCTGCAAGACCATCTAGTCCAGCCCCCTGCTCAATGCAGGACTCTAAGAGCATCCCTATAGAATCATCTGAAAGTACGGTTGGAAGGGGCCTGCAAGACCATCTAGTCCAACCCCTTGCTCAACACAGGACTCCGACTCAGAGCATCCCTATACAATGAACGAAAATAGGGTTGGAAGGACCCAGCAAGACCATCTATTCCAGCCCCCTGCTCAACGCAGGACTCCAAGTCAGAGCATCCCTATACAATGAACGAAAATAGGGTTGGAAGGGGCCGGCAAGACCATCTAATCCAGCCCCCTGCTCAACGCAGGACTCCAAGTCAGAGCATCCCTACAGAATGATCGGAAATATGGTTGGAAGGAGCCTGCAAGACCATTTAGTCCAGCCCCCTGCTCAACACAGGACTCCAAGTCAGAGCATCCTTATAGAATCATCTGAAAGTAGGGTTGGAAGGGGCCTGCAAGACCATCTAGTTCAGCCCCCTGCTCAACGCAGGAGTCCGTCAGAGCATCCCTATAGAATGATAGAAAAGTAGGGTTGGGAGGGGCCTGCAAGGCCATCTAGTCCAACCCCCTGCTTAAGGCAGGACTCCAAGTCAGAGCATCCCTATAGAATAATCAAAAAGTAGGGTTGGGAGGGGTCTGCAAGACCATCTAGTCCAGCCCCCTGCTCAACGCAGGACTCCAAGTCAGAGTTTCCCTATAGAATGATCGGAAATAGGGCTGGAAGGCACCTGCAAGACCATCTAGTCCAGCCCCCTGCTCAACGCAGGACTCCAAGTCAGAGTTTCCCTATAGAATCATCTGAAAGTAGGGCTGGAAGGGGCCTGCAAGACCATCTAGTCCAGCCCCCTTCTCAACGCAGGAGTCCGTCAGAGCATCCCTATAGAATGATAGAAATGTAGGGTTGGGAGGGGCCCGCAAGATTATCTAGTCCAGCCTCCTGCTCAACGCAGGACTCCAAGTCAGAGCATCCATATAGAATGATCGAAAATAGGGTTGGAAGGGTCCTGCAAGACCATCTAGTCCAGCCCCCTGCTCAACGCAGGACTCCAAGTCAGAGCATCCCTATAGAATCATCTGAAAGTACGGTTGGAAGTGGCCTGCAAGACCATCTAGTCCAGCCCCCTGCTCAACGCAGGACTCCAAGTCGGAGCATCCCTATAGAATGATTGAAAATAGGGTTGGATGGGGCCTGCAAGAATATGTACTCCACTCTCCTGCTCAACGCAGGAGACCAAGTCAGAGGATCCCTATAGAATCATCTGAAAGTAGGGTTGGAAGGGTCCTCCAATACCATCTAGTCCAGCCCCCTGCTCAACGCAGGACTCCAGAGCATCCCTATAGAATGATAGAAAAGTAGGGTTGGGAGGGGCCTGCAAGACCATCTAGTCCAGCCCCCTGCTCAACGCAGGACTCCAAGTGAGAGCATCCGTATAGAATAATCGAAAATAGGGTTGGAAGGGGCCTGCAAGACCATCCAGTCCAGCCCCATGACCAACGCAGGACTCCCAATTCAGAGTATGCCTCTAGAATCATCGAAAATAGAGTTGGAAGGGGCCTACAAGACCATCTAGTCCAACCATCTGCTCAACACAGGACTCCCAAGTCAGACCATCCCTATAGCATCATCAGAAAGTAGGGTTGGAAGGGGCCTGCAAGACCATCTAGTCCAGCCCCTTGCTCAACGCAGAACTCCAAGTCAGAGCATCCCTATATAATCAGCAAAAGGTAGGGTTGGAAGGGGCCTGCAAGACCATCTAGTCCAGCCCCATGGTCAACGCAGGACTCCAAGTCAGAGCATCCCTATAGAATCATCTGAAAGTAGGGTTGGAAGTGGCCTGCAAGACCATCTAGTCCAGCCCCCTGCTCAAGGCAGGACTCCAAGTCAGAGCATCCCTATAGAATCATCTGAAAGTACGGTTGGACGTGGCCTGCAAGACCATCTAGTCCAGCCCCCTGCTCAACGCAGGACTCCAAGTCAGAGCATCCCTATAGAATGATTGAAATTAGGGTTGGAAGGGGCCTGCAAGACCATCCAGTGCACCCCCTGCTCAACGCAGGGCTCCAAGTCAGGGTATCCCTCTAGAATCATCGAAAATAGAGTTGGAAGGGGCCTGCAAGACCATCTAGTCCAGCCCCCTGCTCAATGCAGGACTCCAAGTCAGAGCATCCCTATAGAATCATCAAAAGGTAGTGCTGGAAGGGGCCTGCAAGACCATCTAGTCCAGCCCCCTGCTCAACGCAGGACTCCAAGTCAGAGCATCCCTATAGAATCATCAAAAGGTAGTGCTGGAAGGGGCCTGCAAGACCATCTAGTCCAGCCCCCTGCTCAACGCAGGACTCCAAGTGAGAGCATCCCTATAGAATAATCGAAAATAGGGTTGGAAGGGGCCTGCAAGACCATCCAGTCCAGCCCCATGACCAAGGCAGGACTCCCAAGTCAGAGTATACCTCTAGAATCATCGAAAATAGAGTTGGAAGGGGCCCACAAGACCATCTAGTCCAACCACCTGCTCAACACAGGACTCCCAAGTCAGACCATCCCTATAGCATCATCAGAAAGTAGGCTTGGAAGGGGCCTGCAAGACCATGTAGTCCAGCCCCTTGCTCAACGCAGAACTCCAAGTCAGAGCATCCCTATATAATCAGCAAAAGGTAGGGTTGGAAGGGGCCTGCAAGACCATCTAGTCCAGCCTCCTGCTCAACGCAGGACTCCAAGTCAGAGCATCCCTATAGAATGATTGAAAATAGGGTTGGAAGGGGCCTGCAAGACCATCCAGTGCACCCCCTGCTCAACGCAGGACTCCAAGTCAGAGTATCCCTCTAGAATCATCGAAAATAGAGTTGGAAGGGGCCTGCAAGACCATCTAGTCCAGCCCCCTGCTCAATGCAGGACTCCAAGTCAGAGCATCCCTATAGAATCATCAAAAGGTAGTGTTGGAAGGGGTCTGCGAGACCATCTAGTCCAGCCCCCTGCTGAACGCAGGACTCCAAGTCAGAGCATCCCTATAGAATCATCAAAAGGTAGTGTTGGAAGGGGCCTGCAAGACCATCTAGTCCAGCCCCCTGCTCAATGCAGGACTCCAAGTCCAAGCATCCCTATAAAATGATTGAAAATATGGTTGGAAGGGGTCTGCAAGCCCATCTAGTCCAGCCCCCTGCTCAACCCAGGACTCCAAGTCAGAGCATCCCTGTAAAATCATTGAAAAGTAGGGTTGGAAGGGGCCTGCCAGACCATCTAGTCCAACCCCCTACTCAACGCAGGACTCCAAGGCAGAGCATCCCTATAGAATGATGGAAAATAGGGTTGGAAGGGGCCTGCAAGACCATCTAGTCCAGCCAACTGCTCAATGCAGGACTCCAAGTCAGAGCATCCCTATAGAATGTTAGATAATAGGGTTGGAAGGTGCCTGCAAGACAATCTAGTCCAGCCCCCTGCTCAACGAAGGACTCCAGGTCAGAGCATCCCTATAGAATAATTGAAAAGTAGGGTTGGGATGGGCCTGCAATACCATCTAGTCCAACCCCCTGCTCTACGCAGGACTCCAAGTCAGAGTTTCCCTATAGAATGATCGGAAATAGGGCTGGAAGGCGCCTGCAAGACCATCTAGTCCAGCCCCCTGCTCAACGCAGGAGTCCGTCAGAGCATCCCTATAGAATGATCGAAAATAGGGTTGGAAGGGCCCTGCAAGACCATCTAGTCCAGCCCACTGCTCAACGCAGGACTCCAAGTCAGAGCATCTCTATAGAATCATCTGAAAGTAGGGATGGAAGGGGCCTGCAAGACCATCTAGTCCAGCCCCCTGCTCAACGCAGGACCCCAGATCATCCCTATAGAATGATAGAAAAGTAGGGTTGGGAGGGGCCTGCAAGACCATCTAGTCCAGCCCCCTGCTCAACGCAGGACTCCAAGTGAGAGCATCCCTATAGAATAATCGAAAATAGGGTTGGAAGGGGCCTGCAAGACCATCCAGTCCAGCCCCATGACCAAGGCAGGACTCCCAAGTCAGAGTATACCTCTAGAATCATCGAAAATAGAGTTGGAAGGGGCCCACAAGACCATCTAGTCCAACCACCTGCTCAACACAGGACTCCCAAGTCAGACCATCCCTATAGCATCATCAGAAAGTAGGGTTGGAAGGGGCCTGCAAGACCATGTAGTCCAGCCCCTTGCTCAACGCAGAACTCCAAGTCAGAGCATCCCTATATAATCAGCAAAAGGTAGTGTTGGAAGGGGTCTGCAAGACCATCTAGTCCAGCCCCCTGCTGAACGCAGGACTCCAAGTCAGAGCATCCCTATAGAATGATTGAAAATAGGGTTGGAAGGGGCCTGCAAGACCATCCAGTGCACCCCCTGCTCAACGCAGGACTCCAAGTCAGAGTATCCCTCTAGAATCATCGAAAATAGAGTTGGAAGGGGCCTGCAAGACCATCTAGTCCAGCCCCCTGCTCAATGCAGGACTCCAAGTCAGAGCATTCCTATAGAATCATCAAAAGGTAGTGTTGGAAGGGGTCTGCAAGACCATCTAGTCCAGCCCCCTGCTGAACGCAGGACTCCAAGTCAGAGCATCCCTATAGAATCATCAAAAGGTAGAATGGAAGGGGCCTGCAAGACCTTCTAGTCCAGCCCCCTGCTCAATTCAGGACTCCAAGTCCAAGCATCCCTATAAAATGATTGAAAATATGGTTGGAAGGGGTCTGCAAGCCCATCTAGTCCAGCCCCTGCTCAACCCAGGACTCCAAGTCAGAGCATCCCTGTAAAATCATTGAAAAGTAGGGTTGGAAGGGGCCTGCCAGACCATCTAGTCCAACCCCCTGCTCAACGCAGGACTCCAAGGCAGAGCATCCCTATAAAATGATGGAAAATAGGGTTGGAAGGGGCCTGCAAGACCATCTAGTCCAGCCAACTGCTCAATGCAGGACTTCAAGTCAGAGCATCCCTATAGAATGTTCGATAATAGGGTTGGAAGGTGCCTGCAAGACAATCTAGTCCAGCCCCCTGCTCAACGCAGGACTCCAAGTCAGAGTTTCCCTATAGAATCATCTGAAAGTAGGGCTGGAAGGGTCCTGCAAGACCATCTAGTCCAGCCCCCTGCTCAACGCAGGAGTCCGTCAGAGCATCCCTATAGAATCATCTGAAAGTAGGGTTGGAAGGGGCATGCAAGGCCATATAATCCAGCCCTCTGCTCAACGTAGGACTCCAAGTTAGAGCAGCCCTATAGAATCATTGGAAAGTAGGATTGGGGGGGTCTGCAAGGCCATCTAGTCCAACCCCCTGCTCCAGGCAGGACTCCAGGTCAGAGCATCCCTATAGAATCATCGAAAATAGAGTTGGAAGGGACCTGTAAGATCATCTAGTCCAGCCCTCTGCTCAACGCAGGACTCCAAGTCAGAGCATCCCTATAGAATGATTGAAACTACGGTTCTAAGGGGCCTGCAAGACCATCCAGTGCACCCCCTGCTCAACGCAGGACTCCAAGTCAGAGTATCCCTCTAGAATCATCGAAAATAGAGTTGGAAGGGACCTGTAAGACCATCTAGTCCAGCCCCCTGCTCAACGCAGGACTCCAAGTCAGAGTTCCCCTATAGAATGATCGAAAATAGGGTTGGAAGGTTTCTGCAAGACCATCTAGTCCAACCCCCTGCTCAACGCAGGACTCCAAGTCAGAGCATCCCTATAGAATAATCAAAAAGTAGGGTTGGAAGGGTCCTCCAATACCATCTAGTCCAGCCCCCTGCTCAACGCAGGACTCCAGAGCATCTCTATAGAATGATAGAAAAGTAGGGTTGGGAGGGGCCTGCAAGACCATCTAGTCCTGCCCCCTGCTCAACGCAGGACTCCAAGTGAGAGCATCCATATAGAATAATCGAAAATAGGGTTGGAAGGGGCCTGCAAGACCATCCAGTCCAGCCCCATGACCAACGCAGGACTCCCAAGTCAGAGTATCCCTCTAGATTCATCGAAAATAGAGTTGGAAGGGGCCTACAAGACCATCTAGTCCAACCACCTGCTCAACAAAGGACTCCCAAGTCAGACCATCCCTATAGCATCATCAGAAAGTACGGTTGGAAGGGGTCTGCAAGACCATCTAGTCCAGCCCCTTCCTCAAGGCAGGACTCCAAGTCAGAGCATCCCTATAGAATGATTGAAAATAGGGTTGGAAGGGGCCTGCAAGACCATCCAGTGCACCCCCTGCTCAACGCAGGACTCCAAGTCAGAGTATCCCTCTAGAATCATCGAAAATGGAGTTGGAAGGGGCCTGCAAGACCCTCTAGTCCAGCCCCCTGCTCAATGCAGGACTCCAAGTCAGAGCATTCCTATAGAATCATCAAAAGGTAGTGTTGGAAGGGGCCTGCAAGACCATCTAGTCCAGCCCCCTGCTGAACGCAGGACTCCAAGTCAGAGCATCCCTATAGAATCATCATAAGGTAGTGTTGGAAGAGGCCTGCAAGACCATCTAGTCCAGCCCCCTGCTCAACGCAGGACTCCCAAGTCAGAGCATCCCTATAGAATGATAGAAAATAGGGTTGGAAGGCACCTGCAAGAACATCTAGTCCAGCCCCCTGCTCAATGCAGGACTCCAAGTCCAAGCATCCCTATAAAATGATTGAAAATAGGGTTGGAAGGGGTCTGCAAGCCCATCTAGTCCAGCCCCCTGCTCAACCCAGGACTCCAAGTCAGAGCATCCCTATAGAATCATCAAAAGGTAGTGTTGGAAGGGGCCTGCAAGACCATCTAGTCCAGCCCCCTGCTGAACGCAGGACTCCAAGTCAGAGCATCCCTATAGAATCATCAAAAGGTAGTGTTGGAAGGGGCCTGCAAGACCATCTAGTCCAGCCCCCTGCTGAACGCAGGACTCCAAGTCAGAGCATCCCTATAGAATCATCAAAAGGTAGTGTTGGAAGGGGCCTGCAAGACCATCTAGTCCAGCCCCCTGCTCAACGCAGGACTCCCAAGTCAGAGCATCCCTATAGAATGATAGAAAATAGGGTTGGAAGGCGCCTGCAAGACCATCTAGTCCAGCCCCCTGCTCAATGCAGGACTCCAAGTCCAAGCATCCCTATAAAATGATTGAAAATAGGGTTGGAAGGGGTCTGCAAGCCCATCTAGTCCAGCCCCCTGCTCAACCCAGGACTCCAAGTCAGAGCATCCCTATAGAATCATTGGAAAGTAGGGTTGGGATGGGCCTGCAAGACCATCTAGTCCAACCCCCTGCTCACCGCAGGACTCCAAGGCAGAGCATCCCTATAGAATGATGGAAAATAGGGTTGGAAGGGGCCTGCAAGACCATCTAGTCCAGCCAACTGCTCAATGCAGGACTCCAAGTCAGAGCATCCCTATAGAATGATCGAAAATAGGGTTGGAAGGCCCCTGCAAGAGCATGTATTCCAACCCCGTGCTCAACGGAGGACAACAAGTCAGAGCATCCTCATCGAATCATCTGAAAGTAGGGTTGGAAGTGGCCTGCAAGACCATCTAGTCCAGCCCCCTCCTCAATGCAGGACTCCAAGTCCAAGCATCCCTATAAAATGATTGAAAATAGGGTTGGAAGGGGTCTTCAAACCCATCTACTCCAGCCCCCTGCTCAACCCAGGACTCCAAGTCAGAGCATCCCTATAGAATCATTGAAAAGTAGGGTTGGGATGGGCCTGCAATGCCATCTAGTCCAACCTCCTGCTCAACGGAGGACTCCGAGGCAGAGCATCCCTATAGAATGATGGAAAATAGGGTTGGAAGGGGCCTCCAAGACCATCTAGTCCAGTCCCCTGCTCAACGCAGGACTCCAAGTCAGAGCATCCTTATAGAATCATCTGAACGTGGGGTTGGAAGGGGCCTGCAAGGCCATCTAATCCAGCCCCCTGCTCAACGTAGGACTCCAAGTCAGAGCAGCCCTATAGAATCATTGGAAAGTAGGGTCGGGGGGGGCCTGCAAGGCCATCTAGTCCAACCCCCTGCTTAAGGCAGGACTCCAAGTCACTGCATCCCTATAGAATAATCAAAAAGTAGGGTTGGGAGGGGTCTGCAAGACCATCTAGTCCAGCCCCCTGCTCAACGCAGGACTCCAAGTCAGAGTTTCCCTATAGAATGATCGGAAATAGGGCTGGAAGGCGCCTGCAAGACCATCTAGTCCAGCCCCCTGCTCCAGGCAGGACTCCAGGTCAGAGCATCCCTATAGAATGATCGAAAATAGGGTTGGAAGGCGCCTGCAAGACCATGTATTCCAACCCCGTGCTCAACGCAGGACTCCAAGTCAGAGCATCCTTATCGAATCATCTGAAAGTAGGGTTGCAAGGGGCCTGCAAGACCATCTATTCCAGCCCCCTGCTCAACGCAGGACTCCAAGTCAGAGCATCCCTTTAGAATTATCAAAAGTGAGGGTTGGAAGGCGCCTGCAGGACCATCTTCCAGCCCTCTGCTCAACGCAGGACTCCAAGTCAGAGCATCCCTATAGAATGATTGAAAATAGGGTAGGAAGGGGCCTGCAAGACCATCCAGTGCACCCCCTGCTCAACGCAGGACTCCAAGTCAGAGTATCGCTCTAGAATCATCGAAAATAGAGTTGGAAGGGACCTGTAAGACCATCTAGTCCAGCCCCCTGCTCAACGCAGGACTCCAGAGCATCCCTATAGAATGGTTGAAAATAGGGTTGGAAGGGGCCTGCAAGATTATCTAGTCCAGCCTCCTGCTCAACGCAGGACTCCAAGTCAGAGCATCCCTATAGAATGATCGAAAATAGGGTTGGAAGGCCCCTGCAAGACCATCTAGTCCAGCCCCCTGCTCAATGCAGGACTCTAAGAGCATCCCTATAGAATCATCTGAAAGTACGGTTGGAAGGGGCCTGCAAGACCATCTAGTCCAACCCCTTGCTCAACACAGGACTCCGACTCAGAGCATCCCTATACAATGAACGAAAATAGGGTTGGAAGGACCCAGCAAGACCATCTATTCCAGCCCCCTGCTCAACGCAGGACTCCAAGTCAGAGCATCCCTATACAATGAACGAAAATAGGGTTGGAAGGGGCCGGCAAGACCATCTAATCCAGCCCCCTGCTCAACGCAGGACTCCAAGTCAGAGCATCCCTACAGAATGATCGGAAATATGGTTGGAAGGAGCCTGCAAGACCATTCAGTCCAGGCCCCTGCTCAACACAGGACTCCAAGTCAGAGCATCCTTATAGAATCATCTGAAAGTAGGGTTGGAAGGGGCCTGCAAGACCATGTAGTTCAGCCCCCTGCTCAACGCAGGAGTCCGTCAGAGCATCCCTATAGAATGATAGAAAAGTAGGGTTGGGAGGGGCCTGCAAGGCCATCTAGTCCAACCCCCTGCTTAAGGCAGGACTCCAAGTCAGAGCATCCCTATAGAATAATCAAAAAGTAGGGTTGGGAGGGGTCTCCAAGACCATCTAGTCCAGCCCCCTGCTCAACGCAGAACTCCAAGTCAGAGTTTCCCTATAGAATGATCGGAAATAGGGCTGGAAGGCGCCTGCAAGACCATCTAGTCCAGCCCCCTGCTCAACGCAGGACTCCAAGTCAGAGTTTCCCTATAGAATCATCTGAAAGTAGGGCTGGAAGGGGCCTGCAAGACCATCTAGTCCAGCCCCCTTCTCAACGCAGGAGTCCGTCAGAGCATCCCTATAGAATGATAGAAAAGTAGGGTTGGGAGGGGCCCGCAAGATTATCTAGTCCAGCCTCCTGCTCAACGCAGGACTCCAAGTCAGAGCATCCCTATAGAATGATCGAAAATAGGGTTGGAAGGGTCCTGCAAGACCATCTAGCCCAGCCCCCTGCTCAACGCAGGACTCCAAGTCGGAGCATCCCTATAGAATGATTGAAAATAGGGTTGGAAGGGGCCTGCAAGAATATCTACTCCATTCTCCTGCTCAACGCAGGAGTCCAAGTCAGAGGATCGCTATAGAATCATCTGAAAGTAGGGTTGGAAGGGTCCTCCAATACCATCTAGTCCAGCCCCCTGCTCAACGCAGGACTCCAGAGCATCCCTATAGAATGATAGAAAAGTAGGGTTGGGAGGGGCCTGCAAGACCATCTAGTCCAGCCCCCTGCTCAACGCAGGACTCCAAGTGAGAGCATCCATATAGAATAATCGAAAATCAGGTTGGAAGGGGCCTGCAAGACCATCCAGTCCAGCCCCATGACCAACGCAGGACTCCCAAGTCAGAGTATGCCTCTAGAATCATCGAAAATAGAGTTGGAAGGGGCCTACAAGACCATCTAGTCCAACCACCTGCTCAACACAGGACTCCCAAGTCAGACCATCCCTATAGCATCATCAGAAAGTAGGGTTGGAAGGGGCCTGCAAGACCATCTAGTCCAGCCCCTTGCTCAACGCAGAACTCCAAGTCAGAGCATCCCTATATAATCAGCAAAAGGTAGGGTTGGAAGGGGCCTGCAAGACCATCTAGTCCAGCCCCATGGCCAACGCAGGATTCCAAGTCAGAGCATCCCTACAGAATCATCGAAAAGTAGGGTAGGGAGGGGCCGGCAAGACTATCTAGTCCAGCCCCCTGCTCAATGCAGGACTCCAAGTCAGAGCATCCCTATAGAATGATTGAAAATAGGGTTGCAGGGGGCCTGCAAGACCATCTAGTCCAGCCTCCTCCTCAACGCAGGACTCCAAGTCAGAGCATCCCTATAGAATGATTGAAAATAGGGTTGGAAGGGGCCTGCAAGACCATCCAGTGCACCCCCTGCTCAACGCAGGACTCCAAGTCAGAGTATCCCTCTAGAATAATCGAAAATAGGGTTGGAAGGCGCCTGCAAGACCATCTAGTCCAGCCCCCTGCTCAATGCAGGACTCCAAGTCCAAGCATCCCTATAAAATGATTGAAAATAGGGTTGGAAGGGGTCTGCAAGCCCATCTAGTCCAGCCCCCTGCTCAACCCAGGACTCCAAGTCAGAGCATCCCTATAGAATCATCTGAAAGTACGGTTGGAAGTGGCCTGCAAGACAATCTAGTCCAGCCCCCTGCTCAACGCAGGACTCCAAGTCAGAGCATCCCTATAGAATCATCAGAAAGTACGGTTGGAAGTGGCCTGCAAGACCATCTAGTCCAGCCCCCTGCTCAACGCAGGACTCCAAGTCAGAGCACCCTATAGTATCATCAAAAGCTAGGGTTGGAAGGGTCCTGCAAGACCATCTAGTCCAGCCTCCTGCTTAACGCAGGACTCCAAGTCAGAGCATCCCCATAGAATAATCGAAAATAGGGTTGGGAGGGGCCTGCAAGACCATCTAGTCCATCCCCCTGCTTAACGCAGGACTCCAAGTCAGAGCATCCCTATAGAATGATCAAAAATAGGGGTGGAAGGGGCCTACAAGACCATCTACTCCAGCCCCCTGCTCAATTCAGGACTCCAAGTTAGAGCATCCCTATAGAAATATTGAAAATAGGGTTGGACAGTCCGGCAAGACCATCTAGTCCAGCCCCCTGCTCAACATAGGACTCCAAGTGAGAGCAGCCCTATAGAATCATTGGAAAGTAGGGTTGGGGGGGGCCTGCAAGGCCATCTATTCCAACTCCCTGCTCCAGTCAGGACTCCAGGTCAGAGCATCCCTATAGAATGATCGAAAATAGGGTTGGAAGGGGCCTGCAAGACCATCTAGTCCAACCCCGTGCTCAGCGCAGGACTCCAAGTCAGAGCATCCTCATCGAATCATCTGAAAGTAGGGTTAGAAGTGGCCTGCAAGACCATCTAGTCCAGCCCCCTCCTCAATGCAGGACTCCAAGTCAGAGCATCCCTATAGAATCATCAAAAGGTAGGGTTGGAAGGGGCCTGCAAGATTATCTATTCCAGCCTCCTGCTCAACGCAGGACTCCAAGTCAGAGCATCCCTATAGAATGATCGAAAATAGGGTTGGAAGGGGCCTGCAAGACCATCTAGTCCAACCCCCTGCTCAATGCAGGACTCTAAGAGCATCCCTATAGAATCATCTGAAAGTACGTTTGGAAGGGGCCTGCAAGACCATCTTGTCCAACCCCTTGCTCAACACAGGACCCCGAGTCAGAGCATCCCTATAGAATCATCTGAAAGTAGGGTTGGAAGGGGCCTGCAAGGCCATCTAATCCAGCCCCCTGCTTAAGGCAGGACTCCAAGTCACAGCATCCCTATAGAATAATCAAAAAGTAGGGTTGGGAGGGGTCTGCAACACCATCTAGTCCAGCCCCCTGCTCAACGCAGGACTCCAAGTCAGAGTTTCCCTATAGAATGATCGGAAATAGGGCTGGAAGGGGCCTGCAAGACCATCTAGTCCAGCCCCTTGCTCAACGCAGGACTCCAAGTCAGAGCATCCCTATAGCATTATCAAAAGTTAGGGTTGGAAGGCGCCTGCAGGACCATCTTCCAGCCCCCTGCTCAACGCAGGACTCCAAGTCAGAGCATCCCTATAGAATGATTGAAAATAGGGTTGGAAGGGGCCTGCAAGAGCATCCAGTGCACCCCCTGCTCAATGCAGGACTCCAAGTCAGAGCATCCCTATAGAATATTCAAAAAGTAGGGTTGGAAGGCCCCTGCAAGACCATCTAGTCCAGCCCCCTGCTCAATGCAGGACTCTAAGAGCATCCCTATAGAATCATCTGAAAGTACGGTTGGAAGGGGCCTGCAAGACCATCTAGTCCAACCCCTTGCTCAACACAGGACTCCGACTCAGAGCATCCGTATACAATGAACGAAAATAGGGTTGGAAGGACCCAGCAAGACCATCTATTCCAGCCCCCTGCTCAACGCAGGACTCCAAGTCAGAGCATCCCTATACAATGAACGAAAATAGGGTTGGAAGGGGCCGGCAAGACCATCTAATCCAGCCCCCTGCTCAACGCAGGACTCCAAGTCAGAGCATCCCTACAGAATGATCGGAAATATGGTTGGAAGGAGCCTGCAAGACCATTTAGTCCAGCCCCCTGCTCAACACAGGACTCCAAGTCAGAGCATCCTTATAGAATCATCTGAAAGTAGGGTTGGAAGGGGCCTGCAAGACCATCTAGTTCAGCCCCCTGCTCAACGCAGGAGTCCGTCAGAGCATCCCTATAGAATGATAGAAAAGTAGGGTTGGGAGGGGCCTGCAAGGCCATCTAGTCCAACCCCCTGCTTAAGGCAGGACTCCAAGTCAGAGCATCCCTATAGAATAATCAAAAAGTAGGGTTGGGAGGGGTCTGCAAGACCATCTAGTCCAGCCCCCTGCTCAACGCAGGACTCCAAGTCAGAGTTTCCCTATAGAATGATCGGAAATAGGGCTGGAAGGCACCTGCAAGACCATCTAGTCCAGCCCCCTGCTCAACGCAGGACTCCAAGTCAGAGTTTCCCTATAGAATCATCTGAAAGTAGGGCTGGAAGGGGCCTGCAAGACCATCTAGTCCAGCCCCCTTCTCAACGCAGGAGTCCGTCAGAGCATCCCTATAGAATGATAGAAAAGTAGGGTTGGGAGGGGCCCGCAAGATTATCTAGTCCAGCCTCCTGCTCAACGCAGGACTCCAAGTCAGAGCATCCATATAGAATGATCGAAAATAGGGTTGGAAGGGTCCTGCAAGACCATCTAGTCCAGCCCCCTGCTCAACGCAGGACTCCAAGTCAGAGCATCCCTATAGAATCATCTGAAAGTACGGTTGGAAGTGGCCTGCAAGACCATCTAGTCCAGCCCCCTGCTCAACGCAGGACTCCAAGTCGGAGCATCCCTATAGAATGATTGAAAATAGGGTTGGATGGGGCCTGCAAGAATATGTACTCCACTCTCCTGCTCAACGCAGGAGTCCAAGTCAGAGGATCCCTATAGAATCATCTGAAAGTAAGGTTGGAAGGGTCCTCCAATACCATCTAGTCCAGCCCCCTGCTCAACGCAGGACTCCAGAGCATCCCTATAGAATGATAGAAAAGTAGGGTTGGGAGGGGCCTGCAAGACCATCTAGTCCAGCCCCCTGCTCAACGCAGGACTCCAAGTGAGAGCATCCGTATAGAATAATCGAAAATAGGGTTGGAAGGGGCCTGCAAGACCATCCAGTCCAGCCCCATGACCAACGCAGGACTCCCAATTCAGAGTATGCCTCTAGAATCATCGAAAATAGAGTTGGAAGGGGCCTACAAGACCATCTAGTCCAACCATCTGCTCAACACAGGACTCCCAAGTCAGACCATCCCTATAGCATCATCAGAAAGTAGGGTTGGAAGGGGCCTGCAAGACCATCTAGTCCAGCCCCTTGCTCAACGCAGAACTCCAAGTCAGAGCATCCCTATATAATCAGCAAAAGGTAGGGTTGGAAGGGGCCTGCAAGACCATCTAGTCCAGCCCCATGGTCAACGCAGGACTCCAAGTCAGAGCATCCCTATAGAATCATCTGAAAGTAGGGTTGGAAGTGGCCTGCAAGACCATCTAGTCCAGCCCCCTGCTCAAGGCAGGACTCCAAGTCAGAGCATCCCTATAGAATCATCTGAAAGTACGGTTGGACGTGGCCTGCAAGACCATCTAGTCCAGCCCCCTGCTCAACGCAGGACTCCAAGTCAGAGCATCCCTATAGAATGATTGAAATTAGGGTTGGAAGGGGCCTGCAAGACCATCCAGTGCACCCCCTGCTCAACGCAGGGCTCCAAGTCAGGGTATCCCTCTAGAATCATCGAAAATAGAGTTGGACGTGGCCTGCAAGACCATCTAGTCCAGCCCCCTGCTCAACGCAGGACTCCAAGTCAGAGCATCCCTATAGAATCATCAAAAGGTAGTGCTGGAAGGGGCCTGCAAGACCATCTAGTCCAGCCCCCTGCTCAACGCAGGACTCCAAGTCAGAGCATCCCTATAGAATCATCAAAAGGTAGTGCTGGAAGGGGCCTGCAAGACCATCTAGTCCAGCCCCCTGCTCAACGCAGGACTCCAAGTGAGAGCATCCCTATAGAATAATCGAAAATAGGGTTGGAAGGGGCCTGCAAGACCATCCAGTCCAGCCCCATGACCAAGGCAGGACTCCCAAGTCAGAGTATACCTCTAGAATCATCGAAAATAGAGTTGGAAGGGGCCCACAAGACCATCTAGTCCAACCACCTGCTCAACACAGGACTCCCAAGTCAGACCATCCCTATAGCATCATCAGAAAGTAGGCTTGGAAGGGGCCTGCAAGACCATGTAGTCCAGCCCCTTGCTCAACGCAGAACTCCAAGTCAGAGCATCCCTATATAATCAGCAAAAGGTAGGGTTGGAAGGGGCCTGCAAGACCATCTAGTCCAGCCTCCTGCTCAACGCAGGACTCCAAGTCAGAGCATCCCTATAGAATGATTGAAAATAGGGTTGGAAGGGGCCTGCAAGACCATCCAGTGCACCCCCTGCTCAACGCAGGACTCCAAGTCAGAGTATCCCTCTAGAATCATCGAAAATAGAGTTGGAAGGGGCCTGCAAGACCATCTAGTCCAGCCCCCTGCTCAATGCAGGACTCCAAGTCAGAGCATCCCTATAGAATCATCAAAAGGTAGTGTTGGAAGGGGTCTGCGAGACCATCTAGTCCAGCCCCCTGCTGAACGCAGGACTCCAAGTCAGAGCATCCCTATAGAATCATCAAAAGGTAGTGTTGGAAGGGGCCTGCAAGACCATCTAGTCCAGCCCCCTGCTCAATGCAGGACTCCAAGTCCAAGCATCCCTATAAAATGATTGAAAATATGGTTGGAAGGGGTCTGCAAGCCCATCTAGTCCAGCCCCCTGCTCAACCCAGGACTCCAAGTCAGAGCATCCCTGTAAAATCATTGAAAAGTAGGGTTGGAAGGGGCCTGCCAGACCATCTAGTCCAACCCCCTACTCAACGCAGGACTCCAAGGCAGAGCATCCCTATAGAATGATGGAAAATAGGGTTGGAAGGGGCCTGCAAGACCATCTAGTCCAGCCAACTGCTCAATGCAGGACTCCAAGTCAGAGCATCCCTATAGAATGTTAGATAATAGGGTTGGAAGGTGCCTGCAAGACAATCTAGTCCAGCCCCCTGCTCAACGAAGGACTCCAGGTCAGAGCATCCCTATAGAATAATTGAAAAGTAGGGTTGGGATGGGCCTGCAATACCATCTAGTCCAACCCCCTGCTCTACGCAGGACTCCAAGTCAGAGTTTCCCTATAGAATGATCGGAAATAGGGCTGGAAGGCGCCTGCAAGACCATCTAGTCCAGCCCCCTGCTCAACGCAGGAGTCCGTCAGAGCATCCCTATAGAATGATCGAAAATAGGGTTGGAAGGGCCCTGCAAGACCATCTAGTCCAGCCCACTGCTCAACGCAGGACTCCAAGTCAGAGCATCTCTATAGAATCATCTGAAAGTAGGGATGGAAGGGGCCTGCAAGACCATATAGTCCAGCCCCCTGCTCAACGCAGGACCCCAGATCATCCCTATAGAATGATAGAAAAGTAGGGTTGGGAGGGGCCTGCAAGACCATCTAGTCCAGCCCCCTGCTCAACGCAGGACTCCAAGTGAGAGCATCCCTATAGAATAATCGAAAATAGGGTTGGAAGGGGCCTGCAAGACCATCCAGTCCAGCCCCATGACCAAGGCAGGACTCCCAAGTCAGAGTATACCTCTAGAATCATCGAAAATAGAGTTGGAAGGGGCCCACAAGACCATCTAGTCCAACCACCTGCTCAACACAGGACTCCCAAGTCAGACCATCCCTATAGCATCATCAGAAAGTAGGGTTGGAAGGGGCCTGCAAGACCATGTAGTCCAGCCCCTTGCTCAACGCAGAACTCCAAGTCAGAGCATCCCTATATAATCAGCAAAAGGTAGTGTTGGAAGGGGTCTGCAAGACCATCTAGTCCAGCCCCCTGCTGAACGCAGGACTCCAAGTCAGAGCATCCCTATAGAATGATTGAAAATAGGGTTGGAAGGGGCCTGCAAGACCATCCAGTGCACCCCCTGCTCAACGCAGGACTCCAAGTCAGAGTATCCCTCTAGAATCATCGAAAATAGAGTTGGAAGGGGCCTGCAAGACCATCTAGTCCAGCCCCCTGCTCAATGCAGGACTCCAAGTCAGAGCATTCCTATAGAATCATCAAAAGGTAGTGTTGGAAGGGGTCTGCAAGACCATCTAGTCCAGCCCCCTGCTGAACGCAGGACTCCAAGTCAGAGCATCCCTATAGAATCATCAAAAGGTAGTGTTGGAAGGGGCCTGCAAGACCTTCTAGTCCAGCCCCCTGCTCAATTCAGGACTCCAAGTCCAAGCATCCCTATAAAATGATTGAAAATATGGTTGG
The DNA here is from genome assembly GCF_057233095.1 of Heloderma suspectum. Lineage (NCBI taxonomy): Eukaryota > Metazoa > Chordata > Lepidosauria > Squamata > Helodermatidae > Heloderma > Heloderma suspectum. The sequence continues at coordinate 52,745,234 of NC_139475.1, forward strand.
AAGGGGTCTGCAAGCCCATCTAGTCCAGCCCCTGCTCAACCCAGGACTCCAAGTCAGAGCATCCCTGTAAAATCATTGAAAAGTAGGGTTGGAAGGGGCCTGCCAGACCATCTAGTCCAACCCCCTGCTCAACGCAGGACTCCAAGGCAGAGCATCCCTATAAAATGATGGAAAATAGGGTTGGAAGGGGCCTGCAAGACCATCTAGTCCAGCCAACTGCTCAATGCAGGACTCCAAGTCAGAGCATCCCTATAGAATGTTCGATAATAGGGTTGGAAGGTGCCTGCAAGACAATCTAGTCCAGCCCCCTGCTCAACGCAGGACTCCAAGTCAGAGTTTCCCTATAGAATCATCTGAAAGTAGGGCTGGAAGGGTCCTGCAAGACCATCTAGTCCAGCCCCCTGCTCAACGCAGGAGTCCGTCAGAGCATCCCTATAGAATCATCTGAAAGTAGGGTTGGAAGGGGCATGCAAGGCCATATAATCCAGCCCTCTGCTCAACGTAGGACTCCAAGTTAGAGCAGCCCTATAGAATCATTGGAAAGTAGGATTGGGGGGGTCTGCAAGGCCATCTAGTCCAACCCCCTGCTCCAGGCAGGACTCCAGGTCAGAGCATCCCTATAGAATCATCGAAAATAGAGTTGGAAGGGACCTGTAAGATCATCTAGTCCAGCCCTCTGCTCAACGCAGGACTCCAAGTCAGAGCATCCCTATAGAATGATTGAAACTACGGTTCTAAGGGGCCTGCAAGACCATCCAGTGCACCCCCTGCTCAACGCAGGACTCCAAGTCAGAGTATCCCTCTAGAATCATCGAAAATAGAGTTGGAAGGGACCTGTAAGACCATCTAGTCCAGCCCCCTGCTCAACGCAGGACTCCAAGTCAGAGTTCCCCTATAGAATGATCGAAAATAGGGTTGGAAGGTTTCTGCAAGACCATCTAGTCCAACCCCCTGCTCAACGCAGGACTCCAAGTCAGAGCATCCCTATAGAATAATCAAAAAGTAGGGTTGGAAGGGTCCTCCAATACCATCTAGTCCAGCCCCCTGCTCAACGCAGGACTCCAGAGCATCTCTATAGAATGATAGAAAAGTAGGGTTGGGAGGGGCCTGCAAGACCATCTAGTCCAGCCCCCTGCTCAACGCAGGACTCCAAGTGAGAGCATCCATATAGAATAATCGAAAATAGGGTTGGAAGGGGCCTGCAAGACCATCCAGTCCAGCCCCATGACCAACGCAGGACTCCCAAGTCAGAGTATCCCTCTAGATTCATCGAAAATAGAGTTGGAAGGGGCCTACAAGACCATCTAGTCCAACCACCTGCTCAACAAAGGACTCCCAAGTCAGACCATCCCTATAGCATCATCAGAAAGTACGGTTGGAAGGGGTCTGCAAGACCATCTAGTCCAGCCCCTTCCTCAAGGCAGGACTCCAAGTCAGAGCATCCCTATAGAATGATTGAAAATAGGGTTGGAAGGGGCCTGCAAGACCATCCAGTGCACCCCCTGCTCAACGCAGGACTCCAAGTCAGAGTATCCCTCTAGAATCATCGAAAATGGAGTTGGAAGGGGCCTGCAAGACCCTCTAGTCCAGCCCCCTGCTCAATGCAGGACTCCAAGTCAGAGCATTCCTATAGAATCATCAAAAGGTAGTGTTGGAAGGGGCCTGCAAGACCATCTAGTCCAGCCCCCTGCTGAACGCAGGACTCCAAGTCAGAGCATCCCTATAGAATCATCATAAGGTAGTGTTGGAAGAGGCCTGCAAGACCATCTAGTCCAGCCCCCTGCTCAACGCAGGACTCCCAAGTCAGAGCATCCCTATAGAATGATAGAAAATAGGGTTGGAAGGCGCCTGCAAGAACATCTAGTCCAGCCCCCTGCTCAATGCAGGACTCCAAGTCCAAGCATCCCTATAAAATGATTGAAAATAGGGTTGGAAGGGGTCTGCAAGCCCATCTAGTCCAGCCCCCTGCTCAACCCAGGACTCCAAGTCAGAGCATCCCTATAGAATCATCAAAAGGTAGTGTTGGAAGGGGCCTGCAAGACCATCTAGTCCAGCCCCCTGCTGAACGCAGGACTCCAAGTCAGAGCATCCCTATAGAATCATCAAAAGGTAGTGTTGGAAGGGGCCTGCAAGACCATCTAGTCCAGCCCCCTGCTGAACGCAGGACTCCAAGTCAGAGCATCCCTATAGAATCATCAAAAGGTAGTGTTGGAAGGGGCCTGCAAGACCATCTAGTCCAGCCCCCTGCTCAACGCAGGACTCCCAAGTCAGAGCATCCCTATAGAATGATAGAAAATAGGGTTGGAAGGCGCCTGCAAGACCATCTAGTCCAGCCCCCTGCTCAATGCAGGACTCCAAGTCCAAGCATCCCTATAAAATGATTGAAAATAGGGTTGGAAGGGGTCTGCAAGCCCATCTAGTCCAGCCCCCTGCTCAACCCAGGACTCCAAGTCAGAGCATCCCTATAGAATCATTGGAAAGTAGGGTTGGGATGGGCCTGCAAGACCATCTAGTCCAACCCCCTGCTCACCGCAGGACTCCAAGGCAGAGCATCCCTATAGAATGATGGAAAATAGGGTTGGAAGGGGCCTGCAAGACCATCTAGTCCAGCCAACTGCTCAATGCAGGACTCCAAGTCAGAGCATCCCTATAGAATGATCGAAAATAGGGTTGGAAGGCCCCTGCAAGAGCATGTATTCCAACCCCGTGCTCAACGGAGGACAACAAGTCAGAGCATCCTCATCGAATCATCTGAAAGTAGGGTTGGAAGTGGCCTGCAAGACCATCTAGTCCAGCCCCCTCCTCAATGCAGGACTCCAAGTCCAAGCATCCCTATAAAATGATTGAAAATAGGGTTGGAAGGGGTCTTCAAACCCATCTACTCCAGCCCCCTGCTCAACCCAGGACTCCAAGTCAGAGCATCCCTATAGAATCATTGAAAAGTAGGGTTGGGATGGGCCTGCAATGCCATCTAGTCCAACCTCCTGCTCAACGGAGGACTCCGAGGCAGAGCATCCCTATAGAATGATGGAAAATAGGGTTGGAAGGGGCCTCCAAGACCATCTAGTCCAGTCCCCTGCTCAACGCAGGACTCCAAGTCAGAGCATCCTTATAGAATCATCTGAACGTGGGGTTGGAAGGGGCCTGCAAGGCCATCTAATCCAGCCCCCTGCTCAACGTAGGACTCCAAGTCAGAGCAGCCCTATAGAATCATTGGAAAGTAGGGTCGGGGGGGGCCTGCAAGGCCATCTAGTCCAACCCCCTGCTTAAGGCAGGACTCCAAGTCACTGCATCCCTATAGAATAATCAAAAAGTAGGGTTGGGAGGGGTCTGCAAGACCATCTAGTCCAGCCCCCTGCTCAACGCAGGACTCCAAGTCAGAGTTTCCCTATAGAATGATCGGAAATAGGGCTGGAAGGCGCCTGCAAGACCATCTAGTCCAGCCCCCTGCTCCAGGCAGGACTCCAGGTCAGAGCATCCCTATAGAATGATCGAAAATAGGGTTGGAAGGCGCCTGCAAGACCATGTATTCCAACCCCGTGCTCAACGCAGGACTCCAAGTCAGAGCATCCTTATCGAATCATCTGAAAGTAGGGTTGCAAGGGGCCTGCAAGACCATCTATTCCAGCCCCCTGCTCAACGCAGGACTCCAAGTCAGAGCATCCCTTTAGAATTATCAAAAGTGAGGGTTGGAAGGCGCCTGCAGGACCATCTTCCAGCCCTCTGCTCAACGCAGGACTCCAAGTCAGAGCATCCCTATAGAATGATTGAAAATAGGGTAGGAAGGGGCCTGCAAGACCATCCAGTGCACCCCCTGCTCAACGCAGGACTCCAAGTCAGAGTATCGCTCTAGAATCATCGAAAATAGAGTTGGAAGGGACCTGTAAGACCATCTAGTCCAGCCCCCTGCTCAACGCAGGACTCCAGAGCATCCCTATAGAATGGTTGAAAATAGGGTTGGAAGGGGCCTGCAAGACCATCTAGTCCAACCCCTTGCTCAACACAGGACTCCGACTCAGAGCATCCCTATACAATGAACGAAAATAGGGTTGGAAGGACCCAGCAAGACCATCTATTCCAGCCCCCTGCTCAACGCAGGACTCCAAGTCAGAGCATCCCTATACAATGAACGAAAATAGGGTTGGAAGGGGCCGGCAAGACCATCTAATCCAGCCCCCTGCTCAACGCAGGACTCCAAGTCAGAGCATCCCTACAGAATGATCGGAAATATGGTTGGAAGGAGCCTGCAAGACCATTCAGTCCAGGCCCCTGCTCAACACAGGACTCCAAGTCAGAGCATCCTTATAGAATCATCTGAAAGTAGGGTTGGAAGGGGCCTGCAAGACCATCTAGTTCAGCCCCCTGCTCAACGCAGGAGTCCGTCAGAGCATCCCTATAGAATGATAGAAAAGTAGGGTTGGGAGGGGCCTGCAAGGCCATCTAGTCCAACCCCCTGCTTAAGGCAGGACTCCAAGTCAGAGCATCCCTATAGAATAATCAAAAAGTAGGGTTGGGAGGGGTCTGCAAGACCATCTAGTCCAGCCCCCTGCTCAACGCAGAACTCCAAGTCAGAGTTTCCCTATAGAATGATCGGAAATAGGGCTGGAAGGCGCCTGCAAGACCATCTAGTCCAGCCCCCTGCTCAACGCAGGACTCCAAGTCAGAGTTTCCCTATAGAATCATCTGAAAGTAGGGCTGGAAGGGGCCTGCAAGACCATCTAGTCCAGCCCCCTTCTCAACGCAGGAGTCCGTCAGAGCATCCCTATAGAATGATAGAAAAGTAGGGTTGGGAGGGGCCCGCAAGATTATCTAGTCCAGCCTCCTGCTCAACGCAGGACTCCAAGTCAGAGCATCCCTATAGAATGATCGAAAATAGGGTTGGAAGGGTCCTGCAAGACCATCTAGCCCAGCCCCCTGCTCAACGCAGGACTCCAAGTCGGAGCATCCCTATAGAATGATTGAAAATAGGGTTGGAAGGGGCCTGCAAGAATATCTACTCCACTCTCCTGCTCAACGCAGGAGTCCAAGTCAGAGGATCGCTATAGAATCATCTGAAAGTAGGGTTGGAAGGGTCCTCCAATACCATCTAGTCCAGCCCCCTGCTCAACGCAGGACTCCAGAGCATCCCTATAGAATGATAGAAAAGTAGGGTTGGGAGGGGCCTGCAAGACCATCTAGTCCAGCCCCCTGCTCAACGCAGGACTCCAAGTGAGAGCATCCATATAGAATAATCGAAAATCAGGTTGGAAGGGGCCTGCAAGACCATCCAGTCCAGCCCCATGACCAACGCAGGACTCCCAAGTCAGAGTATGCCTCTAGAATCATCGAAAATAGAGTTGGAAGGGGCCTACAAGACCATCTAGTCCAACCACCTGCTCAACACAGGACTCCCAAGTCAGACCATCCCTATAGCATCATCAGAAAGTAGGGTTGGAAGGGGCCTGCAAGACCATCTAGTCCAGCCCCTTGCTCAACGCAGAACTCCAAGTCAGAGCATCCCTATATAATCAGCAAAAGGTAGGGTTGGAAGGGGCCTGCAAGACCATCTAGTCCAGCCCCATGGCCAACGCAGGATTCCAAGTCAGAGCATCCCTACAGAATCATCGAAAAGTAGGGTAGGGAGGGGCCGGCAAGACTATCTAGTCCAGCCCCCTGCTCAATGCAGGACTCCAAGTCAGAGCATCCCTATAGAATGATTGAAAATAGGGTTGCAGGGGGCCTGCAAGACCATCTAGTCCAGCCTCCTCCTCAACGCAGGACTCCAAGTCAGAGCATCCCTATAGAATGATTGAAAATAGGGTTGGAAGGGGCCTGCAAGACCATCCAGTGCACCCCCTGCTCAACGCAGGACTCCAAGTCAGAGCATCCCTATAGAATCATCATAAGGTAGTGTTGGAAGAGGCCTGCAAGACCATCTAGTCCAGCCCCCTGCTCAACGCAGGACTCCCAAGTCAGAGCATCCCTATAGAATGATAGAAAATAGGGTTGGAAGGCGCCTGCAAGAACATCTAGTCCAGCCCCCTGCTCAATGCAGGACTCCAAGTCCAAGCATCCCTATAAAATGATTGAAAATAGGGTTGGAAGGGGTCTGCAAGCCCATCTAGTCCAGCCCCCTGCTCAACCCAGGACTCCAAGTCAGAGCATCCCTATAGAATCATCAAAAGGTAGTGTTGGAAGGGGCCTGCAAGACCATCTAGTCCAGCCCCCTGCTGAACGCAGGACTCCAAGTCAGAGCATCCCTATAGAATCATCAAAAGGTAGTGTTGGAAGGGGCCTGCAAGACCATCTAGTCCAGCCCCCTGCTGAACGCAGGACTCCAAGTCAGAGCATCCCTATAGAATCATCAAAAGGTAGTGTTGGAAGGGGCCTGCAAGACCATCTAGTCCAGCCCCCTGCTCAACGCAGGACTCCCAAGTCAGAGCATCCCTATAGAATGATAGAAAATAGGGTTGGAAGGCGCCTGCAAGACCATCTAGTCCAGCCCCCTGCTCAATGCAGGACTCCAAGTCCAAGCATCCCTATAAAATGATTGAAAATAGGGTTGGAAGGGGTCTGCAAGCCCATCTAGTCCAGCCCCCTGCTCAACCCAGGACTCCAAGTCAGAGCATCCCTATAGAATCATTGGAAAGTAGGGTTGGGATGGGCCTGCAAGACCATCTAGTCCAACCCCCTGCTCACCGCAGGACTCCAAGGCAGAGCATCCCTATAGAATGATGGAAAATAGGGTTGGAAGGGGCCTGCAAGACCATCTAGTCCAGCCAACTGCTCAATGCAGGACTCCAAGTCAGAGCATCCCTATAGAATGATCGAAAATAGGGTTGGAAGGCCCCTGCAAGAGCATGTATTCCAACCCCGTGCTCAACGGAGGACAACAAGTCAGAGCATCCTCATCGAATCATCTGAAAGTAGGGTTGGAAGTGGCCTGCAAGACCATCTAGTCCAGCCCCCTCCTCAATGCAGGACTCCAAGTCCAAGCATCCCTATAAAATGATTGAAAATAGGGTTGGAAGGGGTCTTCAAACCCATCTACTCCAGCCCCCTGCTCAACCCAGGACTCCAAGTCAGAGCATCCCTATAGAATCATTGAAAAGTAGGGTTGGGATGGGCCTGCAATGCCATCTAGTCCAACCTCCTGCTCAACGGAGGACTCCGAGGCAGAGCATCCCTATAGAATGATGGAAAATAGGGTTGGAAGGGGCCTCCAAGACCATCTAGTCCAGTCCCCTGCTCAACGCAGGACTCCAAGTCAGAGCATCCTTATAGAATCATCTGAACGTGGGGTTGGAAGGGGCCTGCAAGGCCATCTAATCCAGCCCCCTGCTCAACGTAGGACTCCAAGTCAGAGCAGCCCTATAGAATCATTGGAAAGTAGGGTCGGGGGGGGCCTGCAAGGCCATCTAGTCCAACCCCCTGCTTAAGGCAGGACTCCAAGTCACTGCATCCCTATAGAATAATCAAAAAGTAGGGTTGGGAGGGGTCTGCAAGACCATATAGTCCAGCCCCCTGCTCAACGCAGGACTCCAAGTCAGAGTTTCCCTATAGAATGATCGGAAATAGGGCTGGAAGGCGCCTGCAAGACCATCTAGTCCAGCCCCCTGCTCCAGGCAGGACTCCAGGTCAGAGCATCCCTATAGAATGATCGAAAATAGGGTTGGAAGGCGCCTGCAAGACCATGTATTCCAACCCCGTGCTCAACGCAGGACTCCAAGTCAGAGCATCCTTATCGAATCATCTGAAAGTAGGGTTGCAAGGGGCCTGCAAGACCATCTATTCCAGCCCCCTGCTCAACGCAGGACTCCAAGTCAGAGCATCCCTTTAGAATTATCAAAAGTGAGGGTTGGAAGGCGCCTGCAGGACCATCTTCCAGCCCTCTGCTCAACGCAGGACTCCAAGTCAGAGCATCCCTATAGAATGATTGAAAATAGGGTAGGAAGGGGCCTGCAAGACCATCCAGTGCACCCCCTGCTCAACGCAGGACTCCAAGTCAGAGTATCGCTCTAGAATCATCGAAAATAGAGTTGGAAGGGACCTGTAAGACCATCTAGTCCAGCCCCCTGCTCAACGCAGGACTCCAGAGCATCCCTATAGAATGGTTGAAAATAGGGTTGGAAGGGGCCTGCAAGATTATCTAGTCCAGCCTCCTGCTCAACGCAGGACTCCAAGTCAGAGCATCCCTATAGAATGATCGAAAATAGGGTTGGAAGGCCCCTGCAAGACCATCTAGTCCAGCCCCCTGCTCAATGCAGGACTCTAAGAGCATCCCTATAGAATCATCTGAAAGTACGGTTGGAAGGGGCCTGCAAGACCATCTAGTCCAACCCCTTGCTCAACACAGGACTCCGACTCAGAGCATCCCTATACAATGAACGAAAATAGGGTTGGAAGGACCCAGCAAGACCATCTATTCCAGCCCCCTGCTCAACGCAGGACTCCAAGTCAGAGCATCCCTATACAATGAACGAAAATAGGGTTGGAAGGGGCCGGCAAGACCATCTAATCCAGCCCCCTGCTCAACGCAGGACTCCAAGTCAGAGCATCCCTACAGAATGATCGGAAATATGGTTGGAAGGAGCCTGCAAGACCATTCAGTCCAGGCCCCTGCTCAACACAGGACTCCAAGTCAGAGCATCCTTATAGAATCATCTGAAAGTAGGGTTGGAAGGGGCCTGCAAGACCATCTAGTTCAGCCCCCTGCTCAACGCAGGAGTCCGTCAGAGCATCCCTATAGAATGATAGAAAAGTAGGGTTGGGAGGGGCCTGCAAGGCCATCTAGTCCAACCCCCTGCTTAAGGCAGGACTCCAAGTCAGAGCATCCCTATAGAATAATCAAAAAGTAGGGTTGGGAGGGGTCTGCAAGACCATCTAGTCCAGCCCCCTGCTCAACGCAGAACTCCAAGTCAGAGTTTCCCTATAGAATGATCGGAAATAGGGCTGGAAGGCGCCTGCAAGACCATCTAGTCCAGCCCCCTGCTCAACGCAGGACTCCAAGTCAGAGTTTCCCTATAGAATCATCTGAAAGTAGGGCTGGAAGGGGCCTGCAAGACCATCTAGTCCAGCCCCCTTCTCAACGCAGGAGTCCGTCAGAGCATCCCTATAGAATGATAGAAAAGTAGGGTTGGGAGGGGCCCGCAAGATTATCTAGTCCAGCCTCCTGCTCAACGCAGGACTCCAAGTCAGAGCATCCCTATAGAATGATCGAAAATAGGGTTGGAAGGGTCCTGCAAGACCATCTAGCCCAGCCCCCTGCTCAACGCAGGACTCCAAGTCGGAGCATCCCTATAGAATGATTGAAAATAGGGTTGGAAGGGGCCTGCAAGAATATCTACTCCACTCTCCTGCTCAACGCAGGAGTCCAAGTCAGAGGATCGCTATAGAATCATCTGAAAGTAGGGTTGGAAGGGTCCTCCAATACCATCTAGTCCAGCCCCCTGCTCAACGCAGGACTCCAGAGCATCCCTATAGAATGATAGAAAAGTAGGGTTGGGAGGGGCCTGCAAGACCATCTAGTCCAGCCCCCTGCTCAACGCAGGACTCCAAGTGAGAGCATCCATATAGAATAATCGAAAATCAGGTTGGAAGGGGCCTGCAAGACCATCCAGTCCAGCCCCATGACCAACGCAGGACTCCCAAGTCAGAGTATGCCTCTAGAATCATCGAAAATAGAGTTGGAAGGGGCCTACAAGACCATCTAGTCCAACCACCTGCTCAACACAGGACTCCCAAGTCAGACCATCCCTATAGCATCATCAGAAATTAGGGTTGGAAGGGGCCTGCAAGACCATCTAGTCCAGCCCCTTGCTCAACGCAGAACTCCAAGTCAGAGCATCCCTATATAATCAGCAAAAGGTAGGGTTGGAAGGGGCCTGCAAGACCATCTAGTCCAGCCCCATGGCCAACGCAGGATTCCAAGTCAGAGCATCCCTACAGAATCATCGAAAAGTAGGGTAGGGAGGGGCCGGCAAGACTATCTAGTCCAGCCCCCTGCTCAATGCAGGACTCCAAGTCAGAGCATCCCTATAGAATGATTGAAAATAGGGTTGCAGGGGGCCTGCAAGACCATCTAGTCCAGCCTCCTCCTCAACGCAGGACTCCAAGTCAGAGCATCCCTATAGAATGATTGAAAATAGGGTTGGAAGGGGCCTGCAAGACCATCCAGTGCACCCCCTGCTCAACGCAGGACTCCAAGTCAGAGTATCCCTCTAGAATAATCGAAAATAGGGTTGGAAGGCGCCTGCAAGACCATCTAGTCCAGCCCCCTGCTCAATGCAGGACTCCAAGTCCAAGCATCCCTATAAAATGATTGAAAATAGGGTTGGAAGGGGTCTGCAAGCCCATCTAGTCCAGCCCCCTGCTCAACCCAGGACTCCAAGTCAGAGCATCCCTATAGAATCATCTGAAAGTACGGTTGGAAGTGGCCTGCAAGACAATCTAGTCCAGCCCCCTGCTCAACGCAGGACTCCAAGTCAGAGCATCCCTATAGAATCATCAGAAAGTACGGTTGGAAGTGGCCTGCAAGACCATCTAGTCCAGCCCCCTGCTCAACGCAGGACTCCAAGTCAGAGCACCCTATAGTATCATCAAAAGCTAGGGTTGGAAGGGTCCTGCAAGACCATCTAGTCCAGCCTCCTGCTTAACGCAGGACTCCAAGTCAGAGCATCCCCATAGAATAATCGAAAATAGGGTTGGGAGGGGCCTGCAAGACCATCTAGTCCATCCCCCTGCTTAACGCAGGACTCCAAGTCAGAGCATCCCTATAGAATGATCAAAAATAGGGGTGGAAGGGGCCTACAAGACCATCTACTCCAGCCCCCTGCTCAATTCAGGACTCCAAGTTAGAGCATCCCTATAGAAATATTGAAAATAGGGTTGGACAGTCCGGCAAGACCATCTAGTCCAGCCCCCTGCTCAACATAGGACTCCAAGTGAGAGCAGCCCTATAGAATCATTGGAAAGTAGGGTTGGGGGGGGCCTGCAAGGCCATCTATTCCAACTCCCTGCTCCAGGCAGGACTCCAGGTCAGAGCATCCCTATAGAATGATCGAAAATAGGGTTGGAAGGGGCCTGCAAGACCATCTAGTCCAACCCCGTGCTCAGCGCAGGACTCCAAGTCAGAGCATCCTCATCGAATCATCTGAAAGTAGGGTTAGAAGTGGCCTGCAAGACCATCTAGTCCAGCCCCCTCCTCAATGCAGGACTCCAAGTCAGAGCATCCCTATAGAATCATCAAAAGGTAGGGTTGGAAGGGGCCTGCAAGATTATCTATTCCAGCCTCCTGCTCAACGCAGGACTCCAAGTCAGAGCATCCCAATAGAATGATCGAAAATAGGGTTGGAAGGGGCCTGCAAGACCATCTAGTCCAACCCCCTGCTCAATGCAGGACTCTAAGAGCATCCCTATAGAATCATCTGAAAGTACGTTTGGAAGGGGCCTGCAAGACCATCTTGTCCAACCCCTTGCTCAACACAGGACCCCGAGTCAGAGCATCCCTATAGAATCATCTGAAAGTAGGGTTGGAAGGGGCCTGCAAGGCCATCTAATCCAGCCCCCTGCTTAAGGCAGGACTCCAAGTCACAGCATCCCTATAGAATAATCAAAAAGTAGGGTTGGGAGGGGTCTGCAACACCATCTAGTCCAGCCCCCTGCTCAACGCAGGACTCCAAGTCAGAGCATCCCTATAGAATCATCAAAAGGTAGTGCTGGAAGGGGCCTGCAAGACCATCTAGTCCAGCCCCCTGCTCAACGCAGGACTCCAAGTCAGAACATCCCTATAGAATCATCAAAAAGTAGGGTTGGAAGGGTCCTGCAAGACCATCTAGTCCAGCCCCCTGCTCAACGCAGGACTCCAAGTCAGAGTTTCCCTATAGAATCATCTGAAAGTAGGGCTGGAAGGGGCCTACAAGACCATCTAGTCCAGCCCCCTTCTCAACGCAGGAGTCCGTCAGAGCATCCCTATAGAATGATAGAAAAGTAGGGTTGGGAGGGGCCCGCAAGATTATCTAGTCCAGCCTCCTGCTCAACGCAGGACTCCAAGTCAGAGCATCCATATAGAATGATCGAAAATAGGGTTGGAAGGGTCCTGCAAGACCATCTAGTCCAGCCCCCTACTCAACGCAGGACTCCAAGTCAGAGCATCCCTATAGAATCATCTGAAAGTACGGTTGGAAGTGGCCTGCAAGACCATCTAGTCCAGCCCCCTGCTCAACGCAGGACTCCAAGTCGGAGCATCCCTATAGAATGATTGAAAATAGGGTTGGATGGGGCCTGCAAGAATATGTACTCCACTCTCCTGCTCAACGCAGGAGTCCAAGTCAGAGGATCCCTATAGAATCATCTGAAAGTAGGGTTGGAAGGGTCCTCCAATACCATCTAGTCCAGCCCCCTGCTCAACGCAGGACTCCAGAGCATCCCTATAGAATGATAGAAAAGTAGGGTTGGGAGGGGCCTGCAAGACCATCTAGTCCAGCCCCCTGCTCAACGCAGGACTCCAAGTGAGAGCATCCGTATAGAATAATCGAAAATAGGGTTGGAAGGGGCCTGCAAGACCATCCAGTCCAGCCCCATGACCAACGCAGGACTCCCAATTCAGAGTATGCCTCTAGAATCATCGAAAATAGAGTTGGAAGGGGCCTACAAGACCATCTAGTCCAACCATCTGCTCAACACAGGACTCCCAAGTCAGACCATCCCTATAGCATCATCAGAAAGTAGGGTTGGAAGGGGCCTGCAAGACCATCTAGTCCAGCCCCTTGCTCAACGCAGAACTCCAAGTCAGAGCATCCCTATATAATCAGCAAAAGGTAGGGTTGGAAGGGGCCTGCAAGACCATCTAGTCCAGCCCCATGGTCAACGCAGGACTCCAAGTCAGAGCATCCCTATAGAATCATCTGAAAGTAGGGTTGGAAGTGGCCTGCAAGACCATCTAGTCCAGCCCCCTGCTCAAGGCAGGACTCCAAGTCAGAGCATCCCTATAGAATCATCTGAAAGTACGGTTGGACGTGGCCTGCAAGACCATCTAGTCCAGCCCCCTGCTCAACGCAGGACTCCAAGTCAGAGCATCCCTATAGAATGATTGAAATTAGGGTTGGAAGGGGCCTGCAAGACCATCCAGTGCACCCCCTGCTCAACGCAGGGCTCCAAGTCAGGGTATCCCTCTAGAATCATCGAAAATAGAGTTGGAAGGGGCCTGCAAGACCATCTAGTCCAGCCCCCTGCTCAATGCAGGACTCCAAGTCAGAGCATCCCTATAGAATCATCAAAAGGTAGTGCTGGAAGGGTCCTGCAAGACCATCTAGTCCAGCCCCCTGCTCAACGCAGGACTCCAAGTCAGAGCATCCCTATAGAATCATCAAAAGGTAGTGCTGGAAGGGGCCTGCAAGACCATCTAGTCCAGCCCCCTGCTCAACGCAGGACTCCAAGTGAGAGCATCCCTATAGAATAATCGAAAATAGGGTTGGAAGGGGCCTGCAAGACCATCCAGTCCAGCCCCATGACCAAGGCAGGACTCCCAAGTCAGAGTATACCTCTAGAATCATCGAAAATAGAGTTGGAAGGGGCCCACAAGACCATCTAGTCCAACCACCTGCTCAACACAGGACTCCCAAGTCAGACCATCCCTATAGCATCATCAGAAAGTAGGCTTGGAAGGGGCCTGCAAGACCATGTAGTCCAGCCCCTTGCTCAACGCAGAACTCCAAGTCAGAGCATCCCTATATAATCAGCAAAAGGTAGGGTTGGAAGGGGCCTGCAAGACCATCTAGTCCAGCCTCCTGCTCAACGCAGGACTCCAAGTCAGAGCATCCCTATAGAATGATTGAAAATAGGGTTGGAAGGGGCCTGCAAGACCATCCAGTGCACCCCCTGCTCAACGCAGGACTCCAAGTCAGAGTATCCCTCTAGAATCATCGAAAATAGAGTTGGAAGGGGCCTGCAAGACCATCTAGTCCAGCCCCCTGCTCAATGCAGGACTCCAAGTCAGAGCATCCCTATAGAATCATCAAAAGGTAGTGTTGGAAGGGGTCTGCGAGACCATCTAGTCCAGCCCCCTGCTGAACGCAGGACTCCAAGTCAGAGCATCCCTATAGAATCATCAAAAGGTAGTGTTGGAAGGGGCCTGCAAGACCATCTAGTCCAGCCCCCTGCTCAATGCAGGACTCCAAGTCCAAGCATCCCTATAAAATGATTGAAAATATGGTTGGAAGGGGTCTGCAAGCCCATCTAGTCCAGCCCCCTGCTCAACCCAGGACTCCAAGTCAGAGCATCCCTGTAAAATCATTGAAAAGTAGGGTTGGAAGGGGCCTGCCAGACCATCTAGTCCAACCCCCTACTCAACGCAGGACTCCAAGGCAGAGCATCCCTATAGAATGATGGAAAATAGGGTTGGAAGGGGCCTGCAAGACCATCTAGTCCAGCCAACTGCTCAATGCAGGACTCCAAGTCAGAGCATCCCTATAGAATGTTAGATAATAGGGTTGGAAGGTGCCTGCAAGACAATCTAGTCCAGCCCCCTGCTCAACGAAGGACTCCAGGTCAGAGCATCCCTATAGAATAATTGAAAAGTAGGGTTGGGATGGGCCTGCAATACCATCTAGTCCAACCCCCTGCTCTACGCAGGACTCCAAGTCAGAGTTTCCCTATAGAATGATCGGAAATAGGGCTGGAAGGCGCCTGCAAGACCATCTAGTCCAGCCCCCTGCTCAACGCAGGAGTCCGTCAGAGCATCCCTATAGAATGATCGAAAATAGGGTTGGAAGGGCCCTGCAAGACCATCTAGTCCAGCCCACTGCTCAACGCAGGACTCCAAGTCAGAGCATCTCTATAGAATCATCTGAAAGTAGGGATGGAAGGGGCCTGCAAGACCATCTAGTCCAGCCCCCTGCTCAACGCAGGACCCCAGATCATCCCTATAGAATGATAGAAAAGTAGGGTTGGGAGGGGCCTGCAAGACCATCTAGTCCAGCCCCCTGCTCAACGCAGGACTCCAAGTGAGAGCATCCCTATAGAATAATCGAAAATAGGGTTGGAAGGGGCCTGCAAGACCATCCAGTCCAGCCCCATGACCAAGGCAGGACTCCCAAGTCAGAGTATACCTCTAGAATCATCGAAAATAGAGTTGGAAGGGGCCCACAAGACCATCTAGTCCAACCACCTGCTCAACACAGGACTCCCAAGTCAGACCATCCCTATAGCATCATCAGAAAGTAGGGTTGGAAGGGGCCTGCAAGACCATGTAGTCCAGCCCCTTGCTCAACGCAGAACTCCAAGTCAGAGCATCCCTATATAATCAGCAAAAGGTAGTGTTGGAAGGGGTCTGCAAGACCATCTAGTCCAGCCCCCTGCTGAACGCAGGACTCCAAGTCAGAGCATCCCTATAGAATGATTGAAAATAGGGTTGGAAGGGGCCTGCAAGACCATCCAGTGCACCCCCTGCTCAACGCAGGACTCCAAGTCAGAGTATCCCTCTAGAATCATCGAAAATAGAGTTGGAAGGGGCCTGCAAGACCATCTAGTCCAGCCCCCTGCTCAATGCAGGACTCCAAGTCAGAGCATTCCTATAGAATCATCAAAAGGTAGTGTTGGAAGGGGTCTGCAAGACCATCTAGTCCAGCCCCCTGCTGAACGCAGGACTCCAAGTCAGAGCATCCCTATAGAATCATCAAAAGGTAGTGTTGGAAGGGGCCTGCAAGACCTTCTAGTCCAGCCCCCTGCTCAATTCAGGACTCCAAGTCCAAGCATCCCTATAAAATGATTGAAAATATGGTTGGAAGGGGTCTGCAAGCCCATCTAGTCCAGCCCCTGCTCAACCCAGGACTCCAAGTCAGAGCATCCCTGTAAAATCATTGAAAAGTAGGGTTGGAAGGGGCCTGCCAGACCATCTAGTCCAACCCCCTGCTCAACGCAGGACTCCAAGGCAGAGCATCCCTATAAAATGATGGAAAATAGGGTTGGAAGGGGCCTGCAAGACCATCTAGTCCAGCCAACTGCTCAATGCAGGACTCCAAGTCAGAGCATCCCTATAGAATGTTCGATAATAGGGTTGGAAGGTGCCTGCAAGACAATCTAGTCCAGCCCCCTGCTCAACGCAGGACTCCAAGTCAGAGTTTCCCTATAGAATCATCTGAAAGTAGGGCTGGAAGGGTCCTGCAAGACCATCTAGTCCAGCCCCCTGCTCAACGCAGGAGTCCGTCAGAGCATCCCTATAGAATCATCTGAAAGTAGGGTTGGAAGGGGCATGCAAGGCCATATAATCCAGCCCTCTGCTCAACGTAGGACTCCAAGTTAGAGCAGCCCTATAGAATCATTGGAAAGTAGGATTGGGGGGGTCTGCAAGGCCATCTAGTCCAACCCCCTGCTCCAGGCAGGACTCCAGGTCAGAGCATCCCTATAGAATCATCGAAAATAGAGTTGGAAGGGACCTGTAAGATCATCTAGTCCAGCCCTCTGCTCAACGCAGGACTCCAAGTCAGAGCATCCCTATAGAATGATTGAAACTACGGTTCTAAGGGGCCTGCAAGACCATCCAGTGCACCCCCTGCTCAACGCAGGACTCCAAGTCAGAGTATCCCTCTAGAATCATCGAAAATAGAGTTGGAAGGGACCTGTAAGACCATCTAGTCCAGCCCCCTGCTCAACGCAGGACTCCAAGTCAGAGTTCCCCTATAGAATGATCGAAAATAGGGTTGGAAGGTTTCTGCAAGACCATCTAGTCCAACCCCCTGCTCAACGCAGGACTCCAAGTCAGAGCATCCCTATAGAATAATCAAAAAGTAGGGTTGGAAGGGTCCTCCAATACCATCTAGTCCAGCCCCCTGCTCAACGCAGGACTCCAGAGCATCTCTATAGAATGATAGAAAAGTAGGGTTGGGAGGGGCCTGCAAGACCATCTAGTCCAGCCCCCTGCTCAACGCAGGACTCCAAGTGAGAGCATCCGTATAGAATAATCGAAAATAGGGTTGGAAGGGGCCTGCAAGACCATCCAGTCCAGCCCCATGACCAACGCAGGACTCCCAAGTCAGAGTATCCCTCTAGATTCATCGAAAATAGAGTTGGAAGGGGCCTACAAGACCATCTAGTCCAACCACCTGCTCAACAAAGGACTCCCAAGTCAGACCATCCCTATAGCATCATCAGAAAGTACGGTTGGAAGGGGTCTGCAAGACCATCTAGTCCAGCCCCTTCCTCAAGGCAGGACTCCAAGTCAGAGCATCCCTATAGAATGATTGAAAATAGGGTTGGAAGGGGCCTGCAAGACCATCCAGTGCACCCCCTGCTCAACGCAGGACTCCAAGTCAGAGTATCCCTCTAGAATCATCGAAAATGGAGTTGGAAGGGGCCTGCAAGACCCTCTAGTCCAGCCCCCTGCTCAATGCAGGACTCCAAGTCAGAGCATTCCTATAGAATCATCAAAAGGTAGTGTTGGAAGGGGCCTGCAAGACCATCTAGTCCAGCCCCCTGCTGAACGCAGGACTCCAAGTCAGAGCATCCCTATAGAATCATCATAAGGTAGTGTTGGAAGAGGCCTGCAAGACCATCTAGTCCAGCCCCCTGCTCAACGCAGGACTCCCAAGTCAGAGCATCCCTATAGAATGATAGAAAATAGGGTTGGAAGGCGCCTGCAAGAACATCTAGTCCAGCCCCCTGCTCAATGCAGGACTCCAAGTCCAAGCATCCCTATAAAATGATTGAAAATAGGGTTGGAAGGGGTCTGCAAGCCCATCTAGTCCAGCCCCCTGCTCAACCCAGGACTCCAAGTCAGAGCATCCCTATAGAATCATCAAAAGGTAGTGTTGGAAGGGGCCTGCAAGACCATCTAGTCCAGCCCCCTGCTGAACGCAGGACTCCAAGTCAGAGCATCCCTATAGAATCATCAAAAGGTAGTGTTGGAAGGGGCCTGCAAGACCATCTAGTCCAGCCCCCTGCTGAACGCAGGACTCCAAGTCAGAGCATCCCTATAGAATCATCAAAAGGTAGTGTTGGAAGGGGCCTGCAAGACCATCTAGTCCAGCCCCCTGCTCAACGCAGGACTCCCAAGTCAGAGCATCCCTATAGAATGATAGAAAATAGGGTTGGAAGGCGCCTGCAAGACCATCTAGTCCAGCCCCCTGCTCAATGCAGGACTCCAAGTCCAAGCATCCCTATAAAATGATTGAAAATAGGGTTGGAAGGGGTCTGCAAGCCCATCTAGTCCAGCCCCCTGCTCAACCCAGGACTCCAAGTCAGAGCATCCCTATAGAATCATTGGAAAGTAGGGTTGGGATGGGCCTGCAAGACCATCTAGTCCAACCCCCTGCTCACCGCAGGACTCCAAGGCAGAGCATCCCTATAGAATGATGGAAAATAGGGTTGGAAGGGGCCTGCAAGACCATCTAGTCCAGCCAACTGCTCAATGCAGGACTCCAAGTCAGAGCATCCCTATAGAATGATCGAAAATAGGGTTGGAAGGCCCCTGCAAGAGCATGTATTCCAACCCCGTGCTCAACGGAGGACAACAAGTCAGAGCATCCTCATCGAATCATCTGAAAGTAGGGTTGGAAGTGGCCTGCAAGACCATCTAGTCCAGCCCCCTCCTCAATGCAGGACTCCAAGTCCAAGCATCCCTATAAAATGATTGAAAATAGGGTTGGAAGGGGTCTTCAAACCCATCTACTCCAGCCCCCTGCTCAACCCAGGACTCCAAGTCAGAGCATCCCTATAGAATCATTGAAAAGTAGGGTTGGGATGGGCCTGCAATGCCATCTAGTCCAACCTCCTGCTCAACGGAGGACTCCGAGGCAGAGCATCCCTATAGAATGATGGAAAATAGGGTTGGAAGGGGCCTCCAAGACCATCTAGTCCAGTCCCCTGCTCAACGCAGGACTCCAAGTCAGAGCATCCTTATAGAATCATCTGAACGTGGGGTTGGAAGGGGCCTGCAAGGCCATCTAATCCAGCCCCCTGCTCAACGTAGGACTCCAAGTCAGAGCAGCCCTATAGAATCATTGGAAAGTAGGGTCGGGGGGGGCCTGCAAGGCCATCTAGTCCAACCCCCTGCTTAAGGCAGGACTCCAAGTCACTGCATCCCTATAGAATAATCAAAAAGTAGGGTTGGGAGGGGTCTGCAAGACCATATAGTCCAGCCCCCTGCTCAACGCAGGACTCCAAGTCAGAGTTTCCCTATAGAATGATCGGAAATAGGGCTGGAAGGCGCCTGCAAGACCATCTAGTCCAGCCCCCTGCTCCAGGCAGGACTCCAGGTCAGAGCATCCCTATAGAATGATCGAAAATAGGGTTGGAAGGCGCCTGCAAGACCATGTATTCCAACCCCGTGCTCAACGCAGGACTCCAAGTCAGAGCATCCTTATCGAATCATCTGAAAGTAGGGTTGCAAGGGGCCTGCAAGACCATCTATTCCAGCCCCCTGCTCAACGCAGGACTCCAAGTCAGAGCATCCCTTTAGAATTATCAAAAGTGAGGGTTGGAAGGCGCCTGCAGGACCATCTTCCAGCCCTCTGCTCAACGCAGGACTCCAAGTCAGAGCATCCCTATAGAATGATTGAAAATAGGGTAGGAAGGGGCCTGCAAGACCATCCAGTGCACCCCCTGCTCAACGCAGGACTCCAAGTCAGAGTATCGCTCTAGAATCATCGAAAATAGAGTTGGAAGGGACCTGTAAGACCATCTAGTCCAGCCCCCTGCTCAACGCAGGACTCCAGAGCATCCCTATAGAATGGTTGAAAATAGGGTTGGAAGGGGCCTGCAAGATTATCTAGTCCAGCCTCCTGCTCAACGCAGGACTCCAAGTCAGAGCATCCCTATAGAATGATCGAAAATAGGGTTGGAAGGCCCCTGCAAGACCATCTAGTCCAGCCCCCTGCTCAATGCAGGACTCTAAGAGCATCCCTATAGAATCATCTGAAAGTACGGTTGGAAGGGGCCTGCAAGACCATCTAGTCCAACCCCTTGCTCAACACAGGACTCCGACTCAGAGCATCCCTATACAATGAACGAAAATAGGGTTGGAAGGACCCAGCAAGACCATCTATTCCAGCCCCCTGCTCAACGCAGGACTCCAAGTCAGAGCATCCCTATACAATGAACGAAAATAGGGTTGGAAGGGGCCGGCAAGACCATCTAATCCAGCCCCCTGCTCAACGCAGGACTCCAAGTCAGAGCATACCTACAGAATGATCGGAAATATGGTTGGAAGGAGCCTGCAAGACCATTCAGTCCAGGCCCCTGCTCAACACAGGACTCCAAGTCAGAGCATCCTTATAGAATCATCTGAAAGTAGGGTTGGAAGGGGCCTGCAAGACCATCTAGTTCAGCCCCCTGCTCAACGCAGGAGTCCGTCAGAGCATCCCTATAGAATGATAGAAAAGTAGGGTTGGGAGGGGCCTGCAAGGCCATCTAGTCCAACCCCCTGCTTAAGGCAGGACTCCAAGTCAGAGCATCCCTATAGAATAATCAAAAAGTAGGGTTGGGAGGGGTCTGCAAGACCATCTAGTCCAGCCCCCTGCTCAACGCAGAACTCCAAGTCAGAGTTTCCCTATAGAATGATCGGAAATAGGGCTGGAAGGCGCCTGCAAGACCATCTAGTCCAGCCCCCTGCTCAACGCAGGACTCCAAGTCAGAGTTTCCCTATAGAATCATCTGAAAGTAGGGCTGGAAGGGGCCTGCAAGACCATCTAGTCCAGCCCCCTTCTCAACGCAGGAGTCCGTCAGAGCATCCCAATAGAATGATAGAAAAGTAGGGTTGGGAGGGGCCCGCAAGATTATCTAGTCCAGCCTCCTGCTCAACGCAGGACTCCAAGTCAGAGCATCCCTATAGAATGATCGAAAATAGGGTTGGAAGGGTCCTGCAAGACCATCTAGCCCAGCCCCCTGCTCAACGCAGGACTCCAAGTCAGAGCATCCCTATAGAATGATTGAAAATAGGGTTGGAAGGGGCCTGCAAGAATATCTACTCCACTCTCCTGCTCAACGCAGGAGTCCAAGTCAGAGGATCGCTATAGAATCATCTGAAAGTAGGGTTGGAAGGGTCCTCCAATACCATCTAGTCCAGCCCCCTGCTCAACGCAGGACTCCAGAGCATCCCTATAGAATGATAGAAAAGTAGGGTTGGGAGGGGCCTGCAAGACCATCTAGTCCAGCCCCCTGCTCAACGCAGGACTCCAAGTGAGAGCATCCATATAGAATAATCGAAAATCAGGTTGGAAGGGGCCTGCAAGACCATCCAGTCCAGCCCCATGACCAACGCAGGACTCCCAAGTCAGAGTATGCCTCTAGAATCATCGAAAATAGAGTTGGAAGGGGCCTACAAGACCATCTATTCCAACCACCTGCTCAACACAGGACTCCCAAGTCAGACCATCCCTATAGCATCATCAGAAAGTAGGGTTGGAAGGGGCCTGCAAGACCATCTAGTCCAGCCCCTTGCTCAACGCAGAACTCCAAGTCAGAGCATCCCTATATAATCAGCAAAAGGTAGGGTTGGAAGGGGCCTGCAAGACCATCTAGTCCAGCCCCATGGCCAACGCAGGATTCCAAGTCAGAGCATCCCTACAGAATCATCGAAAAGTAGGGTAGGGAGGGGCCGGCAAGACTATCTAGTCCAGCCCCCTGCTCAATGCAGGACTCCAAGTCAGAGCATCCCTATAGAATGATTGAAAATAGGGTTGCAGGGGGCCTGCAAGACCATCTAGTCCAGCCTCCTCCTCAACGCAGGACTCCAAGTCAGAGCATCCCTATAGAATGATTGAAAATAGGGTTGGAAGGGGCCTGCAAGACCATCCAGTGCACCCCCTGCTCAACGCAGGACTCCAAGTCAGAGTATCCCTCTAGAATAATCGAAAATAGGGTTGGAAGGCGCCTGCAAGACCATCTAGTCCAGCCCCCTGCTCAATGCAGGACTCCAAGTCCAAGCATCCCTATAAAATGATTGAAAATAGGGTTGGAAGGGGTCTGCAAGCCCATCTAGTCCAGCCCCCTGCTCAACCCAGGACTCCAAGTCAGAGCATCCCTATAGAATCATCTGAAAGTACGGTTGGAAGTGGCCTGCAAGACAATCTAGTCCAGCCCCCTGCTCAACGCAGGACTCCAAGTCAGAGCATCCCTATAGAATCATCAGAAAGTACGGTTGGAAGTGGCCTGCAAGACCATCTAGTCCAGCCCCCTGCTCAACGCAGGACTCCAAGTCAGAGCACCCTATAGTATCATCAAAAGCTAGGGTTGGAAGGGTCCTGCAAGACCATCTAGTCCAGCCTCCTGCTTAACGCAGGACTCCAAGTCAGAGCATCCCCATAGAATAATCGAAAATAGGGTTGGGAGGGGCCTGCAAGACCATCTAGTCCATCCCCCTGCTTAACGCAGGACTCCAAGTCAGAGCATCCCTATAGAATGATCAAAAATAGGGGTGGAAGGGGCCTACAAGACCATCTACTCCAGCCCCCTGCTCAATTCAGGACTCCAAGTTAGAGCATCCCTATAGAAATATTGAAAATAGGGTTGGACAGTCCGGCAAGACCATCTAGTCCAGCCCCCTGCTCAACATAGGACTCCAAGTGAGAGCAGCCCTATAGAATCATTGGAAAGTAGGGTTGGGGGGGGCCTGCAAGGCCATCTATTCCAACTCCCTGCTCCAGGCAGGACTCCAGGTCAGAGCATCCCTATAGAATGATCGAAAATAGGGTTGGAAGGGGCCTGCAAGACCATCTAGTCCAACCCCGTGCTCAGCGCAGGACTCCAAGTCAGAGCATCCTCATCGAATCATCTGAAAGTAGGGTTAGAAGTGGCCTGCAAGACCATCTAGTCCAGCCCCCTCCTCAATGCAGGACTCCAAGTCAGAGCATCCCTATAGAATCATCAAAAGGTAGGGTTGGAAGGGGCCTGCAAGATTATCTATTCCAGCCTCCTGCTCAACGCAGGACTCCAAGTCAGAGCATCCCTATAGAATGATCGAAAATAGGGTTGGAAGGGGCCTGCAAGACCATCTAGTCCAACCCCCTGCTCAATGCAGGACTCTAAGAGCATCCCTATAGAATCATCTGAAAGTACGTTTGGAAGGGGCCTGCAAGACCATCTTGTCCAACCCCTTGCTCAACACAGGACCCCGAGTCAGAGCATCCCTATAGAATCATCTGAAAGTAGGGTTGGAAGGGGCCTGCAAGGCCATCTAATCCAGCCCCCTGCTTAAGGCAGGACTCCAAGTCACAGCATCCCTATAGAATAATCAAAAAGTAGGGTTGGGAGGGGTCTGCAACACCATCTAGTCCAGCCCCCTGCTCAACGCAGGACTCCAAGTCAGAGCATCCCTATAGAATCATCAAAAGGTAGTGCTGGAAGGGGCCTGCAAGACCATCTAGTCCAGCCCCCTGCTCAACGCAGGACTCCAAGTCAGAACATCCCTATAGAATCATCAAAAAGTAGGGTTGGAAGGGTCCTGCAAGACCATCTAGTCCAGCCCCCTGCTCAACGCAGGACTCCAAGTCAGAGTTTCCCTATAGAATCATCTGAAAGTAGGGCTGGAAGGGGCCTACAAGACCATCTAGTCCAGCCCCCTTCTCAACGCAGGAGTCCGTCAGAGCATCCCTATAGAATGATAGAAAAGTAGGGTTGGGAGGGGCCCGCAAGATTATCTAGTCCAGCCTCCTGCTCAACGCAGGACTCCAAGTCAGAGCATCCATATAGAATGATCGAAAATAGGGTTGGAAGGGTCCTGCAAGACCATCTAGTCCAGCCCCCTGCTCAACGCAGGACTCCAAGTCAGAGCATCCCTATAGAATCATCTGAAAGTACGGTTGGAAGTGGCCTGCAAGACCATCTAGTCCAGCCCCCTGCTCAACGCAGGACTCCAAGTCGGAGCATCCCTATAGAATGATTGAAAATAGGGTTGGATGGGGCCTGCAAGAATATGTACTCCACTCTCCTGCTCAACGCAGGAGTCCAAGTCAGAGGATCCCTATAGAATCATCTGAAAGTAGGGTTGGAAGGGTCCTCCAATACCATCTAGTCCAGCCCCCTGCTCAACGCAGGACTCCAGAGCATCCCTATAGAATGATAGAAAAGTAGGGTTGGGAGGGGCCTGCAAGACCATCTAGTCCAGCCCCCTGCTCAACGCAGGACTCCAAGTGAGAGCATCCGTATAGAATAATCGAAAATAGGGTTGGAAGGGGCCTGCAAGACCATCCAGTCCAGCCCCATGACCAACGCAGGACTCCCAATTCAGAGTATGCCTCTAGAATCATCGAAAATAGAGTTGGAAGGGGCCTACAAGACCATCTAGTCCAACCATCTGCTCAACACAGGACTCCCAAGTCAGACCATCCCTATAGCATCATCAGAAAGTAGGGTTGGAAGGGGCCTGCAAGACCATCTAGTCCAGCCCCTTGCTCAACGCAGAACTCCAAGTCAGAGCATCCCTATATAATCAGCAAAAGGTAGGGTTGGAAGGGGCCTGCAAGACCATCTAGTCCAGCCCCATGGTCAACGCAGGACTCCAAGTCAGAGCATCCCTATAGAATCATCTGAAAGTAGGGTTGGAAGTGGCCTGCAAGACCATCTAGTCCAGCCCCCTGCTCAAGGCAGGACTCCAAGTCAGAGCATCCCTATAGAATCATCTGAAAGTACGGTTGGACGTGGCCTGCAAGACCATCTAGTCCAGCCCCCTGCTCAACGCAGGACTCCAAGTCAGAGCATCCCTATAGAATGATTGAAATTAGGGTTGGAAGGGGCCTGCAAGACCATCCAGTGCACCCCCTGCTCAACGCAGGGCTCCAAGTCAGGGTATCCCTCTAGAATCATCGAAAATAGAGTTGGAAGGGGCCTGCAAGACCATCTAGTCCAGCCCCCTGCTCAATGCAGGACTCCAAGTCAGAGCATCCCTATAGAATCATCAAAAGGTAGTGCTGGAAGGGTCCTGCAAGACCATCTAGTCCAGCCCCCTGCTCAACGCAGGACTCCAAGTCAGAGCATCCCTATAGAATCATCAAAAGGTAGTGCTGGAAGGGGCCTGCAAGACCATCTAGTCCAGCCCCCTGCTCAACGCAGGACTCCAAGTGAGAGCATCCCTATAGAATAATCGAAAATAGGGTTGGAAGGGGCCTGCAAGACCATCCAGTCCAGCCCCATGACCAAGGCAGGACTCCCAAGTCAGAGTATACCTCTAGAATCATCGAAAATAGAGTTGGAAGGGGCCCACAAGACCATCTAGTCCAACCACCTGCTCAACACAGGACTCCCAAGTCAGACCATCCCTATAGCATCATCAGAAAGTAGGCTTGGAAGGGGCCTGCAAGACCATGTAGTCCAGCCCCTTGCTCAACGCAGAACTCCAAGTCAGAGCATCCCTATATAATCAGCAAAAGGTAGGGTTGGAAGGGGCCTGCAAGACCATCTAGTCCAGCCTCCTGCTCAACGCAGGACTCCAAGTCAGAGCATCCCTATAGAATGATTGAAAATAGGGTTGGAAGGGGCCTGCAAGACCATCCAGTGCACCCCCTGCTCAACGCAGGACTCCAAGTCAGAGTATCCCTCTAGAATCATCGAAAATAGAGTTGGAAGGGGCCTGCAAGACCATCTAGTCCAGCCCCCTGCTCAATGCAGGACTCCAAGTCAGAGCATCCCTATAGAATCATCAAAAGGTAGTGTTGGAAGGGGTCTGCGAGACCATCTAGTCCAGCCCCCTGCTGAACGCAGGACTCCAAGTCAGAGCATCCCTATAGAATCATCAAAAGGTAGTGTTGGAAGGGGCCTGCAAGACCATCTAGTCCAGCCCCCTGCTCAATGCAGGACTCCAAGTCCAAGCATCCCTATAAAATGATTGAAAATATGGTTGGAAGGGGTCTGCAAGCCCATCTAGTCCAGCCCCCTGCTCAACCCAGGACTCCAAGTCAGAGCATCCCTGTAAAATCATTGAAAAGTAGGGTTGGAAGGGGCCTGCCAGACCATCTAGTCCAACCCCCTACTCAACGCAGGACTCCAAGGCAGAGCATCCCTATAGAATGATGGAAAATAGGGTTGGAAGGGGCCTGCAAGACCATCTAGTCCAGCCAACTGCTCAATGCAGGACTCCAAGTCAGAGCATCCCTATAGAATGTTAGATAATAGGGTTGGAAGGTGCCTGCAAGACAATCTAGTCCAGCCCCCTGCTCAACGAAGGACTCCAGGTCAGAGCATCCCTATAGAATAATTGAAAAGTAGGGTTGGGATGGGCCTGCAATACCATCTAGTCCAACCCCCTGCTCTACGCAGGACTCCAAGTCAGAGTTTCCCTATAGAATGATCGGAAATAGGGCTGGAAGGCGCCTGCAAGACCATCTAGTCCAGCCCCCTGCTCAACGCAGGAGTCCGTCAGAGCATCCCTATAGAATGATCGAAAATAGGGTTGGAAGGGCCCTGCAAGACCATCTAGTCCAGCCCACTGCTCAACGCAGGACTCCAAGTCAGAGCATCTCTATAGAATCATCTGAAAGTAGGGATGGAAGGGGCCTGCAAGACCATCTAGTCCAGCCCCCTGCTCAACGCAGGACCCCAGATCATCCCTATAGAATGATAGAAAAGTAGGGTTGGGAGGGGCCTGCAAGACCATCTAGTCCAGCCCCCTGCTCAACGCAGGACTCCAAGTGAGAGCATCCCTATAGAATAATCGAAAATAGGGTTGGAAGGGGCCTGCAAGACCATCCAGTCCAGCCCCATGACCAAGGCAGGACTCCCAAGTCAGAGTATACCTCTAGAATCATCGAAAATAGAGTTGGAAGGGGCCCACAAGACCATCTAGTCCAACCACCTGCTCAACACAGGACTCCCAAGTCAGACCATCCCTATAGCATCATCAGAAAGTAGGGTTGGAAGGGGCCTGCAAGACCATGTAGTCCAGCCCCTTGCTCAACGCAGAACTCCAAGTCAGAGCATCCCTATATAATCAGCAAAAGGTAGTGTTGGAAGGGGTCTGCAAGACCATCTAGTCCAGCCCCCTGCTGAACGCAGGACTCCAAGTCAGAGCATCCCTATAGAATGATTGAAAATAGGGTTGGAAGGGGCCTGCAAGACCATCCAGTGCACCCCCTGCTCAACGCAGGACTCCAAGTCAGAGTATCCCTCTAGAATCATCGAAAATAGAGTTGGAAGGGGCCTGCAAGACCATCTAGTCCAGCCCCCTGCTCAATGCAGGACTCCAAGTCAGAGCATTCCTATAGAATCATCAAAAGGTAGTGTTGGAAGGGGTCTGCAAGACCATCTAGTCCAGCCCCCTGCTGAACGCAGGACTCCAAGTCAGAGCATCCCTATAGAATCATCAAAAGGTAGTGTTGGAAGGGGCCTGCAAGACCTTCTAGTCCAGCCCCCTGCTCAATTCAGGACTCCAAGTCCAAGCATCCCTATAAAATGATTGAAAATATGGTTGGAAGGGGTCTGCAAGCCCATCTAGTCCAGCCCCTGCTCAACCCAGGACTCCAAGTCAGAGCATCCCTGTAAAATCATTGAAAAGTAGGGTTGGAAGGGGCCTGCCAGACCATCTAGTCCAACCCCCTGCTCAACGCAGGACTCCAAGGCAGAGCATCCCTATAAAATGATGGAAAATAGGGTTGGAAGGGGCCTGCAAGACCATCTAGTCCAGCCAACTGCTCAATGCAGGACTCCAAGTCAGAGCATCCCTATAGAATGTTCGATAATAGGGTTGGAAGGTGCCTGCAAGACAATCTAGTCCAGCCCCCTGCTCAACGCAGGACTCCAAGTCAGAGTTTCCCTATAGAATCATCTGAAAGTAGGGCTGGAAGGGTCCTGCAAGACCATCTAGTCCAGCCCCCTGCTCAACGCAGGAGTCCGTCAGAGCATCCCTATAGAATCATCTGAAAGTAGGGTTGGAAGGGGCATGCAAGGCCATATAATCCAGCCCTCTGCTCAACGTAGGACTCCAAGTTAGAGCAGCCCTATAGAATCATTGGAAAGTAGGATTGGGGGGGTCTGCAAGGCCATCTAGTCCAACCCCCTGCTCCAGGCAGGACTCCAGGTCAGAGCATCCCTATAGAATCATCGAAAATAGAGTTGGAAGGGACCTGTAAGATCATCTAGTCCAGCCCTCTGCTCAACGCAGGACTCCAAGTCAGAGCATCCCTATAGAATGATTGAAACTACGGTTCTAAGGGGCCTGCAAGACCATCCAGTGCACCCCCTGCTCAACGCAGGACTCCAAGTCAGAGTATCCCTCTAGAATCATCGAAAATAGAGTTGGAAGGGACCTGTAAGACCATCTAGTCCAGCCCCCTGCTCAACGCAGGACTCCAAGTCAGAGTTCCCCTATAGAATGATCGAAAATAGGGTTGGAAGGTTTCTGCAAGACCATCTAGTCCAACCCCCTGCTCAACGCAGGACTCCAAGTCAGAGCATCCCTATAGAATAATCAAAAAGTAGGGTTGGAAGGGTCCTCCAATACCATCTAGTCCAGCCCCCTGCTCAACGCAGGACTCCAGAGCATCTCTATAGAATGATAGAAAAGTAGGGTTGGGAGGGGCCTGCAAGACCATCTAGTCCAGCCCCCTGCTCAACGCAGGACTCCAAGTGAGAGCATCCATATAGAATAATCGAAAATAGGGTTGGAAGGGGCCTGCAAGACCATCCAGTCCAGCCCCATGACCAACGCAGGACTCCCAAGTCAGAGTATCCCTCTAGATTCATCGAAAATAGAGTTGGAAGGGGCCTACAAGACCATCTAGTCCAACCACCTGCTCAACAAAGGACTCCCAAGTCAGACCATCCCTATAGCATCATCAGAAAGTACGGTTGGAAGGGGTCTGCAAGACCATCTAGTCCAGCCCCTTCCTCAAGGCAGGACTCCAAGTCAGAGCATCCCTATAGAATGATTGAAAATAGGGTTGGAAGGGGCCTGCAAGACCATCCAGTGCACCCCCTGCTCAACGCAGGACTCCAAGTCAGAGTATCCCTCTAGAATCATCGAAAATGGAGTTGGAAGGGGCCTGCAAGACCCTCTAGTCCAGCCCCCTGCTCAATGCAGGACTCCAAGTCAGAGCATTCCTATAGAATCATCAAAAGGTAGTGTTGGAAGGGGCCTGCAAGACCATCTAGTCCAGCCCCCTGCTGAACGCAGGACTCCAAGTCAGAGCATCCCTATAGAATCATCATAAGGTAGTGTTGGAAGAGGCCTGCAAGACCATCTAGTCCAGCCCCCTGCTCAACGCAGGACTCCCAAGTCAGAGCATCCCTATAGAATGATAGAAAATAGGGTTGGAAGGCGCCTGCAAGAACATCTAGTCCAGCCCCCTGCTCAATGCAGGACTCCAAGTCCAAGCATCCCTATAAAATGATTGAAAATAGGGTTGGAAGGGGTCTGCAAGCCCATCTAGTCCAGCCCCCTGCTCAACCCAGGACTCCAAGTCAGAGCATCCCTATAGAATCATCAAAAGGTAGTGTTGGAAGGGGCCTGCAAGACCATCTAGTCCAGCCCCCTGCTGAACGCAGGACTCCAAGTCAGAGCATCCCTATAGAATCATCAAAAGGTAGTGTTGGAAGGGGCCTGCAAGACCATCTAGTCCAGCCCCCTGCTGAACGCAGGACTCCAAGTCAGAGCATCCCTATAGAATCATCAAAAGGTAGTGTTGGAAGGGGCCTGCAAGACCATCTAGTCCAGCCCCCTGCTCAACGCAGGACTCCCAAGTCAGAGCATCCCTATAGAATGATAGAAAATAGGGTTGGAAGGCGCCTGCAAGACCATCTAGTCCAGCCCCCTGCTCAATGCAGGACTCCAAGTCCAAGCATCCCTATAAAATGATTGAAAATAGGGTTGGAAGGGGTCTGCAAGCCCATCTAGTCCAGCCCCCTGCTCAACCCAGGACTCCAAGTCAGAGCATCCCTATAGAATCATTGGAAAGTAGGGTTGGGATGGGCCTGCAAGACCATCTAGTCCAACCCCCTGCTCACCGCAGGACTCCAAGGCAGAGCATCCCTATAGAATGATGGAAAATAGGGTTGGAAGGGGCCTGCAAGACCATCTAGTCCAGCCAACTGCTCAATGCAGGACTCCAAGTCAGAGCATCCCTATAGAATGATCGAAAATAGGGTTGGAAGGCCCCTGCAAGAGCATGTATTCCAACCCCGTGCTCAACGGAGGACAACAAGTCAGAGCATCCTCATCGAATCATCTGAAAGTAGGGTTGGAAGTGGCCTGCAAGACCATCTAGTCCAGCCCCCTCCTCAATGCAGGACTCCAAGTCCAAGCATCCCTATAAAATGATTGAAAATAGGGTTGGAAGGGGTCTTCAAACCCATCTACTCCAGCCCCCTGCTCAACCCAGGACTCCAAGTCAGAGCATCCCTATAGAATCATTGAAAAGTAGGGTTGGGATGGGCCTGCAATGCCATCTAGTCCAACCTCCTGCTCAACGGAGGACTCCGAGGCAGAGCATCCCTATAGAATGATGGAAAATAGGGTTGGAAGGGGCCTCCAAGACCATCTAGTCCAGTCCCCTGCTCAACGCAGGACTCCAAGTCAGAGCATCCTTATAGAATCATCTGAACGTGGGGTTGGAAGGGGCCTGCAAGGCCATCTAATCCAGCCCCCTGCTCAACGTAGGACTCCAAGTCAGAGCAGCCCTATAGAATCATTGGAAAGTAGGGTCGGGGGGGGCCTGCAAGGCCATCTAGTCCAACCCCCTGCTTAAGGCAGGACTCCAAGTCACTGCATCCCTATAGAATAATCAAAAAGTAGGGTTGGGAGGGGTCTGCAAGACCATATAGTCCAGCCCCCTGCTCAACGCAGGACTCCAAGTCAGAGTTTCCCTATAGAATGATCGGAAATAGGGCTGGAAGGCGCCTGCAAGACCATCTAGTCCAGCCCCCTGCTCCAGGCAGGACTCCAGGTCAGAGCATCCCTATAGAATGATCGAAAATAGGGTTGGAAGGCGCCTGCAAGACCATGTATTCCAACCCCGTGCTCAACGCAGGACTCCAAGTCAGAGCATCCTTATCGAATCATCTGAAAGTAGGGTTGCAAGGGGCCTGCAAGACCATCTATTCCAGCCCCCTGCTCAACGCAGGACTCCAAGTCAGAGCATCCCTTTAGAATTATCAAAAGTGAGGGTTGGAAGGCGCCTGCAGGACCATCTTCCAGCCCTCTGCTCAACGCAGGACTCCAAGTCAGAGCATCCCTATAGAATGATTGAAAATAGGGTAGGAAGGGGCCTGCAAGACCATCCAGTGCACCCCCTGCTCAACGCAGGACTCCAAGTCAGAGTATCGCTCTAGAATCATCGAAAATAGAGTTGGAAGGGACCTGTAAGACCATCTAGTCCAGCCCCCTGCTCAACGCAGGACTCCAGAGCATCCCTATAGAATGGTTGAAAATAGGGTTGGAAGGGGCCTGCAAGATTATCTAGTCCAGCCTCCTGCTCAACGCAGGACTCCAAGTCAGAGCATCCCTATAGAATGATCGAAAATAGGGTTGGAAGGCCCCTGCAAGACCATCTAGTCCAGCCCCCTGCTCAATGCAGGACTCTAAGAGCATCCCTATAGAATCATCTGAAAGTACGGTTGGAAGGGGCCTGCAAGACCATCTAGTCCAACCCCTTGCTCAACACAGGACTCCGACTCAGAGCATCCCTATACAATGAACGAAAATAGGGTTGGAAGGACCCAGCAAGACCATCTATTCCAGCCCCCTGCTCAACGCAGGACTCCAAGTCAGAGCATCCCTATACAATGAACGAAAATAGGGTTGGAAGGGGCCGGCAAGACCATCTAATCCAGCCCCCTGCTCAACGCAGGACTCCAAGTCAGAGCATCCCTACAGAATGATCGGAAATATGGTTGGAAGGAGCCTGCAAGACCATTCAGTCCAGGCCCCTGCTCAACACAGGACTCCAAGTCAGAGCATCCTTATAGAATCATCTGAAAGTAGGGTTGGAAGGGGCCTGCAAGACCATCTAGTTCAGCCCCCTGCTCAATGCAGGAGTCCGTCAGAGCATCCCTATAGAATGATAGAAAAGTAGGGTTGGGAGGGTCCTGCAAGGCCATCTAGTCCAACCCCCTGCTTAAGGCAGGACTCCAAGTCAGAGCATCCCTATAGAATAATCAAAAAGTAGGGTTGGGAGGGGTCTGCAAGACCATCTAGTCCAGCCCCCTGCTCAACGCAGAACTCCAAGTCAGAGTTTCCCTATAGAATGATCGGAAATAGGGCTGGAAGGCGCCTGCAAGACCATCTAGTCCAGCCCCCTGCTCAACGCAGGACTCCAAGTCAGAGTTTCCCTATAGAATCATCTGAAAGTAGGGCTGGAAGGGGCCTGCAAGACCATCTAGTCCAGCCCCCTTCTCAACGCAGGAGTCCGTCAGAGCATCCCTATAGAATGATAGAAAAGTAGGGTTGGGAGGGGCCCGCAAGATTCTCTAGTCCAGCCTCCTGCTCAACGCAGGACTCCAAGTCAGAGCATCCCTATAGAATGATCGAAAATAGGGTTGGAAGGGTCCTGCAAGACCATCTAGCCCAGCCCCCTGCTCAACGCAGGACTCCAAGTCGGAGCATCCCTATAGAATGATTGAAAATAGGGTTGGAAGGGGCCTGCAAGAATATCTACTCCACTCTCCTGCTCAACGCAGGAGTCCAAGTCAGAGGATCGCTATAGAATCATCTGAAAGTAGGGTTGGAAGGGTCCTCCAATACCATCTAGTCCAGCCCCCTGCTCAACGCAGGACTCCAGAGCATCCCTATAGAATGATAGAAAAGTAGGGTTGGGAGGGGCCTGCAAGACCATCTAGTCCAGCCCCCTGCTCAACGCAGGACTCCAAGTGAGAGCATCCATATAGAATAATCGAAAATCAGGTTGGAAGGGGCCTGCAAGACCATCCAGTCCAGCCCCATGACCAACGCAGGACTCCCAAGTCAGAGTATGCCTCTAGAATCATCGAAAATAGAGTTGGAAGGGGCCTACAAGACCATCTAGTCCAACCACCTGCTCAACACAGGACTCCCAAGTCAGACCATCCCTATAGCATCATCAGAAAGTAGGGTTGGAAGGGGCCTGCAAGACCATCTAGTCCAGCCCCTTGCTCAACGCAGAACTCCAAGTCAGAGCATCCCTATATAATCAGCAAAAGGTAGGGTTGGAAGGGGCCTGCAAGACCATCTAGTCCAGCCCCATGGCCAACGCAGGATTCCAAGTCAGAGCATCCCTACAGAATCATCGAAAAGTAGGGTAGGGAGGGGCCGGCAAGACTATCTAGTCCAGCCCCCTGCTCAATGCAGGACTCCAAGTCAGAGCATCCCTATAGAATGATTGAAAATAGGGTTGCAGGGGGCCTGCAAGACCATCTAGTCCAGCCTCCTCCTCAACGCAGGACTCCAAGTCAGAGCATCCCTATAGAATGATTGAAAATAGGGTTGGAAGGGGCCTGCAAGACCATCCAGTGCACCCCCTGCTCAACGCAGGGCTCCAAGTCAGAGTATCCCTCTAGAATAATCGAAAATAGGGTTGGAAGGCGCCTGCAAGACCATCTAGTCCAGCCCCCTGCTCAATGCAGGACTCCAAGTCCAAGCATCCCTATAAAATGATTGAAAATAGGGTTGGAAGGGGTCTGCAAGCCCATCTAGTCCAGCCCCCTGCTCAACCCAGGACTCCAAGTCAGAGCATCCCTATAGAATCATCTGAAAGTACGGTTGGAAGTGGCCTGCAAGACAATCTAGTCCAGCCCCCTGCTCAACGCAGGACTCCAAGTCAGAGCATCCCTATAGAATCATCAGAAAGTACGGTTGGAAGTGGCCTGCAAGACCATCTAGTCCAGCCCCCTGCTCAACGCAGGACTCCAAGTCAGAGCACCCTATAGTATCATCAAAAGCTAGGGTTGGAAGGGTCCTGCAAGACCATCTAGTCCAGCCTCCTGCTTAACGCAGGACTCCAAGTCAGAGCATCCCCATAGAATAATCGAAAATAGGGTTGGGAGGGGCCTGCAAGACCATCTAGTCCATCCCCCTGCTTAACGCAGGACTCCAAGTCAGAGCATCCCTATAGAATGATCAAAAATAGGGGTGGAAGGGGCCTACAAGACCATCTACTCCAGCCCCCTGCTCAATTCAGGACTCCAAGTTAGAGCATCCCTATAGAAATATTGAAAATAGGGTTGGACAGTCCGGCAAGACCATCTAGTCCAGCCCCCTGCTCAACATAGGACTCCAAGTGAGAGCAGCCCTATAGAATCATTGGAAAGTAGGGTTGGGGGGGGCCTGCAAGGCCATCTATTCCAACTCCCTGCTCCAGGCAGGACTCCAGGTCAGAGCATCCCTATAGAATGATCGAAAATAGGGTTGGAAGGGGCCTGCAAGACCATCTAGTCCAACCCCGTGCTCAGCGCAGGACTCCAAGTCAGAGCATCCTCATCGAATCATCTGAAAGTAGGGTTAGAAGTGGCCTGCAAGACCATCTAGTCCAGCCCCCTCCTCAATGCAGGACTCCAAGTCAGAGCATCCCTATAGAATCATCAAAAGGTAGGGTTGGAAGGGGCCTGCAAGATTATCTATTCCAGCCTCCTGCTCAACGCAGGACTCCAAGTCAGAGCATCCCTATAGAATGATCGAAAATAGGGTTGGAAGGGGCCTGCAAGACCATCTAGTCCAACCCCCTGCTCAATGCAGGACTCTAAGAGCATCCCTATAGAATCATCTGAAAGTACGTTTGGAAGGGGCCTGCAAGACCATCTTGTCCAACCCCTTGCTCAACACAGGACCCCGAGTCAGAGCATCCCTATAGAATCATCTGAAAGTAGGGTTGGAAGGGGCCTGCAAGGCCATCTAATCCAGCCCCCTGCTTAAGGCAGGACTCCAAGTCACAGCATCCCTATAGAATAATCAAAAAGTAGGGTTGGGAGGGGTCTGCAACACCATCTAGTCCAGCCCCCTGCTCAACGCAGGACTCCAAGTCAGAGTTTCCCTATAGAATGATCGGAAATAGGGCTGGAAGGGGCCTGCAAGACCATCTAGTCCAGCCCCTTGCTCAACGCAGGACTCCAAGTCAGAGCATCCCTATAGCATTATCAAAAGTTAGGGTTGGAAGGCGCCTGCAGGACCATCTTCCAGCCCCCTGCTCAACGCAGGACTCCAAGTCAGAGCATCCCTATAGAATGATTGAAAATAGGGTTGGAAGGGGCCTGCAAGAGCATCCAGTGCACCCCCTGCTCAATGCAGGACTCCAAGTCAGAGCATCCCTATAGAATATTCAAAAAGTAGGGTTGGAAGGCCCCTGCAAGACCATCTAGTCCAGCCCCCTGCTCAATGCAGGACTCTAAGAGCATCCCTATAGAATCATCTGAAAGTACGGTTGGAAGGGGCCTGCAAGACCATCTAGTCCAACCCCTTGCTCAACACAGGACTCCGACTCAGAGCATCCCTATACAATGAACGAAAATAGGGTTGGAAGGACCCAGCAAGACCATCTATTCCAGCCCCCTGCTCAACGCAGGACTCCAAGTCAGAGCATCCCTATACAATGAACGAAAATAGGGTTGGAAGGGGCCGGCAAGACCATCTAATCCAGCCCCCTGCTCAACGCAGGACTCCAAGTCAGAGCATCCCTACAGAATGATCGGAAATATGGTTGGAAGGAGCCTGCAAGACCATTTAGTCCAGCCCCCTGCTCAACACAGGACTCCAAGTCAGAGCATCCTTATAGAATCATCTGAAAGTAGGGTTGGAAGGGGCCTGCAAGACCATCTAGTTCAGCCCCCTGCTCAACGCAGGAGTCCGTCAGAGCATCCCTATAGAATGATAGAAAAGTAGGGTTGGGAGGGGCCTGCAAGGCCATCTAGTCCAACCCCCTGCTTAAGGCAGGACTCCAAGTCAGAGCATCCCTATAGAATAATCAAAAAGTAGGGTTGGGAGGGGTCTGCAAGACCATCTAGTCCAGCCCCCTGCTCAACGCAGGACTCCAAGTCAGAGTTTCCCTATAGAATGATCGGAAATAGGGCTGGAAGGCACCTGCAAGACCATCTAGTCCAGCCCCCTGCTCAACGCAGGACTCCAAGTCAGAGTTTCCCTATAGAATCATCTGAAAGTAGGGCTGGAAGGGGCCTGCAAGACCATCTAGTCCAGCCCCCTTCTCAACGCAGGAGTCCGTCAGAGCATCCCTATAGAATGATAGAAAAGTAGGGTTGGGAGGGGCCCGCAAGGTTATCTAGTCCAGCCTCCTGCTCAACGCAGGACTCCAAGTCAGAGCATCCATATAGAATGATCGAAAATAGGGTTGGAAGGGTCCTGCAAGACCATCTAGTCCAGCCCCCTGCTCAACGCAGGACTCCAAGTCAGAGCATCCCTATAGAATCATCTGAAAGTACGGTTGGAAGTGGCCTGCAAGACCATCTAGTCCAGCCCCCTGCTCAACGCAGGACTCCAAGTCGGAGCATCCCTATAGAATGATTGAAAATAGGGTTGGATGGGGCCTGCAAGAATATGTACTCCACTCTCCTGCTCAACGCAGGAGTCCAAGTCAGAGGATCCCTATAGAATCATCTGAAAGTAGGGTTGGAAGGGTCCTCCAATACCATCTAGTCCAGCCCCCTGCTCAACGCAGGACTCCAGAGCATCCCTATAGAATGATAGAAAAGTAGGGTTGGGAGGGGCCTGCAAGACCATCTAGTCCAGCCCCCTGCTCAACGCAGGACTCCAAGTGAGAGCATCCGTATAGAATAATCGAAAATAGGGTTGGAAGGGGCCTGCAAGACCATCCAGTCCAGCCCCATGACCAACGCAGGACTCCCAATTCAGAGTATGCCTCTAGAATCATCGAAAATAGAGTTGGAAGGGGCCTACAAGACCATCTAGTCCAACCATCTGCTCAACACAGGACTCCCAAGTCAGACCATCCCTATAGCATCATCAGAAAGTAGGGTTGGAAGGGGCCTGCAAGACCATCTAGTCCAGCCCCTTGCTCAACGCAGAACTCCAAGTCAGAGCATCCCTATATAATCAGCAAAAGGTAGGGTTGGAAGGGGCCTGCAAGACCATCTAGTCCAGCCCCATGGTCAACGCAGGACTCCAAGTCAGAGCATCCCTATAGAATCATCTGAAAGTAGGGTTGGAAGTGGCCTGCAAGACCATCTAGTCCAGCCCCCTGCTCAAGGCAGGACTCCAAGTCAGAGCATCCCTATAGAATCATCTGAAAGTACGGTTGGACGTGGCCTGCAAGACCATCTAGTCCAGCCCCCTGCTCAACGCAGGACTCCAAGTCAGAGCATCCCTATAGAATGATTGAAATTAGGGTTGGAAGGGGCCTGCAAGACCATCCAGTGCACCCCCTGCTCAACGCAGGGCTCCAAGTCAGGGTATCCCTCTAGAATCATCGAAAATAGAGTTGGAAGGGGCCTGCAAGACCATCTAGTCCAGCCCCCTGCTCAATGCAGGACTCCAAGTCAGAGCATCCCTATAGAATCATCAAAAGGTAGTGCTGGAAGGGGCCTGCAAGACCATCTAGTCCAGCCCCCTGCTCAACGCAGGACTCCAAGTCAGAACATCCCTATAGAATCATCAAAAAGTAGGGTTGGAAGGGTCCTGCAAGACCATCTAGTCCAGCCCCCTGCTCAACGCAGGACTCCAAGTCAGAGCATCCCTATAGAATGATCGAAAATAGGGTTGGAAGGGGCCTGCAAGACCATCTAGTCCAACCCCCTGCCCAACCCAGGACTCCAAGTTAGAGCATCCCTATAGAATCATCTGAAAGTAGGGTTGGATGGGGCCTGTAAGACCATTTAATCCAGCCCTCTGCTCAACGTGGATTCAATGTGCCAGGAGGCCAGGCCAGGCCAATCCGGGCTCGCTCCCTCCCTGCGGGGTCTTGGGCCTCCTTTCCCTCCCGGGTTTGAGAAACAGAGGACGGAAGAGAGACTAAATCGGCTCCGCTGGGACAGATCTCGTGCATGGCTTCCTTTTCTGATTGTATGGTCCCTGCGTGCACATCCCACCTTTTCTCCTTTTGCGAGGGACCCGGTGTGGGACCCGTGATCCTCCTCTCATAGACATCATAGATCTCAGGAGCTTAGGGTGTGAAGGGCCTCCCAAGGCCATCGAGTCCAGCCCACGCGCCACGCAGGAAGCCCGATTCCCAGGTGGCCTCCCACCCAAGCGCGAACCGGTGCTGACCCTGCTTAGCTCCCCAGATCAGGCGCAGTCAGCCCTTCTCCATTTTATCCTGTTAACAAGCCTGCGAGGTCAGCTAGGCTGAGGGCTCATGTCACCTGGCGAGCTTCAGGGCCGAGAGGGGACTTGAACCCAGGCTCTAACCAGTGCACCATACTGGCGGGCTCCAGAAGCAGGAGGCCTCCTCCGGGTGCGGGGGGCTACAGCGCCAGGCGCCCCGGCACTGGCTGCTCACTCCTGGCTCTCAGAAGTGCTTGCGACGGGGGGCCCGGCCCCTGTCCTGGGGCATGCGCTTTGCAGGGAGGGAGTCCCTGCCTGGCAGCATCTCCCGTTGGAAGGACCGAGGAGCCGGCTCCAGGACTCGGGAGGGAGAGCCGCCTCTGCCCAGCCAGAGGAGGCAAGGCTGGGGTCAGGGCCAGCGCTGAGGGCCGGCCCAGCTGGGCCCCTGCCAAGGGCCCACGCCCCGGCAGGGGCCCCCTGGCAAGAGCCCCCCGGAGCCGCTCCTCGTCTTCCCCGCCGCAACCCGCTTGTTCCCCAGCCTCTTGCTCTGGCCCAGTCGGCAGTGGGGGGAGGGCGGCTCACGGAGGGAGGGGGCGTCTTGCTCAAGGGCCTCCGAAACCTAGGCAAGCCTTCATCGCCCCCTTGATCACACCTGTCATTTGGGGTGCGCTTAGGCAAGCCTTCATCGCACCCTGGCCGCGTTGTGGGGGGTCCAGGCGCTGCCTCCTTCCGCACGTGTTTTCCCACACTTCCATTTCCCCCCCCCCGTGCCGGGGGGGGGCAATAGCTGCCCAATCTGCCCTCCGACACTTGGTGCTGGGCAGGACCCCTCTGCCTGGAAGCCCCCAATGGAGTGGAATGGAGTCAATGGGGGCGAATGGAGTCAATGGCCTCATGCCAGACGGAGAGCCTCCCTTTCTCAGCATCCTAGAACCCAGCAGGGTCGCCCCGTGAAGCTGATGGGTGGGAGAGTCAGGACATCGAAGGAAGGCCGCCTTCACCCAGCACAGAGTTTGGCTCCGGAACCCGCTCCCACAGGACGTGGGGATGGCCACCACGTTGGACGGCTTTCCAAGGGGCCTGGACCAATTTATGGAGGAGGAGAAGGAGGAGGGGGAGGAAGCTATCAGTGGCGACTAGGCCTGATGGTTCTAAGCTCCCTCCAGTCTCGGAGGCCTGTGTGGACCAGTGGCTGGGGAACATGGGCAGGAGGGTCCCGTCGCCCTCCTGTCCTGCTTGCGGGTTTCCCGTGGGCAGCTGGCCAGCCATGGTGCGAACAGAATGCTGCATGAGAGGGTCCCTTGGTCCGATCCAGCCCAGGTCTTCTCACGCTCTTCCGTCTTCGGTGTAAAGCATGGGCACCCTCGCAAGAGGTGCCTAGCTAAGATGCTGGCTATCAGGTGGCCTACTTTCCCGACGACAGTCCTCTGTTGGATGGCTGCCCATTCCAAGCCTGCTTTGAAGGGAAGGCATCATCCCAGGATGGCCCCGTGCCCTGCTTCGGAGAGACAGTCCTCTCTCCGAAGGTGGCCTCTCTTCGACAGTCCACTCTGGCTTCGCAAGAGAGAACCGCAGGCTGGCCGAACGCTGCACACCAGCATCTCCCTTGGCCCGCTTGGGGGGCGAGGCGTCTGGGCCTCATAGAATCGTAGGGTTGGAAGGGTCCCGTAAGGCCATCCAGTCCAACCCCCTGCTCAGTGCAGGACTCCCAACTCAGAGCATCCCTATAGAATCATCAAAAAGTAGGGTTGGGAGGGGCCTGTAAGGCCATCGAGTCCAACCCCCTGCTCAGTGCAGGGCTCCAAGGCAGAGCACCCCGCACAGGCGTCTTTCCGCCGATCCATTTCTCGTACACTTTCCAGCATCTCCATCCAAGCGTTCTGTCTCGCTCTTGCTTTCCTCGAGCCTCCCCAAACGGGCCCCAGGAGGCTTTCCGGGCCAGGCTGGGATCAAGCCGCTGCTTGCCTCTGATGCACCCTGGCAGGTGGGCAGGCAGCCGCCCTCGCCCCGCCCTGCCCCTTCCCCACACTGCCGCGGCTGCTCCGGTCGCCCTCAAGGGCCCCGGGGCCAGCAGGCAACTCCCCTCTGCCACGCGTCCGGGTCCCGAAGGCCCCCCGGCCGGGACGCCGCAATGCCCACCAGCCAGCTGCTCGAGTCCCCGCTGTTTGCCTCCTGGTACCTCTTCTGGGTAGGGCCCGGGGCCGCCCTGGTCTGCAGGCCCCAAAGCCGGGCTCCGCTGCCATGGCCTTCCTCAAGCCAGGGCAGGCGCTCCCGGGCAAAGCCGGCCCCTTGCAGATAGCTCATGCTTCTGCCCCTCCAGGTCGCCAGCGGTCTGATGGTGGCTGTCAGGACCTACGCCAGGCTCGCCAAGGAAGCCGGTGAGTGGCCCGGCCCGGCGAGGGTGGCACAGAGGGCAGGGCGCGGAGCCGGGCTGCAGCCTCGCAGGGATCCCAGCCCCCGCCACCCCGTCGGGAGTTCCGCGTTTCTTCAGCCGGGCAGGTTTCATGGAATCCTAGAACAGCAGGGTTGGAAGGGGCCCACAAGACCATCCAGTCCACCCCCCTGCTCCATGCAGGAACCCAAGTCAGCGCATCCCAAGCAGGGGGTTGGACTCAATGGCCTTTGAGGCCCCCTCCAACCCTACTATTCTATGATTCTATGATCAATCATAGAATGGCAGGGCTGGAAGGGTCCTGTAAGACCATCGAGACCACCCCCCTGTTTGATTTAGGACTCCAATTCAGAGCATCCCTATAGAATCATAGAAAAGTAGGGTTGGGAGGGGTCTGCAACACCATCTAGTCCAACCCCCTGCTCAGTGCAGGACGCCAAGTCAGAGCATCCCCGACAGATGGCTGCCCAGCCTCGTCTTGGATGCCCCCAGTGTGGGAGAGCCCCCCATCGCCCTAGGTCATTGGTTCCATTGTTGTGCTGCTCCAACAGTCGGGACGTTCCTCCTGATGTCGAGCCGGAATCCGCCTTCCTGTCACTGGCGCCCGTGACTCCGTGTCCTGCACTCTGGGGTGATGGAGGAGAGCCCTTTCAAGTATTTGACAGTACTTCCAAGTATTTGAAACACTGACCCTTGGGAGGACCTTTTCCTTGCATCCCAACTGCTGAGCCCGAGTTTCGTCTGAGAGGCGATTCCGCCGCTGCGGCTGTCGCCAACCCCGGCAGGGGCACTTCTGAGAACGTGCGGAATGCCTTTCCTGGGCTGATTCTTCAGGCCCAACGCCTGGCGGCTCAGGCTTCGCAAAGGCTCTGCGTCCTTGGATTTGGCGGCTCATGTCTCAGGGAGCTGCTTTTAACACGTTTGCCCAGGGCTGGCTTTGCTCGCAGGACCTCAGGCCTTCCAGCCGGGGCTAATGACATTTGGAAAACCTCAAGGTTTGTCAAAAGGGACAAAGGTGGGAGGGGAGGAGGGGAATCAGCCTGAAGCCCCCCCCCCGGCCCCCCATGCCAACCAGTTCAGAGCCCAGGGCAACGTTCTTGGCTGGTCCGCTCCCCCTCTCTAGATGTCCTTTAGGGCGAGTGCTTATACAGGCACACGAAAGAGCGCGGCCAAGCCAGAAAAGAGGAGGCGCATTTTCGAGAACATTTGCACAGCAGGTCGAATTGTGCGTGCAGCTGCAGACTGAGAAAAGGCCGCTATGATTGAGACAGGAACACGAGACACTGGCCTGCAGCGGAGACGCCTGGCCCGGGGACCCGTCTGTGCCCGCTCGGTCTGCCGTCCAGGCGAGGACCTCTCCGAGCTTCTCCCCCTCCTCCCGGTTCGGGAGCTTTACCCGACTTGGCCTGGGCTGCCCATCAGATGGAGGACACCTTCAGATAGCGGACTGCCCTCTGTGATGTAGGGACCCCTCCCAATTTCCACCTTCTCCCAGGCGCCGTGGCCTCCCTGTTGGCCGACCCCTCCCTGGTCTTGCTGGTAGTCGGCGTCCTGATGTTCAGCATCACCTTTGTGGGCTGCCTGGGCGCCTTCCGGGACCTCACGCCGATGCCGAAAATGGTATGGTAAATGCCCCCCCCCCCCCAGCATGAGCCTCCCCAGCAGGCAAACGGTCCTTCTGCTCCATCTTTTAGAAGGCCGTGGAAAGGAGGTCCCAGAGGCATCGCCTTCCTGCTCTCTTCCGGAGCACCCCAGCCTTCCCGCCTATTCCGAGAGAGCTTCGGCTATTGGGCGGTATAGAAATGAAATGAATGAATGAATGAATGAATGAATGAATGAATGAATATATATATTAGAATCATAGAATAGTAGGGGCCTACAAGGCCATCGAGTCCAACCCCCTGCTCAATGCAGGTATATATATATATATATATATTCATTCATTCATTTCTATATATATATGTATATATATAAATATATATATATACATATATATATTGAATGAATGTATATTAATTAATTCATTCATATATGTATGTATGTGTATGTGTGTGTGTGTATATATATATACACACACACACACACACATTCATTTCCAGGGAGCATTCCCCTTCTCTAAGGCCTTTCTCACCCCAGCAGGAAACACCTTTTCACGCACAGTCCCACTGCCAAGGCTCAGGTCCACCCTTTACTCTGTCCTCAAGGTCACACTGGTGTATATTCTCACCTGTATTGCTCCCTTTATGACCTTCCCCTGACTTTCCCCTTTATTACCGCCCCCAAGAGCAGAAGGCCTGGGATTCGGTTGAACTGGCAAGGCTTTATTAATGACAGCAAGAAGTTGATGAATAGTAAGCAAGCCGCTCCGAATGGTCCTAATGCATGTTCTCTTATACACATTGCTCCAGATCACACTCTCAGTCAATCGCTACATAGTCAACACACACCTATGTCTCTAACTCATCCAGCGTCCCTCTAATCCAAGCCCACCCTCTCCATCGCGCACAGCACAGCGCTCTGATTATACAGTGCACACACCTCGCCCCCCCTTGCTCAGCCACTCATCACAACCTGCAAACCCGCCACTCTTCCTGTCATTCATCTCATTCTCACCCTAGAACGGCTCGCCATAAAAGACAGGGATAGAACAGGAATACATCACCATAACCGTACATGTTCTATACAGACATGTAATGTCACGGTCAGCATGGTCGGGCACCGGCCAAGGGCCCACGCCCCAGCAGGGGCCCACTGGCAAGGGTGAGAAGGTGGGCTCATGGAGGGAGGTGGGGGCCCCCGGGGGGTGCCTTGCCCAAGGCCCTCCGAAACCAGTGGCCCTCTCTACTGGGGCAATTCTCTGCCGGGGCAATTCTCCACTGGAGGTCCTCTTGGCACATGAGCAACAGAGGGATCCGGAGCCCTGGGGAGGAGGCTCTGCGTGTGCCGCCCATCGTCTCCCCGGCGTGGCGCTGCTCATCTCCCCACCCCGCTTTCCAGTTTGCCTGGCTCCTGCTCATCATCTTCATCCTGCAAGTCGTGGCTGCCGTTCTGGGCTTCCTCTTCTCCGGCATGGTAAAAACGCTCCCCACAGCGCTGGCATGTGGCCTTACCCACGGGGCGACCAGTCCCAGCAGAGCACGGCCATGGAGGCGGCTCCGGCCCCCTTCCCTGCCACGGTGGGCAGGAGATTCCAGAGGCCCCTCCTGGGTTTTGCGTGGCCGTGGCAGGGTGGGGGTCTCCCTTGCTGGCCCCAGGTTTGTTGCTCTGTGGGGCAGCCCCTGAGCCTTGACCCTCTGCCGCCCTGTTGTGTACCAGGTGATGGAGAAAGCCACGTTTCTGATGGGCCAGGCCATCTCCCGCTACCGCGATAACCTTGATTTGCAGAACCTCATCGACTAAATTCAGAAAAAGGTAACAGGAGGGGGCATTGCTCTCCGTCCGCTTTTCAGAAGTTTTAGGCGTTGCTCTGCGTCCTCTTTTCAGAACAGATTTGCGGTGATTTTCTTGAAACGTACAATGGAATTGAGGCGCTAAGTGGCCGTCTGCTCAGATCGTCCAAGCACCGCGGAGGTCCATTGGGGCTACTGTCCCTTTAATTAAAAGCTGCTTCTTCAACATGCATTCTCCTTTTATCCTTCCATGTTGGAACGATATCGTTCCATGTTGAACAATAAAAGGCTCAGCCTTGGAGATGAGCAGGCTTTGTAAGGGGCAACCAGGAGGGCCTTCAAGGGGTCCTGCTGCCGTGCTCCACAGGAAGTCATGAAAGGGGCAGAAGCCCCAAGAGGAAGCTGCTCATTAATATTGCAGGGGCGG
Source organism: Heloderma suspectum (assembly GCF_057233095.1). Classification (NCBI taxonomy): domain Eukaryota; kingdom Metazoa; phylum Chordata; class Lepidosauria; order Squamata; family Helodermatidae; genus Heloderma; species Heloderma suspectum. The sequence goes on from NC_139475.1 coordinate 52,789,537, forward strand.
GAGGCTTTTCTGACTGGGGCTTATTTGCGAATAAAAACAGGGTTATAGAAGGATCTTGGCCACGGGGCATTGCTGAATGATATGGCACTCTGTCGTGTGGAACAACCGCTGTCATGCCACGTCCAGCTGTTCACGGAAAAGCCATGCCCTCGCATGGAGGCAACGGAAAGGGAGGAAATGCCTTCTGCGGCGAGCTCAGGGATATTCCTGGCCTCCCTAAAGCAGGCACCCTACATTCCCGCAGGCTAGTGGGCAGAGCAGGCCTTTGTTCTGCTGGCTGCCCAGAGACCCCAGGTTCCGCTGGGTTGTGATGGGGCCGCAGCTCCGAGAGTCTTTCAAATCGCTGCTCTGCATACTTGGGACCGAGTCTGTTCCCGTTGGGCTCGCCTGGCTCGCTGCCCATCTTTCTCTCTTCCCCAGTTTGAGTGCTGCGGGGCCCACTCCTACAGAGACTGGTCCCAGAATGCTTTCTTCGAGTGCCGAGACGCCAACCCCAGCCTGGAGCGATGCGCCGTGCCCTTCTCTTCTTGCCTGCAGAGCGGAGAGGTGAGGGCGTGGGCCGCCTGGCAGCCGCCCCTCACGCAAAGCCGGGCCTCCCAGCGGTGCGGCCGGCGTGGACGCCCTCGCCTGGAAGGCCTGCCTCCTCTCCCTCCACTGCCTCGGGATCCCGTGCAGAGTTCGGCGCAACAAGCCAAGCAGAGCCCATCTCTTCGTTTCTGAAATGTGCACCCCACCCTGCCGTGAAAGGGAGTGGAGAATGCAGATATCGGCAGATATCTGCCGCAGACAGTTGCAGCCCTCAGATCCGTTCCGCAGTGCAGCGGCTTCTGGGAATCGGCCCCTCGAAATTGTGAGCGAGGCGGCAGTGTGGCCTTTGCAGCGAGGTTGCGGGCCGTGGGCCTGCGGGCCCGATGCAGCCCTCCCCCTGAGCTCCGTCCAGGCTCTCTGGGGCTGCCACACCGCCCTGGCCCCTCCCCGTTTCCCATTCGGTGGGCTCCCCATCCTTAAAGGCTGAGAGGCCTCTCCGAAGGCGGAGTCACGGGCAGGAAGAGCTCGAAGGTCAAAGAGGCGGGTGTCTCGGGCCACCCCCTTGGCCTTTGCCCTACCCACCACTGGAACGCACTCCCGCCCCCCGGAATTCGGCCCTAGGGCTAAAAGGGGTTCTGCACCCTCGGAGTGGGGAGGCAGCGGCGCGGGAGCAGGAGCAGCTCGTGAGAAGGTCGACCCACAGTGGGAGGGAGGGAGCCCCCCAAGGGGCCTGGCCCAAGGGTCCCCGCAACGGGGCGCCAACACTGACAAGAGCCGGAGGGACCCTGCACGAGCCGCGGCGGCCGCCAGCCAAGCTCAGGCATTCGTCACGCCCTGCCTGCGGGTTCCCCAAAGACACTTTGCTGCCCACTGTTGGAGACCAGCGGCTGGGCCCGCTCGGTCTGGCCCTGCAGCCGCCTGCGTGCAGCGCGTCTCAGGCTCTCCCTCCCCGCTCCTCCTCCAGGCCGTTCTGAACACCATGCGCGGCTATGGGGCACAGAGCCTGAGGGCTTGGCGGGCGGAGAGCCTGCTGCACACGGAGGGATGCCTGGACAGGGTCGCCCGCTGGGGACGCAGCCATCTGCTGGTGGTGGCCGGAGTGGCCTTCGGGCTGCTGGACCTGGAGGTGAGGGGCTTCGGGGCAGGGACCCTGGGAGGTCATTTAGACCGATCCCGCGCGCATCACATCTTGCCTGTGGGCCTCCCACCGTTGGGGCCAGGAGGGCCTGAAACAGAAAGGCAGAAAGGCGTCCCGCGACTCCCAGCACCCCCCAGCCAGCCAGGGTTGCCCCCTAACAGGTACACAAGTATTGCAAATCAAAGAAACTCCCCAGGGCCCCCTGCTCCGCTTCCTGTCCTCCCGGTTCTTGGACTTTGCGCCAGGCTTGTCCTGGCCGGCCCGTCAAAAAGTAGGGCGCCTGGCCACCCCACCAGCCTGGCGCGCAACACCCCATCCTGCTTCGGCTGGGGTGGGGGTCTCAAGAACTACATCTTCACATCAGCTCCCCCGGGAGAGCGAGGGCCGCCCCAAAAGGCCGCCGAAAGCTCCCAGTGTGAGCACGATGGCAGCCGGTACTCGGGGGAGCCCCAGTGAGTGCGGGGGGCGGGGGCCACCCTGTCCTGGGTCACGCTCCTGCCCCTCCCTCCCAGCTGGTCGCCTTGTCCTCGGCGGTGACGCTCATCTACCAGATCGAGTTCATCATCCAGGAATGCAGGAGCATGGAGAGGAGGAGGACGGGCTGCCCAGAAAAGTGAGCCGGAGACGGGCACCGACCCTGCGCGCACCGCAGTGCCCAGCGCCGGCCGGCCGCAGCACCAAGAGCTAGAGACGTTTCCACCGAGCAGGGGGTTGGACTAGATGGTCTTGCAGACCCCTTCCAACCCTGCTATTCTAGAGGGATGCTTGGACTTGGAGTCCTGCATTGAGCAGGGGGTCGGACTAGATGGTCTTGCAGACCCCTTCCAACCCTGCCCAAACAGCAGCTGCTTGCCCAGGTTCCCCAACAGCCAGAGCGCAGAGGCGCGCGGCCCCAAGGTGGAGGGGGCCTGGCACCATCAGGACCAGCAGCCCCTGAGAGCCGCCTCCTCCGAGGACTGGCCCAGCTCCTGTTCAGAGCCATCCGAGCCGGTGGCTATCGCTACTCCCCGCGGTAGTGAATGCCGTGGCTGAACTCTGGGCCTTCCTCGGATCCGCCCTGGGTTCCCGCATTATGGGCAAGGGAGACCCCCATCCCCTTCGCCGCCCCCGCCTGGCTGCGCGCCCCTCTTGTGTCGCCCCGTCCCCCGAGCTGCTGGCCACTGGCCACTGGCCCACGGCACGGGCCCCTGGGACAGTGCTCGCTGACGCCCTCTCCTTGCAGGGGTGGCACGCCAGGCGCTGGATGCCTCCACCCCTGTGTAGTGCCTGGGAGTGCCTGAGCGGTGGGAGCGCCTCTGCGTCGGCGTGGCCTCGGGGATGGTGCTGGCCTTTCCCTTGGGCTCGGGGCAAGACGTCGGCTGTATCCCACCTGCGGAGCAAGTGCTGGAGCTGGGCCACGGAGGAGCCGGCCTCCTGATCAACGGGCCGGCCTACGCCTTCTCCACACAAGTCCCTGGCGCCCCCATCTCCAGCCTGGCCCTCTTGGCTGGCTACCGGGTGCTCTACGGGATGACCAATGGGGAGTTCTTCCTGTACCACTGTCTGCAGGGCCACGTCTTCCCCCTGGATGCCCATGGCGGCAGCAGCATTGCCTGCTTGCAAGCCAGCCACGGAGGGGGGGGGGCGCTAAGCGGCTCAGCCAATGGCTGCAGTGTCTCTGGCACGTGGAGCTCCGCTGCTGGGAGCTCCTGCAGGGGCGCCTGCTTGCTGTCACTTATACTCTGCTCGGATCGTTGGGAATAAACCAGATTTTGCAAAGGACGGCATGTCCCCGATGCTCTTTTTCCCCAAAGGAGCCAAAGCTCCGGCACAGCCCTGGTACGTCTCGCACGCGAGGGAGCGGGGAGCGCTCCGTGCGATCGCCCACATAATTTCGGCCCCGACCACGCCGTCTGTGGCAAACCCGAGCAGCCCTGCCTTGTGCCCCATTTCTGGGGAGGGGGGGACGCTGGCGCCCAGTCACATCTGTGTTAAAATCCCGGATAAACAACCAAGTGGCACCTTGAATTTACACATTTATTCTGGCAGAAAATTTCCTGGAGACGGCCACCTCATCAGGCGGGTCACGCCGGGGCTGGCCTCGAGGGTCTTGTCGGCCCTTTCCAGCCCTACTGTTCTACGATCCCATGAAGCGTCAGCCTCAAGTGGGCCGATCGATATAAACGGGCAGCGGGGTGAGATCCAAGCAGTGCGGCCAGAGAGAACTGACATGCAAATTCGCCACTTGGGTTCCTTACGGAGGGAAGAAGGCGGGATATAAATGTAACCAACAAATCACCTTAACAATCGTCCTAACAGCTGCCAGGTTTGGGGACAGTAACAGAGGCACTGCGATCCGAGCCGCTGAACAGATTGAGCAGGGGGTTGGACTTGATGGCCTCGTAGGCCCCTTCCAACCCTACTATTCTATGATTCAATGATACTGAAATGCAGAAAGTGCAGACGGCGGTGACTGCCTTAACGGGGTGCCAGTCACAAAACCTTGTTGGGTGACAGCACAGACGGCAGTGCAGCGCTGAGCCAATTCAGGTAGGTGGCATGATGATGATGATAAAAAACCTTTGTCCCTGCTCAGACCACAGGGAACGGGGTTGAATTTCCGAAGGAACGGAGGTTCGGCAAACTCTCAGAGCATCCTTCAATGACCTCAAAGCCCCTTCTTGAATGATTGAATTTCAGCGACACGAACTTGTTGAAATACAAGTCAGTGAGAAATTCATCGAATCGTGGAATAGTGGGGTTGGAAGGGTCCTCAAAGACCATCTAGTCCAACCCCATGCTCAGTGCACGAACCCAAGTCAGAGCATCCCTGACAGGTGGCTGTCCAGCCTTGTGTTGAACGCCTCTGGTGTGGGAGAGCCCCCCACCTCCCCAGGTCATGGGTTCCATTGTCCTATTGCTCTACCAGTCAGGACGTTTCTCCTGATGTCCAGCCAGAATCTGGCTTCCTGTCATAGAATCATAGAATAGGAGGGTTGGAAGGGGCCTACAAGGCCATCGAGTCCAACCCCCTGCTCAATGCAGGAGTCCAAGTCAGAGCATCCCTGACAGATGGCTGTCCTGCCTCGTCTTGAAAGACACTGGAGCCCACGATTCCGAGTCCTGCGCTCTGGGAGGATCGGGACGAGATCCTGGCCTTCCACTCTGGGACCTTTCAAGTACTTGAAGAGCGCTATCCTGTCTCCCCTCAGTCTTCTCTTCTCCAGGCGAAACATGCCCAGTTCTTTCCGTCTCTCCTCACAGGGCTTTGTTTCCAGCCCCCTGGCCACCTTCACTGCCCCCCTCTCCAGCTTGTCTGGATCCTTCCTATAGCGCGGTGCCCAGAACTGGACCCAGCACTCCAGATGAGGCCTACCCAGGGCTGAGCAGAGGGGAACTTCCCGGGATTTGGAAGCAATGCTTCTACGAATGCAGCCCAAAATAGCACTGGCCTTGTTTGCAGCCACATCACACTGTTGGCTCATCTTCCACTTGTGAACTGCAACAGTGCCAAGATCCTTCTCGCTTGCAGTGTTGTGGAGACACGCATCCCCCATCGCGTAACCGCGCATTTGGTTTTTTCCCTTTCCTGTGGTTTGAGCAGGGACGGCGGTGTGTTGCTCGTGAGCTTACAAAGCGATGAGCCACCTTGCAGCCCAAACAGGGGCCCCAAGGCGACTTGCAGTTGAGACGTGCGACAAAGTGAAAACTTCAAACCCAACGCATTTGCCCTTCAGCTCGCGCGCGCGCGCACCACAGCTGCCGATGGGAGAGTTGCGCCTTCCACCACCGCTAATCTTTTTTCACAGAGTCACGGAACAGCAGGGTTGGAAGGGACCTGCAAGGCCATCGAGTCCAGCCCCCGACGCAGAAAGCAGTCCCTGGGGGGCAAGGTGCCGCAGGGGGCGAGGCGGAGAGGGAGGCTGCCGCGCCTCGCCAGCGCGTGCTGCGTTGCTCTCCCCGTGGCGCGGGCGTGCATGCGTCCCCACGACGGCCCGCGAGGTAGTCCGCTGCCAACAACGGCGCCCGCAAGGGGTGCGGGGCGTGGGCCCGCCGAGGCAAGCCCAGTTTCCCGCGAAGGCTGGGGCTGTCGCCCTCTCGGACCACGGCACCCATCACCCGCGGCCAGGCGCGAACCTTGGGCTGTCGCCCTCTCGGACCACGGCACCCATCACCCCCAGCACCCCAGACCGGCACCTGCGGAGGGCGCCCGCAGCACGCGCTGGCGCCGCGTCTCTCCCGGGCTTAGCCAGGGCGCCGGACTACAAGGCCCGGCGTCCCCAGCCGGGCGCGCCCCGCCGCGCGCCCGCCCGCCCCAGCTCTGGCCGCGCCGCGCCGCGCCGCGCCACGGGGAGAGCAACGCAGGACGCCTCTCCTCTCCTCTCTCCTCTCCGCCCCGTCCCCTGCGGCTTGGCCTTCCGCGCCTTCCGGCCCCTCCGCTGGCGCCGGGCGCCGGGCCCGCCCCCCTCCGCCCGGAGGAGCGACGCGCGCGCGCGCGCCCGCGGTGACGGGAGGGGCGGAGCCGGAGCCGCCGCCGCCGGAGCCCCAACATGGCGGCGGGGGGAGGCGGCGGCGGCCGGGGGAGCAGCGGGCCCAGGGGGGGCGGCCGGACGGGGGGCGGCGCCGGCGCAGGGGGGGCGGCGCCCCCCGCCCCCGAGAAGCTCCCCGTCCACGTAAGTCCGGGGGCGGGGCGCCCGCCCCCCCGAGCCGTTGGGGGCCCCCCTGCCCTTTTCCTGGCGGGGCAGGCCGGGGAGGCGGAGGCTGGGAGCCCTCCCCCCCAGTTCCCTTGTGACCTCTTGCATCCGGGGGGTGGGAGGGGGTTCAAAGGGAGGGATGCGCATCATGACCCTCCAAGCCCCCCACCCCTCAGAGGCCCCCCCTTCCCTCCTTTAACCCCCCCCCATTTCAGGACGTGTTTTCCTCCCCTGCTCTCAAGCCAGAAGAAAGTTCCAAAAGGGGGAGGGGGGAGGGGGGCCTTTGATCTTCCTGCTGACCCGGCTCAGCCTGGTCCCGGCGCATCATCGTGGCGATGCCGGAGGCAGCCGCGCCTGAAGCGGGCCACGGGGCGTCGTGCCGCGCTTGCTTTTGGGGGGGTCGCGTTCTCACGGGGCGGCGCTCTCTCCTGGAAGGGGCCTTCCCTTGGGCAGGCTGCCCAGTCCAAGCCTGGCCCGGCAGTGGCCCGGGGCCAGCGGGAGGCATCAGGATGCCCGAGTAAGTAAACGGTGATCCGGGTTTGAGGCCCCGCTCGGCCACACTGGGCGCCGGTGGGCCAGCCACGGACTCTTAGCCCAGCCCAGCCGACCTTGCAGGGTTGTTGTTGCCAGGATGAAATGGAGAGGAGGAGGGCTACGTAAACAGGCAGGGTGGAAACGCAAGTGCGCTGAACGCATAAATATTCCCAGGACCCAAACAGGGGAGGATCAACGTTGCACACGATGGCAAGAAGGAACAAAAAGCAGGAGGTGCCGCAGCACGGAGTGGCCCGGGGGGCCCAGATTGCCCCCGGGGCAATCCCTGCCTGCCCTGACTCGGCCTCAGGGGGCCCGGTGCAGTGCGGAACCCGGAGCAGTTCTTTGCGATGGCAGCAGGAGCCAACAGGAGCGACTCCGGGTGTGTGGCCCCAGAAAAGAGGGGCGGGGGGCCGCCCGCGCCTCTGTGCCCTCCGCCCTGAGTGCCCCGATTGTAGCTGCCCGTTTGTTTGGTGGTCAGCTCCATTCCCTGCCATGGCGGGGAACTGGGCCATTCCAACCGGGTAGGCAGAAGAGATGCGGTCCAAGCCCTGGGCCCTTTTCAGGCGCCATCCACGCAGAACTGCCCCAGCAGGAGTAATCCAGTGCAAGCACCCGGCGCGCCACTCAACAGGCGCGCCCCATCTTTCAAACTCTCCCTCACCTGTAACGGCTGGCTTGCCGGGGAAAGGCGGAGGGGAAGCTTCCCCATTGGCCCCCAGCGGGTGCCCAGCAAAGGTTCTGCCCCACAGTATCAGTTGCCTTTTCAGGTGCTGGCAAAGAATCATCGAATCATAGAATAGCAGGGTTGGAAGGGGCCTGCCTGTAAGACCATCTAGTCCAACCCCCTGCTCCGTGCAGGAATCTGCATTGCTTTCTTTTGCTTCTGGCCATGTGAGGCTCCCCCGCCCCCCGCTGCTCTTCAATCACAATTGAGAGAAGCTCTGCTGGGGTGCAGGGGGCTGAAGAGAGCTCGTCTGTCTTTTCCCCCTTCGTGGGCTGTTTGTGGAACAGAAAACGGCAAGGGAGGAGATGGGGAAAATGCAGGAAAAATGCAGGGCAGTGGCAAGGGAAAAGCCTCGGGGTCGGCAAGCAGCCCCTGGCCTGCCCTGAGGGCGGCTGGAAAGTCCTCGATGCTGCCCAGCTTCGGGGACATGCTGGGCACGTCAGGGTCCCAGAAGAGCCTGCGACGTGGCAGCCGGGGCTGGAGAACGCCCGCATGCAGGGGCGGGGACGCCTCCCAGCATCTCTCGCCCTGCTGCCCCCGGGGCTCTCTGCCTGCCCCTTGGCCTGGGCCTGCCCCAGCGCAGGGCCCCCTTTAGCCCCCTTCCTCATGGTCTCCCTCCACAGGTCGAAGACGCCCTCTCTTACCTGGACCAGGTGAAGATCCGCTTTGGCAGCGACCCGGCAACCTACAACGGCTTCCTGGAGATCATGAAGGAGTTCAAGAGCCAGAGGTGAGCTGAGGCGAGGGGGGCGCCGTCCCTGGTGGGCTTGCCAAACTCGGCCGCCCCCAGCTGAGCCCTCTCCGCAGGCGGCAGTGCGGCCGGCTGGGGGCGGCGGGAGCTCCGGCCTGGCCCCTGTGGGGGGGCGGGCGGGCCCGAGGGCAGCCTTCCCGGCAGCCTTGCTGAGCTCCTGGGCTGCCCCGTCCCCCGCCCCCGTTTGGCTGCCACCGGGGCCGGCTCCCCCGTGACGCTGTCGCCTGGCCCGCAGCATCGACACCCCCGGGGTGATCCGCCGCGTCTCCCACCTGTTCCACGAGCACCCCGACCTCATCGTCGGCTTCAATGCCTTCCTGCCCCTGGGATACCGCATCGAGGTCCCCAAGAACGGGCGGCTGAGCGTGCCGGCGCCGCTGGCTGGCCAGGTACCCAGCGGCGGGCGGCCTTTCCCCCGAATCGGGGCCTGGCGGAGCGGGGCGGGGGAGGCCTCCGTCACCCAGCGCGGAACGCGGGGATCCGCGCCACGGCCCCCCGTGCGGCTGGCTGCAAAGGGGCTGGGCCAAATCGGGAGCAGCAGAGGGGCCTGATGGCTCTCTGCCCCCTCCAGGCCTCTGGACTCCAGCCTGCGGGGACGCGGGCGGGGGGGTGCCCTGCACGTGGGCTGGCCCCTGCACGCACAGACGGCTGGGCGGGCCGGGCAGGGCCTGACCCAGCCTCGGGCTCTCCCCGCGTCCTCGCACAGGTGTCCCTGGAGCTGGCGCAGAGCCCCCTCCCCGGCAGCGGCCTCCCGCCCCACGGCTGCCCGGAGGGCGCCCACGGCCCAGAGGAGCTCCGCCAGCCGCAGCCCCCGCTGGCTGCATCCTGCCGGGAGGAGAAGCCCCAGGTGCCCCTGGAGTCGGACTCCGTGGAGTTCAACAACGCCATCAGCTACGTGAACAAGATCAAGACGCGCTTCCTCGACCACCCGGAGATCTACCGCTCCTTCTTGGAGATCCTGCACACGTACCAGGTAGGGCTGCGGCACTGTCGCTGCCGAGCGCCCCCCCATGCCCCGCTCGTATTCCCCAGCAGCTGCTCTGCACAGCCTGCTGCCCCCGATACTGGAAGCAGGAGACAGCCATGAGGACTAGTAGCCACTGGTCGAGAAACGACTCGGGGAAGCGGGCTGTATAATCTTCCGCCGAGCGGAGTTGCTGCTCTGGGAGGTGTTCCCTGTTGTGCTCTCCGGAGCGGGCCATAATTCCCCTCCAGATCTCTCTGGAGGGGGCCGGGGGGGGACGCGTTTTCCTACTTGGCCAGAGCCAGCCGCAGCAGGGGTGGGGCCCCGGGGCCTTCGGGATGTGGCTGGACTGCATCTCCCATCACCCCTGCTCAACGGCTGTGCTGACTAGGGCGGGTGGAGTTGCGGTCCGCCGACGCCTGGAGGGCCACGCTCCCCACTTCAGCGTGTGGCCCTGGGCCGAGGTGCCCTGCGCCTGCCTCACGGTGTCCGGCGTTCCCTGGGGCCTGACCTCTCCCTGCCTGCAGAAGGAGCAGCTGAGTGCCAAGGGGCGCCCCTTCCGAGGCATGTCCGAGGAGGAGGTCTTCACCGAGGTGGCCAGTCTCTTCCGGGGCCAGGAGGACCTGCTCTCGGAGTTCGGGCAGTTCCTTCCCGAGGCGAAGCGGTCCTTGGTAGGTCTCCGCTGCGACGCAGCCGGCTTGCCGCCGAGCAGGGCGGGAGCGGCGGGCGGATTCCTTGGCTGTGTGGGAGAAGGCCGGCTTGTTTTCCTGCTCCCGGGAAAACGAGCCAGGACCTGGGAGGTTCTGCTCGGGCTCCTGTGCATCCGGGGCATGGCCAAGCCTCGGCTGGCTCCGGGGCTGGAGAGGCAGTGCAGAAACGCCCCGGCCTCCCCAGGGAGCAGTGCCCCGCCTGCCTGGGGAGGCGCCCTTCCGCGCACGAGAGCGGGCAGCCTCGTCGCAGGCCAGGGGGGCAGCCAGCCAGGCGTCGCCGGCATTGCTCTCTGAGCACCCCCTCCCTTTGCCGCAGTTCACCGGAAACGGGCCGTGCGACGCAAGCAGCCTCCCCAAAACAGACCACGAGAAGCCCCTCGAGCACAGCAAGAAACGGTCTAGGCCGCTCTTGCTCCGCCCTGTGTCCGGCCCGGCCAAGGTATCTGAACCAAAGACGGGGATGTGGGTGCAGGGTGGGGGGCGGAAGGGTGTTTGGGGGCCCCTGCAGAGAGCTTCGGCCGTTGGGTGGTATAGAAATGAAATAAATAAATAGAACAGATAAATAAATAAATGTGGGGATCTTGTGTGCTTTGGGGCGGTGTGTGCTTCTGCCTAATATCTCAGGAACGACACAGTCGAGCTGGTGAGGCTTTCCTCGGCCTCCACCATGGCACCAAGCTGGCGTGGCCTCCTGGAGGGCCTTTGCACGGTGGCCAGCATGGACCGTGGCAGCTTCCGTGGGCTCGAAGCCCCTTCAGAGGGGGAGCCTCTAGTCCACGGAGGGGTTGGCTGTGACCCCCCCAGCTGTCTTTCTGTTAAGGTGCTGCTGTCCTGCTTCCGGTGGAGAGGAATTCGGGCAGGTGCCAGAGCGCCCCGGGACCGCACTGGGTCCAGCCCGCTTTGGCTAGCCCCAGCTTTGGGGGACATGAAGTGTACGGACAGAGGCGGAATGTTCTAATGGGCTGGGAGGAGTTGAACCGGAAAAGGTCCCTCTCCGTTCGCTCTCCCGGCGCTGGTTTACGGAGATGTGGCCAGGAGGTGGAGGGAGCCCGGTTGCCCTCCCAGATGGCTGGGCGCATTTGCCAAGGGTGTCCTTCAGGGACCTTCCGATGCCGAAAAGCTTGGCTCTCGTGGGCATCGGCCCGGTCCCGGTTTTGAAAAAAGGGCCTTTCCTCCTGCCCGCAGAAGAAGATGAAGCTGCGAGGGACCAGCGACCTCTCGGTGGCCACGGTGGGCAAATACGGCACCCTGCACGAGTTCTCCTTCTTCGACAAGGTCCGCTGCCTGGTGGGGAGGTCGGTGGGGTGGGAAGTGGGGCTGAGCTTCGGGCAGCCTTGCCCAGCTTCCCCAGTCCTCTGCTCGGGCTGCCCTCCCCATGCCCGGCCAGCCAGCTGTGGCACATCCGCAGGCCCGAGCCGGACGGAGCTGGGACGCCCCTCTCGCCCTGGCTGTCTCGCAGGTGCGCCGCGTCCTCAGGAGCCAGGAGGTGTACGAGAACTTTCTCCGCTGCATCGCCCTCTTCAACCAAGAGCTGGTCTCGGGCTCAGAGCTCCTCCAGCTGGTCACTCCCTTCCTGGGGTAAGACGGGCATGGGGCGTGGCCTGCGAGCACAGAGGGGCTTCCTCTGGAACGGGCGGCCCGGGCGTCTTCTGGGGGCCCAGGGGAGGCCTCCCCCACCGCGGGGTTGTGACATCAGCCAGGCCTCCCAAGATTGGAGCAGAGGCTCCCGGTTTATTCACCTTAGAATCATACAATCGTAGGGTCGGAGGGGCCTATAAGATCGCTAAGTCCAACCCCCTGCTCAATGCAGGACCCCAAGTCGGAGCATCCCTACTAAAAAGTAGGGTTGGAAGAGGCCTGTAAGAATCATAGAAAAGTAGGGTTGGAAGGGGCCTGTAAGACCATCGAGTCCAACTCCCTGCTCAATGCAGGACACCAAGTCAGAGCATCCCTACTAAAAAGTAGGGTTGGAAGGGGCCTGTAAGAATCATAGAAAAGTAGGGTTGGAAGGGGCCTGTAAGACCATCGAGTCCAACCCCCTGCGCAATGCAGGGCGCCAAGTCAGAGCATCCCTGACAGATGGCTGTCCAGCCTCATCCTGAATGCCTCCAGTGTGGGAGAGCCCCCCACCTCCCTAGGGAAGTGGTTCCATTGTATTGCTCCAGCCGTCAGGACGTTTTTCCTGATGTCCAGCTGGAATCTGGCTTCCTGTCACTGGAGCCCATGATTCCATGTCCTGCACTTTGGGACGATCGAGAAGAGATCCTGGCCTTCCTCACCATCCCCTCCAACAGAGGGAAACATCGCAAAATATTTTGTGAGCGCACGGAAACAGCAGTAACGAAGCATTCAAACGCATTCGCAGCAAAACCAGTGCAGCTGGGAAGACCAAAGCAGACAGAGCCCAACCAGGGATGCTCTGACCTGGATTCCTGCATTGAGCAGGGGGTTGGACTGGATGGCCTTGTAGGCCCCTTCCAACCCTGCTAGTCTGTGATTCTATGAAACCACCAACAAATGAAATTTATTGAAACTGTTGGCGGGATGCAGAGGAAGATGTCAGTGTAGCGTCGTGGCGAGAGTGACTGACTGGGAGCCGGGAGATCCGGGTTCTCCCCACTCAGCCCTGGAAGCTCCCTGGGTGACTTTGGGCCAGGCACAGACTCTCAGCCCAACCTGCCTCACAGGGTTGTTGTTGTGAGGATAAAACGGAGGAGGAGGAGGATAATGTAAGCTGCCTGGGGCTCCTTGCACGAGGAAAAAGGGTGGGATATGAATGCCATAAATAATAAAAATAAGATGCTAACGGGTGGGGCAGGGGGATGTTTTCGGCATCTGAGGTGTAAAGGGGCTGTGCAAACCTGCAGGTTGCTCTCGGACCCCTCATACCGTGCTTGAGAGAACGCCGTTGTAAGGCTGTTATGGAGAAAAGTGAGGGCGTTGTCTGTTGCTTCGCCCTCTGCTAAATTATAAAAATAATTTATTTGTTACCGTGCCCTCCCACCGCTACCTAAAGCTCTCCAGGTGGTCCACAAAGGGAGACGTGGAACTCGCAGCTGCTAGGCAGACGGGAGGTGTAGCGAGGAACGTGAAACAGATTTCACGGAGCCGCTTTGCCCCCCTGGCGTCTGGGGCTTCCCCGGTTCCGACAGGCCTAGAAATGATCCCCAGCGCTGTGAGCATAAGCGTTGAGATTTTCCCCACTAGATTTGAAGGCTGCAGGGCTGAAGCGCAACACTGCGGTTCAGGCCTCGCCACGGTGAACTGAGTCGGAGAAGAGTGGCGCAGATGTGATCCCCCCAGCCCCCCGGCCCAGTGCTGCCAGGTGACATTAGACCCCCATATAGAATTGTAGAATAGTAGGGGTGGAAGGGGCCTACAAGGCCATCGAGTCTAATACTGATTTATTATAAATATTATAATATTTTCATATGACTTATGATTTATTATATAAATCATAATATGGTTTATTATTGTTGCCTTGTTACGTTTTCATGATCCCGTACGTGGTTTGGGCTGTTCCTTCAACGGACAGGTGGGTTCCAAAGAACGCCCCAAACGGAGCGGTCGTCTTGGTTTATTCAGGCAGAATATGCTCAGCCGGCCTTTCAGGGCATGCTGTCCTCACGGTCGGACAGAAGCCTCAGCAGGCCGTGTACGGCTGAGCACGCCCTGACGGCCAACGCCATCTGGAAGAAGTGGGCCCTCCATTCTGGGGGCGAGCCGGGAGCGATGGGGCTGTGCACCCCTCCCTGGGCAGGGCGTTCTGAAGGCGTGGGGCCACCACTGAGAAAGGCCTCACCGCATCCCTGGCTCGGGCTGGTGGGAGCAGGGCCTCCGGCGCGGCCCGGAATGCTCGGGCACCTCCCGGAGGAGTCGGCGCGCCTTCCAGGCAGACGGGGAGGGCAGCGGCGCAGCAGAGGCCTGCGGATTCATTGCTCCGCTCTTTCCCACAGGAAGTTCCCGGAGCTCTTTGCCCAGTTCAAGTCCTTCCTGGGCGTCAAGGAGCTGGCCTTCGTCTCCCCGATGGGCGACCGTGCCGGGGACGGGATGTGCCGGGAGATCGACTATGCCTCCTGCAAGCGCATCGGCTCCAGCTATCGGGCCCTGCCCAAGACCTACCAGCAGCCTAAGTGCAGTGGCAGGACGGCCATTTGCAAAGAGGTGGGCCGGAGCCTCTCCGCCACGCCTCGGGGGAGGGCGGGGCCAAGGCAGACTGGCCTGCTTCAGCTTGGTGCTCTTCCTGTCGGGCCCCGGGCCTTCGGAGCGGCGCCTCACGTTTCAGAATGGGGGGAAACACTGTGTGGAAGCCGGGAAGGTGCCCAAGGGTTGGTGGCCGGGGGGCGGGCCTGGGGAACACGGGGGGCCACATTTGGTGAGCGGGGGCTGCACTCTGCAGGTGCTGAACGACACCTGGGTCTCCTTCCCCTCCTGGTCGGAAGACTCGACCTTCGTCAGCTCGAAGAAGACCCCCTACGAGGAGCAGCTGCACCGGTGTGAGGACGAGCGCTTCGAGGTGCGTCTCCTTCTTGGGAGGGCCTGCTGTGCTCTCGCGCATGGCCCCGGGCATCTCCCGGGAGCAGAGGCTGCGGGCGGGCCAGGGTGGAGCGCGTCCTTCCCAGGGAGGGGTAGAGCACAGCAGCCCCCTCCCCTCCCCTCCCCTCCCCTCCCCTCCCATCATCTGCAGCGCCCACCCTTGGGCCCCAAGGGACGTGGGGGCATCAGAGCCAGGCCCCTCCGGGTCCATCCAGCGGTGACGGGCTCTCCAGGGTTGAGAAGTGCCTGTGCGTGATGGGGCCCCTTCTGGTCTCCCCCTCTCCTCCCGCTTTCCCCCTTTCCTCCCGCCTTCCCCGGCTTGCCGGGCACAGCTGGACGTCGTCCTGGAGACCAACCTGGCCACCATCCGCGTGCTGGAAAGCGTGCAGAAGAAGCTGAGCCGGCTGTCGCCGGAGGACCAGGAGAAGTTCCGGCTGGATGACTGCCTGGGCGGCACCTCCGAGGTCATCCAGCGCCGGGCCATCTACCGGATCTATGGCGACAAGGCGCCGGAGATCATCGAGAGCCTCAAGAAGAACCCCCTCGCTGCCCTCCCCGTCGTCCTGAAGAGGTGACTGGGCCCCCCGAGCCGCCCCCTCACCTCCGGGCACTGCCCTGCCCCCTGCTGGCCGCTGCTCCGGATCCGGGGCACCTGCCGGAAATGCTGCACCGCCCTCTGAGCGCCCTCCCCTCTTGCGCAGGCTGAAAGCGAAGGAGGAGGAGTGGCGGGAGGCCCAGCAGGGCTTCAACAAGATCTGGCGGGAGCAGTACGAGAAGGCCTACCTGAAGTCGCTCGACCACCAGGCCGTGAACTTCAAGCAAAACGACACCAAGGCTCTGCGCTCCAAGAGCCTGCTGAACGAGATCGAGAGCGTCTACGACGAGGTGGCTGCTCCGGGGGGGGGGCAGGGGGCGGGGGGCAGGCCGGCGTCAGGTCCCCTCAGCTCTCTCCCCCCCAGATCTCTTCTTTAAAACATTCATTTCCCACATACTAACAATCCCCCAAAAGCATCCGTCATGGACAGGAGGTCTGTACATTTATTTACTTATTCACTGCATTTCCATCCCGCCTCCCCCCCCCGAGGAGCCCCGGGCGGCGTACGTGGTCCTCCTCCTCCTCCTCCGTTTTATCCACACCATAACAGCCCTGTGAGGTAGGCTGGGCTGAGAGTCTGCGACTGGCCCAAAGTCGCCCGGTGAGCCTCCGCGGCCGAGCGGGGGCCGAGCGGCCCCTCTGTGGCTGAGCGGGGAACCTGACCCCAGTGCTGTCGGGTTCCAGTCGAACCCGGATCTCCCGGCTACCCCCCCACACTCCCCTTTCTGGACGGAAACACGGGGGGAATCTGTGGGCCGTTGTGGAGGTCATCTCCTTGGCTCTTCATGACGTCCAATCCCAGTTCGCCTCTGCTCCATAATCTCGGGAAAGGCTTTGGCCAGCGTGGCTGGTTTGCCTGTGGAATCGGGCCATGCCGCCCTGTATGAGGATCCGCCGTTTGGCCTTGGCCGAATTTCAGCCAGTGCGGCACATTTGTGCCGTGGCTGTCTGCCGCAGCGCCGCCCACCCAGGGGCCCGTGTGGAAAGTCCGGCCGTTCCCCAGCTTTTCACTGTTCCGCCGTGAGCCCCCCTCAACCCGGTTCACGAAATGCCCCTTCCGCCCTTTGTCCCTCCCCGATGGCCTGCGGAGCTGATGCCGATGCGACTCCGCCGCGCTCGGGGCGTGGTGTTGGCGCGCCCGAGAATATCACGTCCCAGGCGTGGCCATCGCCGCCCACGGATCCGCCAGCGCCGGGGATCGCCGTTTCCCCGACTTGCTGCGCTGCTCGCCGGCGCGGGCCCTTGACCCTGCTTCTCTCTCGTCGTCTCCCAGCACCAGGAGCAGCACTCGGAAGGGCGGGGGGCCTCCAGTGAGCCCCACCTCATCTTTGTCTACGAGGACAAGCAGATCCTGGACGACGCGGCTTCCCTCCTCAGCTGCTACGTGAAGCAGCAGCCCACCATCCAGAAGGAGGACCAGGCCGCCATCCGGCAGATCGTCCACCACTTCGTCCCCGACCTCTTTCTCCCCCAGCTGCCTGCGCCCCCCGGCCCCGAGGAGCTGCCGAGCGAGGAGAAGGGGGCCCCCAAGACCCGCCCGCCGGATGCCCGTGACCTGCGGAGGAGGAGCACGCCCGGCCCCCTGGAGGAGAAGGGGTCCACCCCGGCGGAGGCACATGAGCTGCGGAGGAGGAACCCCCCTGGCCCGCCGGCCAGCCCCCCGGAGGAGAAGCCCCTGGCCTTGGAGGGCCACGAGCTGCGCAAGAGGAACCCCCCCGCGCCCCCGGCCAGCCCCGCCAAGGAGAAGGGGAGCGTGGAGGGCGGGTGGCCCTCCCCTGCCGGGCCTCGCCCCTCCCCCGCTGGGCCTCGCCCCTCCCTGGACAACGTCTACACGCTCTTCTTCGCCAATAACAACTGGTACTTCTTCCTCCGCCTCCACCAGACGCTCTGCTCCAGGCTGCTCAAGATTTACCGCCAGGCCCAGAAGCAGCTGCTGGAGTATCGGACGGAGAAGGAGCGGGAGAAGCTCTTGTGTGAAGGGCGGAAGGAGCGGGCCAACGACCCAGCCATGGAGCTGCGCCTCAAGCAGCCAAGTAAGGCGTCCTCCGGAGCTGGGGCTAGGCAGGAGGGCAGGGCGGGCTGGGTGGGCGTGTCAGCGCTCGCACTGCCAGGGCATGGAAGCGCGTGTGTGCGAGCGAGGGAGATTGTCGAATGCCGCTCCAGCAGCTTCGAGGCTAAAAGGGCTCTTCTGAAATATCGGTGGGTTCCCTGCATTTGGAAAACCTGCAGCTGCGGCCCATATTGAGGACGAGGAGGCCCACGTTCTGTCTCTCTCTGTGGCAGGGTGTATCCTCCCCTCGTCTGGCAGGCAGGGCCGTGCAGACCAGGCTCCCCGATGGTTCGGCCTGGCTGCTCTGTCTCCAGATCTCCTGCAGCGTCTACCTGCTGGGTCTGTGGCTTGGCCCAGGCAAAGTTGCGTATGCTGTTTCCGCCTCGTGGCAAATGGCCCGGGGTGGCCTCTGGGGCACCTCGGTGGCCTAGAAGACCAGGAGATGGGTGGATCCAGGGCCTGGAATCGGCTGTTCCCCCGTCCCGGATTTAGGCACCGTGAGAGTCTTCTGCACCCTGGTGCCCTCCAGCGGTGCTGGATTGCAACCCCCATCAGCCCCAGTAGCGATGTTGGCTGGGAATTGTGGGAGTTGTGACTATCGTTATTCATGGGATTTCTCTACTGAAGCGCTCTGGGCGGTTCACAGGAACCGCTAACCACAAATACAAGACGAAAAGCAGAGCATGGATTTTTTAGCATCCAAAATTGAAAACCGGGGTGAAACAGGTGGCCTCTGTCCGTATTTTTGGATTTTGCTGGCTCCTTTGAAGGCAAAATCATTATTACGGACGAAGTGAAGCCATATCCCTAAAAGTGGCTGGGATGGGCACGCCCCCCCCCCACTTGAAAGGACTCAGCTCTCCAAGCACCCCGGATTGGTGGTTGTGCCTCCTTCTGGCCACTGGAGGGGACTGGGGGCTGGCCAGCCACCCCCCCATCCAGCGGCCCACTCCGGGGGGGGGGGGGCTGGGTTGGTGCCATGCTCTGGTCCTCTCACGTTGGTGGGGAGGGGCGTTGACTGGCTTGAAAAGGGTCCAAGGGGCTGTCCCTGAAACGCTCAGTCTCCTCCGGATGGAGCTCGTCGCATCAGCCCCTGGCGAAAGCGAGAGCCGTGTGGCCCCTTCAAGGTTCGCTCGCTTCTGCTGGCGGGAGCTCCCCTGGAGACGGGCACGCGCGCCCCACGGCAGCCACCTCATGGGAACCGCCCCCCTTTGCGCACCCTTTGGGTGCTTGGCAATAGGCCGGCTGGGAAAAAAAACATTTCGGCGTCTGACGAAATCCGCCTTCGGGCAAACCCGAGACAGGGACTTGTGACACCCGGAACGTGAACAAGTTTGCCCTGGCAGACCGTTCACGAAAGCTGGCGACGGGTCCTGCCCTTCAAGGCGGCTCAGAAAACCTTTTCGCTCGATGGACAGGGCTGGGGTAGAGCGTTGGGTCTTTGGGGTGCCCCGAGGCTCCGGGCGTTTGTCCTGCAGTAGACCCGCCTGGCTGCCCCTCCGGAAGCTGCCTCTGCGCAGGTCCCCTGGCGGGGGCCCCCACTGTGGGACCCTGCCGTACGGCCATCTGGGAGCACCACCGCTCTCCACAGAGATGCGGCGGGGGGGCCTGCCCCCCACTCCCACGAGGCGCACTTGTGTCCCTGCCCAGGCGAAGTTGAGCTGGAGGAGTACTACCCAGCATTCCTGGACTTGGTGAGGAGCCTCCTGGATGGCAACATCGACCCCAGTCAGTACGAGGACACCCTGCGGGAGATGTTCACCATCCACGCCTACGTCGGCTTCACCATGGACAAGCTCGTGCAGAACATCGTCCGGCAGGTGATGGCAGCCCTGGTTCCCCGCCGGGGGGCTCTCAGCTGTAGCGTGAGAATGGGCGGAGGCCATCCACAGAGGAGCGCCCCGGCCTGAGGCAGCCTTCCCAAGGGACCCACGTGGCTCTGACCCTCGTGCGAGGCCAGGCCAGGTTCAGGATGCAGGAACCCAAGTCAGAGCATCCCCGACAGATGGCCGCCCGGTGTGGGCCTGAGCTGCCCGTTCCAGGTGGAGCCACCCCGGATGCCTTGCCTGACCGCGGGGGACGGGATGCCGTTGTGGGGAGAACTGCCCCCCCCCTGCGGCCCCAGGCCCCCGCAGCCCACCCGCATGGCCCGCTCTTCCCTCTCTCCCACTGCAGCTGCATCATCTGGTGAGCGACGACGTCTGCTTGAAGGTGGTGGAGCTGCACCTGGCCGAGCGGAAGCAGGGGGCGGCCGGGGGCAGCCTGTCCTCGCAGTGCGTGCGGGCGGCCAAGGAGACCAGCTACCAGTGGAAGGCCGAGCGCTGCATGGCTGACGAGAACTGCTTCAAGGTGTGGGAGACGCCCCCCGCCCCCCCGCGGGCTCACCCCCCCGCATTGTGACCATGTCGTTTCCCCCCCACTCTCTAATGCCATGCTCAATTAGCTCCGGCTACCCCTTGAGCCAGGGACATTGGGGGGCTCGCCCTGCCTGCCCGCCCGCGTGTGTGAACGCCCCCCCCCTCCCGGCAGGTGATGTTCCTACAGCGGCAGGACCAAGTCATCATGACTATCGAGCTCCTGGACACGGAAGAGACCCAAATGGAAGACCCCATGGAGGTCCAGGTGAGTGTCCTCTCCCCCCATTCCTGGCCGGGGGGGCAGGGGTTTGTGCCTCTGACGCTGTGACCTCCGGTTCTCTTGTCCGCCTGCCCCAGCACTTGGCTAACTACATGGAGCAGTACGTGGGGGTGGAGGGCCCCCCCAGCAGCCAGAACGAGGGCTTCCTGTTGAAACCGGTCTTTCTGCAGAGGTGAGTGGCTGTTCCCCAGGGGGGCTTCCCTTCTCCCATCGTCCTGCCATGTCCTCCGGCCCTGAGCAGGCACAGTTCTGTCCTTCAGAGCGAGAAAGCTGCTCCCCTTGCTGACTCCTTAGGAGAGTAACCGGGGGGGGGGCGCTTAGAAGCTGCCTTGACTTAGCCCCCCCCCCCCCGCCCCCCTCGCTGGTCCATCTAGCCGAGGGTTGGCCAGAACGGTTCCCCAGTCGCTCTTCTGGCCCTGCCGGGCCCCGAACCGGGGACTTCCCCAAACACAAAGCAAAACCGGGGGAAAGCTTTCGGGGGACGGGGCAGCGAAGTGCTTTCCCGGCCCCCTCAGCCCGTTGGTGCAGACCAGGCCGGGCACGTGGGCCCGGCCGGCCGCTGCTCCCGCTTGGGGGACATGGCTAGGGGGGGGGAGCCTCACAGCCCCCCACCGAGCCCTGGCCCAACCCTCCCGGCCGCTCGCCCACCGCAGGAATCTGAAGAAATTCCGGCGCTGGCAGTGCCAGCAGGTGCAGGCCCTGCGCGACAAGGCGCGGAGCTCCTGGAAACAGCTGATTGGCGTGGAGAGTGCCTGCAACGTGGACTGCCGCTTCAAGCTCAGCACGCATAAGATGCTGTTTGTCATCAACGCCGAGGACTACATGTACCGCCGGGGGGCCCTGTCCCGGGCCCAGCAGGTGCGTCTCGGGCAGCGGGGGGCCGGTCCAGCCGCTGGCGGGCTCCCAGGCTGACCCTGCCTCCTCCCCCCCCCAGGCGCAGCCCACAGTCCTGCTGTGGCACCACCAGCGCTTCGAGGGCTGGCACCGACGCTGGCTCGGCCGGCACGTGAGCCGCGAGGCGGCCGAGCTGGTGCAGGACTGGCTGATGGGGGACGAGGACGAGGACCTGGTGCCCTGCAAGACCACCTGCGAGACGGCCAGCGTCCACGGGGTGCCCGTCAGCCGCTACCGAGTGCAGTACAGCCGCCGCCCCCCCTCCCCCTGAGCCCTGCGGCCCGCGCGGCCCCTGGGAGCCCAGCGCCTGCACCACCGGTATTTATCCAGCCAGCGTCTTTCCTTTGGGTTCCGAGTTGGGACAGTGACTGCATGTGCCCCCCCCCCCCCCATGCGGCAGAAACGCGCTTGCTGGGAGAGGCCGGACTGCACAGCGGCACGGGGAGAGCGGCCTTGGGCTCCGAGGTGGAGCAGCGGTGGGGGGCTGGAAGATCACTTTGGGGGAGGCCCAGAAGACCCAGTGGGGTGACTTTATTGTCCGGGGGGGGCTGCAGCAAGAGCCCCTGATCTGTTGCCGTGCAGCCAACGCAGAGTGCGCAACAGAGGAGGCTGCCAAGGGTGTTAGGCCGGTCCTGCTTCTCTCCCTGCTCTGCCATGGCCCTTCCGCCCGCAGAGACCCCTAGGGCGAGTGGGGCCCACCCCGCTCCCCTGTTGTGGATAGCTGGGCCCTTTCCCCTCGGAGGCCATGGGGGGGCACAGGGACCGGCGCGGAATTTGGTGCACGGAGAGTGGGAAGCCACGGTGTCTCCCCCCACCCCGCAGCGCTCCAGTGGGTTCTGGCCCCGCAGGCCCCCGCCTGAGTGCTGCCCTGCCCAGGCCGCGGCCCCGAGACCCCTCGCAGGCTGACACGAGGCAGGTCTGCACTTGGGCAGGGGCCACCTGGGGGCCCCACAGATCCCACCTTGGCTTGCAGGGGAGGGGCCGGGGATGTCAGCGTATGAAAGAAAGCCGACCAGCGATCCGTCCAGAGGCCCCCGGGCAGAGGGTGGGATTCCCGGTGGGGGTGCTTGTGCGGCTTTGGGGGCTTCTTGTTCAGCAGCAGTAGCAGCTTGCAAGGTAGCCTTATGGGAGGAGACTGCTCCCCCCTCTCTCTCCCCCCTCCCCCCTCCCCAAGCATTTGGCCTGGGGAGAAACACCTTGTCGCCAGGGGGCTTCCTCGCAGGGGCGAAAGGTGAGGCATGCAGCCCCCTCCTCGCGCTGCCAAGGAATGCAGGGGGGCGGCAGCCCCGGGGCACACCATCTCGCCCCCCACCGCCCCATTTGCCGCCTCCAGAGAGCCTCCCCCCCCAAACATCCCACTTCTGCCCACTCCTGCCGTCCCCGAGCACGGAGGGGGGTCACCAGTGCCAAACCTGTAAGAAGCGGTGACAAAACAGGAGCTTTGCGGCTTGAATGTGTTTGATTTGGGGGCATCGTGAAATTTGGGACTCCTGCCCCCTCCCACCCCCCCCCCCAATCTTTTTAAAGTGTACTTCAGGCCATCTCTGCGCGTCCTTTTTCATTGTATAAGTCGATTAATTTATACTCCGAGCAGACAGAGCGAGGCGCACATGCCCCCCCGGCCGCCTTCCCACCGCCCCCGAAGGCAGCACTCGCGAGGGCTGCGCGGAGTCAGCGGGGGCCGCGCGGCAGCTGGAGAAGAGCGCAAGATGGGTCTTCTCTTTTCCCGAAAGGTCTCTTGTTTTTCCGGCGTTTCCTCGGCGCTCGCCTTTGCTTCGCCACCTCTTCGAATGTAGTTCCAAACGTATTTATTTGCACATCGAGTAAAATAAAATATTAATTTTAAAGTGCGGAGGCTCCCGTCTGCCTTGATTCCCGAGTGGCTGCCAGGCGGCGTGCCCCCGGCCCCCCCATCAGTGACATGGGATTTCCCCCCACACTGCCACTTAAAGCATCTTTGTAGTGTGTGTGTGGGGTGTTGTCCCCCAATGTGCTTGCCCAGAATCAATGTGCCGTTGTCCCCTCAAAGGCCCCCCAGCTTTGCCTTGAGGCCAGAAAGGCCTGTGTGGGGCCTGAGCGTGTGGTCTGAGCACAACCTGCTCGATGCTCAGGTCGAAGGGTTGGGGCGCCCGGCTCAGAGATCGCTGGTCTTGCCTGGATCGCTGCGATGCGTCGCGCATGGGGTCGGCCTTGGAAACAGTCCGGAAGCAGCTGGTCCAGAACAGCAGCAGTGGGCCGATATGAATGTCCTTGGCCAGTGCCTCGGCACCAGCCGCCAGCCCGTTTCTGCTCAAAGTGCTGGGGGGCGGTTTCAAAGCCCTGACGGCTTGGGGTGGGCTAGCCCAGGGATCCAGCCTCGTCAGCGGTCCAGGAAACTGGGCTCTGTTGGCGTCCTTCGGAGCCTGACAGAAGGCTGAGAAATCCCAGGCGGGAGCAGGTGATGCGACCTGCACGTGGCCACCGAAATCCCTAAGAGGCACGCTTATCATAGAATCATGGAACAGTAGGGCTGGAAGGGCCTTGTGAGACCATCCAGTCCAACCCCCTGCTCAATGCAGGAATCCAAGTCAGAGCATCCCCAGCAGATGGCTGTCCAGCCTCATCTTGAACGCCTCCAATGTGGGAGAGCCCACCACCTCCCTAGGTCATCGGTTCCGTTGTCGTCTTGCTCTAACAGTCAGGAAGTTTCTCCTGATGTTCAGCCGCAATCCGGCATGCTGTCACTTAAGCCCATGACTCCATGTCCTGCACTCTGGGAGGATCGAGAAGAGATCCTGGCCTTCCTCTCTAGGACAACCTTTCGAGGATTTGAAGAGCAGTCCCCTATCTCCCCCCAGTCTTCTCAAGGCTAAACATGCCCAGTTCCTTCAGTCTCTCCTCAAAGGACTCGTTGCCCTCCTCTGAACCCTCTCCAGCTTGCCTGCATCCTCCTTCAAGTGCGGTGCCCAGAACTGGACCCAGTACTCCAGATGAGGCCTAACTAGCGCCGAGTAGAGGGGAACTAGTACTTCCTGGGATTTGGAAGCGACGCTTCTATGAATGCAGCCCCAAAGAGCATTTGCCTTTTTTGCAGCCACATCACATGGTTGGCTCATCTTCAGCTTGTGCTCGACAACAATGCCAAGATCCTTCTTGCTTGTCGTGTTGTTGAGCCACGTATCCCCCATCTTGTAACCGTGCGTTTGGTTTCTTTTTCCGAGGTGCAGAACTTGGCATCGATCCCTCTTAAATGTCATTCTGTGGTTTTCTGCCCAGAGCTCCAGTCTATCCAGATCACTTTGAATTTTGTTTCTGTCTTCCAGCTCTCCCGCCCAATTTTGTGTCATCTGCAGATCGGATCAGCATTCCCTGCACCTCCTCCTCCAAGTCAGTAATAAAAATGTTATGAGCACTGGGCCCAGGACTGAGCCCTGCGGTGCCCCCTCGTGACCTCCCCCCAGTTGGAGGCGACCCCATCGATAAGCAGTCTTTGAGTCTGGTTCTGTAGCCAACTGTGGATCCAACGGATCGTCGTTTCATTCAGCCCACTCTGAGCTCGTTTGCTCATCAGGAGATCACGGGGCACTTTGTCGGAAGCTTTGCTGAAGTTTCGCTGCGGAGACGCTTCTTCAAGGGGCGTCTCTGCAGCGCTTGCGGGAGGGAGAACTAAGAGAGACGGTGAGGGCTGGATGTGCCTGATCTGGCCTGATCTCAGGAGCTCAGCAGGGTCAGGCCTGGTTAGTGTTTGGATGGGAGACAGCTTGGGAATCAGGCTTCCTGCATGGAGCAGGGGGTTGGACTGGATGGCCTTGGAGGCTCCTTCCCACCCTGTGATTCTGTAATCTATAAATCAGTATGGGCTGGATGCACCTGATCTTATCTGATCTCGGGAGCTAAGCAGGGTCAGCCCTGGTTAGTCCTTGGATGGGAACTGCCTGGGAATCAGGCTTCCCGCATGGAGCAGGTGGTTGGACTGGATGGCCTTGGAGGCCCCTTCCCACCCTATGATTCTATGTCCACCCCAAACATAAGAACCTTAAACCTCGAGGCTCCTTGGAAGACTCGCTACGCCCACGAGGCCGGCCGCGCTGTCGTTGAGGCCTGTCCAGAGTAACGGTCTCGCTTGCTTTGGGGGACGTTAGAGACCAGCCTTTGGCGTGAGAAGAGCACTGTGGAACGAGGGCGGCACAATCCGCCGGTTCTGGGGCAATCAGAACGGGGCTGGTCTGCTGGGTTACGTGCAGCCCCTAGGACATGTGTCTTTGTTAGCCTGCTGCACCCGGGGGCGGCCCCAAAGGCCACCGCTCTCCAACCCGGCAGCATGGGAGGGCCCCAGGTTGCACAAAGCCGCCCCCTGTCCTGTCAGCGCCCTGCACTCTGGGGGCAGTGTGCGAAACCTCAGCTGCACAGCTCTCGGAAGGCCCGGCACTCAGATGTGACAGGCACATCCTGTGCTCCCCGCACCGTTCCTTTCCGCGCCGTTTCCTGGCGGTTATCGCTAGCAGCACCAGGGCTCTGTGGTGGTGCTGGGGATGCTCAGGACGCCAGGCCCTCCCCGTGTCCTTGCACGGGGAGGCTGGGGAGCTGGGAGGGCGCCCGGCTGCGCGCCATGATCTCCACTCGCCCATGGGAAGCTGGTCAGGCCCCCTGAGAACACGCCTTTCACCGCCTGGAGCTCTCGCCTGGCGCCCCTGGCAAGGGTTCGCTGCACCATTCGGTCAGCTCCAGCATGCTGCGTGGAGGGAGACGAGAGGGGAAGCGGGCTGTTCCACCAGCCCTGCCAGGAGGCCACTCACTGCTTTTCCTCATCTGCCCCATCCTGTGCACCTTGCGTGACCCATCTTCTTAGATTGTGTGCCGGGGAGCAGGGACCGCTTTGCCCTGCTGATGGCGCGTAAGCCTTTGTGGGCGAGGAGTGGGATTTTTTATTTATCGTCTTTATTAAAGTGCTGAATCGCCCATCTGGCCGGCCACTCTGGGCGACGTGCAATAATGCAGCCGTTGAAAACAGTGCAGTTGCACGTTCAAGCATCGGATTTCTACAAATCCCGAACCCAGCCCAAATGCCTGCCTGAACAACCACGTTTTCAGTGTGTGGCGGAAGCTCGTCAAAGAGGGGCAATGACAGAGTTCCCTAGGGAGGGAGTTCCGCAGAGTGGGGGCCACCACGGAGAAGGTCCTCTCCCTCACCAGCGTAGCTGTCCCGGCTGATGGGGCAGAGAGAAGGCCGTCGGAGGCTGGTCTTGTCGAGCGGCCTGTCTGGTGTTGCTGGAGGCGCCCCTTGAGAACCATATAGGGTTTTAAATGTCAGAACCAACACCGTGAATTTGGCCCAGAAAACATCGGGTACCGGAGTGATGTGATCACGCCGGTGGCTGCCTTTAAGGCGGGCCGCCGTGTTCCGCGCCAGCTGCCACTTCCGCGCCGTCTTCAAGGGCAACCCCACGTTACCCTCCAGAGTAAATAAAATACTTCTGAGAAACACACTCCCGAGGGCAGCGGCACGCTCATCTTTGAGCAGAGGCCGAGCTGCTTTGGAGGGGGCACCTCCTCCTGGCCTCCCACCACTTCTTCCGCCCCCATGGGCACCGGGGCATGCTGCCCCAGCGTGGGGAGGGGGAGAACCCCAGGGGCCTCCAGGCTGGAGCCAGTGCCTGGAGGGGGCTGCTCCAGGCTTGGCCCTTGTCCTCTCCCTCCCTCGCTTTGGCACGGAGCTGCGCACTTCCTCCCTGGCATGGCTGGCAGGAAAAAAGCCCCCTCCCTGCAGCTTGGTGTTTCCTGGAGTTAAGAGCCCGAGGCAGGAGGACGCCTCGTCTCCAGCTCTCCCCCTGGCTGCCCTGACACAGAATGGAGCCCCGCGCTGCCGGGCCCGCCGTCCGCCTGGCACTGCTGATGCTGTTGTGCCGCATCCCGGAGCCTCATGCGGCTGCGCTGGACTACGATGGTAAGTGCCCATCGAAGCCCCCATCGAAGCCCCCTGCTCGCCAGGGAGGGTGCCGGGGGCGAGGCGGACGCCCTCCCAGCAGGGCCGTGCTCCGGCTTCAGGGACAAAGCAGCACTTTAAAACAGGAGGTGGCTTGTGGCTGGGGAGCCAAGGATCCCAGCTGGCCACGGGGGGCGCAAGGCCATGCACTTCCGGGGGCGGACCTGGCCCCCCGCGCACAGCAGCCTGGGTGCGGAAGCGGAGTCCGGGGCACTGCAAGCCACCCCCAACCCTCTTCGAGGGCGGCTCCCGGGCCCTGCTGCAGCAGGGCGGGCGGGGCGTCCCCCCAGGAGGGCGTCCCCTGGTGCCGGGGCACTCCAGGGCCTGGAAAGTGGGCGCCCGAGCAGAACCAGACGGGGAACCTTTGGGGGCGGGCAGCACGGGTCAGCTGTGCAGTTTTCCTGCTCCCACAACAGCTCTGGGGAAGCGTCTGGTTGTGCCCCTTTTGCAGGCGGAGAGAAAGGGGGCCGTTCTGAGGGGCACCCCCCAGGCCGACTCCCCCCACGGTGGCCACCGCGGCCAGCCAACAAAAGCAGTGTGGCCCAGGCGCTCACCTGCCACCTCGCCCCAGAGCCTGGCTGTGCACGGAGCAAGTGCGGCTGACCCAAGTCTCTGCGGCATCGAGGCCAGGCAACAGCCGTCTACGTTCCTATTTCGCCTTGACCAGGCATGGGGAAGCATGTCCCTCCCAGCTCTGGGCCCACAACTTCCATCAGCCCCGCAGTGATGGTGCAGGATCATGGGCGCCAAGGGCCAAGCCGTCTGGAGGGCTGCCTACCAACATCGGCAGAGCCCTGCTGGATCAGACCAAGGACCCATCCAGGCTGGCGTGCTGTGGACACAGCGGCCAACCAGCTGCCCACGGGAAGCCCACCAGTGGGAGTCCATCAGCACCCTCCTGCCCATGTTCCCCAGCTCCCTGCTCCTGATGCTGGAGGTAGCAGAACGCCATCAGGCCCAGCAGCCATTGAGAGCCTAATGAATTTGTCCAATCCCCATTTAAAGCCATCCAAATTGGCAGCCGTCGCTACATCCCATGGCAGGGAGTGATAGAATGGTCGTAGGGTTGGGAGGGGCCTGCAAGACATCTAGTCCAGCCTCCTGCTCAATGCAGGACTCCCAGTCAGAGTGTCCCTATAGAATCATAGAATGGCAGGGTTGGGTGGGGCCTATAAAACCATCTAGTCCAACTCCATGCTCAATGCAGGACTCTCAGTCAGAGTGTCCCTCTAGAATCATAGAATGGCAGGGTTGGGAGGGGCCTCTAAGACCATCTATTCCAACTCTGTGCTCAGTGCAGGACTCCCACTCAGAGCGTCCCTACAGAATCATAGAATGGCAGGGTTGGGAGGGGCATGTAAGACCATCTAGTCCAACCCCCTGCTCAATACAGGAATCCAAGTCAGAGCATCCCTGATGGATGGCTGTCCAGCCTCGTCTTGAAGGCCTCCAGTGTGGGAGAGGCCACCACCTCTCTAGGTCATGGGTTCCATTGTCCTATTGCTCTAACAGTCAAGAAGTTTTTCCTGATGTTCAGCCGGAATTTGGCTTCCTGTAACTTGAGCCCATGATTCCTGCATCGAGCAGGGGGTTCGACTAGATGGTCTTACAGGTCCCTTCCAGCACCGCTATTCTATGATCCTATACAGATGCTCTGACTTGGATTCCTGCATCTAGCAGGGGGCTGGACTAGATGGTCTTACAGGACCTTCCAGCCCCGCTATTCTATGATCCTATAGAGATGCTCTGACTTGGATTCCTGCATCGAGCAGGGGGTTGGACTAGATGGTCTTACAGGACCCTTCCAGCACCGCTATTCTATGATCCTATAGAGATGCTCTGACTTGGATTCCTGCATCTAGCAGGGGGCTGGATTAGATGGTCTTACAGGACCTTCCAGCCCCGCTATTCTATGATCCTATAGAGATGCTCTGACATGGATTCCTGCATCTAGCAGGGGGCTGGATTAGATGGTCTTACAGGACCTTCCAGCCCCGCTATTCTATGATCCTATACAGATGCTCTGACTTGGGTTCCTGCATCGAGCAGGGGGTTGGACTGGATGGTCTTACAGGCCCCTTCCAACCCTATTTTCAATCATTCTATAGGGATGCTCTGACTTGGAGTCCTGCGTTGAGCAGGGGGCTGGACTAGATGGTCTTGCAGGCCCCTTCCAACCTTATTTTCGATCATTCCATAGGGATGCTCTGACTTGGAGTCCTGCGTTTAGCAGGGGGCTGGGCTAGATGGTCTTGCAGCCGCCTTCCAACCCTACCTTTTGATGATTCTATAGGGATGCTCTGACTTGGGAGTCCTGCGTTTAGCAGGGGGCTGGACAAGATGGTCTTACAGGCCCCTTCCAACCCTACTAGTCTATGATTGCATGATTCTATGAGTCCACATCCAGCAAACTAATCAAGACACTGTTGCCACAAGTCATGTAAGGGTGCAACCCGATGCATGTTTAGGCAGAGAAATCCCCTACAGCCAGTCCCGTGGGTTCACTCTGCACGGGGTAAAGCAGGCTTTCCTGGGACCGGTCCCGAATCTCCCACCCGTCAGCTTTGTGGGATGGCCCACAGGCTTCTGGCATTTGTGGAGTGGGAGAAGTCTCCCTGTCCCCATTGCCCACGTCAGGATTTTGTGGACTGCTGCCGTGGCTCCCCTCTCTCGCCCTTTCTCCGAGCTCGACAAGCCCCCTTCCCTCATCGGGGAGATGCTCCAGCCCCTGGACCGTTCGTGTCCTTTCCCCCTGCTCTGCGAAACCCCTTTTGAAGTGTGCTGGCCTTTGGCTGATAGCCACAGGGAGGGTTGGCGAGAAAAAAGGCTTGCCTGGGTGGGGCCAGTCTAGTGGCTCACGGGGGCCGCGTCCCGGGTGGGCGGGCCGGGACCCCAGCCTCTCTTGGCGCAAGGCTCTTCCTGCCAGCCACCGGGCCTTCGCAGGGGCATCTCCGCCTTTCAGGGGGGAGGGAACGCAGACTTCAGAGGCCAGGGAACGCCCATCCAGCCCTTGACAGGTTGTCCCAGAGAGGCCGGCCAGGATCTCTCCTCAAGCCTCCCAGAGTGCAGGGCCCGGAGTCATGGGCGCCAGTGACAGGAAGGCGGATTCCAGTGGGACATCAGGAGAAACGTCCTGACTGTTGGAGCAATACAGCAATGGAACCCACGACCTGGGGAAGTGGGGTGCTCTCCCGCATTGGAGGCCTTCAAGACAAGGCTGGACAGCCACCTGCCAGGGATGCTCTGACTTGTAGTCCTGCGTTGAGCAAGGGGTTGGACTAGTGGCCTTACAGGCCCCTTTCAGCCCTGCTATTCCATGATTCTGGGATATTCCATGATTCTGCCTAGCTGGGTTGGGCGCCCTCGTCCCGACAGGTCCTCGCACCAGGGACCTCCCGCTCCCTTCCTGGCCCGCTCACGGCCCCGTGGCCACTAACGGGACGCCTTGCCTCCCTAGACTATGGTGCCAATGGGACGGAGGCCCTGTCGCCCATGCCGCCGAACGGCCTGTGCCCTCGCAGCATCCCAGCGCAGAAGGTGACCGGCGGGGGCAACGTCACCTTCCTGGACATCCCCGAGGCTGCCCGCGCCGCCCTGGGCAGCCCGCTCACCGTGGCCGTCCTGCCGTCTGCCTACCTCCTGGTCTCCCTGGTCGGGCTGCCCGCCAACGCCCTGGCGCTCTGGGTCCTGGCCACGCGGGTGGAGAAGCTGCCCTCCACCGTCTTCCTGACGAACCTGGCCACGGCTGACCTGCTGCTCTGCTTGCTGCTGCCCCTGAAGGCCGCCTACTACTTCCTGGGCAACCACTGGCCCTTTGGTGAGGGCGCGTGCCGCCTCACCACCGCAGCCTTCTACGGCAACATGCACTGCTCCATCCTCCTGCTCGCCTCCATCAGTGTGGACCGCTACCTCGCCGTGGCCCACCCCTTTTTCGCCCGCTCCTGCCGCACCTCGGCCTTCGCCGTGGGCACCTGCGCCGCCGTCTGGGCTGTGGCCACCCTCCTCACGCTGCCCCTGACCCTCTTCCGCCAGTCTTTCCCGCTCGCCGGGACCAACCAGACCCTGTGCCATGACGTGCTGCCACGGGAGGAGGCGGCCACGTACTACTACTACTACTTCCTGGTCCTCGTGGCCGGCGGCTTCCTGGCCCCTCTCCTGGTCATGGCGCTCAGCTCCGGGGCCACTGTCCGGGCCCTGCTGCGCAGTGGAGCCAAGTACGCCACCGCCGTCAAGCTGATGGTGCTCGTGCTGGCCACCGCCACGGTCTTCTACGCCCCCAGCTACATCCTGCTGCTGCTGCACCTCACCGACTCCTGCACCCGGGCCCAGGCCACCCTCTACACGGCCTACATGGCCAGCCTGGCCCTGAGCACGTGCAACAGCTGCGTCGACCCCTTCATCTACTACTACGTCTCCGAGGATTTCCGGGCCAAAGTGGCAGGGAGCCTCTCCAGTCACCGCCAGGGCTCAGCCGGCTCCCAGAAGACCTCGAAGGAGACGCTGCCCTCCCGGAGCTCCCACTCGCAGCCCCTCAGCTGACGGGGGGCTTGCTCTCTAGGGCTGCGCGCTGGGCTAGCGACGTGGCTCGGCATGGGCTGACAAAGCCACTGCCCTGCAGGTCTCCTGCCTTGGAGACGGGCCAAGGCTACAGGGGCACGTCGGAGGAGCGGGCGGAGGGCCCCCTCCTCAGCAAACAGAGGAGGGGCTCCCGCTGGGCAGAGCGGGGCAGCTCCCCAGAAGGCTGCGCACCCCTCTCTGGCCCTCCCCGAGCTGCGTGGCTCTCCAGCTGTTCGGGACTTCCAGCTCCCAGCCAGCTGGGAGTCGTAGTACCCGGTCCAGGCAGGCTGGCTTAGCGGACAGGCGCGTCCTCGTCCCTCGCTTTGCAGCTTCTCCCACTCGGCGTCCAAAGGCAGCTGCCGAAACGCCGCCCATCCACGGTGCTCGGACACCCCTGCTGCCTGGGCCCTCCCCCCCCCTCCAGGAAGGAGCCACGGAGAGGCACGGTTGTCTCGAAATCCGGCTTTAATAAAATATTCTCGTCAGTCTGTGGCTCAAACATCTTCACTGCCCCTGCCAAGGGCTTGCGCTGGACCATGACAGCGCATCCTGGGGGAGTCAGCTGGGCGCGTGGGGGGCTCTGGCGCTGGGACCTCCCCTCGCAGGGGCTCCCCACCTCTTTATGAGGGGGCCACAAGAGCGAGGGGGACGTGGCCCCCTTTGCCCTCCCTCGCGCCCCGAGGCAGCTTCGTGGCGCTCCCCAGGGGGAGGGACTCAGCGGAAGGGCTGCAAGGAAGAGGGCAGCGCCCTGAGCAGCCCGGAAAGGGCTCAGGCAGCGAGAGCTGCTTCAGCCCCGAAGCGAGGGGGGCTTGCCTGGCCGGTGGGGGAGGCAAACAGTGGCCGCGCCTGGCACCGCGGGACCAAGGGAGCAGGGAGCTGCAGGACGGTGCTTGGCTGGGCGGCCCCGACGCAGGAGGGGAGCAGCCAGGAGGCTGCCGTCGGGGCGGCAGGAGCAGAGGGGCGCAGTCCTCGGGCAGCCGTCTTCGCCTGCTTTCGTCGGGCGGCGCAG
Source organism: Heloderma suspectum (assembly GCF_057233095.1). Classification (NCBI taxonomy): domain Eukaryota; kingdom Metazoa; phylum Chordata; class Lepidosauria; order Squamata; family Helodermatidae; genus Heloderma; species Heloderma suspectum. The sequence continues at coordinate 52,821,802 of NC_139475.1, forward strand.
CGGGACGAGCAGGGCGGGCTCCGCGTGGGCTGCCTCCGTGGGATCGAGGGGAGGGTTTCTGGGGGCCGGGGAGGAAGAGGGAAGAGACCCGTCAACTGGGAGGGGAGGCCGCCCCCTAGCAGGACCATGCACGCCACGCCACGCCGCTCACCAGTCACTCCCCGTGGTCACAGCAGCCCCCTGGGCCTGCTGTTCTCCCGCGCCGCGGCGCCGCTTGCTGTCCCCAGCTCCGGCCCGGCGCCGTCGGGGTCCGCCTCGTACTCGTAGTAGTAGAAGTCCGGCTGGAGGGCGGGGGCCTTGCCTGGGTGGGGCGGGAGAGAGGTGGGCAAGGGCAGCTGCCGCCCGCCGCCCCTGGGCTGGGCCGCCCCCTAGCAGGACCATGCCGGGCCGCTCGGGCAATGAGCCCCCCAAGGCAGCCAAGCAAGTGTGCCTGGGGAGCGGAGGGGCCGCCTCACCTGCCCCCCCGGCAGGCTGCCCAGGGGCCTCTCTCTCCCAGAGGGCTCTTGGCTGCGGAGAGGGAGCGGGGTCCCGGCCGGAAGGGAGCTGGGCAAGGGGGTTTGCCGCCCTCCCTGCGCACCAGCCCGGGGCTCACCCGACGCACAATGTGCCCTGGGGACCTGCTCGAGGCGGGTGCCGTTCCTGCAGGCCGCCCCCTCCATCTGGCAGCCATTCGGGTAGACGAGGCCGTCCGAGCCGCAGACCGGCTCCCTGTCGTCGCCGCACTCCCGGGTGCACAAGCACTGCTCGAAGTAGCCGTCCTCCAGGCAGCCCGGGGGGCTGTTGCAGGAGCCGGGCTGGAGGAGCCCTGCGGGGACAGCGGGGATGCCCCTGGGTGCGGGCCTGGCGCTCCTGCCCGGGGCCTCAGGCCCGGGGAGAGTCCTCCCCGAGCGGTCTCCCCCCAGGCGCCCGGCCTGCAGGCCCAGCCAGCCCCGGCCAACCGTCGAGCATGCCGGGCGCTGCAGCCTAGCTGCCGGCTGGCCCCCGGACTCACCCGCCCCGTGGCCAGCTGCGCTCTCCACCTCGTTGCACAGGGGTCCGTCGCAGAGCTCCCGCACTAGGGGGCCGCTCTCGCTCACGTTGTAGAACCGGGCGGCTTCCAGCGCTGTGGAGCGGGATGGAGGGAGGGTCAGAGGCGGCGCGGCGGGGCGCTTGCCAGGCCCAAGGGAGGGCGGCTGGGGCGCGGACCCACCTGGCTTGTAGTAGTCGTACACCCTGATGGGCAAGGGGGCCATCTTCCCCACGATGTGCTCCCGCAAGGCCACGAAGGCGACGCAGGTCATGCACTGGCTCGGGATCTGCCCGCGCAAGGGACGCGGCGGGGCTGTGAGCTGGGCGGGCCGCTCCACGCCAGCCGCGCCACGCTCAGCGCCCAGCCTCTTGGGCCGCAGGGAGCGCTCCTCCTCAGGAGCCCGGCCAGGTCAGGCGGGGCGGCGACCCTTTCGGCCTCCCGCACAGCCGGGGTGGTCAGAGGGGTGTCTTCCTGGCCTGCGGATCAAGGGGCTGCTCGGGCCGGAAAACGTGGCCGCTCCCTGACCCACCAAGCCCGAGTCGTAGCCACACGGGGCCAGCCGAAGCCTGGCTAGCACCTGGCCTCGACCCCTGGCCAAAGCCCCTGGAAGCCCCCCTCTTCCTGGGGTCAGGGAGCGCCCACCCAGCTGGCCTTGGCCTCGGGAGGGCAGGGACCCCGCCAGCCGCTGCGGCCCCGAGGCCTCACCTCGTCAAAATAGAAGAGGACTTTCCGGCCATCCACTTCGTATCTCTTCAGGCCGGTGTGCTTGTTCGTGAGCAGCTGGAAGGGAAGGAAAGGCCTCGGCTCGGCATCCCCTCACTGTCACCACATCCGCGCAAGCCTCTTTCGCGCCCGGGGAAGCACCCGTGTGGCTTCAGTCGGGGGGCAGATTTTTGTCTCGGGGCTTCGGCCGCTTTGTGGTGCAGATTTGGACGTGGCTTCGCCCATCCTTCCCAGGCGGCTTTGAGTTTGGGCAAGCCCCTCGGAACGGGGAAGGCTTCGGAAGAAACAAACGCCCGGCCAGCCAGGCGGAGGACCCGGCAGCCGCGGGGAGGGGAGCGCAAAGCCTGGCGGAGGGGCGGGCAGCTCCCGCTTCCGCTTTGGCGGCTCGGGCACCGCTTTCCGGAGCTTCCACTCGGGCGCAGCTTCCTGCTGTGGCAAAGCGGGCCGCGAGCCAAGGCCTCCCCGGACCTCACCTGCCGTTTGGGCTGCCCGGTCCAGAGAGGCGCGGGGCCTTACCTGCTCCAGGTTCTCCACGTTCGCTCGGAAGCCCGAGAACAGAGGCACCTCCAGGACGGCCATGTTGGAGGAGCCCGAGTGGAGCCACCTGGCCGGGGCCACAACCGGGGCCAAGGAGAGAACGGGAGAACGGATGAGCGACCGGCCCGGAGCCAGTCCGGGGGTTTGGGCCCTGCCTGTGTGCCTTCGGTCCTGCCCACCGCTGGAAAGCGGCCCCAGGGAGCACCCCCAAAACAGGATGTGGCCTGTGGGCTAGACAAGGTCCAACACCCCTGCTTTAAGTGCACAGATTTTCCGTTTCTTTCTTGGCCGTAGCCTTTGCTGTCTCTTTGGTCACGGCCCGTCAGGCTAGAAAACGGCGGAGACCCCTCAAACAGCGCAGCCCACCCCAGGCCCCTCGAACAGCACTGAGCTCTGCAAGGCAAGAATGGGACACGCCGCGGGGGGAACGGGGAGCGGAAATGCGACTCCCTCGCAGTGCTTTCCTCCTGTCCCCAAAGCAGCCGCCACCTCCGGATCCTGAGCACAGCCACATTGTTCAGGGCGATGGCTAGAGGAGGCCTGCACCGCAGGGAGGCCTCGCTGTCCCTGCCTCTGCCTGTGTCCCCGGGCGGAGCCTTCCAGAGCGCAGCCCAGCAGACCTGTGGCCGTGGGCCCGGCCCTGTCAGATACCTGGATGTCCTTATACAAGATCCTGCCCACGGCGGGGAACGAGCCGCCCTCCTCCTGGTGCCGCAGGATCCAGGCTTGCGCGGCAGACAGCTCCTTGGGGTCGACAAAGATGAAGCCCCGGGACTGGGCGAAGGATCGGAGCACAAAGGCGGTGAGCCTGGAAGCACAGGACGGGCTGGAGGCGGGGGCTTCTGCTGCCGCCGGCCTGGGTGGCCCCCGCCGAGGCCCCGCCGCCACCCTCCCGGCCCGGGACCTACCACATGCTCCCGGAAGAATCCCGCTCCCCAAAGGCACTGTAGGAGCCGTCCTGCCTCTTGTAGGTCAGCTGGCGCTGGTACCCTGGGGAGAGGCCACAAGAGAGTGGTGGAAGCAGGGGGCAAGCCACGCCCCCCCCCACGTCGGGAGGGCGGAGCAGTGGCCGCCCAGGGCTTCCTCGTGGGAGCGCCCCATCCCCCTGCACGACGCCCGGGTTGAGCCGCGCCAGCGTGCAGCGCCCCGAGCGGCTGCCAGAGGGGCGAGGGAGACACGAAATGGACGTGGCAACGGATACCTTGCAGCAGGTAGTCCGTGGCCTCGCTCTCCAGCTCCGGGCGGAGCTGCTGCGTCCGCTGCAGGTACTTGAGGACAAAGATGTTGGGGGCAAAGTGGACCATGTTCTGCTCGCCGCAGCCGAAGGGCAGCTGCAAGAGCTTGTCCAGGTTGTGCAGGGTGGGGCCCATCACATCCCCTGGCAGGCGAGAGAAGAGCTCAGCGGCCGCCTAGAGCCCCCCATTCGCTGGCCACCCTATTCTAGGATTCTACAGCCCAGCAGCCCAGCGGCCCCCCAGCTGTGCCGCACGGAGGCCGGAGACCCCGCCGGGTGGGCGTGCATGGGGATCCGGCGAGCGGAGCCCAACCCCGAGAGCACTGAAACGTTCCGGGAAAGAAGGCCTGGGCCTCGTTGGCCCCCCCAACTCCGGCCCTGCCTGACCTCCCACTCGGGCCAGCAAAGGGGCCCCAGACCGGTGCGCTGCTGTGCAGACAGGAGGGCGGCCCGGATTTGGCCTGGAGCAGCCCTCCTGGGGGGACAGGCGGCAACATCCGGGGCGGTCTGGCCGAGAGAAAAAGTGAGCGCGGGGAGACACGAGAGAGGCATGCGCACCTACGTGCAAGTGGAGGAAGCGGGGAGGGAGGCAACTCTCACCCAGAACCCGGGGAGCCCATGGGGCAGCTTCGGAACCGATTGAAGGAAGCCCTCCTTCGCACGGCTCGGAGCTGTGGAACTCACCGCCGCAGGGTGTCGTGTTTGAAAGGGAGCTAGGCAAGGTCCCAAAGCAGGAGAAGGCTATCGAGGGGCTACCGGTCCTGATGGCTCCGCGCTCCCTCCGGTGCCAGAGGCAGCATGGGAGGGGGCCGTGGTGCATGTGTCCTGCATGAGGCTTTCCCGGGGGGGGTTCTGGCCAGCCGCTGCCGGAACACAATGCCCGGCTCAGGGGGTGCACAGCTTCAGGGCTCTCCTCGGGTTCACAAGCCTTTGGGAAGGGGATCAGACACAGCTGCGGCCGCGAGCCACGCCAGCTGAACGGGAGCCGAGGCAGCGTGGAAGCGGCCTGCGAGGCCAGGTGGGCGCCCCGAGGTCGGAATCCGCCCGGCAATTCTGCCGCCGCCGCCGCTCTCACCCTGGGCGGCTTAAAGTGAAGCTTCCAAGGCCAGGAGAAGGGCTACCTGGGGAACCCAGCAGGCATCGAGGGCTGTCGGGGGCGGGGCCCTGCCTCTGGGCTTCCTACTGAGGCATCCAGCTGTCCCCTGCTGGAAACAGGGGGCTGGGCCTTCTCCTTTGGCTCGTCTTGCTCTTTATTCAAAATATCTACGCGCTGCCCTTCCTGCTCTAATCAGTGGGCTGCAGGCCGACCTCACTGTGCTGAGAGGGGACCCACTGAGCAGGGGGCTGGACTGGATGGCCTTGCAGGCCCCTTCCAGCCCTACTGTCTGATGGGACAAGCAAGCTGCGACTGGCTTCAGCCCCGCTCATCGCAAGACGCCTAGTCTTCAGGCACGGCTATGCCTGGACCCAGCCCACGGATCTATCAGAACAGGCCCCGAGCCCCGGCCGGCCCCCGCGCCAGTACCGATGACGGAGGCCACGGCCCTCTCCGAGCCGGGGACCACGTTGCGCGGGAGCCCCAGGGTGAAGGCCTCACTGTGGTTCTCCTCCACCGCCTCCTTCTGCCAGATCTCGAACTCGCCGGCAGAGCCCCAGCCGGTGGAGAAGCCGACGTACGCCACCGCCGGCGGCCGGGGGGCCGCCCAGCTGATGATGACCGACGCGTTGAGGGCCGAGGGGCCGTGGCCCACCTGTGCGGGGGAAAAACGGGTCTGGTCCAGGCGAGGCCTCCCCGCCCTGGCAACCCACGTCCCTCTCCGAATGGGGCGTCCGCTCAGGACACCCCCACCACGCCCACCTGGACGCCGCCGCCGGCCCAGCTGATCCAGAACCTGCGGAACTCGTCCCCCGAGAGGATGCCGGCGGTCTCGGCGCTGGCCACCGGCGTGCCCATCCTGCTGGCCGAGATCCACGTCCGAGCGTTCTGGTGCCCGCCGATGACCACCTCGGTCATCTCCGCCATGTCATGGGGGGCGGAGGACAAGGCCACGTGGGCGCTGTGGTGGGCCTTGATGGTGACGTCCAGGTGCATCGCGCGGGCCAGCGCCTTAACGTACTGGTACTCGAATTTATTCGGCGTGGAAATGTGGATTTTCTCTAGTCACAAGCAAACACAGAGACCCCGTGGTCGGGGTTTGCCCACAGCACTCCTGGCCCAAAGGCACATCTCCGGGGCCTCCCCCCGTGCACCCCCTCCCCAAAGCAGCAGCCACGGCGCCCGAGCTACACACGCTCAGATACCGCCCACCCTCACCCCTCCAGAGGAGAGCCCAATGTGAGCCACGCTTACATGCCACGACCGGGACGCGCACCTTTAGGACCACACCTGCCCGGAGAAGGAGGGGAAGCCGCTGTCCCCGGATCACCTCAAGCAAGTGGCCCCAGTCCTCCTCGCTGGTGCAGCTCTCCATTGCTGGAGTCTCCAACGTGGCAGCCGTGGGCAGCCGTGCCACGCCCTGGCAGGCTTCCTCCCCCCCCGCCCATTTTCATTTCATTTTTTAAGATCTCAAAACGGAGCAAAACTGGGAGGCTGGGGGCCTCCGAAGCCATGTTGCTTTCCCAGAATGCCCGTGGCCCCTCCACAGCATTCTCAGCCACGTGACTTGAACGTGGGTTCAAGGGAGCGGCTCCGTGCTGGGCAAGCCACTTCCCTTCCAGCCTTCTGGTTTGTGACCGGCCACACCCACCAGGGCGGCCATTTTGTGAAGGCGCCCACGACCCTCAACGTTCCAAGCGCGCCCATCGACCCGGAGGGTCCTCCTCTCGCAGGAGACCACCTCGCCAGGCGCGGAAGAGCCTCAACCCGCGCGCAAGCGGGCGCACCCACTCACGCCTGTGCGCGCGCACTCGCTGGAAGGACAGAGACAGAGGGGGCGAGGCTGCCACTGGAGCGCTCTGTCCTCTTACCGTTGGGGCAGAAGAAGACGCTGTATGTGTACTGCCTGGTCAGGCCCTCCGGCTGCAGAAAAGCAGAAACCCGCACAAAAACAAACGTTGGGAGAAACGGCTGTCGCGGCCATCGCCCGCCCCCCGCCGGAACGTCACGCCTGCGGCAGGTATGTAAGAAAACACGCCTTGCTTTGAAAGCCTTTTGCAAAGCACAGCTGACGAGCAGCGTTGGCAACCCCATCATCGAAACGAGACACTGCTCCCGTTCACAGATGTGGCTGGGCGCCTGAGAGAGTGCCAACCCCATTTCGGGAGCGTGCCTGGGTAGGGGCACCGCCCTGGAAAAGGCCCCGCTCCCCCCTGAGCTCTGGATCTGGAGAGAGGCCTCAGGAGATGCTCTGCGGTCCCAGGCCGATCCATACGCACGAGGCCGCGGGAGGGCCTTCTCATTGGTGGCCCCCCGCTCGTCGGATGCTCTCCCCGGAGAGGCCCGCCTAATGGCGACAGGGTCAGGGAAGGCCGCCCTCGGCTGCCAAGCACTGGACCCATGCAGGTTCACGTGAGGATGGGGGCGTCTTTCTAGGTCGCTTCGCTGGGTCTTGCGCATCGCATTGTTTCTCGCCGTTTGAAATTGTTTCAGCTTTTGGTATGCTCGAAACATGCTATGCTGCTGTCCGCTTTCACACGCTTCGTATGCTCTAGGACACCCTGACTCTCGTTTCCAGAACGCTGTCCGGCCACTGATCATTTTTGCCGTGGTTTGTATTATTATTGGCAGGGATGGGTAGGAGCTCCATCTCCAGATGTTCTGGGCGTCAACCCCCACAAGCCCCTGTCGGCGTGGCCAGTGGCCAGGAATGCTGGGAGAGGAAGCCCAAAGCACCTGGAGAGAACTCCCCCCCGTCCCGGCCAGGGGCGCCCCCCCGCTTCCCAAAAAGGCGAAGTCGCATTCCTCTCCCACCGCATTTTCTCCTCCTGCACGGAACCCGAGGCGGCTCACGCGGCCCTCCTCCTCTCCATGCCATCCTCGCAACAACCCCGTCAGGGAGGTCTGGCTGAGAGTCTGGCCCAAAGTCCCCCGGTGAGCTCCGTGGCCAAGTGGGGGCCCGGGCCCCCCGAGCCCCAGCCCGACACTGTGACCGCTACACCACACTGCCTCTCGACGGCATCCATCCAGAGAACCAGCCACCCCTGCCAGCTGGGGGGGAGCGGGACTCGCGGTTTGGGGTGGGGGCGCGCTCCCCCTGGACAGGGTGCCCGTGTACCTCAATCAGGACGCCCCGGCAGACATAGTCGACACCGAGGGGAGCCCGCCCATCAGCGGGGCCCTCCTCGGCAGGCTTGCCGCTCTTCGCGTCTTGACAGCAGCCGCTCCCGCTGTAGGCAAAGGCTTTTGCTGTGGAGGAGACACGAGGGGCAGGCGTTCAGGGGCGCCCCCCGGCTTGGGGAAGAGTCACCGCGCCTGGGAGGGGCGGCAGTCTTTCCCTCGGCCAGCAGCTTCCTGCTGAATCCAGCCTGCCTGGGGCCCGGACCGCCCTGCCGAGCTTTCCGGGCGGCCCCCGTCCCAGCTCCGCCCTCCCCGGGGCAGCCGGGCTACCTGCGATGCTGCTCTGCCCCAGTTCGCCGAAGGAGAGGACGACGGACGTGGGCACGGCCGTGCCAGGGGCCACGCACTTCTTCCGGGTCAGGTGGCGCCTGCCAGGGTGCCCCACGAAGCCGATGCCTTTGGGCACGGAGACCTTCACGTGGACCTGCGGGGCGGGCAGGGGGAGCGGCGCGGGTCAGGGCGGCAGGGGACAGCCAGTCCGCCCGGTCGCTACCCGGGGCCGGATCGGGCGGCGGGGAGCAAGGAGGGGGCCTCGTGAGCAGTGGCCCCCGCTGCCGGGAGGCCCTCCCCAGGGAAGAGCTGCGGCGCCAGGAGGCGCCGCTCTTGCGATGCGGAGATGCGGATATAGAGGCAGCCTTCTCCGGGCAGATCACGAAGCGCGGACGGAGCACGGCACAAGGGGAGGAGTGCAATGCAGTGCAGCCATTGCGCGGAATGAGACGCAGCCGCACAGGGACCAATGTCGGCTGAGGTGATGCAGAGGTAGATAGATGATAGACAGAGAGAGAGAGACGGAGAGAGACAGACAGACAGACAGACAGACAGACAGACAATAGAGAGAGAGAGAGAGATGATAGACAGAGAGAGAGAGATAGACGGAGAGAGAGATAGAGAGACAGAGATAGATAGAGATAGAGATAGACAGACAGACAATAGAGATAGATAGATAGATGATAGATAGATAGATAGATAGATAGATAGATAGATAGATAGATAGATAGATGATAGGTAGGTAGGTAGGTAGGTAGGTAGGTAGGAAGGTAGATAGATAGATAGATAGATAGATAGATAGATAGATAGATAGATAGATAGATAGATGATAGAGACAGATAGATGATAGAAAGATAGATGAGAGAGATGGGATAGATAGATAGATAGATAGATAGATAGATAGATAGATAGATAGATAGATAGATAGATAGATGAGAGAGAGAGAGAGAGATGATAGAGATAGATAGATGATAGATAGACAGATAGATCGATAGATGAGAGAGAGAGATGATAGATGATTGACAGACAGACAGATAGATGAGAGAGAGAGATGAAAGATAGATGATAGAGATAGATGACGGATAGATCGATATAGATAGATTAGATAGATGATAGAGATAGATAGATCGATAAATATAGATAGATGGATGGATGGATAGATAGATAGATGATAGAGACTGATAGATGAGAGTTAGATGAGAGAACAATAGATGATAGGTAGATAGATGATAGACAGAGAGAGAGAGACAGACAGAAAGACAAAAGAGATAGATAGATAGATAGATAGATAGATAGATAGATAGATAGATAGATAGATAGATGATAGAGATTGATAGATGATAGAGATAGATAGGTAGATGATAGATAGATAGATAGATAGATAGATAGATAGATGATAGAAAGATAGATGAGAGAGAGAATGATAGATGATATAGACAGATAGATGGATAGATATATGATAGAGATAGACAGATCGATCGATGAGAGAGAGAGAGAGAGAGAGAGAGAGAGAGAGAGAGAGAGAGAAATGATAGATGATAGATAGATCGATAGATGAGAGAGAGAGATGACAGATAGCTCAATAGAGATATATTAGATAGATAGATAGATAGATAGATAGATAGATAGATAGATAGATAGATGATAGATAGATGGATGATAGGCAGATAGATAGATGATAGAGATAGATAGAATAGTTGACAGATAGTCGCCATAATAATGGAAAAACTAAGCTTCGAACACAGCCCTGCGCAAGTTCGGACACCAAAAAGGCTCCTGGCGCCCAGCACGCCCCGGCTGCTGTGCCCGCTGGGCCTGCTGGGGGTCGCAGTCCTCCTCCCCGTCTACACATGTGCAGGATTGCGTCCCGAGGCTGGCTTGCTGTGCCCACTCACCTGGGAGTGCGCCCCGACCTCCGGGGCCTTACTTCTGAGTGGACCCGCTGCGGAACGCCGGGGTGGAAGGGACGATGTCTGCCTGGGCCCAGCACGACAGCAGCCCAGGCAAGGCTCGTGAATGGGGCCGAGGGTCGGGAGGGGCCTCGAAGACCATCCAGCCCACCCCCTGGTCGGACTGGGCGGCTCCCGGTGGGCCCCCGCGCCGCCCCGCGCCGCGAGGGCCTTGGGGGCCGAGGGCGCCCCAGCGCACGGACCCGCGCCACCAAGCGGCGCCCGGCCCCCCCCGGAGGGCTCCCCGCCCAATGCCACCTTCCCCGGGCCAGCCGGCCGAGCCTCACCTCCAGGCACACAGCCAGGTAGTTGTGGACAGTCAGGGGGATCTTGGCCTGCTCCCCGCGCACGACCCGGTAGGGCAGGGTGAAGTCCACGAAGAACGGCTTGAAGGCCCGCAGCGCCGTCTGCCCGGCCAGGCCCAGCCCCCTCTCCGCCGACAGCCCCACAGCCTCCACCAGCCATGTGGTGATGGCGTCCGGGACTTCCACATGCAGCTGCGCTTCTCCGGACACGTTGCTGGGGGGGGAGGCAGGTGAGGAAGGCTGGGGCCGGGGCCGCCGTCTGGGGCGGGGCCGCCGAACCCCCCGAGGCCAGCGGACGCCAGGGATGGGGCCGGCCCCGGGGCTCGGCGCAGTCTCCATTTCCACCTCCACCGCTGGCCCTTCCCGCCCGCTTGTGCTTCCGGCCCACGCCGTGGGTGTAAAGAAAGCAACAGCCGCCATTTCAGCCTCCCCCCGTCACGGGCCGCCACGGCGGTGTCTTGTCTCGGGGTTTATGGCAAGGGACGTGGCAGAAACATTTCCCAACCGCCCCGGGGAGGCTGGCTGCGTCCGTCTGACCCAGCACCCTGTGCCCGACAGAGGACAGCCGGCCATTTCAAAGCCAGAGGACATTTCCGGGGAGCTCGCAGCCAGCCCGATGAAGGCGGCAGCCCTCTCCCCTGGGGACTAGCGCCTGCCAGCCCAAACTCAAAGCCCGCCTAGCCTGGCCCCAGCCAGATGGCTGCAGGAAGCCCACAAGCAGGACACCCGGCCAACAGCGAAAGAATCCTAACCAGGCTGGCCTCCTTTGCAGAGCGCAGGCCTCTATTCTGGAGAGCTGGGAAAGGACAGTCCTCCATTTGACAGGCTGCCCAGGCCACCTCGGGGGTAACGACCCCGCACCGCAGGCAGGGGGAGAAGCTCGGATGTTTCCGTGGCTTCGGGGGGAGGGGAAACGCGCTTTCACGGATAACTGCCGCAGCCACTGACTTCGGGCACATTTTAATTCTCCTGCAAGCTGCCTCGTGTCATCGCCACCGTCTCTTTTTAGGAAGGGCTCTAAGATGCTTTAATAATAATAATAATTATAATAATAATCCTAATAATACCTGACGTTCAAGCACTGCCAAAGCCAGGTCTCCGGAAAGAAGGTCCTTTTCTTCTTGTCTGCTCTGCAGAAGGCAAGAAACACACGGGGCAGGCGAGGGGGCGGCTGAGAGATGCCTCTCTTCGAAAGCAGGGCCTCAGAGGGCACCGCACCGCCTGCCCGGGGGAGGCCAGGCCAAAAGGGCACGCAAGGGAGGCCACCGCTTGGCGGGAGGCGCCAGACAGCCGCCTCCAGCATTCCCGGGGAATGCCCGGCCTCCCCTCCGCCCCCAGGCACAGGCCCTCGCCTCCGTCCCTCCGCATTCCTCCTCTCCTGGGGCCACCCAGCATCTCCTGGTCAGGCCCCACCGCCCACTGAGCCAATGAGTAGGCTTATGCCGCCGTGCCCGGGGCCCACCATTGGGATTGGCATCTGCTGTGGCTCCCAAACCCGTCCCCCCATCCTCGCTCCACCCCTGCGCTGTGCCCGGAAAGCACCACGGTCTACCTGGGCATGGCCCTGACGTGCGCGGGAGCCCCCAGCATCCCTGTGTGAGGCTGGAAGGCCGGCATGGCCTCCTGGGTGTACATGCCTCCATGCTGTCTGTGGTTCAGGCTGACCAGGTCTGTCATGACCACCAAGCCGGTCTCCTGGGCAACGACAAACCGGGGTTGGACTGGATGGTCTTACAGAGCCCTTCCAACCCTACTATCCTATGATTATAAAGGGACGCTCTGACTTGGAGTCCTGCATCGAGTGGGGGGTTGGACTGGATGCTCTTACAGGCCCCTTCCAACCCTACTATCCAATGATTCTATAGAGACGCTCTGACTTGGAGTTGTGCATGGAGCAGGGGGTGGGCTAGATGGTCTCACAGACCCCTTCCAAGCCTACTATACTATGACTCTATAGGGACGCTCTGACTTGCATTCCTGCATTGAGTGGGGGGTTGGACTAGATGGTCTTACAGGCCCCTTCCAACTCTAATATCCTATGATTCTATAGGGATGCTCTGACTTGGATTCCTGCATTGAACAGGGGGTTGGACTGGATGGTCTTACAGACCCCTTCCAACCCTACTATTCTATGATCCTGTAGGGATGCTCTCACTTGGAGTCCTGCACTGAGCAGGGGGTTGGACTCGATGGTCTTACAGGCCCCTTCCAACCCGACTATTCTATGATTCGACGATCCAGCAATGCCTTTTCTCATGGCCAAGATCCTTCTGTGATGTCGCCTCGCAAGTCATGTCTACTCAAAAGCACTCCGCTCGATCGTTTATGGTGCCGAGTAGCCTGTAAATTGCCCCCTGAATTGCCTCAATGTCAGTTTCTGTTCTGGGAGGGGGGGGCAGCTTCAATGACTGGTTTCCCCTCACTAGTTTCTCGATCCGTTTTTACAGCAAAATGTCACGATTCACTCAGAAACAACACGAGGAGAGGTAGTTAAATTCATTAAATAACATTTGTTTGATTTAATTAAATCCCCCCGGCCCCAACAAGAACAGGCGGTGCTATTTTTGTGAACCACCCAGAGAGCTTCAGCTATTGGGCGGTATAGAAATGAAATAAATAAAGAAAGAAAGAAATTAGGGTGACGGGGCAATTAAGAGGCTACTCAGCATTCAAAGCTCAGCCAAGATCAGCACAGAAGCAAGCAGGCAAGCAGAACTCATGAACGGGAAATATTAAATTAAAGGCGCAGGAGTCCCGCAAACGGCGCTTTCCCTGTTCAAGGGCCGGCGACACAATTGGATGATATTGCCCCCAAATCAACACAAATCTGGGGGGGGACCACTGGAAGACAGCACAGAAACCACCAGGTGACCCCGTCGCCTGGATCCCGCCCCGCAAAAGCGTGTTGGCGCAGGATGTGAATTCCGCAGAAGAGGGCGAGGCGGGGAGCCACCAGGGTCCCTGCAGTAGGAAAGGCAACTCTAGATTCGCAACCTGCGCCAAGGGAGGACTTGAGTGCCCGCCTGCCGCTTCTGTGGGAGCGTTTCCCCAATCCGCCGCCACTTTGAGTGATGTGTCGGGCAGGCGGGGCGCCCGGCCAAGAGGGAAGCCCTCACCGTGAATGCAAAGCGGGCGTCTTTGGTGACGCCCCAGGGCCCGGGGAAGATGGACGACCGCCGCCGCCGCCGCCTGCGTGAAGGCAGGCCTGGCCACCAAAAGTGTCCGTCCTCCTTGCTGGCTCCAAAGGCGTCAGACGCGTCGTACTCGGCGAGCTCCTGGAAGATCTGTGCAAGGAGACAACGCGGCAGAGAACGTGAGCGACGGGGGAGAGCTGCCAGCTTAACGTTGTTCTGCCTGGCAGAATCATAGAACAGTCGGGCTGGAAGGGGCCTGCGAGACCATCCAGTCCCACCCCCTGCTCAATGCAGGACTCCAAGTCAGAGCATCCCTGCGGAATCATAGGAACATGGGGTTGGAAGGAATAGTGGGGTTGGAAGGGGTTTGCCATGCCCCTTGAGCCTCCGGCCCCGCCCACCCCTGCCCCCCCCCCAAGGGCATCTCTGAAATGGAAGAAAGAGGTTCTGCAGCCCTGCACTAGAGCTGCATGAACGCCCTTTCCGAAACGTCCCCCGTGGCCTTCCGGCCTGCCTCGCTCGTGTGCCCCCCGGCCCGGGCCCGGCTCACCTGGGCCAAGGTCAGCTGGAAGCCCGGCTTGAGCAGGTAGACGCTTTTATCCACGGCAGCCTAGCAGACGCAGCTCCCCTTCGCGGCTCGCACCGTGACCGCCACATGGTCGCCCGGCCGGGTCTCGTTGGCTGAAAAGGCCACTGAAACCTGGCGCGGGACATTCAGAGGAGAAGCAGCCGCCCCGTCAGCCCAGGCCCACCCCCCGGCCGGCCCGCCCTGCCCGCCCCACAGGCGGCGGCCCAGCCCCGTACCTGATTCTCCAAGGAGGGCTGGACCGCAAAGCACAGGCTGTCCGCCACCGCTTCCCCGCTCTCCCGGACGTAGTAGGCGAGGAGGCGGCCCTGCGGAGCCATGCTGGGGGTCACGGGGAAGCGGATCGAGGCCATGCAGGTGCTCGTCTCTGGCGCGGGGGGGCTGGTCGGCGCTACGCAGCAGAGAGAGCCGTGTGTCAGCCCGGCTGGAGCAGGAGGAGCGGCAGAGCAGGGCCTTCCCCGAGTGGCCCCAGGCAGCTCCTTGCTCCGGCTCAACGCAGGCATGGGCAGGGCCCAACGCTCAAAGGCCAGCGCGCTCCTGAACACCCATCCCTCCGAAACAACGGGGCCCCCTCCTCCCTCAGGGAGCTGGCCTCCACGCCACCGTGGCTGCTCCTCCCCCTCACGGCTGCTGCTGGCTTACCCAGCAGGCCGCAGCGCCTCCGCTCCCCCTCCTCCCCACCACCGTTGCCTGGTCCAGAGCGAGGGCGGGGGGACGAGGAGACTGCCACGGGGCAGAGGGGCGCGACTCTGGGGGCCCTGGCCAGCGGGGCCCTGCTCGGAGGGGCCCCACCCCCAACCCCGCCCCCGCGTCCAAAGCCGTGCCTGGGAAGCGAGCGACCCGGACATGCCTGCCCGGGGGGGTGCCGGCCGCCGCCCGCGCACCCCTGCGCGGCCTCACGGGGCCCGGCTGCGTCCCCGACAGCACGATGTTCCCTCGTGCCACCACCTCGTAGTGCAGGGCGAAGTTGCAGGGGCAGGTGGAGGCCAGGGCAAGGCGGGCCTCCTCGCCCACCTGGAACGAGAGAGACGGGGCGGGTGCCTTTGCCTGAGGCGCCGGGTGAAGAGGGAGCGGGCCCAGCGCCTGAGGGGGCAGGCAGTGGAAGACCCCCACTGCAGGGACAGCGGCCGAGGCCTTCCGGCAGCCCAGCATCTCCCCGCCGCCGAGCTGGCCCCCGAGGTGCCCCTGCCGTGGGCACCCTGGCTGCACAGGGGCGGCGCCTGCCTCGCACCTTACCCGGAAAGGCTCCTCCGGCGCCTGCAGCTGGATGTGGCACTTGCTGGGGGCCCAGCTGGTGATGGGCAGGTAGCTGGGCAGGTACTGGTCTCCAGCAGGCTTCCCGTCGAGGGCCACCACCTTGGTCTCGAGAAAGGGGCAAAGGGGCAGTCAACTGGGCCGCCCCCAGCGCGGCCTGCCCGCCCCCTCCCGGGCTGCCCGGGGGCTCCCGGCCCCGCCGACTCCGGCCTCCTGGGCTACAATGCCCAGCGCCCCCCACCCAAGAGGCTGGGGGGACGGAGCTCCCTGGGAAGTGCGGGGGGCAGGACGCCCAGCCCTGTGTCCTGCAGGCCTGTGTCCAAGGGCCCCCCAGGAACAGTCTGCGACGCGCGGGGCAGGCGACCACGGGCTCTCCGGATCCTTCGGAGCGGTCCTTCCGGAACCCCCAGCCCGCAGGTCAGGCCCCCGAGCCTCTCCGTGCGCTCCTTCGCTCACCGTGGCAGTTCTGATCCCACCCCTCAGCCGAAGGGCAGTGCAAAGCACCAGTAAGAGGAGGCGTGGGTCCCCTGGGGGAGCGCCAGGTGGCCTGCCCCGTTCTAGGCCCTGCCCCGTATCAGGGGCCGCAGACACTGCCTCAGGCCGAGCCAGAGTCCACGTGGCTCAGTATTGTCGGCGCTGCCCAGCAGCAGCGCTCTCTAGCCCGACCTAGACGTGCTGCCAGGGGTCGAACCCAGGACCTCCCGCGTGCCAAGCACTGAGCTACGGCCTTTCCCCCAAAGAGGGAGGAACGAGGACGCTGCCCGGTGCCGGCTGGCAAGAGAGAACATTCTGCAGGCGGCGCCCTAAAAAGTAAGCGAGCTCCCAGTCCTCGTCGCTCTGAAGGACGAGCGGATCCAGCCAGGAACAAGAGAAGCGGCCGTATACTGCGTCAGACCATCTGGCCCAGTACTGGCCAGCAGAGGCTCTCCAGGGCTGCAGGCGGGATTCTTTCCTCGCCCTACCTGGAGACGCAGCCAGGGATCGAACCTCAGACCTTCTCCATGCAAGGCACGGGCTCCCTGCCGAGCTCTGGCTGGACGGATGCACACATCCTTCCACCCAGGCTGGCCTCCACATCTGTGCCTCCAAATAAACTTAAGGGACTAGTCCCCATGGTCCCGAACCCAGGGCCGATTCGAAGGGGAACAGCAGAAGCAGCCTTGCACCGGGTCAGTCCCTGGGTCTGTCTAGCCCCGGGTTGTCGACGCTGACTGGCAGCAGCCGCTCTCCAGGCAGGAGTCTTTCCCCCCCTACGTGGGGCTGCTGCCGGGGATCGAACCTGGGGCCACTGAGCTGTGCTCCCTCCCCAGAATACAGAGGATTCCGTCCATCCTGCCACAAGCACAGGGGGAGCGGGCACACGGCTCCCAGGGGCGCTCCTCTCAGCCCGAGGCCCCCTCCGTGGGCCCAGCTCCTTAGGCCTCATTAACGTGTGCGCCTGTGATGGGATTCACAGCCCCAATGGCGCCCGAGTCCCGTCCAGGGCACCCACCTCCAGCCAGACGTGCTGGGCAGCAGAGGGGACGGAGGGGATTTCGAACTGCACCAGGCCCCCACGGGACACCAGGTCGCGCGTGTAAATGTCCTGCGGGGCGAGCTCCGCTTTGATCCGGACGGTCACCCCATCTGCCAGGCTCCCATCAGGGTACGTGACTTCCACCTGAAAAGGGGCGAGAGTCCGTTCACGTCCTAGCCTTTGGGGAGGCTGCGGATATCGGCATGGGATGGAGGTGGGTAAGCCTGGGCCAAACCCTGCACCGAGGACTTGAATCCAGAACCTCTCTGGGGTCAGACCGGATGCAGAGCTGGGGACTGGCTTTCACAGAACAGTCGGGTTGGAAGGGGCCTGTAAGACCATCAAGCCCAACCCCCTGCTCAACGAAGGACTCCAAGTCAGAGCATCCCATCGAGAAAAGGGCCTGCCCCAGAGAGCCCCAGCCCTCCCGCAGCAACGCCCCGCTCACCTTCCCTTTGTAGGGCAAGCCAGGCTTGAACTGCTTCCGGGTGTCTCTGGTGTACTTTATGTCCACCACCTGCTTCTGGACCAGGGTGGAGTCGTCGAACGCGACCTGCCTGCTCCCATCGGCGCTGCTCACCGTGGCCCAAACGCTCACCGTGCCCCGGAAATGTTCTGGCACGTCTGCGGGCATCATGTCTCTCACGCACACATCGAACTCTGCGGACCCATCGATCTGCTCCCCACACAATGAGAGAGAGTTAGAGAGGGTATCATATGATATGATATGATATGATATGAGGGCATCACCTCGGGGTGGCGGCCATAGGAGAAAACACCGTTTCCCCCAGTATGGGTGTGCGCGTTCTACTGACAATATTGTTTGACGCAGAAGAGTGTTACATACAGGAGAGCGTTAAATACAATATCGCTGAACGCAGAAGAGCGTTGAATACAGAAGAGTGGTAAATACAGGTGAGCGTTAAATACAATATCGCTGAATGCAGAAGGGCGTTGAATACAGAAGAGCAATAAATACAGAAGAGCGTTGAATACAGAAGAGCGATAAATACAGAAGAGCATTCAATACAATATCGCTGAACGCAGAAGGGTGTTGAATACAGAAGAGTGTTAAATACAGGACAGCGTTAAATACAATATCGTTCCACGCAGAAGAGCGTTAAATACAGTCAATGAACAACCATGCTTTCTCCATTCAATCCTTCTCTTGCTTTTTCCATTCAAACCTACATTCCGTTCCATTATAACTGTTACACAACTTCTAAGACCTCTTTGCCCATATTCCAATAATTATTCTTTTGTCTCCAGCACTGACTAAATCTGTCCCATTTACCTAAAGAGTCGGGGGGGGGGTGTAACTTTACCCTCCCATATATATATATTTTATAATACAAGATCTAATGCATTAATACTCTATGCCAAATATTACTTTCCCATTCCCTCAGAGATGGTACTTCTTGATTTTTCCCCATTGTTTTGCTATTAGAATCTGAGCTGAAACCAACGTGGTTCCAATCACAAGGGATTCTTAGTCATGTAGAATCACAGAATAGCAGGGTTGGAAGGTGCCTGTAAGACCATCTAGTCCAGCCCCCTGATCAATGCAGAACTCCAAGTCAGAGCATCCCTACAGAATCATAGAATAGCAGGATTGGAAGGGGCCTATAAGACCATCAAGTCCAACCCCCTGCTCAGTGCAGGAATCCAAGTCAGAGCATCCGACAGATGGCTGTCCAGCCTCATCTTGAATGCCTCCAGTGTGGGAGAGCCCACCACCTCCCTAGGTAAGTGGTTCCATTGTCGTATTGCTCTAACAGTCAGGAAGCTTTTCCTGATGTTCAGCCAGAATCTGGCTTCCTATCACTGGAGCCCATTATTCTGTGTCCTGCACTCTGGGATGATCGAGAAGAGATCCTGGCCTTCCTCTCTGGTACAACCTTTCAAGGACTTGAAGAGTGCTATCAGATCTCCCCTCAGCCTTCTCAACGCTAAACATGCCCAGTTCTTTCAGTCTCTCCTCATATGGCTTTGTTTCCAGTCCCCTGATCATCTTTGTTGCCCTCCTCCGAACCCTCTCTGGTTTGTCTGCATCCTTCTTAAAATGTGGTGCCCAGAACTGGACACAGCACTCCAGATGAGGCCTATGCAGTGCTGAGTAGAGGGGGACTAGGACTTCCCGGGATTTGGAAGATATGCTTCTATTAATGCAGCCCAAAAGAGCATTGGCCTTTTTTGCAGCCACATCACATTGTGGGCTCATCTTCAGCTTGTGATCGACAACAATGCCTTCTCGCCTGTAGTGTGGTTGAGCCACGCACCCCCATCTTGTAATTGTGCAGTTGGTTTCTTTTTCCTAGGTGCAGAACGTGGCATTGATCCCTCCTGAATTGCATGCTGTTGTGTTCTGCCCAGCGCTCCCGTCTCTCAAGATCCCTTTGAGTTTTGTTTCTGTCTTCCAAAGGATTAGCTCTCACTACCAATCCATCCATGTTCCCTAGACTCTGCACTGATGAGATTCCTGCACTGAGAAGGGGGTTGGACTGGATGGCCTTGCAGGCCCCTTCCAACCCTGCTATTCTATGATGCTATGATCATAAAAACCGAGTGCATTATAGAACCAGTGTTAGAAAACCCATCTTGCACCAGCAGTCAAATCTTGGAGGCCCCTTCCTACTATGCTGTGCTTCTATGATGTCTAGATGATCTGCACTAGATCTGCGAGCATCGTTACTCCTGGTCACAGCAGCAGCAAAACGGCTTTTCCCCGGAAGGAAAGCAGCCGACCGCGGGCTGCGAATCAGAAACGCTGGGTGGATCACCGAGCGCATCCTCATCCGGGAGAGGCCCATTTCAGCTCGGTTCTGGTCCTGGAAACAAACTCCTGGGCTGAGGCCCCCTTGCCCTGCACACCCACATCCTCCTTCCTGAGCTGCTATTCCAGATCCGGCTCAAGTGGCCGGGACGTGAGCTTCTAGAGAAAGACGGGACCGGCCCCACGAACCTGGGGTTCGCCTGGCCCGCTTGAGACGACGCTCCGGCCACGGCCACAGCCGTGGGGCCTCGAGCAGCATGGCCGCCGTCTGAGCAGGCCTTCCCCTCCGCCCGCTCCTCCCTCTTCCGCCCCCTCTGCGCCCCCTCCTTCACTCACATTGGTGGTCTGGAGGACGGGGTAGCCCGCTTCGTGCCGGTAGTAGCCCACTCCGTTCACGGTCATGTTGACGACCAGCGTGCCCGTCACCGGCTTCCCAAATGTATATCTGGAACAGGAAAAGCCCCGCCACGCAGGCCCCCTCGTTTCCGAGCCCGGGCAGCCTGCGTGTGAGGAGCGGCCTCATCCCGCCCCGGCTCTCTGGGTCAGGGCGGGTGCCTCTCTCTGCTGGGCCGCCCCTCTCCAGGGGCTTCCCAGCCAGCTTGGCCACCAAGAGGGTCGACCCAGGTCCTGCTGCGGGCAACGCAGGGAGGAAGAGAAGTGGCTCAGGCCCCGGCCTGGGTCTGCAAGCTCTGAGGCTAACCAGCGGGGCCTTGCTGGGAGCATCCAGGGGTGATGGGGGATGAGGCCGCCGCTCCCCCATCCTCCCCCTGGCCTGGCACGGCCAGCACCCGCCCCAGTGACACGCACCATCTACGTTTCAAACGCGGCAAGATGCCGGCGGTGCGAGAAGGTGCCTGGGGGGGGCGGCCGGCCGCTCCCGTCGTACCTGGCGTGGACGGTCCCCTTCTCGCAAGTGCCAAGGTCTCGGATGTAGCGAGGCAGGTCGATCCGCACTACGAACTTGGGCAGAACTAACGGTGGGGGGGAAGAACAGTCATCCGAAAGGGGACAGGGACTGCTGGCAACTCATGTGGGGTGGGGGGGAGCGTCCACCAACGCGCACGCCCATTTTTTAAAATCGTCTTTTGAAGGAAGGGAGGACGAAATCACGGTCTCTGAATATATGGAACCGAGCAGAGAAAGTCCAGGCGACCTAGCAGGAGGCCAACGAAATCCGCAGCCCCCAAAGCACACATCAGAGCTCCCCCCGAAAGAAAAGTGGGGCGCACGCTTCCTGCAGTTGTGGCCCGGGCAGAAAAGCTCTTTCAGGTGCTCGGTTTGCAAGTGGACGGACCCTTCTAAGGCGCCGCCTCTGCGGGCGTTTGGGGCTTGGTCGGCTGGCCATTTCGCTGGGGCGAGAAGAAAACCCCCCCGCCGCAGGGCTACCAGCTCACCGTATTTCTGGACCTCAAAGGACCTGTTGTAGGTGAGCCCTCGCATTTCGGCAAACACGAGCCACTCTCCACACACGGGCTGGTCAGACAAAGGGAAGATGACGTTCAGGATGCCTGGCGGGGAAGAGAGGGGAGGTCAGCGAGCGCTGGCCCCGGTGGATACCACCTCCCGCCAGGGCTGGGGAGCAGGCGGGATGCCCCCCGACTCACCACAGCACACCGTCCGGAGGCCGTTCCACTCTATCATGCGAGACCCCCGCGGATCCTGAAACGAGACAGACCGTTCTTTATCCGGGTCTCCCCGTTGCTCACGGGGGAGCGTCGTTCCCGCCAGGGCCCTTGCGCAGGCTCACGCAGGAAAAGAGCATAGGTAGATTTACTGGATTAGATACGAATACACATCCCTCTTTATAGCATCCCAGAATCCGAGGACAGTAGGGCCGGAAGGGGCCTACAAGACCGTCGGGTCCAACCCCCTGCTCAGGGCAGGACTCCAAGTCAGAGCATCCCTGTAGAATCAGAGAACAGGAGGGTTGGAAGGGGCCTGTGAGACCATCCAGTCAAACCCCCTGCTCCATGCAGGAATCCAAGTCAGAGCATCCCTATAGAATCATAGAATAGCAGGGTTGGGAGGGGCCTGTAGGACCATCTAGTCTGCCCCCTACACCATGTAGGAATCCAGGTCAGAGGATCCCTATAGAATCATAGAATAGGAGGGTTGGAAGGGGCCTGTAAGACCATCTAGTCCAACCCCCTACTCCATGCAGGAATCCAAGTCAGAGCATCCCTATAGAATCATAGACTAGCAGGGTTGGAAGGGGTCTGTAAGAGCATCTAGTCCAACCCCCTACTCCATGCAGGAATCCAAGTCAGAGCATCCCTATAGAATCATAGACTAGCAGGGTTGGAAGGGGTCTGTAAGAGCATCTAGTCCAACCCCCTACTCCATGCCGGAATCCAAGTCAGAGCATCCCTATACAATCATAGAATAGGATGGTTGGAGGGGTCTTGTAAGACCATCTAGTCCAACCCCTTGCTCCATGCAGGATAGACGTATGGCTCTTTGTGTGCTGTCTGTTTACACGTTTGCAGGTCAGTGGTTTTTGCCGTGTATTTTCAAGGTCGTAATCCCTGTAAACTGCCCAGAGAGCTTTGACGGTTGGTGGCACAGAAACCTAAGAAACGAAACCGACGGATGAAACAAAAAAACGTGACATGACCCACAGAGCCCTCAGCGGCCCTGACGGCAAAAGGAAGCCCCTTCGCTACCCTCGGGCAGCACGCTCCGCTCATGAGGAAATCCTGGCGAGGTCGCCGCATCCGTCTTCCTTATGTACATTTCGATGCCTTTCCTTTCTATTCCGCCCAACAGCTGAAGCTCTCTGGGCGGCTCGTGGGAATGGAATCCACGGAGTGCAGCACAAAGCCAGACAAAACGGGCGCTG
This sequence comes from Heloderma suspectum, assembly GCF_057233095.1. Taxonomy (NCBI): domain Eukaryota; kingdom Metazoa; phylum Chordata; class Lepidosauria; order Squamata; family Helodermatidae; genus Heloderma; species Heloderma suspectum. The sequence continues at coordinate 52,844,207 of NC_139475.1, forward strand.
GGCACCACAACCCAGCAGGATGAAGCCCAGCAGCGCTGCGGAGATTCGGAACGCCGATTCGGAACGCCAGAGCTGACGGAATGGGAAGCTGACCCCTCAAAATGCTGGGAGGGTAAAAAGGGCTTTGCCTGGCGCCGGAAGGAGCGATGTGGGCCTGTGGCAGCGAGTGGGGCATCGTTGTGCAATGGGTTTACGTTGTTGTGGGACCGCAGGGAAGGTGCCCCACTCAATCCAGCCAAAGGCCTCCCGTCCTGGGTCCGGATGCCATCTGGCCAGCCGCGCTCATCCCATCCTTGCTTCGAGCCCCTCAAATCCAGCCCACCCTCCTTCGGGCAGGGTCCAGCGGGGCCATGGCGCTCCGCCGGATCCTCCCAAATGTAACTTGGATTGGGTTCTCTGTTGGGCCCCGCTCGGAACGGAGCTCCCACTAGCACAATGTCCTCTGCGCCAACGGAGAGACGCAGCCAGATCCTGCCCCAAACCTGTGACGCACTGACCGCAGTGCGCACTCAAGCGAGGCACCTTGGTGAGGGACGTGCCCTGTGAGCGCGTCTGGGGCCACCCCTGCCATGGCCCCACCTGGGTGCAAGTCCCCTTCCTAGCCCCCCGGAAGCATCCATGGAGGTGCTCATCTCACCGGCTGGGCGGGCCAGAACCACACGCCTCACACCGAGGCTCTGAACATGCACAACTCGTGTGGCTTAGGGAGGCCTCAGCATTGGTCGGGTCGTGCTTGGGGCCTGCCAGGTACTCACCACTATGTAAGCTTCAATCTGAAAGAAAGAAAGAAAGAAAGAAAGAAAGAAAGAAAGAAAGAAAGAAAGAAAGAGGGAGGGAGGGAGGGAGGGAGGGAGGGAGGGAGGGAGGAAGGAAGGAAGGAAGGAAGGAAGGAAAGAAAGAAAGAAAGAAAGAAAGAAAGAAAGAAAGAAAGAAAGAAAGAGGGACCCAGTCACTTATTTCGCTGGGCAGCTCTACTCAGAACCCAACCCACCGCCCCTCACATTCGCTTCTCCAAAACTCGGGCCCAGAGACGCCTTCCCCAGCCTTGTGCCCTCCAGATGGGTTGGACAGCTGGCCGGGGCATCATGGGCGGTGTCGTCCGACCCATCTGGAGGGTACAGGTGGGGGAAAGCTGAGAGAGGACAGAGCCGTCTGCACTGTGCACCCCAGCTGGCCGGAGCCCCCCGGAGCCACTCTCCCCACCCCATCGCAACCCTGCCTCTCGCTCCCGCCCAAACAGTGGTGCGGAGGACGAGGGGGAGGCCCTCACCCGCTCCTGGATCGGGCGCAAGTCCGGGCTGACGGCGTACAGGTTGATCAGCACTGCAAGGAGAAGGAGAGGCGCATCAGGGCAGGCCCAGCGGGCCGGGCCGGGGCCAGCGGGAGCCAGCTGCAACGCTCACCGCTCTGCTTCGGCCTGTACACAGGCTTGTCCGTCTGGATGAAGACGGAGGCGCCTTTGCCATCAATGGTCACGGTGGTCCAGTTGCGGAAGATGTGGCCCTCCTCGGCCGCCGCCCGCCCGCCCCGCACTTCCAAGCGGGCCTGGCCGCGGAGCCCCGGGGGCACCTGGGGAATGAGCCAAAGGCGGAGCTGCGTCGGGCTCAGGGGCACGGCGCGGCTCTTGGGGCGGGCCGGCCAGCGCACGGGGGCAGAGCGCTGCCCAAGGTCCCCGCGCCACGCCGTGCTTGAGAGCCTGCCCCTCGGAAGCCGGTGCCCTCTGGAAGCTGCTTCTTCGTCCAGCCTTTTCAACGGCCAGGAGCGCGGAGCTCCGACTCCTATCGCCCCCCGCCAACCCGCAGGAGCTGAAGGGCAGTGGGAGCTGTGGCCCCCAAACCCGGAGGGCGGCAGCTGTGGAAGGGCTGCTCTGGATGACGGATCAGCACGGGAAGGCTGACGCCGCGCCACCCAGGAAAGAAATCTCCGATCCGTTACTATCACAGTTCTGTCCCGCTGGTCCCCTTTCGCAAAGGGCCCAAGGCGGCTTCCACGGCCCTCCACCTCTCCATTTCATCCTCCCAACAGCCCTGTTGGGTAGCTCGGGAACACAATGCTTGCGACCCATTCCCAAGCCGGGCGCCCTCCCGATTGCGGGCCTGCAACCCCCATCAGCCCCAGCCAGCACCGCCCTCGGCCAGGGAGGCTGGGCGTGTGGTCCAAGCCCCTGGAGGGTTGGGTGCACACCCTCCCTCGATCGGAACGGACCCCGTCATCTTATTTGGCCGTGCCGGAATTGGTCTGGGCAAAAACGACAGCTCTGCTCTGCTCTACGCCAGCATTGAGGCCCATCCTCGAGTTCGGGATTCCCCCGCGAAGTCCCTCGGGGCAGAGGCTGTTGCTGAAGGCGGCGCCCGTGGCCGGTCCGTTCAGCTCCGGCCTGGGAAACGAGCCAGGCGGGGAGAGTGCCTCGCCCTTGGCCTCAGGCTCCAGAGCGCCCTGTCCCATCCTGCCCCGCAGGGTTCTCGTGAGACTCAGGCTGACGCCGGGAGAGGGCTGCGGAAACCTCCGGAGCCCAGAACCCAGCTCATCTGGGGCCTCTGCAGGAGAACAGGGCCTTTCCCAGACCCGGGGGGAGGCCGGAGAACTGCCGTAGAGAAGCCCCCGTCCGGAGGTCCTGCCGAAGACGCCCAGGACTGCGCCCGAAATGGCTTTCCCGGGCCCGCTTCCGGGGAGTCACTCTGCCCACTCCACCTCAACGCTCGCCAAAGTCGACCTATTCGGCCCTAGACGCCGCCCCACTGACTCAGACTTGCTCCCCGCCCCGCCGCCTCCCGCTCAGCCATGACCGTTTTACACTCACCTGAAGCTTAATCGTTCCTTTACCTGCAGGACAGAGGAGAGGGGTCAAAGCGTACATTCCCTCCGCCCCGTGGGAAAAACCTCCACGCCCCGTGGGAAAAACCTCCAAAATTGAATTTTCCAGCAGCCATTTCCCCCAAAGCGGACCTCGCTGTGATAGTCGGCAAGAAATCAACGCACTTCACAGGCTATGTCTGCTCCGGCCACCATCCCCAGCTCAGCCGCAAAGCGCTGGAGAGAACGTCGGGACGTTCACGGCTCACGGCTGCCCTGGAATGAGGATCACCCCTCGGCTCCATGCCCCCGAGTGGCACCCAAACCCCCCACTGTCCGTGGCAGGCCTCCCCGGGGGCACCCACGAGTTGTGCTCCCACCAGCAAAAACACAGCAGCCAAGTGAGGCCTCCCGGGGCGTTGGACCAGGCAGTGGGCGGCCACAGAATCCTAGAATCCTAGAATAGTAGGGTTGGAAACCCAGAGAAAACCGGGAGAGAACCCAGAGAAGAGAGAGAGAGAGAGAGAGAGAAGACAGAGAACCCAGCGAAAAGAAGAAGAGAGAGAGAAAAGAGAGAGAACCCAGAGAAAACCGGGAGAGAACCCGGAGAAGAGAGAGAGAGAGAGAGAGAAGAGAGAGAACTGAGAGAAAAGGAGAGAGAGAAAAGAGAGAGAACCCAGAGAAAAGACAAGAGAGAGAAAAGAGAGAGAACCCAGAGAAAAGACAAGAGAGAGAAAAGAGAGAGAACCCGGAGAAAGAGAGAACCCAGAGAAAACCGGGAGAGAACCTGGAGAAGAGACAGAGAGAACCCAGAGAAAAGAAGAAGAGAGAGAGGAAAGACAGAGAACCCAGAGAAAGAGAGACAGAGAACCCAGAGAAAACCAGGAGAGAACCCAGAGAAGAGAGAGAACCTAGAGAAAAGAAGAAGAGCGAGAGAAAAGAGAGAGAACCTGGAGAAAGAGAGAGAGAACCCAGAGAAAACCGGGAGAGAACCCAGAGAAGAGAGAGAGAGAACCCAGAGAAGAGAGAGAGAGAGAGAGAAGAGAGAGAACCGAGAGAAAAGAAGGAGAGAGAGAGAGAGAGAGAGAGAGAGAAAAGAGAGATCCCAGAGAAAAGAAGATGAGAGAGAGAGAAGAGAGAGAACCTGAAGAAAGAGAGAACCCAGAGAAAACCGAGAGAGAACCTGGAGAAGAGAGAGAGAGAACCCAAAGAAGAGAGAGAGAGAGAAAAGACAGAACCCAGAGAAAAGAAGAAGAGAGAGAGAAAAGAGAGAGAACCCAGAAGAGAGAGAGAGAGAACCCAGAGAAAACCGGAAGAGAACCCAGAGAAGAGAGAGAGAGAGAGAGAGGAGAGAACCCAGAGAAAAGAAGAAGAGAGAGAGAACCCAGAAACAGAGAGAAAGAGAATCCAGAGAAAACCGGGAGAGAATCCAGAGAAGAGAGAGAGAGAGAAGAGAGAGAACCCGGAGAGAGAGAGAACCCAAAGAAAATCAGGAGAGAACCCAGAGAAGAGAGAGAGAGAACCCAGAGAAAACCGGGAGAGAACCCAGAGAAAAGGAGAGAGAGAGAGAGAGAGAGAGAGAGAGAGAGAAGAGAGAGATCCCAGAGAAAAGAAGAAGAGAGAGAGAAAAGAGAGAGAACCTGAAGAAAGAGAGAACCCAGAGAAAACTGGGAGAGAACCAGGAGAAGAGAGAGAGAGAACCCAGAGAAAAGAGTGAGAAGAGAGAGAACCCAGAGAAAAGAAGAAAAGAGAGAGAAAAGAGAGAGAACCCGGAGAAAGAGAGAGAGAGAATCCAGAGAAAACCGAGAGAGAACCCAGAAAAAACCGGGAGAGAACCCAAAGAAGAGAGAGAGAGAACCCAGAGAAAAGAAGAAGGAAAAGGAGAAGCCCAGAGGAGAACCCGGAGAAGAGAGAGCACCCAGACAAATAGCGTCCATCATATCCGGGCTCTTGCTTATTTACAAGGAAGAGAACCCACGGCTTGCCGTTGGGTTGCTAGCTCTGGGTTGTTCTGAGCTCACAACCCACAGTTAAGCCACAGGGCAGCGTTCACACGTAATGACAACCTGGGATTCAACAGCAGCCCACGATTCAACTCAGCCTGCACACTGTGTTGCCATTAAACGCGAACCAGGGCGAGGGCTGGACCCAAATCGCCCAGCGGACTTCATCCTCGAGTTGGGGCTTGAACCCAGGCCTCCCCAGCCCACCGCTCCAACCTCCCGCTGCCAAAGCGTAGATGGTCTAACCGCCAACCATTTCAGCAAGTGAAAACGCAGCATTCACGTCACCGCCGTGCTTTGCCGCTCGTGTTTTTATTTCGGTGAGGGAACTGCCCTCGAGAAAAGGTGCTTTCACACGCAGAACGTACACAAGAGTTAGCGCAGTTTGACTATCTGTCTACATTTCCCTTCGTCCAGAAAAAGGCTGTCCAGTCTCCTTCAAAAACCCGAGCACCTTCCCCTGCGGGGGCAGAGCAGCTGCGCCCTGTCATCGCCTCGTTGCCTCCTTACTCCCTTGGCACGTACGTAAACGGGAGCCTACCCAGAACCGTTCCATGGGCTTGAGACACCGTCTCTCCCTTGACTACCAGCTGAATCTCGACCATCGTCTCCTTGACCGGGTTAAAGATGGTCACGCTCACAGCCTCTTCCACACCCGACCGGAAAACCGAAGGCACCGCGATCAAATAGCCCCTGGAAAAGAGAAAAATTGGAAGCAAGTGATTGGTACAGAAAGAGCAGTGCTGACGGAGCATGTTTCGGAAAGCAGCTGGAGAAGCCCAGAGAAGAAGCCCGAGAAAGGGAGGAGGAGAAGAAGCCCGGAGGAGAAGCCAGAGAAAGGGAGGAGGAGAAGAAGCCCGGAGGAGAAGGCAGAGAGAGGGAGGAGGAGGAGGAGAAGCCCAGAGGAGAAGCCCGAGAAAGGGAGGAGGAGCAGGAAAAGCCCAGAGGAGAAGCCAGAGAAAGGGAGGAGGAGGAGGAGAAGCCCGGAGAAGCCAGAGAGAGGGAGGAGAAGGGGAAGCCCGGAGGAGAAGCCAGAGAAAGGGAGGAGGAGGAGAACCCCGGAGGAGAAGCCAGAGAGAGGGAGGAGGAGGAGGAGTAGCCTGGAGGAGAAGCCAGAGAGAGGGAGGAGGAGGAGAAGGCAGGAGGAGAAGCCAGAGAGAGGGAGGAGGAGGAGGAGAAGCCCGGAGGAGAAGCCCGAGAAAAGGAGGAGGAGGAGAAGCGCGGAGGAGAAGCCAGAGAAAGGGAGGAGGAGGAGAACCCCGGAAGAGAAGCCAGAGAGAGGGAGGAGGAGGAGAAGCCCGGAGGAGAAGCCCGAGAAAGGGAGGAGGAGGAGTAGAAGCCCGGAGGAGAAGTCCGAGAAAGGGAGGAGGCGGAGAAGCCCGGAGGAGAAGCCAGAGGGAGGGAGGAGGTGGAGGAGAAACCCGGAGGAGAAGCCCGAGAAAAGGAGGAGGAGGAGAAGCCCGGAGGATAAGCCAGAGAAAGGGAGGAGGAGGAGAAGCCTGGAGGAGAAGCCCGAGAAAGGGAGGAGGAGAAGCCTGGAGGAGAAGCCAGAGAGAGGGAGGAGGAGGAGAAGCCTGGAGGAGAAGCCAGAGAGAGGGAGGAGGAGGAGAAGCCCGAGAGAAAGGGAGGAGGAGGAGAAGCCCGGAGGAGAAGCCCGAGAGAGGGAGGAGGAGGAGAAGCCCGGAGGAGAAGCCAGAGAGAGGGAGGAGGAGGAGAAGCCCGGAGGAGAAGGCCGAGAGAAGGAGGAGGAGGAGAAGCCCGGAGGAGAAGCCAGAGAAAGGGAGGAGGAGGAGAAGCCCGGAGGAGGAGCCAGAGAGAGGGAGGAGGAGGAGAAGACTGGAGGAGAAGCCAGAGAGAGGAGGGAGGAGGAGGAGAAGCCCAGAGGAGAAGCCCGAGAAAGGGAGGAGTAGGAGGAGAAGCCCAGCGGTGAAGCCAGAGAAAGGGAGGAGGAGGAGAAGCCCAGAGGAGAAGCCCGAGAAAGGGAGGAGGAGGAGGAGGAGAAGCCCGGAGGAGAAGCCAGAGAAAGGGAGGAGGAGGAGAATCCCAGAGGAGAAGCCCGAGAAAGGGAGGAGGAGGAGGAGGAGAAGCCCGGAGGAGAAGCCAGAGAAAGGGAGGAGGAGGAGGAGAAGCCCAGAGGAGAAGCCAGAGAAAGGGAGGAGGAGGAGAAGCCCGGAGGAGAAGCCCGAGAAGGGAGGAGGAGGAGAAGCCCCGGAGAGAAGCCCGAGAAAGGGAGGAGGAGGAGAAGCCCGGAGGAGAAGCCCAAGAAAAGGAGGAGGAGGAGAAGCCCGGAGGAGAAGCCAGAGAGAGGGAGGAAGAGGAGAAGCCCGGAGGAGAAGCCCGAGAGAGGGAGGAGGAGGAGAAGCCCGGAGGAGAAGCCCGAGAAAGGGAGGAGGAGAAGCCCGGAGGAGAAGCCCGAGAAAGGGAGGAGGAGGAGGAGAAGCCAGGAGGAGAAGCCCGAGAAAGGGAGGAGGAGGAGGAGAAGCCCGGAGGAGAAGCCCAAGAAAAGGAGGAGGAGGAGAAGCCCGGAGGAGAAGCCCAAGAAAAGGAGGAGGAGGAGAAGCCCGGAGGAGAAGCCAGAGAAAGGGAGGACAAGGAGAAGCCCGGAGGAGAAGCCAGAGAGAGGGAGGAGGAGGAGAAGCCCGGAGGAGAAGCCAGAGAAAGGGAGGAGGAGGAGAAGCCCGGAGGAGAAGCCAGAGAAAGGGAGGAGGAGGGGGAGTAGCCTGGAGGAGAAGCCAGAGAGAGGGAGGAGGAGGAGGAGAAGCCCGGAGGAGAAGCCAGAGAGAGGGAGGAGGAGGAGAAGCCCGGAGGAGAAGCCAGAGAGAGGGAGGAGGAGGAGGAGAAGCCCAGAGGAGAAGTCCGAGAAAGGGAGGAGGAGCAGGAGAAGCCCAGAGGAAAAGCCAGAGAAAGGGAGGAGGAGGAGAAGCCCAGAGGAGAAGCCAGAGAAAGGGAGGAGGAGGAGAAGCCCGGAGGACAAGCCCGAGAAAGGGAAGAGGAGGAGAAGCCCGGAGGAGAAGCCCGAGAAAGGGAGGAGGAGGAGGAGAAGCCCGGAGGAGAAGCCCGAGAAAGGGAGGAGGAGGAGAAGCCCGGAGGAGAAGCCAGAGAAAGGGAGGAGGAGGAGAAGCCCGGAGGAGAAGCCAGAGAGAGGGAGGAGGAGGAGAAGCCCAGAGGAGAAGCCCGAGAGAGGGATGAGGAGGAGAAGCCCGGAGGAGAAGCCCGAGAAAGGGAGGAGGAGGAGGAGAAGCCCGGAGGAGAAGCCCGAGAAAGGGAGGAGGAGGAGGAGAAGCCCGGAGGAGAAGCCCGAGAAAGGGAGGAGGAGGAGGAGAAGCCCGGAGGAGAAGCCCAAGAAAAGGAGGAGGAGGAGAAGCCCGGAGGAGAAGCCCAAGAAAAGGAGGAGGAGGAGAAGCCCGGAGGAGAAGCCAGAGAAAGGGTGGACAAGGAGAAGCCCGGAGGAGAAGCCAGAGAGAGGGAGGAGGAGGAGGAGGAGAAGCCGGGAGGAGAAGCCAGAGAAAGGGAGGAGGAGGAGAAGCCCGGAGGAGAAGCCAGAGAAAGGGAGGAGGAGGAGAAGTAGCCTGGAGGAGAAGCCAGAGAGAGGGAGGAGGAGGAGGAGAAGCCCGGAGGAGAAGCCAGAGAGAGGGAGGAGGAGGAGAAGCCCAGAGGAGAAGCCAGAGAGAGGGAGGAGGAGGAGGAGAAGCCCAGAGGAGAAGTCCGAGAAAGGGAGGAGGAGCAGGAGAAGCCCAGAGGAAAAGCCAGAGAAAGGGAGGAGGAGGAGAAGAAGCCCGGAGAAGAAGCCAGAGAAAGGGAGGAGGAGGAGAAGCCCGGAGAAGCCAGAGAAAGGGAAGAGGAGGAGAAGCCCGGAGGAGAAGCCAGAGAAAGGGAGGAGGAGGAGAAGCCCGGAGGAGAAGCCAGAGAAAGGGAGGAGGAGGAGGAGAAGCCCAGGAGAGAAGCCCGAGAAAGGGAGGAGGAGGAGGAGAAGCCCAGAGGAGAAGCCCGAGAAAGGGAGGAGGAGGAGAAGCCCGGAGGAGAAGCCCGAGAAAGGGAGGAGGAGGAGAAGCCCGGAGGAGAAGCCAGAGAAAGGGAGGAGGAGGAGGAGAAGCCCAGGAGAGAAGCCCGAGAAAGGGAGGAGGAGGAGGAGAAGCCCAGAGGAGAAGCCCGAGAAAGGGAGGAGGAGGAGAAGCCCGGAGGAGAAGCCCGAGAAAGGGAGGAGGAGGAAAAGCCCGGAGGAGAAGCCAGAGAAAGGGAGGACAAGGAGAAGCCCGGAGGAGAAGCCAGAGGGAGGGAGGAGGAGGAGGAGAAGCCCGGAGGAGAAGCCAGAGGGAGGGAGGAGGAGGAGGAGAAGCCCGGAGGAGAAGCCAGAGAAAGGGAGGAGGAGGAGAAGCCCGGAGGAGAAGCCAGAGAGAGGGAGGAGGAGGAGGAGAAGCCCGGAGGAGAAGCCCGAGAAAGGGGGGAGAAGGAGGAGAAGCCCAGAGAAGCCCGAGAAAGGGAGGATGAGGAGGAAAAGCCCAGAGGATTAGCCCGAGAGAGGGAGGAGGAGGAGAAGCCTGGAGGAGAAGCCAGAGAAAGGGAGGAGGAGGAGGAGAAGCCCGGAGGAGAAGCCCGAGAAAGGGAGGAGGAGGAGGAGAAGCCCGGAGGAGAAGCCCAAGAAAGGGAGGAGGAGGAGGAGAAGCCCGGAGGAGAAGCCCAAGAAAAGGAGGAGGAGGAGAAGCCCCGAGGAGAAGCCAGAGAAAGGGTGGACAAGGAGAAGCCCGGAGGAGAAGCCAGAGAGAGGGAGGAGGAGGAGGAGGAGAAGCCCGGAGGAGAAGCCAGAGAAAGGGAGGAGGAGGAGAAGCCCGGAGGAGAAGCCAGAGAAAGGGAGGAGGAGGAGGAGTAGCCTGGAGGAGAAGCCAGAGAGAGGGAGGAGGAGGAGAAGCCCGGAGGAGAAGCCAGAGAGAGGGAGGAGGAGGAGGAGAAGCCCGGAGGAGAAGCCCGAGAAAAGGAGGAGGAGGAGAAGCGCGGAGGAGAAGCCAGAGAGAGGGAGGAGGAGGAGAAGCCCGGAGGAGAAGCCCGAGAAAGGGAGGAGGAGGAGAAGCCTGGAGGAGAAGCCCGAGAAAGGGAGGAGGAGGAGAAGCCCCGGGGAGAAGCCCGAGAAAGGGAGGAGGAGGAGGAGAAGCCCAGAGGAGAAGCCAGAGAAAGGGAGGAGGAGGAGAAGCCCGGAGGAGAAGCCCGAGAAAGGGAGGAGGAGAAGAAGCCCCGGGGAGAAGCCAGAGAGAGGAAGGAGGAGGAGAAGCCTGGAGGAGAAGCCAGAGAGAGGGAGGAGGAGTAGAAGCCCAGAGGAGAAGCCCGACAGAAGGAGGAGGAGGAGAAGCCCAGAGGAGAAGCCAGAGAAAGGGAGGAGGAGGAGAAGCCCGGAGGAGAAGCCAGAGAGAGGGAGGAGGAGGAGGAGAAGCCCAGAGGAGAAGCCCGAGAAAGGGAGGAGGAGGAGGAGAAGCCCAGAGGTGAAGCCAGAGAAAGGGAGGAGGAGGAGAAGCCCGGAGGAGAAGCCCGAGAAAGGGAAGAGGAGGAGAAGCCCGGAGGAGAAGCCAGAGAGAGGGAGGAGAAGGAGAAGCCCAGAGGAGAAGCCAGAGAAAGGGTGGAGGAGGAGAAGCCCGGAGGAGAAGCCAGAGAGAAGGAGGAGGAGGAGAAGCCCGGAGGAGAAGCCAGAGAAAGGGAGGAGGAGGAGAAGCCCGGAGGAGAAGCCCGAGAAAGGGAAGAGGAGGAGAAGCCCGGAGGAGAAGCCCGAGAAAGGGAGGAGGAGGAGAAGCCCGGAGGAGAAGCCCGAGAAAGGGAGGAGGAGGAGAAGCCCGGAGGAGAAGCCAGAGAAAGGGAGGAGGAGGAGAAGCCAGGAGGAGAAGCCCGAGAAAGGGAGGAGGAGGAGAAGCCCGGAGGAGAAGCCCGAGAAAGGGAGGAGGAGGAGAAGCCCGGAGGAGAAGCCAGAGAGAGGGAGGAGGAGGAGAAGCAGGGCTGAGAAGCCAGAGAGAGGGAGGAGGAGGAGAAGCCCGGAGAAGAAGCCAGAGAGAGGGAGGAGGAGGAGAAGCCCGGAGGAGAAGCCAGAGAGAGGGAGGAGGAGGAGAAGCCCGGAGGAGAAGCCAGAGAGAGGGAAGAGGAGGAGGAGAAGCCCCGAGGAGAAGCCAGAGAAAGGGAGGAGGAGGAGGAGAAGCCCCGAGGAGAAGCCAGAGAAAGGGAGGAGGAGCAGGAGAAGCCCCGAGGAAAAGCCAGAGAAAGGGAGGAGGAGGAGAAGCCCGGAGGAGAAGCCCGAGAAAGGGAGGAGGAAGAGAAGCCCGGAGGAGAAGCCCGAGAAGGGGAGGAGGAGGAGAAGCCCGGAGGAGAAGCCCGACAAAGGGAGGAGGAGGAGAAGCCCGGAGGAGAAGCCCGAGAAAGGGAGGAGGAGGAGAAGCCTGGAGGAGAAGCCCGAGAAAGAGAGGAGGAGGAGAAGCCCGGAGGAGAAGCCCGAGAGAGGGAGGAGGAGGAGAAGCCCGGAGGAGAAGCCAGAGAGAGGGAGGAGGAGGAGAAGCCCGGAGGAGAAGCCCGAGAGAGGGAGGAGGAGGAGAAGCCCGGAGGAGAAGCCCGAGAAAGGGAGGAGGAGGAGGAGAAGCCGGGAGGAGAAGCCCGAGAAAGGGAGGAGGAGGAGGAGAAGCCCGGAGGAGAAGCCCGAGAAAGGGAGGAGGAGGAGGAAAAGCCCGGAGGAGAAGCCCAAGAAAAGGAGGAGGAGGAGAAGCCCGGAGGAAAAGCCCAAGAAAAGGAGGAGGAGGAGAAGCCCGGAGGAGAAGCCAGAAAAAGGGAGGACAAGGAGAAGCCCGGAGGAGAAGCCAGACAGAGGGAGGAGGAGGAGGAGGAGAAGCCCGGAGGAGAAGCCAGAGAAAGGGAGGAGGAGGAGAAGCCCGGAGGAGAAGCCAGAGAAAGGGAGGAGGAGGAGGAGTAGCCTGGAGGAGAAGCCAGAGAGAGGGAGGATGAGGAGGAGAAGCCCGGAGGAGAAGCCAGAGAGAGGGAGGAGGAGGAGAAGCCCGGAGGAGAAGCCAGAGAGAGGGAGGAGGAGGAGGAGAAGCCCAGAGGAGAAGTCCGAGAAAGGGAGGAGGAGCAGGAGAAGCCCAGAGGAAAAGCCAGAGAGAGGGAGGAGGAGGAGGAGAAGCCCAGAGGAGAAGTCCGAGAAAGGGAGGAGGAGCAGGAGAAGCCCAGAGGAAAAGCCAGAGAAAGGGAGGAGGAGGAGAAGTCCAGAGGAGAAGCCAGAGAAAGGGAGGAGGAGGATAAACCCGGAGGAGAAGCCCGAGAAAGGGAAGAGGAGGAGAAGCCCGGAGGAGAAGCCCGAGAAAGGGAGGAGGAGGAGAAGCCCGGAGGAGAAGCCCGAGAAAGGGAGGAGGAGGAGAAGCCCGGAGGAGAAGCCCGAGAAAGGGAGGAGGAGGAGAAGCCCGGAGGAGAAGCCAGAGAGAGGGAGGAGGAGGAGAAGCCCGGAGGAGAAGCCCGAGAGAGGGAGGAGGAGGAGAAGCCCGGAGGAGAAGCCCGAGAGAGGGAGGAGGAGGAGAAGCCCGGAGGAGAAGCCCAAGAAAAGTTGGAGGAGGAGAAGCCCGGAGGAGAAGCCAGAGAGAGGGAGGAGGAGGAGGAGAAGCCCGGAGGAGAAGCCCGAGAAAGGGAGGAGGAGGAGGAGAAGCCCGGAGAAGCCCGAGAAAGGGAGGATAAGGAGGAAAGGCCCAGAGGAGAAGCCCGAGAGAGGGAGGAGGAGGAGAAGCCCGGAGGAGAAGCCCGAGAAAGGGAGGAGGAGGAGGAGAAGCCCGGAGGAGAAGCCCGAGAAAGGGAGGAGGAGGAGGAGAAGCCCGGAGGAGAAGCCCGAGAAAAGGAGGAGGAGGAGAAGCCCGGAGGAGAAGCCCAAGAAAAGGAGGAGGAGGAGAAGCCCGGAGGAGAAGCCAGAGAAAGGGTGGACAAGGAGAAGCCCGGAGGAGAAGCCAGAGAGAGGGAGGAGGAGGAGGAGGAGAAGCCCGGAGGAGAAGCCAGAGAAAGGGAGGAGGAGGAGAAGCCCGGAGGAGAAGCCCGAGAAAGGGAGGAGGAGGAGGAGTAGCCTGGAGGAGAAGCCAGAGAGAGGGAGGAGGAGGAGAAGCCCGGAGGAGAAGCCAGAGAGAGGGAGGAGGAGGACGAGAAGACCGGAGGAGAAGCCAGAGGGAGGGAGGAGGAGGAGAAGCCCGGAGGAGAAGCCCGAGAGAAGGAGGAGGAGGAGAAGCCCTGAGGAGAAGCCAGAGAAAGGGAGGAGGAGGAGAAGCCCGGAGGAGGAGCCAGAGAGAGGGAGGAGGAGGAGAAGACCGGAGGAGAAGCCAGAGAGAGGGAGGAGGAGGAGGAGAAGCCCAGAGGAGAAGCCCGAGAAAGGGAGGAGTAGGAGGAGGAGAAGCCCGGAGGAGAAGCCAGAGAAAGGGAGGAGGAGGAGAATCCCGGAGCAGAAGCCAGAGAAAGGGAGGAGGAGGAGGAGTAGCCTGGAGGAGAAGCCAGAGAGAGGGAGGAGGAGGAGAAGCCCGGAGGAGAAGCCAGAGAGAGGGAGGAGGAGGAGGAGAAGACCGGAGGAGAAGCCAGAGAGAGGGAGGAGGAGGAGAAGCCCGGAGGAGAAGCCCGAGAAAGGGAGGAGGAGGAGAAGCCTGGAAGAGAAGCCCGAGAAAGGGAGGAGGAGGAGGAGAAGCCCAGAGGAGAAGCCAGAGAAAGGGAGGAGGAGGAGAAGCCCGGAGGAGAAGCCCGAGAAGGGAGGAGGAGGAGAAGCCCCGGGGAGAAGCCCGAGAAAGGGAGGAGGAGGAGAAGCCCGGAGGAGAAGCCCGAGAAAGGGAGGAGGAGGAGAAGCCCGGAGGAGAAGCCAGAGAGAGGGAGGAAGAGGAGAAGCCCGGAGGAGAAGCCCGAGAGAGGGAGGAGGAGGAGAAGCCCGGAGGAGAAGCCCGAGAAAGGGAGGAGGAGAAGCCCGGAGGAGAAGCCCGAGAAAGGGAGGAGGAGGAGGAGAAGCCAGGAGGAGAAGCCCGAGAAAGGGAGGAGGAGGAGGAGAAGCCCGGAGGAGAAGCCCAAGAAAAGGAGGAGGAGGAGAAGCCCGGAGGAGAAGCCCAAGAAAAGGAGGAGGAGGAGAAGCCCGGAGGAGAAGCCAGAGAGAGGGAGGAGGAGGAGGAGAAGCCCAGAGGAGAAGTCCGAGAAAGGGAGGAGGAGCAGGAGAAGTCCAGAGAAGAAGCCAGAGAAAGGGAGGAGGAGGTTAAACCCGGAGGAGAAGCCCGAGAAAGGGAAGAGGAGGAGAAGCCCGGAGGAGAAGCCCGAGAAAGGGAGGAGGAGGAGAAGCCCGGAGGAGAAGCCCGAGAAAGGGAGGAGGAGGAGAAGCCCGGAGGAGAAGCCCGAGAAAGGGAGGAGGAGGAGAAGCCCGGAGGAGAAGCCAGAGAGAGGGAGGAGGAGGAGAAGCCCGGAGGAGAAGCCCGAGAGAGGGAGGAGGAGGAGAAGCCCGGAGGAGAAGCCCGAGAGAGGGAGGAGGAGGAGAAGCCCGGAGGAGAAGCCCAAGAAAAGGAGGAGGAGGAGAAGCCCGGAGGAGAAGCCAGAGAGAGGGAGGAGGAGGAGGAGAAGCCCGGAGGAGAAGCCCGAGAAAGGGAGGAGGAGGAGGAGAAGCCTGGAGAAGCCCGAGAAAGGGAGGATAAGGAGGAAAGGCCCAGAGGAGAAGCCCGAGAGAGGGAGGAGGAGGAGAAGCCCGGAGGAGAAGCCCGAGAAAGGGAGGAGGAGGAGGAGAAGCCCGGAGGAGAAGCCCGAGAAAGGGAGGAGGAGGAGGAGAAGCCCGGAGGAGAAGCCCGAGAAAAGGAGGAGGAGGAGAAGCCCAAGAAAAGGAGGAGGAGGAGAAGCCCGGAGGAGAAGCCAGAGAAAGGGTGGACAAGGAGAAGCCCGGAGGAGAAGCCAGAGAGAGGGAGGAGGAGGAGGAGGAGAAGCCCGGAGGAGAAGCCAGAGAAAGGGAGGAGGAGGAGAAGCCCGGAGGAGAAGCCCGAGAAAGGGAGGAGGAGGAGGAGTAGCCTGGAAGAGAAGCCAGAGAGAGGGAGGAGGAGGAGAAGCCCGGAGGAGAAGCCAGAGAGAGGGAGGAGGAGGAGGAGAAGACCGGAGGAGAAGCCAGAGAGAGGGAGGAGGAGGAGAAGCCCGGAGGAGAAGCCCGAGAGAAGGAGGAGGAGGAGAAGCCCGGAGGAGAAGCCAGAGAAAGGGAGGAGGAGGAGAAGCCCGGAGGAGGAGCCAGAGAGAGGGAGGAGGAGGAGAAGACCGGAGGAGAAGCCAGAGAGAGGGAGGAGGAGGAGGAGAAGCCCAGAGGAGAAGCCCGAGAAAGGGAGGAGTAGGAGGAGAAGCCCAGCGGTGAAGCCAGAGAAAGGGAGGAGGAGGAGAAGCCCAGAGGAGAAGCCCGAGAAAGGGAGGAGGAGGAGGAGGAGAAGCCCGGAGGAGAAGCCAGAGAAAGGGAGGAGGAGGAGAATCCCGGAGGAGAAGCCAGAGAAAGGGAGGAGGAGGAGGAGTAGCCTGGAGGAGAAGCCAGAGAGAGGGAGGAGGAGGAGAAGCCCGGAGGAGAAGCCAGAGAGAGGGAGGAGGAGGAGGAGAAGACCGGAGGAGAAGCCAGAGAGAGGGAGGAGGAGGAGAAGCCCGGAGGAGAAGCCCGAGAAAGGGAGGAGGAGGAGAAGCCTGGAGGAGAAGCCCGAGAAAGGGAGGAGGAGGAGGAGAAGCCCAGAGGAGAAGCCAGAGAAAGGGAGGAGGAGGAGAAGCCCGAGAAGGGAGGAGGAGGAGAAGCCCCGGGGAGAAGCCCGAGAAAGGGAGGAGGAGGAGAAGCCCGGAGGAGAAGCCCGAGAAAGGGAGGAGGAGGAGAAGCCCGGAGGAGAAGCCAGAGAGAGGGAGGAAGAGGAGAAGCCCGGAGGAGAAGCCCGAGAGAGGGAGGAGGAGGAGAAGCCCGGAGGAGAAGCCCGAGAGAGGGAGGAGGAGGAGAAGCCCGGAGGAGAAGCCCAAGAAAAGGAGGAGGAGGAGAAGCCCGGAGGAGAAGCCAGAGAAAGGGAGGAGG
This sequence comes from Heloderma suspectum, assembly GCF_057233095.1. NCBI lineage: Eukaryota > Metazoa > Chordata > Lepidosauria > Squamata > Helodermatidae > Heloderma > Heloderma suspectum. The sequence goes on from NC_139475.1 coordinate 52,860,029, forward strand.
AGGAGAAGTCCAGAGGAGAAGCCAGAGAAAGGGAGGAGGAGGATAAACCCGGAGGAGAAGCCCGAGAAAGGGAAGAGGAGGAGAAGCCCAGAGGAGAAGCCCGAGAAAGGGAGGAGGAGGAGAAGCCCGGAGGAGAAGCCCGAGAAAGGGAGGAGGAGGAGAAGCCCGGAGGAGAAGCCCGAGAAAGGGAGGAGGAGGAGAAGCCCAGAGGAGAAGCCAGAGAGAGGGAGGAGGAGGAGGAGAAGCCCGGAGGAGAAGCCCGAGAGAGGGAGGAGGAGGAGAAGCCCGGAGGAGAAGCCCGAGAGAGGGAGGAGGAGGAGAAGCCCGGAGGAGAAGCCCAAGAAAAGGAGGAGGAGGAGAAGCCCGGAGGAGAAGCCAGAGAGAGGGAGGAGGAGGAGGAGAAGCCCGGAGGAGAAGCCCGAGAAAGGGAGGAGGAGGAGGAGAAGCCCGGAGAAGCCCGAGAAAGGGAGGATAAGGAGGAAAGGCCCAGAGGAGAAGCCCGAGAGAGGGAGGAGGAGGAGAAGCCCGGAGGAGAAGCCCGAGAAAGGGAGGAGGAGGAGGAGAAGCCCGGAGGAGAAGCCCGAGAAAGGGAGGAGGAGGAGGAGAAGCCCGGAGGAGAAGCCCGAGAAAAGGAGGAGGAGGAGAAGCCCGGAGGAGAAGCCCAAGAAAAGGAGGAGGAGAAGCCCGGAGGAGAAGCCAGAGAAAGGGTGGACAAGGAGAAGCCCGGAGGAGAAGCCAGAGAGAGGGAGGAGGAGGAGGAGGAGAAGCCCGGAGGAGAAGCCAGAGAAAGGGAGGAGGAGGAGAAGCCCGGAGGAGAAGCCCGAGAAAGGGAGGAGGAGGAGGAGTAGCCTGGAGGAGAAGCCAGAGAGAGGGAGGAGGAGGAGAAGCCCGGAGGAGAAGCCAGAGAGAGGGAGGAGGAGGAGGAGAAGACCGGAGGAGAAGCCAGAGAGAGGGAGGAGGAGGAGAAGCCCGGAGGAGAAGCCCGAGAGAAGGAGGAGGAGGAGAAGCCCTGAGGAGAAGCCAGAGAAAGGGAGGAGGAGGAGAAGCCCGGAGGAGGAGCCAGAGAGAGGGAGGAGGAGGAGAAGACCGGAGGAGAAGCCAGAGAGAGGGAGGAGGAGGAGGAGAAGCCCAGAGGAGAAGCCCGAGAAAGGGAGGAGTAGGAGGAGAAGCCCAGCGGTGAAGCCAGAGAAAGGGAGGAGGAGGAGAAGCCCAGAGGAGAAGCCCGAGAAAGGGAGGAGGAGGAGGAGGAGAAGCCCGGAGGAGAAGCCAGAGAAAGGGAGGAGGAGGAGGAGTAGCTTGGAGGAGAAGCCAGAGAGAGGGAGGAGGAGGAGAAGCCCGGAGGAGAAGCCAGAGAGAGGGAGGAGGAGGAGGAGAAGACCGGAGGAGAAGCCAGAGAGAGGGAGGAGGAGGAGAAGCCCGGAGGAGAAGCCCGAGAAAGGGAGGAGGAGGAGAAGCCTGGAAGAGAAGCCCGAGAAAGGGAGGAGGAGGAGGAGAAGCCCAGAGGAGAAGCCAGAGAAAGGGAGGAGGAGGAGAAGCCCGGAGGAGAAGCCCGAGAAGGGAGGAGGAGGAGAAGCCCCGGGGAGAAGCCCGAGAAAGGGAGGAGGAGGAGAAGCCCGGAGGAGAAGCCCGAGAAAGGGAGGAGGAGGAGAAGCCCGGAGGAGAAGCCAGAGAGAGGGAGGAAGAGGAGAAGCCCGGAGGAGAAGCCCAAGAGAGGGAGGAGGAGGAGAAGCCCGGAGGAGAAGCCCGAGAAAGGGAGGAGGAGAAGCCCGGAGGAGAAGCCCGAGAAAGGGAGGAGGAGGAGGAGAAGCCAGGAGGAGAAGCCCGAGAAAGGGAGGAGGAGGAGGAGAAGCCCGGAGGAGAAGCCCAAGAAAAGGAGGAGGAGGAGAAGCCCGGAGGAGAAGCCCAAGAAAAGGAGGAGGAGGAGAAGCCCGGAGGAGAAGCCAGAGAGAGGGAGGAGGAGGAGGAGAAGCCCAGAGGAGAAGTCCGAGAAAGGGAGGAGGAGCAGGAGAAGTCCAGAGAAGAAGCCAGAGAAAGGGAGGAGGAGGATAAACCCGGAGGAGAAGCCCGAGAAAGGGAAGAGGAGGAGAAGCCCGGAGGAGAAGCCCGAGAAAGGGAGGAGGAGGAGAAGCCCGGAGGAGAAGCCCGAGAAAGGGAGGAGGAGGAGAAGCCCGGAGGAGAAGCCCGAGAAAGGGAGGAGGAGGAGAAGCCCGGAGGAGAAGCCAGAGAGAGGGAGGAGGAGGAGAAGCCCGGAGGAGAAGCCCGAGAGAGGGAGGAGGAGGAGAAGCCCGGAGGAGAAGCCCGAGAGAGGGAGGAGGAGGAGAAGCCCGGAGGAGAAGCCCAAGAAAAGGAGGAGGAGGAGAAGCCCGGAGGAGAAGCCAGAGAGAGGGAGGAGGAGGAGGAGAAGCCCGGAGGAGAAGCCCGAGAAAGGGAGGAGGAGGAGGAGAAGCCTGGAGAAGCCCGAGAAAGGGAGGATAAGGAGGAAAGGCCCAGAGGAGAAGCCCGAGAGAGGGAGGAGGAGGAGAAGCCCGGAGGAGAAGCCCGAGAAAGGGAGGAGGAGGAGGAGAAGCCCGGAGGAGAAGCCCGAGAAAGGGAGGAGGAGGAGGAGAAGCCCGGAGGAGAAGCCCGAGAAAAGGAGGAGGAGGAGAAGCCCGGAGGAGAAGCCCAAGAAAAGGAGGAGGAGGAGAAGCCCGGAGGAGAAGCCAGAGAAAGGGTGGACAAGGAGAAGCCCGGAGGAGAAGCCAGAGAGAGGGAGGAGGAGGAGGAGGAGAAGCCCGGAGGAGAAGCCAGAGAAAGGGAGGAGGAGGAGAAGCCCGGAGGAGAAGCCCGAGAAAGGGAGGAGGAGGAGGAGTAGCCTGGAAGAGAAGCCAGAGAGAGGGAGGAGGAGGAGAAGCCCGGAGGAGAAGCCAGAGAGAGGGAGGAGGAGGAGGAGAAGACCGGAGGAGAAGCCAGAGAGAGGGAGGAGGAGGAGAAGCCCGGAGGAGAAGCCCGAGAGAAGGAGGAGGAGGAGAAGCCCGGAGGAGAAGCCAGAGAAAGGGAGGAGGAGGAGAAGCCCGGAGGAGGAGCCAGAGAGATGGAGGAGGAGGAGAAGACCGGAGGAGAAGCCAGAGAGAGGGAGGAGGAGGAGGAGAAGCCCAGAGGAGAAGCCCGAGAAAGGGAGGAGTAGGAGGAGAAGCCCAGCGGTGAAGCCAGAGAAAGGGAGGAGGAGGAGAAGCCCAGAGGAGAAGCCCGAGAAAGGGAGGAGGAGGAGGAGGAGAAGCCCGGAGGAGAAGCCAGAGAAAGGGAGGAGGAGGAGAATCCCGGAGGAGAAGCCAGAGAAAGGGAGGAGGAGGAGGAGTAGCCTGGAGGAGAAGCCAGAGAGAGGGAGGAGGAGGAGAAGCCCGGAGGAGAAGCCAGAGAGAGGGAGGAGGAGGAGGAGAAGACCGGAGGAGAAGCCAGAGAGAGGGAGGAGGAGGAGAAGCCCGGAGGAGAAGCCCGAGAAAGGGAGGAGGAGGAGAAGCCTGGAGGAGAAGCCCGAGAAAGGGAGGAGGAGGAGGAGAAGCCCAGAGGAGAAGCCAGAGAAAGGGAGGAGGAGGAGAAGCCCGAGAAGGGAGGAGGAGGAGAAGCCCCGGGGAGAAGCCCGAGAAAGGGAGGAGGAGGAGAAGCCCGGAGGAGAAGCCCGAGAAAGGGAGGAGGAGGAGAAGCCCGGAGGAGAAGCCAGAGAGAGGGAGGAAGAGGAGAAGCCCGGAGGAGAAGCCCGAGAGAGGGAGGAGGAGGAGAAGCCCGGAGGAGAAGCCCGAGAAAGGGAGGAGGAGGAGGAGAAGCCAGGAGGAGAAGCCCGAGAAAGGGAGGAGGAGGAGGAGAAGCCCGGAGGAGAAGCCCAAGAAAAGGAGGAGGAGGAGAAGCCCGGAGGAGAAGCCCAAGAAAAGGAGGAGGAGGAGAAGCCCGGAGGAGAAGCCAGGGAAAGGGAGGACAAGGAGAAGCCCGGAGGAGAAGCCAGAGAGAGGGAGGAGGAGGAGAAGCCCGGAGGAGAAGCCAGAGAAAGGGAGGAGGAGGAGAAGGCCGGAGGAGAAGCCAGAGAGAGGGAGGAGGAGGAGGAGAAGCCCGGAGGAGAAGCCCGAGAAAGGGAGGAGGAGGAGGAGAAGCCCGGAGAAGCCCGAGAAAGGGAGGATGAGGAGGAAAAGCCCAGAGGAGAAGCCCGAGAAAGGGAGGAGAAGGAGGAGAAGCCCAGAGGAGAAGCCCGAGAAAGGGAGGAGGAGGAGGAGAAGCCCGGAGGAGAAGCCCCAGAAAGGGAGGAGGAGGAGAAGCCCGGAGGAGAAGCCAGAGAGAGGGAGGAGGAGGAGGAGAAGCCCAGGGAAGAAGCCAGAGAAAGGGAGGAGGAGCAGGAAAAGCCCAGAGGAGAAGCCAGAGAAAGGGAGGAGGAGGAGGAGAAGCCCGGAGGAGAAGCCAGAGAGAGGGAGGAGAAGGAGAAGCCCGGAGGAGAAGCCAGAGAGAGGGAGGAGGAGGAGAAGCCCGGAGGAGAAGCCCGAGAAAGGGAGGAGGAGGAGTAGAAGCCCGGAGGAGAAGCCCGAGAAAGGGAGGAGGAGGAGAAGCCCGGGGGAGAAGCCAGCGAGAGGGAGGAGGAGGAGGAGAAGCCCGGAAGAGAAGCCCGAGAAAGGGAGGAGGAGGAGGAGAAGCCCGGAGGAGAAGCCAGAGAAAGGGAGGAGGAGGAGAAGCCAGGAGGAGAAGACAGAGAGAAGGAGGAGGAGGAGAAGCCCGGAGGAGAAGCCCGAGAAAGGGAGGAGGAGGAGAAGCCCGGAGGAGAAGCCCGAGAAAGGGAGGAGGAGGAGAAGCCCGGAGGAGAAGCCAGAGAGAGGGAGGAGGAGGAGAAGCAGGGAGGAGAAGCCAGAGAGAGGGAGGAGGAGGAGAAGCCCGGAGAAGAAGCCAGAGAGAGGGAGGAGGAGGAGAAGCCCGGAGGAGAAGCCAGAGAGAGGGAGGAGGAGGAGAAGCCCGGAGGAGAAGCCAGAGAGAGGGAAGAGGAGGAGGAGAAGCCCCGAGGAGAAGCCAGAGAAAGGGAGGAGGAGGAGGAGAAGCCCCGAGGAGAAGCCAGAGAAAGGGAGGAGGAGCAGGAGAAGCCCCGAGGAAAAGCCAGAGAAAGGGAGGAGGAGCAGGAGAAGCCCCGAGGAAAAGCCAGAGAAAGGGAGGAGGAGGAGAAGCCCGGAGGAGAAGCCCGAGAAAGGGAGGAGGAAGAGAAGCCCGGAGGAGAAGCCCGAGAAAGGGAGGAGGAGGAGAAGCCCGGAGGAGAAGCCCGACAAAGGGAGGAGGAGGAGAAGCCCGGAGGAGAAGCCCGAGAAAGGGAGGAGGAGGAGAAGCCCGGAGGAGAAGCCCGAGAAAGAGAGGAGGAGGAGAAGCCCGGAGGAGAAGCCCGAGAAAGGGAGGAGGAGGAGAAGCCCGGAGGAGAAGCCCGAGAAAGGGAGGAGGAGGAGGAGAAGCCGGGAGGAGAAGCCCGAGAAAGGGAGGAGGAGGAGGAGAAGCCCGGAGGAGAAGCCCGAGAAAGGGAGGAGGAGGAGGAAAAGCCCGGAGGAGAAGCCCAAGAAAAGGAGGAGGAGGAGAAGCCCGGAGGAAAAGCCCAAGAAAAGAAGGAGGAGGAGAAGCCCGGAGGAGAAGCCAGAAAAAGGGAGGACAAGGAGAAGCCCGGAGGAGAAGCCAGAGAGAGGGAGGAGGAGGAGGAGGAGAAGCCCGGAGGAGAAGCCAGAGAAAGGGAGGAGGAGGAGAAGCCCGGAGGAGAAGCCAGAGAAAGGGAGGAGGAGGAGGAGTAGCCTGGAGGAGAAGCCAGAGAGAGGGAGGATGAGGAGGAGAAGCCCGGAGGAGAAGCCAGAGAGAGGGAAGAGGAGGAGAAGCCCGGAGGAGAAGCCAGAGAGAGGGAGGAGGAGGAGGAGAAGCCCAGAGGAGAAGTCCGAGAAAGGGAGGAGGAGCAGGAGAAGCCCAGAGGAAAAGCCAGAGAGAGGGAGGAGGAGGAGGAGAAGCCCAGAGGAGAAGTCCGAGAAAGGGAGGAGGAGCAGGAGAAGCCCAGAGGAAAAGCCAGAGAAAGGGAGGAGGAGGAGAAGTCCAGAGGAGAAGCCAGAGAAAGGGAGGAGGAGGATAAACCCGGAGGAGAAGCCCGAGAAAGGGAGGAGGAGGAGAAGCCCGGAGGAGAAGCCCGAGAAAGGGAGGAGGAGGAGAAGCCCGGAGGAGAAGCCCGAGAAAGGGAGGAGGAGGAGAAGCCCGGAGGAGAAGCCAGAGAGAGGGAGGAGGAGGAGAAGCCCGGAGGAGAAGCCCGAGAGAGGGAGGAGGAGGAGAAGCCCGGAGGAGAAGCCCGAGAGAGGGAGGAGGAGGAGAAGCCCGGAGGAGAAGCCCAAGAAAAGGAGGAGGAGGAGAAGCCCGGAGGAGAAGCCAGAGAGAGGGAGGAGGAGGAGGAGAAGCCCGGAGGAGAAGCCCGAGAAAGGGAGGAGGAGGAGGAGAAGCCCGGAGAAGCCCGAGAAAGGGAGGATAAGGAGGAAAGGCCCAGAGGAGAAGCCCGAGAGAGGGAGGAGGAGGAGAAGCCCGGAGGAGAAGCCCGAGAAAGGGAGGAGGAGGAGGAGAAGCCCGGAGGAGAAGCCCGAGAAAGGGAGGAGGAGGAGGAGAAGCCCGGAGGAGAAGCCCGAGAAAAGGAGGAGGAGGAGAAGCCCGGAGGAGAAGCCCAAGAAAAGGAGGAGGAGGAGAAGCCCGGAGGAGAAGCCAGAGAAAGGGTGGACAAGGAGAAGACCGGAGGAGAAGCCAGAGAGAGGGAAGAGGAGGAGGAGGAGAAGCCCAGAGGAGAAGCCAGAGAAAGGGAGGAGGAGGAGAAGCCCGGAGGAGAAGCCCGAGAAAGGGAGGAGGAGGAGGAGTAGCCTGGAGGAGAAGCCAGAGAGAGGGAGGAGGAGGAGAAGCCCGGAGGAGAAGCCAGAGAGAGGGAGGAGGAGGAGAAAACCGGAGGAGAAGCCAGAGAGAGGGAGGAGGAGGAGGAGAAGCCCAGAGGAGAAGCCCGAGAAAGGGAGGAGTAGGAGGAGAAGCCCAGCGGTGAAGCCAGAGAAAGGGAGGAGGAGGAGAAGCCCAGAGGAGAAGCCCGAGAAAGGGAGGAGGAGGAGGAGGAGAAGCCCGGAGGAGAAGCCAGAGAAAGGGAGGAGGAGGAGAATCCCGGAGGAGAAGCCAGAGAAAGGGAGGAGGAGGAGGAGTAGCCTGGAGGAGAAGCCAGAGAGAGGGAGGAGGAGGAGAAGCCCGGAGGAGAAGCCAGAGAGAGGGAGGAGGAGGAGGAGAAGACCGGAGGAGAAGCCAGAGAGAGGGAGGAGGAGGAGAAGCCCGGAGGAGAAGCCCGAGAAAGGGAGGAGGAGGAGAAGCCTGGAGGAGAAGCCCGAGAAAGGGAGGAGGAGGAGGAGAAGCCCAGAGGAGAAGCCAGAGAAAGGGAGAAGGAGGAGAAGCCCGGAGGAGAAGCCCGAGAAGGGAGGAGGAGGAGAAGCCCCGGGGAGAAGCCCGAGAAAGGGAGGAGGAGGAGAAGCCCGGAGGAGAAGCCCGAGAAAGGGAGGAGGAGGAGAAGCCCGGAGGAGAAGCCAGAGAGAGGGAGGAAGAGGAGAAGCCCGGAGGAGAAGCCCGAGAGAGGGAGGAGGAGGAGAAGCCCGGAGGAGAAGCCCGAGAAAGGGAGGAGGAGAAGCCCGGAGGAGAAGCCCGAGAAAGGGAGGAGGAGGAGGAGAAGCCAGGAGGAGAAGCCCGAGAATGGGAGGAGGAGGAGGAGGAGAAGCCCGGAGGAGAAGCCCAAGAAAAGGAGGAGGAGGAGAAGCCCGGAGGAGAAGCCCAAGAAAAGGAGGAGGAGGAGAAGCCCGGAGGAGAAGCCAGAGAAAGGGAGGACAAGGAGAAGCCCGGAGGAGAAGCCAGAGAGAGGGAGGAGGAGGAGAAGCCCGGAGGAGAAGCCAGAGAAAGGGAGGAGGAGGAGAAGCCCGGAGGAGAAGCCAGAGAAAGGGAGAAGGAGGAGGAGTAGCCTGGAGGAGAAGCCAGAGAGAGGGAGGAGGAGGAGGAGAAGCCCGGAGGAGAAGCCAGAGAGAGGGAGGAGGAGGAGAAGCCCGGAGGAGAAGCCAGAGAGAGGGAGGAGGAGGAGGAGAAGCCCAGAGGAGAAGTCTGAGAAAGGGAGGAGGAGCAGGAGAAGCCCAGAGGAAAAGCCAAAGAAAGGGAGGAGGAGGAGAAGCCCAGAGGAGAAGCCAGAGAAAGGGAGGAGGAGGAGAAGCCCGGAGGAGAAGCCCGAGAAAGGGAAGAGGAGGAGAAGCCCGGAGGAGAAGCCCGAGAAAGGGAGGAGGAGGAGAAGACCGGAGGAGAAGCCAGAGAGAGGGAGGAGGAGGAGGAGAAGCCCAGAGGAGAAGCCCGAGAAAGGGAGGAGTAGGAGGAGAAGCCCAGCGGTGAAGCCAGAAAAAGGGAGGAGGAGGAGAAGCCCAGAGGAGAAGCCCGAGAAAGGGAGGAGGAGGAGGAGGAGAAGCCCGGAGGAGAAGCCAGAGAAAGGGAGGAGGAGGAGAATCCCGGAGGAGAAGCCAGAGAAAGGGAGGAGGAGGAGGAGTAGCCTGGAGGAGAAGCCAGAGAGAGGGAGGAGGAGGAGAAGCCCGGAGGAGAAGCCAGAGAGAGGGAGGAGGAGGAGGAGAAGACCGGAGGAGAAGCCAGAGAGAGGGAGGAGGAAGAGATGCCCGGAGGAGAAGCCCGAGAAAGAAAGGAGGAGGAGGAGCCTGGAGGAGAAGCACGAGAAAGGGAGGAGGAGGAGGAGAAGCCCAGAGGAGAAGCCAGAGAAAGGGAGGAGGAGGAGAAGCCCGGAGGAGAAGCCCGAGAAGGGAGGAGGAGGAGAAGCCCCGGGGAGAAGCCCGAGAAAGGGAGGAGGAGGAGAAGCCCGGAGGAGAAGCCAGAGAGAGGGAGGAAGAGGAGAAGCCCGGAGGAGAAGCCCGAGAGAGGGAGGAGGAGGAGAAACCCGGAGGAGAAGCCCGAGAAAGGGAGGAGGGGAAGCCCGGAGGAGAAGCCCGAGAAAGGGAGGAGGAGGAGGAGAAGCCAGGAGGAGAAGCCCGAGAAAGGGAGGAGGAGGAGGAGAAGCCCGGAGGAGAAGCCCAAGAAAAGGAGGAGGAGGAGAAGCCCGGAGGAGAAGCCCAAGAAAAGGAGGAGGAGGAGAAGCCCGGAGGAGAAGCCAGAGAAAGGGAGGACAAGGAGAAGCCCGGAGGAGAAGCCAGAGAGAGGGAGGAGGAGGAGAAGCCCGGAGGAGAAGCCAGAGAAAGGGGGGAGGAGGAGGAGTAGCCTGGAGGAGAAGCCAGAGAGAGGGAGGAGGAGGAGGAGAAGCCCGGAGGAGAAGCCAGAGAGAGGGAGGAGGAGGAGAAGCCCGGAGGAGGAGCCAGAGAGAGGGAGGAGGAGGAGGAGAAGCCCAGAGGAGAAGTCCGAGAAAGGGAGTAGGAGCAGGAGAAACCCAGAGGAAAAGCCAGAGAAAGGGAGGAGGAGGAGAAGCCCAGAGGAGAAGCCAGAGAAAGGAAGGAGGAGGAGAAGCCCGGAGGAGATGCCCGAGAAAGGGAAGAGGAGGAGAAGCCCGGAGGAGAAGCCCGAGAAAGGGAGGAGGAGGAGAAGCCCGGAGGAGAAGCCCGAGAAAGGGAGGAGGAGGAGAAGCCCGGAGGAGAAGCCAGAGAAAGGGAGGAGGAGGAGAAGCCCGGAGGAGAAGCCAGAGAGAGGGAGGAGGAGGAGAAGCCCGGAGGAGAAGCCAGAGAGAGGGAAGAGGAGGAGAAGCCCGGAGGAGAAGCCCGAGAAAGGGAGGAGGAGGAGGAGAAGCCCGGAGGAGAAGCCCGAGAAAGGGAGGAGGAGGAGGAGAAGCCCGGAGGAGAAGCCCGAGAAAGGGAGGAGGAGGAGGAGAAGCCCGGAGGAGAAGCCCAAGAAAAGGAGGAGGAGGAGAAGCCCGGAGGAGAAGCCAGAGAAAAGGAGGAGGAGGAGAAGCCCGGAGGAGAAGCCAGAGAAAGGGTGGACAAGGAGAAGCCCGGAGAGGAAGCCAGAGAGAGGGAGGAGGAGGAGGAGGAGAAGCCCGGAGGAGAAGCCAGAGAAAGGGAGGAGGAGGAGAAGCCCGGAGGAGAAGCCAGAGAAAGGGAGGAGGAGGAGAAGTAGCCTGGAGGAGAAGCCAGAGAGAGGGAGGAGGAGGAGGAGAAGCCCGGAGGAGAAGCCAGAGAGAGGGAGGAGGAGGAGAAGCCCGGAGGAGAAGCCAGAGAGAGGGAGGAGGAGGAGGAGGAGAAGCCCAGAGGAGAAGTCCGAGAAAGGGAGGAGGAGCAGGAGAAGCCCAGAGGAAAAGCCAGAGAAAGGGAGGAGGAGGAGAAGCCCAGAGGAGAAGCCAGAGAAAGGGAGGAGGAGGAGAAGAAGCCCGGAGAAGAAGCCAGAGAAAGGGAGGAGGAGGAGAAGCCCGGAGAAGCCAGAGAAAGGGAAAAGGAGGAGAAGCCCGGAGGAGAAGCCAGAGAAAGGGAGGAGGAGGAGAAGCCCGGAGGAGAAGCCAGAGAAAGGGAGGAGGAGGAGGAGAAGCCCAGGAGAGAAGCCCGAGAAAGGGAGGAGGAGGAGGAGAAGCCCAGAGGATAAGCCCGAGAAAGGGAGGAGGAGGAGAAGCCCGGAGGAGAAGCCCGAGAAAGGGAGGAGGAGGAGAAGCCCGGAGGAGAAGCCAGAGAAAGGGAGGACAAGGAGAAGCCCGGAGGAGAAGCCAGAGGGAGGGAGGAGGAGGAGGAGAAGCCCGGAGGAGAAGCCAGAGGGAGGGAGGAGGAGGAGGAGAAGCCCGGAGGAGAAGCCAGAGAAAGGGAGGAGGAGGAGAAGCCCGGAGGAGAAGCCAGAGAGAGGGAGGAGGAGGAGGAGAAGCCCGGAGGAGAAGCCCGAGAAAGGGGGGAGAAGGAGGAGAAGCCCGGAGGAGAAGCCCAAGAAAGGGAGGAGGAGGAGGAGAAGCCCGGAGGAGAAGCCCAAGAAAAGGAGGAGGAGGAGAAGCCCGGAGGAGAAGCCAGAGAAAGGGTGGACAAGGAGAAGCCCGGAGGAGAAGCCAGAGAGAGGGAGGAGGAGCAGGAGGAGAAGCCCGGAGGAGAAGCCAGAGAAAGGGAGGAGGAGGAGAAGCCCGGAGGAGAAGCCAGAGAAAGGGAGGAGGAGGAGGAGTAGCCTGGAGGAGAAGCCAGAGAGAGGGAGGAGGAGGAGAAGCCCGGAGGAGAAGCCAGAGAGAGGGAGGAGGAGGAGGAGAAGCCCGGAGGAGAAGCCCGAGAAAAGGAGGAGGAGGAGAAGCGCGGAGGAGAAGCCAGAGAGAGGGAGGAGGAGGAGAAGCCCGGAAGAGAAGCCCGAGAAAGGGAGGAGGAGGAGAAGCCTGGAGGAGAAGCCCGAGAAAGGGAGGAGGAGGAGAAGCCCCGGGGAGAAGCCCGAGAAAGGGAGGAGGAGGAGGAGAAGCCCAGAGGAGAAGCCAGAGAAAGGGAGGAGGAGGAGAAGCCCGGAGGAGAAGCCCGAGAAAGGGAGGAGGAGAAGAAGCCCCGGGGAGAAGCCAGAGAGAGGAAGGAGGAGGAGAAGCCTGGAGGAGAAGCCAGAGAGAGGGAGGAGGAGGAGAAGCCCGGAGGAGAAGCCCGACAGAAGGAGGAGGAGGAGAAGCCCAGAGGAGAAGCCAGAGAAAGGGAGGAGGAGGAGAAGCCCGGAGGAGAAGCCAGAGAGAGGGAGGAGGAGGAGGAGAAGCCCAGAGGAGAAGCCCGAGAAAGGGAGGAGGAGGAGGAGAAGCCCAGAGGTGAAGCCACAGAAAGGGAGGAGGAGGAGGAGAAGCCCAGAGGAGAAGCCCGAGAAAGGGAGGAGGAGGAGGAGAAGCCCCGAGGAGAAGCCAGAGAAAGGGAGGAGGAGGAGAAGCCCGGAGGAGAAGCCCGAGAAAGGGAAGAGGAGGAGAAGCCCGGAGGAGAAGCCAGAGAGAGGGAGGAGAAGGAGAAGCCCAGAGGAGAAGCCAGAGAAAGGGTGGAGGAGGAGAAGCCCGGAGGAGAAGCCAGAGAGAGGGAGGAGGAGGAGAAGCCCGGAGGAGAAGCCAGAGAGAGGGCGGAGGAGGAGAAGCCCGGAGGAGAAGCCCGAGAAAGGGAGGAGGAGGAGGAGAAGCCCGGAGGAGAAGCCCGAGAAAGGGAGGAGGAGGAGGAGAAGCCCGGAGGAGAAGCCCGAGAAAGGGAGGAGGAGGAGGAGAAGCCCGGAGGAGAAGCCCAAGAAAAGGAGGAGGAGGAGAAGCCCAGAGGAGAAGCCGAAGAAAAGGAGGAGGAGGAGAAGCCCGGAGGAGAAGCCAGAGAAAGGGAGGACAAGGAGAAGCCAGAGAGAGGGAGGAGGAGGAGGAGGAGAAGCCCGGAGGAGAAGCCAGAGAAAGGGAGGAGGAGGAGAAGCCCGGAGGAGAAGCCAGAGAAAGGGAGGAGGAGGAGGAGAAGCCCGGAGGAGAAGCCAGAGAGAGGGAGGAGGAGGAGAAGCCCGGAGGAGAAGCCAGAGAGAGGGAGGAGGAGGAGGAGAAGCCCAGAGGAGAAGTCCGAGAAAGGGAGGAGGAGCAGGAGAAGCCCAGAGGAAAAGCCAGTGAAAGGGAGGAGGAGGAGAAGCCCAGAGGAGAAGCCAGAGAAAGGGAGGCGGAGGAGAAGAAGCCCGGAGAAGAAGCCAGAGAAAGGGAGGAGGAGGAGAAGCCCGGAGAAGCCCGAGAAAGGGAAGAGGAGGAGAAGCCCGGAGGAGAAGCCAGAGAAAGGGAGGAGGAGGAGAAGCCCGGAGGAGAAGCCAGAGAAAGGGAGGAGGAGGAGGAGAAGCCCAGGGGAGAAGCCCGAGAAAGGGAGGAGGAGGAGGAGAAGCCCAGAGGAGAAGCCCGAGAAAGGGAGGAGGAGGAGAAGCCCGGAGGAGAAGCCCGAGAAAGGGAGGACAAGGAGAAGCCCGGAGGAGAAGCCAGAGAAAGGGAGGACAAGGAGAAGCCCGGAGGAGAAGCCAGGAGAGGGAGGAGGAGGAGGAGAAGCCCGGAGGAGAAGCCAGAGAAAGGGAGGAGGAGGTGAAGCCCGGAGGAGAAGCCAGAGAGAGGGAGGAGGAGGAGGAGAAGCCCGGAGGAGAAGCCCGAGAAAGGGAGGAGGAGGAGGAGAAGCCCGGAGAAGCCCGAGAAAGGGAGGAGGAGGAGGAAAAGCCCAGAGGAGAAGCCCGAGAAAGGGAGGAGGAGGAGGAGAAGCCCAGAGGAGAAGCCCGAGAAAGGGAGGAGGAGGAGAAGCCCGGAGGAGAAGCCCGAGAAAGGGAGGAGGAGGAGAAGCCCGGAGGAGAAGCCAGAGAGAGGGAGGAGGAGGAGGAGAAGCCCAGAGAAGCCCGAGAAAGGGAGGAGGAGGAGTAGAAGCCCAGAGGTGAAGCCAGAGAAAGGGAGGAGGAGGAGAATCCCAGAGGAGAAGCCCGAGAAAGGGAGGAGGAGGAGGAGAAGCCCCGAGGAGAAGCCAGAGAAAGGGAGGAGGAGGAGAAGCCCAGAGGAGAAGCCCGAGAAAGGGAAGAGGAGGAGAAGCCCGGAGGAGAAGCCAGAGAGAGGGAGGAGAAGGAGAAGCCCGGAGGAGAAGCCAGAGAAAGGGTGGAGGAGGAGAAGCCCGGAGGAGAAGCCAGAGAGAAGGAGGAGGAGGAGAAGCCCAGAGGAGAAGCCAGAGAAAGGAAGGAGGAGGAGAAGCCCGGAGGAGAAGCCCGAGAAAGGGAAGAGGAGGAGAAGCCCGGAGGAGAAGCCCGAGAAAGGGAGGAGGAGGAGAAGCCCGGAGGAGAAGCCCGAGAAAGGGAGGAGGAGGAGAAGCCCGTAGGAGAAACCCGAGAAAGGGAGGAGGAGGAGAAGCCCGGAGGAGAAGCCCGAGAAAGGGAGGAGGAGGAGGATAAGTCCGGAGGAGAAGCCCGAGAAAGGGAGGAGGAGGAGGAGAAGCCCGGTGGAGAAGCCCGAGAAAGGGAGGAGGAGGAGGAGAAGTCCGGAGGAGAAGCCCAAGAAAAGGAGGAGGAGGAGAAGCCCAGAGGAGAAGCCGAAGAAAAGGAGGAGGAGGAGAAGCCCGGAGGAGAAGCCAGAGAAAGGGAAGAGGAGGAGAAGCCCGGTGGAGAAGCCCGAGAAAGGGAGGAGGAGGAGGAGAAGTCCGGAGGAGAAGCCCAAGAAAAGGAGGAGGAGGAGAAGCCCAGAGGAGAAGCCGAAGAAAAGGAGGAGGAGGAGAAGCCCGGAGGAGAAGCCAGAGAAAGGGAGGAGGAGGAGAAGCCCAGAGGAGAAGCCACAGAAAGGGAGGAGGAGGAGGAGTAGCCTGGAGGAGAAGCCAGAGAGAGGGAGGACAAGGAGAAGCCAGAGAGAGGGAGGAGGAGGAGGAGGAGAAGCCCGGAGGAGAAGCCAGAGAAAGGGAGGAGGAGGAGAAGCCCAGAGGAGAAGCCAGAGAAAGGGAGGAGGAGGAGGAGTAGCCTGGAGGAGAAGCCAGAGAGAGGGAGGACAAGGAGAAGCCAGAGAGAGGGAGGAGGAGGAGGAGGAGAAGCCCGGAGGAGAAGCCAGAGAAAGGGAGGAGGAGGAGAAGCCCAGAGGAGAAGCCAGAGAAAGGGAGGAGGAGGAGGAGTAGCCTGGAGGAGAAGCCAGAGAAAGGGAGGAGGAGGAGAAGCCCGGAGGAGAAGCCCGAGAAAGGGAGGAGGAGGAGGAGAAGTCCGGAGGAGAAGCCCGAGAAAGGGAGGAGGAGGAGGAGAAGCCCGGAGGAGAAGCCCGAGAAAGGGAGGAGGAGGAGGAGAAGTCCGGAGGAGAAGCCCAAGAAAAGGAGGAGGAGGAGAAGCCCAGAGGAGAAGCCGAAGAAAAGGAGGAGGAGGAGAAGCCCGGAGGAGAAGCCAGAGAAAGGGAGGAGGAGGAGAAGCCCAGAGGAGAAGCCAGAGAAAGGGAGGAGGAGGAGGAGTAGCCTGGAGGAGAAGCCAGAGAGAGGGAGGACAAGGAGAAGCCAGAGAGAGGGAGGAGGAGGAGGAGGAGAAGCCCGGAGGAGAAGCCAGAGAAAGGGAGGAGGAGGAGAAGCCCAGAGGAGAAGCCAGAGAAAGGGAGGAGGAGGAGGAGTAGCCTGGAGGAGAAGCCAGAGAAAGGGAGGACAAGGAGAAGCCAGAGAGAGGGAGGAGGAGGAGGAGGAGAAGCCCGGAGGAGAAGCCAGAGAAAGGGAGGAGGAGGAGAAGCCCAGAGGAGAAGCCAGAGAAAGGGAGGAGGAGGAGGAGTA
The DNA here is from genome assembly GCF_057233095.1 of Heloderma suspectum. Taxonomy (NCBI): domain Eukaryota; kingdom Metazoa; phylum Chordata; class Lepidosauria; order Squamata; family Helodermatidae; genus Heloderma; species Heloderma suspectum. The sequence continues at coordinate 52,875,199 of NC_139475.1, forward strand.
GCCTGGAGGAGAAGCCAGAGAGAGGGAGGAGGAGGAGGAGAAGCCCGGAGAAGCCAGAGAGAGGGAGGAGGAGGAGAAGCCCGGAGGAGAAGCCAGAGAGAGGAAGGAGGAGGAGGAGAAGCCCAGAGGAGAAGTCCGAGAAAGGGAGGAGGAGCAGGAGAAGCCCAGAGGAAAAGCCAGAGAAAGGGAGGAGGAGGAGAAGCCCAGAGGAGAAGCCCGAGAAAGGGAGGAGGAGGAGGAGAAGCCCGGAGAAGAAGCCAGAGAAAGGGAGGAGGAGGAGAAGCCCGGAGAAGCCCGAGAAAGGGAAGAGGAGGAGAAGCCCGGAGGAGAAGCCAGAGAAAGGGAGGAGGAGGAGAAGCCCGGAGGAGAAGCCAGAGAGAGGGAGGAGAAGGAGAAGCCCGGAGGAGAAGCCAGAGAAAGGGTGGAGGAGGAGAATCCCGGAGGAGAAGCCAGAGAGAAGGAGGAGGAGGAGAAGCCCAGAGGAGAAGCCAGAGAAAGGGAGGAGGAGGAGAAGCCCGGAGGAGAAGCCCGAGAAAGGGAAGAGGAGGAGAAGCCCGGAGGAGAACCCCGAGAAAGGGAGGAGGAGGAGAAGCCCGGAGGAGAAGCCCGAGAAAGGGAGGAGGAGGAGAAGCCCGGAGGAGAAGCCCGAGAAAGGGAGGAGGAGGAGAAGCCCGGAGGAGAAGCCAGAGAGAGGGAGGAGGAGGAGAAGCCCGGAGGAGAAGCCCGAGAAAGGGAGGAGGAGGAGGAGAAGCCCGGAGGAGAAGCCCGAGAAAGGGAGGAGGAGGAGGAGAAGCCCGGAGGAGAAGCCCGAGAAAGGGAGGAGGAGGAGGAGAAGTCCGGAGGAGAAGCCCAAGAAAAGGAGGAGGAGGAGAAGCCCAGAGGAGAAGCCGAAGAAAAGGAGGAGGAGGAGAAGCCCGGAGGAGAAGCCAGAGAAAGGGAGGACAAGGAGAAGCCAGAGAGAGGGAGGAGGAGGAGGAGGAGAAGCCCGGAGGAGAAGCCAGAGAAAGGGAGGAGGAGGAGAAGCCCGGAGGAGAAGCCAGAGAAAGGGAGGAGGAGGAGAAGCCCAGAGGACAAGCCAGAGAAAGGGAGGAGGAGGAGGAGTAGCCTGGAGGAGAAGCCAGAGAGAGGGAGGAGGAGGAGGAGAAGCCCGGAGAAACCAGAGAGAGGGAGGAGGAGGAGAAGCCCGGAGGAGAAGCCAGAGAGAGGGAGGAGGAGGAGGAGAAGCCCGGAGGAGAAGCCCGAGAAAGGGAAGAGGAGGAGAAGCCCGGAGGAGAAGCCAGAGAAAGGGAGGAGGAGGAGAAACCTGGAGGAGAAGCCAGAGAAAGGGAGGAGGAGGAGGAGAAGCCCAGGGGAGAAGCCCGAGAAAGGGAGGAGGAGGAGGAGAAGCCCAGAGGAGAAGCCCCAGAAAGGGAGGAGGAGGAGAAGCCCGGAGGAGAAGCCCGAGAAAGGGAGGACAAGGAGAAGCCCGGAGGAGAAGCCAGAGAAAGGGAGGACAAGGAGAAGCCCGGAGGAGAAGCCAGAGAGAGGGAGGAGGAGGAGGAGAAGCCCAGAGGAGAAGCCAGAGAAAGGGAGGAGGAAGAGAAGCCCGCAGGAGAAGCCAGAGAGAGGGAGGAGGAGGAGGAGAAGCCCGGAGGAGAAGCCCGAGAAAGGGAGGAGGAGGAGGAGAAGCCCGGAGAAGCCCGAGAAAGGGAGGATGAGGAGGAAAAGCGCAGAGGAGAAGCCCGAGAAAGGGAGGAGAAGGAGGAGAAGCCCAGAGGAGAAGCCCGAGAAAGGGAGGAGGAGGAGGAGAAGCCCGGAGGAGAAGCCCGAGAAAGGGAGGAGGAGGAGAAGCCTGGAGGAGAAGCCAGAGAAAGGGAGGAGGAGGAGGAGAAGCCCAGGGGAGAAGCCCGAGAAAGGGAGGAGGAGGAGGAGAAGCCCAGAGGAGAAGCCCGAGAAAGGGAGGAGGAGGAGAAGCCCGGAGGAGAAGCCCGAGAAAGGGAGGACAAGGAGAAGCCCGGAGGAGAAGCCAGAGAAAGGGAGGACAAGGAGAAGCCCGGAGGAGAAGCCAGAGAGAGGGAGGAGGAGGAGGAGAAGCCCAGAGGAGAAGCCCGAGAAAGGGAGGAGGAGGAGGAGAAGCCCGGAGAAGCCCGAGAAAGGGAAGAGGAGGAGAAGCCCGGAGGAGAAGCCCGAGAAAGGGAGGAGGAGGAGAAGCCCGGAGGAGAAGCCAGAGAGAGGGAGGAGAAGGAGAAGCCCGGAGGAGAAGCCAGAGAAAGGGTGGAGGAGGAGAAGCCCGGAGGAGAAGCCAGAGAGAAGGAGGAGGAGGAGAAGCCCAGAGGAGAAGCCAGAGAAAGGGAGGAGGAGGAGAAGCCCGGAGGAGAAGCCCGAGAAAGGGAAGAGGAGGAGAAGCCCGGAGGAGAAGCCCGAGAAAGGGAGGAGGAGGAGAAGCCCGGAGGAGAAGCCCGAGAAAGGGAGGAGGAGGAGAAGCCCGTAGGAGAAGCCCGAGAAAGGGAGGAGGAGGAGAAGCCCGGAGGAGAAGCCAGAGAGAGGGAGGAGGAGGAGAAGCCCAGAGGAAAAGCCCGAGAAAGGGAGGAGGAGGAGGAGAAGCCCGGAGGAGAAGCCCGAGAAAGGGAGGAGGAGGAGGAGAAGCCAGGAGGAGAAGCCCGAGAAAGGGAGGAGGAGGAGGAGAAGTCCGGAGGAGAAGCCCAAGAAAAGGAGGAGGAGGAGAAGCCCAGAGGAGAAGCCGAAGAAAAGGAGGAGGAGGAGAAGCCCGGAGGAGAAGCCAGAGAAAGGGAGGACAAGGAGAAGCCAGAGAGAGGGAGGAGGAGGAGGAGGAGAAGCCCGGAGGAGAAGCCAGAGAAAGGGAGGAGGAGGAGAAGCCCAGAGGAGAAGCCAGAGAAAGGGAGGAGGAGGAGGAGTAGCCTGGAGGAGAAGCCAGAGAGAGGGAGGAGGAGGAGGAGAAGCCCGGAGAAGCCAGAGAGAGGGAGGAGGAGGAGAAGCCCGGAGGAGAAGCCAGAGAGAGGGAGGAGGAGGAGGAGAAGCCCGGAGGAGAAGCCCGAGAAAGGGAAGAGGAGGAGAAGCCCGGAGGAGAAGCCAGAGAAAGGGAGGAGGAGGAGAAGCCTGGAGGAGAAGCCAGAGAAAGGGAGGAGGAGGAGGAGAAGCCCAGGGGAGAAGCCCGAGAAAGGGAGGAGGAGGAGGAGAAGCCCAGAGGAGAAGCCCGAGAAAGGGAGGAGGAGGAGAAGCCCGGAGGAGAAGCCCGAGAAAGGGAGGACAAGGAGAAGCCCGGAGGAGAAGCCAGAGAAAGGGAGGACAAGGAGAAGCCCGGAGGAGAAGCCAGAGAGAGGGAGGAAGAGGAGGAGAAGCCCAGAGGAGAAGCCAGAGAAAGGGAGGAGGAGGAGAAGCCCGGAGGAGAAGCCAGAGAGAGGGAGGAGGAGGAGGAGAAGCCCGGAGGAGAAGCCCGAGAAAGGGAGGAGAAGCCCGGAGAAGCCCGAGAAAGGGAGGATGAGGAGGAAAAGCGCAGAGGAGAAGCCCGAGAAAGGGAGGAGAAGGAGGAGAAGCCCAGAGGAGAAGCCCGAGAAAGGGAGGAGGAGGAGGAGAAGCCCGGAGGAGAAGCCCGAGAAAGGGAGGAGGAGGAGAAGCCTGGAGGAGAAGCCAGAGAAAGGGAGGAGGAGGAGGAGAAGCCCAGGGGAGAAGCCCGAGAAAGGGAGGAGGAGGAGGAGAAGCCCAGAGGAGAAGCCCAAGAAAGGGAGGAGGAGGAGAAGCCCGGAGGAGAAGCCCGAGAAAGGGAGGACAAGGAGAAGCCCGGAGGATTAGCCAGAGAAAGGGAGGACAAGGAGAAGCCCGGAGGAGAAGCCAGAGAGAGGGAGGAGGAGGAGGAGAAGCCCGGAGGAGAAGCCAGAGAAAGGGAGGAGGAGGAGAAGCCCGGAGGAGAAGCCAGAGAGAGGGAGGAGGAGGAGGAGAAGCCCGGAAGAGAAGCCCGAGAAAAGGAGGAGGAGGAGAAGCCCGGAGGAGAAGCCAGAGAAAGGGAGGAGGAGGAGAAGCCAGGAGGAGAAGCCAGAGAGAAGGAGGAGGATGAGAAGCCCAGAGGAGAAGCCCGAGAAAGGGAGGAGGAGGAGAAGCCCGGAGGAGAAGCCAGAGAGAGGGAGGAGGAGGAGAAGCCCGGAGGAGAAGCCCGAGAAAGGGAGGAGGAGGAGAAGCCCGGAGGAGAAGCCCGAGAAAGGGAGGAGGAGGAGAAGCCCGGAGGAGAAGCCAGAGAGAGGGGGGAGGAGGAGAAGCAGGGAGGAGAAGCCAGAGAGAGGGAGGAGGAGGAGAAGCCCGGAGAAGAAGCCAGAGAGAGGGAGGAGGAGGAGAAGCCCGGAGGAGAAGCCAGAGAGAGGGAGGAGGAGGAGAAGCCCGGAGGAGAAGCCAGAGAGAGGGAAGAGGAGGAGGAGAAGCCCCGAGGAGAAGCCCGAGAAAGGGAGGAGGAGGAGGAGAAGCCCCGAGGAGAAGCCAGAGAAAGGGAGGAGGAGCAGAAGAAGCCCCGAGGAAAAGCCAGAGAAAGGGAGGAGGAGCAGGAGAAGCCCCGAGGAAAAGCCAGAGAAAGGGAGGAGGAGGAGAAGCCCGGAGGAGAAGCCCGAGAAAGGGAGGAGGAGGAGAATCCCGGAGGAGAAGCCCGAGAAAGGGAGGAGGAGGAGAAGCCCGGAGGAGAAGCCCGCCAAAGGGAGGAGGAGGAGAAGCCCGGAGGAGAAGCCCGAGAAAGGGAGGAGGAGGAGAAGCCCGGAGGAGAAGCCCGACAAAGGGAGGAGGAGGAGAAGCCCGGAGGAGAAGCCCGAGAAAGGGAGGAGGAGGAGAAGCCCGGAGGAGAAGCCCGAGAAAGAGAGGAGGAGGAGAAGCCCGGAGGAGAAGCCCGAGAAAGGGAGGAGGAGGAGGAGTAGCCTGGAGGAGAAGCCAGAGAGAGGGAGGAGGAGGAGGAGAAGCCCGGAGGAGAAGCCAGAGAGAGGGAGGAGGAGGAGAAGCCCGGAGGAGAAGCCAGAGAGAGGGAGGAGGAGGAGGAGAAGCCCAGAGGAGAAGTCCGAGAAAGGGAGGAGGAGAAGGAGAAGCCCAGAGGAAAAGCCAGAGAAAGGGAGTAGGAGGAGAAGCCCAGAGGAGAAGCCAGAGAAAGGGAGGAGGAGGAGAAGCCCGGGGGAGAAGCCAGAGAAAGGGAGCAGGAGGAGGAGAAGCCCGGAGGAGAAGCCCAAGAAAAGGAGGAGGAGAAGCCCGGAGGAGAAGCCCAAGAAAAGGAGGAGGAGGAGAAGCCCGGAGGAGAAGCCAGAGAAAGGGTGGACAAGGAGAAGCCCGGAGGAGAAGCCAGAGATAGGGAGGAGGGGGAGGAGGAGAACCCCGGAGGAGAAGCCAGAGAGAGGGAGGAGGAGGAGAAGCCCGGAGGAGAAGCCAGAGAGAGGGAGGAGGAGGAGGAGAAGCCCAGAGGAGAAGTCCAAGAAAGGGAGGAGGAGCAGGAGAAGCCCAGAGGAAAAGCCAGAGAAAGGGAGGAGGAGGAGAAGCCCAGAGGAGAAGCCAGAGAAAGGGAGGAGGAGGAGAAGAAGCCCGGAGGAGAAGCCAGTGAAAGGGAGGAGGAGGAGAAGCCCGGAGAAGCCCAAGAAAGGGAAGAGGAGGAGAAGCCCAGAGGAGAAGCCAGAGAAAGGGAGGAGGAGGAGAAGCCCGGAGGAGAAGCCAGAGAAAGGGAGGAGGAGGAGGAGAAGCCCAGGGGAGAAGCCCGAGAACGGGAGTAGGAGGAGGAGAAGCCCAGAGGAGAAGGCCGAGAAAGGGAGGAGGAGGAGAAGCCCGGAGGAGAAGCCAGAGAAAGGGAGGAGGAGGAGAAGCCCGGAGGAGAAGCCAGAGAAAGGGAGGAGGAGGAGGAGAAGCCCAGGGGAGAAGCCCGAGAAAGGGAGTAGGAGGAGGAGAAGCCCAGAGGAGAAGGCCGAGAAAGGGAGGAGGAGGAGAAGCCCGGAGGAGAAACCCGAGAAAGGGAGGACAAGGAGAAGCCCGGAGGAGAAGCCAGAGAGAGGGAGGAGGAGGAGGAGAAGCCCGGAGGAGAAGCCAGAGAGAGGGAGGAGGAGGAGGAGAAGCCCAGAGGAGAAGCCAGAGAAAGGGAGGAGGAGGAGAAGCCCGGAGGAGAAGCCAGAGAGAGGGAGGAGGAGGAGGAGAAGCCCGGAGGAGAAGCCCGAGAAAGGGAGGAGGAGGAGGAGAAGCCCGGAGAAGCCCGAGAAAGGGAGGATAAGGAGGAAACGCCCAGAGGAGAAACCCGAGAGAGGGAGGAGGAGGAGGAGGAGAAGCCCGGAGGAGAAGCCAGAGAAAGGGAGGAGGAGGAGAAGCCCGGAGGAGAAGCCAGAGAGAGGGAGGAGGAGGAGGAGAAGCCCAGAGGAGAAGCCAGAGAAAGGGAGGAGGAGCAGGAAAAGCCCAGAGGAGAAGCCAGAGAAAGGGAGGAGGAGGAGGAGAAGCCCGGAGGAGAAGCCAGAGAGAGGGAGGAGGAGGAGAAGCCCGGAGGAGAAGCCAGAGAAAGGGAGGAGGAGGAGAAGCCCGGAGGAGAAGCCAGAGAAAGGGAGGAGGAGCAGGAGAAGCCCCGAGGAAAAGCCAGAGAAAGGGAGGAGGAGCAGGAGAAGCCCCGAGGAAAAGCCAGAGAAAGGGAGGAGGAGGAGAAGCCCGGAGGAGAAGCCCGAGAAAGGGAGGAGGAGGAGAAGCCCGGAGGAGAAGCCCGAGAAAGGGAGGAGGAGGAGAAGCCCGGAGGAGAAGCCCGAGAAAGGGAGGAGGAGGAGAAGCCCCGAGGAGAAGCCCGAGAGAGGGAGGAGGAGGAGAAGCCCGGAGGAGAAGCCCGAGAGAGGGAGGAGGAGGAGAAGCCCGGAGGAGAAGCCCGAGAAAGGGAGGAGGAGGAGGAGAAGCCGGGAGGAGAAGCCCGAGAAATGGAGGGAGAGGAGAAGCCCGGAGGAGAAGCCAGAGAGAGGGAGGAGGAGGAGAAGCCCGGAGGAGAAGCCCGAGAAAGGGAGGAGGAGGAGGAGAAGCCCGGAGGAGAAGCCCGAGAGAGGGAGGAGGAGGAGAAGCCCGGAGGAGAAGCCCGAGAAAGGGAGGAGGAGGAGGAGAAGCCGGGAGGAGAAGCCCGAGAAAGGGAGGAGGAGGAGGAGAAGCCCGGAGGAGAAGCCCGAGAAAGGGAGGAGGAGGAGGAAAAGCCTGGAGGAGAAGCCCAAGAAAAGGAGGAGGAGGAGAAGCCCGGAGGAAAAGCCCAAGAAAAGGAGGAGGAGGAGAAGCCCGGAGGAGAAGCCAGAAAAAGGGAGGACAAGGAGAAGCCCGGAGGAGAAGCCAGAGAGAGGGAGGAGGAGGAGGAGGAGAAGCCCGGAGGAGAAGCCAGAGAAAGGGAGGAGGAGGAGAAGCCCGGAGGAGAAGCCAGAGAAAGGGAGGAGGAGGAGGAGTAGCCTGGAGGAGAAGCCAGAGAGAGGGAGGATGAGGAGGAGAAGCCCGGAGGAGAAGCCAGAGAGAGGGAGGAGGAGGAGAAGCCCGGAGGAGAAGCCAGAGAGAGGGAGGAGGAGGAGGAAAAGCCCAGAGGAGAAGTCCGAGAAAGGGAGGAGGAGCAGGAGAAGCCCAGAGGAGAAGTCCGAGAAAGAGAGGAGGAGCAGGAGAAGCCCAGAGGAAAAGCCAGAGAAAGGGAGGAGGAGGAGAAGTCCAGAGGAGAGGCCAGAGAAAGGGAGGAGGAGGATAAACCCGGAGGAGAAGCCCGAGAAAGGGAAGAGGAGGAGAAGCCCGGAGGAGAAGCCCGAGAAAGGGAGGAGGAGGAGAAGCCCGGAGGAGAAGCCCGAGAAAGGGAGGAGGAGGAGAAGCCCGGAGGAGAAGCCAGAGAAAGGGAGGAGGAGGAGAAGCCCAGAGGAGAAGCCCAAGAGAGGGAGGAGGAGGAGAAGCCCGGAGGAGAAGCCCGAGAGAGGGAGGAGGAGGAGAAGCCCGGAGGAGAAGCCCGAGAGAGGGAGGAGGAGGAGAAGCCCGGAGGAGAAGCCCAAGAAAAGGAGGAGGAGGAGAAGCCCGGAGGAGAAGCCAGAGAGAGGGAGGAGGAGGAGGAGAAGCCCGGAGGAGAAGCCCGAGAAAGGGAGGAGGAGGAGGAGAAGCCCGGAGAAGCCCGAGAAAGGGAGGATAAGGAGGAAACGCCCAGAGGAGAAGCCCGAGAGAGGGAGGAGGAGGAGAAGCCCGGAGGAGAAGCCCGAGAAAGGGAGGAGGAGGAGGAGAAGACCGGAGGAGAAGCCCGAGAAAGGGAGGAGGAGGAGGAGAAGCCCGGAGGAGAAGCCCGAGAAAAGGAGGAGGAGGAGAAGCCCGGAGGAGAAGCCCAAGAAAAGGAGGAGGAGGAGAAGCCCGGAGGAGAAGCCAGAGAAAGGGTGGACAAGGAGAAGCCTGGAGGAGAAGCCAGAGAGAGGGAGGAGGAGGAGGAGGAGAAGCCCGGAGGAGAAGCCAGAGAAAGGGAGGAGGAGGAGAAGCCCGGAGGAGAAGCCCGAGAAAGGGAGGAGGAGGAGGAGTAGCCTGGAGGAGAAGCCAGAGAGAGGGAGGAGGAGGAGAAGCCCGGAGGAGAAGCCAGAGAGAGGGAGGAGGAGGAGGAGAAGACCGGAGGAGAAGCCAGAGAGAGGGAGGAGGAGGAGAAGCCCGGAGGAGAAGCCCGAGAGAAGGAGGAGGAGGAGAAGCCCGGAGGAGAAGCCAGAGAAAGGGAGGAGGAGGAGAAGCCCGGAGGAGAAGCCCGAGAAAGGGAGGAGGAGGAGAAGACCGGAGGAGAAGCCAGAGAGAGGGAGGAGGAGGAGGAGAAGCCCAGAGGAGAAGCCCGAGAAAGGGAGGAGTAGGAGGAGAAGCCCAGCGGTGAAGCCAGAGAAAGGGAGGAGGAGGAGAAGCCCAGAGGAGAAGCCCGAGAAAGGGAGGAGGAGGAGGAGGAGAAGCCCGGAGGAGAAGCCAGAGAAAGGGAGGAGGAGGAGAATCCCGGAGGAGAAGCCAGAGAAAGGGAGGAGGAGGAGGAGTAGCCTGGAGGAGAAGCCAGAGAGAGGGAGGAGGAGGAGAAGCCCGGAGGAGAAGCCAGAGAGAGGGAGGAGGAGGAGGAGAAGACCGGAGGAGAAGCCAGAGAGAGGGAGGAGGAGGAGAAGCCCGGAGGAGAAGCCCGAGAAAGGGAGGAGGAGGAGAAGCCTGGAGGAGAAGCCCGAGAAAGGGAGGAGGAGGAGGAGAAGCCCAGAGGAGAAGCCAGAGAAAGGGAGGAGGAGGAGAAGCCCGGAGGAGAAGCCCGAGAAGGGAGGAGGAGGAGAAGCCCCGGGGAGAAGCCCGAGAAAGGGAGGAGGAGGAGGAGCCCGGAGGAGAAGCCCGAGAAAGGGAGGAGGAGGAGAAGCCCGGAGGAGAAGCCAGAGAGAGGGAGGAAGAGGAGAAGCCCGGAGGAGAAGCCCGAGAGAGGGAGGAGGAGGAGAAGCCCGGAGGAGAAGCCCGAGAAAGGGAGGAGGAGAAGCCCGGAAGAGAAGCCCGAGAAAGGGAGGAGGAGGAGGAGAAGCCAGGAGGAGAAGCCCGAGAAAGGGAGGAGGAGGAGGAGAAGCCCGGAGGAGAAGCCCAAGAAAAGGAGGAGGAGGAGAAGCCCGGAGGAGAAGCCCAAGAAAAGGAGGAGGAGGAGAAGCCCGGAGGAGAAGCCAGAGAAAGGGAGGACAAGGAGAAGCCCGGAGGAGAAGCCAGAGAGAGGGAGGAGGAGGAGAAGCCCGGAGGAGAAGCCAGAGAAAGGGAGGAGGAGGAGAAGCCCGGAGGAGAAGCCAGAGAAAGGGAGAAGGAGGAGGAGTAGCCTGGAGGAAAAGCCAGAGAGAGGGAGGAGGAGGAGGAGAAGCCCGGAGGAGAAGCCAGAGAGAGGGAGGAGGAGGAGAAGCCCGGAGGAGAAGCCAGAGAGAGGGAGGAGGAGGAGGAGAAGCCCAGAGGAGAAGTCCGAGAAAGGGAGGAGGAGCAGGAGAAGCCCAGAGGAAAAGCCAGAGAAAGGGAGGAGGAGGAGAAGCCCAGAGGAGAAGCCAGAGAAAGGGAGGAGGAGGAGAAGCCCGGAGGAGAAGCCAGAGAAAGGGAGGAGGAGGAGGAGTAGCCTGGAGGAGAAGCCAGAGAGAGGGAGGATGAGGAGGAGAAGCCCGGAGGAGAAGCCAGAGAAAGGGAGGAGGAGGAGAAGCCCGGAGGAGAAGCCAGAGAGAGGGAGGAGGAGGAGGAGAAGCCCAGAGGAGAAGTCCGAGAAAGGGAGGAGGAGCAGGAGAAGCCCAGAGGAGAAGTCCGAGAAAGAGAGGAGGAGCAGGAGAAGCCCAGAGGAAAAGCCAGAGAAAGGGAGGAGGAGGAGAAGTCCAGAGGAGAAGCCAGAGAAAGGGAGGAGGAGGAGAAGCCCAGAGGAGAAGCCAGAGAAAGGGAGGAGGAGGAGAAGCCCGGAGGAGAAGCCAGAGAAAGGAAGGAGGAGGAGGAGTAGCCTGGAGGAGAAGCCAGAGAGAGGGAAGATGAGGAGGAGAAGCCCGGAGGAGAAGCCAGAGAGAGGGAGGAGGAGGAGAAGCCCGGAGGAGAAGCCAGAGAGAGGGAGGAGGAGGAGGAGTAGCCCAGAGGAGAAGCCCGAGAGAGGGAGGAGGAGGAGAAGCCCGGAGGAGAAGCCCGAGAAAGGGAGGAGGAGGAGGAGAAGCCCGGAGGAGAAGCCAGAGAAAGGGAGGAGGAGAAGCCCGGAGGAGGAGCCAGAGAGAGGGAGGAGGAGGAGAAGACCGGAGGAGAATCCAGAGAGAGGGAGGAGGAGGAGGAGAAGCCCAGAGGAGAAGCCCGAGAAAGGGAGGAGTAGGAGGAGAAGCCCAGCGGTGAAGCCAGAGAAAGGGAGGAGGAGGAGAAGCCCAGAGGAGAAGCCCGAGAAAGGGAGGAGGAGGAGGAGGAGAAGCCCGGAGGAGAAGCCAGAGAAAGGGAGGAGGAGGAGAATCCCGGAGGAGAAGCCAGAGAAAGGGAGGAGGAGGAGGAGTAGCATGGAGGAGAAGCCAGAGAGAGGGAGGAGGAGGAGAAGCCCGGAGGAGAAGCCAGAGAGAGGGAGGAGGAGGAGGAGAAGACCGGAGGAGAAGCCAGAGAGAGGGAGGAGGAGGAGAAGCCCGGAGGAGAAGCCCGAGAAAGGGAGGAGGAGGAGAAGCCTGGAGGAGAAGCCCGAGAAAGGGAGGAGGAGGAGGAGAAGCCCAGAGGAGAAGCCAGAGAAAGGGAGGAGGAGGAGAAGCCCGGAGGAGAAGCCCGAGAAGGGAGGAGGAGGAGAATCCCCGGGGAGAAGCCCGAGAAAGGGAGGAGGAGGAGAAGCCCGGAGGAGAAGCCCGAGAAAGGGAGGAGGAGGAGAAGCCCGGAGGAGAAGCCAGAGAGAGGGAGGAAGAGGAGAAGCCCAGAGGAGAAGCCCGAGAGAGGGAGGAGGAGGAGAAGCCCGGAGGAGAAGCCCGAGAAAGGGAGGAGGAGAAGCCCGGAGGAGAAGCCCGAGAAAGGGAGAAGGAGGAGGAGAAGCCAGGAGGAGAAGCCCGAGAAAGGGAGGAGGGGGAGGAGAAGCCCGGAGGAGAAGCCCAAGAAAAGGAGGAGGAGGAGAAGCCCGGAGTAGAAGCCCAAGAAAAGGAGGAGGAGGAGAAGCCCGGAGGTGAAGCCAGAGAAAGGGAGGACAAGGAGAAGCCCGGAGGAGAAGCCAGAGAGAGGGAGGAGGAGGAGAAGCCCGGAGGAGAAGCCAGAGAAAGGGAGGAGGAGGAGAAGCCCGGAGGAGAAGCCAGAGAAAGGGAGAAGGAGGAGGAGTAGCCTGGAGGACAAGCCAGAGAGAGGGAGGAGGAGGAGGAGAAGCCCGGAGGAGAAGCCAGAGAGAGGGAGGAGGAGGAGAAGCCCGGAGGAGAAGCCAGAGAGAGGGAGGAGGAGGAGGAGAAGCCCAGAGGAGAAGTCCGAGAAAGGGAGGAGGAGCAGGAGAAGCCCAGAGGAAAAGCCAGAGAAAGGGAGGAGGAGGAGAAGCCCGGAGGAGAAGCCCGAGAAGGGAGGAGGAGGAGAAGCCCGGAGGAGAAGCCCAAGAAAAGGAGGAGGAGGAGAAGCCCGGAGGAGAAGCCAGAGAAAGGGTGGACAAGGAGAAGCCCGGAGGAGAAGCCAGAGAGAGGGAGGAGGAGGAGGAGGAGAAGCCCGGAGGAGAAGCCAGAGAAAGGGAGGAGGAGGAGAAGCCCGGAGGAGAAGCCCGAGAAAGGGAGGAGGAGGAGAAGCCCGTAGGAGAAGCTCTAGAAAGGGAGGAGGAGGAGAAGCCCGGAGGAGAAGCCAGAGAGAGGGAGGAGGAGGAGAAGCCCGGAGGAGAAGCCCGAGAGAAGGAGGAGGAGGAGAAGCCCGGAGGAGAAGCCAGAGAAAGGGAGGAGGAGGAGAAGCCCGGAGGAGGAGCCAGAGAGAGGGAGGAGGAGGAGAAGACCGGAGGAGAATCCAGAGAGAGGGAGGAGGAGGAGGAGAAGCCCAGAGGAGAAGCCCGAGAAAGGGAGGAGTAGGAGGAGAAGCCCAGCGGTGAAGCCAGAGAAAGGGAGGAGGAGGAGAAGCCCAGAGGAGAAGCCCGAGAAAGGGAGGAGGAGGAGGAGGAGAAGCCCGGAGGAGAAGCCAGAGAAAGGGAGGAGGAGGAGAATCCCGGAGGAGAAGCCAGAGAAAGGGAGGAGGAGGAGGAGTAGCCTGGAGGAGAAGCCAGAGAGAGGGAGGAGGAGGAGAAGCCCGGAGGAGAAGCCAGAGAGAGGGAGGAGGAGGAGGAGAAGACCGGAGGAGAAGCCAGAGAGAGGGAGGAGGAGGAGAAGCCCGGAGGAGAAGCTCGAGAAAGGGAGGAGGAGGAGAAGCCTGGAGGAGAAGCCCGAGAAAGGGAGGAGGAGGAGGAGAAGCCCAGAGGAGAAGCCAGAGAAAGGGAGGAGGAGGAGAAGCCCGGAGGAGAAGCCCGAGAAGGGAGGAGGAGGAGAAGCCCCGGGGAGAAGCCCGAGAAAGGGAGGAGGAGGAGAAGCCCGGAGGAGAAGCCCGAGAAAGGGAGGAGGAGGAGAAGCCCGGAGGAGAAGCCAGAGAGAGGGAGGAAGAGGAGAAGCCCAGAGGAGAAGCCCGAGAGAGGGAGGAGGAGGAGAAGCCCGGAGGAGAAGCCCGAGAAAGGGAGGAGGAGAAGCCCGGAGGAGAAGCCCGAGAAAGGGAGGAGGAGGAGGAGAAGCCAGGAGGAGAAGCCCGAGAAAGGGAGGAGGGGGAGGAGAAGCCCGGAGGAGAAGCCCAAGAAAAGGAGGAGGAGGAGAAGCCCGGAGGAGAAGCCCAAGAAAAGGAGAAGGAGGAGAAGCCCGGAGGAGAAGCCAGAGAAAGGGAGGACAAGGAGAAGCCCGGAGGAGAAGCCAGAGAGAGGGAGGAGGAGGAGAAGCCCGGAGGAGAAGCCAGAGAAAGGGAGGAGGAGGAGAAGCCCGGAGGAGAAGCCAGAGAAAGGGAGAAGGAGGAGGAGTAGCCTGGAGGACAAGCCAGAGAGAGGGAGGAGGAGGAGGAGAAGCCCGGAGGAGAAGCCAGAGAGAGGGAGGAGGAGGAGAAGCCCGGAGGAGAAGCCAGAGAGAGGGAGGAGGAGGAGGAGAAGCCCAGAGGAGAAGTCCGAGAAAGGGAGCAGGAGCAGGAGAAGCCCAGAGGAAAAGCCAGAGAAAGGGAGGAGGAGGAGAAGCCCGGAGGAGAAGCCCGAGAAGGGAGGAGGAGGAGAAGCCCCGGGGAGAAGCCCGAGAAAGGGAGGAGGAGGAGAAGCCCGGAGGAGAAGCCCGAGAAAGGGAGGAGGAGGAGAAGCCCGGAGGAGAAGCCAGAGAGAGGGAGGAAGAGGAGAAGCCCGGAGGAGAAGCCCGAGAGAGGGAGGAGGAGGAGAAGCCCGGAGGAGAAGCCCGAGAAAGGGAGGAGGAGAAGCCCGGAGGAGAAGCCCGAGAAAGGGAGGAGGAGGAGGAGAAGCCAGGAGGAGAAGCCCGAGAAAGGGAGGAGGAGGAGGAGAAGCCCGGAGGAGAAGCCCAAGAAAAGGAGGAGGAGGAGAAGCCCGGAGGAGAAGCCCGAGAAAGGGAGGAGGAGGAGAAGCCTGGAGGAGAAGCCCGAGAAAGGGAGGAGGAGGAGGAGAAGCCCAGAGGAGAAGCCAGAGAAAGGGAGGAGGAGGAGAAGCCCGGAGGAGAAGCCCGAGAAGGGAGGAGGAGGAGAAGCCCCGGGGAGAAGCCCGAGAAAGGGAGGAGGAGGAGAAGCCCGGAGGAGAAGCCCGAGAAAGGGAGGAGGAGGAGAAGCCCGGAGGAGAAGCCAGAGAGAGGGAGGAAGAGGAGAAGCCCAGAGGAGAAGCCCGAGAGAGGGAGGAGGAGGAGAAGCCCGGAGGAGAAGCCCGAGAAAGGGAGGAGGAGAAGCCCGGAGGAGAAGCCCGAGAAAGGGAGGAGGAGGAGGAGAAGCCAGGAGGAGAAGCCCGAGAAAGGGAGGAGGGGGAGGAGAAGCCCGGAGGAGAAGCCCAAGAAAAGGAGGAGGAGGAGAAGCCCGGAGGAGAAGCCCAAGAAAAGGAGGAGGAGGAGAAGCCCGGAGGAGAAGCCAGAGAAAGGGAGGACAAGGAGAAGCCCGGAGGAGAAGCCAGAGAGAGGGAGGAGGAGGAGAAGCCCGGAGGAGAAGCCAGAGAAAGGGAGGAGGAGGAGAAGCCCGGAGGAGAAGCCAGAGAAAGGGAGAAGGAGGAGGAGTAGCCTGGAGGACAAGCCAGAGAGAGGGAGGAGGAGGAGGAGAAGCCCGGAGGAGAAGCCAGAGAGAGGGAGGAGGAGGAGAAGCCCGGAGGAGAAGCCAGAGAGAGGGAGGAGGAGGAGAAGCCCGGAGGAGAAGCCAGAGAGAGGGAGGAGGAGGAGGAGAAGCCCAGAGGAGAAGTCCGAGAAAGGGAGCAGGAGCAGGAGAAGCCCAGAGGAAAAGCCAGAGAAAGGGAGGACAAGGAGAAGCCCGGAGGAGAAGCCAGAGAGAGGGAGGAGGAGGAGGAGAAGCCCAGAGGAGAAGCCAGAGAAAGGGAGGACAAGGAGAAGCCCGGAGGAGAAGCCAGAGAGAGGGAGGAGGAGGAGGAGAAGCCCAGAGGAGAAGCCAGAGAAAGGGAGGAGGAGGTGAAGCCCGGAGGAGAAGCCAGAGAGAGGGAGGAGGAGGAGGAGAAGCCCGGAGGAGAAGCCCGAGAAAGGGAGGAGGAGGAGGAGAAGCCCGGAGAAGCCCGAGAAAGGGAGGAGGAGGAGGAAAAGCCCAGAGGAGAAGCCCGAGAAAGGGAGGAGAAGGAGGAGAAGCCCAGAGGAGAAGCCCGAGAAAGGGAGGAGGAGGAGAAGCCTGGAGGAGAAGCCCGAGAAAGGGAGGAGGAGGAGAAGCCCGGAGGAGAAGCCAGAGAGAGGGAGGAGGAGGAGGAGAAGCCCAGAGAAGCCCGAGAAAGGGAGGAGGAGGAGTAGAAGCCCAGAGGTGAAGCCAGAGAAAGGGAGGAGGAGGAGAAGCCCAGAGGAGAAGCCCGAGAAAGGGAGGAGGAGGAGGAGAAGCCCCGAGGAGAAGCCAGAGAAAGGGAGGAGGAGGAGAAGCCCAGAGGAGAAGCCCGAGAAAGGGAAGAGGAGGAGAAGCCCGGAGGAGAAGCCAGAGAGAGGGAGGAGAAGGAGAAGCCCGGAGGAGAAGCCAGAGAAAGGGTGGAGGAGGAGAAGCCCGGAGGAGAAGCCAGAGAGAAGGAGGAGGAGGAGAAGCCCAGAGGAGAAGCCAGAGAAAGGGAGGAGGAGGAGAAGCCCGGAGGAGAAGCCCGAGAAAGGGAAGAGGAGGAGAAGCCCGGAGGAGAAGCCCGAGAAAGGGAGGAGGAGGCGAAGCCCGGAGGAGAAGCCCGAGAAAGGGAGGAGGAGGAGAAGCCCGTAGGAGAAGCTCGAGAAAGGGAGGAGGAGGAGAAGCCCGGAGGAGAAGCCAGAGAGAGGGAGGAGGAGGAGAAGCCCGGAGGAGAAGCCCGAGAGAGGGAGGAGGAGGAGAAGCCTGGGGAGAAGCCCGAGAAAGGGAGGAGGAGGAGGAGAAGCCTGGAGGAGAAGCCAGAGAGAGGGAGGAGGAGGAGGAGAAGCCCGGAGAAGAAGCCAGAGAAAGGGAGGAGGAGGAGAAGCCCGGAGAAGCCCGAGAAAGGGAAGAGGAGGAGAAGCCCGGAGGAGAAGCCAGAGAAAGGGAGGAGGAGGAGAAGCCTGGAGGAGAAGCCAGAGAAAGGGAGGAGGAGGAGGAGAAGCCCAGGGGAGAAGCCCGAGAAAGGGAGGAGGAGGAGGAGAAGCCCAGAGGAGAAGCCCGACAAAGGGAGGAGGAGCAGGAGAAGCCCAGAGGAAAAGCCAGTGAAAGGGAGGAGGAGGAGAAGCCCAGAGGAGAAGCCAGAGAAAGGGAGGAGGAGGAGAAGAAGCCCGGAGAAGAAGCCAGAGAAAGGGAGGAGGAGGAGAAGCCCGGAGAAGCCCGAGAAAGGGAAGAGGAGGAGAAGCCCGGAGGAGAAGCCAGAGAAAGGGAGGAGGAGGAGAAGCCCGGAGGACAAGCCAGAGAAAGGGAGGAGGAGGAGGAGAAGCCCAGGGGAGAAGCCCGAGAAAGGGAGGAGGAGGAGGAGAAGCCCAGAGGAGAAGCCCGAGAAAGGGAGGAGGAGGAGAAGCCCGGAGGAGAAGCCCGAGAAAGGGAGGACAAGGAGAAGCCCAGAGGAGAAGCCAGAGAAAGGGAGGACAAGGAGAAGCCCGGAGGAGAAGCCAGAGAGAGGGAGGAGGAGGAGGAGAAGCCCGGAGGAGAAGCCAGAGAAAGGGAGGAGGAGGTGAAGCCCGGAGGAGAAGCCAGAGAGAGGGAGGAGGAGGAGGAGAAGCCCGGAGGAGAAGCCCGAGAAAGGGAGGAGGAGGAGGAGAAGCCCGGAGAAGCCCGAGAAAGGGAGGAGGAGGAGGAAAAGCCCAGAGGAGAAGCCCGAGAAAGGGAGGAGAAGGAGGAGAAGCCCAGAGGAGAAGCCCGAGAAAGGGAGGAGGAGCAGAAGCCCGGAGGAGAAGCCCGAGAAAGGGAGGAGGAGGAGAAGCCCGGAGGAGAAGCCAGAGAGAGGGAGGAGGAGGAGGAGAAGCCCAGAGAAGCCCGAGAAAGGGAGGAGGAGGAGTAGAAGCCCAGAGGTGAAGCCAGAGAAAGGGAGGAGGAGGAGAAGCCCAGAGGAGAAGCCCGAGAAAGGGAGGAGGAGGAGGAGAAGCCCCGAGGAGAAGCCAGAGAAAGGGAGGAGGAGGAGAAGCCCAGAGGAGAAGCCCGAGAAAGGGAAGAGGAGGAGAAGCCCGGAGGAGAAGCCAGAGAGAGGGAGGAGAAGGAGAAGCCCGGAGGAGAAGCCAGAGAAAGGGTGGAGGAGGAGAAGCCCGGAGGAGAAGCCAGAGAGAAGGAGGAGGAGGAGAAGCCCAGAGGAGAAGCCAGAGAAAGGGAGGAGGAGGAGAAGCCCGGAGGAGAAGCCCGAGAAAGGGAAGAGGAGGAGAAGCCCGGAGGAGAAGCCCGAGAAAGGGAGGAGGAGGAGAAGCCCGGAGGAGAAGCCCGAGAAAGGGAGGAGGAGGAGAAGCCCGTAGGAGAAGCTCGAGAAAGGGAGGAGGAGGAGAAGCCCAGAGGAGAAGCCAGAGAGAGGGAGGAGGAGGAGAAGCCCAGAGGAGAAGCCCGAGAGAGGGAGGAGGAGGAGAAGCCCGGGGAGAAGCCCGAGAAAGGGAGGAGGAGGAGGAGAAGCCTGGAGGAGAAGCCAGAGAGAGGGAGGAGGAGGAGGAGAAGCCCGGAGAAGAAGCCAGAGAAAGGGAGGAGGAGGAGAAGCCCGGAGAAGCCCGAGAAAGGGAAGAGGAGGAGAAGCCCGGAGGAGAAGCCAGAGAAAGGGAGGAGGAGGAGAAGCCTGGAGGAGAAGCCAGAGAAAGGGAGGAGGAGGAGGAGAAGCCCAGGGGAGAAGCCCGAGAAAGGGAGGAGGAGGAGGAGAAGCCCAGAGGAGAAGCCCGAGAAAGGGAGGAGGAGGAGAAGCCCGGAGGAGAAGCCCGAGAAAGGGAGGACAAGGAGAAGCCCGGAGGAGAAGCCAGAGAAAGGGAGGACAAGGAGAAGCCCGGAGGAGAAGCCAGAGAGAGGGAGGAGGAGGAGGAGAAGCCCGGAGGAGAAGCCAGAGAAAGGGAGGAGGAGGAGAAGCCCGGAGGACAAGCCAGAGAAAGGGAGGAGGAGGAGGAGAAGCCCAGGGGAGAAGCCCGAGAAAGGGAGGAGGAGGAGGAGAAGCCCAGAGGAGAAGCCCGAGAAAGGGAGGAGGAGGAGAAGCCCGGAGGAGAAGCCCGAGAAAGGGAGGACAAGGAGAAGCCCAGAGGAGAAGCCAGAGAAAGGGAGGACAAGGAGAAGCCCGGAGGAGAAGCCAGAGAGTGGGAGGAGGAGGAGGAGAAGCCCGGAGGAGAAGCCAGAGAAAGGGAGGAGGAGGTGAAGCCCGGAGGAGAAGCCAGAGAGAGGGAGGAGGAGGAGGAGAAGCCCGGAGGAGAAGCCCGAGAAAGGGAGGAGGAGGAGGAGAAGCCCGGAGAAGCCCGAGAAAGGGAGGAGGAGGAGGAAAAGCCCAGAGGAGAAGCCCGAGAAAGGGAGGAGAAGGAGGAGAAGCCCAGAGGAGAAGCCCGAGAAAGGGAGGAGGAGCAGAAGCCCGGAGGAGAAGCCCGAGAAAGGGAGGAGGAGGAGAAGCCCGGAGGAGAAGCCAGAGAGAGGGAGGAGGAGGAGGAGAAGCCCAGAGAAGCCCGAGAAAGGGAGGAGGAGGAGTAGAAGCCCAGAGGTGAAGCCAGAGAAAGGGAGGAGGAGGAGAAGCCCAGAGGAGAAGCCCTAGAAAGGGAGGAGGAGGAGGAGAAGCCCCGAGGAGAAGCCAGAGAAAGGGAGGAGGAGGAGAAGCCCAGAGGAGAAGCCCGAGAAAGGGAAGAGGAGGAGAAGCCCGGAGGAGAAGCCAGAGAGAGGGAGGAGAAGGAGAAGCCCGGAGGAGAAGCCAGAGAAAGGGTGGAGGAGGAGAAGCCCGGAGGAGAAGCCAGAGAGAAGGAGGAGGAGGAGAAGCCCAGAGGAGAAGCCAGAGAAAGGGAGGAGGAGGAGAAGCCCGGAGGAGAAGCCCGAGAAAGGGAAGAGGAGGAGAAGCCCGGAGGAGAAGCCCGAGAAAGGGAGGAGGAGGAGAAGCCCGGAGGAGAAGCCCGAGAAAGGGAGGAGGAGGAGAAGCCCGTAGGAGAAGCTCGAGAAAGGGAGGAGGAGGAGAAGCCCGGAGGAGAAGCCAGAGAGAGGGAGGAGGAGGAGAAGCCCGGAGGAGAAGCCCGAGAGAGGGAGGAGGAGGAGAAGCCCGGGGAGAAGCCCGAGAAAGGGAGGAGGAGGAGGAGAAGCCTGGAGGAGAAGCCAGAGAGAGGGAGGAGGAGGAGGAGAAGCCCGGAGAAGAAGCCAGAGAAAGGGAGGAGGAGGAGAAGCCCGGAGAAGCCCGAGAAAGGGAAGAGGAGGAGAAGCCCGGAGGAGAAGCCAGAGAAAGGGAGGAGGAGGAGAAGCCTGGAGGAGAAGCCAGAGAAAGGGAGGAGGAGGAGGAGAAGCCCAGGGGAGAAGCCCGAGAAAGGGAGGAGGAGGAGGAGAAGCCCAGAGGAGAAGCCCGAGAAAGGGAGGAGGAGGAGAAGCCCGGAGGAGAAGCCCGAGAAAGGGAGGACAAGGAGAAGCCCGGAGGAGAAGCCAGAGAAAGGGAGGACAAGGAGAAGCCCGGAGGAGAAGCCAGAGAGAGGGAGGAGGAGGAGGAGAAGCCCGGAGGAGAAGCCAGAGAAAGGGAGGAGGAGGAGAAGCCCGGAGGAGAAGCCAGAGAGAGGGAGGAGGAGGAGGAGAAGCCCGGAGGAGAAGCCCGAGAAAGGGAGGAGGAGGAGGAGAAGCCCGGAGGAGAAGCCAGAGAGAGGGAGGAGGAGGAGAAGCCCGGAGGAGAAGCCCGAGAAAGGGAGGAGGAGGAGAAGCCTGGAGGAGAAGCCCGAGAAAGGGAGGAGGAGGAGAAGCCCCGGGGAGAAGCCAGAGAGAGGAAGGAGGAGGAGAAGCCTGGAGGAGAAGCCAGAGAGAGGGAGGAGGAGGAGAAGCCCGGAGGAGAAGCCCGACAGAAGGAGGAGGAGGAGAAGCCCAGAGGAGAAGCCAGAGAAAGGGAGGAGGAGGAGAAGCCCGGAGGAGAAGCCAGAGAGAGGGAGGAGGAGGAGGAGAAGCCCAGAGGAGAAGCCCGAGAAAGGGAGGAGGAGGAGGAGAAGCCCAGAGGTGAAGCCACAGAAAGGGAGGCGGAGGAGGAGAAGCCCGGAGGAGAAGCCCGAGAAAGGGAGGAGGAGGAGGAGAAGCCCGGAGGAGAAGCCAGAGAAAGGGTGGAGGAGGAGAAGCCCGGAGGAGAAGCCAGAGAGAAGGAGGAGGAGGAGAAGCCCGGAGGAGAAGCCAGAGAAAGGGAGGAGGAGGAGAAGCCCGGAGGAGAAGCCCGAGAAAGGGAAGAGGAGGAGAAGCCCGGAGGAGAAGCCCGAGAAAGGGAGGAGGAGGAGAAGCCCGGAGGAGAAGCCCGAGAAAGGGAAGAGGAGGAGAAGCCCGGAGGAGAAGCCCGAGAAAGGGAGGAGGAGGAGAAGCCCGGAGGAGAAGCCCGAGAAAGGGAGGAGGAGGAGAAGCCCGTAGGAGAAGCTCGAGAAAGGGAGGAGGAGGAGAAGCCCGGAGGAGAAGCCAGAGAGAGGGAGGAGGAGGAGAAGCCCGGAGGAGAAGCCCGAGAGAGGGAGGAGGAGGAGAAGCCCGGGGAGAAGCCCGAGAAAGGGAGGAGGAGGAGGAGAAGCCTGGAGGAGAAGCCAGAGAGAGGGAGGAGGAGGAGGAGAAGCCCGGAGAAGAAGCCAGAGAAAGGGAGGAGGAGGAGAAGCCCGGAGAAGCCCGAGAAAGGGAAGAGGAGGAGAAGCCCGGAGGAGAAGCAAGAGAAAGGGAGGAGGAGAAGCCTGGAGGAGAAGCCAGAGAAAGGGAGGAGGAGGAGGAGAAGCCCAGGGGAGAAGCCCGAGAAAGGGAGGAGGAGGAGGAGAAGCCCAGAGGAGAAGCCCGAGAAAGGGAGGAGGAGGAGAAGCCCGGAGGAGAAGCCCGAGAAAGGGAGGACAAGGAGAAGCCCGGAGGAGAAGCCAGAGAAAGGGAGGACAAGGAGAAGCCCGGAGGAGAAGAAAGAGAGAGGGAGGAGGAGGAGGAGAAGCCCGGAGGAGAAGCCAGAGAAAGGGAGGAGGAGGAGAAGCCCGGAGGAGAAGCCAGAGAAAGGGAGGAGGAGGAGAAGCCCGGAGGAGAAGCCAGAGAGAGGGAGGAGGAGGAGGAGAAGCCCGGAGAAGCCCGAGAAAGGGAGGAGGAGGAGGAGAAGCCCGGAGAAGCCCGAGAAAGGGAGGATGAGGAGGAAAAGCCCAGAGGAGAAGCCCGAGAAAGGGAGGAGAAGGAGGAGAAGCCCAGAGGAGAAGCCCGAGAAAGGGAGGAGGAGGAGGAGAAGCCCGGAGGAGAAGCCCGAGAAAGGGAGGAGGAGGAGAAGCCCGGAGGAGAAGCCAGAGAGAGGGAGGAGGAGGAGGAGAAGCCCAGAGGAGATGCCAGAGAAAGGGAGGAGGAGCAGGAAAAGCCCAGAGGAGAAGCCAGAGAAAGGGAGGAGGAGGAGGAGAAGCCCGGAGGAGAAGCCAGAGAGAGGGAGGAGAAGGAGAAGCCCGGAGGAGAAGCCAGAGAAAGGGAGGAGGAGGAGAAGCCCGGAGGAGAAGCCAGAGAGAGGGAGGAGGAGGAGAAGCCCGGAGGAGAAGCCCGAGAAAGGGAGGAGGAGGAGTAGAAGCCCGGAGGAGAAGCCCGAGAAAGGGAGGAGGAGGAGAAGCCCGGAGGAGAAGCCAGCGAGAGGGAGGAGGAGGAGGAGAAGCCCGGAAGAGAAGCCCGAGAAAAGGAGGAGGAGGAGAAGCCCGGAGGAGAAGCCAGAGAAAGGGAGGAGGAGGAGAAGCAAGGAGGAGAAGCCAGAGAGAAGGAGGAGGAGGAGAAGCCCAGAGGAGAAGCCCGAGAAAGGGAGGAGGAGGAGAAGCCCGGAGGAGAAGCCAGAGAGAGGGAGGAGGAGGAGAAGCCCGGAGGAGAAGCCAGAGAGAGGGAGGAGGAGGAGTAGAAGCCCGGAGGAGAAGCCCGAGAAAGGGAGGAGGAGGAGTAGAAGCCCGGAGGAGAAGCCCGAGAAAGGGAGGAGGAGGAGAAGCCCGGAGGAGAAGCCCGAGAAAGGGAGGAGGAGGAGGAGAAGCCCGGAGGAGAAGCCAGAGAAAGGGTGGAGGAGGAGAAGCCCGGAGAAGAAGCCAGAGAGAAGGAGGAGGAGGAGAAGCCCGGAGGAGAATCCAGAGAAAGGGAGGAGGAGGAGAAGCCCGGAGGAGAAGCCCGAGAAAGGGAAGAGGAGAAGCCCGGAGGAGAAGCCCGACAAAGGGAGGAGGAGGAGAAGCCCGGAGGAGAAGCCCGAGAAAGGGAGGAGGAGGAGAAGCCCGGAGGAGAAGCCCGAGAAAGGGAGGAAGAGGAGAAGCCCAGAGGAGAAGCCAGAGAGAGGGAGGAGGAGCAGAAGCCCGGAGGAGAAGCCAGAGAGAGGGAGGAGGAGGAGAAGCCCGGAGGAGAAGCCCGAGAAAGGGAGGAGGAGGAGGAGAAGCCCGGAGGAGAAGCCCGAGAAAGGGAGGAGGAGGAGGAGAAGCCCGGAGGAGAAGCCCGAGAAAGGGAGGAGGAGGAGGAGAAGCCCGGAGGAGAAGCCCAAGAAAAGGAGGAGGAGGAGAAGCACGGAGGAGAAGCCGAAGAAAAGGAGGAGGAGGAGAAGCCCGGAGGAGAAGCCAGAGAAACGGAGGACAAGGAGAAGCCAGAGAGAGGGAGGAGGAGGAGGAGGAGAAGCCCGGAGGAGAAGCCAGAGAAAGGGAGGAGGAGGAGAAGCCCGGAGGAGAAGCCAGAGAAAGGGAGGAGGAGGAGGAGTAGCCTGGAGGAGAAGCCAGAGAGAGGGAGGAGGAGGAGGAGAAGCCCGGAGGAGAAGCCAGAGAGAGGGAGGAGGAGGAGAAGCCCGGAGGAGAAGCCAGAGAGAGGAAGTAGGAGGAGGAGAAGCCCAGAGGAGAAGTCCGAGAAAGGGAGGAGGAGCAGGAGAAGCCCAGAGGAAAAGCCAGTGAAAGGGAGGAGGAGGAGAAGCCCAGAGGAGAAGCCAGAGAAAGGGAGGAGGAGGAGAAGAAGCCCGGAGAAGAAGCCAGAGAAAGGGAGGAGGAGGAGAAGCCCGGAGAAGCCCGAGAAAGGGAAGAGGAGGAGAAGCCCGGAGGAGAAGCCAGAGAAAGGTAGGAGGAGGAGAAGCCCGGAGGACAAGCCAGAGAAAGGGAGGAGGAGGAGGAGAAGCCCAGGGGAGAAGCCCGAGAAAGGGAGGAGGAGGAGGAGAAGCCCAGAGGAGAAGCCCGAGAAAGGGAGGAGGAGGAGAAGCCCGGAGGAGAAGCCCGAGAAAGGGAGGACAAGGAGAAGCCCAGAGGAGAAGCCAGAGAAAGGGAGGACAAGGAGAAGCCCGGAGGAGAAGCCAGAGAGAGGGAGGAGGAGGAGGAGAAGCCCGGAGGAGAAGCCAGAGAAAGGGAGGAGGAGGTGAAGCCCGGAGGAGAAGCCAGAGAGAGGGAGGAGGAGGAGGAGAAGCCCGGAGGAGAAGCCCGAGAAAGGGAGGAGGAGGAGGAGAAGCCCGGAGAAGCCCGAGAAAGGGAGGAGGAGGAGGAAAAGCCCAGAGGAGAAGCCCGAGAAAGGGAGGAGAAGGAGGAGAAGCCCAGAGGAGAAGCCCGAGAAAGGGAGGAGGAGGAGAAGCCCGGAGGAGAAGCCCGAGAAAGGGAGGAGGAGGAGAAGCCCGGAGGAGAAGCCAGAGAGAGGGAGGAGGAGGAGGAGAAGCCCAGACAAGCCCGAGAAAGGGAGGAGGAGGAGTAGAAGCCCAGAGGTGAAGCCAGAGAAAGGGAGGAGGAGGAGAAGCTCAGAGGAGAAGCCCGAGAAAGGGAGGAGGAGGAGGAGAAGCCCCGAGGAGAAGCCAGAGAAAGGGAGGAGGAGGAGAAGCCCAGAGGAGAAGCCCGAGAAAGGGAAGAGGAGGAGAAGCCCGGAGGAGAAGCCAGAGAGAGGGAGGAGAAGGAGAAGCCCGGAGGAGAAGCCAGAGAAAGGGTGGAGGAGGAGAAGCCCGGAGGAGAAGCCAGAGAGAAGGAGGAGGAGGAGAAGCCCAGAGGAGAAGCCAGAGAAAGGGAGGAGGAGGAGAAGCCCGGAGGAGAAGCCCGAGAAAGGGAAGAGGAGGAGAAGCCCGGAGGAGAAGCCCGAGAAAGGGAGGAGGAGGAGAAGCCCGGAGGAGAAGCCCGAGAAAGGGAGGAGGAGGAGAAGCCCGTAGGAGAAGCTCTAGAAAGGGAGGAGGAGGAGAAGCCCGGAGGAGAAGCCAGAGAGAGGGAGGAGGAGGAGAAGCCCGGAGGAGAAGCCCGAGAGAGGGAGGAGGAGGAGAAGCCCGGGGAGAAGCCCGAGAAAGGGAGGAGGAGGAGGAGAAGCCTGGAGGAGAAGCCAGAGAGAGGGAGGAGGAGGAGGAGAAGCCCGGAGAAGAAGCCAGAGAAAGGGAGGAGGAGGAGAAGCCCGGAGAAGCCCGAGAAAGGGAAGAGGAGGAGAAGCCCGGAGGAGAAGCCAGAGAAAGGGAGGAGGAGGAGAAGCCTGGAGGAGAAGCCAGAGAAAGGGAGGAGGAGGAGGAGAAGCCCAGGGGAGAAGCCCGAGAAAGGGAGGAGGAGGAGGAGAAGCCCAGAGGAGAAGCCCGAGAAAGGGAGGAGGAGGAGAAGCCCGGAGGAGAAGCCCGAGAAAGGGAGGACAAGGAGAAGCCCGGAGGAGAAGCCAGAGAAAGGGAGGACAAGGAGAAGCCCGGAGGAGAAGCCAGAGAGAGGGAGGAGGAGGAGGAGAAGCCCGGAGGAGAAGCCAGAGAAAGGGAGGAGGAGGAGAAGCCCGGAGGACAAGCCAGAGAAAGGGAGGAGGAGGAGGAGAAGCCCAGGGGAGAAGCCCGAGAAAGGGAGGAGGAGGAGGAGAAGCCCAGAGGAGAAGCCCGAGAAAGGGAGGAGGAGGAGAAGCCCGGAGGAGAAGCCCGAGAAAGGGAGGACAAGGAGAAGCCCAGAGGAGAAGCCAGAGAAAGGGAGGACAAGGAGAAGCCCGGAGGAGAAGCCAGAGAGAGGGAGGAGGAGGAGGAGAAGCCCGGAGGAGAAGCCAGAGAAAGGGAGGAGGAGGTGAAGCCCGGAGGAGAAGCCAGAGAGAGGGAGGAGGAGGAGGAGAAGCCCGGAGGAGAAGCCCGAGAAAGGGAGGAGGAGGAGGAGAAGCCCGGAGAAGCCCGAGAAAGGGAGGAGGAGGAGGAAAAGCCCAGAGGAGAAGCCCGAGAAAGGGAGGAGAAGGAGGAGAAGCCCAGAGGAGAAGCCCGAGAAAGGGAGGAGGAGCAGAAGCCCGGAGGAGAAGCCCGAGAAAGGGAGGAGGAGGAGAAGCCCGGAGGAGAAGCCAGAGAGAGGGAGGAGGAGGAGGAGAAGCCCAGAGAAGCCCGAGAAAGGGAGGAGGAGGAGTAGAAGCCCAGAGGTGAAGCCAGAGAAAGGGAGGAGGAGGAGAAGCCCAGAGGAGAAGCCCTAGAAAGGGAGGAGGAGGAGGAGAAGCCCCGAGGAGAAGCCAGAGAAAGGGAGGAGGAGGAGAAGCCCAGAGGAGAAGCCCGAGAAAGGGAAGAGGAGGAGAAGCCCGGAGGAGAAGCCAGAGAGAGGGAGGAGAAGGAGAAGCCCGGAGGAGAAGCCAGAGAAAGGGTGGAGGAGGAGAAGCCCGGAGGAGAAGCCAGAGAGAAGGAGGAGGAGGAGAAGCCCAGAGGAGAAGCCAGAGAAAGGGAGGAGGAGGAGAAGCCCGGAGGAGAAGCCCGAGAAAGGGAAGAGGAGGAGAAGCCCGGAGGAGAAGCCCGAGAAAGGGAGGAGGAGGAGAAGCCCGGAGGAGAAGCCCGAGAAAGGGAGGAGGAGGAGAAGCCCGTAGGAGAAGCTCGAGAAAGGGAGGAGGAGGAGAAGCCCGGAGGAGAAGCCAGAGAGAGGGAGGAGGAGGAGAAGCCCGGAGGAGAAGCCCGAGAGAGGGAGGAGGAGGAGAAGCCCGGGGAGAAGCCCGAGAAAGGGAGGAGGAGGAGGAGAAGCCTGGAGGAGAAGCCAGAGAGAGGGAGGAGGAGGAGGAGAAGCCCGGAGAAGAAGCCAGAGAAAGGGAGGAGGAGGAGAAGCCCGGAGAAGCCCGAGAAAGGGAAGAGGAGGAGAAGCCCGGAGGAGAAGCCAGAGAAAGGGAGGAGGAGGAGAAGCCTGGAGGAGAAGCCAGAGAAAGGGAGGAGGAGGAGGAGAAGCCCAGGGGAGAAGCCCGAGAAAGGGAGGAGGAGGAGGAGAAGCCCAGAGGAGAAGCCCGAGAAAGGGAGGAGGAGGAGAAGCCCGGAGGAGAAGCCCGAGAAAGGGAGGACAAGGAGAAGCCCGGAGGAGAAGCCAGAGAAAGGGAGGACAAGGAGAAGCCCGGAGGAGAAGCCAGAGAGAGGGAGGAGGAGGAGGAGAAGCCCGGAGGAGAAGCCAGAGAAAGGGAGGAGGAGGAGAAGCCCGGAGGAGAAGCCAGAGAGAGGGAGGAGGAGGAGGAGAAGCCCGGAGGAGAAGCCCGAGAAAGGGAGGAGGAGGAGGAGAAGCCCGGAGGAGAAGCCAGAGAGAGGGAGGAGGAGGAGAAGCCCGGAGGAGAAGCCCGAGAAAGGGAGGAGGAGGAGAAGCCTGGAGGAGAAGCCCGAGAAAGGGAGGAGGAGGAGAAGCCCCGGGGAGAAGCCAGAGAGAGGAAGGAGGAGGAGAAGCCTGGAGGAGAAGCCAGAGAGAGGGAGGAGGAGGAGAAGCCCGGAGGAGAAGCCCGACAGAAGGAGGAGGAGGAGAAGCCCAGAGGAGAAGCCAGAGAAAGGGAGGAGGAGGAGAAGCCCGGAGGAGAAGCCAGAGAGAGGGAGGAGGAGGAGGAGAAGCCCAGAGGAGAAGCCCGAGAAAGGGAGGAGGAGGAGGAGAAGCCCAGAGGTGAAGCCACAGAAAGGGAGGCGGAGGAGGAGAAGCCCGGAGGAGAAGCCCGAGAAAGGGAGGAGGAGGAGGAGAAGCCCGGAGGAGAAGCCAGAGAAAGGGTGGAGGAGGAGAAGCCCGGAGGAGAAGCCAGAGAGAAGGAGGAGGAGGAGAAGCCCGGAGGAGAAGCCAGAGAAAGGGAGGAGGAGGAGAAGCCCGGAGGAGAAGCCCGAGAAAGGGAAGAGGAGGAGAAGCCCGGAGGAGAAGCCCGAGAAAGGGAGGAGGAGGAGAAGCCCGGAGGAGAAGCCCGAGAAAGGGAAGAGGAGGAGAAGCCCGGAGGAGAAGCCCGAGAAAGGGAGGAGGAGGAGAAGCCCGGAGGAGAAGCCCGAGAAAGGGAGGAGGAGGAGAAGCCCGTAGGAGAAGCTCGAGAAAGGGAGGAGGAGGAGAAGCCCGGAGGAGAAGCCAGAGAGAGGGAGGAGGAGGAGAAGCCCGGAGGAGAAGCCCGAGAGAGGGAGGAGGAGGAGAAGCCCGGGGAGAAGCCCGAGAAAGGGAGGAGGAGGAGGAGAAGCCTGGAGGAGAAGCCAGAGAGAGGGAGGAGGAGGAGGAGAAGCCCGGAGAAGAAGCCAGAGAAAGGGAGGAGGAGGAGAAGCCCGGAGAAGCCCGAGAAAGGGAAGAGGAGGAGAAGCCCGGAGGAGAAGCAAGAGAAAGGGAGGAGGAGAAGCCTGGAGGAGAAGCCAGAGAAAGGGAGGAGGAGGAGGAGAAGCCCAGGGGAGAAGCCCGAGAAAGGGAGGAGGAGGAGGAGAAGCCCAGAGGAGAAGCCCGAGAAAGGGAGGAGGAGGAGAAGCCCGGAGGAGAAGCCCGAGAAAGGGAGGACAAGGAGAAGCCCGGAGGAGAAGCCAGAGAAAGGGAGGACAAGGAGAAGCCCGGAGGAGAAGAAAGAGAGAGGGAGGAGGAGGAGGAGAAGCCCGGAGGAGAAGCCAGAGAAAGGGAGGAGGAGGAGAAGCCCGGAGGAGAAGCCAGAGAAAGGGAGGAGGAGGAGAAGCCCGGAGGAGAAGCCAGAGAGAGGGAGGAGGAGGAGGAGAAGCCCGGAGAAGCCCGAGAAAGGGAGGAGGAGGAGGAGAAGCCCGGAGAAGCCCGAGAAAGGGAGGATGAGGAGGAAAAGCCCAGAGGAGAAGCCCGAGAAAGGGAGGAGAAGGAGGAGAAGCCCAGAGGAGAAGCCCGAGAAAGGGAGGAGGAGGAGGAGAAGCCCGGAGGAGAAGCCCGAGAAAGGGAGGAGGAGGAGAAGCCCGGAGGAGAAGCCAGAGAGAGGGAGGAGGAGGAGGAGAAGCCCAGAGGAGATGCCAGAGAAAGGGAGGAGGAGCAGGAAAAGCCCAGAGGAGAAGCCAGAGAAAGGGAGGAGGAGGAGGAGAAGCCCGGAGGAGAAGCCAGAGAGAGGGAGGAGAAGGAGAAGCCCGGAGGAGAAGCCAGAGAAAGGGAGGAGGAGGAGAAGCCCGGAGGAGAAGCCAGAGAGAGGGAGGAGGAGGAGAAGCCCGGAGGAGAAGCCCGAGAAAGGGAGGAGGAGGAGTAGAAGCCCGGAGGAGAAGCCCGAGAAAGGGAGGAGGAGGAGAAGCCCGGAGGAGAAGCCAGCGAGAGGGAGGAGGAGGAGGAGAAGCCCGGAAGAGAAGCCCGAGAAAAGGAGGAGGAGGAGAAGCCCGGAGGAGAAGCCAGAGAAAGGGAGGAGGAGGAGAAGCAAGGAGGAGAAGCCAGAGAGAAGGAGGAGGAGGAGAAGCCCAGAGGAGAAGCCCGAGAAAGGGAGGAGGAGGAGAAGCCCGGAGGAGAAGCCAGAGAGAGGGAGGAGGAGGAGAAGCCCGGAGGAGAAGCCAGAGAGAGGGAGGAGGAGGAGTAGAAGCCCGGAGGAGAAGCCCGAGAAAGGGAGGAGGAGGAGTAGAAGCCCGGAGGAGAAGCCCGAGAAAGGGAGGAGGAGGAGAAGCCCGGAGGAGAAGCCCGAGAAAGGGAGGAGGAGGAGGAGAAGCCCGGAGGAGAAGCCAGAGAAAGGGTGGAGGAGGAGAAGCCCGGAGAAGAAGCCAGAGAGAAGGAGGAGGAGGAGAAGCCCGGAGGAGAATCCAGAGAAAGGGAGGAGGAGGAGAAGCCCGGAGGAGAAGCCCGAGAAAGGGAAGAGGAGAAGCCCGGAGGAGAAGCCCGACAAAGGGAGGAGGAGGAGAAGCCCGGAGGAGAAGCCCGAGAAAGGGAGGAGGAGGAGAAGCCCGGAGGAGAAGCCCGAGAAAGGGAGGAAGAGGAGAAGCCCAGAGGAGAAGCCAGAGAGAGGGAGGAGGAGCAGAAGCCCAGAGGAGAAGCCAGAGAGAGGGAGGAGGAGGAGAAGCCCGGAGGAGAAGCCCGAGAAAGGGAGGAGGAGGAGGAGAAGCCCGGAGGAGAAGCCCGAGAAAGGGAGGAGGAGGAGGAGAAGCCCGGAGGAGAAGCCCGAGAAAGGGAGGAGGAGGAGGAGAAGCCCGGAGGAGAAGCCCAAGAAAAGGAGGAGGAGGAGAAGCACGGAGGAGAAGCCGAAGAAAAGGAGGAGGAGGAGAAGCCCGGAGGAGAAGCCAGAGAAACGGAGGACAAGGAGAAGCCAGAGAGAGGGAGGAGGAGGAGGAGGAGAAGCCCGGAGGAGAAGCCAGAGAAAGGGAGGAGGAGGAGAAGCCCGGAGGAGAAGCCAGAGAAAGGGAGGAGGAGGAGGAGTAGCCTGGAGGAGAAGCCAGAGAGAGGGAGGAGGAGGAGGAGAAGCCCGGAGGAGAAGCCAGAGAGAGGGAGGAGGAGGAGAAGCCCGGAGGAGAAGCCAGAGAGAGGAAGTAGGAGGAGGAGAAGCCCAGAGGAGAAGTCCGAGAAAGGGAGGAGGAGCAGGAGAAGCCCAGAGGAAAAGCCAGTGAAAGGGAGGAGGAGGAGAAGCCCAGAGGAGAAGCCAGAGAAAGGGAGGAGGAGGAGAAGAAGCCCGGAGAAGAAGCCAGAGAAAGGGAGGAGGAGGAGAAGCCCGGAGAAGCCCGAGAAAGGGAAGAGGAGGAGAAGCCCGGAGGAGAAGCCAGAGAAAGGTAGGAGGAGGAGAAGCCCGGAGGACAAGCCAGAGAAAGGGAGGAGGAGGAGGAGAAGCCCAGGGGAGAAGCCCGAGAAAGGGAGGAGGAGGAGGAGAAGCCCAGAGGAGAAGCCCGAGAAAGGGAGGAGGAGGAGAAGCCCGGAGGAGAAGCCCGAGAAAGGGAGGACAAGGAGAAGCCCAGAGGAGAAGCCAGAGAAAGGGAGGACAAGGAGAAGCCCGGAGGAGAAGCCAGAGAGAGGGAGGAGGAGGAGGAGAAGCCCGGAGGAGAAGCCAGAGAAAGGGAGGAGGAGGTGAAGCCCGGAGGAGAAGCCAGAGAGAGGGAGGAGGAGGAGGAGAAGCCCGGAGGAGAAGCCCGAGAAAGGGAGGAGGAGGAGGAGAAGCCCGGAGAAGCCCGAGAAAGGGAGGAGGAGGAGGAAAAGCCCAGAGGAGAAGCCCGAGAAAGGGAGGAGAAGGAGGAGAAGCCCAGAGGAGAAGCCCGAGAAAGGGAGGAGGAGGAGAAGCCCGGAGGAGAAGCCCGAGAAAGGGAGGAGGAGGAGAAGCCCGGAGGAGAAGCCAGAGAGAGGGAGGAGGAGGAGGAGAAGCCCAGACAAGCCCGAGAAAGGGAGGAGGAGGAGTAGAAGCCCAGAGGTGAAGCCAGAGAAAGGGAGGAGGAGGAGAAGCTCAGAGGAGAAGCCCGAGAAAGGGAGGAGGAGGAGGAGAAGCCCCGAGGAGAAGCCAGAGAAAGGGAGGAGGAGGAGAAGCCCAGAGGAGAAGCCCGAGAAAGGGAAGAGGAGGAGAAGCCCGGAGGAGAAGCCAGAGAGAGGGAGGAGAAGGAGAAGCCCGGAGGAGAAGCCAGAGAAAGGGTGGAGGAGGAGAAGCCCGGAGGAGAAGCCAGAGAGAAGGAGGAGGAGGAGAAGCCCAGAGGAGAAGCCAGAGAAAGGGAGGAGGAGGAGAAGCCCGGAGGAGAAGCCCGAGAAAGGGAAGAGGAGGAGAAGCCCGGAGGAGAAGCCCGAGAAAGGGAGGAGGAGGAGAAGCCCGGAGGAGAAGCCCGAGAAAGGGAGGAGGAGGAGAAGCCCGTAGGAGAAGCTCTAGAAAGGGAGGAGGAGGAGAAGCCCGGAGGAGAAGCCAGAGAGAGGGAGGAGGAGGAGAAGCCCGGAGGAGAAGCCCGAGAGAGGGAGGAGGAGGAGAAGCCCGGGGAGAAGCCCGAGAAAGGGAGGAGGAGGAGGAGAAGCCTGGAGGAGAAGCCAGAGAGAGGGAGGAGGAGGAGGAGAAGCCCGGAGAAGAAGCCAGAGAAAGGGAGGAGGAGGAGAAGCCCGGAGAAGCCCGAGAAAGGGAAGAGGAGGAGAAGCCCGGAGGAGAAGCCAGAGAAAGGGAGGAGGAGGAGAAGCCTGGAGGAGAAGCCAGAGAAAGGGAGGAGGAGGAGGAGAAGCCCAGGGGAGAAGCCCGAGAAAGGGAGGAGGAGGAGGAGAAGCCCAGAGGAGAAGCCCGAGAAAGGGAGGAGGAGGAGAAGCCCGGAGGAGAAGCCCGAGAAAGGGAGGACAAGGAGAAGCCCGGAGGAGAAGCCAGAGAAAGGGAGGACAAGGAGAAGCCCGGAGGAGAAGAAAGAGAGAGGGAGGAGGAGGAGGAGAAGCCCGGAGGAGAAACCAGAGAAAGGGAGGAGGAGGAGGAGCCCGGAGGAGAAGCCAGAGAAAGGGAGGAGGAGGAGAAGCCCAGAGGAGAAGCCAGAGAGAGGGAGGAGGAGGAGGAGAAGCCCGGAGGAGAAGCCCGAGAAAGGGAGGAGGAGGAGGAGAAGCCCGGAGGAGAAGCCAGAGAGAGGGAGGATGAGGAGGAAAAGCCCAGAGGAGAAGCCCGAGAAAGGGAGGAGAAGGAGGAGAAGCCCAGAGGAGAAGCCCGAGAAAGGGAGGAGGAGGAGGAGAAGCCCGGAGGAGAAGCCCGAGAAAGGGAGGAGGAGGAGAAGCCCGGAGGAGAAGCCAGAGAGAGGGAAGAGGAGGAGGAGAAGCCCAGAGGAGATGCCAGAGAAAGGGAGGAGGAGCAGGAAAAGCCCAGAGGAGAAGCCAGAGAAAGGGAGGAGGAGGAGGAGAAGCCCGGAGGAGAAGCCAGAGAGAGGGAGGAGAAGGAGAAGCCCGGAGGAGAAGCCAGAGAAAGGGAGGAGGAGGAGAAGCCCGGAGGAGAAGCCAGAGAGAGGGAGGAGGAGGAGAAGCCCGGAGGAGAAGCCCGAGAAAGGGAGGAGGAGGAGTAGAAGCCCGGAGGAGAAGCCCGAGAAAGGGAGGAGGAGGAGAAGCCCGGAGGAGAAGCCAGCGAGAGGGAGGAGGAGGAGGAGAAGCCCGGAAGAGAAGCCCGAGAAAAGGAGGAGGAGGAGAAGCCCGGAGGAGAAGCCAGAGAAAGGGAGGAGGAGGAGAAGCAAGGAGGAGAAGCCAGAGAGAAGGAGGAGGAGGAGAAGCCCAGAGGAGAAGCCCGAGAAAGAGAGGAGGAGGAGAAGCCCGGAGGAGAAGCCAGAGAGAGGGAGGAGGAGGAGAAGCCCGGAGGAGAAGCCAGAGAGAGGGAGGAGGAGGAGTAGAAGCCCGGAGGAGAAGCCCGAGAAAGGGAGGAGGAGGAGTAGAAGCCCGGAGGAGAAGCCCGAGAAAGGGAGGAGGAGGAGAAGCCCGGAGGAGAAGCCAGAGAGAGGGAAGAGGAGGAGGAGAAGCCCGGAGGAGAAGCCAGAGAGAGGGAGGAGGAGGAGAAGCCTGGAGGATAAGCCAGAGAAAGGGAGGAGGAGGAGAAGACCGGAGGAGAAGCCCGAGAAAGGGAGGAGGAGGAGAAGCCTGGAGGAGAAGGCCGAGAAAGGGAGGAGGAGGAGAAGCCTGGAGGAGAAGCCAGAGAAAGGGAGGAGGAGGAGAAGCCTGGAGGAGAAGCCAGAGAAAGGGAGGAGGAGGAGGAGAAGCCCGGAGGAGAAGCCAGAGAAAGGGAGGAGGAGGAGGAGAAGCACGGAGGAGAAGCCCGAGAGTAGGGGGAGGAGGAGAAGCCCAGAGTAGAAGCCAGAGAGAAAGAGGAGGAGGAGAAGCCCGGAGCAGAAGCCCGAGAAAGGGAAGAGGAGGAGAAGACCGGAGGAGAAGCCCGGGAAAGGGAGGAGGAGGAGAAGCCCGGAGGAGAAGCCCGAGAAAGGGAGGAGGAGGAGAAGCCCGGAGGAGAAGCCCGAGAAAGGGAGGAGGAGGAGAAGCCCGGAGGAGAAGCCTGAGAAAGGGAGGAGGAGGAGTAGAAGCCCGGAGGAGAAGCCCGAGAAAGGGAGGAGGAGGAGAAGCCCGGAGGAGAAGCCAGAGAGAGGGAAGAGGAGGAGGAGAAGCCCGGAGGAGAAGCCAGAGAGAGGGAGGAGGAGGAGAAGCCCGGAGGATAAGCCAGAGAAAGGGAGGAGGAGGAGAAGACCGGAGGAGAAGGCCGAGAAAGGGAGGAGGAGGAGAAGCCTGGAGGAGAAGGCCGAGAAAGGGAGGAGGAGGAGAAGCCTGGAGGAGAAGCCAGAGAAAGGGAGGAGGAGGAGGAGAAGCCCGGAGGAGAAGCCAGAGAAAGGGAGGAGGAGGAGGAGAAGCCCGGAGGAGATGCCCGAGAGAAGGAGGAGGAGGAGAAGCCCAGAGGAGAAGCCAGAGAGAGGGAGGAGGAGGAGAAGCCCGGAGGAGAAGCCCGAGAAAGGGAAGAGGAGGAGAAGCCCGGAGGAGAAGCCCGAGAAAGGGAGGAGGAGGAGAAGCCCGGAAGAGAAGCCCGAGAAAGGGAGGAGGAGGAGAAGCCCGGAGGAGAAACCCGAGAAAGGGAGGAGGAGGAGAAGCCCGGAGGAGAAGCCAGAGAGAGGGAGGGGGAGGAGACGCCCGGAGGAGAAGCCAGAGAGAGGGAGGAGGAGGAGGAGAAGCCCGGAGGAGAAGCCAGAGAGAGGGAGGAGGAGGAGAAGCCAGGAGAAGAAGCCAGAGAGAGGGAGGAGGAGGAGAAGCCCGGAGGAGAAGCCAGAGAGAGGGAGGAGGAGGAGAAGCCCGGAGGAGAAGCCAGAGAGAGGGAAGAGGAGGAGGAGAAGCCCCGAGGAAAAGCCAGAGAAAGGGAGGAGGAGCAGGAGAAGCCCCGAGCAAAAGCCAGAGAAAGGGAGGAGGAGCAGGAGAAGCCCAGAGGAAAAGCCAGAGAAAGGGAGGAGGAGGAGAAGCCCGGAGGAGAAGCCAGAGAAAGGGAGGAGGAGGAGAAGCCCGGAGGAGAAGCCCGAGAAAGGGAGGAGGAGGAGAAGACCGGAGGAGAAGCCCGACAAAGGGAGGAGGAGGAGAAGCCCGGAGGAGAAGCCCGAGAAAGGGAGGAGGAGGAGAAGCCCAGAGGAGAAGCCCGAGAAAGAGAGGAGGAGGAGAAGCCCGGAGGAGAAGCCCGAGAAAGGGAGGAGGAGCAGAAGCCCGGAGGAGAAGCCAGAGAGAGGGAGGAGGAGGAGAAGCCCGGAGGAGAAGCCCGAGAGAGGGAGGAGGAGGAGAAGCCCGGAGGAGAAGCCCGAGAAAGGGAGGAGGAGGAGGAGAAGCCGGGAGGAGAAGCCCGAGAAAGGGAGGAGGAGGAGGAGAAGCCCGGAGGAGAAGCCCGAGAAAGGGAGGAGGAGGAGGAAAAGCCCGGAGGAGAAGCCCAAGAAAAGGAGGAGGAGGAGAAGCCCGGAGGAAAAGCCCAAGAAAAGGAGGAGGAGGAGAAGCCCGGAGGAGAAGCCAGAAAAAGGGAGGACAAGGAGAAGCCCAGAGGAGAAGCCAGAGAGAGGGAGGAGGAGGAGGAGGAGAAGCCCGGAGGAGAAGCCAGAGAAAGGGAGGAGGAGGAGAAGCCCGGAGGAGAAGCCAGAGAAAGGGAGGAGGAGGAGGAGTAGCCTGGAGGAGAAGCCAGAGAGAGGGAGGATGAGGAGGAGAAGCCCGGAGGAGAAGCCAGAGAGAGGGAGGATGAGGAGAAGCCCGGAGGAGAAGCCAGAGAGAGGGAGGAGGAGGAGGAGAAGCCCAGAGGAGAAGTCCGAGAAAGGGAGGAGGAGCAGGAGAAGCCCAGAGGAAAAGCCAGAGAAAGGGAGGAGGAGGAGAAGCCCAGAGGAGAAGCCAGAGAAAGGGAGGAGGAGGAGAAACCCGGAGGAGAAGCCCGAGAAAGGGAAGAGGAGGAGAAGCCCGGAGGAGAAGCCCGAGAAAGGGAGGAGGAGGAGAAGCCCGGAGGAGAAGCCCGAGAAAGGGAGGAGGAGGAGAAGCCCGGAGGAGAAGCCCGAGAAAGGGAGGAGGAGGAGAAGCCCGGAGGAGAAGCCAGAGAGAGGGAGGAGGAGGAGGAGAAGCCCAGAGGAGAAGTCCGAGAAAGGGAGGAGGAGCAGGAGAAGCCCAGAGGAAAAGCCAGAGAAAGGGAGGAGGAGGAGAAGCCCAGAGGAGAAGCCAGAGAAAGGGAGGAGGAGGAGAAGAAGCCCGGAGAAGAAGCCAGAGAAAGGGAGGAGGAGGAGAAGCCCGGAGAAGCCCGAGAAAGGGAAGAGGAGGAGAAGCCCAGAGGAGAAGCCAGAGAAAGGGAGGAGGAGGAGAACCCCGGAGGAGAAGCCAGAGAAAGGGAGGAGGAGGAGGAGAAGCCCGGAGGAGAAGCCCAAGAAAAGGAGGAGGAGAAGCCCGGAGGAGAAGCCCAAGAAAAGGAGGAGGAGGAGAAGCCCGGAGGAGAAGCCAGCGAAAGGGTGGACAAGGAGAAGCCCGGAGGAGAAGCCAGAGATAGGGAGGAGGGGGAGGAGGAGAAGCCCGGAGGAGAAGTCAGAGAATGGGAGGAGGAGGAGGAGTAGAATGGAGGAGAAGCCAGAGAGAGGGAGGAGGAGGAGGATAAGCCCGGAGGAGAAGCCAGAGAGAGGGAGGAGGAGGAGGAGAAGCCCGGAGGAGAAGCCAGAGAGAGGGAGGAGGAGGAGGAGAAGCCCAGAGGAGAAGTCCGAGAAAGGGAGGAGGAGCAGGAGAAGCCCAGAGGAAAAGCCAGAGAAAGGGAGGAGGAGGAGAAGCCCAGAGGAGAAGCCAGAGAAAGGGAGGAGGAGGAGAAGAAGCCCGGAGGAGAAGCCAGAGAAAGGGAGGAGGAGGAGGAGAAGCCCGGAGAAGCCCGAGAAAGGGAGGAGGAGGAGGAAAAGCCCAGAGGAGAAGCCCGAGAAAGGGAGGAGAAGGAGGAGAAGCCCAGAGGAGAAGCCCGAGAAAGGGAGGAGGAGCAGAAGCCCAGAGGAGAAGCCAGAGAAAGGGAGGAGGAGGAGAAGAAGCCCGGAGGAGAAGCCCGAGAAAGGGAGGAGGAGGAGGAGAAGCCCGGAGAAGCCCGAGAAAGGGAGGAGGAGGAGGAAAAGCCCAGAGGAGAAGCCCGAGAAAGGGAGGAGAAGGAGGAGAAGCCCAGAGGAGAAGCCCGAGAAAGGGAGGAGGAGCAGAAGCCCGGAGGAGAAGCCCGAGAAAGGGAGGAGGAGGAGAAGCCCGGAGGAGAAGCCAGAGAGAGGGAGGAGGAGGAGGAGAAGCCCAGAGAAGCCCGAGAAAGGGAGGAGGAGGAGTAGAAGCCCAGAGGTGAAGCCAGAGAAAGGGAGGAGGAGGAGAAGCCCAGAGGAGAAGCCCGAGAAAGGGAGGAGGAGGAGGAGAAGCCCCGAGGAGAAGCCAGAGAAAGGGAGGAGGAGGAGAAGCCCAGAGGAGAAGCCCGAGAAAGGGAAGAGGAGGAGAAGCCCGGAGGAGAAGCCAGAGAGAGGGAGGAGAAGGAGAAGCCCGGAGGAGAAGCCAGAGAAAGGGTGGAGGAGGAGAAGCCCGGAGGAGAAGCCAGAGAGAAGGAGGAGGAGGAGAAGCCCAGAGGAGAAGCCAGAGAAAGGGAGGAGGAGGAGAAGCCCGGAGGAGAAGCCCGAGAAAGGGAAGAGGAGGAGAAGCCCGGAGGAGAAGCCCGAGAAAGGGAGGAGGAGGAGAAGCCCGGAGGAGAAGCCCGAGAAAGGGAGGAGGAGGAGAAGCCCGTAGGAGAAGCTCGAGAAAGGGAGGAGGAGGAGAAGCCCGGAGGAGAAGCCAGAGAGAGGGAGGAGGAGGAGAAGCCCGGAGGAGAAGCCCGAGAGAGGGAGGAGGAGGAGAAGCCCGGGGAGAAGCCCGAGAAAGGGAGGAGGAGGAGGAGAAGCCTGGAGGAGAAGCCAGAGAGAGGGAGGAGGAGGAGGAGAAGCCCGGAGAAGAAGCCAGAGAAAGGGAGGAGGAGGAGAAGCCCGGAGAAGCCCGAGAAAGGGAAGAGGAGGAGAAGCCCGGAGGAGAAGCCAGAGAAAGGGAGGAGGAGGAGAAGCCTGGAGGAGAAGCCAGAGAAAGGGAGGAGGAGGAGGAGAAGCCCAGGGGAGAAGCCCGAGAAAGGGAGGAGGAGGAGGAGAAGCCCAGAGGAGAAGCCCGAGAAAGGGAGGAGGAGGAGAAGCCCGGAGGAGAAGCCCGAGAAAGGGAGGACAAGGAGAAGCCCGGAGGAGAAGCCAGAGAAAGGGAGGACAAGGAGAAGCCCGGAGGAGAAGCCAGAGAGAGGGAGGAGGAGGAGGAGAAGCCCGGAGGAGAAGCCAGAGAAAGGGAGGAGGAGGAGAAGCCCGGAGGAGAAGCCAGAGAGAGGGAGGAGGAGGAGGTGAAGCCCGGAGGAGAAGCCCGAGAAAGGGAGGAGGAGGAGGAGAAGCCCGGAGGAGAAGCCAGAGAGAGGGAGGAGGAGGAGAAGCCCGGAGGAGAAGCCCGAGAAAGGGAGGAGGAGGAGAAGCCTGGAGGAGAAGCCCGAGAAAGGGAGGAGGAGGAGAAGCCCCGGGGAGAAGCCAGAGAGAGGAAGGAGGAGGAGAAGCCTGGAGGAGAAGCCAGAGAGAGGGAGGAGGAGAAGCCCGGAGGAGAAGCCCGACAGAAGGAGGAGGAGGAGAAGCCCAGAGGAGAAGCCAGAGAAAGGGAGGAGGAGGAGAAGCCCGGAGGAGAAGCCAGAGAGAGGGAGGAGGAGGAGGAGAAGCCCAGAGGAGAAGCCCGAGAAAGGGAGGAGGAGGAGGAGAAGCCCAGAGGTGAAGCCACAGAAAGGGAGGCGGAGGAGGAGAAGCCCGGAGGAGAAGCCCGAGAAAGGGAGGAGGAGGAGGAGAAGCCCGGAGGAGAAGCCAGAGAACGGGTGGAGGAGGAGAAGCCCGGAGGAGAAGCCAGAGAGAAGGAGGAGGAGGAGAAGCCCGGAGGAGAAGCCAGAGAAAGGGAGGAGGAGGAGAAGCCCGGAGGAGAAGCCCGAGAAAGGGAAGAGGAGGAGAAGCCCGGAGGAGAAGCCCGAGAAAGGGAGGAGGAGGAGAAGCCCGGAGGAGAAGCCCGAGAAAGGGAGGAGGAGGAGAAGCCCGGAGGAGAAGCCCGAGAAAGGGAGGAAGAGGAGAAGCCCAGAGGAGAAGCCAGAGAGAGGGAGGAGGAGCAGAAGCCCGGAGGAGAAGCCAGAGAGAGGGAGGAGGAGGAGAAGCCCGGAGGAGAAGCCCGAGAAAGGGAGGAGGAGGAGGAGAAGCCCGGAGGAGAAGCCCGAGAAAGGGAGGAGGAGGAGGAGAAGCCCGGAGGAGAAGCCCGAGAAAGGGAGGAGGAGGAGGAGAAGCCCGGAGGAGAAGCCCAAGAAAAGGAGGAGGAGGAGAAGCCCGGAGGAGAAGCCGAAGAAAAGGAGGAGGAGGAGAAGCCCGGAGGAGAAGCCAGAGAAAGGGAGGACAAGGAGAAGCCAGAGAGAGGGAGGAGGAGGAGGAGGAGAAGCCCGGAGGAGAAGCCCGAGAAAGGGAGGAGGAGGAGGAAAAGCCCGGAGGAGAAGCCCAAGAAAAGGAGGAGGAGGAGAAGCCCGGAGGAAAAGCCCAAGAAAAGGAGGAGGAGGAGAAGCCCGGAGGAGAAGCCAGAAAAAGGGAGGACAAGGAGAAGCCCAGAGGAGAAGCCAGAGAGAGGGAGGAGGAGGAGGAGGAGAAGCCCGGAGGAGAAGCCAGAGAAAGGGAGGAGGAGGAGAAGCCCGGAGGAGAAGCCAGAGAAAGGGAGGAGGAGGAGGAGTAGCCTGGAGGAGAAGCCAGAGAGAGGGAGGATGAGGAGGAGAAGCCCGGAGGAGAAGCCAGAGAGAGGGAGGATGAGAAGAAGCCCGGAGGAGAAGCCAGAGAGAGGGAGGAGGAGGAGGAGAAGCCCAGAGGAGAAGTCCGAGAAAGGGAGGAGGAGCAGGAGAAGCCCAGAGGAAAAGCCAGAGAAAGGGAGGAGGAGGAGAAGCCCAGAGGAGAAGCCAGAGAAAGGGAGGAGGAGGAGAAACCCAGAGGAGAAGCCCGAGAAAGGGAAGAGGAGGAGAAGCCCGGAGGAGAAGCCCGAGAAAGGGAGGAGGAGGAGAAGCCCGGAGGAGAAGCCCGAGAAAGGGAGGAGGAGGAGAAGCCCGGAGGAGAAGCCCGAGAAAGGGAGGAGGAGGAGAAGCCCGGAGGAGAAGCCAGAGAGAGGGAGGAGGAGGAGAAGCCCGGAGGAGAAGCCCGAGAGAGGGAGGAGGAGGAGAAGCCCGGAGGAGAAGCCCGAGAGAGGGAGGAGGAGGAGAAGCCCGGAGGAGAAGCCCAAGAAAAGGAGGAGGAGGAGAAGCCCGGAGGAGAAGCCAGCGATAGGGTGGACAAGGAGAAGCCCGGAGGAGAAGCCAGAGATAGGGAGGAGGGGGAGGAGGAGAAGCCCGGAGGAGAAGGCAGAGAATGGGAGGAGGAGGAGGAGTAGAATGGAGGAGAAGCCAGAGAGAGGGAGGAGGAGGAGGATAAGCCCGGAGGAGAAGCCAGAGAGAGGGAGGAGGAGGAGGAGAAGCCCGGAGGAGAAGCCAGAGAGAGGGAGGAGGAGGAGGAGAAGCCCAGAGGAGAAGTCCGAGAAAGGGAGGAGGAGCAGGAGAAGCCCAGAGGAAAAGCCAGAGAAAGGGAGGAGGAGGAGAAGCCCAGAGGAGGAGCCAGAGAAAGGGAGGAGGAGGAGAAGAAGCCCGGAGGAGAAGCCAGAGAAAGGGAGGAGGAGGAGAAGCCCGGAGAAGCCCAAGAAAGGGAAGAGGAGGAGAAGCCCAGAGGAGAAGCCAGAGAAAGGGAGGAGGAGGAGAAGCCCGGAGGAGAAGCCAGAGAAAGGGAGGAGGAGGAGGAGAAGCCCAGGGGAGAAGCCCGAGAAAGGGAGTAGGAGGAGGAGAAGCCCAGAGGAGAAGCCCGAGAAAGGGAGGAGGAGGAGAAGCCCGGAGGAGAAGCCCGAGAAAGGGAGGACAAGGAGAAGCCCGGAGGAGAAGCCAGAGAGAGGGAGGAGGAGGAGGAGAAGCCCGGAGGAGAAGCCAGAGAAAGGGAGGAGGAGGAGAAGCCCGGAGGAGAAGCCAGAGAGAGGGAGGAGGAGGAGAAGAAGCCCGGAGGAGAAGCCCGAGAAAGGGAGGAGGAGGAGGAGAAGCCCGGAGAAGCCCGAGAAAGGGAGGATAAGGAGGAAACGCCCAGAGGAGAAGCCCGAGAGAGGGAGGAGGAGGAGAAGCCCGGAGGAGAAGCCCAAGAAAAGGAGGAGGAGGAGAAGCCCGGAGGAGAAGCCAGAGAAAGGGTGGACAAGGAGAAGCCCGGAGGAGAAGCCAGAGAGAGGGAGGAGGAGGAGGAGGAGAAGCCCGGAGGAGAAGCCAGAGAAAGGGAGGAGGAGGAGAAGCCCGGAGGAGAAGCCCGAGAAAGGGAGGAGGAGGAGGAGTAGCCTGGAGGAGAAGCCAGAGAGAGGGAGGAGGAGGAGGAGGAGAAGCCCGGAGGAGAAGCCAGAGAGAGGGAGGAGGAGGAGAAGCCCGGAGGAGAAGCCAGAGAGAGGGAGGAGGAGAAGCCCAGAGGAGAAGTCCGAGAAAGGGAGGAGGAGCAGGAGAAGCCCAGAGGAAAAGCCAGAGAAAGGGAGGAGGAGGAGAAGCCCGGAGGAGAAGCCAGAGAGAGGGAGGAGGAGAAGCCCGGAGGAGAAGCCCGAGAAAGGGAGGAGGAGGAGAAGCCCGGAGGAGAAGCCCGAGAAAGGGAGGAGGAGGAGAAGCCCGGAGGAGAAGCCCGAGAAAGGGAGGAGGAGGAGAAGCCCGGAGGAGAAGCCAGAGAGAGGGAGGAGGAGGAGAAGCCCGGAGGAGAAGCCCGAGAGAGGGAGGAGGAGGAGAAGCCCGGAGGAGAAGCCCGAGAGAGGGAGGAGGAGGAGAAGCCCGGAGGAGAAGCCGAAGAAAAGGAGGAGGAGGAGAAGCCCGGAGGAGAAGCCAGAGAAAGGGTGGACAAGGAGAAGCCCGGAGGAGAAGCCAGAGATAGGGAGAAGGGGGAGGAGGAGAAGCCCGGAGGAGAAGCCAGAGAAAGGGAGGAGGAGGAGGAGTAGCCTGGAGGAGAAGCCAGAGAGAGGGAGGAGGAGGAGGAGAAGCCCGGAGGAGAAGCCAGAGAGAGGGAGGAGGAGGAGGAGGAGAAGCCCGGAGGAGAAGCCAGAGAAAGGGAGGAGGAGGAGAAGCCCAGAGGAGAAGCCCGAGAAAGGGAGGAGGAGCAGGAGAAGCCCAGAGGAAAAGCCAGAGAAAGGGAGGAGGAGGAGAAGCCCAGAGGAGAAGCCAGAGAAAGGGAGGAGGAGGAGAAACCCGGAGGAGAAGCCCGAGAAAGGGAAGAGGAGGAGAAGCCCGGAGGAGAAGCCCGAGAAAGGGAGGAGGAGGAGAAGCCCGGAGGAGAAGCCCGAGAAAGGGAGGAGGAGGAGAAGCCCGGAGGAGAAGCCCGAGAAAGGGAGGAGGAGGAGAAGCCCGGAGGAGAAGCCAGAG
This sequence comes from Heloderma suspectum, assembly GCF_057233095.1. Classification (NCBI taxonomy): domain Eukaryota; kingdom Metazoa; phylum Chordata; class Lepidosauria; order Squamata; family Helodermatidae; genus Heloderma; species Heloderma suspectum. The sequence continues at coordinate 52,916,800 of NC_139475.1, forward strand.
AGAGGGAGGAGGAGGAGAAGCCCGGAGGAGAAGCCCGAGAGAGGGAGGAGGAGGAGAAGCCCGGAGGAGAAGCCCGAGAGAGGGAGGAGGAGGAGAAGCCCGGAGGAGAAGCCCAAGAAAAGGAGGAGGAGGAGAAGCCCGGAGGAGAAGCCAGAGAAAGGGTGGACAAGGAGAAGCCCGGAGGAGAAGCCAGAGATAGGGAGGAGGGGGAGGAGGAGAAGCCCGGAGGAGAAGCCAGAGAAAGGGAGGAGGAGGAGGAGTAGCCTGGAGGAGAAGCCAGAGAGAGGGAGGAGGAGGAGGAGAAGCCCGGAGGAGAAGCCAGAGAGAGCGAGGAGGAGGAGGAGGAGAAGCCCGGAGGAGAAGCCAGAGAAAGGGAGGAGGAGGAGAAGCCCGGAGGAGAAGCCCGAGAAAGGGAGGAGGAGGAGGAGTAGCCTGGAGGAGAAGCCAGAGAGAGGGAGGAGGAGGAGGAGAAGCCCGGAGGAGAAGCCAGAGAGAGGGAGGAGGAGGAGAAGCCCGGAGGAGAAGCCAGAGAGAGGGAGGAGGAGAAGCCCAGAGGAGAAGTCCGAGAAAGGGAGGAGGAGCAGGAGAAGCCCAGAGGAAAAGCCAGAGAAAGGGAGGAGGAGGAGAAGCCCGGAGGAGAAGCCAGAGAGAGGGAGGAGGAGAAGCCCGGAAGAGAAGCCCGAGAAAGGGAGGAGGAGGAGAAGCCCGGAGGAGAAGCCCGAGAAAGGGAGGAGGAGGAGAAGCCCGGAGGAGAAGCCCGAGAAAGGGAGGAGGAGGAGAAGCCCGGAGGAGAAGCCAGAGAGAGGGAGGAGGAGGAGAAGCCCGGAGGAGAAGCCCGAGAGAGGGAGGAGGAGGAGAAGCCCGGAGGAGAAGCCCGAGAGAGGGAGGAGGAGGAGAAGCCCGGAGGAGAAGCCGAAGAAAAGGAGGAGGAGGAGAAGCCCGGAGGAGAAGCCAGAGAAAGGGTGGACAAGGAGAAGCCCGGAGGAGAAGCCAGAGATAGGGAGAAGGGGGAGGAGGAGAAGCCCGGAGGAGAAGCCAGAGAAAGGGAGGAGGAGGAGGAGTAGCCTGGAGGAGAAGCCAGAGAGAGGGAGGAGGAGGAGGAGAAGCCCGGAGGAGAAGCCAGAGAGAGGGAGGAGGAGGAGGAGGAGAAGCCCGGAGGAGAAGCCAGAGAAAGGGAGGAGGAGGAGAAGCCCAGAGGAGAAGCCCGAGAAAGGGAGGAGGAGCAGGAGAAGCCCAGAGGAAAAGCCAGAGAAAGGGAGGAGGAGGAGAAGCCCAGAGGAGAAGCCAGAGAAAGGGAGGAGGAGGAGAAACCCGGAGGAGAAGCCCGAGAAAGGGAAGAGGAGGAGAAGCCCGGAGGAGAAGCCCGAGAAAGGGAGGAGGAGGAGAAGCCCGGAGGAGAAGCCCGAGAAAGGGAGGAGGAGGAGAAGCCCGGAGGAGAAGCCCGAGAAAGGGAGGAGGAGGAGAAGCCCGGAGGAGAAGCCAGAGAGAGGGAGGAGGAGGAGAAGCCCGGAGGAGAAGCCCGAGAGAGGGAGGAGGAGGAGAAGCCCGGAGGAGAAGCCCGAGAGAGGGAGGAGGAGGAGAAGCCCGGAGGAGAAGCCCAAGAAAAGGAGGAGGAGGAGAAGCCCGGAGGAGAAGCCAGAGAAAGGGTGGACAAGGAGAAGCCCGGAGGAGAAGCCAGAGATAGGGAGGAGGAGGAGAAGCCCGGAGGAGAAGCCAGAGAAAGGGAGGAGGAGGAGGAGTAGCCTGGAGGAGAAGCCAGAGAGAGGGAGGAGGAGGAGGAGAAGCCCGGAGGAGAAGCCAGAGAGAGCGAGGAGGAGGAGAAGCCCGGAGGAGAAGCCAGAGAGAGGGAGGAGGAGGAGGAGAAGCCCAGAGGAGAAGTCCGAGAAAGGGAGGAGGAGTAGGAGAAGCCCAGAGGAAAAGCCAGAGAAAGGGAGGAGGAGGAGAAGCCCAGAGGAGAAGCCAGAGAAAGGGAGGAGGAGGAGAAGCCCGGAGAAGCCCGAGAAAGGGAAGAGGAGGAGAAGCCCAGAGGAGAAGCCAGAGAAAGGGAGGAGGAGGAGAAGCCCGGAGGAGAAGCCAGAGAAAGGGAGGAGGAGGAGGAGAAGCCCGGAGGAGAAGCCCAAGAAAAGGAGGAGGAGAAGCCCGGAGGAGAAGCCCAAGAAAAGGAGGAGGAGGAGAAGCCCGGAGGAGAAGCCAGAGAAAGGGTGGACAAGGAGAAGCCCGGAGGAGAAGCCAGAGAAAGGGAGGAGGAGGAGAAGAAGCCCGGAGAAGAGGCCAGAGAAAGGGAGGAGGAGGAGAAGCCCGGAGAAGCCCGAGAAAGGGAAGAGGAGGAGAAGCCCGGAGGAGAAGCCAGAGAAAGAGAGGAGGAGGAGAAGCCCGGAGGAGAAGCCAGAGAAAGGGAGGAGGAGGAGGAGAAGCCCAGGGGAGAAGCCCGAGAAAGGGAGGAGGAGGAGGAGAAGCCCAGAGGAGAAGCCCGAGAAAGGGAGGAGGAGGAGAAGCCCGGAGGAGAAGCCCGAGAAAGGGAGGACAAGGAGAAGCCCGGAGCAGAAGCCAGAGAAAGGGAGGACAAGGAGAAGCCCGGAGGAGAAGCCAGAGAGAGGGAGGAGGAGGAGGAGAAGCCCGGAGGAGAAGCCAGAGAAAGGGAGGAGGAGGAGAAGCCCGGAGGAGAAGCCCGAGAAAGGGAAGAGGGGGAGAAGCCCGGAGGAGAAGCCCGAGAAAGGGAGGATGAGGAGGAAAAGCCCAGAGGAGAAGCCCGAGAAAGGGAGGAGAAGGAGGAGAAGCCCAGAGGAGAAGCCCGAGAAAGGGAGGAGGAGGAGGAGAAGCCGGGAGGAGAAGACCGAGAAAGGGAGGAGGAGGAGAAGCCCGGAGGAGAAGCCAGAGAGAGGGAGAAGGAGCAGGAGAAGCCCAGAGGAGAAGCCCGAGAAAGGGAGGAGGAGCAGGAAAAGCCCAGAGGAGAAGCCAGAGAAAGGGAGGAGGAGGAGGAGAAGCCCGGAGGAGAAGCCAGAGAGAGGGAGGAGAAGGAGAAGCCCGGAGGAGAAGCCTGAGAAAGGGAGGAGGAGGAGAAGCCCGGAGGAGAAGCCAGAGAGAGGGAGGAGGAGGAGAAGCCCGGAGGAGAAGCCCGAGAAAGGGAGGAGGAGGAGTAGAAGCCCGGAGGAGAAGACCGAGAAAGGGAGGAGGAGGAGAAGCCCAGAGGAGAAGCCAGAGAAAGGGAGGAGGAGGAGAAGAAGCCCGGAGAAGAAGCCAGAGAAAGGGAGGAGGAGGAGAAGCCCGGAGAAGCCCGAGAAAGGGAAGAGGAGGAGAAGCCCAGAGGAGAAGCCAGAGAAAGGGAGGAGGAGGAGAAGCCCGGAGGAGAAGCCAGAGAAAGGGAGGAAGAGGAGGAGAAGCCCAGAGGAGAAGTCCGAGAAAGGGAGGAGGAGCAGGAGAAGCCCAGAGGAAAAGCCAGAGAAAGGGAGGAGGAGGAGAAGCCCAGAGGAGAAGCCAGAGAAAGGGAGGAGGAGGAGAAGAAGACCGGAGAAGCCAGAGAAAGGGAGGAGGAGGAGGAGAAGACCGGAGAAGAAGCCATAGAAAGGGAGGAGGAGGAGAAGCCCGGAGAAGCCCGAGAAAGGGAAGAGGAGGAGAAGCCCGGAGGAGAAGCCAGAGAAAGTGAGGAGGAGGAGAAGCCAGGAGGAGAAGTCACAGAAAGGGAGGAGGAGGAGGAGAAACCCAGGGGAGAAGCCCGAGAAAGGGAGGAGGAGGAGGAGAAGCCCAGAGGAGAAGCCCGAGAAAGGGAGGAGGAGGAGAAGCCCGGAGGAGAAGCCCGAGAAAGGGAGGACAAGGAGAAGCCCGGAGGAGAAGCCCGAGAAAGGGAGGAGGAGGAGAAGCCCGGAGGAGAAGCCCGAGAAAGGGAGGACAAGGAGAAGCCCGGAGGAGAAGCCAGAGAAAGGGAGGAGGAGGAGAAGCCCGGAGGAGAAGCCCAAGAAAAGGAGGAGGAGGAGAAGCCCAGAGGAGAACCCAGAGGAGGTAGAATACCCAGAGAAAAGAAGAAGGGAGAGAGAAGCCAGAGAAAAGAAGAAGAAGGGGCCTGTCTGTCTTTATGGCCTGTGGCCATAAAGACAGACAGGGTCTTCTTTTCCTCTGTTATCTTCGGCACGGCTAAGGAAACGCCCCCATACCACTTCCAAACACTCGGGAGCGCCGTCCACACGCGGAGCAGCGTTGTGATGGCTCTCCGGTTTCATGCATTTACGCCGTCCCCGCGGCCTCATGGGATCTGTCAGCTCACCTCCCCCTGCCCCCCCCCTGCTCCCAAGCGACCCTTTCAGAAGACGGCTCACCAGGTCACACGCTTTCAAACATGCTCCAGCCAGTCGTTCCACGACAGCTCCAGCATTTGGGTCTCTTTAGCAGGGAGATTAATGGGCACCCCAGGAGGTCAGGGTCAGGCCGCTTTAGCGCTCCCAGCCCTTGCACATTCCAGACCTTGTGCTTCTTCCTCAGCCATCGCCATGGAGACCCCAGTCCAACTCTGCAAACGCTCAGGCCTCCCGGGTGCGCATTACACCGAGCACTCCAGGCGGGCTAAGAGCCCGGGGAGGGCAGGGGACCTGGCACGGGTTCCTTCATTACCAGGCCAAAAGCCCCGTCAGGAAATGTCGAACTCAGTGACGCGCAAATCGAATGTCGAACTCAGTGATGCGCAAATCCTCGGCCAGTTTCTTTACTGGTCTGCCAGGGGGTGGAGAGAGAAGCAACGAATATATCTGCTTCCAGCTGCACGCTGCCACATCATAGAATCAAAGAAAAGTAGGGTTGGAATGGTCCTGTGAGACCATCGAGTCCACCCCCCTGCTCAATGCCGGAGCCCACGTCAGAGCATCCCTACAGAATCATAGAAAAGTAGGGTTCGAAGGGGCCTGCAAGACCATCCAGTCCACCCCCCTGCTCAATGCCGGAGCCCAAGTCAGAGCATCCCTACAGAAACATAGAAAAGTAGGGTTCGAAGGGGCCTGCAAGACCATCCAGTCCACCTCCCTGCTCAATGCAGGAGTCCAAGTCAGAGCATCCCTACAGAATCATAGCATAGCAGGGTTGGAAGGGGCCTATGAGACCATCCGGTCTGACCCCCTGCTCAATGTAGGACTCCAAGTCAAAGCATCCCTATAGAAACATAGAAGAGTAGGGTTGGAAGGGCCCTGTGAGACCATCGAGTCCACCCCCAAGTGTGGACCGTCCCGGCAAAACCGCCGGCAGGAGAAAGGCCTGGCCACCAGGATCTGCCCCTGAAATAGCTCCTGGTCACCCAGACAAAAGCCAGAAGGATTTTCAGGGCATCCGGCCAACGCAGCGATGCAGCGGCTGACGACTGACCAACACAAACCCAAGATAGCTCACCCGGGGCTGCCTTGGGCCTGGCTTGCGGGACCGGAGGGCGCCAGAGCCCCAGGGCTTGAGAAATGCATCTGGTGCAAAAACATCCGCAGAATTTGCGCCTGGCGTGCTCTGGCCACCGTGGAATCTCAAGGGATTCTCGAGGTGACGCAGACATTACAGGTGGACTCCAGGACCTGGAAGCAGTCCCTCGCTCTGTTGCAGGCATGTGCTGGGGGCAGGGGGGCTTGGGCCTGCTAGGCAGTCATGCCTTGCGGGGTGGGAAGCGGTGTACATGCTCAGACAGTTCCAGGGGGAGGAGTGGGGGACGTTCTGCACATGTTTCCCCCTCCAAAATCTGACACAGGAAAAAACACACTTCTAGCCCCCTTCCAACCCTACCAGTCGATGATTCTAAGCCCGCTCACAGAAGTCCAGCAGAGACGCTCCGAGTCTCCAAAAGACACGTTTCCCTGCCTCCCAGAACCCCAGTGTCTGAAGCCTGGCTTCGCCCCGTTTCCTGAACCGCTACTCAACCCACCTGGCTCCCATTCGCAAAACGTTCCCCACCTCGAAACTGGCCGCACAGGAGCCAAGTGGCTAGTCCCAAGTAAGGCAACCCTGTGAGCACAACCTGGACTCACCACATCCCCTTTACCGCATCCTATCATCCACCCAAATGGCGTGGAAATGCGAGGGGCATCTCACGGGCGGCTTGGTGGCTGATCCCGGATGCAGGGCCAAGCCGGGAAAGTGGCTCCAGAGTAGGAATCCACGCAACCCCCCCAAGAGCTGTGTTCCTGAGGGGATGGGCCTGGGGATCATAGAATCATAGAATAGTAGGGTTGGAGGGTATGGTAAGGTCATCTAGTCCACCCCCTGCTCAATGCAGGAGTCCAAGTCAGAGCATCCCTACAGAATCATAGAAAAGTAGGGTTGGAGGGGATGGTAAGGTCATCTAGCCCACCCCCTGCTCAATGCAGGAGTCCAAGTCAGAGCATCCCTACAGAATCATAGAAAAGTAGGGTTGGAGGGGATGGTAAGGTCATCTAGTCCACCCCCTGCTCAATGCAGGAGTCCAAGTCAGAGCATCCCTACAGAATCATAGAAAAGTAGGGTTCGAAGGGGCCTGTAGGACCATCTAGTCCATCCCCTGCTTAATGCAGGAGTCCAAGTCAGAGCATCCCTACAGAATCATAGCACAGTAAGGTTGGAAGGGGCCTCTAAGACCATCTAGTCCAACCCCCTGCTCAAGGCAGGACTCCAAGTCACAGCATCCCTATAGAATCATAGAAACGTAGGGTTGGTAGGGTCCCATAAGGCCATCTAGTCCACCCCCTGCCCAACGCAGGCCTCCAAGCCAGAGCATCCCTACAGACTCCCATAAAAGTAGGGTTGGAAAGGGCCTGTAAGACCCTCGAGTCCAACCGAATCCAGGGCTCGATGGCGCCTCCCCTTCTCCCTCGGAGCCACACACCGGGGCGCGGGGGCTGGCCAGGGGGCCAAGCCGCCTTGCGCGCGCCCCCGCCACGCCTTGCTTTCGAGGGAGAAGCGCGTGCGAGGGTGCGCTCTGCAGGCGCTCAGGCGCCCCGTCGGCTACGCCGCGCGCGCCGCCGCGCAGGGCCCCCTCCGGGGCCGGGTCCCCGCCGCGTACTCACTGTCTGGGCGGGCTGCGGGCGCCGGCCCCGCAGAGGAGGCACAAGCCGGGCAGGAGGAGGGCCCAGCGGCAGGCGCGGCCGGGCATGGCTGGGGCCGCCTTTGTTCCCTCGGGAGGGCCGGACAGAGCAGCAGCGCCGGGCGCCCCGCGCCCCGCCAGCAGCAACAGCAGCAACAGCAGCGACTGCGCTCGGCCCCGCGGCCCGGCGCCTCGCCCCCGCCGCCCCGCCCCCCGCCTCCTGGCCCGCCGCCCAGCCCCCGGCCCGCCCCCTCCGCGCCCTCCGCCTCCTGCCAGGGATGCGATCGAGGCGCCGGGGAGCCTGGCCGGGAGGGCGCGGCCGCGCCCGCCCCTTGCGGGCTCCCCCTCGGGGGCCGTTGCGTGGACGGGGGGCCCGATCCAGCGGCGCGCCTCTGGGCTGAGTAGCAGGGTTGAAAGGGGCCTATAAGACCCTCTAGTCCAGCCCCCTGCTCAGTGCAGGACTCCCAAGTCAGGAGCGTCCCTAGAGAACAGCAGGGTTGGAAGGGGCCTGTAAGGCCATCTAGCCCACCCCTTGCTCAATGCAGGAGTCCAAGTCAGAGCATCCCTATAGAATCATAGAATAGGAGTGTTGGAAGGGGCCTGTAAGACCCTCTAGTCCAGCCCCCTTCTCAATGCAGGACTCCAAGTCAGAGCATCCCTATAGAACAGTAGGGTTGGAAGGGGCCTATAAGACCATCGAGTCCAACCCCTGCTCAACACAGGAGTCCAAGTCAGAGCATCCCTATAGAATCATAGGAGGGTTGGAAGGGGCCTGTAAGACCATCCAGTCCACCTCCTGCTCAATGCAGGACTCCAAGTCAGAGCTTCCCTATAGAATAGCAGGGTTGGAAGCAGCCTGTAAGACCCTCTAGATGGTCTTACAGGGCCCTTCCAACCCTGCGATTCTTTAACTCCCTGCAGCGGTGCCAGGGCCAAATCGAGGCCCCCCATGACCACCCAGGGAGAGCGGCAGGGGCCGGGGGCACTGAAGCAGGCTCCGCTTATTCCCGGCCTCCTGAGGACCCGGAGTGAGCTCACCGTGCAAAATGGCAGCACGTGCGCCAAGTCTCGCTGCCGTTTTTATCTGGGCTCAGCCACCCGCTCCATAGTTGCTCGAACTGATCTGGAACGTCGGAGCAGTTTGAAAGTGTGGCAAGGTGAGCGGGAGGTGGGGGAGAAATGCATCTGGCGTGCTCCCTTCGCAATGGATGGGTGCGACCCTATGCAGGTTTAGATAGACAAAAGCCCCACACCTCCCATCATTCCCCAGCCAGCGTAGCTGGAATATGAGCCCACCCTGTGATGTGGCTGCAAAAAAGGCAAATGCTGTTTGGAGCTGCATGAATAGAAGCGGGCCCCTTCCAACCCAACTATTTTCTGATTCTGTAGGGATGCTCTGACTTGGAGCCCTGCACTGAGCAGGGGGTGGACTAGATGGTAAGGCCCTTCCAACCCTCCTATGATTCTGATCGCTTCTGCCGCAACAACTGTGTTGGCCTCTTTGGTGCGTCCACTCGTCCAACCCTTGCTCCAAGATACTCAGGCAGACGTGACCCGACTGTGGCCAGGGACTCGGTTGTGAGGACTGTCGGTGGTGGACGGCCCCTTCCTTGCTCGCCTGTTCCTGGCTTGGCTCGCCCTCCCGTTCCGCGCCATTCACAAGATCCCGGAGGTGGTCCCGGGGGCCTGGCAATCCCCAGGGAGAACCCAACGGACACGGAAAGAGGTCTTGCTTTCCCATCAAGGGCCGCTTTGCGAAGAAACCGATCCCCTGCCCGGGGCCTTGGCTCTGAGCAGCCAAAGGTGATGAATCCCGTTCGCCGGGCTGCAAAGGGATGGAAACACTTCGTAAATGGAGCTGCAGGCTGGAAGGCTGACCCGGGACCGGGTTCGAGTTCACACTCGCCACACCACATCTGCGCAGTGCGCAGCCTTCACGAATCTGACAGGCACACCATTCCCCGGAGCTCGGGGGCGGGCTGAACCTCGCACAGGCCCTAATGAGGCCGGGCTGGTCTGGCACAGAATGTGCGCTCTCTCCGTTCGGCCCGTTTAGCACAGACCAGCAATTTTATTTCGAACTGCTGGCGCACCCATGCACACAGAAAACCACTGCCGAACGGCCTCATAAATCGCTGTCCCGTGGTGGCTTCGGATGGCTTGGATTCCTGCACTGAGCAGGGGGTTGGGCTGGATGGCCTTGTAGGCCCCTTCTGACCCGATGATTCTATAATCTATAATCCATCAGTCAGCAGTATGGGCTGGATGTGCCTGATCTCGGAAGCTAAGCAGGGTCAGACCTGGTTAGCACCTGAATGGGAGACCACCTGGGAAGCCGGCTTCCTGCATGGAGCAGGGGGTTGGACTGGATGGCCTCGTAGGCCCCTTCCCACCCTACAAGTCTCGGATTCCACCTTCCACCTTCCAGCAGTTCAGCGAGGCCAGGCGAAAGGCGCACCAACTTGATGGAGTTCCCCCTTCCCTCTGCTGCAATCCCAATAAAGATCCCATTCAGGACTTTCTTTTTGGGAGAACAGGCTGCCTCGCCGGCAGAAATGCGTCGCCGGACACCGGAGGCCGTGGGCAAGAACCTACGGCTTTGCGGACTGGTGCTTTTGGGACGGACAAAAGCCCGTGTTCAAGTGCGATCCTAAAACGCCTTTTCGGTTTCCGGAACGTGTCACCGCTGCTTGGGAAAGCACCCAAGTGGAGACGGGCTATGCTCAAAGCATTTTCATAACCCCCAAATTAGCCGGCACAACTCGCCGTGAAACCGTGGTCAAGACTTTGGGGGCTGGCCCACCCCGAGCGGTTTCTCGCCGGAACCAATATTCATTGCTCAAGCCGCTTAGCAGCACCCTGGCGTTTCCAAAGTGCCGTTCAGAAGGGGCGAGCATGAATTCGCCATTGGTCTTTTCCTTAAAGGGTCACTGTGGGATGCGGAGAGTGGCCTTCGCCTTGCCTCATGGCCCCCTGAAATCCAAGGGTGCGACGCCTCGAACAACATAGCATTGAGGAGGAAATGCGGAAACCGCAGGCCGCGTCTGCTTGGGGCAGTAATCCTACCAACTCCACTCTGCCCTTGACGGATCGGACGAGAAAGAAGGGGTGGGACGTACCCCCATGTGGAAGGTGATGGATGCGAATTGAGCCAAAATGTGCCCATGAGGCCTGGAAATGCCTTTAACGGGTTCACTGCTCATCGGCCCGTCAGATCTTTTGCCGCTGGACTGCTCCATCACCGGCCCGGCATTTGCAGCTCAGCCGGGGGGCTGTTTACCGTTCTGAGGGCGAGTTTCTGGATCTCTGAAAAAGCGGCGTTTGCTCCGAGGAAGGGAGGCAAAGGTAATCCAAGCAGTTTCCACTGGCCTAAAAATGCAGGAACGGCGCTGGGGTCACAGGGGAGGCACAAAGCGGGGCCGCTTCCGTCGGAGGGGCTTTGCAGGGGAAAAGGCCGGGAGGGGGGCAGGCAGGCAACTGGGTCACCTCCTTAGCAATGTTCTGACGGGGGGGCTGGAAGCCCAAAGGAAAGCATAAAATAGTCAGCTTTTCCGAAAAGCCAGGCATGAGGCATCATGGGCCCCTAGAGAGGAAATGGGAACGTGGGGAGAGGTCTTTCCCAGCGTTGGAGCTTTAGTACGGATCAGCACCAAGTTCCGCGCCTTGGGAAAAGGAACCAGGCGCACAGCTGCAAGATGGGGGCGACGGGGCTCAGCGGCACTACAAGCGAGAAGGTCGTTGGCTTTCTTGTCACTCACAAGCGGGAGATGAGCCCGCCGTGTGACGTGGCTGCAAAAAAGGCAAATGCCATCTGGGGCTGCAGGAATAGAAGCATATTCCCTAGGGAGGTGGGGGGCTCTCCCACCCGTCAAGATGAGGCTGGGCAGCCACCTGTCAGGGATGCTCTGACTTGGAGTCCTGCATTGAGCAGGGGCTTGGACTGGATGATCTCAGAGGCCCCTTCCAACCCTTCTTTTCTATGATTCTATAGGGATGCTCTGACTTGGAATCCGCATTGAGCAGGGGGTTGGACTAGATGGTCTTACAGCCCCTTCCCACCCTACTGTTCTATGATTCTATAGGGATGCTCTGACTTGGAGCCTGCATTGAGCAGGGGGTTGGACTGGATGGTCTCACAGGCCCCTTCCAACCCTACTATCCGATGATTCTGTAGGGACACTGTGACTTGGAGTCCTGCATGGAGCAGGGGGTTGGACTGGATGGTCTCACAGGCCCCTCCCAACCCTACTATTCTCTGATTCTGTAGGGACGCTGTGACTTGGAGTCCTGCATGGAGCAGGGGGTTGGACTGGATGGTCTCACAGGCCCCTCCCAACCCTACTACTCTCTGATTCTATAGGGACGCACTGACTTGCAGTCCTGCATTGAGCAGGGGGTTGGACTGGATGGTCTCACAGGCCCCTTCCAACCCTACTATTCTCTGATTCTATAGGGACGCACTGACTTGCAGTCCTGCATTGAGCAGGGGGTTGGACTGGATGGTCTCACAGGCCCCTCCCAACCCTACTATCCGATGATTCTGTAGGGACGCTGTGACTTGGAGTCTTGCGTGGAGCAGGGGGTTGGACTGGATGGTCTCACAGGCCCCTCCCAACCCTACTATTCACCGATTCTGTAGGGACGCTGTGACTTGGAGTCCTGCATGGAGCAGGAGGTTGGACTGGATGGTCTCACAGGCCCCTCCCAACCCTACTATCCGATGATTCTGTAGGGACGCTGTGACTTGGAGTCTTGCGTGGAGCAGGGGGTTGGACTGGATGGTCTCACAGGCCCCTCCCAACCCTACTATTCACCGATTCTGTAGGGACGCTGTGACTTGGAGTCCTGCATTGAGCAGGGGCTTGGACTGGATGGTCTCACAGACCCCTCCCAACCCTACTATTCACCGATTCTGTAGGGACGCTGTGACTTGGAGTCTTGCGTGGAGCAGGGGGTTGGACTGGATGGTCTCAGAGACCCCTCCCAACCCTACTATTCACCGATTCTGTGGGGACGCTGTGACTTGGTGTCTTGCATGTTTCTGGGGGTTGGACTGGATGGTCTCACAGGCCCCTCCCAACCCTACTATTCTCTGATTCTGTAGGGACGCTCTGACTTGCAGTCCTGCATTGAGCAGGGGGTTGGACTGGATGGTCTCACGGGCCCCTTCCAACCCTACTATTCTCTGATTCTGTAGGGACGCTCTGACTTGCAGTCCTGCATTGAGCAGGGGGTTGGACTGGATGGTCTCACAGGCCCCTCCCAACCCTACTATTCTCTGATTCTGTAGGGGCGCTGTGACTTGGAGTCCTGCATGGAGCAGGGGGTTGGAATGGATGGTCTCACAGGCCCCTCCCAACCCTACTATTCTCTGATTCTGTAGGGGCGCTGTGACTTGGAGTCCTGCATGGAGCAGGGGGTTGGACTGGATGGTCTCAGAGGCCCCTTCCAACCCTACTATTCTCTGATTCTATAGGGACGCTCTGACTTGCAGTCCTGCATTGAGCAGGGGGTTGGACTGGATGGTCTCACAGACCCCTCCCAACCCTACTATTCACCGATTCTGTAGGGATGCTGTGACTTGGAGCCTTGCATGGAGCTGGGGGTTGGACTGGATGGTCTCAGAGGCCCCTCCCAACCCTACCATTCCCCTCTCCTGGCCACAGATTGCGTGGTTCCCCCCCCCAGCTCCCCTTTGCAATGCCTCTCCTCTGGCTCATGTACCGGCAGGCTCACGTAGGCTGGGATTTGGACAGCTCCCGCCGCCAGAATATGCCCCCCCGCCCCCCCCTGCGACCCCGGAGAGCTCCTCCCAGCCTGGATGCGGCCCGGGGGCCGAGAGAGGTTCGGCGCCTCAGGCCCTCGAACAGCGGCGTCCTCCGTGGTTGCTGTGACCTTGCGGCTGCTTGCACTTGTTTGAGACTCTACCGATATTCCTGAATGTGAGGTCTCAGCCCTGGTTTTATGAACCACCCCAGGGAGTCTCAGCTGCTGGGCGGCACAGAAATGTGGCAGATTGATCAGTCGTAGGATCAGAGAAGAATAGGTTTGGAAGGGGCCTGTGAGACCATCCAGTCCAACCCCCTGCTCAAGGCAGGGCTGCAAGTCAGAGCATCCCTATAGAATCAGAGAATAGCAGGGTTGGGAGGGGCCTGTGAGACCATCGAGCCCAACCCCCGAGTCCAAATGGCCACTTCTGCATAAGGACAGCCTGTCTGGATCCAAGCATGGGCAACTCCCTGCCCCGACAACGAAACTGCAGTCTGGAAACAGCCTGCCTGGGAGCCGGGGAGAAGCGGGGGGCGGTGTCATTGCCTTCACGCCCTCCTTGCAGGTGTCCCGTTGGGGCATCTCGCTGTCCACCATTGGAGACAGGGCGCCGGGCCAGAGGGTGCTTTGGGGGGGCCTGATCCAGCTGCCCCGAGCTCTTCCTCTCTCCCCGGGCGCACCAACCAGGCAGCATGGCCTGGCCCCGAGGAAAAGCTTTCTCCCCCCCGCCCCTGGACACACCACCCCTGAACAAAAGGAGACGACCCTTGGGCCCAAAGAAGAGACCACTCTTTGTTTCTGACAGCAGGATTTCCATGTGGGGGCGCAATCAGTGAGGGGCGTAATGCTGGCGGGGACAATGGGATTGTCTGGGAACAGCAGGGCAGGAGTCCAGGGGGCGAGCAACCCCCCTGCCACAGCAGCCCGAGAAGTGGGAGGGTGCAGCTGGTCCCCCAAACGTCTGGCGGCTGCCCCGTGGCTTTCGCGAGGGCCCAGACCGGGACTCTGCCCTGTGGCGGGGAGTTCCACCGGGCGAGGACACAGCCGGGGCGACGGCAGGGAGCGCGTTCCTCTGATCCGCCTCAGGCAGGAGAAGGGCATCGGTGGTCCCCTCCTCTGATGCGGAGCGCCGGAGCCTGGGCCAGAAGAGGCCACCCTGTGCCCCGAATGCAGGGGGGTGGGCTGGGGGCTGGGGTTACATTTTCAAGCAGCTATCCCCTGGGAAGTGAGGGAGGGGAGCGCGGCTCTTTGGATCCTGGCTCCTTGGATCCTGGCTCTTTGCCTCCTGGCTCTTTGCCGCCTGGCTCTTTGGATCCTGGCAAGCGGGCGGCAGCTCTCCCTGCAAGGGCAGAAGGGGGCAATGGTCAGAACAGCAGAGGCACGCGCCAGGGGGCTCATCTGGGCACGGCCCGCAAACAGGGCCGGCGGGGCGAGACCGGGAACGGCCCGCCGGCAGGACGGACCCCCCTTGCCTCTGTCCAGGAGGGGCAGCCAGGAGGGGACCCCCAAGGAGGGGGGAGGCTTGCCTGATACAAGCTGCAGACCAGCTGGAAGAGGCCCGCTTGCGCTTGCTCCTGAAGATCCTCGGTGTGTTTCTAGGGGAAAGGAGCGGGAAGTCAGAGCATCCCCGTGGGATCCTGGAATAGCCGAGTTGGAAGGTGTCTGCGAGGCCATCTAGTCCAACCCCCTGCTCCATGCCCTCCTCTGAGCCCTCTCCAGTTTGCCCGTGTCCTCCTTCAATTGCGGGGCTCAGAACGGGACCCAGCCCTCCAGACGAGGCCTGGCCAGGGCTGAGCAGGGGGGAGGCCAGGGCTGCCTGGGATTCGGAAGCTGCGTCTCCATCCCTGCCACCCCAAACCGCGTTTGCCTTTTTTGCAGCCACGTCACCTTGTGGGCTCATGTTTGGGCAAATGTCGGGGAGGCCTCTCCCCCCTCCCAGCCAGCGCTTACCCCGTTGACGACGATCCAAGGCACGTATTCGTGCGGGGGCTGCAGGGCCGCGGTGCGCTGGGCATACTTGTTCATGAGCTGATTGCCCAGGTCTCCGCTCACGCAGGCAGTGATGTTGTCCATGGGGATGTCGGGAAAGTACAGCTTCATGCACTGGAATTGCAGAGCAGCCCATGTCAGTCCACCCCCCGGGGTCGAGATACCGGTTCTGCCTTCTGTAGTGCCCCGGAGAGCACAAATGCAGTGGGATCCTACCCCGGGGGAAGCGGATTTTGGAGCGCCTGAAGCTGGGATGCCTGCGGGTACATCCCCTCCAACCGCTAGGCCATGCTTCCCACCCTGACTTCTTTTGTAAACCGAGCACGCCATCTGAAATTCTCCCCAGCGGTGCCAGTCCAGGTTTCGGGGGGGCCCTCCTCCCTCCGCGAGTGCGTCCCCTGTTCCTCCCCCTCGCCGGAGCAAGAGGCAGGTTGGCCTGTGGAACTCGCTGCCCCAGAATGCGGCGATGGCCACCCATTTGGATGGCTTTCGAAGCAGTCGGGCAAAGCCCTGGAGGAGACAGCTATCACTGGCTACTAGCCCTCACGGCTCGGGGCTCCCTCCACTACCAGAGGCAGTGAGCCGATCTACCCCAGTTGCTGGGGAGCATGGGCGGGAGGCTGCTGTTCCACTCGTGTGGGTTTCCTGCGGGTCGGCCACTGTGTGAACTGGATGGATGGACCCGGGGTCAGATCCAGCAGGGCTGCTCCGAGGCTCGTATGTGGGTTGCCATGGGGAAGACGAGGAGGAGTGACTCGGGGGGGGGCTCTGCTGGGGTGTGGGGCCTTGGCAGGGGCTGCACCATGCCAGCCCCCCGGCACTGGCCCAGATCCCCAGCTTGTGAATATAACACTCTCTCGCTTCCCTTCCCTTCCACTTCCCACCGGCCGAAGTGTTTTGCCTGAGGATGGAAAGGGAGCTGGGCATAGCCCACCTTTCTTCCCCACAAAGACACCCACGGGGGCTTCCGGGCCAATTTAAACCCGGGTTATCATGGAAGCGTAGAACAGTAGGGTTGGGAGGGGCGCGCGAGACCATCTAGTCCAGCCCCATCAAGAGATGCGCACAGAGAATTGCCTGAAAATGCCGTGGAAGATGTTGCCCCAGCTTGGGACCTCGTGGCCCTGATGGCTGGCGCAGGGGTTGGGCTTGATGGCCTCGCAGGCCCCTTCCAGCCCGGTGATCCTAGGAGCTCTGTGGCACCAACAGAGCCTAGGCATGGAGCCTCCCTCTCGGGGGCGAAAGCAGGCGTCGGCCACATGTGACAGAGGCACACAGGAGCTGGCCTGCGCTGCACGGCCGAGCAGGCCAAGGTGGGCACAGAAGCGGGGGGACGCACCATTCCAAGGCTCTGGGTGACGTTGCTGCTGGACTCCATGCAGAAGACGAGCATCAGGTGGTACAGCGGTGGGGGGAGCAGGGCGATGCCGCAGGCCTGGGGAGACACGTGGCAAGCAGGAGAAGGGGAGACCCCCGTGCGCCAGGCAGGAGGACCCCCGTGCGCAACCGCCAACACCTGCGCCTGGGCGAACACCGAGGAGCCGTGACCCAGCTCTGCGCAGAAGCCTGCGCCGGCCGGGAGACCGGGGTGGGCCTGCTCAGCCCGCCGAACGGACGGCGCCTTCTGCCAGCCCTCCAGTGTAGGACAGCTGGCCACCCTGCGGCATGGGCCTGTCTCTTTACGCCAGATGGGGCCTGGACAGCCCAGTCGAGAGAAGGCCCCTTGGCAGAGAGAACCGCCCTTGGTCAAGGCGGGCACCTGGCCCCCCAGGAGGCTTTCTTCTCAAACCAAGCCTGGCCTGGGCGGTCTGGGAAAGAGAGGAGCCTTCTGGTAGAGGACTGTCCTTTCCTAGCCTCTGGAAAGGAGGACACCTGGCTACCTCAGGTCAGCTTTTGATGGCACTGCATTAGTGCTTCGCCTTTCCCCCTCTTGCAAGGAGCCCAAGGCGGCGTACATGACCCCCCCCCCCCCGTTCTAGCCTCACAATGACAACCCGGCGAGGCGGGCTGGGCCGCCAGGCCGCACCTGGCCTGGGCACTCGAACCCAGCTCTGCCGGCTCCGAACCCTCAAAAACGGAGTGACGGGAAGAGCCCCCAAGAAAACCCCGATGGTGGGGCAGCAGAGCTGGGAAGGGCGGGCCGCAGGACGCGGGTTACAATTTGCCCGAAAGATGCTAGCGCCGGCAAAGCGGGAACGGATTCGCCCGTCCCACCGCTTGCGGGCGGGCCATTGCCCGACTTGCCGCCCTTCCCAAATCTACCTCCCTTTCTCGCTCTTTCTCGCACAGGCCCCGGCTGTGGGGGGCTGAGCCCTGGCCCGAGGAAATGCCTCCCCAAAGGGCCCCCCAGCCCCACGGAGCTCTTGGCTCGGGCCCCCTTCGGGACCGGCAGCATACCTCCATCATGTTGCCCAGGCATTCATCCTTGCCGTGCTGGCACTCGAACTCCCATCTCGTGGGCCCCTTGATCTCCTGCAAGGGGGCAAGCGGGAGAGGGGCATGGGCCAGGTCAGGCCAAGCCTCCCCCTTCCCCAGCCCCCCGCCCGGGCACGTGGTCCGGAGCGTGGCCCTACCTTGGTGTTCCCGTAGGGGACTAGCGTGATGTTCAGGATGTCGTGCAGCATGAGCCAGGTGGGGATCAGCTCCAGGACCAGGAAGGCGCGGCAGGCGGAGCAGAGGCTCTCGTAGTACAGGCTGATGGCCACCGGGGCAGCCTTTCGGGAGGGCCTGGAGGCGGCCTGCAAGGCGCAGTGCTTCTCTGCCTGCAAGGGAGACAGGTATGTGGCAGCATCGGGGGGTCGGCCCCGAAGCCAGCTCTCGTCCCCCTGGCTCCTGCACGCCGTCCGTGGCCCCCAGGGGTGCCAGGCTGCACCTCCCATGGGCCATGCTCGCCGGCTAGACTGCTCTGACCACTAGGCCGCTCCCCCTGACGCCCATCCCAAATCTGCCTGCCTGTGCCTGCAGCCCGTTCTTCCACGTCCTGCGGCCTGGGATGGCCGCAAACAGGATGCAGCCCGCTTCTGCGTGGCGACAACCCTGCAGGGACGGGAGAGGCGCTCTCATCGCCCCCGCGGTCTCCTCTTCCCAAGCTTAACATAGCCAGTTCCGTCCCTCTTTCCTTGCCGGACTGAGTTTCTAGTCCTCTGATCATCTTCGTTGCCCTTCTCTGAGCTCGTTCCAATCTAATTTCCCAAATTGTGGTATCCAGGACTGAGCACGGTCGTCGGGGTGAGGCCTGACCAGCGCCAAATGGAGTAGAACGGTGACTTCCCATGATTTTGACACGCTGTTTCTACTGACGCAACCTAAAAATTGCATTGGCCTTTTTTGCAGCCACATCACCCCGTTGGCTCATCTTCCGCTTGTGATCAACTCAATTTGTCCAATTTCCCAAATCGTGGTGGCCAGGACTGGGCACGGTCCTTGGGCTAAGGTCTGACCAGCGCCAATAGAGCAGAACTATGACTTTCCATGATCCTGGATGCCACAATTTGGGAAATTAGACAAACTGAGCTGATCACAAGCGGAAGATGAGCCAATGGGGTGATGAGGCTGCAAAAAAGGCCAATGCGATTATAGGTTGCATCAGTAGAAATATCTTTTCAAAATCATGGGAAAACTAAACCTAAAATTGCATTGGCTTTTTTTGCAGCCACATCACACCGTTGGCTCAAATTCAGCTTGTGATCAACTCAATTTGCCCAGTTTCCCAAATTGTGGTGTCCAGGACTGGGCACGGTTGTCGGGGTGAGGTCTGACCAGTGCCAAATAGAGTAGAACTATGACTTCCCATGGTTTTGACATGCTATTTCTACTGACGCAACTTAAAAATTGCATTGGCCTTTTTTGCAGCCACATCACATAGTTTTATTTATTTATTTATTTATTAAATTTATTAATCGCCCATCTGACTGGTCACCCAGCCACTCTGGGTGATGTACAACCCACCATAAAACAATTTAAAACAATAAAATTTTACCATAATTTTTTTTTAAAAAAAATACCCTAACCCACCCCAAATGCCTGCCTGAACAACCACGTTTTTAATGCACGACGGAAGCTCATTAAAGAGGGGGCATGACGGAGTTCCCTAGGGAGGGAGTTCCACAGAGTGGGGGCCACCACAGAGAAGGCCCTCTCCCTCGTCCCCACCAGTCTAGCTGTCCTGGCTGATGGGACAGAGAGAAGGCCATCCGAGGCTGATCTTGTTAAGCGGCCTGTCTGGTGTTGCTGGAGGCGCTCCTTAAGATAGGCTGGGCCGGAACCACATAGGGTTTTAAAGGTCAAAACCAACACCTTGAATTTGGCCCGGAAAACAACTGGTAACCAGTGCAACTCCTTCAGCACTGGAGTGATGTGATCTCGCCGGCGGCTGCCTTTAATCAGGCGAGCCGCCGCGTTCTGTACCAGCTGCAGCTTCTGAACTGTCTTCAAGGGTAACCCCACATAGAGTGCATTACAGTAGTCTAAACGAGAGGAGACCAGGGCATGTACTACCGATGGGAGCAGATGGCCGGGAAGGAAGGGGCGCAGCCGCCGTATCAGATGGAGTTGATACAGCGCTGTCCGGCTCACAGCTGACACCTGAGCCTCCATGGACAGCTGGGAGTCCAAAATGACCCCCAGGCTGCGGACCTGGTCTTTCAAGGGTAGCCGTACCCCATTCAACACCAGGTCAGCATCCCCCAGCCTCCTCTTGTCTCCCACCAAAAGTACCTCGGTCTTGTCAGGGTTCAGCTTCAGTTGGCTCAAATTCAGCTTGTGATCAGCTCAATTTGCCCAATCTCCCAAATTGTGGTGTCCAGGACTGGGCACGGTTGTCGGGGTGAGGTCTGACCGGCACCAAATAGAGTAGAACTATGACTTCCCATGATTTTGACACGCTATTTCTACTGACGCAACCTAAAAATTGCATTGGCCTTTTCTGCAGCCACATCACACAGTTGGCTGATATTCAGACTGAAGGGCTGAGATTGGGTCCTGAACTCCTCTAACCAGCATTTAGATGGGTAAAGCAACACACAGAAATTCGATTTGGTTTGCAAGAGCCAGGAATCCCCCCCCCCTGCACTGCCCATCCCCACCCTATAGACGCCCTGTTTTTCTTGCCCTGCATTTTGCTCTCCGACGATTGGGAAGCAGCCACCCTTGGTCCCACCCTTGAGAAGTCCCGGCCCGCTCAAGGGGGGTCAGAAGTGTGAGAACCCTCCCTGACCTGGATTCCTGCATTGAGCAGGGGGCTGGACCTGATGGCCTTGTAGGCCCCTTCCAACCCTACTCTTCTACGATTCTAAACCCCTTTTAAACCATGGACAGTTCGGTTCACGAGAGGAGGGGACTAAGCGCTGTCCCCCGTCCCCCAAGCTGCATAAGGCAAGCCAGTCCAGCGTCTAACATTATCGAACTGTATGGCCAAAGACAGCGTGCAGGGGAAGGCATGGGCGCATGGGTGGCTGGGCGCAGGGAACCACGAAGAGGACGCCATCACGGCTCCCCAACCCCGGACCGCATCCACCCACCCTGCTTCCTCTGCTGCCCTCCTTGAGGGAAGCGAAAGTGGGGGGGCTTCCTGCCAGGCGACCATTTGCCTCCCACCCTGCTGGGGCTTTCCACGGGGCGGCCCCACCCAGGAGCAGCAGAGGCTGCCAACGGATCGCCCTTCTGGCAACGGATAGCCCCCCCAGAGACCCCAACAGTACCCTGACCACTGTACTCCTTCCAGCCTTTGCTTGGAAAGGCCTAGGCTCCCCAAACTTCCCCTTCCATCGAGGAAAGCCCCTTAAAAAAGGGGGGCGGGGGGAGTCTTTGTGCGTGACCCACATTTGTCCCATGCTGCCTGCTTTTCTCACTTCTCTTTTCCTGCCCTCCAGCAGCTCTGGTTTGGGCTCTCGGCCCCCTGAGGACGGGCTCCCTGGGGAGGACCACGGAGCCCAGCCCTGTTCTCTGCCGCTGCATGCCTGCAAAAGGGGTGGATGGGGGGATCTGCGACCCCAGCTTGGACAGAGCTACGGTGGCTACACAAGGGTCCTTCAAGACCATCCAGCCCAACCCCCTGCTCCGTGCAGGAAGCCTGATTCCCGCCCAAGGACTAAGCAGGGCTGACGGTGCCGAGCTTCGGAGATCAGGCCAGATCCGGCACTCCGAGCATGGAACAGCGCAGCCGTGTGCATGGGCTCCGCGCAGTCGGCATTCTGCGAAACGGCCCACGCACCTTTGAAAGCTGGGGGAGATGGCCACCTTTCAGCCAGCACATCCCGCACCCTCGGCACGCAGGGAGTCCGGCCTGCCCCTTCCCGACTGCTCTCCTCACACTCGGGTTCCGGCCTTCGGAGAAAATGCTCGCTGTGTCCGCACCACCCAGCCCGAGCCGAGCGTGGAAGCATCTCTTCTCACGCCCACCACCCGGGTTCTCTTTTCCCCAAGACAACAAGCCCCGATGAGAGGCGCCTTCCCCCACAGTCGTCCTTTCCCGTGCTTGCTCTGCCCGTTCGTTGTCTTTTAGTAATGTGTATAGACTGCTTTATTCACTAAAAAAGCCATCCAAACCATTTCAACCTTGAACCGCCCCCCAAAGCACAAGGACCTGAAAGCAGTCAAACAGGCACCCCACATCCTTGCAAAGGCCAGCTGAAAAAGACCAGCATTTGGGCAGCTGGGCCGCGGGGCTCGAGGGCGGGAGCCAAATCGCGCCACCATCCCCGGAAAGAGGCCAGCGTTCCGTTCTGCCCTTGTGAGGCTGCTCTGGGGTTGCTCAGGCCGCAGGGAGCTGTTCCGGCTGATCCTCTGTGGTTAAGAAACCCGCAGACATCTCCCCAGATTGCCTAAGTACACAGCCCATTGCATGTCTGGCTGTGCCCTATGAAGCCCGATACGGCTCCGGTCCAGCTCATCTGAAAGACCGTGTCCTCCCTCATGAGCCTGCCCATGTCCGGAGACCCTCTGGGGAGGCCCTTCTCTCCGTCCCACCACTGTCACGGGCTCGTCCAGGGGGAGGCCGGGAGAGGGCCTTCTCGGGGGCCACCCCGCGGCTGCACAACGCCCTTCCCACGGCTCCCTCCTTGATGTACTTCTGGCTACGACAGCCCTGTTCCAGCAGGTCTCTGGGACAGAGCTGGACCCGGCGGGTGCCGTCTCGAAATGCTGCCATCATGCCTTAATTCAATTTTAATTGTTCGCATGCGTTGCATGACGTTGGTTTTCACGTTTGCAAGCCACCTTGTGTCCCGGTCCGGGGAAAACGGTGGGGTATAAATAAATAGCATCATCATCACAGCAACAGTGATGTCCAAACTGCGGGCATCTCTGGGAGCACACCGGGACGGCACATCTCTCGGCCTGCCGGCCTCCTGCCTCTCCCCCTTACCTCGCACACCTTGGCGATCTCCGCGGAGCTGCACCACAGCTGCGGTGGGAAGCGGCAGGCAGTGTGGCCGCCCACGCCGCCCGCCCAGAGGGTGCAAGCGGCCAGCAGGAGCCAAGGACCCATGGCCAAGTGAGGTGCGGGGCCTGCCGAGGTCTGCGGAGGAAAAGGCAGGTCTCGCCGGGTGGCCCGTGCCCGCCCTCTTCCTGCTCTGGGCAACCTGTTTTTCCTCTCCGGCAGCTCATGACTCAGCTTCTGCCTCGTCCTGCGCAAGCGGCACCAAGGACTTGTGGGCAGAGCCCGGGCGCTATCTGGCGAGCCCCGGGGAAAGGTCATGGACCTATTCCTGAGCAAACAGTTTCAGTTCTCGCTGCTTCATGGGCGTATGGAGGCTGGGCATGAGTTCGCATGCGTTGGAGAATGTGGAGCGAACAAGACCGCAAACACAGGCGATGCAAGCCAGCACGTCTGCCATTTATTTACCCGCCCGGCCTCAGTCTGTCATGGGACCATAGAATCCTAGAAGAGTAGGGCTGGAAGGGGCCTATAAGGCCATCCAGTCCAGCTCCCTGCTCAAGGCAGGCCTCCAAGCCACAGCATCCCCGACAGATGGCTGCCCAGCTTCGTAGAATCCTAGAATAGGAGGGTTGGAAGGGGCCTATAAGACCATCCAGTCCAACCCCCTGCTCAAGGCAAGCCTCCAAGCCAGAGCATCCCTGACAGATGGCTGCCCAGCTTTGTAGAATCCTAGAAAAGTAGGGTTGGAAGGGGCCTATAAGATCATCCAGTCCAACCCCCTGCTCAAGGTAGGCCTCCAAGCCAGAGTATCCCGACAGATGGCTACCCAGCTTTGTAGAATCACAGAATATTAGGGTTGGAAGGGGCCTATAAGACCATCCAGTCCAGCCCCCTGCTCAAGGCAGGACTCCAAGCCAGAGCATCCCCGACAGATGGCTGCCCAGCTTTGTAGATTCCTAGGGTTGGAAGGGACCTATAAGACCATCCAGTGCAGCCCCCTGCTCAAGGCAGGCCTCCAAGCCACAGCATCCCCGACAGATGGCTGCCCAGCCTCATCCTGAATGCCTCCAGTGTGGGAGAGCCCCCCACCTCCCTGTCAGCACCGTCTCCAATAGGTCCCCCTTGCAGAGCAACGTTGCCCCTGTCCCTGTATTTCCTCCGCTGGCTGACAAAGAGATGTTAGGAAGCAACGTGCAGATGGGATGAAAAAGTAAGACAGGCATCAGTGACCCAAGACTGGACTGCTGCAATGCGCTGTATGTGGGGCTGCCCCTTTCCAGCATGAAGTCCTCTGCAGAGGGGACTGCACTGGTTGCAGATTCGCTCCCGGGCCAGGTCCAAGGTTTTGGGACTGGTGTGGTTCTGGTCCCCTCAAAAACTCAGGACCGAGACACCTGAAAGAGAGCCTCCTTCTCTACCAGCCTGCCTGGTCACTGAGCTCATCGGAGGGCATGTTCCTGGCAGTTCCACGTGGACCCATGGAAAATTCCACTTTCATAGAATGGCAGAATCCTAGAAAAGCAGGGTTGGAAGGGGCCTGTAAGACCATCGAGTCCAACCCTCTGCTCAGTGCAGGAGTCCAAGTCAGAACATCCCTATAGAATCACAGAATAGTACGGTTGGAGGGGGCCTATGAGACCATCCAGTCCAACCCCCTGCTCAGTGCAGGACTCCAAGTCAGAGCATCCCTGATCTTCGGATGTGCAGCGCTAGATAAATATTGTAAATAAAGAAATAAGAAACCAGGCCGAGAGATTTGCTCGCTTCCTGCTTTGCATCCCAAGCTGGGGGAGAGTCGCATGGCTGCGGGGAACAGCCCCGGCTGGTTGGGCCGATGAAGGCCGTGAACGGGGCATCCTTGGGGGAGCTCCCTTTGTCTCTCCTCATCCTGGATTCCCAAAGTACTGGGGCAAAGTGCGGGGAGAAACAGGCCACATTTCGATGTAATAACAGGCACCAGCTTTGCTCGATCGCCACAAGTTCCCTCTGCCACACGGCCTTGAAATGGCCCCGCCTGCCATTTCACCAATGTCCATGCGAGGCTTTCAGTGCAACCCACGACAAGTCCCGCGCCGGTGTGGCGAGAGTGCTGGTCTGGGAGCCAGGAGATCCGGGTTTGAGTCCCACTCGGCCGTGGAAGCTCATTGGGGGCCTTGGGGCCAGGCTCTCAGCCCAACCTACCTCACAGGGTTGTTGTTGCGAGGATGCAACAGAGAGGAGGAGGAGAACGCAAGCCGCCTGGGGTTCCTTGCAAGAGGGGAAAAGGCAGGCTGTAAAGGCAATAAATACCTAATAAATGTCCAATGCCTTGGCTGATTTCCTGGGCCTTGTGGGGCAGAGGAGGGCACAAGCCCTTTGGCCCCAGAGCGACCGGGCGTCTGCTGGGGGGACTCAGGCCCTGCACACACGCACGCCGGCCCCCCTCTCCCCCCCAAAACGTGGCTGTTCAGGCAGGCATTTGGGGTGGGTTCAGGTATTTTGAGAAATCCGATGCTTTAATGTGGAATTGGAGGGTTTTAAACCGTTGTCTTATCGGACATCACCCAGGGTGGCCAGATGGGCGATTAAGAAATTTAATTATTATTATAAATATTATTATAAATATTAAAAAGACCCAGGCGTTCCCTGCTCCACGGTGGCAGTCAGAGGGCAACCTGGGCAAGCCGCCGCCCCAAACCACACGCCATTAAAGGAATTCTCGGTCAGGAGATGCGAGGAGCCCTGCATCAGCAGATCAGATCCGTGGTCCACTGATCGGTCACCCGCAGCTGCCATCCCAGGAGATGCGAGAGCCACGCCAAGCCGCCGGCCTATTTTCCTTTGCCCTCCACGTTCCTTGGTCCTCGTGTGCAGCGTCCTTTTCGACTGCACACCCGCTGGGCGGAGACCCTCGCGTTTGACTGACGGCATGTCACTCTCGTGCTTGGAGCCTAGCAGCCTGCGAGGATTGGAAGGGGCCTGTGAGACCCTCAAGCCCGACCCCAAATCATAGGATCCTAGAATAGTAGGGTTGGAAGGGGCCAACGAGACCATCTAGCCCAACCCCCTGCTCGATGCAGGAGTCCGAGTCACAGCATCCCTGACAGGCGGCTGTCCAGCCTCGTCTTGAAGCCGAAGCATCCCTATAGAATCACAGACTGGTAGGGTGGGAAGGGGCCTGTAAGACCATCTAGCCCAACCCCCTGCTTGATGCAGGAGTCCGAATCACAGCATCCCCGACAGGTGGCTATCCAACTTCCGGTGACTGGGGGAGCAGCCCGAAAAGAGCCTGAACGATGGGTTACCGAGGCTACTCAACACGGGAGGCCTGCTCATGAAAGGCCACTCAGTGCCAGGGCCCAAGACACTGGAGGCAGCCAGATTTGCCGCTCCTCTGGAGCACGTGTCGATGACGGACTGCCCAGCGGCACTTGGACTCTGCTCTGTGTGGGAGACCTGGGTTCGAGTCCCCACTCAGCCATGGAAGCTCCCTGGGGGACTTTGGGCCAGTCACAGACTCTCGGCCCAACCTACCTCACAGGGTTGTTGGTGTGAAAATGGAGAGGAGGACAACAGTGTAAGCTGCCTTAGGTCCCTTGCAAGAGGGGAAAAGGTGGGATATAAATGCAATAAATGGATAAAATCCAATGGCCATTTCTGGGAGGTGTGAGGGCCGGCCCGGATAAATAGCACCCTGGGAGAGGGGTGCCTTTGGTGTCCCCCCCCCCCCCCGAGTCAGTTTTGCAGGGCCACCCAGAGGATTGATGAGGGCTGGTGCGGTGCGATGTCACTTGGGATGGGCCTTGCTCAAACCTCGATCTCTCAGCCACGGTGTTAGTTTGCACCAGCCCCATTCTGAGCAGGACGATCACGGGGTTTCCCTCGAATACTGTTGGCTTGGGAGCCGTTCCTCTCCTTTGGCAAGCGTCCTTTATTTCAGAGTATCCGTTATTCTTATCTTTAAACATCATGACAGGCATGAACAAAGCAGGTATCTAGCTGACCTCCCGCAGCTGTACTTTATTATTCATACAGCGTTCGCAGGATTTGAAGACCTGCTCATGTTGCCCCAAAGGAAGGCTGTTTTCCACGGATTCTCACCGGGCACCAAGGTCATCCAAGTAGGACTTCGGAAAAGAAACACACTTGGAAACCAGCGGAAGGAAGATCCATAGGAAGAAAGCCAGATTACGAAGCATGTGGTCTTCAATGCTGATACACTAATGCCCATAGGATGGGAAACAAACGGAATGAACTTGAACTCGTAACACAGGAGGGAAATCATGACTTGATAGGGGGAACTGAGCCTTGGTGGGATGACTCTCGTGACTGGAATACAGCAACTGAAGGATATAGCTTGTTCAAAAAGAAGAGGAGGAACAGAAAGGGAGGTGCGGTTGCGCTGTATGTGAAAAATACATATCTCTGCACAGAAATACAGGAGGATGAGCTTGGTAGCCCCATCGAGAGCATCTGGATCAAAATAAATAGAGCAAAGAATAAAAGGAACCTGAGGGTCAGAGTCTACTACCAGCCACCTGATAAAGGAGAAGGCGAGGATGAAACTTTTGAAAAGCAAACAGCCAATGTTCTAAGGAAGCATGATGTAGTAGTAACGGGGGACTGCAATTTCCCCGATATTTGTTGGGAGACAAATTCTGCAAAACATGGCCCCTCCAGGAAATTCCTGACTTGTGTGGCGGATAACTTCCTCCTACAGAAAGTAGAGGAAGGAACTAGAGGATCGGCTATCCTTGACTTGATCCTAACCAACAGAGATGACTTGGTGGATAAAGTAGCAGTTACAGGAACTCTGGGGGAAAGCGACCATGTTGTACTTGAGTTCTTGGTTCTAAGGGAATCAAAAGCCGAGTGTAGCCAAACGCGTGCCCTGGATTTTAGGAAAGCTGATTTTCATAAACTCAGAACAATGATCAGTAAGGTCCCATGGCAAGTGACCCTAAGGAGAAAAGGAGTCTGAGATAGGTGGGAGCTTTTAAAAAAGGAAATTCTCAAGGCACAATCACAAGCAATTCCAACAAGAAGAAAAGGTGGAAGACAACAGAAGAAGCCAATGTGGCATCACAAAAAGCTTAGGGATGGCCCGAAAACAAAAAAGGGCACATATAGGAAGTGGAAAGAAGGCCAAGTGACAAAGGAAGAGTACAGGCAGGTAGCACAGAACTGCAGGGACGGCGTCAGGAAGGCTAAAGCTGAAAATGAGCTGAGGTTGGCGAGGGAGGCTAAAAGCAACAAAAAGGCTTTCTTCAGCTACGTGCAAAGTAAAAGGCAGAGGAAAGAAATGGTGGTTCAGCTATTAAACAAGGATGGCAAAATGATAACAGATGACAAAGAAAAGGCAGAGGTGCTCAATTCCTACTTTGGCTCAGTCTCCTCCCAAAAGAGGGCCTATGAGCCCCCTGGCAAAGGCGAAGTGCAAGCTGAAGGGGCAGGATTGCAGCTTGAGATCAACAGGCATATGGTCAGGGAACACCTAATGACTTTGAATGAGTTCAGATCTCCAGGGCCAGATGAACTGCATCCTAGAGTAATAAAGGAACTGGCGGAAGAACTCTCAGAACCGCTGTCTATTCTCTTTGAGAAATCATGGAGGACGGGGGAAGTGCCAGATGACTGGAGGGGGGCTAATGTTGTCCCCATCTTCAAAAAGGGTTAAAAGGAGGAACCTGGGAACTACAGACCAGTCAGTCTGACATCAATCCCTGGGGAAATTCTGGAGCAGATGATAAAGCAATCCATCTGCAAGCAACTTGAAAACAATGCCGTGATGATTCGAAGCCAACATGGATTTGTCAAGAACAAGTCCTGCCAGATGAATCTGATCTCATTTTCTGATCAGGGAACCTCCCTTGTGGACCGTGGGAATGCTGTGGACATCATATACCTCGACTTCAGCAAAGCCTTTGACAAAGTGCCCCATGATCTCCTGGTGAGCAAACTAGCTCAAAGTGGGCCAGAAGAAACAGCAGTCAGGTGGATCCACAGTTGGCTGCAGAATCGGACTCAAAGAGTGCTTCTCAATGGGACCTTCTCAAACCGGGGAGAGGGAACAAGTGGGGTATCGCAGGGCTCAGTCCTGGGCCCAGGGCTGTTCAACACTTTTATTAATGACTTGGGGGAGGAGGGGCAGGGAATGCTGATGAAATTTGCAGATGACACAAAATTGGGCGGGAGAGCTAATACTTTGGAAGACAGAAACAAAATTCAAAGTGATGTGGATAGACTGGAGCGCTGGGCAGAAAACAACAGAATGACATTTAATAGGGAGAAATGCCAAGTTCTGCACCTCGGAAAAATAAACCAACTGCACAGTTACAAGATGGGGGAGACGCGGCTCAACAACACTACAAGCGAGAAGGATCTCGGCATTGTTGTCGAGCACAAGCTGAAGATGAGCCAACAATGTGATGTGGCTGCAAAAAAGGCAAATGCGATTTGGGGCTGCATGAATAGAAGCATCGCTTCCAAATCCTGGGAAGTCCTAGTTCCCCTCTACTCAGCACTGGTTAGGCCGCATCTGGAGTGCTGGGTCCAGTTCTGGACACCACACTTGAAGGAGGCTGGAGCATTCTATAGGGAAAGGAGCATTCTATAGGGATGCTCTGGCTTGGAGCTCTGCACTGAGCAGGGGGCTGGGCTGGATGGTCTCCGAGGCCCCTTCCAGCCCTCCTATTCTCTGACGCTCTGAACCTTGAAAGAACGGTTCCAGACCCCTGCTTGTCGAGATCGGAGCTGGGGGCGTGCGTGTGCACGCCCAGCCAGCCAAGCCACGCCGCAGCCGCCTCGGCAGGAAAGCCCCCGGCCCCATGAAGCCCCCTCACGCCCTCCTGCCCAGATTAGACCCCCCAAGACGCAGCCTGGTCTCACTTCTCTTTTCCTGGGTAAAACCGCAAACAGCTGCTTCCTCTTCAGGCGGGGAAGTTCCTTCAGGCCCGTGGTCCCTCCCCCGTTTTGTTCCACGGGCTTCGGATCGGAGCCACCGAGCTTCTCAGCAACGTCCTCCCCGCAAAAGCGCAAAGAAAACAGGGGGTGATGCGCGCAAACCTCCAGGGCCCACATAGGAATGCACTTCTGCAGGAATGCCTTTTATCCCCCCCCCCGAAGTACCGTACAAAACGTGGCCTCTTGTGGTCGGGCTCGGGCCGGTCCCGGCACCTCCCCGTCGCAAAACTGGGCCCGAGGGCCGAGGAAATGGGCTTCTGTCAGGACAGGGGGAGCCAGGAAAGGGGGCTCGGGTGCTACGGAGGGGGCCCCCGGGGTTATTGCATATATCTAGAAGAGGGGATTTGCCACGGAGCCAGGCCCACGGCAGCGGCCACGGGGGTCATGGCGGGGGGAACCCATCCGCAACACGTGGTCCATCCCGCAGCCGCATCCCCGACGTGAGAGAGTGGTTGGCAAGCTCACAGTGGGGGAAAGACCCCCGCCGCCCTGGGCCGGCTGGATCCACACGCAGGCGTTGAGGGGGGTCCGGCTTTCGAGAGCCCAAGGGAGACTGGCCTACTGGGGGGCAGGGGGAGAGACGAGGGTGGCGGTCTGGAAAGGGGTCTGGATAGGGATCCGGAGGGAGAGCTGTGGGGCTGGACACCGGGGAGGCTCCTGTCCCCCGCCCCCAGGGTCCTGGGGGCGGTCAGATGGCGGCGGGGCCCGGGCCCGCCCCCCTCATCTGGGCGGCAGCAGCTGGGACAGGACGGGGTGGGCCAGGGTGACGCTGAGCGAGTCGTTGTGCTGCACGAGAGACGTGTGCCGGTAGTGCAGGACCAGCTCCTTGAGCGAGGCGTAGAGGTTGTAGGGCTCGGCGAAGCCGTAGCCAGTCGCCGTCTTGTAGATCACGCAGTGCTTGGTGTCGCCGTCCGCCCTGCCGGGGGGAGCAGAAGGGAGCCGTCACGGGGGGCGGGCGGGGAGGCCCCGAAAAAGGCCCCACAGGACGGAGAGGTGCGGCGGCGGCAAGGGGGTGGCCGGGGCCCGGAGGGCGAGCACTCGGTGGCGAACTGGGGGGGCGGTGCCCTCCCTGCCCAGGGGCGCCCCAGCAGCACCGCGCCGATCCAGGCCAGCAAACCAGGGCGTGCTCAGCTCAGAGGGAGCAGGGAGTTCTCAGGCGGGGGGCCACAGGTCCCGGGGCTTTGCCCGCGCGAGGACTCACACGACGGAGCAGGCGTAGCAGCCCCGCTGGCTGCTCTCCCGGACGAGGAAGGTCCCGTCACGCCGACCCGCCAGCATCTCCTCGGCCTGGAGCCGGTTGATCTTGCCCACGTACCACGTCCGCTCCTCGTGGTGGGGCAGCTCCTCCTCGTCCTCCATCATGGAGTACTGGCTGGAGGGGAGGCCGGCAGCTGCCTGAGACGGGGTCCGGCTGGCCCGGTGCCGGCCGCCCAGACCCCGCGGGATTGCTTCCCAGCCCTACGTGGCCGGGGACCGAACCGGGGACCTTTTGCCCGCAGCCCAGGCGGTGCTGGATCAGGCCCAGGGCCCGCCCAGTCCAGCACGCTCTTCACACAGCAGCCCCCCCCCCCCCCCCCAGCAGGCGCGGCAAATAGGCAGGACCCTCCAGACGGGTTCGTGGTGCATCCAGCACACGGCTGGTTTCCTCCGAGTGGGAGCAGCTCCCCGGGGCACAACGGGGCTTCCCCATTACCCCCCTGGCCCTTTTCAGCCTGAGAGGCCCGTGAGCCGGTAGGGGACCGTGCCTCCCTGCACTCTCGGGGGGTCACACCGACACTCACTCCTCGGTCTCGTTCTTGATGCCCAGCCATTCGTTGATCTTCTTCTGACGGGTCCCTTTCTGCGTCAGCCACCTGGGGGAACAAGAGAAAGACCTGAGTGCCCCCGTGCCACTCTTCAGCAGACCCTCAGATGACACGCAGGCGGGAAACAGTGACAAAACCCCCCCTCCGAGGACGTTCGGGCCAAAGCACCCGGGCAACCGATCCAGCTGTATGCAACCCTATAAAATCCTAGAACTGTAGGGCTGGAAGGGGCCTGTAAGACCATCGAGTCCAACCCCCTGCTCAATGCAGGAATCCAAGTCAGAGCGTCCCTACAGAATCATAGAAAAGAAGGGTTGGAAAGGGCCTGTGAGATCATCCAGTCCAACCCCCTGCTCAATGCAGGACTCCAAGTCAGAGCATCCCTATAGAATCATAGAAAAGGAGGGTTGGAAGGGGTCTATGAGACCATCCAGTCGAACCCCCGGCTCAATGCAGGAATCCAAGTCAGAGCATCCCTATAGAATCATAGAGCAGTAGGATTGGAAGGGGCCTGTAAGACCATCGAGTCGAACCCCCTGCTCAATGCAGGAATCCAAGCCAGAGCACCACACTACTGATGGGCCTTGAACTTGTTTTGGGGGAAGCCATTTTGGCTCCAGAACAGGGAGCATCCCGTCTTCCCGAGCCCGGTGGGGAAAAACTTCAAGCGTCCAAAAGGAAAGGACAGCTTTTAACGATTTTTCTCATGGAAGCTGGACGTTCTGTAATATGATTATATTCTGATGCTGCATAAGCCAGCCGGGGAAGGTTCATTTCAAGGGTGGGCTCTGCATCTGCCCCCAAACATAAAATAAAACATGTATTTGATATTGCTTGGCCGAAGCGCAGCTCTCTCAGACAGAAGGGAAGGAGCGAGCTTTCTTTGGCGCTGCGAAAATAATGGGGGGGGCAACTTTAATGGAGACGTTAAACCACATCTGTACAGTCGCAAGAAATTCAGTGGGACGCCCCTGTGAGACTTACGGCTTGTTCCGCACCGAGGCGCGCTTCCTGGGAAGGCCACTGAGGCGCAGGGCCACTCCATCACAACAGCCCCTTGCAAAACGTCCCCAACCTGATGCTCTCCAGACAGGTCGGACTGCGAGTCCCATCAGCCCTGGCTGGGCAGATGGAAGTTGCACTCCGACACAGCGGGGGGGCTCTCCCACACTGGAGGCATTCAAGGTTAGGCTGGGCAGCCACCTGTCAGGGATGCTCTGGCTTGGATTCCTGCACTGAGCAGGGGGTTGGACTGGATGGTCTTACAGGCCCCTTCCAACCCTGCTATTCTAGGATTCGATAGGGATGCTCTGACTTGGATTCCTGCACTGAGCAGGGAGTTGGACTGGATGGTCTTACAGGCCCCTTCCACCCCTACTTTTCTATGATTCTGTAGGGATGCACTCACTTGGAGTCCTGCATGGAGCAGGGGGTTGGACTGGATGGTCTCGCAGACCCCTTCCAACCCTGCTATTCTAGGCTTCTATACGGATGTTGTGATTTGGGAGTCCTGCACTGAGCAGGGGGTTGGCCTGGATGGTCTCACAGGCCCCTTCCAACCCTACTGTTCCCTGATTCTCTGACTAGGCTGGGCCAGGCCACGCGGGCTTGTGCCCGCTTTCCTGGGCCGGTGCAGGGGGCACCTACACCAGGTACTGGTCCCGGAGCTTCCGCAGCTGCAGGAGGTCGGGCTTCAGGCTGTTCATACGCTTGTCGATCTCCCGGTTCTCCGCGGCCTGCTGCCTGAGGTCCTCCTCCAGCTTCATCTTGCTGTCGTGGATCTCCGTCACCCGGGACTTCAGTTTCTCCGAATTCATCAGGATCCTGATGGGGGGGAGGCGAACGGAGGCTGACGCAAGAGCCAGCCTGGTCCCGGAAGGAGACAGAGAGGCTGGCAGGGCTTCCGTGCGGCACAGAAAGCTCACGCCGCGGGATACCACCATTACGTTTCCTGCGGGGCCTTCGCGACGGGGTGATGTCCCTGCCAGGGACACCGCCATTACGTTTCCTGCGGGGTCTTCACGACGGGGTGATGTCCCGGCCAGGGTCTCCGCCATTACATTTCCTGCGGAGCCTTCGCGACGGGGTGATGTCCCGGCCAGGGACACCGCCATTACGTTTCCTGCGGGGTCTTTGCGACGGGGTGATGTCCTGGCCGGGGATACCGCCATTACGTTGCCCGCCATGCCTTCGCTACACCGTGAGGGAAGCGGCATAGGGACACAAAGGGAAAGAGGCGCTCCCGGGACCCACCTCCCTGCAAGGCCCACCTCTGCAGCTCCTTCTCGTTGCCCTCCCGCCGGAAGCGCTCAATGTAGTCCCGGCTGCACTTCTCCTGCGTCTGGCACTGCTCCTCGAAGATCTTGATGGTCTCGTTGAAGGCCTCGATGGCCGTCCGCTTCATCTGCAGCTCCTGGGCAGCCAGGGAGGGAGGGAGGGAGGGGCAGGCGGTCAAGGGGCCACCCTGCCCCGCGGGGCAGGGTGCCCCCCGCCGGCCCTCAGTGCGCGCGCCCAGCCCTGTACCTGCGAGGTGCGGGTGTACTCCTCGTACAGCAGGTCGTACTCCCGGCTCTTCTCCTGGTACTGCTGGTGGTAGACTCGCAGCTGCTCCCCCACGGCCTCCACGCTGTCCTCCTTCACCACCTGGTCCTGCCGGGAGGGGAGGAACAGGGGCTCAGAGCAGAGCGAGACCAGGCACAGGGCCTTCCAGGTGGAGGCCCCGGCCCTGAGGACCATTCACTGCGAGGCGCCTAGCCAGCTCTCCGAAACACCCCCCGGGCATCTCTGCCGTCGGGCCCTCTGGCCACGCAGCGCTCTTTGCT
This sequence comes from Heloderma suspectum, assembly GCF_057233095.1. Classification (NCBI taxonomy): domain Eukaryota; kingdom Metazoa; phylum Chordata; class Lepidosauria; order Squamata; family Helodermatidae; genus Heloderma; species Heloderma suspectum. The sequence continues at coordinate 52,950,523 of NC_139475.1, forward strand.
CCTCTGCTGCCGGGGGAAAGAGGCGCCCCCTGCTCTTGTCCCAACGTCGCGTTGCCAGCCCTCTTACTCTCTTCTTCCAGCCCAGTGTCCTGTCCCTGGCAGGGAGCCCCACCGCCCTGTGGTCAGCTCCCGGATAGGGAGGAGGCCCCAGGTGGGGCGTCCCTCCTCCGCGGGTCTGCCAAGCCCCCCTCCCGCACGGGCCCACGGGCCCCGTGCCCACCCCGCCTCACCTGCTGATACTTGGAGATGGGGTAGAGCAGCCGGGTGTCCAGCTTGGCGTTGTACTGGGCCAGGGACTCGTGGCGGTAGTGGTTGATGAGCTCCACCACAGAGCCGAAGGTCAGCGGCTCCGAGAAGCCGTACTTGCCCTCCCGGTGGAAGATCTTGATGAGCTTGTTGTTCCCACCTTTCCTGCACGAGGATGGGGGGGCGAGAGGGTCACCAGCCCTGCAGCCCCTGCCGCAGAGCCGCTGGGCCCCGCGAGGCACCCCTGTGCCTAGGGCATGGCCCTCTCCCTCCTGGGTGCAGCCAGCCCCGCTGCGGCAAGGGGCCGCGATCCACTCACCTCAGGGTCAGTGTGTATTCGCCCTGGATCTTGCTGGATGCATCCCTCACCAGAAAGGTGCCATCGGGGGTGTCTCTGAGCTTCTCGTTCACTTCCTCCCTGGCAGAGGTGGGAAGGAGCCAGTCACAGACATGGAGAGACGCGGAGAGCGAGACGGGCAGGGAGAGACGCGGAGAGTGAGACAGACACAAGGAGACACGGTGGGAGACTGTGAGAGGCAGGCAGTGAGAGGCAGACACATGAAAAGTGAGAGACAGTGAGAGACAGGCACAGTGAAGAGCGAGACGGACCCGAAGAGAGAGACAGAGACACAGTGAGAGACAGGCAGTGAGAGACAGACACATGAAGAGGGAGAGACAGTGAGAGAAAGGCACAGTGAAGAGCGAGACAGACCCGAAGAGAGAGACAGAGACACAGTGAGAGACAGTGAGAGGCAGACACACGAAGAGTGACAGACACAGTGAAGAGCGAGACAGAACCGAAGAGAGAGACAGAGACACAGTGAGAGACAGGCAGTGAGAGACAGGCAGTGCGAGACAGACACATGAAGAGAGAGAGACAGTGAGAGACAGGCACAGTGAAGAGCGAGACAGACCCGAAGAGAGAGACAGAGACACAGTGAGAGACAGGCAGTGAGAGACAGGCAGTGAGAGACAGACCCAGTGAAGAGTGAGAGACAGACCTGGAGAGACAGAGACACAGTGAGAGACAGTGAGAGGCAGACACACGAAGAGTGAGAGACAGTGAGAGACAAGACACAGTGAAGAGCGAGACTGACCTGAAGAGAGAGACAGAGACACAGTGAGAGACAGGCAGTGAGAGACAGACACATGAAGAGGGAGAGACAGACCCAGTGAAGCACAAGACAGACCTGGAGAGAGAGGCAGAGACACAGTGAGAGACTGTGAGAGGCAGGCAGTGAGAGGCAGACACATGAAGAGTGAGAGACAGTGAGAGACAGACACAGTGAAGAGCGAGACAGACCCGAAGAGAGAGACGAAGACACAGTGAGAGGCAGGCAGTGAGAGGCAGACACACGAAGAGGGAGAAACAGACACAGTGAAGAGCGAGACAGACCTGAAGAGTCAGAGACACAGTGAGAGACTGTGAGAGGCAGGCAGTAAGAAGCAGACACATGAAGAGGGAGAGACAGTGAGAGACAGACACAGTGCAGAGTGAGACAGTGAGAGACAGATACATGAAGAGCGAGACAGACACGAAGAGAGAGACAGCGACACAGTGAGAGACAGACGGTGAGAGGCAGTGAGAGACAGACACGTGAAGAGCGAGACAGACATGAATTGAGAGACAGAGGCACAGTGAGAGACTGTGAGAGGCAGGCAGTGAGAGACAGACACACGAAGAGTGAGAGACAGTGAGAGTCAGAGACAGTGCAGAGCGAGACAGACACAAAGAGGGAGACAAAGACACAGTGAAAGACAGTGAGAGACAGACACATGAAAAGCGAGACAGACACGAAGAGAGAGAGAGACAGAGAGACAGAGACACACTGAGAGACCCCACACACACACACATGCTGGCGGGCAGACAGAGAGACAGGCCGACAGACACAGCGAGAGAGATTGGCAGACGCAAAGAGGCGGAGACAGACTGAGAGACACACAGACACAGAGAGACAGAGAGAGGCAGGTAGAGACGCACAGAGCGTCATGCCGTCGTTCCGATCAGTGGCCAGAAGCATGAGGGCTCCTCCAGCAGCTTCCCTCCAGCCAGTCCTGTGCTACCCATGATCCCCTGCTCCTTGCCCCCTCCGGGGTGGGGGGAAGTCTCATCCGAGAGCTCTCCAGGGAGACAGAGAGGCTGGGAGGGGCTTGGAAGGGACTTTCCTCCCCCCCCCATCCATGCACCCGACCTCTTCCCCAGCTCCCGAGCACTGCGGGAAAGGCCCGGGGGACGGGCACAGACCCCCCCTCTACCCAAGGAGGGGAGAAGGAGGACATGTGTCCCCCCCCACCCCCCATGCCAGGGCTACTAAACGAGTTGGCATGGCTGCAAAAACACCGCCTGGGCAGCCTTTCTGCAGATTAGTTAATAATCAATACGTAAATAATCAGGGCGGGTGCGGGGGGGGGAGGGACAAGACACCTCAGCTGCCGAGGCGCGCACGCACTCTGGGTGCGGAGGGAGGCTCAGCAGCCAGCGCTTTCGGCGGGGGTCCAGGCCTCCCCGGTCCCAGCGCTGGCCCCACGAATCCACGCCGCTTTACGTAAAAGCGGCTGACAGGGCAGCAAAGTGGCTGCCGGCATCGGAGCAGCGGCAAAAGCATTCCAGGAAGGCGAGTGATTATTCCATGATCCTATGATTCCGTGAGTCTCCCCTGGGGTTGGGCAGGGGGGGGTCAGTCCAGGGAGTCCGTGCCCGGGCCCCGCCGCGTCTCCCTGCCCCCCGCTGGATCCGGGCCCTCCGGTACCTGGAGATGTCCCCCCAGTACCACTCGGCGTCCTGGAGGGTCGTCCCATTCCCGTTGGCCAGGGCAGCGGCAGGCTTCGGTTTGGGGGGCTTGGGGGGCAGAGCTGGAAGGCAGCGAGAGAGAGAGAGAGAGAGAGAGAGCGTGCACCAAGTTGTGGGGAGACCGCTCTGTCCTGCCCATTGCCGGAGGGCAGCAGGGAGGCACGCAGACCCGGCCGGAGGTTGCACCCACCCCCCTGCCAAAGGGAAGCCCCCTGAGCTGGCTGGGCCCCCCTTCCTCCCCGGCCCACATCGACTCCACCCATCCCCCCCCCTGCCCCACAGCACGCCCTCAGGCTCTGGCCCTGCACCCACCTGGCGGAGGGTGGTCCGTCTCAGGGTCCTTCGCCTGTAGAAGGGTCTCCAGGAACAGAGCTGCAAAATCCGGGGCCGCCTCGGCACTGCGGAGGACGCGACGCACGCGTTAGCCACCCAGGCCCAGTGGGCCAGAAGCCCCCCTTTGCCTCCAGGGGGGGGGTTGCACGCAGAGCGTGGCCAGGCTGCCCACCCCGGAGTCTGCTCACTGGGGAAGAGAGCTCCCGAGCAGAGAGGCACGGTAACGGAGGGGCTTCGGTCCCCTGCTCCTGGATGTGGAGAGGGGGCGGGCAGCTTTGGGGACGACCCACCTGGCTGCAGGAGGCCCTCGGAGGAGCAGGGGCCCGAAGATCTCACCCAGGGCCCGGGGGCACAGCCCGCTGCTCTCGGCCCGCTCAGCCGCCTTGGCCAGGTGGCGCAGCAGGAACCGCAGGGTGAGGAGGTGCGGCTGCGGCACGGCCGGGGCCTCCAGCGCCGAGAGCAGCTGTGCCCGGCAGGCGTCGGGCTGGGTGGCATCTGCAGGGAAGAGGGCGGGGAGGGGGGTCACGCCCCGAACGCCGGGGCGGCCCACCGAGAGGCAGGGAACGGGCACTCTGCACGTGCCTCCTGGCACGCCGGGCTCGAAGCATCGAGTCCAGCTTTGCCCAGCCCCCCGTTCCGCCGTTTTTGTTCCCGTTTCCCTCGAGGTCCCAAACTTTAGAGACGCTCTTACGTTCTGCTCTGCCGTACGATCGCATTGCGGCTGTGCGTTGCGTCTTGCGAGCCGCCCAGAGCGCTTTGGCGACCGGGCAACGCGGAAACGCACGGAATAATGAACGCTACACAGACCCCTGCGGGCGGGCGCCATGCGGGGGGCTTCCCCAACGCTGCCCACTCCGGCCCCTCGCTACGCAAACCCCGTTGCGGCCTGACGGACCGGGGGGGCCGGAGTCAGCTTGCTTTCCTCTCCCCTCCTCAGCCCCCTTTCCTCTGGCACCGCATCCTTCCGGTGGCGGCTCCCTGATCCTCTGGAGGCCCCTGGCAGCCCTTGGGGCGAAGAGCGGAGCGGCCCCACCAGCCCGCCCCGTCTCCAGCACTGACCCCCCTCTCACCCTGGAGTGCCCGCAGGACGTCGCCTTGCGCGCACGGCGGCACCACCGGCGTGGGGAGGTCCTGCAGGTAGCCCTTGAGGGCCTCGCCCAGGGAGAGGACGTCCCAGGTCTCCAGGTCTCCGGCCGAGGCCCAATCTGTGGGGACAGAAGCAGCACAAGGGGAGGGGAGCGGGGGCCGGCGAGGGGGGTCTGCGTCCTCCCAGTCCTGGCCGCCTGGTGCAGGCTGTGACCCGAGCCCCCCGAGCAAACCCGGCCACGTCCGGGCCCGCTGAGCGCCTCCCCACCTCTGTGTCTGGGTGGCAAACGCCTGAGGGCCCCGGGGGCAACAGGCGTCCGCCCCGGGGGCAACGGGCGTCCGCCCCGGGGGCAACGGGCGTCCGCCCCGGGGGCAACGGGCGTCCGCCCCTCCACCGGAATACAGAGGGACCCCCCCTTCGCCTCTCTGCCCCCAAGCCCAGCACTCCACTCCCTTGCAGCTGGGCGGCCTGCCGCCCTCCGAACCGGCTCCTACCGGTCCTCAGCACTTGCCACCGCTCCGAGCCGGACGTCCGGTACAGCATCGCGCTCTCCAGCCCTGCGGGGGGAAGCGACACGGCCCGCCTGATGAGCTCTGCGAGAGGTGCGCGCGCACGTGCTTGGGGGTGCTTGGCCACGGGGGGGACACCCCGGGGCTGCCAGAGGGCTCTGGACTGGTGGGAGTCCAGGAGACGCCGGCCACGGAGGCGACCCCCCCACGGCACCCAGCCCATAGCACAGTTGCCTTCACTGCCTACCGTATGGCCTGGACGCCGCTTCGAGGGCCCCGGGGCGGTGGGAAATGTGGCCTCTGAAGGCCACCTCGGGGGTCCCTTCAAAGAAAAGGGCGTGCGGCCTGGTAACGCCTTGGAGCATCGGCACGATGGCGCTGACGTCCCTCCAACCGCTGCTGTCCAGTGGACGGAATCAGAGAGCAGGGGATGCCTCCCAATTGCGGAAAGAGCCCGCCCAGCCAACCTTTTGGCCCTCGGATGGGCTGGGCTGCAACCCCCTCATCCCCAACAGTCCCGCTTTGGGACTCTCGAGACCGCCTGGTGTCCCACCCCAGAAAGGCGCCCGGCTGAGGCTTCTGCTTCCGACGTTCCCCCCCTTCCTCGTACCCAGCAGTCCTAGGGGCCGGTCCAGCCTGTAGCCGTCACCTGCTCATCTTGAGCCCAGCCGGGGGGTCCCCAGACCCCCCCTCCACCTTGCAGACCCCGGGACTCCACCAGTGCCCGATTCCCCCCTCTCCCCCCGCCCGGCTTTTGGTGACGACTGTCCCGATGAAGAGACCTGGAGCCCCCAGAAGCTTGCAGATTCTCGCGAGCCTTCGGCTGACCGAACAAAGGCACTGCGCCAATATGGACCTGGGCATTTTGTCTGGCGGCCGGGATGCGGCCACCTTTGCTTTGGGGGGGCCCGTTTCTGGGGCTCCCGGCAAGCCATTTGTTTCAGGCCCTCTGCCCGTCGGCCTCCATCCGGTGCTCCCAACTTCCCGAGGCCTCCAAGTGACCACTCCCGCGGCCCCCGGGCAGCCAGGAAGAACGTCGCAGCCAGTGGGAGACCGGCCCGGCCCCATCCGCCGGCCAGGGAAGGTTCCGCTGCAGGGAGCGCCGTTCGCCCCTCCCCCGCCCAGGAGGGCACCCTGGAGAGCCATGCGACCACCACATGGTGCCGTGCTTTGGCTTGGCTGTTCCTCCCGCTTTTGCGCCAGGTCTTTCGGAGCGCCGGCTGGAAATGCTGCGAATGGGCCCCGCGTGGCTAGCTGGGGAGGGCCAGCAGAGGCCAGCCCCCCGGCCCGGTGCAGCCACTCCCTCCTCACCTTTCTTCTCGATCGCTTCCACCAGCCTGCACAGCAGAGGTGGGGCGGCCTCCGGGGGGGCAAACTGCTCAGAAAGTTCTGGAAGCGCCAGCCCTGGGGAAGGGGGAGAGGAGACGAGTCACCCAAGGGGCGGGGAGCCTTGGCGCAGCGGGGGGCAGCCCGCAGCCCGCCGCGGGCCAAGGTGACAAGCAGGGGCGTTACCGGACGGGCTCCGGAGACTCGGAAGCCGCATCCCAGGGCGCAACGTCTTTTCCGGGCGTAGGGGGGAAAGCTGCGGCCCACTCTTCCGGATCAGCCCTCCCCAACCCGGCGCCCTCCAGCTGTGCTGGGACAACTCCCAGCACCCCCCAGCCAGCCCAAGACCTCTGGAAAGCCCCCGGCTGCTCCAGAGGCCACCTGCCTGCCTTGGAAAGGCCTCCGCCGGAATGGGAGCTCGTGCCAGCCAGCCTCGCCTTTCGGGTCGCGCCTCCAGGACACCGAAGAGCAGGGTCCGAAGAGCCCAATGGGCCGAGCCAAGCACATCTGGCCCGCCCCCCAAAAGAGGAGGGGAGAAAGGAAGACTGGCGAGAGCTCGGGGTCGGCGTGAGCCGGGGAGGAGCTTTGCCGAACCTGAGGTGTCGGGGGGCCAGGCCGGATGGCATGGCCTCGCGAGACCTGCGCTCCTTCTCCAGGGCTGACGATCCCCTGCATTGGAGGACACGCGGCAGCGGAAACCGCTCTTTGCACCGGGTGTGACCACACAGCCTCCGGGCATCACAGACACAGGTGTGCCGGGGGGCCCTGGACCGCCTCGCCAGAGGGCAAGGAGCACCCCCAGCCTGGCCCCCTCCAGAGCAGCCGAGAAACGGTTTCCTCGCTTTCCTCTTCCCTGCCCACCCCTTCTTCCTCGTGTGCTGGGTCTCTTGAGGCTGCAGCCAGCAGACCGGGAATCCTCACCCCACCCCACCCCAGCCACAAGGCCACATGCAGAAGGCTGCCCTGATTTCTGTTTCAACCGCTCCCGCCCCGGGTTCAGATTCCAACCCGAGGAGGCCACCAAGGCATCTCCGGAATCGGAGGCCAAGCAAACATGCCTTCCCAGAAAGGGGGTCCTCTGGGCGGCATTGGGCCCAGACGGTGGGGGCGCTCTCGGCACTCGCCCGGCCTTCGTCATGCCCCCCAGGATGTTGCAGGGCTCACTGCCACAGGGGGTGGGGGCCCACGGGGGCCCACGGGAGACCACCCTAGCCCACATCAGGAGGCCTTTTGCACAACGCTTCTCCTGCTCCTTCCCAGGGGGCGTCTAGGTGGGTTGGGGGCGTGGGGGGAGATCAGATGACTCCTGGGGAGGCAGCCATTTGTTGAAAGGAAGCGAAACCGCCCAGAAAGAGTGGGACAAGCTGGGACGGGGTTGCTCGCCCGCGCGTCGATCCCCCGCGAAAGCGGCCAACCACGACTCAAACAAACCACGGCTCGGCGCGGCATGCGAATGCAGCCCCCGCCTACGTCACCCGTCCCAATTTGCGCGGGTGGGAAACGCTGGCCTGGCTCGCAAGGAGGCGCCGTTTGTGGGGATCTGGCCCGCTGCTGGGTCTGAACCCCTCCCTGCAGAGCAACCAACCGACCGACTACGGTTTGCAAGCCAGGACCGAAAAGCCAGATGCTGGAACTGTGGCCAGATGCTGGCCGCGCCGCCCGCAGAACCGTGGCTTTCTGCTGGCTCGTTTGCGCCCCTGCGCTGGGGGGCCAGAGGGTTGAGCGGGCCCGGCCGTTGGCAGCCAGGAAACTGGCGGAAGGTGGGCGGGCAGCATCCCTGGGCGCCCTCCCTCGAGGGTCGCCAGTGGGAGGGAGGGGAGGCAGGGAAGCCCATCCCACCAGCCCCGCTGGAAGACGGGCACCCTGCCTTCCTGGCGCACCCTGTCTTTTCGAGACCACAGGCGGGGGCTTGTCCCGGGGCACCGATTGCACACAAACCACGCTGGGAGACAAAATGGAAGCCCCTGACGCGGGACGAAGGCCTGGACTAAAGAGCCCCGGCCCCGAAGCTCTGCCTGCCCCCTCGAGCTCAGCTTACCGTGCTCCTCGGGCATGTGGGCCGTGGCGGCCCCGGGGGTGGCGGGCAGGGGCAGGGGCCGGGGCGCCCGGGGCCGGTGGGCGGGCAGGGCAATCTTCACCGCCCCCACGTACTCCACGTAGGTGCCCGGGAAGTCGCCCTTCTGCTTGGTGCGCTCGTTGACGCCCAGGATCCAGCCGATCTGGTGGGGGGCCTGCTCGTCGCCCTCCTTGAAGCCCAGGGCCAGCAGGGCCCCCCGGCTCACCACCAAGGTGTCCCCTGGCAGCAGGTCGATGTCCTCCTCCCGCTCCTTGCGGTACGGGTAGAGGGCCCGGTACTGAAAGCCCTCCGTGCTCCCCATGGTCCCCCGCAAGGCCCGAGGGGGGGGAGGCGGGCGGGCCGGGCCGAGGAGGCTTCCCCCGCTAGCCGCTCAGGGCCTTGGCAGGGAGGGGGGGCGCCGGCTGCCGGGCCCCGACGTGCAGCCCCGCTCCCGCAACTTGAAGCCACGGCTCAGCCAGACGATGGAGCAGCGGGAGAACGTGACGAGCATAATCCGGTGCGGTGGGCCGGGGAGGGCAGGCCGGCAGCTTGGGGGCTCAGAGGCGCGGGGGCCTTCCACTGTGCAGGACGGGACCCTGGGGAAGGAGGACAGAGGAAGGGGTCACCACTCCCAGCTCCGCAGCCCCCCCCCCCCTTCCGGACCGATACCCCGCCTCCCCTGACGGGCATCGGACGGACTGCCACGACCCGGCTTCCCCCAACCTGGGGCCTTCCACCTGGGCTGGACTACAACGCCCGTATTTAATTAAGGGATGTCTATCCCATTGCCCTGCTGGAAAACGGCCCTCGCCGGGGAGAACGACAGCTGGACGGCGAACAAAACCTCCATTAAAGCGCGGCACACGCACAAATACGAGCAAAGAAATCCAACTGCCCCCACCACTGGGTCGGGAAGGAAATCTTATTGAATGGAGGTCAGTCCCACCATCCTGCTGAAAAATGGCCCTCACCGGGGAGAACAACAACATCTGGATTACGAGCAAAATCGTCATTAAAACATGGCACATACGCAAATGAAACAAAGAAATCCCACCGCCCCCACCACTGGGTCGGGAAGGAGATCTTATTGAATTGAGGTCTATCCCGCTGGCCTGAACCCTTCAGTGGACATCCGAGCAAGCCGGTTTCGCTCTTCCTTTTCTTTTTTAGGCATCAGGACACCTACATCCTCCTCTTTTCTCCAGGGGGCGTACGTGGCCCTCCCCGTTTGACCTACACAACAGCCCTGTGAGGGAGGCCAGGCTGGGAGCCAGGGCCTGGCCCAGCGCCGCCCAGGGAGCCCCACGGCATGGCGGGAACTTGGCCCCAGGTCTCCGTGCTCGAACCGCCACACCACACCAGCTCTCCGAATCGCCTCCTGGCCCCCAGCCTGGGCACTGCTTGTCTACGCAGATTGAAAGCGCAAGGAAGCGGCCCACCCTCCCCAGCACACCCCGGCTGGCTGGGGACGATGGGAGTTGCAGCCCAACCGATGTGGAGGGGCAAGGCTGCGCTCGCAGGGTGCTCCGTTTCGGGCAAGAGCCGCTCGCGTGAGAAGCCCCCACTCACCGGCCCCCCACCTTGCCCTGGTGGGGGCAGCGCCTGGTCCTTAAGCCCCTGGCCGATCCAGGGGGGATGGGGGGCGCACACTCCGGTTCCCTGTTATGCCTCTGCCCTCGGGAGCCTCCCTGCCGGATACGGCAACCCGGGAGCGAGGCTGGGCCCCTCGAGGACCAGATGCCGGGGTGGGGGGCAGGCCTGCTGGAGGTCCCACACATCTGGAGATCTGCCATCCGGCAACTCCTGATCAGAGGGGAGCGGATGATGAAGCAGATGAAGCCCGGGAAGCAAGAGGCAGAGCTGCAGTCAGGGAACGGCAAACACTGAGGACTAGGAGGTTGACACGCACGCCCAGCCCAAAGGGAGCCTGTACAAGAGCACAAAGAGGCCCCGTGGGGGGCAGGGAAGGCCAGCTTAGCAGAGGCGCCAGGCCCAGCTGGATCTGGGACCCGCCGCCTTGGGAGAGAGCCCAGCTTCCACAGGGCTCAACGCCCCCCAGGCCCCGCCAAGCCGAACCAGCTTTCCTTTCTCAGCTCGGCACCCGGAAACATGTCCCCCTTCCCCGCGCTCGAATGCGGGGAGACGAAACCCGGGGCGGCGCAGAAGGCCATGCTGCCTGGCCTGCCCTCAAGACACCCCCAGATGTGTGGGACTGCAGCGCCCATCATCCCCAGCCAGCCCTGCCCAGGGCTGCTGGGCGTCGCAGCCCCACCCCCCTGGAACGCTGGGAAGCCCACCTCAGAACACAAAGGGAAGCTGGCTTCTCCCCCCCCAAACTGGCAACCCCCCAAACTGAGTGCCGGGTTCGAGAGCCGCCTCCGCATTTCCCTGGCCCAGCGAAGCCCCAGAAATGGGCTGTCGGGAGCAGCGGGGGGCGGGGCGCATCCACCCCCCCCCCCAAGATCTGAAGCGGGGCGCACGCAAGACCCCCCCCGCAGCCAAGCCGCACCCGACGGAGGACCCCCCCAGCCACGGCCCCCCCTTCTCCCGAAACCTGCAAACGGTGCAAACCTCGCCAACGCCCCCCGGTTATTTTCGGGGAGGGGGGCTAGCAAGGCGAGGCTCCAGTCGCGCACAAAGACCCCCCTCTTTTTCCATACGGGAGGGGGGAAAGGGAGACGACCTGCAGCAAACTCCCCCCCCCATCTTAAATCCCCTCCAGGGGTGGAAATGCGCCCTCCCCCCAAACCCGGCCCTTAATTTTCCTTTTTGGGGGGCGGCGGAAGGGGGGCTTTAAGGCCTCGACGGCGATGCAAGGCAAAGACCCCCCCCTTCGTGTGTCCCCCCCCCCGCTCCCCATGGGAGGGGCGGATTTTGCAGGGCAGACCCCCCCCCCAGGTCTTTTTGCAATGCAGTTCCGAGCAGGGAGGGGGCTGCAAAGCTCCCCCCTCTCCCCACCCCAGCAAAGCGGGGGGGGGCATTTGCAACGGCTCGGCCGGCCAGCCCCCGCTTACCTCCTTCTCGCCCCCGACCGCCGTCCGGGTCTCCCTCTCTCCGGGCTCTAGAAAGAAGCGCAGCCCTGGGCAAGGCGGAAAGAGCCGAGCGCAGCCGAGCGGCGGCGGGAGGAGCCGAGCGCGCCTCTTCGGCGCCGGAGACGCCCGAGCGCCGGAGAGAGCCGAGGCGCCGCCCGAGCGGGGTTGGCCGCCACCGGGGAGCGAGTCTTTTGTCCGCGAGGCTCGATCGCAGGGTTCTGTTCGGCGGCCTGGCGAAACTCGAACCGTTTATTTCGTATTATTCGACTGGCGCACTGCCTGTTTCCCTCCGAGGACCTCGAGGCGGCTTGCCCGGTCCTGCTCCGCGTCCTTGTAGCCTCACGACGGCCCTAGAAGGTAGGCCCGGCCGCGAGGCGGGGCCTCGATGAGGGGGCGCAGGGCACGCTGGCCAGAGAGGACGCAAACTTGGTCAGGAGAGCTAACGGATAGTGAACCGGATTCATGGAATCGCAGAATAGGAGGGTCGGGAGGGCCCTGTAAGACCACCTAGTCCACCCCCTGCTCAGTGCAGGACTCCAAGTCAGAGCATCCCTATAGAATCATAGGAGGGTTGGAAGGGGCCTGTAAGACCATCCAGTCCAACCCCCTGCTTAATGCAGGACTCCGTCAGAGCATCCTTATAGAATCATAGGAGGGTTGGAAGGGGGCGGACTAGATAAGACCATCTAAGTAAGATGATAGGATCATAGAATAGAATCCTATTCTATAAGAGGGTTGGAAGGGGCATGTAAGACCATCCAGTCCAACCCCCTGCCCAGTGCAGGACTCCAGCCTCAGTGTCCTCTTCTCCAGGCTCAACATGCCCAGTTCTTTCTGTCTCTCCTCACAGGGCTTTGTTTCTAGTCCCCTGCTCATCTTTGTTGCCCTCCCCTGAACCCTCTCCAGCTTGCCTGCACCCTTCTCAAAATGTGGTGCTTCCCTTAGAACCAAGAACTCAAGTACAACATGGTCGCTTTCCCCCAGAGTTCCCGTAACCGCTACTTTACCCACTAAGTCATCCCAGTTGGTTAGGATCAAGACAAGGACAGCCGATCCTCTAGTTCCTTCCTCCACTTTCTGCAGGAGCAAGTTATCCGCCACACAAGTCAGGAATTTCCTGGAGGGGCCATGTTTTGCAGAATTTGTCTCCCAACAAATATCGGGGAAATTGAAGTCCCCCATTACTACTACATCATGCTTCCTTTAAACATTGGCTATTTGCTTTTCAAAAGTTTCATCCTCATCTTCTCCTTGGTTGGGTGGCCAGTAGTAGACTCCGACCCCCATGTTCCTTTTATTCTTTGCTCCATTTATTTCAACCCAGATGCTCTCGATGGGGCTACCAAGCTCCTCCTCCTGTATTTCTGTGCAGAGATATGTATTTTTCACATACAGCGCAACCGCACCTCCCTTTCTGTTCCTCCTGTTCTTTTGGAACAAGTTATATCCTTCAGTTGCTGTATTCCAGTCACGAGAGTCATCCCACCAAGGCTCAGTTATACCCATCGAGTCATAATTTCCCTCCTGTATTAAGAGTTCAAGTTCGTTCTGCTTACTTTCCTCTTCCTTTTAGCCTCACGACAGCCCTAGAAGGTAGGCCCGGCCGAGAGGCGGCGCCTCGATGAGGAGGCACAGGGCACGCTGGCCAGAGAGGACACCAACTTGGGTGGGGGAGCTAACAGATAATGAACCAAATTCGTAGCATCAGAGAATAGTAGGGTGGGAAGGTGCCCATGAGACTATCTAGTCCACCCCCTGCTCAATGCAGGACTGCAAGCCAGGGCATCCTTGACAGATGGCTGTCCAGCCTCATCCCCCTTTGGAAGCCATCCCGTTTGGTGGCCATCGCCACGTTTTGTGGTAGCTTGCCAGAGTGCTGTGGGACGAACGCCTCCCTTCGAGCTGCCCCAAATCTCCCACCCATCAGCTTCACAGGATGACCTGACTGGGTTCTCGTTTTAGGAGAGAGGGAGAGGAATGTCTCCCCCTCCATTTTCTCTGCACCGTCTTGTATACCTCTCTCACCTCTACCTCCTTTTTTCCACACTAAGCAACCCCAGCTGTTGCCACCTCTTCTCATAGGGGAGATGCTCAGCCCCTGGATCACTGCAGTTGCCCTTTTTCTACAACATCCTTTTTGCAGTGTGACCAGAACTGGATCCAGTATCCGAAGTGTGGTTGCACCATAGATTTGTATCGCGGCAGTGTGATCATGGCGCTTTTACTCTCGGCGCCTTTCCCAATTATACCGAACGAGTTTGCCTCGCACCACAACCCCGTCTCTTCCTCAAGCTAGCTCAGATCCCATCAGCTCATACCTGAAGCTGGGATTTTTAAAAACTTATTTTAGAACACGTTGCTATCGATGTTCCCATTTTAAATCATCCCAAAGCAGCGCATGGCATCTTCCAAAACGAGACGTCCTTAGAAAAGCACAACAGCATTAAAGGTACACTCCTAGAATCATAGAACAGCAGGGTTGGGAGGGGCCTATAAGACCATCTAGTCCTACCCCCAGCTCACTGCAGGAATCCAAGTCAGAGCATCCCTATAGAATCATAGAACAGCAAGGTTGGAAGAGGCCTACAAGACCATCCAGCCCACCCCCCTGCTCAATGCAGGAATCCAAGTCAGAGCATCCCTATAGAATCATAGAACAGCAGGGTTGGAAGGGGCCGACAAGACCATCCAGCCCACCCCCCTGCTCAATGCAGGACTCCAAATCAGAGCATCCCTATAGAATCATAGAACAGCAGTGTTGGAAGGGGCCTACAAGACCATCCAGCCCACCCCCCTGCTCAATGCAGGAATCCAAGTCAGAGGATCCCTATCGAATAATAGAATAGCAGGGTTGGAAGGGTCTACAAGACCATCCAGCCCACCCCCTGCTCAATGGAGGAATCCAAGTCAGAGCATCCCTATAGAATCATAGAACAGCAGGGTTGGAAGGGGCCTACAAGACCATCCAGCCCACCCCCTGCTCAATGCAGGAATCCAAGTCAGAGCATCCCTATAGCATCATAGAATAGTAGGGTTGGAAGGGTCCTTTGAGACCATCCAGCCCACCCCCCGCTCAATGCAGGGATCCAAGTCAGAGCATCCCTGACAGGTGGCTGTCCAGCCCCATCTTGAAGGCCTCCAGGGTGGGAGAGCCCACCAGCTCCCTAGGGAATTGGTTCCACGGTCGTATTGCTCCAACAGTCAGGAAGCTTTTCCTGATGTTCAGCCGGAATCTGGCTTCCTGCAACTTCAGCCCATTCTTCCATGTCCTGCATTCTGGGAGGATCGAGAAGAGATCCTGGCTTTCGTCTCTGGGACAGCCTTTCAAGGACTTGAACAGCGCTCTTCTATCTCCCCCCAGTCTTCTCTTCTCAAGGCTAAACATGCCCAGTTCTTTCCATCTCTCCTCATAGGGCTTCGTTTCCAGTCCCCTGATCCTCTTCGTTGCCCGGGCTTTGGAAGCTATGCTTCTATTCATGCAGCCCCAAATAGCATTGGCCTTGTTTGCAGCTACATCGCATCATGGGCTCATCTTCAGATTGTGAGTGACAACAATGCCAAGATCCTTCTCGCTTGTGGCGTTGTCAAGCCACATACCCCCCATCTTGTAACTGTGCCTTTGGGTTCTTTTCCCTACATGCCGAACTTGGCATCCATCCCTATTAAATGTCATTTGGCTCTTTTCCGCCTGGCCCGCCAGTCTATCAAGATCCCTTTGAATTGGAATGGAACCAATGACGTAGGGAGGTGGTGGGCTCTCCCATACTGGAGGCATTCAATACGAGGCTGGCAGCCATCTGTCAGGGTTGCTCTGCCTTGGATTCCTGCATTGAGCAGGGGGTTGGACTAGATGGCCTTACAGGCCCCTTCCAACCCTACTTTTCGATGATTCTATAGGGATGCTCTGACTTGGATTCCTGCAGTTAGCAGGGGGTAGGACTAGATGGTCTTACAGGACCCTTCCAACCCTGCTATTCTAGGATTCTGTAGGGATGCTCTGACTTGGGAGTCCTGCATTGACCAGGAGGTGGACCAGATGGCCTTCCTGGTCCCCTCCAACCCTGTTATTCTAGGATTCTAGATTCCCGGAGGAGGCTTTCAGCGACTACCCGTCCTGACAGCTGCATGCCACTTCTCATATCAGAGGGAGTACGTTGCTGTATGTCTCTGCCAGTTGCTGGGGAACATGGGCAGGAGGGTGCCAATGCACTCCTGCCCTGCTGGTGGGCTTCCCAGAGGCATCTCTGGCGGGCCACTGTGTGAACAGAATACTGGACTAGATGCACCCTGGGTCTGATTTGAGGGTTGGACTCAATGAGCTTGTAGGACCCTTCCAACCCTAATATCCTATGATCCAGCAGGGCTCTTCCAGTGTTCCTAACAAGGAATGACTGTTGCACGTAGGGTGGAAGAGAAGCATGGCTTATGACAGCCTTGCAGGAGATACGATGCATGCTGCAGGGAAGCGACATCCTTGCAGTGCAGTCCAGGGCCTCCAGTTGGACAGCCCTCCTTCTCCACACCACCCCCAGGCCAGCACTCGCCGTGTGCCTTCCCCAACACGTCTCCTCCAGAGGTGTGGGGACTACAAGCCCCATCAGCCCCAGCCAGCACGGCGCCGCCGCCGCGATCATGGAATCATAGAACAGTAGGGTTGGACGGGGCCTACAAGGCCATCGAGTCCAACCCCCTGCTCCGTGCAGGACTCCAAGTCAATCTTTTTATGCACGGCGGAGAGTGGCAAGCCCGCCCACAGCCGGAAATCTGGGGACGCGGAGAAGCTTGACGGGTTCTCTGGCCTTGGCGGCTACAGCCAAGCAGCGGGCGGAAGTGACGTGTGCGGGTTCCGGAGGCAGCCTTGCCGGAAGCTCCACAGGAATGGCCAAAGCCTGGGCTGAGCTGCTTCGGGCGTGCCCGGCCACTTGCCATAGGAGGGTTGGAAGGGGCCTGTGAGACCGTCCAGTCCAGCCCCCTGCTCAATGCAGGACTCCAAATCAGAGCATCCCTGACAGATGGCTGTCCAGCCTCATCTTGAAGACCTCCCGTGTGGGAGAGCCCCCCGCCCCCCTAGCGTCTTTTGAATATTTCCGCACGCAACCCGCATAGGTTTTCTTACATAAGCGGCATATACATCCAGCCACCCCGTCATCAAAGACACCGATCTCTCGCTCAAGGCATCGGCCTTTGCCAGCTGCCGCTGGAAGGACTGATATCTTTCTTTTGCATCCCACCGGCGCGGTCCTGTGCACGTTCGGAGGGAGAACAGGGCTGCGACCCCCAGATGGCGCCGTGAGCGTGCCGTTCCGAAATCCCGCCCACACGTTTTCAGTCTCCCAAGCCGGCCTTCTCAAGCCTGGCATTCCCCAGGTGTGTTGGAGCACAGGTCCCATCGCCCCCTCGTTTGGGGAAGGCCACCTCCGGGCGCCGTCCCACCCGGAGGAAGCCCCACTGAGCTGTGCATGTTTAACCTCGGTCTCTCGCATGTTTAACCTTCAGAGGAGACCAAGGGGAGATAGGACAGCGCTCTTCAAGTCCTTGAAAGGTTGTCCCAGGACCTCTTCTCCATCCTCCCAGAGTGCAGGACACAGAATCATGGGCTCCAGTGACAGGAAGGCAGATTGTGGCTGAACATCAGGAGAAACGACCTGCCTGTCAGAGCAGTATGACAACGGAACCCATGACCTAGGGAGATGGGGGGCTCTCCCACACCAGAGGCATTCAAGATGAGGCTGGACAGCCATCTGTTGGGGATGCTCTGACTTGGATTCCTGCATCGAACAGGGGGTTGGACTGGATGGTCTCACAGGCCCCTCCCAACCCTACTGTTCTATGATTCTATAGGGATGCTTTGACTTGGCTTCCTGCATGGAGCAGGGGGTTGGACTGGATGGTCTTACAGGCCCCTTCCAACCCTACTGTTCTGATTCTATACAGATGCTTTGACTTGGAGTCCTGCATGGAGCAGGAGGGTGGGCTGGATGGTCTCACAGGCCCCTTCCAACCCTACTGTTCTATGATCCTCCTGGGCAGCGCTAAGCGGTTCTCGCTCAGCTGCCTCAGATGGTCGCGCAAGCGGCGAAATGCTCAGCCAAGAGGGCTCCTCCCATCAGCTGCACAGCGGCCATCCCACGGTCATTTTCCTCTTCCCTCCCCCTCTTTCCTTTTGCGCAGAGGAAAAACACGCCAATGACAGGGGAAGCTCACCTGTTGAACTCCTGCCTTTCACCCCACCCCACCGGGGAAGCATCCCCAACCCAGGGTGGCTGTGGGACGAGCCTCTCCCCCAACTCAGTGCCCACCGGAAGTCTCAGGCTGCAACCCCCATCATCCCCCGCCAGCACGTCTGCTTGTAGCCCCCCCCCAAAGAAGCAGATGGGATTCCGTTTCCCCCTCAAGCCCCCCTTGGAATCTTGCACACCGCATTCGTCGTCAGCCAGGAAGTCACCAGACGTGTTGCACATCCATTTTATTGTTTTTCCTCTCCAGAGGGTTTTGTACGGCAGAACCAGCAGAGTTTTTCTTGTTCTGAAAACCCACACGGATCTCCAGGGAAGTCCCCCCCCGGCCCCCCACTCATGTTTGGAGTTGGTCAAGCATGGGAGGTAGAGGACCCCAGCCTGGCTGTGCCCCCAAGGTCCTCGGCGCTGAATCCGAGGGTGAGAAGGCTGCCGTGCACCAGCCCTGTTTGTGAGAGAGGGGGTGCAGAGACCCCACAGACAAGCTGGAGCAGAGCGGAAAAGATGAATTGGGGGGCAAGCCCTCCCTCCTTGGGGCGAAGCCATACATCCAGGTCTCCCACCCATGAGTTAGAAAGCGGGGACAAAGGGGGTCATGACTGCACCCACAGAAGACAGCGAACCGCCCACCCCTTGGAACCCTTTGCCCTTCTCCCCACACTTTCCGGATGAGTTACCTCCCTCCGTGTTCGACCTGCAGGGTGGGAGGGCGCCTAGGGAACCAGGATTCCTGAGAAGCGGTGCCTTTGGGAAGGAGGCTGAGCAGGGATCAGGCCCTTTGCACCGCCTGGAGGGAGGGGGGGATGCAGGGGGGCAGGAGGTAGGTCTGACTGAACCCCGGTTTGCTATCGGCAGGCCTGGGAAAGCCTGGCGGATGTTTACGCCGGGGGTGCAAAACCTCTCTCAGCCCGAGGGCCGGATTTCATTCTGAGGAGCTCTCGGGGGCTGCAGCCCAGTGGTGGGCGGGGCCCCAAACCCCAGCCTATTCCAGCTGAAAGCGCTTCCTGCTAGGAACTCCGCCGCCGGAGCACCACCTGGACTTGGGCGGGGCGGGATGCACGACAGGCGGGAAACCGCCGATCGGCGCTGGGGGGAAAGGGGGTGTGGCCAGGGGGAGGCTTGGTGCCCCGGGTTACGCCGACGTGTCTGAGACGCCGCCTAGCGGAGGAAGCACGCGTCCGCTGGGGCTTCTCCTTCCCCCAGGATGGCAAATCTTGGGAAGGTGGCTCAGGAAACAGGGCTTGGGGGCGGGGCAGCCACTTATCCTCTGCGGGTCAAAAGAAAACGCAACGCCTCCCAGAGCCTCGCAGATTTACCACAGTTCCCCTTGCTTCGAGAAGAAGCCCCTTCCCCTTGAAAGTGCCGGCTGGCGGCCCAAGCAGGGCCTTTTTAGTAGTGGCCCAAACCCTTTCCCAGCGCCCTTCTTCCCCAGGCAGGTGACCGAGGTGGACCGAAATGCACAACGGGCAGCGTCATGGGCCCCACGGCTGTCCCCGGGCCTGGAAGGCCAGACCGGCGGCAATGCCCCCCTCTTCCTAAGGTCCGCAGGTGGTGGTTTTTCTTCATTATCCTTTTTTAACCCCCCCCCCCCCCCGATACAATCGACATTAGGAAAGGATGTGGGCCAGCCTTCTCCAGCACGGCTTAATGACAGCCCCCAGGGTGATGGGGGCTGCCTGCCGACATGTCCGAAGGAAAAGCGTGGGCTTTTCACGAGAGGGACCCTGGGGGGAGCGGACCCTGTCCCAGAGGGCAGCAAAGACATCCGGAGCCCCAGGCGGGGCTGTTCCGTGCTGTTCCCCATCGCCAAGGGCAGGCAAAAGGACCCGGGAGAGGAGGGCCAGCCCCCGCCGGGGGCACGTGGCCTCCACATGTGTGGAACAGCAGCTTTGGCAACCCCCCCGTCCCATCCCATCCCATCCAGGAGCGCATCCAGTTAGCCGAAAGGCCCCTTCCTCTCCGGCCTGTCATTTCACTTCGGTCGCACTCCCGCCTCCACGTCCCCGCTGGTAAGGGGACGCCCCTCCGGGAGGGGAAGCAGGCAGGTGGGTCGGAGAGGAAAAGGGACCCCCCCGGTCCACGGCCCTTGTCCCTCGGCTACTCGAGGTCTTCTCTCTGTCCTCGGCCGAGGGCCCCTGCTTGGTCTTCCGCAGCCCCCGGCAGCCGGCTTTCCGGACCCTCCCACAACTGTCCCCCGGGGGCCGTCCCCTTCTCCCCGCCGCGTGTCCGGGGCTTGGCTCGGCGGGGCAGCGAAGGCTCCCACCGTGCCCGGCTCCCCTGGCGCTGGGACGAGACACTCGTGTACTCCACGGCCGTGGTCCCGTCCTCTCGCTGGATGTACACCCGGGCCTCCAGCCGGGCGGGGCAGGGCCCCTGGCACTCCCAGGCGGCCGGCTCTTCCCCTTGCACCGCGATGTGGGGCACCGGGCATGGCCGGGGGGCGGCTGCGGGCAGCGGGCGGCAGGGCCTGTCCTCCAGCCACGAGGCCCCGGGGGGGCCTCTCCGCCAGGCTGCCGGCGCCCCCTCCGCCTGGCCCTCGCTGCTGGGCTCCAGCTCGTCAAAGCTCGCCTCCTGGACGGCCTCCTGCTTCTTGAAGGAGTCCCGGCACTCGGACAGGTTCAGCCGCCACATGACCACCACCTCCTCGTGCTTCTGCGGGGCCTTCTCCTCACCCCCTTCTCCCCCTGAGCCCTCGTCCCCCAAGCCGGGCATCTCCAGCGCCAGCTTCTGCCCGCCAGCCACCTTCTTCTCCGACTGGACGTGCCTGAGCAGTGGGGAGCGGGGGCCCTCGGCGCCATGGGGGTGGGCGGGGGCGGGCGGGGACAGCGCCTTTCCCTGGAAGACCTGGGCGCCCTTGGCGAATGGGGGCAGCGGCGAGGGTGACCTCTGCGGAGATGGGGGCGGCGGGGCGGCGGACGGCGTGCAGGCCAAGGGCGAGGGCGGGATGCTGCTGGCCGACTTCCGGCGGCCCACCTTGCAGTGCGGGCCACCGAGCTTGGGCGCCAGGCCGTGCAGGGAGCTCGGACGGATGTGGCCCGCCGGAGAGGTCGGCGTGCTGGAGGACGGGGAGGTGCTCTGCGGCAAGGCCGAATCTGGCACGGAAAGGGAGAGAAGGGAAAGAGGGAGGGAACGGGGCCGGTGAGATGCAAAAGGACGCGGGAGGGGGGGATTCCCGCAGGGGCACATCAAAGTCTGGGCGCGGATGAGCTTCTGCCTTCCCGTGCAAAGCGACACTTCCAATTGGCCAGACGCACCCACCCCGCCCCTGTTTTCTGCTTATGTTTAAATACGCGACTGCATTCCAAGTCATCGTGCCGCTGCTAGGTTTCGCCATGCCGCTTTTACGCTGTCGTTTCAAACCTTCTCCCTGATCATGTGGCCTTTCCCAGCTTTCAGCTGCTGTGCGCCGCCCGGAGAGTTTCAGCGTGTGGGTGGTGCAGGAAGGTGATAAGGGAATCAATGAAACCCTCCCCGTTTCTGGGTCGAAGCCCGATATTCCCTTCTTGCTCTGCCTTGGAAGGGGAGACGCCAGTCTCCCCCTGCAACACGTTCCGGACGCTGTTCCCTGAAGAAAGCAAGATGGGCGTGGCGGCCCGAAACCAGGCACTGTGGTTCCGTTATGATTGCCATGCCGTTTGTGGAGGGGGGGTGTCATTCGTCCCAGAAGCGGTTCAGGTTTATGCAAGCCTCGGACAAGCTCCGGAGAAGGGGTGTAGAACCCTTTCCAGCCCAAGGGCCAAATTCCACTCCACAGGAGCTCTCGGGGCCGCAGTCCACGGGTGGGTGGGGCCAAAGGCAAAAGGGCTGGGGCAAAGAATACCCCCCAAATCATAGAATAGCAGGGTTGCAAGGGGCCTGTGAGACCATCGAGTCCAACCCCCTGCTTCATGCAGGGCTCCAAGTCAGAGCATCCCTACAGAATCATAGAATAGTAGGGTTGGAAGGGGTCAGTAAGACCATCAAGTCCAACCCCAGCATGCTATTGTTTGAGGCTCTTCCTGACAGTCGCTCAGCCTTCAGAGAGGCTTTTCAGCCTTTTAGAACTGGGGGGATGGATGCACCAAAGCCGGGAAGCCATCAAACGACTGGCCGCTGGGGTGACGTTTGCCCAGCCCCAGGAGAACGCCTTTGCTCAGGAGGCTTG
The DNA here is from genome assembly GCF_057233095.1 of Heloderma suspectum. Taxonomy (NCBI): domain Eukaryota; kingdom Metazoa; phylum Chordata; class Lepidosauria; order Squamata; family Helodermatidae; genus Heloderma; species Heloderma suspectum. The sequence goes on from NC_139475.1 coordinate 52,972,283, forward strand.
GAGCGGGCAGCAGGGCTGGAGGAGAGAGGCACCCTACCTGGCGGGTGGTCCGGGGCAGGGCTGCGGCAAGGGGGGGTCGGCCCAGGGGACAGGCTGTGGGTCGGGGAGCCAGGCAGGCTCTCGCCGGACGAGAGCGAGTGATGGAGGCCAGAGGAGAAGCTGCGGCTGGGGTAAAGCCCGGAGGTTTGCTTGGAGATCTTCTTGAAGAGGGATTTCCTCCTAGGAAAGGCGGGGGAAAGGGCACCTATTCATCCACTCCTTCCTTTACTCACGTGTCGATGACAGGCAGACAGCACTGCCTGTCCGTGCCGACTCACCGGTCTTGGCTGTCGCGCTTCCGGCTCTTCTTGCTCCGACGGGCCATTCGGGTCTTGGAGCTGTTCTTGCGGACCGGGCCCACCCGAATAGTCGTGTTCTCCAGGGCGGTGGTCCGCAGCGCCACCTTGTTCCCGCTCTGCCAGAGAGAGAGAGAGAGAGAGGGAGGGCTGTCACTGGACTCCGGGCTGCGCCGTGGACCCAGGGGGGCCAGCGTGCAGAGTGCCGGGCCGAGCGGAAGGCGGGGGCTGTGTGCGAGGTTGGGCGTCGTTTGGGCAGCCCCACACGCCGACCGCTTTGAGCTGGATCCCGTCAGTTCTTCTCTCTTGGCCCTGTGAAATCCGTGCAGGGCATCCCTGTGTTATCCAAAACACCGTGGAACTGTGGAACTCCCTTCAGATGGAAATCGGGCTGCCTCCCCCTGATGCTGTCGCTCAGGTGTCAGTTAAAGCGGTACTTCCTCGTACACGCTTCGGGGGTGCAGGCAAGCGCGCCACTTGTTTTCTGGTGTTGTACTGATGCTGTGGAGCTGAAGGGCGTCAGGACCAGGGCTTTCTCAGGGGCAGCCCCACAGCCTTGGGACTGCCTGCCCAGGGAGATACGCAGGGTCTCATCGTAAAAAAATTTAAATTATTGCTATACTTTTTGAATTATTCTGTTGTAAACTACCCTGGAGGTTCTACTGAAGACGGGCATTAAAATATTTCAGATAAATAAGGGTGCACTCTTATGCATGCTTAGACAGAAAAAGTCCTACAATCCTATACACGTTTAGACGGAAAAAGTCCTACCATCCTATGCACATTGAGACGGAAAAAGCCTACAATCCTATGCAGGTTGAGATGGAAAAAGTCCTACAATCCTAGGCAGGTTGAGACGGAAAAAGTCCTACACTCCTATGCACGTTGAGACGGAAAAAGTCCTACACTCCTATGCACGTTGAGACGGAAAAAGTCCTACACTCCTATGCACGTTGAGACAGAAAAAAGTCCTACACTCCTATGCACGTTGAGACAGAAAAAGGTCCTACATTCCTATGCACGTTGAGGCAGAAAAAATTCCTACAATCCTATGCATGTTGAGGCAGAAAAATTCCTACTATCCTATGCACGTTTAGACAGAAAAAAGTCCTACACTCCTATGCACGTTTAGACAGAAAAAAGTCCTACACTCCTATGCACGTTTAGACAGAAAAAGTCCTACACTCCTATGCACGTTTAGACAGAAAAAGTCCTACACTCCTATGCACGCTGAGGCAGAAAAAATTCCTACAATCCTATGCATGTTGAGGCAGAAAAATTCCTACCATCCTATGCATGTTTATATAGAAAACAGTCCTACAATCCTATGCATGTTTAGGGTGTTCACATGTCAGATTTTCCTTGTGGAGAAGGATGGGATCTAAATATAAAGCCATATAAATCAAAGTCTTTGTGCGTGATGTGCTGTTTTGGCCTCGCCCTCCACTGTGGTCCTCCCCTGAGCCCCTGGGGCCGTTTTCCCAGGTGGGCTCAACCACACACCTTCAGCAGCAGCTCCACCACATCCATGTGGACCAGCCCCAGCACCGACTCGCCGTTCACGTGCGTGATGAGGTCTCCCGCGCGGAGCCCAGCCTCCTGAGCCGGGCTGCCATCTTCCACGCTCTGCAACAGAGATGCACAAGCCCCGTTTCTGACTGTTTTGCAAAGCCCGCCTCTGCAAAACAATCCTATGCATGTTCAGGCAGAAAAATGTCCTATCATCCTATGCAGGTTTAGGCAGGAAGTCCTACAATCCTATGCACGTTTAGGCAGGAAAAGTCCTACAATCCTATGCACGTTTAGGCAGGAAAAGTCCTACAATCCTATGCACGGTTAGACAGAAAAGGTCCTACAATCCTATGCACGTTTAGACAGAAAAAAGTCCTACACTCCTATGCACGTTTAGACAGAAAAAAGTCCTACACTCCTATGCACGTTTAGACAGAAAAAAGTCCTACAATCCTATGCACGTTTAGACAGAAAAAAGTCCTACAATCCTATGCACGTTTAGACAGAAAAAAGTCCTACAATCCTATGCACGTTTAGACAGAAAAAAGTCCTACAATCCTATGCACGTTTAGACAGAAAAAAGTCCTACAATCCTATGCACGTTTAGACAGAAAAAAGTCCTACACTCCTATGCACGTTTAGACAGAAAAAAGTCCTACAATCCTATGCATGTTTAGACAGTGTTGCTGGCTGGGGAATGCTGGGAGTCGCAAGATGTGTTTTTTCTGCCTAAACATGCATAGGATTGCGCCTCGACATTGGGGAGGGAGCGAGGGGCAGCTCTCCTCAGCCTCCAGCAGCCCCCCTGCCCCAATGCCTCCATGCATCGTGCAGAAGCCGCCCTGCCAGAGCCCGGCTTTGCCTGGGGAGGGGGCTGCGGCCCAGCAGCACAGCTCCCGCCCTGCATGCAGAAGGTTGCAGGTTCCACCTGCTGCCACTACACGGCCCTTGTGCAGCCTCCACTCACCCAGACCATGTGCTGCACCGTGTAGACGTCACTGTCCCCCATGTAGACCCGGATGGCACGCAGGGCAAAGCCGTATTTCTTGCCGGAGCTGTGGATGACCACAGGGGGGTGCTGGCTGGGGGCTCCCAGGGGCGGGTCCCGGCTGGGGGAGGAGTCCCGGGACAAGGGGTTGGAAGGCAGGGAGCGGGGCGAGGCGGGGCTCCTCAGGGTCGCGCCCCCCCAGTCGTCTGCGAAAACAGCCTTGTTATTCCCACTGAAATCGTATTATCTTGTCCTTTATTATTAATAATAATTGGGATCCCGCCACCCAATAAAGCAATCAGCCCCCCGGGGAGGGCCATCACCCGCTTGGCCAGGGTACTGCAGCACCCATCATGCCTGGGCACAGAGGGAAGGTGGAACCTGGTGCCCCAAAGACGACAATGGCGAGAGTGTGCCGACTCGGGGGCCGCCCCCGGAAAGGGGGCATCTGATTCCCGGCCCCGTTTGCCCCGAGACGGCTTGAGGCGGGCCCGGCACTGACCTGAGCTGATGACGAGCGAGAGCGCAGCGACCGAGGCCGACTTGGGGACCCTGCGGCCGGCGGACGACAGGCGCTGCTGCTTCCCGGGGGGGTCCTTGCGGCTGCCCGGCCGGCAGCTGCCCTCGGGCTCCAAGCCCCGCGGGGCGGCGTTCTTAGTGCCTGTGCTGTTGCTCCGCAGCCGGACGCAGCTCAAGCTGGCCAGGTCAGCTGCACGGCCGGGGAAAGAGAAGCGGGGGGGGGGTTCTGTAAGCCCAAAGGAACCCCCGGGAGCAACTCGGGGTTGACCCGCCCCTCTCCTCCCCTCTCCTCCCTCCCACATCGCTACGGTCCCCCACGTGCCGTTTCCTAGGCTGTGAGCGCTCGCCGGGGGGGGACGGTGACACCTGTCTTCGCGACTGATTCGACACCCCTGCTTTGTCTAAGCATCTCTCTGGAGCGAAGCTTCTCCCTCCGTGCAGCTCAGATCACCTGGCGATTCCAGGGAAAAGCAATCCTTGGAAAAGCAGGCAGGTGATCTGCTGGATGTGAACAGCAGGGGACTCAGAAGAAAGATTCGGAAGGGAAGGGAGGGGAGGGGAAGGGAAGGGAAGAGATTCAGAACAACAGGGGATTCAAAGAAAGGAGATTCAGAAGGAAAGGAAAGGAAAGGAAAGGAAAGGAAAGGAAAGGAAAGGAAAGGAAAGGAAAGGAAAGGAAAGGAAAGGAAAGGAAAGGAAAGGCAGAAAATAAGGGAAGCGAAGGGAAGGGAAGGGATTCAGAATAGCAGGGGATTCAGAAGAAAGGAGATTCAGAAGGAAAGGAAAGGAGGGGAGGGGAGGGATTCAGAACAGCAGGGGATTCAAAGAAAGGAGATTCAGAAGGAAAGGAAAGGGAAAGGAAAGGAAAAGAAAAACAGAAAATAAGGGAAGAGAAGGGAAGGGAAAGGAGGGAAGGGATTCAGAACAGCAGGGGATTCAGAAGGAAGATTCAGAAGGAATGGAAGGAGGAAAGGAGTGGAAAGGAAGGGAAGGGAAGGGAAGGGAAGGGAAGGGAAGGGAAGGGAAGGGAAGGGAAGGGAAGGGATTCAGAACAGCAGGGGATTCAAAGAAAGGAGATTCAGAAGGAAAGGAAAGGAAAGGAAAGGAAAGGAAAGGAAAGGAAAGGAAAGGAAAGGAAAGGAAAGGAAAGGAAAGGAAAGGAAAGGAAAGGAAAGGAAAGGAAAGGAAAGGAAAGGCAGAAAATAAGGGTAGAGAAGGGAAGGGAAGGGAGGGAAGGGAAGGGATTCAGAACAGCAGGAGATTCAGAAGAAAGGAGATTCAGAAGGGAAGGGAAGGGAAGGGAAGGGAAGGGAAGGGAAGGGAAGGGAAGGGAAGGGAAGGGAAGGGAAGGGAAGGGAAGTCTGAGAAACAAGACTGGTAGCATCTCTCCTGAAGAGCAGGCCAGGAGAGGCGTGGCAACCTTCCTGCGTGTGCGGCAACCTTCCTGCAAGCCCAAGAGGGCAGGGGGGCGGCTAGGACTCTGGAGGCCCTTGCGCCCATTCCCAGAGAGGGCCACGCCACTCCGTTGCAGCCAGGGCAAGGAAGAGCCTCGTGGCGGCGCTCAGCGGGGGCCTTGGGGGCCCTGGGGGTTTCGCTTACCGTCCCTCCTGCCAGCCACGCGGCCTCAGGGGAGGCACCTCCAGCTTTTCGAATGGCGGGGCGGCAGGCTGCCAAGGCGTGAAACCAACAAGCCTCCCATCGCCAGATGAAAGGGGGCGGTCTGGCCTGCTGGGGAAGCCCAGCGGGCCGGATCAGGACCTCGGGCGGGCTCGAGGATGCTGGGAGCTGTAGCCCCACACATCCGGAGGGCAGCAGCTGACAGAAACGTGTGGGAAGTGGTGGGAGCGGGAACCCATCTATTCGGGCTTTCTCGTGTTCCGATTCTTTGGGTGACCCGCTGCCGCATGTGGTGTTAGCAGTGGGATACCCTCCTGCTGTCAAAGCCCCGCCAAGCTGAATCGGACCATTTGGACCCTGGAGGGTTTCTCCCCACAAACTGAACCGGCCGCCCCATCCTCAAAGAAAAATGGGGGGGCGCTGGATGGCGGGAGCTGCTTCTGCCTTGGAACAGCCCCGAAAGACTCTCTGCGCACACACCTGCCAGTGGCAGGGCCTTGGCGGGTGCCCTCGGTGGTGGCACCGCCACCGGCTCGGAATCCCCAACCACAAAGACGGGCCGCTCCCGTTTTGCCGGCGCCCGGCAGGGGCTCTTGTCCTCGGAGGAGACAGCGAACTTGGGCATGGCTTCCAGGCTGCAGGTGGCACTGAGGATGGGCAGGCTGCGGCCACAGTCCTGGCGGAAGGCGTGGGCCGTGGATCCGCAGGAGGTCCAGGCGTGAAGCCTGCACAGGAGAAAGGGGCAGCCGCCCTTTGGTCACCGCAGAGCAGACCTAGAACTCGGCGCAAGGCGTTTGTTCCCATCTGTTTCGGCCTGAACAGGGACCACGGCTTCCCGCCCCACTGCAGGAGTTCATTCATTCAGCAATGCCAGGATGATGGTTTGTGTTACCACCAGTTGCGCACTTTACAGACAGTCAGGCTTTAATGGCTGCGGGGAGCCTTCTCGGCGGTGGCCCCTTGGCTCCACAACTCCCTCCCAGCAACGACTTGGCTGCCCACCGTGCCCCTCGCATTCAGGCCCCAGCCCCAGGTTATTTACTCGGGACACGTGCGGAGATCAAGCCAAGCGCTCCGCGCATGCTCTGAGGCAGCGCTGTGGGAGAGGAGAGGGGGCGGTGCTCGGGGCAGGAGAGGAACCGGTTGCAAGAATGGAAGGGCAAGTCTGGGAATCGTGGCGGCGCGGGCCAAAGTGTGGCCGGAGCAGGCGCCCCCTGTGCTCACCGGGTCTCGGGGGGCCGGCTCTTCTCCTCGTCTCCGGAGCCGTGATCCCAGTGCTCGGCCCGGTCGTCCTTGTCCTCGCCCCGGCCCTGCTCCGGCGCCGCAAAGCTGAGGGCAGAGGGGGTACCCAGATGCTCCAAGCTGCCGTAAACCTGGGAGGTGGAAGAGGAGGAGGAGGAGGGGATGGTAGCGGTGTGTGAGCGGAGGAGAAAATGCGACGCCCCGCCCTGCCTGGCAGCCGCCCATTTCCCCCATATATGGGGGGCTGGGAGCCCAGCATGGCAACCCCGCGGGGGCGGAAGCCCCCCGGCTCCTGGAACGGACCAGACCCCTCCCCTGCCGCCCTCCAACATGCGGGGGGCCCTCCCCAACCTTGCTGAAGCGGTGGGAGCAAGAGGAGAACTGGTGGATCTCCAGGCATGACCCCTCGTCAGGCGTCTCCTCGTCCTCGGAGCCCAGGTGCTGGTAGCGCTCGGAGCGGGCTGGGGGGGGCGAGACAAGGTTGTGGGGGGCGAGGCAGGCTGCAGACCCCACCCGATGCTGCGTCATGGCAGGGGGGGCGGAACCGCTTCCGCCCGAAGCCGCCTTCCACGTCCGAGAAGACCCCGGGAAATGCATCCCCACGGTGGGCAGGGCCACAGGGAGAAGGGGCAGGGCTGGCAGGCAAAGCACGCCAGCCCTGCGCAGCGGCATTCCGGTCGATCCCGCCGTGGACGCCGCACAAGCATCCCTGTGACGGGCCAAGGACCACGACGGATGCCAGAGCCGGCTGGAGGCCGCGATCGCTGGCCTGGCCCAGGCCCGCCTGCCGCGAGCCGTGGCTCCCCCCCCAGCCCCCTCACTGTCAAAGTAGCTGGTGTCGTCCTCCGCCTCCAGCTGAGGGACGAACTCCGCTTTCTGCCGCAGAAGCCCGTTCCAGTCCAGGCCACGGAAGAACGGGTGCTGCTTCACCTCGTGGGCCCCTCCTGAGGGACAGGATGGGGCGCACAGGTCACCACACTGAGCCCGTGCCGCTGGATCCCCCACGCCCAGGGGCCGTGCCCCCCGCCGCGCTACCTGTGCCCAGACGCTCCATGGGGCAGTGCCGCAGGAGGCGGGTGATGAGGTCCTGCGCGTCGGCTGGAAGCGCCTCGTCGCCTTCGGGCCAGATGATCTCGTCTGAAACGGAGCAGGCAGAGCGGGGCTGATCTTCCCTGGGTCCCTGCTGCTGCCGCCCCCCCGAAGCCCCCCCAGAACAGCTTTCCCCAGCCTGCTGCTCTCCAGGTTTGTTGGACTGCAACTCCCATCACCCCTCGCCATGCGCCATGCTGGCTGGGGCTGATGGGCGGGGTGATCCAAAATACACCAAGCTCCCTGCCACTGGTTTAGACGGGGGCGGGGCGGGGCGGGGTGGGATCCTCGCTTTTTGCTGAGCCCATTCCCAGGGCCACAGAGGGGCGAGGGCAAGGGCCCCAAAGCAGAAACCTTTGCGTTTCTCCGTCACAGCCAATGATATATTAGCCCTCCAGAGGCATTGGACTACCACACCCATCTACAGCTAGGCTGGCTGGGGGATGATGGGAGCTGCAGTCCAATCCGCCTGGAAGGCGCCAGGCTGGGAAAGGCAGCATTTTGCTGGCGCCGTGGTGCTACAGCGTGCGCTCACCGTAATTTTTGACACATGCACCCCGCTTGGGGGCGTGATGATGTTATATGCAAGGATTACACGCGAATACATAAATCTGCAAAGCAGCACACCGATCTGGCCGTGCCGGAAGGGCGGCCGGTCACGTCCGGCCCACATCTGTTTCGGAAAGCGGTTGGGGCGCTCTGGCGGGCTCCCGGCAGAAACCAACGGCACGCGCCACAGGACGCCCCGTGCACGTGCGCAAGAGAGCTCCTCGGGGGGCGGACGGGGGGGCTGAGTGGGGCGTGGCGTCTGGGGGCGGCTGCCAAAGCCAGCAGCACTTCCCCTAGGCGCCGCAGCCCCGGGCGAGGTTGCACCCTGCTCGCTCCCCTCCTCTCTCTCTCCGAGAGACACCCAGCCCACCGTCCCCTGGGATGCATCACATGCCGCGCGCCGGTCAGAAGGGGCCCTTTGTCTCATCCGATCCCCTGAGCTTCTCCGGTGCTTTCTGAAAGGCCCTTTTGTCATGCCAGCTGGGGCGCGCCGACCCAAAGAAAAGGCCCTCTGTTCCCTCGGCTGGCAGCTGGGAAATGCGCGGGCCCCAATTCTGCAGGGCTGCTGCCAGGCACATCAAAGGCCAGAGGTCGCAAACCTGCACCGAAGTTGCATGTGCTGTTTCGGAGCTATACATGCGAGTGACGAAAAGAGGACTAGGACTGATGTAAGTTTCGCAGGTGATTCACACCCTGTCCCAGGTCATCCCAAACCAGCGGGAAGTTTTTTCTCAGCTTAATTGCCATGCAGGGAGGTATTTGGGGGCGGGCAGGGTGTTGCAGCAAGTGGGAAGGGGGTGTTCGCCCTTCCCTCCCCAGCTCTTACGTCCCCCTTGAAAATCACCCCCTCTGTAGCAATTAAGCTGAGAAAAAAAACCCTTCAAGCGGCACCAATGGATACTCGGGGCCCTGGGAAATGCTCTTGGGGCCCTGGGAAACACCCTTGGGGCCCTGGGAAATGCACTTGGGGACCTGGGAAACGCACTTGGGGACTGGGAAACGCACTTGGGGACCTGGGAATCGCACTTGGGGACTGGGAAATGCATTTGGGGCCCTGGGAAATGCACTGAGGGCCCTGGGAAATGCATTTGGGGCCCCGGGAAATGCACTTGGGGCCCTGGGAAATGCATTCAGGGCTGGAGCCCTATGGTCCCAGGCCTAGCGATGCCCCTGTGTAACAGAGACCCTGTCTGCGACTCTGTGCAAGCAAAGCCAAGTGTTCCCCCACCAAGGGGAAGTGGACCTACCACTGATCACCTGCCCGAAGAGCTCCTCCGGGGTGTCGCCGAAGAACGGGACGCAGCCGACCAGGAACTCGTACAGGATGATGCCCATAGCCCACCAGTCCACCGGCTTCCCGTACCCCTGGATCAGGATCACCTCTGGGGCGATGTACTCCGGCGTGCCGCAGACCTATGGGCGGAGGGGACAGCGCTCTACCTGATGCTGCAACCGGGGGGGGCGTGTGCGCATCTCTGCCGAAGAACAGGATGGGGCGGTAGACCCCTGCCTAAATCCAGGGCAGGGATCCGGGCAGCCACGAGCGAGGCCTGCTCCGGATGCCTGCGGCGCAGGGGCATTTCTCGGTACTCAAAAGGTGCAGGTCCCAGGACGCAAATCCGCGTATGCTAATTGATACCAATCTATGCAAATTTAGAAATAATGGCGAGGATTTATTTAAATTTCAGGAGAAGCCAAGCCAGGCAGTTAAGTTTCTCATCTAAATAATCTCAAATAAAATAAATTAAGAACATCAAAAGAGCCCCGCTGGATCGGACCAAGGGTCCCTCACACAGCGGCCAAGTGGATCGTCCAAACCAAGGGGAAAAGATTTGTTCTCAGGCTAATTGCCATGCAGGGAGAGATTTATTTTTGGATGGGGGTGAGGTAACCATTCCCTCCCCAGCTGCAATTCCGCCTTGAAAATGGCCCCCTGCGTGGCACTTAAGATGAGATAAACTTCCATGGGGAGCAATGGTGTCAGGGCCCTGGGAAATGGATTGGGTGCCCTGGGAAATAGACTCGGGGCCCTGGGAAACAGACTCAGGGCCCCGGGAAACAGATCCAGGGGCAGTTCCAGCAAAGTCCCTGCTGAGGTGGCTTCTCAGGTGTTGGACTGCAACTCCCAGCATCCCCCAGCCAGCCCCTTCAAACACACATGGGCAAAACGGAGCGTGGGACATTTCCATGCAAGGCTGTCCAAGCAGGCCACAACCCCAGGCGCTTTCAGCCGTCCCCAACCTGGGGCCCTCCAGATGGGCCAGACGACAACGCCCATCCCCCCCTCAGGCAGCCCAGCAGGATGGGAGTTGTAGTCCAGCACACCTGGAGGGCTGTGGAAGGCAGCTCCAGCCCAGAAAGCCGCCCGCCCGCCCGCCCGGGCCGCACCTGCTTGTCCATGAACTCCCGCGCATCCTTCTCAATGTGCCCCTCGTAGAGGTTGGTGGTCAGGTTCATCAGGCCGATTTTGGACAGGCCGAAGTCCGTCAGCTTGATGTGACCCATCGAGGTGATGAGCAGGCTGCAGGAGGGGGAGAGAGCGGGGGAGAGGAGGCTGGTCTGTCTGGCCCTGCCCCCTCGTCCATTGGGCCCGCCCCCGCCTGGAGCCCGGGCACGCCCCTGCAGGGCCGGAACCGCCCCGCGCCCCTGCTCCACCTCGCCGCCCTCACTTGTCCGGCTTGAGGTCCCGGTGGACGATGCCGTAGCTGTGGAGATACTCCAGGGCCAGCACCGTCTCGGCAAAATACATCTGGGCCATGTCCACGGGGAGGGGGCCCATGTTGTTCAGCAGCGTGGCGCAGTCCCCACCTGAGGGAGAGGCAGGCTCAGGGGGGGCAGGGGATGCAGGCTGCCCGTGGGGCTGGCCCGCCCAGTCGCCCGGACTCAGGGTGGGGAACACCGGGCCCCTGGGCTAAATCCGGCCTGCCTGGGGTCCCCCGAGGGCCCCGTCCCCTTTCGCCCAGCCAGCGTCATTTGCCAGCTTGCCAGCACCGGTGCGCTTCTCCCCCCATTCCAAGCGGTCGAGGTGCCTCTCCAGACACCGAGCGACCAACAAAACAGGCCGCCGTTTTGGGAGAGCTCCTCTGACGGGCAGGGAGGGCTCCGCTCCCCCGCTTTGCGCCGCTTCCGGTCTCCACCCCACGTTCAGCATCACTGCTGCCGTGGCGCCTGAGAGCTTTGCGCCTGGGCGATGGCAAGTCGCCCCCTGCGCTTCTTCTGCGCGCTTCACTCCAGAACGGCCGTTGGCAGCTTTGGACGGGCCTCCTGGGCTTGGGGAAGGGGGAAGGCATGTGGCCCCCTCTCCCTGCTGGATTGGGCCCAGGGCCCATCTTGCCCAGCGGTGCTCACGCCGTGGCCCGCCAGCTGTCGGCCAGGAACCCATGAGCAGGACACGAGCGCACCTGCATCCTCCCACCCATGCTCCCCAGCCTCTGGTACTGGAGGGGGCGCAGAGCCATCAGGACTGGTAGCCACGGACGGCCTCCTCCTCCTCCTCCAGGAAGGTGTCCCACCCCCTTCCAAAGCCACTGAAATGGGTGGCCATCACCATTTCCTGTGGCAGCAAGTTCCACAGGTGAACGACGACCTCCCCTCTTCCAGACTGTGGCGCCGGAAGCTGCCTTCAATCCGCTCCAATCCGTGGTTCCTCCAAGCCCACATGGCCTCCCCGGGCGGGCCGGCACTCCCCCGGGCCCGAGAGCAGCCTCTCCCAGCCCCTCACCTTCCACGTACTCCATGACCATGCAGAGGTGGCGCCGAGTCTCGAAGGAGCAGAACATGCTGACCACAAAGGGGTTCTCGGCGAAGGTCAGGATGTCGCGCTCCACAAAGACCTGCTGGATCTGGTTGCGCAGCACCAGGTTCTGCTTGTTGATCTTCTTGATGGCGAAGCGCTGGCGGGTCTCCTTGTGCCGCACCAGGTAAACAGCCCTGCGGGAGGCGGTGTCTCAGCAGGGTAGACAGCCCTGCAGGAGGCGGTGTCTCAGCAGGGTAGACAGCCCTACAGAGGCGGTGTCTCAGCAGGGTAGACAGCCCTGCAGGGGCGGTGTCTCAGCAGGGACGCCGAGGCCCCCTGCCTCCCCGTTCCCTCTGAGCTGAGCGGCAGTCCTCACAGCAGCTCCCAGCCCAGTACCCTGCTCCTAACGGGGGACAGCCCAACACACCAGCCAACACGGGCAGGGGGCACGGAAAGGAAGTGTCCCAGTGACAACACAGCGTTCCCAGTTGCAAAGGGAACCATGCTGGGGTGAGCAGCTCAACAAAAGCCCTCTCCCTTCTGGCCCTGCACGGCTCTCCCTGAGGCAGCCATGATCCGGCGCTTCTCCCCCCATCCCTTCCACTCCTGCAGCCCGGAGGGGAAGGCAGCGCGCGGCTGGGCTCCGCCACTCACCCGTACACTCCGTTGCTGACCAGCTTGATGGTTTCGAAGTCGCTCTCGCAGGGCTGCCGCCGAGGGACGGGGGCAGTGGACGGGTTCTACGGGGGGGGAGGGAGAGAGAGGGGGGAGGGAGGCCGGCCGGGATCGCGCACAGGGGCGTCCGCCTGTGCGGGGTCCCACCTCTGGGCCATCGCGCCCAGGCGGTGAAATGCCCGCCCCGCCTGGCTCCCCTGATGCCTCCCTTCAGGGCCCCAAAGCGTGTGGTCCAAGACCGAGCAGGGGCCAACTGCCCTTTCGCCCTTTCAGGAAACATGGGCGGAACCTGGCCGGGGACAGGGGCATGGCCTTCTGGGGAGCTCCAGAGCGGGACCATCAGCGGTTCCGGAGCCCTGGGGCCCGGAAGGGACGGAGGGGACTCACCTCTGGGGGCTTGTTGCGCTGCTCCGGTCCCGCAGGGGAGCTGCAGTCCAACTGGTCCAGGCGGGCGATGTCTGGGGAAAGCGAGAGCAGCGGCGGGCCGGTCAGCGTCTGGCGCCGGAGACCCACCCACTCGCCAGCTGAGCCCTCGCCGCCCTCGCCGCCCTGAAAGGAAGAGGGGGGCCGGGGTGCAGCCGTCTTCCTCCTCCTCCCTCCCCATCCCTTTCCCTCACCTGCCGTGCCTTTTACGGCTGGGAGCACGAGGGCAGGGAGCGCAGAGTGGGGCAAAAATGCTGTGAAGAAATACAGCCCCCCCCGTGAGGCCTTGAAGCAAGGAGAGGGGCTAAAGAGGGCTCTGGCCAACGCTCAGAGACCCCCTTCCCCAGCCGAGGTCACCCCCCTGGTTCTAGGAACCTTGGGGTGGGGAGGGGAAATATGGCAAATAAATAATGAATAAGTAAAACCAGCCAGCCTGGCCCACCCTCCCTGAGCGCCGGCCCCTCCCCAGGCTCAGGAGCCCCCGCCCCTCACCTCCCAGGGGGTCCTTGGCGAGGCCAAGCTGGCTGATGATGTAGCGCGGGATGTCGGTCTTGATCCCTTGGCCCACCTTGGCGTGGCCTTCGGCCGCCTCCAGCAGGTGGTAGAACTCCTCCGGGTCAAACTCCTGGGGCGGGGGCGAGGCAAGGAAAGAGGGACGTCTCGGGCGCCCGAGATCCACCCAGCCGCTCTTCCCAGCTGGCTGGACTTAAAGGCCTCCTGCGCCCCATCCGTGGATCGCCACCAGCCCCAGAGCTGCAGGGGGGTGGGGGGGCTGGACTAGATTAGAGGCCCCTTCCAGCCCTACTGTTCTATGATATGGGTCAGCACGAGGCTCTTCCTGTTCGTGCCTAAGCCTTAGGGGAGGCATTTCAACCATTTTGGGGGGGGAAACACTGGAAACGCCAGGGAACCACCAAACAATTGGTGGCCAGGGGAAAAGGGGCATGGCCACCCGGGGAACCCTGGAGGGCCAGACGGTAATGCCAGATTCGGCCCATGAACCTGCGCGTCAACACCCTTGCCACCCCCATCCTTCCCTTCCCGGCTTCACTTGGATTAGGCCCCGCCCTCACCAAACACTCCAGCAGCCGGGCTGGCCGGGAGACGATGAGCAGCAGCTTCCGGGCCAGCTGTTCGACGAAGCGCAGCTCCTCGCTCTCTGAGCGCTCCTGGGCCTGGCAGGGGACACAGGAAATGCAGGAGGGCCTGTCAGCATCGTTGCAGAGGGTCCTGGGGAAGCTGAGGCACAGGCTGCTTCTTCCTGGGTCGGACGCTCAGTGCCTTCTCCAGGGCCCTCCTGGCCGGGGGACGCAGCCCTGCCGTCATCCTTCATCTCGGATGAAGGACATCCATCTCCCCAGCCTCACAGGAGGCCCAGGCTACAAAATCAGGCAAAGGCCTTTAGCAGTCCAGCCTGCTCCTCCATGAGAGGCAGGGGCAACCACGTTGCCGGTTTCGTCACCCTAACTAAGGCTGCATTGGGCTTTAGCTCCCTGCTGAGACGGCGTCCACTGATAGCTCCCTGCCAAGACAACCTCTTTCTACAGCTCTCTGCTGAGACAATGTCCTCCTACTGTCCTAGAAGTAGGGGAGCTTCAGCCAGCAGGACCCACTTGGGGCTACCCATGGTCCGCCTGGCCCTGCCTGCCATCGGACGCGGCTGGCTTCCCCTGGAAGCCACAAGGGGCAGGCCAGCGAGAGTGGGGCAGGAGCAGGGGGGCTGGAGCGCCGCCCCGGATCCACTCACATCCCTCAGCATCTTCTCCAGCTTCTCTTGCAGCTCCATGAAGTAGCGGGAGGTGATGAGGGCCCCTTGGGCCTTGGCGAGGCAGTCGCGGGCCAGCTCGACGATCTGGTGGTGGATGAAGCCCAGGACGCCGTCGGCCAGGGGCAAGGTGGCGCTGGGGGAGAAACTGGCGATCGCCTCGGCCAGGCGCTCTTCCATCTGGGCCGTGGCCTGCGGGGGCGGGCGGGAGGAAAGCAGGGCATGACCACCCCACCGGAGGCCCAGGCTCGCTTTCCAACGTGGGACAGCTCGGATCATGGAATAGCGGAAATGCTCATGGATGGGACGGGGCCCCTGGGCACGTGCAGACGTCTGCCCCGTTCCCTTCTCCTCCGGCGCTCTCCCAAAGCCCAGGCTCACTGGCGACCCGGACCGGCAAGGGCAAGAGCTGGGGATGCCACGCTGGGCAGCACCCTCGGAGCCTTTTCAGCCGTGGCCCCAAGAATGGGGGACTCCCTTCCTGGGGACCTCTGGGGCGCCTCCTCTCTTGACTGACAGCTTGCCCCCTTGCAGTAAGTCCTGGATTTGGGGCAGGAGAAGGAGAGCCGGAGGAGGGAGGCTTCCTGGGTACGGACAGGAGTCTGCCGAGCCCCACTGTTTTAGGACGGGCTCTCTGACAGGGGGTTCTCAGCGCCCCCCGAGGAGAGCCCGGTCGGCAGGATCCTCGGGGGGAGCCTGGGCAGGAAAGCAGCAAGGCGGTGCAGCGCCCGGGGCATCCCCTCGGCCGCTCCTCACCTTCGGGAACCGCTCCTTGTACACGTGGTTCATCATGACTATCTCATTGTCGATGGTCCCGCTCGTCCGCCCGGGGCTGCGGGGCAGAAAGAGGAAGGGAGCGGGCTCAGGGGACCGGCCGCCCAGCCCTGGGCTCCCACCCCAGAGAATGTCACAGGGACACAGGCCCCTGGGGCCACTGGGAGGGAAATGGGAAATCGGGGAAGGGGCTAGGACCCTCTTCCCTCCCTCTCTCCCTCCCTCCTTCCCCCCACCTCAGGCTCTAACCTTGGACAGCTGCAGCCCTCCTCACGGAAGCGGAGAACTGGGTCTGCTCAGGAATCCAACCCCCTTTTTGGAAGAGCTTTGCTTGGAAACACCCAAACACCCCCGAGGCAGCCCCTCCCTCCCACCTGGGGCTGACGGCGGGGAGACTTCCACTGAGATCTGCCGGTTTGGTCTCCTCACAACAGCCCTGTGAGGGAGGCTGGGCCGCGGGTCTGTGCCTGGCCCAACGTCCCCCAGTGAGCTTCCACAGGCAAGGGGGGACTCGAACCCGGGCCTCCCGGCTCCCAGCCCAACCCTCTCGCCGCTACGCCCCCCTGGCTCGCACGCCATGCCTGACAGCACACACAAACACATCGTTAAAAACCCATTTCTGACTGATGTACGTTTATATTCTGTTTAGCACTCACTAGCTGCATTGTGTGTTTAGTATATAAATAAGAAAGCATTGATTATTTCTCCTAATAGTGGTACCTTACTCCTAATAGCGGTACCTTACTCCTAATAGCGGCACCTTACTCCTAATAGCGGCACCTTACTCCTAATAGTGGCACCTTACTCCTAATAGCGGCACCTTACTCCTAATAGCGGTACCTCGCCTCCCACAAACCCCGCCTCCCCCGCCCAAGTGGCCCCCCTCGCTCGGCATCCAAACAGAGACGCCCACTGCCCCCCGGTCCCGAAAGCCAACCGTGCCTCAGGCTCCGGGAACGAGGGCGGAAGCAGGGGGAGCGGCGCCCCTCCTCTCCCGCCACGCTCTCCGTGCTCCGGAAGTGCTTGGAGAGGAAGTGGAGCTCGTCCGGGGTGGGCTGGTAGGGCAACTGGTGGAGGCGCTCCTGCGAGGAAGACGATGAGGACTGGAGCGGGGAGAGGGGGAGAGAGAGAGAGAGAGAGAGAGAGAGAGGAGGAAGATGAGCGCATCCCTCAGCCCCCCCTGGAAAGTTGGACGCATGGCTCAGGAAACCGCCACTTTGGGACAAGCAGCCGGCTGGAAGGACTCATCCAACGCCCCAAGCCAGCGAGAGCGGGCGGTCATGGCGTATTTCCAGGGAGGGGGTTCCAAAACCAGAGGGCCTCCTCTGTGGCAGCCCCCCCTCTCCTCCAAACACCCCCAAAGAGGGTCTCCAAAGATGACGCAAAGGCGGCGAGCGGACAGAGGACAAAACAGCAGCTCGGTCCTGCAACCCAGCCAGCCGCCCACCCCTCTAGTTACCGAAATGGTGGAGCTGGGCGTGTTGGTCCCGTAGCCAGAGGAGGGGAGGGAAGCCAGGGACCATCTTCGTCCGTCGGCCCTGCAAAGGGAGGGGTACGGATCAGCCCCCGATGGTGGGTGGGGCGCCACGCTGTTGCCGGAATCCCCTCGCCAGCAGGGAAAATCTCGGGGTCTTCAGCTCTCGTGGGCCGGTGAGCACCTTTGGCCTTTTGAGTGGGTGTCAGGGGCACTCTCACAAAATGGCTATCACTGGGGAGGCTCGGCCACTCATACAATGGCTGCTGCAGCCGATCACAGAGGACCCCTTTCCCACCAGGCCCAGCGCTGAGCCTCGAGAATTACCTGTCTGTCCGAGGGGCATGGCTGTGCCGAAGAGTCATGGGCCAGCCGGGAGGAGAGGCAACGGAGGAGGCGGGCAGCAGCGGATGAGGGAAAGAGAAGGGGGAGAATGAAGCATAGCCACAAAATGCCCGGGGGCACCGTCTCCCCACTCCCCCCCCCTCCGCAAGCCACGCGTGGAAGCCGCACACCCATGCTGCCCAATCCCCACTTGGTTTCGGGCTTCCGAATCAGCCGGAGCGTCTCCGCAAGGAAGCCAATGGCCCAGGGGGGAGGGGAGCAGGGGGGAGCATTTAACTCTTGGCTCCTGGACCCATCGAAGCCCCCCCACACCCAACTTGATAAGCTGGCGAAGCACTGCCTAAGCAACCCCTTCCGAGCACTGAGTCTGGCTTCCACCAGAACGGGGCCTTCTCTGTGGCGGCCCCAGAATGGCAGAATGTCCTCCTCTGGAATCAACTGGAAGCCCAGCTGTTCATAGAATCGCTGAATAGTAGGGCTCAGTCACGAGGTGGGAGAGTAAAAGTAAGAGGGTCCCCCGAGGACGGATGTCAGAGACATCCGTTTGGGAGGTGGAATTCACAGAGCTTCCCTAGCTGCGCCCCCCCAGACTTTGCCCCGGTTCCCGCTGTGACACCGGACTTGGTCTGCAGCGAGTGGGGCCAGTTCTTGGATTTTCCTGGGCATGTTGCGAATTCCCACCCTGCACGTCCTGCAATTTGCACAAACCCCTGAGCAATCTGCGCACGCCGTGGCCGAATCTGCGCAACTCTGGCAGGGGCTTGCGCAAATTGCTCGGAGTTGTGGGCAACTCCAGCCGGGATTTGCGCAAATCACTCAGGAATGTTTACAACTCCGGCCGAGGTTTGCGCAAATCGCTCAGGAGTGTGCACAACTCCGGCCACGGTTTGCGCAAATCGCTCAGGAATGTGCGCAACTCCGCCCGGGGTTTGCACAAATCGCTCTGGATTGTGCACAACTCTGGCCGGGGTTTGTGCAAATCGCTTAGAAATGAGCCCAACTCCGGCCGGGATTTGCGCTAATCACTCAGGAATGTGCACAACTCCAGGCAGGGTTTGCGCAAATCGCTCAGAGATGTGCGCAAATTTGGTTGGGAGTTGCGCATGTTGCTCAGAAACGTGCGCAACTTCGGCACGAGAAAAACCGGGAATGAGTGAATACTCGAGTACTCCCCGCGGCGCAGACAGCAGGGAACACGTCCTCGGCTGGTGCTCAGCCGCTCCCCCCGCCCAGCCCCGGAGAATTGCCACAGCCCAGCCCGACCCAGTTCCGCCTCCGGGCCCCTTACCTGCGGGCGAACGGGAAGCTGGCCGACACGCCGGTCGCGAAGTTGCGCGGGCTGTTGCCCGGGCTGCCAGCAGCTGCAGAGACGCAGGCCGAGGGGAGAGAAGAAGCAACCACGTTTCACTGCGGGGCGTCCGCTACGGTGCACAAGGAACTGCTCTACTTCGGGGTTCACGAAACGTTTTCCTTTTCCCACCCATCCCCATTGGCTGCCTGTTTGCTTCCGGGCCCAATTTGCGGCGCCGGCTTTGCCCTTTGGGGCCCCAGATGGACTCCTTCCGAACAAAGGGACCGGGATCAAGATCAGCCTCGGGGCCCCCGCGTGCTCTCCACCTCCCATGAGGCCGGTGAGTGCGAGGGACAGAGCTTTCTCCGTGGTGGTCCCGACGTAAAAGCGGCACCGGTTTCCCCCCACTTCTTCGAGCGAGCGATGACAAGCTGTCTGGCCACCCCCGAGCCACCGAGGACGCTTCCTGGCGTCCCCCCACAACCCCGTCACAGCAGAGAGCCCCTCTCCCCCTACCTGGGAGACCCTTACCTATCAGCACGGAGAGGGGGGACAGCGGGCGGGAAAGGGTGGGCGAAGGACTCCCAACCACCAGGCTCTTCCGGCTGCTGTTCCGGCAGCTGGAAAAGAAAATAGAGAGGCACAACAGGTTCCTAGGCTCTGGGCAGCTTTTCCCGGGGGTTAAAATATGACCGGATGTTCAGGCACGGTGGGATTGAGGCTCCCGCAGCAGGGTCCGGGCCAGCATCGGTGCGCGCCCAAGGGCCTGGGAAAAGCCGGGCGGCCGGCGCTCAAAGCCGATTGCCGCCTTGCCACCAGGGCCGCCCAGGTTGCTAGCCCACAACATCTGCGCCAGCCCGTGCTGGGCCCTGGCGGCACATCGCTCGCCTCCAGCACACAAAGCCCACGTTCTCCCGGCTGGGAGGCGAGTGGCGGACTGGGGCTCTTGGAGCCAGAGACGACGGCGGGGGTTGCGCCGGGGGCCCCAGCCTCACTCCTGGAAGGAACCACTGATACCGGTTCAGATTCGGAAGGAGACCCGCCAGCATGGGGGAGGTGCTTTCCCAGGCTAGTCCAGATATGAGGAGGCCTGCTTCTCCGGATGCAAAGCTGAGCTTGAGGGTCCCTCCTCACACACACACACGCACCCATGAGAGGCAGGGAACAGGAGGATTTAACTGGGGAACGGCCGCCTGGCGCCGAAACAATGAGCATGTTTCCACAATCGGGGGGCCACCGCTGAAAAGGCCTTGTGGCCATCTCGGAGGAGGCAGCTGGAGCCAATCGCCTAGGGAGGTGGCGGGCAGAATCCTAGAATAGCGAGGTAGGAAGGGGCCTGCAAGACCCTCAAGTCCAACCCCCTGCTCAAGGCAGGGATCCAAGTCAGAGCATCCCTACAGAATCCTAGAATGGCAGGGATGGAAGGGGCCTGTAAGACCATCTAGTCCACCCCCCAGCTCAATGCAGGGATCCAAGTCAGAGCATCCCTATAGAATCCTAGAATGGCAGGGTTGGAAGGGGCCTGCAAGACCCTCGAGTCCAACCCCCTGCTCAAGGCTGGCATCCAAGTCAGCGCATCCCTGACAGGGGGCTGTCCAGGAACTCAAGCACAGACTGGACAGGCAATGCTTTCAACGGGATTCCTGTACTAAGCCGCCGGGAGGGGCTGGACTAGATAGCCACCAGGGTCCCTTCCAACTCTCGGCTTCTATGAGAGCCTCAGACGTTGATCGTATGGTATGGGAAGGACAAAAGAGGCCAGAGACTACCATAAAATTTACACATGCTGATTTATACATAGAGATGCAACTTCAAAGAGAACCGCAAGACATCAGGGGGTTGGACTCGATGGTCTCGTAGGCCCCTCCCAACCCTACGGTTCTAGGCATCTATGATCTCGGCACAGACTGGGTGAGCTGCATGCCCTCCTGATCCGACTGTCTGGACGGTGACTGGTGCTGGTTCTGAGGGTGCTTTACCTTTAAACTGGGACCGGACTGGACAGCCCTTGGGCACATTGCTTCATTCCCTATGAGAATTTATGTACCGCCTGATTTGCTCAGCAGCGTTCAAAGCAGCGTGCAACGGTTTAAAACAGCCTTGCAACTATAACAAACAGGAGCATTAACGGCATTAAAAAGGCACATTTTCAAAGGCTCGTCCGAAAGAGGCGCACGCCCCCCCATGTCCTTTTCCATGGCCCCCACCAACGGCTGGTGCGCGGTGGTGGGGAAAAGCCACATTTCCGCTTTGAAGCAAGGTACTCACAGAGCGCACGCCTCGTGCACAGGCAACATCGTGCCCCCTCAGGGCCTCGAGGGCACTTTGGGGGATTAAAGAAGCGGTGCGCGCTCTCCGAGTGTCTCGTTTTCAAGCAAGGATTCGGCTTTGATTTCCTGCCACCAAATTGCCATTGGAGGGTTCCGGGTGGGGGGTTGGAAATTGGCCTCCGGACTCTCTGAAGTTGCCCATCCCTGATATATGCCTCCAAATGCCTCCAAACATATGCCTCCAAATATATATTTGTCCAAATGCCTCCAAATATATGCCTCCAAATATATATTCGTCCAAATGCCTCCAAATATATATGCCTCCAGATGCCTCCAAATATATGCCTCCAGATGCCTCCAAATATATGCCTCCATATATATGCCTCCACATATATGCTTCCAAATATGCCTCCAAATACGTATGCCTCCAAATGTCTCCAAGTATATGCCTCCAAACATCTCCAAATATATATTCCTCTAAGTGCCTCCAAATATATGCCTCCAAATGCCTCCAAATATATGCTTCCAAAATATATGCCTCCAAATATATGGCTCCAAATATATATGCCTCGAAATGTCTCCAAATATATGCCTCCAAAGAGAAGTGGCCACAGCTCAGTGGCAGAACACTTGCTTTACAGGCAGAAGGTGCCGGGTTCGGTCCCCGGCAGCATCTCCAGGCAGAGCTGGGAAAAATTCCTGCCTGAAACCCTGGCTGCCGCTCAGCATTGACAACACTGGGCTGGATGGACCCAGGGCCTGAATGCAGCTTCCAATGTTCCTAGAGGACTGTCCTCTGCCCCCCTCCTTCAAAGAGTGAAAAAGAATTCAACACACAAAATTGGGCAGGATAGCGAATACCTTGGAAGACAGAAACAAAATTCAAAGTGATCTTGATAGACGTGAGCGATGGGCAGAAAACAACAGAATGACATTGAATAGGGATAAATGCCAAGTTCTGCACCTAGGAAAAGGAAACCAACTGCAGAGTTACAAGACGGGGGATACGTGGCTCAACCACACTACAAGCGAGAAGGATCTTGGCATTGATGTCGATCACAAGCTGAAGATGAGCCCACAATGTGATGTGGCTGCAAAAAAGGCAAATGCAATTTTGGGCTGCATTAATAGAAGCATAGCTTCCAAATCCTGGGAAGTCCTAGTTCCCCTCTACTCAGCACTGCGTAGGCCTCATCTGGAGTACTGGGTCCAGTTCTGGGCACCACATTTTAAGAAGGATACGGACAAGCTGGAGAGGGTTCAGAGGAGGGCAACAAAGATGATCAGGGGACTGGAAACAAAGCAGTCTTTCAGAGAGACTGAAAGAACTGGGCCTGTTGCGCCTTGAGAAGACTGGGGGGAGACAGGATAGCGCTCTTCAAGTCCTTGAAAGGTTGTCCCAGAGAGGAAGGCCAGGATCCCTTCTCGATCACCCCTGAGTGCAGGACACGGAATAATGGGCTCAAGTGACAGGAAGGCAGATTCCAGCTGAACATCGGGAAAAACATCCTGACTGTTCAAGCAGTGTGACAATGGAACACATGACCTAGGGAGGTGGTGGGCTCTCCCACACTGGAGGCATTCAAGACGAGGCTGGACAGCCATCTGTCGGGGATGCTCTGCCTTGGAGTCCTGCCTTGAGCAGGGGGTTGGACTGGATGGCCCCTTCCAACCCTGCTCTTCTATGATTCTATAGGGATGCTCTGCCTTGGAGTCCTGCCTTGAGCAGGGGGTTGGACTGGATAGTCTTACGGGCCCCTTCCAACCCTGCTCTTCTATGATTCTATAGGGATGCTCTGCCTTGGAGTCCTGCCTTGAGCAGGAGGTTGGACTGGATGGCCTTGTGGGCCCCTTCCAACCCTACTCTTCTATGATTTTCTAAGGGCAGAACGGCACAGAAGGTTTCCATGTCCCGTGCGAGGCCTTGTCTGCGTCCCCACCCCCCAAGTTTCAGGCATATATATATTTCAGCACAAGGAAAAACAGCCCCCCCCCCTTGTCCGGGAGGCTTCATCAGAGCACGATGCAGAGGGGGCACCACGAAGCACAGCCCCCCCTCTGCCCAAAGCCGGTTATGTGTCCGGGGGGGGGGAGAAGAGCAAACAACGCAGAGGCGCCTTGGTGAACCGCCGCTTCGCTGCCCCACCCCTGGCTCAGCCTCCGAAGCCTTGAACATCCGGCCGCAACTTTCTGGCAACAGGAAGCCGCCGCTTTTCCTCTTGCTCTGCGCACGCCTCCGTCACACACACGGAATCGATGTAAAAGATGCGCAATGCAGCGAGGCCAGCTGCAGGGCATCAGCGAGGCGGCACGTCAGAGCATTTCAGATGTGGGTGAGGGGTGGGTTCGCACCCAGGAGCAAGACACGATGCCCCTCGGGGGCAGATGTGCCGGACTGCAGCCCCCCTCCTCCCCAGCCAGCATGGCCAATGGTCAGGCATGATAGGTGCTGATCTGGAGGGGGCCAGGCTGGGAACGGGGGCAAAACATGTGCTCGCAACGTTTCCCGGCGGGCAGATCGGCCCAGAAATGCTGCTCCGGACCCAGTGGCGGGGCGCATGATCACCCCTGCCAGGATACGGTGAGCGGCACCACTGTAGGGCCCGCTGCCCCACGTTTCTTCTTCTGGGCCTGGAGCGCTGCCCTATTAGGGAACAAAAGCGGGAAGCCTCGGAACAGGCCGTGCTCCCTTCCGGCCAAGCCCCCGAGAGCGTCCGCTTCTCAGCCGCCCTCCCCCGCGAACGGCCGCCCGCCGCGTGCAAAGCCATGCCACGGAGCTGGAAAAGATGCGGGCCCAGCGACCCAGGGTGCGAGGGGAGGCAGGCGGGGGAACAAAGCGACTCTCGCTCCTTGGCCAAGGCAGGAAAGACAGGGAGGGGATGTGGCGGAGGCTGAGAAAGCACGGCGCGGTGTGGGGGGAGCGGATGCTGGCTTCTCTTCTGCTTGGATGCAGAACAGGCCGGCGTCCTTTTGCACACAGCGCATCGTCCATTGCTGGGCTTGTCTGCCGCAGCAAGGCATGGTGGGAGACCGGGCCTAGGAAGCAGGAAAAGAGAGTCAACAGCAGCACTGTTCAAGGACAGTGCTGCCTCCCCAGTGGGAGCTGGGGATGATGGGAGGTGCAGGCCAATACATCCGGAGGGCGAGAGCTTGAGGCCGGATCTGTGTCACAGAGGGGAAAAGGACCCGGAGCAGCAGCCCTGTGCGATGAAAACAAGGACTCGAGCATCTCTGTTCTCGGGCCGCGAAGAACGAAATCGGGGATTCGGGAGGGGAGGGCACTTGTGGGTTCCGGCAGGCTGGAAGCAGGCTGCTGGGCCGGATGGTCCCACCTGGGCCTGATCCAGCAGGGCCGTCCTCCTGTTCCTCGCCAGCGAACATGGGGCTCGGCAAACGAGAGAGCCCCGCCGTCGCACAGAAGCAGCCAGGGAGAGAGATGCAGCCTCGCAGAGCAAGGGGGCCTCTGAGCACGTGCTCAGCCCAGGAAGGTTTCCGCCCTGGGCCTGGCGCACACGCCCAAATCTGTGCTCCCCCACGCGTTCCGGCTTTCCAAAGCCTGATTTCGGAGAGGGAGGAATGGCCTGCCGCTGAGTGCAGGTTCCCCCAAAGACCCGAGGCACCTCGCAACCAAATGAAAGCAGGCAAAGCACGCAACGGCCCGAACAATCCTCCGCCCCAATGCCAGCATCCCATAAAACAACGGGACCGGTGCATGAAAGCGCCCATCATGGACCGTCCGGCGGCTGGGAGGCAAGTCCTACAAGATGACAACGTTTGCCCCCAATGGGCTTGGCTGGAGGGAACATTCCACAGTCGGGGGGGGGGGGGACACCACCAAGAAGGCTATATCCCTTGCAGCTATTCCAAAGGCCTGGGCCAATGTCCTGCACACCAGCCAGAAACCTACTGGGAGGTCCCAGTCCACTCTCTGCCCATTCCCGAGCTCAAAGGCGTTCAATCAACCCCCTGAAATGTACGTAGGGCACAATCCCACACAGAAAAAAAGCCCCCAGCCCCCAGCATTCCCCAGCCAGCCATGCTTAACGGATTAACAGCCCTGCGCATGAGCCGATGAGAAAATAAACACATCCTGGACTGACCCAGAGGCGGCACGATGGTGCTTTCCCTTGCTCTCGGAACCCATCGTGTTTTTCTTTCGGGGGGGGGGGTCCTCAAGGTTCCATTTCCCCCCGTGATTTACCTGTGCGATTCTTTCATTAGGCGCAAAGGCTTCTCGTGGCAATATTTGTGAAGCCATTAGAAGGGAGAAAGAGATGCTCCCATCACGGATGGGAAAGCGTTCGGACCTAACTTAAGGAGCTGGGCCTGGTCAGGAATGGAACCGGCACCCCAAAGCCCAAGCAGGACTGGGCCCTGGGCACCTGGAGGGCTGGGATTCTGTCCAGCACTCTCAGTATGAAAAGACCCACAAAGGTCTGTCGGGGATGGTCTGACTTGGAATCCTGCACTGACCAGCCGGTTGGACTGGATGGTCTTGTGGGCCCCTTCCAACCCTACTGTTCTAGGATTCTGTAGGGATGCTCTGACTTGGATTCCTGCATTGAGCAGGGGGTTGGGCTAGATGGGCTTACAGGCCCCTTCCAACCCTACTGTTCTAGGATTCTATGCTAGGTGTGAAGGAAAGACAGTGATGGCTGGCTGGCTGGCAGGGCGATGGCCTTCTCTGTGGTGGCCCCCAGTCTGCGACTCTCCCTCCCTAGGGGACTCCGCCAGGCCCCCATTGGATGAGCTTCCACCATGCATTCAAAATGTGGTTGTTCAGGCAGGCATTTGGGGTGGGTTCAGGTATTCTGAGAAACACCACAACTTAATGTGGAATTTTATGATTTTAAACTTGCATTATTGGACATCGCCCAGAGCGGCCAGATGGGTGATTCAGAAACTCAGTACATCAAAGAAGTGGTTTGTATTGTTTCTTCCCCAACTGGGTGCCCTCCAGATGTGTTGGCCTATGACTCCCGTATTGGCTGTGCTGGTAAAGGCTGATGGGAGTTGTAGTCCAGCACCTCAGGAAGGCGCCAGGCTTGGGGAAGGCTAGGAGGTCCCCGAGCAGAAAAAGAACCCCTTGATTTTACCTCCCCACAATGCGCCCTGACGCTCAGGCCCGCACGCCGGAAGCCTGCGCCAGGGGCTGGAGTTGGGGGTCAGCATCAGCCCCACCTCGCCCGGGGCTGCCGGGAGGACCCCCCCCCCCGCTCGGATTTGCGGGTCAGGGCGCGGGGAGGATTTTCGTGGGAACCCTCGCAGGGCCTTTTGGGCCGGGGGCTGAGGCTCAAAGGAGATCCAGGGACCTCAGATGACCGGGACCCAGGCCCGCCGCTCAGCCCCGCACCGTTTCGAGTCCGGCGGCGCGCGGACTGGGCCGGAATCGGAACACACGCGGAAAGAAACAGATTCCAGATGGCCAGGGGCGCGGGAGGAAAAGCTGTTCCTCAGGAAAGCAGAACAGCAGGCGCCGGAGGGGGGGACAGGCTAGATCAGGAGGCGTGGGGGACGGCCACGGTGGCCCCCCGGGGGGATCGAGAAACGGACACCCCCCCCCCCGGGTCTTTCCTTCCCGGGGCTGCGCTCGTCTGCAGGTACCGACCCCGAGGTCGCTGCGCGTCGTCGCCGGATGCGGCCTCAAACGCCCCCCACACCTCTCGGCTACCCCCCAGCGCCCCCGGGGCCTCTCCCTCCCCCCCAGCGCCCCCTCCGCCTCTCCGTCCCCCCCGGCGCCCCCGAGGCCTCTCCCTTCCCCCGCCTGCCCAGCTCGGCGGCGCGTAATTGCGCACCGAGACGGCACCGCCGTCGGGGGAAGCTGGCGGCCCCGCGCCCCCCCTCCGCCTCGGTACCTCATGGAGCGCTGGATCAGGGCGCCCGCCGCCGGGCCCCCCCAGCAGCTGGGGTCGGACATCGCCCCCGCTCCCCCGCAGCCCCGGGACGGACGACCCCTGCCCGGACCCCGCGGCCGCCGGCTTCCCTTCGTCGCCACCGTCGTCCCGCCCTCTCCAAGGCCCGCCTGCGACTCCGCAGCGCCCCCTCCGGCAGCGCTCGCCCCCCCAGCTGATCCTTTCTCGCCCCCCCCCTCCCCGCCAACCGTCGCCCGAGGAGACCAGGCTGCTTCCCTGCTGCTTGCAGGGGGCGTGGGCATCCCCAAAGCGGAGAGGGAAACGTGGAAGGAGAAGACCCCGGCCTCCTCTGGGGAAGGGGAGCGTGGCCGTGGCGCGGCTGCCGGGCAGCCTCGGCCTGAAGCGGGCGCCCCGTCCCCCACGAGGACTAGAAACGCGCCGCTGTCGGGGCACTTTTATTCCGCGCGCTCTCGAGCGACCGCCCATCCACTTCCCTGGCGAGGTGGTCTGGCGAGGGCGCCCCGGGAAAAAACAGCGGGCGGTGCGAGGGGTGGTTATTCTCGCGAGGACTTGGGACTACAGAACCCACCATGCGGCATCGCTGGGATGGGCCTTGAAAGGCAGGCTTGCACACGCTGTCAGAGCAGACCCACTGAAACGAGCGGGACTTCAGCGAGACCCGGGTGGGCAGCTTGGGGCCCTCCACACTGGCTATGCTGGCAAGGGCTGATGGGAGCCATAGTCCAAGACCTCTGGAGGGCTGCAGCCGGGACCATACGTCCCAGTCCGGAGCCGCAAGGATGGCACAGGCCTTTAGAGATGTTTTCTCCCCTCATTAGCGTGTCATGGTTTGTTTTGCTCTTAATTATATTAATTTTAGCTTCTGACTCAAAAAGCGGCCCAGCAAGACCTGAAATATAAATCCTTTCACAGCAGGGAAGGCGTGAGCACGTCGACAGAACCCGATGACATGCGAAGAGACGGATCTTCCACTCCTCGGAGCCGGGGAACAGCATAGAATCATAGAACAGTAGGGTTGGAAGGGGTCTGCGAGACCATCTAGTCAACCCCCTGCTCGGTGCAGGAATCCAAGTCGGAGCATCCCGACAGAATCATGGAATAGTAGGGTTGGAAGGGGCCTGTAAGACCCTCGAGTCCACCCCCCTGCTCAAGGCAGGAATCCAAGTCAGAGCATCCCAACAGAATCATAGAATAGTAGGGTTGGAAGGGGCCTGTAAGACCATCGAGTCCACCCCCTGCTCAGTGAAGGAATCCAAGTCAGAGCATCCCAACAGAATCATAGAATAGTAGGGTTGGAAGGGGCCTGTAAGACCATCGAGTCCACCCCCTGATCAGTGCAGGACTCCAGGTCAGAGCATCCCCAAGTGATGGCTGCAAGTTCCCTGCACGCATGATTCGCACCCGGGTCTGCCTCTCCACAGTGATGTGCGCTCTGCCTCTGTGCGCACACAGTCACCGCAGGGCAAAGTGTTAACCCTGGCAGGAGGACAGCGGCGGGGGGGGGGGGGGACAGCGGCCAAATGACGCGCCAAGGTGGCCAAGGGCCAAAGAGATTGCAGGGAGTGAGCCAGCCACGGGTGAAGGCTCTCTCTCCATGGCAACGGCTCTCTGGATGAGCGGGGGATGGCGCTGGGCCGCGCACGCACACTCAGAGCCTCCGTGTGGAAGGTCATGTGTTCGCTGTGGGCTTCCTCTCCCCCCCCGCCCAGCCCCGGCTCAAGGCAGGGTTACATCTAGAACTCTGCACACAAATAATGTGAGTCCTGCCGCCGCCCCCGGCCAATGCCAGCCGTGGAGAGGGCCCAAAAGGGTTTATTCTCTCACCTTTTCCCAACCCGACACCCTCCAGATGTGTCCGGCCATGGCTGGCAGGGGCAGGCTGGGAGGTGTAGTCTGACACATCTGGAGGTCCCAGGCTGGGACTTATTTATTCAGGGGGAGACAGTGCTTCGACTGGGTGCTACGCTGCCCTTAACTTGAGGCTGCTCGGCCACCTGTAAGGGGTTGGACTCGAGGGTCTTACTGGCCCCTTCCAACCCTGCTATTCCGTCGGGATGCTCTGACTTGGAGTCCTGCCTTGAGCAGGGGGTTGGACTAGAGGGTCTTACAGACCCCTTCCACCCTACTATTCCATGATTCTATAGGGATGCTCTGACTTGGAGTCCTGCATTGAGCAGGGGGTTGGACTCGATGGTCTTACAGGCCCCTTCCAACCCTACTATTCCATGATTCCATAGGGAAGCTCTGACTTGGAGTCCTGCATTGAGCAGGGGGTTGGACTCGATGGTCTTACAGGCCCCTTCCAACCCTACTATTCCATGATTCCATAGGGAAGCTCTGACTTGGAGTCCTGCATTGAGCAGGGGGTTGGACTGGATGGTCTTACAGGCCCCTTCCAACCCTGCTATTCCATGATTCTATAGGGATGCTCTGACTTGGAGTCCTGCCTTGAGCAGGGGGTGGACTAGATGGTCTCACAGGCCCCTTCCAACCCCGCTGTTCCATGAGTCTATGATTCTAACTCTGCACTGCCCCAAATATGACTTCTGGAACGTTGGCCATCTGCCCGTGGCTGGCGAAGCCACATCAGCTCTCCCCACAGCGGGCCTTTCTACAGCAGTTTCCGTCTGGATCGCCCTCCTCAGCTGCCAAGAGGACTGCCTGACAAGTATGGAAAAGCTGATATATATCTCGCAGGAAAACTACACAGGGTGAACAAATCAATATTCAACATCAAGGTAAGCCAAGGTAAAATTGGCTGGAGAACACGCCAATCGCAAACCACCAGCCAAGTGGCGTTCTGCATAAACTCTTAACGCACCTGCTACGTTCCTTGCTCGGGCGCATCTCTTGCCCTGTTTAATTATGGGCAGGGGCAAAAAGCAGAGCTGGCGATCTGAGTCAGACTGCATGGCCCGCACCCCAGACAGCGCTCCCACCGGCATTCGAGGCGGCTGTTTTCACGGGCTTGAGGACTAGAAACTTGGTGCGTGGTTTCGGTTCCTTTTGTCTTGGATTCTGTGCATTCTGCTCCCCCTGCTGCTTGCTTCTCACAGCTTGGATCCAGACCCAGCTACATAACTCGGAAGCCTCTAGACCTGATGGAGCACCTCTCCCGATGGAGGACTCCAAGTCAGAGCATCCCTATGGAATCATGGAATAGTAGGGTTGGAAGGGGCCTGTAAGACCATCCAGTCCAACCCCCTGCTCAATGCAGGACTCCAAGTCAGAGCATCTCTATAGAATCATGGGATTGTAGGGTTGGAAGGGGCCTGCGAGGCCATCCAGTCCAACCCCATACTCAATGCAGGACTCCAAGTCAGAGCATCCCTATAGAATCATGGAATAGTAGGGTTGGAAGGTGCCTGCGAGGCCATCCAGTCCAACCCCCTGCTCAATGCAGGACTCCAAATCAGAGCATCCCTATAGAATCATGGAATAGCAGGGTTGGAAGGGGCCTGTAAGACCATCCAGTCCAACCCCCTGCTCAATGCAGGACTCCAAGTCAGAGCATCCCTATAGAATCATGGAATAGTAGGGTTGGAAGGGGCCTGCGAGGCCATCCAGCCCGTGTTTTGACACATTGTATTATGTCTTCTTCTTCATGGTCTGTAAGCTTTGCAAACCACACAGAGCGCTTCAGCTGTGGAGTGGTATGGGAATCGAAGACGTGACATGACCTGACATGACCCAGCATCCTCAGGGATGCGGAGATACGCAAGGGAGGTGGGCCTTGGCTCTGCCTTCCCCCTTAACAGCGTCCCGCCACCGCCTTGCCCCGGGCATCTTGCGCCCTGTGCCATAGCAGCATTTGCGCCAGCTATTGATGGCAACCATGGTCACAAAACGATTCAGCAGTCCACGTCCTCCCCAGCAGCGCGGCCCGTTGCCGTCGGCCGCAAGGATCTGTCCCTCATGAGGCACCACGGAGGGAGATTTCCCGGCTGGCTGGAAGAGGGAGAGAGGGGCACCGCCCCCCATCGAGCCCAACCCCCTATTCTCTTGCAGGGCTACCCAGAGGGCAGGTGGGCTGGTGACGGTGCCCACTTGTGCCGCACCCCAAATGTAAAATGTATCTGAAGCATTACAACCTCCGTCTGCACAAATGTAAAGAGCCAGAAAAGAGGGGGAAAGATCCAGTATGCACAAATCATTGTCCGCCCAAATCGCAGCACCCAGGGCAGAAAGCGCAGCGGTCTGCCGCTGCTCATCAGAAAGGAAACGCTGCGAAATCCCATGGGGCTTAAATGGGGTGGGGTTTCCAGGGCTCTAGCCTCTGTGGACCCCAGATATGCGGCGAAATGTTCAGGCACGAGCATGCACACAGAATCATGGGCTCCAGCGACAGGAAGCCAGATTCCGGCTGGACAGCAGGAAAAATGTCCCGGCTGCTAGAGCAATGCGACAACGGAACCCATGACCTACGGAGGTGGTGGGCTCTCCCACACCGGAGGCATTCAAGACGTGGCTTGTCTGGGATGCTCTGACTTGGAGCCCTGCCTTGAGAAGGGGGTTGGACTCGATGGCCTTGCGGGCCCCTTCCAACCCTACTATTCTAGGATTCTACGCTCCCGCCTTCCAGCTGCATCACCGCCACCTCTGCGAAGGTGTGTTGGCCAAATATATCTCCTCGAACAAATGCTTGAGTTTTGTTTTCCTCCTCCCTCCCAGTCCCTTTTCCTTTTATGTCGTGTCTTTTAGACTGTGCGCTTGAGGGGAGAGGCCATCTTACAATGGCCAACTGCTCTGGCAGAAGCACTCCACATAAGTCAAGGGCGCGATCCTAGGCATGTTCAAGCAGGGAAAAGTCCCGCAATTCCCAGCACGCCCCGCCGCGCTGTAGGGTTTTCTCCAGGTCCAACCGCGTGTAGGGTTGTGCTCCAAATTAAAGACATACATGGGGGGCCTGATCTCTGAAGCCCAGATAGATCCCCTTTGTACGCCTGAGGGACTAGAACCTTGAGCCAGGCGGCTCGAGAAGCCTGTTTCGCCACCCCAGGCTCCCACTTCCGTTATTCCCCATATGGTCCTGTGGGGCTGAGCATACGGACAGACGCACAGGCAACCCCCCCCCCCCCAAGTCTCATCTCATTCTGTCTCCAAATGACGGTCGAGGCACAAGCCCAAATAGATACAGCCACAACCCACTGGGACAGAGTTCCTCCCTGGCTCCGGCAGGTGCCGGACCACTTTGGGCCTCGTTCTTCCCCCAGGGACCCCAATAAACCTCCAAGTCCCTGGCAACAGGACGGAGCTGCCACCTTTTCCTCCTTAAGGGCTTGAGGGGAAAGGTGGAAGGAGCAGCAGGAACACAGAAGAGGGTGCATAAGCCCCGCACAGACCAGACCTTTCAGTGGTGGCCCCAAAGCAGCAGAGAGGCCTCCTCCCGGTGGCCCCCCAGGCCCCTTTGCCATGGGGCTTTTAGAAGCGTGCTTTCGGTGGCCTTTCGGGAGCGCCTGTCTCTGCGTGTTTCGAATCTGCTGCTTTCCAAGGTTTTCTGAATGCTCCTGTCATTCCCCGCTGGGCAATGCCTCCTTGGGGGAAGGAGCAGCGGCTGAGGCTCAGGGCCCGCCAGGAGAGGCGTGAGGGAGGCGGGACCAGCTATAGGGAACATCAGGGCCTGATCCAGTTGGACAGTCCCCCCTCCCATCACCACTAATCAGGAGAATGATAGAACAGTAGGGTTGGAAGGGTCCTGTGAGACCATCCAATCCAACCCCCTGCTCAATGCAGGCAGCCAAGTCCAGCATCCCTATAGAATCACAGCACAGTAGGGCTGGAAGGGGCCTGTGAGACCATCCAGTCCAACCCCCTGCTCAATACAGGCAGGCAAGTCCAGCATCCCTATAGAATCACAGCACAGTAGGGTTGGGAGGGGCCTGTGAGACCATCCAGTCCAACCCCCTGCTCAATGCAGGCAGGCAAGTCCAGCATCCCTATAGAATCACAGCACAGTAGGGTTGGGAGGGGCCTGTGAGACCATCCAGTCCAACCCCCTGCTCAATGCAGGCAGCCAAGTCCAGTATCCCTATAGAATCACAGCACAGTAGGGTTGGGAGGGGCCTGTGAGACCATCCAGTCCAACCCCTGCTCAGTGCAGGAATCCAAGTCAGACCATCCCGGACAGATGGCTGTCCAGCCTCATCTTGAATGCCCCCGGTGTGGGAGAGCCCCCCACCTCCCTAGGTCATGGGCTCCATTGTGATATGTGATAGGACGTTTTTCCTGATGTTCAGCCGGAATCCGGCCTCCTGGAACTGGAGCCCATGATTAAGTGTCCTGCACTCTGGGGGGATGGAGAAGAGGTGGAGGGCTGAGGAGCGGGATAAGAATGCTTAAAAGAAATAAATAAGTTTGGAAGGAAGGGAGTTAACAGGGCCAGAAGCATCCCTGGGGGGAATGGCCAGAGTCCCTCTTTTGTTAGGGAAACTCCAGGGGTGGGTGTCCATGGGAACTGATTGTTAAGACCCTCTTCCTTAAGTCTTTCTCCCCCCTCCTCCCACAGAGGAATGTCACCTCCCTGTCTATGCGTGAAAAGAAGCTCCATGCGCTAAGGCCTGAGAGCATCTCGCAGTGCTGCCCACCTCTCTGGAGGTCCCACGTGGGCTGCGGATCTGGCCGTCAGGGTGCCGAACCTCCACACCACCTGGTCTTTGGAGGTTTGGCAATCCAGTTTGGCAATCCAGCCCTCCGGGGTCCCCCACTGGGCCCTTCCCCCCAGCCTCCGGCCCATTTGGCGATTCTGCGGCTGCGGCGCATCCCCCCCCCCATTCTGAACCCCTGCGGCTGAGCTATGGGCAGGACGAGCGTTAAGCTGAAACAGACCCATCCCACAGAACAGACCCCTGCCCACATTTGCTCTCACACTCGAACCCGCTCCTCCACCGAAGGGACGCGAGCTTGGCTGCCCGAGGCAAGGTGCTCCGAGAAGGCCCCCAGGGCCCCGTCCCAAGCGCAAAAGCCGCCCGGGACAGCCGCCTAGGACCGGCAATGGGGCAGCGTCCTCCTGCAGGCGGCCTCTCCTGCCGCCCCCCAGGATCTGCCACCTGAGGCGGCCGCCTCGCCCCACCTCCTGGGAGGGCCGGCTCCGTTTGATGCAGCGTGCAAACAGCCCCCCTGCCGCTTGCCCCCCCCCCGGGCGCTTTCCTTGCCTGCCAGGGCCCCTTTTCTGCTGCTTAGGGGGCCCGCCGGCGGGCTCCCCCCCCCACGCCCCAGCGAATGCCAGAGAGAACAGTTCTGCTGGAAAGTTATTTATTAATCCACTCTGCAATGCGGGCCGAGGTGGCCTTGGCCAAGGCCGAGCGGGGGGAGGCGTGTGGGGGGGGAAGGGCGCCCCTGCCTGCAAGGCTGGCCGCTCTTACCTCCAGGGGTGCAGGCTGGAGGGGCTGAGCAGGGTTGGACTCTGGCTCCCGGGCGACAGGCTGCAGAGGAGAAGAGGCCGCCATGGGGAGGGGGTGACGAATGCGGAGAGCAACGGCCGTCCTCCCCTCCCCTCCCAGAACTAAGTTTGGCATGGGGAGGGGAGAAGGGGCTGGATCCACCCTCCCCGCCTAGGCCCAGGGCAGCTCCTGGTCAGCGCCACAGAGGAGGAAAGTGGGGCCAAGCGGCGGTTTTGTGCCGGGAAGAGCAGGGCGAGCGGCAAAGGAGAGGGGCTGGGGCTGACCCGGAAGTGGGGCGGTGGGGGGGTCTCCTGCGTGGTGCCCTTTGCGGGCGCCCGCAGCGGCCCTTCTGTGAGAGCGCCTGCGGCGCTCTCCCAAGCGCCCTCCTTGGCTACGGATGGGCCCAGGGCCGCCCTCCTTGCCTGGCTGGAGCTTGGGGCTTTCAAGAGATGAGGCACCCCAAAAGGATACACGCCGAGCAGAAGTTCCCACTGGGGGGTTCCCGGAAAGCCTGGGCGCAGCGCAGCTTCTCTCGCCTGCTGGGAGAAGGGTCGCCCGAGCATGTGCAGAGCGCCCGTGGTTCTCTCCCAAACCTCTGCCACAGCCAGGGCCGTTGTGTCCGGCTTGGTTGAACAAAAAACCCTAAACGAAGGCTGTGACTCGGGCTGGGGGGGACAGGGGCCCAGGCCCAGAGCCAGGCTCTGGGGCCATCCGGCCCAGCACTGTCCACACAGACTGGCAGCAGCGGCTCCCCAGGGGTTCAGGCAGGAGTCCTCCCAGCCCCCCCAGAGATGCTCTCCAGGGGATCAAAAGGGGGCTCTGCCACATGCTACAGCCCCCTCCCCGAGGGGAGCGGAGCAGGGAAGCGCTCGTTCTGCCCAGCGGGAAATGCCCTGGGAGGAGTCCTGGCTGGCTGGGAGGGGGCCCAAAAAGACCGAGACACTGCAGCGGCACTCTGCCCACC
This sequence comes from Heloderma suspectum, assembly GCF_057233095.1. Classification (NCBI taxonomy): domain Eukaryota; kingdom Metazoa; phylum Chordata; class Lepidosauria; order Squamata; family Helodermatidae; genus Heloderma; species Heloderma suspectum. Next base: position 53,007,103 of record NC_139475.1, read on the forward strand.
CTCAGAGGCCCAGCCCTCCTTCATCTCAGCCAGATGGCACCACTCCCCCCCAACCCCCTTTTCTTCCGAGCTGCTCTGAGCAGCCTTCCTTGGCTGCAGGGCAGGGCTGTTTTAGCGAACAAACGTGCGGGGGGGCTTCCCCCTCCCCTCCTGGCCTGCCCAGCCGAGGGGCGGGCGGCTGCTCAACAGGTGGAGCGCAGCGGTGTTGGGGGGGTGCTGTCTGGAAAGCCCCCTGCCCACCGAAGTCCGGCCAGGAGATGCCGTGGGGAAAGGGGTGGCCGGAATTGGACCCCCGGGTGGGGAGGGGGCAAGGGAATCCAGGCGGGGTGGAGGGGGACACAGCTTTGGGAATAACCCCCCCTTCCCCCCTGCAGTTCCCCGGCAACGGAGGCAGACGTCACTGGAGACCCCTGGAGAGGGAGGAAGGGAGGGAGGGAGACGTCACTGGAGACCCCCGGAGAAGGAGGGAGGGACGGAGACAGACCCCAGGAGAGGGAGGGAGACGTCACTGGAGACCCCCGGAGGGGGAGGGAGGGACGGAGACAGACGTCACTGGAGAATGGAGACCCTCGGGGAGGGAGGGAGGGAGACGTCACTGGAGACCCCAGGAGAGAGGGGGAGAGGGAGGGACCCCGAGGAGCAGGGAAGGGGCGGAGGATCGGCGCCCTCCCCGCGCCCGCCCAGCCTCGCCACCCCCGGCTCCGAGCCCCCCTTTGCCCCCGCGCACTCACTCCGCCAGGGTCAGCGAGGGGATCGGGAGCTTGGCCCGGCGCGCCTGCATGGCTGCCGCGCGGATCCCGGCGGCGCGCCCGGCCCGCAGCCCAGAGGACACGGAGAGGGGCGCGGCCGCCCCCGCGGCCGGGAGGGAGGGCGGGCGCGCGCGCGCGCGCGCGGCGGAGAGCCTGGCAGCCGCCGCGGGTGGGCTCTGGAAGCCCCCGCCCCGCGGGGCGCGCAGCGAGGCCCACCCTCCCCAGGGGGCCCCGCAGTTAGGTGCAACGCGGTCATCTGATTCGCTTTCTTCTTCTTCCTTAGTACGTTTATATCCGCCCCCCCCCCCCAGTCCGTGGTTCTCCTCCTCCCGCCGCGTCATCCCCCCAACCCCCCTGCCAGGTGGGTCAGGCTGAGAGTCCGGCTCTGGCCACAGCCCCCCGGCCAGCGTCACGGCCGAAGGGGGGCGTGGGCCCGGGTCTCCTCCCTCCGGCGCGCGGACCGCCACGCCACCCCGGCTCTCTCCCGGAGACCCTGGGCTTCACGGCTCGAGGGAGCAGGGGGCTGGACTCCATGGTCTCACAGGCCCCTTCCAACCCTTCTGTTCAATGATTCTATAGTGATGCTCTGACTTGGATTCCTGCATGGAGCAGAGGGCTGGACTAGATGGTCTCACAGGCCCCTTCCAACCCTAGTATAGGGTTGGAAGGAGCCTGTAAGGCCATCAAGTCCAACCCCCTGCTCAATGCAGGAATCCAAGTGGAGCATCACTATAGAATCATAGAATAGTAGGATTGGAAGGGGCTTGTAAGACCATCCAGTCCAACCCCCTGCTCAATGCAGGACTTCAAGTCAGAGCATCCCTATAGAATCATAGAACAGTAGGGCTGGAAGGGGCCTGTAAGACCATCGAGTCCAACCCCCTGCTCAGTGCAGGACTCCAAGTCAGAGCATCCCTGACAGGTGGCTGTCCAGCCTTGTCTTGAAGGCCCCCGGTGTGGGAGAGCCCCCCACCTCCCCAGGTCATGGGTTCCATTGTCGTATCGCTCTATCAGTCTGGACGTTTTTCCTGATGTTCAGCCAGAATCTGACTTCCATATTTTTGGGCTCCCTGGATCACATTGCCAGCTTGGAAACACACGGGCACCGATTACATCCGATCTGGCGTCCGATCCTGACCGAAACTGAACTGAAACGAATGTCTCATCCATCCCTGGCAAAGCAGGGCAAAACATGGGGCTCGGAGAAGGAACCCGTGTAGCCCGCCAGCCTCCACACCCCAACAGCATCCCAGGGCTTCCTCTCTCTGGCCTGGCGTTCCCTAAAGAGGTGGAGTCACGCCTCTTCCACACACGGAGAATTGCGGAGCGACACCGTGGGCCAGCAAAAGAAAGCACTGCTTCATGCAACAAATCATTCGTGCCATTTGTGGCCACCGGGGCAGGGTGACGATCATTCCGAGAGAGAGCTCTTTGCCAGAGAACTTCGGCTATTGGGCGGTATAGAAATTAAATAAATAAATAAATTCATGAAAAAGAGAGAGGGCCGGGGAGGACAGACGCCTGGGCCTTGGAGCAAACCAACAGCCATTTTGGACAGGGGTCCAAAGGCCCCCCATGGCCGGCCACAGCTGGAGGAGGAAAGGCAGGCTGGCTGAACCTGCCCTGATCCGTTCCGGCAGGGCTCCTCCCATGTTTTGAGGGTGGGCAGGGCTGGGGCGCACAACCTCTTTCAGTTCGAGGGCCGGGGTGCATCTTGGAGAAGCTCCCGGGGGCTGAGCTCTGGGGACGGGTGGGGCCGACGGCCAAGGGGACCGGCTCCGGACCTCAAAAATGGCTGGCTCGGCCTCCCGAGAGGCCCTTCAGAATGGGGGGAGCGGCCATGGAATGGCCAAGTGCCTGGCAGCCCGGGGGAAAGGGGTGGGGGCCAAATGGGGGCAGATTTGACCTGCAGGGCTGACGCTCCACACCCCTGGCAGGAGGCGGGGCTGCCAGGAGAGGGTCTGGGGCTCCTGGGACCGGGGCTGAGGCCCTCCAGGGAGAAGCAGGCCCTTGCTTGTGCCAGGGGGGCACGGACAAGGTGCTGAAATGAAAGCGTGGGCTGGCAGCCCCTACTCATGTCTTCCCTCGGCGCGGCAGGCTCAGCTCTTTCTGTGTGGAGAGAAGAGAGAGAGAGAGAGCTGGGTCAGGGGGCAGCCGCCGCTCCCTCGACCCAGCTGGCAAACCCACGCCCCCTCCAAAGTGTCAACGCAAAGCAGGATTCATCTGGGAACGTAATCCCCATCATCCCCGGCTGGCTCGTAACGACGGGGGCTGCCGTCCGACACATCGGCCCACGGACAAACACGGGCAGCGGCTTTCCGTATCCTGACCACGAGCCACCCTGAAATCGGTTCCGAGGGAAGGTTGCGCAAGAACGCCATGGCGCATTCGGGGCGGCGGATGCTCTCTCCTGTGGAGGCTTCCACCAGGATCGATCGGTGAGTCCCTGGGGGCGCAAAAGGGCCCCGCAATTCGGCTCCTTGCCGTGCCCCTCCTTCCCTTCCGGAAATGGGCCGTCGCGCGGCGGTGTGGCTTGACCAGAAACGGCCCCGTCGGCCATCTCTTGTTGTCGTTCGCTTGATTCGTGTGCTGCCTTTCGACCCCAGCAGCGGCACGAAAAACGCCACCGAGGAACTGCCCTCTTCTGGGGACAGCAGCAGCTGCTCAACGGACAGGAATCTGGGAGGAATGCGTTGGCTCGTGGAAATCCGGCGACTGGGGACGATGTCCCGTGCTCGGCTAAAGCAGCCGGAGGAGCTCTGAAGGAAAGAGGAGAGGGACCCCAGGATCCCCCGGAGGATGTGGCGGGCGAGGGGTGATCTGAGGAATGCATGGAGACGCTCCTCAGAATATTTGGAGGAGCACAAAAGAGGCTGGCTCATATGGGGGTGCACGAGCATCCTCTCACCCGCACAGGACCACGCCGAAAGCCAGGGATGCTCCGACTTGGACTCCTGCATTGAGCAGGGGGTTGGACTGGATGGTCTCACAGGCCCCTGCCAACCCTACTATTTTATGATTCTATCAGGATGCTCTGATTTGGATTCCTGCATTGAGCAGGGGGACGGACTGGATGGCCTCACAGGCCCCTTCCAACTCCACTTTTCTAGGATTCTATCGAGATGCTCTGATTTGGATTCCTGCATTGAGCAGGGGGTTGGACACCCACGGACCCACCCAGCGGAGGGCCTGGGGCAACCAGAGAGCAGAGGGCAGGTCCCAGTGGTGCCTTGCACCACAGTGCATGGGCGCCCCCTGCTGCCAGGGACTGGGAATGTCTGGCAGCCCCCCCACCCCACCCCCCAAATATCCCCTGCCTTGCCCCACACACACACACACCCTGTGTCCATGGGCGTTGTTAGGCGTGGGCACCCCATGGCATTCATTTGTACCCCGCACCTCGGTGCAAACGCCCTCCTTTCCCCCTCCACGCGCGCCCCACACCCCCCTCTCGCCTACAGACCCGCCGGCGTCGCCTTCCCACGCCAGACCCCTGCGCGCCCACACCTGTGCCTCCAGGGCCCCCCCGATTACTCCCCGCTTGGAGAGCCGCGCCGGGCCCCTCACAATCCCCCCCTTTCTCTCCAGCGCGCCTGGAGACGTGCGGCGGGCGGGTTTTGCCAGGCGGTGGGAGCGCGAGATCGGAGACCAGCAGGAGCCGGGGGGGAGGCCCCCTTCTCCCCCAGGGGCCCCGCTCCCCCAGCTTCTGCCCCCCTCACCTGCAGCCCTCGGCGCCTCAGGATGCTGGATTCGTCCATGGCGCCCCGCGCGCCCGGCCAGCCCGGGCTCTCCTCGCGCGAGCCAGGGCGCAAAGCGGCCCCAGCGCTTGGAGGGGAGGGGAGGGGAGGGGGGCGTCCCCTGGCATGCATTGGCTGCCGGGGAATCAGCTGACCCTTTCCATCAGAGGAGGAGGGGAGAGGGGCTTCGCTCGCCCAGCACCAATCCCGGCAGCGGCTTCCAGGTTGAAGGACGGGCAGGCGCGCGGGTGCGCGCGTCCCCACGACCGCCCTTCTCCGCGGCCGTCGGAACGCGGGCCGAGTTCCGCGCCGGGCTGCTGGCTCTTCGCGCCCTCCCGCCCGCTGCCTCGCCGGGTCGGAGCCCCCCGCGGGAGAGCAGCCGGGACACCGCTGCTCCCAAGCTCAGCCCCGGGCTGTGGTCCAAGAGGAGCGCAGAGCAGGCCGAAGCGGCAACGCGCCTCCTTCTCCCCCATCGCGTCTCTCCTTCCTCTGCGTTCTCGCCCATTTCCCTTCCGTCTTTCTTCCTTTCCTTCCCTCCCTCCTTCCTCTCCTGTTTCTCTTCCCTCCTCTGCGTTCTTGCCCATTTCCCTCCCTTCCTTCCCTTCCCTTCCCTTCCTTCCTTCCTTCCTTTCCTCCCTCCCTCCTTCCTCTCCTGTTTCTCTTCCCTCCTTCCTCCTCTGCGTTTTCACCCATTTCCCTTCCTTCCTTTTCTTTCCTTCCTTCCTTCCTTCCTTCCTTCCCTCCTTCCTCTCCTGTTTCTCTTCCCTCCTTCCTCCTCTGCGTTTTCGCCCATTTCCCTTCCTTCCTTTCCTTCCTTCCTTCCCTCCCTCCCTCCCTCCTTCCTCTCCTGTTTCTTTTCCCTCCTTCCTCCTCTGCGTTTTCGCCCATTTCCCTTCCTTCCTTCCTTCCTTCCTTCCTTCTTTCCTTTCCTTCCCTTCCCTCCCTCCCTCCCTCCCTCCTTCCTCTCCTGTTCCTTTTCCCTCCTTCCTCCTCTGCGTTTTCACCCATTTCCATTCCTTCCTTCCTTTCCTTCCTTCCCTCCCTCCCTCCTTCCTCTCCTGTTTCTCTTCCCTCCCCTCTTACTCCTCCTCCTCAGAAGAAGAATGAGAGAGGGAGGGGTGGGGAGTTTCTGATGAGAGGGTCATTTCAAACCCGGCTCTTACAAAATATGGATTCACAGCCAAAGCAGGGCAGTGGGCAACAATTCGGACCACAATGTGCATCATGAAATTCGGACAGCTTGCGGGTGCAGTCCTGCAGGGATAGAATCGTAGAAAAGTAGGGTTGGAAGGGGCCTGTGAGACCATCCAGTCAAACCCCCTGCTCAGAGCAGGACTCCCAAGTCAGAGCATCCCTGTAGAAGCATAAAAAAGTACAGTTGGAAGGGGCCTGTAAGACCATTCCAACCCTACTGTTCTATGATTCTATAGGGATGCTCTGACGTGGGTTCCTGCATTGAGCAGGGGGTTGGACCCAATGGTCTTGTAGGCCCCTTCCAACCCTACTGTTCTATGATTCTGAGTGCTGCTGTTTTCCAACTTTGACAATACAGCAGCCGCTCCCCAGCCTGGTGCCTTCCAGATGTGTCGGACCGCCCCTCCCATGACCCCCCAGCCGATTCCCAACAGCCCTCCTTGGCATGCTGTCATGGGCATGCAGAACCTCTTTGTCCCAGCAGGCCTTTGGGGGTAACTAGTGAAACCTGTGAAAATTGGATGGATAGATACTCTCCTTCTGGCCGTCCTGTCACAGTCTGCTTTTCTGACCAGTTCAATGTGGATGATTGAATTATATCATGAACTCCGGTACACTTGTATTTCCATTTCTGGACAGCCGTCTGTCAGGGATGCTCCGACTTGGATTCCTGCACTGAGCAGGGGGTGGGACTCGATGGCCTTGTGGGCCCCTTTCAACCCAACTCTTCTCTGATTCTCTGATTCTCTTTCTATTCAGCTGTATTCCTATTTCTATTCAGCTGGATACGTTTGCATGCTGCGAAGCCGCCTTGAGTGGGCTTCACACCTCAGTTGTTGGCTTGAGTTCCCTTTACTGGGGAAAAGGCGGGGTATAAATACATATTACAATCATCATCATCATCATCATCATCGCATTCCCCAGCTGGCTGGGGGACACTGGGAGTTCTTGTCCAGCACATCTGGAGGGCCCCACGTGAGGGAAGGCTGTTCCGCAAACTGTTTTCCTAGCATCATCTGTTCCGTTTGCATTTGTCCCCGTGCCTGCCGGGCTGTGTCACGGGCGTGTGTGCGTGCCTGACTCACTCGGGCGTGTGTGCGTGCCTGACTCACTCGCTTGTGTCCGGCTTGCCCGGGGATGGGACACTGGCCCATCTTTGGGGCTCTTTGTTCCCTTCTGCCCAGAGGAAGGGGACGGCCGCCCTGTCCTTGCGGGGATCAACATGCCCGTCTTCTTGAGGACTGCCCTCCCCAGGGAGGGCGCCACCCATCTCCCCTGCCTTCCCCAGCCTCTCTGGGACATGGCTGCCTGCCTTGCCTAGAGGAAGGGGACTCTTTGCATGCCCAACTGAGAGCCAGCCAGGGGGGGCGGACATCGGACAGCCCCACCGGCAGGGCTGCGTGCATCCATCCGGTCCTCTTTCTCCTGCGCTCGGTTCCGTAGCATCTCCAGGCCCTCCCAAGAGGTGAGCTCCACGTTCAGCAGAACTAGAAAAGGGGCCGAGAATAAAACTGCCAGTGTCATCCCGGCCCAGCACAAATCTGCGGTGTGGCCACGCCCAGGGTTCTGTGTCCAGTCCTGGGCGCCACACCTCAAAAAGGACATCGCAGAGCCGGGAACGGTGCAGAAGGGGGCAGCTGAAATGATCCCAGGGCTGGAGCATCTCCCCTTTGAGGGAAGGGGGCAACATTGATTTCGGTGAACCACCCAGCGAGCGTCAGCTATTGGGTGGTATAGAAATGAAATCAATCAACCAATCAGTCAATCAATCAATCAGCCGGGATGGTTCAGCTTGGAAAAGGGGTGAGGAAGGGGAGACATGACAGAGGCCTACCAAATTCTGGTGTGGACAATGTGGATAGGGAGACATTTTTCTCCCTCTTGTCGTGCTCGAACCCAAGGGGGTCATCCCATGGAGCCCATGGGGGGGGCGATTCGGGACGGATCCAAGGAAGGGCTGCTTCCGACAGCCCAGAGTCAGGCTCCGGAATTCGCTACCATGGGACGGAGTGGTGGCCACCCATTTCGAGGGCTTGCAAAGGGGCTAGACAAATCAGGGGGCTGGACTTGATGGCCTTGTAGGCCCTTCCAGCCCTACTATTCTATGATCCTATGAAATCCCTGGAAGAGGCTCTCCATGGCTACTAGTCCTCATGGCTTGTGCTACCTCCCGCTTCAGAGGCAGTGAGCCTCTGGGGAACATGGGTGGGAGGGAGCTGTTGCACTCACGTCCTGCCAGTAGGTTGCTGGGCATCAGCTGGCCGGCCGCGGTGTGAACAGAACGCTGGCGAGTTGGGCCCTGGGTCTGATCCAGCAGGACTCTTCTGATACCAAGAGCTCTGTGAGGCTCTGGGCTGTTTTTGCACAGGGGAGCAATGCGTCCCGGAACAGGGCAAATGTTCTCCCCAGCTCTGGAAGCCAAACAGGAGCGAGGCCGTGGGCTCGGTGCCTGCAATCGCCCGGTCCAGCCGCTCTGCTGAGGAAAGGGGTGCTGGGCTGAGCAGGATGCCTCCGGGAGCCCTTCCCCACCACGGGGCAGAAGGGGGGCCCTGCCTTGAGGGGCAAAGCTGCGCACCATCCGAACAATGCGCTGGGTCACTAAAAGGGCACGTTTTGGACCACGCTGGACAAGCGGCTGGGTTTCCAGGGAGCAGGCCACACCCAGAGAGCGAAATATTTGCACATCCACCTTTCATATCGTGCGTTTTTGTCCTCCACCGATGGCTGTATTCCTACAGCACTAAACATGCACCAAGTCTGCAGAAGCTGGGAAAGCCCCAAGTCCATTGGGGTCCGGACCCGTCGGACCCCGTTGCGGCTCTCTGCCCCCCACCCCTACTCGAAGCCCTGGGCCAGGACAGGCCAGCCCGGCCACCAGGGCTTCCCCGACGTCAGAAGTTCTGTCCCAAATATGGAGGGGGTGGCACATTTGGGGAATCGGCGTCGAAACGGGCGGCGGGCGGTGCGACGCATTTCCCGACCCAGAACAAAACGGCCCAGCGCAGCCCACCGCCGCTCCTCGGAGCGGGAGCACCGCGAAACCCTGTCGCTCCGAAATGGAAGGCAGTTCCCCGCGTCGTGGGAATCTCCACGCTCGGAAGTGGGGCGTTGAACGTACTCATTGCTCCCCGTGGCCACACTTTACTTTGCTGCGAGCTTGGGGCCCGATCCGCTGCGGGGGGAATGGCGGATGAGCCAACCTGGGCTGACGTAGGGGAGAGGGAGAGGGGAGAACTCCCCCCTGGCCTTGAGGTCAATTCCCAAGTTGCCCCAAAGCATCTGACTCCCCTAGGACGCCACCGCTTCTGCTCCAGGCGACGCTCTCAGCGTTCGCAGAGTGGAGGGGACGTGGCTTCCTCTCAAGAGTGAGGCAGGGTTTCCCCCTCCTCCCACCTCGCAAAAGGGTGAGAGCGAGTTTCGCTCTCGTTTTACCGGAAGGCGGGACCGGGCGATTTACTGGAATCCTCCTTCAAACGTTCTGCCGGGTGACGGCAGCAAGCGGGAGCAGTTAGGCGGGGGGCACAGAAGCGGGATGCCCGTGGGGCTGGCTGGCGGGGCACACAACAAAGAGCCCTGTGGCACCTGGAAGACAGCAGAGGCATCTGCGGGCTACACAGCCCACTTGGCTATTTTCGGAAACGGCAAAGGGAGGGCCACTCAAATGCCTGCCCTTTTGACCCGCTCTTGAAGAGCTCTCCAGGTGTGGGGGCCTGCCATAGAATCATAGGGCTGGAAGGGGCCTACAAGGCCATCATTCCCGGCAAGGATGGGGACTGGAGTCCTGCACATCGGGAGGCTGCTGGACTGCAGAAGGCCAGTACGGTTGCGGACAGCACCCCACGAACCCGACGGTGTGGGCTGGAGGCCACAGTATGCACGCCGCATTTATCAGTTGGCCGTCGAGGTGCCACACCACACTTTTGGCTTTATGAAGGGCTCGCTTGCCACGTGGGCATCGTGTCCCAGGAATACAGCAGTCTACGGGGGTTGGACTGGATGGCCTTGCGGGCCTCATTCAACCCTACGATTCTATGCACCGACGTCCTGGAGGAGGGGAGGGATATGAGCGCACAAAGCAAGCCTCCCTGTTGATGGATTGCATTTCCACCCGGCCGGTTTTCCTCCTTAAGGTGCCCACGGCGGCCTGCATGGTCCTCCATGTTATCCTCACAGCAACACCCCTGTGAGGCAGGCTGGGCCGAGGGCCTGTGCCCGGCCCGACGCCCCCAGCGAGCCTCCAGGGCCGAGTGGGCCCTCAAACCCGGACCCCAGTCTCACCAAGGGTCGCACTGGAGAGGTGGCCTCCGTTGCCTGCTTGCAGGGCTCTTTGGAGTGGGCCGCGGTGGGTGCAAATCCGGCCCCGTTTAACCTCAGGACCTGCACCAAACGGGTCCGTAGCACCCTGGTAGGAAACCAGCATCCTTTGGCATAGAAGCAAACTTCGTGGGATCGTCCGAGACTCATGGAATAGTCGGGTCGGAAGGGGCCTGCAAGGCCATTGAGCCTGACCCTCCACGGTCTTCTCGCCCGGGGGTCAAGCGTCTGGAGTAGCACGCTGGTTCCGAGCCTGGGGTCTTCCAGGGGCCTCCCCCAGACTAAATCCGCCATCTTGGTGAACCCTCTTTCGTCCCGGATTAGCAGCGGGAACCCGGCCCAGCGAGCATGCTCACAGCCGCCCACCATGGGCACACGCCGGCCTGCATGTTGACTCTCTGCTGAGTCAACGCAATCTGGGGAAGGGAGGCGGCGGCAGGCGGAGAGGGACGGGGCGGGAAAGCGGAGAGCGGGGGGCGGCCTCCTCAGCACGGTGAGGCACGCTTGCTTGCCAGAGCCGTGGGAGAGGCCATGGGGGGCCAGGCGGCTGGCGTTGCCCCGGGGAGGACAGGGGGCCCCATCCGCCGGGGTGGTGCAACCCAGAGGACGCTGCAGCTGCTGGCAATGCTGTGGTTAGCCGTGCCCCCGGGGATGTCGAGCGGTGAGTCGATCTCCATCTCCAGGAAGCAGTTGCGTGGATGCCCAGGCGGTGATAAGAGCCAGGCTTCCTCCTCCACCACCCTCCCTTCCCCGGGGGCTCCCCGGAGCGGGGCAAAGCTGCTCTGGGGGGCCGGCGTGCCCCCTTTTCAGGAGAGAAGGGGCGCAAAGCCCCACTTTGCGAGGCAGACCCCGGCATCACATCCGCATCGCTCCCCATGTCCCTTTACAACGGCGGAAATGTGGGCACAAGCAGGAGCCCGCATTGCGGGAAGGGCCGAAGCATCTCACATCCAATGTGCACGCTGCCCCGGGCCCCTCCGGGCAACGGCTTTCTCCCAGGCAGGATATTTGGGGCTGGGGTGGGCCAGCATTTGAGGAGGGGAGCAGGAGCCCTTTCTCCTCCAGCGGCAACCCGCCTGGACCATCCTCCCCTGCACTCGCGCCCGTTTGCTCCCACTCCGGCCATCCAGGCCGGCGTCTGGACAGCGTCCCCCGGAAAGGTCGGGCTGCAAATCCCGTCAGAAACCTGACGACGTTGTTGCGGACTGGGAGAGGACTGGGAGGGCGCGCCCCGCCTCCTGGGCCGCGCTGGCCGTGAAGTGGCCTTTGCGGAGCTTGGAGCAGCTTGGAGCGAGAGGCAGCCAAGGGTTTGCCGCCTGGTTTAATTGTGCCATCAGAGGCTTGAATCAGGATAAAGGGTTTTTATCACACGCCATGCATGGTTTGGGATGCGGGCGTTCCCACCGGCGACACCACAGCTACTGAAGTGACTGTCACTTTCAGTGTTGAATTCCCTCCTGACCCCGCTGTTCGTTTGTTAATTTATTAATTATTGTTTATTAATTTCATTCCGATCCCGCCCAATCGCCAACGCTCTCTGGGTGGTTCACAAAAGGTTTGCGCCTCTTCCCCCGCCCGCTGCCAACTGCATGGACCCCTGGCGCCCTCCGTCATGCCCCCATGCCTCCGATGAAGCGGACAATCATCCCCAAAGGCATATAAAAGTCATTCTTTTATTTCTTGGCTGGTTTGATTGCACCCCTCCCCTTGCTACCAAAAACGGCACCCTTGGCAGAATAAGCTTGTGAGCCTTGAAGGTGCCACCAGACTCCTTATCCTTTTAAATATGTCCACCTGGGGGGGGGGGGAGCAGATTTGCTACTGGCCCGGGGAACAGAGCAGTAAAACTTCTCGAATCAAAGGATTGTGGAATAGTCAGGTCGGAAGGGGCCTGTGAGACCATCGAGCCCAACCCCCTGCTCACTGCAGGAATCCGAGTCAGAGCGTCCGTATAGAATCATAGAAAAGTAGGGTTGAAGGGTCCTGTAAGACCATCTAGCCCAACCCCCTGCTCAGTGCAGGAATCCGAGTCAGAGCGTCCATATAGAATCATAGAAAAGTAGGGTTGAAGGGGCCTGTAAGACCATCCAGCCCAACCCCCTGCTCAGTGCAGGAATCCGAGTTAGAGCGTCCATATAGAAAAGTAGGGTTGAAGGGGCCTGTAAGACCATCCAGCCCAACCCCCTGCTCAGTGCAGGAATCCGAGTCAGAGCATCCGTATAGAATCATAGAAAAGTAGGGTTGAAGGGGCCTGTAAGACCATCCAGCCCAATCCCCTGCTCAGTGCAGGAATCTGAGTCAGAGCATCCCTATAGAATCATAGAAAAGTAGGGTTGGAAGGATCCTGTAAGACCATCTAGTCCACCCCCTGCGCAATGCAGGAATCCGAGCCAGAGCCTCCCTGACAGATGGCTGCCCAACCTCACCTTGAATGCCTCCAGTGTGGGAGAGCCCAAGAAGTTATGGTGGGGGGTCCCTGCCATACAGCCAGGGGACCAGTTTGGACATCCCTCAGCAATTCAGAAGGTCGGTCAGCTAAAGCCGCTCGCTGCTTCCTAACATAACGAAGGGCGCAATGTTTCGACAGGGAAAAGCTCTGCGGTTCCCGGCGCTGCTGGGAGCTGGAGGGCTTTTTCTGCCCCAACATGCATAGGATGCATGTGCGAGAGCTTTGCACTGAGCCTCATTGCATCTTCTCGAAGTCTGCGCTACGGAATCCGTCCTGTCTGGGCCACTATTTGCCTGCCCCTGTCGCAGTTTTTCTCCGCCTGCCCCTGCTGCAGTTTTATTTCAGCTACCCGTCTTATTTTAACTGCCCCTGTCGCAGTTTTTCTCCGCCTGCCTCCGCCGCGGTTTTAAGACAGCCCCTCCCTGCCCTGAGCTGCCAGGTCGATGTTCAGGGCCCAGGGTCCTCCGTCACCCGCGCTCACATTAAATAGGTCAGGAGGAGTGGAGGTCTGAACGGGTTCCGGAGCGCCCCGCCAATAACGGAAGCAACCTGAGCGAGAAAGTTCCTTCTCCCGAAAGAGTCACGCCACAAATGTCGTGTGTGGAAAGGCGGCTTCTACGAATGCCTGAGCCCCCTCGCCGGGCTGGGCACCGGGTCCTGCGCCTTTCTTTCAGATGCCCTGCTAAGAAGCCCCCAAACAGGCCAAGGACAGCAAGCCTCCCCCTTTGTTTGCAGCACATGCCGCAGGGACGTCTCTCTCTCTCTCTCTCTCTCTCACCCTCCCCTCTCATGCTTTCTGTGGGCCAGATAGGGAAACCCCACAGGCCGCAGAGCAGAGTTGCCCTCCCCTGGCATCCTGGCACGATCCGTTTTCCCTCTCATGCAACCACCCCGATTATTCTCATGGGTTTCTCTTAAAGAGGTTTTGAATAGGTTTGCATTCTCGCTGAAAGACTGGGTGACTTGCATCCCCTTTATGTGTTCAGCATGTTTTATTTCGCCTGGAAAAAACGTTTTGTTTCACCTTTATCGAAAGGGCTTTGCAGCTGAACGTTTCGGGGGCCCTTTCTCGCCAGCCCGCAACGGGGGGATTGTCACGGGAACAGAGGGGATCAGAGGAATTCATGGAGGAGGAGAGGTCTGACTTGGAGTCCTGCATTGAGCAGGGGGTTGGACTGGATGGTCTTACAGGCCCCTTCCAACCCTACTATTCTAGGATTCCATAGGGATGCCCTGACTTGGAGTCCTGCATTGAGCAGGGGGTTGGACTGGATGGTCTTACAGGCCCCTTCCAACCCTACTATTCTAGGATTCTATAGGGATGCCCTGACTTGGATTCCTGCATTGAGCAGGGGGGTGGACTGGATGGTCTTACAGGCCCCTTCCAACCCTACTATTCTAGGATTCTATAGGGATGCCCTGACTTGGATTCCTGCATTGAGCAGGGGGGTGGACTGGATGGTCTTACAGGCCCCTCCCAACCCTACTATTCTAGAATTCTATGATTCCCCCATCTCCAGTCTGCTGCCCTGTCACGTCGCTGCTCCCTTCGGCAACACTGCAAAATGGCAGCCCCTTCCTACACTCTCTCCGCCCGTCAAACACTCTAGTCCTTGCCTAGAGCAGACCACTTTTCCCCCTTTGGAGAGTTGCCAGGCTTTGCGTAGGTCTTTCCCCCACATTCGAAAAGAGCGGACCGCCGCGCCGAAGGCTGAGTGGCCGGGTTTCCTGCCACTGGTGCCCTCGCTGTTATCTCTGATCTGCGACTGGAGATAACGTCGGGGAAGCCCCGCTCTTCACTCTCGCTGCAGAGGACGGCGGGGATTTGTTGGACGCTGAGCATCCCTATAGAATCATAGAAAAGTAGGGCTGTAAGGGGCTGTAAGACCATCGAGTCCAACCCCTGCTCAGTGCAGGAATCCAAGTCAGAGCATCCCTGACAGATGGCTGTCCAACCTCGTCTTGAAGGCCTCCAGTGTGGGAGAGCCCACCACCTCCCTAGGTCATGGCTTCCATTGTCGTATTGCTCTAACAGTCAGGAAGCTTTTCCTGATGTTCAGCTGGAATCTGGCTTCCTCCAACTTGAGCCCATGATTCCATGTCCTGCACTCTGGGATGATGGAGAAGAGATCCTGGCCTTCCTCTCTGTGACAGCCTTTCAAGTACTTGAAAAGCGCTACCCTATCTCCCCTCAGTCTTCTCTTCTCAAGGCGAAACATGCCTGGTTCTTTCATTCTCTCCTCATAGGGCTTTGTTTCCAGTCCCCTGATCATCTTTGTTGCCCTCCTCGGAACCCTCTCCAGTTTGTCTGCATGACGCCTAACCAGTGCTGAGTAGAGGAGAACTAGCACTTCCCGGGATTTGGAAGCTAGGCTTCTATGAATGCAGCCCAAAATGGCATTTGCCTTTTTTGCAGCCACATCACATTGTTGGCTCATCTTCAGCTTGTGATCGACAACAACGCCAAGATCCTTCTCGCTTGTAGTGTTGTTGAGCCACAGATCCCCCATCTTGTAACTGTGTATTTGGTTTCTTTTTCCTAGGTGCAGAACTTGGCATTTATCCCTATTGAATGTCACTCTGTTGTTTTCTGCCCAGCGCTCCAGTCTATCCACATCACTTTGAATTTTGTTTCTGTCTTCCAGGGTATTAGCTATCCCGCCCAATTTTGTGTCATCTGCAAATTGGATCAGCATTCCCTGCCCCTCCTCCTCCAAGTCATTAATAAAAATGTTGAACAGCACTGGGCCCAGGACTGAGCCCTGCGGTACCCCACTTGTTCCCTCTCCCCAGTTTGAGAAGGTCCCATTGATAAGCACTCTTTGAGTCCAATTCTGTAGCCAACTGTGGATCCACCAGATCATTGTTTCATCTAGCCCACTTTGAGCTAGTTTGCTCATCAGGATATCAGGGGGCACTTTGTCAAAAGCTTTGCTGAAGTTGAGGTATGTGATGTCCACAGCATTCCCATGGTCCACAAGGGAGATGACCTGATCCAAAAATGAGATCAGATTTGTCTGGCAGGACTTGTTTTTGACAAATCCATGTTGGCTTCCAGTAATCACTGCCTTGTTTTCAAGGTGCTTCCAGACGGATTGCTTTATCATCTGCTCCAGAATTTTCCCAGGGATTGATGTCAGACTGACTGGTCTGTAGTTCCCAGGTTCCTCCTTTTTGCCCTTTTAGAAGATAGGGACAACGTTAGCCCCCCTCCAGTCATCTGGCACTTCCCCCGTCCTCCATGATTTCTCAAAGAGAATAGACAGCGGTTCTGAGAGTTCTTCTGCCAGTTCCTTTCTTACTCTAGGATGCAGCTCATCTGGCCCTGGAGATTTGAGCACATTCAAAGTAATGAAGTGTTCCTTGACCATATGCCTCTCGATCTCAAGCTGCAATCCTGCCCCTTCAGCTTGCACTTCGCCTTTGCCAGGGGGCTCATAGGCCCTCTTTTGGGAGGAGACTGAGCCAAAGTAGGAATTGAGCACCTCTGCCTTTTCTTTGTCATCTGTTATCATTTTGCCATCCTTGTTTAATAGCTGAACCACCATTTATTTCCTCTGTCTTTTACTCTACATGTAGCTGAAGAAAGCCTTTTTGTTGCTTTTAGCCTCCCTTGCTAACCTTGGCTTGTTCTCAGCTTTAGCCTTCCTGGCGCCGTACCTGCAGTTCTGTGCTACCTGCCTGTACTCTTCCTTTGTCACTTGGCCTTCTTTCCACTTCCTATTTGTGTCCTTTTTTGTTTTCAGGCCATCTCTAAGTTTTTTGTGATGTCACATGGGCTTCTTCTGTTGTCTTCCACCTTTTCTTCTTTTTTGGAATTGCTTGTAATTGTGCCTTGAGAATTTCCTTTTTTAAAAGCTCCCATCCATCTCGGACTCCTTTTCTCCTTAGGGTTGCTTGCCATGGGACCTTACTGATAATTGTTCTGAATTTATTAAAATCAGCTTTCCTAAAATCCAGGGTACGCATTTGACTACACTCGGCTTTTGCTTCCCTTAGAATCAAGAACTCAAGTACAACACGGTCACTTTCCCCCAGAGTTCCTGTAACTGCTACTTTACCCACTAAGTCATCTCTGTTGGTTTGGATCAAGTCAAGGAAAGCCGATCCTCTAGTTCCTTCCTCTACTTTCTGTAGGAGGAAGTTATCTGCCACACAAGTCAGGAATGTCCTGGAGGGGCCATGTTTTGCAGAATTTGTCTCCCAACAAATATCGGGGAAATTGAAGTCCCCCCATCATGCTTCCTTAGAACACTGGCTATTTGCTTTTCAAAAGTTTCATCCTCGTCTTCTCTTTGGTTGGGTGGCCGGTAGTAGACTCCGACCACCAGGTTCCTTTTATTCTTTGCTCCATTTATTTTGATCCAGATGCTCTCGATGGGGCTACCATGCTCATCCTCCTGTATTTCTGTGCAGAGATATGTATTTTTCACATACGGTGCAACCCCACCTCCCTTTCTGTTCCTCCTGTTCTTTTTGAACAAGTTATATCCTTCAATTGCTGTATTCCAGTCATGAGAGTCATCCCACCAAGTCTCAGTTCCCCCTTTGTTGTTGTTCAGTCGTTCAGTCGTGTCCGACTCTTCGTGACCCCATGGACCAGAGCACGCCAGGCCTTCCTGTCCTGCGCTCTCTCCCGGAGCGTGCTCAAGTTCATATTCATTGCATCCGTGATGCTATCTAGCCATCTCATCCTCTGCCGTCCCCTTCTCCTTTTGCCTTCAGTCTTTCCCAGCATCAGGGTCTTTTCCAGAGAGTTTTCTCTTCGCATTAGGTGGCAAAATATTTGAGCTTCAGCTTCAGTATCTGTCCTTCCAATGAGCACTCAGGGTTGATTTCCTTTAGGATGGACTGATTTGACCTCCTTGCAGTCCAGGGGACTCGTGAGAGTCTTCTCCAGCACCACAGTTCGAAAGCATCAATTCTTCGGCGCTCAGCCTTCCTTATAGTCCAGCTCTCACAGCCATACATTACTACTGGGAAAACCATAGCTTTGATTAGACGGACCTTTGTCGGCAAGGTGATGTCTCTGCTTCTTACTATGCTGTCTAGGTTTGCCATAGCTTTCCTCCCAAGGAGCAAGCGTCTTTTAATTTCATGGCTACAGTCACCGTCTGCGGTGATCTTGGAGCCCAAGAAAGTAAAATCTGTCACTGCTTCCATTTCTTCCCCTTCTATATGCCAGGAAGTGATGGGGCCAGATGCCATGATCTTAGTTTTTTTAATGTTGAGTTTCAAACCAGCTTTTGCACTCTCCTCTTTCACCCTCAACAAGAGGCTCTTGAGATCCTCTTCGCTTTCTGCCATTAGTGTGGTATCGTCTGCATATCGGAGGTTGTTGATAATTCTCCCAGCAATCTTAATTCCGACCTCTGATTCATCCAACCCGGCATTTCTCATGATGTACTCTGCATATAAGTTAAATAAGCAGGGTGACAATATGCAGCCTTGTCGTACTCCTTTCCCAATTTTGAACCAATCGGTTGTTCCATGTCTGGTTCTTACTGTTGCTTCTTGACCCTCGTACAGGTTTCTCAGGAGACAGGTAAGGTGGTCTGGTACTCCCATCACTTTAAGAATTTGCCACAGTTTGTTGTGATCCACACAATCAAAGGCTTTAGCGTAGTCAATGAAGCAGAAATAGACATTTTTCTGGAATTCTCTTGCTTTCTCCATGATGCAGTGAATGTTGGCGATTTGATCTCTAGTTCCTCTGCCTCTTCTAAACCCAGCTTGTACTTCCGGTAGTTCTCGGTTCGCATACTGCTGAAGCCTAGCTTGTAGGATTTTGAGCATCACCTTGCTGGCATGTGAAATGAGCGCAATTGTGCGGTAGTTTGAACACTCTTTGGCGTTGCCCTTCTTTGGAATTGGAATGTAAACTGACCTTTTCCAGTCTTGTGGCCACTGTTGAGTGTTCCAGATTTGTTGGCATATTGAATGCAGCACTTTAACAGCATCATCTTTTAGGATTTTAAATAGCTCGGCTGGAATACTGTCATCTCCGCTAGCTTTGTTGTTACTAATGCTTCCTAAGGCCCACTTGACTTCACTCTCTAGGATGTCCGGCTCAAGTTCAGTGACCGCACTATCATGGCTATCAGGGACATTCAGATCTTTCCTGTATAGTTCTTCTGTGTATTCTTGCCACCTCTTCTTAATCTCATCTGCATCTGTTAGGTCCCTGCCTTCTTTGTCCTTGATCATGCCCGTCTTTGCACAAAACGTTCCCTTGAGATCTCCAATTTTCTTGAAGACATCTCTAGTCTTTCCCATTCTGTTGTTTTCCTCCATTTCTTTGCATTGTTCATTTAAGAAGGCCTTCTTGTCTCTCCTTGCTATTCTCTGGAACTCTGCATTCAGTTGGGTATATCTTCCCCTTTCTCCCTTGCTTTTCGCTTCCCTTCTTTCCTCAGCTACTTGTAAAGCCTCATCAGACAGCCACTTTGCTTTCTTGCATTTCTTTTTCTTTGGGATGGATTGAGTTGCTGCCTCCTGAACAATGTTACGGACCTCCGTCCATAGTTCCTCAGGCACTCTGTCTATCAGGTCTAATCCCTGAAATCTATTCCTCACCTCCACTGTATATTCATCAGGGATATGATTTAGGTCATACCTGAACGGTTTAGTGGTTTTCCCGATGTTCTTCAATTTAAGCCGAAATTTTGCAAGAAGCAGCTCACCCTATCAGGTCATAATTTCCCTCTTGTATTAAGAGTTCAAGTTCGTTCTGCTTGTTTCCCATACTCTGGGCATTAGTGTGTAGACAATGAAGACCACGTGCTTCGTAGTCTGGCTTTCTTCCTACATGTGTCTGAAGACTATTATTGGGCGCTATCAGAGCTGTTCTCTCCGTTGCAGTGCGTGCGCCTTCGTCCATCATTACCCCCAACTTTACATCTCCCTTCCCCATAGGATTCAGTTTAAAGCCCTCCTGATGAAGTTCTTCATGCTGTGGCCAAACACATTCTTCCCATCCTTTGTGAGGTGCAACCCATCCCTTGCCAACAGCCCATCTTCCAGGAAGTATAGCCCGTGGTCCCAGAATCCAAATCTCTCTCGTCGGCACCACCTTCGTAGCCAGTTGTTCACCCGGAGTATTTTTCGTTCCCTTTCTATCCCTCTTCTAACTACTGGAAGGATGGATGAGAAAACTATCTGGGCTGCAAAGTTCTTGAGTTTCCTTCCCAGAGCTTTAAAGTCTGACATGATCTCTTCGTAGCTCCGCTTGGCGGTATCATTTGTTCCCACAGGGATGAGAAGAAAGGGAGACCTGTCAGTGGGCTTACTGAGTGCAGGCACCCTTTCAGTCACGTCTCTAATCCGTCCTCCTGGGAGACAACATACCTGGCGAGTCCACGGGTCTTCACGACATACTTGGGTCTCGATCCCATGCAGCAAGGAGTCTCCCACTACTACCACTCTTCTCTTCTTCTTCTTGTAGGCCTGGGTTTCATCGCCTCTGTTTGACTGACCTTCAGCCTCTTGCTTGCTCTCATGTAGGTTCCCCTGTGATTCTTCCTCTGCAGGCTGTCCTCCAACCTCATCCGCAAGTACCTGGAATTGGTTCCACAGCTCCACTGCTTCCACTGGTGCAGAGTGGCGTCGAGTTCTTCTTCTCCTAACCATCACCCTTTTCCACGGAGTATCCGCTACTCCATTTTCCCTCACGCCGGCATTTCCCACTTCTGCCTCATCTTGCTGTTGCTCTTCAAGCTTCCGGTCTTCCCTTTGCTGATATAGATCCCCCAGATAGAGAGAGAGAGAGAGAGAGAGAGGGAGGGAGGGAGGGAGGGAGGGAACATTTGGTTTGCTGCCTGTAATAACTCCCCCAGGTTCCCCACTCCGCCAGCAATCTTCTCTCCTCTGCTGTGTTCGCAGGCCCCGATGAGTGTGTCCCCCAAAACCTGCGCTGCTACAAGTCCTGCTGTGATGCCCCGTACCACTGCCTTGTCAACTGTACCTGGGAAGCCAGGTGTAAAGCCAAGGCGAGATGTACCCTGAACTTCGGGTGAGTGCCAGAGCGGGAGAGGCAGAAGAAAGGAGCCAAGGTGCCTTGATCTTACCCGTTATTTATTGAGAAGATCTATATGAGGTGGTGGGCTCTCCTGCACTGGAGGCATTCAAGGCAAGGCTGGACAGCCACCTGTCGGGGATGCTTGACTTGGATTCCTGAACTGAGCAGGGTGGACTAGATGGTCTTAGAGACCCCTTCCAACCCTACTATTCTATGCTTCTATAGGGACGCTCTGACTTGGAGTCCTGCATCGAGCAGGGGGGTGGATTCGATGGTCTCACAGGCCCCTTCCAACCCCACCATTCTGTGCTTCTATGATTCTCTGCTCCCATCTTTTGGTTGCAAGCCCACCCAAGGTGGCTATATCCAGCTGGCTGGGGGATTGTGGGAGTTGTAGTCCGGAAGCTGGCTGATTGCGAGGGAAAGCACAGGCGATGGAATCACAGGGCCCTCACGGGGCATAGAATCATAGAATAGTATAGTAGGGTTGGAAGGGGCCGACAAGGCCATCGAGTCCAACCACCTGCAGGTGAGCGGAGGGCTCACGGGGCAGCAACAAGCCTCTAGGCCACAGCGGTTTGCCCCTGCCGATGCTGTGCACCCCTTCAAAGGGCCGCCCCCCCCGGCTCTCCCGGGCAGCTCCCCAGGCTGGCAGGCGGACGGGGAGTCGGGCGACTCTCCCTGGCGCCACTCCGGGGACAGTGGCAGAGAGAGGCTCACACAGGCTCCGACGTTCCAGAGCCCGAACGGGCCCCAGCCCTTCCAGGCGACGCCGAAGCGGACCCTGGCTCCACCTCGCGGTACCGAAGCTGGCACCAAAACGGTTCCTAGAACTGCAGTGGAGGTTCCGTCCCTCTCGCCATAGCGTGCGCAAGGGAGACGTGCTTGTTCATGCTGCGGCCCAGGTCCTAGCTGGTTCCGCACCCCTGCGTTAGAGCTGTGCTTTCCGACCCGCCCTTCCGCAGCCCCCCAAAACAGGACGAAAGCCTGGCGGCGAAGGCCTCCCCTGCCCGGAACAGGTAGAAATTCTGGCGGCGACGGCTTTCCCCACCCAAAACAGCCTGGCATTCCAGCGGCGAAGGCTTCCCCGCCACGGCATCAGAGGACGAGGGACAGGGCCTTCTCCGTGGTGGCCCCTCTCGGTGGCGCTCCTTCCCCAGGGAACACCGCTGTGCCCTCCTCTTCGACGAGCATCCGCCACGCATTCACAAGGGGGGCATTCATCGGGGCTGGGCCAGGGTATGCTTAGAAGTACGCCGTCATAACGCGGAATTTTATCCTTTCGGGCTCTTGCCTTGTCGCCCATCAATGCAGCAGCGACCGGCCCGATTGAGGCGTCGGGTTCCTGAATCAGTACAAAAGGAAGGGGAACTTCACCTGCTGAAATTCCGCCTGTACCAGGCGGCCGCTGAAGGCAGTTCCACTTTCAGATGCTTTTCGGCCCGGCCGGCAAACACACTGCCTCTTTCTCGCCTGCAGGTACCCCGGCGAGCGGAAGCGGTTCAAGGCCGGAGGCGCCGCCTCAGTCCTGCTCAATCAGAACCACGTCTACGCCCTGAGAAACGCGACCGCCTGGGTCGAGTGCCGAGCCGGTGCCGAGCCGGCGCCGGGCCTCCCCGTGCATCAGAGAGCCTCACGCTGCAGGTCAGCGGAGCCGGTGAGTAGGAAACTGGGCTGGCTCTGCGGGTCCCGGAACCGCTTGGCCGCTGGGGCGAGCGCCACAGCTGCCCCAGGAAGAAACAGGCCGTTGCTCTGCCCAGCGTCCCCGGCGTAGGCATTTGGCAACCCCCATTATGATGATGGTGATGATTATATTTATTTATGCCCCCGGTTTCCCACTACTGGGACACATTAACATTCAGACATATACCATTTAAATAAAATATAACTGAAACAGCAAGACGATTACATAGAATCATCAAATCATCGAATCATCAAATCACGATGATATTCAAACCTGGCGGCAGCATTTTAAAACAGGGTTGGAGCAGCTGACCCCCCCGGTTCTAGTTCTGCCCCAAAGGCCTGCTGGAACAGGGATGTTTCAGCCGGAAGCACGTCGAGGAGGGAGCCACCCAAGCCTCCTGGGAAGGGCGTTGCACAGCTGCGGGGCGGCCCCCGAGAAGGCCCTGTCCCGGGCGCCCACCAGACGTGCCTGGGGCAGGGGTGGGACTGAAAGGCGGGCCTGCCCAGGGGGTCTCAGGGCACAGGCAGCTTCATCAGGGAGGATACGGTCCTTGGGATCACCTGGGCTGGAGACGTATCAGGCTTCCGGGGGCGTGGCCCACGCTTTGAATTGTGCCTGGAAGCAGGCTGGAAGCTAGGGAAGCTGTTTTATAGAATCGTAGGCTAGTAGGGTTGGAAGGGGCCTGTAAGACCCCCGGGTCAATGCAGGACTCCAAGTCCGAGCATCGCTATAGAATAGCAGGGTTGGAAGGAGCCTGTAAGGCCATCTAGTCCACACCCTGATCAATGCAGGACTCCAAGTCAAAAGCGTCCCCATAGAATCACAGAATAGCAGGGTTGGAAGGGGTCTGTAAGGCCATCTAGTCCACCCCCTGATCAATGCAGGACTCCAAGTCCAGCATCCCCGACAGGTGGCTGCCCAGCCTCGCCTTGAATGCCTCCAGTACGGGACAGCCCACCACCTCCCCAGGGAACCAGTCCCATCGCCGCGTTGCTCGGACAGTCAGGACATTTCTCCTGACGTCCCGCCGGAATCCAGCTTTCTGTCACTGGAGCCCACGATCCCGTGTCTGGCGTGCTCCCTGTCAGCAGCCCTGGGCAACAGCCTAGCAGCTCTCAGGGCCGGGCGATGCCCGTTCGGAGAAGTGAACAGAGCCGTGGTGCTTTTGGCCATGGAGGGCAAGCAAAGGCACATCTCAAGCTGAGGCGCTTCACCTGCTGATGAGCCGAGGTGCCAGGAGTGAGGCATCTTGCTGGGGAGGCCCCCCCCCATTGGTGCTGTCACCCCACATCCTCTCCCTTGTGGCTGCGGCCACGGGCGTGCTCGCCAGGCAGGGAGCCAGCAGGCCACGGCACCTCCCATTCTCATCCCTCCCTCTCCTTGCAGTCCGATTCAGCGCGCCCCCCGTGAACTCCATCGCTTTCTCTCGGTCGAGAAGTGTGCTGACCTTTATGTGGCCGGACCCCCAGACGTGTCACCTGTGGCCCAGGAAGAAGGAGGCCCGGATGAGGCGGGCAGAGGTGGCCCAGTGGAGCCTGGTGGGTTCCCTGGCAGGGCCGGGCACCGGGCAGGGGGCTCTGGCTTCCCCGACAGCCGCCGCAGCCCACGGGCCGGCAGGCGGCACTTGGAGGCGCATCGTTTCGAGGGGCCCCGAGGACGGCAGCCGGGGGTTCTCTTTCACGGAGGGCCGTGCCCTGCTTAAAGGTAGCCTCTCTTTGATGGGCTGCCAGCTGAGGATGAAAGAGCCATCGCAATCGGGGGGCCAGGTGTCCTCCTTTGCGGAGGGCATTTGGGGGGCAGCCCCAGATGCCCTTACTCCAGACGACTCCTTGACTTTACCCCAGATGTGGACAGGGCCGCCCTTCGAAGGCAGGACCGTCCTCGGTAAAGGAGATCACCTGGCCACCCTATCTCACGGCACCTTATCTTCAACCTGGACTGGGTCAGAGCAGCTGCTCAAACGGAGGACGCTTTCGAAGAGGACGGGACAGTTCAAAATGGAGGACTGTACTCTGTGAAGGACACCTGGCCCCCCATCTTGGTCTGGGGCCTTATGCCCAGGGTGGTCCCCCTGGTCCCGGTGGGGCTTACTTCCTCGGGCTGCAGCCCGCCAGGTTTTCATTGACTGATGGAGAAATCCTCCGACGGCTGCTTGTCACCCCGGACAGGGAGCATGGGCCCTGAGATCCTCCGCGGGCCAGCCCAGGCAGGCCTTTCTATTCGCTGGGCCAGTCAATTCCCCTCGGGCGCCCTGAGGGCAGCAGCTTGGAGCAAAGCCTAGTGTCATGCCCCCGGGGAGGGGGCGCTCAATTGCCAGCACTGCCCCCCCCTTTGTGAACATTGCCAAGTTTTCTTACAGGGAAACTGCACCTCTGAGAAGGATGACCGAGGCGCCGGGAGACTGGCAGGTAGGTTGCTTCCCTCCGCGCCCTGGATCCTTTTACAGAGAAAAGGGAATCCCTCCCTGCCTACCTTCCAACCCTACTATTCTAGAGTTCTATAGGGATGCCCTGACTTGGATTCCTGCACTGAGCAGGGGGTTGGACTGGATGGTCTCACAGGCCCCTTTGAACCCTACTATTCTATGTTTCTATAGGGACGCTTTGACTTGGAGTCCTGCATTGAGCAGGGGGTTGGACTGGATGGTCTCACAGGCCCCTTCCAACCCTGCTAGTCTATGGTTCTATAGGGATGCTCTGACTTGGATTCCTGCATTGAGCAGGGGGTTGGACTGGATGGTCTCACCGGCCCCTTCCCACACTACTTTGCTATGATTCTGTAGGGATGTTTTGACTTGGACCCCTGCATTGAGCAGGGGAGTGGACTGGATGGTCTCACAGGCCCCTTCCCACCCTACTTTTCTATGATTCTATAGGGACGCCCTGACTTGGAGTCCTGCATTGAGCAGGGGGTTGGACTCGATGGTCTCACACGCCCCATCCAACCCTACTTTTCTATGATTCTATAGGGATGTTCTGACTTGGATCCCTGCATTGAGCAGGGGGTGGACTAGATAGTCTTATAGACCCCTTCCAACCCTACTATTTGATGATTCTGGGATTCTGGGGGGCAACAGGGGGGAAAAGCTGTCACCTTGGTACCTTCCTTCTGGGTTTTCCCAGAACCGACTGCTTGGTCACTGTTGTGGCGGGGAGAAAGACCCTCGACAAAACGGGCCCTTTCTGCGGCCTGGCCTGTCCGGCTGCCCGTGCGCCCGAAAGAGCCGCCAGCCACAGCGAGGAAAGGAACCCAGCCCGGCCGCTCTCCAGCGGCGAGGGCCTCGGGGTCCGGGGAAGAGCGGGCCGTCCGAATGGGGTGACGCGGGTCTCCCCGGCTTCCCACAGTGGTGTGCCGCCTGGACAAGAACGTCCCTTACGAAGCCCAGGTCCGGTTCCGGACGTCTCACTGGAGCAGCGGCTGGAGCGAGTGGAGCGGCTCCGTCCTCGTGCCTGCAGGTGAGTGTGGCCTGTGCTGCTTCCGTGAGGGCCGGGGGTGTTCCCAGGCCCCCTTCGGAGGGGATCCGGACCTTTCCGCGGGATGAAGTGGTCCCCTTTGCCTCTCCCAGAATTCCTCGCCAGTCCCAGCGTGACTTACGCCGTGCAGCACCTTGGAGCGGACGGCCAGAGGAACGTGACCCTGGAGTGGGAGGTAACTGGGATGGATCCCGCGGGCCGGCCCGGAGTTCGGAGGCAACCGTGGGGCTGGGGGGCTTCTTTGGGGGTCCGTGCTCGGAGGCATCTCCTGCTTTGGCGACTGCCCTGCTCCCTGCGTCAGCTGGCCCCCGTCCCCAGTGCTCAGCAGAGAGCAGAGGCGGTCCAAAGAGCTTGTTCGGGCTGGGGTGTGGATGCACCGGACGCCCCTCTCCCCCGAGCCTTGGCTGCCTGGGCACGGCCGTCACTGCACGGACCCCCGCTTCTCACAGGCCGAGATGTCTGTCCTCAGGCCGAGATGGGCGTGGCGTTTGGG
Source organism: Heloderma suspectum (assembly GCF_057233095.1). Classification (NCBI taxonomy): domain Eukaryota; kingdom Metazoa; phylum Chordata; class Lepidosauria; order Squamata; family Helodermatidae; genus Heloderma; species Heloderma suspectum. The sequence continues at coordinate 53,033,216 of NC_139475.1, forward strand.
CGGCCTTGGCCCCGCAAAACGGAGCCGGGCCCAGGAGCTGGCGCTCCACGGCACCGAGGATCCCAGAATAGTGCCAAAAAGTGCAGAATAGTGCCAGGCAGGCATCCGAATCAGAGCGTCCCTATACAATCGTGGGAAAGTGGGGTTGGGAGGGTCCTGGGAGACCATCTAGTCCAACCCCCTGCTCAGTGCAGGAATCCGTGTCAGAGCATCCCTATAGAATCCTAGAAAAGTGGGGCTGGAAGGTTTCCTGGCCCTCTCTTGCAGGGCCCCAGTGCAGCGCACGGAGAGGTGACCTACAGCCTGACGTTTGCCCTGCTGGCCTGCCAGCCGTGCCAGGACTTGGAGACCTTCGAGGACGAGGTGCGGAACGGAACCTCGTACCGGGCCACCCTCTCGGGGGCTGGCTACAACGTTTCCGTGCAGGCCAGCAACGCAGCTGGGCCATCCCCGGTCTGCTCCTTTCAGATCCCGCCGGAGCGGGAGGCAGGTGGGTAGACAAGCGCAGACCTCGCCTGCCCCCGGCCCCAGTTGCCGCCGCCCGCCGCCGACAGTTCCCGTGGGTGGCTGAGGAACGGGCCGGTCCCAGGAGAATTTCTCTCCCGCTGGGCATGGGAAAGCTTCGGGGCCCGGAGCCGTCGGATGCCGCCCTCCCTCAATTGATTGATGTCAAGCTTGGCCTGTTTAGAAATAATGACTAGGGCCGATTGATTGATTGATTGATTGATTGGATTTATTAGCTGCCACTCCAGTGCAATACTAATCACACGAAACACGAGGCCGATCTCGTCCAATGTGCTTGGAGACAGACTGGGCCGGAACCACAGCGGGCTTGGAAGGTCAATGCCAAGACCTGGAGTCTGGCCCGGAAAACGGCGGGGTTGAGATTTCGCAGGAGCTGGCCACGGGAGGACTCGTCTCGGATCGACGCCACGCACTTTGCATCCTGCCCCAGATCCTCCCCAACCCACAAGGAGACTCCCCCCCCCCCCAGAATTGCCGTGGAGAAAGAGAGCACACGGGAGGGATTCGGTTTGGGGTGAGTGAGGGGGGGGCGCCGACACCAGGCTTCTGCCCAGGCCTGACGGTGCCCCTGCTCTCCTCTCTCTCTGCGTGTTCCCCTCTCGCACCCAGGTCCCGGCTTCCTCGCCATCAGCCGCTCTGGTGGGAACGTGACCCTGAAGTGGGAAGCCACGGGGCCGGCGGCTGTCTTCTGTGTGGACAAGCAGGCCCTCGGGGAGCCCATGACGGAGGCGCCCTGTCGCGAGGAGCACCTCCCGGCCGGCCGTGCTCGCCAGAGCTTCGGTAACGCCGGCAACTCGTGCCAGACCCCGCTGCGGTCTCCGTCAGCGGAGCGATGGAGGATCCTCGGAATGCCTGCCGGGCAGGGGCGGCGTCACAGTGGCCCCCAGCCCAGGGCCGCAGGCCTGCGGCCCCTCCCAGCAGGGCCTTCTTCCAAGAAGGAGCGCCGGCCCATAAGGGGGGAAAAGGGGCAACTAAGGGGGAGGGGGTATGCGGGACGCCGGCGGAAGCGGAGGGGGAGACGGAACCGCTTTCTTTATTTCATGGATTGCTATCCATGTTTTAAAGAGGACCCTCCAGGGATTGAGGACATGGGAGGCCGACTGGGGCCTTGATCCGGATTGCCCTGGCTTGTTCCCCCCGCCCCAGATGTGCCTTGCGTGAAGAGGGGGTTCGACAAGCGGAGGAGGGATCCACCTCCTCGCACGCTCCCCTGACCGCAGTGTGGCGTTCTCTTCCAGTGGCAGTGGAGCCCAACAAGTGCTACCACCTCGCCGTGCATGGGCGGGATTGGGACCAGGCCTGGTCGACGTTTGGACTGGCGCACCTTTTCCGGCGAGAGGGTGAGCGCTGCTGCCAGGCCGGGCTGGCGTCTCGGCCGCGAGATGGTGGAGGAACAGGGCCGCTCCACCTCTCCCTCTGCGGCTGCTTCTGCTCTCCCGCTCCCCCCCCCCCTTAGGCGGGCACGCTGCCGGGATTCACCCCAAGCTCCTAGTCCTCAGGTCTGTGCATGCTCCCCTCCAGCCCCCAGTTGCCGGTCTGACAGCCTCCTCGCCTGGGCCGACGCTCGCCTTCCCGCCATGCCCAGTACCCCCCCTCTCCCTCGCCCATGGACACATGAGCCTGTGGGGAATTCCGAGGGGATTAGCATGCATTCTAAGCATGCAGGCGTAGCCACGGGTTGGGGCAGGCAGCTTCTCTGAACCCAGAGCCACGGGGCGCAGTGTCAGCCATGAGGCAGCATGACAGCAGCAAGGGCTGTGTGGCGTTCCTGCCTGGTGTGGACCATCAGTGCCCGTTCAGGAGGAAACGTCCCCAGCGCAGACCCCCGCAGCTTGAAGGCAAGACGAGCCTCACATCCCAGGCTCATCCTAGCTCATTCTTCAGAGCCCCCCACCTCCCAAGGCCACTGGCCCCATTGACGTCTTGCTCTCACAGTTAGGAGGTTTTTCTGATGTTCAGCAGGAATCAGGCCTCCTGTCCCTGAAGCCCATGATTCCATGCCCTGCAGACGGGATCATTCTTCCGTGCCCTGATCAGACCCATCAAGCCCATACTGCTGATTGAGAGATTGTGGATGATAGAATCGTAGGGTGGGAAGAGGCCGACGAGACCCTCCTTTTCTGTGATTTAATAGGGATGCTCTGCCCTCAGAGCCTCCACTGGGGTCGACTAGATGACCTCCAAGGCACCTTCCGACTCTGGCCTGCTCCGAAAGCGTGGTGCCGATGGGAGCTGCGTGGGGAGAGGCGTCCGGGGTCTCCGCGCCCTGCCAATGCCGCTCTCCCTCTCCCTCTCCCGCAGCTTCTCTGGAAGACCCCATCCCCCTGAACGTGACCAACCAAACGGCCCAGTCTGCCGTGGTTTGGTGGGAGCCCCCCGGCGCCCTCTCCACATGCCCTGGCGTGCTGGAGAAGTACGTCATCTGCTGCCGAAGTGAGGAGGATGGCAAGACAACCTGTGAGTGGCCGGGGGGGACAGGGGAGGGGGTGGCCTGGGCGGGCTCCGCGTCCCACCTGGGACAGGAGCGCTCCAGAAAGGGACGCCACGTCTCCGAGCCAGCAAAGGAACGTTTTAGAGGTGAATGCGGAAGGGGGGGTGTCTGACCATGTTCGGAGACCGTCCTGTGTTAGGAGTGGCGCCCGGGAGCGCGGCTCAGCCTGGAAATGGCGGACGTGCTCCCTGCCAGCCTCACCTCCTCCTAGAAGCACAGCCCGGAGCCAGTGCCAGGCTGGGCCTGGGAGACCCAGGGTCTGGTCCCTGGTCCGCTGTGACACACCCTGGGTGGCCCAGGGTGACAGCCACGCCGCCTGACCTACCTCTCAAGGTCGTCATGAGGATCAAACAGAGAGGAGGAAGGCCATTTGCACGGCCTTCATTGATTGATTGATTGGGTTTCTTAACCTGGCCGGTCGCCTGGCTGCTCCGGAACGATTCAAAACGACACAGTTTCACGCCAGAATATCACATGTCTCCAAATGCCCGGACCTACCCCAAACGCCTGCCTGAACAGCCACGCTGTGCATGCGTGGTGCAAGCTCGTTGAAGAGGGGGGCACGGCAGCGCTCCCTCCGGAGGGAGCACCGCAGCGTGGGGGCCACCACGGAGAAGGCCCTCTCCCTCTCCCACGCCAGCCGAGCCGTCCTGGCTGATGGGGCGGAGAGAGGGCCGTCCGAGGAGGCCGATCTTGTTGAGCGGCCCATCTGGTGCTGCTGGAGGCGCTCCTTGAGAGAGGCTGGGCCGGAACCATCCAGTGGACTTGGGCTCCCTCCTTGCAAGAACGGCAGGCTCAGAGAGTGACCATCATGAAACGGCGTATGCGGCCCCTGTCTCATGTGCGCTGCGACCCCAGGGAGGCACACTTCTGCCACCCGCTCAGGACCCGGTTGCGCAACTCCCTCGTGGAAAGGGCGGTGTGGGCCCTTCCACTGCCCCACCTTTCATTTCCCTTGCGCAGATTACGAAGCGGATGCCTTGGACACCCAGTACACCATCCGGCACCTTCAGCCCAGGACGGCCTACCGCGCCGGGGTTTGGGCCGCGACAGCCGCTACGGCCGCGCGCTGCCAAGCCCACGTCCCCTTCCTCACCAGCCCCCCAGGTACGGCCTCACCCTCCTGGCGTTTCTCTGCCGGGCGCCCGGCAGGGGCAGCCGCTCACCCCCCCGCTCTTCTCCCTCTCCAGAGCCCCAGCGGACGACCCTGACGCAGGCCATCCTGTTCCTGGTGGTCTTTGTGCCTGCTGCCTGCCTCTGCCACTACGGCAGGAAGAGGTGAGGGAACTCCGCCGCTGCGCGATGGCAGGAGGACGCCACTTCAGGGCGTCATCCCGTGCAGGTTCAAATTGAAGAGAGCCCCGCAGCCACAGCAGTTGGGAGTTGTAGGGATTTTCCCTGCCAGGGCCTGCACGGGGTTGCGCCCTGGCATGCCTGCAGGGGGGACAACTCCGGGGAGGGGCGCCGCCATTCAGGACGGGATGCGAAGCTCCCTGCTGGCGGGCCCTTCGCTCTAACACCCTCTTTTCCAGGGCGAAGGATGCGTTCTGCCCGCCCGTGTTCGACCCCGCAAACGTAGAAGCCCTCCAGATCTGCCCGGCGCTGGAGAGCGGCCAGGTGGGGTGCCCGGGTCTGCTTGCGTGTCCACCCATCAATTTGCTCGTCCCTTTTCTCTCCAAAGCCCCCGCGCCTCCCTGCCGAAACCAGCGTGCGAGCCACAGAACGCAAAGGGAACCCCTGGGGTTGCTAATGGGAACATTAAAGCCCATCGAACAATAGGGACCCCAATCCTGCATTGATGCTCTGACTAGGAGTCCTGCACTGAGCAGGGGGTTGGACTCGATGGTCTCACAGGCCCCTTCCAACCCTACTGTTCTATGACTCTGTGATCCCTCCATTGAGTTCCATCGAATTGGAGCTCCATCAAATCGGAACGCAGCACCAGGGAGGAGTCATGATGCATCAGCTCGGCCCCGTCCGCGTTTCACAGGTGGTCAGGCGCCTTGTGTTCCAAAGGTCTTCGCTCGTCCCCACACTGGCGTGAGTGTGCCTTTGCGCAAATGCGGACCTGTGCACCTGCGTGACAGATCCCCCTGGCTGCGCAATTGCGCCCCGGAGGCGATGGGGGAAACGGGCACGTCTGGCCCCAAAGCAAGCGTGTTGCGTGGTTTGCCCTGAGGAAACTCATGCCACTCGGGGATGTTCGGAAAACAGCCCCCGCGTCTGCGGAATCGGCCCGGCGAGGGGCGGCCCGCTCCGCTGCGGAATCTGCCACGCCGATTGGTCAAACGCACTCAGCTTCCTGGCAGATCTCTCTGGCCTCCCTAACCCTGCTGCAGAAGCACCTCCAGGCATGGGACGGCCCAAACCTGCCTCAGCCGGAACCTCGCCAGTGGGGGCCACCCCGTGCAGGGCCCTCTCTGCTAGGCCCCTCCCCAAGCCCCTCCCCCTGGAGGTGAGCAGAGGGAGGAACGCCCCTGTGTCCGGCTCACCCTCTTGGAGCGGCATGCAGGGGGATCCCTGTGGTTATCTCCACTGGTCGGAGATAACGGCGGCGATGCCACTCCCGGCTAGAAAAGCATCCCCTCCACCCGCAGAGTGGTGGGGGGCGATGGCTGCCTTCCCCGTGTGGCCCCCGAGAAAGAGCATTTCCCCCTGCGGCCAGATGCTGCATGCAGAGGGAGGCAGCCTTTCCTCCGCGCCCGGAGAGGCACGTCCTGGGACGGACAAAGCGTGGCACGGTGGGCTTCCCCCCGGACATCATGAGATCGTGCTTCTGCTGCCCAACCACGGGCTGGGAAGGATGGGAGCTGTAGTCCAAGGTCCAGCTTGGGGAAGTCTGTCATGTGGATGCACCCGCTGAACACGGCCTTTCCCCTTCTCAGGTCCGCCTCAGGCGCTTCATGGAGCTGCAGGAGTCCAGCGGCCTCTCAGACCCGCCGGTCGTGGAACCGGCAGTGGCCGCCACACCAGAATGGGCCGGGGCGGCAGGAGAGCCGCCGCCGCCGCCCCAGGAAGACGGCCGGGCGGCCTCCTCTGGGGACATCCTGCTCTCCTGGGAGTACAAAGGGCAAGGGCTCCTGAGCCCCATGGAAGAGGAGCGGCTGGGAGGAGACAGGCTGGGAGTCCTCGCGGGGGTCTCCCAAGAGGCAGGCGGTGCCACCGGCTGCTCCCTCCCCTCCCCACATGGTGCCGGAGCCGGCCTCCCTCCCCCCTGCACCCCGCCACCCTTTGTGCTTTTGGACAAGGTGGTGATTCAGAGCGGGGACGGAGGCGTCGCCTTCCTGTGCCGCAACGAGGCTTCAGCCTAAAGCGGGCCAGCGTTCCAAGCACCCGGCGGGGAAGCGGCTGGTGGACCTGCAGGGAGCCGGCATAACCCGAGCGCGGGGCTGGGGGACCTTTGCACGGATGGCGGGGCACTCCGCAGACAGGCTGGCGCTGGCTCGGGGACCCTCCCGGTGTGGGCCTCTTCCTTCCGCGCCGCGTGGCGCTTCTCGGCGCTTGCTGGGCCCGCTCCTGCGACCGCCCTCCAAGGGAGGAGGGTCTGGTTCGCCGGGGCGTGGGACGTGGGTTCCACAAGCAGAAAGTCTCTGCCTCGGTCCTCTTGGGAGAGGTGGAGCAGAGAACGGGCCAATGCCCAGGCTTTCCTGAAGGACGGAACCGGAGCCTGCCTGGCTGGGAAAAGCCTCTCCCGGCCTGAGACCCAGGACACTGGAACACCCCTGAAATCGTTGGCGACGTTGGGCCCGGAATCCAGCGCTCTCAGAAGTCAGGCGCTTTCCGGTGGTCTCTCCACACACCCGGCCTTTCGATCAAAATCCCACCTGCCATAGAAGCGCAGAGGCGCCAGTTTGCTGGGGAGAAGCAGGCGGGCCGGATGGGACCCGCTGCAGGCCAGATGCGGCCCATGGGCCAGAGGTTCCCTATCCCTGCCACAGATCCTCTGCACTGCTCGTGCCAGGCACCATCCCTGGCAACTTCATCCACCAGGGTCCCCTCCATTGCACTGAAATAAAGCAATTCCCACCCACGTTTGTCCCTTTCTGATGTCTGAGTGGGGGAACCCAGCCTGAGAAAGCGTGCCGTGTGACCCGAAAGCTGGCGCAGAGCATTCCGAGCCGTGAATCGGAGCTGTGAAGGTTCTATATGGACTCAGAAGCTTATGCCTGATTCGCCGTGGGTCCTTTTCTTGCGGCAGCTTGCAGCGGGGGTGCAGAGCCTCTCTTGGTCCGGACGCCATTCTGGAGATGCCCTGGGGGGCTGCCTTCCGGGGTGGGCGGGGCTATGGCCAAAGGGGCCGGCCCCAAACGCTTCGCGCCCAGTGCTTCCTGCCGGCGTCTTTGGAAAGGCATTTAAGAGTTTAGAGCGGGGGGAAACGGCACGGAAACGCAAGACCGTGGAGTGAAGGGTGGCCAGGGTGAAAGGGGCGGGGCCTGGGGAAAGGGCGGGGCCACCCGTGGGCCAGGCCCGCCCTCTGGGTCTCAGGCTCTGCACCCCTGCAGTGAGGACTGACAGATCGATCGGACCAGGACCGTGGCCACCTCTGCAAGGGCTCTGGGTTCTGCCAAGCCCCCCTGTGCCCAGCACAGCTTGGCACCCCACCACATCGCCATCCCGACACAAGGCCTTTGATTGCCCGTACCGTGGGATGCCTTGTCACTTGCTTCGGGGCCTCGGGCCACGCAGTCCAGGGAGCCTCGCAAGGGGGTTCCAGCCCCCTTGTGTCCTCGTAGGCCTGGCCAAGAGAGAAGCGGCGATTGGCCACCTTCTCCTATGACCTCACAATCGGGGACGTCGTGTTCCATCCCGGGACAGAGGTCCGGACACAAAGGAGGAGCGTGTGCCGTTAGCCCAGGCAGCGGATGCGAGATCCCACGGAGACCGACGCGTTCCCTCTGGACCACCTTGGGAGCGGCTGACACTCTGGGGGCAGGGGGGCTGGCCGAGTGACTTGTATCGGGCCGTCTCCTCCTCATACCCCATTCTCGCCGGAAGGGGATGTGGGGCGTTTGGGGGCCTGCCCAAGTCTGTCAGCAGAGCGGGCGAGGAGATTGCTACTCCGGCTGCGTGGCCCCCTGGCCGAAACTGGGGCTTTGGGCTCCAGAAGAACCCCTGGTGGTCTCCTCGCTCCCGCACGCCTCCGGCCCCCTCTCAGCGGCTCTCAGCCCCCAGCTCCCTGGTGCCCGGGGCCGCGCCCCGCAAGATGTGGGCCCAAGCCCAGAGCCCAGCTCCTGTCTCCAGCGGAAGCTTCCTGCAGGCCTCTCACTTCCAGCTGGGTTTCGACCGTCACCGGCCGCAGGGCAGCACCATGGTCTCCCCGTACCGTACCGACTACCCTCCACGGTGGGGCGGACACCGGCGACAGCCCATCCTGCCCCCGAAGTGCGTGGGCGTCCTGAACCAAGACATGGGCGGCGCCTGGCAGCCCCACTCGGAAGCCCATGCCTCCTACCCGCCCCGGCCGCCGCAGCCCCGGCCCGAGATCCGCCCGCTCGCCTCCCGCCTCCGGATGCACGCCGACCACCGGCAGCGCGCCTTCACCTCGGTCGCCCGCGAAAGCTACCCATGCCCCCCTGGCGTCCCGCACGCCCCGCCCACCCGGGTGGACAAGTGGACAAGTGGGACGACTGCGTCCCCAGCGGGGACAAGGAGAAGCTGCCCCTGCCGGCCTCGCTCTACCAGCAGTCCTACCTGGTGCACCGAGGGCTCCGGCCAGCCAGAGCCCCAAGCCAGCACCTGGGTGCGTCTGACGGGCCGGCCCCGGGCCCCGGCCGCCTCCCCTGAGGATGGTGGTGTTGCTCTGGGGCCACCAGGCATCTTTCAGCCTGAGGCCCGGACAGCCTTTTGGAGAGGAATGGCCCCCCTGCAGGCCCCGCTCGGCCAGCCACGATCATTGCAAAGCTTCAGCTGTGGGGCAGCATCGAAACATATTCCGCTCCCGGGAGCGGGCCTGGGCAGCGTCGCCCTCGGCATTCAAACCGGCCTCTGGACAGGGCCAGAGTCCTCCTGACCCTGTGCAGAGTGCATTTCCCCTGAGATGGGGGCGCCAGCTTAGAGAAGGCTCACGCGCACACGCAGGCATGCTCCCTGGCTCTCCCCGCCACCGCTCTTTGGCAGCAGGGCAGGGGGCTCACATCCAGGCTGGCCCAAGGCCCCCCGAGCCGGCCAGCACGGGTGCCAACTCCTGTCCTGGGGGTTCTCTGTTCTTCTTCGGCAGGAGGCGATCCCACCCTGAAAGGTGACGGGTGCAGCTATTTCCGCTCCTCGTACCAGTCCCAGTACACAGGGGACTGGACCCCCCCAGCCCAGCCCTGCAGCGAGGTAAGCCCACGGTCAGGCCCGGTACAGTCATGGAGAACGCGCAGAGTGCAGATTCTCGGCTTCCAGGTGGGAGGTATGTGGGGACGGGGGGGCAGAGCAGCGGGACGGGGGAGCAGGGGGCTGGCTGCGTCAGCACCGGGGCACATTTGGGGGCAAGCCTGGGCCCGAATGGAACCAGACTGCTGGCGCTGAACATACGGAGGGAGGGGGCACAGCAGCTTTTGAGCTCTGCCCTGGGGGGAAGCCGGCAGGAACTGGGGAACCGTCATCCCCAGGGGACGGCGTCCGATCGCCCCGGCAGGAAATCGGCGGCAGGGGCGGGGTGACACAGGGGTGTCGGACCTCTCCCGGCCCGTTTGGGGGAGCGGGGGTTCTGGAGGGCCGAAGGCAGGGTCCAAACGCCCCCGATGTGCTTCAAGCGCTGAGTGGCGTCGCTTGTCATTTGGGGAGGCATCTCGGCTGTTGGGGGGACACACACAGAAGGCAGGACACCACCAAACAATGGAGGGTGGGGTGGAAGGGGGAGGGGGCTGGGCTCTTGAGCCAGATTTCGCACCCAGGACCGAGGTTCTGCCCCCTCCGGGGGCTGCCAGGCTGGAGATGGCTTCCCTAGGGCCCCCCATTCCACACACGGCTGGTGATGTGCCCGGATGCCCCTTTCTGAGAAGGGAGGGCGGGGCTCCGCCCACCCCACTCACCCTGCCACGCCCTCTACGTTGCAGAAGATGGTGTCCGTCGTCTTCGGGGACCCCCAGTACCCCCAGGATGTGAGCGAGCAGAGGCACGCCTACGGCCCCTGGCGTCCGGAGGGCCAATGGTAAGCCACAACGGCCGGGCGAGGCGGGCCACCGCTCTCTCGGAGTCGTAGAATCAGGGCTGGAAGGGGCTGGCAAGACCATCGAGCCCAGCCACCGAGTCTTGTGCCATGCTAGTGCCCTCCAAACGTGTTGGAGTTCCACCCCCATCGTCCTGGGCCCACCCAGCCATGCTGACGGAGCTCATGCCCGGAAGGCCAGTCGTCCCGACTCGAGGGAAGCCTTGCCAGCGATTCGGCAAACAGAGCTTTCCGCCCAGACCCAACCCCAACGTGTCACATCCTCTGCGCGGCACTCCAGTTCCAGGCCTCCCTGACAGCCACGGAAGCGCCACGGGCTTCGTCACCCAGGGTCCCCCTCCCCACCCCGCCTCTCTTGCCAACAGCTACGACCCCGGGGTGGCCGCCGCACAGGTGCACCATTCGAACATCCGGACTGGAGATGGACGGCAGCACTTCTCCACCCTCATGTCTGAATCCTACGCGTGGACGGGGCCTGGTATGGAAGCCGAACCCAGGGCAGCCCTGCCGATGCGCCTCCCTTTTTCGAACGTGCGAAGGCTTGGCTCAGCAGCGGGGGAGAGAAACGCGGGGGGAGGCTGCTATCCATTCACATGTTCTACCGCGGGGGTGCGAAATGTGGGGCTCATGGGTCTCCCACAGCCCACCAAGCCATTTCTGGCAGCCCACCAGGTCCTCCTGCGTGTGCCCGGGATTCCACTTGCTGGTGCTAAAAAGCGAGGAGCCCCCAGGCACTGTCCGATGCCCCTGTTCCACAGCCTCCAAAGCCGGGTGCCCGGGGCTGGACCCTGCTTCGGGTTCAGCCCCCATCTGACCCCCCCGCCTCTTTGTGGTCCTTCTAGGACCTCGATACGTTTCGGGCTGCAAGAAGAACGAATCCTCTATTCTCCAAGGGGATCTGGACGGCCATGAAAACATGACCACCCACCGGTTCTACTACAGAGAGGTCTGAGAGGCTGCCTCAGCCGGCCCCCACTTTCCCACCCCCTTGGCTGCCCTGCGGGAGCTGCATTTCCCCACAGGGAGGGCCGAGGACAGAGCAAGGAGCAGCTTTCTGAGAACCGGTCGGGAACTGGTCAGGCCCAGCTCCAGGTGGCCCCGCCCCTGGCCCCGCCCACTGATTAGGTGGGAGCTTCCCGGCTTCTGCGCAGCGTTCCCCCCATTTTCAGCGAGTGCCCCTCCGTGGCTGGCGGGATGAGCACGCAGCTAAAGAGTGGTGCAGTTTGGGCCCCGCCCCAATCGCTGCTGGCCCCGCCCACCACTGGCGTGCAGCCCAGGGGAATTTCTCCAGCATGGGATCCGGCCCGTGGGCTGGCCGAGGTTCCACACCCGTGCTCTGGGAGACTCCAGCGTGGAGGGAGAGGGGGAGGAGGAGGCCGGTCAAAGGCTCGTGGCCAAAATCACACAAAGCCTGGCCCACCCTTTGAAACAGGGGACTGCCCTCCGTCAAGCAGGGCATCCGGCCCCCCTAGTTATGATCCGTTGTCTTCCACCCAGGCTTGGAATGCACAGCCCTTCCAAGAGTTGACAGCCCTCTGCCAAGGCGCCAAAAAAGAGCACTGCCCTCTGGAGAGGTCTGGCTGCCCTGGCGGGTGCACAGGAAAACACCCAGAGGAGGGTCCGAAGGCTCCCAGTGGGGCGCAAAGCAGCCGGAACCTCGCAGCCGGGTTGGACAGCAGGAGTGGGCAGGGGAAGAGTCCCGGATTTGAGCTGAGCTGTGCCCCCCGAGCTGAGCTGCAGCCCTCACAGCTGGCGGGGGAGTGGAATGGGTTTTCCCTGTAACAACACATCTTTCCCAGTCAATGTGCGAAGTGTGGGGCGGCCCAGTCCCAAACTGGCCCTTCAGACCCCTTGGTGGGACTAGGAGCCTGCTCCTGGGGGAGGCGGCCACTGCCGGGACTGGTGGGTTGATAGGGATCCACGCAGCCGCCCGGCTCTCATGGGGACAGTCCCGGGGAGTGCCTGCACTCGAACATGCCCCCCACAGCACTGGTGCCAGGCCCGGCAGCCTCTCCAGGCCAAAGGGCCCAAAGAGTCGCGCGGACCCCCCTGAGCCCGAGTCCTCTGGGGGCCGTGGCCGCTGCCGCGGAGACCCCCATGCCGGGTGGATGGACCCTGAAGCAGCACCCGGTGTTTTCCCTGCCCAGCCGACGGGCCCGGCACGCCGGCCAGCGTGCGACCCGCTGAACGGCCAGGCCACGGTGCGCCTGGGCGACGACCGCTTCGCCTCCTTCGGGACCACCCAGCAGGCCGCCTACCAGCCTCCCCCCGGAAGCCACACCACCGCCCCCCAGAACAAAGGCCTGCTGGAGAGCAGCATCTCCTTCGATTGCCCTGGTATGGCCCCTCTTGGGTCTCGATCAGGAGCACAGAGAGTGGGTCGGCCATCCAGAGGCCTGTTTCCACGCCTGATGGCTGGACTGAGCTCCGAATGGCATCGCCCGGCCCAATTCTTCTCCCCCCCGCTTGCCTCTGGCCCATCAGCACCAGGCCTCCTGCTACGTAGATTTTTGTCGGGGGGGGGGGCTGAAACGACACCACCCTCCCTCATCTCTTGTTGGAGACCCTGTTGGGCTTGGGACGTGCCTAAAAGGGAACTTTCTTCCTTAAGAAAGGCACATTTTAAAGCGGGGGGGGGGGGGAGATGGGGCATTGCTTCGCCTGGCTCCCGAACCTTGTTTTCTGAAACGCAGCTTCCGAGCCTCCCACCACGACCACGCAGGACATGCTCGTCCCTCATCGGCAGCGGAAAAACCGGCTCACGGAGGAAGACCTGCAAAGGGTAGGGAGCGCTTTCCTGCAGAGGCCTGATCCTGGCTCCCGGTCCACCCCACCAGGTTCCCTAGATGGCCACAGCCCATGCCCCTGTCCCCATCCTCTCTCCCCGCCTCGGTGCCGTCTCCTCCTCCGTTCTCGTGGTGCCTCTCCACAGCCGGGATCCGCTTGCCCCCCCCCCCGTCGGCCCCGCCCGCCGCTGCGGCGGGGGCCCCCAGTGCGTCTCTGGGACGGAGCAGGGCTCCGGCCAGCAAACGGCCCACCCTGCCTGACCCTCCTTCCTGTCTTCCCCAGATTCAAGACTCCCATTTGGTCCCGCCGTGGCAGCAGCAGCGCTGGCTCGGCACTGAGCAGAAGGACGCCTACCCGGAGAAGTACCAGGGGCCCGTCTCGCTCGCCGTGGGCGACTTCCAGCGGAGCAGCATCCCCCTGGGCACCCTGCCTGGGTCCCAGCGGCGGCAGAAAACGGCCCCCGGCACGAGACCACTCGGGCGTGTCTAGATTTGCACGAATAAAGCCGATGCACGTCACAGCTGTCACTCTCCTCTCGAGGGCCCCCGCGCCCGCCTCGGCTCGCGTCCTCGGGCTGGAAGGCCGTGCGCCTGGATGCCACCTCCCGGCCACCAGCAGCTCGCGTCCCCCCCAGGACAGGCCCTTCACTGGGTCGCCCCCTCGCAGCCTGCGGAGAGCACAATTCCTCCCGAGCGACCTGCTTTTAAAAGGGTCCAACTCCATCCATGGGATTCCCCTGCAGCTGGCGCTATCGAGTCGTGCGGTGGAAAGGGGCCTCCAAGGCCATCCAGTCCAGCCCCCTGCTCTCCCCCCACGCCAGCACGGGCCTGTCTTTGCTGCCCTGATGCCAGGGCGATGGGCCCCCCGGAACACGTCGCTGCACTACGAAGCAGGCTGTCCGTGTCTCCCTCTGTTTGCACTGTTCAGCATCGTCATTATTATTATCACTATTATTTAGGATCCTATTTTTTTATACCCCACTGTTTCCCCAGGACTGGGGCACAAGGCGGCTTGCGAACGTTAAAAACCTGCAACCAAATATACATCGAACGAGGCAATGACAGTTCTATTCAGACACGGAAACGCCATTTTAAAGCGGGTTGGGACCAGACCCCCAAGTGCCAACTGTGTCCCAAAGGAATGTTGTCGCCTGCCTCCGGAAGCACGGCAAGGGGGGCGCCACCTGCACCTCCCTGGGAAGGGTGTTGTGCAGCCGCGGGGCGGCCACCGAGAAGGCCCTGTCCCAGGTTCCCCCCGGACGTGCCAGGGACAGTGGTGGGATGGAGAGAAGGGCCTCCCCAGAGGGTCTCCGGACACGGGCAGGTCAATAAGGGAGGATGCGGCCGGCCAGATCACCTGGCCCAGAGCCGTCCAGGACCGGGGCATTGTTCACCCGGGTTCCGATCCCAGTCCAAGAGGACATCTCGGCCTTTGGCGAGCACGGAGAATATCGGGGGCCGATGTTCCCTCGATGCAGCCGTGCATTTCGCGTGCGAACCGCTTTTCGGCCAGGAAACTGCGAGGTGGGAAAACAGGAACGCCGACCCTTAAAAGAACATGATGAAAACGGTCACGAACACATCCATTCCGGGCGCCATTTAAGAGCGGAACAATTGAAGAGTATTTGTATGAGGCATGATAGCAGGGACATGGTGTCCCGTGAGCCCACAGAGACGGACCCCTGATCCCATCCCTCCTCACCCGCTGCTACCAATGCCCCCTAACACCAATATACAGCTTTTCCCTAAATACGCAAATTCCTTTAGTCACATGCTTGGACTCCGGCATTGAGCCGGGGTTGGACTGGATGGTCTTACAGGCCCCTCCCAACCCTACTATTCTGTGATTCTATAGGGATGCCCTGACTTGAAGTCCTGCATTGAGCAGGGGGTTGGACTGGATGGTCTTACAGGCCCCTTCCAACCCTACTATTCTGTGATTCTATAGGGATGCCCTGACTTGGAGTCCTGCACTGAGCAGGGGGTTGGACTAGATGGTTTTACAGGCCCCTTCCAACCCTACTATTCGACGATTCTAATGTTCCTCTCGGACCTTTTTTTTTGTATTATCACAATTTCTTAGATGCCTTTCGAAAGGAGCAACGATTCAAACATACACCACTTTAAAACCATTCGGATCAGCTCAGTAGACTGATCGGTCAAATCCCATGACCCCAGCGCAGCACTGTTGCCAAGTTGTCGCCTTGATGCTATGGGGCTGTGCAGAACTGCCTTCCTATGCCCAATGCCACCCAGGTGAGCTGGACTGGAACCCCCATCACCTCATCACTTGGCCATGTGGCCTGGGAATGACTGGAGTTGTAGTCCGACACATCTGCCAGCCATCAGGCTGGGGAAAGCTGGAGTTGGAGAAATTGATTTACAGCTGGAAGATCTCATACACAATATCACGGCGTTTGATATCAGGACGTTTTTCCTGATGTCCAGCCGCAATCTGCCTTCCTGTCCCTGGAACCCGTGACTCTGTGTCCTGCACTCTGGGAGGATCGAGGAGAGATGCCGGCCTTCCTCTCTGTGAAGAGCACTCTCCGATCTCCCCTCCGTCTTCTCTTCTCAAGGCGAAACGTGGCACGTGGCAGTCCTTCCCGGGATTCGGAAGCCATGCTTCTATCCCTGCAGCCCCAAACAGCGCTGGCCTTTTGCACAGCTGCATCACGTGGCGGACTCATCTTCGGCTGGCGATCGGCGACCAGGCGGGAGAACAATGGGGCTGCCGTGGGACGGCGCGGAGGAGCGACTCCAGGGGGTTGTGCTCAGAGGACTCCTGCTGCAGCGCGGGCCCGTGGCTGGGGCCCCACCAGGCCAGCCCCGGGTGCCAGCCCTGCACTGCTCCGTTTCCACAGGGATGGCTGAACCCTTTTTCGTGTTGCTCTCCTTTGGCCATGGGCCAGGGCCCCATCACACCAGCCTCCGAGATCTTTTCAGTGGGAGTTCATAGAATCGTAGAATCCTAGAATAGTTCGGTTGGAAGGGGCCTGTAAGGCCATCCAGTCCAACCCCCTGCTCAGTGCCTGCAGAAAGGAGACCGGGGACTTCTGCGCGCCAAGGGTGGCCCCACCACGGTCCCTTGGCTCCATCCCTGTAAAGCAGCCTTCTGCTGACCTGGGGCATCCATCCCTCTCACCCAGCAATGGTGCCGGACCTTTTCCAGCCCGTGAGCTGGAGTCCGTTCCAGAGAAGCTCCCTGGGGCCGCCTTCCAACAGTGGGCATGGCTGAAGGCAAACAGGGTGAGGCCGAACCACACCCCTGCCCCAAATCCATGCATGGATTTGGGCGGCTCGAAGCACCCCAATTCATATTTCCACCCGGGCCGGCATCGGTTCGCCGCACTCCCCCTGCCAGGCAAACTGAACAAAGTCTCCCCCAGCTCTTTCTGCCCCGAATCTTTTCAGCGTTTGAGGTGGCACAAAGCCCCGCTTTGCCTCTGCTGTCACTGAGGCTCAGCACAGCCCATAAGCGTGTCTCTGAGGCAGCGACCCGAAACGCCCCGACTTGGGAGCAAACCCCACTGCAGTCAGTGGGGACCGGCTTTGGCATCGACAGGCTGCGCCGTGACTCCGTTCGCCCGTCAGGGCCCTCCGGGCTGCTCTTTCTTTTCGGGGGACCATGTCCTGGGACCCGTTTCCAGAAGGGGGGGCCGAGTTCTGGCCACAAAAGGAACAGGGCACCGTAGGCAGCGACCCTATGCATGTTTTGCCCGGGAAAGACGGGTTTACTGGCGCCATTTCTATACCGCCCAAGAGCCGATGCTCCCTGGGCGGTTCACGAACACGCGCACACCATCGAACCATGTCAACCCTATGTATTGAATTAGGTTTATTGATTAACTCAACGGTGCCAACCACATAAACCATCGAGACCACAGTGTACCGACTCAACTGGACTAAAACCAGAATAAAACCCGGCAGCAATGCAGAGATTTAAAAGTCTGGAAAGCTGCAATGCTAAAATGCCGGGGGGGAATAAAAGGGTCTTCACCTGCAGCTGGGAGGAAAATGACGCTGGTGCCAGGTCGACCTCGTTAGGGAGCTCATTCCACTGCCGGGGAGCCACAGCAGAAAAAGCCCTGCTCCTAGTCCCCCCCTGCCTCCCTTCCGCATACAGAACGAGGTGAGCCTTCGGAGGGCCTGGCCCCCAGCCGTCCAGGCCTTCGAACGTTCCCACCAGCCACAACTGCGACAGTCGCCGGGAGCGGCAGGGCTTTCTTCTGGTGAACGGCCCGAGAGCTGCCCCGCCTTTCTTTTTGCGTGCCCGGGACTTGCCCGGCTACCGCCAGGAGCGTCTTCCACGCCGGGGATTAGTTCTGCTCGGCGGGGCGCGCGTGCTCCTGGTCTGTTGGCAAAGAGAAACGAAACGCAGTGCCGGCAGGGAGATGACGCTTTCGCGGCCGTGTCCTGCTCCCTCTCCTCCAGGAGGTGTCGGAGTGTGCAAAGCGTTGAGGCCGGTCCCCTTCACTTGACAACCAAGGGTGTCCCTCCCCTCGCATGCAAAACCTGGGGTTTTGTTGTGGCCTGGGTAGGTAAAGCCTATGCACACTCTGCCACAGTACTGCCATAAGCACAGAATCATAGACTCGTCGCATAGTAGGGCTGGAAGGTCCCCACAAGGCCATCTAGTCCAACCCCCTGCTCAATGCTGGAATCCAAGTCAGAGCATCCCTGCCCAGCCTCATCTTGAATGCCTCCGGTGTGGGACAGCCCACCACCGCCCTAGGGAATGGGTTCCATTGTTACTCTAACGGCCAGGTCGTTTTTCCTGATGTTCAGCTGCAATCTGCCTTCCTGGAACTGGAGCCCATGCTTCCGTGTCCTGCACTCTGGGTGGATCGAGAAGAGATCCTGGCCGGCCTCTCGGGCACAACCTTGCAAGTCCTCGAAGAGCGCTCTCCTATCTCCCCTCCGTCTTCTCAAGGCGAAACAGGCCCAGTTCTTTCAGACTCTCCTCACAGGGCGTTGTTTCCAGTCCCCTGATGGTCTTCGCTGCCCTCCTCTGAACCCCCTCCAGCTTCTCTGCATCCTTGTTAAAACGTGGTGCCCAGAACCGGACCCACCACTCCACATGAGGCCTACCCAGAGCCGAGTCGAGGGGCACTAGCCCTTCCCGGGATTTGGAAGCCATGCTTCTATTCCTGCAGCCCCAAACAGCATTGGCCTTGTTTGCAGCCGCATCACACGGCGGGCTCATCTTCAGCTTGCGATCGGCAGCATTGCCAAGCTCCTTCTCGCTTGTCGTGTTGCTGAGCCATGTACCCCCCCATCTTGTAACTGTGCATTCGGTCTCTTTTTTCGAGGCGCATGGATCCCTATTCCATGTCAGGCTGTTGTTTTCTGCCCCACGCTCCAGCCTGTCAAGATACTACTGTTCCATGATTCTATTCTATGATTCTAAGATCACTCTGAATTGTGTTTCTGTCTTCCAGGGTATTTGCTCTCCCGCCCAATGTTGTGTCCTCTGCCAATCCAATCAGCATTCCTTGCACCCCCTCCTCCAAGTCACGAATAAAAATGTGGAAGAGCGCTGGGGGGGAGGGGGCACTGACATGATGTGCTTTGCCACTCGGCGTACAGGGTGCAGAGCGAGGCTTTGATCCAGGTGTCTTTCTTGCCTGGAGATGCCAGGTTTTGAGGGGAGCGATACGCTTCAGGGTGGTCTGGACAAAGACATCGCACATCACATTTTGCTGTCTGGAACAGCTGCTTCTCAAAGTATGGATTTGATTTGGGGGTTGGACTTGATGGTCTTACAGGCCCCTCCCAACACTGGTATTCTATCACTCTATAGGGATGCTCTGACTTGGAGTCCTGCATTGAGCAGGAGGTGGGCTGGATGGTATCACAGACCCCTTCCCACCCTACTGTTCTATGATTCTATAGGGATGCTCTGACTTGGAGTCCTGAATTGAGCAGGGGGTTGGACTGGATGGTCTCACAGGCCCCTTCCAACTCTGCTTTTCTATGATCGGATGATTTGTGCACCACCTGCCTGCCAAGAAAAGGAGGCTCACGCTCACGAAGTCAGGCCACGATCAAACACATGCATTAACACGCCACGAGAAAAAACACCAGTTCAACAGAATCATGCATCATGTGTATGAGCAGTGGAGCTTCTCTGACTTGGCCCTTTAGGGCAGATGTGTTACTCCCGTTTTGTGATGACGCCTGGTCATGGCAAAAAAAGATTGACCGGATGACCGGCACGTGCAAAATGTTTTTTCCTGGAACTCTTGCTACTGTTTTGCTGGAGTTTGGGCTCGGCAAACGACCACTCCCCCCTCCCCCGAATTCCGGTAGTGTTTTCCCGGTACGCTGCTGCACAGCCTTTCTGGCTGTGCGGCTGGTGGAACCTCATCTTTGTGCAAGACGTGAGAACGCAGGAGGGCAATAGGCTTGCCTGGAAGGGGTTTGTCACCCAGAGAAGTCTGGATCGTCCAAGAGTCTTGTGGGACCTGAAAGTCTAACCAGATGACAAGAGAAGTTGGTCTCACAGAAGAGTCTTATGGCACCTGAAAGACTAACCCAATGAGAAGAGAAGTTTGGATTGTCCAGTTGTCATCTGGCACCTCAAAGACTAACCTGATGAGAGGAGATGTTTGTATCGTCCAAGAGTCCTGTGGCACCTGAAAGATTAACCCAATGAGAAGCGACGTTGGGATCGTCCAACGGTCTTGTGGCACCTGAAAGACTAACCCGAGTGGAAGCGACGTTTGTATCGTCTAAGAGTCCAGTGGCACCTGGAAGAATAACACGATTAGAAGAGACATTTGTATCATCCAAGAGTCTTATGTCACCTGAAAGACTAACCCAATTAGAAGGGACGTTTGTATCGTCCAAGAGTCTTGTGGCATCTGAAAGAGTACCCCAATGAGAAGCGACGTTTGGATCGTCCAAGGGTCCTGTGGCACCTGGAAGACTAACCCGATGAGAAGAGAAGTTTGTATTGGCCAAGAGTCCTGTGGCACCTGAAAGACTAACCCGATGAGAAGCAACGTTTGGATCGTCCAAGATTCTTATGGCACCTGAAAGACTAACCCAATGAGAATCGACGTTTGTATCTTCCAAGAGTCTTGTGGCACCTCAAAGACTAACCCGAATAGAAGAGAGTTTTGGATCGTCCAAGAGTCCTGTGGCACCTGAAAGACTAACCCAATGAGAATCGACGTTTGTACCTTCCAAGAGTCCTGTGGCACCTGAAAGACTAACCCGATGAGAAGAGAAGTTTGGATTGTCCAAGAGTCCTGTGGCACCTGAAAGACTAACCCGATGAAAAGTGACATTTGGATCGTCCAAGAGTCTTGTGGCACCTCAAAGACTAACCCAAATAGAAGAGAGTTTTGGATCGTCCAAGAGTCCTGTGGCACCTGAAAGACTAACCCGATGAGAAGACACGTTTCGATCGTCGAAGAGTCCTGTGGCTCCTGAAAGACTAACCCGATGAGAAGCGACGTTTGTATCTTCCAAGAGTCCTGTGGTACATGAAAGACTTACCCAATGAGAAGAGAAGTTTGTATCGTCCAAGAGTCCTGTGGCACCTGAGAAATTAACACTCTTAGAAGATTGTATTGTCTAAGAGTCCTGTGGCAACTGGAAGATTAACCCGATTAGAAGAGACATTTGTATCGTCCAATAATTTTGTGGCACCTGAAAGGTTAACCCCATTAGAAGAGGCGTTTGTATTGTCCAAGTGTCTTGTGGCACCTGAAAGACTAACCCGATTAGAAGCGACGTCTGTATCTTCCAAGAGTCCGGTGGCACCTGGAAGATTAACCAGATTAGAAGAGACATTTGTATCATCCAAGAGTCCTGTGGCACTTGAAAAACATGTTTGTAACATCGAAGTGTCTTGTGGCACCTGAAAGACTAACCCGATTAGAAGCGACGTCTGTATCTTCCAAGAGTCCGGTGGCACTTGAAAAACTAACCCAATTAGAAGAGACGTTTGTATCGTCCCAGAGTCTTGTGGCACCTGAAAGACTAACCCGATGAGAAGCGTCATTTGGATCATCCAATAGTCTTGTGGCGCCTGAAAGACTAACCCAATTAGAAGAGCGTTTTGGATTATCCAAGAGTCTTGTGTCACCTGAAAGACTCTCCCAAGTAGAAGAGACATTTGTATCATCGAAGAGTCTTGTGGCACCTGAAAGACTAACCCGATGAGAAGAGACTTTGGATCATCCAAGAGTCCTGTGGCACCTGAAAGACAAACCCAATTAGAAGAGAAGTTTCCATCTTCGTAGAGTCTTGTGGCACCTGGAAGGTTAACCCGATGAGAAGCAATGTTTGGATGGTCCAAGAGTCCTGTGGCACCTGGAGGATAAACCCCATTAGAAGAGACATTTGTATCATCCAAGAGTCTTGTGGCACCTGAAACTTTAGCCCCATTAGAAGAGACGCTTTTATCGTCCAAGAGTCTTGTGGCACCTGAAGGACTAACCCGATGAGAAGTGACATTTGGATCATCCAAGAGTCTGGTGGCACCTCAAAGACTAACCCAAGTAGAAGAGAGTTTTGGATCGTCCAAGAGTCCTGTGGACCCTGAAAGATTAACCCCATCAGAAGAGGCGTTTGTATCGTCCAAGAGTCCTGTGGCACCTAAAAGACTCACCCAAGTAGAAGAGACGTTTGTATCGTCCCAGAGTCTTGTGGCACCTGAAAGACTAACCCAATGAGAAGCGTCGTTTGGATCGTCCAATACTCTTGTGGCGCCTGAAAGACTAACCCAATTAGAAGAGCGTTTTGGATTATCCAAGAGTCTTGTGTCACCTGAAAGACTAACCCGATGAGAAGAGACGTTTGGATCATCCAAGAGTCCTGTGGTACCAGAAAGACGAACCCAATTAGAAGAGAAGTTTCGATCTTCGTAGATTCTTGTGGCACCTGGAAGGTTAACCCGATGAGAAGCGATGTTTGGATGGTCCAAGAGTCCTGTGGCACCCGGAAGATTAACCCGATTGGAAGAGACATTTGTATCATCCAAGAGTCTTATGTCACCTGAAAGACTAACCCAATTAGAAGGGACGTTTGTATCGTCCAAGAGTCTTGTGGCATCTGAAAGAGTACCCCAATGAGAAGCGACGTTTGGATCGTCCAAGGGTCCTGTGGCACCTGGAAGACTAACCCGATGAGAAGAGAAGTTTGTATTGGCCAAGAGTCCTGTGGCACCTGAAAGACTAACCCGATGAGAAGCAACGTTTGGATCGTCCAAGATTCTTATGGCACCTGAAAGACTAACCCAATGAGAATCGACGTTTGTATCTTCCAAGAGTCTTGTGGCACCTCAAAGACTAACCCGAATAGAAGAGAGTTTTGGATCGTCCAAGAGTCCTGTGGCACCTGAAAGACTAACCCAATGAGAATCGACGTTTGTACCTTCCAAGAGTCCTGTGGCACCTGAAAGACTAACCCGATGAGAAGAGAAGTTTGGATTGTCCAAGAGTCCTGTGGCACCTGAAAGACTAACCCGATGAAAAGTGACATTTGGATCGTCCAAGAGTCTTGTGGCACCTCAAAGACTAACCCAAATAGAAGAGAGTTTTGGATCGTCCAAGAGTCCTGTGGCACCTGAAAGACTAACCCGATGAGAAGACACGTTTCGATCGTCGAAGAGTCCTGTGGCTCCTGAAAGACTAACCCGATGAGAAGCGACGTTTGTATCTTCCAAGAGTCCTGTGGTACATGAAAGACTTACCCAATGAGAAGAGAAGTTTGTATCGTCCAAGAGTCCTGTGGCACCTGAGAAATTAACACTCTTAGAAGATTGTATTGTCTAAGAGTCCTGTGGCAACTGGAAGATTAACCCGATTAGAAGAGACATTTGTATCGTCCAATAATTTTGTGGCACCTGAAAGGTTAACCCCATTAGAAGAGGCGTTTGTATTGTCCAAGTGTCTTGTGGCACCTGAAAGACTAACCCGATTAGAAGCGACGTCTGTATCTTCCAAGAGTCCGGTGGCACCTGGAAGATTAACCAGATTAGAAGAGACATTTGTATCATCCAAGAGTCCTGTGGCACTTGAAAAACATGTTTGTAACATCGAAGTGTCTTGTGGCACCTGAAAGACTAACCCGATTAGAAGCGACGTCTGTATCTTCCAAGAGTCCGGTGGCACTTGAAAAACTAACCCAATTAGAAGAGACGTTTGTATCGTCCCAGAGTCTTGTGGCACCTGAAAGACTAACCCGATGAGAAGCGTCATTTGGATCATCCAATAGTCTTGTGGCGCCTGAAAGACTAACCCAATTAGAAGAGCGTTTTGGATTATCCAAGAGTCTTGTGTCACCTGAAAGACTCTCCCAAGTAGAAGAGACATTTGTATCATCGAAGAGTCTTGTGGCACCTGAAAGACTAACCCGATGAGAAGAGACTTTGGATCATCCAAGAGTCCTGTGGCACCTGAAAGACAAACCCAATTAGAAGAGAAGTTTCCATCTTCGTAGAGTCTTGTGGCACCTGGAAGGTTAACCCGATGAGAAGCAATGTTTGGATGGTCCAAGAGTCCTGTGGCACCTGGAGGATAAACCCCATTAGAAGAGACATTTGTATCATCCAAGAGTCTTGTGGCACCTGAAACTTTAGCCCCATTAGAAGAGACGCTTTTATCGTCCAAGAGTCTTGTGGCACCTGAAGGACTAACCCGATGAGAAGTGACATTTGGATCATCCAAGAGTCTGGTGGCACCTCAAAGACTAACCCAAGTAGAAGAGAGTTTTGGATCGTCCAAGAGTCCTGTGGACCCTGAAAGATTAACCCCATCAGAAGAGGCGTTTGTATCGTCCAAGAGTCCTGTGGCACCTAAAAGACTCACCCAAGTAGAAGAGACGTTTGTATCGTCCCAGAGTCTTGTGGCACCTGAAAGACTAACCCAATGAGAAGCGTCGTTTGGATCGTCCAATACTCTTGTGGCGCCTGAAAGACTAACCCAATTAGAAGAGCGTTTTGGATTATCCAAGAGTCTTGTGTCACCTGAAAGACTAACCCGATGAGAAGAGACGTTTGGATCATCCAAGAGTCCTGTGGTACCAGAAAGACGAACCCAATTAGAAGAGAAGTTTCGATCTTCGTAGATTCTTGTGGCACCTGGAAGGTTAACCCGATGAGAAGCGATGTTTGGATGGTCCAAGAGTCCTGTGGCACCCGGAAGATTAACCCGATTGGAAGAGACATTTGTATCATCCAAGAGTCTTATGTCACCTGAAAGACTAACCCAATTAGAAGGGACGTTTGTATCGTCCAAGAGTCTTGTGGCATCTGAAAGAGTACCCCAATGAGAAGCGACGTTTGGATCGTCCAAGGGTCCTGTGGCACCTGGAAGACTAACCCGATGAGAAGAGAAGTTTGTATTGGCCAAGAGTCCTGTGGCACCTGAAAGACTAACCCGATGAGAAGCAACGTTTGGATCGTCCAAGATTCTTATGGCACCTGAAAGACTAACCCAATGAGAATCGACGTTTGTATCTTCCAAGAGTCTTGTGGCACCTCAAAGACTAACCCGAATAGAAGAGAGTTTTGGATCGTCCAAGAGTCCTGTGGCACCTGAAAGACTAACCCAATGAGAATCGACGTTTGTACCTTCCAAGAGTCCTGTGGCACCTGAAAGACTAACCCGATGAGAAGAGAAGTTTGGATTGTCCAAGAGTCCTGTGGCACCTGAAAGACTAACCCGATGAAAAGTGACATTTGGATCGTCCAAGAGTCTTGTGGCACCTCAAAGACTAACCCAAATAGAAGAGAGTTTTGGATCATCCAAGAGTCCTGTGGCACCTGAAAGACAAACCCAATTAGAAGAGAAGTTTCCATCTTCGTAGAGTCTTGTGGCACCTGGAAGGTTAACCCGATGAGAAGCAATGTTTGGATGGTCCAAGAGTCCTGTGGCACCTGGAGGATAAACCCCATTAGAAGAGACATTTGTATCATCCAAGAGTCTTGTGGCACCTGAAACTTTAGCCCCATTAGAAGAGACGCTTTTATCGTCCAAGAGTCTTGTGGCACCTGAAGGACTAACCCGATGAGAAGTGACATTTGGATCATCCAAGAGTCTGGTGGCACCTCAAAGACTAACCCAAGTAGAAGAGAGTTTTGGATCGTCCAAGAGTCCTGTGGACCCTGAAAGATTAACCCCATCAGAAGAGGCGTTTGTATCGTCCAAGAGTCCTGTGGCACCTAAAAGACTCACCCAAGTAGAAGAGACGTTTGTATCGTCCCAGAGTCTTGTGGCACCTGAAAGACTAACCCAATGAGAAGCGTCGTTTGGATCGTCCAATACTCTTGTGGCGCCTGAAAGACTAACCCAATTAGAAGAGCGTTTTGGATTATCCAAGAGTCTTGTGTCACCTGAAAGACTAACCCGATGAGAAGAGACGTTTGGATCATCCAAGAGTCCTGTGGTACCAGAAAGACGAACCCAATTAGAAGAGAAGTTTCGATCTTCGTAGATTCTTGTGGCACCTGGAAGGTTAACCCGATGAGAAGCGATGTTTGGATGGTCCAAGAGTCCTGTGGCACCCGGAAGATTAACCCGATTGGAAGAGACATTTGTATCATCCAAGAGTCTTATGTCACCTGAAAGACTAACCCAATTAGAAGGGACGTTTGTATCGTCCAAGAGTCTTGTGGCATCTGAAAGAGTACCCCAATGAGAAGCGACGTTTGGATCGTCCAAGGGTCCTGTGGCACCTGGAAGACTAACCCGATGAGAAGAGAAGTTTGTATTGGCCAAGAGTCCTGTGGCACCTGAAAGACTAACCCGATGAGAAGCAACGTTTGGATCGTCCAAGATTCTTATGGCACCTGAAAGACTAACCCAATGAGAATCGACGTTTGTATCTTCCAAGAGTCTTGTGGCACCTCAAAGACTAACCCGAATAGAAGAGAGTTTTGGATCGTCCAAGAGTCCTGTGGCACCTGAAAGACTAACCCAATGAGAATCGACGTTTGTACCTTCCAAGAGTCCTGTGGCACCTGAAAGACTAACCCGATGAGAAGAGAAGTTTGGATTGTCCAAGAGTCCTGTGGCACCTTAAATACTAACCCAATGAGAAGCAACGTTTGGATCGTCCAAGATTCTTATGGCACCTGAAAGACTAACCCAATGAGAAGTTTGGATTGTCCAAGAGTCCTGTGGCACCGGAAAGATTAACCCGATTGGAAGAGACATCATCCAAGGGTGTTGTGTCACCTGAAAGACTAACCCGATGAAAAGTGACATTTGGATCATCCAGGAGTCTTGTGGCACCTCAAAGACTAACCCGAATAGAAGAGAGTTTTGGATCGTCCAAGAGTCCTGTGGCACCTGAAATATCAACCCGATCAGAAGAGACATTTGTATTGTCTAAGAGTCCAGTGGCACCTGGAAGATTAACCCGATTCGAAGAGACATTTGTATCACCCAAGAGTCTTGTGGCACCTGAAAGACTAACCCGATTAGAAGAGACGTTTCGATCGTCGAAGAGTCCTGTGGCACCTGAAAGACTCACCCGAAGAGAAGCGATGTTTGTATCTTCCAAGAGTCCTGTGGTACATGAAAGACTTACCCAATGAGAAGAGAAGTTTGTATTGTCCAAGAGTCTTGTGGCACCTGAAAGATTAGCCACATTAGAAGAGACTTTTGTATCATCCAAGAGTCCTGTGGCACCTGAAAATTTAACCCTCTTAGAAGATACGTTTGTATTGTCTAAGAGTCCTGTGGCAACTGGAAGATTAACCCGATTAGAAGAGACATTTGTATCGTCCAATAATTTTGTGTCACCTGAAAGGTTAACCCCATTAGAACAGGCATTTGTATTGTCCAAGAGTGAGCCTAAAAGACTCACCCAATTAGAAGACATGTTTGTAACATCCAAATGTCTTGTGGCACCTGAAAGACTAACCCGATGAGAAGCGACGTCTGTGTCTTCCAAGTGTCCTGTGGCACCTGGAAGATTAACCCGATTAGAAGAGACGTTTGTATCGTCCCAGAGTCTTGTGGCACCTGAAGGACTAACCCGATGAGAAGTGACATTTGGATTGTCCAAGAGTCTGGTGGCACCTGAAAGACTAACCCAAGTAGAAGAGAGTTTTGGATCGTCCAAGAGTCCGGTGGACCCTGAAAGATTAACCGGATTAGAAGAGACGTTTGTATTGTCTAAGAGTCCTGTGGCAAGATTAACCCGATTGGAAGAGACATTTGTATCATCTAACAGTCCTGTGGCACATGAAAGATTAACCCCATTAGAAGAGGCGTTTGTATCGTCCAAGAGTCCTGTGGCACCTAAAAGACTCACCCAAGTAGAAGAGACGTTTGTATCATCTAACAGTCCTGTGGCACCTGAAAGATTAACCCCATTAGAAGAGGCGTTTGTTTCATCCAAGAGTCCTGTGGCACCTAAAAGACTCACCCAAGTATCATCGAAGAGTCTTGTGGCACCTCAAATACTAACCCGATGAGAAGAGACGTTTGTATTGTCCAAGAGTCCTGTGGCACCTGAAAAACTAACCCAATTAGAAGACATGTTTGTATCGTCCAAGGATCTTGTGGCACCTGAAAGACTAACCTGATGAGGAGCGACGTTTGGATGGTCCAATAGTCTTGTGGCACCTGAAAGATTAACCCCATTAGAAGAGGTGTTTGTATCACCCAAGAGTCCTGTGGCACCTGAAAGACTAACCCAATGAGAAGAAAAGTTTGGATCGTCCAAGAGTCCTGTGACACCTAAAAGACTCACCGAATTAGAAGACATGTTTGTATCGTCCAAGAGTCTTGCGGCACCTGAAAGACTAACCTGATGAGAATCGACGTTTGGATGGTCTTGTGGCACCTGGAAGATTAACCTGATTAGAAGAGACATTTGCATCATCCAAGAGTGTTGTGTCACCTGAAAGACTAACCCGATGAAAAGTGACATTTGGATCATCCAAGAGTCCTGTGGCACCTGAAAGACTAACCCGATTAGAAGAGAAGTTTCGATCTTCGAAGAGTCTTGTGGCACCTGAAATATTAGACACATTAGAAGAGAGTTTTCGATTGTCCAAGAGTCCAGTGGCACCTGGAAGGTTAACCCGATGAGAAGCAACGTTTGGATGGTCCAAGAGTCCTGTGGCACCTAAAAGACTCACCCAATTAGAAGACATGTTTGTAACATCCAAGAGTCTTGTGGCACCTGAAAGTTTAGCCCCATTAGAAGAGACGTTTTTATCGTCCAAGTGTCTTGTGGCACCTGAAAAGCTAACCCAATTAGAAGACATGTTTGTATCGTCCAAGGGTCTTGTGGCACTTGAAAGACACCCCCAATTAGAAGACACGTGTATATCATCGAAGAGGCTTTTGGCACCTGAAAGACTAAGCCAATTAGAAGAGACGTTTGTATCGCCCAATAGTCCTGTGGCACCTGAAAGACTCACCCATTTAGAAGAGACGTTTGTATCGTCCAAGGGTCCTGTGACACCTGAAAGACTAACCCAATGAGAAGCAATGTTTGGATCGTCCAAGTTTCTTATGGCACCTGAAAGACTAACCCGATGAGAATCGACGTTTGGATTGTCCAAGAGTCCTGTGGCACCTGAAAGATTAACCCGATTAGAAGAGACATTTGTATCATCCAAGGGTGTTGTGTCACCTGAAAGACTAACCCGATGAAAAGTGACATTTGAATCGTCCAAGAGTCTTGTGGCACCTCAAAGACTAACCCGATTAGAAGAGACGTTTCGATCGTCGAAGAGTCCTGTGGCACCTGAAAGACTAACCCGATGAGAAGCGACGTTTGTATCTTCCAAGAGTCCTGTGGTACATGAAAGACTTACCCAATGAGAAGAGAAGTTTGTATTGTCCAAGAGTCTTGTGGCACATGAAAGATTAGCCACATTAGAAGAGACTTTTGTATCGTCCAAGACTCCTGTGGCACCTGAAAAATTAACCATCTTAGAAGATACGTTTGTATTGTCTAAGAGTCCTGTGGCACCCGGAAGATTAACCCGATTGGAAGAGACATTTGTATCATCTAACAATCCTGTGGTACCTGAAAGATTAACCCCATTAGAAGAGGCGTTTGTATCGTCCAAGAGTCCTGTGGCACATAAAAGACTCACCCCAGTAGAAAAGACTTTTGTATCGTCTAACAGTCCTGTGGCACGTGAAAGATTAACCCCATTAGAAGAGGCGTTTGTATTGTCCAAGATTCCTGTGGCACCTAAAAGACTCACCCAAGTAGAAGAGATGTTTGTATCATCGAAAAGTCTTGTGGCACCGCAAAGACTAACCCGATGAGAAGAGACGTTTGGATCGTCCAAGAGTCTGGTGGTACCTCAAAGACTAACCCAAGTAGAAGAGAGTGAAGAGACGTTTGTATTGTCTAAGAGTCCTGTGGCACCTGGAAGATTAACCTGATTAGAAGAGACATTTGCATCATCCAAGAGTGTTGTGTCACCTGAAAGACTAACCCGATGAAAAGTGACATTTGGATCATCCAAGAGTCCTGTGGCACCTGAAAGACTAACCCGATTAGAAGAGAAGTTTCGATCTTCGAAGAGTCTTGTGGCACCTGAAATATTAGACACATTAGAAGAGAGTTTTCGATTGTCCAAGAGTCCAGTGGCACCTGGAAGGTTAACCCGATGAGAAGCAACGTTTGGATGGTCCAAGAGTCCTGTGGCACCTAAAAGACTCACCCAATTAGAAGACATGTTTGTAACATCCAAGAGTCTTGTGGCACCTGAAAGTTTAGCCCCATTAGAAGAGACGTTTTTATCGTCCAAGTGTCTTGTGGCACCTGAAAAGCTAACCCAATTAGAAGACATGTTTGTATCGTCCAAGGGTCTTGTGGCACTTGAAAGACACCCCCAATTAGAAGACACGTGTATATCATCGAAGAGGCTTTTGGCACCTGAAAGACTAAGCCAATTAGAAGAGACGTTTGTATCGCCCAATAGTCCTGTGGCACCTGAAAGACTCACCCATTTAGAAGAGACGTTTGTATCGTCCAAGGGTCCTGTGACACCTGAAAGACTAACCCAATGAGAAGCAATGTTTGGATCGTCCAAGTTTCTTATGGCACCTGAAAGACTAACCCGATGAGAATCGACGTTTGGATTGTCCAAGAGTCCTGTGGCACCTGAAAGATTAACCCGATTAGAAGAGACATTTGTATCATCCAAGGGTGTTGTGTCACCTGAAAGACTAACCCGATGAAAAGTGACATTTGAATCGTCCAAGAGTCTTGTGGCACCTCAAAGACTAACCCGATTAGAAGAGACGTTTCGATCGTCGAAGAGTCCTGTGGCACCTGAAAGACTAACCCGATGAGAAGCGACGTTTGTATCTTCCAAGAGTCCTGTGGTACATGAAAGACTTACCCAATGAGAAGAGAAGTTTGTATTGTCCAAGAGTCTTGTGGCACATGAAAGATTAGCCACATTAGAAGAGACTTTTGTATCGTCCAAGACTCCTGTGGCACCTGAAAAATTAACCATCTTAGAAGATACGTTTGTATTGTCTAAGAGTCCTGTGGCACCCGGAAGATTAACCCGATTGGAAGAGACATTTGTATCATCTAACAATCCTGTGGTACCTGAAAGATTAACCCCATTAGAAGAGGCGTTTGTATCGTCCAAGAGTCCTGTGGCACATAAAAGACTCACCCCAGTAGAAAAGACTTTTGTATCGTCTAACAGTCCTGTGGCACGTGAAAGATTAACCCCATTAGAAGAGGCGTTTGTATTGTCCAAGATTCCTGTGGCACCTAAAAGACTCACCCAAGTAGAAGAGATGTTTGTATCATCGAAAAGTCTTGTGGCACCGCAAAGACTAACCCGATGAGAAGAGACGTTTGGATCGTCCAAGAGTCTGGTGGTACCTCAAAGACTAACCCAAGTAGAAGAGAGTGAAGAGACGTTTGTATTGTCTAAGAGTCCTGTGGCACCTGGAAGATTAACCTGATTAGAAGAGACATTTGCATCATCCAAGAGTGTTGTGTCACCTGAAAGACTAACCCGATGAAAAGTGACATTTGGATCATCCAAGAGTCCTGTGGCACCTGAAAGACTAACCCGATTAGAAGAGAAGTTTCGATCTTCGAAGAGTCTTGTGGCACCTGAAATATTAGACACATTAGAAGAGAGTTTTCGATTGTCCAAGAGTCCAGTGGCACCTGGAAGGTTAACCCGATGAGAAGCAACGTTTGGATGGTCCAAGAGTCCTGTGGCACCTAAAAGACTCACCCAATTAGAAGACATGTTTGTAACATCCAAGAGTCTTGTGGCACCTGAAAGTTTAGCCCCATTAGAAGAGACGTTTTTATCGTCCAAGTGTCTTGTGGCACCTGAAAAGCTAACCCAATTAGAAGACATGTTTGTATCGTCCAAGGGTCTTGTGGCACTTGAAAGACACCCCCAATTAGAAGACACGTGTATATCATCGAAGAGGCTTTTGGCACCTGAAAGACTAAGCCAATTAGAAGAGACGTTTGTATCGCCCAATAGTCCTGTGGCACCTGAAAGACTCACCCATTTAGAAGAGACGTTTGTATCGTCCAAGGGTCCTGTGACACCTGAAAGACTAACCCAATGAGAAGCAATGTTTGGATCGTCCAAGTTTCTTATGGCACCTGAAAGACTAACCCGATGAGAATCGACGTTTGGATTGTCCAAGAGTCCTGTGGCACCTGAAAGATTAACCCGATTAGAAGAGACATTTGTATCATCCAAGGGTGTTGTGTCACCTGAAAGACTAACCCGATGAAAAGTGACATTTGAATCGTCCAAGAGTCTTGTGGCACCTCAAAGACTAACCCGATTAGAAGAGACGTTTCGATCGTCGAAGAGTCCTGTGGCACCTGAAAGACTAACCCGATGAGAAGCGACGTTTGTATCTTCCAAGAGTCCTGTGGTACATGAAAGACTTACCCAATGAGAAGAGAAGTTTGTATTGTCCAAGAGTCTTGTGGCACATGAAAGATTAGCCACATTAGAAGAGACTTTTGTATCGTCCAAGACTCCTGTGGCACCTGAAAAATTAACCATCTTAGAAGATACGTTTGTATTGTCTAAGAGTCCTG
The DNA here is from genome assembly GCF_057233095.1 of Heloderma suspectum. Classification (NCBI taxonomy): domain Eukaryota; kingdom Metazoa; phylum Chordata; class Lepidosauria; order Squamata; family Helodermatidae; genus Heloderma; species Heloderma suspectum. The sequence goes on from NC_139475.1 coordinate 53,065,215, forward strand.
TGGCACCCGGAAGATTAACCCGATTGGAAGAGACATTTGTATCATCTAACAATCCTGTGGTACCTGAAAGATACAAACGCCATTAGAAGAGGCGTTTGTATCGTCCAAGAGTCCTGTGGCACATAAAAGACTCACCCCAGTAGAAAAGACTTTTGTATCGTCTAACAGTCCTGTGGCACGTGAAAGATTAACCCCATTAGAAGAGGCGTTTGTATTGTCCAAGATTCCTGTGGCACCTAAAAGACTCACCCAAGTAGAAGAGATGTTTGTATCATCGAAAAGTCTTGTGGCACCGCAAAGACTAACCCGATGAGAAGAGACGTTTGGATCGTCCAAGAGTCTGGTGGTACCTCAAAGACTAACCCAAGTAGAAGAGAGTGAAGAGACGTTTGTATTGTCTAAGAGTCCTGTGGCACCTGGAAGATTAACCTGATTAGAAGAGACATTTGCATCATCCAAGAGTGTTGTGTCACCTGAAAGACTAATCGTCCAAGTGTCTTGTGGCACCTGAAGGACTAACCAAATGAGAAGTGACATTTGGATCGTCCAAGAGTCTTGTGGCACCTGAAAAGCTAACCCAATTAGAAGACATGTTTGTATCGTCCAAGGGCCTTGGGGCACCTGGAAGATTAACCCGATTGGAAGAGACATTTGTCTCATCCAAGAGTCTTGTGGCATCTGAAAAAGTAACCCAATTTGAAGACAAGTTTGTATCGTCCAAGGGTCTTGTGGCTCCTGAAAGACTAACCTGATGAGGAGTGACGTTTGGATGGTCCAAAAGTCTTGTGGCACCTGAAGGATTAACCCCATTTGAAGAGGTGTTTGTATCGTCCAATAGTCCTGTGGCACCTGAAAGACTAACCCGATGAGAAGAGAAGTTTGGATTGTCCAAGAGTCCTGTGGCACCTGAAAGATTAACCCGATTAGAAGGGACATTTGTATCATCCAAGGGTGTTGTGTCACCTGAAAGACTAACCCGATGAAAAGTGACCGTTGGATCGTCCAAGAGTCTTGTGGCACTTCAAAGACTAACCCGAATAGAAGAGAGTTTTGGACCATCCAAGAGTCCTGTGGCACCTGAAAGATTAACCCGATTAGAAGGGACATTTGTATCATCCAAGGGTGTTGTGTCACCTGAAAGACTAACCCGATGAAAAGTGACCGTTGGATCGTCCAAGAGTCTTGTGGCACCTCAAAGACTAAACCAATTAGAAGAGACGTTTCGATCGTCGAAGAGTCCTGTGGCACCTGAAAGATTAACCTGATGAGAAGAGAAGTTTGTATTGTCCAAGAGTCCAGTGGCACCTGGAAGAATAACACGATTAGAAGAGACATTTGTATCATCCAAGAGTCTTATGTCACCTGAAAGACTAACCCAATTAGAAGGGACGTTTGTATCGTCCAAGAGTCTTGTGGCATCTGAAAGAGTACCCCAATGAGAAGCGACGTTTGGATCGTCCAAGGGTCCTGTGGCACCTGGAAGACTAACCCGATGAGAAGAGAAGTTTGTATTGGCCAAGAGTCCTGTGGCACCTGAAAGACTAACCTGATGAGAAGCAACGTTTGGATCGTCCAAGAGTCCTGTGGCACCTGAAAGACTAACCTGATGAGAATCGACGTTTGTACCTTCCAAGAGTCCTGTGGCACCTGAAAGACTAACCCGATGAAAAGTGACATTTGGATCGTCCAAGAGTCTTGTGGCACCTCAAAGACTAACCCAAATAGAAGAGAGTTTTGGATCGTCCAAGAGTCCTGTGGCACCGGAAAGACTAACCCGATGAGAAGAGACGTTTCGATCGTCGAAGAGTCCTGTGGCTCCTGAAAGACTAACCCGATTAGAAGCGACGTCTGTATCTTCCAAGAGTCCTGTGGTACATGAAAGACTTACCCAATGAGAAGAGAAGTTTGTATCGTCCAAGAGTCCTGTGGCACTTGAAAAACATGTTTGTAACATCCAAGTGTCTTGTGGCACCTGAAAGACTAACCCGATTAGAAGCGACGTCTGTATCTTCCAAGAGTCCGGTGGCACTTGAAAAACTAACCCAATTAGAAGAGACGTTTGTATCGTCCCAGAGTCTTGTGGCACCTGGAAGGTTAACCCGATGAGAAGCAATGTTTGGATGGTCCAAGAGTCCTGTGGCGCCTGAAAGACTAACCCAATTAGAAGAGACATTTGTATCATCCAAGAGTCTTGTGGCACCTGAAACTTTAGCCCCATTAGAAGAGACGCTTTTATCGTCCAAGAGTCTTGTGGCACCTGAAGGACTAACCCGATGAGAAGTGACATTTGGATCATCCAAGAGTCTGGTGGCACCTCAAAGACTAACCCAAGTAGAAGAGAGTTTTGGATCGTCCAAGAGTCCTGTGGACCCTGAAAGATTAACCCCATCAGAAGAGGCGTTTGTATCGTCCAAGAGTCCTGTGGCACCTAAAAGACTCACCCAAGTAGAAGAGATGTTTGTATCATCGAAGAGTCTTTTGGCACCTCAAAGACTAACCCAATGAGAAGTAACGTTTGGATCGTCCAAGATTCTTATGGCACCTGAAAGACTAAGCCGATGAGAAGAGACATTTGGATCATCCAAGAGTCCTGTGGCACCTGAAAGACGAACCCAATTAGAAGAGAAGTTTCGATCGTCGTAGAGTCTTGTGGCACCTGGAAGGTTAACCCAATGAGAAGCGATGTTTGGATGGTCCAAGAGTCCTGTGGACCCTGAAAGATTAACCCGATCAGAAGAGACGTTTGTATTGTCTAAGAGTCCAGTGGCACCTGGAAGATTAACCCGATTCGAAGAGACATTTGAATCGTCCAATAATTTTGTGGCACCTGAAAGGTTAACCCCATTGGAAGAGGAATTTGTATTGTCCAAGAGTCCTGTGGCAACTAAAAGACTCACCCAATTAGAAGACATGTTTGTAACATCCAAGCCTCTTCTGGCACCTGAAAGACTACCCCGATTAGAAGCGACATCTGTATCTTCCAAGAGTCCTGTAGCACCTGGAAGATTAACCCGATTGGAAGAGACATTTGTATCATCCAAGAGTACTGTGGCACTTGAAAAACGAACCCAATTAGAAGAGACGTTTGTATCGTCCAAGAGTCTTGTGGCACCTGAAGGACTAACCCAATGAGAAGTGACATTTGGATCGTCCAAGAGTCTGGTGGCACCTCAAAGACTAACCCAAATAGAAGAGAGTTTTGTATCGTCCAAGAGTCCTGTGGCACCTGAAAGATTAACCCAATTAGAAGAGACGTTTGCATTGTCTAAGAGTCCTGTGGCAGCTGGAAGTTTAACCTGATTAGAAGAGACATTTGTATCATCCAAGAGTCTTGTGGCACCTGAAAGGTTAGCCCGATTAGAAGAGACGTTTGTATCATTTAACGGTCCTGTGGCACCTGGAAGATTAACCCGATTGGAAGAGACATTTGTATCACCCAAGTGTCTTGTGGCACCTGAAAGACTCTCCCAATTAGAAGACATGTTTATATCATCGAAGAGACTTTTGGCACCTGAAAGACTAACCCGATTAGAAGAGACGTTTGTATCATCCAAGAGTCTTGAGGCATCTGAAAAACTAACCCAATTAGAAGACATGTTTGCATTGTCCAAGGGTCTTGTGGCACCTGAAAGACTAACCCGATGAGAAGAGCGTTTTGGATTATCAGAGTCCTCTGGCACCTGAAAGATTTATCCGATTAGAAGAGATGTTTGTATTGTCTAAGAGTCCTGTGGCACCTAAAAGGCTAACCTGATGAGAAGCGACGTTTGGATGGTCCAATAGTCTTGTGGCACCTGGAAGATTAACCCGATTAGAAGAGCGGTTTGGATTATACAAAGAGTCCTCTGGCACCTGAAAGATTAACCCGACTGGAAGAGATGTTTTTATCGTTTAACAGTCCTGTGGCACCTGAAAGAGTACCCTGATGAGAAGCGACGTTTGGATGGTCCAAGAGTCCTGTGGCACCTGGAAGATTAACCAGATTAGAAGAGACATTTGTATCATCCAAGAGTCTTGTGGCACCTGAAAAACTAACCCAATTAGAAGACATGTTTGTATCGTCCAAGGGTCTTGTGGCACCTGAAAGATTAACCCCATTAGAAGAGGCGTTTGTATCGTCCAAGAGCCCTGTGGGACCTAAAAAATTCACCCAATTAGAAGACATGTTTGTATCGTCCAAGGGTCTTGTGGCACCTGAAAGACTAACCTGATGAGAAGCGACGTTTGGATGGTCCAATAGTCTTGTGGCACCTGGAAGATTAACCCGATTAGAAGAGACATTTGTATCATCGACAAGAGTCTTGTGGCACCTGACAGACTAACCCGATTAGAAGAGTGGTTTGGATCATCAAAGAGTCCTCTGGCACCTGAAAGATTAACCCGATTGGAAGAGACATTTGTATCGTCCAAGAATCCTGTGGCATCTGAAAGACTAACCCAATGAGAAGAGTAGTTTCGATCCTCGAAGAGTCCTGTAGTACCTGAAAGACTTACCCAATGATAAGAGAAGTTTGTATTGTCGAAAAGTCTTGTGGCACCTGGAAGATTAACCCCATGAGAGGAGGCGTTTGGATCGTCCAAGAGGGGTGCGGCAGCCCAGCCTCCCTGGGGGCGACGGGACTTGCGGCCCGACCCCTCTGGAAACGCGGGGGCCCGCCGGGAATGATGGGAGCCACGGCCCATCTGGAGGCCAGCTGCGGACGATGGACACCTGGTCCGGGCCGTCCGAAGGCCCCATCTGCAGCGACGGGCCTGCAGCCTCCGCGGAGCCCCAGGGCCGGCTGGGGATGATGGGCGGCGCAGTCCCTCGGGAAGTCTGCCCCCCGCTTCCGTCCGGGCGGGGTCAGCCCGTCTCCCTCTGCCCAGGGGAGGAAAGTTTATCTCGGCCGCGATCTCCCCGCCCGACCGGGGGGCTTGTTTTCCCCGGGCTGCTCCCGCCCCTTCCCCGCCCCCTCCGCGCGGATAGGCTGCCCGACCTCGGGGGGCGCGGCCGGGAGGGCGCTGCCCTATGAAGCGCGCCGCGCCGGCGCCCCCGCTCCACAGCGCCCCGAGCCCGCGGCTCGCCCCAGTGTCCTGCTCCCGTCGGTCATCCGCGGCGGCCGGACTCTCCCCAGTCGCCCGCCTCCGTCGGGCGGCCGCCGCCGCCTCCCTGCGCGGACTCTCCCCAGTCGCCAGCCTCCGCCGCCGGCCCGCCATGCTCTTCGACCGGCTCAAGCGCTTCGCCGTGCTGCTCGACTGCCCCGAGCTGGCCGCGCCGCCCGTCTTCAGCTCGGGCGAGAGCGTGGCCGGCCGGGTGGTGCTGGAACTGTCCGGCGAGGCGCGCCTGGGCGCGCTGCAGCTCCGCGCGCTCGGCTGCGCCAAGGTCCACTGGAGCGAGTCGCGCTCGGCCGGCTCCAGCACCGCCTACACGCAGAGCTACAGCGACCAGGTGGACTTCCTCAGCCACCGGGAGACCCTCCTCGCCCCGCCGGGTAGGTAGGGGCCCGGGGGCGGGCGGGGGGCCGGTTTCCGCCGCTGGCCTCTGAGCGCGCGCAGAGGGCCTCCCCTGCGGCGGCCCATCTCACGCTCGCCCGCTTGCAGCCCGTCTCTCTCGCGCTCCGACGCCCCGGGGGTGGGCCCGTCTCTCCCGGCCGGCGCCCCTCTGCCCAGGCGCCAGGCCGGAGCCGAGTGGGCGCAGCTGGAGAGAATCGTGGCTTCGTAGGGTTGGAAGGGGCTTGTGAGGCCGTCGAGTCCAACCCCCTGCTCAACGCAGGACTCCAACTCAGAGCAACCCTACAGAATCATCGAATAGTAGGGTTCGAAGGGGCTTGTAAGGCCATCCGGTCCAAGCCCCTGCTCCGTGCAGGACTCCAAGTCAAGCACCCCTATAGAATCATAGAATAGTAGGACTGCTAGGGGCCTACAAGGCCATCTAGTCCAACCCCCTGCTCAATGCCGGACTCCAAGTCAGAGCATCCCTATAGAATCATAGCATAGCAGGGCTGGAGGGGGCCTGTAAGACCCTCGGGTCCAGCCCCCCGCTCCATGCAGGAATGCATTGATGTGTCTCCCTGAAAGCCTGCCCCCGGCTCGAGCCGCCCGAAAATCCTTCGGTCACAGGCCCCCGCGGCTGTGGCGTGCGCTGCATTTCTGCCGCTTGGCTTCTGCACGGCAGCCCACCAGGACTTTGAGAGGACCAAAGAGCAATGCAAAGGGCCGCTGTTTATTTATTCATTAATTGCATTGATTAGATTTATTAATTGCCCCTCGGGCTGGTCGCCCATTTGCTCTGGGCGACGGCCGAGAATAAAAACAGCCCAAAACGATAAAATCCTGCGCTGAAAACGTTTCAAAAGCCCCCCGAACCCCCTGCTCACTTTTGCCCCTGTCTTTCTGCTCCCCACAGACAATGGGGGCGTCACCGTGCTTCACTCGGAGGGCTCACTCCACACCCCTCCAGCCCCGCCCGGAGTCCTGCCCAGGGTTCTTCTCAGGGGAGGCGCACGGCAAACGCCGGCCTGCAAAAACGAGTCCTCGCTGCACCCCGTCGGAAGCAATACAATTACTCCGTTAGTGCGTTTATTATATTTCTGCACTGCCCCATAGCCGAAACACTCTGGGCGGGTCTGACAGGGGGTTGGGCTGGATGGTCTGACAGGCCCCTTCCAACCCTACTATCCTATGATTCTATAGAGATGCTCAGACTTGGAGTCCTGCATTCAGCATGGGGCTGGACTAGATGGTCGTACCGGGCCCTTACAACCCTGCCATTCTATGATTCTATAGGGATGCTCTGACTTGGACTCCTGCGTTGAGCAGGGGGTTGGACTTGAGAGTCTTAAAGGCTCCTTCCAATCCTACAACCCTATGATTCTGTAGGGACCCTCTGACTTGGATTCCTGCATTGAGTGGGGGGTTGGACTTGATGGTCTCACAGGCCCCTTCCAACCCTACTTTTCTATGATTGTGTAGGGATGCTCTGACTTGGACTCCTGCGTTGAGCAGAGCCTTGGACTCGAGGGTCTCACAGGCCCCTTCCCACCCTGCTCTCCTCTGATTCTATGAACCCACGAGCAAGACCTGAGGATACGTGGCCATCAAGCCACGCAGAGCCTTCTCCGCCTGCAATTTCTCTACGCTCCTTTAAAGCGGGGTACCCTGAGCATGGCCGCCCCCTCCAGCTGCGGGAGGGTGGTCCGGCATTGCCAGTGCCCGAGGCGGCATTTGGCTCGGGGGGGGGCTGGGGGATGCTGGGAGTTGTAGTCCAGCCACCCAGGACGCTGTGGAGATGTCTTGTGTTCCACAGGTCTCTTAGTCAGCAGGCAGCCGCTTGGACGGCTGCCTGCCCCCGAAACGGCAGGGGTAAAAAGGGGGGGGTTCGCTGGGACAAGAGCCTGGCCGGCTTCTGCCAGATGCGGAACCTCCTGGTGTCACGAGGCTGCAGTGACCAACTGCTGTTCTCTTGACCCGTCTGTGCTCGAAGGCTGGCTTCATTTAGGATCCATTGGGGCTTTGGTTTGCTGTTCCTGTTCCAGAACTGGGCACAGAGAATCATCGAATAGCAGGGTTGGAAGGGGCCTGTAAGACCATCCAGTCCAACCCCCTGCTCAATGCAGGACTCCAAGGCAGAGCATCCCTGGCAGATGGCTGTCCTTCCTCCCTGGGACAACCGCCCAAGTCCTTGAAGAGGCCCAAAGCGGTGTTCTCACCCCGGCCGGCTGGCTGCCCCAGGAAACCCACGAGCCAGGCAGGAGTGCAGTTCTGCTCCCCAGTGTGCTGCCTCCGAGACAGGGCCAAGATCCTGTGCCACTTTCTGTAATCCCCCTGGGAAGCCCGTTCAGGGGAGAAGCCTGTCCTTTGGTCTGCCCTGCGCACAAAGGGCCCCGGGCCCCGCCAAGTCTCCTCCGCGGTAAACGGAGGCTTTCGGGTGCCGCTGGGGTCTAAGCTGTCTGATACGGGCAGAAGCCGTTTGGGTTTGCGTGCTGGCTCTCTCCATGCCCCCATCTTTGGAGAGCCGCAGCATTGAGCAGGGGGTTGGACTGGATGGCCTTGTAGGACCCTTCCAACCCTGCTCTTCTATGATTCTATGATCGCAGGGCCGGGCTGCCAGTAGGCCTTGGCAAGGGGCTAATCCGCCCCTCCACGAAATCCCAACTATGTCCCTTGGCCGCGTCTCTTCTTGCCTTGTGATTGCAAAAATAGCCGGGGTGGAGGAACACGGCCAAGGACACTGCCTGCCTGGCACTCCCGGCGCGGCAGAGCAGACATCCCCTCCTCAAAAGGGGGTCTCCGGTTTCAGCCGCGTCAGGGGCAGAGGAGCTGGTAACTTTCCGCCCCGCGGCTCAGCCGGGAAGCTGAATCCAGGTTCCCTGCCCCTCCATCCGATGGGGCTGCTCCTTGGCGAGACGCAGAGGTGCTCTGCACGCATGCTGAGGGCATGTTCTTGGGCAACGACGGCGCAGGGCGCTCTTCCTCACCCGTAAGACCATCCAGTCCAACCCCCTGTCCAAGTCAGAGCATCCCTAGAGAATCATAGAATGGCTGGGTTGGAAGGGGCCTGTGAGACCATCCAGTCCAACCCCCCGCGCCGTGCAGGAATCCAAATCAGAGCATCCCTACAGAATCATAGAATAGCAGGGTTGGAAGGGGCTTGTGAGACCATCCAGTCCAACCCCCCGGGCCGTGCAGGACTCTAAGTCAGAGCATCCCTACAGAATTGTAGAATAGCCAGGTTGGAAGGGGCCTGTGAGACCATCCAGTCCAACCCTCCTGCTCCGTGCAGGAATCCAAGTCCGAGCATCCCTACAGAATATTAGAATAGCAGGGTTGGAAGGGGCCTGCAAGGCCATCCAGTCCAACCCCCTGCTCCGTGCAGGAATGCAAGTCAGAGCATCCCTACAGAATCGTAGAATAGCAGGGTTGGAAGGGGCCTGTGAGACCATTGAGTCCACCCCCTGCTCAGTGCAGGACTCAGAGCACGAGTAGGCTCATCGGAGAGACTATGGTCTTTCAGATTGCCTGGACCCGAGCCTTGTAGGGATTGATAGGACATGACCAGCACTTTGAATTGTGCCCGGAAGCAGACTGGGAGCCAGGCAAGCTGTTTGAACAGGGGAGTTGGAGGTGGCAGGTGGGGTCGTGGACCAAAGGGGCAGGGCGAGAAGCACCCCAAACTCCCAGAAATACCAGCATGTTTCAGCTTGAAACACCCCTCGAAAGATTGTCCCAGAGAGGAAAGCCAGGATCTCTTCTCGATCCCCCCAGAGTGCAGGACACAGAATCATGGGCTCCAGTGGCAGGAAGCCAGATTGTGGCTGGCCATTAGGAGAAACGTCCTGACAGTTAGAGCAACCCGACAACGGAACCCGTGACCTAGGGAGGTGGGGGACTCTCCCACACTGGGGGCATTCGAGATGAATCTAGACCGCCAGGGGTGCTCTGACTTGGTTCCCTGCCTTGAGCAGGGGGTTGGACAAGATAGCCTCGCAGGCCCCTTCTGACCCTACTCTGCTATGATTCTGTAGGGATGCCCTGACTTGGATTCCTGCACTGAGCAGGGGCTAAAGTCCGGCGGTCAGTTACCTCTAAGCCAATGTCGCCAACTCCGGGGGGAAACTGCGTGCGCGCGCGCGGGGGGGGGGGGTGTTTTTATTTTGCAAGTGGCCTCCCGAAACACGTGGCAGAGCTGGGGCCAAGCGGAGCCGCCCTTTGCCCCCGTGTGCTTTGGGACACGTCCCGTGGAGAGCGGTTGGATCTGGGGCAGGGGTCACCCGGGAACCCGAGCTCGGGGCAGCGCCTCTGAGCATGCGCTGGGTGCGTCCCGTCTGCGATGAGGGCAGACCTGGGCCCCACAATGCGGCTGCCCCATCCTCAACTGGGTGCGAGGCTGGCTAGAGGACGGGACGTTTCCGTCGCTTCTGCGTGGCCTTCCGTCGCTTCTGCGTGGTGGGCTGCGGACAGGGCCAACGACAGTCCTCGGTTTGAAGGTGTCCAGTCCAATGCCAGTTTCAAGGAACAGCACCGGAAGAACTGGGTTAGCGGTGCCGAGAGAGCAGGCCGAGCAGGGAGGCACGCCGCTCACCTGGTCCCCCTCTTCCGCATTAGCGAGAAATGCGCTATATCCGACCTCCCCGTCCTCCCTAAGCGGGCATCCATGCGCACGTGCAACTTCTGTGCACAGGAGTCTCCCCGTATGCCCTCTTTCGGGACTGAAAGATCCACGAGTCCAGCACCCTGGAGTATCCCACATGGGCCGAGCCGCTAGCGAGACTGGAAACTGAGCCATGCGGGGCCGGCGCCATGGGGCGGCACAGCTGGGCACCTGCCAGGGGCCTGCTAGAGCCCCCCATCCTTGCCGCTGCACCCCCCCCCCCCGTGAGCGCCTGCCGTTTGCTTGGGCTCAGGCAACGGGGGTGGTGAGGAGGAGGAGCAGGCCACAAGGGGGGCGAGCAGGCCGACTCACTGAGGGACGGTGCCTTGGCCGTGCGCCCCCCAAAACCCGCAGCAGTGTTTCCACACCAGTCATCCCCCGCCGCACGCCCTCTTTGCAGGCGGCGTCCCTTGGCGGACAGTTTCCTCCCCTGCCCCCCTGAGGGCAGCATGCGCCCCCCCCTCCGCCCACAGTTGTGCAACCCTCCGTCTTGCTCACACAGGATGAAAAACTCAGGCCCCTTCCCTGGCCTGGAGAACCAGAGGAGCCAAAGCGGCCCGCTGCTTCCTCCCTTGTGCAATCCAGGCCCCTTCAGACAAACGGGAGTGGAAAGTTTGGGGGATGTGTTCCTGGGAGCGGCCTCACTCTCATTCAAAGTCCTGCTCCCTGGGGCGTGGCTGGCATCAGGAAAAACTTCCTGGCTGTTGGAGCAATACGACAACGGAACCCATGACCTAGGGATATGGTGGGCTATCCCACACTGGAGGCATGCAAGACGAGGCTGGACAGCCATCTGTCTGGGATGCTCTGACTTGGAGTCCTGCATTGACAAGGGGGTTGGACTAGATGGCCTTGTAGGACCCTTCCAACCCTACTATTATCTGATTCTATAGGGATGCTCTGACTTGGACTCCTGCACTGAGAAGGGGGTTGGACTAGATGGCCTTGTAGGACCCTTCCAACCCTACTATTTTCTGATTCTATAGGGATGCTCTGACTTGGACTCCTGCATTGAGAAGGGGGTTGGACTAGATGGCCTTGTAGGACCCTTCCAACCCTACTATTTTCTGATTCTATAGGGATGCTCTGACTTGGACTCCTGCATTGAGAAGGGGGTTGGACTAGATGGCCTTGTAGGCCCCTTCCAACCCTACTATTATCTGATTCTATAAGGATGCTCTGTCTTGGACTCCTGCATTGAGAAGGGGGTTGGACTAGATGGCCTTGTAGGCCCCTTCCAACCCTACTATTATCTGATTCTATAGGGATGCTCTGTCCTGGAGTCCTGCATTGAGCAGGGGGTTGGACTAGATGGCCTTGTAGGCCCCTTCCAACCCTACTATTCTCTGATTCTATAGGGATGCTCTGACTTGGATTCCTGCATTGAGAAGGGGGTTGGACTGGGTGGTCTTACAGCCCCCTTCCAACCCTGCTATTCTATGATTCTATAGGGATGCTCTGACTTGGACTCCTGCATTGAGAAGGGGGTTGGACTAGATGGTCTTGTAGGCCCCTTCCAGCCCTAGTGTTCTCTGATTCCATAGGGATGCTCTGACTTGGATTCCTGCATTGAGAAGGGGGTTGGACTGGGTGGTCTTACAGCCCCCTTCCAACCCTGCTATTCTATGATTCTATAGGGATGCTCTGACTTGGACTCCTGCATTGAGAAGGGGGTGGACTGGATGGTCTTAGAGGCCCCTTCCAGCCCTAGTGTTCTCTGATTCCATAGGGATGCTCTGACTTGGAGTCCTGCACTGAGCAGGGGGTGGGACTGGATGGCCTTGTAGGCCCCTTCCGACCCTGCAATTCTACGATTCTTCTGAACGTCCACCGATTGGGCTCTCGTCTCCTCTTTGGTGTGGTCTACCCTCCCTCCTTCCCTCCTAAGGGAGCCTTTGAACACCCCTTTGGCATGCGGCCTCCACAGGTAGCCCCCTTCCCTCCGACACCGGAGCTTCCAGGACACCCTGGGGACACGAAGCAAGGGTCCCGTTTTGGCGACGAGGCCCGCACAGGAAAGTTGGGTCCGTTCCCCCTGTGGCAGAGGGGCTGCCAAGCCCCCTGCTTGCTTTGAGGGTTGCTGCGTGCTGTGCACCCCCATATAGCCGGAATCACCCCTTCCCCCCCGGACCGGCGTCTTCCCTGAAAAACAGTGTTTTCCTCACCTGTTCTTTTGCGTCACCGGCACCGGTTTGACTGACCTGGGTCAGTAGCCACAGGCTACCCGCGCCTCGTGTTTATTGCCCGCTTCCTCCCAGGATGGAATTTTTTTATGGCCCGCAGCCCTTGCTCAATTGCCGCCTGCCTGGAAAGCAGCGTGGCTGAAAACAACATGTCTTGGGCTAAACACCTTGCGGCCGCCGAGAGGCACAAGCAAGCCCGGCCCCGGCCTTTTACTGTCTTGTTTTCGACCGCCACATTATGTGGGTCAAATGTGTGTTTTCCCTCGAAGCCGGAGGGGAAACGTCTGCTGTCATGCCACCCTATTTGTCCTGACAGTCCGGAGAAAACTGGCCAGACGCTTCAAGGGTAGGAGGAGTCATTGGGTCGGTCTGATTCGGTACAGCTCGCCTAGGATCAGATCACGGAGGAATCTGCCTTTGCCTCAACATTTATTTCGAACAAAGTATTTTTTTAATTTTTTTTTATTGCATTTATACCCCGCCTTTCTTCCTCTCGCTAGGAACCCAAGGCGGCTTACATCCTCCTCCTCCTCTCCATTTTATCCTCACAACATCAACCCTGTGAGGTGGGTTGGGCGGAGAGTCTGTGACTGGCCCAAAGTCACCCAGTGGGCTTCCAGGGCCGGGTGGGGACTAGAACCCGGATCTCCCGGCTCCCAGTCCAACACCAACCCTCCTTCTTCTCCTTCTTCTCCTTCTTCTTCTTCTTCCTCCTCCTCCTCCTCTTCTTCTTCTTCTTTTTATGCTATTTTTTATCTGCATAAGTGACATGAACAGCGCCAACAACTGAATCAGTATCAACAGCTTCCCAGCAATACAGCATTCTTAGGAGGACACAGCAATGACGAAAAAGAGGGGGGGAAAGTTCAAAATACCAGTTCAAAATACCAGTAATCTGGTTTGTCAGGCCTCCCAACCCTCCTTCTTCTCCTTCTTCTCCTTCTCCTTCTCCTTCTTCCTCTTCTTCTTTTGAAAATACTTTAAATGCTATTTTTTATCTGCTTAACTGACATGAACGGGGCCAACAACTGGATGGTCTTACAGGCCCCTTCCAACCCAACTATTTGATGATTCTATAGGGATGCTCTGCCTCGGATTCCTGCATTGAGCAGGGGGGTGGTCTTGATGGCCTTGCAGGCCCCTTCCAACCCTACTATTCTAGGATTCTATGGCCATTCATTTAAAGGAATGGTATTGTTTTAAACCGTTGTTGCCTTGCGCATCGCCCAGAGCGGCTGGGTGCCGAATGAAATCAGAGAAAGAAATGACATTATTATTAAATAATACTTTCTCCCAGTATTACATTAAGACATTTAATTAATGAAACGAATACATCAACGTCGGCCCTCCCCTGGCTGGGGAAACCCAGGGGCATTTTGGCGAGGGATGGGGCGCCTTCTGGGGGAAAGCCGCCCCTGGGGAAAAGCACGGAGGTGTGGGTCGTGCGCCCTCTCTCTCATGTACATTCATGCATGTGTGCACATTCGTGCATGCGTGTACTTTCATGCATTCGTGCACATTCACACATCCGCACACATTTATGCATGCGTGTACATTCACGCCTTCGTGCACATGTATGCGTTCTACACGGGCCCAGTTTCGGAAGCTCCGGTCCGGGCAGCCTGGTAAGACATGGAGTGGCAGATGGATCTGTGGTGGAGCCAAAGCACACGCGAACCCCCTCCTCTGCCGAGGCGCCCCCGAAATGTGACTCGGCGCTGACCGCTCCCAGATGTGGGTCCAAACATCATGACAACATCCTTCGCAAGGAGCACACTGCTGGCCGTGGGAATGCCCCGAGAGGTCAAAAACACACAGGCGCGCCCTCGGGGCAGGGCTGCGGCTGTTTATGAGAAACATTACCCCTTTGCACGGCGAGGCAAAGCTTCCAAGCCGCTCGGAAACGTCTGTTCCCCCTGAGGGGAAATATTTCACCCACCCGCTTTCGGTTTCTTCAGAAAAACAATTTCAGAAGGTCCGCGCGCCATCTGACTCAGGAGAGCACATGATGTGTTGACACAGTCAACAGGAGTGCAGCTCCCACGGCCAAGGCACAGGCAGTGGGGACGGGAGAGGGGCCCAGAGCCCTGCGGCCTCCTCGCGCTTGGCCCCGGAAGTTGGCCCAGTCAGTCAGACCAGCAGCTGACACCCAGCTGTGTCCAAAGCCGCCCACCCCTCCAACTACATGATGTGAGGCTGCAGCCTGGCATCGGTCAGGTCACCCCAGCTGGAACGCTTTTACCCATGGCGATCATACGATGGGGAACCACGTCACTTGGACACGCGAGGAGAGGGCCGTCGCGCGGCAGTACGGCCCTGCTTTGCATGGATAGAACCATGGAATAGTGGGGCTGGGAGGGGCCTGCAAGACCCTCGAGGCCAACCCCCTGCTCCATGCAGAAAGTCAAGTCAGAGCATCCCTAGAGAATATCGGATAGTAGGGTTGGAAGGGGCCTGTGAGACCATCCAGTCCAACCCCCTGCTCCATGCAGGTAGCCAAGTCAAAGCATCCCTATAGAATCATAGAATAGTAAGGTTGGAAGGGGCCTGTGAGACCATCCAGTCCAACCCCCTGCTCCATGCAGGAAGCCAAGTCAGAGCATCCCTATGGAATCATGGAATACAAGGAGATGCCTGGTGTGGAGAAAGGGGAGAGGGAGACATTCCCCCCCCTCTCATGATGCCAGGACCATGGGGGTCGTCCCATGATGCGGACTGGGGGGAGATCCAGGATGGACGACAGGAGGTCCTTCCTGGTGCAATCCACGAAGAACGTTGGTGATGGCATTCGAAATGTCATGACCCAATGGTGGGATTCGCTCCCACACAATGGTGGGAGTGGTGGCCACCCGTTTCGGTGGCTTTAGAAGGGGGGGAGACCAATTCTTGGAGGAAGCTCCTAGTCCTGATGGCTGTTGAGCAGCGGGGTTGGACTCGATGGCCTTGTAGGCCCCTCCCAACCCGACTATTCTAGGATTCGGGGTGCTGCCTCAAGTACCCGGGGCTGAGGAACATAGGCGGGAGGGTGCCCTTGCCCTCATGTCCTGCTTGTGGGTTCCCGGTCGACGGACCTTGGTCTGATCCAGCACAGCGCTTCTCGTCTCCTTGTGTTCACGGCAGAAGCAAGAGCCCAAGAGGGCACCCCGCCCTACGCTCTTCCTCCAATTAATACCCTCCCACCAGCCCGGTCTCTGGGTTGGCCGGCCACCGGGTATTCAGAGATTTTCGCTGGGGTGATGGTCCGGGAACAACAGGGCTTTCTCCACCAACACCGTCGGGCTGACTGAACTGTCCACTAAATGCCTGGGGTGGAAAAGCCTGGAGCCGGTCCTCCGGGTGTGCAGGATGCATGTCCCAGAATCCCCAGCCATGCTGGCTGGGGGCAGGGGGGCAATTGGAGTTGCGGTTCAGCCTGCAGCGGGGGGAACGGCTGCTCTGTTCCTGGGGCCGCCAGCGGATTTGCTCGGCCAGGATCCAATAACCGCAGGGATGCACAGGAGAAACAAGAGACGCGGCGTGACAAAGAGTCTTGTGGGACCTAGCACATTTATTGACGCTTTTGTGCACGTAGGATCATAGAATCGTATCACAGGATAGTAGGGTTGGAAGGGGCCAACAAGGCCATCAGATGCATCACATCACTTTTCCAGGCCAGATTCAAGGTGTCGGCTTTGACCATTAAAACCCGATATGGTTCCGTCCCGTCCCATCTCCAGGAGTGCCTACAGCCACACCAGACAGGCCGCTCCACACGGTCGGCCTCAGAAGTCTGTCCCAGCGAGGCTGGCGAGGACGAGGGGCAGGGCCTTCTCCATGGCGGCCCCCGCTCTCCCCAGGGAGCTCAGCCAGGCCCCCTCTTTGCTGAGCTTCTGCCACGCATTCAAGCCGTGGCTGTTCAGGCAGGCGTTTGGGGTGGGGTGGGGGTATTTTAGGAAAGACGGTGTTCGAATGTGGAATTGTATCATTTTGAGGATCTTTTGTGGTTCTTGTGTCAACAGACAGACACGGCCGACCCGTAAAATACACGATTTCCCCCCCTTTTTGCGGCATTTTTCACAGCAACAATGGACAGCCACAAATCCCAACAGACCACACGCGGGTCCATTTCTTTACAGCCTTTCCGATTGCTCGGGGTCTCTGTTTGGTGCGGGCTAAGTGTCCCAGCAAACTTGGCACGCCTCATCCTAACAGGACGTGCCACAGAGTGCTGTGTGTCTTAGGAGGCTGTTGTGGGATCAGCGAATTCAAGCACTAGATGCCACGTCCTGTAAAAAGGGTCCATTTCCACCTGGCCCCTTTGTGCCTGGGGATGTTTTGTGAATTGCTCCGTCAGCGCGAGCTCCCAAAAGTCTGGTTTCCGTGTAAGCAGAGAAAGTTCATTTGCTGATTTCCACTTAGCCAGAAAAAAGACAGGAATTCTTGGTGCCTTCTTGGTGCATTAGAATCCATACAGAGGGACAGGAGTCTGTCAGGACAGCCATCTGGCAGGGATGCTGTGACTTGGATTCCTGCACGGAGCAGGGGGTCAGACTAGATGGTCTTACAGGCCCCTCCCAACCCTGCTATTCTCTGATTCTATAAGGATGCTCTGACTTGGATTCCTGCACGGAGCAGGGGGTTGGACTGGATGGTCTTACAGGCCCCTTCTGACCCCACTATTCTATGATTCTATGAGTCTCCGTTCTGCAGATTCTGTCGTGGGACCTCGCCGGCCAAGGCTTCTCCGTGGCCCAGCAGAAAGCAACCCATCACCCTGGGAACTGGCGCAGGAACGGCCAGGATCCGAGCCGCGGGCCGCTGGGCCGCAAAGGGCAGGAGCCCTGGAGAAGCGGGGATTTCGCAACGGCCTGAACGCACAGAGAGTGCCTTGGTCCTGTGCCCTCCCCGGCTGGGCTCGTCCAGAACTCCACATGCCAGAAGGCCGCAGCTTCCTCCATTCCTCTTTCTTCGCACCCCGAGGCGCCATCGGGCCTTGTGACTCGGCACCCTGGCCGGATGCCTCTTCCCTGAGGGAGAGCTTCCCCTGGGCTGGGGAGGCCGCACCACTGTGGCTCTCCCTTCCCCTTGCCCACCAGCGCTCCCTGGTGGGGCCCTTTCTGACACGGCCTGGCCCAGCGTGGCACCCTCCAGCCGTGCCAGACTACAGCTCCCAGGGTCCCCAGCCAGCCCGTGCTGGGAGCCGTCGTCCCACTTCTCCGGGGCACCGCGGGCGGGGCAGTGCTGGGGTAAAGCCCGGGGCAAGTGCCCCGGGACAACACCCTGCACAAAAGTCGGAGCTGTTATTTTGGGGAGTGGGGGGCAATTCCCCCCCCTTTCCATTTGCGAACCGTCGGTGCCCGGGGTGTCCAATTAGTAGCTCATTAATTTGCCGGTATTGCCCCGCTCTTTCTTTTTTGGGGAGGGGGGGAGACGGACCCGGCCCACTGGCCCCAGGGGCTGGAACAACGAGCCGTTCCCCCCGCAAATGTCGGGTGCGATCCCTGCCTGTATGTCGGGCGCAGACCCTATTGAAAGGGAGCGCTACAGGGGCGAGATTCAAGCCAAGCCAAGATAGCCCCCACCCCAAGCTGGTGCCTGGCTGGGAATGATGGGAGCTGCAGTCCAACTGGAAGGCACCAGGCGGCTTCCTCGCCCCCTCATTACCCGCTGGCAGATGGAATCCCCCCTTCACCCACCCTGGGAGTCGGAGGAACAGCTGGACAATCTGCCTCCCCTCCCCGAAAGGGATTCGCACTCAGGCCCGGGTCAGGGAGCAGGGGTGGTGTATGGAGCCGTGGAAGCCTCGCTCCAAGAAGGGGATTCCGGCCCCAGGGCCTCTGCTCCTTTCCTCCGCTGAAGCTCCCCGAAGTGCCGACCGAAGCCCAGCCAAGTGCAGCTGCCAAGACCCATTGGACCCTATACATTCCAGACGCGGCTATAGACCGATCATTATAATTAGAGATAGACGTTGTGATATTTACATTTAGAAATATATTTCTAAATATAAATATATTTATAATTTGTTTCTTTCAGGCATGCAGGGAGCTGGACAGCCTCCCCCCACCCCGTCTTAACATGCACAGGATTACGCCCGTAGTGATGGGGATTCATTCTTCTGTTCGCTGCCTTGATTTTGTGAACGTAATTTCACAATCGCAGACGAAAGGCATGTGCTCCCAGGGTGCACAGCCGGCCCTCGTTTCGGAAAACGAGTGCACGCTTCCCGTGACCCATGTCCCCGATTCTTGCGCAGAGCGGCATTTTGGCACGAAGCCCCTGAAGCGGGGTCCGCGGTCGCAGGGGAAGGGCAGGAGCGTAAGAAAGCATGCCCCCCCTGGGAGGGAATGTGAGCCATCGCCTGTGCCAAAGGCGGAACCCAGAAAGGCGAGGGGTCCCATGAGAGCGTTTGCCCCCAAGCTCGAGGGGCTCCGAACGCATTCGGGCACGTATTTTTGCCCCCTGGGTGTCCAGAAAGGCCGAACCCTGGTCCCTGGACTGGCCCTCCCCGCAAGGGAGGACAAAAGAGGAGGCGGGCTTGCACAAACAGGGCAAATGGACATGCCCAGAGGCAAATGTAGAATTCTGGCACATCTCACCGGAGGGCAGAAGACTCTTAGCTGGTGAGCCGTGCCCCCGGCAGATCAGGCTGCCCTCTGCATGTGTTCTGATGGTCCTTACCGGGGGGGGGGGGGGGCTAGGTCTTCCCTGGAGTTGGAAGCGATGCTGCTCTTCATGCAGCCCTCGATCGCATTGGCCTTCTTTGCAGCTGCGTCACAGGAACCGAATACACGGATACAAGGTGCGGGGTACGTGGCTCCACGACGCAACCAGTGGGAAGGATCGTGGCACGGGTGCCGATCACAAGCTGGAGAGGAGCCCACAACGTGATGGGGCTGCAAAAAAGGCCAAGGCGATTGGGGGCGGCATGGCTAGAAGCAGAGAGGCCCCTTCCAACCCGGCTGGTCCAGGATTCTAAGACTCAGAGAAATCCCCTGCGGGCTGGTTGCCTCGTTCAAAGAAACCAGGCGGGAGGAATCCAGCGGTGGCCCCGGATCCTGGCCAGGCGTGTGCCTCTAAATCCAACAGGTAGAGCGGCCATCTCTGCACTGCGTTCTCCTCCTCTGAGGAGCCTGCCTGCCCGCAGCTCACACCCTTCCTCAACGCCCCTTTCGCTCCTCGCCTTTTGGTGTGACCACAGTGAACTTGGAGCACAGCACGGAGACCGCGTGGCGTTCGCCGGATGCAGCGCCCCACGTTGATCCGGCCTCGCCTTTCACAGAATCACAGAATAGTAGGGTTGGAAGGGTCCTGTAAGACCATCTAGCCCACCCTCTGCTCAATGCAGGAATCCAAGTCAGAGCATCCCTACAGAATCATAGAATAGTAGGGTTGGAAGGGGCCTGTAAGAACATCGAGTCCAGCCCCCTGCTCAATGCAGGAATCGAAGTCAGAGCATCCCTACAGAATCATAGAAAAGGAGGGTTGGAAGGGGCCTGCAAGACCATCTAGCCCACCCCCTGCTCAAAGCAGGACTCCAGGTCAGAGCATCCCTACAGAATCATAGAATAGTAGGGTTGGAAGGGTCCTGTAAGACCATGGAGTCCAGCCCCCTGCTCAATGCAGGACTCCAAGTCAGAGCACCCTGGACAGCCATCTGCCCATCCTCCCCACAATCCCACGAGGTAGGCCAGGGAAATGAACAACACCTAGACCCTAAAAAGGCGTTTCACGGCAATGGGCCATTCGAAGCATGCAGGGCAGCGATGGGAGGAATCCCAGCCCTTCCTCCCTCCTCCGGCGGCGAGGGCCTCCAGCTGAAGCAATCCGCCCCACACCCCCCTGCCCAACAACACCCATCCTGGCCAAAGGAACCTCGGTCTGCCCTCGTCTCTGTTTGCAGATGAAACTGGTCCGGTCTGGCCCAGGCGGGCCGCCAGACATGCCCCACTGTCTCTCCAAGCACAGCCGGCCTCAGCCCCAGAAACAGAGCCGCTCCTCTGCCTCTCTCCGCCTGGAGAGCCGCTCCTCTCCCTCTCTCCCAGACAGGGGAGACCACAGGCGCCAGGCCTGCCGTTTTGCTCCTGCCATCCCGCAAAACCCCCCAAGCTGCTGAGCACATCCAGCCCGTCCACGGATCCGTCCGGCTGGCTTGTGTCCTACATGTCTCCCACCGCAAAGCAGTGCTGCGGGGGTTTATCTTCAGTTCGGGGTTCTTGTCCGGGATGGCCGGCCCGTTTTCCGGGCCCGTCTTGGACGTGCCCATTTGCCCTTGTGCAACCTGCACCTTCCCTGGGGGTGCCCCAGGGTTGCCAACTTCCAGACCGCACCGCTGCAGATGTTGGCTCCCTTCCAGGGGCAGCCCCTTGCAGCCCCTCCCCGGGCCGGCACAGCGCCTCCGGGCGGCCAAAGAGGCAGCTTCCCGGCTCGGAACTGGCGCCGGCCAGAAAGGTCTGGCTCCTGCTCGGCAGGCTCCCCAGCCCGGCTGAAGAATGCGGTGGGGTCTGCTCAGCTATTTGAGGTATGCCCCCGGCCGGCCTTGGCTGCAACCCTGAGCATGTTCACGTGGCCGCGAACGCTGCTCCTCGCCTGGGATGTGCTCCCAAGGTATTCTGTCCGGCTGGATGGCCTCATAGGCCCCTTCCAGCCGTACAGTTCTAGGATTCTATAGGGATGCGCTGACTTGGAGTCCTGCACTGAGCAGGGGGCTGGACTAGATGGTCTTACAGACCCCTTCCAACCCCACTTTTCTATGATTCGATAGGGATGCTCTGACTTGGATTCCTGCATTGAGCAGGGGGTTGGACTCGATGGTCTTACAGGCCGCTTCCAACCCTACTACTCTATGATTCTATAAGGATGCTCTGACTTGGATTCCCGCATTGAGCAGGGGGGTGGACTAGATGGTCTTACAGACCCTTTCCAACCCCACTGTTCTATGATTCGATAGGGATGCTCTGATTTGGAGTCCTGCATTGAGCAGGGGGGTGGACTAGATGGTCTTACAGGCCCCTTCCAAACCTACTGTTCTATGATTCTATAGGGATGCCCTGCTTGGAGTCCTGCACTGAGCAGAGGGTTGGACTCGGTGGTCTCACAGGCCCCTTCCAACCCTTCTCTGATTCTATGTGCATGAAAACACCATTCAGATGCAACAAGGGCAAGACTAGAACCGTTTGCAACCCGAGAGCAGCAGGACGCAGAAGTACCAGGGTTTGGGCTGCTCCCAACAGCGGGAGCGCACGAACCCTGGCAGGGGGATTTTGGAGCAAGGGGGCAACATGCAAACCCGGGACGTGGCGTCTGCCTCTGTAGGACCTGGGCCCCGAATCTCCCCCCGCCCCATTCCGGACGGAACAGAGGTGATGGGCAAGCGACCTGCAGCCCTCAAGGCCATCCGGGGGTCCAGCCGTAAACAGAAGGCCGTGTTTCGAGTCTCCACATCCCGCAGGGGTCAACCCCGAGAGGGTCCTGGGGCCATGCAACCTTCGAGCTGAGGATGCTGCGCTTGTGACAGGTGTTCCAGGCAGGCGGCCAGGGCCAGGCTGCTCTGGCCCTCTGTACATGCCTAGAGGGTCTTCCTCCATGGAGAACTGGTCAAGCTGGGTGGAAGCCCCGCAGGCTATGCGTGCTTTGCTGTGGAGGGAGCCGCAGCCAGGTTGACCTTGCCTGCCTGTGGCCCTCTCCCCGTGGGATCCCCCCTTCTGCCCCCCTCGCTTATTATGGGAACACTTCTGTGCTCCTCGCCTTACAGCCCCTGGCAACCCCTGGCAGCATCTTTCCCTGCCTGAGCAAACCTGGCTGGCACATCCAGAGGTCCCCGCAAACAAGCAGGACGGGCCTGTGGGCATGTGTCCCTGCTGCCCTCAACTGGCTGCCCGGGGTCACTTGCGCCAAGCCACATCGTGCCCTCGAACCCGGAGCAGAACTCGGATCAAGGAACCGAAGAACCTCCGAAGAGCCCTGAGGCTGGGTTGGACTGGGGAACACCCAGCCCAGCCTTCTGTCCACACCGTGGCCAGTCCACGGGAAACCCACGGGTGAGGCGGGAGCGTGACAGCGCCTTCCTGCCAACATTCCCCAGCGCACTGCCTCTGAGAGTGGGGCGGGCAGAGAGCCATGAGGACTAGCAGCCCTCGATCTGCTTGCTGGTGATGTTAAGGCAGGCTTTCCAGGGCGCAATCCTACGCCCGCTTAGGCAGGAGAGGCTACAATCCCCAGCACGCTCTAGCCAGCCAGCCATTTTTGAAGCAGGTCCTGGATTTCATAGAATCCTAGGATAGTAGGGCTGGGCGGGGCCTGTAAGACCATCCAGCCCAACCCCCTGCTTAGTGCAGGAATCCGAGTCAGAGCATCTCTATGGAATCATCGAATGGCAGGGTGGGAAGGGGCCTGTAAGACCATCTAGTCCAGCCCCCTGCTCAGTGCAGGAATCCAAGTCAGAGGAACATGGAGGGAGAGATCGGAAACGGGGAGGGACGTTCAGTGCCTGGCTGGGGCACGCGGGGAGTTGGGGGGCTTTCCCCTGTCTGAACATCCATGAGGCTGCTCATAGCTCCTTCTTTCTCTCTCCAGATTTCCCTCCTTTTCCTTCCTCTCTTCCCTTCCCTTGCTGTCTCTTGGCCTCCATTTCAAGCACCAGCCGAGATTTCTTTCTTCCAATCTCTCACTCCCCCCTTCCCTCCTCCCGCATAAAAAAAATCCCTTTTTCCCCCTTCCAAGCAAGAGGTGCAACCGCCTCCCCACCTCCTCTGCTTTTTGGCCGCTCCGGCCTCCCGTCCCCCTCCGCGCGCGCGGCCTCCTGGGACTTGGTGTCCTCCCTCTCAGGCCCCGCCCGCCGGCGCGGATTGGACGGAGGCGGCAGACCCGGAAGCGTTGCTATGGCGGCGGGCCTGTTCTGCGGCCTAGTCTCGCTGCTGGAGACCTACCGGGGCAGAGACCGAGTGGTGAGGCGGAGGAAGGCAGGCTGGCCGCCCCTCCAGTTGAGGGCGGACTACAGCTCCCATCAGCCATACGTTATTTATTTATTTATTTATTTATTTATTTATCGGGAAAACCATAGCTTTGAATATAGGAATCTTTGCCGGCAAGGTGATGTCTCTGCTCCTTACTATGCTGTCTAGGTGGTCTGGTGCCCCCATCTCTTTCAGAACTTGCCAGAGTTTGTTGTGATCCACACCATCAAAGGCTTTAGCGTAGTCAATGAAGCAGAAATTGACGTTTTTCTGGAATTCTCTTGCTTTCTCCATGATGCAGCGAATGTTGGCGATTTGATCTCTAGTTCCTCTGCCTCTTCGAAACCCAGCTTGTACTTCCGGTAGTTCTCGGTTCGCATGCTGCTGAAGCCTAGCTTGTAGGATTTTGAGCATCACCTTGCTGGCGTGTGAAATGAGCGCAATTGTGTGGTAGTTTGAACACTCTTTGGCGTTGCCCTTCTTTGGAATTGGAATGTAAACTGACCTTTTCCAGTCTTGCGGCCATTGCTGAGTGTTCCAAATTTGTTGGCATATTGAATGCAGAACTTTAACAGCATCATCTTTTAGGGTCTTAAATAGCTCAGCTGGAATACTGTCATCTCCGCTAGCTTTGTTGTTACTAATGCTTCCTAAGGCCCACTTGACTTCACTCTCTAAGATGTCCGGCTCAAGTTCAGTGGCTGCAGTATCATGGCTATCAGGGACATTAAGATCTTTCCTGTATAGTTCTTCTGTGTATTCTTGCCACCTCTTCTTACTCTCCTCTGCTTCTGTTAGGTCCCTGCCTTCTTTGTCCTTTATCATGCCCGTCTTTGCACAAAACGTTCCCTTGAGATCTCCGATTTTCTTGAAGAGATCTCTAGTCTTTCCCATTCTGTTGTTTTCCTCGATTTCTTTGCATTGTTCATTTAAGAAGGCCTTCTTGTCTCTCCTTGCTATTCTCTGGAACTCTGCATTCAGTTGGGTATATCTTCCCCTTTCTCCCTTGCTTTTCGCTTCCCTTCTTTCCTCAGCTACTTGTAAAGCCTCATCAGACAGCCACTTTGCTTTCTTGCATTTCTTTTTCTTTGGGATGGATTGAGTTGCTGCCTCCTGAACAATGTTACGGACCTCCGTCCATAGTTCCTCAGGCACTCTGTCTATCAGGTCTAATCCCTGAAATCTATTCCTCACCTCCACTGTCTATTCATAAGGGATATGATTGAGGTCATACCTGAATGGTTTAGTGGTTTTCCCGACGTTCTTCAATTTCAGCCGAAATTTTGCAAGAAGCAGCTCATGATCTGAGCCACAGTCAGCTCCAGGTCTTGTTTTTACTGACTGTATGGAGCTTCTCCATCTTTGGCTGCAAAGGACATAATCAATCTGATTTCGATATTGACCATCTGGTGATGCCCATGTGTAGAGTCGCCTCTTGTGCTGTTGGAAAAGAATGTTTGCTATGATCAGCGTGTTCTCTTGGAAAAACTCTATTAGCCTTTGTCCTGTTTCATTTTGTACACCAAGGCCATGCCTGCCTGTTATCCTGGTGATTTCTTGACTTCCTACTTTAGCATTCCAATCCCCTATGATGAAAAGGACCTCTTTTGTTGGTGTTAGTTCCGGAAAGTGTTGTAGGCCTTCATAGAACCGATCAGCTTTGGCCTCAGTGGTTGGGGCATAGACTTGAATTACTGTGATGTTGAATGGTTTGCCTTGGATTCGTACCGCGATCATTCTATCATTTTTGAGATTGTACCTCAGTACTGCTTTTCCCACCCTTTTGTTGACTATGAGTGCTACTCCATTTCTTCTACGGGATTCTTGCCCACACTAGTAGATATGATGGTCACCTGAATTAAATTCGCCCATGCCTGTCCATTTTAGTTTGCTGATTCCCAAGATGTCGATGTTCAATTTTGCCATCTCATGCTTGACCACTTCCAGCTTACCTTGATTCATTGAACTTACATTCCAGGTTCCTAAACAATATTGTTCTTTACAGCATCGGACTTTCTTTTCACCACCAGACACATCCACAGCTGAGTGTCCTTTTGGCTTTGGCCCAGCCGCTTCACCCTTTCTGGCGCTACTTGGAAATTCCCTCTGCTTTCCCCAGTAGTATACTGGACACCTTCCGCCCTAAGGGGCTCATCTTCCGGCGTCAACTCTTTTAGCCTTGTGATACGTTCCATGGGGTTTTCTTGGCAAGAATACTGGAGTGGGTTGCCATTTCCTTCTCCAGCAGACCACATTTTGTCAGAACTCTCCGCCATGACCTGTCCGTCTTGGGTGGCCCTGCACGGTGTAGCTTATGGCTTCACTGAGTTACGCAAGCCCCTTCGCCACAGCAAGGCAGTGATCCATTAAGGGGACGAGGCGTCTTACAAACACTAAAGCATGTCCAAGTTGCAGCCCATTAGGGGCCCCCACCAGCACGGGGGGGCTGGCCTGGCAGCCTTGAGATGCACAGGACTGCAGTTCCCATCATCCCCAGCCAGCATGGCCCTTGTCAGGCGATGTAAATGTGCCATACGGGAAATAATAATGGCCCTTGGAAGCCCCGTCTGGAGGATGTGGGGCAAGCTGAGCCTTTGGGGGCGATGTTTGGGTGGCTGCTTCTGTTTTAGGATTTGAAGGTTTGTCCCGGGACCTGCCCAGAGAGATGGGGCTGCGGGGCAGCACAGGAATGCCATTCATCCACCGACCCCCGTTTGCTCTCCGTTCCCAAGGTGCGCACACTCACGTACGGTTGCCAGCTGGCCGGGGGCACCTTGGTGGCCAGAAGACACCCCAGGGAGTCACCGCTGGGCCGCAGCCTTCTGGCTGCCTCAGCACAGCTGAGCTGCTGCCGGACCATCCTGCGCCTCTTCGACGACCTGCCCATGCTCGCCTACACCCGCCAGTATGGGCTGGGGGCTCAGGTAAGCCATCCTGGGGCGTGGGGCCCGGTAGCTTGCGTTACACAGCCTGGGACAGCCGCCTGCACACTGCCCATATATCCGTATATGGGGCGTTATTATTCACTCCTCCCTCCCGTTTCCGTACCGCCCCAGAGCAGAAGCCCTCCAGGCGCCAGGCAGAGATGAAAGCCTTCACGTGACGTTCTGCAACCCACCGACAGACGGGCAGCGTACGCAGAAACACACAGGTGTCCAAAGCAATTTTAAACAGCAGTGAGACAAACTTGCTAAGGTCCGGTGTACTGCTGAACCTAGTTATTGCTGAACCTTAGTGCTGGGCATATTGCCGAACCTAGTTAAAACCCCGTCACGTGCTGCTGCGTGCCGAAGAGAAGAGCGGGGGCTTAGCCTGGTACTGAACAGATAACAACGTTGGCGGCTGGCAGGCCTCATTGGGGAGAACCTTCTGGAAGGGAGGGCTGCTGCCGAGAAGACCCTGTCCGTCGTGGCCACCTTCGGAGCCTCCCTCAGAGGAGGCACCAGGAGGAGGGCCTGAGATGTGGGATGCAGAGCACGGCAGGTTTGTGCCAGGACGGGCGCTCCACCAGGGATGCGCCGACTTGGAGTCCAGAAGTGAGACTGGGGTTGGACTTGATGGCCTCGCAGGCCCCTTCCAACCAGACTATTCTATGATTCTATAAGGACGCTCTGACTTGGATTCCTGCATTGAGCAAGGGGGGTGGACTAGATGGTATTACAAGCCCGTTCCAACCCTACTTTTTTATGCTACTGTAGGGATGCTCTGACTTGGATTCCTGCATTGAGCAAGGGGGGTGGACTAGATGGTATTACAAGCCCGTTCCAACCCTACTTTTCTATGCTACTATAGGGATGCTCTGACTTGGATTCCTGTATTGAGCAGGGGGTTGGACTAGATGGTCTTATAGGCCCCTTCCAGCTCTACTGTTCTATGATTCTATAGGGATGTTGTGATTGGATTCCTGCATTGAGCACGGGGTTGGACTAGATGGTCTTGTTGTTGTTCAGTCGTTCAGTCGTGTCCGACTCTTCGTGACCCCATGGACCATAGCACGCCAGGCATTCCTGTCCTGCGCTCTCTCCCGGAGCGTGCTCAAGTTCATATTCATTGCATCCGTGATGCTATCTAGCCATCTCATCCTCTGCCGTCCCCTTCTCCTTTTGCCTTCAGTCTTTCCCAGCATCAGAGTCTTTTCCAGGGAGTTTTCTCTTCGCATTAGGTGGCCAAAATATTGGAGCTTCAGCTTCATTATCTGTCCTTCCAATGAGCAGTCAGGGTTGATTTCCTTTAGGATGGACTGATTTGACCTCCTTGCAGTCCAGGGGACTCGTAAGAGTCTTCTCCAGCACCACAGTTCGAAAGCATCAATTCTTCGGCGCTCAGCCTTCCTTATAGTCCAGCTCTCACAGCCATACATTACTACTGGGAAAACCATAGCTTTGATTAGACGGACCTTTGTCGGCAAGGTGATGTCTCTGCTTCTTACTATGCTGTCTAGGTGTGCCATAGCTTTCCTCCCAAGGAGCAAGCGTCTTTTAATTTCATGGCTACAGTCACCGTCTGCGGTGATCTTGGAGCCCAAGAAAGTAAAATCTGTCACTGCTTCCATTTCTTCCCCTTCTATATGCCAGGAAGTGATGGGGCCAGATGCCATGATCTTAGTTTTTTTAATGTTGAGTTTCAAACCAGCTTTTGCACTCTCCTCTTCGCTTTCTGCCATTAGGGTGGTATCGTCTGCATATCGGAGGTTGTTGATAATTCTCCCGGCAATTTTAATTCCGATCTCTGATTCATCCAACCCGGCATTTCTCATGATGTACTCTGCATATAAGTTAAATAAGCAGGGTGACAATATGCAGCCTTGTCATACTCCTTTCCCAATTTTGAACCAATCGGTTGTCCCATCTCTGGTTCTTACTGTTGCTTCTTGACCCTCGTACAGGTTTCTCAGAAGACAGGTAAGGTGGTCTGGTACTCCCATCACTTTAAGAATTTGCCACAGTTTGTTGTGATCCACACAATCAAAGGCTTTAGCGTAGTCAATGAAGCAGAAATAGACGTTTTTCTGGAATTCTCTTGCTTTCTCCATGATGCAGCGAATGTTGGCGATTTGATCTCTAGTTCCTCTGCCTCTTCTAAACCCAGCTTGTACTTCTGGTAGTTCTCGGTTCGCATACTGCTGAAGCCTAGCTTGTAGGATTTTGAGCATCACCTTGCTGGCATGTGAAATGAGCGCAATTGTGCGGTAGTTTGAACACTCTTTGGCGTTGCCCTTCTTTGGAATTGGAATGTAAACTGACCTTTTCCAGTCTTGTGGCCACTGTTGAGTGTTCCAGATTTGTTGGCATATTGAATGCAGCACTTCAACAGCATCATCTTTTAGGATTTTAAATAGCTCGGCTGGAATACTGTCATCTCCGCTAGCTTTGTTGTTACTAATGCTTCCTAAGGCCCACTTGACTTCACTCTCTAGGATGTCCGGCTCAAGTTCAGTGACCGCACTATCATGGCTATCAGGGACATTCAAATCTTTCCTGTATAGTTCTTCTGTGTATTCTTGCCACCTCTTCTTAATCTCATCTGCTTCTGTTAGGTCCCTGCCTTCTTTGTCCTTTATCATGCCCGTCTTTGCACAAAACGTTCCCTTGAGATCTCCAATTTTCTTGAAGAGATCTCTACTCTTTCCCATTCTATTGTTTTCCTCGATTTCTTTGCATTGTTCATTGAAGAAGGCCTTCTTGTCTCTCCTTGCTATTCTCTGGAACTCTGCATTCAGTTGGGTATATCTTCCCCTTTCTCCCTTGCTTTTCGCTTCCCTTCTTTCGTGAGCTACTTGTAAAGCCTCATCAGACAGCCACTTGGCTTTCTTGCATTTCTTTTTCTTTGGGATGGATTGAGTTGCTGCCTCCTGAACAATGTTACGGACCTCCGTCCATAGTTCCTCAGGCACTCTGTCTATCAGGTCTAATCCCTGAAATCTATTCCTCACCTCCACTGTATATTCATAAGGGATATGATTTAGGTCATACCTGAACGGTTTAGTGGTTTTCCCGACGTTCTTCAATTTCAGCCGAAATTTTGCAAGAAGCAGCTCATGATCTGAGCCACAGTCAGCTCCAGGTCTTGTTTTTACTGACTGTATGGAGCTTCTCCATCTTTGGCTGCAAAGGATATAATCAATCTGATTTAGATATTGACCATCTGGTGATGTCCATGTGTAGAGTCGTCTCTTGTGTTGTTGGAAAAGAGTGTTTGCTATGATCAGCATGTTCTCTTGGCAAAACTCTATTAGCTTTTGTCCTGCTTCATTTTGTACACCAAGGCCATGCCTGCCTGTTATCCCGGTGATTTCTTGACTTCCTACTTTAGCATTCCAATCCCCTATGATGAAGAGGACATCTTTTTTTGGTGTTAGTTCTAGAAGGTGTTGTAGGTCTTCATAGAACCGATCAACCTCAGCTTCTTCGGCCTCAGTGGTTGGGGCATAGACTTGAATTACTGTGATGTTGAATGGTTTGCCTTGGATTCGTACCGAGATCATTCTATCATTTTTAAGATTGTACCCCAGTCTTACAGATGGTCTAGATGGTCTTACAGGCCCCCTATAATCCTATCTTTCTATGCTTCCATAGGGATCCTCTGACTTGGATTCCCTAATTGAGCAGGGGGTTGGACTAGTTGGTCTTATAGGCCCCTTCCAACCCTACTTTTCAACGATTCTACAGGGATGCTCTGACTTGCATTCCTGCATTGAGCAGGGGATTGGAATATATGGTCTTACAGGCCCCCTCTAATCCTATCTTTCGATGCGTCTATAGGGATGCTCTGACTTGGATTCCTGCACTGAGCAGGGAGTTCGACTGGATGGTCTTAGAGGCCCCTTCCAACCCCACTGTTCTATGATTCAATAGGGATGTTGTGACTTGGATTCCTGCACTGAGCACGGGGTTGGACTGGATGGTCTTACAGGCCCTCTCTAATCCTATCTTTCTATGCTTCCATAGGGATCTTCTGACTTGGATTCCTGCATTGAGCAGGGTGTTGGACTAGATGGTCTTACAGGCCCCTTCCACCCCTACTTTTCTATGTTTCTATAGGGATGCTCCAACTTGGATTCCTGCATTGAGCAGGGGGTTGGACTGGATGGTCTTTCAGGCCCCATCCAACCCCACCGTTCTATGATTCAATGGGGATGTTGCGACTTGGATTCCTGCATTGAGCATGGGGTTGGACTAGATGGTCTTACAGACACCTTCCAAACCTACTTCTAGAAGGATGCTCTGACTTGGATTACTGTACTGAGCAGTGGGTTGGACTAGATGGTCTTGCAGGCCCCCTCGAATCCAAACTTTCTATGCTTCTATAGGGATCCTCTGACTTTGATTCCTGCATTGAGCAGGGGGTTGGACTAGATGGTCTTATAGGCCCCTTCCACCACTACTTTTCTATGATTCCATCAGGGTGCTCTGACTTGGACTCCTGCATTGAGCTGGGGGTTCGAATGGATGTTCTTACAGGCCCCTTCTATCCCTACCTTTCTGATTGTATAGAGATGCTCTGAGTTGGAGTCCTGCATTGAGCAAGGACCTGATGGTCTCGCAGGCCCCTTCCAGCCCTGCCATGCCACGGTTCCATGGTGCTTCCGAGCAGGCCTCTCCTCTCCCTGCCCTACAGACGCCATTGATACCAGGCGCTCCCTTATTGGAAGATGCCGGGACCCTCGTTGCGGCCAGAAGTGAAGAGGCCGATATTTAGCCTGGGAGACGCTGGAGAACACGAGACGCACGCACGCACGCCTCGCCCAGCGCAGGCCCGTCCCCTCGAAGGCGAGCAAAGAGCGTGTCGACTCCCGGGGAGAGGGTGAACCAGCTGTCGCCCTTTGCCCCTGGGGAAGCCACCTTTGCCCCCGCCCTGTGTTGACGGAGAGACAGGAGCAGGGGATGTTGCAGAGCACTTGTCCGTCAGGGCGGGAGACCCCCAGCCCATCACCTGAGAGCGCGGCACCAGGAGATGCCCGTGGAGAGCGGTTGGCGCCTTTGGCGTGCAGAGCACATATCCCGCTGCAGAGCTCCACGCTGCCCTCGACGTCCGGTCCGTTTGCCCCAGAAAACCCTTCTTCATTTGATTTCTCCCCGCCTTTCCATAAAAAATAAAGGGGGTTGTGGAGGCTTTTGCCTACTGGCAGGAGCATGTGAGAGGGGTCAGCCTTGCCTCTTGGCGGGCAGGGAGCGGCCACCAAGAAGGCCCCTTCCGCTGTCTCTCTCTCCCTAGCAAGAGGACCGAGGGCTTCCCCCAAAGGTCTTTGTGCCATCCTGCTTTGCACTGCACTCAAAGCACGGCCCTGGCATGCCCTCCGGAACCCAGGCCCCTAGGGCTGGTTCTGTCGGTCATGAGGGGCACCCGTCCTCCTGCACTCGAGCTGTGTCCCCAGGACAAAGGCGCCCCATGGGGGAAAGGCAGGGCAGGGCATGGCGCGGGGGACGGGCAGTGAAGGCGAGGGGCGGGAGACGGGCAGTGAAGGTGAGGGGGGCAGGAGCGGGAGACGGGCAGTGAAGGTGAGGGGGGCAAGGAGCGGGAGACGGGCAGTGAAGGCTCGCCTGCTTGCGTGTTGCAGGAGGAGGATGCAGTGGTGCGCTGGCTCTCCGTCCTCAACAACCTGGCCGACCAGCTCTACTACCCCTGCGAGCACGTGGCCTGGGCTGCCGACGCTGACATCATCCGCGCCGACGCAGAGAGGTGGTGGGCCCGCAGCACGGCCCTCTGGGGGCTGTCTCTGCTCCTGGGGATTGCACGGTGAGGAAGGGGAAGGCAGCATGGGGAAGAGGGCGAGGACGGGGACGGCAGCGCTTGGGAATCCTTCCTCTCCGACTGCAACTCCCATCAGCCTCAGCCAGTATGGGTAACAATGGGAGGTGCAGGGCACCAGGCCCGCCAAGGCTGGGCTACCCTCCCCCCCCCCCCCGCAGCCACAGTGCCCCTGCCACGAGGCCACTAAACCTGGGTCTTTCTCCCCCCCCCCCATCCCAGCTCTCTGCGAGTTTTGTCCCAGCTACGGAGAAAGCTACAGAAACAGGCCAGGTAGGTCTCCTTTCACCCCCAACGCCTCCCCTCCCTCAGCACAGTGGCTGACCCACACGGGCCGGGGCCCCCCTCCCGCAGCTGACGGGCTGGGGGGGGGGTGCAATTCCATTGCATGTCATCAAGCCTCCCTTGCTGCATTGGCAGATTCCCCACTGCCGGGAGCTGCTCCCCACGCACGGGCGCCGTGGAGCAAGTGAGGGCCCGAGCAAAGGCCGAAGCGCTGACCATCGCGGGCAACCTGGCTGACCTTGCCAATGCTGTCCATTGGCTGCCCCCAGGCGTGCTCTGGGCAGGGAAGTTCCCGCCGTGGCTCGTGGGCCTCATGGGGACCATCTCGTCACTTGCCGGCACCTGCCTGACCTGTGCAGGGGACAGTGGCGCGACCGCCTGAGGGGCGCCATGGGGAGGCTCCGGCGGGAACGGTCAGCCTGGGCTCTCTGTCCGGTCTCTTTCCACGAGGCAGAGCTATGCTTCCGCCCGCGGGAGCTGGCACAGCCTGGTCTGCCCCACTGAGTTCCGCCAGGGGGGCCGCCCCACTGGCGGGCAAGAACCGGGCGTCTGGCTGCGTGGCGACCCACGCCAGCAATAAAAAGTAAAACCTGATGGAGGGGCTTGTCTTTCTCGGGGCGGGTCCTGGCATTACAACAGACCTCAGCAGCAGCCTCCACCTCCCCGGTTCTTTGCAGAGCGTGGCAGGCGCAATCCTGTTTGTTCGCGCAGCTGGGCACGGGTTCAGCTCCTGCGCAGCAAACCTCTTTCCACTCGAGGGCCAGTGGCGGGAAAGGGGGAGCCCTGGCGGTTGGGTGGGGCAGCAGCCCAACAGTCCCCCCCCTTGGACAAAGCTCAGTGAGGGATGGCCGCGGGGCTAGTAGTCCTGCCAAGGGCTGCCTCGCTCGCCCCGCCCCACCCGGGGCCCGCCCCACCCGGGGCCCGCCCCACCCGGGGCCCGCCCCACCCGGGGCCCGCCCCACCCGGGGCCTGCCCCACCCGGGGCCCGCCCCACCCGGGGCCCGCCCCACCCGGGGCCCGCCCCAAGAGAGCAGCCCCACTCCCCCATCCCCACTCCCCCATCCCCACTCCCCCATCCCCACTCCCCCATCCCCACTCCCCCATCCCCACTCCCCCATCCCCACTCCCCCATCCCCACTCCCCCATCCCCACTCCCCCATCTCCCCCATCCCCACTCCCCCATCTCCACTCCCCCATCTCCCCCTTGAAGGCCCTGGCAGCGTCCTGTTGGAACAGGGTGCTCGGATTCAACCCCCTCGCTAGTTTTTGGGGCCCTGGTGCTGTGGCGCCCGCAGGGGGCTGTCCGTCTGGGTGTCCCACCCAGCCTAACAGGGTCCTACTGGCCATAAATGGTGCTGCCCAGGCTCATGACTTAGCACCCGAACTCGAGCCCTGAATGCGATTTCACCAGGAAAGGAGCGGCAGCTCTCCTCCGCAGCAAGCGGCCCCGTTGCGCTTTCCGGGGAGGAAGGACCGCCCCGAGTGTGCCAGCTGTTGGCCGGGAGAGAGATCAATCAAACGAATTGATGAGGAGCAAGAGGGAGCGAAGTGGGCAGCCTGGGCTTCTCTGGCGACGCCCCACATTTAGGTATCCCCGCAAAACTTGCAGAGCGAAGCGCAGGAAAGGAGGACGAAGGGACTCCAGCGCAAATTTCATTTTTGTCGTTTTAATTTGGGGGGGGGGGGTTGTGCGTGTCCGGGGTTCAGCTGCACCACCCTGCAGCGGAGAACCCATTGCGATCACGGCCCAAAAGGTTGCCATCGTCTTGGGGTGCCATGACACCGGTGCAATCAATGCAGTAGCGCACAAATCTGACACAGCAAAGTACGATTGGACACTGAAGACCCGCCGGCGTTGCAGAGAAAATGGAAAGGGAGGCAGGGAGCAGGCCCCGCGGATTAGCTGCGGCGGAATGAGCAGCGAGGGGGGACGTGCAAATGGCGTTTGGGGCAGAAAAGGGGGCTGGGGCACTTCCCCCCAAAGCCTAGCGAAGCGGCGTCCGGCCAGCTGAGTTGATAATGCGGGAGCTGGGCCTTTTTGATAGTCCGAAGCTGGGGGTGGATGTGCTCCATGGGAGACGGACAGAAAGGGAACTGGTTTCGAAAACACCGCCCGGATGTCTGCGGTGCTCCACTTCCGTACCAACACGCACACACATAGACACGGGGAAGGGTGGCAGAAGTGGTCTGTCAGCACTCAGAGCCCCTATTGTGGAGGGAGGAGATGCCAAGGGGAAGGTGGCTGCGTGCGAGCAGGAGCGCCGCGACTGTGGCAAAGCCGCTCCTTCCCCACTGCCGCCTGCAGCCCGTGTCTTCCGGAGGCGCTGGGCTGTCCCTCGTACGAGAGTGGCGATCTCGCCGCCACTTCCGTGACATCCGCTGCTTCGATCCCGCAAGGGTGGCGTGCGGCTGGGAAGATGGCCACGTGGCTCCTGGTGGGATTTCGAACGTCAGCTGACGCTCGAGCCCTAAAAGCCAACGCGGCGGTGCCGCCTGAACGCCCTGACCCCCTCGGGCTCCCAAAGGGCTCCAGGAGGACACTGCGCCCCATTGAGCAGAACCAAAAGAACAGCCGCGGTGACAGAACAGGACCCACAGCGCGGAGCCCCCCGCCCCGGTTCATGGAGCAAGCCATCGGGGGCAGCCCGCTCTTGATGGACACAGCCTGACCAGAGGAAGGCAGGCACACTTGAGATTTCCGGGATGCAATGGCGGGATGCCCAAAGGCTCGGGAAAGAGTGCAAGCTTAACATCCTTTGGTGGGCCAAAACTTTACCCCAAAGCAACATGCTGGG
Source organism: Heloderma suspectum (assembly GCF_057233095.1). Classification (NCBI taxonomy): domain Eukaryota; kingdom Metazoa; phylum Chordata; class Lepidosauria; order Squamata; family Helodermatidae; genus Heloderma; species Heloderma suspectum. The sequence goes on from NC_139475.1 coordinate 53,100,286, forward strand.
GGGGATCTTAATGGTGCGGGAGGCTCACGGATCTTGTTGTCAGCGCTTGTTGCTGGCGAGGGGCCGCCTCCGGGGAGAAGCGGATTGCGGGGAGAAGCGGATTGCAGGGAACCCCGCGACGGGCGGGGCGAGGACGCGAACCCCCATCCCGAGGCAATTCTGGAAGTGGGTCCGAGGCTCTCCGTGCCCTTCGTTGGAGGAACGCTTCGGCTCCTGGGGCAGCTGCACTGCCCCTGCCCACCGGCCTTTGGAAATGGGGTGTGCCGTCGGGCCAGCCGCCGTTGCAGCAGAGTTTGGACGCTGCTCCTGGCGGCAAGCATCCCAGCGCTGCCCCGCGGACTCTGCCTGCAGAGGTGCGGGGAGCAGGCGGGGAGCGCTTCGTTGAGCTGCCTCGGGCACGGTCACAAGGGTGCCCGCCCAGCGCTGCTGGCATCCTTGTGCCCCCCAACGTTCATGGGCGAAAGGCAGCGCCGAGGCTTCCCTCTGTCAGAGAAGCAGCTCCCGAGCGCTGCTGCGCACTCTCTTCCCGCCCGAGAGCCAAGCAGGAGCGAGTGGAGGCGGGCGACGGCAAGGGGTCACACTGGCCACGCCCCTGCACGGAGAAGGCCCCCAAAGGGCATCCCCCCTTTGGAATCGATCTCTGGGAAAACCTGCCCAGCTCCGGCCCCCAAACGAGCAGCGGACAATCGGGACCTTCTCGGGCGCCGGTCAGAAAAAGATCACGTCCTCCTTACTGCTGTCATCCAGGGCAGGCGGCAGGGCGTGGACGCTGTGGGGCTTGAAGAGGCTGGCGGAGGGGGGCGGCGCTTGGGGGTGGCCGCTCGCGGCAGCGCCAGGCGGCTCTGCTGGGAGAGGAGGAGAGGAGAGGGTTGCTACAGGGGGTGGGAAGGCCAGTAGCTGGGTCGGCTGCTCCGGCCGAGCCTTGCGGCCCAACTTACCCGGCGGGGGGGCCACGCCCTGGCTGTGTGGAAAGACGGGGCTTGTGGAGAGCCGGCTCCGGGGAAATGGCTCCTCCTTGCCAGCCGGCCTGGGCAGGAGGAGCGGCCGCATGTCAAGTGATGCTAGAAGCAGGGAGGGAATGCAGGGACAAAAGTTGGTTCAGGGGTCACCCAGGAAAGAAGGGTCGATACTCCGCAGAGCAGTCTACCTGGCCCTGGCAGCCTCCAGAGGCAGTGGGCCTCCCATCCCATCATCCCCAGCCAGCTGAACGGGGAGTTGGCCCAACCGCTCTGGGAGCGCCGCAGCCCTGGACGTACCGACCAGGCTCCTGGCGCCCTGAAAACCACCACTCCTTTTCCGGAGGACCAGTGGGTGCCACGACGCCAGGCCACGAGGCTCCCAGCACCCTGTCGCTTGCTCACCCGAGCTGTCGGCCCGGTGGGAGGCGGCCTTGCCGGCCTTGCCCCCCTTCTCCTTGCTGCCCTTGGTGACAGCAGCCAGCTTGGTGGGGATCTGCTGCTGCACGGCGGCCTGCTTCTGCAGCTGGTTGGTGGTGCTCAGCAAGTGGAGGGGCACCTCGCCCTTGGGGGCCAGCACCGGGCGGCCCCCGTCCAGCGCCCTGCTGTCCCGGTGGGCCAGCTCGGCCCACTCTGGGTAGTCCGTCCCGGGGCCACTGCTTCGCCGGCTGGGTCTGAAGGGCGGCGTCCCTCCTTCCAGGCCCTCCCCGTTGAAGCTCACCAAGGAGCTCAGGCCATGCGCCTGGAAAGGGAAGGAGAGGTTGGCACCCCACACACACCAAAGCCCTCTGCCAGAAGGGCAAAACCAAGGGGGTGTGGCTCAGCGAGAGAGCCCTAGCTTTGCAGGCCAGAAATCCCCGGTTCAACCCCTGGCAGTATCCCCCGTACTCCCGCCTGAGACCCTGGACAGCCATGCCCGCCAGTCGGTACCAACACCACCGGGCGAGGTGGACCCAGCGTCTGAATGGCGGAAGGCAGCTTCCTAGCTTCCGATTTAATTCAGCACTTCATTTTGGAGCATGAGGACTAGAGTCTCCCTTGGCCTTGAGGGAAAAGACTGTCGCCCAGGGGCAGAGCCCTCCCGTCGCAGGTGGAAGGCCCCCGGCTTGATCCCCAGCAGCGTCTCCAAGCGGGGCTAGGAAAAGTCCTCGGATCATTCCCTTCAGTACTGCCTAGCTCAGCCCTGCGGGCCCACACCCTTCCCTACGTCCCCATTTAACCCCCCCCGCCCCCCCAAGAGTGAAATGCAGCGGCTCCGGCCCCCGGGCAGCAGGCAGAGATGGGGGTCCTGGTCCCCGGCTGCGGAGCAAGGCCTCACCTGGCCCGCCTCAGGGGAGAAGGGCCCCGGCCCGGCATGCGGCTGCTTCTTGAGCTTGTGCAGCTGCTCCAGCCGCTCGCGCTCCCTCTCGACAGCCCGCTGGGCCTCCCGCAGCCGCTCCAGGTCGTGCTGGTAGCCCTCGCGCTGCTGCTCCAGCTCCTGCTGCTCCTGGGCCAGCCGCTCCTGCAGCCGGCGGGCCGCCTCCTCCCGCTCCTGCAGCCGGCCCTCGGCTGCCTCCAGCTCGGCCCGCTGGTGCTTCCGCTCCAGCTCCCAGCGCTGCTGGGCGCTCCGCAGCTGCCCCTGCAGCTTCTGCACGCTGGCCAGCTCCTCCCGCTGCTTCTCGAAGTCGCGCTGCCGCTCCTGCGCCAGCAGCAGGCTGCCCCGCGTCGACTGCTTCTCCCGCTCCAGCAGGGCGCTCCGCTGCACCTCCATGTAGCTGTCCTGCTGGGCCATCACCACCTGCGAGGGGAGAGGCGCCCCCTCAGCCTCCCACCGAGGCAGCCCGCCACGTGTCCCGTGGGCCCCCCCTTTCCCGGCGCACTCCCCTACACACAGATGCCTCAGGCATTCATGACCAACAGGTCTGCGGCAGATGCAAATCTTCAAAGACTCGTGGGCTACAAAGGACGCCGCCATTGCCTGCCGCCTGAAGGGGGGCTTGCCAGCTTGGCTAATGCAGGGAGGGGGTCCCGCCCTTCCAGGGCTGCTTCCCTGCGTCGCCTCTCGTGCACTGCCACCCGGGCCGGCCGCCTGAGTGCCGCCCCGACCTTTCCCTCTCCGCTCTGGAGGGCCTTTTCTGCTGTGGCCCCCCGGCCGTGGGACAAGCTCTCCTTGCGCACCTCCGTTGCATCCCTTCCGGCCGCAGGTCATTTCCCCAGGCGTTGCAGCATTTCAGCTTGCGAGGCTCGATTCATGTACTACATTCCTATCCCCTTTCCCTCCTCTCCTGTTTCATTCTCACTGCAATGACCGTGTGAGGAGGGCTGGCCCAAAGTCGCCTGGGGAGCCCCTGTGGCAGCTCAGACCCAGATCTCCTGCCTCCCAGAACAACACTCTCGCCACTACCCCACACTGGCTCTCTGCAACTGGGCTTTTCGCTTTGCTGTGTGACAGCCAGCTTTAAAATTCCTGCCTCGCTGCTAGGTCTCTTTGTGGTCTCATTCCGGTTTCAGTCCGGCTGTGGCTGGAATGTCTTCTGTATTTTGTGCTGTTTTCCTGCCTAACGTTTTCTGTATTGTACATATTTGATCTTGTTTTATGGTTTACTGTTTTACAGATTGGATATAGATTGGATATTGTTTTACTGCGCGCTGTTTGTGACCTGCCCAGAGAGCTTCGCCTGCTGGGCGCCACGGGAGCGAAATGAATAAATCAGAAATAAAATAAGGGAACTGCTCTGCGCTGTCGTCCAGCACCTCTTGGGTCACAGCCCCACTCTCCTCCTCCCAGCTCCCCCCAGAGGCGCGCCGAGCTTTTAGAACGGGGGACAGCCGCGCAAGGAGTGGGAAGCGGTTGGTCGGGGGGTGGCGGCCTTCCGGAGGCGCTCCAGAAGGCCCCGAGGAAGCGGAGAGGCTCTGGTGGTTGTGCCAAAAGGTCCCCCGTTGGCTGCCGGGAGATGCCCCCAAAGCGTGGGGGCGCGGAATGTGGCACCCCCCCGGGGAATGGGCCACGAACCCCACACGCACCACTCTCGCACCGTCTCGGGGCTGTGGCGGAACAGCCCTGATGGACCCTCCCGAGACTAGACTTTGGGGGGGGGGGCTTTCCTCATCCAGCCACCCCCCCTGCCCCAAAAGCTCCCAGAAGTCCAGGCACATCAGTCTTGAAGGCCAAATGACATGGGGGGCAGGTGTGCAACTCACCTGGAGGTTGAGGAGCAACTGGGAGAGCGTCTGTATCCTTTGGACAAGCTGAGGAGAGGCACGAAGGGGGGGTCAGCAGAGAGCCCCCTTTGTGACCCCGTCAATCCCCCCCCGCAGTGCTTCGGGGATCCCAGATCCAGGGAGCCAAGAGGGCTTTTCTTTCTCCCCCTGAACCCCCACCGAACCGCTCCTTCCCCCCCCCCGAGAACCTGCCCTGCAAATGCCCCGCGGGGCAGCACCGGTGAGGCAGCAGCCTGGGGAGCCCAGCTGCAGCCTGCTTTGTGGAGGGCGGTGGTGGTGGGAACCCCAGCCCAGGTGTCTACGGGCAGGGAGAAATGAGAGGGGCCCAGTACCTCCAAATCGGTCTCCATGCTGCTGTTCTGCTCCAGTTTTGGGTATTCGCCCTACGGAGAAGGGGGGGGCACCAGTTTATTAGAGCCCTTATTAGAGGGCTAATAATTAAGAGTCATTTGAGCCCCTGGAGGGGGCTCATTCCCCATCCTCGGCTGCCGCCGCCTCACAGATCTCGCCCTTCCCTGCAGAAGCTCAAACAGGTAATTCCCGCCCCCCCATTATAATCCTCACAACAACCCTATAAGGGAGGGCAGGCTGAGAAAGAAAAGGCCTGGCTCAAGGTCACCCAGCGAGCTCCATTTCTGATGGGGGATTCGAACCCAGCTCTCCCCAGACCCGCAGCCACTGCTCTGACCATGCTGCTTTCTGAGAGATTGGGGAGCCCGGGAGCAGAGCCCACTTTGAAGGGTGCGGAAGGGCAGGGATGGGTCCTACGAAAGCACGCGATGTCAGCGCTCTTCTTTTCAAGGAAGAAAAACAAGCTCCTAGGCCTCACGGAGGGCACGTCTGCTGACGCCTCCGGAGCGGCTGAGCCGTGTAGGTGCCCTTCCCTCCTGTCCCAACTTGGACTGGCAGAGGGGGCGGAGGGAGGGGGCGGAGGGAGGGAGGGAGGCTGGAGCGCAACGCTTCGGGGACAGAGCCATCAATCTGCCCTAGGCAGAAGCGTCCACGAGCCGGACACACCACCATCCCCCGGGCAGGATGGGGACCCCCCCGCAGACGCTCCCCAGGGGAGCCAGCTCCACGTACCGAGCGCAACGGGGGCCCTTCATCCCCGGCAGGAGGCGGCTCCGGGAACAGGGCCTCCGGGCTGGCTGGGAGCCCTCGGCGATCCCACAGCCGCGGCTCTCCGCTGCAAACCTTCTTCTTGAAGCTGCCAGCTGGAAAAGAGGCGGCGGCACTCGGGGGGCGGCCCAGGCTATCACGCGGCCCCCTCCAAGCTGGCCACCCTGGCTCACAGCCTTCCCAGACACCCCGGAGGAAAGGGCAGCAAAGCAGGGGGGCGGGGGGAGCCAGACCAGACTACAGCCAGACCAGAAGCGGGGCCGAAACACACACAGATGCGCACCAGCCCGGGAAAGGGAGAGCCAACACAGAAGCGGCATCAATCTGCTCGGCCAACACAGAAGCGAGATGTCTCAGCTGCGAATGGCACTGCTGCAACGGGACGTCACGAGCTGGGCTAAGCAGCCAGGCAGAGCTTTGGCCTTCTCTGTCCCGGGGACCCGAGATGTGGAGAACGGCAGGGAGCGAATGGAAGGAGTGAGCCAAGCGCAGGCGGGGGTGTTTTGGGGGCTGCCCGTTCCCCCATCGGATCCCCGCGGCTTACTTTTGGGCAGCCCGGTCGTGGTGCTGTCGTAGCCCCCGAAGGTCTCCGCTCGCCTCAGCAGGCCGGGTCCAGGGGTGTCCTCGGGACGAGGGCTCCCGCTCCCACCCAGCTGGGCAAACAGCAGACCCTGCAGACCCTCCACTGGAAGACAGGAGCTGGGTTCAGCGCCGGTGCTCACAGGCCAAACAGTTCGTCCTCCTCTCCATGGCGCCCACCCCTCGGCTCCCCCCGCTGCTGCACCCACCTTCCATCACGGCCCTCTTCAGGATTGCCTCACCCTGCAGGCTCTCCGGAGACTCCGCTCGGCAGAAAAGCCGGCCCCGGGAGCCGGGGGCCGGGTCCTCAAACCCGCTCATCTCTGCCATCTCCAGGTAGATCTGCTGCTTCTCGCTGAGGCGCTCCAGGATTTGCTCATCTTTCACGCTCAGCCGGTCTGGAATTGGGGGGGGGGGGGGAGAGAACGGAACCTCTGAGTGCTCGGTTCTCTGAGGTCCGGAAGAGCCCGCCCCGCGTCCGGAGGAGGGAGGAAAACCCGGTGTGGCGTCCCGCAGCTTCCCTTCTTTCGTAGGAAGGGGCTGCCCCCTTCTTTCGTAGGAAGGGGCTGCCCCCTTCTCCGGGAAGGAGGAAGCCACGCGCCCTCTGGGGGTGTTGCCCCCGAGCAAGCGGGCCTGCCCTCCTCGCAGCTCGCGGGACTCCGCTCTGCAAGACAAGAGCCGTCACCTTGGAATTCCTTCAGCTTGGCCGCCCGCGCTTCGGCCCCTCTCCGCTCATCCTCAAGGTCAGCGAGGATCCAATTGTCCTCGTCGGGGCAACTACGGAGAAACGGAGCCCAAAGGCCCGTCCGTCATACGCCAGCCAAGCAGGACGCCCTCTGCCACCTGCCCGCCCGCTCATGCTCTCTCTTCCCCCGAGGGGGGGGGAGCAGGAAGGGGCAAGTGGGGGTCGCCCTCTGCACGCCCACCTCTCCGCTGCCCTGCGGATCTGTGCCATCCAGAAATTCCGCTCCTCCTTGGAGCTGGTGTAAATCTCGTACATTTCCGGCCCTTTCAGGGAGGCGCTGATCAAGAACATGGCCCGCTCCTCGCTGGCCACTTCCCGGGCGATCAGCTTCTGCAAAGAGATCACTGGCGGCTTGGAGTCCTGCAAAGCGAGAACCGGATCGCCGTCACCAGAATCCCCGGTCCACCTCGGGCAGCCTGAGGGCCTCGGGCCAGCGGAGGGCTTTCTACCAGCCCAGACATGCCCCTATCAGGGCAGGGATAGCTTGGCGTCAGGCACCTACACTCTGGTAACCTCCAAGTTAGACTACTGCAACTGTGCTCTACGTGGGGCTGCTCTTGAAGATGGCTCAGCAGCTGCAGCTTGGGCAAAACGCGGTGAGTGGACTGAGAACAGGGACAAAAAGGCCCCAACATACGGCACCAGTTCTGGCCTGCCTGCCTGGGCTGCCTGCACGTTTCCAAGCCGAATTCACGGCCTACGAAGCCTGACACGGCTCGGGAGCACAGCACCTACCCATTCACCACAACTGTCCTCTGAGGCCCTCCTCTGAGGGAGTTCGGAGTAGGGCAGCAAGGGAGAGGGCCTTCTCGGGGGTGGCCCCTGAATTGAGGAACGCTCTCCCCAGCGAGCTGTGCGAGGTTAAGAGTTCCCTCTCCTTCCAGGCAACTGATGGCCAATGATGGGCTCCGTAATGCAGCAGTCGAGTGATTTGCGGTTCTCACTGATATTTTCGTTGTCCATTAAAATAGCACAACCCCATAAGACAACTGTTGTAGCTGTTTGGGGTTTTGCGTGTTTGGGGTTTTGCGTGTTTTAATCTCACTGCGCGTCAACGTGAGTCTTTTGAAAGAGAGAAACTAGTAAGAAATCCAATCACAACAACGACGTAGCAAAAGGCTACATAATCATCACAATACTTCATGTCTATGCTGCAGTTCATGGGGAGCATGCAAAGCATCTCTCTCTGTCTCTCACAGAATCATCGAAAAGTAGGGCTGGAAGGGGCCTGTCAGACCATCTAGTCCAACCCCCTGCTCACTGCAGGACTCCAAGTCAGAGCGTCCCTACAGAATCATACAAAAGTAGGGTTGGAAGGGGCCTGGAAGACCATCTAGTCCAACCCCCTGCTCAATACAGGACTCCAAGTCAGAGCGTCCCTACAGAGCGACCCCAGCCATACTCCAGCCATGGAAAGGCTGTGCTGTGCTCAGCTCAGCAGCGGCGAGCAGGGCCCGCCGCCCCATTCTTTACAGAATGGCCTCCCCAGGTCACAAAGCGCGGGTGATTTCGCTGAGCAGCGCCCAAGTGGTTTGCGACATTCCGGGCCGGGGGGGATTAAGGGGCACGTCCGAAAGACATCCGAACGAGCCATAGCCCAGCCCCAAGAAAGGCGCATTGCTGCTACGATCCCCACTGAGCATTGGAGGGCTGAGGCCCAGAGATCATGGCTTCCTAGAGGGGCTGGGGGTCAGGGCCAGTCTCCGGCTCTCCACTGGTTGCTGGAGGACGGCTCCTCCATGCCCCTGTGCAGGCACTCGGAGAGGCCCGAGCGCTCCAAGTCGCCCGCCCCGCCTGCCCACGGCGCAAAGAGTCGGACACGTACCACGGAGGCAAACATGTACTTCTGGTCTTTCTCTTGCAGCAGCAAAAGCACATCCGTCAGCAGAACGGCCAGGATGTCTGCCGAGGTGAGCAGAGAGGAAAAGGAGGGAAAGAGCATCAAAACCCCAACAACAACGGACAAGCGGAACACCCGGGAGGCGCTCTTTGGATTTTGGTTGCTGGCTTTGGCGTGCCCCGCCCTGCAGACTCACCCCAAGCGGAACGCCACTTTGGAGGCTCTCTTGCCACCACGTTTCTCCCCTTTGGATTGGCAGCGACTTGGGGGTCCCTTCTGCGCCCACACACACGGCCACGTACGAGCGGCACTCCGCTCTGGGGGCACGGCGGTATGTTCCATTCGTTAGAGTGGCTGAACATGGCCCGGCTCCAGCTGTTTTGCTGGCCCGGGGGGAATTCAGTTGCCCAGTGGCCGCTTCCACACACGCACATGCTGCACTTATTACGGGGAATGATCCCAGATCAAATGAGTCCAATACTGCATTTTCCAAGTGGCGGCGGGCCTCCAGGGGGCGCTACTTGATCTTTAGCTCAGAGGCCTCCCCCCTCGAGGAAAGGGAGGAACAGCAGCCTCACACAGGCTCCGCTGGCAAAGCCTGGAGGGGGGAAGAGAAAGCTGGGAGGGGAGTGGGGATGAAATGGGGCATCCGAAAGGCAGCATGCCTGGCTGGAACGAGCCTGGCAGGAGCGAGTCACAGTCTGGCCCTGCTTTTTATCCTTTTAACTGCTGTGTAATGCGCCGAGAGAACGCTTGCCATTGGGCGGATTAAGAAAAAAACATTGTGAAGAAACAAAGACGCCTTTGGCGGCAAGGCTCGCTTCTTAGCTTTTCGCAAACGCCACAGCGCAGCGGCTCTGGGCAAAACAGAAGTTGACCCCAGGCGACTTGGCTGCTTCTGCTGCCCCTCTTTCGGTTTCTGGGCAGGTGGGGCAGCCAGGAATTGTATATAGTGCCGCAGCGGCATAGGATCCTTGGATCCTCAGGCTGGAAGGGACCGGCCAGACCATCGAGGCCAACCCCCTTCTCGATGCACCTTTAAAGGCACGTCACTGCTCCTTCACCAGCCCCTGCAAGCAGGTGAAAGGGGGCACCGGGGGACACATTTTCTTGGGGGGGGCTCTGACCTCACGCTGCTGGGATCAGCACCCCTCACCCCCAGGGAAGAGAGGAGCAGAGGCGAGACTCTGGGCAAGTCCCACAGAACCAGTCAGGGTTCAACTGCCGAGGGACGGGGGCTGGGGGGGATCACCTACGCGAAGAGGTGGGCCCGACATGCTTCTCAGGAGTGTGGAGGGGTGCCGAGGCGGTGCATACTCCGAGCCGCCGCTCCCCCATCCCCTTGGGAGCCCGGCTCGGCACCGACAGCTCCCCAGCAGAGCAGCAAGGCCCCCCCCCCGTCTCTGGACCGGGCCAGCGCCCCGAGAAGCAGGTCATCAGGCTCCGCTAAGCACCCTCAACTGGGAAAGCTGACAACGGGGCGAGCGCCCCCCTCCTGGAGCGCCCTGCCAGAAACAGCAAAGCGGCGACCCCCCCCCCCGCCGTCGAAGGGGACACACCTTTCAGGCGCCCGGAGGCAGCTTTCCACGACAGCACCCCGTCCACGAGGAGGCGCCGCTGCAGCATGTCCTCCTTCCGGAAGACCAGGCCGTTCTTGAACTTGCCCGAGGACCTGAGCTCCATCTTGGCCACGATCTCCCGCAGGCGATGCCCTTTCTCCGCCTCGTTCACCTTGGCGTCCACCGCGGTGATAGCCGCCTTGATCAGCGCCAGGGCTTGCGTCAGCTCTCCGTACTCCTGAGTGCCCGCTGCGGAGGAGAGGCCGAGGAGCGGGTTCAGGAGAGGAGAGGAGAGGCAACTCAGGGCGTGTGGGTGGGGATCATTTCCAGCGAGGAGCAGGCTGCAGACTCGCAGACAGATCTCTGGCGGCACGAGTGTTCAGGGCCCGGGCGGTGCAGATGGAACGCGGCTGGTAAAAGGGGTCCTTGCCCACACAAGCTCATGCCACAGTAACACCTGCCCACCAGCAACGACTTCAAGGACGGCTTTCCCCACTCCCGACCAACCCAGGGTTTAGGGGTTTGCCTGCAGTGTCCTCCAGGAGCGCACCCACAGCAGGGACTTTTCGGTGGCGGCACCCCAGTTCTGGAACACCTTTCTTGGAGAGACTGAGCTGCCCCACGACGTCGTCACTCAGGCGCCAGGTAAAGACGGCTTGTTTGGACAGGCTTTGGGGGGGTCTAGGCAAGGGCTTGGGCTGTTTTGGGGCACTGCTGTGGCCGCTTTCTTGGATTTTATTTTGCTTTTGTAGTGTCAGGGTTACGACTTTTCTCGTTCGTGTATCTGCAGTGTTTCGATGCAGTTTCTGGAGTGGTGGGCCTTAACGGAGAGCGTGTGTTGTATAGTTTTGACACTGGTTGTTGGCTGCCCTGGGGTCCCTACGAGGAAGGGCAGGACGCCCATCGTGAGCAGGGGGTTGGACTTGATGGCCTTGTAGGCCCCCTCAAGGCCCCTTCCAACCCTACTATTCTATGATTCTATGAAAATTAAAAACAGTGATGTATTATTCTTATCCTGCTCTCCGACTGACTGACTCGGAGAGGCCGGCAGGGATGATAAATGCAATACAAAGAAGAAATGAGCTTAAAACATAAGACAGGTGAGACTGTTAAGAATGCCAGGGAAATCACATGGCCCATGTTTTGGGGTTTTACCCAATCCTCAAGGACGATTGGCTAAAGATGAAATTGAGATTCTGTCAGGATACAGATCACCTCTGGATACAATAATGATTCTTTTTGGTTACGTCAAGGAAGTTGTTCCATCTGATGACGGAGAGATGATAAAATATAAATAAAAGTATGGGAATATAGGTTATATATATATATATGTTAAAGTATGGGAATATGGGTCATATATATATGTTAAAGTATGGGAATATGGGTCATATATATATATATATGTATGTATGTTAAAGTATGAGAAGTTAGGTATATATTAAGGTATGGGAAGTTATGTATATATTAAAGTATGGGAATATGGGATATATATATATATGTTAAAGTATGGGAATATGGGTCATATATATATGTTAAAGTATGGGAATATGGGTCATATATATATGTTAAAGTATGGGAATATGGGTCATATATATATATTAAAGTATGGGAATATGGGTTACATATATATCTTAAAGTATGGGAAGTTATATATATATGGTTAACTAACATTATTTATTTATTACAGTCATATCATGCCTTTTTTCTGCCTTAAGAAACCCACGGCGGCTTACATTCTCCTCCTCCTCCATTTTATCCTTACAATAACAGCCCTGCGAGGGAGGCTGGGCTGAGAGGCCGTGACTGGCCCAAAGTCACCCAGTGAGCTTCCAGGGCCAAGTGGGGACTCGAACCTGGATCTCCTGACTTAATATAGTACGGGTTAGAGAGGGAAGACAGCAAAGTAACTGATTGACAGAGCCGGGCAGTATGCCAGCGAGGAGGATTGTTTATACATATTCCTGTTTTCTTCTTACTTCTTTTTTATATTCAATATGATATACTTTCTATAAAGTTTTGTTTGGGTGTGTATAGATATGTACACATTCATATATATCTCTAGAAATGATATTATTTAAAATATAGCTAGTATGAAATATATTAGTGATTGGTTATTATCTCTTATCCTTTTCTTTTTTCACACTATTATTTCTACTCTCATTATTATGAGACTTTGATTACTAGTATCTTTAGCTGGCTAAATTTTCCACCTCTATTATTATATATTATCGGAAGGGAATAGATTATTGGAAGGGCATATATTATAAGTTGCCCTTCAGATAATATTATATATTATCTGAAGGGCAATATACACTTTGTGGAAATGAATTGTATGTTTCCTTCCGTGTTATAAGACTGACGATACGATCCTGAAATTGAAGGTAGTGAAGTGTAATCACGGCAACGATAGAGGTATAATTTTTAAAATAGAATGATACTTGACGTCTGTGTGCAACGCAGTTAAAATTTAATCCCTTGAAGGAACTTTATTATATTTTTTCTTTGCTCCTTTTCCTTTCTTCCCCCTTGCCTTTCTTTCGATTTTCTCTTTTCCCCCTTTCTTTTTTGCTTTTCCTCCTTCTTCTTTCTCCTGCTATTGCTGTGTCCTCTTGAGAACACTGCATTGTTGGAAACTGTAGATAATGACTGGGTTGCTGCTACCATTTCATTTATAAAGACCAAAACTAGAATAAAAAGTGTTTTCAACAAAATAACAACAACAGATTGATAGAAAAGTGGTCATCATTTGTAATGTCACCGGTGCAATAAAGAATCAGGAGGACGTACGGCCTTTTGTGTGACTGGGAACTTTGTGATATTTGCTGGTTTTGCTGATCAATTTGATTATATTCTATATTGTTTGAACTGATGATGATGATAAATGGTAGGGGGGGAGAATTCCAGAAAAACAAAAAAGAGCTTCGGCTATTGTGCGGCATAGAAATGAAATAAATAAAAAATCAGGCAGGGGCGAGATCTAGAGCAGCCTTTCCCAACCTGGTGCCCTCTGGGTACATTAGACTACAATGCCCAGCATCCCCCGGGGCCCAAAGCTGGGGAAAGCTGATCTCACAAGACACGCAGGCAGCCCATCAAAAGGGAAAGGTCTCCAGTTTCTCGGGGGGAAAGACTCCAAGGAAAAGATGCGAGCCCGGCCTGCCACGGGAAGGGCCCAGCCTCTCGGGTTCAGCCTGCAAACATCCCGAAACGGCACCGAGGACGGGGAGCCCGAGGCCGACCCGAACTGGACGGGAGGACGGTGTCAGCCCAGTGTGCGGCTGCTGCAGAAAGGCAAACTCCGGGAGAGGCATCATTAGAAGAAGGAGAATAAAACCGCCCATATCCTACCGCCCCGGTACAAATCTAGGCCACCCTTGGGATACCGTGTCCAGTTCTGGTTGCCACGTCGTAACACGGATCTTGGAGAGGTGGAAACGGTGCAGAAGAGGGAGAGGTGGAAACGGTGCAGAAGAGGGCAGCCGAAACGACCCAGGAGCTGGAGCATCTCCCCTTGGAGGGAAGGTGGTGACAGCCGGGATTGTCCAGCTCGGAAAAGGGGCAAGGAAGGGGAGACAGGGCAGAGGCCTGCCAAATTCCGGTGCGGGGAACATGGACGGGGAGACATTCCCCCCCAGAACCCAAGGGGGTCATCCCACGAGGCCGATTCGGGACCGAGCAAAGGGCAGAGCCAAGCTCTGGAATGCGCCCCTGTGCGACGGAGCGGCAGCTGCCCCTTTGGATGGCTTTCAAAGGGGGCGGGACAAATGGCTACTAGTCCTCATGGCGTCGCGCTGCCCCTCGCATCAGAGGCGGTGCACCCAGGTACGGCACTTGCCGGGGAACGTGGTGCTCATGCCCTGCCTGCGGGTTCCTGGGCGGCAGCTGGCTGGCCTCTGTGCGAACAGAGCGGGGGGCAAGACGGGCCCTGGGTCCAATCCAGCAGGGCTCTTCTTAGGACCAAGAGCTCTGGGAGGTGCCCTAAGGGATTCTGCGCTGCTCTTGCACAGGGGAACGACGGTTCCCGGAGCAGGGCAAATGTTCCCCCCAGCACTGGGAGCGAGGCTGTGGGGTCCGATCCAGCAATGGCCCAGCCTAGCCGCTCTGCTCGAGGAAAGGGGAGCTGGGCCGAGCGGGGGCGCCCACCGAGGGGCAGAAGGGGGGGCAAAGCGGCGCACCTTCCGTGTTCTGGATGACCCGCTCCACCAGCACAGGATACTTCATGATGCGCTGGGTCACCAGCAGGGCACATTCCTGGACGCCCAGCCGCCTCACGATGGACGAATTGCTGAGTTTCTAGGGAGCAACGCACACACAGAGAGAGAAATATCCGTTTATTTGCACTGATGTGTACCTTTTTTTGGGGGGGGGGGGAACATTTTGATTTATTTTATCTTTGCAAAGGGAAGCAGCAGCACCAAAATTGCCGACAACACGATCAATGCCATGATTTCCCAACAGCACAACACTCCGACGAGGACCCCGCAATGACAGCGAGAGAAGGAAAAAGGGGGAAAGGCATGACGCATCTCTTCCACCTGCTAAAAAGCCATCAGCGGGAAAACCCGGCGACGGCAGAAACGACTGAGGAACGACACGCTTGTGCGGGCGAGACAGGAGACCCTTTCCAAAAGCCGTGGGAGGATGAAGCCCTTCCCTGCCCGCCGGTGGCCAACGGGCCTCTGCGGGTTCAAGCCGTCCTCAAAAGGGCCCCTTTTGCAGATCTTAGTCCTCGGGCGGGGGCACAGGGAGGCAGAGGGTCATGGAATCATAGAAGAGTAGGGTTGGAAGGGGCTTGGGAGACCATCCGGTCCAACCCCCTGCTCAGGGCAGGAATCCGAGTCAGGGCATCCCTATAGAATCACAGAATAGTAGGGTTGGGAGGGGCCTGGGAGACCATCCAGTCTAACCCCCTGCTCAGGGCAGGAATCCGAGTCAGAGCGTCCCTACAGAATCATAGAAAAGTAGGGTTGGAAGGGGCCTGGGAGACCATCCAGTCCAACCCCCTGCTCAGGGCAGGAAACCGAGTCAGAGCGTCCCTACAGAATCATCGAAAAGTAGGGATGGAAGGGGCCTGGAAGACCATCCAGTCCAACCCCTTGCTCAGGGCAGGAATCAGAGTCAGAGCGTCCCTATCGAATCACAGAATAGTAGGGTTGGGGGGTCCTGTGAGACCATCCGTCTAACCACCTGTACAATGCAGGACTCCAAGTCAGAGCATCCCTGATGGATGGCTGTCCAGCCTCATCTTGAAGGCCTCCAGTGCGGGACAGCCCACCGCCTCCCTGGGTAAATGGTCCCATTGTCGTATTTCTCTAACAGTCAGGACATTTTTCCTGATGTTCAGCCGCAATCTGGCTTCCTGCAACTGGAGCTCATGATTCCGTGTCCTGCACTCTGGGAGGATTGAGAAGAGATCCTGGCCTTCCTCTCTGGGCCAACCTTTCAAGTGCTTGAACAGCGCTATCCTATCTCCCCTCAGTCTTCTCAAGGCAAAATATGCCCAGTCCTTTCCGTCTCTCCTCACAGGGCTTTGTTTCCAGTACCCTGATCACCTTAGCGCTGAGTAGAGGGAAACCAGGACTTCCCGGGGTTTGGAAGCGACGCTTCTATTCACGCAGCCCCAAATCGCCTTGGCCTTTTTTGCAGCTGCATCACATATCTTAAGGAGCGCCTCCAGCAACACCAGACAGGCCGCTTAACAAGATCAGCCTTGGATGGCCTTCTCTCTGTCCCATCAGCCAGGACAGCTAGACTGGTGGGGACGAGGGAGAGGGCCTTCTCTGTGGTGGCCCCCACTCTGTGGAACTCCCTCCCTAGGGAACTCCGTCATGCCCCCTCTTTAATGGGCTTCCGTCGTGCATTAAAAACGTGGTTGTTCAGGCAGGCATTTGGGGTGGGTTAGGGTATTTAAAAAAAAAAAATTATGGTAAAATTTTATTGTTTTAAATTGTTTTATGGTGGGTTGTACATCGCCCAGAGTGGCTGGGTGACCAGTCAGATGGGCGATTAATAAATTTAATAAATAAATAAATAAATAAATAAATAAATGGCGGGCTCATGATCAGCTTGTGGTCGATGACAATGCCGAGATCCTTCTCGCTCGTCGTGTTGCTGAGCCACGTACCCCCCATCTTGTAACTGCATTTGGTTTCTTTCTCCTAGGTGCAGGACCTGGCATGGATCCCTATTAAACGTCATGCTGTGGTTTTCTGCCCAGCGCTCCTGCCTGCCAAGATCCCTTTGGATTCTGTTTTTGCCTTCCCGGGTATTAGCTGTCCCACCCAATTTTGTGTCCTCTGCAAATCGATCCGCATTCCCTGTGGATAGTTTGCATACAGCAGTGGAGAGAAAGCTGGACCCCCCTGCAACACTCTTCCTTGGTCAAAATGCCGGAAACGCATTATGACAGCCCCCCCCCCCCCCCTTGGCCTCAGCGCCCGGCACACAGAGGTCCACGTTTTCACTTGCCCGGCCAGCGGCCTCTGACAGGCTCTCCTAGAGGCCCTACTCGTCGGTTGCCCTTTGCAGCCATGGGGCGGGATCCTCCAGCAAGGCAGAGCTTACCCCCTGTGCAGGTGGGGAGGCGAGCCCAGCCCAGCCTTCATTTCCTCCCCTTAGCCTTTTCCTAAAATAATGGGAAGGAAGGTATTTGAAACAGGGCTGCTGAGAAGCGGAGGCCCAGCTGGGTAACCTTAAGCCTCTCCACTTCATGGTCTCAGGGGTCCCCTGGCCCTTTAGATGCCTACTTCAGATTGTGGGAGGGCGGGAGGGAGGCCAGGCCTGCCCTGTTTTGCCCCCCCCGGCTGAGGGGGGCCCTGGGCATTTACCCTGAAGGCGCCCCATTGAGACGGGCAGAGGGCACGTCCTGGGGACCCTTCGAATCCGACCAGGCTACCCTCTCCTGTGCCTGGCAGAAAGCCGGCCTCGAGCGGCTTCCTTCGACTAGGCGCGCACTTGAAAGGTCCGCCGAAGCTCAGCATCTGGTTATCAAGCGTGTGTGGTGGGGGGGCGCCACGTGCGAGGGAGGCAACCGCCCCACGGCATCCGGCACTCCCAGAACGGCACGAAGCCACATTCCAGAGGACTCGCACTCAAAGAAGCCCGCGAAAGACTCCCATGGCCCCCTGAAGACTGGAAGATGTATTCTTGGGGCGAAGGGCTTTCCGGACTGCTAGAGGGCGCTTCATCAGAGGCACAGCATGAGCCTTCCCTGCCCTGGTCCCCTCCCGACGCACTGGACTGCGATTCCCAGCATCCCCCCAGCCAGCAGAATTGCGCCAGATGAGCTGCATCCGAGAGTAATAAAGGAACTGGCAGAAGGAGTCTCAGAACCGCTGTCTATTCTCTTTGAGAAATCATGGAGGACGGGGGAAGTGCCAGATGACTGGGGGAGGGCTAACGTTGTCCCTATCTTCAAAAAGGGTAAAAAGGAGGAACCTGGGAACTACAGACCAGTCAGTCTGACATCAGTCCCTGGGGAAATTCTGGAGCAGATGATCAAGCAATCCATCTGGAAGTACCTTGAAAACAATGCAGTGATTCCTTGAAGCCAACAAGGATTTGTCAAAAACAAGTCCTGCCAGACGAATCTGATCTCATTTTTGGATCAGGTCACCTCCCTTGTGGACCGTGGGAATACTGTGGACATCATATCCCTCGACTTCAGCAAAGCCTTCGACAAAGTGCCTCTTGATCTCCTGATGAGCAAACTAGCTCAATGTGGGCTAGATGAAACAACGATCCAGTGGATCCACAGTTGGCTACAGAATCGGACTCAAAGAGTGCTTATCAATGGGACCTTCTCAAACTGGGGAGAAGTCACGAGCGGGGTACCGCAGGGCTCAGTCCTGGGCCCAGTGCTCTTCCACATTTGTATTAATGACTTGGAGGTGCAGGGAATGCTGATCAAATTTGCAGATGACACAAAATTGGGAGGGATAGCTAATAGCCTGGAAGACAGAAACAAAATTCAAAGTGATCTCGACAGACTGGGGTGCTGGGCAGAAAACAACGGAATGATATTTAATAGGGAGAAATGCCAACTTCTGCACCTCGGAAAAAGAAAGCAACTGCACAGTTACAAGATGGGGGATACATGGCTCAAGAACACGACAAGTGAGAAGGATCTTGGAATTGTTGTCGATTACAAGCTGAACATGAGCCAACAATGTGATGTGGCTGCAAAAAAGGCAAATGCCATTTTGGGCTGCATTAATAGAAGCATAGCTTCCAAATCCCAGGAAGTACTAGTTCCCCTCTACTCGGCACTGGTTAGGCCTCATCTGGAGGACTGTGTCCAGTTCTGGGCACCACACTTTAAGAAGGATGCAGACAAACTGGAGAGGGTTCAAGAGAAGGGAAACAAAGATGATCAGGGGCCTGGAAACAAAGCCCTATGAAGAGAGACTGAAGGAACTGGGCATGTTTCGCCTTGAGAAGACTGAGGGGAGATAGGATAGTGCTCTTAAGTCCTTGAAAGGTTGACCCAGAGAGGAAGGCCAGGATCTCTTCTGGATCCTCCCAGAGTGCAAGACATGGAATCATGGGCTCCAGCTCCAGGAAGCCAGATTGCGGCTGAACATCAGGGAAAGCATCCTGACTGTTAGAGCGATACGAAAATGGAACCCATGACCTAGGGAGGTGGTGGGCTCTCCCACACTGGAGGCATTCAAGACAAGGCTGGACAGCCATGTCAGGGATGCTCTGACTTGGATTCCTGCATTGAGCAGGGGGTTGGGCTGGATGGTCTTGTAGGCCCCTTCCAACCCAACTATTCTAGGATTCTGTGAAGCCGGACAGCCATCTGTCAGGGATGCTCTGACCTGGATTCCTGCATTGAGCAGGGGGTTGGGCTGGATGGCCTTGTAGGCCCCTTCCAACCCAAACATTCTAGGATTCTACGATCCAACACATCTGGAGGGCACCAGGTTGGGGAGAAGGCTGCTCTGAAGCGGGACAGCTTCATCCACAATCGACGCACCATTGCCACGTGACTCTTGGTGCCCCCCCCCCCCGCACGAGGGCCCAACAGGACAGGGTGAGGGCCCAACAGGACAGGGTGGGTCCCCTCCCTCCTTCTTCCGGGTCTTTACCTTGATCAGGTTCTGAAACTTCTTGCTTTGCTGCAGCAGCTCTTTGTAGTGCCCCACAGCCTTGCCGTGGCTGCTGCAGAAGACACCATATTTCTCCTTCATCTGCTCTCCCGTCTCGCCGGAGAACTAGCTCGGGGGCAACAGAGACCAGGACGGCGTGAGCCGGGGGGGGAGGGGGGGGAGAGCGCAGTAGTGCTCCGGCTAGCCCGGAAGCAGGTTCCCAGGCAGGCTTTGCAGACGGCGCCGCATTTCTGAGCATGCCCCGGCCCCGAATCAGAAGCAGGGGGCACCACAGGAAAGGTGTGGGGGGCTCTAACCGCACATCCTCCAGTTGCGCTTCTCCGGTTTGTTGCGCTCTTGGCTCGGGACCACAGAAAGCCCCCCACGCGGTGCCGCTGTACCAAGGGGGCCTAGAGGGAAGCCCTCTCCCCCTGCCACCCCGCTTTGCCCCACGGGCGAGCGCCGCCGCTCCCCCGGCGCACCTGCTGCACCAGGAGGTCGCCGATACTGCAGATGACATAGTTGCGCTCGCTGCCTTCTTCCAGGGCCTCCTCCCGCCGCCCCTTCAGCCGGAGGAGGAAGGCCTCGTGCAGCTCCAGCAGCTCGTCCACGCAGGGGAAGAGGCGGCGGATGACAGTGTCGCCGAACTGCAGCTCCTCCCGCATGGCTCGCGAGTAGACCTTCAGCATGATCTTCAGGGTCCGGACGTGGTGCATCTCTGTCTGCATCAGTTCTGTGGGGGCAGCGAGGGGCGGGGGAAGCAGTGTTGGCGCCAGGCTCCCGTCGCAGATGGAGGTGGCACACATGGAACCATCCCTCCCCACCAGCCCCAGCCTCCTGCCCCCGTCCCCAGCCTCTCCACAGGGCTTCAATGTGAGAGAGCCGGACGACGGGCTGTGTGGAGAGGTGCCCGGTGCTCTTACCATAGATAATGTCCTGCCTCTTGATGACGTCCTTCTCCTGCTTCTTCATGTAAGGCTGGTCCACCGCCAGGCTCCAGGACTGGGCCACAAACTCCCGGGCGTCCGCCTCCAGCTCGCTCCTCAAGGAGGCAAAGTGGGCATCTGGGGGGAGGAGGGTGAGGAGGAGGGAGAGGGCCGCCCTCCGTTCATTCACTCATTCGCACGCACACACTCAGTGCCTGATGGAAGCTGGGCAACAGCGTGGCCCAAGCTGGTGCCCTCCTGACGCGCTGGACTGCAATGCCCGCCCTTCTCCGGCTGGGAATGATGGGAGTTGCAGCCCAACACATCCGGCGGGCGCCAGGGCGAGTCAGGCTGCCCCACGCATCCAAGCGGCATCTTGCTGTGATCTGCACAGCCCCCCACCGCCCAAATGGAAGCCAGTGCTATTGTCCCCGTATTGGACACCCACAGGGCACGACTCTCGTTACTGAGTGACGAGGTGCCCCAAATTGCAGAACTGCAAGCCTGCCTCAGGTGGCTTTAACAGGGGGTGGGCAGAAGGTGGATCTCAAACTGTTTTGAATGTCACACTCCCAGAATTCCCTGCCAGCACGGCCAGGAATGCTGGGCGCTGAAGCCCCAAACACCCGGGACCTGCCGTCGGCCTTCCCTTGGATGAGAATAAGGTTTTCGATGCCGTCGACCACGGTACCCTTCTGGACAGGCTGTCTGGGCTGGGAGCTCAAGGCTCCGCAGTGGTCCCGCTCTGCCTTGGAGGGCCGATTCCAGGCGCTGGTGCTGGGGGGTGATTGCTCTGTGCCTTGGCAATTGCACCCGGGGGTTTCACAGGGCTCTGCTTCATCCCCCATGCTGTTTGATATGTACCCACTGGGGGAGGTTATCCAGAGAAGTGGACTGAGGTGCTATCAAGATGCGGATGACCTCCAGCTCTGCCCCTTCCTCATCGGATCCAGGCGAGGCAGTGGCTGTCCTGGATCAGTGCCTGGGCATAGTATCGGACTGGATGAGGACCAATGGCATAGGAATGAAATCAATCAATCAATCAATCAATCAATCAATCGACTCGGGGAGGGGGCGGATGAGGCGAGCTATGAGCTAGAAGCAAAGCTCAGGAGAAGCACCTGGGCGACCCCAAAACGGGCCGGAAGGGAGCCACCTCAACCCGAGACCCCAGTCCGGCTCTCCTTCCTGCCCAAGCGCGCTCCGACAACGAAGACCATGAAAGGCGGCCTGGGTTCAAGGCCCAAGGAAGCCGTTTCCTTGCAGCTCCAGGGCCCGCTGGAAGACGAGGGGGCCCCAGCCGAGCCCACAGCGGAGGGAAAGCCGCCACCACCACGGCAGGGAAAACCATTCAAGCGCCTGGATCTGGTCCTGTCCATCTAGCCCCGCTGCTTGCCTTCCCGATCTCCAGACACCCCCCTCCGCCTCCCCTGCTCCAGCCCCTTTCCGGAAGAGATGGGGACAGCCTATTTGAGGGGATGATCCACCCCCTGCAATGCCCCCCGGAGGCAGGGCATGCAACTGTCTGTTGCAGGCCAGCGTCTGAGAGCAAGCTTCTTCCAGCTGTGCTGGACTGCAACTCCCATCGTTCCCAGCCCCTCCCGAGCACAGCCCCCTGCTCCAGAGTATCCCCAGAAGCCCCCACCTTCCACAAAGACAGCCTCGGCTGTCGACGCAGCCAGGGAGAGGGCATCTTCGGGGGCCGGCTTGGGCTTGAACACACCATCTCCTTCGTCCATCTCTCCCCCGGCGAGTCTAAACGGGCAAAGGGAAACAGTGGGACCAGATAAGCGCCCGCCTGCCATCGCCGGGCACCTTCCTCACACAGGCGTGCCAGAGTCCGTGGGAACAATGCACCGAAGAGAGAGATTCACGGGCCAGCAGGCAGACTGACTCCGGGGAAACGACGCGTGCACAAAGCTTGGCAAGCTCTGCTTGCGCCACGGATGGATCCGATGGGGACCTCTTGGCTGCTGAGGGGGATCTGCTGAGGGGGATCTCCTGGGGCTTCTGCCTCAGAGCCCATTCTCCTCTCATCGCCCCCAGCGGCAAGTCTCCGATGGCCAGCTCACGTGGGACAGAAGCCACCAGTCCTCCGGACACGTTCGCTCCCGAGTACGTGGCTAGGCGTTATTGGGGACTGGACAGCAACCTCAGCGGGTCAAAGTGAGCCTCCCCTCCTGCTGCCTGACCGTTCCACATTCCTCCCCGAAGAACCTTGAAAGGGCCCTGCTGGATCAGACCCAGGGTCCAGCTCGTCCAGCATTCTGCGCGCACAGCGGCGACGGGAACCCCGAAGCAGGATGTACCGCAACAGCACCCCCCGCCCATCTTCCCCAGCAACGGGAAGCCGCCGTCTTCTCTTCCAGGAATCTGCCCCCCTCGGATCCCACTTCAGATGGGCGGCATGCTGTGCCCATTTCCCAGACCACCGGCTTCGCGCAGCTCTGTTGAAAGGTGCACCATTTCCCCATTGCCACCCTGATCCGAGGAAAGCTGCCGCCCTGCACGAAAGTGGGGGGCGAGGCACACCAACCAGGCAGCGGTGCCCCCTGCCTTCTGTGGACCTGCATGTCGTAGAGCAGTATCGCAACAGTATCGCAACAGAATAGTGGGCAGGCAGCCCCCAGGTCTTCCCTGACACCCCCTCTCCACAAGCCATGGAGTGTCTGCCTAGGATCACGGCATTAAAATCAGCACTGTATGAAGAGCACAGCTAACGCAGCTAGAGAAAGAAAAAGCCCCCTTTCGGTTCGGGCAAAAAGCACCCAGGCAGGCGCCTACTCACCCAAGCTTCACGGCGGCGCTCAGCTGCGATGGCGAGCTCCCCCTCTGCACGATCGTCATGCCGAGGCTGTGGGGCAGGCCGGGGGTGCCCCCATCCGGGCCCAGCAGGGCGCTGCGGGGGTGCTCCTTGAGGGAGGTGGCTACGGAGGCAAACACAGAGTTGGCGCTCAGCAGGTGGGGGGCCAAGGGCAGCCCCCGTCCCACAGAGCGCGGCTGGAGGGCGGACAGGACCCTGGAGGTCAGCAGCTCGTTCTCCAGGAAGACGCTCTCACTCCACTTGCTGGGAAAGGAGTTGCGGAAGCGCAGCTCGGGGGGGCCCTGGCCGCCCGTGGAGCCAGCGCTCCCCATGGCTGCACGGCTGCTCGCGGGCAGAGTGGCCCGGGTGCGTGCTGCCTTTATACCGCCGCCCCAGCCTTCTAGAAAGGTCGAGCGGTGTGGACGCTCTTTCGCTCCGTATTGGCGAAAGCAGCAGCAGGTCTGAAGGGGAGGAAATTGGTCCCTACCGAGCCGATCGGCTCTGGAAATTGCAAAGTCTCTCGTTTAGTGAAACGGGAGAGGGAGACCGATGGGAGCTGTGCCAACATGTAATTATTCACACCCTTCCACACGAGGCAGGGGGAACGCTTCGTGTCAAAGCAAGGAGGACCGGGGAGCAGAATGGGGGGGGGAGCTCACAGCCGCCCCCCCCCCCCGCGAGATGGTGCAAGGGTGAGACTGAGGCCCTCATGAGACGCAGCCCCGCAGACGAGGCGCGCCGAAAGAAGGAGGCAAACGCATCCTGGCCCACGAGACTGCAGAAAAATCCATGCGAAGTTAGTATAATCAGGGCGACGTTGAAGCTGTTTTAAAATAGAAAAGACGAAGAAAGTGTCGCTGCTGTGGTTGGGGGCATGGGAGGGTGGGAAGCATGGGGGAGGACAGGGGGTGTGCACAGGAGCCCCTGACCGCCCCGAAGCCCACAGAGAGGGATACATCAGAAGCTGCCCCCGGGGGTTGGACTAGATGCTCTTACAGACCCCTTCCAACCCTACTGTTCTATGATTCCATAGGGATGGTCTGACTTGGAGTCCTGCATTGAGCAGGGGGTTGGACTAGATGCTCTTACAGGCATCTGGGAAATTGATCGGGGGCCCTGGGAAGCACATTTGAGGCCAGGGCGCCATGGGCCCAGGCCTACCAGCGCTCCTCCCCCTGCTGCCAGGGCTTCAGCGTGCTGTCAACCACAAAGTGATCCTCCTGGCTGCCTCTGTCAAGGTAGACATCAAAGGGAGGGGAGGGGAAGGGAAGGGAGGGGGACGATGGGATGACAACAGAGACGCCTCTGGGTTGGCCCACCTAGCCCTGTATTCCTGGCAGCAGCAGCTCTCCAGGGTTCCAGGCAGGATTCTTTCCCAGCCCTACCTGGAGAGGCTGCCGGGGATCGAACCGGGGACCTTTTGCAGGCCAAGCAGGGGCTCTACCACTGAGCTATGGCCCTTCCCCTCCCCTGCCTTCCTGCATGGTCTGATTCGAGTCGCTTTTTTCCATTTGTGGACCAGGCCCACCACAGGCCCAGCGGGCCCGGTTTTGGCGGCACAGCTGGGTCTGAAAAGCGGGATCCACAACCGATGGATGGGATACAAACCCCGGGGAGGAAGGGCTGCTTCGCTGCAGCCTTCCCCGAAGCCAGGGCTGGGCTTTTCGCCACCCTCTGCCTGGCCCGCCTTCCCCACCCACCCCTTTCCCTGGCGCCCTGAAAATGGGCCACTGAAGGCAGAGCGGCCGTGTTCCGAGTTCAGTTAGCACGGCCTGCACACCGCTGAGAGCTGCCATCGATTGCCTCTCGCAACGGCCCAGACAGCCGGTTGCAAAAACCCTTCCAGCGCCGCAGCGCTGCCGCAGCACAGCAAGAGGGTTTTTTTTTCCGTCACAGCTTCCCCCTCGCTGCTGCTTTGCACTGCCCAGGGCTCAAACAGGCAGGGCACGGGTAGCCATGACAGGCTGGCCCACCCGCAGTCTATGGCAGCTGCCCCGGGAGCCCTTCCAGCTCCAGGGAGGGATGGCAGTCCTACTAATGACACCAAACCAAAACCCGCTCGCTGCCGCCCCGCTCCCGCCCAGTCTTGCAAGGCCACTTCACGGGAAACGTTCGAGACCCGCACTAGAGCGCTGGAATGATGCTCGAGTGTGTTGAGGAGCGAATCCGTTTCTACCGTTTCTACCATTTCCACGAGGAAGCACCAAGCCCCGCCCTAAGCCCGCTTCATCCCCAGGCTGCCGGCCATGCAAAAAAGAGGGGGGACCCCGAGAGGTTCTCAGCAGACAACCAGGAAAGGGAGGAGGGACCTCAGGGGGCATCTAGTCCAACCCGCCGCTCGTGGTGAGACCTACAAGGCAGGATTTCCGAGTTGGAACCCTCTTCGGAAAACCCCTACAGGGCAACAAATCCGCCTCCCCAACTCGTTCCAGCATCTACCGTGGGGCTGGGCGATTTGCGTGCTCTGCCCCCTTTGCTGCCTCCCCCCAATAATGCCCATTTTGGAAAAGATTCTGGGGAACGGCCCCCCGTGGAACGAGCTCTGGCTCAACCCCAGCAGACCATCCGGATGTCTGTTTTTCCATTTCACAGCTACAGGCTCGGCAATCAATGATGAAGCCAGCTTATTGATTTCCCCCCGCTCTCTTATTTCTATCCCCTTCCTCCTCTGTTCTTTGCGGTTGCGCAGCCGGGGAGGGGGGAGAAGTGGGATAAAAATACCCGGGCATGCAGAGGACCGGAGGTTTCGAGAGCATTCTGGATCATTCCCTGGAGAGGACAGGGGAGCTGCTCCTCACGTGCTGGCCCCGCTCCTCCTCTCCGAAAAAGGCGCCTGACAAAGCCTTCCAGCAACAAAAAAGGGTCTTTCCCACTGACCTGGACCGGAGCTCTGGAGGGAGCTACGAGGGGAGCCGGGTGGCTGGAGGAGCTGCAAATCCCTTTGCTGCGAGAGAAAGGAGACACTCACCGTTCGGAGCAAAGCAAGGGCACCCGGCCAGGTCCCCTTCGGCCCTGGGCCCATCTGGAACTCACTGCATGGGGCTCGCCCCCCCACACCCCTCCTGGAGCTGGCTGACGAGAGCATGGGCCCCGGAACGTCTCCAGTGACGGCATGGAGCCCAGGTCATCAGACATGGCTCCCCTTCGCCACACCCCCTTTCCCCAAGCCACTGCCCCACCTGGGGGACCCCTGGCCTCTGTGCAGCTTTGAAAAGGCTCCAACGCCTTCCCAAAGCCTGGGTGGCAGGAAGAGCCCGAAGCTACGATGTGCTGGCATTTCCGGGATGCGGGCCTGACCCCCTTCTGCCTTTGGCCCCGCTCAGCCCCTGTGCGTGCCTCTGAGATCGAATCTGGCCTTGAATTTGACCCCTGTCCTGAGGCATACAGACTGGCTCGCTTCCGAGAGTCGCCCGGGACGACCTCGCCGGGTTTATGGCTGCACGGGTTCGAGTAATCGAACACATCAGGCGAGCTTTCGAAGACGGTCCGTCCCACTTTCACGCAGGTGCCTCTGGCCAAGCCCAGCGGGCCTGGGTGGGGACTTTGTTGGAGAAGATGGAGGAGGAGGTCTGGCCTACCTTGGGCCTCGTGATGCTGCATTCGGGCAGGAGGGCTGTGCAGGTCTTGTGGACGTTCACTGCACAATCTGAGGAGGCAAAAAAAAGAGAACGGGGATCTTTCCGTTCACCTGCGGCCATCCTCCAGACAGCCGCTCTGGAAGGCCCCCAGGATGTCAGCTAGCCACCAACAGAAACAGGAAAGAGGCCTGTGCAAAGTCTGGCTGGCGCAGAGGAGGAGTCCCAGACGGCGCCAACACGCTGCGCACTGCTTTTGCACGAAGGCAGGGAAGGAGGGGGAAGACGATCCACTCCTTCAGCTCTGCCGGTTTGATGCTGGCGTTATTATTGCTGTTATTTGGAAGCACGCCTGCCCTGCTCCTCAGCCAAAATGGGCTCCCGGAACCGTGCCCGATCCATAAGCGAGCCTGTCCCTCCCTGCCGCAGGCGGACGATGGGGAAAAAGGCAGACGGCACACAAGGAAGAAGGGATGGGGAGGGAAGAGGAAAACTTGAAGCGGGCTTTCAACCGGGCTGGAGGAACGGCCCGTCTCACCCATCATCTTGGGAGGAGGGGGGCAGGGGCCACCGGAGCAGGTCCCGATGTTCCTTCTGCTCTTTCCCTCGCTCTGTCTTCTTTCCCACGTGGCCCGTCGATGTCAGTTTGCCTGGGGGGAGCGTGGCAGCAGTTACACCCCCCCACCATGGGGACATCTCCGCTCAGCCAGTCTGGCAGGGAAGGAGACGCATCCAGCTGCTGCCCTGCACGTGAAGCCTCATGCTTGCAGCACCAGACCAGCTTGGGTGATTCGGAGCCTGGGCGATTCGGAGCCTGGGCGATTCGGGGCGAGGGCCCCCCAGCACCCCCCTCTCCACTCCCCATTGCCTCTTCCTTGCCTGTCATGTCTTTTTTAGACTGGGAGCCTGCAGGCAGGGGCTGTCTGCTTCGTTCACTGATGGCGAGCCGCCCCGGGAGCCTTTTTCTGGCTGAGGAGTGGGAGAAAAAGGCAGCCAAGACATACATCACAAAAGAACTCAGCCCTGCCACAGTGAAGGTGGGCCCTGCCCTCACCCAGCTGTACACCGGCCTCCCCAGCAGGGCTGTTGTGAAGGCGATAGAGGGAACTCACGAATTACGTGTTTGAAACGAAGCCGTCTCGGCGGCGGGCAACAATGCAAAGCCATGAAAAGTGTAACGCATGAGAAACAAGACCGTCGGAAACAGCATGGCATTAAGACAGCTGCGCAGTTTAAATGGGCAGACTGGTCTTTGCCAAGCTGGTGCCCTCTAGATTTATTTATTAAATTTATTAATTTAAATAAATAAATTTAATTTATTTAAATTAAATTTATTACACTCTGGGCGATGTCCAATAACGGAAACAGTTGAACACAATAAAATTCTACCTTACAAACATCGTATTTCTAAAAATACCAGAACCCACCCCAAATGCCTGCCTGAACAACCACGTTTGTAATGCGTGGCGGAAGCCCATCGAAGAGGGGGCATGGCGGAGTTCCCTAGGGAGGGAGTGCCACAGAGTGGGGGCCACCACAGAGAAGGCCCTCTCCCTCGTCCTCACCAGCCTAGCTGTCCTGGTTGATGGGGCAGAGAGGAGGCCGTCTGAGATGTGTTGGACTACAATGCCCGGCATGCCCCCGCCTGCAAAGGCTGACCCAGCTTAAAAAGATGGGCCTTCCCACCCTTTCTAAAAGCCAGGAGGGTGGGAGGCCGCATCCCACTCTTGGAGGTCAACGCTGGAGAAAGCCCTTCCAGGCATGCCCCACAAACGGGCCTCTGTGGGTCACGGGGCCCTTGAAAGGGCCTGCCCTGCAGCTCTTTGTACTTGGGCAGGTTTATTTTATTTATCTATTTATGTCATTCCTACACCGTCCAAGAGATGATGGGCGGCTCGCAAACATTAAAACCAAACTGCAATCAAAGAATATAAAATATATAAGACATTAAAACCACAGAACAATGATACAACCGGAATAAAACTGGAATGAAACCTAGCAGCAATGCGGGGCTTTAAAAGACAGATTTCAGGCAGCAAAGCTCAAGGTCTAGAACGCCAAAATGCCTGGGGAAAAAACGAGGCCTTCACCTGCGGCCAGAAGGAATACAACGTAGGTGCCAGCTGGACCTCACTAGGGAGCCCTTTAAAATAACAGAAATAACAACATGGGGGAGCCCCCACAGAAAAGGCCCTGCTCCGAGTAGCCCCCCCCCCGCCTCACTTCCTCTGGCGGGGGCTCCCAGAGAAGGGCCGCTGAGGGCAATCTTACGGTCCAGGCAGGCGCATACCCTTCGGAGGACCTGACCCCAAGCCATCCAGGGCTCCGAATATTAATGCCGGCACTTGGAGTCGGGCTCAGAAATGGACCGGCGTCAGATGCGCAGCTGGGAAAGGGCTAACGCCAGAGGAGCTTGTCGGCCAGCCTCCGCGAACAACCTCGCTGCCCTGTTCTGGACCAGCTGCCACTGCTGGGCCACTTCCAAAGACAGCCCCACGGACAACGCACTGCAGTAATCCAGGCGAGAGGCGATCTGAGGGGGGATACCGGAAGTGAGGGCATCGTCGGCACACCAGCCGAAGCTGACAGAAAGTGCTCCGTGCCAACTTGGTCTCCTTCAATCCCGTCCTCAAAAGCCCCCAGACCTGGTGGAAAACCAGCTCGGATTCTTTCTGCCGCCCTCTACCTCGCCTTCGTCTGCCATCGCCCCGAGGATGAATGGTGGGCTGCAAGGCCCTGGGGACTGGGACCCACCCGCTTTGGCCACGCAGAGCGCTATTTGCAGGGAGGGCGACCCATAAACAGCAGCAGAGCGGCCCCAAAATCCCCGAGACTGGCAGGCATCCAGCCCCCTTCGCCCGCCCGACGCCAAGAGCGGAACGCCAATTTGCCCGTTCCACAGTCTCCCATGTCTTCGCGGCTGCCCTTCGCTCTACAAAGAGACAGCATGGATCTCACTGACTTGTAGGGTGGGAAGGGGCCTACAAGGCCATCCAGTCCACCCCCTGCTCCATGCAGGAAGCCTGCTTCCCAGGCGGCCTCCCACCCAAGGATGAACCTGGGCTGCCCCTGCTCAGCTTCTGAGATCGGGTGCACCCAGCCCCTTGCTCGCCCCCAAAGCCTTTCCCTCCCCACTCTTGTTTCTCCAGCGGAACCCAACCCAGCGACCAGACCGGTGTGGCAGCGCAGAGGAGGAGGCCAGGAACACAGAACAACTGGCGTGGTCCCTTCCTGAACGGTACGCAGAGCATCTTGGAAGTGGAAACCCCTCAAAGCAGGCGCCAGCCAAGCCCGGCCTCAGAGCTATGTCGCCCACCGACTCGGTTTCTTTCAAAGGCAAACCCAGGCAGAGGCCGTTGCGAGCCTCACACTGCAAATCTGGGGAGGAGGAGTCCAGTCAGCGATCAGGGCGAACTGCTATATCATTGCAGCCTAGAGTTGGAGGGGGACACTGAGGCCATCAAACCCACCCCCGCGTACTACAGGGATCCCTGACGAGAGGGCTGGCCAGTCTCTGCTTCGATACCTCCAGGAATGCGGGGGGGGGGCACCACCTCCCTAGGCAGCTGGCTCCATGGCCTGACTGCTCGGACTTCTTCCTGATGGTCATCCAAAATCTGCCTTCCTGGGGCTTCACCCCATTCTTTCCTGTCCTGCAGTCGGGGATGAAAGAGAACAGGGGGTGGCCCAATTCTGCGTGACAAGAAACCTTCAGGGGCTGGAGCAGTGCTATCCTATTCTCCTTCAGTCTCCTCTTCCTGAGGCTAAACATACCCAGTGCCGTCCATCTTTCCTCACAGGACTTGGTTTTAGTCCCCCGATCGCCTCGGTTTTCCTTCACTGAACTCGTCCCAGTTTATCAGAATCCTGCAAGTGCAGCATCCAGAACTGGAGATGGTATTCGACGTGCGGAGCAGAGTGGAACTGTCACTTCCCGCGATCCTTAAACTATACTTCTACTGATGCAACCCAAAATCGCATTGGCCCTTTTTGCTCCTGTATCGCACTGCTGGCTCATATGCATGTATTTATTTCATTTCTATACCGCCCAATAGCCGAAGCTCATATTTGTGCACAGAAACAGCTCGGAGGGCCACAAGTGGCCCTCGGGTCTCACTTTTTGCATCCCTGGCCTAAGGGCACAGCCAGGCAATCTCACTCCCATCAGATACTGTCCAAATCCACTGTTTCGTCCACTGGCAAGACCTCACGATGCTAAGACGTGCCCAGCCGGGCGTTTCCACAGAACCGAGCCGGGCCCAGCTATTGTTTCAGCTTAGAGTGGGGCGGCACGTCAGCCCCTCTCTTGCCTGCAACGCCTGTTCCGGGCAGGGTAGGTCAACCCCCTTGGCCGACAAGGCCGGACAAGGAGGCCTCATTACACAGGGGTGGTTGGGGCAGCAGGGGGAAGAGGGACAAAGGGAGAAGAGACAACCTTTCATACGCCGGCAGTGCAGGCTCGCCACCTGAACCTGCAAATGGCAAAGCTGGCAACAATCTCATGTGGAACTCACTGCTGCAGGATGCCGTGATGCCCACTAGCTTAGAAAGGCGGCTTGCTGTTTTTTTAAAGGATTACATGAATTCTTGGAGGAAGAGGAACCCCGCCAGCGCGTCTGCCACCAGGAGAGTAATACAAATCAATCAGTCAAAGCAGTCAGAGCCATGAGAGCTCAGCAGAGCCTCCAGCAGAAGACACAGTCTACCCTAGGTGCTGGGCATAGCCCCCATGCCCCCCACCAGAGCCACCTAAAGACATCTGTTCGCTGCTTGAATAATGAGGGTCATCTGAAAGACCGTATCCTCCCTTATGACTCGGCCCGTGTCCGGAGATCTTCTGGGGAGGCCCTTCTCTCAGTCCCACCTGGCACGTCTGGGGGGAACCCGGGAGAGGGCCTTCTCGGTGGCCACCCCACAGCTGCAGAATGCCCTTCCCAGTTTCAGCCTCCTTTTGCGGAGGCAGGCTAAAACATTCCTGGTCCAGCAGGCCTTTGGGACAGAGCTGGAACCTGGGGGTCAGCTGCGGAATGCCGCTTCAAGACGCGGTTCTCGTGTTTTAATATCACTGTAACCATCCTGCTGTTCAATTCTATTTTAACTTCGGTCTATTTTGAACTGTATCTGTTTTAATGTTTGCAAGCTGCCTTGCACCCTAGTACTGGGACAAATACTTGACTTCGGTCCCGGGCCTGAGGTCTGACACCCTGGTCTAACTGAAAAATTGCCCCCCACAGCAGCCCCTTCCCTGGCAGCCACTCAGCTGGCCGCATCAGCGTGTCGGTTCTGCACCGGGCACCGAAAAGTTCCGGCTGCGATTCAGATGCTGACAGGCGGGCTGAGGAGACCCAGCCTTGCTTGGGGCACCGAGAGGTTCGCCGTGTTTCTGACACTGGACAGGCAAGCCCAGCACAGGGATGACAACGGCTGTGTGTCGACTGAACGAGCAAACGCATTTTTAATTCTGATTTGTAGGCCCACATGCTTTCACCCGCTTTGCAAACGCCCGCTGCTTTCCTGGTTCCCGCAGGCTCCAGAATTGGGGGGCAACGAGTGACGAGAGCAGGCAGAGAGGAGGAAAAGGACGGACAGACACGGCCCCAATGTGTCCTCCTCACCGAACCAGGAGGGCTGGAACGTCTGCATAGAACGCGCACCGAGGTTATAAGGAACCCTGACATCGCCCTAAGTCGAATTTCTGTGGCACGTCAAACCTGACAGCACACGGAATACACCCACCGACAGCAGCAGGGCCAAAACTGAGACCAGGGTTCTGAACAGACCCGGTTCCTCTGCAGCGATGGGAACCTTCTTCTCCAACAGCCAGGCAGACATGTGGCCTCTGGACACACCTTGCTTTTAAGAGAGAAGGCGATATAACCCAAGGAAGAAACTCTCAGCCCAGAGCCTTCCAGCTCGGCACAGACCTGAACCCAGAGATATCGAATGCGGATGGTTTTTGAGAACTGGTGCCCATCTTGCCCCGGTCCTAGTTCTTGGGGTGGCAGGTGGGGGAGAAAGGGCCTGGTTTCCCCTTTTATTTGGCACACCTCACACTCCCCCTGCCTCTCAAACAGCAGCCCTGGCCGCAACACACAGCATGGCTTCCCCAGAGCGCTGTCCGGTTCAGGCTTCCCCTGGGATTCATCTCACTCTGGCTACATAAAGAGTGGGAGAACACAGAATCATGGAATAGTAGGGTTGGGAGGGGCCTACAAGACCATCGCGTCCAAGCCCCTGTTCAATGCAGGAATCCAAGTCAAAGCATCCCTATAGAATCATAAGGAAGTAGGGCTGGAAGGGCCTATAAGACCATCCAGTCCAACCCCTTGCTCAGTGCAGGAATCCAAGTCAAAGCATCCCTATAGAATCATAGAAAAGTAGGGTTGGAAGGGGCCTCCAAGACCATCAAGTCCAACCTCCTGCTCAGTGCAGGAATCCAAGTCAGAGCATCCCTATAGAATCACAGAAAAGTAGGGTTGGAAGGGGCCTGCAAGACCATCAAGTCCAACCCCCTGCCCAGTGCTGGAATCCAAGTCAGACCACAAAAATGTGCAAGTTTTCAGCATCTCCAGGGCTCTTTGTCAAACATGATTACAAAAACGGGGGGGACGGGGACGGAATTGATGGTGAAGTCACGGTGCCTGCACATTCAGAGTCCAAAGATGAAGTGGAACCAAGGCACAACGGAAACTGTGTCACACTGAGTCAGCTCTTTGGTCCACCCAGTCCAATGCTGTTGACACGGAGTTGCAGCAATGTCTCTCCTGGGGTTCAGGCAAGAGGTTTTCCTGCCCTACCTGGAGATGCTGCTGGGGATCGCACCTGGGGCCCTCTGCACGCAAAGCAGGGGCTCTGCCAGCTCAGCTACGGTCCTTCCCCAAATTGGGGGGAGGGGGGCGCTGCAGATTTTTATTTATTAAATTTATTTATTAAATTTATAAGTCACCCAGCCACCCAGATATTCACATTAAGGTTTTAGCAATGTGATGCGGCTGCAAACAAGGCCAATGCTATTTGGGGCTGCATGAATAGAAGCATCGCTTCCAAATCCTGGGAAGCCCTAGTCCCCCTCTACTTAGCACTGGTTAGGCCTCATCTGGAGTACTGTGTCCAGTTCTGGGCACCACAGTTGAAGAAGGATGCAGACAAGCTGGAGAGGGTTCAGAGGAGGGCAAGGAAGATGACCGGGGGACTGGAAATAAAGCCGTATGAGGAGAGACGGAAAGAACGGGGCATGTTCCGCCTTGAGAAGATTGAGGGGAGATAGGACAGCACTCTTCAAGGACTTGAAAGGTGGTTTCAGAGAGGAAGGCGAGGACCTCTTCTCGATCCTCCCAGAATGCAGGACATGGAGTCATGGGCTCAAGTGACAGGAAGCCGGATTCCGGCTGAACATCAGGGAAAATGTCCTGACTGTTAGAGCAATACAAGAATGGAAGCAATGACCTAGGGAGGTAGGGGGTCTCCCACCCTGGAGGCCTTCAAGACGAGGCTGGACAGCCATCTGTCGGGGATGCTCTGACCTGGATTCCTGCATCGAGCTGGGGGTTGGACTGTATGGTCTCATGGGCTCCTTCCAACCCCACTATTCTATGATTCTAGGCTCTTACTCAGACACACTGGGTCCTTTCGCCAGTGGAGCACCAAGGGGAAGGAGGGAGCTGGCTGAGGACTTCGAGTAAAAAGTCAACTGAAGGCTGCTTAACCTAGTAGCTGGAGAGGATGAACCTTCGGGGACTCTTGGCAAAGAGGAAGCTTTTCTCCACCTCGCCAAATATGCCATTCTCAAAAGCCTCCTTCCCTCGGACCGGAGCGGCATTCCCGGGCTAGCCCCTGAAATCCTGTCACCTGCAGAGCCTTTCAGGGCGTGGATGAGGAGGGCAGCGCAGAAACGAAACGTGTTCTCACTCCCTGCTTCCGGAGCGCCTACGGTCTCCCAAGCGCTGTACAGATATCCGAGAAGATTCACACCACAAAGCCAAACGGGGGGTTGTCAAAAGCAGGAGCCCCGAAAGCTCAATGGGACGCCCGCTGGCAGAAGGCAGCTACCTCCCCTCGGACGAACAGGTCGCTGTGTTCCGGTGGAGCTCCCACTGGTCTGAAATCAAAAGTTACTAGTCCATAAGCAGGTATGCCAGCTCTCTCGCCTGCCCTGGGCCTGGATCAAATCAGGCAATGGATGAGCACTAAAGTCAACGGTTCTGGGGCTGCCCTGTCCTCCTTGGCATTCTGCTCTGGGCCCGGGTCCGGCACACTTAAGATTGCACATGGGGAAATGCTGGAGAAACGGGGGGAAAGGTGCCTGGCACAGCAAGAGAGAACTTGGCTCTCCACGGAACTCACAAGAGAACGTAAGCCCACGGCGAACACGCCTCTGCCTAGAACCCCAAGGAGCTTGCCCCAGAGCTCCAGACACAACCCCGCAACTGGGGGCGCCACAACAGAGGGCCCCACACAGGGAAAGCAAGGGCAGGAGGAGGGCCCCCGGCGGAACAATCTGTCTCCTGCAAGCGGCACCCCCAGGGCTCCTGAAATCGCCCACTTTGCTCGCCTGGACAGGAACGCTCTTCCCCTCCCCATGTGCTGGGCAAGGTCCCGGTCCAGATGGAGGGAGTGGAACAAGCTGTCCCTGCAAACGCCGCCCGCCCCAGGGAAGAGCTGGGCACCATCACTGCATTCTCCCCCTCCCCAAGGAGCACGCAGCCAGGGGGCATCGCTCCCTCTAAAGCTTCTCCTATGCCCCCTTGCAAACACCTCCTGGGCACCCAGGTTCAGGGACTCGGTGCTCTGGCTGCTGGCTACTTCTCCCCCCGTCCCCCTTTGCTGTCCACAGGCCATTCTCAATGGCGCCGAGTCAGGACAGCTATCTATTACACCCCCATGATGGGAGGCTTGGGAAGAGGCGTGGGAGGGAGCCGTTGTGCTCATGGCCTGCTTCTGGGCTTCCCCTTTGGGCATCTGGTCGGCTAAGGTGGCAACAGAGTGCTGGACTAGAAAGGCCTTTGGCTGGCTCGCCAGCGCTCTTCTTATGTTCTAGACCACCCCACACCCCCACGAGGGAGGCCCTCCCCACGCACCCACTGGCTGTCCATGGAGCTGACAACCGATTGCCTCCCAGCAAGACAGAACAAGCACACCAAACTCAGAAAAACGGAGTCGGCTGCCAGCCAGCCACAGGGATCCATTCCAGCTCTCCACCGCGTGAAAACGGCCGCGTCAGCCCAACCGGCAGCGTTCGCTTCTTGAAAGCGCTGGACTTTGGGTTTCTCCGGCTCAGGGCACATGTGCAAAGACCCGGGCAAGACTGTTGCCCTGTGTTTACGTGGTGGCAGAGCCGGGCAAGCGAGGCAGAGGAGTTAGCTGAGGCAGAAAGAAAACAGCAGGGCGGATCAAAATCGATGGTTTAAAAAAAAAATTAAAATGGATTTTTGGACGCTTACACTTAAATTACACTAAAATTTAAAATGGATTTTTTTCAGCAGAGCCTTGTGTTGACCTATCAGTCATGGGCGTGTCATTTCTGTTCGCTACTTTAGTTTCTTGGGAGGGCAAGGCGGGGCCCTGGGATGGAAGGAGTTTGTTCAATCTGTTCCGCCCATGTTCCGTGGGGTCTTTCATTCCGTTGCTCGCGCACTACAGAATGGTCAGGAGTGCAGGAGAATTTCATTGCACTTGTGCAGGCACGCATTAATGCCACTCACCCCCCCAATTTTTTAAAGAAGTGATCTGCATTCATTTGAATCCATTGTGGACTTTTCTGCCATCCCTAACTGGGCCGAGACAGAATGAAACAGAAAAGAGCAACACTGGGAAGAAAAACGGGAGAAGACAAAATGGTCCTCTGTGCATCTTTCTGCATTCTCAGACTATTTTTGCATTCCTGTACCCACTTGTATTCTTATCCCCACTTAACATCCTATTTTCCTTCAGTGGGGTTCAGTGGGGTTTACTCCCAAAACCACATTGAACTCAAAGGAAAATATGATGTTAATCTCAAATTGCCACGCATGTTGGTCCAAAGAAAGACCCTATACAGGAATATTTTAAAGACGTCCCTTCTATAGATAAAAACGAAACCATGCAAAAATCTGTACGGCAAGATGCAAAGTCTGCTGGCAAGAATGAAACGGCGTAAAGAATTCTCCGTTTCGTCGCAAATCCACATGGCTTAGTGGTCCGATCGGCGCCACTCTTCAGAAAACACATGAACAAACGGGACGGGAAGTTGGATGTACATCACTGGTTTAAATCGGCCTTTTCTCTTGCCAATTTTAAATCACGACTTCTATTGCCATGACTCAAATCCAACAGGGAGCTGGTACCCTGGAAAACTCCATGGCTGCTCCCCTGCTGCGCATGAGTCCAGCGCACAGGAGCTCTGCTGGGGTGAGCAGCTGGCAACCCTCACCCGCCTTTCCCGCTCCGCCCCGTTTGAGAAAGGCTCCGGCTTGGCCAAACACGCCGCGTCTTTACCGCTAGGAAGTGGCAGATGGGGCTGGCTTTCCCTCTCTCCAGCAGGCTTCAGGACAGGGCTGAAAGGGCGGCCAGGCAGAGAGCTTGACGTCTCCCCCCACCGCACCCCCAGGGTCCCTGGACAGTGAAGGGGGCAGGGCTCTCAGGGTGTCAGCAGTGGGATATGAAAGTCACTTGGGGCTGCGGAGGACATTAAGTTCTTGAAAGGGGTTTCTTAGCTGCCTGGCAAGACCCTGGCCTTCCCAGGGCAGCTTCTAAGAACATGGGCTATGGTAAGGGGACTCACTTGCCCAGGCAGAAGCCCTGCTGGCTCAGGCCGAAGCCTCTCCAGGCTGGCATCCTCGCCACCACACCAGCCAGTGACTATGGGAAGCCCAGGAGGAGGGCGGGAGCACAACTGCACCCACCATGATACCACGCTCATGCTTGGGATTGTGAAGGGCCTGTTGCCTCTGACGTCGGAGGCAGCCGCTGTCCATCTGGCCCAGTATCGCCTACTGGTACTCTGGTACTCCTCCAGGATTCTCCCCTGGCCCAGCTACAGGAGATCCTTGACGGGGACATGAGGGGGCTGAGCCCAGATTCTGCGCGAAAGCAACAGGCCACCACTGAGCTAAAGCCTCCCGCTCTTGGCGTCCGCCAGTTGTTCCAGACTGCAGCTCCCACCAGCCCCAGCCAGCATGGCCAAGAGCTAGGGATGCTGGGAGCCGTCGCCCGAAACATCTGGGGGGCGCCGGGTTTGGGGAGGCTTGCACCAGGCCGCAGCGCGTGGCCACTCGAGGGTTGGCTCATCAGCCGAGTCAAAGGGCTATTTCCGAACCGGGCCCACACTACGCAGGCAGGGCCCCCTTCGGAACAGCAAGCTGAGGACTGTCCGGCAGCGCATGCGCAACAATCCCACCGACCCCCCCCCTCCCCGAGAACTGGAAACAACACAGGGCGCAAGCCAGGATGCCAAGTTCCTAGTCCTCAGGGGTCTAAAGCGGCCTCCAAATTTGTCGGGCCGCAGCTTCCCAGCATCCAGGCCCATCCATCATCCTGGCTGGAAGCGATGGGAGCTGCAATCCAACACATCCAGGGGGGACCTGGGAGCTGGGAAGAATGATGGGGCTTGCAGTTGAACACCTCTGGAGAGCAACAGGGATGCAGGATGATGGCCCTTCCAGGCCAAGGCATCTGGTGCGTGCAGGCTTGGGTGGAGGCTGTCTGAGACCCCTGAGGACTAGGAACTTGGTTTTCTGAAACTACAGGATGATTAGTTTCTCCCAGTCCCACTGCACACGCCGTGCAGCACACAGCCTCTGCGGAGAGCCCCCCCCCCCGCACATACGCAACAATCCCACCGACCCCCCCCTCCCCGAGAACTGGAAATAACACAGGGCGCAAGCCAGGATCGCAAGCTCCTAGTCCTCAAGGACCTAAAGCAGCCTGCCCCAACCCGAGGCCCTCCAGACGGGTAGCAGCTTCCCAGCATCCAGGCCCATTGGCCCTCCTGGCCGGGAACGACGGGGGCTGCAATCCAACACATCGGGGGGGGGGGCATGTGTTGCCCCGGGCGCTGGGAAGGATGCTGGGGCTTGCAGTCAAACCCCTCTGGAGGGCACCAGGGACGCAGGATGACGGGCCTGCCCGGCCAAGGGATCTGGCGCGCGCAGGCTTGGGGGAAGGCTGTTCGAGACCCCTGAGGACTAGGAACTTGGTTTCCTGAAACTACAGGGCGCGGGCCGCCCCGGCCCCCCCGCACACGCCGTGCAGCGCGCAGTCTCCGCGGAGAGCCCCCCCCCCGCTCCCGGCCGTGAGGGGCGCGGGGGCTGCCCAGGACCGACCTCTGACGTCACCACAGCGCGCCGCCGGCAAGGCCGCCTCGCCCGCAGGCTGCTGTGCCCTCGGGCCGCGGGGAGGCGACCGCGCTCCTTCCCTCGCCCGAGCAGGCCCGGCCCGGCCCGGCCCCGCCGCCGCCGCCGCCTCACGACGACAACACTTCCTCCTGGGCCCCGCCCGTCCCTCCCGGGCGGCCGTGCGTCTCGCGAGACCGGCGAGCTCCCGCGCCTCCGGCCCGCGCGAGGCGGCGCCGTCTCGCGAGACTCCTGAGGCGGCCCAGGCTCGGAGCTCTCGCGTGAGCCGCGCCTCCGGTGTCCGCTGGGCCCCGCCCCTCGGCCGCCGCGTTCTCGCGAGATTCCGAGCGGGGCTTCCTCGGCCCCAGCCCAGCCCGTTCAAAGATCGCGCCGCTCTGCGGCGGCGTAAGGCAGGGCTCTTCGCGGGGGTGCAAGGTCTTGCGAGATCTCCGTTGCCTCGGTAACCGCGTCGGCCTACCCTTGTGGGCCTTACGCATCCCCCTGAGGGAGAGTTTGAAAGGGCAATATTATGAAATTGTAATATAAATGTAATATAAGACATTTAATATAATAACTTTTTTCATGTAATAGGATGAGAGTATAAAATTATGATATAAACTTAATACAGGATTTAATGTAATAATTGATAACATGAGAAAATGAGAATATAAATGTAATATTAGATTTAATATAATAATGTGATATGCGATATGACAAAATTAGAAAAGTGATATTCGATTTAATGTAATAGTTTATAACGTGATATGAGAAAATTAGAATGTGAATGTAATATTGGATTTAATATAATAGTTTATAATGTAATATAAAATTAGAATGTAAATGTAATATTAGATTTAATATAATTTAAAATGTAATATTATATAACTCTAATAAAAATTAGACTATAAATGTAATATGATTCATTTAATGTAACATTTATAATGTAATATTCAATTATAATATACATTTAATCTAATATCTTTAATATAATAAAATGTATAATGTAACATTGTGGTAAGAGTGGAACACACTCACGTTAATTGTATATTGTTATATTATAAAATTCTAAATGTAATATTATAAAATTCTACATGTACTACTATAAATTAATATCTATATGAAATTCATAATAAATTTCATATAATAAATCTAACATTCTAAAATCATTCTAAAATTATAAATGTAACATTACAAAATTCATGAAAACTGTAACATTATAAAATTATAATTTCATCTAATAAAAATACCATTAAAGACACGATATTTTTCTCCACAAAAGGATGCGAAGCTTAGTTGCCCTTTTAAAAATAGATATGTAGAAAGAAAATGGAGAAACCGCCCCGAGCTTTCAAGACAGCGAGGCTTGATTTATTTAAAGTGTCCTTTTTATTTTGTTCATCAGAAATTTACATGTCGCCGGAAAAATAAACTAAATCATTGAATCCTAGAACAGCAGGGTAGGAAGGGGCCTTTAAGACCATCGAGTCCAACCCCCTGCTCAGTGCAGGACTCCCAAGTCAGAGCATCCCTATAGAATCCTAGAAAAGTAGGGTTGGAAGTGGTCTCTGAGGCCATCTAGTCCAACCCCTGCTCAACACAGGACTCCAAGCCAGAGCATCCCTGACAGGTGGCTGCCCAGCCTCGTCTGGAATGCGTCCAGTGTGGGAGAGCCCCCCACCTCCGTAGAGAATGGGCTCCACATGTATTTTATTTTTACTGTACTATTTTGTAGGTGTTTTGATTTCCTGACGGCGAACTCCGGCGCATGTTCTGACAGACGAACGGCCGGCGCCTCCCAGCGGGACCCAGCCAGCAATGCCGGGAGCTGTAGGCCTGTTTTTCAGTCTGAACGTGTGCAGGATTGCGCTCTCATTTCCTATCGTGCCCCCGCACCCCAAAACCCCTATTTTTTTTGTTTAATCGTACCGTCACACACATTTATCGCTTCTCTGTTGCAGGGGCCTCGGGAAAGAAGGTGGCGGCGGCAGCCAGAAGCAGCGGAACAAAGGGCGGGCCGCACGCCGGCCTTGCCAAGAGCAGGTACAAAGCTGGCCGCCGGATGGGCAGGGTGGCGCAGGCAAGCGTGGAGGAGCCCCGGGGAGCTGCTACTCACTCCAGCACTGCAGCCCCGATCGGCTGGGCAGGATCCTGCCACGTTACTAGAGAAGGCCCCGGGTGCCAGCTCATGCCCATGCAGCGCGTGCCTCTCGTCCGTCGCCTCCACAGCCTCCTTCTCCCGGGCTTTGTGCTTACCCTGAAAGAGAAAACGGCGCGCCGTCAGCCCTTTCCAAAGCAGCTCTGCCTTGTCCCAGGGCAGACCCTTTGCCCAGCGATCCCCTACATGGTCCTCCTGGAGTGGCCTCTAGCTCTGGAGGAGCCCCTGCGTAGCGTGGAGAAGGTCCCAGGCTCGGTCCCCGGCAGCAGCTCCAGGTGGGGCTGGGCAGAACCCTGCCTGAAGCCCTGGGGAGCTGCTGCTGCCGGTCCGTGTCGACAGCACTGGGCTGGATGGGCCCAGGGCCTGACTCTGGGTACAGCAGCTCCCGATGCCCCTGTTTTGCCCTGCTCCGTCCCTGCTCTGCAATATGGAGCGGGGCCTGAGCAGCTGCCAAGCTCCGAAAACAGCCTTATGTGGTTCCCCCTCAACTCCTGGCACTCAGACGCACCTCCCGCCTTTGTGCCTGGAGACCCCATTAAGCCATCCCTGCGTAGAGCAGCCCTTTGGCCAGCACCATGAGGACCAGAGCCTCACTCTGCCTTTTGGGGAAAGGCCGACGCTCAGTGGTGAGAGCCCTTGCCTTGCATGCCGAGGCCCCGGGTTCGATCCCCGACACAGAGGCACCCCTCACCTTGTCTTTCTGCCATGAGCCTGTGACGCGGCTGCGCAGGCTGCTCAGCCTGCGTTTCACCTTGGCGCCCCTCTCCGCCTTCTCGCTCTTGCCGGCCCCTCCGTTCCTGTGGCGGGAAGGAAAGGAAGAGCACATTCGGCTGGTGAGAGATGCGTTCGTTCTTTCGCGTTCATCCCCCACCCCTTCGGCACGCAGTGCCCCCAGGGTGGAACGCGTGCTGCAAGACGTTGATCGGCAAATGACGCCAACTGGCGTCCGAAGCAGATCGAAGCAAATCACGGTGCACGAGCGGGCGAAAATGGCTCAGGTACGTTACAGATTACAGGCCTCTGGGCAAGCGCCGGAAATGGTCACAGGCCCCTTCTGGCACGAAGGCCTTTGGTGCACAGAAGCTGGCTGCGCCCAGCACGCCCTAGCCAGGCATCGGGCAACACAAACATGCTTGTCCTGAATACTTAAATGAACAGGAAGCCTTTTAGCTTCTCTGCTGTAGCCTCACGCAGGGCAAAACGCTGCTTGGTCCGCTATATGCCCCATCTGCAAACCAAGCCTGCTTTGTGCCTTCAAAAGACTCAGCCAGATGCCAATTTCAGGCACGATCCTACGCACGTTAAGACCGGAAAAAGGTCCTTCAACTCCCGGCTGGGGAATGCTGGGAGCTGTAGGCCTTTTTTCTGTCTAAACATGCATAGGATTGCACCCTTCAGCTAAATTAGGCTGGCTGTGTTGGCCCCGCCCTCGTTGCCTCTGGCCCCACCCCATTTTGCCCCTGGCCCCGCACCCTACTGGAAGGCGGCTCCAAAGACCTCCTCTGAAACTGAATTCAGCCCCCGGGCTGAAAGCGCTTCGGCGCCCCTGACACAATCTATGATACGGGCAACAAAACCATCATATAACTGTGCCCGGGAAAAGCTCAGTTCTGCAACCTGCATGCGTTCTGCTGCTTGCACAACCATGAGGACTAGTGACGTGTTTGCTCAGCTGAGTTTCTCTGGGCGCTGAATTCCGATCCCAGTAACAGAATTCTGCTCTTGTCAATAGTGCAGTCCTGGTTATGACCTCCATGAAGAGGGCTGGGGTGGAAAGAACTGCAAAGTTACAAGCCAAGTTTCTCATGAAGTAAGTGCCTGCTCGATACCTCCGGGAGCATCACCATATTCCCGAGACCATCTCTTAGGGCTCCTTCACCCTGCGCTTTTCTCCTGCGATCGAGATGGCTCCATTACAGACGTTTGCGGGCTCTTTATATGATGCCTGCACTAAATGCCCTGTGGTCCATTTTTAAATAGATTGCAGACCGTGAGCTATCAAATGACCCCCGTTGTGTTCCGCTTCCGTTGCCTCCGCGGAAAGAGTAAAAGCGGCGAGAAGGGGAGCGAGATCAATGAAAGATAAGGGAAGACCCGGCTCATAGCATCACAGAATCGTAGAACAGTAGGGTTGGAAGGGGCATACAAGACCATCTAGTCTGACCCCCTGCTCAGTGCAGGAATCCAAGCCAGAGCACCCCTATAGAATCACAAAACAGTAGGGTTGGAAGGGGCCTACAAGACCAACTAGTCCGACCCCCTGCTCAGTGCAGGACTCCAAGCCAGAGCGTCCCTGACAGATGGCTGCCCAGCCTCATACGGGGAGAAGGGTTAGGGGGAAAGGGGGCATGTGCGCAAGGCCTTGTGATCCTGCGTTGAAAACGGCAGCAGAAAGCCCTGTTTTAAATGCCGGATTTTAGGCTGGTGTCGAGATGCCATTAGTCCTCATATAACTCCTCAGGCTCGGGAACAGCAGCATACAGTATGTATTGCTGCAAGCCGCCTTGGGAGGGCTTCTGCCCTGAAAGGCGTCCAAGACATATTTTAAATAAATCAATCACATGCCCTTGTGCTGCCCCTCCAAACAGCTTACTTACGCATTAGACAGGAATTCAAACCAGGTCAGGTTCTGTTGGGTTTCACCACCGCCTTCAGGGACGCACAGACCCTCTTGAGCACTGTGGGGGATGGACGGACACACATCAGCACAGACGGATCAACTACCAAGCTGCTACTGCGCTTCGAGGGATGGCAGAGGGTTTCCCTCCGGTTCCGTTGTGTTACGCTTTCGCCGACATTTGCAATGCTCTCCGCAATTCGGGCCAGGAGAAACCCAGCCTGCCAGAGGCACACCGATTCATCCCAGGGCCTTGAGCGCTCTGCTT
This sequence comes from Heloderma suspectum, assembly GCF_057233095.1. Taxonomy (NCBI): domain Eukaryota; kingdom Metazoa; phylum Chordata; class Lepidosauria; order Squamata; family Helodermatidae; genus Heloderma; species Heloderma suspectum. The sequence continues at coordinate 53,144,029 of NC_139475.1, forward strand.
TGCGAAGCCTGGGTTCGAATCCCTGCGCATTCAGCCCCATGAGTGCTGAATTCGGCTGGCGCCTCTTTCTTTCTGGGAGGCTCCTCGTCTTCAACAGCTCCGTGGCAGGCAGGCGTGTTGCGCTCCTCTCCGTGCTGG